>NC_071326.1:46778750-49392500 GCF_943734725.1 Anopheles marshallii | reverse complement strand
ACAGAGTAACGAATATGGGTAAAATCGGAAGAATGAAGTTAGATAAAATCAAGGCACGCAATTGACATTTGATAGATGTTTTTAGTGGTACAACTAACAATGATTACCTTGACCCGCTGCAGATCAATTGGGCTCATAATCGTTCCCTGGAAAAACTCCACGGTGGTGAAATGACGTTTGAACAGACCTTCCAGCTCCAGATCGGGTGGTTTACTTAAATGGTCGTACATTGAAAACGGGCGCAATCGATAACGGGTCGCGTCCGTACGCATGGATATACGTATGGATTTCGTATTGAATAGATGCATTTATTCGCGTAATCCGCATGAATCGATCGGTAATTGCAATTTGTGGTTTTGCGCGCATTGCAAAACACCGTAATGTAGTAAACGCACATTTGCGTACCATTGGGCCAACATATTGGGAATCATGCGGTATGATGGGTATGGGAGAGTTTTTGTTTTTGTTGTTGCATGTTTTGTTTTTTTTTTCCCACCCCGGGGGTCATTTTTGTTGTTCAGAGTTTTGTGACATTAGTCGTTTAACGACACCCATAGCAGAGCGGATGTTGTGGTAACGAAGAAAAGGAGAGATCAATTCGAGTGTATAGTGCGTGATTGAATAAAGCGCAAAAATAGAAATAGAAAGAAAAGACACATATGAGGTTAGTCACAGAGTAAATGGTGTACTGTAACGGCCATGCACCGTCACATAGATATTGTCCTCTCCAGGAAGTTATGTTTCTTTTGTTTTCGTTTGTTAAAGGGAACATAAAAATAAAACATATTTTTCTGTATCAATTATAATATTAAAAAGCTACTACACATTTTTGATCTCTAGTCACGATGAAATGTAAAAAGCGAAACGACTCTGCCAGCGGTTCGATCCGATGTGCCATACGAACCGTTAATATGTCGAGATTTGACAAATTTTGATAAATGTAGCTTTACCTCTTGAGACGAGCTGGTCCGCGATAAACCGTCAATGGTTTATCGTCATAGTAATTACTAATAAAATTAGCAAATGCATATTTGAAGTAATAACCAAATAAAATACGAAGCAGAAATTATAAAAAATAGTTAGATCTGAACGAATGTACATACAGCATATAAAATGTAAATAGTAAATGTGTGATACGATATTTTGCATTCCACAACAAACTTAAAACAATCTAAATCAAAACGAACTGTTTCACTGCCGGTAGGCAGTAAAGCATACTGTTAAAACGTGTGAAAAAGATTTTCCCTACAAAAAAAAAGACAAAACCATCAAATCAAGAATAAACGGAAAACATGTCGATTGGCTAAGAAAATTGAAATTGAACACTGATTAGATAGAATATTGAGAGCATAAGATTGAAACAGTGTCTAAAATATTACCATGCGCAAGCACGATGATGGCATAGCATAGCGTAAGGTGTCATGTTGCAGCGCACGTAGCATAAACATACCAACAAAGCGTTATGCCATCATCGAAGTAAGAATATTGTTATACTGAAAGGTTAAAAATTTTAGATATGTATAAGATAGAAACAAATAGAAAAGCGAACACGAGAGAAGAGTAGACGGTTAACTAACTATGCTGTAGTCTAATCATTTCAATATCAACATCGTCGATCGGTACAGCTGGCTAACCTTGCGTTACTGACCAACGCACCAGAGTACGAATAAAATGAACCTGCACTAACCATCTTGATTTACCTGTCTTTATGTACGAAACACTTGATACCTGAATTTTAAACAAACCTCGTCCTAATCGAGCCCAAGCGGAAATATTTCTAACACTGAACTGATTGTATCTATATCCATACGCCAAAAGAAACCAATCCACCCATTACCATTACTGTTGTATTGCCTAGCTTAACTATCTTTTATGTTAACACATAGTCTGTGATGCGTTTTCGTAGCATTATGGAACGGAAGCATGCTGTGTCTTGACGATACAACATAAGCAGCTGATCACATCTGCTTGCGTGTGCAATGAAACAAAAACGTGACCATGATCAGCACCATGTAATGAACTAAAGGACAAAATCTGAGACGCAACTCAGTAAAAGTCCCACCGGTTGCCTCATCGGCGATTAGGTGCAAAGGCGGTTTTGGTGCGGGAAATTGTTATTTAGTGTAACATAGTCGGACAACGGCGGTACATATAGAACAAAACGTGTTTGCTGATAATGTTCACTGGTAAATTCTTTAAAAAAGAAATCAATGTTCTATTTCAAGGTGGTTGTGATAAGTTCTTGTTAGGATGTTTGGCTTGGAAAACTTTATGAAGAATAGTTTTGAAAATGTCTGTTGGAGGTAGTTTGTTTTGTTTTTGGTTTGCTTGTTTTTTTTTTTTAAGTTGTTAAAATCTGTATTCATATACCTTCACTCGTTCCAAATCGACCGCATTCATCATAGTTCCCTGAAAAAACTCCACCGTTGTGTAATGACGCTTCAAGAGACCTTCGAGTTCCAGATCAGGCTCCTTTCTACATTGATATTCGTATAGGTATTCATGATCAGTTATAATTATTGGTAATATGGTTTAAGGAAATATTGTGTTATTCTTACGGTTATGCTATAGAAATTGCACGACCTTGGTGAACAAAAATCTAAACTAAAACAGTGTAACTAAGAGGGCCCAATTAAGAACAGCTCTCACTAATCGTATTGGAATAAACAAATGACGACACTGTATGAAGTTATATAAAACAATATGAGTTTAAATATAAGTTTAAATAGTTAAATTAACAAAACAGTTTTACATCAAAGGCTATTGGTGAAGCTAAAATGATAATAATTGATTTGTAAAAATGGAAGAGATAAACTAATAATATAAATTTCTGCGTAGCCTAGAGATTCGAGAAACCGTTTGATTTGACAAATATTGATTTTCAATTTTAATATTATAATTGATGATTATATTTATTTATTTTTTCAAAATTTAAAATCAACCAAAAAAATCATTAAAAATTATAACTAATAGCTTATCCTTAGCATGATATATGCTACGGATATGACCAACTCAAATAGTTAAATATTATTTCTGGGGTTTAAGTACAGACACCATCTACTTACCGATGTAAAAATACCACTTCGACGTCGACGTCCTCGCGATCTTCATGTAAAAAGTCCTTCAGGAAATGTGACACCGATTCGTATGTTATGTGCCCGCACACCACGATATGTCTATTACCGTATTCGGTATCCATCAGCCGCACAATCACACAATTATTAACAAGCACAAGCAGTACAGGAAGATGATCATATTCATATTGCACAATGAAAAAACATTTCCGTAGTTCGGCGTAGAAGATCCAGGACATCGCAGTAGATGCAGAACGTTACGATTCCACAGCGCGCCAGAACGATGGATGATGTACCATATTCGATGCGATGTAAGTGTTGAAATTACGCACGTATGATAATCGCGTTGAATGGGCGAGGTGATAAAGATACACAAAGAAAAACATATGTTAGCAACCCACTTATGGACTCGTTTCGTGATAAACGCCAGCAAAACAACGGAAACGGAAAATTAAAACTAAAAAAAAAAAAGAAAATATTCGTGACGTCTGCTATAGATTCGTCACTGATCCCGATTAATTTACAATGACATTAGCAGCTCGATTAGCGATTGCAGCCAGATATGTTTTTTTTTATTTTGAAAAATACGCGTTTATCACGAGATATTGAGAGAAGTTACTATCTGACAGACTGTTCTATTTGACTATCTGCTGCTAGTGCCATTGTATGCTTTCAATTGGATTTAAAACTGTAACAAACCTAAGAAAATATTTCGGTTAACGAGAAAGCAAAGAAAACCAATAACAAGAGGATTAGGAAACAGTGATCATATCAAAGATTCGTTATAGGGAACGGTTATGAATAGAAAACACATTACAATTACGGCGATGACAAGGGATGAGCAACACGGTACGACGAATTCACGAAACGATATAGCTTTCAGAGGTACAGATGAATGATGACAACAGAATAAAATCATAACGCATAACGAGAAGTGAGAAATGAGAAGATAGAATAATGTAAACGGTACAGTTGGATGATAACTGGATAGAACAAAACGAAATAACATATGAAACATCCGGGCTGCATGCAAATAGACAGTTTTCTACCACACGACGTGGAAAACAATAAAACGTTTCACGAATGGAGCGATGTTAGTAAATAGGTAGGAGATTTCAACGAAGGAAATAAAACATAAATGGTAACATTTCAAGGAGGCATCGTCATTTGGTACAATCATCGTACGATTAGCATTGCCTTCGGCATTGCAGCCACTTGACATTGACACAGATGAATGCACATAGAATGGTGAAAGTGAAAAAGGAAGATTTTTTTCTTCCTATCCAACTTATATTGCCATACAGCTAATACGGTACGCATACAACAGAGCTGTGCCGACAGTATGAACAACGTCAAAAATAGGTTTATTATTTTTAGACATCATTACAGAGAGATAGCGAAACACAGAGAGATAGAGAGAATAACAGAAAGACCTTACGTTGGTGACGAAGAAGATAACGTATAGTGGTAGAAGGAAGAGAGACATTTTTTTGTTATTATATATTTTACGCGATCTATTACTTATTAGAGCAGCTATTTCATTTTTGTGTGTTTTAGTTTTTTTTTCTTGTACCAAACATATAAGAAAGACGGCTTTCCGATTTAGACATTATGCAGTCCTAGCTAAAGTTTTAACGGTTCTCTACTAGTTTGTGAACAGGAGAAAGCAATGTTGGATTCGAGCATCACAAACAGAAAACATGTACTAGTAACGCGCCATGTTTCAGTAGCGACGCATGTCGCCCGGTTGATAGCTACTTAAAATACACAAACTACAATATACAGTATATACATGGTAATTTAGGTTCGTGCAGATCTACTAGCTAGTATGTTTTTTTTTTACAGATGATCATACATAGTATACGGTAGGAATTGTCACTACTTGTGCAATATTACTGTAGCAAGTGGTTATGTATGCCTAGCAATCGTACTTATATTGGTGCAGATTTATTGAATGCAAACTACAATTACAGCAGAGCAAATGTTACTACTCAGTAAATACATAAACATATCACTATCAATAACGGTAATTACGGCACACGGTTGCATGCAAATCCGTCGCAACGCATTAGAAGCGGTGGCATTTGAAATCATTATTTTCGTTTTTATGCGATATCTCATCTTTTTTCATCATCTACGCCCGAGTTAGTCATGACACAATAACTGGTAATTGGGACATGTAACAACCTAACGACGTTATACCTAAAATGTCTTTTCGCAATGGTTTACGATGCAATATCAGGATACACACACCAAGTAACAAATGTCAACAAGCTCACTTATTGTTAAGTAGGTCCTTATCATACATTGCACATTTGCGATTAAGCCAATCTTGGCCACTCGTAGAAATAAAATTACTATTTTGTTTGACGCTTTGTAAGCACTGTTAAATATCCTGGCATCATCAGGGTATTTCTGGAATGTAATTTGCTTATGTTAAATATTCTGTTGCGTATTTTTTTCGTTCCTATTTTAGTTCGATGGAGTTGCTGTCTTGACCACGAACGAATCGTTGCTACGGACTGCAGGGGTGCGGATGGACAGAAGCGATAAAACATATCAAAACATTACCAAACTACTCCAACAAGTAGATGATGCGGATTTAACACACTAAGTTTATAGCAGGTTACAATTGAAGCCTGGCCACGCATTTTCATTTTCATTTCTCTTGGTACATTTAGCTTGTTGTTGGATTGTTCAATATGATTGTAAAAGTACTATGCGTACATGTACTTTTCCAATAAAAATTTATTTCATTTTTTTAATGTCAATGACGTTTCAGGTTCATTCAACTGTGTTGCTGATTTTCATGTGACTTATTCAAATGTTATTGTTTTCCTCAACTGAGTGACAACGGAATCTAGGATAGGATCGTTTGGCATCAGGCTTTGTCAAATGGAATGTTCAAAAACATATAACTGCCTTATTTACGGACGGAACACCGTGTAACAACAAATACAACGTACTTCGTACTAGAACATCAAGCATAAAACATTACACGAAAGTTAATAGCTTAATAGTGTACGTCTGTCGCCGAGATAAAGAACAAAAAGATGTTCCAAACACATGAATACCAAGACAAAGGAAATGGTAAAACACTAAGAACATAATTCATTCGTGCATTAGGTTCCTATAGTGTAATCATTCACAGAAAAGTTTCAAAACGAGATGAGGGCTAGCCAGAGTATATGTGTATATATGTTATATATATATAAATATACAAATATGTGTATATGCATATATATGTGTACCTGTGTGAGATATTGATTCATCAATTAATCATTAATGCATTGCACAGTTCACACAGTGCAAAATAGATTTAAGGAAAAATGGAAATCTATTCGCTTTATTTACGCTGTGTATGTTTCATTCCTAGAAACTACACTATAACTTCTTTTTTTGGAAGAATTACCGATTATCCTTGAATGTACGCTTCGTTAAGGAACTCACGGCAATGTTTCTTTTTAATAAATCATCATTTTATTTTAAAAATTCGAAATAGTTTAAATTTAGATAGTTTGAAGTAGTAGTACTATAAGTTGTATTAAAAAGCTTATTAGCAAATAGATTATTATATACCATATGTAAATGGATTACGTTTTCATAAAAACAATTCTTTATTTAAATAATTCAGTTGAGAAACGGTGAATAACAGACGAAGAATATATTAAATGTTGGATGACGTCACATTCAGTACGCCTAGCAAATCATTTCTTCCTTTAAAACATTTTAAATGTCTAATTGATCTAAAATACAACTATAGGGTACAATTATCACGAGCTACAGTTTGCCAAACATTACTACAACATTTTATACTGGTCCTAGATCAGCAGAAGTATCGTTATCCTGTTTTATGAAGTATTTATAAAACGGGTCGATTACTTTCCATGTTTGCCAACAAAAAAGCTGATCCATTACTTCTAATACATGTTAGAAAAATCCACACATAATTGCTAACAATCAATCATATATGACCAGAGGCCCAAAATGTAACATGCACGGTACAACGCCATCTTTTTAATTAGCAGGACTATTTGACAGACCTTCGAATAAGTTTATCTCATTCTATCGTGTGTAAGTGTATGTGAGTGTTAGTGAATGTGTGTAATTGGTCCAAGGTATATGCCCAGTCAACAATCATAATTGTGACTATAATTCCATCCGAAACATGAATGCGTCGTCCAAAGTCGACTCTCTTTCCAGTTAACGAAGCACCCACAAACTAAACACCTACCATTGTGTGAGAACTCAATGTAATATATACAATCATACGGCAAACTCCTCGCCAAGGGACACTACTAAGATTGTACACTGCCACACACATACACATACATACATACACATATACGTCCGGTGCCCGGAGGTAGATGCTTTTATTGTTATAATATGAATAGCTATCAGTAGTGGTCAGGGAATAGTACAGCTAATCTGGCACCAATAAATGTATGTTAAACACTAACACAATAAGATACATGTACTTCCATTGAATATAACACAATTATCGATATTGACACTACACAGATTCGATAAAGTCTTTACGGTACTTTACGCGGCGCACATTTTAACCATAGCCTGGAGGAGTAATCATATAGTCTTCCGGTTCGAAATTAGATAATCATGTTCGCACCGCATTGCGTCGAACACTGGACGCGGTATGTGACCAGATGAAGTTAATGAGTAGTCAGGGGAGAAGACAAGTAGGTAGGTAAGTAGGGGTAACGATGGTTGTACAGACAGAGTCAGAACCAGACATTCAAAAGTATACTCAGTGAAAGCGCATTTCATTCAATGTATCCACTATTAGCTTTACTGCGTTAGTCAGCTCGTTCGCTACCGAACAGCGGCGCTTTCCCTACGTATACCAGTGCTGGTTATGCTTCTGCTGCACGCATTAGCAAATATTGGCGCAGTTTTAATGCTAACAATCTACGACGATTTATTTGGGAAGTTGAACACCAGAGTATACCTTTAATGAAAGACACCAGTTCGTTTAAATGCTTATTGGTTTGTTATCTTTGTGATAGCTACATCCCAAACGTGGCATGTTTATGTGGGTTCGATGTAGGCTCGTTCGAAAAAAAATAGGAAATGTAAAAACAAAAAAAAAAACCCAAATAGGTAGCGAAAACCAATTGTTGCAAATGGCAGATCGAGACGAAACGAAACCATATCTAGCAGATTCGCCAAAATGAAAACGAAATCGCACAGGCACACAAGAAACAGATGATACTATTTGCTGCCATCGTTTGCAGTTAAACTGTGAATGGGCGCATAACAGTACAAACACAAACAAACAAAAATTCAAAAGGTAAAACTTCATTGGAGTTATGTTCGTACTGGAAAATAAAAGAAGCAGATGCACTGCGATGCGTAACTGAGGTAATAATGAATATCAAACCAAAATAATACCCAAACCCATAGAAGCCAATGACGAACGAGAGTGTTATCGCAAACTTTGCAATCGATGAAAAATGGGTTAGTGTATGAAAAACTAAGATTAACAAACCAAAACAAAAGAAAATACATAGTATCAAAAATCAATTTAAACAAGCGTGCAAAGTTTAGCTGGCAATTATTGCACCAAGGATCGCGGTAAGACATTGAAGGAGCTTGATTTCATTAATGACATACATCGTACATCTGGATGAAACGTCCAAAGACAATTTCGACTAGATCAAAATTTATTTATCAGCCAAATTAGAATAATAAATTATATCGAAAACTTATTCCGAATAACCGGTTGATTCTATAAATAGTAATAGTAATAAATAAATAGTTCTAGGCTATTCGCCTCAAAAAGACATTCGTGTGGGTTTGGAAATTAAAAAATTTAACAAACAGAAACCGAAACAAACTTTTTACATTCCATCTGTATGAAACATTTATAGACCAAGATACGCATGATCAACACAATATCGGCATAGGACAGTGAACATTTAGTAAACATTGACCATACACGAGGACAGTCATTATTGAAGTAAACGAAGAGTAAAGGAGCAGATGTGGGTGACAGAAACAAGAAATAACAGAATACGTTAATACGCCAACAAGAAACAATACACTAATGTCAAACAGACAGGACAACAGCCATACAGCACTTGACTGATAGGAAAAGAAGTCCAAATATTCAGCTCGGAAAAGAGAACAAAAAAACTGAAAAAGTAAAGATGAAATATAGTGTACACTAGCGCCATATTCAAACGAATTGGTATAACGAAACAAAAAGAGCAAACATAACGAAACAAAATATTGATAGAAAATGCAGTGAATTCTGAAATTTTCGTTCGAAACAGCTAAAATGTTTGAGCCAAAAAGAAAAGAAAAACAGAACAGATGGTAAGAGCTTTGGAACGCTTGAAAATGCTGCGCAAATATCAAAGGACCAGGGGACACGAAGGGCAGATGAGCAAATGAGAAATGAATACAGAGTGATGTGCAATGCGAAATGGAACACAAACAGAAAAGTAATTGCTAACGTGGATGGAAGTGGCACAATGGTAATGCGAACGATTATAATGATGTAGGTTCTGTAGAATCTCACCTTCTTCCCCGTTCATTCTTCAGTGTTCCCCCATATTTGGGTCTTGTTCCGATCAAGTCTATAATCTCTGGTATACAACTTGCAAATATCGCCTTTAGTTTTGTAGCAATTTTCGGGAAGTGTTTTTTTTTGTGAAGGTAGTAGTGTTGGTTGATAATAAGTTCAGATTTTTATCAGATTGTATTTGTCGTTGTGCAGTTTGTTTGAGGATAAGAGAGATAAGTAATAAATTTTATCATTAGACAACGAACCCATTATTAGAAAGGATGTTAGAGAATAAGATGGAACGTTTCCAGATAAATCGGGTTTTCATGATCGACAGTTTTGCAAACCGGAGGTAGATTGGTATTCCATTGTAATTCATTCATTATGATGAGATGGTACGTTTCAGTTCGAAATGGGCGATGGATGTGGTTCAAACCGATTTTTGGTTTTCGAGTTCCAGTATTGCACGGTACACCATTTGGAGGCAGAATGTGTTTTTATTTCGTTCAATTTTTGCAGTCGTAAGCGTACAGCGATACCCATATCCGGCGTGTTCATACGTAATTAATGTTGTTTTGTATTATCGCAGTTCGACACAAAGAACCAGAGGCAGGCCGAGTTAATGGAAGGAAAAAGAAAGAAAAACCATGTGTAAACTAAAGCGGGCTGCTCGTTGATAGCTATTGTCAACTAAAAATCAAAGCATACAATGTTTTGATTTTTGTCGTATCTTCGGCCTTACAAAGCGTAATGAGCCAGTCAAACACCATAGTGACGCCTAGTTGTAACGTCAAAGAATCAAACACGACACTTCTGGTCACAATGAAATGCTTCCCTACGCACCTCTTCTCTTGCAGTGTCTATCCTCTTTTATACGAAATTTCAGTATGCTTATTTTCTAATATAAGTGTGGCGAGTGAATGCGAACATGATAGAAGAGTCGCATGTCAGTACGACCACAGGAGCTGCTCGCTGCGTGTGTTTTTCTTTGGGTTTTGGGAATAGAGCACGTCATTCAATATACGCAAAGGTCGTTCAATATACGGACTTGTGGCTGATTTTTTTTGTACATCTTAATCTAAACCATCTCCCTGGTATTCGGTTCCAGTAAATCACAGCTCTGCGAAACACGCGTTCAGTACGGTAACTCTTCAACCTAAGACAATCGCAGTACACAGCGCGAATACGCACACTGCCGATGTTGGTAAGAAGTTGGACGAACAAATGAAACAAAGTAATAGAAAAGGAATAATTTCGTATCGATTGAAACAATCTACATAAAACAGAACAACTCACTCACACACTCCTCTAGTTTCGGGGAACGTGGGCTAGACGGATAGAAATGTGAGGTGGGTGCAAATATAGAACGGTATGGAACTAATGGGCATGGGGCACGGAAAATGGAAAAGGATCGGTCGTCTTATGATCGATGTTTCCGGTCACGCTCTGTATCTAGCAGGCCGGACGAAAGGATATAACGAAAAATAAAAAAAAAAGAATGCGACGCATGACTCGGCTAAGAACAGAACAAAAAAAACCAAACTAAGGCAAACACCTACGTTTCAAAGATCATGAGAGAAACAGAGAGTTAATTGTTTGCATACAAATAAAAAAATAGAGCTCCACACATTAGACGGTCAATTATTCCGCAATGAAGCGGCTACTTATGAACTCAACATTCTTTTCATATATTAGCTTATTACTCAGTCAATGAAGCCAAATTTTGATTCATCCCACAAACGCAGCTAACCCAAATGCCGAATGTGCAAGTATTTCCGTAACATTCAATATCGATACATCTTCTGAGCCCGGTTAAGTTGCACTATTGCTTGGAAATATGAGACTGTCTAAGCGTAACCTCGTCGGTATACAAACAGGCTTCGATTTCTTGGGACTAAAATAGGCTTGCTTTTCGAGGAAAAAATAGGATTACGCGTTTTTCACATACAAGTACCGTAGTAGGGATAATAACATACAAAACCGCTTCTAAAACTTCTAACCTCGCCAACACACTACGATCAAACCAACGGTGGCCTGGTGACAGGCTAAACTCAAAACCCATTTCCAAACAAAACGCAAAACAATGGCTCGAGCGAGGAGAAACCTTCATCAGCATCAGCTCTAGCGAATGCTCACCGCTCAAGATTGAGTGGTACACACTCTTACAAAACAGATCAAATAGAAATAAAGTGAAATAACAAAATCCGTTCGAAATGATTTGCTAGCGCTTAGAACAGGATCAAGTCCAGTCGTGTATGTGTGTTTTTGTGTGTATATATATATCATAATGTATATATATGTATAGATTTGTTTGTGAGTGTGTGGGTGTGTATGTGTATGTATAGATCTACACCTGATAGAGTGGAATCTCTAGCTTTATATATATATATATATATATATCTCATGTCTAGCCCAGCACTCTATTGTTCTCATTCATCCTGAACAGGATATTCGTTTGCCTTTGTTTATCATTCCATTAGAAGCAGGTTTATATTTCGTATTTTGAGGTTTGAATTACATTTACGTTCATAGTATCAAATTAACATGTCAATCAGGATTATTCGACTATCAATTTCTTTAAAGAACTGTAACAACAATAAAAATTTTGCTCTAATATGCGTGGCTGCGGCATACAGGCTGTGCAAGCAAAAATCTGTATCTACAATAAATGAATGGTATAAAATTGTACGTAAATAGATAATACTAGAAGAATTCAAGAAGAAGGAAGAGAAATGAATCCAGAAATGGAAAACAAACAGCTGTGAAGAAACGATAACACAAGAGCTAGGTTAAACGGAACGTCGGCCCTCGTTTGTACAGCATAAAGTATAGGCATTTTAAGTCAACATCCCAAAAACTGCAGAAAGAAATGTAAATGGACCAATGGTCGGTACTGGTGGGTGAGCAACTGTTCGCAGCCTAAATAATACATGGGAAACCAGCAAAAGTCTCATCAGTACGATAAGTAATTGCAGCGGACCAGTACTGATACCACTTAACGTTGAAGTCTTTTCAACATTTGTACATTTTGTGTAATTTTCTCGTATAGGATGCACAATGCGTTTTACTTTTTCAAACGCACGGCAATCCCACTGGGCTGGGATACTAGTTCCCTGACTCCCTAATGCCCTGTACTGTCTGTTATTACAAACCGTAGTGATGATATATGGCAACAAAAGGGGTAACAAATTTGGAACACGTTTCAAAGGAAAGCATGATGTGAACGCGAAGAGCATAGTGTAGATAAATATCTAAAAAACGGCGTTTTGACAAAGTTGGGAAACAAAATTGCTATGTTTATGTTCAAACTAAAGCCAAAATTTCAAATCATGGTAACCGAGCCGGATTAGCAAATAAATACAAACGGTTACACGATTGCATTGCTGTTTCTTTTTGTTTCGTATCGTTGGTAAAAAAATAAATCCGAAAATCATCCGGAGGTTCGATTTTTCTGTTGGTGGTTGTTTCAGCTAAATCTAGTGGAGTTGAATTATTAAATCGGAATGGCAAAATTAGAAATGCAGAAAAAATTGTGCAAAATCAGTATCTAGAAGGCAGTTATAGGAACCCAAAAAAAGATACAGTAATTATTGGCTAGGAAGTAATTAGATGTCAAAGGATGATGAAGTAAAACCGAAAACAAAATGTTATGAAAGTAAGTCTCTCGCTCTACAGTATCGACAAATACAGATCAGAAAGGAAATAGCTAGGGAACCTAAAAAGAATAAAAGCCAATTGTTGGCATGGATCGTGTTCTACCGCGTTTTGTAAACAATTCCATAAGAGCTGCACGTGTAATTCCATTAGTGTATGTTTATTGCATACCGCGTCGCCTACCCGTTATGGGAGCTCCTGATCTTAATAGGAAAATTTTGTGCAAATTTTTGGAAGTAAAAAAATATCTCTCTTGTTCCATCTTTCCGGGTTGGCTTTAATACTTTAATTGTTTCCACGCAAATAGTGTCAGTCAAGGTGCAAAAGATGTAGTACAAACAAGGACGTAGTTTACAGTTTTTGAAATGCATTATGTGAGACGCTCCTTGAAATTTCTATATAATCACCAATAAGAAATCAAAGCTGCATTTTGTATAATTGCACGTTGCTTATGGATGAAAATTTAACTAAGAATGATTTAGTGCGATAATTTTCGGTCAAAAAGAATCCTTAAAAGCTCACCACATGACGAATGTCACACACACACAGACACACATACACACACATACTCAAAAGTGTGCTCTGTTGTGTTACGTTAACTGAAGGTACGTGTTGTTTGCATTGAAAAATGAATTGTTTTAGAATTCCGTTTGACACGCTACGGGGAGCAACATTTGTTTTTTACTTCAAAACCTATATGCTTTAGAATTTGTCCTCATAAAGCAGCCGGGATAAGGATATCAGAGAATTGAAGATAGATTAACTTAAGGCAACAATAAATCTAAATTAGTATGAATTAAAAAAGCCAAATGCGTAATTCAACAAAACAAGATGGATAAACGAAATAAAGCAAAGAAGCCTAGACCCAAAATGTTAACAGAAAGAAACTGTAAATTTTAATAGCCGATACTAAGCACACATTTGTGGTTTCACATATGATGTGCATTGTTCGTTTTTTGGCATTTGTTATGAAAGCCACGCGGATGTAATTCACATACCGTATGTACAACGGTTGTGGATAAGCATCATAAATATCATGTTAGATGTAAATAAAAAAAAAACAACCAAACACAATTCTCTAAAGCCAATTCGTCGCTCGGAACGCGAAAACCCATCGACTTATTGTACCAATTTATCGATAAATAGACTAGGATAAATTTGAGGTAAAGTAAAACGAAAATTATGAAACCAGCATGCAAAACAAAAGGAACAATGTTACAAATAGCAAAACAATCCTAATAGTGAATGCTCTTTATGAGAAAACTCAACATATAGACCTAAGAGAAGTCCAACTAAAACGCTGCATATTATTTGAATCCAGCTAAAGCTCATCATTGTATTGCTTTCACAGTTGACAACGCACTGTTTAGATGTATGTGTATCGTTTGTTTATAGGACGCATCATATTATTCCAATGCTGTTGCAACAATTGATCGTATCCTAGACACAACCGCATAAGAAGTAAAGGAATTTTGGGACGACGGCGCCAAGGAATTTTCATTCGTTCGTTCACGCAAATGCATCATTACACGGGTGCCATATCTGCTATGGCTTTGGCTAGCAAAATAAAACGAATGCAAATGTGCAAATATGGTTTGTGAGTGAGAGCGGAGATTGACAAGTAGCATCAAATGAAGAAATCGAGAAATGAGCCGAAATACATGCCACCAAGAAACCAATGCCTTTTGTTGTACGGTTGATCAAATTTAGTCACGAGATAATTGAAGAAATGAAATCATGAATAGCCCTGGATTGTTATTGGTTTTCTTCATTGCTATTTCAAAGAGTCGTATTTGTTCACTCTTCATTTCATCACATTTGTTTGAAAGTTACCGTTGACCTATCTTCAGTTATTTTTCTTTTTCTTTAATTTTCCATGAGGGTTTTGAACGTTAATTTTAAGGTAATGAAAACACAGCTGAGTTTGCCTTAGAAGGATAGGATCAATTGTCGTAGGTTATTATGTTAAAATGATGTAAGAGTATGCCTTTCTAGCACAATCTACCTAAATAATGGAGATTCTGTCATGATTAAATCAATATTGTAGCAATTGCCGTTATTGCCTTTTCATAAAAAAAAACATGTTGTAGTAACGCATTAAAAATAACATTATTTTTTGTTGTATTTATCTGAAGAATGGCCGGGCCGTATATATTAAAGATAAAGATAACATTACTGTTGTATATAAACATTGCTCATACTTAGTCCTAAGTATCCTTTTTAATCATTACTATTACTGAAAAAACATGAAGTGGTTAAACAGACTCCATTATGTAGGTTTGACCATACTTTTCCAAAATTCTTTTATTCAATAGAGATGAAGGATTGGGAAAGAAACTTGTGTTGCTTGCTATGAAGGATGGAGTCAGAAAAAGAAAACATGAATTTTTCAATTTTATTTTTCCGTCTGAAATTACTCATCGCCGTATCATTACAGCACCGCGAACAGCCGTGATACTCAATCATAAATCAATATCATAAGCATACCACGGCAAGCAACACATATTTCGAATGTGTAATGAACAATGTTAACGTATGTTCAACTAGAGAAACTGAAAAACTATGATAAAGGAGCAAAAAAGGAGTGTGATTGTGAGTGTTTTAAATTTATTTATAAAAGAGAACGCGAAGGTAGATTTGCTTTATCTAACCATTAGGTAACTTTCGAGTACAGGAAGATATTATCATATATTCAGAATAGAAAAAAGAAACAAACTAATTATAACCCATACTGGAAAGTCATTTATGTTTAATCAAATCAAAGTTGAAATTAGAATCGGAAAACCAAATCATAATCAAACACTATATCAATCGTGTAAAAACGGAACAAACCATAAAAAAACTAATAAAAACCAAAAGAAAAAATGGTAACCAACAAGGAAAACTTTAAACAGAGTAAACATAGGTTAACTCGGTACGGTCGTGTACCTTCTTCTAACATCCTTAGTGTATTTGCCGCCGTACTTATTCCGCTGTGCTGCTAACTCTGTGATCTCCGGAATCCAACTAGCGAACACCGCCTATACAGGAGTATAAGGAATAGTATCACGCACACAGGAACATATTAATCAGAACGTAATCAGATTATTTGCAGCGCTCATAGCACTACTTAGTACCATCCGTTTGCTTATAGTAGTTGCGTTTTGCAGCGTGCCATAGTGCTACAAACGCTTAAAGTCAGATCGACTGGAACCCCGTTTTATTATTAAGATATTTCTATGATTACTTTATAGTTTCGACACAGTGTCATACTTCAAGCTTTAACCGACGTAGTTTTTCAATCATTTGTGCAGACCGTACATAAGTCAACCAGTATGTGCTGCAACAGAACGTTGCGAATCTCTCTTCACGCACTTGGATTATCGATGATTCACCTCATTCGAAAGCATCAACTTTTGATTGTTTTACTTTGGTTTTAAACAAGTTTACAATTGATTGTCTTTAACCAGTCTTTGCCATCCTTTTGTCACGTTGTCCACTCGTTGCACGATAAGACACTAATCTACTAATTGTGTTTACCTGACCGACTAGGAAGTAAAACAAAAAGAATCAAATTCGCTCGTTCGAAAGTGATTGTTTCAAACAATTAAAGAAAAATACGTTTAATATTATAATTCCAAAATATCACTATTATCACGGCTAGGAATGTCATTCGCAATAGACACTCAAAACATAAGGTTCTATCGTTTCATATCGCTTAAATCAGCGCGTTCGTATAGACGAGACAATGACATGTTCATGTTTTGCCTTGCAAGCTCTAAAAATTGTATCAAAAAGGAACATTCAAAACAAAATGTCAGTGAATAGCAAGAGTCGCCGACGACTACTGGTCGTCTAACAGTATGTTACAAGAAAAAAAAAACGTAAAGTAACAAATTTGAGCGTGAAACTGGATGCAATACTAAACGAATAAACGAATTAACAGAATAGTGTCAATCGATGCAACATGATTAAAGACTAAAAAGTGTAACAATTATAACATCAATAGATTGGTTTAAGTTATCTACGCGATGAACAATAGTCAAAATTTGGGTAATGGCATAAAGAAAAGTAAACGTGAATCCAAAACAAATCAAACGTATTATCTAGAATCATACTACTGAAGCTTTTTCTAAGAATTGTAAACATTTCTCTTGTATGTGTTAATATGGCTATTTTTCGCATTTCTATCGTACTATAATGTATTGAACCAAAAAATGCAGCATTTGAAATAATCGATTAGAAGACACTATCGCATCGATGCCCAGACACTTTTTTTCAATAATGTGTCTTTACAATAGGTGTTAAGTTGAATTCTACTTCTTGGGTATCAATTAATAAGTCAATCTTTGACTACACCCATACACAAGCGTTTCGGTGGATTCTCGAGTGAAGTTGGTTGGAGTACTTCTTGTGGTTTCAGAACTATAGATACGTATAAAATTATCAGTTAAATAGCTTTTTTATGTTATTTTTATAGTGAAAGATAATGCTGCAACAAATCGACTATTTCAGGGTGCTCGAACAATATTCGCTTGCAAAATATATAACCGATTTAAAAGAATATTTTAGGTATTAATAGATAACATCGTTCATAGGGGGTAGAGAACAAAATTACAACCCATGTATAGCCGGCGATGGGTTACTTATTTTGCTATTAATCGTTGCGTGACTTGCTTTAAGTAAATCATTTTATAGTGCTTATTACTGAACAGGTACGATATGCTATTGTTGAGCAGGATATGTGTATAAATGCACTTGTACTATCGGTAGTTAATAATGCATGAAACCAGGAAACCTTATCTGCGTTACGCACCGTGTTTCTATCTTCTTCCAACCGTCAACCATACCATACACAAACATCATTCTGGATTGTGATTATACTATGCACGAGATGCGACACATTTTGGCATTTGCAAACATTTTTCACACTAACGTACAGTTCACTCACAGTCAAGTTTTAGGATTAGTATTATTTTAGCATACAGCTTGTTTGAACCGTACAGCAAAGTGTACGCCAAAATCAACCGACCAGCAGTTACAAAGAAACGATGCTTTACAACAGGCACAACAGATTAGGAAAGTTAGTTTGAAGTTAAGGTGAAGTATAAATAGATACTGACAAGATGGAGAAGTATTTCGTAAGTCAAAGGTAGCAAAGGCTTAAGGCAACATAAACACCAGCAAACACCGCAGTGTTCTGCTGGTTTGCAACATTAAGGGGCAGTGTTACCGGAACAATGACATGGCACACATAACCGTACTCTTCATTCCGAACAGAGTTTCAGCAAAGGACAACTTCACGACGGAGATGAGAAACAACGCAATATAAAAAAAAGTATGGAAACATATTAATTGAAAACTCATAGAAACGAGTAGGAACAGCAAAACAGAATGCGTAAATCAGAGTAAGGAGTTCTTCGCAAATGACTGTATGGAACGCAGCGGATAGGGAGTGAGAGATGGGCGAAACAGAGCGAGTAACTCAATCAGGACCGATAGTGGGACAACATAACATTGAATAAAGTCATAGCACAATTAACGTAATCAAAAAAAATTGCTATACAGGCATTCGCTTCAACTACCTTTTTCCTTGTTCGCGCTTTAGTTCGCCGCCGTACTTCGAACCGCTACCAACAAGTTCAATAATTTCAGGAATACTGCTGGCAAACATTGCCTAAAAGAGTCAATTGAACTTCAATGATTGTCTGTAGGATTTGAAAATGAGTTAAATGAAACTAAACAGTAGCATGAGTAAAGGTGTTATGATTCAACTGTTTGGACACGCTTATGCTTATCACACCGAACGTAAGCTAGGCACTAACGAATGCACTGCGAATCAGTCCACCATATGCAATAGGCAGTAGAAAATAGGTAATGAACATAAAAATTTTAAAAACGCCATACAAATTGCGCAAGCTATGTCCCTTCAACGGCAATTGAACGAGCCTTCCACTATATTCCGCTTTTCCTAAAATAACACTACAAATCAACCACACTTTTCCTGGTTTCTTTTGTAGCTCAACTTATCGCTGTACATAATCTGCTATAGAACATTAAAACAATACGTACAATAGTATGTATACAATAGACATGATCTAAGTTTTGCCGACATTGAGTAAGCTAATTGTTAGCAATTAGGAACCCGGAACAGAACAAACGCAAAGGAAATATTGTTTTTTTTTCTTCTATTTCAATCAGGAAAGATGAATTGAAAATAAATCAAATAATATTTAGAGCTATTAAATTGATGATCTCTACATATGTTATGCGGCAGCCAGCATTAACGCCTCACATGCAAACATAATCTTGTATTGAGTCAACTCTATCACGCCCGCGATCACGACATCACGTGTTTCGATCTTGTATATTCAAAGTCGTCACCTAGTGAGTAATGGTAGAATTTCAAGCGATAGTGCGCTCTATAGCATGCAAGGTGAATTAATAATATGGTCAAATGATTGTGTTTTAAGTTTCCTTGTCATTGGTTTCGTTACCTGGTATAACCAAAAACAACACTGCTGGTCACGCCTTTCGATCAACTTAAGAATACCACATAAGTATAAAAAAAAATGTTTCTGATGAAAATTTAGGTGCCTAATATATCCAGACCGTGAAAATCAAGCATATAAAAGAAAAATAACTCCTCTGACATATTATCATGAAATAAAACAAAACACAAATGCACTTTCGAATGTCAAAAAACATACTTCACAAAATAAAATTGCAACACAATCATAACAATACTACTTCCAAGCGAACACCGGCTGAGCATTCGTTGTACAATTGGAAAAATCATACTGAATCTGTTCAAATGCTCGCCTACAGTGTTGGAAAAGCGCGCCAAAAAATAAAACTATCTGCTCGGCAGCAAGCGATATATCATTACATGGATGCAAAGCCTGCATGAAAAGTAAGCTGGCATTGAATGGTCATAACTGTCATTGGCGAGGAGAATTCTGGAGAATAAGCGATCATGTATAACCAATATCAGCACTTTCGTCTTACACTCGGTAGCATAACGCAGACGGTCGTAGAGTTTTTGTTTTGTGTACAAATACCCTTACAGCATTGTATATAGGATATTATCGGACGCCACAAGCAACTGAATATCTATTTGAAGCCGACAACACGTCTCAGAGATTAGGAACGTATAACGTCATGCTTGCATCTTTTGCGGGGTCCTTACTAGGGTCTTGAGAAACATATTCTACTGTTAAGACCCTCTCTTCGTATGTAAAGCTGTGTTCGAAAACATTCCATTTAGTGTGTTTGTTTAGTAGATAGTAGAAAGAAGAACCATACTAGAAAACGTTGTTGCCTGTCCATCCATAAAGCGTAACATCAATGCCAAATACCTAGTAAAAACTACCCAACCCCGCCGAAAACCCGCGCATGTGCGTTTTTTCACGTCCAGGTTATGTTTTTTTTACGTTCCGCCCAATAGGTTCCGGTGAGCAAATAAATACGTTTACTATCATGTCGGTTTTTACTTCACTGTGTTCAACATCGAGCTCCCGTAATCATCTAATGCACAAGGCGATACCAAAATTAACAAAAAAAAATCGCAACGTACTAAATAAAATAAGAATACTGAAATCATTTAATTATCGTACGTAGAACTTTGCACAAGACGAGTTCCGGTGAACTGCAAGATCTACTTGCAAATCTGATCTATTGCTTTAGGATGATCTTTTTATCGTGATCAGCCACTGTACATTGCATTTTTCTTTTATGCGAATCGTTTTTATTATGTAATTTCAACTGCTTTGTACTGATATGGGTAATCGGCGGTCGACATGTTTCCGTAGCTATTATCGGTTGAAAATGGTTTACCGATGCCACGTGGCTGTGACTTGTGTGTGTGTGTACTTTTTAACGTTTTATTACAAAGCGTGTAACACACTAACGACACGCTCGGTGTACTGCCAAGTGAATCGAACTTTATCGAACGTGAAGTGAATCGTTCACTGCAGATTGCAATTAAAGTACAGTTAACGCTGAATGTGTCGAACAGAGATAAAAAATATGCGAAGAGAGATAAAGAGTAAAAGAAACAGAAATATGGACAGATAGCCGCATAGAAAATGAAAAGATCACTTACCAAGCCAACAAGTAAAAAGAATACTAAAAAAGTTCGTCCGAGAACCGTTTCACAGTAAACGTCGCCATAACCTACTGTTGACATGGTGACAATGAGAAAATATACACATGTCCAATATGAGAGCTGTTGCGGATTATTGAACTCTAGCGGATCGCCAGAGTTTTCCAGCTGCAGAGAGGAGAAAATAAGAACAAAGTTACGAGAAAGGGAACAAAGAGAAAAAGAGAAAGAAAAAAACAATAGAAAACACGGTATTAGTTGCGCTGATCGATACAAATGGTACGGGTTAAAGTAGTTTGGAATAAGATGTACGAAGGATTGTTACGAGTTGTTGGAAAAAAATGCAATTGGATAAGGAATAAAACCAAACGAATGGAAGTGGTAAACAAAAAAAATGCAACCGTTTGTAACCTCTTTTGATGCAAATGGATTTGCGCAAGTTCGAGGGGCAGAACAGATACCAAACACCGGCGAACCAATTGCTGCAACACGATTGCGAATTGTACTATCAATAGAAAGACTTCTGCGCCGCATAAGGCCGTAATGTTTCGCTGACCATGGCTCATACACACCGCACCACTTTGCAGCAATTAGTATGCAAATATGCAATGCAATCTTCGAACTGCGTGAAACATTGCAAGCACATTTCAAGGTGTTGCTGCCGGAAGGATTTCATTTTCTTCACATCACTCAAAAGGGTCAAAATTTCAAACGAAAGTGATGGTAACACACCGTTGCTCATAATCAAAACAATAAGAGGCATATAAACAAGTACGTAGTCAAGATCAAACATACTCAATCTATTTGAATGGCTTTGAAATGGGTGCAAAATGCAATTGTGATAGATAGTAGAACAAACTAAGATATTCGAATACGACAATAATAACCATGGTATTGTAATATTGCATTGTATAATACTACTTTGAAGAGCACGAAACGCGACACTATTTAGGAGTGGGATAAAAAAGAGCTCGTTTTGAAAAACAAAAGATTGCCCAAAAATATGCTGGTTTAGTTTTATGATACCGTACGACATGCGCGAAAGAAAACCAAATCAATGCATTTTAGGCATTTCGCCTACAGTCATTTATGACCGGTATATCACGTTTATAAGGATGTGCACAATATAATGTTGAGCCGCTGAAAATGTTAGTTTTGTGGAAACAAATGCCTATTTCGGCTTGCTCTATTGATTATGGTTGTCTTGTTCTTTGACGCAACAATGAAACCTACCCAATATTACTTCTTCCAAAATGCATTACAAACGTAAATCTTCAAATAATAAAAACCAAATTGCATCACACTGAATGTTGTGTGAGTATGTAGTATCCAAATCTAATACCGAATTATTGCATATTGCATATCATGGCTAATCACATATAGTATTTATGTATACGTGATTAAACGGTTCTTCCAAATGAAATAGCACTGTGCAGAGTTTTTAAATTTCATGTTTTCAAATGTTCAAAAACAAAAACTACGTGATTAAACGGTTCTTCCAAATGAAATAGCACTGCGCAGAGTTTTTAAATTTCATGTTTTCAAATGTTCAAAAACAAAAACTAAAAAAGGGTAAACAAAACAGCAACATTCGAAACGGGCGCATGACGACGAGGTTTGTGCATAAGAATATTTTTTCCAAAAAACTAAATACTTATAAGAATCAAACGCTACAAAACGATAGTATTTGCTTTTTTTGTATAAAATTTTCCTTCGAATCAGCTTCCTAAGCTACAATCGCAAAAAATGCAACGGAAAAATGATAAATACGATGCAGATTTACTTCCATAGTTGAAACGTAAACGGTACGTGGTGTGAATATGCGTTTATTTGTTTGTTTTGCTTTTCATTATCGTATAAAAGCATAAGGGAAAGCTGTCTCATTCTCATTTGAGAAGCGCAATGGAACAAAAAAAACAAGCGAGGTATCAATAAATATGTAACAGGATGTTTTGCGTATTGCGTTTTTTTTTTTTGTATAGATTTTGTTTGCACTTTTGACTTTAGCATTCATGTTTGCCATACACCAAATAAGAAACAAAACCGTATGTTCTAAAAAGCTGAATGGAAAAAAGAGCTGCGTTTTTTTTAATTGCATAGGTGTTTTCGCTTTCGAATCGATAAGAGACCGAATAATGAAAAAACGTTTGCAAATCATTCGCTTCAAAATTCAACTACTGATATTCAAGTATAGTAGAATGGACTTAAAAGTGGAACGATACTCACCACCGAATGTAGGATACATTCGCGTAAAACGGAACACAATTATGCTAAAGCGCTGCCATACAAGTAGTTTATATGTATGCAGCACCTTCATCGCACACGTTGCCAAAATTTGTACCAATTCAAGTTGTCATATGTTCAAATATTGTGTGTGTGTGTGTGTATATGTGTTACAGTGAATGCGTGCCCACAGTTTGACTGTGCGAACATATGGAAGAGTCATTGTGTAATCTGATGGGTAAACAACTGAGTTGCACAACTTTTGACAACGGGCGACATTGTCTATATCATATGTTTTAGCATAATCATTTGTCCAATCGCAATCATACTTACTCAACCACAGAATTGTTGAGATAGATCGGAGGAAATTACGAATATTTACCAACCAACACTGGCTGGCATATGCTTAAAGACAGCTTTCAAGGCGTTTGGCATAATTTTCCAGCATAATAATTGCTACTATGCTGTTTCTTTTGTGCAGGCTTCCCAGCTTTTGGAACATGTACTTGTAAATGCTACGTTTCATGTTTCGCTTGACGCTTTACACCGGTGCTCGATTATTTTGTACTATTTCTCGATTAACTATGCTGTTTCAGTACCGATCAAATGATTAGAGGTGGTCAATTATCGGAACGCACAGTTTTCGTACTCGAATAAATAAATTTTCAAATTTACGTACACGTATCGTAATGTAAACGAAAGTAACTGCTTTTTTGCTGCGTTTTACAAACCTTTCACGCGACTGGGCCAGAATCGGTGCCCCACCAAACCTATGCAAACTCAATCGTTTTTTTGCGCTAGCGCTCTGTGTGACCGCTTTTTTGTTACATTTTTACAATATGCACATATAACCACACCAATGTATATACTCACCAGATGAATAATTCCAGCAGCTGTCAACCACACTGATATAAAAATTGATACTAATTGTGCCAAACGTATTGAACTAGATGTTTTAAGTATATTTAAATATTGTAATATGTCTGGAACAGTCATAAGACGCAGCGCTCGTAGGAAACGTAACCCTAAAACGAGAATAAAAAAAGCCAAAAACCCAAGGGAATAAAACAAGCAAACAAAAGCCGTGGAAGGGAAAGCGCATTATGGTAAAGTAAAAGTACATATTCAAATAAGATCGATTAGTAGCTTCAATGTATGTTTCTACCGGATCGTGCAACACTTACCAATCCATGTACGGTCAAGGTATATGGATACAAAGGACGGGGGTATCGTGAAGTAATCTACAAAACTGTACATCTCCAGCATGAACCAAAGTTTGTCTGATGCCGCTATGAACTGTAAAAGGAAAACACACAGACACACACACAATATAAATGAATAAATTAAAATCATCAACCAGTGAGCCACACGCTCGTGCAAAATTTAAAAACTGGTAAAATACACAGTACTGCTGGTTTTCTTACCCGTATAAAAAAGTAAACCATAAAAAATATGTTGAATGCTAGGTCAATTTGCTGCGTAATGTTGTTGCTCCATTTCTGACACCGTTCCACTTCCTCGTTAGACGCATCGATGAAATAAATGATGAGAGAGGCGATACTGAGAATAAATACGAGAACAACCTGGAAATAGAAAGTAAACGTTTCTGATAATGCTATGCTTGGCAGACTGGATAAATGCATTAATAATAAGAGAACTAGCAGCGAGTAGCTATCGTCGTAAGCAAACTGATTTGTAACAGTTGCTCATCATAGAATACGCATACAAATGAAACACAATAGGCTCAAGCACCATGCGTCTCCATTTTGTGTGAAAAACCATGCGTCTCCATTTGATGAGAAACGCCAGGTGTCTCGATTTAAATCGATTGAAAGCACGAAAGCAACAATGACTAACTTTCCATGTCGTCCTATCATCCAAATATTAATATACCTGCCATTCGCCCTTGAGACCCTTCTTTAATTCCACTGGGAGCGCAATGCGTGTCAACAATGCGGATTAAATTATGCACACATATTACGAGCTGAAGCACGAAAATCTCGCGAGGAACAAAGGTAGAACAAACGTTCTATGGACCGTATGGACGAATACATACGCATTAATTACTTTCAAAACAAAACTTTACGAGTGATGATATCTAAACCAGACATCATTAACCTAAAGTTGCTTCCATTTTTGTAATGGTCACAATAGAAAAGGTTACTCTTTTGTTCACCATTAAAAGGATATGAAAACAACTAAATGTTCTACACAGATAGGCATCGGAGAGATTAAACATGATCCGGATTTTACGAATTGTGCAGCATTTTGCTAAACACAATGCATCACTATCATACATTACCATCAAAGGGGAGCATTGCTAATAAATGCAAACACGGGTTTCACAAATTTATTTCCGTCGTATAGCCGATTTGCACACAGCTGACGACACCTGTTGCCTAATCGCGCTTGACGGACATTTCCGAAATGGTAAGTGCACATAACGCCACTAGTCACCACATCAACATATGCGAATTGAAATCCTTTGCTTCCCCTATCACGCCATCTACTGCTTTTAGGAATGTTGTGAACGAAAACTGCACAAGCTCCATTTAAACACAATTTAATGCCTCGACCGACAAACACTACAAAGAAAAACGAACCTAAACGGTAACGTCTAATTGGGAACGACCTCGTTGGACCCGCCAATGTAGGTGCGCCAGTTGCCATTTGCATACGAAGCGTCTGAGCGGGATCCCTGGGCAAAATATGCCCAGGATCAATGTTTTTTTTTTTCAATGTGCCTCGGTAAAGTGGGACCTAAACGGAAAATAACAACCTTTACAACCCGACAGAGCAAAAAATGGTAAATTATCGAGTACAAAGCAAAAGCAACGGTGTACCGTAGGGCTTAAAAATAGACAGCATTTACGGAGGAGGCTTTAGATGTTGCTAGCCGTATAAAGTTGGCAGGTACAGTACAAACCCGGGCGAAGAAAGAAGAGCGTCAAATCGTGACCTAAATGGAACATGCGCTCGCCCACTTCTTTTCCTGCTGACGGGCTATGCTTTCAAACGTATTTGTATTGTTTTCTTAGCTTATTGCTAAGCGTTATAACGCAAAATTGTTAGAATACACAACCACCACTTCTGCGAACGCAAGAGTGGAACGGGTACTCGTTCGTGTAAATGTTTTGGGATATTAGGTTAGCACGGAACAGACATTCAGTACAAAATGCAAATCACATTCAAACAATAATCGTTCAACGCATGGTACACTGAAAGATTTACCACATAGTGGCGATAGTTTTCCAGCACTATACTTTCTCCTTTCTATTGCTTGCATAAATAAGCTTAAGTTTAATACTTTATCTCCGTTACAGCGAATGTCGGTAGCTGTCGCGACAAACATTAAACCTCAGTTTAAAAATAGCTTCTGAAATTAAAACACTAGACGGCGCTTCGAATAATGTCGTACACCCCGCGCCTTTCAAAGGTCGCGACTCATATGTTAAAAATGTTTCGTGTAAGTTTATGCAAAGCGTTCAAATTACTGCAAGGCCAGGATAAGGTTATGTAAAGCACTGTTCGCTTGCAGCATGCCCTGTCAATGAACTGTTCTGCAGGAAGGCCCGCTTGAACACAGGAATATTGACCGGTTCACCTGGCACTGGCTCGATAAAACAACATTTTCCTCCGCTTCTGCCAACTACCTTCCTTTCGCTCGAAGGCCGCAATTAGATGTTCAATAAATCAATCTCATGCTTAATTAGATTTCTCTGGCTTTCCTCCTCTACATCGTTGCGCGTTCCTTTGCTAAAGATACACGGTACATTCGCCAATCCAATTCTATCGAGTGTTTGGATAGAATTGCATTCACTCTTCAATTATGATTTATGATTTAAAATTTGTACACACGGGTATGCTAGAAATGATCAAATCAATGTTCTAGAACTTATTCATGCACGACAGTGCCATAGTCTAAATTAAGATATACTTTGCGTCACCATATTAAATCTAGCAGGTACCGGGAACCCGAACAGCAACTCAGGGGTGCTCGTATTAATATCCATTGGTCAAGTTTTATATTAAATGGATAACATTAAGAGATATACAACGTGCCGCTATCGCACTAATGATGATGAGGTCTCACCGCTAACCCCTACATTGGATTGAATTACATATTGATATTAAAATATTTCAACTAAAAAACGAATAGATGTTTGACCAAATATTTGACATAAAGGTTAGACATGGTTCTTCTTCACTCACTATATCCGAATATCTCTGGGATTCCCCACCCTACTTCGATGCGTTCTTTTTCTAAAGACACTAACTAAAAACATCTCCAGAAAAAAGTTCATTGTTGTATTATGTTGTATTATTTTTTATTAAAATTATAACGACTGTTAGCCATGTTTTCAGCCATATATTGACTGCGTATAGTACAAATTCCTCAAGGCATTTCCAGTGGCGGGTTTAACGGTAAGCGGACTGAGCGGCCGCGAGGGGCCCCGAGCTCACAAGAGGTCCCGTCAGTAATGGATCTAACGGTGGGCGCCTAGGGTTTCGCCGTGTGGAGGACCCCGAAAACTGCTGTTTAGTAGGGAAAACTGTATGAAATATGGCAGAAAAGGGCCCGAAAAGCGTCGCTTAAACCATGCCCCCATGCTAGAGGGGACCCCCATGTGTACTACAAGGGACCTCTGGAGAAGTGCGCTACCCTTACTCACATCGACCACTTCTTACGGCAAACTGTTACACCACTGGATTCCTTTGTGAATCAAAGAGTTTCTGGCTCCTGCTGGCTTATAGTTTGGTCCTCTTGGAGAGTTTACTCGCCGTTTAGGATAGTTATGTATGTTCCTTCCTCTAACCGCCCTCTGTGTCAGGTATGAGTGAAAACGTCCTTTCACTAACTTGTTTATAAAAATCGTTGTTTGGTACGTTGTCCTTTGTCTTACGCACATCCACTATAAAACTTCTATCATATTAGCCGAAGAAGTTTACCAACAAGAATCTAAAATAGCTCGCCTTGTTTTGAAGTCTTTGCAGTTTGATGAATTTTCTTCCGGTTACCAAAACAAAGTTTAAAAAATACCTGTAAAAAAAACTAAAGCAATATTGGAATCTGCAATTTGATTTCCATTGTAGTTATCGTAGTTTTCTAGAGAATAGTAAAACTTATGGTTGAAGGTTTAACTGCTCATACTCCTTGGCTTAAAGCCATGTACCTTGGCCGCACAAACATTACAAGACGAGACAACAGGGTATATCTGGTATCAATACTTTGAATACTTTTGTACGTTTGTAAACGATTATTATTTGACACTATGAAAACGATTGTTACTTGAAATGTCATGATCAACAATCAACATATTTTAACAACCTTTTGATAAATATCAATAAGTGTGCCAACCATAAATTTGCTTGTAGTATATTTGCATTTGCTGATCTAGATATCATAAATCTTAAGCACAGCTAGTTTCGATGAAATTTGGCAACTAGTTCAGTTTATTCAAGTTTAGTAAACTCAAGCCCCTAATAAGCCAAGAGTGGTTAATAATCCCTTCTAATTTCTGCTAATAATTTCTTTCATACCCGAGATAAAACAACAGACAAGGAGAAAATGCCCTGAGAAAATTGTTCAGCCCTGTTCAGCCCATATGCCGGCTGATAATACAGTAAAAAGCCGCCATAATAAAATTAAAATAGTTTGTTACATAGCTCCTTAAAAGCTTTTTGTTCGTATATTGTTGCATATAAAAAGGAAATCTGCTTACCAAGATTCGTCCCGTAGTCGTCTGTCCCGAGATCAGCTCTCCGGCCCAATCCTTTGCTTCGGTCATAAACGTCCCCTCGAAGTCCTGCTTGCCTTGACGGGACGCTTTCTGTTCCTTCTGCTTCGGATCGTTCGGAGCCAGCTCGGGCTCCTTCCGACAGCACAGGAAGGCGAAGGCGCGCCATAGTAGCACGGCCAGCAGGCCGGCCAGGAAAGTGAAAATGCTGGACAGGAGAAAGCACCACCATTTTCGTACTCGGAGACAATCATCAAGATCGGTCGGTGGTAGCTCCGTGGTCAGTACTGATTGCTCCTCGTCACAGCCCGACATCCCCTCGATCCCGCTGGTAAGCCTGATGGGGGATCGAGAACGCACACCGCTGCACACTAGTTGTCAACTTTCTAGCTGTAGTCATTGGACATGACGTCGTGCCTCACGGAGCTGACGAGGCGATCGGACGAACGATCGGAGTGAAAACAATCAAGTGACGCCAGTTGAACGGTTGTCAGTTAACGACCTGCGCTACACGCCGCACTACACCACCACAAACGAGCGCAAACACTGACGGTAGCTCACGATGAAGTTAAATGCTCCGAAACAAGTAATACTTCTCAGCAGGAGACGGTTGAAACTGGGAATCAAATTTTGCGAATGAGTACACACTTCCTTTCTTACTTTTTCCACACTTTCCTTCTCCTGCTACTTCCGGCCGACGCTTTCACACCAACACACGAGCGTGCTCTGCACGAGCATGTGGCCACAACACCGAGACTTTTTTTCCTACACTGCTTCCGGTCTTTGCCTTTTTTTTCTATTAGAATTAGGTCACGACGTGAGCGAGCGAATGAACGGAATGTAGCACCACAAGCGGGTCGCCTACTAGAGATAGCGCAGGATAGTTGCACACACTTACTCAGGCGATTGGGTGAGAGCTAAGAGAAGATGAAATGGATATAGTGTACTGTAGGGCGGAAGATTGTAGGCATGGGCCACATTGCACACTGCGTTGGAATCTTACAAAATCTCACTCATTTTTCACATTTATTTTTCTTCGGTACACGCACACACGGCTACTGCGACGATGCCAAGGAAAAATGAGATGGTGCTTTTCAAGCCCTCGAATGTTCGTTCACGGTTCGTTTTTCGTCACGGGATGCAATTATCGTGTATTTACTCCCTTTTTTCCGAACAATCTTTGATGAAGAACTACGTCCTCGAAATGTGTTACCACTCAACACCCACTGCCGCCCGCCTTCAATGAATTATGTTTTTCACTGTTCCACTCTCACTAGCACTGGCGTTTGTGTTTCATATCTACCGAAGAAAGAATATTCTTTTATCAACATACAGTTTGGTTATTATAGCGTGCAATGTTTTATGTTTCTACCAAACTTTCCTACAATCGCTGTGAAGCTACACAACCACTATAAAATTAACACCACAGTTGCAACATAATCAACAAGGCCTACTGCGATCGATGTTCATTTCCTTCCACACACAGGCACATTCAAGCACGGAACCACCGTAGGCAGCAGCAATGTCAGTTATTTCGTGCGCTACTCATAAAACAAAACACTCAAACACCTGAAATACAGGTTATATAATAAAACCAAAAAACGGAAACTCTCCGAGCCCAGCGTTACGACAGGATGGCACAGAAAAATTAAAAGTAAGGAGCACTTCCGCTACACCAGATAGCGACAAATAATGGGGTTCAAGCAACGCGGTGCACATAGTAAAAGAGGAGAGAGCAATCAGCAAAATTATGAGCAGCAGAACGCAGCCTTCGTATGGTGAGTACGACCGAAAGCACACAGGAAGCAGATATGCGCGATAGAGAGCGGCAAGGAGAGAAAGAGTGTGAATCAGTTAGTGAGAACTGTTAAAAATTTCACTCCGCGCCATCTTTTATGTGGGGAGAGCTGCGTACACTTTGCCGTAGTGTCCCGGGCTGTAATTTAGGACGGAAGAAAGAAAGTCTGACGAGTTTCATTGCAATTACGGGTTGCCCATCAACGGGCATCACGCTGGGCGGCTGGCGCAATTCTCGTGAGATGATTTACCCGAAGCATGCGGAACAGACTATTTGCTCCCCTCCCGCTGAGCACTTAATTAAAACAAAACCAAAAAAATCACCTCCTCTGCTCACCAGGCACACCATCATTCCATGCACCTTTACCGTGCGAACCGCGCGATTCGAGCGTTCCTTTTGTGTCCTTCCGCTAGGTCCGGTTTTACTTTGTCACGCATCGCGCCTGTATATTCTCAAGCTCGCTCTCTCATGCTCTTATTACATCCAATTACATCAGCAATATGTAACATGGGAGCATAAAATACTGGCTTTTTACAGGCAAGGTTTTCGAAAACTTGTTGACGCATGATCTTTTTTACAATCACGCATATCAAGTGACCTAAACGAACCAACGTTAATTCGTGTCTATTGTTGTCTTTCAAGCCAGCTGCTTTGGACTGGCACTGCTTACACAATAGATTTAGAACCATTTCGCAAGCTGTCAGATGGTCCTTTTTTTCACATTTTCTCTCTTGAAGCCTATGCTCTTTGAAACAAACTTTCGACGCTCTCACTGCCTTTTGTTCATTGCTATCCATTTGATCCATTGTGAAGAATCAGCACTATACCATTTCTGAAGAGTGTTGCTTAAGTCCCAAGAGCGTAGTGACTCATCGGAACCATTACAAGGTTTGTCCTTCTACTCACTTCAGCTTTAACGTTATAAGTCTTATATTCGAATCAAATATTGAACAAAACTGCATACGTGGCAATGTAACAACAATTCGTATCGTGCGGTGAGCTTTCGTTAACGACCTTCCGTCATATTACAGACGGCTTGCGCTAGCACTAATGGATTGAATCTATAGTTCCAGCAATTTTACACAAGCCACAAGCTTCTTACAGATACGTCATCTGAATCGCCTTTTCGTCCACTTCTTTTATTTACCGTTTTTCTGGGCAATAACTTTGAAGGCAGTTGATACGTCAGTAGCCAAGCAGGCCAAGATGATTTAAAAAATGTCCACCATCCTTATCGTATTCACACTGCTGGGTTCTCTTTCATACAGCTGCCTTTGATGGAGCGGCAAGAAACACAGCACATCACAGCCACATCCAAAAACAACACGCACAAAACAGATCCGGAGCAGGAATCCCTAAGCACGGAAGAACTTATGAAATGAGCACGACTTTACCGCACACTCCCACGTTAGACACGTTTTTTTCCTATTGTCGGACTCTCTGGGTATCATTATTTAGATGACTCTTCAAAAAAAAAACCCCGCTCGATATCTTCACAGTCGGCACATTCACGTCGACTTCTACGACCTGGCGCCTCCACCAAACTCGACCTGTGGTGCTTTCGCAGTGGAGAACGCAATGCATCGATGCTCACATATCGCTAACCACCAACATAATTTCTCCCGTATCCGCGGCTCTCACTTATCTAGCTGATGGGAAAATGGAAAAAGAACGGAAAACAAACATGACTCTCGCTGTTGGGTGATGTTGATCCCGGTCGATGCTCAATATTTCATGCTTGTTTCATAAATATTTGCTCCCTGTTCTCACGATTCTTTCATCACATCGCGAGCACGTTTTCTCTCGCTTTGCTCGCTCTTTGTATCTCACGCTCCCGACCTTTTTATAGATCGTTTCTCATCTGCCCACCTCCCCCCCCCTCCTCCCCCTACCCCTCTCTCCGCCTTGTTTTCCCTGCGCTGAGTCGCCCTTCCGAATACTTCATGGCGCTGCACCGCTTACTCGCAATCCCTCTCGCTCATTCTTTTCACTCAGGAGCAAAAGGAAGAATGGGTTGTGAGGCGAAGTTGATCCTTTTTTTTCGGAAGATGAAAAAAACATGGTCTGTGGCTCGATTTTTTTCCTAGGGTGACCCGTAACATTTTTTTCGCACTAGTCACACATTGAAATTTGTTGAATCGCTAGTGTGCAAAAAGCTTATCATGGAACATCCTAGTTAGACAAAGCACATACACGCACACGCACATACACACACACAGACATAGACACACATGTATGTAGGTGCAGAGTTTTTTTAATTGCTAGATTAAATAATTGATTTCTTCTTTACATCACTGTCACAAATATGCGAACGGAATGCCACATAGCGCTCCCGCGTTGATGGCAAAAACTCTACAACATGGGAAATTTTCCTTCCAGCTAGCAGTAATAAATGGTGCCACGAGAAAGAGGAGGGGTCAAATGTTCGATCGAATCGATAGCACACAAATTTGCATTTTTCAAGCTAAAAATCCGATTGCCTGCTGGCAAAAATTATCACAAAACATCGGCCTCGTGGTACGTCACAACTTTTCACTGCGAAACGATGAGAAAACTGGATACAAATCGGGAAAAGCATAGATTGAAAATTCCTGCACATCCACGTACACACAGAGACACACCAGTTCAACAGCACACAGCCCTTCTATTGCTGCTCCATTTTTTCTGCAGTACACCACCCCGAATGGCAGGCGGTTAGCCGAGCGAATCGTTACCTTCACGGGCGAGATCTAGCACAGTTCTGATGGAAAATTTGTTCTCTCGCACGTATGGATCCCTCGCTCGATCGAACGGAGCGCTTGGCGCGGCATGGGTTTTTGGCAAAAAAGCGTGTGAAAATGAGAATGCGTCCGCACTACGGATACACTACGGCTGCGCCAGCTCAGGGTTGGCTGGGATCCCGTAGCACCGTGAACTAAATTCAAAATATCTTTCCATCTATTCCGTTTACGTTAAACCGTACGTTGCGCATTTGTGGGCAATCTTTTATAATATAACTTTAGCATAGTGTAAAATAGAACAATTAATATGTTTTTGCAATAATTTACGTCATGCAGGAAATAGGGCCAGATGCCATTATAAAGTAACGAACGAAGAAATAAAGATTTTTTTTTTTGCTAGAGCATTGAACTTTAAAATAAACAAGCTCAGTATAAGTTCTTCCTTTTATTCGCTATCAGGACTGAGATCATAACAACACACAAGAAAGGCATAACGTTTCTCAAGCGTTATCCATTGACTGAGATCCAATCAGGCACCAAAGCCTGACTGATATGGATAAGTTTTTCATTGACGGTGCATTTTGTACATCGCATGAACATGAAGTGAATATTATAATGGCTACTAAAGCAACTCATTCGTACGAGGGCGGTCCGGTATTCTACTACTGTTTCTTTAAGTTTACTAAAAAGGACCCAGAGCGAGGCGCATAAAGGGCTTCAAAAAAGGGAAGATAAGGTTTTTATTTTTCCGTTTTGTTGCTCAACGTTCTGTGGATAACCCAGAAGATGGCGCTGTAAGCGTTGAGGAGATTTGTTCAAATAAACATTGTTAAAGAGAACACAGTGTAATTATAACTATTTTATGGGTAGTTAAGAGTAATTTTCGATAAAACAAACTTTCCTATTTAATACTCATGCCGACGTAATCCGGTAGCTGATTCTTTACTCGATCTTTGGTTGATTAAGTATATTTCTGACGAAGTGTTCTCACAGTAGCAACATTAATCAATCGAGGTAGCTGTTTTGCACGGTGGTGCATTAAATTCTAGATCATGAAGTGTTCATATCGAAAAATAACAAAATTTACTTTTCCAACACTTTAACTATGAGGAAAATAAACTTCTTTCTGCAACTGTCATCCGTATAGCCAGCGTACATGCTACTCGATTGCTGTACATCGAACCGCATGTGCCACCCCGTCGACAAAGCCACCCAGCCTAATGTTATATACCTTAGCAAATTGATTTATTCTTGTTACACATTAGACAGTAGCTTCCTTATTACATACCAAAGAGCAAATTTCTGCAAATTTATCATTTAGATTTGCGTACTTAGTTTGCCGTCTCGCAAGCGTCCACCCAATCGTTGTACACATCTACCGGTTCCGATAGGAAGTTTATCGCCGTTTGATACTCCTCCAAACAGACGCGACATAATATTTTAGCCGAATTTTTAGGCTTATCCATTTTTACCTCACAGGATTTTTCGTGGTTGCAGAATGGGCAGTTAAATTGTTGATCCAATGGTTCAATGTTCTTGCGCTTCGGTGGCGGCTTCCTTTTCGATTTTCTACGCCCCATTATTCGTCGATCTGCGAGAAAGCAAAACACACGTTCGACATATAAAATGACTTGTGGCAGGCTGGACGGAGATTGTGAGTAATGATTTTCTTCATTTTGCGCTTACCTTTTTCTCTCGAAAGTCCGGCAAACTTTGTTTACACTTGCGATTAGCCCGGGAGAACGCCAGATTGTTATTGCATTTGTTGTTTGCTTTTTTGATTGTCAAATGCTGACGCCGAACCTGCTTATGCGCATAGATCGGGTACTTCACTCATTCGATCAGGTTGGTCAATTTCAAACCGTTGATTATGCTGAATTTTAACAAAATAAGCAATCAATACCAGCATTTTTCGAGAAAACATTTCACACAAAGCACTCAGAAGCAACAATTAGTTCCATTAATTTCTCATTGTTTCAGTTAATATTCTGGTTCTCGTGTAGCTTTATTTCTGGTTGGCAACAGTCAAATTTGACATTTAAACGAGGGGCTTCAAAGGTTGCTCAAGGCTTTTCCAAATCGAACCACTTTGCGTAATACGAATCCTAAACAATAACAAAACATACACAGCACTTCTCCATGCTATCCGGACTTCGCAGGGGATGGTGCGGTTTGATGTGCAAACCACAATTTCAAGTGATAACAATGGCAACAAACCAAACCCCTATTGAGAGTGCCATCCGTACGGGACTGACGAAAGAACTGTCGCCTGTACATTTGGACGTCGTCAATGAATCCTACATGCATAACGTTCCCAAGGGTTCCGAAACACACTTTAAAGTTCTAGTGGTTTCCCAACATTTTGAGGGTCTTCCACTGATCAAGGTAAAGCTATTAGAAGAAGATAGCATCGATGGCATGCATGGTCAGCTATTATTCTGTTCAACCTTCCTGTATATTTCTTTGTAGCGTCATCGCTTGGTGAATGAGATAGTGAAGAATCAGCTTGCTGGAGAGTTTGTTCATGCGCTATCGATAGTGGCCAAAACGCCTCTTCAATGGGATGAAGCATACAAACTTGAACCTAGCCCTAATTGTAAAGGAGGATTTGGGAAATAAATCAAGCGTTCGGACGTATTTGTAGATAAATCTCGCATTGATACCACACAGAGCATTCGTATGCAATGTTACAAACTCGTTGTTTGTAGCATTTGAATCTCTATTTTTTGTTAGTTCAAACATCCCTAGACGCTATACGTATCGAGTCGAAGCTTTCCATCGTTTTCCGTAAAATACATCATGTCCGCCATCGTTTGTTCACATACCATTTCTTCCACGCGCTCGTGCATCTGAAATTGAGTTACTGTTAAAACAAATCACCTTCGAATGTTACATTTAATCCAAACCGTTACCGCTTGTGCGTTGAATTCCTTCAGCACCTCTGGATGTTTAAAGTTGGGTCCGAAATTGACGTTAACAGTGACGTTCTTGTGCAAGGATATTGCTGGGTAATATGCACCTTTGTAAATGTCAGCAAATGCTTCCCCTTGGCAAACACCGTTCTTGAAAAAGTGAATCCTACTGCCCGGTTGAATTTTCAACGATTTTAACGTTTCATTTACACGATCCTTGTCTTCGTAGTAGAGATGGCTTTTGAACTTCACAAGCGGTCGATCTTTGAACGTGTTCGATGCTTGATTGGCCTGGTTCTCGGTAGGTAATGTTATAAGAAAGCCCAATGTGTCACCCTCGGTGTACCCGGCGCTGAAGTGTTTGCCGTGTGATTCGTGAAACTTGGTACCCTTGCGCGAGCGCCACGAGTAACCAAATTTATCATAACCGAGCGGTGCCTGCAGATTGGCATACTCTTGGCCCCAGCCCAAACGACACGCAGAACTATCGGGCATTTCCTCCACAGTAGCTTCCCAGTACCAGCATCCTTTTGTCACATCTGTAAGTGTAGAGTGCGAAAGTGACTAATTAATATTGGCCCAACTGAACGTAATGAAATATACTACGTACAATGTGAAGCCCGAGCCATACAGTAGCCCTTCTCGCCCGTTATCGACAGACGATCCTCGGAAACCTTTAGTTGGGGTGCACGATCATGCAACGCAATTAACACCGCGTTCGGTGACAGAACGCGATACAGCCATCCAGGAATCGGTTTACCAGCCCAGTCCGCACTTTCGTCAAACTCTTGCCGGAATGGTGCATGTGGGTCCGGTTCGGCCAATATGTACCGATACCCATCCTTGTTGAATGGATGTTCCAGCGGGTATCCGTGGGCCGGTAGTTTCACCAGTGCACCAACATCCGCACCGAGCCTGCTTTTCTTTCCCAGCGCTCCGCTCTGTTCATTGTTGGGTAACTTTCGTTTTTGCTGTCGGCTCTTGGAGAAGTTTTGAGTAGCTAAAGACACAACAAACAAACGCATATAAAACTTTGGGAAGCGATCACCTTCCATGAACAATACCAATTAGCATACTTTCTTCCATGCCTAGGCACGTTAAGAGAGGTGATCGTATGAATATTCTAAATGTTTCAAGGCGAAGTTAAGCAACACTTTTCAATTGAGGCACGATAGTAAATGAAAACAACACTATAGAAATCGCTGTATCGTTACATGTTGCGAGTTTAGTGTTAAAATTGTGCACCTTCCTTAAATACTCTTATCTTCAACGTGGTTTTTACACTGCAAGCTAAAAGGCACATCTGACATTAGTCTGTTGTTGTAGCATCTCGCTCTATCTAACGGCTCGAGTACTGCTTCATTTCCTCCTCAGCAGTGTTGTGGAGTTAAGTTTTCATTGTAGCATAGCTGAGGACTGATGAACCGAGTTAACCAAACAACAAGTTTAACAAAGTTATACTCTATACACACTATTCAATTTGTTTTTTTTTTCTCTGAAGAAAAGGTTATTATGGTCATTGAAAGTTTTCATTCGATAGAAGAAAAAACACATTTAAAATACAACTCAAAAACCAACCATGCCGGCCGGTTATTGGTGACCAACTTTTCGTTCACTGTTCAAACAGATCATTCACTTACCAAGTGTGGTAGCTTCGTCGTATGTCGGTTTAATCTGTGTAAGATCCGTATTAGCTAAGCCATACATTTGCCCTTGCTCGTTGCTTTCCTCATACGAAAACAATGTGTTGATGTCCTTAATGAGAGATCTTTGCACGGTAGCGTACCAGGACTGGGTCGACCTTCGAGCCATGGTAGTCATTGCTTCCCAGTAATGGTCCATGTACGGAATAATGTCCTTATCCTTGCTGAACATAAGCCGCACTTTTCCTTCCTTGCTGGCCGTCTGTTGCAAATTCGCTAGTGCCGTAATGCACATTTGCGGTATGGAAGCTTGCACCTTGCGGAAACTTTCCAATCCCGTCATGGAGCAATTTTTGCATACGAACACATAGTTCATCATAAATGGAACTAGCCGACCCAGTTGAAATCCGATGCACGATTCGTGAAACCATCTACTACAAGTAGCACACAGCAATTCCACTATGTTGAGATTTCTTTCCTTTCCGCTGAAAACCAAGGAACATAAAGGACTTGGTTAGTAAAACACATTTCCAATTTACTACACTGCTGTAAAAGCAATCCAAACTTACCAGTAACAATTATATTTCTCTTCTCCTGTGGGAGACCTTTTCAGTTCGCTTTTCATTTCATTTGTGTCCATTATTTAGCCACTGGCCCAAAACAACGCTGGGAGCGATGCGAATTAAAGTACCTGTATCAGTATAGATTCGTTTCTTAGCACATGTACAGCACTTGTTTGTGTATTTCATTCATGAAATAGAACATTTAAAACACTCTAAACTATACACCATTAAATACGGCTTGGTGTTTGTTTCACGCGTCCTAATGCAACCACCCAAATTACAAAACCGAATCTCAATGACAGCTACAGTTTTTCAAACGATACGGGCGTCATCTGGCGGAAAATAAGTGTACGAGAGGGGAATGATGTATGTGCAGTTATTTCAAGATGTTTATATGTACAAAGTGCAATTTTATTTATCACCTTTATGTGTTGTTTATCACCTTTATGTGAGTAAAAGATCTGGCAGTGTTCGATTTGACCCGTGTCGTGTGAGAATTCGCCCCCTGTATCACACCACTTCAAAAGCACCATTCCTATTTGTTCGATTATGCGCTGTTAGCAAATTACACGACAATGCATTTAACTACATAACCCTGTAGAACATAACCCACGTAAACGCGTTAGAGTGTATTAATTACTAAACATAACCATTTGACTCGCTTCTTTTGATTACTCTCCCGCAGTCGTTGCTATTTAAAGCTCCAACATATTTTGCTATTTGGGAGCTACTTTTGAATATGACAGCTGATTAATTTTTGTAAACAAACATTATCATCTGTGCACTTCTACAGTTTTTGTTCAACATACCGCTTAGCATTATCGAAATTGGCTGTAGATAATAGTACTCTCTACCAAAAACGATGCTGACGTAGACACAATAGAATCAGCTCCCACAGTCATTTTAACACAGCAACATGACTGCCATACTCGGTGCCGGTATTAGTGGACTAGCGGCCGGTCACTACCTGCTCAGGAAAACACCGACTCTACCTCTTACGATATATGAAGCAACGGATCGTATCGGTGGATGGATTCGGTCAGATCGATTTTTGGATAATGGTTTTGTGTTCGAGGCTGGTCCACGAACAATTCGACCCAAAGGGCCTGCAGCAAGCAACACCCTCCAGCTGATAGAGGAGCTCGGGTTAGCCGATGAGGTATATTCCATCAGCTCCAATCATACTGCCGCTCGCAATCGCATGATTTACGCCAAAGGAAAACTCAACCTGCTTCCCAACTCACTAGGCGGACTGTTGAAAACGGTACCACCATTCACGAAGCCACTGTATTTTGCAGCCTTTCGTGATCTTACAGCGGGACGTTCCAAAACGGTGCTGAACGACGAATCCATGTACTCTTTCGTAGAACGAAGGTTTGGCAAGGAAATTGCCGATTATGCGGTCAGTTCTATGCTGTGTGGTATTTGTGCCGGTAATGCGAAAGAGATAAGCGTCAAGTTTCTAATGAAAGATCTTTTCGAGCGAGAACAACGACATGGTGGTGTTTTGCTAGGTTTGCTGAAAGAGGCTCTACAGAACCGAAACAAGCAAAAACAACGTGAAAATGTTACCACCAATCCTACATCGGCGTCAAGCTTGGCGCAGCGTGCAAAGGCAGAAAACTGGAGCATTTACTCGATACGTGGTGGTCTGCAGACTCTGCCGGAAACGTTGGCCGAAGATCTGCGCGCGAAAGGTGTACCCATTGTAACGGGTACGAAATTCGAAGAGTTAACCTTTGAGCGTGACCGCGTTATGTTGCGGGTCGATGGTAAAGAGCAACAGCTGCGACATCTCGTTAGCAGTATTCCAAGCTATAAGTTAGCAAAACACGTGCAGAAGCAACATTCTCAGCTGGCCTCCACGTTAAGCAGCATCCCGTTCGTAGACGTGTGTGTAGTTAATCTACAGTACCGCAAGGCTGATTTATTGCAGCAGGATGGATTTGGATTTTTGGTTCCTCCGATAGAGAATTTACCCATCCTGGGTGTAATTTTCGATAGCTGTTGTTTCGACATGGATGACAACACGGTCCTCACAGTGATGATGGGTGGCGCTTGGTTTGAGAAGTGGTTTGGCAAGAACCCTTCGAACGAGCATTTGCTCGAGGTTGCCCTAAAACACGTCAGTAAGATACTTCACATTGACCAACCCCCGGACAGCTACAAGGTAAACTTGCTTCGCAAATGCATCCCTCAGTACACCGTCGGTCATCAGGATCGGGTGAAGGCGATACGGGATTATATCGAACAGCATCGACTGCCGATCGTGCTATGTGGTGCCTCATACGATGGAGTCGGGGTGAATGACGTTATACTATCGGCTCGGACTAATGTGGAGAAAATACAACACTGACAGAACGGTACGTCTATAATTTGTGTAATACGACGGCATATGGTTTCGGGTGCACGCTGTTTATAGAATCGTTAAACTTGACAAAAATAAATATGTTTAACACATAAATCATCCAAAGGAATGATTATGACGAAAGAAAACGAACGATTTCGTTACCGAGTTAGTAACAGGGAATTAAAGGTTAAGTTACGTTGGTCAAAATTATTAAAGACGGTTGGTTAACTGATAGATCATTCCTTGTTTTGATGACGGCCCACATTGAATTAGACTACAGACAGAGCCTAAGCAGGAACCGTATGCACCAGAATACGGCACCGGGCCAAACATGGCCCCACGAGGAAAGTGATAAACGACATCACACATTTTCTTTTCATTTGCGCATCGGATCGGGGGAGGTGACCAACATTTGTAACCGGCATGACATACGGCAGCTACTACAGAACTGGTCCATGACCGTCACCATATGCACGCTTGGGCTGTGTAGGTAGAAAGCGAACACTGTTTTGCTCCATACGGTTTGCGGACAATTTGGGCATGGAAAGAAAACCTCCGCTCGCTAGCGTTTATGATAAACGACGTGACGAACGATCATAGCGCAATCGGTTGGTATATGAAGCGCATTGGCAGTCGATCGGTTCGAAACGCTTGACACGGATAGCTTCGCCGGTATCCGAAGCCGGTGGTTTGAAAGAAAAAGTAAGTGAAATGTCCGGTACGTGAGTAAATGTGAATCACAAATTCATGTCATGCCCATCATCAGCTGTGCTGTGGTCCGGACGGCCTAACGGCTTAACTAGGCCCGCTAACGGAAACCGAAGTGTGGCCACATGTTGTTTGCTGTTTGGTTAAAAATCACTGCCACTAGGCGAGTTTGGCATGCATCGCACAATCGTACTTGAACGTGAACGTGTGCGCCACGCGTTGATTCTACCGGTAAAAGATGCACGAACAGTGACGTCGAGCAATGTCGATTTATTGGTTTTCATTTTTTAATGTTCGTCGTCATTTCGATCATCTTTTTTTCGCATTTCAACCATCCACATCCCGTAACGCTCAGATGCATTTAAGCGTCTGAGACATAGAAAGCAAGAGTACAATCTTTTTTGGTTTTATACACGTTGCTTATCGTTTCGATCGATAGCACCCCTCGGCTGGAACTAATCGATTTGCTGTTTGATTCGGTTGCTCACCATTAGCTTCAAGTAGCATCCAAACAGCACTTCACTTACCGTTTTGAATGCACCGCAAAACATCATCGAAGATGGCGCAGATGATCAGACGCAAGTGATCACAAGTACAGCTATTGCTTCTTATGTACAATCCAGTCCCGCAAACTGTTCGATACACCGGAGAAACAATGCGTATTTGGTAATGTGCCGCGAGAGGACTGGACGAACCAAGGGTGCGGGACAAGGGTTGAATGTAACAAGAAAAGGCAAAAGTGTGTATGTGGTTGTATTTCGTAAAAAAAAATATAAAACGCTGCAAGTAAACACTGGTATTGAAAGTGAAAATAGATTTACATGCCCCTATGGATGGGTGGGAGGGGCGGACAAGACAGATTATTTCGTTTACGCCGTCACGCTTCCGTGATATTACTACCAACAGCAACAATTATCTTTACTTTGGACTTGGATTTCATTGAGATTGTTTTTAAGTACGAACGTTATCATTCTTCCATAACTGTGGACAGTGGAGGATAGCAATTCGAGGGATCATGAATGAACTACACTTCATCTCATTAAAACGAAAGTAATGCAAAAGTACATAAGAGCAGTACAAGGGGAACTTTTCGGGATTGGGAAAAAACAGTCACAATTAAAACAAATAAACACGTGGTTTATCATAATATTACGGACAATTACTGGTACCTTCCAGGTCATTCTGGACCAAGAGCGACAACGACGCTGATGATATCAAGATACTAGCGAGAACGGTTTCCAATCGGTTCAATCGGTTTACTAGCTCTGAGAGGATTTCTCCACCTAGATCAGCTGTTGTCACGATCCATGGCGGGTCTGTAAAAAAAATCATAATACTCAGACACGCATTTGAGACATGGACTTACACCATAGCTGACGAAAACTTCTTTGGTGCATTCGAAAGAAAAGCGCGACAAAAAGCATTGTAGGCATATGGAAGGTTTATGCGGTAGCATGTACAATAACGATATGAAACTTTCATATGAAGCTTTAGTAAGAAGTCAATTCAAATCAGGAATTGACTCTCAAAAGATTCATGAATTCTCAGAGCAGTGACAGATCTAGCTCCTTGGAGGCTTAAAACAGAATGGTAGTAAATTTAGCAACTGAAGACAAGGAAGGAGAGGGAAGGGGGGAGAGGGTCGAGGATGGTTCATACATGGGGGACATAAATATTGGATGATTCATGAATCTAATATGCTTCATCGAACTTTCGATCCTTCAAATAGAGATTAAGATTCATGAATCTGTTTCTGAATCACCCAACATTAGTTTGTTTACATCACGAAATCTACAAACTGATGTAATCCAATAATAAATGCTGAATACTGATAAGGTGTCGAAATCAGGAAGAATGAATAAAAACGCGTCTTGTTGCTTCGATTTAATTTATCCGACAATCTTCTGCTGATAATGCAACATATGGCACTAGCAGGAATGTTGATGCCTTTCTCTATAGAATCTATTCTAAATCACTATTTTTTGTATCAATTCTCTGTAATCGGATTTTGTGTATGCTATTGCACATTTTAAAGCATCTGTTATCTCTCCTTTATACACCGTTATCATTTTACTGCAGAGAAAGAATGATAAATTAAAAATATCAAATCCATTGTAATTATCGTCGATCTGATCTGCCCGTCATCTGCTACTTGGCCGACCCTATTCATTTAAACTTCAGCCATTGTCAATACCCACCACATCTCGTGCATGCTTTCTCCCTCCATTGTGTATCATCGGCCAAACCACTGCAAACTGCTCTTGGAGCGGTTTTTGACTGCTCCGGCCGTCCAGCTAATGCTGTCCAATGTACCAGCCAGTAAGTAGCCACTACGGTCGCGGCATGTTGTTTGTTTTATGCTACGCTTTTGTGGCCCTATATACCGCGCCATCGCTCTTTCCACCCCTACCCGTGCCAGCTCGCATGCGAACTCGTTCGGAAACAAGTCCACATAGTCCGAAGCGCTGCACAATTGGCGCGCACTCGATTGCACACATGCAGCACACCGCAGCAGATCCGTCTGAAAGTGCAGCAAAAGAAAGTAAATCCTCCTCCGCCCGCTGTACGTCGGCGGGATCTTGTCTCGCGCACACGGCAACGCTGGCCGCATCACGGTGCTTTTCTCAGGTCCGTACCAGCCCGCCATTGGCACTCAAACCTAGTCACCCCTACGTGCGGAAAGCGGCGAGTTTGCATATCGCTCGATGATCGCTCGAGGTTTGATCTGATCGCGAACTAATCGCAATGACGATCCGCTTTCAACCACCAAGGGCGGATCTTGACAAAGCTTGAGGGTGGCGACCCTCGCATGGAAAACGCCACTGCTCTGCCTACAACAATCCAATTCCTTCCTTGGTTGGAAGGGATTTCAGGGAAGGCAGCTGTGTGTGTGTGTGAGGAATTTATTGTGTCCAATCCTCAGTGCTTGGCACACCGATTTGGTCCCTTCCGATCCCGGCCGATCGACCTGCTGCTAGTTGAAGAAATCGAAAGTCATTGATTAATAGTAACACAGCAAGAGCAGCATAATAGAAATAAAATAAATAGATTACCGCTGAGAAACAACACGGAACTGCCCGCGGGGGAGGTGCCGAGTGGAGGAAAACGGGCAAGAGAGCGTGTAGAAATGCTCAGCATCGAACCCTACACGCGGCGAAATCGCCACTAAAAGGGCTCGCGAAAAGAAAATTGCCCGTTCGAGTTCGCTTCTCTTGCCGTTGTTCGATTTGATTAACCACATTCCCCGGCCACATCACATTCCTGTCGGCCCGGGGACAGCGTCCAAGCCCACAGCGCCATGGCACTGTTCCCTATTAACTAGTCGCTTCATTCCCACGCGCCAAACAGGAAGGTGCACGATCATGGAGGGTGAGTCAATTAACGGAAAATTGTTCGGTAACAAGACGGTACGGACGCGGTTGGTTCTAATTTCGGCCAGAACAGGGCACGCAGACAGCACAGGGCGTTGGCCGTTTAGAGTTAATTTTCCAGTTTTCTATTTGGTGCACCAATTCGTCTGAACGTAATGTGCGTGAAGAAATCGAACAAAACCTTTGTAAACATGTCACAAATTTCTATTAATTCAAATAAAGCAATTCAATATGCATTTTTTTTAATTTATTTACAGAGGCTTAAAGTTTCCTATTCGATATACAGGCAGTGCTCGAGATTCGCAGTTCCTCTTACACGGATTCTGGAAGGTTCCTTTGTCATATAAAATATTTGTTTTAAGCTTATTTCTGTGTATTCTATCAAAAAGTAGCCTGGTTTGTTGAATAGATCAAGTGCAGAGAAGGAAGTCAATAATAGCGTATCTCGGGGACTGCCTGTATTTACACTGCTTCAAATTCCGTCTCACAACATAATTGCAGTTCTTTTATACATAAAACAGAACGCACTGCACTTGGTACGGGACCGTGCAGTACAGTTAGAATGGATCGAGAGTCTCGGGCATTATAAAAAAAACCAACGTCTCACAATCATCCTGTCCCGGCGACAGTGGGATGCCGTACCGCTTTAAGTAGCGGTGTGTTTTGCCGCACGGAACAGGTTTAGCGGGAGTACAATTTGTACCATCAGGTTCAAGACTGTTTACCCAATCGCGAACCCAGCCAGCGAGCCTAACTGATCCGGCCGACTAACGGATCACGCCGACCAATGTCAGGGTCGTCTGCGCGGTAGCGTGAATGCACCAGAATCGGGGTACGAAATTTACACCAGCAGCATGAGCTTTTTCAGCCCAGGGATGTCCCAGTCGTTCGTTGAAATTTCAATTTGCAACTCATTGAAGAACTCCTGTACCCCGTAGTCACCGACATCCCTGTCGATCGTTTCCTAATAGTCGATCGTTCAAAAGTCCTTCGGACATGCGTTTCGCACACGGAGCACCATGCAGTCACACCGCAACACAAGTCCAGCAACTAGCACCATGCACGGCTCTGCCACGAGACCATGCTGCAGCTGTTGGTACGGTGGGGCGCGGTCGTCCGTTTCGGTGTGTAGTTTTCACTTGTAGCCACACTCCGAACAGGTTGATCGAAATGGGTTTCGCGCAGTTACTCTCGGAACGTCGCGAAACGTGGTCGAGGTGCCGTGATTGTCCGTGTCTTTACTTTGCAAACCGGATGTGCACTGGCCGAAGCAGCAGTATCTCAGCATGCCAAGGATCGTTTAGACAGTGAAACAAAACCATCGGCGATAGGCGAATAGGTGTTTGCGTGTGAACAATATAACGCTTAAAGCAACGTCGGCAAATAGTTACAAGTGGCGTGTATTCGCCTATTCGGTGATAAGTGCTTTCGGTGGTGACATTTTCGTGCACGTGCAGTCGTGAAGACATCGTCATTACTTTCTTCCCGCTCAAGGGCGAGTGAAAATTGTTAAACCATCACTTTGCGTCTAATCGCGCGGTCGGTTCGGTGTGTTGTATCTGCCATCGAAACGCTACTTAACGAATCTGCTGTACCCAGATCCGGTGCTAAAGCATCGGTGTGGCGGGATCGGGAGAAAATGGCCATTCAAATGGAACAAGTGAGTGCAGCGGCAAAGTAATGGCGCGTTTTTGTTTTTGAGCTTTCGCAAAACTGGCTAAACGCCCTCATAAAGTGATTGGAATTTAACACGAACGAGAAATCAGAATCTGTTGGCTAGCAATGGCAGCCATTCATTTGGTAGATAAACCAGTTTGAAACCAAAGGCGGGATACATTTTGGACTGTTTTGTACAGGAGTGTTTTTTTATGTTTAAACTTTATTTGTTTGATAAGAAAGCATTATACATTTGTAGGAGCCAATATGAACCGCCGATGATTCGATGTATGAAAGGTACCACAGCTTGAAATTGCTCTTCGTTACAGTCGGTCGGTCAAACTAATAATTACCCGTGCATGTTTGGTATTAGCCTGAAACCAGCCAGCTATGAAAATGATCCACATGACATTAATGAGATGCTGTGGAATTTACGGCTTTGCTCGGTCTGTACACGTACTTTCTTTGCAATGAGAGGCATGAAGTAATGTTTGAAGAGAAAATATTCAGTTTTATCCCTTAAGTAACTGATTGTTTGTAAAGGAGCAGCATTACTTTTTATGCATTTTTTTATAAATCTGTATAACAAGCTGGATTGTTTTTGATTTTTCCGTTACTTTCTTCTAATCTTGGGCACAAATTTATTCTTACAGTGGTTTTTTTTTGTCATGATTTTTTTTTTGAATTCTCATTTAACAATATAGAATTCTTTAAAAATTTCAATTATTGACGCTCACCAATTCGCGTGTTAGAATTTACCCTAACTTTGCGTACTACAAGACTCCACAATGATCAATGCATGTCGTGTAACTGGCACTAAATGTACTAAAATGAAATTTCATACGCTTTAGGTTGTAATAGGTTTAGTTATGGATTTTTGGATACAAGCATCAGGTGCAAACCATATAGGACCACATTATTTCTGCTTTCTATAGTTGTTTCATTCTCCAAAATGAGCTTATTATTATTATTGAATATTACCGATAGCTGATTATTATTATTGCTATAATTATTATAATTATGAATTAATGTCTGCCTAATGGCTCAACAACCAACCTTCTTTCTTACTACTATATTCTTCTGAACTATTTTGAACAGAACTAGACAAAGACGTTTTTGAAAGGGATGGGGTATAATGAGAGGATCGCAATAAGGAGCGGAATACAGGAGGGCAAAGGAGAAAATTAAACAAATCGGCCGAGAAATTAAACGAGTATTATGCACGCCGCAGTGGATCGTTGCGACCAACTTGGGTATGGCGTACAGGGATGGGTAAAGAAGGACGAATACGAAGTGTCCGGTTGGGAACATAAAAAGGAATCGAGCACAGCAATGACGGAGCATCAAAGCAATCGGACAAGAGGAAAGCAATAAATAGGACTTGGGAATGGTGGTGGCGAGCCTCAAGGGCTTCAAGTCCAAACAGCTGACACCTAGCCTCATAATCAGGCAGAGTGAATGAGGATTCACCAAGGAATCTGCGAACAGGGAACCTAGGAGACCTATGCGCTCGCTCCTGATACCTGATACGTTCGATATTCGATATTTATTAAATACGTAGTCCAACAGAATACGGCTAAACTAGACATAATTTAAACAGGACATAGCGCTATGAATGCCAGACATAACATAACAAATTTTAAAATCACATATTACAAACATATTCATTTGCTGTAAAACAGATCGCAAATGTTCCCTGAATGCCGTTATTCTCATATTATAACCGAAATGCTCAGACAATCTGTTGAATTCCCTGGCCATCGATAATATGGGGTCGTTTTGCGTGTTTTTAAGTCTCTACAGATAATCTATCAGTTTCGTGTTGCAGTTTTTGTAGCGTTTAGAGTGATTTTTTCTAATATATCGGGGGCATCAATGGTGCCACATAGTACACCTGCATCAAATAATGGTTGAGCATTTCTACGCTTGTTTTCTAGAGTTTCTAATCCTGGTAGCAAATTTCGAGCATGGTAGGGAGGTAAGTTGTTACGGCAGGCGTCGAATAGCATATTGGGAATCTCTTTTTTTTTATCGATCTTTCGATCTTTTGTTTCCATAGCTCGGAATGTGATCATGTAATGATCGACCCTAATTCCACGATGGGCCTGACTAGCGCCGATATAAGACTTTCTACAAGTAGGATCGTCAAAGTCTCTCGCTACCTTAAAAATCAATCCTAGCGTCGTCTCAATATGTCATTATGTTGCCGCAAAAAATTAAGTTTAGTGTATAGCATGATGCCTAGGTCCCATATTTGATCTTACCGTACTAGTAATTATCCGTTTATTAATTAGTCTACGTAAATAAGAGCACGCATACGTGTAAAAGATAAAACAAAACATTTTTGTAAAAGATAAACAACAAACATACAACAAACAGAACAAACAAAACAAAAACAGACACCACCCACTAACTAAAGACGATTAAAGCCAATTGTAGGATTGATGAATTTCCACCGTTACGATCGCCAGGCATGAACAGTTTCACATCGTCAGCATACATCAAGAAACAGGAGTACGTACTTTGGTAGTACGTACGACACATCATTAACGTATAACAGGAACAGTAGTGGACCCATATGATATGACCTTGAGCCCTAGGGGACCAGATTATTTTGTTCTAATTCGCCAGTATTACTTGGAGCCCTACTGGCGCTACTTCGTTTGCGCGAGTGGAGAGGGTGCAAAAACTTTTTACACGTACCACGTTCAGGCGATTCCTTTGGCTGAAATACCAGCCTGCTCCACTTGTTTTAGAGCTTCTGTCCCTCGAGATCAGGTGTCACCAAGCTCAGGCAAATTTTCATTGCTAGTCTGCTTCTCGGTGTGATTGATGCGCCTTCCTTGCTCTCTATTTTCCTTCCCAGTCCAGAAACGATCCCTTCCTTCCTTGTCTTCGTCATTTCGATGTCTTTTCAGACCTCTTTGACTACTCCTTTTCTATATCTTCCTTTCGTTTCCGTCTTGCTTCGTCTAACTCACCCTTTCGTTTGCTCCTTTTTGCGTGTTGGTCTGTGAAGTGTCTTAGTTGGATTCATGTAGTTTGTAAGATTCTTTATAATTTTATTTTAAATCTTTTTGTATAGCCCGTTGAGGCAAACAATAAATAAATAACATTACATTAAATTACCGAACAATACTCTAGATCTGACCAACGAACGGAACAGCCCCAAGAGAAGAACGACTTTTAAGCATTTTTTACTGAAAGTTCTTAGTATAGTACATCAGTAGAATCAGAACCGTAATTGTAATTGCAGTACACCGAAAGTACTACGCTCCCGTTTGATCGGTGTCGAACTGAACCACAGCATCTGCGTACAAAGATCTAATGGTTTATTTCGAAAATCAACGTTTTTCTGACGATTATGTGGATATTATCATCCCTACTGTTTATCTGTCGAAAGGTGTTATCTAAAGTAATTGATCCGTTTAACTTTTACCCTTTGCAACATCCTCTGTGTATTGTAGGTACTTTTCCTTCTGCTTTCGCTGTATGCGACACTAACCGTTGGCGATCATGCACCGCCGTTTAAGCCACTGCTTCCTTCATCATACACCAAGTCGCCTCTCATGTATCCAAGTTTTGTGCCCAAGCATAGTGTCGGATTGAAACCGTACATGACGCAGTTCCGTTCCGGCACGCGTTTAGCACCAGTAGCGATTCGACCAGCTCCATCAATGATTATGAGGTACGGTTGTTACTTGCGGCTCTCCGGTGCGTGCAATGCGCCTTCGCTGGCACGATACTAACGTGCGTGGAACTTTCTATTCATCTCTGCTTTCTGTTCTGCCTTTTTACTGTACTATCCGTACGCCACCATTGCAGTTTGAAAAGACCCATCAAATCCATTCTAAGCCACCCTTCGCTTATGAAGCAACCGCTACTGAAACGTCCCCCGCCACAACTAGCATTTGCCGCCGCGAGCATCAAACATCACAAATTCCACAGTTCCCCACCAGGACCGAGCACGGGTGAGATAGTATTCGAGAAGCTCAAACCGGTACGTCAAGCGATTCGCGCACGAAAGAGACCAAGACAGAAGGACAACTTTAACTGATGGCATTGGTCCGAGTGCTTTCTTTTGTAGATCACCACGAAGCTTACTTCTCACAAGGATGGAGCGATCCATACGATCCCTGCCCCAAACCTGGGACTCACGAAACCTCCGAAAGCTCCCAACCAGATACGTGTTACGTCCTACGAGGACAGCAATAAGCTAGAGATCGAGGTAAAAACAACCAAGCCCACGTTCACAGCGAAGCCAGCCTTTTTGAACTTTAGCCCAACGGTAGGTGTATGGCAAAATTTAGTTAAATTAATCATTTTTAAAACAGATTCATTGTTTTCCTACGTGACCTCACATCCCGTTTCAGCCCGCACCAGCTGCAGGAGTCTACAACCATCAAACAATCGGGAACCCGCACCAGTATCAGGTGACTGAGGAACACTCGAACGACGTAACGATCGGCGATTTGTACTCCGGCAAGAAGACTTACTTCGCACCGGATCCGGATCCATCGTTGCCGAGCAAAACGCTCGTACCGACATCCGATCCACTCAGCATACCGAGCAATGGAAAGTTTGCCCCAGCCAGCGTACTTGTACAGTCGCCGGTGGCTCACTATCCGTTGCAGCCGCAAACCAGTGCTTCAGCCGTGATCCAGTACGTTAACGCAGTCCCGCAGGCCAGCTATGCGATTCCGCTCGCTACCCAGCCACAGCTGCAGCAGCACATCCTGCAACAAACGGCCATGTTGCAGGAAATGCCCGTTTCGGTTAGTGCTCAATCGTCGATTCCTTGATATCACTGATCAACTGCTTCATCTGCAGCATATTTCCCATCATCATGATCATCGCCCTCCGTCACTCTAATACTATGCGCTACATTCTAATGCTGTGTGTTCCCCCATTTCCCACGCTTCCCGTCCTCGGGGTTTTAATTCCAGCTCTATAATCCCACCTATCTTGTGACCCAATCCAACAACCTCTTCAACACCCACCAACAGCAGGCGTCCGTGAACCTCTTCAAACCGGACACCAATTTCCTCGGCACGATGCAACACCAGCAGCACCATCAACAAATACAGCAGCAGCAGCCACAACCACAGCATCATCATCCACTGCATGTCCAAACACAAACGCAAGCCCCTTCTTCGGTACCTACGACCGTACTTTTCAACTCATACAACACGTATAAGCACAACGAGCCGGCAGCCAGTACGGGTCAGATCCTTTCTGCTACGCAGGATCAGCTGCACGAGCTCCAATCCGTAGTGAATCAAATTCAGCTGAACGATATCCACAACCAGCACTCGTCGGATATGCCAACCTACGCGCAGCTCGTAGGACACGAGCAACCGGCCATTCACCAGCAGCAGCTTCCCCAGCTCACCCAGCTCGAGCAACAACTCCAGCAACAGCTGATCCAACAACATCAGCACGAAAAGGGTAACTCGCAGCGACAGATGACCGACGGGGAGATTGCTAACCTGCTCAACTACGGTATGATTAACCTGCACAACAATTTATCTCCGAGCGACTATTACCATTATCAGGTAGATCAACCGACGGCTGTACAGCCATCGGGTCATCACACATTCTATGAACTATCGGAGCGGCAGAAGGAAAATGACCGCATACTGGCGCAGGCTCATCAAGAGCTCTACCATCAACAGCAACAGCAACAGCAGTACCAACAGCAACAACAACAACAACATCAGTATCAGCAACAGTTGCAACATCAACAGGAGCAGCATCAAGTACAGCAGCACCCATTACCCCAGCAGTACCAGCAGGACAGCCAATCTGACTACTTGCAGGCGTATCAGGAGCATCAGCTTGCCGTCTCCAACATTCTAGGTTTGCAAGACAAACAGACGCCAGCTGCAGGATCTGTAAAGCAGTACCATCAACATCACGCTGCCATAGGAAGTACGATCGAGCCACAGGCGACCCAGAGCCCTCTACGGATATACGTACCAGATGGAGAGCACGAATACTCCAACAATGTGAGTATGGCCCCCTTGGTCCCCAGGACTAGCGATTTTGAATGACCCTTGTACAATCTTTTCTTGCAATAGATAAACGCACAAAAACGGATGGATGAGATCGATTTTGAGTACGCCGATGTAGAGGGTATGGATCACGGTATGGAGGACAGTACGGCAACAAATTCCCATGCTCGAAATGATGAACCTATTACACCCTCCTCATCCGACGATAACACTACCACCAACGCTTACTATGATGAACAGACCGTGGAAGATATCGATGAGGATAGGGATATGTACTACAACAAGAATCTTAGCAACCATCGACTTGATTAAAAGGTCTAGCACCATGCGCAGTAAGCCAGTTTATGTTTAAGCCTGATTCGTACCCGTGATTGCACTGTACAGCTGGTTGTTGATCAGATCATGGGAAGAATGTTGATTAGGTACGGAGTACATCGCAAAACTGTACACCTTTAGCATGTAGCGTGTAGCAACACTTTATTTATTTCATCTAAAATTTTCTAAATAAAGAAAACTTATCATGAAACGAGACTTTGCAAGAACGGCCCAAGCAAGATTTAAAATTGGTAAGTTAAAATATTCTATAAGAAATTGGCACGATAAATATTATACAATGTGCAAATAATGTGTGCCTTATTAACTGCGTGTCTATTATTAAATACGTTCAACAATGACGGTGACAGCGTAATAACCCTTGGTCAAAGTTAACGTAACCCAGTTAGCCGCGTGCGAGGGGAAGTAATACAGAAATATTTTTGATCCCGTATGGCTGGAAGGACAATGGAGGAATCTGACGACCTGTACAATTCGTACGATGAACTCAATATCGTACAAGGGATAGAGCTCGCCATTCGGCAGGAAATCGGAATGTCGGTATGAATAATGGATTGACACTAGTGTTGGGTAATTCAGATTCATAAATCATCGAGATTCATGAATCCTCAGAGATTTAAGAATCCTCAGAGATTCATGATTCCCGCCGAAAACATAATTTTGAACTTTTTTATTATTTTTTCGTCCGAAATAAGAAATTTTATTCAGATGAAGTTATTATTAGTACTGCTAGCATTAACACTAACTAACTATTTAATTTTATTCCAGTGACCTTTGCGTTGCCCCTAGAGTAATTTCAACGTGTTAATACGTTTTTGGATACTAAAAATATTTCAATAGTTTAAAGAATAAATATTATTAAAAAAATCTTTGTTTAAGTGCAAAGAAAATTGACACATGCGCTCTTTTATCTGCTGCCTTGATCTCGTGGCACTACTCTACCCACATACCGTACCAATTTTCTGTTCTTTATTCTGTCGGAATCCCTTCAACATTGATGAATGACGGCGCAGTTAGTTTTTGTAAATTAGCTTATATGCGGATTTATTAACGCCCCGTACATTCTTGAAAGTATGAACTTCCAGACTCGTAATAGGAATGTAAGACTAAGGCCAGTTTTTAGGGCATCGCAAAGTTACGGTCACTAGAATAAAATTCAGCTCGATTAGTTTAAGCAATCTAGATTATAGAAGGCTGCTAATAATAGTGCAGTGCTAATAACAACTTCATCTGTATAAAATTTGTTATTTCTGGACGAGAAAATAATAAAAAAAAAAGTTCAAAATTAGGTTTCCGTAGGGATCTTTGAGGATTCATGAATCTCGAGAATTCATGATTCTTAAGGATTCATGAATCTTTACAGAGTCGATTCCTAATTTGAATGACTCCTCGTTAAAGATTCATATGAATGACTCTTCGCAAAAGATTCATTAAGCACAACACTACTCGTAATCTATTATTAAATGCCTTCAACAATGTCATCGATGGTATTTTCAATTAGAAACAGTTAACCAAAACTAATCAATTGCTCAATACTGTAAATAAATTCTTGATATAAACCAGTATATTATGAGGGTGCCAGTGCTTTAAACAAACGTACAGTAAAACTAAAGAACAATTCACTCCCGTCCTAAAATAATATTAATAAAACACTCACCTCGCTGTGTTTTGAAATAATACGGAAAAAAGTAAGATTATGTATGATTATGTAAGATCCACTTCTAACATCTGAAGAACCCGCTCAAACCCAAATACGGATGAGTAGAATATATATGGTTTGGTGCGGTTGACGCCAAAGTCAGGCTCCAGTGAAGGTACGGTGCGCATTAGCTGCGGATTCGGTGCGACCAAACAACCCACCGGACGCTGAACATTCTTGCGCATCTTTTCCTTGCGTTGTACTAACTTTTTTGTTTCACGCAACATAAATATGGCGTCTTTCGAAATCATATAACGACGAATAGCCTGCAGAAACGTGACAAAAATAGTTTACCCTTGTTACTTAACAAATTCAGTAAGAAAACTAGCAAATAAATAAGGAGATGGATTTCCAAACTTACATTTTTCTTCTTATCATCGTGAGCTAAAACCCATAGCAGAGTGCAAAGAGTGCTAAATATTGCACAATCTTTATCACACCAGCGAAGCAACATTTGTGACACCGTGACGAGGCCGTTTTCCTGCACGAAAAAAGAAGATAAATGATTTGCACGTTTTTACTGAACAACATATAGCATATTTTCGTCCATAACTTACTTGAAATGCTTGTTCCTTGGTACCTTCGAAGCGTGCCAAATTTAATATGATGCGGGCACATATTTCTATCAATATTTTATCCACCTCGGAGCGTATGGCCTGGGCCATTGTGTTATAACAGAACACCGCTAAAAACACGGCATCCTCCACCAGCAGATGCGGTACCAGTCGTGACATGCGCTCTAATCGCTGCAGGATGCCAATTGCTTCGGACGAGCTAAAACGTGTTTTCAAGAAGCGCATGCAAAGCCGACTTACGTTACTAAGCCGATTGGAAGGATCTCGTTGCGCCTCCCGGCGACTCACTACCATCTGTTGAGCAATTGTGCGCATTTTCGCCGTCTGATAGCGCTTCCGATGGTAGGCACCACGCCACCACCTCTGGACTCGTAGTGCAGCCTTTTCCCATCGTTTCTGCTCCAAATACTCAGGAGTTAGCATCGCCCGGAAGGCTCGTCGGGCAAGCAAACCACGTGCATGAGTCTGCAAACCGTACACCGTGCGTCGAATTTGTTCGAATCGTTGCCGCTCATAACGAGTTTCCAGTTTTTCACGGTATCGCCTTTGAACAACGATTACGGCACTGCGATAAATGCGATAATTCAACTCATCAACCAATCGTTTCCTGTAAGCGCGATAGCGAATCTGAATAATCTTGGCGGCAACTATTGTTCGTCGGTATATTTCACGTTCTCGATGCATGCTGAGTGTAGCTCGCCAGCGAGTTTGAAGAATTCTAATCGAATGGCAAACTCGATTGTACTCCTGCACATTGCGAACCATCTCCCGACGGGCACGGTAATGATTCTGCAGTATCGTAGCAGCACGCTTGAGAGCATTGAATCGCTTTCGTTCCATTACCATTGCGCGATGACCGCGGAACCAACGCTGGACTGTTACTGCTGCCTTCTGCATCCGTTCATAATCTGCAACAGCTTGACGCATTAACAACTTTCCTCTGAACCGTCGCTGAATCGATATGACTGTTTCCCGTAACCGCAGAAAGGCTGTTCGAGCATGTTGCATCTTTTTGTACCCACGATAGAACTCTTGCACCACTATCGAGGCACTTTTCAGATTCAAGAACCGGCCGCGGCATTTTTCCATTGCTCGTTGGGCACGATATGTTCGCTGTATGAGTACGACCGCTGAACGGATGTGCCGGTAGCGCTGAACTGTTTCTTGCATTGATTTTTGTGCTCGATATCGTTGCTGTATTACAGTGGTAGCAAACTTAAGCTGTATAAAGATGGACCGCTGCTGTCTCATTGCTAAAATAGCGGCCCACCAGTTGGAAATCGCTATGGCACTCCGTTTAAGGGCCGTATATTGTTTGCGCTGCATCAAACCGGCACGATTCGCTTGGAACCGATGTTGCAGTATGAGTGCTGCTTGACGAAGATGAAGGTATTGATGTCGTTGTCGTTTCATTTGCAGTGATGCACGTAATCGTTGTTGAATAATAATAGCCGCACGACGTCGATGCTCCAGCTCTTGACGAACCGATCGTCCCTGTACTATAGCACGATAACGCCGTTGCAGGATTGTGGCCGCGTCACGATATCGCAAATAATCATACCGTATCTTCCGTTTCAACAGAATAGCTCGCCACGACCGTTGAAGAGTGATCGCCGCACTGCGTTGCACGCAGTATTGAGCACAATCTTGCCGCATCTGCAATGTAGCACGCCACTTGCGCTGAATAAAAATGGTCGCTCTGCGCCATGTTTCATATCTATGCTTCGTAGCTCTACCTGCAAGGATGGCACGATATCGCATCTGCACATTGATACTGTTTCGTCGGAGAGCATTGAAATGATCCCTTTGCTGTCGCATTAGGACCGTGGCCCTATAACGCCGCTGTATGGTCATGATGGCTAAACGGATTTTTGCATAGTTTGTGCGAGCCGCACAAATACTTAATCGAGCTCGGAATCTTCTCTGAATGCAAACAGTTGCAACTCGTAAAGCGATATACTGTTGACGGTGTACCATCATTTCCGTGTTGGCCCGATAGCGTCGTTGCAATGTAAGGGTTATCCTGCGTAACATTTGGTAACGGGCTACTTCGAATTTCATCGCTTTCCGTGCTCGGAAATTTCGTTGTACGTTAATCGCAGCTTGACGAAGATTGGTGTAGGCCAACCGTTCCTTTCGCATTGCTATGGTAGCACGCCAACGATGCTGCACATGCACAATCAGGTCCCGCGTGTGTGTATATGCTTGCAAATCCATTTGCATTTGCGTCCACCCACGGTAATAATTCTGGAGTTTAATGGCGCTAGCACGCATCAATAAGAATCGGTTCCGCAGTCGTCGTGTTTCCAAACATTCGCGCCAACGACGCTGAATAAAAATAGTAGCCGAACGGGTTAGTTGATACTTTTTTCGAACGATTCGCATTCGTTGGAAAGATTGGATTTTTGCAGCAGATCGATGTTGTAACCATTTCTTTCGAATGAAAACTATCATACCGTTAACGATCGCATGCAGTCGACGGTGGATTACGTACGATTTTATGCATCGCTGAATTATTGTTGCCTGCAGGTGACGGTGCTTTGCTTCGGCACGAATCGTACCGATAACGGTGGACGCCGCCAGAAGCTTCCTTCCCAGTGCGTACCGTCGAAACGACGTTTGTACAACGATAGCGGATTTTTTGCACAACAAATAACGTTCGCGAGCTGATCGCATTTCTCTCATCGATCGCCACCATTGCTGTATGCGTACGATTGCCGCAAACCGTTTGGCGGCCAGTTTTTGTGCTAGATATCGTCTGGTGAACTGCTGGATTATTATGATAGCACGCAGTTTCTTCTGGCGATAGGCCTCATACCAAACGCGAACACAGTAACCGCGAACCGCGGTTTGAATGGTGCGTGCGGCCACTTCTCTTCTAAAGCGTCGCTTTTCTTCGATGCGGCGTGAGATAACCACCTTCAGCCAGTTAATGCGCCACCAACGCTGCAGGACGGTCGCGGCTGCATTGAATTTTGGCGCACGAAACTTGTACACGATCTGCCACAGTAGTGACATCGTCTGTTCGCGGTGTCCGTCACAGATGTCCTTAGCAGTTATATTACCGGCAATTTTATATTCGGCCTGCTCGAGCGCTCCCAGCGCTAAATTAATGTTGTGTATCTTTTGTAGCCGCGATATTGGAGGGACGCGCAGGCTTGCAGATAAATCTTCCCGCAGCAAAATGATCTCCATCACACGAGTCAGTCGCACACCGTCACGCAGATCTAAGGCTAGATTCTCGAACGCATAGTTATATTCGTCCAGAAAAGATTGCTTATGCGACAGCGTATAACCCACGCGCTTCAGGTGCTTCGTAATGTCACCGATTCCGGCTACCAATGCAGATGAAAATCGTACCAGAATCTCTCGTGTCTCCTTGTACGGTGCATTGCGCACAAAAAGGCAAGGATTGTGTTTGATCAGTTTGCGCCGTTTTGCCGTGTCGAGGAAAAACAATAAAAATAAGACCATTCGCAGCGTAAATTTCTTCATATGGTCGGCGTAAGCACTGGAAAGACTGAATGCCTTGGAGTTACGCGCTTCCAGATAACGGTCCCGAAATAATCGATGTATGATAAACGTGCTCAATCCTACTATGTCTCTGTTGGATTGAAGCTCGATCTGTTCACCAAAAACAACCTCCAACCCGAGCCGCAGCCATAACGGATTGAAGCAAAGCAGTAATTCTAGAATCGAGCGTTGCAGTACCAGATCCAGATGAAGCTTTCGTTCGCTACGTAGCGACAGTAGTTGTTTCTCGATCTGTGCAGCCACCTTACGGAGTGGAACCGCTATCTCCTCACTAGTGTACAGAGCAATTCCTGCACTGCGTAAGCTGTTCAACCGATTTTTGTAATATTTTGACGAGATCAGCTCCTTGGTGGGGGCAAGGGCAAGATCTTTGGATTTTACCTCATCAAAGAGCTTACCCACGTCGAGCGGTTTGTTGGGTTCCGTGTCCAAATCGGCCGGTATCGTGACTAGGGCGTTAAGCCACTTTTTCATCTGTCGCTCGTACTGTTCAAACGCCTGTTCATCTAGATACATTGTCACGGTAAGGAAAGGGTTGCACGTAGTTGTCGCCGCAAACGGGTCCGGATTGATGAGCGTTTTCAAATGTCGATCCGAATCGTACAAAAACACACGTTTCTCAGCACTTTTTGAAGGCAAAGCGGCAGATACTGCGGGTCGCTTAAGACTGAGATTTCTTGAAGAGGTCTGCAACGATAAATTGATGTTTATTTGATGGGGAACTAGTATTCATTCTGCACATATTCCACAATTGAATGTACAATAACTTACCAGCGTTACACTACGAGTGTGCGTTGTCTTATATCCGATAGGTTTCCGAAATGTGTGACTAACGGAAGGTTCCGTTTTGGTAGGCTGTTGTTCGGTGAAAATTGTGCCTGAACCCGTAGTAGGGCGACACCGACGTTTTGGGGGAGAAATTTCATTTTCAAACATGATTGTCCTTTCTTCCTTTCCGTCGCCAACCGATGCAATGCCACGTTTGCCAGTATTAGCTAGAACCATCTCATCGCTGAACCGGCCAACTTCGTGCAAATTAAACCGACTAGATTGAGCTCGGATTTCATGCTCTTGAAAGATCTTGTCCACGTCGTCTTCCTCCAGATTGCTCTTGCTGCTAATGCTGCTCTTTTCATGCAGATTTGGAAGCGAACAACGGCTAACATTATCCGTAATTGTGATGGTTACATTCTTGACAATGTTTTCAACTGATGCGCACCGCACACTTTCATCCGCGGATACAATAAAAGTTTTCTGGTTGTGTAGTGAAGACAATAGCTCAGCAACATCTGATACTGATCCGTTACGACGCTCCAGGCGGCGATCGAATGTTACACCAAGTTCAGGCATATTTTCCTCCGCAATGCTCGCAAGATGTGGATTGGAATCATAGGCCACCGTATGAGTCTTGTTGATGACACTCATATGTTCTTCGATGGGCAACAGTTCCTCACGATGAGAGTCAAGCTCAATAATTTTGTGTGATTCTAATGTTTCATTAGGCTTGCGGTTTACTGCCGGCTCTTGACCGTTGACGTTCAATGATTCGGGTTCTGGTGAAAATGTTAAATGTCGCTGAAGATTATCGTTCGCTTGCTGTTGTGCATCATCATTTTCCTCCGTCGCGGGACTCCCGATAAATGGCTTTAGATATGTTTTGTCTACTGTAGTTGCTTTAGTAACTGTAGAAAAGCAGCTAGGATCAAACTTTCCATTACGATCCTGTGGTGTTGCTTTCAGCTCTTGACTAAGCGTCCGTTGCTTTAAAACGGTTGTTTGAGTTAATATCCTATCCGGAGCCACATAATCGGTCGCTAGTTTAACTGTCGGAATTTTGGGAGATATTTCCAGAGTCTTCCGCACGGAAAAATCAACCATCCCTCTGCGTCCTATCCCCTTTATATAACATTCTGGTGTCGGTTGATTTTCCATGTGAGTAAGATAGCTGTCGAACACAGAAATCGGTGTCACCGGATTTTTAATATCAAATCCACTAGCACCAATCAGGGGAGTGGCCGGGTTTACATTTTCCTTGTCAACATTATTCCTGCCAGCAGATATCGTCGGACTTGTACAGTATTGGTCCTGTAGGTCATTATGTTCCAAACTATGTTCCGCGTTGCTCGACCCTTGCATCGTCGTTGTTACTTTCGATGTGATAGCACCCATTCCACTGTTTATCATAAACGTAGGCACAGACCAACCTTGTTTCCCTGGAGATGTTTTCGTCTTCTTTGATAGCACGTTGCGCTTCAGCTTCACCTTCGGCGGAGATGGTGATTTTAGTTTTAACTTCTTCGGGACGACAAATGATTTAGAGACCGGTTTTCGTCCCACCGATTTTAACTCGACTGTTTTTAGTACAAATTGCACGTCTTTCTTGTTGCCAACGCTATCGGTGAGTACGATCACTTCCTTGCCCACAATTAAATGTTGCGGATTCCATACAACTTCTAACGTCTTCTCGGCGCCTGCCTCTACATCTGCCGCTGTCCACTCGAAACTGATCCCACACTCAGGATCGGGAACTCTGGATAGTTTTACCTATGGCACAATATTTACTTTTGTACAATGATTTCGAAACGAGTGCGTCTTTACGAACATCCAATTACCTGTACTAAAGTTTTATTTGTATTCCGCACAATGAGCAAGCGGCGGGCGCTCTTTCCCAGAGGTACGCCTTCAAACACAACGGTAGCCTTCGGTGTGAACGGCCCTAGAAGAACCACTGTCGGTTCCCGTGATTCTTGTGCTCTTTTCGCTCTTGGTGGCGTGCAAGTTACCTGCGAACACGTAAAGCGTTAAAAAGCGAACGCAAACCACACCAATAAAGCAACATCTCTCGATAGAAAATCACCTCAAACGCGCTCATTTTTCTTCATGGCTTCACCAAGCAAAGCCAAAAAAACGATGTCAATACTGTTTAGAAAACAAACGATTCGATTATGCACTGAGTTAAACTATTTACGAACATCCAGCTACAATCTAGAAGAACGATTTACCAAATATTTTAGTTTCGCAACAATCAAGAAAAACCATTCACAATTTCATCTAGTTTCACCATACCAGCACAACTCGTTCCAAGCGCGTTGCAACCGTTGATTGCTTGAAAAATGACAGCTGTCAGACGGGTGTGTTCGAACGTGCAATTTTAAACGTTCGAACATGGTTAACAGAATTCGAACATACAACGGGAATGACGCTGTGGTGCTGTTCAAATTAATATATTCCAACATGCGGGACAAACATAATGCTTTATTTTAAGAACTTGTAATTTCTTGATATCAATGAAACACACGTTAATAACTTGCGAAGGTTCAACCTTTCCGATCGGGTCGGGGTAATTGATAATTTTTAAAACAAACCGAACAACAAACTGAATACCACAGTAGAACTGCGGATTATTCAAGTCAACGTAGCTGTGGCTTTTCACGGATACGGTGAACGCATCTTCAAAGACTTGAATCATAACCATCTATTGCTCTGCTCGGTACAATAATGTAATTGGGTAAACCAGCACCTGCAATCAAAAGCAAACACAATCTAATTATTGACGTGAAAATGACTGATTTATTGTTCCTTCCATTTAAAAACATACACAAAATGGCATGGTCGCCATGGCGCTTTCACGTTACTGCAATTCGCATTACATACTAGCTACCGTCCAGTTCGTACGCCTGTTTCTGTATCTACAAACTACTGGGGACCGTGACTGTGGCACGTCCCGGTCCTGGGAAGATTTAGAGTGTGATCAAAGGGAAAACGACCGTTTTCCCCAAACGATGCTGATATGAGAGGAATGAAACTTTATAGAACAATATGTAACGCTCCTAAAAGTCAACTCGATTAAGAAACAGTTCGTCTAGCCTACGGTTCGCTATCTCTATTACGACTACCGAGAAGAAGGCTAGAGCCGACTGAACAAAAACTTTAAGATGTAGTAAAACAGAGACTTCGCTATATTTAGTAGTAATTTTCCTAACATTAATTTCTAAAGATTTTCTTTAATAAGACTTACCAGCTTAGGTTGTAATGTAAATATAACTATATATATGTATATATATATATATTCCGTTGGCTCATTTATGGCTGTTAAAATTACTCACTACAATTTTGGTTCACTGTAGATTACACGCAACGATCAACGATCGTTACTTTGCACGAAGATTTCCTTGCAAGACTTCTTCCTCCTAACCGACGTGTGGTGAATCCTATCTACACTTGGGATCTCCCTATCTGCATTAAACTGTCTATCGATCGTTCCTTCCATTCAATGACCATTACCGAACATAGAGTCCTGAGGAATGGGATTAAATATAAAGAAAAGAGTACTGTGCTTATCCAGCGATACACGTTTCTGGGAAGAGTTCAAGTATTGAAGTTACTCTTACACTAGCTTTCGGTCCGTTCGCATATTTCTGAAGAACGTTGAGCATATTAGACGGATACATTCGTCTCCTGCTCTGAAAATCATCTGGAACAACCAGATGGACCGCCAGAGCTGGAGAAATGATAGGTTGATAATATATTGTCCATGCAGTGGCAGCTCGCGCAGGGTTGTGTGGCCGGTGGTACCGATGGCGTATGCATCAACACCTTACGTGGCAAAGTATTTGATTATGTTTCAGTCGATCGCCTGAGATGAGCGTATATCGTTGTGCACCGCGATGTGCATCTTAGTGTTGGTTGGTCGGTTTGGGTAGATCTCATAATCGATATCGTCGTCCTCCTCCTCCTCGTCCATATCTTCGCCCTGTTTGATGAACACTGTTTTTAGTGAACCGGGAAACGGGATGATATCGGAACTATCAGAACCTTCTTCGTCAGTGGTCAGCACGTCATCGTTTGACTTGATCGCGACGTATGCAGCCGAGAAGCCCTTGAATCCAACCGTATCGTCCGAACGGAACCGCACCATTAGCGCCTCGTGCATCGAGATAATTTCCGGCGGATTCTGTACCGCAATTACAATCCAGTCCAAGGCGAGAGAAAAGAGAGACAAAAACACAGCAAAAGAACACGGCAAACATAGGTACACCGGAAACGAAAATTGAAAAAAGCCAAACAAAAGCAAAATATAACGATAGAGCGCACCACACGATTAGTAGAAAAAACAAATCACATACCGCATTGCCACAGTACTTTCCGTGCAGAGGGCCACTTTCGTCATCCAATCCGCCGTACACCTCGACGTAATCGTACGAGCACATCTTTTCTTCCTCCAGCTCGAAGCTTAGAAACTTTAGTTGTACGTTCTGGCCCGAATCGGCCACAATCGTCCATTCGCAGTCGGCCCCATTGTCATACATGCCCGAGCCAAACTTGATGTGCGAGTAGAAGTGGTTCTTGACTTCGGTCGCCTTGAGACGCCCACCGCAAGCGGTCGAATGGCTCGCGAAGAAACCTTTCCGCTGCACGCTAGTGTCCGTGTTGAACACCATGTACATTTGGTTTGACGAAGACGAAATGGGATGTGGTATTTTTGCACCACAGAATCGCCCCAAAGTGTGGCTGTCCGGTGAGTTTCCATCATAGATGACGATGTGATCGTAAGCGCATTCCTGTGGAAAGAAGTGTTGAGAATGTGGTGAATATACCCGTAAAATTGTGATACTCTTTTTGGAAGCAAATAATCCGAAAAGTGCTCACCTGATGCGGTTCAATATCAAACACGTTGAAAACCAACCGTATCCTGTGGCCGGGCGTTGTGGTAAAGTGCCAGATGCAATCCTTCTTCGGTGGGTAGTAGTCGGGATAATTGGGACTAAGGATTTGGCCATGCGGTGTAAAAATCTCATGCTTGCAGCCACTCTCTTTGCAATCGTGCCCATTGTCGTGCAGCGTGTATCCGTTGCGGCAGGAGCAAACGTACGACCCAACGGTGTTTTTGCACTCCTGCTGGCATCCTCCATTGTTGACTGCACACTCATCAATGTCGGTAAAGTAAACAGCAGCGAAACCCGTCTTCTGAATCGTCTTATCAGACTTAAACACCACCCGTAGGATATTCCACTCGGACGTAATCGGTGCCGGTACGTTGTACCCACAGAACGAACCGTGCTTGTGAAGCGTTCCGTCCGGGCTTTTAGACAGCACGGCCACGTAGTCGTATTCGCATTCGGACGCTTGATAAAACGTATTACCCTCCAGGTCGAAGTGTGTAAAGTTCAGGGTGATTTTGTGCTGTGGCAGTGCCACTATCTCCCACACGCACTCCTTCATGATGGGGTACTCTTTCGGAAAAGACGGTGACAGGATAGTACCGTTCGGGGTGTCCAGCTGACCTCCGCAGGCATCTGCAAAACACAATAGCAAGACTGTTTTTAGAGCGACTTCTAATCGGATCAACACCACAAATCAAATCCCTTTGTTCCTGATATCCTAGCATCAACAGACAACGGGCAGCAATTTCTCCCATCTGCTTTCAATAGCTATGGCGATCCAGGTTTGAAATGGGTTTAAACCTCGCACCACGGCTAAAGAACAATCTCGAGAACAGGGCCAATCTGGAAGGAAGAAGAACTTACTCTCGCACGATTTCTTATCGCTGTGCAGCTCGTAACCGATGTAGCAGGCACACTCGTAACCCCCGAGGGTGTTGATGCACTCGTGCTCACAACCATGATCCATGTGCTCGCACTCGTCCACTTCCTTCATGAAGGTAGCCGAAAATCCTGCCTTCTGCACCGACCCATCTGATACGAACTTTACGAACAGCTTGTTGGACGTTGATCTAGAAGGGGAAATGACAAAAAAGAAGAGAAAAGCTAAAAAAGTGAAATCCCACATCCAAGGACAGCAACCACCAAGCACCCATAAAATGAGCATTTGTGTAGGAGCGAACGGTACTTACTTCATATCAGGTGGTATTTTGTAGCCGCAAAAAACACCAATAAGCCGCGAGTCTGCCGTACCGCCGTCCCGTACCTCGACGTAATCGTAAACGCAGTTATCATGGTTTTCCACTTCAAACGATTGAAACTTTAAAGCAACCTGATAGTCCTTCGGGACGGTTATGCGCCAGATGCATTCCTTGTTCGGTAAGTAGTCGACGGGATAGTTTGGTGATTCGAGACGTCCGCCCGATTCGAGATTCATATCGCCGCCACAGATTGCTGGAAACGAGGCCATGGAAATCGAGAGTAAACGAAGAACTGTGAGCTTACTTTTCGTGAATGGCATAACGACAAGACGGTGGACATTAAAAGATAAACACGCCACGTGAACGGCGTGACGGTTCGTGGAATTTCTCGATAACAAAATAGTTACGAAACCTTGTATACTGATAATTTTGTCGATATGCTAATATTGAGAACAAAAACATTATCCAAATATTGCATCAAATTTACGAACATTTGAATGTAGTACTGTTCTTTTTTTACAAAATTTCGGTTCATCGTTCCACAGTTTTTCCAACATTCTCAACCCTCCAATATTTGTCTCAATGTTGTGTTTTTCTTTGTTAGATGGACCGTACCGACTTATAATTTTAATACGTAGCCGGATAGTCTGTACCTTCTACGGGGGAACGGTTCACATGGGATATTGTCTCGGTCTTGTTGTGTGAAGACCGGTGCGACTAACCGTTGCATCATACATTTCAAGAGGTTTTTGTTCAACCTTTTCACGATTCAACCTTTTCTTCTACTTTCTTTATCGGCACAACAACCGCAAGAGTTCTAGAGGCCTGCTATTTCTGGCTTTCTGTGGCTTTAATTACCCGTAGCTGGATAGTCAGCCCTGCGTGGAAGATTGATACGGATGGGATTTTGGTCCGGTTCGTTCGTGTGAAGACCGGTGCCGCTACCATCATGCCACGGGCTCGCCCCAACGATTCAACCGCTTGTTACATTAAAAAGTCCCTTCATTACAATTTCACACTCTCCCTTCCTCGCTGGTGCTGTGGCATTAATATGGACAGTTGGTTATATTACATGCTACGCACCTTCGTAGTTGGCCGCAAAGCCCCGCATCGATGCCTGCCGGAAGGTGGTTGTGTACGTGAGCAGCATACGACTGCCGGTGGAGCGGATGAGCTCATTCACCTTGCCGGAACCACAAAATTTACCCAGTATCGGCGACTTGTGCCAGTAACCGTCCCGAATCTCTAGGTAGTCTGACCTGCAGCTGTTTGATTTGTAAATATCCTGCCAAATGTTGGAAGAGACGAGCGAAGTGAAATCAAGTTAATCGGAGGCAAAGGCGACAAGAAATCATTTTTCCGTTTCCTTGGATTGGACCATCTGGTGTAATCATATGACAGGATGGAAATACCGAACACCACACTGAGTGACGATTGATGATGTATGAAAGGATTTTTTTTGCGTGTGAGAATGTTTTGGGTTTGGATTCGGAACAGAACCGGCAAATGTGTTGCTTCCCTGCTAGACGTACCAGGTCGGTTATGTTCAGCACTATCCTTTCTCCGTGTGTAGCCGTGATGCGCCATTCGCAACGTTCCGGTTCGGTCGGTGGTGTGGCGGAGTAGTACGTCGGGGAAGTGAAACTGGCCGAGTTTTCCTGGAACGTGCGTCCGCACTCTGAAACGAAGAACGGATAAGCGCATAAGTGGAGCAATGATGCAGTCGTTCAAGCGTAAGGGGTTCCCTACGTGCAGCCATGAATGAAAAATCACACCAGAAGGCGAGGGACTGTCGAAAGGGTTTTCTAATTTGTTTCTTGTCCGTCAGAACATGGATATGTTGCTGCATGGTTGAGTTTGATGAAGTTAGTGAAATGGAGTGTGTATCGTAGAATATTGCAAACGGGTGCAGAAACAGGCTTTGAAGTTTGTACAGTTAATGTTAAGAAGGAATGAAATGTAGATAACATTAACACCACAAACACATAGTTAATTCAAACAAAAATCCAGTAAATGGAGGAAAATTGGAGCACTTAGAATTTCAGTTCTATGTAAAACTAATTAAACATTATTATATTATTATATTATATTTTGATTTCCTTTCTTAATATTGTTCATCCCAAGGGTTTAACAAAAAGTAACTTAAATACTATGTGGAGCCTAACCTAAGCTAAAGTAGGACAAGAGCAGGAACGGAAAACGGTCAAAGAAAGGTTGAAATCGAAAAAGTGATACAGGCTGTTGAGGAGTCTTAGACAAACAAGAAACGAATCATTCCTGGTGCACCTCGCAAGATCAGAGAGAAAAGATCGGGATCGTAGGGCGTGGAAGGGAACTTAAATAGGGACCCGAGAAAGGAGTAAAGGCATATCAGTGACACCCAGGAGGAGGCCACTAATGAAATCCCGTCTACTCTCCAAAGATTCTAGACTAAGCATTTGGCATCGCACATCGTATGGGGGCATTGAGTCAAAATTGAAACCCAGGATGCGTCGAAAAATCATTTTCGTAAAATATCGCTTTACTTGCTTAAGTTTCTTAGTCCAACCTTAGTCCAAACAAAACATGCGTATTCTAGAGGAGTACGGACTAAACAGCAAAAGAGCGCTCTCAAACAGATGTCTCTGATGTCAGTTGTGAGCCTATGGATAACGCCCAAAACTTTAAAAGCTTTCTTTACGATGGTTTCGAAATGGACATTGAAAGTTAATTTACAATCGAGGGTCACTCCCAAATCACGGATTTCACTAACACGACATGGACAGAGTTGTTCGGCTGGACAGAGTTGAGGTAGTAAATACAGTGAATAGGATTACGGACACGAGAGAAGGAAATAGTAGAACATTTACTAGGACATAAATCTAGGAAAATGACAGAACACCAATGACAGAAGGAGTCTAAGTAGGATTGGAGACACGAACAGTCATCACGACCTGCTGTTGGATAGTAAATCTGAAAGTCTGCGTAGAGCAGCTGTCCAGAGGTGGGAAAGACACAGGAAAAATCATATACAAACAAGACAAGAAAGTGACTAAGCACACTTCCTTGAGGGACTCCTAAAATCCTAGTGAAGGACGCAGGCGCTATAAGTTATCCCTGAATCCTAGAAAAGACACGTATCAACGAGGTGCTAAGTATGAAAACATTTTCCTTGTTAATCTGCATGCAATAAAATGCTAACAAAACTTTGACTAATCAAAAGCATCCGTGTATACTTACTGGCACACTTGTATAGTAGGTTCGCTTGCGCGATGTCTCCCTCGCTGAGCCGCAACCGTTGGCCGATTTCTGGCCTCTTCCGGCCCGGTATTTCGATGGGGAAGATCGTATCCAGATAGGTACCCTTGGAGAATGTGTTACGCGCGTAGTGCATTATCGAATCGTAGTCGTACGGTAAACCAAGCGAGTTAACCTCATCTTCGGTGAGCTTGTTGAAGTTGTACTCCTGCCCAACCACGATGTTGTTCTTCTCGATCACGACATGGTTTTCCCGATCCGGACGGGTATGCTCGTGCCAGAAACCAACCACGTGACCCAGCTCGTGCACCACAATGCCAAACTTGTCGCAGTTCTTACCGATTGAAATCGCTTGCGGCCCATTTCCCCGCTTGCCGACAAACGAACAGCAGCTGATTGGAAAGGGCGGACGGTAGCAATGAAAAGGAAAATCATTAGTAGCGGTCATTCGTGTTACCACGGCCGTAAGGCCAGGGGAAGTGAGGCGCCCGACTGTTTCCCTACATCTTACCCGCAGGCACGCTCGGTAAAAACGATATAGTTCGGATGGTCAATCGGATTGCGCTCGACGAATTTGATGCACGTATAGTTCTCCCAGTGGCGCATCGCCTGCCGAAACAGGGCCTTGTGCATGCCGCTAAAGTTCCCATCAATCTCGTAAGGTATGACGCCAAAGTCCCAGATGCGTTCCTTCTTTGCCGTTGCCGCCCGTGCCACACGATGATGCTGATGGTCCCGATCGTCTGATGCATAGTAAATATGGCTGTGAATGTGGTAATAAAATCAAACACTCAAATACCGCTGTTTATCATCGCTATGTACAAACCCGTATGCAGTGACGAGGTTCGGTTCATGTGCTACTACTTCATTTCGATTGATTCAGCGTTTAAAACACAGAAGGAGAAACCCGTGACCGCGCATCGCTTTGCTGTTGATTGCAGTTGTTTTATTAACTGTGATGATTGGCATTGTGTAGTGTCGGAGCAATGAAGGTGGAGGTGCGCAGTACCGCAGTATGATTGGCGTACCAAATAAATGGAGTTGCAAAATTGTAGCAAAGTAAAGATTATAAACAAATTGATAATTCACAGTTTAATGTTTTGCAAAACTGTGGAACTTCCAGCGGAATTATGTGGAAATTCAAACAACATTTCCAAATCGCCCTTTTACATTTGTCATGTAGTACATTTGGCGAACTTTGTATGTACTATGTAGCATAATTGTATGTTTTATTGCGGGGAATATCCATCCGCATTTCGGAAAGGTATTTTGCGCGAGTACAAAAAACGGAGACAAAAAAAAAAGAATACGAATGATAAATTGAAATATCCCCCAGCAATGATCCTACATTTGTATGCACGTCCTTCATCTGTGTTGTGAGCAGAAAACCGTCGATGACATTGTACACCGTGTTCACGGTACGCCGTCATTCTTCGCAATTCGTTACGGAATCATGAAAATGCTCTCCATTTCAACACCCTTGGCAGCAGCCGTGCGCACCGAGCACGGCACGAGGAAGGATCGGTAGGATTAAACTGCTGCACCGACTCCTCCCGTTGTATGCACCATTCGGTCAAATAGTACAAAACGAAGCATCCCAGCCATCGTAGTACAAAGCACCGTTTACAAAGTTTCGTCAACGCGGTACGTCCACCTGACACGGGCGCAATCGCCCGTCCGAAGTGGCCACTTGCAGCAAACACTTGACAGGACCAGGGCAGCCACGTCTACTTGTAGCAATATAATGCGCGATGTGCTGCATGATTGCAGGAGAAAAGGAGAGGCGTACGTACCTTTCAGCTTCATCCTCAACAGGTAAGAACGCTCGGGGTGAATCTTGAGCACCCGGAGTCTGTGCTTTATGGTCCGGTCGGAAATGCAAATTCATGGCATTGTCGCTTTCGTCCTGCACCGTCCGGGAAGATTGTGCCTGGGCCGGTCGTTCGTAAAGGTGGTGCTCAGAATGATGGCGATGTTGAGCGCGAGGATGATAGGACTGCTCGTGGTATCCATTGTGCCATCCGTTCCTTTCACCCTGCAGCTTACCGGCACTGAAGTTGGCCATATCAACGGGCATGTTCTCCCGCTGTTCGTTGTTATTACCGTCATCGTTGTCGTGCTTTCCGTGGTCGTTAGCGATGACATCCTGATGATGCTTCCGTTTGCTGACACCTCCAACGCGACGTCGCTTCTTCTTCGGTGTACGCGTTTGCACTCTTCGCACGCCCGGTTCGTCCTGCTTGTCCTGATGGTGCTGCTCATGGTGGTGACTCGATCGAAGATTGCGATCCCGAACCGAATACGTTACCGTGCCCAGCTCGACGCGCAAACGTTCCAACCGTGAGTGGTACGAGTTTTTGTTGACCGTTCCATTCGACGAGGGCTGTTCGGATGTGGTTTTCGCTGTTGGAGCAGAGTTGTCCGATATGCCATCAACCGCATCGTGTAGTTTGGGATGTTGGGACGACGAATGTTGCTGCTGTCGACGTCTACGATGGTGACGACGGCGGGTGCGGACATGGCCAGCATCTTGTTCTCTGGAACCGCTCGTTAGTTGACCGCTCTGCTCATTCGATAGATGCTGTCGTCTCATTGGTTCCACTGCGGGCGTACCTGTAGCCGTAGTTTCGTTGCTTCCTTCTGCCCTTTGCGGGACTGTCGATGCCATGCCGGTAGAGTGTCCGCCAGTTACGGAAGCTATTGTCGTCGTCGATGTTGTTGTGGTGGTCGTTGGTGTCTTCGTCAGTAAGGCAAATGTGACTACTTTCCTACTGGCGTGATTGTTGCTGATAATATTATCGCTGATCGAATCGATAACGATGTCCTTCGTGTTGGACTGGATCCGATTATGGTCAATGTTCCGAATGGCACCAGTTGCATTTTTTTTGTTAGGCGTGGCAGTTTTAGGCTCGGCCACCTTTTCCCCAACCGTGTCGGGCTCGCGGCGCACAATAATGTTGTCCCGATTGTCGATAATAGTAGCTCGCACCGGAGGTTCACCGGAACTGTCCGTGATGGAATTTTCGCTCTCATATGACGTGCTGGATGGTGAATGCGCGTACTGACCGCCCGTGGCGGACGTCATACCGGACAGTGGCGTTGAGGCGCGCTGTTTCGTTTTTTTCCGTATCATGTCCGTCATGCCTTCCTCCTCGACCTGTAACCCTTCGAGATACACCTCCTGCTTCAGCTTCACGATGTCCTGCTCGAGGCTCTTGTTCATTCGTTGACGCTGCCATTCGGTTTCATAATTTACGTTCGGCATAGCGATGTCGCCCATAAATCCACCTGCGAATGCAACAACGACGGAAGCGAAATGAAAGTGAGTGGGTGAGACAGAGTACGTTTATGTGTGATTAGAAACACCCGACGACCCAGTTTTCATCGGTTCACTGGTCGAGCGCCAGCTGCCTGGAAGCACCTGTGCTTAACAGATAGTCCATAACCATTTTGACCATGTCCATGACCACAGCCAGAACCCATTTATCACCTTTACATATGGGTTTACACGGACATGTACTATAGGACATCGGGGCCATATGATGCATGGTGTTTTCTAAAATACGAAATAAAACAACATTCTGACTGAGCTACCAAACTGGAACCAAATGGTTTAAATTTCTATGACATTTCCAGCTATCTCGAAACATTGAAGAATGTTGTGCATTAAGGAAAAAGGTAATTAGAGTTAATTGTAGACCAGTTTAACTTATATTAAGCTTAACCAATTTCCGTATGCATATGCTACGCTTGGACGAAGATCCTTTTTTAATTTTAATGTTAGACAGCAAAAGGTGTCGTGTTCTTGGTTTGTTGTAATGCCAAGTAAGCTTACAAGTCCAGCAAACTTTTCAAATCCAAAGCCATTACGCATAATCCGTGCTGCTGGAGTTGTACATGTTTGTTCTGATTCTCTAATTCTCATGCACCGTTCATTTTAAGTAGTACTGTTGCCGGATAACCTTAATTATAATCATCGCTTGACTTGCTCAGCTTCCGCTGTACACAGTTTTCCGTAGCTGTATGCAGCAGCCTTTCACATTGTTGGTATTGTCCAGCTTGCTCAATTCATGTATATTTTACAGTTTCCTAATTTATCCATATTACAACCCATTAGGCCGGTGGTTTGGTGGTAAAGATATTGATATTTACCTTTATTACTCTATTCCGAAATAATTCGCATGTCATGAGGGAATCATTTTAATAATTGGGTCAACCGGATAATGCAAACATATGGATATGCAGTTCCTGTCGGTACAATATATGAAAAAAATTAACAGTGTGTGTATGTCTCTAAACCATTTATACACACAGCAAATCGTAAATGAGGATCTACTGTTCACTAAATCATCATGTTTCGAGAGATTAATCATTTTAGCCCGCTATCTACTTTAAAACCTTCGTGAAGCTATCATTGTTTGACACCTTTTATGTACTATTTTTTGTACTTCCCTTTATTTTTGTCTTATTTACAGGCATATTGTAATGAAAAGACTTCGTTCAAAGCATACACTTATTTAAAGTTATGCTGTAAAATATCTTCGAAAGCTCCATCGTAGTCCAATACATAAAAAGCTGGTTAACATTTTGGGACGAGTGCAGAATGGTACTAGTTTCGAGTATCCGAGAAAATCGAACTCAACATACATCAAAAGATCCCAAGCTCTCACTGTGTTCAATCGGTATTGCTTAAACATGGCATTGCCTAAAATTTATTCTTATATTCAAATTTAGGGGCCGTCAAGCGGTGATACCCAATGGCGCCCCTAACCATCTCCCATAATATATGCAATCTAATATCAGTAATACTTGAAAATAAAATAAATCATTTCAGTTTTATTATTAATTAATTATCTATTTTTTCAATTAACATTTCATTATATATGCAAATGAGGATCTACAAAAGGATAGTTAGTCTGATGTTCTTTAATGTTTCGATTTTTTCTATGTTTTAGTTATTGACGATTTTATGTGTTTAAACAAGTTTTTGATAAAAAATTCTTCAAAAATCATCACCAATTAAAACTTATTCCTACTTAATGATATCTAAGGCCGACTTACTGTAATGATACTGTAGCCGACTTAACGATTTAATTGTATTAACCAGCATCAACCAATTTTTCGCGAACAGGCCAAATACAAAGTCCCGAAGATGCGGGGGGTATGAGTTATTAGACAAATCGATTCAGTATATAACTGATATCAATAGCAATATCCTTTTCGTGTTGCAAACTATCATGAAGTTTATTCCTTAAAACACAAATAAAAGTAGGTAAAATAAAACATTATTTAAACCATACTTATAAGTTATCCATACTGTATCTGGATCGCTGTTATATCTTCATGAAATTAGGATATTAATTCACAAGAAATATATATGAAATGATCTTGTGGTTTTATAAGGCCCGCCAAATTTCTCGGCCCTCACACAACGGATGAGCTGGGCTTTGTCGACTCTTGGTCTCTCGCTTTAATATTTCTCTCTAACTTGTTGATTTTTTTGTGCACTGTTGATATGTTTTACGGAAGTATTCAAAGCTTTTGTTTCGCAGATTCCCCTTGACAGGGAACAAATCTAGGCCCGATGATAACAAAAACCTACAAGAACGCAAAAGATCATGACTGAATCAGCTAATCCGAGGAATGAAAAACGGTGTTATAAATTACTAATAAACCTTGACGATAAAAAATCAGAACTTGTTCTTATGATTCTAATGGTGCTAAGAATAGTGAAATAGTAATAATGTCCTGTTTGTACCAAAGAAGGTGTATCCACTGTACTGGCGAAGGATTCACAAAATTGTGTTATTTTGTACTTTGACATTATTTAGCAGTAGGGGGATAGTCAGACCTGCGTACGGGCATTGGTCCGGATGGGATTTTGGTCCGGTTCGTTCGTGTGAAGACCGGTGCCGCTACTAATACACCACAAGGCCGCCCAAGAGAAATTATGCTTCTTCTTCTTTATCGGCACAACAACCTCAAGAGGTAACCAATTGTGGCTTTCTGTGACTTTATTTACCCGTAGCTAAATAGTCAGTCCTGTCGTACGGGGTATTAGTCCGGATGCGATTTTGGACCGGTCCGTTCGTGTGAAGAACGGCCTTACTCTAGGAAAAATTGAGCAAACTGAAGTTAAAATACAAGATAAACATTGTACTTATCAAAAACAAAAAAATCATGATTTCAGTTCGATAGTGTATTATTCATTTTCGGAACTGTTTATAATATACTAAACTCTCAGATATGATACACCAGATATTTTGATATACCACGTATTATAATAAATCCATTGTTGCAAAAAGATGCGATCCCATGACCTTCAATATATTACATAATACGCGTTATGTTAAGTCACGACACTTTAGGATCGCTGCAAGCTTAAATACTTATTAAACTGATGAATAGTTGCCATAATGCTTCGACCCAACACATTGTTTCTTGAGTAATATCTTGATACACAATACAGCAACTTACTTACTGATTTGTCACACTCAGTGAAATAGGCATCGATTTACGGTTCTTTCCTGAGTTCGTGCGTTGCTTAACATACCTTATGCCGTAACAAAGCGTACAAACAATAGGGTGGTATGAGTACCAACGGCAAACGTTCTACTGTTGAAATGGAATCCTTCGTTGGAATGAGATAATTTTGGGGGATTAATTCAATTTTCAACATACATCAAGATTTGGGTGCTCGACATCGTTCTACCACCTACGTTTCATTCAATGGAACCGATTGACTTCAACCGGAAACTATCCGTTTCGAACAGCTCGAAACCGGAACCCATCCTATCGTCTTCGAGGGCACTGTGACCCTGCTCTTTCCTGGCCGGTTAGTTAGTGGTTCTATTGGGTTAGAACATAAATTACGAATAAATTTGAATCAACCGCATGATGTCGGGCCAACCAGTAATTTCGTTATTGGGTGTAAGAGAGTCGTCCATTTTCGTTGTTGTTCGTAGGACAAAGCGCACCGTAGAATGAAATCAACCGAAAGCAAAAACCAACCGGCATTTCTTTGTGCTACAGTTAGTGCAACCTATACGGATGGACGCATGGATGGTCAACCATTCACAATAACGTGTGTTTGATTCGGAACGCTTTGCCTGAAGGCGGATGGTACGAGACCCTGTGTTGCTGAAGTAGTTTAGCATCAAGTGCAACAGGAGAAAGCTGGCAGAAGCGATGCAAACAAAAGCGCATATGTGCATTTAATTGCATTTGATTCTTTCTTGTTCGTCTCTTCCCTGCATCTCATGCAGACCTCGCGCCCGAATACTGCAAAACATATTTAGCTTCCAGTCTGCTCATGTACACATGCACGGTACATATGTTTTCCCACGTGTGATTTGGTGGTGTTTTTCATTTCTTGTTGTGGAGAAGTCTCAGCTGGGAAATGAAACCCTCATCCATCCACCTTTTCCATCATGTACTGCTTCCGCGCAAACAATATGCCATAAAATTAAGCTACACTGGTGCTTTTGGGAGTGTAAGTGTAAAATTTCGCATGTAATTGAGTCTCTGGAAGCGAGATACCGATTCGGGAAACAAATCATTTAGAACCAAAATTATACAGTACCATACGCGTACGCATGATAGATGTGACAGATTTTATTCCCCCGCAACATAAGCAGAACATTAAAGTAGGTCAAATGAGAAAGGCTTACACTGCCAACAATAAATGGTGCTCCAAAGCATAATGGATGAGTGTTTAGAACATCTGGACGTAGCATTTTGATTGTGGCAAACAAACATTTGGAATGGTAAATGCCGATCCAAATATTATCTGCGTGACAATAAATTATTTAAAACACTTTCTCTTACAAAAGAAAATTATTTTTTTGACAATTCAACAGATTCATGTACCAAACAACTGGTACTATGAACTTGAAATAATCATAGCTTAATGGGCAAAAAAGAAAATGATATTGCGAAATCTTAATCCCAGAAATGGTGCAGTTATTGCACATGAACTAACAAAAGATCCTTTCATGAAGTTCAATAACAACACAAGTAACTAATTTCAACCGTATCCTCAACAACCTCTTTACAAGAAATGAATTAAAAATGCACACAAAAAAAAAAATAGTCAAAAAGCTACAGTGTTCCAAAGGCACCACCAACAACCATGCAGTGTGTACGGAAAAGTCAGTCCTTCGGAGGTGGAACGATGATAAATTAGAATTAATTAAATTATAACCGTAGCAGAGCTGCGGCCCACGCGATCCCATTTAAATTGTTCCGCTCACCCCACAAGAACGCATATTGCATAGCGGTTGCCGCCTTTCCATTCCATTTCAATTCTCAGGGAACCCAGCGCTACACATGGATACAACGCCAAAAAAAAACATACACGTTGCTGGAGCAGCACCAACACAGTTACGGATGCAGGACAGCATCTCTGGGCATTTGAATTGAATCATCAACGGGCAGCGTACCGTACCGTAGTAGTACAGCAAAACCACGATGCACCGCCCCACAGAACGTGAGTGTCCCACTGTTGCTGTCCACACAGCACCACACGAGCAGCAAAAAAAGCTTAATTGCATTGTTTCTTGTTCGGTTCGATTAAAAACGAACGTTTAAAATTAAATTCAGCTCAACATGGCATATCATGTTGATGCAATAATATCTTGCACCAATTGTATGTTTCAATGTGGTTATGATAGCAGGAAATATGCTCACAGCCTTTCGATAAAATTAAAACAATAAGTATAACAACAAACTTAACAAACCGCTTAAAACTGTGCAAAACCCACAGTTGCACGATGTTATGAAATTAACTTGCTTGGATAACTGACCTCCAATATCAGGAAATATATCCAATTTTATTTTCGATACATAAGGCTTAGGTTGTCCTGTACAGGGAAGGAGTCCCCGAGAAGCTTGTGACTGGAGTGAGGATAAAGTTCCAACTAACATTAATAACGGTTCCCCGGTAGAATGCCTAATTAATATTGCTTTAATTTTTTGTGGTAAACAGATTTACCATAGCGGTTCTTCGAAAATGTTTATTAGGCAGCACCCAAAAAAGGAAAACGCTTTACATTGGAGCTTCTATTTGAAGAGATTTGAAGTTGAGTTTGATGTTGAAATGCAAGCTAAAACTCGGTACTTCTCGTAGACCATCGGGCGTGCTACGGTAGTACATTCTACTCCTCTCGACCCAGCGTCGTTAGTCCTCTGATAGTTTTATCATGCCGTCCTCACTGGCACACCAACAAACTTTGCAGACTGGGTTGTTTGGTGTCATTCACTTGATAGGACATCAGCTCACGGCAATCTTCTCATTCCACCCGCAATACTAGGGCAGTAGTACAATCAATTAAACTTGTCGTTATAGCGGTTCTTTGATTTTCCAGCCACACACGCATGGCTTCAAGTGCTTCTTTTTAACGATATCATTTTGAAGATGGTCAAGAGGTTGATGTATGAATATAACCAATGCTAATTTTGAATTTTCGCTAATATTCCGGAAAATTCGCTCTGCAATTGGGTAGCCTCTTGAAGGTTCCACAGGCTCTCCTGTTCAACTCCTATTCTGTCACATCCTCCAGACGCTGCAGAATGATAACAAGCGTCACCGCATATCCAACCTTGGGTACATGGGCTAGTCCCAACTCCGTGGGCAGATGGTGGCGCATGGAAAAACAGGATAGGAGTGGATAGTCTGGGCTACCTGAACCTCGTGTGGGATAACCAGACGCTAAATTAAGCTGTCGCAAGGCTCTTCAGAGGTGCTTGGGGGCTTGAGCGTAGGGTCAGTCACGTCACCTGCCTCATGTATCCAACGGATTACAGATAGCTCAAGGATTTCTCAGTCTGAGGAAACTTCTCTACTTAAAACTCCTGCCACGACGAACAAAGTTGGTACTATATAGAATTTAAATAATTTCAGTACTCACTTATGCCTCTCGAACATGGACTTTGTCAAAAACAGGCGAAAACCCGTTCGAGAGGAAGATGCTCAGAAGGATCGCTACAACGACGAACTCCATGAGCTGTACGGTGAACTTACTGTCGTACAGCGGATTAGACTCACCATATTTTCATATTTTATATTTCATTATATAATATATATTTTCATTATGAATTTGTTTCTAGAACTTCCCAAAGGCCATGAACCTAAGAAAAGGGGGAAACAACTTCTTTTGTATAAACTAACGCTTCGAGAGGCACACAATTTGAAAACCATGGGCCATCGGAAATAATTACACATTGTATAGGTATGGCTAAAACATAAAACAACCTTTCGAACGCTCTAGACTGAGCTCGCTAAAACCAATAATAAACAGTCTGCAAATTTAGCTGTTGGGCATAGCATAATTCAAAGCACCATAAAATGTTCCCACGTTTTATTTTTGAAAAACACAGGATAATTAAAACATGCTGCTCACCAGTAGCCGCAAAGAATGATTATGCAACCTTTTAAAGTGCTTGGATGCCACGTTTACCATATCATCAACTGGGAGTTAAAAAATGTTAAATGATTAGCAATTCAAATAACTCGTTCGCACGTGCTAAATATTTATCGCCTTCGTTATTAGTCAGACAACTTAAACAAGATTACGATTATTATCATTAGCTGTGGAAAAATGTTGCGTTAGATTAAGGTACTAGGGAGTAAAGATGTTCTGGTGTAAATACATAACAGTACATACAAAAAACCATTTATGATAAACCTGCAACAAATTATACACACAAAGCATTCTTTCCTACTTCATTGCAAAGCAAAATATTAACATTATTTTCTTAAAGGAGTAGTATATAAAAAAAATATGAATTTGTTTTTTTCCCCAGCTAGTGATAAAAAAGGGAAGCAATCTTCTGAGTGCACTCGCAACATTTTAAACGCGATTATCTCGAAACCATGTTCTCAAAATTAGCCGACATAATAAAGGTTCGTCCGATTCGAACGAGGTTTTTTTTATTCTACACACCTTTTTCTATTATCATACGTAGCCGATTTATGTGATTCGGTTCTGTAGTGCTTTTTGTTCATTTTTGCATAGCTATATTTTTCTAAACGTTGTCAATTTTAAATTTGTCAACAAAATTAAAAAAAAAATCCTACGCACAATGATGATAAATTTATCAAATCTTAAGGGGAAAATATCAAATTTGTTCTAGCTTCATCGGCTGTTTTGGCGAAAAATTCAAAACTCCTATTGATTATTATCTTCCAAGTTGAAGAGTTGGAATATAAACATGTATAAGGGGTCACAGAAAATTTCGCAATAAAATTGCGTGGAACTAAGAAAAATTCGCTACTTTATTATATTTTTTACGAAAATAACTTGTAAACATTACATTCGTTCTATTTTTTCATTGCGTATACAAGTTTTTAGAACTGTCTTTTGCAGAATTCCTTTGATTATCTTTGAGCTGTCATTTTTCGAAAATATCGCGTATAGCGAGTATGGCGTATGGCGCGGATTTGCTGTATAATTTATTTTTCCTGCGTGTGTTATTGTAGCCCAAGAAACTGTGGTAGTTTGTTTTAGAATTTGAGCTGTTTTTGTCTGATAAAATTTCGTCTTTCATTTCTCCTGTCAACGATGTTGCATGAAATACGTCAAATTCCCGTTGGAACTGTCATTTCCGAGCCGCACGGATAATCAGACACCTTGTTAAATTTCACCCGGATAATCGGCGCTCCCCTGTGCGTAGTTTTGGGGGAAAAACGTGTTTGAACATTCAACAGTTATGTTTTCGTACAACTCCTTCGACTGCAACTTATATCACCCCTTACACAAAATGAGTTAAACTCTTCATCTGACGGATGAAAGGTGTCCTTTACGGATTATTTAAGTATTTTTTGTGGTGTTTTTGTGTTTTTGTGGTATGGTGTAGAAGCAAAATTGCTTCAACATGCGCCGTACGGTAATTTGCGCAACAAGGCGCTATATGATGTACATTCGACTGGTAGCTAGGCTACCGTGAAGATTTACTTACTCGATTTGCAAGGATCCATGTCGATGTCACCAGAGATGCTCTTCGGAAAGCGCGCATCGACCAGCTCATCAATCGTGTACCGGTGGTGTTGATGCTTCTGCGTTATCAACGTCTCGTTCAGCAACAGGCCTTCGGTAAGCTGATTAATGAAAACGATCACCATGACGATCGGTATCCATCGCGGAAATCCTACCGTCCGTCGGTACGGTTTATGGTTCCGCACTAAATCCGACACCGGTTGCTGCGAATGGAGCCCTCGGCGTCGGTGCTGCCGGTACGCCGACGGATGAATCATCATCGTTTGCTCAGCTACTCCCATGCGAATCCTTCACCGGTAACAACGCGAGTTGCCACTGGCTGATGATTTGGGTTTTTTTCAGTTGTTTCACCACTTCTCACTCTTTCTTTTATTTTTCTTCTCACTTCTCACTGGTTTTCCTATCCTGGCTTCACACTGACTGAGGGGTTCAGCTCTGTTGAGCTGTCGCGCGATGTTTCAATGTTCGACAAAAAAAAACCCACGTGTGGCGAAGTTACATTATCATTCGCTGGTAGATATTGATGTAGCAGAAGGGCCGGAAAGTACCTGCTAGCGATTGCGTACGTGCGCAATCTCGTTTTCCGGACGCGGCCACACTAAAGCACTCATCGAATCGAACTTGTCACTGTGGGACCACTCGTTTTCTACCGAATACACCTTCTCCCTTTTAGCACTTTACTTCTTGGATTATCCACTAGCCCGTCCGCTGAAAACGCACTATACAGCATTACATATTGATTTTTCCTTATCCTTGAGCAGAATCAGCATATCCAACATTATTGTTTAACCCTGCAAAACCATCCGTACCGTAAAAAAAATGAAACCAAACAGCTGCTGTGCGAGAGAAAACGTTTGATTCTTTTTTCGATAACTTCCCCAAACTCACTCGCGGCGAACTCACTTGCGTAATTTAGCGTAGTGTAATATGTTCTGCTACAATATCACACCAATCAACCAACATATTCTCCGTAAGTTATAGGCTGCAAGATCATTCGAACGTCGACACTATTGATAAGGCGATACATTCATTCAACACACAAACTACTGCCAGACACGGGAACGAACGGCAGGCTCAGCTAACATGTCTAATTTCGGAATAAAAATGGCTACGAAATTAGAGAGGCGCTGTGAAATTCCACCCATGCCTAGAACTCCACCGTCGACCATTCGGCGAAATATTTCATTACGGAATCGTTGTTCACGTGTTATGTTGCATGAACCACATGTGACACAGACTAATACCTCTGTCAGTGTTTCAAAATCGTAATTTGGCAGACCCATCGGTCGTTTCATCAAGATTCCCACACAGAACAACACACGCTCATTTCTTAGAACAGGGAACGGAACCGTTCCTTTGCCGCAGGATGGTTGGGGCGGGTGGAGGCGGAGTGCGTTAAAGGGTTACGGGGGACGGATCGGGTGTGCAGCATGTCTCCTGAAACATTCACATACCCATTGCCATCAATAAAAACTGCTCTTCCGTAGCAAAGGACCCGTCCAAAGGGAAGGCGATTATTCGCAGCAGCATTCCTTTCCCTCCCCAAAGACACACCACCGGAAACCACGACGTTTAAGGGTCAGAGATCCCTTTCGGGTTGTTTTGGTTGCCTGCTGCTGGTTTGAATAGGTCGTTGGTAACATAAAGAAAGGGAAAAAAACACGACGGTACCCAGACGGTTTGGGTTAAACCCACGAGTGTTTCGCGCAATCGTCCAATCAAACGTTTTTGGCCCCAAAAACCCTTCTGGCAAGATGCTCTGTTTCTGCGGACGGATCCTTCCGAAGGGACGGTCGTGAGCCCGCGCGCCTGTGTGCGTGTGTGTGTAATGACTTTGTATTTTGTTGAACAACAAACTTGCTTCCACTGTCTCGTAGGTAGGCGAACAGAATCCATCAGCAATATAACAGGTTCTCGGAAAGCGTGTAAACATTTTGATGAGCATGGAATCCTTCGAGGTAGCGATGCGCCGATAGATAGACAGGCATCAACGGTGAACTCGGTGTTCGTCGAAACTTCAGCTGGGTTGGGGTGAAACGTTGATGAAACCGAAGAATTGATGGTGGCAAAACGGGTGTTTGAAGGAAAGATGAAGGATTTGGGATTTGTGTACGCTTCTTCACAACATTCGAACGATTTGTCGCGACAATTTGTGTTTCGTATCTTTCGGCGATTTTCCACACGTGTTGGTCGGTGATGCGAATGCCATTTACTGTCGTTGCTGTAACCAGCGCTGGCCTCCTTTTCTGCGATTCAAATTTCCCTCACAGCGAGCCTGTTCTGATAATGTTCTTTATTGGTTCACTCCGAAATCGACTTTCGCACCCGTCACTCTCGCATGCATCAACAACCGTCCTTTGCTGTCCATCAAATACGGGAGAGCAACCCGTATCGACAAACACACCAGCACTGCGGCCCGTGTAATGTATAAACAAAACGCAATCGCTTGGCTGTGTCCGTCCAAAACGACCTTTGCGTTGGCTCTTGCGGAAGGGGAGGGCGCGCACATCCCTGGGAAAAGGGGAGGAGAATTGTTTCACGAGCCCATCATCAACAACAATAAAGCAGGCAGGGATGTGAAAATGGAGGAGGACGTGAATCCGCACACATTCACACAAACACGCCCGCGAAGCACTTGCTTTGATTGATGAGTGGCGTTTGTGTGTGCAGCAGGGTGATCAAGAGATGCAGGTGACCGACCATTCGTATGGGAGGGAAAACAGCGTTTGCGTGATTGTTTGTGTGCTGCGTTTATCATTAAGGTAATCAAATTTTCCTGTCATTTCGCGTTTCACAGCACGTTCAACGACGCTATGTGGGTAACGCTTAACAAAAAAAAAAGGATATCCCCGCGTAACGGATCGTTGTGGCAGTGAAACAATTGTGTTGACACGCGTACCGCCGAAAAAAGCCAACAACATCAATCGAACAGCGCTAATATACAACCGGTGTCTTAATGAGAGTACCATCATCCGAATGATAGATGGATAAACGGTAGTGGTCCGTGGGTGCATCCCGCGCAGTTCGCATTCAGCGAAGAACCAATTAACAGCACAGCAATAACACTAACAACGGCAGCAGTAGCAGCGCAAGAAAAAGCCTTCATGAAAAGACAAACATTGCTGCCCCGCTGACGGAATCCTCTTCCCGGCGCCATTCGACTCACGTACCACGGCCAACACATTCCTCCTCGCACTTTCTCACTACCGTTTGCTGCTTCGCGTTCCGCGCCGACCTCATCCGTGTTGTTCTTGCACTAGTTCTTCTTCACTTACGCGCCATACACAGCGCCACAGCGAGCGTTCGCGTTCCCTTACGCACGACGGCCACTGATGATATGCGCACTGATAAGAATGTAGCATCCCCAGCATCAGACAGCCAGACAGACAGACAGGAAAGTCTGTAGAAGCTGTCCGTCGGGACGGGAGACTGTTGTTGGCGAAATCTGGCTGTTGGCTATCAGTTATATATTGTATGTTGTTTCGTATTTTATTGCACGATGCACACACGTTTCACACAATTAGCTCATGGTGTTGTTTGTAATTACCCCTCGCAGAAAAGAAGTGGAAGAAAATGGGGAAAAACAGGCCAATAATTAAACGAAAATCAAGGAAAACACTCTTTGTCGCTTTGTTGGACGGTGCGACGGTGTACGCGGTACGAGGACGTGGTTCGTTCTGCTGCGAATGGCTAGGACGACGACGGCGAAAGATTCGAAACAGCCACCGGGTTCCCAAGGAACAATTTTTACCCCGCAACTACCAGCTTCACTGCGTTTCACGCCGGCTAACTACACATTCTGAGCGGCTCTTGCTAACTTATTATACCTATCCCTTTCGCACATTGTATCGTTTCTTGTACCTTCTCGCTCTTCTGAAACTGTTTTTCCCGCTGAAATGAACACGCGTGTGAATTGTTCTAGGATTATTCTAGATTAACCTAGGATATCGGTTTAAAATTGGTGTAGTTCCAGTGGTTCAGTTTGAGCTGTCCTACTGCTTGTCAAAGCTCGAACATTTTTTTGTTATTCATTGATAACAATTTCCAGTGCATTGCATAATCCAATCCAAATTGGCTGTCGCAAACGTTAGATATTTTTTTACGAGTGAAATGCATAATAATATTACAATTATTATATTGTATATTTAATTTAAAAACTTGCTTAATCTGATATCCATCATTGCCAACATTTTGTGTTGGTGTCACTTGGTGTCAAATCGTGCAAAATTTTGTAGCACAAAACCACAATTTTAAAATTGATTAAACTATGTTTTTGTATCATTTTATAAGCACTTTTACTGGGCTGGAAACGCAGCCGTTCACAAACAGGAATTTGGATCCTCACACAACGGATTAAGAAACAAACCGGGCACTTTAAACAACAATAAACAAAAACAAACTGTCAGAGAAATGGACACATCTGTCTTCTCTTTCTAGGGAGTCAAACCTCTGATTATGGGATGTGACCATAGGAGGACAAACATCTCCCAACCTACTCAGAAGAAGAAAAAACCGCAGCCGTTTGGCGATACCGCTTCCATCACCACTGTCGCGAGACATTGAGAGCCAGATATCCGCACGGCCTCTTCTTCGTTGCTTTAACACCCCCTCGATGGGCCGGACAATCCTGCTGTCCGGACGATAATCCGGACCAAAACCGGACAACCTTTCGCTTCGTGCGCGCTTCGGAACTGCTCCGTGGGAAAAACGAGACGCACCCGAAGCCATCCGAACGAATGGATGCTGGGAAAAAAACAGTGTCCTTCACGCTGTTAGCAACATCTTGCTCAAGATATGAACAATTATTTGTTTTACTAGCATTTCCATACTATTATTTCACATTTAACATGGAAATGGTAAGAGATGAGTGATACTGAAAAAGAATATAAAAAAGAAGTAAAAGATCCAAAGTAATTTCAAACAATTACAACCGATGTTTGTCTTTTTGTACGGTTTTGGACCTGCAACAGGTGACCAAGCTGACACACGACTGTCTTCAAAACACATTGGCATAACTTTTTTGAAATGAGGAAAGGATTGCGTTAAGTCCGTGTGTGTGAATTCGGTCTAGGAAAGGATAGGATAGATTAAGAGTTAGAGTATGGATTACAAATAATTCAACTTTAATTTTTCGGGGAAATTTATGATTGATTTTACATACCTCAGTGGATTGAATTTCTGCGTCGTATTGGCCAGGTTGTGCAGAAAATGGATTAACCATTTTTGTTTTTCAGCGCGTCATCAGGATGGATAAACGATCGTTTCAATCGAGGAACGAAAAAGCCTGTTGTGCTGCATGGGCACACGTATCGTGCGCGATTGACGTTTGACTGTCAGTGTCATAAACACCACGAGGCAAAATCAAAATAAAATCGGTGATTTGTTTTCGTTTTCGCGAAAAGCAGGATAAGCAAATAAGGTGTGAAATTACGAAACTACGCTACAGCACATAACGAGCTTCGAAATGCCGTACGCAAGAAAGAAAATGCACAGTGGAGACACACATCTACGGCGGCGGTGGCGTCTGAGGAACCGGCGAAAGGATTTGGATGAAATAGATACAGATTTGAAGACTGAGCCGGAAAAGCTGTTGCAACAAGAGATCGACCTGGACAAGCCGGGATTCGGACAGTTTTACTGCATACACTGTGCTACGTACTACATCAACGATCAGGCACTCCAAGCACACTTTCGTACGAAAGTGCACAAACGTCGTTTGAAGGCTTTGGAAATTGAACCATACACCATAGAGGATTCGTTACGGGCCGCGGGACAAGGTAGCTTCGTACAACCCCAGAAGCGCAAGATGGAAACACAGCCCTGTCTGGCGGATGTGGAAGCGGGAAAACGAATCAAGGTCGACACGGTGATGGAAGATGAGAAACCGGCAAAGCAAGAGTTATCGAAGGCCAAAAAGATAACCAACTACAAGGAGGTGCTGGAAAAACTTTGAATATACTGGCCTAAGTAAATGGAGAAACGTTGCAATTTATTTCGAAAGTAACATGGGGTGTGCACTATTGACCCCAAAACACGTGAGGTCGTTAGTTTTTATGTTTAAGGAAATCGCGATAATCCCGTCCATCCGCATGCGTTTTTGTTTTTACATGTGATCCATGAAATGCGGATTACCGGTCTCATTCCTTCGCTTCGTTAGAATATCGCAACCTGTCTCTGTGACGAGCAGTGTTTGCTCGAACTGAGCGGAAAACATGCCATCGGCAGTAACCGCAGTCCAGTCGTCTGGCCAGGATACATCTCGCCACGTACCCTCCGAAATCATGGGCTCAATCGTGAAACAATGGCCAGCTTTCATGACACCGACCGCAGAATTTTCTGAAATACAGCAGCTTGTTTAAGTACTTCATAACAGCTGAACAGATGATCCGCTAAGCTTACTGGCATAATGAGGTACATTCGGGGCAGTATGGAACAATCTGTGAATACCATGACCACAGTAACTCTTGACAACACTGTATCCATGGGCATGCACATGCTTCTGTATTACATTTCCGATTTCACGATATCGTTCTCCAGGTCTGAAAAAAGTCATATATAACACGTTACTGTTATAAATTCCGAAATGTGAATTGTTTTCAAACATACTTCACGATAGCAATCGCCTTCATCAACGCTTCATAGGTAACTTGTACCAATTTCTTGTGCTGCTCCTTTACATTACCGACAAAAAACGTTTCGTTCAAATCGCCGTGAAAACCACGATGGTACACCGTTACATCCACATTGCAAAGATCGCCATCTTCCAGCGGACGCAGATCTGGGATGCCGTGGCAAATCACCTCATTGACCGAAGTACAGCAAGACTTCGGGAAGTTGTAGTAGTTCATCGGACTTGGGTAGCATTCTCGCTCGATGCATGCCTCATGTACGGCTCGATCGATTTCGTCCGTCGTTACACCCACTCCACAAACGCGTGCAGCTTCGTCCAAAACCTCGCGTCCGAGTCTGCAGGCAACGCGCATACCCTCTATTTCTTCATCATCCAATATCTTAATCGTGTTATTCCCCCGCAGTGCCTCTTCCGACTTGGATCGACCTTCTTTGTGATCGGCATAGTCCGGCCTTGGGATGGACGCCGGTACTGGCCGACGCGGTGATTGTTCGAACGGTCTCAACTTACCGGTGAACGTATAGTAAGGCCACGGATTGTATGCATTCGATTCCTTTCCCTCTGCGAACAAAAAATGAAATGGGTGAGAGTAAGTAACATCCTTCCCGAGGGCTATGGACCAAAACACTTACTAGCAAGGAGATGAATGATTTTGTGCTCCTTCCATGAGCCTTTGAAACAATCTTGGCTGCAAAAGTAAGATCCTTGGATGCCCATCTTCAGGCACACCGGGCACTGCAGTGTAGCGGACTTCTTGCAGTCGTCCGTTCCACAGAGATGCTTCGCCAATTCACTCATTTTGCTATCTTTTAGGCACGGTAAACTGTTGCAACGATATCAGGAGCGGGTATGGCAAAACTAAAAAACCGGCACTGGGAACTGACGTTAAACGCAAGCAAAACACAGCACCACAATTACCTAACTTGTACTGAAGGAAAAATAACCGACTAGACCTTAAAAGAACAAGAATTCGCTTGATTTGCCTTTATTTTCCTCTGTTCCCTTTCTTTTCCTTTTTTAGTCGGTTTGACAAGGTAAACGTCAAACGCGAACGCGCATTTTGGTCGTTCCGAACTCCCTAGCGCCAGCAGACCCGCATGATTCGCGCGTAGGTGTTTTTTTATCTACCGAGATTTCAATTGATAAGTTTTCTTTCTTCTTATTTCGATAATACTTAGTACTTTATATACAAAGAGGTAGAGAAACGGTTAACAGGTTTCCAAAAGTGTATTAATATCATTTCAAATAATCAATCACAATACGCGCAATCTGAATTATATTTAGACCCATGATTTCTATGCAATTAACAGTACAATGCGATGGTATAAACTATCTGAATCCCATGAATGTATCCAAATGATTCACGAAACTATCTAACGCACCGGGGGCGAGTTTCTCTAGCTGTTTAAGGTCGGACGCCGCCAACGTCTGCAGCAACGTATCCGGTGAACAGTAGAAGAGATTCTTATCCTTACTTAGACGTTCGGCCAGCTCAGTTTGATGGTTGTTCATCAGCGTTTCGTTCACGACGACAATCAACGGTTTTCCCGCCTCCAACACTTCTATACAACTTCCGGCACCGGCATGACTGATCACCAGATCTGCTCGGCTTACATCTTCACCGATACTGCTCTTGAGTCCGTACGCAGACAATCGGATGCTAGTTAGCTTTTGAATGTGTTCCACGTTGAGCTCTTCTCCTTTTCCAAACTGTATTGTGAGCGTTTCGCAACCCAAAACCGATAACTGCTGCAAAACGGCGACAGATGATACGACTCGCACTAAATCCTGGAACTCGGTCGTGCCCACTGTGACAAACACGTTCTTGTAGAGCTTTTTCATCATATTTGCTTCAGAAAATTGATTATTTTACTCGATCGATTACGACGTATCCGAGTTTACAGAACAAAATCCTTATCAATTGCGTAAAGAACGTAAACAAATGGTGTTTGCGTGGTTTGACAGAGCACTAAGGTCGCCGTACGGACATCGTTAAAGAAATACCTAAAATGTAAATTGATTGCAATTACGTCTTTAGGAAGTGCGATAATTGAATGTAGAAAATAACAAGTTTTTTTTTAAGATTTTCATAGTAACTCACCACGAGTGTTTAAATTTGTCCAATCGGCAATGCACAGTGGGGAAAAATAATTGATCCAAAATCAAAAAATTTAAATTTTCGGAAAAATTTAAAAACATCAAGCAATAAAACAAAAACCTCCACATCATGAAGAACTTCATTATACTCCAGTTGACGATTCAAATTTAATTTACTGCATTCGAGTTGATTCATATGTTCTAGTATTTATATGCCTGTTATCTTTTGTGCGGTGGTAACGGAAATGTGATCTAAATTTCAGGCGCGATTTCTTTTACGTGTTTCAGTTCTTAAAATAAAAGAACACATTGCACAAAGTATACCATTTGGCAATCAAACAACAACCAGAAGAACTTAAAAAGGTAAAATTTGTAAAATTTCCGTTATCGTTTACCAGTAAATCCGCAACGAGTCCACAAGACAATTCAAACAGGGTGGAACAACGTGGTTGGCCGTCCAATCACAATTTGTAATTGTAATTGTAAAAATAATATGTCATGCCTCTTGTTAAGTCGAAGAACTAACTCTATTTTATTAGTACCCAAATGACTGAACGATTGTAGCATTATTTAATTGTCATTAGTTCTTTTCTTTCCATTCGTAGTTGGATAGCAAGTACTGTTTTACGGAACTGTAAACTGAAGAACCTCTAGATTCGATTATCTTGCTTGTTGGAGAACGAACATACAGATTCTGCTTGGTTTACTAATAGTAGATGATCGACAGCAATTGTGTAAATATTATTTAGATAATTCACTATAGAGCAAACACCTTGAATTTGGTAGTTCAGCAACGCATTCCGGGCATTTGTACGATGTTTTATACTTGTATGTATGTTTTATCTTCATCAAAGTATCATTTTACAATTAAACAATGCAATATACAAGACCGCCACAATATATTCTATTTCTTCATAACAAACGTGTTGTTACTACCAAGAATTTGTTTAATGGCATTAATAATTTATGATGCACATATTTCAAATTGAAGGAACTTCTCGCCCATCGTGTCGATTGCTTGTGTTGTGAATCTCTGGTACAGAGGGCGAAGTGAGAACAGAATTAGTTGCGTGCTGGCATTCATACCGATCAGTTCGTACGAGCTGCTCCTGCCAACGGAGCGTAGGGCTCGCTCGCATAAACAACAGCAGCGGACAAAACGTGGTGTGCGTAAAACATTACCACGGTTGGTAATCGCGGTCGTTAGAACACCTATTGAACTTTAAGCATAGTGGAGAGGCGCGCATTGTTTTGTTTGTTTAAACTTAGCACCGCGCCGAAACCAATCAAAGAGTTGTACAAAATAAAGTGAATCAATTTGAGGCCGAAAATAGCACGTGCAAACGCACAACACAAAGCAAAAAAAAAAAGTAAAACATCCACCTTAACAGCATCACGGTACCGCGGTTTGAAGAAAACTAATGGCACCGTATCAGACGTTTTTTGTGTTTCGCGTTAATCCTCGGCAGTTTCATCGTGACATGTTGAAATAATTTGTTATGGCCCCAGTGAGAACGTGTTCGACTTGCTGCATAGCGTAGACAAACTGTTAACTTGTAAAAACCGGGCTTCGAGGTGTGCACCGAGCAGAGTTAAAATGTGCGATTTGTGGGAATGTTCATCCCATCGTTAATGCCTCCAATATCATCTATTATTCAAGTGTATGCTTGTTTGAAAAAAAACGCCTAGTTAAAACAATTGCCAAGATTTAATTTACTACGCTAAAGGTAAGTATTTACATTGTGCATTTCGTTTGATAAGGTTTAGCTAACAGAAAAATAAAATAAAATGAACAACTGCCGGTGTTGAGGGCAGAAACGACAGTTTCATCCTAGGCATCAGCTTATTAATTTTAAGTGGATCATTCCCTTAGCCATCGTTTGTACGGGCCTGGTTGTATACCAACAGGGCAACGGAGAAAAATGTAATCCATGATGGATTGGATGATGGATAGATCGATGGTGACTTGTTCGTCAATTAGCGACTTCATGCCAGATATAGCACGTTACACACCTCACCTTGGCACCGACTGCCGCAGCCCAAATCCACGGTTGAACGAACGCAGATGGTGATAGGCCCTATCAAACGGTGTAATAAATTCGATAAACGGCTCGTAACAGTCCATCGATCAATTGCGCATCGTTTTCCGGGTTGCATTTGGGGCTTTATATTGCACGAAAATGCGCATTGTGCATCGTGTGACAGTGTGGTCAAATTTGTAACAAACAATCAATACCCGGCTAATTAAATGGTGCCGATTTCCCTCTCGTGGTGCGTAAATTCGTGATCCCTTCCATCCACTTGTTTACAGATGAAGTGTGAGTAAACGGATTGGGTCCGTTTGCTTGTGCCAGTAGGTGTTTGCAACGAAAGCAACGTAAAGAACGGCGGTCGGTCCACTGCTAACCCTCTTTGGACCGGTGAGTCGAATTATGCCCGCAGCTCTGTATACGATCGTATGACGGAGTACACGCCAGTGTATGCTAACGAATAAATCCCATAAGACAAAAGCGGTTTCGCTCGCTGCTGACCTTGAATCAATTCAAGTGCCAATCTGCGATCTTAAATTTCTCCCCGATTCTACTGCGATGTGCTGGTAATAAGGGGCCAGCAGCAGTTATGTTGTGGAACTTGGGCAGGAGAGCAAATAACAAAGTGGGAGAAAACATCAAGTTAGGTTCAGCTAGCGTCATCTACCGTTTGTCTGGTTTGCGCCTTCGACCGTTCAATCCCATCCTCTAGCGGCCCAAGATTATTGAACCGTACCTCTAGGCGTATGCGAGACGGATCCCATGCATCCTAGGTTTATCTGTATTGGAATGGGCAATGGCAAGGGGTCGATGCTCACGCAAAGCTAGTTGCAATTCACTCTTCACGAACCTGATTTGCTAAATCAATTATGTTTGTACGTTACTTTGGCCCACACGCCATATGGCATGGTTGCACAAACGATCAGCGTCACCGCCATCGTCAAGGGGATACGTGATGAATCGCAAGCAAGAGACGGAATCCTTCCCGAATGGATGTTCTTTTCCAGCGTTCAAAGTGTGAAACTGCATTATGGAGCGGCACTCTTGGCGTGGCAAGGTCGCCGGTAACAACCTACATACACAAACACACGGGTTACGAGCGATGGCACCGTATTAGTTTTGTTTTCTGTATACGTACAGCTGAAAGTTTCAAATACGATGAATATTTTATTGGATTGCGCGCTATGAAAATCGTCACACAAACACTAACTAGCTGGATAAGTGGTGGTAGAAGTATGGAAGTGGAACTTTCAAGATGACACTTTTAGGTATCGTCTGACATCTGATAACACTGAGTAGTGTGTGATGATGCTGAGGGTGTTCGGGATTAATCCAATAATCGCTAGGATAATGTGTTTCCGATGGTGAATCGATGGTACGGTATTCTTCTTCTAGCAGACGCCTTGATTGGATAAGATAATTGCTTTTCTTTCTAAGACTTTCACATTAGTCGTTTGTTCCATATGTTGTTAATCGTGGAGAAAGTTATCTGCGTAATAGTAGCATTCTTTTACTGTGACTCGTGCTTTGTTGCATGTGATATTGACACGATATCGATATGAGTTGATATATATTTATTAATTCATTAATTCATTAATTTGTATTTATTAGATATAATGTGGGTATTGTTAGTAACAGAATTGGTTTTGAATCGGTGCCGGATATTTCCTTAGCTCGTTAATTTAGAATTTTGCTAGCTTGGGGCATTTTGAATGTAGTTTTAAATTTGAATTGAAATTGTATTGTGGAAAAATTATTTTAAAAAACCCATTAACAAAGATAAGTTTTTTTTTAATTTTTATTAATTTATCGATTAAATAGATTATCGAAAGAAGGAAAAAATTATATACCATAGAAAAGGAAATGATAACTAATCTACTTTAAACCACTAATCTTATACTAGGCATTTAACGAAAGTCGTTATTTTTTAATTTTTATAAAAGGTTTCGTAGGATGCTCTTTACACCGTTCATATTTATATTTCGTTTGGGTTACTTGAATGTGTTCTAATACCATATCGATTTGTGCCTTCTTATGGATAATTGTTGTGCTAAACATGGGGGAGGATTCATTATTCATTTTAGGAAGTTGTTTTGGAACACTTGTATCATTTGTATATGCGATACTGCACTGTCACCCCAGATAGGTGAAACATGCAAGAGTATTGGCCGTATTAATGCTTTGTACACGAGAGTTTTGTAACGTAAGTTTAATTTTGGCAATTTTAAAATGGTAATAATATATTTTTTTATGTGACGTTGTTTTTTTATAGCGTTTATAAGTCGATTTTATTGATGGGTAGTGGCGAGATTGGTTTGGAAACCGAATTGGAATGGCGGTATGAAGATGTTTGGTTATAATTTTCTCGAAGTTTTTTCCAAGCAGCTTAAGGTACTAATCGGTCTGTAATTAGTAAGGTTTTCAAGGTTTTTCTTTGAGTTAGCTATAAGTAATTTTTTTTAGTTCCAGGAGTCAGGGAAGTAGTTCATTTTTAAGCAACTTTTATTTTATTTATCTGAAGAACGGCCGGGCCGTATATATTTTTAAGCAACTGTTCAATATAAAGGACATATAAATAAAAAGGACAATATAAAGTAGTTAGAAGGACGACAGCTTTCCAAAGTAGGCATTTAAGTACATTATTACTAATTAGATGTGTTGATATTTAAGGGACAAAGCTTGCGGTATGCATATTGTGTAATATAATAAATTTGAGGAACAATTCCCCACTGGCAATCGAATCATTTTTTGTAGGTCAGCAACCATTTTCAATCTAGCTCCTGTCTAGCTGATCATCACAGAGCGTAATTTAGATTTTGCAACTCAACTTAGGGTCTATATGCATACAATTATTGCATTCATGCGTACGGTTAGATGAGATGTAGTTATCAATTTTCAGAAATCTAATACCAAACACAGAGTGTTCTTTTAAGGTGTATTCACACAAAAAGGTTACAAAAGGTTTAAGGTTCGATTACAAAACATTATCATCTTAAAATAAGAACATCTTTGGATCTTTTAATAGAGCCAATAACACGTTTCAATCAACCCCCAATCCCATCGATTGAAACTCATGTTACATGCCCAATGTACGTTCTTGGGCCAGTGGTCCAAACAAGTTCATTGGTATGCGGGAGAGCTAACGAATCAGATTGAGATGGGATTGGATTAATTGTCGAATGCGTGTGACAATGTTCAGCCCATACGCCGTTCTAACGCCTTCATGTCTTAGGCTTGGAGACGGCAAAATTTCTGATGCATGGTCGTTCTGCGGTCAATGACTTTGCCATCGACCTACCAAGCTGACAGTATGGATAGGGCAGAGATTTAAACTGGAGGTATACAAAGTGATAAAGAGTGAGAAACAGAAGAACCCCAACACGATACATCCGTAAGACGCCTTGTAGGAAGCGCCACGGTATCTGTTTAGCTATTGTGTTGTTTCCCTTTTCGGACCAATTGCTAATGGCGACAGTTGCCGACGAAGTTATGAGTTTGCTCCTCCTTTCCACGCGTTATGTATATCCGTAACGTCCGTCGTCATCATCATCAATTGGGACCCTTTAAGGGACAGAGTTAACCGTACTGGGCACACATAGCGCACGTCAACTCCTGACGGGAATCAACCTCAACCGGCATGGTAAGCCCGCTTCGCCCGGTTTTGTAATGGTAATACATCCCGTTGGAGCGAGAGTGAGTTTTTGGGACGAGCCTGGCATAACAATTGCGTTGCCGAAACCTACTGCTGTAGGTCGCGCGGGAAATGACTTTCGAATCAAGCATAAAATCTTGACTATCACACCGTTTACCGTCCACCGTACGACTGGAGCTCGGGGACATACAAAATCGTGACTGAATATTAAAGAAAATGAGAGTAGAACCATCCGGCAGGCAGATTTGTCAACCTATTTAAAGGACAGTGAACAAACGATGGCGAGTGGCGCGTTTAAAAATTAAATGCTTTAAACATAAGAGCTAACAGTCAGGAAGCCAAACTACTATGCACAGGAAAATGGAACAAAACGTGACGTAGGATAAGCTTGCATCTGTTCAAAGGTATGAACAGAGACAAATTTCACGAAATACCACCACATCCGGTGAGGTTTTGTGGGGGTGAGTTTAAAATTGTAGCTTCCTGTTGAGTTGGAACGGATGGTGCATCTGTTTCATTCTTTTGCATTAAAAGTCTCAAAGGAATAGGCTATGCTGGCCCAGTAATTATGCTGGCTAATTGTTTCGTTCCCAATATGCTCAATTGCTTCAGTACGGGAGCTATCTTCCCCGAACTCGTGTACGATACGATATCTATACGAACTTTTTTGGTCGGTAGCCCTCCCAGCAAACCAACCAGCATATAACAAAGAGCGTTGTTTCAAATGAATCTTTTCTAAATTACCATTATTGGTCTTCGTCATTTTCACCACATCGTCAGCAGCTTGGATGTGTGTTGATTCTTTCATAAGTAACTGCTACATCTTCTAAAGTGCTTCCTAGGGCGGGATGGTACCGTTTGCCACACAATCAGCTTTCTCAATCTCTGCCAAAGCCTTCCGCAACCGGATGACAGCCGAAGAGCGGAACGCAGGCTGGTAATTTAATCTGGGAAATATTTTACGATGGCAGGCAAGTGACCCTGCGTCAGTAATCGAACCTCACTCGGAAGGTTTGCACACAGCGACCAATCTATGGAACAGTTGCAAGCGATGGTGCAAAATCCCGTTCCCGAGTTTTGGATGTGCGGGTGGCCAAATCGGTATAGATCCGGTGTAGGATTTCGTTCGTATCCCCACCGTGGCAGATGATAGAGTGCTGCATTGCATCGCCCGTATACTGTACCGGGGGTTTGGGGTAAAGTGTGCGGCAGCACTTTCGATGCACAGGAAGAAAAAAAAAGAAAACACATCCCTGAATCCCTTCCATTCATGTCGTTGGGGGAACGAATGTCCTCATGCACTGGATTCTGTCATGATATGATGCTCGTTTTCTTCCGTTCAAGACGTGACAACGGAGTACGTTATCAAACCTTCACGGTTCAACTCCGTTCGTGGCCAAATGATGATGGCTCTGGGTTGCGATGATCGTTCCGTCAGTAACAGTTCAAAGGCAGATGTGTGATTAAAAATATGTGTGCTATATTTTTTGGAGATGAATGTGAACCCCGACCGACGTCTATCGCGGACATGATCGATGAACCGAGGCTTGTGCAAATTATCAGCCCTGGTGTGAAAAACAATAATGATTTCATGCTCCATATGATGAGCTAGCTGCATTTAAAGTAGATGAATTTGGTTTGTAGAGTGTGCTTTAGTTACCGAAGGTTTTTAATAACAGGTGGATGCTATTTAAGATTCGATTTTTGGCTTCCTTTCTTTAGTTTAAACCAGGGGTCTCAAGACTACGGCCTGCGGGACTACGAGAGTCTTCAGTGTGGCCCGCGACGCTTTTGCTAATGTTACCATTTTAATGAAATTGTCTAATTTTGGAAGGTTGCAATATTTTTAAACTGTTCAAATATTAACTATTGTAATAGTTAGTAACATTTAATACTAGAAATTGTGCAAAAAAATGATCTCGAACGCAATATCTCTGTAAATTACCCGCCAGATACAGGGTTTACAAATGTCGTGTATAGCGAATTACCTAACTTTAGGCTTGTGACAGATAGAATATTACGACACAAAACATTTTACTGAATCGCAAAAGCTGGATATGGAGTCACGGGCACAATTTAGTAAATGCCAGTGAATCCGGCCGGGGCTGTTTACGTACCTGTTGGATTAAAGAGTTGAGATATGAGATACAAAATTAATATAAGAAAATTTAAACAAACGATATGCAAAATATCCATTAAGAATTATGTTCAATTATGATGACTACTTGTCATTCATTTCCAACGTCACTTTGTAGTTCAACGCTTGAATCCGCTTGTACGTAAAAAGGCTGACTGATTTGGCATTCACTAAGTTGTGCACGCAATTCCATATCCGGCTTTTGCGGTTCAGTAAATTATGTTGTTTTTTAATATCTATCTTTGTGTTTATGTCAAATAAAATGTCACAGACAAATAGTGCGACTCGGTAAGTTGGATTCGCCATATCTGATCTAATGTAAACCCCTGTAATGTGTAAGTGGCCCCGACGCTATCTTAGTGTCAACTAATGCGGCTCGCGGGCTCGAAAGTTAGGAGACCCCTTGTTTAAACTATGGGAAGAATCTGTGTTGCATTTTTTAACACTAAAAAAACTATATGGCAAAATAGGTAGACACCTTAACGAAAACGAGAATGAAGCGAAATCTGCTAACGGTTGCCATATGGGAAGCAAGTGTTAATCGCATGGGGTGATTTGTTGCGAATCTATATCTTCCCCCGAAGTCAACATGAGGTCAGGTCTGTCCTCTGGTTGCAAGATGTGACATGGAACACAATTTAATAAACGGCTTGTACCCTATCGGGGGAAAAGTTTGCTTGAAAGTACAAAAATTGTACAAAAAAAGTTATGTGACACAGAAATTACCGATTCGGTGGTGGAACAAACTGATCGGATTATGTATCTTTTCATGCGCATGCTGAACCGTATGCTCGGCATGGGTTGGAATATGCGGTCATATTGTGGTGAAATATCGAGGCTGAACATGAAAAGGGGGAAAACACGAACATAAAATGGAAAGATCGCAACGAAGCGTACTTGGAACGATGCAATTTCCTGCTTTCAGAGTCCTTTTATAATCTGTTCAGGGATATCTTTGGAACATATCGTATGCTTTATTTGATTTGCTTATAAACTGAAGGTATCTAAGAATGAATTATTGTAAGGAAGATTAATGACAAGTATTAAAATGTTGTAACTTCAGCCGAGTTTAAACAGAAGAAGGAAGATAAGCATATTACATATTCCTTTAATTCCTTTTTGCACGCCTCATCGGTTAGTTTTTTGTTTGAAATTTTGTTTAATTACCGCTTAGAAATTATATATTGTTTGAATAAGAGATCAATTTTAAGCAAACCCCGTCACGTGGAGGTAGAGATGAGAAGATAAATTTTGAAAGGCAATATATAACAAAAAAACCCAGTGAACTGTATCATTAACATATCCGTTTATCACTAATATCTGTTCTTGGCAGCAGCGTACCAGTTCACAAAATAACATAGCAGCTGCTCTGGGGTTCAGCATAACGAAACGGTTCCATATTTCCGCTGTTAATTTTAATCGATTCAAATTGATACAATCCAGATTAATAAAGACCGCTCATCCCGTTCATTGTTGCGCGCCTGCTTTACAATTGTTCTTTGGCAGATAGTCGGCGAAAGGCTGAGTCGTCTGACACAGGGAGTGAAACAAACGATCCATTTTGACCAAGAGTCTCCAAGTACTCCTAGAGTCGATCGTAAAGCGACGAAGTTACGATTCATCAACGAAACGACGATTCGACAACCGCAGGGAACACCATGAACAACAATAGCAAAATGCAAATTAGAGAATCCCTGGGGATGGAAGTGGACGGTACCACGGTGGAGGGTAACCGGGGCTACCTAATTACGCGCATGACCCTGCTGGCAACGGTAGCCATTTTCTGCTGTCTACTGCTTGGTTCCGGACTGCTTATCTATCACTTTGCATCGTGCGAGGAACATCATGCGTCTTCCCTGCAACATACAACAATCTGCGAGCATCAACATTCGACAGCACCTCATCACCAACAGCACGCGTCCGTGGCAGAACAAGCCGTTCCAGCTGATACCAAATTAACTTCGACGCAAAAAACGGTCACCGAGGCGACATCCAGTCAAGAATCCGAGACCGTTACAGCCGGAGAAAATGACGCCAACCGATCCAAGTCGACCAACCAGGACAATGGTGCAACAGGTGCCGATGTAACGCCACGCACGGAGACTGTTGCATCATCGGTTAGGGAGGATTTACGGTTGCCACGATCGATCGAACCTGTTGCTTACGACATTCGGCTGGTACCGTGGCTGGTGGAGGACAATTTTACCTTCTTCGGAGCGGTGGAAATTCTAGTCAACGTGCTTGAGGATTGTAACAACGTGACACTGCATGTGGCCGCGTTAACAGTTCACAGTGCCAGCGTGGAACGTGTTGGACGAAATGGAGCTGAAAAGGGCACACAAGAAGGGGATGAGTCCGAACTAGGTAACGATCCTACTCCTCCGGGGATTGTATGGCCGGAAATTGTTGAAATCGACCACAACATAACCGTTACCAGCAAGCAGTTTTACGTGCTTGTATTGAAGACACCGCTACGACGGGGTGATCAGTACATGGTCCGGATAAAGTACGAAGGTATCCTCAACGATTACCTGCAAGGTTTCTATCGAAGTTCTTACACCGCAAACAATGAAACAAGGTATGTTAGTGAATTTGATTGTATACGCCAGGCAGTATGTTTGTAAACTGTTGCATACTCCATATCTGATCATGCATTTTGCAGATGGATCGCTACGACACAGTTTCAACCTACGGATGCACGACGAGCTTTTCCGTGCTTCGATGAACCAGCGTTAAAGGCACGATTTAATATCAGTATCGCACGAACCAAGGACATGATATCGCTCTCCAACATGCCACGGTTGCGTTCGTATGAAGCTGGGTAAATTATACTTGCGACATTGCGTACTTGTCCACTTTTCGTGTAACGAACGATCAACACATTTTCAGTGAGCCAGAACTGCAAGGCTACGTTTGGGACGTTTACCAGCAGTCCGTTCCGATGTCCACGTATTTAGTGGCGTTTGTCGTATGCGACTATCAGAACCTCACCGCGGGCAACTTTGCCGTCTGGGCTCGGGCGGATGCGATCAGTTCGGCCCGTTACGCGCTGAGCGTGGGACCGAAGCTGCTAAAATTCCTGGAGGACTTTTTCCACATCGATTACCCACTGCCGAAGGTGGACATGATCGCGCTACCGGACTTTAGTGCGGGTGCGATGGAAAACTGGGGTTTGATCACGTATCGCGAGACGGCCATGTTGTATGAGGAAAATGTTTCAGCCATCAGCAACAAGCAACACGTCATTACTGTAGTTGCCCACGAGCTAGGTAAGAGTAATAGAACGATGCCGGGTTTGGGAAATAAAACAAAGCTTTCTTGCGCCCATCTTAGCACATCAGTGGTTCGGCAATTTGGTCACACCTTCCTGGTGGACAGATTTGTGGTTAAACGAGGGATTCGCCAGCTACATGGAATATCTCGGGGTGGACGCAGTGGAACCGGCCTGGAAGTCTATGGAACAGTTTGTGGTAAATGAACTGCACAACGTATTTTCGCTCGATGCCCTCTCTTCATCGCATCAGATTTCGGTGGAAGTGCACAACCCAGAAGAGATCCACGAAATATTTGACAAAATATCGTACGGCAAAGGCGCCACAATTATTCGCATGATGGACCATTTTCTCACAACGGAGGTGTTCAAACGGGGGCTCACTAACTATTTAAACGACAAGTAAGTATCGCGAGGCGTGCGCTTAGTCTAAGGATTACGAAAATGTTACACTTTCTGCTCAATTGTAGAAAATATCAGAGCGCCAGCCAAGATGACCTTTGGGAATATCTTACCAATGAAGCACGGCGTGGTGGAATTTTCGATGATCATACATCGGTGAAGGAGATCATGGATACGTGGACGTTACAGACCGGATTCCCAGTGGTGTTTGTACATCGAAACTACGAATCGGATAGTATAGAATTTCGACAAGAACGATTCGCGTTCGGAAATGGATCCAATGGTTTCGATTCTGCCCACCAGAGTGAACGGTATCTGTGGTGGATACCAATCACTTACACTACACTCGGGGACAGTAACTTCCGCCAGACGAAACCAGCCATCTGGATGAAGGCGGAGGAGGCTTTGGTGATCAATAATCATGACATACCCAGTCACGATTGGATGATCGTTAATGTGCAACAAACTGGTAAGGATAGTCCGGCATCAGCAAACATTACATGCTACACACGGCCAAAATGCTCCTCTCAAAACCACAATCCGGTGTTGTTTGCCAGAACTTCATTACCTCTTGTCTTTTTCCTCGTTACGTGGTTTGTTGCGCGTCTTTTCTATTTTATATTTATGTCATTTGCCGTAATATTAAAATAAAATAATAATGATTTGAATAATGTGGAGACGAATTAAACAATATGCATCATTGCGCAGGTTACTATCGGGTGAACTATGATGAACGCAATTGGCAGTTGATCGTTAAGCATCTGCAGGATAGGAGCAAGTTCAAAACGATTGCCGCTTCAAACCGGGCTCAGTTGATAGACGATGCGCTTAATTTAGCCCGTGCTGGCTATCTAGATTATGTCGTAGCCCTCAATGTGACGCGGTACCTTGTGCACGAGACGGATTATGTGCCATGGAAGGCGGCTATTGCCGCGCTCAACTACATCGACTCAATGCTCATACGCACCCGTCATTATGGACTTTTTAAGGTATGTATATGAGCTGATCATGGAGGAAGACAATGAAATATGGAACTTTTTTTTTGCTTCATTCAGAAATACTCCATGGATCTATTGGAAAACATCTTCCGGGAGGTTGGGTTCGACGATCATCGAGACAGCCCGCTGTTGACCGTGTACAAGCGCATCAGTGTGCTTAAAGCGGTTTGTCATCTAGGACACAATGATTGCGTAAACCACTGCTTTCGCAAGTACTACGAATGGATGCAGCAACCTAATCCCGATATAAACAACCCGTGCGTATTAACCCTTCGCAGAGTACAAAGTGTACTTGTTATTAACCACAGTGTCTACCACCTTCCGTTTACCGATAGAATTTCGCCCAATCTGAAGAGCACCGTGTACTGTACAGCCATCAAGTACGGTGATGAAAAGGAATGGGACTTTGCGTGGGATCGATTCCAGAAGGCCACGGTTGCCAGCGAGAAGGAAATTCTCTTGTCTGCGATGGGATGTTCCCGCGTCCCGTGGATTTTAACGCGCTACCTAGAAAACGCAATGTCGGACGAGTATGGTATCCGCAAGCAAGACGCATTCCGAGTGTTTATATCCGTGGCAGATAACGTCATCGGTCAGCCCATTGCGTTTGATTACATGCGTAACAACTGGGCGAAAATGAAGAGCTAGTAAGTATTGGCATTCGGTCCGAAGGAAGCCCACTGGACTAGATTCGTTATCTAGCTCTTTTAATTATGATTTCTTATTACAGCTTCGGTGCTTCGATGTCGAATTTGAACATAATTCTAAAATATTGTACCAAGCGGTTCAATACCGAGTCGGAGCTGTTGGAAGTAAGCACATAATATTGCTCTATTATTTTTCATCGCTTAATTAACGACATTCGCTTTGTATCCTCACCCTTGTTCACTTCTGCAGCTGAAGGAGTTTGCCGAAATTCATTTAAAAGACAGCGGTCGTACAATACAGCAAGCAATCGAATGGACGGAGTCGAACATCGCTTGGTTAAACCGCAACGCGCAGCCGATTGTTAATTGGTTGAATGAATTTTAAAATACCATCCCTTTGGTCCCATTACCAAACTCGATTGAACAGCGTCAGCAAACGCGCTAGTGAGAAAGCTAGTAACTCAATTAGTGGCAAGCAGTTTTAATAATCGTACTTAAGATAAAATAAAATGAAACGATATCGTCTATAACTGTTTTCTTGGAACTGTTGCACGGTTAGTGGATTAGTAAAAAGAAATAATTCCAGTGATTGCTTGGGTGGAAGGAATACTTGCATGTAACATTGGCATTACATGTAAGTCAAAATGATATTAAAAAACGTCTTACATCAAATCAGCAAATAGTGGTACAGCATTGATATAATTTGTTAATTTTTTGATCATCATTTTTTTTAATTATCGTGCTATTGTAATTTAATGTATTTCAACGCTACTTACTACCCCCAAGGATATGTGTAATGGCAATGGTAAAAGTGAACTAGAAACCTGGAAAAAAGCAGTGGATGAAAAGCGCCCGGTACGAGGTTTGTAAGTTTCGATAAAAGTTACAGGTGGAAAGTCACATGATCATTTCGATGGATACGTTGAACAACACCGCCAAGGCATCACATATCAAACACATCTGGGCAACGCTCACGTCCAAGAGTGGCCCAAGCAACCGTTGGTTTCAATTATTACCTTGGATCTTCTGAAAGATGCAGATACTATTGCATACAAATTGACAACCGCTCGTGTAACCCATTAATTTTGTATGGGAGTTTGTATTTCTCATATTGTAAAGCTCATATCTTTTAATTTGGACTTCAGATTGTTTTGAAATCATATATAACTGCGATAGATGGTTTTCATACTGAAAAAAAGTTTAGTTTATAATTTAAAAAAGGCTGCATCTATTTATTTTGTTCGTCGTGCTGGAATTTGACAAACATTTGAACTGATGTTGTCGTTGATGTGATGTCGTGGAGAAGGAAAAAAAAATGCTGAAATGAAACACATTTTGTGTTTTTTCCGAAATCTTCTTCCTTTCTTAGCGGCACAACAACCTCAAGAGGTCTAGGCCATTTTGTTTTATTTGACTTTATTTAGCCGTAGGTGGATGATCAATCCTGCGAACGGGGGACTGGTCCGGATGCAATACTAGACCGGTACTATCGAGTATCGTGTGAACACCAAAAAATCGGTAACGATCTGAGAATTTCACAACACTTAAATTATCGCATAAGACTAATTTGTAAGAAAAACAAAGACGAAAAACCTAATATGAACTAAACAATTGTATTAGTCAAATGCACGTATTGGAGATATATTTTGTAGCGACGCTGGTCCCACACGACAGGACCGGGAGAAAATCCCATCCGGAACGATCCCCCGTTATATGGACTGAATATCCGGCCGTTTTAACGAAAAAAAGATTAAATATTAAATTTTATTAGGAATGGACGATTATAACGCAAGCAGAAATGGAAATGACGGGGTGAAAGGTTTTTATGAGCATTCTTGATGGAAAATAAATAGTTTCACAATAATAATATGCAACTTCATTGCAGTTTACTACTCAATTTGATTGCTGCTATAAAATAATTTCGTAAAACAAAATGCTTCCATGAATAATGTTTGGCCTACACTGCTACATTTGCTTGCTGATTGCTTCAGAAGGAAAATGTTGTAGGACAGGAAAATAAACAGAAACTGTATTTATGAAATTGTCAATACAGGAAGCCAGTTGTTGATGTAAGGGGTGCAAGCCAAAAAAAAACGTAGAATGTACAAAAAGAAATAACATGCTTAGCGAAATCATGTGTTGTTCTACGAATATCTATGAAGTCTGAACGATTTCCAAATCGAATGATGCAACAGAATAAAAGTACCAAAAGGGAGGGAGAGAGTTTACAAAAGGGTTGATCACATAGCAATACATAGAAAAAATGGATATTTTTTAGGTTCTCTGTGCGATGACAGAAGACAGCAGTAAGTAAGTAAGTAAGTAAGTAAGTAAGTAAGTAAGTAAGTAAGTAAGTAAGTAAGTAAGTAAGTAAGTAAGTAAGTAAGTAAGTAAGTAAGTAAGTAAGTAAGTAAGTAAGTAAGTAAGTAAGTAAGTAAGTAAGTAAGTAAGTAAGTAAGTAAGTAAGTAAGTAAGTAAGTAAGTAAGTAAGTAAGTAAGTAAGTAAGTAAGTAAGTAAGTAAGTAAGTAAGTAAGTAAGTAAGTAAGTAAGTAAGTAAGTAATACTTCCAGTTTAATACAAACAAAATTCAAAAACAAAATAACATTCAAACATTCAAATATATTTGTGATCATCGATCATATGACCGAACCGCTTCCACCTGACATCAAGCAAAATTAACAAATCACCAACGTGCTAGTACTAGCATGACCAATCCAACAATCATCGTCAAATTGGCAAAAATGGTGGCTGCACCCCCATTGATTTTCTTGTCCAGGAACTCACTGATTTCTCCACGGTTTCTCATGGTAAACTGCTTATTGCTTTCATAATCCCCCAATCCATTCTTGATCGAATCATAGGCAGCCTGGCCTAGTGTGTTCTTGTTCGTCTCAATGAAGCTGCTGATAATATCGCGCTCACTGTCGCTCTTCAATCGGGCGAGAACGTTGTTAAATGCAGAAGCAACATTCATGTAACTGCCGTGGCTGTTTGAGATAGAGAAGCGAAAAGTGTAATGACAATTAAATACCTGAAATCATGTCTGCTCTTTGAAGGTTGTACTTACGCTGTAGCCCAAATGGCGTGATTTTGTTGAAGGTAGCGCGAAACATGCGGTAGCGTATATGGGTTATTGATGACGTAGGTAAAAGCGTTGCTTTTATCTTGCGACCGAACGTGTGGTGATGTGATGGCATCCATCATAATCTGCAAGTGTGTTGAATGCGCAAACCAATTATGGGAATAAGTTTATACTATGCACATCCGTTTATAGTACACATATACTTACATTAATCAGTTCACTCGTTGAAGCGCAGCCCAATCCTTGCAGAATAAGAATTTGCTCCGTTGCCATGTTTGTGGTCAAATACTGGTTCCACAAAAATTCAAAGTGCTCCATAGAACCTTTACGAATTCCCTCACAATATACAACCTGGCGCAAGTCAGGGTGAACTCTGTCGGAAAAAATGAATGAAATGGACATTGTAAGCGTGGCTTGTTAGATTTATCTGAGAATCTGATATCATACTTGATGTTCGGGTTCTTGTGGTATCTATCGAATTCGGCTACCGCAGCTTTGCTGCACTCGTCATGACCATAATTGCAAGCCCATTGAAGTACATTCTGACGCATGTACGTAAACACCCGACGTTCGGATACACCCGGTGCTTGGAATTTGACGGTGTCGTATGCCTTGGAAAAGATGTCCAAGATGTGTGCCTAGAGAGGAACAGGAAATTTACCACATCATATTTGCATATAAACGCGCGTACACAAATTCCTTACCGCGAATAATTTTTCGTCTTCAGCGTGAATTCTGCGAGACAGTGTGGTGAGACCATTGACTGCTGCCAACCATGGTGCATATTCGGTTTCTTCCTTTAGGTACTCCAAAATCTCCAACGCTGTTCCGTAGGGTACAACATCTCCACGTGCCAGATTGAAGAGATCGTCAACAATCTGCGCACGGTTGAGCACATGAATTCCGCCGAATCCTTCGCTGTGAAGCGCCTTACTAATCTTACCCCACAGGATGGCATCATAGTTTACGCGATAATACCCGAGCTGCTGGTTGTTGAGAATGAAGTATTTAACGTCGGAGGCACCCGACATTTGAATTTCCATCGTCCTTCCGGTGTGAATAGCGGGTGTCGTGTTGGAAAATCCATTCGCGTCAGTAGCATAGGTAATTGGCAATGGCCAGGTTGTCTGATCTGAGTGATTCGGTTCGTTGACGAGGAAGCGTTTCTGCGTGAGGGTAAAACCACTCTCATGACTGGTGACGGTGACCAGTGGATAACCGGACTGCACCGTCCATGGTTCCATGAAAGCGCGGGCATTGGGATCGTAGCGATTCAGAACGTTGAATAGGTCTGATGGACGTGTGGTTTTAAATGCCCGATCTTTGATGTACGCTCTCAGCGCGGTCTGGAACTTTTCCGTACCGAGGTAGTGCTCCATCATACGCAGCGTGACCGCTCCCTTGTTGTAGGAAATGTTATCAAAGATGCCGCTAACCTGAGACTGTGTGTACACGGGATGTGTCATGGGATGGGTGGACGTCAAGCTGTCCATCTGCATCACACCCTGAAGTTGTTCTACCACGAACTGATGATCCAGATCCCAAGCCGTCTCGACGAGTGCCGTACCATAGAATTGGAAGTAGCGAGCGAAACCCTCGTTCAGCCAAGTTACGTCCCACCATTCGCAAGTGACAAGATCGCCGAACCACTGGTGGGATATCTCATGTGAAATAACGGCTGCAATACGCTGCTGCTGCATGCTGGTCGAATCATCCGAACGATAAAGAATATTCGTTTCGCGATACGTAAGCAGTCCCCAGTTTTCCATGGCACCGGCCGAAAAATCTGGCACGGCAGCCATGTACATGCGTGTCATTGCGGGAACATTGCTGTAAGGATAGTCAATCCAGTCTCCAAGAGCTTTCAGTAGATCGATTCCTACGTTCAAACTGTAATCTGTCTGGTTTCTGGCCTGGGGTCGAGCTAGAATGCCCATACCATTGCGTTCGTTCACATCATACGGTGCCACAATGAAGGCTAGTAGATAGGACGACATAGTCGGAGTAATGCCGAACGTTGTTAAGCTGCGACCAACTCTGTAGGTTAGCAAACATAAAGGAAACATATTTAATCTAAATTGCACTCAACAATGAAATGACATTCTTCATAACATACTCAGGAGTCGTAGTGCTCGTGATCGGTGTATTGGAGTACGCATTGTACTGCGTTTTGTGGTTGATCTTTAGCTGGAATGTGGCCTTAAATTTAGGTTCGTCGAAGCATGGAAAGGCACGACGTGCATGGGTCTGCTGGAACTGTGTTGATCCCATCCACACCTTCTCACCGTTGGACCAATAATAGCTACGGTAGAATCCATGCATATCGTCATCCATGTTACCGACGTATGTAAACGATAGCACATATTCCGCGTTGGCCTGAAGGGCCGTGCTCAATGGAAGCGTCAAAATTTCCGTTTCAGCATCGTACATTTCCTGCTGTCTCGGGATATCGGCGTTATCCGATTTACGGGTAATGCTCCAAGCACTGATCTCCATCCGTGATTTGTGCAGCTTGATTTGCATAACATCCTGTTTCTGGGTGGTCACCGTTACCTTTGCGCTACCGTCGAAAGTGAACTGTGCCTTGTTTCCTTCCGGTTCCAGGTATGGTTTAATCTCGACATCATAGTGTGAAGGCCACACGTCATCGTTCAGCCGAAAATCTTCCTGCTGGGCACGTGGTTCGGCCTCAACCAAAAAGTACCGTTCCGGTTCTAGTGGACTAGCCCTTGATGTCACAACGCACGCATAGGTGACAATTGCCACCAGTGCTAGTTTTTCCGCCAATGTCATTCTGTAACGATACATCATCATACAGATAAGAGCGCGATGTTTTACAATTTACGATGATACATTAATCTCTATGAATGGGCAATAAAGACAGTCGATTGATAACTACGTGTTAGAATGGTTTCAGTTAAAAATGCTTTGGAGATAATACGGCCGATAGTAGAACGTTTTAAATATCTTATCACATGCCATGTATGTCAACCGAATGAATCGTCCTCTTAAACTAAATACGAAAAAACTTTATTTATACTTGTACTCGCACAAGTATCTTTGTAAGAGCTTTTATAATCTGGTTGTTTAAATGTTTCTGGATTGTGGTTACGTTTTAGTTGTGTTTGTGTTATGAAACCTTAAAACACTGAAATAGTCTAATAAGTTAAGATGGTACGAATTTAATTATTGCATTTTTTCGATAAATACGATAAATCAATAAACTATAACAAAAGATTAGTCCGATTAGGCTGAAGGTAATGATCCAAACAGCAAGGGGCCACTGTCAATAAAAACTTGCACTAATCATAACATTATTTTATCTCACATGATCAATGATCATATGACACTACTTGTATCACTGATTTTAATCCAATCAAAACCACCCTCCCCACAGTAATGCAAGAATTTCACTACTATTTTTCACAATTTCGTATGATCTGGCTCTGTCACACTCTACTGGCAAGATATACTGATATACACGACACATTTACTGTGACAGCATAATTGCACACTAATCCCCCGTATGCTTAACATTACAAGCTCACAAAATGGGGTTTCATTACACGTTTAAATGTTTCTCCACCTGTCTGTTACCTGAAACAGGTTGCTTCAAATGCTCCGCAGCAACTGAACAGAACACAGATCTGTTGCAATTTATATAGAAAGAAAGGACCCACTGAAACCGTACCGAACATGTGCGAATCATCAATAGGGGGCAGAAAAAAAAACAAACTCATAAAAGGTAGAAAATCGAATCAAGATGACAGGCTTTATCAGCATTATATGATAGTGAGGCATCGATACCTGTTGTCAGAGCGAAACAACGCGTTTGCGGCTGTTCCCCACAATAAAACAGTTAAGCTACCCAACATACCTCTTCAGTTCAATGGAAATGCGCTAGGTGCAAAAGTCTTGTGCCCGCGGTAAGCGATCCAGCTCAAAACAGTGCAGGGTTTGCTACTATATCAGTTTTTTTTTCACTTGATGGTACATCTCAGGTACATACATCGACGATCGCTGGTTGGTCCGACAAGTATGCCTTAGTCAAGTTTGAGCATTCGCTATGATTGACTTCTAACAACTTTACTGATTGGATTCAGTAAGATTGAAGAGTGAATGAGAAGAAAGGGTACGTAAACGAACACTTTGATAAAGCAGGGCAATTTCAACTATGGTCACCTAAACTCGTTGTACTGCGCTACACTGTTGAAGGAGCCGCATGGTGTTTTTAGCATACCAATTTAACTAAGGAGGCGCCTGGTATTCTGAGCAAATGGCTTTTTATTTTCTGAGCGTAAATTGACAATTATTTTGAACGAATGCTTTAATGGCCTTTACATTACTAATCATAGATAACGGGAGAAGAAGAAAAGGAAGTAATAAATGCTTATCGATGTGCAACCGCCGAACATTACTTATTTCTTTCACACCCTACCACACCGCTAACAGTACCAAGCACAGCGCTACAACAACGTTGGCGATAACAGTCCGTGACGAACCGCTGGCAGTTTTCAGAGAAAGGAATCCGAGTATCTCATCGCGGTGATTCATGGTAAACTGTTGATTGTTGTCATATTCCTCCAGTCCCTTGCTGATGAGTTCGTACGCATCCGTTCCCAGTACATCTTTACTAGCTTCGGCGAATTGTGCAATAGTTTCCCGCACAGTCACATCCTTCACTCGTGTAAGGATACCACCGAGGGCCATCGCAACCTTTTCGTAGCCTCCATGACTGCAATGGGAAATCGGGTATGTAGTAACATTCGTCGCAAGCGATCATTAGCATCCCTCTACTTACGCTTCAGCCCAGTGGCCACTGTTTTCTATTAGGTAGGATGCAGCCGATTCCAGTGCGTTCTGATTGTTTAGCAGCAGTGTTAGCGCGGCTCCCTTATCCTGTCTACGAACGTCTGGTGAGCTTGTGAAGTTCAAATATTTCTGTCGAATGAAAACATGTCGTTATTGACACGGTGAACGTACCATGTGAGGCGATTGGGAGTTCTCTTACATGAATAACTGCTTTCTCTGTTGCACAACTCATGCCCTGCAACGCGAGCTGTTGCTCCGTAGCCACATTTGTCGTGAGGTATAGATTTAAGAGGAAATCAAACTGCTCGTGCGATCCTCTGCGCATACCTTCACAGTACACCACCTGGCGCAGGTCGGGATGAACTCTTTATGATGGAAAAACACAGGCTAGGAGTTTTGCATGGAATTTCCTTTTACTAAACTTACTTTGCACTCGAATTGGCACGGAATGATTCAAATTCCTTCAAAGCACTCGTACTGCAGCCTTCATGCCCGTAGCGACAGGTCCAGTCGAGTACCAAACGTCGCAGGTAAGTGTGTAATCGATGCTCCGAGTGTGGAGGTGCTTGAAATTGGACATACTCGTAGACTTTGGCAAAAATGTCCATGACGTGTTGCTGTAATTGAAATCATAATCGTTATGCACACGTGTCGACCATTGGCCAAGCGTGCAATAAATACTTACCGCAAATAACTTCTCATCCTCCGAATGAATCCTTAGCGACAGTGCGGCCAATCCGTTGGCAGCGGCAAACCATGGCGCGTACTCGGTTTCCTCTTTGAGGTACTCCAATATATCTAACGCTTTGCGATATCCCATGACGTCCGCTTTGGCCAGATTGAACAAATCGTCAACAATCTGTGCACGGTTGAGCACATGGATGCCCTCGAAGCCTCTGGTGCGCAGTGCCGTACTGATCTTATCCCACAACTCGTCCGCGTAATGTACGCGATAGTAACCCACCTGCTGGTTGTTGAGGATGAAGTATTTCACGTCGGTAGCATTTTTCATGTAAATATTGTACGACTCTGAAGTAACAACCGTTGGTTTAGTGTTTGCGAATTCATCCCCATTGGTAGCAAACGTAATCGGTAACGGCCAGAGCAGTTCATCTTCATGATCGGTGTGATTAGCAAGGAACCGTTGCTGGATGATGGTGAATCCATTTGCATTGGCGGTAACGGTCACAAGGGGGAATCCTGGCTGAGTTGTCCAGGGTTTCATGAAAGCACTCGCACTGTAATTGTGTTTATCCAGCACAGCAAAAAGATGCTCCGGACGCGACGCGCTAAATTGCCGCTCTTTCACATACTCTACAATAGCGTTCTTAAATACCTCTTTCGTCATGTGGTGTTCCAACATTCGCAACACAACGCCACCCTTGTTGTAGGAAATGGTATCGAATATAGCGGCTGCCTGGGCCTGTGTGTAGACCGGATGTGTCATTGGGTGGGTCGACAAGGCACCGTCCGTTTGCATGGCAGTGTGCAGCTTCTCGACCACAAACTGTTGCTCTAGCTCCCAAGTCGGTTCAACGAGGGCGGTACCGAAATACTCGAAATATGTAGCGAACCCTTCATTTAACCAGGTTACATCCCACCATTCGCAGGTGATCAAATTTCCAAACCACTGGTGAGCCAGCTCGTGCGAGATGATCGTTGCGATGCGCTGCTGCTGCAGACTGGTAGCGTCTTCCGGCACGTATAGTAAGCTTGACTCGCGGTACGTGATTAAACCCCAGTTTTCCATTGCTCCTGCGGCAAAGTCGGGCACTGCCGCCATATACATGCGTTGAATCTCCGTCACATTGTTGAATGGATACTGTATCCAATCGCCCAATGCTTGCAGCAGCCGCAGACCCTGGTCAATACCGTACGCTGTCTGGTTGGAGGCTTCTGGACGTGATAGAATTTGTAAAATACCGTCTCCGCTCGTACTGTACGGTGCAACGATGAACGCAAGCAGATACGTGGACATTTTCGGTGTGATGCCAAACGTTGCCAATGTGCGATTGTTGCTAAAAGATTACACCATAATAGAAGATACAACATCAAAAGAACCAAAAAGCTATCCCAGCAGCTATTGTTGCTTACCCAATGACATCGCTTTTGGTGATCCGCGTGTTGGAGAATATTTCGTATTGGAGAGGTTTGTAGCTTAGCTTCAGCTGAAATGTCGCCTTGAACTTGGGCTCATCAAAGCACGGAAACGCCCGACGTGCCTCTGTTTGCTCAAACTGTGTCGATCCAAGCCACACTTTCATTCCATTCTCGTAGAAGTAACTTCGGTAGAATCCACGCATATTTTCTTCCATCACGCCAACGTAGTTAAACACCATAAGGTACTCGACATTTTTCAGCAATGTTTCGTTAAGATGTAGCGTCAGAATTTGCGTTTCCTCGTCGTACGTTTCGTTTTCGCTGCGCACCAACCTACTGTTGCTTTTGCGCATCACGCTCCAGGACGTAATGTTCATGTTTGCCTTATGCAGTCTGATCTGCGCAACGTTTTCCTTCGACGCGGTAACACTGATGACAGTGTGACCATCGAATGTAAATGCTTTCTTTTCGTTTTCAGCTTCAAAATACGGCTTAATTTCGATGTCATAGTGAGAAGGCAGCACGTCATCGTTTAGCCGGTACTGTTCCAGTTGGACGCGTGGTTCGACCTCAACTTCATCGAACAGTTTCGGGTGCAGGGGTGTACAGGAAACGTTAAGACTGAGAAAGCTCACCAGGCTAACCACCAAGGCGGCGGTTTCCACACGCACGTTCATTCTGGTCAAAAATTCTCGAATCTAGTGCGATAAATGGAAGTTGGGTTGTGTTGAATACAATTCCGTATTATTACGCTTTAAATTCTAATAAATGACTGAAAACGGTGAAGTTGTTTCAATTGTTTTAGCCATATTTTAAGCAGCAAGACAAAAACATAAATTTCCAAGCGGTCTTTTTACACTGTACACAAATCACAACGTTACCTGTTAGTTTGCCAACACACACTACCTGTGCACACTTGGTGAAACTCGCTGAAACCCAACCGTTGTTCTACTGGCAAGTTCTTTGGCAAATGTGTCAATATTTATAGAGCTTTCTGTACCACAAGTACTGACTACAGGAGGACACGCAGTAATGGCAAGAATGTGAAGAACGGATCTTTAGTGCAGTTTGTCTTTATCAGCGCTATAAATGTATTAAAGTGCTTACTTCTCTTGCTGTGCAATGGCTACAACCATTGGTAACGAGTTCGAGTGAATAGTGGGCCTGCTAGCGACGTATGCACATCCTATTCTTTTATCTTTTTAATGTATACAACACCATTGATGCTATCGTTTCATATATGCAGCTATCGGTTTGTTAGTTTTTATCATTTATGTAGCAGTTATGCGCGTAAAAAGGAATTTCGAACGTTATCTCTTATCAGTCAACAGTTGCAGATTGTGATTCACCAGTGTGTGAAACTAGACCAAATTATTGTAGTATTAAGGCATAAGGGTCAACAGTGTCATCATAAATGATCTTTTTTTTTTAAAGAGCACAAAACCGAACTGATCTGGCCGGTACTGCCTAGACAAGATAGTAAATGACTATGTCTTATCAGTTGAACACACGCTATTAGGAATGCTTATTTGTATCGCTTGGTAGCATCAGTTGTAGATGATGTTGAAGGGTGAGAAAGGATTTAACAAAATCTCCTACGTAAGTGATAAAAGGCACTTGTTCAGCATCGTTCACACGCAAGCACCTTGTAAAGTCAATCATTTGAGTATTCAGTTGATTGATGATTTGTGAATCAAACACACTTGGAAATCCCCGATACAAAATTGATTTAAATGAAGAGATAGTGACTTGCTTAATTTAGCGGTTGACGAAACAAAATGATTCATTAATAACCGTTTTTTTTTCGCGTGTATGACCACTCTTGTATAACACCACGCCGAAAATTGTGGCACGAATATGGTGAAAATCTTATTTTCTTCCGTTATAAATCGCTACTAAATTAAATCGCCTTACATAACACCATCCTTACCTTTCTACATGAAAATCGTGAACATTAAGGGCGGTGACCAGCAAAAATGTTTTATTTTCTTGGGCGATTTTTATACTCACAAAATGTGCAATAGGACCAATTCATGAATAAAAGGCTCAATACACGATGATGAAAAAACACCAGCAACTTGTGTGTCTTGCACACATGATCGGTCACAACTGGAGATGCTGCAACTCACGGAACTTGTTCGAAGCTTTTCAAATGTCGTTGAAAGTGTGCTGCGCTTATCTCAGCACATGAAGTAGGTTAAACGTTAGGCAAAGGCATCCATCTCCGACACTGGGAAGTTATTGCCGCGAGTGTCATGGTATGGTTAAACACTAAATGGTAATTAGCTGCAGTAAATATCGTAACCGTAGGCGGCGTTCGACAGTTCATATTTAATATGACGGTGCGTTTACTGGCAGGATGCATGGAGGCATCATTCACGTGGCCCCACGCTTGACTGTCTGATATTTAACCGTCCAGATTATGACATTTACGGTTCTTTGTGTGATGTATAGCTGAATCTTGTGAGATGTTATGAGTTCAAAACAATCGTCTAACAACGGTAGATATATAGATTTTTGTTATGAACAGTAAAGGAGAGAAAAATAAATCAATTACAAATTTCAAATAGAATATCAGTAAAGTAAATCAGTAAATCAATATCAGTAAAGTAACCGAGTATGCCCGGGATAAGGCAATCGGCAAGGAAGAAATGCCTTGTAAGAATTGTAGAAAAATTCAATACTATGTTGATAATACGACAAATGCCGTGATTTTGTAGGAAATTAATATCGTAAGTGTTCAAACCGATTAATGACTTTATTAATTCGTTTCTTTTTTTTAATTCATTCAGAACGTGTAGGCCATTTTGTTTAAATCACTGTTAATCAAGAAAAATAAATCACATATTTTTATTTCACGTTGAAATTCATTTGATTACATTATATGTCCAATCATAATATACCAAATAAGACAGTTTGTTTTATCTTGGTCTTATTACCCACTGGAACAACATATACAACTGATTTATCATGGTCAATGGCACGCGCTATCAGATGCTATAACAATTCATTCGTTTGCTTCATCTCATCTTGCTGGCGATTGCACGAGGCATTCGGAACGTACCGGTGATAATCTACATGGGGAGAAGTAGTGTAGTCTACCGTGTTGATAAGTGAGTTGCTATCACAATTCACAGCAATTATGGCAGATAAACGAAAGCCCAGTTGCAATAGCAATAGTACGATCGATGTGTGGAAAGCACTGTAGGTTAACCAGTGGATTCGAACACATCGCCACATCAAGTGTTACAATATGGGTGGTTCGCAAATTAGAATTGTCTTTCTTTTGGTTACTATTGTGAAGCTATGTTGCGGAGGGCACACAGTCAGTGAATTAAGTGAACATAAGCACATGGGTTCAATGCAAAATGATGATGATGATACAGGTTCCGGCAGTTATCGATTGCCTGCCGTATCTGAGCCGCTCTCATACGATTTGTATCTTGATCTGACGGATAACAGTTTCTCTAGTTATACTGGCATGGTTGACATTACGATTAAGTACACTGGCAACGAGTCAAGTTTTTCGTTAAATAGTTTGGATTTAACGATAAATGAAACGAGTGTTCGTGTTTTGCGCACCGATGGAACAGTAGTGCCATTGAAATCGTTTGTCATTTCACACCAATTCGAGCAACTGCATTTTACCTTTGATGACCTGTTGGAAACAGGTTCATCCTATAAGATTCACTTAGACTTTCAAGGTCTGATAAAGACAGATTTTTTCAAAGGTATTTACCGTAGCAGTTATGGAGTAGGAAATGATATCAAGTGAGTAAGCATTACACAAAGGCTTAACAAGTTATTCATCAATAATAGTTACTCGACTGGTAAACGAAATCATACATAGGAAAACTCCGTGCTTTATATCTACTGTTTTAAGTAAGGCGTAATAAATTCATCTTAAGTCTTCGTGTAGAAATTGTTGGGAAGCATTTGAAGGTTTATGTTGTCATAAGTATTGTTTTTTACTCAACTGGTAAATTTCGCATTATGCATGATTTCTATCGACGATCATCACATTTAGCATTATTGAGTATTAACTCTATGTTGTTGTTAACGTGGTCAACTATTCATTTAATCGCTTCAGATACCTAGCAACGACTTTTTTGGCCGCAACTTACGCCCGAACCGTGTTTCCCTGTTACGACGAACCATCCTATAAGGCAAGATTCAACATCAAAATTCGACATCTGTCTCATCATACGGCTTTGTCAAATATGCCTGTAACGGTCAGGTAGAGTTGGCCCACCAGATACTTCGAAACGTTTGATGAGTAGTACAAATGGTAAATCTAACTGTTTGATTGCAGCACGCACTTTGATGGGTACAGTGAAACCACTTTTGATACCACTCCTCTCATGTCTACCTACTTGGTGGCATTAGTCGTGTCGGAGATGACAACACTTTCTTCGGACAAGGAGCTTTTCCGAGTTTTTGCCCCGGTATGCTTACAAACCAAAGCACAAGGCTCATAGAATCGTGAAATTATTCATTCCATAAATTGTTCCATCCTTAATGAAATCATGCAGGAAAACAAGGTAAATTATACCATTTATGCGCATGACTTTGCCGTCCGAGCAGTACGTGCACTGGAAACACATTTTGGTCGACAGAACCAAATACCAAAAATAGATCTCGTAGGCATTCCTGACTTTGCGATGGGTGCCATGGAGAACTGGGGTCTGATAACGTTCCGAGAGGATTATTTGATCTACGAAGATGAGGAAGAAACAACGGCCCAATCTAAACAAAGGATAGCCTCTGTGGTGACGCATGAGTTGGCGCACATGTGGTTCGGCAACGAAATTACTCCTGAATGGTGGACCTACGTTTGGTTGAATGAGGGTTTTGCCACCTATTTCGAGTATTACATTACGTCACAGGTAGAACCCAGTCAATCGTGGTAATATTTGAATGTGTCTAATATGGTTTATTATGTTCCAGCTGGAGCCTGCATGGAAATTCTGGGATCAGTTTATCGTGAGCAATGTACACTCGGCCCTTTCAAAAGATTGCCATAGTTCAGCCCGACCAATGAATTACTATGCAACAGATCCGGCAATTCTGAATGAGCTGTACGACTATGTAGTGTATGCAAAGAGTGCTTCGGTTATACGGATGATGCAGAATGTTATTGGGCTTGAAACCTTCAAGCAGGCTATCAACGACTATTTACGATCACGGAGTTATCTCACGACCAAACCGGAGTATCTTTACGCAAGCATCGAAAAGTTCCGTACAGTCGATCTTCCGGCTAGTGTAGAATCCATCTTCGAGAGCTGGGCTAATGCACCGGGCTATCCTGTCGTAACGGTTACGGTCGATCGTACCCAGCGTACGTTAACGGCTTCCCAGAAGCGCTTTTGGATGCCAAACGAAGTAGATTCACCACCGGAAAATAAGCTGTTCTATATTCCGCTGAATTATGCTTCAAATGTACCGTCGTCAAACGATTTCCAAGATACAGCTCCTACATTCTGGTTGACTCCAGAAAACCCTTCCACGACCATTGCACTAGAGACGGGTGTCGAGTGGCTTGTAGTGAACAAGCAGCAGACAGGATACTATCGCGTGAACTACGATGTCGAGAGCTGGCGCAAACTGATCGAGGTACTGAATAGCGATCGTTTTGAGGAACTTCTTCCCGTCATAAATCGAGCACAACTTGTAGACGATGTAGCAAATCTAGCCCGCGCGGGTCAAGTCGGGTACGATGTGGCATTGTCCCTGATACAATATCTGGAGCGGGAAACGGAGTACATACCCTGGAGTACAGCTTACGATGCATTGTTGCACCTTGATCGAATGTTTTCAGGTAACAAGGAATATGTGCGATTCGAAAGCTATGGGCGAACTATAACCTCGCACGTTTTCAATGTAACTAACCTTGCTGAAGGAGCCCATCTGGATCGGTTACACCGGGGTAAATCTATTTATTTAGCGTGCTATTTTGGTGTACCGGCATGTTTGAACATGGCCACAGCGATAGTAAAAGCTGCACTTCACGAGGAATCGTTAGACATGCCCAAAGAGATGCTATCTACTGTGTTTTGTGCATTACACAAGCATAACTTGTCCATTGAAGGAGACTACGGGATAGAGCTTTTCTTAAAGTTCTGGCAAGCAACGGATGAATATAAGCCCCTGATGGATATGTTCATCAACAGTTTAGGATGTTCGCGTAATCGGGCAATGACTGAGTTCTACCTGCAAATGATTGAAATAGATACACCAGCACTTCCGGTTACAAACGACATGAAAAGCAATATATTAACAAGCATGATTGAAGGAGGTCCCATTACGCGAAATGCCGCATTCCAGTACATTAGGTCCCGGTTTACCGTGGTCTCGGAAATGCTGGACCACCAATTGGTACCAATGTTTAATGCTTTTGGTACAAGTGTAAATACGCCCGCGGAATACAATATGGTACGTACTTTAGGCAATAAGTTCGCGCATCTAGCCTCTAGTGGGAAGATACATAACAAACTACATTGTTTCTTTTAATAGCTGAAGGAAATCATGCAAACCTACCAGTCTTCGCTGGTTCCGTCATCGTTAGATGCTGCCAATCGTGCTCTTGTGCAGGCAGAACAAAACTTGAACTGGATAGATAAGCATACGGCGGCTGTTGCCAAATGGCTTATAGAGGAAAACTTTGAAGGTGGAATCCCAGACGATAATGGCGCAGAAGTTGCGTCTCCTTCAGTTGGTTTATTTGCAGCGGTGGGGATTATCTCGGTTTCATTGTGGCGTATTGAATGATGTCACTCTATTGCACCAATGAGTACGCTTTACCGCTTAAAAATTAACAATGACATGATGCTCGAAAGCACTGTTTTGCTTTTTATTTTGTGTTACAAGTGGCAAACAAACAATCAACGAGTGGAAGTGTTTTATGGGAATACATGGCCGGACTTGTGTTCGCTGAACAATAGTGTTATCGATGAGCGTATCACCACCAGATGATAACATGCTATCTGGAGATACTTCACCGGTAGAGGCGTATCAGATGATTGCATTGTGATCCTGATTGCTAGTCGATTAATCTATGAAGATACGAGAGCTATATTGTGTCAATAAAAAAACGTCAAATAAACCGAGAAGTATTTTTGCCGGTAGAAACATGCAGTCTTTAATTCGGTTCGGACCCATAAAGATGTACCGTCCAACATTGATCGTAGCAGCCGTTTGGCTACCATTAATCCTCGCATCAGCTCCATTGGAATTGGAAAAGTTTCCAACAACTCGTGATTCCCATGACGACAGTCGCTACCTGCTGCAAAAAGTCTCGGAACCTGTCTCATATGAGCTATTCCTGGACATTACCAATTACTATTTCTATTCGTATTCCGGAACCGTTGAAATAGAGTTTCGCTACACAGGTGATCAGAATCATTTTTATCTGCACAGTGACGGATTAGTGATAGATGAAAGCAGTATTACGGTAACGCGGCCCGATGGAACCAATCTGCCAGTTGGAAACGTAATCTATATGGAACAGTTTGAGCAAGTCTATTTCGGATTTGCGGAGCCCCTGCTAACAGGAGAACATTATAAGATTCGAATGAGCTTCCTCAACAATATTGGTACCGAGCTTAAAGGGCTGTACAGAAGCAGTTACGTCATTCGCAATACAACGAGGTGAGTTGCAGTTTTTATTATTGATACATTGGTTCAAAATTCTTCAACAAAACTTGATGAGCAGTGCTCAGAGTAAGTTTGTGACAAGAGATTCAGTTTTCAAAAGATCTTGTAAACAATATTTCAATAGGAAAAGTTTATACGTAATTATTTTGATATCCTTTAACTGATCTATTTGAAATTAGGTATCTGGCTACAACTCATTTTGAATCCACATACGCCCGGAGTGTATTTCCCTGCTATGATGAACCCGCGTACAAGGCTACATTCAATGTACGAATACGCCACCGTCCAGAGTATACTGCATTATCCAACATGCCAGCCATTAAGAGGTATGCAAAGCGAAGTTGATAAGAGAAAAATAATTTACTACTGCATGATCATTATTTTCCTCCAGTGAGACCGTTGGCGATTACACGGAAACAACATTCGACACGACGCCTCTAATGTCGACATATTTGTTAGCGTTTGTCATATCCGATTTTAAAACTATATCGCAAGAAACGGATCGCTTCAGGGTATTTGCTGCGGTAAGAAATGTGCTTTAGGGAATATGTACAAATCGCAGCAAATAATGTGATTACTTTATCAACATAGGAAGATAAGTTCGCCCACACGGAGTACGCGTTGGAGTTTCTTGCCAAGTCTTTACGAACCTTGGAAACATTTTTTGGACACCAATATCAGTTACCGAAAGTGGATCTTATAGCTATACCAGATTTCGCGATGGGTGCAATGGAGAATTGGGGTCTGATAACGTTCCGAGAGCAGTACTTAATTTATGAAGAAGGCGTAACAACGGCCAGGACGAAACAAAACATTGCTGACCTGATCACACATGAGCTAACTCATATGTGGTTTGGCAACGAGGTTACTCCGGATTGGTGGACCTACTTGTGGTTAAGTGAAGGCTTTGCTAGGTACTTCGAATACTACATTACATCACAGGTATGGGTGCACTATTACAATAATCACAATATTTTTTGCATGTTTCAATGTACTACTTTTACCTTGCTATTGGTAGCTTGAACCCAGCTGGAAGCTTTGGGAGCAGTTTATCGTGAATAATGTACATTCGGCCCTTTCTCAAGACTGCCACACACACAATCGAATGATGAGCTACTACGCAACAGATCCTGTTATTCTAAATGATCTATTTGACTACGTTGTGTATGCAAAGAGTGCTTCGGTTATACGGATGATGCAAAATGTTATTGGGCTTGAAACCTTCAAGCAGGCTATCAACGACTATTTACGATCACGGAGTTATCTCACGACCAAACCGGAGTATCTTTATGCAAGCATCGAAAAGTTCCGCACAGTCGATCTTCCGGCTAGTGTAGAATCCATCTTCGAGAGCTGGGCTAATGCACCGGGCTATCCTGTCGTAACGGTTACGGTCGACCGTACCCAGCGTACGTTAACGGCTTCCCAGAAGCGCTTTTGGATGCCAAACGAAGTAGATTCACCACCGGAAAATAAGCTGTTCTATATTCCGCTGAATTATGCTTCAAATGTACCGTCGTCAAACGATTTCCAAGATACAGCTCCTACATTCTGGTTGACTCCGGAAGACCCTTCCACGACCATTGCACTAGATACGGGTGTCGAGTGGCTTGTAGTGAACAAGCAGCAGACAGGATACTATCGGGTGAACTACGATGTCGAGAGCTGGCGCAAATTGATCGAGGTACTGAATAGCGATCGTTTTGAGGAACTTCTTCCCGTCATAAATCGAGCACAACTTGTAGACGATGTAGCAAATCTAGCCCGCGCGGGTCAAGTCGGGTACGATGTGGCATTGTCCCTGATACAATATCTGGAGCGGGAAACGGAATACATACCCTGGAGTACAGCTTACAACGCCTTGTTGCACATGGACAGAATGTACTCTGCAGTCGGACAGTATGGTAGGTTTGAAAACTATTTGCGTTCTATTACTGGATGTATGTATGAAAACGTACTACTAACTGGACCAATGGATCATGTTAGTAGACTTCATCGTGGAAATACAGTTTATCTAGCGTGCTACTCTGGGGTGCAGAAATGTGTGGATGATGCGAACACGCTAATCACGAAAGCCATCGACGATACTGCGTTCATTATCCCCGAGGAAGTTCAATCGGCAGTCTTTTGTGTATTGCATAAGTATCCAGCTGCAACATTCAACGCGCAGAGCGACTTATTCGAAAAATATATACAAACCGCCAAGAGTCCTCAGCAATTAGAGATGGTTAACCGGCTTCTGGCTAGCATTGGGTGCGCACGAAATGAAACCACGTTGGAATACTATCTAGCACTCACCACGTACAACTACCCAGGGCTTCCCGTAACTGCTGAGCAAAGGAATCAAATCTATCTCGGGCTAATCAACGGAAGTCCCTCAACGCGATTGGCTGCTTTGCGCTATATGCACGAACATTTTTCCACCGTCAGTTACTTACTGACCTCAGTAACCCCGATCTTCACAGAATTGGGTAATCGCATCAATTCTCGATCACAATACGAACTGGTAGGTTTTCATGCACATCTCAACCTAGTCCCGTAGATGTATGTAGAGGGATGTTATTTATTTGTCGTTAACTACATTGCAGCTTCAAAACATCGTGGACCAGTACGGCAACACTTTGTTGAGTACAGCAAAAGCAGCAGCAGATGCTGCTCTAGTACAGGCGGACCAGAACATTCAATGGATTGAAAAGCATACAGAAGCCATATCTGCTTGGTTGATTGAGAATGCATATGAGGGAACTACCGTGAAACCACCCGGCGGTGGAGCCGGGGTGATCCATTCCGTCGGTATGCTGACTGCTTTCGGAAGTGCCATAATTTTGTTGATGTCAACAGCATTGCTGCGTTAAAATTTGCGTCCTTTCGCAAAGAGCAGCCCTAGTTGTAGCACAAAGGTTTTTTTATTGATGTAAAAAATAAACTGTCATACGTACAATGTTTGAATGATTGTATCTACCGCTTTACAATTTTTATTATCACTAAATCGTAAAATCACTTTCTCTTCTGCATTTCCACAGAGATCACATTTTTAATCCAATTGTAGTACTCACTGACCCGCTGGTAAACACTATAATATTCCTTTGATACGGGTTTTCCGGTGCTATGTGCATCGACATTTTTCGGTACCACGCGCCCTGAACCATAGAGCCCAACAAGGTATGTGACCTGATATTCATTGACACCTTGCGCGAAATGGCTTACCAGCGCATTTCCTCCGTCATCATTCAACATTGCATAACGGTAATAGAACATATTATCTTCTTGTATGCAGAGCTGCAGATTGGTAACATTAGAACCGGGATATTTCCTCGAGCAATCCGCGTTAAACATTGGAGAAGTGTACTGATGCGTAAAGTTTGGATTTGCGTATACTTCCTGCAAACGCAATGGCGTATGCGTCTGATTGCGCCACAGGCATGCGGGAATAGTGTCATTGTCAATCGTAACCGCGTTTGCTAATTTCAGCAGTAACAAGTTGAACTCCGTTGATTCGTTATTATACTCCGGGTGTGTAAATGTATGCTGCACGCCCAGTGTTTGTCGAGTGGTATTACCCAACTCGACCGAGATTTCATCTTGGGCTATGCGTTCAAAGCAAGCAGCGGTAGTTAAAACAAATTGTTTGCTGATCAATGTACCATTGCACGAACGATCGCCGCTGCCATGAATGCGAGCCTGTGGATTGTAAGTTGTATAAATTATGCTTTGTTTTTGCATCGTTGTAATTAATTTTAATCATGACTTACCAAGAACGGATAGGTAGGAAAGTTATCGATTTTGTAGGGAGATTTATTTTTTCTGAACTCATGATAAAGGTTCTGGCAATTGTCTATCTCCTCTACTGTCTGTGCTAGTTGCTCACGATGTGTTTCATCGCGTAACACATTCTCGTCCGAGCAGCATACTACCATTTCCTCATGCTTACCGAACGAACAAGAAGATGAAGGATTTACTGCTTTCCCTTGTTTTGCTTCCTGATCGAGTTTCGGACAGTATCGCAGACTAACACAGGTACCCTCGATTCCGTTTGCATCCTGGCATCGATCTCCATAGTATTTGGTGTTATCCTCGTAGCGGACTAGAACCAGACAGTAATAAACAGTATTTACTTTAGTGCATTATCAACATGCAAAAAATATGATTCTAAACCCTATTACCTTTTGGTGCAAAAATTATACTATCGATCCAATTGACGTATAGCGCTATTTTAGTGTACACGGTCGGCATATTGAACCCACAATTTTCTCCTTTACTGTTGATCGCGAAAATATACTCGAAGTACCGATTGAAGGTGTACAGAGAGTGCGACATGGCAGAACCAATATTATTGTGACAACTGTTGGGTGCCAGCGCGGTTGGGAATCCGGCACAAAACTGATTTGGGGACACTTCATCTACACATTCTTCATAAACATCAGCTGTAGCATAGAATTGTTTCGTTCGCACAGTTTCATCATCATGTCCTTCATTGAACGGCACGTATCCATTTGTTTGGAATTGTTCTACCGGGAACTTCTCCCGCGTCCAGATGCACGCCGGTAGGACGTTTACGTTAAACCTGCAACAGTAAATATTATGTTGGCATTGCTTATTTTTTAAAATAGTTCAACACTGCTTATTATAACATACGTACTCAAAAAAGGGGTTCACAAGTTCAAGCACTGCTATGTCATTGGCAAGCGTTGTTGCATCGAACTCTGGATGATAATGCACCTTTTTTGCTACTGTACGCACCTCAATTGTGTTGTCTTGCTTTGGGTAGTACTCATTGCGCTGACCCATTTCCACCTTGTAGCTAGCACTAATATAAGAGAGGGTAGTAGATAGCAATAGAACGTATTGTGATGAACTGCTATATAAACTTACACATCAAACTGATGCAAGCAGTTGGCAGCGGTGAGAATAAATTTCGGCGCTATAAGTGATCCATAGCAGTGGCGTTTGGATCCAGTTTCCGTCGTATTTGGAACGATACGTACTTTGTACTGGTTGACGCTTGTGCTCGTTAATCGACTTTTGGAATACTGCACTTGTTCGAAATTATCACTTCTAGAAGCCATTGAATCTTCGTAATCTCGATAATCGCTATACGTAGCGACACATTCTGTAAAATAAGTACAAGGTAAGTAAATAAAACAGGTCATTAGCAAACGGAGAACATGTAATATACATTGTCTATCGCATGTTCTTACCAGACGATTTAATTTTTTGCTCGGTGACACTTTCCATCCAAACGATATATTTCATCACTGGCAATGCTAAACCCATATCGTCGGTACCAAAAGTGAATACGAATGGATACATGCGATAATTGGCGATGGCTCTAGTTTGTAGTAAGGTGCTCGTTTTCAGAAGATCCGTCAAACATTCGTTGCGATTTTTGTACGTACATTTAGTTTCCTCCAGTACAAGACTGCCGTTTGGTGCTAGTGATTGAAAAATGTAAAAAGGTCAATTACAAACGCTTCATTAAACCATACCTTCACCGCATATCATACCAACGACAATTGATTGTATTTTATCAAATCCATCCTCAAATGAAGCATCCCAGAAACATGCAGGGAGTGCTAATTTCGTAATCCTGGTTAGATGTATAAAGCAAGAGCATCACATTAATTAATTATTTATGCCAATGTGAAAAAGGAAACGCATGTTAAACCATTACTTACGAGATGGGTGAGCTGAGGCGAAGCAGACTAACATTGTACTCGGGATGAGAAAACATTTCCCCTACGTTGATAGCGTCTAGTGTTTCATTGGCAAGTTTGATTTCCGGTAGACTATCATCTTCAGAGAAAGCACAGTCCGTCGTAGTTAGCACATGATTTTCGTCTACGATCAGCCCAACACAAGTCAAACCTTCCTTCAGTACTCTTACTGTATGACTGAACGTTTTATCAACGTATCGGTCAACAAATATGGAGCTAGCCAATGCTATTCCTCCATGGTTGTAAATATTGAAGGGACAATCTGAAAGGAAGAAAAAATATTAGAAAAGAGCTAATAAGCAGATCATCACACGATGCGTAAATGCAATGGTAAAATCAAGTGCATCGTATTCTAGACAATGTGTGGAATTTCCATATCTATGCAAACCAGTTCTAGTGTCAATAATGAATCTAATTAGCCTCCACGGTTGTGTGGCGAGTGTATTTCACCTTTAACGCTACGTTCTACATTTGGCATCAGCTCCACCAAAGAATCCAGTTCCGGAGTGTGTGTTGGGAAAAGTGTTGCAGAAGCTGTTTGGAATACGAAATCAAAATCAATTAGAACATCACTTTGTACGACTATTCGTTAATAAAAACTCGTTTTCTCGAAAAAAAAACTATCGCCAAATATTTCATACCTGTCTGAATACAACACACCACTGCTGTAACACAAAACACTGTATACAGCAAACGTATTCCAACCATTTTAACGCACCAGAATTGAAGAAACAGTCAACAACAATGAACTATAACGACGGTTGTCGATCGACGGTCTGAATCGTTCTAATTATGGCCCCAACGCCGTCGTAAGCTTTTATGAAATTTCACTGCAGCCGGTTGTGTTGCTTTGGCAGCTGATCTTGGAAATACCTAGTGCTAGGGGTTTTGCCCTGATCGCACCCGGTATTTCACACACACAAACCAAGCGAACACTATCATCTCGTTCATTTGGGGACAGCAAGAGTCACGCCAGGCATGTTCTCTGGGAATGGCGGCTATTAATCGGCGAAACGGTAAACATAACGCATCGTGATTGAATCTTTTATGGTGTGTAGGCCTGCTTTGTTTGCTGGTATTCGTGATGCTGGAGATTGTAATGCGAGAGAGGAAGCAAAATCAAAACAAACAAGTTACGAGAACTGACTTCTGCCTCGACTGGCACGGACGGCCTTAAGCTTAGCTGATCGCGATGATATTGAAAGAAACAGAACCATTTTGCAGCATATCCCAAAAGAAGTATCAATATTAACAGCTATTCATGGTAGCTATAAACGTTGTACGTACAATTAAAGGGTATTTCCCATGGTTTAGTTGGTAACACATATCCGATCTGCGGTCAAATCTTAGCTGCAAACAAAGTCATTGAACAAAGTCGTCGAAGGATCTAAGGTGTTGTACTTGAATAAAGAACATTTCTAATCAATTGCTTACAAACCATTTATTTGAGATGTGTGGGCCTCTCACGCATGTAAGAGTGAACGTTTGAGTATAAATTTTGATGATGTATTTTTAAAAATGTTATGAACGTTTTTATAGGTAATACCAAAGAAGAATCAATATTGTCAAGAAATTATTGTGGGATATGCACATAAAATATCAGAACAATAAATATTAGAATCTTGATTGAAGTTGCTTATTATGTACTATATTTCTGAGTTCCAAATGTTTACATAACAAATATAATCAAATCGATTCCATCGCTTCACAGGAGAGCTTCACTGAAGTCTTCATAAATCTTGAGCCATCAGGTATAGTTGGGCCTTTATCCACGGATAATACTCGCTGACACGCGTGTATATGGCCGGTTTATTTTGAGCGCACTGTGCACCGATACTGTAGATCGCGACTACGTAGTTAACAGGTCTCCAGTCCGAGCTCATGTACACGGTACCGTACAATCCAGTGCCAGATTCGGCACAAGCCGTTGGTCCTTCGTCGCAGTGAACATCGTCCATGTTCGGCAATACGCACGCCTCCGTCAGCGTTAAGTTGGAATAGTATTTAAGCCGGCAGTCGATGTAGTACAGTGGGTTCACCGTGTTGACGGTAACGGCATTTGCTGCAGTGTCATACCCCGTTGATATGAGCTTGACCGGCATACGATCTTTTTCCGGCCACATACAAGCCGGTACACTATATTCGCTGATGGTAATAGGTGCATCCAGTGTCAAAATGGCGATGTTAAAATGGTTTGATTGATGATCAAACATGGGGTGAATCACGGTCGACGCGACATTGCGTATTTGGAATGCCTTTTCATCAAACGCGTTAACTCCCAGCTTCACGGTGCTTGATTTTGACTTTATGCTTTAATGAAAAGAAATGGTGGCTGTACTGCAAAATAACTGTGGAAATCATTTTTACACCTCTAACTCACCGTAGTACGCACTGCGCTGCAGTCAGAACGAACTGTTTCGCAATGAGCGTACCGACGCACTCCACCTTGTTGTCTTCATTGCGTATCAGAGCTAGCTGCGAATGGAGCTGCTGTTCCTTCGTAGTCCTTCGGTGCACGTCGTACAGCTCATGGCAATGTTCGATTTCATGAATAATGCTTTGCAGTTTCTCTTGTTTGTCTTCGCCCTTCGACATATCTTCTGCTGTACAACAGTGCAAAACGTGGTCGCCATCGAAGCCGCACTGTTCCAGTGAGGTTAACTGGCGTGCCATACTTTTCAGCTGCTTGAAAACTCTTGGGCATGCTTCGATGCGCAAACAGACACCTTCCTTATCATCTTTGGTGATACACTTTTCACCTAGTCCTGCGTCCGGGATCGCGAATAAAATTCGGTCGCGAGCAATAACATCGCGAATCCAGTCGGCGTACCGCGTTACCGGCACCAGCTGTTGATGATCATCGCAAAATAGTCCCACCACCATCGGGTGCATAGAATACTTGTCCAAATCTCGTATTTGCAGTATACTACCGACAGGTTTCTGAAATGGATAAACATCAATGTAAATTGTGTTTTGCTTACCGGGATATCGTTTACAGTGGATCAGTCAATGACCAAGTATGGGTTGGCTCATAACTTACCCTTTCACACCACTGTGCGAAGGTTTTATTCAAACAAACTCCCTGCATCGATGCTGAACAAACGGTCGTGTTTTGGATGAGGTAGTTCAAGGAGGAATCTGAAATAAACATTTATATAGTTAGCTTAAAACTGAGCTAATCCCGTATTTCGTCTTACCGTATGCTATATCCTGCACTTTGGAGTAGGAGATAACGTTATCCGTTGGCCAGAGACATGCAGCCGTATTTTCGTAGGGTAGTCTGAAACTTGCATCATACCGACTTCATTTATCGAAATGATTACACTGCGCGATCGCACGGTTCAACAGATCTCGCCAGCTATACTTACTCGATCGTCCCGTTTATGCGCAACAGAATCGGTGACTTATTGCTGCTTACGTTGAGCGACTTGTAGTTTGGGTACACTACACGATCAGCAATGGGAAGATCGAAATTGTTTTGCAATTGCACATGAACCGACTTCCAATCTTCCGGCACGCATTCGGCGGTCGACAGTATGTAATAATCGTTTACGAGCACTCCGAGACAGATGGACGTATTTTTCTTAATCAGTGCTATATGACAATAGTCAGTGTACACCGTTCGAAGATATTTCAAGGGACATTCTAAAAACACGAAACAAAATGTAAAATATATACGGATTTACGTATCGCGTAACCAACTAACCGTCTAGCTCAATGTGCTCGTAAGTTATAAAATGGTTTCGGAAATCTTGCAGCATTGATCGTCCATCATAGTCCTGGGGATTAGCTGTGTGGCCATAATAAGAAAATGATAAATAATATTGTATTTATTTAACAGTATGATCAACTTACCAGATGTGCCAACGATCAGCATTACAACCAAACCAAGGAAACCCCACCGATACATGCTGTTCATTTCAAAACTTGTTTCTTCTCCGAGTAGCACGATCAGACTGCTTAGCATCGATTTTTGTGCTCCAGACCACCTTGCCTTCCATCAGAACAACTTATCGCTTCGCCGGTGTATCCCGGTACATCCCTTCCACAAAAAATTGATTCTGTTTCGTGTGAACCCCACCGTCGAAGACTAACCGTTGAGCAAGAAGAGGCAGAATCTAACCGAATAATAAACAACACAAAAAAAACTTATAACGAAGCAAAGATTCCCGCATGGGTGTTGATAATTAGCATTTATGTATAGAACGTTTGGTTTAATTATGTGTGATGATAATGATAAATAATGTAAATATAATTCTTATTATTGTACCACCAATATGGCCAGGCCTTCCTTATTGAAACAGAACAATAAAATTGTAGCGATATTTAAATAATCGAAACTTTCTATGCTTGTTCACGGGTGCGATTTGGAAAAACCAAATATGCTTATTGGGTTTCCCCCAAAAAGGTGATCCCTTCTACGTGTTGTCGCAGTCATCATTCAAGTCTTGAATAATACTTTATGCTCAGGGTCGTGTTTTTATTGATGATATGAGAGCAGATATTTAACAATACGTTGTCTAGCACGGTGCAATTCTGTAGATAGAAGAGCTTGTGAGATGAAGTAATTTTTTTAACGAAAGCATCTAAAGCGTTGCGGTGTATACTGAATCAGATGAAAATTCGTTTAAAAGTCATGATAAAGTTAACTATAATGTTGATAAACTCAGTTCAATTATTCTCCATTTATCCTTTGAATACATTCTACATGATACATTTTATGAACAACGATCCACCACCATACGATTGATCCGGTCTGTTTACCGGTCTGTTTACTACTCGCAGCTGAAAACTTCAAACTGTGTTGAAAGAGTATAGCAAACAGCGATCGAATGTAGAAAACACACACAGATAAACAGCACCCCGCCAGAGGTGGTTGTAACTTATCAGCACAGTTTACCGAACAAATTTCGCATTCGCGTAGTGCTTTTTGTGTACGTTCATCGCATATCGCAAATACCGGCATTTGGTTTCCATCAACACGGTCACAGTCTAGCAAGTGCCAGTCGCGGTGAACGTCGTGTCGGTGTAAAGTGCGCTCTCATCATGTACTCTCTGTCTGCAACGAATGATAATGGTGCCGCGGACCATGTGCGTGTGGTCGACTTTCGTTCTGATACGATTAGCGTGCCAACGCCGAGCATGCGCCAAGCAATGTTCACCGCCGTGGTAGGCGACGATGTGTACGGTGAAGATCCGACCGTACGCGAGCTGGAGGAAAGATCGGCAACGATGTTCGGCAAAGAAGCGGCCCTGTTTGTGCCCTCCGGCACGATGGCCAATCTATTGGCAAGTGAGTTAAATTGTTTAAATTGTACACAAGTGAATTGGCATAAGGAGTTGACAAATTAGAACAACTGTTCGGTCAAAACTATCTCAATACTGACTACAGGATTCGTGGTAGTTACGGTTCATTTAAATTAAAGAGGGATACGATACAAAATGTACAAAAAAAAATAATTCAAGTAACACAATTAAACTATTCAGAAACTTGAAGTGTGGCACAGCTCTACGTTAATACAAAGGTGGTATCAAAACCAATCCGCTGTTGTAAGGTTCCGCTATATTATTCGGCCACGTGTTATTAGTTGTCGTAAGCTATATGTGCAGACATGATTAAGTATGTCGATATGCCGATAAGAGAAGAAATTAAAAATTTATCATCCACATAAGAAATGTCAATGGAACGTGCCTATAAACCTGTTAAATAATAACGGGCAAAAAATAGGTCATAAAAAGGCAAAGCACTTCATCTATTTTATATAACGTTAGATAAGGAACCGTAGAAAATAGACTTTAGTCAACAATGATGAATGAGCAGCTTTCTGATACGATTGTTTAGACACTTTTCGTTTCGTTTCCAAGAGTTGATAATCTGTGCGTAGAAGCAATCTATTCATTGTGATCAATTAGACGTTAATTTGATATCATTCATTTGATGTCGTGCACGAATCAATAATCCGCTCAGAGTTTTGAGACTCGATTGGAACAAATCTCTGTTTGTCTTTTATGACACTCAAGAGGTTTTGTGCCGCCAGCTTTCCTGTATTTTATATATTCTTAGCTGGAAAATCATTATTGCGATCTATTTTGCATTGCTAATTTAAATCATAAACAACCAACTATTAAGCATGGGAGAACCTCACTAGACAAACAGTTTTGTTTTAAAAAGTTATGCTGCAAACTTTATGAGCATTTTGACTAAGCAATCATTAAACTTGTTAAGAATACAACAAACGCCGTTAATCAGACCTAAAAGTACAAGTAACCCGCACCACAGCGCAGATCAATCGTTAAAATCAAAGAGCTTTCTCTTTGGTAAATGATAAATAGTCATGGTAAATTACTAATCATTTTTTATATGATCGACTTAAGCAAAATGACCATCAAACACACTATATTTCGTTTAGGCCGTCATACATAAAATATACAATTTAATTCTTTCCTCCCTTTGTACAGTGATGGTCCACTGCTCGCGACGCGGCACGGAAGCCATCGTGGGGGATATGGCGCATGGATTTCTCTATGAGCAGGGTGGAGCCGCTCAGATCGCAGGGGTGCTGCTTAACACGATTAAAAACAACCCGGATGGGACGTTCTGTTTGAACGAGCTGGTACGCAAATTTCGAGGCTTTGACGTCCACGAACCAAACACGGTGCTTGTCATGGTGGAGAACACGCACAACATGTGCGGCGGTAAAGTGATCCCATTGGATTGGCTCGAGAAGCTAGCTACGATATGTTGTGAGAAAGGTGTTAAGGTGCATATGGATGGTGCCCGTGTGTTCAATGCGGCTGCTTACCTGGACCTGCCTGTTTCGCGCGTTGTTCGCGACGTGGATTCGGTGTGTTTTTGTTTGAGCAAAGGACTTGCCTGCCCGGTTGGATCCATTCTGCTCGGAACGCAGGAATTTATTAAAGAGTGCGTATGGTATTCTGGGCAGCAAACAGCATGCTATAGCTAATACATTTTTATAACGTTTCAGGGCACATCGTTTGCGCAAAGCTTTAGGAGGTGGAATGCGGCAGGTTGGATTTCTCGCAGCCGCCGGACTGTGTGCGTTGAATGAAATCGTTCCGAAGCTGAAAGATGATCATATTCGTACGAGAAGGATTGCTGAAGCCATTGATCAGCATGCAAGTCCAATCTTCAAAGTAGATTTGGCTAATCTGCACTCCAATATTTTAATGGTGCAGATCAACAGTAAGCAGATTCATTCGAGTGATTTGGCTCATCGTTTGACTACTGTCACACCAGGCGAAATTAAGGCGGGCGTAGTTGACGCGGAAGGCAAGGGCATAGCAGTGAAGGTGAGTGCTCGCGATTGGACATTCGCACGAATTGTAATCTACACTAACATTACCGATGAAGAAGTTGAGTTGGCTATAAAAAAGATTCGGTATGTTATAGCAGAATACGAGAAAGATTTATAAAGATGCCTTTGTATGTACAACGGGAAAATCGTTCTTGGGTTGTAGAAAGGAATAAATTTTTGGTGCAATATTGAAATCTATTTCATTGGAGTGAATAATGGTCCCATGAATTGAAAGAACTGTCTTTATATTGCTTTATAACTCCATAAACGTTGGGAACTTTAATTTGAAGCCCTCAAATAGCGATTTTACATGACTTTACAACAATACGAACAGCTAAGGGTATTATTTTTGAAAATGTTCATTGATTTCTGGAAGAATACCATTATTCCCAAACTTGCTGCGAGTCCAAATATTAACGGGCTAGGTACATTTCAACTCACCCATGAACACAGTCTTTTGACAACATTCGTCAAAAGACTCATACGCGTTTGACGTTTGCTTCGTTCAAAAACGGAAGATTTTGACAGTTTCGTTAAAAATTGTTTCTAATTATTTCGGTGAAAACATATCCGCTCATCAGCACCTAAAACGTGGCAAATTAAAAGAAATTCGAATGAATTCATTAGTAAATTATATTCGGTGAAATTTCACGTCGTTTGCTGTGGTTTACAGCAGTGCAGTTTATTTAGGATCAGCAGCTAAAGCAACAATTTCATCAACAAAACAAGTGTTCATAGTTCAGTGGCTGTGTTTCAGTTTTACGCAAAACTTTGTTGATAGGTAAGCTTTTATTGTTTTATAAATTCGAAATGTTTCCGTGAAAGCAATGTATTATTGAACTAAGTATGATTTTGGTTTAAACACATTATAAACTGTAACTCACTACGCCGGTGTATTGATATACTTTACCAAGCGAAAGATGTAAACAAGCCTTATCAAGCGGTAAAGACGGCGTTGAGATTTGTTCCCCGGTGCCTTTCGGTTCGCTTGTTTAACAATATACAAAAGAGAAAATTTACTTCCGTTTAGTCGAGGTATATAAACACTTGAAAATTAAAAAATAATTTATAAATAAAAACAGGATACATATCCAGAGCACTCGATAGTTCAATTTTGCTTACACATATAGCAATTAACCATGTGCGTTGAGGATGAATCAGTAACACAAGTGAGTTGCATAATTATTAAGCATTACTTATTGCGCTCAAAAACGCTAGCCTGTTTTCATTCTAGGTGTACCTAATTTGGATGATCGTCCGTGAATGCTCAAATAGTACCATTAGCTAGCTTTTCCCACACACCTATATGACGTTCAACTTACTACTGACCGGTGGTTGTCGTTCCGGTGAAAACCGACCGGGTCGGCATCGTCATCAATTTCGGCTCGAAATGAAGCTGTAACTGTTTACATAGCAAATGCCAAACGGTGCGCATTCACACTAAACCATGCTCAAGCAGACATTATGCATGTGTTCTAGCATCACGCCACCGAGAAAGTCGTTGCGATGGCGTATCAGTGCGCAAGCACGCGTCGAACCGTTCTCCATTCGTGGTACGACCAACCGGCAAACATACAATTGATCGCGTTCGTTGGATCGAGCCTTCGGTTTACTCCGTTCCATCTATAGGATGGAGATAGTAGCATCCCATTTACGTCACGTATCAGTCCGCATGCGGCTGCGGAAACCTTATCTGGTCGGACTGGAGGTCAATCCGTAGGTGCGGTGAAGCAAAGCGCTTTCGCATGTCGATGGTTTGATCTAGGTGATTCCATTCAATTTTTGGTTAGCTTTTATTTGAACGTTAAACACCTACGCGTGTCTTTTGAGTCGCTCAACTCCCGATTCTTATCTAATCAAATTGTTTGATAAAGCAGCTTTGACGATGTTGGGATTTGTAACGTGTTGATGGGTTACTACTAACCCCTGCTAACCCCCATGTGCCCTGACATATTGAACTCCTGGTGCCATTGCAAAAGGGCAAACTGGACTTCGAACATCCATCGGGAGTGTGCGCGTTTGGGATGGTGATAAGAAAACCCTAGATTCAGTTGAGTGTGGCGGAATTTAGAGGATTTCGAGAGAATTAAATCTATCATTTGTGGATGTGTATCAGTCATGATTGCGTCTGTTGCTTGGCAAATTATTTTTTTTTATCAATTTTTTTTGTCACGTCCAGTACATGGACGATTGGCTGAAATCGTTTGGACTTTTCCAATAAGAAGATGCATATTTTTGTCACTATATTTTTATGTATTTCAGCATTAGATTTTTTATAAATCTTCTCATAAACGGCTAGGCCATATTGTTTAGCAGAACCACATAAACCATTAGCCAACCATTTAACATTGTAGATCTTTTTTAATGAACTGATAACTCTAATATTAAATAAGTATTTTTCCAATGTGCATGGTTATTCATTTTGTTTATTACATTTATAATGGTTAAGTTAAGTTGTTTGTTTTTTTTGTTTGTTGTCGCACTTTCAAATGGTTCTCTAGGACACGATACCGACTATTGAGGCTGGTCAGCGTTACGATCGCAAGATGAAAGGGTTGCCAGTTCATGCATCGCTGATGAGATTGTAGTATGGTGCACACAAAGACATAACAGTAATGTTTACGATGTTATTTTCTTCTGACTGAACTCTTCACTTCCTATCCGGGTTTCGCCAGGTTTCTTTATTTCTTTAAAATGCATATTGACACTAGCGTCCAATAGTGACGAAGTGGTTTATTTCTTGACTGTTTTCGCGATACGATACAGATGCATGTAAATACGTAACGTACTGATTTACATGAATATGATCCAATTGCTGTAGTGTGCAGGGATTTTGGTTGATCATTTTTTGCACTTTTTTTGTTACATATTCTGGTAGTACTTACCACTTCAAGTAGAAATTTCTGCTTCCATTTGGAAAGGGTATTCGACGCTCTTCATATGTTCTTATCAGGGTAGTTGTGCTGTTGGATTTTTTATGTGCGACAAATGCGAACAAAGACGATAACGAAGACGTTCCTAGGCGATGCTGAATGTACTGTGGCATTAGTACTTGGTGTACTTAGAGTACATTGTCCCACACCGAACAATTTGCTTCCCCTATTTCCTCCCCCCCCCCGTTTCTACCGATGTTCTACCGAAAGCTGATCGTTGTGTCAGCAGGGGTAGTGCCGTCGACAGATCCAATGTGCGCACGGGGTTATCAGTCAACCTGCTGCTAATACAACGCCGGAACGCACACCGATCGGCGTTCGAGCATATTGTGTGTAGAGTGTTGTTGTTGGCCAACTGCGAATGAATTGCGCGACTCGCAAACCTTTGCCATCCGCGCCAGAGGGAAGAATGGGGGAATGTTGTGAATGCTGCAGTGCAGCAGGGTACTTCGCGAGTGTGCGTGCGATGGCGTGTAATCTTCCGTCTGAAAGCCTCAGAATCAAAACCTTCTGAAAGGGGCTCACGGTAGGTGAGGGTAACGGGGTTGGGAGCGTGCGAATGCGATTGTGGACGAACAAAATCATCGCGAACGGTGCTCGGTGCCGGCAGTCACTCGATAGCTTCTCTATCGTCGTCGGATATGGTCAGACGAATGGCATCAGCGTGCGCGACCGGGGAGAGATAGTTGGTTTCTTGATTAGTGATTACGTTTCCGACTGCAAGAGTCGACGTTCGTGCAAGTGCGTGCGACTTAACAGCGTTCTTGGCTACGAACTCACAGTGCTGGACGTGGTGAAAGTGGAGCTGGTAGCATCTTTGTCCCAGTTAGATGCATACACTTGGTGTAAAGAATATAGTAGCATCCACCATTTGTACCATTGATACAATTTGTCGAATGTGCTAAGTGTAGCCGATTGGATGTTCGTGTATCGAAGGTTGATCATTTCGACGAAGTACATCCATTGATGGGCCAGCATTGATCACGCGAGGCGTTCAGTAGCCACGGGGTATCAAAGACTCGGAATTGTGTTATTTCTGTATACGGGGTTTTTTGTTTCATTTGGTTTTCGGTTTTGAACCGGTGCCAAAAACGATTCTGTACTATCTTCGTTGCCATTGTATTAGCAAGCATTTCGACAATAACGTCATGCACTGATGGTAGCGGCTAAAAAGTGAAAGGAAACGCTGTTCGCGTTAAACTGTGGCAGTGATAGTGTTTTCCCTAAGGCCTCACAGACTGTCCCTGTCCTGTCGCAGGACATGCAACGTTATAGTGTTGTTGTTTTTTTTTTATAAATGAAAAGTGATGATTTATAATTATTTGTAAGCTTAAAAGTGCATACTGTAAAGCTTATTCGGAGAGCGTGAAAGGGTAATACAGGACATTGGTCCTTGGGCTGTCAATAAGCGTTGCACGTAACCGTCCTTACTTACTATCAGTTGATAAGAAGAAAGAACAGTGCTATTCATCTTGTTGGATGCGGTAAACCTTAAAAGCACATCAAAATGCTGGGAATTTTGGAGGTGCTGCTATTCCTTTGCATCATTGGATACTTCTTCAATAAAGAACGGTAAGGATATGTCCCGAATGAATACATGTAACCAGACATTGGATGGTGCGATCATGCGTTGAACATTGATCACGAAATCAATGTATTGGGAGCATTGCTGTTGTTATTTTGTGCATTGATCACGCTCCAGATCGGCGGAACGAGTCAGCGGTACTGATCTTCGTTATCAACAGTTGTTCTGATAGTGTGAATTGACCTTTCATTGTACCTCTTCCGTTCGCTTGTGAGTCTTAGCGGTGTGTATGTATGTGCGGTTGTCCGCTTGCTTTTTTTCTTACTACGAGTTTTCGCGCTCCATGGGTTTGCTTATCCCAAAAGTGATCAATCGATCGATTGGTTTTATAGCGATCCCGGCAGTCTAATTGATCGATTGCAAACCTTGCAGATCCTGTAAAACAGATTTTCATATGGCAACGGATGATTCGCAGCTGGTTGTAGAAATACCCAGTCGACCGCCGGTTGTGGGTGATCGAATTCCGGAAGTACGAGTGAGTTGAAACGTGTCAAGTTCAAATCTTCGTTTTATGGGAGTACGTTTAAACGTCGAACGCAGTGTTTGGAAGCGATGTGCGCGTTCCTTCGACACACCCGAAGGTAACACCAATGAATAGACGTGCATTCCGGTGCCCTGCGAGGTGACATTGGTTTCAGTCAAGCGACTGCTGTTACGTGCGTGCTGTCGCTGTTCCGGCCAATCTGTTTGGCTTCTAGCTTTGCCATGGAATTTCAGATTGCTCGTTTCATTGATATTACTCACGTTGGATCCTCAAGCTGCGATAGGTGGTTCGGTTGTGATTAATCGGAGCTCTTCTGCACTGGAAGGAGGGACCAGACATTGTGTATGAATTTGAATAATTCACTTAATCGCGTCACGAAATGGGTTTCAATTTGAAAACGTGGTTTGTGTGAAAGAGTGCAAAAATTTAAACACTGAAGTGCTTCAATTGTAAAGGGCATAATGATGCCATATGTTGGCATGTATGTGTATACAAGGAACCTTCAAAGACATTTTTATTAGGCGTGATGTATTGAGGCGCTAATAGGATAGAATAATAGGATTTTTTTTTCGTTTTTGTTATATTGCAATGATCGTCCATATCGTCCAGCAGTTGTAAATCAAGAAGTTGGAATAACGGGCAGTAGCGGGATGACATTGAACCGATTTGTCAATAACACATCCAACACTAACCGTAGAATCAAACTCATCAACGTTTCCTGGCCGCCTGCCGAGGATGTGCCGTCTGGTCTAGATCATTCAATTCATTAAATGATATTGATATTTAACACACCGAAAAACGTTGCCAGGTATCTATTGTCCACTACACGTTACCAGGACTCGCAAAAGAGCTGACAGCTGAGTGGCTGAGCTGAAATACGAAACTCCAAAATCTTGCTATTGACTGACTGGTTCATTGAAACAACATGTTGCATTAGCGATGTTTAGACATTAGTGATTTACAGTTTTTGAATCCGCTATTTTGCCCAGTTACCAACAAATAATCCTGTCCTATTTCATAACGAAGCGCTTTTTCTCATGCCTAGGTGGTGCTAACCATCTCGGTTTATTGGTTATTTGGTTCGTTTATTGGTTACCGTTTGGGCGTTCTATCTGTCCTAAACAATATTATTACAACAAAATTGACCAGTCAATGTTTTGAATGTTATTTGCCCTTATAAACTGTCAGTTGGATTGTATAGTATACTTTATAGACTTTTAAAAACGGTTTAAGGAGATAATAAATTTTAGAATATCAGAACGCGCAAACCCTTCAGCTTTGTTCAATGTGATTCTTTTCTACTTTCAATGTACGTCTTAAAAACACGGATTTACCGCTGACGGTATGGTGTGTCGCTACTGTGTGCAAATGGTGTGCGTATTACCCCAGTTGTCACAGCTGCGTCAAAACGACCTGAAGAAACTTTCTATGTGCATTGTTACTTTTGCATTTAGCGTTCTTTGTTGATATTGTTTGCAATATCTTTTTTTTCTAATTTCGTTCACACATACTTCATACATACTCAATACTGTTTGTTCAATAGTGTAGTTTGCATTTCCCTTAGTGCTGAACAGTGGTGAAATATGTCACAATATTAGTATGGCTGCCGTTGAAAGTTGTATTACTACTGACAATGTTTCTTTAATAAAAATGTGTTGCGTTAAGAAATGGCCACCATGGTAGTTATAGTGGCCAAATATTATTTATGCACATTACGTAACAATGAAACTGTGTAGCCGCTTTGCTGTAGGTTGTTCGAGTAGTGTGATGCTTTTATAAATTTGATTTCATTAATGAAGTTTGAAATGGCCACGATTTACATTTGATGCACTACTATTTCAAAACTGGGAAGTGAGTGGTCAGAATCAGAACAAATGAAATCTTCTACTGCGCAAATGTATTAGCGGGTGTTGTTAGTGCAAAATCTAAATTATCGACACCCGTACGATTGTGTTGTAACAAGTTCATAAATGCAAACAATGAAAGATGTACTATGGTTGAGCTTACTTATCTTACTGACACGTACGCTCGTTTGCTCGCTGATATGTCGATGTCCTTTTGCAAAGCTTGTGTTGTTTGTAAACCTTTTTCGTTTGTAACATGTCGTTGCACACTGAAGCCATTGCGTTACAGAGTGTCAAAGACGCCGGTGGCAATATAAAACGCAACTGAGACAACCCACAATTGGTTGGGCTTTTTCTTCCCGTCATGTAGGGTCAAATTACCTCATGCTCCGAGGGAAAAACCAGGTTGAACCGGTGAGCTAATTGAACGCAAAGACGCGAGTTTGGTTGATAACGTTACGTTCAATCTGTTACATGTACGGTGAAAAATGTGTTTAGGGAAATTTAAGCATATACGAACATAACTGGATGTTTTATTTATTAGCGACGTTTAGCGTGCGGTTTTAACATTGTTGTTGATCGACTACTGGTACCGACTGGTACTTACCATTGCAGCGAAACAACGCTTTGTGTAAAGCAATTTTGATACGTATGGGAAAATCGATTGATTGGTAGTTGATTGCATTGCAACCCCTAACGACTGCACGCCTCTTTCCCTATTCACTCTGTAAACAATTGGAGACAAGGGAGAGAATCATTTCCGTGGGCAGTATAGTAAAGGAGAGTAAGGTGAAGAGACAGAGGAACATTTTTGTAAATGTTTGAGTACTTTTAGTAAGATCTCCCTTTTCTAATATACCTCCTGTGAGTCTGATATATGTACTGCAACGGATTCTTATTGTGTGAACGATAACTATAAATGTGAATATTTGCCTGTTGCTTCCATCCGCTCAGTCCCTCATTGTTACAAATATTGATCCATACAGCAAAGGGTATTTATCTCGTAATTATTATTGTAAAACAAAACATGTTCGTTATCTGCTATTGAATTGTCTGCGTCAAATGTCCATTTCTTCGTGTTGGTCTGATCTGATCTTATCCCTTCGACCTTGACACTTCCTGGGAATATTATCAATTTGTTTGTTAATCAAACATGTTTGGTAGAGGATTTACTGTAATGAGTTGCATTTATCTTTGGTTTACGTTGCTGGTTGTATCGCCATGGCGACTAAGTATTTGCTACAGGTCATTAGCCTAAAGCAGCTTGATGGAACGATTTGGTCGACTTTGGACCTTTGATTAGATGACTTATTTTCCGATGTTTATCGGAATTGGCTGATGAGAAACGAGGCGCAAAAGCGGATTGTGTGGGATCGACTGTTCAATACTTGGAGCGGTTGGCGACTGTTGTACAAAGTTCATGTTGTTTCAGATTAGCCAGGAGTATATAAATAAAAGGATCACAGAATACTTATTTCCCATCCCCATTGAGTCCACATGGCAAGTGGTGAGGATTATCAGTACTTGGTGCAACTGTTGTTTGGAGTGGGTAAATTGTTTTTTATCGGTTTATTACTTGCGCTTCAGGCTATTATTATTTGTCAGAAATGATAGCGATTATTTGTTTGTAAGTGGCTACAAATTACAGATAGGGTTGTATGAATTATACACTGGTTATTGCGTTCTTTGGATTGCTATTGTTCTCGTAAAAGTTAGGAAATCTTTTTCCAAATAGCATGGAATTTTATATTCCAACTAGGAATATTCCAAAATATTGGTTTGGGACACTATTTACTTTTAGACATTTTTCGACTTCATATTTTACGCATTTACACAGATTCTACTATCTATTGGAAACAGAAACTGTATGCCACGCCCTTGGTAGAATTTTTATAAAATATGTTTTGAACTCAATATTTGAAGCAACTATGTACATTATTTTTAATTTTTTTTTACAGAGCAATCGATATGGTTGATATCATATCGAACCGCGTTCAGGAAGCATATGGGTCGTTCCGGTTACCGAGCATGTTCGGACCGGGAACGGAAACCCAACAAAATGGTGGTTTTTCGACCTATTCAATGCTTAAGCGTTTCGGCGAGGCTGGAAGACGACAGCGTGAGTTAAATGCAGACATTGATCGACAGGTATGTAAAAGAACAAAAAAAAAAACATGCAACGAAGCTGCTGAACTGACACACTCAGTGTAACTAATCTGATAAGATCTATCAGTGTGCTGCTTTATGTACCTGATGGAATTTTGGGTTTGTAAATAACTTTATTATGATTTGTTTCTTTTCCGCGTGAACCATCTATGGTGCTGGAATTTATGCTTATTATTCTAATATATTGGTTTTGTTTCTTTTTTTTTATTATTTACGATATTATTTTTTTGTTCTGAAATCCAATCCTTCGTTGTACCTACGGAATTATTGTCAAAACACACTCTCCATCTATATGCACATTACATCATGCACAATACACGTCCTCACAAAAAAACATGTAATTCATCGATACTCAACCTGCTGCAAAACGTATTACGACCATTTTCGATCCCGGTATGCTGGATTAATTTTGCAAAATGGACGTATTTATGTTTCGTCTCAACGTTCGACGCCGCAGGTGCGACAGCAAAGTCTCTTCCACATAAAGGAAATACCGATAACGCACGTACAACCGGAATTAAAACCAATTCCAGGCATGGCATGTCCACACTGCTCGCCGACAGAAAGCGTAAGTTTGTTAGCGTAAATATCATCAGCTCACATTTCCGAACCACATACAATCATACGCACTGATCTTCCGGTCAATTGTTACCAATGAACTTCTTTTTATCTGTTTGTTTAATAACCTTGCACAGTAAATGTACTATGTGTGACTTATTGACTTCACTAACTCAGCAGATTTGATTAATGCTTCATTCTAATAGTATTTATCTGTCATCAATTGCGTAATGCTTTATTATCCACTTCTACTTACTGGTATGTGGTGGAAGAATCGTATTTGGTTTAGCTATAGTCGCACTTCCCGTGATGAAATAACTAATATCTGGCCAAATTTGCAATACTCTGAATGCAGAAGAACTGTAACTTAAAATTAAACATGAATGAATAAAAGTGGGAAAGCAAATATTAACTCTAATCATTTACTGCTACTGATGTTACTGCTCGCGATATGTAAACAAAATGATCGAGTAGATGCTTGTCACGTACAATTTTTGTATGTAAAAATGATTTGCATATCATTTGCTCACGCGACGGTTTTCGCTCGCATGCAATAATACACGCGCATTACATGATCTCGTTTCTCTCGCACCATCTCACAATCTCATGACGATGATGATGAAGGTAGTCATCATCCAAGAAACTGAGAGAACTCCGGAACGTTTACTTTGCCAGTCAACGCTTTGCTCGCGATTGTCACGGGTTGAAATTCTATTTTTACCCTCTTGAAATATGGGAGTGTAACCCTAGGTTGTCAAACTTATTCAGTTGTAGATCACCTAACGCTTGTCATAATGCAAAACTGTTTGGCTGTACATGTTGTGTGGTTTTTAGTTATTTCGTCATAAGTTGGTAACTCGTTGGAATCGAGGTGTACAACTTGGTGTAAATATGCACAATGCGGGCAGCGGGAGGCTGGTTCTCGTTATCTAACCGTTCTGGAACCAACGCAAGTGTTGGTAGCGGATGCCAACATCGCATCTATCAACTCGATCACGTTTGGGTGCGCAACGATGTTATCATCATGCTGATCATGCTATGCAACCGTTTGAACTGATTCTAATCTGTGTATCGTTTTGTTTTCTTTGATCCTGTTACCGACATGACGGATTATCTTTGCAGCGTCCTCAGCTTACTGCGGACGATCGGCGACGTCATGCGATAGATATTCTGCGCGTAACCACACACGCTGGTGAGCAGTATGCTCGTGTCAACAATCCAGGAGCCTTCGACTGGGGAGTTTGGTGTCCGCATCTGGCTCAGGCGACGCGTGTCCGCCGTTTTTCCTACCCGCAGCTAGCTGATACCGTTTTGCCCGATGAACGAGTGCAGGAGGCCCTGGATATGGCCGCAAAAGAATCCATTAATGACAAACGAGCAGAGCTGGGTCTTCCGGAAAATGATGAAAGCTTCGACGAAGATAGCTTTTACAGCAAGATGCTTCAAATTCATGAACTGAGAGCGAAAAAGGTAACTACTACCGACACTACCTAAATTATAATAGTATTTTTAATTTTATTGTTTTCATTTTACACTTTCAACAGATCTTGATCGGTATGCGGTCGAAGATATCAAACTTAGTGTTGCGCATTACCTCGTGGGTGCTGTATAAAATACTGCCATGCTTTATGTCCGGTGTGGTTGCCCATCCAGCGCAGGTGGACATGATAAAACGCGCCATCGAGAAACATCCGGACGTGCCGCTCATCTTCTTACCACTTCATCGCAGTCATCTAGACTATATTATGGTTAGTTTCATTCTGCTGAACAACGACATTAAATGTCCGCTGGTAGCCGGTGGGGACAACCTTCGCATTCCCGTGTTCGGTAGCATTCTTCGATATGATGGAGCGTTCTTCATAAAGCGCAAGATCGACCCATTAACTGGTAAAAAGGATCACGTGTACCGAGCAATTTTGCACACCTACTTGCAGAAGTGTTTGACGGCTGGTCATAATGTAGAATTCTTCATCGAAGGTGGTCGGACCCGTACGGGCAAACCTTGTATGCCAAAGGTAAGCTTAATGATGATTGCTGATCGTTTTTGGTTCGGAATTATTTCAGTACAATGAATTGTTTCACTAATTGAATGATATTTGTTTATTTACTAACTTTTCGTACGTAGAGCGGCATTCTGTCAGTGATTGTTGATGCATTCAATGATAAAAGTATCTCGGACGCATTACTTGTTCCAGTATCGATCAATTACGAAAAGCTGGTCGATGGCAATTTTGTGCGCGAGCAGCTAGGGCAAAAGAAAATTCCGGAAAGCTTTGCTTCGGCTGCGTCTGCTATCATGAAGGTACTAAATGCCCGGTACGGGCTGATGAGGATCGATTTCAATGAGCCGTTCTCGCTAAGCGAGTTGGTAAAATCGTTACGTAAATCCGACACTGCGCACAATTACACACCAGAGATGCGGTAAGTATTATTGGAATAATCGAAATCGAGAATTTCATCTGAGATTTATTAATATTGATATTTTGGAATTTTATTTGTCTTCAGACGACTGCAGCACAAACCATCTTCCTCCTCTCTGTTCGGTACGGATGTGGTGCAGGAAGAGCAGGACCAACGTCAACTGATCGACAACATTGCACGGCATGTGGTATACGACAGTGCTCGTGCCACATCCGTCATGACAACAAATGCTTTAGCATTCCTTCTTTTGAACCGTTTTCGAGATGGAGCACCGGTTTCGATGCTGATAGAGGCTCTTGATGAATTACGTGCCGTGTTGAACGGGGTACGCGATCTCGGTTTCACGGGTTCCTCGGAAGACGTAATACGCTACGCGACAGATTTACTCGGACCCGGCCTAGTGACGAAGGAAATTCGCAATGGGCAATTGTTTATCAAACCGGTTGTTATGATTCCTAACGTGATCGAACTGTCTTACTATTCGAACTGCCTTCTACCTCACTTTGCGCTAGAATCGATCGTGGTTACGTGTGCAAGTTTACTGAAGCGTGAAACTGAACGTAAAGCGAACATTGATCGACACGATCATGTGGAAGAGGTGACGATCGGAAGACGCGCGTTGCTAGAAATGTGTATGGAATTTGCCGAGCTGCTGATGTACGAGTTTATCCTATGCAAACCGTGTCAAAAGCTGGAAACAGTTATTGAGAACACACTGCAGGATCTTTGCCTACGGGAGATTCTGTTGCAACCGGAAGTGGAGTTCACTGAGGAACAAACGATGGCTCGGAAACTGGCACATAATTTGGAATGCGATGGATTGGATGTTGATGATGAAGAGCTGGATGATTATTTCGATGAGCAACATATTTCCATCTCGGGCGGAAAATTGGGAACAGACGATGATGACACACGAATACACTTCCCTGCAGAAAAGCATTGCGATCGGCTTGTACTGCAATCGGTCCTGGCTCCATTTAGTAATACATACTCGGCAGTGGCATCATCATTGCATCTGTTGCTTGATGGTAATTCTATAGTGGAATCGGAATTTATTCGCCTGTGCATCAAAGAAATTAGCACACGCGTTGAGCTAGGAGACTGTAAATACGGTTTGTATTAGTTGAGCAATGCTGGAGGTATGGCATGTTTCTTAAAATTATGTTTATTCATATCATTGCAGGTGAAAGCATATCCACGGACACTGTGCGAAACTGCCTAAAGGTGTTCGAGAAGCGATCGTATATCGAGATTACAAACAACAGCGGTGTAAGATTGGTTTCGCTACAAGCACCCTTCGATACAATGGCGGAGCTGCAGAACATAGTGCAACAGGTGCACATTTTCGTACCGGTTTAGCAACCGACGGGAAGTGATCGTTACGTTAGAATTATCCTGACGATACCAAACCTACAATCGTTTAGTGAAACAAGTGGTTGCATCATACATGTAATGCGCGTAAGACTATGACAAACAAAGCTAGGAGGAAAAACGATAAGCAAGGTTTGTGATTTGATTTTGAAACCTGAAAAGACTGTTTGTACTCCTCCGAAATTTATGCTGAAAGCACAAAAGAAAATTGCAGTCCAAAATGTAACAGGCGGGCATAGGATGCGACGGGCCTGTACGATATATGATAGTTATGACAAAGAATATTGTTGTTTTTGTTTTTAGCCTAGGAACACATACGTCATAATTGCTCAATCAACTGCGTACGGACATCATAATTTCCAGTGAAGATGAGTTGTTTCTTATTATTCGTGGATTTGTATTAAAAATGAACAACATACAATTCATATCAGGTTGAATCATGAGAATTTTTGTTCACACGGTACAAATCACATGCGGGTAATGTGAGAAGTTTATACGATTTGTATGTGTCACTATTGTAGATGATGAACTAAAACTGATTAGAAATGAACTGCATGAAATATATAAAATGATTCTTATATGAAGTGCATAGTCGATTATGCGTGATCATGTCTCCATAGGTCCGAAAACAATATGATATTATTGTTCGGTTTAAGCACGGGTGGGTTTGTGGAGTAGTTAGTAGCCACACCGGTCTTAACGCAGGAATGACTATCTCGACACACGTGTATTTAAGTCAAATGAACGCAGACATCAAAGCCAAAGGTTTCTTATAGTAATATAAATTCAAAGGATAAATTCAAAAGGTACATATTTTTGCACAGGTTGTATCATTTGCGATGAACGTGCCCGTTCTATTCGCTTAACTATTAGTTCGATCAGGAAAATCCCACTCGATAGCAATAGCATCGCGAAGTAGAAAATAAACAATGGCTGCAAATGTTCCATATTGAACACAATATAATCGGGAACCGAAGGATGCTCCCGGATGCGTCTAATTTTCATCAACTGCACCACCGTCTCGAGCTGATGCATGAACCGATCGTTCAAACCGGCCTCGACGCAGTGCAAAACAATCCCATTGAACGAACCAGCAAATGGGGACGTTTTTGGAACGGCCATCGATTTGTAGAACTCATAGACCGGTTTCTGAATAGGCCATATGGCATCCGGCTTACCTGGTATCCACTTGTAATTTCCTGCCAAAACGAGCGGCACGTATTCATCGGCGATAAGTAGTGCAGAATTGCGGTGGATTATGATCTGCTCAATGGAATCGCGCAGGGAGGAAGTATTTTTAGTAGACAATCGATTCGAAAGTGCATTGTACAATGGGTTTTGAAAGTGTGGTCCCTCGTGACGCACGATATGCTCATGGTAGTGCGACACCTTCAGCTCAAGGTTCGTTTCAATCAACTCTTCTAAACTGTTGATATTATTCACTTGCTGGTTGCTGGGATGCAGGTAGCGGATAGTGACACCTTGCCAGATCGGATACGATACGATGTTGTAAACCAGTAGTCCAACTATAATCCAGCGCTTGCGGGCTGCACGGGGCAATTTCACCGAGACGTTGTAGATAATACCCACGAGGTTCAGCACTTTGGTACCGAACGAATAGTTGCTTTTTTCTCTGGGTACGTCGAGTTTATAGGCGGCGTACTCAAGTAAAAATATAATCATCGGAACACCGAACGATAGTAGCACGTTTGTGAGCATGTAGGCCACGCTGAATGGATTAATAAACACTTGTGTTTTGTCTCGATACTTGAAAAAGTTGCGCGGTGTTATGAAGACTAGTTTGTCCGTGGAGATGTAATGCAAGTACAGTAAATTTTTCGTATTGTAATTGTGAATGATGCGTGAGTTAGCTGCTAAATCGACCAGATTATTCTCAATTAATCCAAGCGTGCCGACAGGTGTTCCGTTCTGATGGATATATCCGATCGATAGCTCGAGCTCGTTTTTGTGTAAAATCATACTGAAGTTCATGAGTTTTTGCATAATGGAAAGAATTTCCTGATCGATATCAGTGAAACTAACCGTACCCAAAATGCAGTCGTACGCCGAAGTCGAACCGTTGCTCACGTGCATCGCAATGTTCAAAGGATATCCGTGCAGATGGTTTACGCGATCGTCAATGAAACGAGTCAAATTTCGATTGTATGCCTCCAGTTCTGCCACATCCCGCAGCAAGCTGCAGTATAGATCGGATTTAATCGTTGGTAAGTTTTGTAGATCCAACGAAAGACCCTTCTGGAAGGGATTGAATACGCAGCTTTCTATAGTCTCGTTACCATGGTTCAGTACAATCATCTGCAACAATCGATACTTATACCAGGCGACATGAAAAAGTTCTGCTAGCTCTTGATCATCCAAATCCTGTGTTATGAGTAGCACTTTTGCGCGTGGATTATACTGCGACAGGTACGGAATCAGCTCCGTTAACAGTTCCTCAACATGACCGGAACCCACGAAGCATTCGTTCGTACGGTACTCCAACTGTTGCGTGTTCTTTTCCATCGATTGGTGGACAAATAGCTGGAAACTGACAAAACACACCAGTGTTCGTTATCAGGAAAACAACACACTCGGAAGGGACTGCATGAGAAGAGCGAACTTTGCTTACCGATGTAGTGTGAAGGCATTCAAGGGTACCGGATTCCGTAGACAGTATGGCGACACGATCGGAATTTCAGCACTCGATTCTATCACGGTGACGGTGTGCTGGTTTGTGAGATAGTTCTCTAGAATTTGTGTTTCCATTAATACCGACCTGGCGTGACAGTCACTGTGGCGTAATGCATCGAGCGATGCGTTTGACCCAAAAACTCCAAAATACAACAACACTAACAGGCGGCCAAATTCCTTTTGCTTCATTATGAACATTCAAAATGATTGAAAGGACAAACGTACAGGCTTTTATAATGGGAATTTGAGTAAATAAAACTCGTTGTCAGTAATTAATCGTGTTGCACTATATATATTCGTACCGTGCATTTCTCAGAAAAAGGTTCAATTAAATAAAATATTCATGCGGAATCATTAATCATTTCCAACCGGTAAATAACATTCCGCAATCACATTTATCATTTCGTAAACGAGATTAGAATAATTCTGAATCTATGTTTTAGGTTACAACCTGATGGTATTTATCTTGCAGATAAATCTTATCGCTAGATAGATAAGACAACTAATTCTTAAACCTTTTCGAAACATTAATTCGTTCCTCTCAGTCAGAGTGGTGTTTGTAATATACACATTAACATGAGATCTTCAACTTGAACCTGTGTTGAACCTGTAGTGTTCCTTTGTTCTCCCAAAAGAAATCTTCAACCTGCTGTTCTCGACAGGTTCCTCCGTTTTAAGACCAATCTTCGGTAAAGGGTTCCGGTTTGGTTGGCTCGTGAAACTTGTTCCGAGAGAATACCAACCAGAGATCGTAAATATACGACCGTGAACATCGGAAACTGCTATCGGTATTGGGGCGTATGGCCGTCGCTAGGGGTGTCTGGGAAATCCAAACCCCTTCAACTCGTTCGGCACCGGGTGACGTCACAAAGAATAATAAAAAAAGTCGAATGTCAGAGAGGAAGCCGATCCGGTTGAGCTCCTCCGTTCCGGGGTTGTAGCGATTCGACCAGACAATGGGGGAAGGTGAATAGAGAGTAGAGGAATGTCGTTCATCTTGAAATTCGATCTTCTTTCCTCCTCGAGCGTGTGTCACCCCGGGCGAGTGAGAGAGATTGTAAGCGGTGGACTTGGTGCGCAATCATTCGGCGATGCCCGTTGAGCGATAATCCGCAGCGTTCTTGAAGGTTATGGGTTATGTACGCTGTCCACGGTGTCGCGCTTTAGCCGGCGTTAGTCGCAGCGTCGTTGCCGAGCTGCGTACAACTTAGGACTGATGCGAGCATTTACGTACAAGAAGATGTTGGCGCTTCTTTGGAAGGTGTTTTTAGTGGTAGTGGTGCTCGGATGTGAGACGGTAACTGCCGGTGATCGGCCATGTCAGACACGTTCGGCAAAACCGCAGCAAGGACGGTGCGTTCCGGTGTCCAAATGTCCGGCAATCAAACAACACCTTCTCCGGTTGCAATTTTCTCCAGCCGAAATGTTTGAAGCATTCCTGAGCGAGCGTGCCTGCAGCTATGGAAAGGACGGTGTAAGTACGATTCAGCAGCTATTTTGTGTGGTTTTGTGAAGTATTGTATTTATTAGTTTGCTATACTCTTTAGACGTTGCATGTGTGTTGTACGGGGAAGATAGCCTCCGAGCGACGCGCTGAGCTGGCCGCGAATGACGCTCACCAGTGCCCCGAAGAATGTGCCGCCCTTGAGGATTGTCCAGCGGTTTACGGTCGGAGCATGGTACTGCAGAAGCGCTACGATCGTCGCCTGCACAAACTGTTGCGCGAAAACTTTTGCTACGAAAAGTCGGGACAGCTATTTGTGTGCTGTGACCCGGAACGTTACCCTAGCTCTATAACCGCCGGCACCCGGGAGCTGGCAAAGCGCGTCAGCTGGCAATCCTGCGTAACGCCGTTCGGAGATGATGGCAAATGTGTACCGCCGGCCCGCTGTGCCATGGTAGACAACCCGGATACGATTGCCTCCGAGCTGGAAGCATTCACGATTGGTTGCAATCCAGTGGGCAATCAGTCGCAGCTATGCTGCACCGAATCGTTGCTGATCTTCGACCAGGAAGCAGGCAAAGAATGCGAAACAAAGGAGGGATTAGAGGGCATGTGTACGGAATCGGAACGCTGTTTAGACTTCATCGAGTCTGATGAAAAGGATGTGTACGTTCGGCGAAATTGGTGCTACACGAATCTGCAGCAGGTGGACTATTTGTGCTGCGCTCAGACCCGCATCAAGGAGGGTAAGTAATCTTTCACCTTCATGCTAACGAAATGAGGCAAGCCCCAAATGTTAATGCCAGAATGAAAAAGCACCGCCAGTGACCTTTGGGTGACATTTTGGCTTATCAACATGTGTGCTGCAGAACGCGTGTGCAATACAATCAAAATCGCTGTTTGTGTTTGCAGCGCCACAGATTGAGTTCGGCATACGGGCAGGAGAGGAGCTGCCCGCGTGCACAACGATCGTCAATCGGGCCGGGTATTGTGTTCCACTGGCCCAGTGTGGGCCAGTAGCAAGGTTATTGCGTCTAATATCTACACGTGGTACCTCGGCAACTCCGGACGAGGCACGCTTTTTAAGAGGATCAATTTGTACTACACCGGAAGGGGTAAGTAAAAACGAGTGTGATTGTGCACTAAGGAAACAAGCGTTCCATTCAAATATGTGTCGTATAAGACTTAAACGAGCAACGAAATTCCATTCTTTATTTTTAGGCTACTGGATATCATGTCTGCTGTGATGTAACTGCTGTTCAAACCACGACCACAGCTGCCCCGGTCACTATAGCACCTACTACTGTCGCTCCAACCACTGCGAGTCTGCTCAACCATCGAAACACACCGCTCTTCGATCGTTCCAACTGTGGTCTTCCGGGCACAAACAATAAGATCGCCTTTGGTCAGCAGGCCCGTTTGTTTCAGTATCCCTGGATGGCAATGATCGTGTACATGTCCAGCACGACCGGCACGGAAAGCGCAGAATGTGCCGGTACGATCATCAACGTTCGCTATATTCTCACAGCGGCACACTGTATCGATGGCCAGATGGAGCGAATGTAAGTCGTAATCACAGCTAAAACCCTCTACGAAAGGCTGTACCTCTCTCACTGTGTTGTTGCCGTGTCCTTTCAGACGATATGTACGAATCGGTGAGTTTGATACGCGCACCGACCCAGACTGTGAAGAGGACACTTGTGCCGCACCGATCCAACGGTACGGGGTCGAAGATGCTGTCTTTCATCCCAACTTCACGCGCATAGTACGTTCCGGGCATGACGTTGGTCTGTTGCGGTTAAACAGAACGATCGACTTTAGCTCTGGTGACGTCTCGCCCGTATGCCTTCCGTTCACTAGCGGTCTGATGGGGTTCGATCCTACGTTGTATTGGATTACCGGCTGGGGGTTAACCGAGCGACTGGAAGTTAGTCCAGTACTGTTGCAGGCGCGTATTCCTCCCGTGTCCTGCAGTCTAAGCAGCTATGCCATTTGTGCCGGATTTGGCAATGCCACCCTACACTGTGAGGGTGATTCGGGTGGTCCGATGAAGGCGCAAGTACCGGAGTATAATTTCCGATTTGTGCAGTACGGTGTGATTTCTGCAGGACCGCGTTGTGGTACGCAAGGTGTTCCGGGGATAAGCTCGAGAGTTTCATTCTTTATGCAATGGATTTTGGACAATATAAAGGCTTAAATTAAGTTTGTAGCGTATTGCGTTTTCACGTCCCAAGGTTCGTCAATTATAATCTTTTTATTCATAAATTATTCCTCAAAGTTATATGGAGTCGAGAGTAGTTGAGTATTAATTGGTTTGATTGCTCAATTAAGGTAAGTACTCAAATTAGGCACTATGTTTTGAGGTGTCATGCGTAATTACTTACTTACTAAATCTTCGCCTGCTGCAGGAGCCTTATCCGCTGTACGACAGGAAATTCGCCGTACAGCCCATAGAGCTCGTCATTGTACCGACTCCTTCATTGTCCTTCCACACATACGGGGCCAAAAATCCATCTGAGCATCTTCCTCTCGAACGCGGCTAAGAGAGTTTCGTCAGTTTTGGACAAAGTCCATGTCTCAGAGGCGTATGTAAGTACAGGAACTATATAGGTTCTATATCGTCACAGCTTCGTTCGTCGCGACAAGTGTTTTCCGTGGAGAAGATTCTTCAGATTGTAGAATGACCCGTTGGCAGCTTGCACCCTAGCGCGTATCAATCAATCTTACATCACATCGACATCAATCTTATAGTCGGTAGGAACCTTTTACCCAAAATAACTGAAGTTTCGGACGACTTCGAAAGAACGATCACCTATTTGAACGTCACCCTTGTATAAGTTAGGATTTTGTGGTGTCATCATCAATTTGGTTCTTGCCACGTTAACCAACCGAAGTTTTCTACCGCTTGCTCAATCCGTTGGTATGCATCCGCTACGTAGGAGAGCCGTAAATCAATGATGTCTATATCATCTACGTATGCCAGGATCTGGATTGACTTATAGAAGATGGTTTCCCGAAGTTTCCACCTCCGAGTCGCGGATGGCCCTCTCTAGGGGTAGGTTGAAGAGAAGACCCGCTAGCCCATCTCCTTGGTGGTAACAACGGGCCCTGATAGTTTTCCACCCTCACCTGACTTGTGACGTTGGTCATTGTCATTCGTACTAGTCTGGTAAGTTTGACCGGGAGCGGCTGCTTCGCCATCTCCTCCAAGATCTGCCGCATGGTGAAGATCTGATCAGTGTTTGATTTTTCCGTTTCGGAACCCCTTCTAATAGTTTACAACTACTTTTTCTACGAATGAGACAAGGCGATCTTGTAATATAAGGGAGAATACTTTGTTGGCGGTATGCAACACCGTAATACCCCTGTAATTGCTGCACTCTTGCTTATCTCCCTTCTTGTATATGGGGTAGATGATACCAAGATTCCAATCACAAGGCATCGATAATAATTCGATGAATTTCGTTTTCTAGTGCTGCACTTTCATATTTGTTCAGTTCGGCTACTATTCCGTCGGTGCCTGGTGCCTTGTTATTCTTGAGCCGACGGATGGCCTTTCAGGTTTCGTCATTGCTAGGTGGCAGCGGCATGATATCATCTGCAAGTGGAGCTGCTCGTTGAAGTCGGTGAGTCATACGGTACCATCGAAAAATTTAGGTAATCATTTGCACTTAATCATTGACTTGACCACCTCTATTGACCGAGAAACAGTTAACAATTTGGAATTTTGTTTGTTTAAAAGTTGTGTTTTTTTACTAAAGAAGCATTTAAAGTTTCTCACTTGTTTCTTTCACCGCCACTGTTATTGGCTTTAGTTGTATCTCTGTCTGTATTCGTTAGTTATATCTAACTCCCTGCCCGTTGATGTAGTTCTCGCTGCCGGTATTCCCTTCTTGAACTATGTACGGCGTAGTATCATCTGTATTAATTGAATTTCTTCATATAAATTTCTACTAGTCAAGTTAAAAAAAATTGTGTTAGTTAGAAAAATTATTTTAAACCTAGATTGTGGGTTTGTAGCATGATTAAATATAAACAAAATGCTGTTACAGCATATTTGCATGAGTCATATAGTACGACTTATTTAAACATGCACGTGACTCACACTGGACGTCCGGTTCCCGTCATACACTCCTATATTCCGTGAAAGGATTAACAAACATAGCTCGTTCGTAAGGGACTTTCCCGCATTGAGTCGGTGTTTTTTGAATGAATACATTTCCAGCATTTCATCGCGTTTTTATTATTGCTGACGCTCGGGTATCTTGCGTACCATCTAAATTTAACGGTTCTAAAATCCTACGTTTCTACCGTTGTCTTCACGAAAGCACGCGAGTAAACTGTATGGCGCATGCGTGTTTACGAGAAACAAGGTCACTGCAAATCTATCAGCTGTTCGCGGCTGTCTGTATGAATGTGTGTGGTAGCGGCTCGATCAACTGCATTTGCTTTGCGTGGTAGTTTTGCCTTCGTTTGAGATTGTTACTTGATAACAGAGAGTTTTATATTGATAGAGGAAATTTAACAACAGCACAACCAAATAATTTGGTTTCTTTGCAGGAAAGGACATAATACATAGGATGATTAAAAAGACACAACGTGTTTTTTGTTTCCTAAATCAAGCATATTTATTGCTGGATACGTGTATACCTGTATAAGTACTAACAGGAGAGTTTATTGTGTAATTATTGTTAAGATTTATGCGGTGAGGGTTTGTGGTAGACGCGTCTGAATCATGTGGTCATGATCCACATGGCTATTGCAAAAACTCCCCCCGTCCAGCACTTTCGCCGCCGACAGAGTTTATTTTTAATATTAAAAACATTAATGTTGGTAAAAATTTGCATTAGCTGTCGAAATAAACGCAAAAATATCATTTAATAAAAGACAAGAAGAAAGCGATCACTGAATACAAAATATTAAACGGTATTATAAAAGGAATTCGAGAAACGCGAATTTCTCTGGCACGCATTATTCGCGTAATTCGCAATAATCTGAAATTCGCAATAATCTGAACCTGAACAATTTGAATCTGTTTAGTTTTTAATTTTATGTAAAAATCATTGTTTTGCTGGTATTAGAAAAATCCACAAACAACACAAATTTTGCGTGAGCAATTTCACGGAAAGCGATACTAGTCAAACAGATTCGAAAAAATTTGTCCAGCAATGAACACAACGTACAGAAGTGGTACGTCAGTGTGTAAAATGAAATACTCGAAATCGTCTAGGAAAACCCTTTTCTTAGCACATAGAAGTTTCCTAGTCCGGCGTTTTAGATACGTCGAAAGTATGGTAGCGTAGTATTCGGCACGAAGTTAATTCTACTGCTTTGACTGTTTCAATTCTTAAATATGCGATGGAAGATGCGCAAACGATTTAGATGAAATGATACAACACGATCACTTCGACATGAACAAACGGAAAAATAGAACGCTGAAGCTCAAAACCTTCTTAATTTTACAACGACAACTTCAATGCCAACCTACACGGTCAAAAATGTACGGATAGGCGTAGCGGTTTACCGAACTAACCGTACAATGAAACAGTCGAATGGCTTGTGGGATATTTGGCAACTAGTGGTGGTCGATCGCATCATAGAAGAGTAGCAAAGATCGTCCAACCGTCCAGTGGATCAAGCTGTACTGCTGGTGAAGTTAAGAGATTTTGGCTTTAAATTTCTTTGGTTTGGCGCATTCCCATTCCATCCTTCGATTAGGTCCGTACGCCGTCTAGCACGTGTGCAAATCCCTTTATGCGGGCCAACGTTCTAGCTCGCGGCTCGCAGTGTTTCACCCGCGGTGGAAGCCTCCGTTCCGGGAAGCTTAGCATTACTGACCATGGCCACCTACTCCGGTGCTGCAGCAGAAATGGAACGAAACGGAACGAAACGGTTAATCCACTAAATTGATGTGCTCCACATTGGAGCAAGAGCGCTTCCGTCTCCACGCCGATACTTACACGCATTCATCTACATACATTGGCGGCTCGAAGTAACTGTTGGTTCTGTTTCTCATGATGCTGTTGCTTCGCTCGAAATGCTTTTTTTTCTCCCGTTCGCTCTTGCACTTCATCTCGGTTGGCCTACTTTGTCCGCTCGACTGTGTAAGTGTGTGCTACGCAGCCGACGATGGCAACACAGCCGAAACCGAAGAACTGTTGGAAAATTCTTTCCCGCGCTCACGATGAATTTTCCGCTTACGACAGCGATTGACAGTGGACGGATACCAAGCGCTTTTCCGCTACATTCGTTTCGTTCGATCGCTGCAAAGAGCGGCCGATGCGTGATCAAAGCACTGAAATGTTCGAGCTAAACCTTTTCGAGGAGCCTGCACGCAAAGGTACGGCAAAGATCCCAGCCCACTCGTGAGCAGTCTGAGTGCAGTGCGCACCGCATGCACATCCCCTTACTGTACAGGGAAAATGAGTTACCATGCGATGGCAATGACAAGCGGGTGAGAGAGTACTTCTTTCCATTTCTGTGTTCATTTTCTTCGCAGAACACCGAGGAAAATGCATACGCACTCACCAAAGCATCCACCCACCCATTAGCACTAATACACGCACCGCACAACATACACACACACACTCGGCACGAAAGAGAGCAAATGATAATCCGAAACCGATGGCATGGTTTCGGCATTTTGAAGGCACGGTTAATACGTGGACCCGATTCCTCGTATCCCCTCGCACGCTAATGAGGTACTTCCGATATGCGACTCTCGATGCCTAATGCTTGCTCGGTGCGTTCGTACGTCAGGTTGTAGGACAGTGCAATCTCGTCGCCTTTTGTTTTGTTCGATTCGATTTCGGGGTCGTTCGATTTGTTGTTCCACCCGGTGTTATCAGTCGATCGCCACCCCGCTACAATACACCTGTTGTACGAAGGGTTAGTATGGGAGGATACGCGCGTCATATCCTTTCGGTGAGAGATGCTGAGATACGGCGCGAGACCAAAACAAAACGCAGAAGAAATGCACCAGAAGTTTCACCAGAAATGTGCCGGAATGAGAGAAAATGGGTTTCGGTTAGCGGTGAGAATAGCACACAAGCCGGGCCGGGGGAACCGGCTTGTTCGCTAGAAGACGTTCTAACATCGCGAACATTCGTACAGTGGACCGTGTTAGTGCCGTTCTAACCATCGGACTGGTTTTAAATAATCGGCGAAAGTAATTCGTACGTGGTTTTGTGTGTAAGGTAGTGCAAAAAAGCAGTGTTTTTGTTTTGGGAAAACCCAAATGCAGAATGAAAAGCAAACAACACACTTTTCACCCACCGTCGCCCGCTCGGGGGGGTGATGATATAAGAAGTACAGGTTTAACGTCTGTTGCATGTGTTCGGTTGCTCATTGTCAGCGTTTTTGAAATACGAATTTGCAATCATGCTCTTACATCGCAACATTTGTAAGTGAATCTTAAGTTAGGCAACTTTTGATCCAATATTAAGTGGTGATAATACATCATTTTCCGATTAGCTGCCGTTGGTATGAAGTGGTGTGATAGTATTACACTATCAGCTGTTTATGTTGATAGTAAAAGCAGAGTGAAGTGGCTGTACCGACAATGCACTGGCCGTGGTTGGAGAGGGCTTAAATACGAGTCACCCAAAAAAAAAAAAAAAACAGACAAAATGTTCAAAATTTGTAAACCTCCGCCCAGCAGGTTCGTCTTCCAACATGTGTTGCTTGTTGTTACACACTGTCCCATCCTGCCCTCCTTCGTACAGACAACTTTTGCACTGACTTGGACCGCAGCGGCTTTGTGTCTGTTCCTCTTTCTCGTCGCGGCGCATTAACAAAACTCCCAACACCGTGTCCGTGTGTTGGTGACATTCCACTGGCTACCATGTGATAATGTTTACAGGTGTTTTCCGATGCTTTTCGATCCCTACCGGTACCCAAACGGGACCCCACGGTACATTGTTATCGGCCCGCGAGAATGCCACTGATATAACACACGTCTATCGAGGAGAATGGCGATGATAACGATGCCGAAAGGGTTGCATCGCCCAAGCCCCCCTCGCTCTCCCGTTCAGTGAGTATCATGCATACGTTTTAGTTGAAACTGCCAGCACAGCAAAAAACTTAAGTGCAAAAACACCTGTAACACTGCTTCTAGTATCTGTATCTTACTAGCTGTCAGTTTGATTAGAAGCAATCGGCCCACATGGGAGAGATTTTATGTGTCAACGCGTACATTCTGTGTGTGATTACGTTTTTCCGAAGTTACTTATTATTGCGTAATTGGGCGCTAGCAAATTAGTTGTAATCAATGGGAAAATGATATTAATTACCAAGTAGTTTGAAAAATATTCCCCAAACTCATACTGTTGCTGTATAATGCATTGATAATGAAGCATATGTTGATGAGCATGTGATTGAACTAGTTTCAATGTACACTCTGTCCTGTAACTGTCACCCGTGTCGTTTCAAACCATTGAAACCGGTGTTGTTTCCACACATTCCGTAACATTTCTCCAATGTGTCTCCGAGAACGTTCTTCAATTTCCCTCGCAAAACTCGAACCCGTCGTCGTACGATGTACGGCAGGCAAATCTTCGTCCACTTTCAAATCGTTCCCGTTCTGCCTTCACCCAGACGCGCTTTCGTGCTCATGCTCGGTGGCTCGCCGTTTGCCCGTGCGCGCCCCTTTCCATCCATGTCCACGCTCACCGAAATGCCGCTCGCTTTCGCACGTAGTTAGATAACATTCTAAAATCGATTTTGAAACGATTGCCAAAACGGGGAGAACTTCAATCGGCAACGGGGCAATCCCGGGCGACGGGTGCCACTGTGTTACAGAAGCTCATAAATGGTCGATTAGCAGCAGTGCGGCAAACAGGTGGCGCTCTGTGTAGAATCGCGACGTACGCGGCACCGGCCACCACCCAACTTCCGTTCTGTGTCGTGCGTTGGTTTTTTGGTTTGCGTTGCTCGGACACCGTGCAAAGAAAGCGGACGCGCATTCATCAGTGCTCGGGTGCGTGATAGATTATTTTTGGATCGCGTCGCGGTTAGGTTTTGCGTGTTTGGCGTGTTTCGGAGGGGGCAGAACCTGGCCCAATGGTTCGGCACGGCCGTTCAATCGGGCCACCGGTCAGGTCGGTTCGGCGCATTGGAATGAGATCCATCCGATCGGACGTTACCCGTACCAAGAACCAGAATGGATCACGTAAACAAATTGCATTCAGCAGAACTAACAATTCTGTTTAATGAAGTTACGTGCGAGTGGAACATGTTTATGGTATTTAAACTTGCTAATCTCTGCGTATAGTCCGCGAATCGCTACCATATGTTAAATGTTTTCGTGTAAGATGGTTTAATTTCCAACTAATATGGAGATGATCTATCACACAGTTGAAGTTTGTTAATCGTTGTTTTATTTAAACCACATCAACATCTTTGTTTCTGTACAGTATTGATAAAATTTAGAATGAATGTTCCAAATTAAGAAGCTATCGGACAGTTTGATGTTTCTTTTTTTGTTACTACAACGGTAAAATATGGTATGGTGAGCATAACTATTTAATGTTATTGCTACAATAATGCCTATCGATGAAGTATTGTTGCCAATTCTAGCTGATTTTATCAGCCATATGTTAAAACCGCGTTTGTTGTTGTTGTGTTTTGCTTTGCAACATATGCTAGGTACGATTCAAAAATTTGAAGGGAAATTAGAACCCGAAGTGGAATGTTTTCTGCCAGAAAACTTCACTGTTCGCATACGTTTACACACGCCGGGCGCAAAACTGCATTCTTCCCGGCTCGGTTGCACCTCAAATGCACCTTAAAGTCGTACCATATTGTTTATTTGTTCTGGACAGAATAGGAACGCGCTAACCATACCATTTTCTCGTTTTTCTCGACCGGCGCAAAAACCAGACGCGCGCCTGTCCGTTGGGTGGTCGTGAATTCGAGTATCTACCCCAGGAAGGCAGGAAGGGAGCAAACCGAGCGAAGGGTGCAAAGAATTGTGGACGGGAAGCTGCGAGGATGCGGGAAGAAGTAGGAATAAACAGCAGAAATGGCAACATTTACCGAGACGTTCGGTGTTTGCGTTCGGAAAGTGTGATGAGTGGCCGAATCTCGTAGAATGCTACCGTATGGAAAGGAAAGTGAAAAGAGTTCCCACCCACCCATCCCACCCGCTTCCATTATTCGTACGTCTTTCTAGGCCCCTTTGTGGGTGGTAAGAGGCGGCGATATGGACGGCAAGAGGATTTGTTTGGCAAGCAACAAGTTAGTACGCACGTTCTCAGCTTCTCTCCCTGGGAGAAAAGCGCACCTCTGACTGAGAGTTTGTTTCGTCTTGGCACACACGAAGCGTGCGGTAAAAGTGAGAGTAAAGCACCCCCAAAACGGAACTCAACGCTGCCGAGCTCCATCGTACGTTTTGCATCTTTCTTTCATTTGCGTAGTTCAGGGATGTAACACAGCAAATCTTGCGAAGCATTGAGAAAGGAGCAAATATTCACGCAAAGAGTTTAGATGGTAGCCATGCTGTCCAAAATTTCTGATTCGTGATTTTTGTTTACAATACAACATTTTAATGTTGATGTAATGTTGATAAAATCTGAACATAATTTATTTGAATAAAATTGAGAATTGGTAATTTCCGTAGGTTTTATCATTTTTTGTTTTTGCAATGTTTCCAATGGTTTTTCGGTTCTTTAAATTTAAAATACAACATTAACGGCATTTGGTTACATTTTCATATTTATTCATATTTCTGGGTCAACAAAAAAAAAAACAATTATTCGACTGTAAAATAATGTATACATAGAAACAATTAAATCATCTTTTAGATATTTTTTTACAAATCAATTTTGCATTTTCATTTATTCTCAATTGTTATTCGACTGTTAAATTATGTGTCCATAGAAATAATTAATTCATCTTTTAGATATTTTTTTATAATAAAAATTTGGGAAAATTTTAATTTTATAAAACATACACGATGTAAACGATTCATGGAGATAATAATCGTTATAGTGTCACACACTAAGGAACCTAAATGATTATTATATAAATATTCAGGTCACTTAATCTCTGCCAACTTTATGTCATATTATAAATTGTATGTTGAAAACGTTATTTTGTTAACGAATTGTAATTTACATTCCATCTTTTATTGCAAATAATGATCGTTTTGTTCAAATAAGGTTATTTTCTTTTTGCCTAATATTTAGAACAAAAATACCATTGATGTTCGTTAAACATTATTTCGATTCAGTACTATAGGTGTTCGATTTCCCTAGTTTTTCCTTTAAACATTTCAGTAGACACCATTCTTTGGTATCGCTTCGCCTCTTGCGTATACTGGTATGTTTGACATTCCTGCATCAACCTTCTTAGTTCTCTTTCTCTATCCGAAGCGCACGCTCGCACCGTGAGTTACGCGTCCATACCAAACGCACAACTACCCGCTGCTGTTGCGGGAAGGTGGGTGGGAATTCGGAGAAGTTCAATGTGTTCTAGGTGTTTAATGATAACGGTCGGCCAGTGATAAGGATCACCAGCCGTGCGAATGAGACCGACCGTGGTGTGCTTTCGCTGGAGGGGAAGAGATAGCGTCATATCGCGACTGGAGCGGGCGCCCAGTTAGCGGTAGATTCGTCCATCAGCCCGGCTAGGAATGGTGCGAGTGTCATTCTCTTTTAGAGATTCGCCCTTCCTTCCCTCCCCCCATAGGTCGCACCATCCCGGACGCACCTTCCGTTGCACCACTACTCACACCCCATACCATTCGTTCGTATTCCGATGGTCGGCTTTGGTGGTTCTGGCGTTCCTTCCCAGCAGCGAAAAGGGCAATCTCGGGCTGGCCTCATCCTATGTGGACGCGATACGTAGTATACGGTGTGTTTAGCACAGTGTTAGAAGGACAACGTTACGGTGTGGACGTCAGTGCGTTCGCCCAGTGGTTCTAGTGATAGTCGTACTACCAAAACAATAGGTGACTGTGAGTCGAAAGGGACGAACAATTGTTTATTGCAGAGCTCTACTTGTTAGAATATACTGCACATCCTATTTTAACCATTTGTATTCTCGCTAGAATCTTGTCCCCCTATTGCAGTAGTGTGTTTGTGTACGCATAATGGTGAGAGTGAGAAGACGTTCTAGATAACTGATAAGAATCTCCAAGTTGCCAAGACATCTGTCCACCCTGTTTCACCCTATTTCCCTATGCACAGCCGCGCTCAAAAAGAGAGTTCTTTTCTCCCCTTCGCAATTTTCGGCACCCATTCTTAGCCGACCGGTTCCATATGGTTCGGTAGCGTCGGATGCCAATCAAGAACATATGGAAACGGTTGTACCCGCACACCGCAACCTTCCGAAGCTAGCGTTGGAACAGAAAGTTACTCTTATCACACCGCATCGCTCTCCACCCTTTCGTGCCACCGTTCGTTGTCCCCCGCCACCCTTCTGCTGCTAGAAATTCTGGCCGAAGCTGACCGTTTCCCGCCCTTATCTGTCCATCTATTCCCCGAGCGCGGTTCGCGGGTGTTTGTCTTGAGTCACGTGTTTTTGCGTCTTTCAGTCAGTCAGTGCCATTCTTTAGCGCGAGAGGTACACCGTTCGAAATATTTTGCCCATCGCAATCTGCTACACATTTCAAGTGGTTTGTTGTCGTGTTGTGTGTCCTTCTGGAGGAAGACCAAAGCTTCCGGATGGTACAATATGCGCGCGGGGCGTACCGGTAAGCAGCAATATGGTTCGGTTAGCTAACGCCTTGTGGGGCGTGTTTCGTGGAAGTGCGGTTAGTTGAACTGATTGGCGATTCTAGAACATATGTTCAACGGAATAGACGCGTAAAACTGTAAATTACTTGGTAGAAATATGTGATCAATTTAATTCAACTGTATGATATAGTTATGTAGACATATTTGTGATAAATCATGTCCCGTGCCATATTATTTTAAAAACCATATTGTGTAGAATTGTGAGAAGAATTCAAATGTTATTAAATTGCGATAAAGTAGTCACAAACAATATCTTTTCGAAATAAAATATAATGTTAAACATTCTGACTACAACAATTTCTAAGCGACTACGGTGGGAAGAAAACGAAACATATGTTTAAATTCGACGTGTGTATTTTATCATCATATGCAATTTAAATGCAGCGAATTAAATGTTTCTAACTAAAAATAGTTTACTTTTTCTATCAAAGTATCAAATCAACCCGTTTTCCGTGTAACAGCTGGTGGTAATTGCTTTTCATACTTGACGGTCAACGGGAACATACGGGATTCCAATGTCGTTTGGCAAAGTGCTATCACGAATTTCAATCAAAATGTGTTCAGTTTCATTAACATACATGTAGTGCCATCTTGAGAGTCCAATGAGTTCGCTCCCCGTTTTAGTGTTAAATAAGAAAATGGGGATCTTTTATTCAATTTTGATTGATGCATTGTATAATGTCGTTACTCATTCTAAGTGTTTACTCGTCTTAGAGAGGGAGAGATAATTTTATCTCCGGCTGATAAATTCGCGTTCATGCTTACTTGCGCAGTCATTCTAAACTTATCTATAAAGCATTGGAAAAGTTGCTGTTTCCGGTTATTGTTGTTAGCAGCGTGTGCTGCAGGTGCTGGCACGGAATGTGATAATTGTTTCACGTTCTATGCCGAAGACTGTAAAATACGGTTCATTGGTGTATTTTATGTACACCTATTGACAGATGAAGTAACATGAAATGTTTCTTTGCACCTGTAAGAAACGTTTTGCGCCGTATCAAACAGTGAATCAACGCATGCCATTCCGTATCTATAGAACGGATTACGTTACCCAGGGCGAGTGACAACTGTCGGGCGCAAAGTGGGAGCAAATTCCGTTCAGTGCAAAATACAATAAAAAATAAGCGAAGAACACGAGCTGCCTGTATGTAATTTCATTTGGTCAGCAGTTGCTAGCGGGTACCGATAAGAGAACACAATGAAGAACGTACTGGGGCAGTTTCTTATCGTTCTGATGAAACGCAGAAAAGCCTTGCGCTTCAAGGTAAGGCGGTTGGGGAACAGATTTCGAGGTTCGTGCTAGAAAAGAAGATAAAGCCATCCGCTCCCCTTACCTTTCTGCGGTGGTCGTCGTTCTAAACCTAATTTTTGATAGGCTGGCACTGGACCAAGGGATCAAATTGACGCAGTCTGCGGTAGATAGCGGTCGAACCTACCGTTTCCTACCGACGGTTGTAAGGGTGTCTTTAGATATGACCCGATTCTCGCAGAGAAGCATTCATCGTGCCTGTGCCAGAGATCAACGGTGTGTATATGTTGACGCTGAAGGCAGCCCGCAGGTTAGTTGGTTCGACGGAGTTGTGCCAGGTTGAGGCTTTGAGTTTGTTCGGTATTCATTTTGGGAGCTCCCACGTGAGCGATGTGTGTGCCCTAGTATGCATCAGTGTGCTGGGCAAGCTTATTGCTAGTACATGCGCCTGCGCACTCCGGAGCGTGGGTAAATGGCACGTTGATTCATCTCGTGCACGTTTCGGCTGGAAGTTAGACGATCGCCTGCCTGTAGCACTGTTTACGTTCTTCTTTCTACCGAAAGCTTTCGCTTAAACGTTAGCCTACGCTTTGGAGAAATTGTTGGAAAGCATATCTCTCGTATTTCTACCGCACTCGCTCGGAAGCTTATAGTTTGGCGAAACCGTTGGGGCAATGGTAGTTTTCCATCTTCTCTTTACTGTGCAGGGTTCTCTGTACCGGGATTGTGTTGCGGCTGTACCATTCTCACTCGCGAAGAAGATCTACTTCGGTTCGGTGCTTTCAGTGGCCTGTTTTCAGCAGATCTTACCGTTCGTTCCTATTGCGATGGGCATTTTTACTGCGTAGCCTTTGATTTGACTGTCCAGGGTTGTGCTAACAGTAACACGTTTCGGCCCTTGTTTTCTTTATGGTTTGGAGTGCTTTATGATTCAATTTAATTAACGTAAGCTTTATATTTTAAGGTTACAGTCTAATTAACTCGAGAAGGTTTTACATTTCTCCTCATAAATAGTGAGAAGACGAATAGGGAATAACACATCATATCTTCATATGTTAGTATGCTACTATACAAACTTGTAAATGCAAGTAATGAAGATATGGTTACCTCGAAAATATGGAGAAATAATTTAAAAAACAAAAATAAATAAAATACAAGCAGTCCCCGAGATACGCGGTACCTCTTATACGCGGTCTCGGAGATAGGCGGATTTTGGAAATTTGACAGCTGTGTTAGCAAAAAAATCTTAGCAAAAAGGTGAATAATATATGTCAAAAATAGTTTCCCTTATCATATAAAAGATTTGTTCTTAGTTCATTCTTTCATAACGTACCCAGATTTGCTGATTAAATTAAGTGCACAGAAGGAAGTCAACTATATAACTTTGAAGAATAAACGATTTTACTCCCGGATACGATTTACGAGAACACGCTGACTTTTCCCCGATATATTAGTACCTCCGATATATTAGCGTACCTCGAAGACTGCCTTTAATTTTATTGTAAGGAAAAAAATAACAATTGAAAAAGCACATTGAAAAAGTGTCTATCATACAACAGGCTTAATTATTCCTTCTTTGTTTAGTGAAAAATAACGCTATTGACATTTATTTTTTCTTGCTTCTACCAAAACAACTATAAACGTATTAGATCGTTAGTAAGTATGTAATTATACAGTCTCTTCTATTTCATCCATCAAATATTTCAAAACTGATTTATGGAATAAAATATAAAGCTACCGATGGTATGGGATGGAGCGTAAAGGGTCCAGCGTGGGACGCGGTCCGCTACTTGAAGGAGAAAAAAAAATCAGAAAACAGCTGAAACAAACGTTTTGTTGAAGCTTTTTACCATGCTTGAAGACCCACGCACCAAACGATCTATCAATAGAAACCGCACTGAACGAGCACGCCGTGGAATTTCTTAGCTTAGCTTCCTCCCCGACTGCCCCATTTCTAGCAAACCCTTTCCGGCCACCCTTTGCACTCTCGGGCACCGGCGGGTTGCAGCAGTTCCTGTGGTACATCTTACCTCAATTGGCTCATTTGTTCTGTTTCCTCTCTTCCCACACATCGCGATCGTTTCTGATTTGTTTGCGCTTTCTTTCCACTTTCCCATCGCTACTTTGTCCGCTTGGCAAGCTGTGTGAATCTCTCGCGTTCGCTGCCGCTCTATTGCACGGTTTTGGTGCCCGGGTGGATCTCTTCGCTCGAGACGGTCCTAGACTCCACTGTTGCACGATCGCTCCTTCTTTCCACGCCAACCGATTAAAGCACATGTCGTTCCGAATGGTTTTCTATTCTTCTACTTTTCTCTTTGAACTTTCTTCTTAGAGATTCGAACGATCGCGCAGACGAGGAAACGGTTTTCCTGCTCGCATCTGGGCGAGGTAGAGCTCGCCATCTTATCCCCGCTTGTACATGCTGGGGCACAATACAGGCGGGCTGTTTAAGGCTGGATTCTATGCGGTGACTGTTTATTCTCGTTTCTTGCTTTTTTTTCACCCATCTCCCATGACATGGCTTGGTGACCTGGATTCGCAGCCGAACGGAAGAATCTTGCCCGTTTAATGATTCGTTGAACGGTCTTCTTGTTCGCCCCAAACACCTTTGTCCCAATTCTGGTACAAATGGTTTGAACCGGATGTATAGTTTTGTGCATGGTGGTACCGGGGCTGTAAAGACTTTTAGGTAAGAATAGCTATTGCATATTGTCAGGCAACAGTTGTAATTAAGTATGAAGTTTACTTTACAATAAGATTTAACAAAAGTGTTGAACAGAACCGAGTGTCAGCAAATTACACTTTTAGCACTGAAATTCAATATTCGTGCTTTAAGAATTTGACCAATAAAATGCTGCGGTAGAGCCCTATTCAATGCAACCGGAACTTGGAATGTTGTACAAACGCATGTTCAGCTAAGAAATTGCAGAACTTCGTCGTTTCCCGTCGCTACTTCTGTTTCAATTTGACCTGACTTTTCTCACTCCGACGAGTACCGAGCCACATGCACATGCTCAACACAGCGGAGTCCGAGACCTAGAAAAGAAAGCGTCCCGGATTCATGTTCGTTCTGCTTTGCGGTAGACGTTCATCATTCGTTCGTTCATGCGGTAGCGGTGGGCTGGAAATATTTGCGGGCGAACGTGCACAGCAACAAGGGTATGCCAGTGGATGGGGTCCGTAAGTTTATGCGGGAAACGGGTCTGGTCCGGCCGCACTGCACTTAACGAGTGTACAAAACTACGGTTCTTCTCAGAGCGGCCAACGCGTCTGCGCAAACGCGCACGGTAGGTTCTGTTCGCCGTCTTTCATTTGAAACTTTCTTCAACCGAGCGACCGACGGTAAGCGACTTCGAAGCTTTGGTAGAGAGTATTAGTTGTAATAATGGAACGAGACAAAACTATCGCAGTGCGTGTGTGCGAGCTTTTGCTATCAATAGTGAACCGAAGAGCGGATGAGCTATTCACGTTTAACTCTGCACTTGCGTAGACTCAGACGGCAAGGGTAGGAAGCCATGCCGAGAGCCCAACAGAAACAATCCGTTCCGAAGGGCTGAAAAGAAATTACCTCCAACCACCCCCCGGGTGCAGGTGAAGATCGAAAAAGAAAGAGAGCAAACCCCTTCGAGAATAGCTTGCAGGAAAGCTCGCATTACTAACCGAACGGTGTAAGTGGCACTCTCCGAGCGAAAGAAAGCTCTGCGGAGCGTGCTCCGTGCGAGTGCGTAAAGGAGGGACTGTGGGACCCTCTCGGTTGCACCCGTTTTCGCGCGGTGTACCATCGCGGAGATAGCGCGAAAGAGAGCCAACATTGCCGCGCTTGTCTTTTACGGTGGTGGTGGTCTTCGGCGAGTATCCTAACGCGTCTCCAGCGCTTTCGAGAAAAGAAGGCTCCGCCTGGTCGGCTGGCAGAATCACCGATCAGATCAGATCGTACCGGTGGCGCGAACGATCCAAGGGGCGCAAAGCAACAGTCCGCAAACCGTCTTCGGAGTCTGGCAACGTGCCTACCGGGAGTTTCGTTGTGCTCGGTAACATTTCTTTCTTCTTTCATCTGCCAGGCAAAACATTTCATTCCAAGCATTGGTGTGGATTTTGCTGAAGTGTGTATGTGTTTGTGTGCACATGGGTGCGTGTAGTGGTGCGAATGGCTCACTCAACCTACAAGGATAATGTGCATCAGATGTACTCGGGACTGAGCAGAAGCGATTATTCGGCCAAATGTGTTAATTTGTATTCTATTCCACAGAAATCAGCGAGCGAGTAAGTGGGAAAAGAAACACTCGGTTATACATCCTAGCCAAAGTGTTCAAGTAACACGATCGTGATCGTAGTAATCGTTGTATGAAGGATAAGAAAGTGCATACAAGGAATGTGAATGTGAAATATGTGTCGAGCCAAGTGCGTTCTCGATGATCCCGTAGCAATGTTGCCACTTGGAATGTCGTCTCCTAGAGGACACTAGACTGTGGTGGTTACTACGAATGCTACTAGTTTATTGCAGCTCTATCTTGTGATCGAAGCGTGATTGTAAAGTGCAACAAATAACAAATCTTAATTTTGACTGCTCAACGAAGGAGCACATGAGAAAAAAAATCAATTTGGACGTGTCGAGTTCAACACAGTGGCAGAAGTGAACAGTGACAGTTGTAACGTGAAGTGATAGTTTGGTTCTGTATATTGCAATACAAGCAGAGTTAGAAAGCTTGAAAGTTGAATCGTTTGCGAAACGAGTGCGTATGTGTGTAGGAGGGGCATTCGGAAGATGTCGCAACAGTTGAACGCAGCCAGTCACTGTAATACTATGCTCGGTAGTATTGCGAACAGTATCGGAACGAACAATAGTATCGCCTGCAGTATGGGCAATAACATCCCGAACAATTTGACCACTTGTGCTACCATCCCCAACAGTATGATCGCCACCATGTCCAGTCCGGCCGGTAATGCGTCCAACGGTCCGACCAGTAACGGCAACAGCAACGGTGGAACCGGTGCTAATGGCAGTAGCAACGGACCTTCGTCGACACCGGCGACCCCAACCAACAATTGCCAGTCAATCCGTTACTGCTGTAAGTAGCCCCATTTGACATCTACTCTTTTATGTATTTGCCTGCCAGTCAGTCCCAATCCAGCGATATTTTTCACATCAAATGATGGTTTGCGTTGAGACCTCTTTGCTACGACAAGAGCCACATCGGCATAGCTGAAAAAATAGTTTTTTTTTCGCTTCAAGTAAACCCTTACCATGAAAATCTTAAACTCTCAAAAAAATGTCGCCGAAACTCTCCAGGAATATAGGGGTATTTTCACCGGGGTCTACAAAATATTTCGACGCCTCGTTAAAACACTCTTAGATTAGGTTACGAAAGGAGGTTTGTTTCAATCGGCATCAGATTCGATTCTTTGTTGTTATCAGCACCATGACATACAACAAAGCTCAATACAATCATAGTTGCTAAATTTCATGGCACCAGAATCGCAACCAGCTGATATTTTGTAACAACAACGCTACATCTAGCTCTTGTGTGAGTGTGGCTTACTTCTGATTCTGATAAGCCATCGCACTGATTGATTAGAATCCTTTCTTCTCCCGATGGAGCGATAGATCGTGGGTCATTCGCACTGTTTTGCCCTCATACACCTGCAGCGAGGAAAAATAATCAACTTGCTCTCGTTTAGTTTACCCCCACCCCTAGTAATAATCATCTACGATCGATCGTTGCCCCGTGGAGGCTCTCCTATCTGGTTGATCTTGTGGCTTAGCATGATGGAAGTGCTGAATGGATTGTGGATAGGCACGACGAATGGTCGAGAGGAGTGTGTGAGAGAGATTAGTAATTTCAGCTTCAACCCCACAAAATGAAGTGGCGGCGGCGGTGGTGGTGGTGGTGGTGGTCTTACGTTAGTGGTGCGGAGCTGGTTGCCGTGCTAGTGATCGTACAGCCCCTAGTAGCTGCATGACACGGCCTAGCACAAGGGTTGAAGAGAAATTTTCATTCCGCTTTCTAGCTTTCTTTCCGCTGCGTTCGTTCTCCTTTCTTCCGACTGCGCCCCCACCGTTCAGCATTGGTGGAGAGCTATGCGGTGGCTTTCCTTCTCGGCTTTCTGTCATCTTCTTTCATTCCTCCCGTCGCGGGAACCCGTCCCTCCGTTCCTCTCCACCATGTTCCGTACCACCCAAAAACCCATCTCATGCTGGAACGTTTTTTTTTCGCTTTTCTGCCTTTTGTCGCCTTTCTTCGTTGCGATTCCGATCATGCTGACGACGACGTGTGACGAAATTTGAGTCGCGTTTTAGACGAAACCCACGGTCTGAAGGCACTCCTTCCAAACGCTCTGCTTCCTATCGTGTACTTTTCGGTAACTAGCATACGCAAGCGATTCATGCAGCAACCCCAAACTGTCACCCGTGGCGAAAGCAAATTGTTGCACACGAAGAAGAATGATTGTAATTTTATTTTGAAACCCTCTTCAACCTTTACCTGCATATGTCGATTTCATTTCTCATTTCATTTCTCGTCAATATAACTCAATGCTCGTGGTTATCGTTAAAATTAAATCAAAATACCCGGAGCTGATTCCCCAATACAGAGTGATTCTTTGTGCAAAGAAAGTTGCTTTGGAAAGCCGTTAATGCCTCCAATTAAAGGGTCGATTAAATAATGCATAGAGAGCTATTATGGCAGTACAAGTTATTCAATGCAGCCATTCAAAAGTTTAAAATTTTTAGATTTTTGTTATCAGAAATCCATTTTTTTATTTAAAACAATGCTTAGTGATGTCATTCCTGATCGTATTTAGTATCTAAAGATATTTTTTTGTACGGTAAAATTCTACGTTCGTAACATACATTTTTTCATAATCCTTTGATAATTAAGGACTAAATTTTAATTCTATAAACAGTTTGGGCAGTGGTGGATCCGGGTCAATCAATCGGACACTCACACTTTACGTGCGTTTAGTCACACCCTTGTCGCTTCTTCGGTAAATCCAAAGAGAAAGAGATGAAGTGATAAAGGGAGTGAGAGCGAAACTCCGAAGTTCGTTTATTGCGTCGTGGCCTCGCGATCGCAATGAGCGACAGGTGCGGTAGAAAATTGCAAAGGCTCAACGATCGATCAGGACCTGTTCGATGTGAGGGATGTTGTGGGGTGAATTTTTCGGTGTTGTGAATCGGTGATTTATCACGGAAAAGCGAATGGGAGTTTCTCGCACGAATAAACGTATGCAATTTCGTACGATCACTTGTGAAAGGATGCAGAATACGTAGGGATGGTACATTATTTACGCTTTCCAAACAATACTACCAAGTACAGCAACAGAAGGGAGTAGCTGTCAGAAAAAAAAAATAATTAAATCATTCACCCTTTGTGTGGATGAAAAAGGTACTAATCTATGAATAGTTCTTTTAAATTATCCATCCATATGTGTCGTCAGACTAGATCCATCACTGCAATTTCGAATGTTTCGAATGATTGTAACCAACGATTCGACTGACAGGAACCTTTGGGTTTTCGAACAGTACCCAATTCCAAAAAGACAGCTGAAGGTATTTTCAATTTTAAATGTCACTTTATGAACAGCGTGCTACTTCAAAAGCATGACTCGTTCGTGTTCCATTGGTCTACATTCATGTTGAAATCCCTTTATTTACATCTGACCATCATTTATCAGTGGTTTTATGGTTTGTTTATCCCTTGCCCTACGGCTCGATCCCTTGCTCGAACTGTTCTTTGTCAAGAGCATTGCATATGGTAACATGAAAATCAGTGAAAGTTAGTTGATCGATGGTTGGGGTTGGGCATGCGCATCACGCTTGGGTATGTATTTTTTTTTTTCCTTAGCGCAAATTGACGCACTTACGCACACGCAAATCGGTTTGTACCGTACCTGCGGGCAGGTAGAGGTATAAACATGAAAGAAAATTGAAAAAAGGCTCGTTTGTCGTTCGGAAAGAATACTCTTGCTTGAGTATTTGGTTGAGTATCCAGGTTCAACCTGTCCTCGCGAGTTCGCAAGTGTCTCCCCGGGGGTTCATCAGGTTATGTAGAAGTGCGGGATAGTCCGTCTAGAGATGAATCGAGCTTCTCCTCTTTCCCCTCATACCTTTCAGCATGGCTTGAAATGTTCAATGGTTCGCCTGTTCGCAGAAGGAGATGGAATGTCTTAAAGACCTAGCCGGTGCCGCAAAGGCAACGCTGCAACATCGGTACGAATTCACGATTATCATCATCAAGACCGAGCACTGGTGCTTGGTGAAAGTCTTTCACGCGTTGTGAATTGTTTGGCGCTGTGTTGCCCTTTCAGGGCGTCGGGCATTCTTCGCTCGCTCTGGCATACGAAAGTCTCGATGGATAGGTTGACGGTTTTCCAAAGCACGCATGGAACAGGTCTGTGGTGATGAGTGGCGAGTACCTGCTACGTACCGGATCTATACGCACCGAAGGCGATCGTGCGATGATTCTTCACCAGTTTATTTTTTTTGTCTACCGTGTTTGCTTCTTGCTCTTGGATACCATGCAACATCCGCAAAGGGTAACCATCTTAACGAGCGGTCCGAAAGAGAGGGAGAAATATAATGTTGAAATCTCCGGTTTTGGGGAGAAGCCAGTTACGAACCAAAGGGGAAAAAGAATCTAGGTCAATCGACCCGGGGTGGGACCTCGACAAACGCTGCTGGATCGCTAGTGATCTTAAGATCACTTTCCACTGCATGGATACTGAGTCATGGCGGACCCGGTCATGAGATAGAGGTTCGCTGATTGTTGTTGGGTTTTTCCCCAAAAAAGTAATAGTAATAAAACAAGCAACCATTCGGATGGAGGAAAATCGCTACGTGTGTTATGTGGCATAAGATAACTTACACCTCAGCGAGCGCTCGACTTTTCACAAAGATCAATCAACACGATATAGTTGGGAAGTGAGAGTTGTGTAGAAATAGCAGCAAGTTGGCAGCATTTTACCGTGACCGAGCCGTAGAAGCCATCAGCATCGATGGTGATGGCACGCACGTCCCTACATCGAGGTATGTGTAGAAGCGGTGTGGTGACTGTTTGGCAGATCGAGTAGATCGACAGATGTCCCTGAGGCTTAGATTTCGACTCCGGTCGGTTCATTTCGTGTATAAGAATTGGTATAATGTACATCAATTGACATGAACTTAATGATTCCCACAAAAAAAAACATTTTAAAATAGTTTTACTAAAATTCTTATCCGATGAGAGGATGATGTAAGGCGCCCAAACATAGGTAACAAGTATGAACACATTTGTATTAAATGCTGCCGTTACCACTGTTGTCGTCGTTGTTGTTATTTTGGGTTAAGCCTGGTTTCGTAACTGCCCAGTAGATCCTCCCTCCCTGGCGAAGAGTCGAAGCTACTACAAACAACCCGTTCGACTGCTGGAGGTGGCTGCTAAGTTGCTTTCTTCGTTTTCTATTTTCTAGCTGAAGCTTTGTTATTTTGGGAGTTTTTGGGCGCTTTTCCCCACCATCTTAACAGACGTTCGTGTTTGCGAGAGAGGGAACAACAGGCCTAAATGGCCAACCCTTGGCCAACGCGAGGCAAACGTTAGCACCGCGTGTCAATAAACTCGAATTCGATTCACCTTGTGCCTGATGCCGTCGGTTTAAGGATTGTTGAAGAGTGACTGCATACAAACTATTCGCTCCAAGCGTTAGTCGTGGTGGCACCCCGCAGTCGAAGTAGTATATGTGATGGTTGCACATTGTAGTAGAAACTGCTATCTTTGCAGTGTTTTCTTTTGTGCCTCATCGAATATACGTTCATCGGGTATCTTCTGCTCGATCCATACTTATTCTTTGCACTCTCGATCGAGAGGGAAAGCTTTCACTGCTGGTTTCGTGTCTCAATCTGGCCACGATCCACCCATAACACCGTGCACACTAGTACCGTTTCGCGATCTAGGTCAACGGTAACGGTACCACGAAGGGTATGGAATTTATTATTATCTGCACTTGTATGGAGCTGGGCATGATGGTGCTGTTTCTTTTTTGAGAAGAATCATCTTTTCAATTAGGATTGTAAAGATACATTCTTTCAATATTTCAAAGTTCCTTTATTGCCTGACTTTCAAGATCCTTACGTTTGGGTGAATGAGCAATGCTTTTGAACCATAGTACTATCTACATCATACGTATACTCTGTACGGAATAATCTATTGCATTATGTATTTGACCATGCAAAGAGCAATGAAAGACAGTAGCGTCCGGTAAGGCGACGAACCTCTTACGATTCAATTTCGACCAAAACATAGCGGAAACGGTTTTTATGCTTACTTTCACTATCCAAACTATCCGGGTCTTGAGGACAGTGAGAACTACAGCAGTCGATTTGGGTAGCGAGGGAATATTAACAACGAAACAAAAGCAAAACATACCACGAATCTACACAAAAACTTGTCCCAAGGAGGAAAAAAGAAAAACGCACAATGGTGCTGGGAAAAGGAAACGAAACAAGAAAGACACACTTAACACACAATTCATTTCGAGAAAGGGTTTTAGAAAAGAAAGCATTCTTTTCGTTTTGGCAGCAGCTTCCCAGCCGCATGACACATTCCTCCCAGCCCTTCCCCGTACGTTGTGTTCGCCTTCGCCGAAATCTATTCCGTCGCGGCGGTGACATACATCCGCACCGCAACGTATGGCCGGCGTTGGTGGCCCTGGTAGTTGGCTGCTGGTGGAATGGTTGGAAATTGTGTATACCGAACGGTTACCGTACCGTTCGTGACCATTTGTCGCGCCAGCATACTTTTCACCGGTTGAGGTACGGAAAACAACATAAAAACATTAACGGGAAGAATGGCACCAACCGGGCAGGGAAAATGAATGCACGAAACAAGTTTATTCCGCTTTTCGCGTGGTGCCGAGGATAAAGGGGGAACCGTACGAATCCAAATCCAATATCAGACTGCAGCCGGTACCCGGTACCAAGTGGGTGAAGGACGTTAGCAGTTAGCTGGCAGCGCAGTTTTGGGTTGTTTCGGAAGAGTTTTATGGGTACCAGAAGTAATGCTGATTTGAGAATAATCATCAGAAATGGAAGCATTTTTCGTTTGACCTAGTTGAAACAAAAATGCTGTTGTTTACAGTAGTTTACAAATAAAATGACCGAGTATTTGAGCTGTTTAAAAAAGGCCACTGTATTTTGTGCTGTCCTAAAACAAACGAGAAGGCAAAATCGAATTGCAAAAAAAAAAATCATACCTTTTTATCTTAATTTGCCGAAAAAATATAGCTTTTAGAAGTATTCCAACATCAATTTTGTACATTTTTGCAACAGTTGCATCGTACGGTGTTGTGCGACACACCTTCTAATAATGTTCCGGTGGGTAAAATGTAAATTTTATTAGCAAACTTGCGGGTCCGGGTTCTTTTGAATGCAGGTCGGACAGTGAACACTTTAACACGTTTAAATTCTTCATTTCTGCGCGTTTTTCACTAGCAAAAGCCACCCAACTGATAATGGCAATGCTGGTAAAGCTGAAAACGATGATGATGATGACGCTCTCATACCGAGCGCGATTGGTGAAAGTCTTCTCGGTTGAAAGAGAAAATTCTTCGCCCATCATGCCATCATCATACATCGCCTGGTTGACTCACAAATACTCGCTCGCGATCTGTGGTACGATCTTTGCAACGAAACCAACCGGTTGCGAGAGGATGAGTGTACTAGGAGGAAAAAGAAGCGGAAGGCAATGTAGCAGGGCTTCTTGTATGATGGAGATGCCAACGGTTTGGCATCTCCGGGTGGGGTAAGCGGGACTGGGGTAAAATTAAGAAACACTTTCTATTTTGTCTTGCTGTTTTTCTTTTCTAATGCAATGTTTCGAACTCTGCAGTCTCACAGCGTTTCAGTTTCTGCTAGACACATGTTTAGTACGCTGATGCAGAATGTATACACGCGTGCGATTATGCTCGACTTTGCAGTGCAGAAACTATACCCAAGCTAGTTACTCTTGTGGCTCGTGAGCAGCCGAAGGATGTAACGGAAAGCTAATGATAGAAGATGATCGTTCAACCTGTACAAGGCTTATTTTCAGTATTGACCGGTGTAATGTTTCTGTGCAAAATGATGACGACACTGCATGATAAGTGGTTCACCACGATTACGGTTCGATGCGAGGTCGAGTTTCTTGACTTCTAAAGCAGAGGAGAAATTATAGTGGCAAAATCGAAAAGTGACAGTGCAATGAAAGAGAAAGCCGACAATCGTCATCAGCATCATCGGCATGCATATACATGTCATTATTCATCAATCTGCCGATCCTTGCCATTTCGTCGTCCATGGCTGGTGCTGAGAGGCCTTTGCTCTTTCCTTTTCTGTCTCACTGTTTGTTTAAAACTAGCAACAGGATCACAGGATCCCTGTTTTGAACAGATCATGACGCGTCAGAAAAGATCTTCACCACCCGACAGGTGCATGAAGCAGCAAAACAAACAGGAGTTAACCTAGTTTTCGGTATCCTTCGTTGGCATGTGAGCTTGATCTCCGATCTTTTGTTTTCCGTTATTCGACAAGGGAATGTATTCCAACCTTCATCCATATTCCAAGAGCAAGGGGTGCCCGGGTAGAGAGATTTCGTCGCTTGCAGCTTTTTGCTTAAGTTGAAATCTTTCACATGTACAAGGCGGTGTTCTCTTCGTACACTGTATTACCGTTTGGTGTTGCGGATGGTGGAAGTAACTTTCTCTCCCTCGCGGTGGTCGAACTAGCCTGGTCCGGGATGTTCTCGTTACGTTTTTACGAGCAAACTTCCCGCTGTTGTGCCTGCGTTCCATCCGCTTCCACCAACCAGTGCGATGACAACGGCTCTTCGAGGATAGCGATGTCACACCCAGCCGTGTTATTTGCGGCGTACCTTTCGGGTGAAAGTTTTCGTGCGCCATTCTCCCCGCCGGTCCACCGCCATCGTTCTTCCGCTTAAAAGTTGTTCTACCGCACGCTTAGGATTGCTGCGGGTAGACAGGTTTTTATTTCCATGCCCTTTGCTTGCGATTCCGGACATGAACGTTTCGAACCGATATGCAGTTCCAATGCACACGCGCAGTGTTCTGAGAAGTATGTCAAGCAATTCTGTACAAGCGAGGAATTTCTGTTCGTTTTCTCTGAAACGAAGTCCACAAAATGTTAAGGCTCGTTGGCTGAATGCTGCTCTGTAACTTTTTCTAACTGTTTGCATTTCTTTCTATCTACAGGGGAAGCTGATAAGGTTAAGACTCTGATTCGTCTGCGTGCAGAACTATCGCCGCTCTTCACTGGCAAACGAAATGCATCGAAATATGCTTGGGCGTAAGTATGCTTTACCATAATTTGAAACATTCATAATAACGTCGACAGATAGGTACACCTGGTAGTAGATCGCAAATTTGACCTAAAATCAGCAACTGATGGCGATATTTAAAGTTTAGTTAATCAGTGAAATCAGGAGATGTACTTTATGCCACTTACATTTTAGCCGTTAGTCGGCTATCTGCTACATAGCAAGGGTGTTTGGCTGAACATGTTTGGCCGTGCTTTGGGCGAATGATATTAATTATTCCATTTCCTACAAACCAGCGGAGAAGTAGACCACGAAACAGTACCCTGTGGACTGTTGTGGAAACGGATCGGAAGTAAGATCATTAGAAGCGAGAAAAACGAAACGAAATAAAATATGATCAAGGCGTCATGGCCGTCAAGGAAAGCCAAACCGAACCGCACATTGTGTGCGAGATTTGGAATGGAATTTCATTTTCACCTTTTTTTCGTCCATTTTCTTTGTCTCAGAAATGGTGGAACGGTGCAGGTAGATAGGGGTAGCTAGCGGAATCTCCAACGCGCACTGTTCTGCACCGAGGGCTCGATCAATTAGGGATGGCCAGTTTTTGGGGCACGCGAATGAGCGGATTTTCTTTTCCGTTTTTCACAGATTGTAGGATTTTTTGTGTGTTTCTTTTCTGGCACTTCTAGCCGCCGTAAGCTGGGGTTGTTTTTAATGGTTTTGATCCGGTTTTTGTAAAGGTAGTTATTTAGGGATGCATTAATATCGTACAGTGTTTGAAAGGGTTTATGGATTGTTGGCATTACAGAACCTGGCCATTTTTGTGCGTTAGCGGTTGTACACTTTTTGCTGTTGCTTTCTGGTCCAAATGTTGCTCTCATTGAAAGTTTTGTTAGACTAATGTGGTAACGAAATAGCAAAACCGATTTTATCGCACAATGAGTATCCATTTGTAGTGTGTTCGGTGTGGCGGAAGCCTAATTAGCGGTAGAAACAAATATAGCAGTAAAAAATCACCAACGCGTTTAGAAGTGTATAAGTTATTATTTGTTATAATAATCTCCAAATTGCGCACTAAAAACTCGTATTTGTATATTTTGTAAATTTTGTGACACATATTTGTGCAACTTTAGTTAGCAAAAATATGTACTATTAACACAAATCGGTCGGTTAAGATTTTTCTGCTAAGAAATGACGCTTGGTTGATCTCGTTGAATTCGTACAATATAGATGGAGAAGCATGATGTCGCCCATCATTTTTTGGAAAGTTTGTTTCAGCAAACAAAAACAACAACAACAACAACAAAATCACACCAACGAAACAACAAAAACAGGTCCCCTTCCGTTGATGTTCAAGAGACAAGGAAGCTTTCATCGAGCGGAGCAATCAGGGTAGGGACAGCATCATAACCAGAAACAGCCGCAAAGTAGAAGAATGCATCATCGCACGACCATACAAATGCGTCCAAGTCTTCTAATCTCACTTTCCGCCAAGCGGCCATACCAGCAAAACCTAGTAGCAGTAGCGTTAACTAAAAAAAAAAACAAACAAAACGAAAACCAATGCAAAACCATGCTGAAAGTGGCGATAAAAGTGAAATTTGCAACAAACAGTCGCAGACAAAACAACCGAATGTGGGGAAAAAACAACAACAACATATCCAAGAGGCAGAAGTAAACGATGAAGAAGTAAAGCACTCTCCATGTAAAACCATACACATACACACACACGCTCCGATTGGGGCTGCCCGATCAACGGGGCATGTGTGTGCAGAATTATGTTAACAACAAAGGGGTGAAATGGAATGTGCGAAGCGAGAGAAGCGAGAAACGACAGCGAATACGGGACCGAAGCACCATAGTCAACAATGCAATTCATCAGACCACCACCATAAAATGGCCACAAGGGATGTGAAGAAGTGCAAAAAAAAGGAATCCACTGTACTGGGTGAGGAGTGTGGATTGTGTGGTGCGATCGTGCGACTCCCGCAGATGACAAACTGCTGTCAGGCACGATGCGTTTGGGGCATGGTATGCAAATGTTTGCGCTCCAATCACGGTGCCTGTGTCGATAGTACGATACGCTTTTATCTTTTCTACATCAATGTTGGTTATGCTGCAGGCATGTGTTGTCTGTTCTACCTGCCAACATGCCTACGATTTGGAGAAATCAAGCGCATTCCAGCATACAAATTTAACGTACAATAGTTTGAAAATGTTGCCTTAATTATTTACTTCTCTACTCAATTAATTACAATTAAGCTCTACTTAATTGCTACTAGCATTATAACTCTTATTTTCTATTTTGGACTGACTTTTTATTATTTTTGTAGTCAAAATAAGAAATTATATACTGATGAAGTTATTATTAGCAGTGCACTATTATTAGCAACATTCCCAAAGCTAGATTGCTGAATCCTTGAGGATTCATGTATCTTTGGAATAGGGATTCAGATTCATTCATTCTGCTCAAAGATTCATTTAGATTTATGCATCTGAATCTGAATCACCCAACAATTGTTAAGACGCCTTCTAAGCACACTTGACGTACGCGCTTTTATCGTAGCTTTCTTCGGACTTTGCACTCATCATAATTGAAGTGCATTCGTTCGCCATGTTTCACTGATGAGACATTTTCTGATCGACTCAAGCACATCCCCCATGCGAACTGCACTGGAGGATGGAACTCACCAAGTTGGAAAATGTATGAGAGCCTGGACAGTCTCTTCTATCCAGCAGGTAGTAGGTAGTAGTAGGTCCCTGGTGAAAGTGCTCGGCTTTTAGCCGTTTGCCGGATCTGTTGGGCAGTCAATCTCATGCAGCACACAAACACACGGTCATGTGCGCTTGAGCTACACGTGTATGGTCGTAGCATTCCGACAAGGTCGTAGAGGTTCGACTCGAAGGAGTCTAGAAAAGCAAAACCGCGCGATAGAGAACGCAGTATGGCGGTCGGAGAAGGACTGGAAGCGAACGGCTATCGCAAACGCAATACAAACCCAAAACAACACACACACACACACGTTTGGCGAATGGTCATGAAACACAAACGGTGGGGAGCAAAGAAAACGTTATCTAGGGGATGTTATTTTTTCTAAGCGTAGAAACAGAAGGATTAATTCCTAGGCCAGTACCGAAGGGAACATTAGCAAGGGCGAGCGTAGTGTCAATCGTTTGAGCCCGAGTTATGCTATCGAGAAGCAGCTGCTGGTGGTGGCGTCGCATGAACGGACTGATAATTAGTGATGAAAACATTGGCGTGCCACTGACCACTGACTAACGTGTGGCCCGGGGGGCTTACGAAGTGGAAGCAACACAAGCCGGTGGACGATCGCGCGATCACTCGAAGAAGATCGTGGTGAAGAGTTTCACTTTCTACTTTTCCACACGTGCGCACACCTTGCACCTTGCCACCCCCTTTTGCCGCGGAGTTTCTGTTGCCATTCCTTTGCATTATGTTTTCGTAGTTTTATTTTTAAAGCTTCTCCTCCGTTGAGATTCCATGCGGCGGAGCCGTCTGTTTTCTGCTCGCTGTTCGCACTTGAACATGATGCATATGCTACAATTCTTTTCTGTGTTATCTGTTGCAGTTGTTGATATGGTTACTTTTTTGCCTCCCTTCAATGCATTACATTTCTCGTGCGGTATTTATCGAATTTACCTGAATCAATGTTTTATGTATGCGCTAATTTTCCGATAATTTAACGCTTGTTTCATTTCAGTGTGGTCGAACGAGAACTCAGCGTGCCTTTACCGATTTCGAAAATTATCAAAAAATGGAACAATCTGCTACAGGAGTACAAGGTAGGTTTGGTTGAAAATGTTGTAGTTCACAGAAATTATTGAGAGGGGAAATGTGCAAAAAGTATTTAATAATAATTCAACACCATTAAACATTAAACTGTATAAAGAATAGAACATTACATGTGTTGTATTGAGCAACGTATAACAACAATGTACAGTCTTTTTACAACCTTTGTTTTTGATTCAACTAAATTTCACAATTGAATTTTACCAATTGGAGAAGGTAAAAAACTTCTGTCTTCACGCGTTGTTAGACTATAAGTGCCAAGATTCTCTGTGCTCTTTTTTTTACTTATCCCTATTTGCCCTTCCTATCGTCTACCCATCGTCAGAGTCAGAGCCAGAGTTGTCGAACCCATCGCAGCATGTAAAACAACAACAACATGTAAAGCAACATTTTAACAAATAGTTAAATTTATACAATATATTTTAATAATAAATGTGATGTAATATTTGTAACAACATACATAGAACGCGCGACAGGGTGATTACATTTAATAGGCTATATTAATTCGATTTTTCTCGCATCCTACCAAAGAATGAGACAAGGAATCACCACGAGCTATTTTTTTTTGCAAAAAAACGGTTTATTATTACGAGTGTAGTGCAACATCATTGGTTTTCGATTATGCGTAAGGTTCACAATTCGGACGCTCGTTTCATCCCATGGATCGATTCAAACTACCGAACTCCAAAGCTTCGCACAATCCACAACCTGATGTGACAACCACAGCCCTCCGAGTACTGTAGACTCGACTCGGGTCTGTAGGATTCCTTTCTTGATCGCGAAGGTTGTGCCGTAGCATGACAACCGTTTCGTTCCTTCGTGACATTCAGCGACGTTGGTTGGCAGGGTCACACTCCAAATCACCCTCCACCCTTGATCGTGCGCGTCGGATGGGATGCTGCATGCGGGATGAGTCGCGTGCAGGGTGGAGAAATTGTCGAGTACTTTTGTGCCGTGTCCTACTTTCCGTACTAGCTCGCTCTCCGCACACGTTGACCACAGCCACATGCAGCGACACGCTCTGCAATAACATTCTTCCATTCGCTTATTATTCATCCCATGTAAAGTAAGATATTGTGCGAGCGAAAAGTACTGAACAAAAAAAAAAGGAAGAAAGCTGAGAAAGTGCGAAAAAGATGGCATTACTTCCATCCCGAGATCAGGCACTTCACGAACAAAGGGGGTTTATGACGGCAGGAAAGAACGGTACAGTGGCCTCTACACTCCGTTTGGCTTTGGATGACTGGCCACCCATTTGCACCGTTGTACGGATTTGTGAAGGTGGTTCGTTCCTAGAGGTGTGTGCACTAGGAAGAGAATTCCGTGCCCCGTTCCACTCTGATCTTCGCTGTGATCATGCGTAGAGTGATCATCAACCTTCTCGGACCGGGGCCTGGTTACTAGCAATTCTCAATAGTCAGTTCGTTGTGCATTCTTTGAGCGGTTAGTTTCGGCTCTGTTTTACATGACGGGATTAGACTCCGTTGATCCGTGGCTGCTGACTGGTCTAGCGATTAGAATATCATCCTGCTCTCTAGCGGGGTTTGATGTGAGCAAAAGTAGGCTATCAGGAAGCGTTGTGAACTTTTCGCCCAAGAATCATTGGCGCTGTGCGAAATAAAGTATATTTAAATTGTATTTAAATGTTATTCTACAATAATGCGTACGTTCCTATTTAGAGTTCAACCGCTCAGTAGGATATCTGGTCGGTTTTCACAGTTGCCGTATTTAAACGGTATATCCACTCAAGCAAACCGAGCTAAGAACCGATGTTAGCTGTACATCAGCAACGATGGTAATAAAATGTGTACTGAAGAGGGGCAGAAACAAAGCACATTTTAATAATTATATAAAGCCAAACCAATGAACGCGTCCCGTTCGGCACGGTTATCGGCTATCCATCTTGCTGGCAGGAACTGAAGTACAGTTAGTTTGGAGGGTTAGGGTCTCTGTTCTCGTGCTTAACCTCTGTTCTAAACACCGAGCACGAGCTTTTTCGATCGGCAGCTGGATCTTGAAATTGGACTCATTAATCACTTCTCGCGCGCGTTAAATAAAGCAAGGCCGAGCAAGCGAGAAGGCCGACCGTTGAGGATCACTTCATTGCTGGCGATATCGCGGAGTGCGTTAGTAATTATATTGTTCATCCGTTTTGGAAGTGCTATCAAGAATGTAATGTTTGCTCAATTCCTTCACTGTACGGAAACAGAGTTTATTGGAAGATATGTTGTTGACCCGGTTTGGGTGAGAGTTTGAAGATTTTTTTAAATTATTGTGTTATTCCGGAAATTGTTGATAAATGTTGACATATTTGTTCTTTTAAAAAAAGATCAATAATAATTAAATGATAACAATATATTTTTAAATACCGTTTTCACAAAATTTGGAACAAATATTATTCATTTAAAATCCAATAACAACGTCACCGAGCCCACAAGAACTCAAAGCAAGGGGACAAATATAACAAATATATTTTATGCTTAGAGCAAAGGTCATCTGCAACAAGCCATCAGCTATTATTTACATTGATAGCAAGATCGGAAAGCAGAATTAAACCATGTGAAAAAAGCACCACATGGTTTGTTTGTGTAACTTACATCCGAACAAGCCGAAGCTGGAACTTGGCAACGGATAAGTACAAAATTAACGAAATCGCCAATAGAAACGCGTGTTGGCTAAAGCATTAGGCACAAAGAAAGAATCGAAGTGGAAATAGAAAGCAGCAGCGGAAAGCAGGCAAAAAAGAAAGGTTTTTTTTTTGCTTCTCCATTTAATGCGCCCCTATCTCATCGCCTTGGTTGAGCCCACAGTGGCCAGCGAAATAGTGGCTTCGTGTTATGGTTACGGTCTTGTGTTCGACGGCATCCACTGTGCACTGCCACATACATGCACATGGGAACATGTGAGTGACACTGTTGACCGAATGGAACAGCTCCACACCGTGTGGAGTATCTTTTCCTGTGCCTCTTTGAGACATCTCTGACTTCTGACGGCCATAAGAAGCGGTGACTGAGCGCTTGGAAATGACTTTAGAGATCATCGGAAGACTCCGCGCCATAAACTGAGAGATGTAGAGGAGGCCTAACTGGGTGAAAAGATCGTAAAGGTCTATGTTAGGGAAGAGAAATAATCCGATGCGGACGAAGAGCACTAACTCCTTCTTTTACGACCGCACAAGTTCCTAGATCGGCTTCGCATCGGGAGGAGAATTATAGCGAAAAACTTTGCCCTGCAATTGATCTGGATTCTATTGCATGTTGATTACCCGGGGGTTCTTGTTTTTTTATGATAGAAGGAGTTCTTGTTTTTAGCTTGGAAGCTTGTTTTATAAAGGTTACAGGTCTTGCATTCGTCCATGAAATCTAATGATTGTCGCAAATAATACGGCAAGCAAGAGTATAATAATCTATGTTTGGAATGTTTTGGAAATAAACTGTTGAAGCTTATCCGGTTTATTAAACGTTTTAACAACACTGCGTTCTCCGTAAAACACAACATCGAAATACCGTTTCATCATCCAAAGATGTACCGTTCACGTCACGGTTCGATTGGATTCGTGCGAAAATCGTACGGTTCTAGTTGCGACGGGGTCCTCCGTCTTCCAGGGCGTCCGTATAGCAGAAGCTCATTCCATCCAAGCGTGTCATCGATGAACGAATGGAATCCTAACATTCTTTTCGTGCACTGTTCTTCTGCCGAGCTTCTGCCGCAATAAGAGCACACATCCCTGGACATCTCCAGATCCATGCAAGGTAGATCGGGCAAGAATTCCCAACAGTTAGACTCAACGCAGAGAGGCTAGCGGATCCGATGATACCGTTTAAGCCGTACTTCACCTAGGTCCGGTCGGACGCATGCGTTGTCCGTACGCGTCTGTGCGATCAACTGTAGCGTGTTGGGTATGTTGTTTTGTGGTAGATAACTGGATCCTGTACCGGCTGGTGCGCCGGTGATCCATTTCGGTGATGGGTTGCGTTTGCGTTTGTTGCTTTACACATACACATCGTCCATTTCAGTCCACCGGTTGGCGGTTCTAACGGGTTCGGCTGGCAAAAATCACGTGCTCTGGTGAACACGTGGGTCGTGGTACAGAAGTTCGCATGGCGACTTTTCGGGCAGGAAGTAAAACCAGTAAATGATCTTGTGTGCTAGAAAGAGAGGACGAGTTAGGTATCAAACGTGAGAGCAAAACGACTCGGTCCGAGTAGTGTTGATTCGTTGTTCCAGTTCTAGATGATCGCCGCATCTTGGACTTCACCATCGACTCTCCATGCTCACACACGCATTTACCCGACTGTTGGACGTGTTCTTCCATGGACAAAAAATGCTGGAGGCTAAGTCAACTCTCACCGGACGGTCCGTGATGTGGTTTGCTCAAGCGTTACGAGAGTAGGTCAAACGGACAGCCAGCCAGCCCAGCAGAGCATGTACCCTGCCCCAGGAAGCCTGTTCTAAAGTAACGGATTCTCGCTTCATCGTTAGCGGCGCTCCACTGCAGTAAGCATTGCGGAGTATGGAAAATATTGCCTACCAGAGGGACGGACGTCGTTCGGCAGCGTTGAATTAATGGAAATGATATAAAAACTTCCTCCATCCTTCAACGGTCTTCTTCACTAGAAGATGGTTGGTTCCACGGCACTAGCAATAGAAGCTTGTGGGATGCGTAGGCGTGTGCGTACGACAATGGGACAAATGTAAAATAGCCTATTGGAAGGGTTGGGACATTCCGAAGTGGGTTTGTAAGCCTGTGTTACATGTTTTAGTTGTTGTGGATTATCTTGCCCAGCATGCGGGTTAAACAATACGTCATTTAAAGATGAAAGTGGATATGGAATGTGACGCTTTCTCTACCCACTTGCTGTAATTAGGCTAGATCTTAACACAGAGTATTATTTTCTAAATAACTCCCAGCAGACATGTGTATTTGTATGATTTGTTTATCATGTTTATTTATATGTTCTTTAAGAGATATTTGTACATAAAGATGCTTATCTTGCAATTTTTATTGTGTTTGGAGTCGGGCTGTATCTACTACAAGAGTTTTTAATTTTGTGTGTTCGACGTATGCGCCTCTTTACCGACCTTCTATTGCGCATTGCTGGCGCATGTGCTACAGATTGAAAAAACTTTTTCGTAACACTGACATAAACTGCTAGTTCCAGATGAAACCCCACCCGAGAGATTTGAGGATGTGCCCGATTATTCGTTCCTTTTTTTCAATAAAGCTCTCATACATTTTTTGGAACGGATATCGGAACACGCTAGCTTCAGTGGAGCCTTATGTCTTAAATGCCTTAAACGAAGCGAGATGTGCAACCCACTTTATGTAGAAGCGCGTAGATTGCGCCTTAACTTATTGGTGAAGCAATAAGATTGCTTCCGGTAGTGGAAAACTGTTAACACATTCAAGATTGTTAATGCAAAGCATAGCATGAAACGGAACATTCAAAGTTACGTTTAGAAGCTCTGTTTTCTACTTGAACGCTCAAAACATTTAAATAATGTGTCATGTCTGCTAGTTTGTCATCTTGCCGTACCTTAGACACACGCAACATATATCTCACACGATAGCGTACTATCGCGCCGAAAAACACACTAACTGTTCTCAGAAATCAATGGCCGGGGCAGGCAATGGTACATGGAATCAAACAATCGTTCGTTGGAAAACAAAAGCCACCAGAGAACCGATAGGCTTGATGAACCGCGCATGTTAAGTGACGTTTCAGGTACGACTGACTGCCGATTCCCTGTCGTTTCGCTTATCGGAATTGAACAATCTGAACCCGTGTGGAGCTGTTCTATATATGGTTACAGCTTCGAAGTTCTATTTATGTTGACGCGTATCGTCCCGATAATGGGTCCTCGCAGGGAGACGATCGATAGCGCAACGTATGTAAAAAGGTGCGTTGGACACCTATTCAGTGGTTCCAACATTGAAAGCCATCTCCGGTGGTAAAGTTGTGGGACTGTACCGAATGACCAGATGGTTGTTGTACAAATTTGCTCGATAGTTCCGGCTGCGATGTTTTGCCTATCTAACGATATCGTTTATCTTTTCACACCGGCCCGCAGCACCCGCCAGGGAACCGGTAAAACAGACCCACACGAAGTAGCAACGAGTGAATGGCAGTGTGTTAATCAATGCTTTCGTGCAAAACCATTTGTATATTGTGATGAAAACGTCGAAAACCATAATAAAACGGTTCGCTTCCTGGTTGGCTCTGGGGATACGAGTGTTTACCTTTATGCAACAAGCGGTGAGGTGTGGGGACTGGCAATCCGCTTCATCGTGTTCATCGCACATCCCTACCGTGATCATCCACAAAAGTGGATGTAGATTATTTGGCCGCTCGCACTCGATTCTGCCAAACAACAATCACTACCATCACTTCGATTTGATTCGATAGAGCGCATTACATTTTCGTATCTTTCACGCAAAACTCCCATCAGCGAACGAGTGGCCAACGCGGCGCGCTGGTATGTGCCTGTAAATATCATGCATTTTATGAAGTAAAAAAATTAAACACACATTTTCCTTGCAACAGTTGCTTTACGAAGGGTAGAAAGTTTGGCTTTACCCTCCGAACAGTACACCGCAACGAACCACAGCTTAGGTTTGCGGTCAGCTCGGCGCAGAGCGGGTTTAGCTTTGGGTTTTCATCACGAATTTTCATCGCCTGGACGATTGTTATCTTTTGGGTGAGTGTTAAATAATTGTAATGAGCAAAATAAACCAACGATAGAAAGCCTGTACAGCATTCCCATTGTTTGTTGGTCCGGCTTCTGCACGGTATCGGGCGAAAATTCTCTTTTTGCACGATTCTTTGGATGCATTTTTTTTAACTACACAGCAATGTTCCAGCTGATGTACGGTTGTTTGTGTCGCCAGGTGGGACCTTGAAAAAGTGCCAAAAATTTTGGCGCCTGTCCACCTTTGACCAACAACGGCCACATTATGTTTATTACACAAACTAATGCACGACAGACCGCTCTGTTCAAGGTGTGAAAACATAAGATTTACAAAAAAAGTTTTTTCAAAGTTCTTTTCCAAAAATTTAAAACTCTCATACTTTACCACACCTGCTACCCTTGGGAAGGGAATGTGTTGTTTTCTTTTTTATTTTACGTGTGTGGTCCGCTTGCTTGGTTTCCGTGTGAAAATGAGTCCGAGGGCGCGTTGGCATTGGTTATTTTTTCAGTACTTAATTGTAAAAATGGAGTACCAAATGTAGCATTTTGTCAAAATAATTGACAGCAGCAAGCTTAGAGATGAAAATTAGATCACCATGAATAAAGCATCTAACTCTAGAAGTACCGGACACTGTCGTTTTGACTGTGTGCGGTTCATTTAAATCGCTTTAATTTTTGGGGTTAAACAATAAGTACGTTGTTCATTCATGATTTGTACACATCTATTATTTAGTGCGAACCCAAAACATTATTAAAAATTATTAGTTTAATATAATTATAACGGCTCTTAGCCGTATTATCAGTCTTATAATGACTACAGAGCGTTCAAATTCCTCAAGGCTTTTCCTCCTTGTCCTGGCATGCTCGGTTGTAATTATTAAAAATTATAATAAGAACGCCTAAAATGGTTAGAAGATCAAGGTATTGCCGATTACTATTGACTGTCGAAATAGCGCAAACACTACACAAATTAATCCACCCCTAACCGTGTTGAGTGTGTGTGTGTGTGTGTGTGTGTTCATGATCCTCCCGTTAGGCGGCGACAATCTGATGTAGCTGATGTTCTGATCGGTAAACGCTGACGCACCGATACCGAAACGTGCTTGCTCTAGAACGAGACAAAAAATAAGCCAATCGGTTTCCGCTTTCCGACCGAGTTTAATCCCCTTTTTGCCACAGTTCTCACCATCGCCGGTGGAGCTTTGATGGAGAAAGCTCCTTTGCCGCGGCTGTCCATTCTTCAACCGATTCCAACGCACGTGTGTTTTCATTCTCGCAACGATCGCACACGATCGTGCCTTCTCTCACGCTGCTTGGCGGAGAGTCGGTGGAGACGCGCGCCAGCTCGATTGTGAGAATTCTCACTCTCTCGCAGGCGGGCATCCCCTGTGCGGGACCCGCTTACGCACCGGACCGGTTAAGAACCGTTAGCTTTTACGCTTAACCTACTTTCGCGTGTTCTGTTTTGTTCACTTGATTCTTCATTCTTGTCCGTAGCTGCCGCCTGCGTTACCGTGTGGAGATCCATTTTTCTTCGTACCGTCTGTTTGTTAACGGTGCTACGGTCTGCGTTCTACCTACACCCGTGCCCCATTAGCGGTGCTGTAACTGTTGCTCCCTTTTAGGGAAAACCTTGACTTTGCTTCTGCGCGCCAAGTGCGTCTGGCCGGCCGGGTTGGCCTTCGCCGTCGTTAGAAGGGCCCGGGTAACGGAGTTCTTGCTAGTGCGAAGAAGGGCACGAAAACTTGTCAAACGCGTTTGGAAACTTTTGTGAGCAGCGTGACGTGTGTCGACTTGGTGGAAGCTTAGAACATCCGTGTACGATCGAATGCCAAGCCTACCGCCCCGATGAGCTGATGTTCCATTTACGTGTTGAGGCGTGTGTGTGCCTTTTTTTTACTTTATTCTTCGTTTCGTTCACACATCTTCTCAGCTGATCGCACTCCGTTGGATATAGAAGGGAAGCTTCTTTCTCATTCCGTTCATAAACGCTTGCCTCCTCGGTGACCCATATTGTGGCAAACGGTACAGTAATACTAACCAGCCTCTTTTGCTCGCGTCTGAGAGAATCTCCCCCGAACAAAATGGTGATCTTGGAGGCTGTAAAATAATAATTACGATAAAATGAGAATGGTTTCCTAGATTTGCCGCTACAAAGACTGCTGCACGTTAATACAAAACTTACACATTACCATTCGCAAACATACACACCTTCCTGAGGCAGTTGAACAATCGTTCGTTTCAGCGTTAAATTTAGTGCTATAAATCAAAACTCACCCCACAGAAGAAAAAAAATGGCTGCAACATGAACGGCACACTTTGTCGTTTCCACATTGATGTGACATTTATGATATGCACGTCGCAAACATCAAAACTCCGCTAAGCAAATTCAACTGTGACGGATGGATGGCGACAAAGCGTGGCGGGGGTGTACCGGGGGTTGCTTTGTCCCCGCCACGGCACTTTCTCTGCGCGGCCCGAACCATCATCGGACATCGGACGGTATCGATTGATTAGAAAGTGTTAAAGATGTAGTTTCACTTTCCACCGTTCCAGCCACAGCCAAGCGTAAGGTGACAGCACACTTTGGTGATCGATACGATACAAAGATTCCCATGTGTGTGTGTGTGTGCTTTTAAGTTCCTTTATTGCAGTTGTCTAGAAGTTGTGCCTTTCGACTAACGTAGACGCTTCTCCGGTGTGGCAAGATGAGGAATCTACCGGAGTGCTACCGTGTGTGGAACTTTCGAATGGTTGAAGTGCTTTATCTGTTTAAAGGTTCAGCTTTCTTTTGTTTTTCATGCTTTCTTAGGTCTTTAATGGTGTTTCTTTCCTCCACCGTTTTTCGAGCCATTTTGTAAGGGAGAAAAATTAAGCTATTCCACCGCCAGAATCGTTAATCATTTCTTCATTGCACAGCCATCTTGTGAACCTTCTCCGCTACCATCTGTTTAACGGTGTGTTCTTATTTTGAAAATCATATCCGCTGCGTTTTGCTAACCTGCACCGGGGTCTGCGCGTTGAAACACAACAGCACAAAATGCGGAGGCACAAAAATGGGCCCACCACTTTCACTCGGACCGAAAGATACGGAACGGGCGCACCAGGCTTTAACCGTGTGGCGCTGATTGGGCCGGTTGGGTTCGGGTGAAACTGGTGGTCCACACTTAAGACCGTCGGAAAGATGATTAGACCTGCGAAGCTAACTTGCCCAGGGTGGGAGTCCGGGAAGGGTTTGATTCTACGATGCGTAGCACACTGTAGAGACACTGACCACGGCATTATTTTTTGTGCTCCTTTCAGACCACGATGCAATGCGACGAACTTCTCCTCATTATCTGCGAGCGCTTACGTTTTATATTTCTTTGCTTGCCTCGATTTTTGCGCGGGCCGTTGATCACCAAAATCTCTAGGCATACCACCAACGTTTGACGTGTTGATAAATTTTCATGAGGTTTCCGTTTCGATTGGAAGATTTTTCTGTCCGACTGCTGCTACTCGGATAGTAGTATTATTGGCCGGTTCGCTGATTATGAGTTGCGTTGATTGCCCCCGCCGTGACCGTATGGCTGTTAGCGGGTGCGTCAGAAGAAACACGGCACATGATGCGATGCGATTTGGGGTTTCCTTCGTACCAGCACGCTTAACAACAAGTACAATATGTCAAAAAGATGGTCCACTGGCGTTTTGGGTGCTGCGTTAGACCACCTCACGCCGACTGCCCATTTGGGGTGATGAATCGGGTGATAAAGTTTGCGCGAGAGCAGGAAACCGACCGTTGGGTAATGGTGCTCTAGCGTGGATATTGGCGGATGCCATATGAATCCGAATGTGGCGTTCACGCTTGTTGAGCGTAACAAACAAGCCGCTGTGGTCACTGCAAAGTATGTCAGATTTGGAGCGTTTCTTAACAATACAGCACAACACATGGTGCATCATTCTCAGCGCTTTCGGTAGGAGGAACTCAAGGACCGACTCATGATTAAATGTTAGCGTGCGTAGAATAAAAACAAAAAAACATACGCATTTGGATAGAGTGGTTTTCTCTCTGCGCAGTGTGCTGCGCTGGGGAAGCTTCGGTCGAAATTAGGCCAAACAAAATTAGGAAAAAGTAACACCACACAAAGCAACGGCTCATGATAGATCATCGTGCGCCCAACTTCATCTCGCGCAACACTCAGCCACCCGTAAGCAAATCAGCTTCCCAAGGGTTCATCTTTCCGTGCATAAATACCCCTGGTACGGGATCACGACCCCTCCGTCCGGAAGACAGCCCCGGTAGAACGGTATAGTGGTACGGAGCGCCGCCGCACAAGGGCGAGCCAAAAACTTAACCACCGGACCCTGTAATCGACCCATTTTCGCGACGAGATGGTTGCCTCGTTTTATACGCACCATCGCTTCTATTACTCGGGCCATCCATCCGGGCTGCTCCGGTATGGCTGCCTGCTTTGCTTCGTAAAGTTCTCAACATAGCTTATTCTTTTGCGGCTTGGCGCATGACCCAATTTCCCACCATAAACATCGACCCCAGCACACAGACTCCGATCGACTAGTAAGCTGAACGGGTGTGTACGAGCATAGCATGAGGTGTACCCCGTGGGATGCGCAGGGCATGGCGTTTGGGGTCATTTTTGTATATTTTTGTGCTTGTTTCTAACTTAAGTCAAAACGATCGCTAACGTTCTCTCGGATCCCAACCCTTGGAAGCATGGAAACGGTGAAATAAAAAGGGATGAAACTTTTTTATTGTTACGGTTGCTGCATCTTGTGAGATTGATGAAAGCAACGTAGACTGAGAGCTACAAAAAAACAGGAGAAATAACCTATAGAACAACCAAACATTCCGCGATGGAGACTGTAAAGTGGGTCGAGCAGGCTTGTTCTCTAGGTATCGCCGTTCAACAAGCTCTACGAGCAATCCATTCGAACAGAAGCGGCATTTGGTAGCGAGAAGGAGCAAGCTTTTTATTTGTTAGACCCCCAGCACAACCAGCACCATTCCGTTAGACCCAGTCGCATGCGGTTTCAGAACAAGAAGATGCCCATGACGAAGGCACGTCCTCTCGAGACGCTTGCCACGAAATCCGGACCGTCGTCGGCGGGTGGAATGGAAGAACCGGGAGTAAATTCTTGCAGTTCTCATTTCTCTTCGCGTGTGCTTCGTTCGTTCGGTTGGTTTGGGTCCGTTGCTTTCGCCACGGGGCCGGAACAACTCGGGAACTGGGTCACTGGTGGTAATCTTCTGCCGGTACACCGTTGTACCGTGTGCCGTTGCTTGACCGACTGCCAGCGACTTGCGGCCGAACGATTTGGCTAGCGGCGTGTGGTATGTTCACGTTAAAAGAATGGGATCATCAGTGGATGGAAGGCGGATGAGAATGGTCGGTTTCGGGATTCGGGGCGTTTCCTGTGGTGGTGTTGGTAGTATGAAAGGTCAAGTAAGATGTGGTGGAAAGCTGGGAAACCGTCTTTACGAGTGAGAGTTTGGGTGTTCTAATTCAAACTGTGTACTAATTCAAACAATATTTCATTCCTTTTTTCTCTCTGCAGGCGATCAAAATGTCGGAAGAGCCGAAGCGTCGCGAGTGGCCATTCTTCAACCTCATGGATGTGTACTTTAGCGATCAGGTGAACGATCCGACGCTACGTCTCTTCTCCTCGACCAAGCGGTTCGATTCGGACACGCTGGACGACGCACAGTTCGATGACGAGATCATGAATTCGACGGCTGCGGCCGCCATTGCTGCCGCCGCTGCTGCTTCGGCCGCCGCTGCCAACGCCGCTAGTCAACACAAGATCAAGAACGAGCTGATCGCGAGCCATGGTCACAGCGGTGGCAGCATGCTTGACATATCGGACATCATCGGTGACGAGCACGGTGAATCGAAGTTCGATCAATTCAAGCGGGAAATCGTGCTGAGCCAAATCCAAGAGATCACACGTGCGGGTAGCGGCGGCGGTGGGGGCGGCGGCGGAGGTGGCCGTAAAGAAAAGAACAACAACAATAAGGACCATCACAACAATAATAACAGCAACAATAATACCAACAACAGTGCGAACAACAACAATAACAATGCTAGCAGCGGCAGCAGCAGTAACAACAACAACAATGCTAGCAATAACACTAGCAACAACAGCAATCACGCGACCAGCAACAGCGGAAGCAATGCCAACGGTACGGGTCACAACGGCACCGGTGTGGGCAACGGTGGTAACGGAAATGCGACGCTCGAGAGCAAGCATAAGCTCATGGAGTCGCTAAATCTCAGCCCGGGAGGAAGTCACCTGACGACGAGCGGGGTCAGTTCGCTCAGCACGACCAGCAGCAGCAGTTCGGCACGGGACGAGGCGAGCAGCCTGAACAGCAGCCCAACGAGCCACATCAGCAGCGGCCCGACGAACGGACCGTGCGGTCCGGAGATGCGCAAAATGTCCAACGGCCCGACGGCTGACTTTAGTGCGCTGCTGGCGGCGGCCAACAGCCACACGAACGGTACACTGCACAGCAACAGCAGCGCGCTCAGCAGCACCGACCGCGACACGGACTACGATGATTATGCTGAGCGAAGCAGTCTGTACGACGGTGGTAACAATCACCTGAAGAGTCTGAATCAGAAGCTACTTCATCAGATGAACGAACATCACAACATCGATCAGGTAAGGGATATAATTTTGGCAGTTGGCACCTTCTGGATACGATGGTATTACCCCACGAATAGAATCACACAAAATATCAACAGCGAAGTCGATCTCTCAAGCAAACACTGTTCGATATCGCTTTTTCTCAAAGGATACATGTAACCACGTCGAGGGTTCAGTTGAAACTCGTTTATTCCTCGTTTAAGCCCATATACAGTTCATTTCTAAGTTCATTCTACAAGTTCCTTTTGTTATTTCTATTATCCGGTTCGTCTACATTTGGTGGTTAATTTCCTAGCAGCAATCCTAATAGTTCAAACGGCCACCCAACTGCCGGACACTACGATGAGCGCAATATGTGAGGCTTCCTTACTAGCGGCACGTGTACCTGTGCACACTCACATCATCAATCGCTCCGGCTCGGTGTATGGATCGGTTGATTATGAGTATTATTGTACGCTTGCATAATGCACAGTTAGCGACAATCGACAGCAGCATGGGAAAGGAGAAGGATTTTTGGCAAACGACTTTCCAAAACGTTGCGCTGCCGCAGAACAAACGAGCGCTCGCCGCAATGGGGAATTTTGTTGCCTACCACATGTCGCCGAGCGATCGGTGCGACCACAATCAACACCTCTATTGCCGAAATATTTGTTGGCCTTTAGTGCTGCAGGGGAGAGAAGGTGCGATACAACCAATGATATTCTCTTGCTCCGATTACGCCATTCCGTTGTTTCGTCCGGTCCTTCGTCCAGAGCCTTGAGAATTCCAAATGCGTGCAGAATATCACACAGGTTCATAATGTGTCCGTCACCCAGTGCGGGAACGGCGAACCTGCGTGTTGATTTAGATGGGATTTGATAGCGTCGGATCGTTTTTTTTCTGGCCGGCCACGTTCGCACCAGTCCTGGTTTAACGCATTTACTTGTGGTTAGTGGTGAATTCTTCAACCACCGCTTATGTCACTTGGATTTCTCTCCCAAACTGACGTAGCTGACGTGGTTGGTGGTGTGTGTCACAAACGTACATTCGATTTCGGAAGGGGTCTCCAGATTTGCCGACTAATGAGTGTCTGCATGACGGTCTATTGGTTCGTGTGAATATGGGCAACAGGTGAAATAGAAGAGCTGTAAAATACAGGGTTTTATACTTTAGTTTTGACTGGCAGCACACATTTTTTAACGCGTCTTACTGGATTTCTTGCCACCGGCGCACATTTTTGATTGCAAGCCTCGGATTTTTGGTCGAGAGCATTAAATTTCATCAGCCCCAGATTCTGGCAGCTGGTAAGCCGCGAGTTTATCACCGCTGAGTTGAAAGATCGATTTAAATTACTGTTTACTGGTTGATTGCGATATGTATTGTTATAATTATTATTGGAAACCTTTCATGCAGAATGTAATTCATAAATTAAATTCTCCATATCGAAAATGTGCAAAGAATTTGTTAAAATTTGTACACAATAGTAAAATAGTTTTTCAAATTTCTCCTAACTATTTTATCTAATATGTGCCTTTAAAAATGGACTGGTTCTTGAGAGGCAATTTAAACAAAATTTGACAACGATAAAGTATGATAAAATCGTTTGTTTAACAAACCTTCTAAACGATGCCTCAATTATGAGCGGCTTTGCACCAGCAGATAAAAATTTATAACCTTAGGGATACGTTCTATTTAGATGACGGTATTTAAGTTTCTGTTTGATGAAATTCCATTTAATTTATAAAATCCATTGTGCAAAACGGTTTCCAATGACAAAAGTGGGCAGCCAGTCAAAGCGGAGTTGTTAAACCCTGTATGTTTGTTCCCCGAGCTTAGCAAAAAATGTGGACCTACCGACAAGGATAGGGAAACTGGGGCTATCGCAGGGAAATCTTTGCATTTGAATATAATTGATTCGAGTCATGAAACAGGAGTTATAGAGTGCCATTTTATTTGGTTTTCACAGTTTATCAATACATCTAACAAGTGTGTCATGTGGAAAGTAAAATGAAAATCAAATTATCTTTTCAACAAATCACTGTAGAAATGGCCATTAGCATAAACGACAAATAATGAACGGATGCATCATTTGCTTAGGAACGACCTGCAGGGAAGCGAAGTAAACTGTTTATTAATAGCTGCAAAGGAAAAAGACACCGTTTTTAGCGCTTAGACCTCGCCCAATACCTACCCAATATCCGACGATGCGGTAGGGGTCGTTCTGGGCCCGGGCGATAGCGCGCTTTCGCTTTCACCTGACGTACGTGACACACTTCTTAAGTGGTTGCTCAAGCAAAAGTCGTCAAACAGTGTGACGCTCCCGCCACAACCCCGAAGAAGTCCGTTTGCTATTCGGCCGAATAGCAGCAATGCTATGCTGCCAGGTGACAAACGCTACGTCGGAAAGCGGACGGAATGTGACAATGCGACAAGACGGATGGGACGGGGACAAATCTTAACATCGCTTCAAAACAACAAAGCATTTGCTTTCTTTCGCAGACGATTTCGAGCAGAATAATAGCAAACATCATCTTCCCAAAAAGCGGGGCGCCACTATTTACAGGGGTGGGATGTTCGAAAGCTGACCTGCTGCAGCGTGCGATGGGTTCAACTTATGCTGATACTGCGCACCGAAGCTTCGGAAGGTTCAAAGTCCGGCGTTGGCATTGTTGATAATGCAGCAGAATAAATGGAAAAAGTCGACCAGGCAAGGTGTGAAGCTTAATGGGGGACAAAGGGGTGCAGGTAGGGGTGAGGAGAGAATGTTATGCAAGCGCTAGATACGCGTACGTCCTTCTAATGCGAGATTTGATGTGGAGCTACCCCAATCGACAGCAAAACAAACACTAACACACCGCTACACATTAGAGCAGAGTGTGACGATGGTTCGTCGCTTTGCGTGGTGGTTAGTTTGGGGTTAACCGAAACACAATGTAGGTAAAATACGACTACGAAAACAACGGCCCCATCTAGCCGGACACCAACCCCGGATCGGTGATCGTGCATGGAGTAACCGAACCTAACAGATCCGTCTCCAGTCCTGTCCGTTACGCACGCGCACCACCGATCGATGTGTGTGTGAGTGTGTGTACAAATGATCTTTATTTTGATCTAACACTTCGAAAGTCACCCCACCTCAGCGGTAACCGGTACTGAAAATCGAACGGTCCACCCGTACGGGCGGATGGGCGACGGTAGTTTGTGTGGCGAGAGGCTCGAAGATCGCGGAACGTGTTTGGAGTTTTATTTTTCGGCAACTTTCACTTTTTTGCTCTTCTTCTATCCCGCCCCTAGCTGTCCGTGTGGGGACACGGCAAGTGCACGGCGGGAAACCGACTGCGCCACCAGCCGTGCATGGCGAAGATCGCAAGTAGACTATTGTTTATATAATTAGAAGCTCCGCTCCGTTCCGAGGCTTAAGCATCGGAGCAGGTTTCGGACCGCCGTGCGGAATGTGATCCTCCCTTTATCCCTAAAGCGGATCCCTAAAGAAGGATTTTTTTCGAGTTTCATTTTTGCATATTAAATTAGAATCGATTTCACTTTCGGTTTTCAAACGCCTAAACGCCAATGTGTGCGGGATTCGCTTGTGTTCTGTTACTCGAACGGACACTGTTGAAAACAAAGCAAACACAACAGCAACACCCCGAATGCTCACACCGTTTCCTAAGATCGCGGCAGCGCTAAGGGTCTCGAATTAATTCGGTCATTGAACCGAACGAAAATGAATCAAAATATTGGTGGTGGCCATAACTCGCTGGACGCGTACGGTTACGACACTACTCCATCGCACTTTCCGTCGCCACCCGGTTCGCCCAGCTGGGTTTTTGGGAGAAATGTTGCTAAAATAGGGAAAGGGTATTATAGCGGGAGGGTGGGGGCGGCAAGGGATGGGAAAGAAGTGCACTACCCAACCCAACACTTTATCCGATTGCAGATTGCACAGTGCGTTTGCTACCTGTTTGCGATGGTTATGTTTTGTTTTTGTGTGTCTATCCGAATCTGAGTTTTCGGATGAGACGATCCATAAACCCCAGCCTCGAAGGGTGAAGAGAGATTGGAGCATTTTTTATGATTTGTTATTCTTTTTTTCTCTCTCTCTTTCTTTGTCTCTCTTTATGTGTTTGTTTGATGCTTCTGTCATGAGTGCTGGGGCGCCTCCACTGGAGGCCGCTCGAAACCCGTAACGCACGTACGGTGGCGTGAGTTCGTCTCGAGCGAACGAATGTGAAGTCATCTCATCCGTCACGGTGTCGACGAACTTTGGTATCGACACATTTCGGTCACAAAATTCGGTACTTCAAGACGGCTTCCACCTGCCCGACTGCCCCGCGGGTTGGATCGACTTAAGTTGCTCCAGCGTAAAAGACCTTCGGAAGGTAACACAGCTTACCGCGTGTGATGATTGCGAAAAGGTTGCGGTACACTGTTGTGTCTTGTGTGTATGTGTGTGTATTTTTGGTCATTTTTCAAACCTCAGGTCGGTGCTCCATGCGTTGGTATTCATTCGTGAGCCGTTGATACTGCGCAGTATGTACGTCTAACGCTGTGGTGGATTCGCCTGAACAACAACTATCTCACACCGATCCTTCTTACGGTGGATAGTGAAAACATTCACACCTTTGTCAGTGAAGCACCTTTGGCAACATAGAAAAACAAAATCCACCACAATAACACCCCTGGGTCACAAGCTGGCGCTGGCAGTGTTTGTGGAAATTTACTTGTGCGGATCGGTGTTTCCAGCCGGAGGCAATTCCGATTCGTTCCGTGCGCGGCGGTTTATTTCTTTTCCGGTTCTATTTCGTCGCATTTACCGCCCTCGAGTTGACAACTTTCACTTTCGACCTGAAAACGCGCACGCGATTCCGGGACACACAGCACGTAGAGTTTCAGGCATGGTGATGCACGCGGGACACAAAACGGATCGCCGGGAGTGGAGTAGCGGTGGTGCGTCTTTCGAACGGAATGCAAACACGAACGGATATAGGAATGAGCGTTTTTTTTTTTGCTTCATTCCTTTCGTTTTCATTGACTAATGTATTGATTTTGGCTCGCATACTTGTCCAACCAATGGACAGCGATGGAGTTTTTTGTGTGTGATCGACACACCTGTCTGCCGAGCGCAAGAAACCGTTCGCCAAAGGAAACAAACGCACTCCTATATGCAATCACCACGTTCGGTTTGATCGAGTAGTGATGGGTTAGAAGCCACTATTGGACTCTACAACATTGGACACGGGTAACAAGGCGTTGCTGATGCATCACGCCATAAGTGTGCAAGGTTACAAACGGATCTCATTAAAGCAAGTTTTAGCGTTGATTGAAGAAGTATTTTCAGTTCGGATCGTCGCGCATTTATTATTCTGCTTATTTTTAAATAATATTTCAAAGCTTAGTATACATCACGCAAAGAAGCTTTTGTTAAAGCTGTTATGATGTTTGTATGCTATACCGTGTGTGCTTGTGTATTTATGCATGCGTAATACTCATCGAACGATCGCACATCTCGGCGTTCGCTGCAACGATCTGACGAAACCAAGAAGCAAACACGAAAAGACGCTCTTATGTATTGTGCAACAAATAAATAAATTAAGATTTTTTGGACTTTTGCCTTCTTTCGGGAGCTGCGAGCACAGAGTAAGAAAAGGATAGAAGAGCAGAAGAGCGAGAGACAGCAAGCGTCTCGGCGGCGAGTGGCATGTTTCGTAGGCTTTCGTCTCATCATCCCTCCACGCAGCGCGAGGTCATTTGCAGGTAGGGAGGATTTCGGGTGTTGTAACCGGTTGTGTTGTGCCATTTCGAATAGAGCCGCCATCGCTGGGTACCTCCTTCCCTGTGCCATTCCCAATGGGAGGTTTCATTCAGAAACCACTTACTTCCCGCTAAACCTGCACCCGTCCAACGGCTCGCGGCACGTAGACAAATGTATGCACCTTTTTGGCGGTTTACTATTTTTCGCTCTTTCGGTGCCGGTCAAACCGCCGACCGCCGAAGTTCATCCGAGAGAGTTAATTTTGGAAGAACAAGTTTCGGCGTTTAAGTTGCGCTGCTATTTTTTGTGCACCCGAAGATAAATCGGTGCGTTTATTTTTGGGCAATCGAACACCTCTCTGGTACGTCGTTCGCGGTCCACAAGCACGAATGGGACGATGACCAAAGCGATGGCATTCATCGATGTACAGTGACAGGAAGGAACCGGACAGAGAGAAAGACATCGAGGATTGTAATTTATGTTTTGAAGAGATTTTCATCTTGTTTTACAAGAATGTTGCTATACTACATTTCGTATTTTCCGACAGTATTATTATAAAATAAAATAATACTATGCCATAAATAAATAAATAATATGTGTATTGTTTTGTTGTTGTCTCATTACTCTAGTACCTCCTATCTTGGCGAGGATTCCATGGCAACATGTGCAAAGGCTTCCACAGTCTACAGCGGGACGGGCAGATGGTGGACGTCACGATTGCGGCCGGCGGCAAGATTTTCAAAGCCCACAAGCTCGTTCTGTCCGTGTGCAGTCCGTACTTTCAGAAGATCTTCCTCGAGCACCCATCACAGCATCCGATACTGTTCATGACCGACGTTAACAGTCACCATATGGCCGGACTGCTGGACTTCATGTACAGTGGACAAGTACGTTTTAATCACCTTCAACCCGACCGGGACAGCAATCCAGCAAACCAATCTAAACTGTTTTTTTGTCATTCTTCCTGCACAGGTCAACGTAAAGTACGAGGATTTGCCCAACTTCCTGAAGGTAGCAGAAGCTCTTCAGGTTAAGGGGCTACACGGCGAGGTAGGTTCGTTGCCCGCGCGTACGCGCTGGCGTTGAAGTCGTTTGTTTTGGGAACCGTAGTTCTGTGTGTGTGTATTTTTTTTTCGGGACATTTCCATAGTGTTTGACGCAGTCGGCGATTAGCTTTCTCTTCCTATTTTTGGGGCGGAACACTGCGTAGTCATCGAACAGCGTTTGATATACACGTTGGGAATGAAAATGAGAGTGTTTGCTTGGCACGGCATGTTCCGGCATGGCATGGTAGGATGACAAGCGGCAACTTGGTGAAATCAGATTACAAACCTGATATCGATACAGCAGTTTGTGTTGAGATTGGCAAAACCCCAGCAATGGCGTTTGAAGACGTAGAAGATGCTTTACGCCATTCTTGATGATCTTCGTTTTCTGGTTGAGAAAGAGAAAGTTTATTTGCATACATTGTCAAATCTGATGTATAGTTTTGCTCCGGATATAATTGTTTCATTTTTATTCTTCTCTTACAATTGTGAACGATACCTTCGCCGCGTAGAGTACCAACGACTCTGAAGAGCGGGATTATCAGCAGCAGCAACATCAGCATGCCCTGCGGTTGCAAGAACAGCAGCGATTATATCACCAGCAACAGCAGCAGCAACACCAACAACAGCAGCAGCTGCATCAACAGCAGCAGCAACAGCAACAGCAGCAGAAGCTCGCCCAACAGCGCCAGCAATTGCTTCAAGTAGCACAGCAGCAAGCGCACGCCCAAGCTCAGCAACAGCATCAGCAGCAGCAACAGCAGCAACAGCAACAAGCGGCAGCAGCCGCCGCTCAACAGCAAGCCGCCGCCGTTGCAGCTGCCGTAGCACATCAGCAGCAACAGTTCCAGCATCATCGCAACAACTTCAAGGAGCTAATGAAGGCGAAGCATGCGGCTGCTGCCGTCGTGCTGAACGAGGACTACCTAAACAACAACGCCGGCAACGCGAACAACAACAACAACAGCATGTCCAATAACAATGGCGGCAACAACGGTAGCAATGGCAACGCGAACGGACCCCTGTCACCTTACGCCAGCAAGAAGATGCTAGACACGCAGAAGTACCAGAAGTACTACTCAAAGCGTAAGCTCGTGCAACAGTACGAGCAGGAGATGCGCGCCGAGAAGCGTAAGCTGGGAATCGAGGATGTGATACAGGCGGCAGCAGCAGCAAACGCACTCAACCTTCGTCTCAACAATGGTGGCAGTCCGATCGGTTCGCCGACGGCGGTAGCAGCAGCCGCAGCCGCTGCAGCCGCTGCCCTGAATCCGCCCGGAACGCCGACGAACGGTGGCACTAGCACCGACGACGAGCAGCAGCAACAACAGCATGGCCAGCAGACACCCGTCCTGTTGCAGAACATCAAATCGGAGCCACAGTACGATGACGAGGACGAAGGCATGGAAGTGGACCAGGACAACAACAACTCGCTGAACGCCGCGAACGCCAACACAGCGCACAACAACAACAACAACGATGATGACTACTACGGGCAACATGACCAGGGCGTGATAACGACGGGCAATGGCAAAACGATCAAACATTCCATTCTCGAGCCAAATATAGTATTAAAACAGAGCGACGAATGTCTGACGACCAACAATCAAACGGGTAGCCTGAATTTATGCAAAAACGTCAGCTAATTGGTGCGCCGCACTTAAAAAACAGATCCTCGGCGCAAGGATCCACCCGTCCAGGCTAGGGCTGAAGGGAGGATAGAAGGGATTGGGGAGACAAGGGAGGGACGGAAGTTTAGGGTATGGCGGAGGTTGATTGTACCTCGGCACGTTCACAGAAAAACAAAAAAAACAGGAAAGAGGGCGTAATTCGGTATGCATGACTGCGATGATGTGGTAGACTGTAGATAGATCTAAGCAACGTGTAAACTAACTTATTTATTGCTGTATGTGGTATGTATGGGTGCGCTAGTAGCATTTGTGTGACCGTGACTGTACGCAATTGAGGCTTCCTTCATCGAAAGGCAAGTTAGCCAGGCTGTTTGGTTTGTAGTGCAGCGTCTTGAAACGATCGATTCCCTGCTGCAGTAAGTTAAATCGGTCGATCGATCGATCGAACTCACTGGTGGACCGATCGTTTAGAAGATATTCATAGAAGTACGTCCCAAGGATAGGTGTGCACTGTAGCGGGTTGTTTTCTTTTTTCGTTTGTATTTGCGATCGAGTAGTATGTTGGTTAGTTGGCTGTTATTGAACACTGTCTCTGGACCAATTTCGTTCCGTACGAATGTATGAATGACTGGTTGGATATGTAGTATTTAGTTTAGTATTTTGTATCGTTTTCTTCTATTATTTACCAATGTTGTGTTGTTGTTTTCCTTTATTTACTTTCCGTTTGGGTCATACACAGCTCACATGTAAGAAATCTTTATAGTTGCTAGGTTTGTTTTGTTTTTTTTTTCGTTTTGCATATAGCGTTTGTCTTTCCTTCATTTTTGTGTAACATTATCCAGCGTTGTGGGAACTTACTGCCTTACCTACTTATGTATCGTACGTTGCTGATTTGGATTCTAATAATTCAGGGGTTTATTTATTATCGTATATGTTTTTCATGCATCTATGTGTAATAATTACTAGCGCTATCGTTGTTGATTATTTCTTAAAGAACAGTAAGGCATGCGGATAGTGATTGGTACGCGATGCAAAAGAAAGGCATTGCCACCACGAACAGTGTGACCTAATTTATATGATGTTAGCGAAAATAAACAAGCGTCATTTAAAAATATACACCCATACGATCGCAAACAAAAAAACAGATACATACACTCATGATTAGTAATGTAAGCACTCAATATTGTATAAGCGTATAGAAATCTTTCCGGAAGCTGCCGAGTGTTTGTGTCTAGCGGATAAATCGACCGGTGCACGCATAGTATGATTCATCAATGAAAGTTGAAAAGAAACGAACTAAAATAACACATACACACACAAAAATCACAAACACAACGCATTAACATACACACACACACAATACACAAGCCAGTATGAAGTATGGCTAGTGGTTGAAAGTAAACAAATTGCCAGCTCAGGTGTTTCAATTCTAGTTGTTTGCTGTTTTTTTATTAAACAAAAAAATGAAGAAAGGGAAATAAGCAAAACGCTCCAGCTCCAAAGGAAACGTTTTGGAATCGGAGTAGTGAGCCTCCAGGATGGCCGCATATTTTATAGAGCAACCGGCAGCGGAGAGTTAGGATGACGGTAGGGACCATTGCGAACCAATCGCAAAACCTGCCGGTTCGTACGGAACAATTGTGCAATCGAGAAAACTTAGTGTAAACTAACCGTACCGACCGTACATCCAACATAGGTTGAATTAGGTTGATTATAGATTGGGCTGGCACGCAAGGAAGGATGCAGATGTAAAAAAAAAAACTCATAAACTATAAGAACAAAAAGCTATTCATATAACTCTTCTCAAAAACACTACGAAAGGCAATCGATTTAGTTTTGGATTTTGTTTTGTCGGTTAATCATCAACATCATCAACATCGTTTCACTTGTATATCCGGGTGGTTAGTATTTATTTGTTATTTACGTTTGTTCTCCACGCGTTCTTATCGGGCGTGAACATCTGTCACTTTGTTTTGCATGTAACGAACTAAACTATTGCTTCAAATACACGATTGATGTTAAACATAGTAATCATGATTTTTTTTTTGGGACATTTTCATTACTGATCTGATTTATCCAATTCAACCAACGACGGTGAGTGATGACGAATCGCACTCACGCAAACAGGCAGCAAGTGCTTCGTTGATGTTGTAGCACAAGTGTATAAACACTTATCATCTAAATACTTAGCTAGTTACTGTATGGCAGCTACATTATTCCCCATCCACCACACATACACGCATTACAAAAGTGAGCAACTATCACTTTATTCGGTACGAAACGTATGAAAACTTATAAGTGGCTAAACTCTTATTCAAACTTATTATCTATTGCTACGACACTTGTACTACATTACCTGATTTGTTGTGAGACACTAAATAAATAATGAAATATACATATACAATAAAACATCAAATGTGTAAAGGAAGGTGAAAATGGCTTCATGAGATAGCATCCACCGAAACGCGTGCAGCGAGAGTGTCCTGTTTTGTGAAGAACATTATTGTAGCAGCAAAAGAAAGAGCAAGCGCTGACACGTTACTCAATTTGTGTATGCGCTTTGCATGGTTCTAGTTAAGCGATGCAAAATCGACTAATGGGGATCATTCAATCTCATCTAGCCATCAGACAAATGGTCATGTTTATCGGGGGAGCAGAAGTTGTTACCGAGACATAACATATTTGTACAACAATACCGAGCGCTTATCGTTTAATGTATTGATCGATGTACGTGTACGCATGTGATAGGATATGAGTGTATACAAATGTTTGCACGCATAACGATGTTGCTAATACAGAAGAAGTGACGGAGAGATGTTGAAAATAAACAAAAAAAACGTGTTTTGTTTTAGTAAGAGTCTTACCGCTTTGTAAAGACACTGTTTGGATAAGCACTGGAAAAGACGCGTTAAAACATTAGAGAAGGAAGGCTCTTTAGTGAACGAAGTATCAGATTAAAGATCATTCCTCCAAGATCCAACAATTATTGTATAATTTACGGCAAACACAAACAAAGCAGAAACGATTTTAAACCAACAACCCAATTAGTAGAAGCCGGTCTGATGAATTCCACGAATAGTTAGCCAAACATACATCCGCAGTGGGAAAGTGAAGCTGTAATATGCGTAACGATACTTCTGTTCCGAGATTTTTGTTCTGTTATTTTTTATAGTCAAGGTACAGATTATTATAAAAAAATATATCATATATTCTATATTATCATTCGAAGCAGTGGTTCTTTGTGTTTTAGTTTGACTTCACAAAACTTTAAATATTTAATTATTACAATTTTAGTTTATATCGGTTTAGATGCATTGGCGTGAATGACAGAAGATAACAATTGAAAGAAAATGTATTGTGACAAAGGCAGCAGATCGCAATGCTACGAACAAAATTATGACGATGAACGTTTCATGTCTTATCTAGGCCTAAGACTGAGCAGGGCGAAGATGTCGTATTTTAATCCTATTTCAAGCAACCTAACGTTTTTCGAGTGAATATTTTTGTTTATTTATTTACTTAATATCAATATACGTAATGTTGCATGGTATGGCTCGACTTAACTTTTAACTATCCTAAACCTATATCTTACACACTCATACTTTGTCGTTAAACCGGTTCTATATCCGGATAATATTCTGGGTGGTATATTAATACGATGGCTGCTACATATATGTTGACAATCATTATTAAGAACTTTGTTTTTTTTTCATTGAAATCGACTTTATAGCTCTTCAATATAATTTTCTTTGCGATTTGTACACTTTTGCCCAACTTCAACGATCAACCCATTTTTCACACAGTTATTCCATTCGGCGAAATACACCTTCAAAACATAGCTTTTGTACTCATGAACAGTTCCTTGTGGGCTGGTAAATCGTTGACCACACAATTTATCCTTGATGTTTGGAATCAAGTAGAAATCATTGGATGCTAAATCGGGACTTTCGGGCTCATACGCATAAATTCAGGATTCGTTACATCTGATGATCCTATACACGTCTTTTGAAGCACCGTGATAGAATTTCTTGTTCTAGACTTTGCTCCATTCGATTTTTGTGGGGTCCAACGCGCACAAACATTTATAAGTACAAAATGCTTAAGCATTATTGCATGCATGCTGGTGGAACACACGTGACGTCACAACATGTCACATGACGATTTGGCATGATCAGCTCACTTACAGCATCAATGTATTTCGGTACAACTTCAGGGAATTTCGTCCGAAGTTTTGAAAAATTATTGCACACAAAAATTTTCCCGTGTCAAATTCGATTTAATTTACTGTCACGATTAATTTAAGTTATTGCAAGCTTTGCAAACAGCACTAGGATGATTACATGTTTTAAATAAATATTTGTTGAAAAATATCAAGCTTTCAAATGAAGTCTTTAGATCCACTGTAATTGCAGCAGTGTTGTCAGTTCCCGAAATAAACATTGTAGGCTATGTACATATTTAATCTGCCTATCAGTTCAGGTGAGTCAATACAGTTTTGGAGAATTTATACTACAAGTACACATTGAGCGACCATTGAGTCTATGTTTCAAGGACTGTAAATCTCGCATCGCATCATGGCATATTTTTCAGGATAAAGCGTGTGTAACTACTTCGGACGAATCCCCATTTGCTGACCCAGACAATAATATTATACTACCATACAACAAAACCATTTCTGAGCGGACAAATAAAAATATGGAGGGACTTAAGATAGTGAGGTCGGTAGTAGCTGGCATGCAAATAAAACCAGATTAAAAGACATCACGGTACATTTGTTCAAAGAGAAACAAGCAGTTATTTAATCACCAAACGGATAATCTGTCCATCAACACCTGTTGTTCAGTTGCAGTCGGTTGATACACGAACCTCAAATCCTATTGTCGTCCGGAGACAATGGTGTACATCAAACAATTAAGGGTCGACGGGACAGACGAGACGTCATGTAATGTGCAATAAGAATAAAACTGTCCCTGAAATACTGTCTTAATGTACTTCAGAAGGGCTGTTAAAAATTTTAGAAGGTGTGATGTTGATCATGGCACAGTATTTCCTATTTAGTAGATAGAAACTCAACCAATGCAAAGAGCTTTGAGAGAACCCCATACGTTCGAACTTGGTAATTAAAATGCTTTGATTTACGCGATCAAACAAAGGTATTCACATGATAACTTTGGCTCGATATGTGGACTTTGCAGAAAATGCCAGATAATAATCTCATTTTTGTTAAAAAATGCTTTTTTATGGATATCGTTTTATTGCCAGTTAAAATTTAAAAAATAAAAATAAAATTCACAAATAATTTTTTTTAAATATCAAATTAAAAAAAAATAGACTAATGCCTTAATTTATTAATTCATTTATAATAACTTATCGAGTTATATTGATTTATTACCATCAATTCGATTTTCCTACAAAGTTATAAGTTATAAGTTTCATAAAAGTTGCACGTTATTTAGTTAGCCGAATAATGAAAATCTAATTAGCGCTTATTATTACGCTTGCTTTATGTGTTATTAATTTTCATAAATCGAGCGTCAAACGTGCGTGTTGTCATATCCGTCCACATCACATTATAAGCCATTGTATCCACACAATACTTGTTGCGCCTAAAGGTTGCATGCAATATTCATGTTCATAATTTGATTTTATACTGCAGGCCGTGCCAAATCAATCCTCCGCCATGTAATAGTTGTTCGTGATGGGAAAATGGGCTCATTTTGTCACCGATAAGCATCGTAATCAATTGTTGTGTATGGGTTGCACCTTTTCCGTTCCATTCGTTAAAATAACATGATAGGCTGTAGAAAGATTTGTGTATAAATATGACACCGGCCATGGTTTACAACTAGTGCGCCTTCGTTCGCTTTCCTGCCACTAGCAGCGAGTGTTAATAAATATGTGTTTAAGCTTTGTGTCAATGCTACTGACATGTGTAGGCATGCGAACATACTGCAATGCTGAGATAGTAGTAAAAACGACGACTACCCGTTGCCAGTCGCCAGCATTTCTTATGTACGAGGCAATGATGAGTTCATATCTGGAGGGATATTCATCACTGACAACCATCATCGGGGACGAAATGGTAGATAATGCCATCATTGAAGCGATCAAGTGTCATCGTGTTAGCAAACTTCAAGCATCGTACAAGCTATACACGGTCGATACGTGAGTATGGAAGGACTGTACGGTGCGCAGTGCGATTCAGTTGGCATCATTCTCTGTACCAGGTACTTCCAATCGGTCGAGAATGATCGAAACGATCGGAACTATGGCTACAATTTGAACCCTTACCCTCACTGGGAAGCGTTCCACAGTGAGGCGAATGTGTCAATGATAATGGAGCAAGTGCTGCCGGCGATAGCGTTTCGCAATCCGATAGCAAGAGTTGTACTACTCATTCGTGGTATTGCCAAGTACGATATGCTGCAGTTCTTTCGCAGCGCATGGACCCGTTTCAAGATGTTGGACATTCTTATACTGAGTCGCATAGACCATCGCACACTGCTGGTGTGCTTGTTCAATCCCTACCTGAGCAGTCGGGATGAAATGCTGGAGGAACGGAACATGCTCTGCTTCCATCTAAGAACGATGGACGATGTCCACCGGTTCGTTCGGGAAGGGCAACGTTTTACCTACGAGCGTATTACCAACCTTCACCAGTACCCGCTGACGATCGCCATTACGGACGTTGAGCTGATGTCGAAGGCGGTTTACTTTGCGAATGAAACGATTCGTCGGTGAGTACGATGCACGAGGGTACTGAAACCAGCGTCTTGCAAGTTGTAACCACAATGCTTTTGTTGAAATTTGTGTTTCGAAACACTGTTTTGCATCTTGTCTTACCGCAGCTATCAATATCTCGATGGTGAAATGGTGGAAATTATGCGCGAACGAATGAACTTTACGATAAAGTACAACCAGCTCAACTATCAGGAGTCGGTCGGCTTCATCACCTCGAACGGCAGCCTAGGCGGCACGCTGCAGATGCTAGAGCACAACACCATCGATCTGGCCGCCAACTCGCGCTCCATCATGCAGCACCCGATGCGCAACTTGCAGTACGTGCACTTCCTTTGCCCCATCCAGCTCGTCTTCGTGGTTCCGATGAACTATTTTCGCGATCGTTACAAGGTGGTGTTTTTCCACTCCTTTTCGCTGCAAATGTACTCTACCAATTTCGCCATGGCTGTGTTACTGCCGTTGCTGCTGCTGGTGCTGATGCGCCGCGAGTTTTCACTAGCCGCCTATACGAAGGAAACGTTTCGCATACTCGCAATTGTGTTTTCGTCCAGTGTTCGTTTGCCGCGCGATAATCGCCATCGGCTAGTGCTGATGGGGCTAATGTTCTACAGCATAGTGGCCTACTCGGCCTGGCAAGGTATCACCATCATTCAGCTTAACCTGGACGATGAAAAGCTGCGTAATATACAGACGCTGGAGGAACTAGTGAGTACGCAACTGAACCTGAAGGCTATCATTTCCTTTGGTAATGCAATACGCGGCAAGGTTTGGAACAGCAGTGATGTGCGGGGTCGTATAGCAGCCCGGCTGGACGTACAGTGGACACCGTCAAACATAAGTCTGCTCCCAGAGGTGGCAGATAACCGAACATCCGCTGTGCCTATCATCGAGTATTTCATCGAGGTGGTAAGGTCTCGCTACTTCGACCAGGAACGCAAACAGAGCAAACTGTACTTCGTTCGGCAACCGTTCATCGAGTATCTGACCGCAATGGCGCTGCCCAAGAATTCCCCGCTGTTTCCCACGATACGACGGTTGACGATGAACTGTCTCGAGAATGGGATAGTGAACCATCAGCTGTCGCTCATAAGACAGAAGGGCGTACTGCTGCAAATTGCACAGAACCGGAACAAAACTTTGCGCGATGAGCCTCCGGCCCGACGGGTTAACCTGTTCAATATGCGCCTCGTGTTTTTCGTTTATCTGTTGATGAACGGAGTGGCTATTTTGGTGTTCTTAGGTGAAATAGCGTATTATCGCTATCACGATCAGCAAACAACAACACGTAGGAATCGCATGTGGGTTCGGGTACGAAGATCTTCTACAGTATGGCCATACGTTGAATGATCCATAAAAAATTGATTAATTTTAATGGCTACTGTTTACAGATGTAAACAGTCCGTCCGAGATCGTTACACCCAGCCGATTGAGGTTACGACATTTCTCCACAGAGGGCGCCGCAGTCGACACGCAGAACAGAAAGCAGCGTTGGAGCAATGACCGAAGGGGCTGGGATGACGACCGAGGATCGACAATGTATAAGAAATTCCTGTAATTCCTGGTGCAAACGTAATAATTTGGCTCTCTGTCCTTCAAAGTGCTGCATAGTAACGTTCAGCCGCGAGCCCCAGCGATTACTGAATACAACATTAGCGGCCATTCTCTCGAACGCTTCCAGTGCGTTAAGGATCTCGGAGTCCTATCGGACTCGTGGCTATCCTTTAAGGATCATCTAGAGCACGTTGTCGCCAGGGGCGTCTTGGTGTCTTGGCGGCCTGATTGTCAATCTTACCCGTGAACGCCGCGATCCTCTCTGTGCTTAGACGCTTAGAATCATCGCTTGGATTATAGGTCGAAATGTTTGCTGTTAGGACTAACGCCTCTCGAAGAAAGGGTACTTAACGACAGGCGATTTTTCGTGGCGGGACTTTTTAATCGGTCACATAGAGTCGCCTGCAGTACTCTCAGCCTTCAATCTTTACGGTCCTGCCCGTGCCCTACTTGTGCGGTCGTTGCTCGCGGTGGATGAACGGCGAACAGTATTTGGATCGTCCGATCCGTTCCTGCACATGTGTTGGAACTTCCAAGAGGTCTGGATCGTGCCTGGCATGTCGAACTCAGTGTTTGTCAACCACAATAATATACTTCATACGTCGTCTTCAGAGATGTAAAGATGTAAAGTTACATGTATATCTGTTGTGCTATCGAGAGGGCCCTGCGGTCCGTTGATCAATAAACCAATTACAATTACAATCTTGTGCGTGTGTTATAAAACTATAAGAAAAACTAACCAATAAACCCTGGTATTCCGTGAACATTAGACGACGAACGAAGAAAAATTTATTGTCCCCAAGGTCTTTAATTTTCTCGGAATTTGTTCTGATGAATTGGCCTTTCGTTCTGAGGATAGCACCACAATATTCTGTTGGTCGCGCCTGAGAGAAACAGAATTGTGTTTTGTAAAACATTCATCCTCACCAGTGATTTCTGGGCACAATGGGCAAATTTCAGAAAAAAACGATAAAATCCCTTTTCATGTCCTGCCAGGCCAAAAGACTACTTCTCGTGGAAAAAGACCATTGACCCCCATTGACACCCATTGATTTTCTTTAAAGTATCTGGATTCGTGTTGTGTTAAGAAAACGATGTTGCGCTACGTGGAAAAAAAAGTCTTCGGCTTGAGCAGCAGCCACTGTAGATTGCCTTAACTGACGAAGTCTACCTGGCCCTTGTACTAGCCCACAGTTAGCACTTTATCAAATTAACAATCAACGTTTCAATCAAATTAACGTCGTGGATGGATAAATTATTGTATCAATTTTTTTTTCTCGTTAGAACGGCCTGGCCGTATTGACTATTATTGTATCAATTATTATTTCACCAAATGGAATGGAACTGTTATGAAACATACCTTACAACTGATGATTTATAATTAATTACACTCTTTCGAAAATAGAATTTTCATTAGTTGGAAGACATCATGTCTGCTGCTTCAATAGAGTTAAAACATAATGTGTATAAGACAAATAATATTGTTTATTTACCGTTAATTATTGCTTATGTTTAATGTTGGGTTTAAAAATAAAACGAGAAGTACTGGGCGCCTCCATTATACTGAGTGTCTTCATTATACTGGGCGTCTCCATTCCAGGAGCTCACATGTTGCTTGAGCGAGTGTCTATCCGTTGCCATCGTTACCAAACAACTCTCTCGCAGGTTAAGCGCGACAGTTCTCATCTGTTTCGTGCATCCTTTTAACCGGAAGAGTATACCGTGATTGCAGTCAGTCACTAGGAAGCGTTGCCACTACAAAGGTCACACACTTGTTGATACAGCGGGTTGACGAGCATTATTTTTTTGTTCTATACAGATCGCCGAATATACATCGCTAACGATATTCGAGCGTGCTGCAACGAATACGGCCCTTGCAGGCAGGGACTACACATTGGTGCATTTTCAATCATTTCGTGACGTGAGTTCTTCAAAGCATTAAAAACATCTGTTACAATATGTTATCGCTGGATTGCTCGAACATGCGCCAATGTCGGGTAGTTGTGGCCATGGTTGTATACATTTCCCTTTTTCTTGATAACATGCTGTTAACAGTAATAGGTAAGTGTGAGGTGTGCCGTACAATCGTGACTGGTTGCACATTGTATACAAAGACAGTCACATGTTAGTAGGTGTTATACACTTTTTTGTGCTGTTTTTATTGAACTAAGATTGTTCGCTGTTCTGTTTTAATTAAGAACATCTTATCGCTTACATATCTACAGTTCCGATTCTACCCGATTATCTGGTGCAGTTTCACGACAAAGTACCGGCGAGCGTCATCTACAAAAACTTTAGTCTGCATTACGTCCCGAAGCTTATCGGTGCAGTAAGTGAGGCAGTGGTCGTCGTACAGCCAACTAATCCTCCGGTAGATAAAACAACGACAATTGAGCAGGAGAACGGTTCTATAGGTATTCTGCTCGGTGTCAAAGCTCTCGTACAACTGTTGGCTAACCCTCTAGTTGGCAGTGGAACCGCCCGGTTCGGTTACTGCGTGCCAATCACCTTCGGTACCGTCAATCTGCTGTTGGCTTCCTTAATCTTTGGCTTTGGGACATCGTACACCTCACTCTTCGTGGCACGAGCCATCCATGGTTTGGGTTCGGCGTGCATTGGCGTGTGTGGCATGAGTCTGGTAGCGCAACTTTACACCGAACCGGAACGTCGGTCTAAAGTTATGGGTACGGTTTTGGGCGCGATGGCCGTCGGAGTGCTGGTAGGTTATCCGTTCGGCGGAATAGCCTATGAAATGGCCGGCAAAGCGGCACCATTCCATGTGCTGACAGTATTGTGCGCGGGAAATTTGGTACTGCAGTACCTTCAACTAGATCTCAGCGAGTATCGCATCCATCCGTTGCCCCATGATTCATCCACTGCGACAGAGGATAAGCGGGCGACATGGTGGCCCCTGCTCAGCAACCGTCTCATACTGGTCGTTGTGGGTGGTATCTGGATTTCAACCTCCGCAATGGCCATCCTGGAACCATGTCTGCCCATTTGGATGATTAGCCAACTGCACCCGAAAAAATGGCAACTGGGAACGGTCTTCATACCGGACTCGATTGGTTACTGGCTGGGTACGAACTTTTTCGGCTCGGTGGCTTACCGATACGGGCAGATTAGAGTCGCGATTGTGGCGCTTCTGCTCGTTGGCAGCTCATGCATTCTCATTCCATCCGCAAACACCGTTGCGGGACTTTTGTTGCCCCATTTGGGGCTCGGTTTGGGTATCGGCGTTGTAGATGCGGCTTTAGTGCCTCTGCTTGCAACACTGGTGGATTCGCAGCTGAGTAATCATCCTGACCATGATGTTGGCTTTACTGCTGAAGAATCAGGCGGCGAGCGGGGATACGGTGCAGTGTATGCAATTCAACAGATAGCAGTTAGTGTGGCTTACTCGCTCGCGCCGATAATCGGCGGTGAGTTGGTCCCGGTCATTGGATTTGCAATCGTTTTGCGTGCTCTCGGTGTGCTGAATATACTGTATGTTGTATTGCTCGCCTGCTCCAGTCTTCGAAGCACAGTGGGGAACGTATTTGGGAGCTCTATGAAACAACCAGATTTACCACTTGCCAGCAGTGAGCCTACGACCTATAGGCGTTTTTACAACACCCTCGAGTGAAAAGCCAATAAATTCACGATGGGAGCAAGCAATCGTGCGTGAAATGGAATTAGTCGTTATCTCTCACCAGCAGACATTGTCATACTATGCTACTTTTACACCGAACCGTATACAATACCGTCCGCAATTGACTAAACGTTGGGACCATTTAAATAAAACCGTATTCTTAGCAATGAGTGATCCATGCGATGGAAAACAACTTGTTTAAATTACTGCCGTGTACACCTATACAACCAAACATAATAACATGAATACACATATGGCGTCCTTTTCGGGTTGTTTTGGTTAGTCTAGGCTTTGTTGTATTGCTAAAATATCATGTGAGAAAATATACTCTAACGGAATAGGCAACCAAAAACTACACTTATGCCAAGTGTAACAAAATTATAAAAAGAAAATAATTGTGTAAAAGCCAATTACCATCGGCAGTTTTGAAGAGATTCTTATCTTGGTAGGCTGATGAGCATGAATTGAGTTCAGGAAATTGTTAAAACTAAGTTATATTCAGGATTGCCACCATAAAACCATTTATTGCGTTAGCTTAGTTAAGTAACAGATAACTTCTCTTAGATTTCAGCAAGTCATGCAATAAAACACACTTCACGCTAGAGAAGCAGAGTTAAAATTTTATTGACCCGATGTTCATCAGTAGTAACGTGCAACGGAAACTTAATGTAACTTAACAATTTATAGCTTATGTGCTATTAACAACACATTCAAATAAACTTGAAATGCATAACCTTAAATCGATTGCTATATTTCATCATTTTCTAAACGGGAACAGTGCAGAACAGTGAACCATTTTAATCATGCCTTACCACGAATTTACAAGCACTGCACAAGACATTGAAATATGAAGGAATCATGCTGTCGGAATATTTCCTTGAATTTCGCCTTTTGACTACCGTTCTGTTCGAGACGGGAGTAAAAATCTTTCGCCGAGATGATAAAGTTGTTAATTTCTCTTTCGTTGAGCTGTTGATACGAAGGCAGCGAGAGCACTTCCGGTAGCAGTTTGATTAGATGTTGGTTTAGCGATGCCGAAAGAAATATGACCGTTAAGCACCAAACGGATTTGTTCACCTGCGGGAAGGATAGAAAATTCGGCAACGAGCAGAGCAACCATTCCTGTAACAGCGTCAAGTACGATGCATCGATGGCGGATCGGAAGAGCTGGTACGTAACGCCAGCAATGATGTCTGGATTCGGTTGGTTTAGCATCAGCTCTTTGAACACCTTCGTAAGAATCTCGTTCGGCGGAAGGAGATCGCGTATCAGTTGACACAATACGTCACCAAACACTTTCGCACCCTGCGGCGTGGTGGTGCGTATTTTAGCGAAAAGTATCTCTATTTTATCGATCTGCTGCACAATAATGTCTGGTTCGTCCTGCACAATGCCGTTGCAGCGTTCGGTGCTTTCCAGTTGCTCATTGCAACTGCGGTAGATGCAAGTGACCAGCAGTTTTAACGCGGACAGCGAAAACATTTCGTTGTCAATTTTAACGAGATCGATCGCAAGCTTTTCGATTTTTTCGTGTAACGCACGCGACACACGATCGGTAATGATCAAACGTTCCAAGCCCTAGGGAAAAAGGAAAAAATGCTGAACGTGAGAAAGGAAATGAGCAAGTTGCTGCTACCATCACTTACATTTAAGATACACAGGTAAATTTCCAAATTGGTTGTCCTTTTCAGAATATTGTTGGCAGAGATGATGCTGTTCGATAAAAGATTGCAGTCTGACACGAAACGTGATGTGTGCTCGATTAGATAGAAATTTAACGTCCACACGAGCTTAGTATGAAGATCACTGAAAGCCCCGGAGCTTTCTTCTATAATACCGTGCTTTACGATGTAGCTAACTATGACGTTGCGCAACAAAAGAAGTTCGTCATTCATGGTGCCAATTGAAGTGTTCGTTTTGATGAGACATTCTAGCAAACAGATTAATCCTTGCAACGTTGCATTACGAACGTACAGTTGTGTGCTCTTCAGGTACGTCGGAATGATGGTGCACAGATGTGTTAGATCGCTCATCGTCGGAATGAGAAGCGCCGCCATTCGACATAACAAGTAGATGATGTGCTGTTAATTGTAACGAGGCAAAACATCAATTCAAATTCTAGGCGACACTCTAGAGCAATTTACGTACCTGTTGCGAAATTGTATCTTCCATCGGAACGCGCTCTTGCAGTTTTAGGAGTAGCTGGTTCAACCAAAAGATTTGCTCTCGATTTTCTACTATTTCACAGAAGCTCACCAAATGTGGTAGCACCAGTGCCGGATCATCCTCGATCAACTGCTTCAACACGTCATAAATCAATCGCTGTGAACTCGTAGTATCGATGTTAATTTTTTCTACAAAATAACGCTTATTACAAACGACCAACGATTCAGAGGCCGGTGCGTTATATCCACTCTGGTCACTAGTACGTTCTATTATCTCCCAGAAATATTCTAACGAAAGTTGATTGTGATCGAACCGCAGCGTGCCGACACAGCTATCGTCAAGGGCATACTGATCATCCATAGCAGTGATCAGTAAATGACGTTCCAAATTAGGCTGATAAAATACGTTGCTCAATGGAATGGAGAGCTGGATATTGTGAAGTTTCTTTAGCCTAAAATATAGGAAAAACGCATAAATATGAAACACAATGTGGGATGACGTAATACGCGTTTAAATACCTACCCTATGGTCTCACATTTAATTCTTGGATTACGTGTAGTGTGATGGAATTTTCCCTCGCTAAAACCAATCCGTGGATATCGATAGCATGATAGTAGCAACGACATTACAGTTTGCAAGCACATGTTTTTGATTTCCCGTTGCTCCACTAGACTCACAAAAATTGGATCTTCTGAGCGATTCAGCAACACCATCAGCGACATGAACAGTTCCTCAAATTGTTGACGTGATGAAAACCCGAATACGTTTGCTCTAGAAATAACAGTACATTATTAGATATTGGAATACCACTAGAAAACTAATGCTGTGCAACATACCTCTTTAAAAACATTTCAAGCAGCTCAACGTCATACAAATACTCGATTGGCACAGTCGGTAGCTTTGGGTGGCCATTTTCTAATGCATCTAATGAATCATAACATTCGTACAGTTCGTACGGTGTCAATGCGTAAGGATAAAATCGGTCCAATTTTAGCAATGGTATGGCAATAGATTCAATTAAAGAAATCATGTTACTGCCCATACTGGGATGAACTGCCATTCCGGTAGAATCCGTTACATATTCTGCTATTACAATCGCTTTCAGATAAACTTCCATTGAGCTGCTTTGGTTGGTTTGAAAGTCTTGAAACACGGGCGGCAACTGACGACGACCTAAGAGTTGATCGTCCAGTAACGATCTTGCTATTAATTTATATAAGACCTTGATGTAATAATCCACCGCATCAAGATACCGATCGTTCTGGTTTAATTCATTCCAAAGATACCGTTGATGCACGATGTTTCCGATGCATTTTAGATACAGCTCGATGCGAGTAACATTTTCCACCGGTTCTTGTTCCAGAGATTCCGCGCAAACTTGTCCGAATGTGAGGAGTGTTTCAAAAAAGTTTGACTTTAGCAGTTGCTCCTTAATAAAGCGATCGACGAACTTGCCCTCGATGTAAAACAGGCAAATATGCTCCAGCTTCTTGAGATACTCCAGGAAACATATGACAGATTCGGCACAGTACGTCGTTGCTGCTACTTCCTGGGGTTTATGTTTCGTTTCGTTCAGCCTGCGCATCAAAACAATTAATGCCACCTTCAACATCGGGTGTACTTTCAGGTAGTTGAGATGAGGGTTGTACTGCACACAATCGGTGCGGAACGCGTGAAACATGCTCTCGAATGCTACCGAAATTATATCACGCAAAAGTCGCACGTTAAGCGATCCACTGGAGAGCAGATTAATGAGCTTGCTTTCGGATTTAATTTCCAGCAACATTTTAGCTATGTGTCGAGGCTTCGTGTAAGACATCTCGGTACAGTGATACGAAACTTGCTGCTGAAACCAAACTACGTCAATGGATAAGTCTTTTAACGCCATTGTATCGATGGATGGTAGAACCGAAGGCATACATTCATCCACCGAAGTTGCTTCATAATATTGTTTCAGTTGAGACAGCGTTTTAAAAAGCTTCGGAAACTTTCGGTTGCGTTCAGTGCCAAAGCGCGAGTATAGGTAACGGAAATCACTTTCCGGTAGTACGGTGAGAACAGCACTATCCTTAAGGCCGGCAGCACCTATTTGCACCAGCGCACTCAGTTTTTGGTCGAGGATAAGAGCAGCATTGCGTGATGTCACTATATTGACCGTATCGAGTAGATCTGTTAATCGGTTACACATCAGCGGCAACGTTGTAAGCGATGCTTTTTCCAACAACGAACATTGAATAGGGGAAAGTTTTCCTTCCAAGGTTATAATGATCATCTTTACAATTTCCTTTGAATATTCTTCATCCGTAATGTAGCATAGCAGCAGAGGGTGAAAATGTACCGAAAGTAGGGAAGTTTCCGTCGAAAGCAGTGCATGTACTTCTTTTCGCGCCCATTTCGATTCGTTCGGTTTATATTCCAGCAGTACTTCAATCAACGTAGTGACTAGACGATCATTTCTCACATTGTACTCATCGTTTCGAATTAACGATAACATTAACTCCAGATCAAATCCATGCTTTATCAACATTTCGCTTAAAGCACGTGCTACTGCCAAAGGTAAACGACACCAATGTATCAGTTCCAATGGTATCTGCTCGGCTAGCGCGCGGCTAATTTCAACAAACCGAGTCATGGTGCTCAGTGCGCTAATGTACCGCTGGATGGAATCGCATGTAAATTGAATATCCTCTTGGTTTGCATTGTACGTTAAATTAATATCATCTAAAATGGTTAAACATTCCCGAAGGTAGTGTACCATTTTTCCCACTAAACTTTGTGCTGCCAATTGCACGTCATCTTCGGTAAGACGATTGGCAACATTTCCATCCTCGTGTGCAGCTTCTTCATCCGTGTTCACATTTGACTTGCGGAGGTACAATCCAACATGATTCAAAAGATAAATTTCTTCCGTTTGTTGAAAAACTTGCCGCACGATCATTTCTGCACACGTTATCTTCTGAAGTGTTTTCCATGAGTCGTTAGTACTTGTGGTGAAGAAAATATCTACCAAACGTAGAACCACCTTGCTTTCTAGCAGTTGATTAAGGCTGAGACATTCAAACAAGCGCAGCACTATATAGTAATCTGCATCGAATTTTATCATAAGCTTTCCATCTCCCAGCACTTGCAGTAGAGCGGTCAATACATCCGATTCACAAGTGGCGACGTGTGTACCGTCAACGTCGTGCAAACGCTCGCTGTACATTATCATTGGAATAATCCGATAGGCGTCCAGCTCATCTGGAAATTTCATCAGCATGTTAAGCACCACCTCTTTTTGTGTAATGCATTCCGCTGCCTCGAGTACCTTGGGTACTATGCTATTGCGACTAGGCCTAAGCAGAAATATTTCATGTGAAAGCGCTTGTACGGAAGCTATGGCTGTACGTCGAATGACATGGTTTGCCAACAGGTTATCACACAAGTTAATAATCTTGGGGATCGTCACTAGCGGTTTGTCCCGTACTAGACCGCTTAGCTGGAACAGGAATCTCACAACTTGACGCATCACAACATCGGAATCGTCTACAGTACCGCGTTCGATGGATTCGATATGCTTGAAAATAGATTCCACAAACACGTTGTTAGCGTCCAGCAGCTGATAATTTATGTTGAAGTCTAGGAGTTGGCATAGCATCTGCAAAATATTCGCCTGCACAGTTGATCGCATTTTAGTGAACATTTTTAAACAGTTTATCACCAACGGCTCAAAGAGCTTGACGAATCCGCCGATTTCCGGAGTCAGAGGTTTGGATTTTGCTTTGCAAAAGTCGTAATATCTCCCAAAGAATTCTTCCGATGTTACTACCTCTATCGGATCTTCCGACAGTGAAACTTTATGAAAGAACGACACTTCTGTGGAGCGGTTGACGTAGTTGACATGGAAAATGAACCTCAACAGATATCTTGTGCACTGTACACAATGGTCCGGTTCAAGTGTGATGAATGTTTGCAAATATCGTAGCACTTCTTCCACAAACTTTAATCCGTTCGTCATGGCGGATAGAGATTTCATCTCTAACAACGTCCACAGTGCCGCCATCGATGCTCGTAAACAATCGAACAATTTTTGACCGGATTCGGCATTGATCGATATACGGTAGCTCTCCATGGAACAGCGAACTTGTTGATAAAACTTCATGTACGCATGATCGTTACCAAAATATCCGAAGCAGTTGACTTGTTGCAGTTCTTTGGTGTTCATAAAAATATCCGCTTTCTGGGCCCGATTTATTACCAGCGGTGTAGTGTTTGTGTACACGAGATGATAAATGTTGAGTAACTTCAGCAAGTGGATGATGAATTTATTCATCGCTTCACTATCCGTTGTGCTATTTGCAGGGCTGTTCGACAATACAGCTGAAAGATTTAAAGGTTTTTTAACACAATACAGTAATACAAAGTAATAGACAATATTGGGGATAAAGTTCGATCTTACCAACAATCATCTGCGAACATATCCAAAGTAGTTCGCCGTGTACAGCAAGATCAAGAACGGTACCATTCATTCCCAACAGCAAGTTCAGAAGCACGTTAATCATGTTGTACTCATTCCACAAGTTGACAAAATCAAAAATTTCATAATTTTCCAAAAATATGCGTAAGAAGTGAATTATTCCAGACTGAAATTAAATAAAAGAAAGTTCATTCTAATATCACTCGTCCACATTTTAGATAAGTGGTTCAATCTCACCTGAAGATATTTGTCGCCAATTTTTAGCAACAAATTGCTTATTCTATACATCAAACGGCTCACCGTAGACATGTCTGGTTTTGGTAAATTTGCACGAATCTTTCCATTAGTTCGAGGACCGAATGGTGAAGAAAATGTACCAAAAACGAATTCGTCTATAAAATCACCAACAATAGATTGTTTGTGGCACATTGGTTTATGTCGAACAGTATTAACCAACGGGGTGCTCTGAAGAAATTGTAACAACCGTTCGGCAGCATGGTTCCGGACACGTTGATCACTATCGCCCAAACCGATCAAAAGAAGATCGCTTACTTTTTCTCGCATCTGATCGCCTAGCAGTCCATGTGCTTTGATGCAATCAAAATCTAGCCGAACTATTATGTCCAGCAGCTTACACTGTACTAGCCAGTATTTGTTGTGCGACAGAAGAAAAACTTGTTCGAGTAGAGTTTTCATGTGGAGCGTTGATTCCGTTCCCGAATTGAATATAAAAGAGTCGTCTAAGAAAATGTTCCTTTTGCACGACTGAAACGGAATGTTTGAAGTTGTGGTTCGATTTTCGATCAAGCTAACGCCCCCAGTACCAATGCAAAGGCTGTTCAAATAAACGTTAAGGAAAAGTTCCACGGAGGAAAGTGCTTGATTTGCAACAGTGTGAATTTCATCCGAGAGTCCCTAAAATGCAAAACAAATTGTTTAAAATCTTGTGCATTTTAAAATCAAGAATGAGTTGTAATCTAGTGATTACCTGCACTACGACCTGAAGAAGTTTGTGCTCACACAGAAATGATTGTGTGGTTACATTTGGTATTTTTGTACGTAAAAATTTACGGTAGTTTCCATTGTGGTCGATAGCGGCTCTTAACAAATTTCCCACAATCAATTGTACAGTTCCACGCAACGTTGGATCAGGACTGTCGTAAAACAGCAATACATCGGCAAGTAATTGTTGTTCCTCATCTTCTGGTTCTTTATGGTTTGAAACTGCCATTGCTGTGATCGTAGTTTTTCCATCCTGTACCTCAACGTTACCGGTCCGTCCGCCAATTCGATGGTCGTTCTTGAGTGACGCTATCATCTTTGGTACCACTAGCAATTCTTTTCGGCGTGACGCACCCGTAAGGCTTGCAGCACCGGGTCCAGGTTCCGACTGCGAGAGGATAGCGTCCAAATCGCGACTTAATTTTTCATTATTATCGATTGAGAAATTTTCTTCAATCGATTTTAATTTTGATTTCAAACCCTGGTCCAGGCTGAGTGACATCGGCGAAAAATATTCAAAGTACGTTGCACTGGTACATTCTCCAAAATGATCTTCCTTCATTTCTAGCAACTCGGAGGCAGGCTCTTCTTGCTGTGGTGTGACAGCGCTAGCACCATCCAGTTGATCGTCACATGGCGACGCTTCTTGCGAGAGTTCATTTATCGCATATTCGAGGTTCAAAATTTCCACCACAGCAAACTCTTCTCGAAATGCATCCTTCTCGAGTGGTAGACAAAGTAACTCAGGTTTCATCCTCACACACGCAGCCATAATTTGCATCGACAAACTCTTTACAGATACACGTACTATTGAATCGGCTACCAGCATGTGTCTAGTACCAGCTAGCAAGAACCTGGAGCATATCAACCGAACAGTGAAATCCAACAAGTTCTGATCGTGTATGGTACCAATAAATAGTTCCTTTACATTTTCCGTAATGTCGTCGACTTGCATTGATGTGCTTAGCGGTACTTCAAGCGTCTCCCGTGAAGGTGTTGGAGTTGGAATTGAAGCAGTAGGGACGACAGTGGCTGGCTCGGTATCCAGGTCTATTTCCAATGTCACGTCCAATTCCGCTCGGATCGTTTCTGCATTGGACGACATGTAACTGCTGGCCATCGATTCCATCGACAAACGGTCTTCCTCTCCGTCGTCTGGAAAAGGTTTATCGATAGACTTTCTGAAAAATTTGGTTACTGATTCGGCAGCATTCGAGCTTGAGAGCAGTGTGTTTATAAAAGAGCCGATGGAGTCAGTGGATTTTTGACTTTTCAGAGACACTGTGTCAGGTGCAGGTGGTACGGGTGAGTTTTTAACACCGCTTGTTGTGTCCAATGCACCAGCACATTCCAGTTGCAGGGCAGGAGGTACAGTTCGACTTTCGGTATCGAGATCCATGCTTTTCAACGAATCGAGTTCAATGTCCGATGCAGACGCCAAAGACCGATCGTCTACGGGTAGCGAAAATTTTGTCGGTGTTGATGTCAGAGGTAAGGAGCCAGGACGCAACAGTTGATCTGATCGTGCATCCGTACTAGACTTTCGCGATGATAGCAGGCTATCGCTAGGATTTATTTTGAAGATGCTGTTCTTCAGCGTTTTACGTTTCAGCAGCATACGCCTATGTTCACATTGTTCCGACAGCAGGACCTTACGAACGGCTGGCTGGACGTTGACTAATATTGCGAGCAGCACTTCGAGTGTAGCGTTTATGATGGTGTGCGTTCCTTCGCGAAGGAAATGCAAACAGAGGTCGTACGTTTCGATCGCTTTTTCTACGCTACAATTCCTTAACACGATCGGCAGAATTGCCCGAAAGCAGCCCATCACACCAATGACTGTGTTTGATTGTTGTTGCGGCTGGCCACATTTCAACAACTGCTCGATGCAACGATTGAACGCATTGTTGGCATAGAAATCGGGATTACGGGAACCCTGTACGAAAGAGAGCGTATTTTTTGCCGCACAGCGACGTTTGGTGACACAGTCGGATCCAATATCCACCAGGAACAATTCCGTCATCTTTAAAACTTCACCATCCGTGAGGTACCCTTCGAGATGCACGCAAAACACCTCAGTAAAGCTGCACAAACATTCCAACAACAATGGTTCGCTGCGCTTGAAAATGGCATATATGCAAGGGAGCAGGTTCTGGGCGTAGGTACGTGCCTTCCGCTGACGTATTGTTCCACAATAATGTGCGAAAATGGACAACACAGTGCGCAACGAACGTTCATTTCCATTCTTTTTGATTTCGTGATAAAGGTCCCGCTGTATGCGGATAATGTTTCCCGTAGATTCGCAATGTCGCACAATGCGGGACAAATTTTCTTCGGCGCCCATACGAACACTGGAGTCGGATTCTTCACAAAACATGATTAACACCGTAACAGCACTACTGATGTGCCCATAGTAATGGGGTGAGTTAGCCGCGGAAGTTCCGGGGCGGACATTTATGATTGTTTCGCTTATCTGTCCGAAAAGAATTAACTTTTCTTTCGCGCTGCAATCTATCGTTTTCAAAGCTTCGATTGAACGCTGAAGCGCCCCAAACGGATTTAACTTATCCATTGTCGTCGAGGCACTCTATTAGAGTGTATACGTCGCCTCGATGGTCTATGAAAGGGGAAGTAGTGCAACACAGAACTAAGAAAATTTATCCACCCAGCTTTAATTGAATGAGTCAAGACTTTTGATTTTTTTTCCCTGCAGCTGCTCAGCTGTCAACAAAACAATTTGTTGTTGTTTTCTTGACGATGACGTTTACGAATTGACATGTAAATAAAATCGAATAATGGAATATCCATGGCCATTGCAGAAAACATGAGGTACACTAAATACACCTAAAAGAAAGTTAATTAAAATGAAAACAAAATTAAAAATAAGCTAAAACAAAAGAACTAATTTACAAAACTGGACCTTGTACCGCAATTTGAAATATTGAACTATGGTTGAAATACGTCAAGCGAATATTTCATTGAAAACATTGCCTACGCACAGGCGTAATAGCGATGCGGTTACAAACGGTTCAATTATGTCGACGTGAAATATTTCAGTACAATATTTCGTCGTTTTTCGTACAGCGTAATACCCATATCTTGTTCTCCAACCATATAAGTAATAACACGCAATGTGTTCCGGTGACAATGGCGGGTTTATCGGTGGACGCAGTAGGTGGTTAGAGCTAGGGCCCCACCATATGGAGGTTCCAAAGAAAGCAGTTATTTAGGAAAGAGTATGACCCGAATAGCGACGCTTTACCATATCCTCGTGTAAAGGAAGGCCCCTAATGTTGGCACAGAGGAGTCCACGTTTGTTGAATTGAACTTAAGCACATAAGTTTATTTTTAAAAAATGAGTAAAATGTGAATCGAAGCACTAGCAAATGGAATTGCCAAATGTTGACTGATCTAGCAGAGTTCGTGATGAGCAGAAGGCATCTCCAACAGCAACATTCCTGGGAAACGATATAATTCGTATATCACCAGTTGGGGATATTTGTAGCGTATTGGAACCCGTTCGTCCGGTTGTGTCAGCTGGAACATTTAGCGGCTGCTGTAGTTGCCCCGTGATTGGGTTGTAAGGATCACATCGAGCTTTAGCCAGTATGCACGAGGTAGTGTTGACATAAAAACCAACGCGCTGTGCTTCCACGTTGAGATCGCGGTTAATCAGCGTTTGTAGAATGCACTGGTTGATAAGCATGTTTCCATTGATTCGTCTGATGCATTGTACAAACTCGCAATGTCCCGTGTAGCAATCTGCTGTAGGTGCACCGGTTGGTGAAACGGTTACCGGGCGCGATCCGGTCACAATACCCTGGAAACAGGGATCGATGTAGATCAGTGACTTATAGTTGACTAACAAAAAATATCTTACCGCAAGATTGGTTGCACAAACAGCATAGCTCGTATTGATGAGATACAAAGAAGCGCACTGACTGATCGCTGCCAATTGTGTTGGTCCTGCGGCAAGCGACCCCGCTCTGAAGAAGCATCCGTAACAGGCGTCCCGTGTCGTGATCGTAGTGGTTTGCGTTGTATTGCATAGCAGGTTAAACAAGGAAAGCAACCGTTTGTCGTTTGCGGGACACAGGGGCCACGGGTTAACAAATTTAAAACCGAAGAGATGAACCGCTGCTAGACAGTGCACAGCGAACAATAACGTTGATAACCGCCACATTTCGAACGTCTTTACACCGAACCGTGTCAACTAAAACTACAATACAAAACGTCATCCTAGGTCAACCCGCATGTTGACGATGGTGCGTGCGATGAACTCGGATGTATTTAATAAATCAGCCAGGCGGAACTAACTGCAATTTGCTCACCGGCCGGTCACTACCCAACACCGTCGAAAAGTGTTTGCTGTAGAGAGTGTGAAACATTCAACACGAGCGTAATTAGAGAGAAAGTTCCGCTTTCACTTACAAGAACATAAAAACTCACAAAGCGTTGTTGTTGGATGGAACACAAAAACATCCCCCGCATTGTGTCACTGGATTACGCATGTGGCGTGATGTGTAAAATTGGACAAAAACTAAAAAATCAAAACTGTTTCTTCCATTTATTTAATTTTCTTTAGTTTAGGTTTATCATTAGACTTTTGTAACGGTGAAGGGGTATTGTGCTTGCGGAATGCGTTTTGTTTTGTTACAAAAATTTGAAATCAACACCAGCGGAAATCAAGGTTTCCACCGGTGTACATCAATGCACACCAACGGTAATAGTTTGACATGTGCGTTTGTATGATTTAAGAGCACTGATCGCGCGATCGTGTCTGCGAGAACGTAAGTGAGAGCAACCACGTGCTCATAGCATAACAGTGGTTGAATTTGACGTGATTAAACGAAGCGTGCTGCAAATTTTGCAACAGTACTTTAGAAAAAAAAAGTTTGGTTTGTATTTACCAACTTTATTTGATAGCACTTAAACACTAGTACTGTTCGCCTCGGCGGTCGGATTGATAAGGGACATATCTTCCACTGCGATCTTCCTTATCCTTTTCTAACGAGACGCCCTCTAGCGGACGCTAGTCTAACGTTGTGATTTCGTTTACTGGGGATACAGTGACGGCCACAAAAACGTAGCGCCTTCGGCTTTTATTGCAGGTGGAATAAACACCACATTTATATTTGATATTTGGGCTTGTGTGTGTACATTAAGTGCAACAATCGTGAACGGACACAATACAACAATTAACCAGCATTTCTATGGTTTTTTTTAATATTGAAAACTTTAAATAATGTGAACTTGTGCGTCCTATCTTGGAATATGTCAGTGTTGTATGGTGCCCAGCCGGATCTACCATGATTGTTCAAATTGAGAGGATGCAAAAAGGTTATAGGCGTATTGCGGTTAGGCGGCTACTTGGTCGTACTACTTTGCCTTCAACACCCTATCCTATTCTGTGCGAACTTCTTGAGTTGCCTACCTTAGAATTTCGTCGTTTTCAGGCTCAAGCCGCCTTCGTTGTTGGCCTTCTTCTGGGTGTAATGGATGCTCCTTCTCTCCTATCTCTCCTCCCTATTTATGTTCTTTCCCGTATACTTCGTCGTCGCCTTGCTTCGACTCTCCTCACCCATCGTACGCAGTATGGTTCCGACGATCCTCTTCTTGCATGGTTTCGTAAGTACAATTGTTCTGCTGACTGCTTATATTTCTCCATGTCGTTATCTTCTTTCCGTTCCATTCTCTCTACATGTTATCCTTTCTGACCTCTTCTCGTTCTTCGTTATCCTTTGCCTAGTGTCTAATTCGCTTCCTCTTCCTAGTATTTTTCCCCAAGGTTGCGTCTTGGTTAGCCTTACTGCGTCCTCTTCTCATTCTACGTCAATTCTAGTCAGTTATAGGTTTAGTGTTTAAGCTAGTTTTAAATGAATACAATAGCGTTGCAAATTTTGAAACAAACTACAAATTCCTTATCTCCACGAAAGCATACTGCATACGCAGGACTTAGGCCATTGTTTTATTAAATTATTAAATAACATAGAAAACTATTTACACTACCAGATCGTGTCTTGTATTCGTCATACCTTAAAGTTGAAAGGATTTACAAACGGCACACTTCAAACCTACAATTCTCAAGAAACATAGAAATGGAGTTGCAACTGAATTACATCTGAATAATAGTTGATTACTTTACTGTTCTTCTTAGCTGGATAGTCAGTCCTGTGTACGGAGGATTGGTCCGGATGGGATTTTGGCCAGGTCCGTTTGTGGTAAGACCGGTGGTGCTACCATCATGTCACCAGGTTGACCCTTACTGTTCTACCTGTACTAATATGTTAAGAATATTCTTTTTTCAAATATTTCCCAATTTCTCAATCTTTGTTAATTGTTTTATGGAGAATGGTTTGGTTGGGTTGTTTAATGGTTTGGGTTTATTAAGTAGTCTAAAATTCAGTAAACTGCTTCGTTTAAAATACCTTCCAGACTGCTGAAGCTAGAATTCTATAAAGTTTATCAATTCAAGGTACTCACATACGCCTCTAAATCATGGACTTTGACCAAAATTTTCAAAATTTCTGTGGCCCCGTTTGAGAGAATGCTTAGAAGAAATTATGGGCTCATTTCTCTACAGGGCGGGTTTGTTCTTCTTGATTCCAACTGGATCTTTTCATGTTTTTGATCTTTTTTTCCTATTCCAGTTTCAAATTATGAACAGACATTTTCTTTTTATACGCAATTTCGACATGCGTGGTACAGCCATCCCTCACTGGTTGGGTTTATTTTAGTTGGATTTCTCGATGCAGTCGAAAACCATTGGTTGGGATATGAATGCGTGCCAACTAGTGAGATCACACTCGATGGTTGGGTTGTTTGACATATGTCAAAAAACGAGGAATTAATCGAATAAGCACACGAAGTTTATACGAACCGAATACGAAGCATTTGCGTAGCAAAAATGTCACGTTCAGTAGGCCATTTTCATTGAAAATGACAACCTCTATGGTTGGGAGTCCAAGTCAACTATTGAGATGCCCATTTGCTAACCGCAGCGAGGATCTCATTGTCTAGACAGTCCTTTTGGAAATTCTGTTTTTGCTGTCTAACTACGTTTCTGTATTATTGTTTTCTAGTACCGGCTTTGTTGCTAGGTGCTAGACTAGAGAAACGAGACAGGAAGACCAGATAAGCGTAAAATAGCCGAAATGAATGAATAGCGAAAGGGGAACAAACTGGACGAGACAGGACGTGGAAAGATCTGCCTGCTGGATGGAAAATTTTGTACACTTCCTATACGATTGTCGTAACACCAACTATTGAGGTACCAACCAGTGAGGGATGATAGCATTTAACACATAGCCAAGTTTCAAAAGGAACACTTGCAAACAAAGTAATACTGGTATCGCTGATGATATTAAATTGACTTGAAACCACGTAGTTTAATTGGCCTCGAAGAACCATAAAAAATCCAACAACATTTACCGATAAGCCAGGAATTTGCATTGAGGATCGTTTGCGTGTTAACCACATTCAAAGTTCAAGCTTTATTTTGAATAGTTTGTACAGAATGAATTTGACAACAAACAATGCTAATGAATTTCCGGTAAAGCTACGAGATCGTTCATGGAAACGCAATTCTACAGTTCTTAGTGTATGGTTTTTCGGATAAAAAATAGTTTCCACTGTTTTAATACTGTCCTGTACTGTGTTCAATGCTGACCTGTATGGGAGAATCTTAAACAAAACAATTTTTTTAAATGTTCCATTCACAACAACCATGCGCCTCCATTTGAAGTTCTTACCAGTGTTAACAAATCATCATCCGCTATTTTCCGCAATTCTCCGTTTTCAATTGCTTCTGACGCGAGTATGTAACATGCCTAAACTTCCTGTAATCGGTACCATTAAGAACTACGTCCTTTGACGTCATCGATGTTAAAAGCTCGCCCACTAAAGCTTGTTCTATTCTGTTCTTTAGATGGCGTTCAATATCTCCGAGCAGAGCGTGAAATCGATTGCATTTATATACGTTTCATTTCGTTGTTTATTTGCTTATTTGTTCTAAACTCTCTCTCTCTGGCTGCTCTCAATTGGGACACGCAAAGTTCTGGTTAGTTGTGGAAATTTTAATTCTCAACCGGCATAAGCACTATTTCCGTTTCCATAAATTCTAGTTCCGGTTGCAGTGAGTGGGTTTTTATTATGTCGATGTGGAATATAATAAACAGAACCACAAGCACAACTTATGAAATTTTGACATAACATTATAACACTACCCTAAACCCCTTGAACATTAAGCCACGAGATTAACAAAGAAAATATTATGTATTGTTGTAGAAGTTATGATAGATGACACTAATATTAGTAGTTGCGTACATCAAGTATTTGAGGGTCTCATATTTCCCAACGTTATATAATGCCATTTTATAGGCCAACGTTATTTCCGAGAGAATGCTTTGTGCTAAAATATTTTGTCATTCAAGCTGGCTGCATAGTTGTTTTTTTTAACTTAACGTTTCACGTGTCACGCTAATATATTCATGTGTATTTACGTCACCCAAAAGCGAAGATTACGGAGTGCACTTCTGTCTGCAACCATAGCAAGCGTAGCTTTCCCTTCCATTTGATGATGCTCTTATTATTTTGGGGTCTCTTCACCAACGTCGCTCTTTTCTCATTCGAAAATGTGTTTATCCATTCGTTTGTGCTGCGCGCTAGTGTTTGAAAGTGTGGGTGCACACGAACCTTTTCATTCATACGAATCACATACAGTAACAAACAGGATTTGTGCACACGAGGACAGGAAACAGTGGGTACCGTTGGAAAAGCTTGTACAGTGCTACTGGCCTTTGAACCTGGTGGGCTGTCCAATGGAAGGACTCGAACACTATAACGCACACAAATACAGTTTCCAATCGTCCTCTCATTGAGCAAGAAGTCGACGCTCAGTTCAGGTGCTTTTCAGGAGAGCGGAGAACATGAGTACACTTTTCCATGTGTATTTTCGTTGCACCACCACGATTATCGCACAGCAAGAAGAGTGCTTGGCCGGAGTACATTTTCTGACGCTAACCGGATCGGATCGTCGCGCTCGTGGTCGTCCGTGCTAAATAGGCGCCCTATAGACCTCGGGGAACAGGCAGACATCCTGGTGCATCTCGGTGGTGAGCACATGTGCGGGCTACGCTTCAGAACAAGAAATTCTCCGTCTCAGAAGACATCCCTGCGGTGGGGCGACAGCTGTCCGTGCCCTCGACAGTAAAACCAAAACGCAAAAAGTCAGTTCTCCGGCCAGAGTTCCCTGTTCGCAAAGCTGCTTTTGCTAGCCCCGACTCCGGGGGGGACGACTATCTGCAGCAAATCGAGCAAATTAGCACACAGACACACATCCACGCCCAAAACACTGACTTTCGCGCACATTCATCGAACCCCAAAACTTAAGCTCGTTCTCCGCACCACAGTAGCAGCAGACCAGCAAAGCAATACTTTCACCATCGAAGGCCAAGAAGCAATCCGAATTGTGCGTGCGCGTGTGAGTGTTTGATAGCTGAGGTGTTTTTCTGTGGTGACCAAAGGACTTTCCAAGTCCTTACTCCAGCACAAACAAGTTAAAAAATTTGTGCACAAATTCTCGTTACTGTAGAGTTCTACATTTTATAGTGATTACCTCAGCACCTCCACTGGAACAGACAAAAACGACATTAGTGATCCAAAATGTTCCCTAACTAGAAGCTAAACGGTGACCCGTTGATTACGGGCACAACCACGAATTCCCAGTGTTTTCCCAAATCTCCGTAAAAGAGTCGCGATAGAATCGTTTCGTGTGGAAATTGATTTCTCGTTGTGCCTTTCGCAAGGCGACCGTTTTGTATAGCATCGTGAAAAGTTATCAGTTTAAGGGAAAACAGCAGAGGTTCTGTGTGCTATTGATAAGCGTGTGTGTGTGTGTGTGCGTGTGTGTTTCAAACGCGTAATCATCTGCTGCTGCGCTTGTTTCTTTGCACCTTCAATTATTCGCGATTTCTTGCCAGCGTCTTCAAGGTGCTATCTGCCAGCATTCTATTCGTCAAAAGTTCATCTTCATCACGGACAGCAAAGAAAAGACAGCAGCAAGAACTGGTGGGTAAGCTTACGCAAAAAAGGTTTTTTTTTTTCTGTGTGCATGTGTGTGGGAAGGTTGCGTTACATAACGTTTACTTTACATTCCTTTGCTCAGGTCTCACTCTCTCTCTCTCTGTTGATTCATTGACTCATCTCACTAGGTGCTTTTCACCGCTCATCGCATCCGGTCGCAGAGACCCTTATAGCGGTCAGATTTCTTGGGGTGCGTAGAAGCGGTGCAACTGTTATCTCAGTTTTAATTCTGTTACATTTAGGTAATTGTTTAAAAAAAAAATTTTGGCGCGGAAATCTTAAACAATAGAGTTTATTATGAATTGAAAGTTATGACATAATGAGAATATTTCGTAACTTAAGCCTTCAAAAGAGCTTACTTCAGCGCACATCTTAGATTTGGAAAAATAAGTGAACAGACATTAAACCCAATTAATCAATAGTATGTTGTTAGGCCAATAAAGAAGATATTAGTATATTATAGGTGATACAATACGTTTATATTTACATTTAAAGAGTTTTGTCCACCATGTTATTGACAAGCTTAACAGATTGTTCATAGAAAAAGATTCTATATACCAGATTGATGAGGTTGGATTCCCAAGCTATTTATACTTTACATTTTTAAATTGCTCTTCTATTATTCCACCTTAAGCCACACATCAGCTTAGCAAACTATTTGTGATTTAAATACGGCTTTCAGCAGCGATATGTGCGCTTCAGCAGCGCTACTTGCTGTACACAGTCCTGATTCACCACAAAAAAAAAATGTAATTAAGCACAAACAAAGTAGTATTTGCACAGCCCAAATAGGTTTTCTTGAAAAAAAGACCTCTGGATCGTATGTGCCGAAAAAGGCAAAGCCGTTCATGTGTGTTCGTTTTATCGATTGTATGCATTCGGCATGTGCGCTCGTACTGATTCTTGTCCGTGCCCAAGGTACAAATACCGGCCCAACAGAAATAGCTTTTACTATCCGTTTACCTATCGCTGGCTTTCTTTCATTCTTACATCCCTCTTTGTCACACATCTACTACACGCCTACTACCACACTCATCCATCGTCCACCTATACGAGGCTCGTTGCACATGTATACAGCAGTGGTGTAGTGTGCCGATGGTACAGTTTCATTTTCACTGACCGCCCTCACGAATTCCTAACTTTACACCCACACCATAAAACAGTGTACTTCATACTTCGGGGGGAGAAAATAATTCGGGCTTTATTCAGCTCGCACCTTCATCATATGGCTCGAAGTTTCTCTTAAAACTTACTCGGCTTATGTCCCAAATGTACAGCTAAAGCTTGAGAATCAAGGGATAGCTTGAGAGCTTTTTGGGAAATGTTATCGTTGCTTCATCTGCTCATCTGCTCTTCGTATTTTTCCCACCGTACCAATACCCTCTCAGTTGTCATTTTGAGTTTGTTTCGTTATTGACTTAAGCCTCCATCATGAGAAGATGTTAATGTTGTTGTTTGTATATACCACCTCTAGCTCAATACTATCCGCTGCCCACGCGACCATTCTATCGGCCGCTATTCCGCCATTTTGCGGACCAATACGATGACACATTTAAACCGTGCCATTCGTAGTTATGTTATAAATAGTCGCTAATAAAATTTAATTACGGGTGGACCGCGGTTTTTTTTTTCTTAAGAATCAAAATAAGGCTAAATAAAGCAATTAGGTGGGTTAGAATCGACAAAGATTGTTCTGATGTTTCTTTTTTATGTTTGCGGTGGTGCATCCGTCTAAAGTGTGTGATGAGTGTTATGTTGATACATTTTCGAGCGAAAATAATATTCTGTGCATTCGTGGGAATTTCGGCGGTAATGTTAATGTAACGATTCCATGGAGACGCCTGGTATGGGGAGAGATTTTTATCAACGTTATTTGAACGGTTGTGTGTATGTTTAACTATATTTGTTTTCCCATAGGATGTACAAAACTATCTTAAACACTAAATTATTATTAAATAGGGTTGGCGTGTAGGAAAAGATTGACATATAAGAAGGATGCGGGATAAAGAGGAAATGTAAGTTAGAAGACGATTTCGATAAGCGAAAAGAGTAGAACCGTAGGCGAAAACATTAGCAAACCCATTAAAGATACGAATACATGTAAGTAGAGGACTGCATGTGAGTAGAAACTGGCAACGCATTGGGTAAGGAAGGAGTTGGAAACTAGAGCCAAAGACTCTGCGGTATGCAAAGCGCGTAAACGCTTTTCGAACTCTTTCGAATCTAAGGATGGATGAAGGAAAGGAAGGCGACCACACTATGCTGGCCAATTCAAGTATTGGTCTGACGAGACTACAAGCGCAAAAGGAAATTATGTTACATTTAGGGTGACGTAAAGTTAAACCGTTCACCAAACACCAATCCGAGAGAGAGTTTAGATGACACTGAAGCAACATACAATATTCTGAAGAAGAAATAGGTAAAAACAGTTGAGGTCATGGATGGACCAGGAATAAAGTAACAGCATATAGGGAACTGAAAATTGGCCACAACACTTAAGGACACATATTGTTATTCCATCTGGACCTGGCGCAGTCGACGACTTCATACGTTTTAACGCAGAAAGTATTAGTTCCTCGTTACATATAATATTACGAAGGTGAATAATACCAGCCGGAGTAATTGAAATTGCATCGGATAAATGAGAACCAGTAAAAACAATGGGGTCAGCATGGACACTGGAAAAGTGATCAACAAACAGAGTACAAATATCTGAAGGACAAGAAGAGTTGGATGGTCCTAAGGACACGGAAGGTGGAATAGATGACGATTTACGACGGGAATTCACGAAGGACCAAATGCATTAGGGATATTTAATGAAACGGGACTGAAGTCGATTCGGCGGTGGACGATTCGTATTGAGCTCTGTTGTAAATTCTAAATGTCGTAGAGGCGTATTTGAAAACACGTTTATTCGTGATCCGATCGAGAATTACGGAAAATGCGGAGCGCAAGCTTTCTGTCTCTTCTCAACGAATGCCAAGTTCTGTCCGACCATCGGGGATGACTTAGGAGATTTTGGATGAGACAACAGTAGAGAAAGGACGAGTAAATGATGGAGTTAAAAGTTAAAAGTACACAGAAACAGCTAAGAAGAGGCTTTTTGGGAAGGTATCCAGTTGGCAGCGGACAAAAAAGAACGGAATTTACAGACATGGATTTTCTTAAAATTAAGCCTTATGCTATTTTCAAGGGAGAAGTCGTGCCGCGGTGGTACATCGGGAGTTCGAATTTTATATGGAAAGTCCAGGTGCCGGATGCTAGTTGTCCAATGGCGATATAGGATTTATGGAAAGAAGTACAACGGAGCATCCTTGCGTTGACATTTGGTTGGCGAATATTCAAACTAGTTACCGGTAGAGGGTGTTGCCAACTCCGTTTAACTGAAACAATCCATTCGCAAAACTTCCATCGAAAAGCCTTGTGATTGACTGCGATGATAAGTTGGACACATAATGCGTGAAGGTAGTAGTGCTGAGAGGTCGTTTTGTGGTCCCCACGATAAAGATGTGCAGATTAAAATTACCGAAAATGATCAACATATCGTGTTCGTTGCACCTTTCACTAGATTTGATGAGTTCCTCGGTTAGCAGTGATAAAGTCTCGCCATTCGTTGACGTGGTTGGACCGTATATGCAGCCAATAAAACGGTTTGAATGAGAGAGTTTTATCGATATCAGGTGATGAGCACTCCTCCACTACGAGCAAAACAGCTGTTATCAGTATTACGGTCACAACGGAATGCTGTGTAGTTCTCATCAAACAGAAGCGATTATGGGATCGAACCATCCAGCCAGGTTTCGGTGAACAATAGCACGTCGAAATCGGTATCGGCCGTTGCTACGCGTAGTTCCGTTGATTTAGTGCGCAGACCTCTTGTGTTCTGGTAGTAGATGTTAGGTGACGTGTTGACGTTAATGCGTGCGGAAGCAGTTTAAAGCCTGGTTAATGGTTGGTCGTTTGGGTAGGTGACGGAGAAGGGGTGTGTGTCGTGAGCCGGTTTACTTCAGGTGCTGGTCGCCAAATATTATGTGTGCGGGTACGGTTGTCGGTGAATTCGCGAAAAACGATTTCATTGGGACATGTATTTTTTTGACAATGCGGTGTCCCGGAATGAGGCTGGAATCCCTGCTCTGAATGAGATGAAGGACAGTGTTGAGCGATCGCGATCATGAGCGATGAGTTTGTGGACGATGACGGACTCAATTTCGTCCAGCTGCTTAACCTTGCGCATTGAAAGTCGGCGTTAAAGGTGCGTGCGTGTGACGAGGCGTGTTGGTAGGATTGATAATGGTGTTGGACGGTGGGATTGCGGTGTTGAACATTGTTGCCGTGTGAGTGAGAGATCCAGCGACGTTAACGTGTGATCATAGACAATTATGTTATACATTTAGTTTACCAGTTTGGCATGTGTTTGAAAAAGCGGTAAAAACGCGCACTTTTAGCGTTGAGATAAGACATAATTCAGATTGATTAACACGAAACTTTTCGAACCAGTCATTGTGACAGTTGCGCTTCATTTTTATTAAATTCATTTTTGACGTTAAACTATTCTACTCTATTTAAAGGAATGATATCAATTTTTGCAGTGTATCGTGTTTTATGTCTGTAGTGTAGAACACGGGTTTTCTCAACTAGCACTATGTTTTAAGAAAGTTTAAACCTCGTGGTCTTCTGGATTGTTCGCAACTGATCCTTTATTTTTCCTGTAACTGTTAGCCCTTTAGCTCTAAACCCGTTTACGTCATGCGATCGACGAGTTTGACGTATGCGTTTACAGTGACCGATCCAAAGCGTAATAATTTACACAACAATGTCCATTAAGAAAAAAATATCTGTTAACTTGTTACAATCATTTATTGATTATATTAAATCAATCTATGTGATGTAACGATCTACTAGGTAATGCCTGCCATTTCTGGCTTACTACACTTATCTTACCACATAGCCGGAAGGTTAATTCTTGGTACGGTGGACTGGTCCAGGTAGGATTTTTCCTTGGTCCTGTCGTATACAACTCTCCCCGTTACCAAATACACCAACACCGAGTCCCCTATTAAATCAATACAATTTGTTTGAGACCAATTCCCATATCGATAGTTCTTTTAACGTCGCATGTCTACACCCGTTAAGATTCGATTGCATATTATATCTGATTTTTTTCAAGATTAACATTCGCATGCTATGCTACTACCCGAAGTTTATCGAAAACGACGGTAACGGCTCTCTTTTCAAATTCATGTAACTTACACTAACAAATCTAACCTACGTAATTGACACTAATACAATTGTTTATATCCTGTTTTATGTTTTGTACATACCTTTTGATACAAATATTAGAAAATACTGAACACAAATCCTGCAAGTTATCAAAGAAGTCTGTATTATTACTTTATTCACGAAAAAACCTTACCCTTACAAGGCTTAGACAATTACACCAATCAGTAGAACTGGTATATGGTTCGAGTGTAATATAACGGAAAGTTTTAACGCAATATTTAAACCAAAATGAGAAAAAATATTATAACAAATAATTTTCAAAATGTCAACTATGAATCGTAAAAATTTATATTTTGAAACACTGCTTTTGGAAAATATAATTCAAGAATTTCACCAAAAAATTTAAATTGAAATACTATAACTATTTAAGGTAAATTTTAGAACTAAACCTTATAAACTTATTAGAAATCACACATACGGCGTTCTGATAAGATGAGAGGAACTACCAATTGGAAAGCAAAGATGATTATACATTATATACATCATTAAATCATTAATCTATACTGATGAATTTCTCCTTTACGGTGCCATGTTAAAGATGTTAAATTATGTCAACATGCATAATTAAGCAAGTTTTGTTGAATATTACTTACACTTCGGCGAAATATATTTTAAGTAGTAGTAGGAGTTGTGTTTATTAGCTTCATAAATATGATGAACTATAAATGCACGATTTTCCAAACATATTATAAATATTATTTACTGGAATACATTTTAATAAAAATTTATGTTTTTTTTCAGTGTTTTGTGATACTATGATTATTCAAACAATTACACTGAAATATAGTTTATTTTCATCGCTCTTTCACTTGCCGTTTCAACGTTAAAGCTCATTAGTAATTGAAAAACCAATCAGCACTACAGCGGCAAGTGACAATCAAAAGCAGTGAATAATTTAACTCGATCTGATAAGATTGCAGCGGATTTATTGTGAGTTTTCTGCTCGTTCTCAGCGAGTAGAATAATCCATACGACGCTTATAATTCAGATCAAATCAATCTCTTTCCGTAACGAGTGGTAACGTAACACTAACGAAATAAGAGCCAAACTGAGCAGCACATCAGTGATAAATATACCGGAACTGTTAGAGTTTGTACATGCTTCAGATTTAACAAACAAAACACCATCTGCCCAATTGAACAGTTCATCGCAGAAACTAACACAAACCAATGCTTCATGATGCAAAAATTCAATTTACAACACCGGTCGTCTTAAGAATTTGTTCTCCAATTTCTTTCCACACCTCGTCTTATCCACGCGACCCACGTATTTGAGTGAAATCATTAAAATTGAATAATCTTCGATTACGGCACGTGAAATCCTGTCACTCACAACCGGCATTTCTACGTTTGTTTTAATCCGGAAAAGTGAAAGAACCCCTACAACTCGACTAGATGTCTGCGTTAGGGAACTGAAAGCTCGAGGACGCAAACAAAGGGGAGATGATGACTAAATTGCTACCGTCGAACAATGCACCATGAAGCGCTTTTTCCTACAACAATCAGCAGGGGAACAAGTGGCAAAGACAGAATGTACACTACGGGGAAAATGTTTTGTTGCTCATTACCCTATTTGGTGATTCTACTCATTTAAATTTCAAATTGTTGTTGTTCGGAACTGGTCGCGATGAAGCGCGGTGCTGGTGTGTTCTTCTATTTATGCTGAAGGTACTGGTGGTGATGGTTGCTGTTTTGCCATCTTAATACTCTTGTTTGTTCAGATTTTATGCATCTGGATTGTAAAAACTTATCGGTCCGAAAATGAATATATGGTTTATTGTATATTAATTTTAACACATTTAAAGCCCGCAAAATTCCTAATGTACCCCACTTACTCGCGCTCATTTGTAACTTCTTTGAATGGTGTGTTGATTCCAACATCGTCCTTCAAATGTCCTTGCTTGATATAGTGACGAGACCTTAAAGACTAACTGAATTTTAATCTGTTTTTGATGATTGTGTTTGGTGGTGGGATTGTTGATCATCCTTAAATGCATTAAAATGGATCCATCGTACAGCTATTAAAATAATAAACTCTCCATTTTGGCACCCTATCAAACAAGCAGCGGATGTGTTTGTAGCAACATGTTCAATTCAACATTCAAAGAGCTACTATACATTTGGCAGGACGTCAACTCTTTTACGTGATTGAATTAAATCGTTCAACACTTGACGTTACAGCTTTAATTCAATGGAAAGCAGCTCAATGTTTCTTGTCATATTTAGCTTACGCATTCAAACAAGAATTATTAGAGCTACATAATTAACACATGCATGCTGGCTAACATTATAAGTATGCTTAATCGAATGAGGTAACCGTGAATTTCACTGCGGGACAGAAATAATCTTCAATTTTTTGTTCGTTTTCTTCATTCCCTATCTACCAAACTCGTTTACGAAAACGATACGCCCAAACCTTTCTTTGCACCATTACAATAAAATACAATTGAGCCAGATTCTTTGAATGCCACCGTGAGCAAACTATTTTATTATGCTTCATTGAAAACCGTGTGCCCTAAAGGGAACCCTATTTAAGTAGTTGTAGCGATTGTGCCCCTACAGCTTCGAAACACAGGAGGGTGTTGTCCTGAAGGGAGCTGATGATGATAAAACATGCTTGCAAAGTTGTACCATAAATCATGATCGTTGTATTCGTCAGCATCGTCGTAGCCGCAAAGCAAACCAGAGCGTCCTTCTGAGCGCGTACTTTTATGAAAATCGTTTCCACCGGTTTCGTGGGCGAATGTGAAACCGACGTGACGCTGCACTCGTGTGAAGTGGGAAAAGTGGTCAGACCTTGACGAACAGCGATGACGTTCTGCAAAGTTTCGTGAGAGAATATTCAAAATCAATAAGCTCTAGATTGCAGCAAACTATAAGCCACTCAGAAGAGGATAAAGCATGGACTTTCACAATGGTGTTTACGTTAAGATATACGTGACAAGGTTGCTCCCTTTAGAGAACACAAGGACTAATTAGCATGAATATGACGAGATGAGGGAGTGATTGATTATATACTCTTCAGATCAGTTTCTTTATGATCCTGTTGTACAATTTTTTAAACACATTTTTCGCACACAATATTTCATCAAGTAAAGGAATGCAGCAAAGCCGTGTGAGAAGACAATATTTGTTTTATTTTATTTTTTTGTTTGATTACATTTATGACATCTTTTTGCCGTTTTAAAGGGGAAGACAATCATTTTAATCAATGATTACCACATAACGATTGATGCAACCAATCCTTTTGGATAAATACCTCTGTTTACATCGTTGATCTTTACGTCTTTGTTGTATTAGGTTTGTAGTTGTTGTTGCAAGTTTTGAGTTGTGCAAAATGAGGTTTTAATTTTAAAATGTTTTCTTTGTTTGATGAAATACGCACTTTTTATAAACATATCTTACATTTAATAAATCTACGGGTTTTTCCTTCCTTGAACAATAATACAATCGTAACTTTATTAGATGTGCGCAAAATGCTCGTAACTGACGTCTGTTCTTGGTTACTTTCGTTTCAGATTATTCTTGCCGTTACACCCAACCAGACGGCCTGTAACTGTGCGATATAAATAAATAAACCCACCGCTGGAAACTAAAGCCGGCAGCACGTTTCCGGAAACCAACCATACACACATAATAACACGCAATGTTACGCCAACATCAAGGTGTGCAACCGGAACAGTGAAAAACCGTTGACCGAAAGCTGTGACGGCAGGACGAACTTTTGCCAGTGTCAAGGACGTTTGCCCACGTCTGGTGCAATCTGGTACATTTACGTCTTTGCGTCAAAGAACTTCGGGTCGGGAAAGTAATCCGAACCGGTACCAATATCACGTTTGTGATTGAGTTGACATACGGTGTCTTAATCGGTCTCTGCTGGATTGGTATCGCGGGGAAAATACTCGGTCGCTCTGCTAACGCATCTCACAGACAGTCAAGATGATTAATATCGCCGGCGTTGTCAGCATCGTTCTGTTCTACATCCTGATCCTTGCGGTCGGGATATGGGCGGGCAGGAAAAAGGAGTCCGGAAATGATTCGGAGGAAGAAGTTATGCTTGCCGGACGTTCAATCGGCCTGTTTGTTGGCATTTTCACCATGACCGGTAAGTAGCGTAGGAAGCAAATTGGCCGAAAGCCGAATTTCATATTCTTACCCATATCATGGCATCCGTACGAACCAAGGGATGCTGCTGTTCATCTGTGCTATAATATGTACCACATAATAAATCACTTTCACTGAATACATACGGATGGTGATCCTTTGAAGAGGCTCAAGGGCGTAAAGGTTTTATTATCTATTATTGGGTAGTATTTTGTTGTTTGCTAACTAATACACTTTATTCAGGTGAAAACAAAAATAAAATATTGATTTCTTTGTTATTTTTTGGAAAATGAACCATGTACAAATTACAGTAGGAGAAATAATGAGCTTTGTGAAGAGGTTAAATAATAATACGTCCTGGGCTTTAGAACTGGAGGAGAAATAATGAGCCTTATGAAGAGGTTAAATAGTAATACGGCCTGGGCTTTTAACAAAAACCAGGAAAAAGATGATTTATGGAAATACTCTGATAAATTTTAATGGAATAGTTGAATACAAAATATATCTTCATTCATTATCCATGCCGGTCAGGTGATGTAAGTGGTGAGCAGTGCCAGTGCTTTCATATGACAGGACCCGTACAAAATTCCATTGAAATCTTTTCCCCGTAGCAAGGTCCGGTTACGTGGTAAAAAATAAACTACGCGTTAAAAAACGTACGACTCAAAAAGTTTATAAGATCTTTTTTCTCGGTTTTACGAAACAGTTGTATAGCCGAAGTAAAGGAAAAATATATCGGATGGATTTGAGTTGTTAGTTTCAAGTTAGTATTTCGGCTTATTCCTGATTGTTATTTCCTTATGAAAACATCCAGGATAGTGTCGGGTTGTGAGCGAAAGAGCTACCTCATCTGGCTGAGCATGCTCAGTACGCTTCGTATTTAAAAACAGGTAGCTCTTCACTGTGCGATTAGCGCTCCGAAGAGCGCTGTGCGAATTGCGCTCCGTAGAGTGTACTGAACGCCGTGCGATCACTGGCATTCACTAAATTGTGCACGCGTTTATCTTATTCGCTTGCGCGATTCAATAAGTTAGGCACGCCACTTTTTATCTATCATCCCTGTAATGGAATATTACAATGTTCAAACATATACGCTACACAAATAAAATACGATTGTTCACTTTGTAAATATATATTTTTCTGATTTACATTGCATTCAACTGTCCATTGATTGTACGTCTTTTATGTATTAATCCTGTTTCCCAAGAAAATTTTACCAAAAAATGTTTACCTTATTTATTCCTCCTCAAATAGCGCCCCGTATAGCTCGATAGTTTCTTTCTAATGATAATCGCACATTGCTCAGCGCGCTGTTCCGAGCGATAATCGCATAGTGCTCAGAGCGCTCACTCTTCGGAGCGCTAATCGCCCAGTAAAGAACTATTTCACGCTCACCGCCCACTGAGGTGTGAGTGCGAGAGTGGGTCGCTCTGCTCATTCGAAAAAGTTACGTGACCCATCACTATCCAGGGTACATCTTTATCTTCAGATCCTCTTCAGTGAGATCAGATCAGATCAGATCTTCAGTCCGATCAGTTTTCTTCAGAGCCACAGTATTTATGGTCCTTTATAAATTGCGTATATCCTTAACAATAAATAAAATGAACGCTTTTTGATTACATTTTTCATTGGTGATATGATGATTCTTTGATTTTCCTAAATATACTTTTCTAAAATTCTTCAGCTACATGGGTCGGTGGTGGTTACATTAACGGAACGGCGGAAGCAATCTACACATCCGGGCTAGTCTGGTGTCAGGCTCCATTTGGTTATGCGCTCAGCTTAGTATTTGGTAGGTCACAAATCTCAATCCCTGTATAAAATTTGCATTTAAAAATACATTTGTTATAACGTTTCGTATGCAGGTGGCATCTTCTTCGCGAACCCAATGCGAAAGCAAGGATACATCACGATGCTGGATCCGTTGCAGGATAGCTTCGGCGAACGAATGGGAGGTTTGCTCTTTCTGCCCGCACTGTGTGGAGAGGTGTTCTGGGCGGCAGGTATCTTGGCCGCTCTTGGCGCCACCCTGTCGGTCATCATCGACATGGAGCAGGAAACTTCGGTTATCCTGTCGGCGTGCATCGCCGTCTTCTACACCCTGTTCGGCGGGTTGTACTCCGTGGCGTACACGGACGTGATACAGCTGTTCTGCATCTTCATCGGGCTGTGGATGTGCATCCCGTTTGCATGGGCAAACGATCACGTCAAGAGTCTGTCGTCGATGGACGTTGACTGGATCGGTGAGATCGGCGAGGGTTACACATGGTTCTATCTGGACTACGGACTATTGCTAATATTTGGCGGTATTCCCTGGCAGGTATGGTCGATGTGTAGCATCGTAAAAAATATTGCTAATTTGTATACTCTTTATCCGCTCTGCAGGTATATTTCCAGCGTGTTCTTTCCAGCAAAACAGCTGGACGGGCTCAAATCCTGTCCTACGTAGCAGCATTCGGTTGCATCCTGATGGCCATTCCACCCGTACTCATTGGTGCCATCGCAAAGGCAACACGTAAGCGATGTGCTCGTACTAATGCCGGCTGCAGTTGTTAACATAATTTTGTTATATGGACATTTCACAGCCTGGAACGAGACAGACTATAAGGGCCCGTGGCCACTAACGACCCAGGAAACGAGTATGATTCTGCCGATGGTACTTCAGTACCTGACACCAGACTTTGTGTCATTCTTCGGGCTCGGTGCCGTCTCAGCCGCCGTCATGTCTTCGGCCGATTCATCGGTGCTGTCCGCTTCCTCAATGTTTGCCCGCAACGTTTATCGGTTGATCTTCCGGCAGCGTGCCTCCGAGATGGAAATTATCTGGGTCATGCGTGTGTCAATTTTGGTCGTCGGTGTACTGTCCACTATTATGGCCCTAACCATACCTTCGATTTATGGGCTCTGGTAAGTATGTCAGATCCATTTCAATTCTTGTTAAGCTTTGCTACTCGATTACTGGAAAAGAGACAAATGGCAATGGTACAGAATGTCTCGCATTGAATATCCCACTCGTGGTAGAAACCTGTGAACAGAACCATTCCTGTACCATTCTTACAATGTAAGAGATACGTGACCTTCTCTTGAAACGCTATGATAGTCCCTCTTACCGGTGGATCACCCCCATACAAGAGTTCTTTGGATCGATTCTTGTGGCTCGATTCTTGTGGAATACTAATGGATGACAAAATCGGTCGATTTCCCTAGCACTACTTAACACACTACCCAGATGGAGAACCATTCTTTTCGAACGCCCGCCAACGGGTGTTATTCACTCACGTTGTAGCATTTCTTCAACGACAATGGGTAACTGGACCCGATTGTTTCCTTTTTTCCCATAGCCTTTCCTGACGTTGAGTGTAAATCGTCTTTCTGGCGAGAAAGTGTAGATTGAACCATTTATCAAAATTATTTTCCTTTCCTTCTCGTTTCATTTGGCCCTTCTTGGTGCGCAGGTCAATGTGTTCCGACTTGGTGTACTGTATTCTCTTCCCGCAGGTGAGTGCAACAACAAAAAAAAAAAAAAACAAAAATTCAAGGAAAAATAAATCAAACATTGTGCTCGGGTTGTAAAATGTAGTGCACATTATCGGTCAGTTCTGTGCCGAAGTTTATTCCCATTTTTTTACAATGCATAAAACGAGTCATTACGACTTCTCTTCAAAGAATCAAAATAAAAGGCTTTATGTATAATATATTAAGTAAATATTTTTATAAGTAATTAGCATGGTTTAGCAAAGTAATATTGCATTAAAGTATCGTCCTAGTTAAGGGTTTTTTTCCTATTTAGATATAATTTCTTTCGCCAGCAGACGTCCCAAGGTCCTTCTTACTGCTGATGGTCCAGAGCGACTAATTATTCCTCGAAATACTTTTTCGTCAAACAAATATAAAAAGCCCGATCTTGGGAGTATGGACCACTCGTATAGACTACGAGTGATATGGAGTCAATGATACAGACCAAAGACCCGTGGGCCATTCTGCCTGTGGGTCGCATTGTTTAAAACTATGATAGCGTATAGGCCACTTCCACATTACAGCTAGGACATGGCGAATCCAACATATTCGTACACGCGTGCACAATTTAGTCAATGCCAGCCTGTTTACGTACAAGCGGATTCAAAAGTTAAACTGCAAAACGATGTTGGAAAATAATCACAAGTATTTATCATCGTCAAACCTAATCGATAATCGATATTTGCACATCCTTTGTTTAAAATTTCGTTCAATAATTTTGTATATAATATCTCAACTCTTGAATCCCGCCCACCGGACACCCCGGCCAGATATGACATTCACCAAAATTGTGCCCACGACTCCATATGCAGCTTCTGCGATTCAGTAAAATGTATTGTGTTTCACAATCAATCTCCCCGTTTATCTTATAAGTAGTTTGGAGATATAGACTATACGCGAATGGGCTATATGCGTTCATCGGTCCATATGCAGAGGATTACCTCTTTGTAGTTCTTTGTTGACGAAGAGCCGGTCTAGAGTGAGAAAGTTTCTACAGATATAGAAAAGCACAGTTTAGAAATGAACTCTAATAAATAAATGTAGATTTTCGCAAATAACATTCTACGTAACAATAACATTAACATTCTTTCGATTATTTCGAATTTGTTCACCATTATGTTGAGTCATCAGCGATCAATCCATTTTATATGTGCCAAGGTTTACAACCCGTCGCATTTTTATTTTGAATTGTATGTGAAATTTATAGCAAATCAAACTATCTCTTTTCTCTTACATTAGCTTCTGATGGTGGTACATTTCAAGCATCATTGTAATACGTACGGTAGTTTGGCAGCGTACATTATTGCGTTCCTGGTGCGTCTGTCAGGGGGTGAATCCATGCTGGGTCTACCCGCTCTGATCCACTATCCGGGCTACAATGAAGAAACTAGCACTCAGATGTTCCCCTTCCGAACAATGGCCATGATCATGAGCCTGATCACGCTGGTAGGCGTATCCTGGTGGACAAAGTACGTATCTTGATGTCCTCTTTCTAACAGCTTGCTGATTCTAATGGGTTTGTTATATCTCCTCCATTCTAGGTGGGTATTTGAAACTGGACGATTGGCACCACATTACGACTATTTCCGTTGCGTAGTGAATATCCCGGAAGAATTGCACCGTGTCGGAGAGCCGTCGGACTCAGGCGAACAGGTAACTCTACTTCAACATTTGTTTGCCATTACCATACCAAACAACATGTCCCATCTTCTGTGGTAGCTCTCGGTGATGGCTGGTGGTATGACGCGCATGTACGGTGCGGCTACCATGGTCGGTAAGGATGAGCGCAACGGACGAATAAATCCGGCCCTCGAACCGGACGACGATCTGCCGGTGGCTGAGGCGCAACGACAGATGCAACAATCCGCTGGCGGAGGAAGCGGTGTCGCCGTTCCCGGTAGTGTCGTTCCCGGCACTGGGCCGGCTCAGGCCCATACGGCCTTTTGAAACGCACCCACCGGTACCGGCGTTCGGTTTGACTGAACGGAGCCGGTTGGCAGCCGTCGGGGAGGGGGAAACGAAGACGAACGAAATCGACTTTATTAGCGCGCAGTATTTGGAGCATGTTCTCCACCCCTGGTGTGAACGGTATAAAGTGACGAATTATCAGCAAAAATACATATCAAGAATGCACGTGGGACAGGAGTAGTATTAAAATATATAAAGTAAGTGGAATGAAAGGAATAGTTAAGACCTTAGCCACTAGAATGGAAGAACATAAGGCAAACAAAACGGCACGCAAATGCAAAAGTAAAAGACAAGAGCAAGTAACGAATACATATCAAATCAAATCAATAGAATAAAATGGAAAGAGAAATAGGCAAGCAAAAAAACCCTAGGATGCATGTTCATCAAGCAACAAATACATATCAAGTATGGTAGGGGAAATACAAAACGATAGGTATATTATACATATGTTAACGAAACAAAACTAGTAATGACTATACTTACCTATAACTGTTAGTTGGTTTAACACCATATCCTACGGCGGTGGTAAGGCAGACGGTAAGGCGACAGTTATGGTTGATGCGTAGCAAATTTTAATGAAATGTTAGCAATGGAGCGGTTTGAGCGGAGGATTGAAATAATATACTTTCGCTTATTACTTGGATTTTTAATTAATTTTTCTCCGTTTGTGAATATTGTACGATTAGATAGGAATGTTGGAAGTCGCTAAGCGTATGCGGAGTATGTAAGGAATGTTGTTGGGCATTTGGTTGATAAACAGTATAGGGTTTTCCTATGAGATTGGTTTGTTTTGATTAGCCTTCTCCTACACGGACTAGCTTTAAAATTCCGAGATCACAAAGGTACGCAACCGAGTAAAGCAAAGAAAAGTTACAAACTCAAAGGTGCTAGAGACAGAAGATGAGGAAATAGGACAAAATGCGTAGAAAAGGCAAAAATAGATTGTTTGTCGTTCAGATGTCGATATGCCATTGATATTTGTTTGGTGTTTGTTTTTTTTTTTTTATCATTCGTTAGCAATTTTTACGCAATTCTTGTTGGAATGTTGTAGCAGAGTTTAGTCCCAAGAGAAAAGCAGAGAACGTGAAGCAGCAGTGAAGTGAGCGGAGTATTGATGCGAAACAAACCTATAGAACTGATAATTAAGTCCCAGGCAGGTGAGCGGTACGAACATATCATTAAAAGTATAAACAACTGTAAACGTAAGTTGCATTTCACTTGAACATATCGATGATATTACTAGGAAAGGATATATATATATATATACATCTATACATATACATATAAATATATACATAGAAGTCTGCTGCAAAAAAAAGGAAAACCCATACCATAGATGTCGAAGGCATAGTTGTATAAAAAAAAACACAAACACCTACACAAACAGCAAAACACAAACAGTGAAACAACTCCACTATGCTATCGGTAGTAAAGCGTTTTAAAAGCAACAGTTGTGTTACTAAGACGAGACGAAAGAATTACTTCTGCAAGCCGTGTAGAATTTCGTAGGACACAAAAATGGCTAAACAACAAAAATAGAACCAGGAGTGTAGATTATACTACCTAAAACTGTGAGAAACTATCGCGAAACGAAGCAAAAGGCAAATCGAAATACTCATACATATCAATCGTGACCTTCCAAGCGCTTCAATCTCCACCCCGTTTGCGACATTTCGATACACGTTCGATCTCCATCACGGTTAGGATGTATTTTCGTTTCTCGTTTCGGTACAGAAACACTGTTGTGAACGGAGATTAAACTACTGTGGTGAAAATGTTTTATCAAACTAGAACCAAAAAAAAAACAAACAACACTTTAACTATCCACAAAGAGCTGTACCATACAAACCGAATTGTTCTATAGACGTGCCTCCCCCTTGGTGGAATTTTGATAGGGCAAGGGCCCACAATTTGAGATTCTGTGAGAGTGCATTGCGTTTGCTGGCATACTCCTGCCGTAAAACCAGTGTTCCGATCGGTATGTTGTGTTTCGAGGTTGTATAAAAACTCCGATCAGATCGTCATCGAAGCGACTGCCACCGCTAGGAAGCGCCCGAAAAATCTTCAACCAGGTCCCACCACCATTGTGGTACGGTTTTTATTCAGTTTAGCTTTTAGCTACACACCATGTATTTACTGTTATACGCTGTAATCTATAACGAGCTCTGGCCACATCTCATTAATGCACCTCTCTTTTCTTAAGTGTTATATGCGTGTTGTTCACCGTTCGTCAATCGCCAATGACGATCGAGAATGTTGTTGCTCGCTTACGATCCGTTTGCAACTGATCTACTTGCTTTATCCCGAAACAATCGTGTCAGTTGTACCGCCGATGAATCTTTTTTTTTGTGTGCAAAATTTACTGCTGGCAACTTTAGGGGACAAACTTCCACACTTAACTTGTTAGATTGTTGAAAAACAAACGAATCTCTAGTGAAATATCAAACCAAAACGTTATATAAATTGTTCTTAGCTGTGCTACTGTTTGAACATTGAACATACATTTGATTGCCCTTGCTGGTGCGTAACATTGGCCGGGTAGGTGAATAAGCAAGCCGAACCAGCGTGAAACACCCGCCAAGAGAGCGTCAAGAGAAATGGAATATATTTGTTTGATGAAACTATTGCGCTAATTGTTGATATCTGAGTGGACTTACACATTGTGAAAAGAAATTATATAAAGTAAAACGTACACTTATTGTAAAGCAAAGATGGAAGAATGCATTGATTGGGTGAAGGGAATGAAACGTACAACCAAAGAAAAGATATTCATCACCGTTTGTTAATGGGTAAGACTCCATCCGAAAACAAAAGAAAAATCGACACATATCGTGCATATATAAATACTAACATATACATACATATACCTACATATGCTAGCAACAGTTGCTACAGACAAGCTATGAAACCAAAGCAAAACTGTACAATTAGCGAATAGTGGAACCGAACCAAAGCGTTAAGAACCTACCACACGCTTCGACAGGATACGAATATTGTGCAGTTGTAAAACACGCGTACTTGACACTGGACTGGAGGGTGGGATTGATAGGTGTATTACTGTAGGGGTAAAAAGATCAATAAGCGAATAGGGTAAAATCAAACAGACCCATACCGGTGAGCTTCAAAGAAATTTTACTGACACAGCCATGCAAAAATAAATTTGAGAAAACACAACCAGAACCAGAAAGGATTCAGTTGATTGTTTAGCAGTTTCCTCAAAAATTCTTCTCAAAATGAAACCGTTATGAATAAAAAGCTTCTACCTTTTGTGACGAATGAAAAGCATTTAATGCAACAGTCATGAACAATAGAAAGTGGCTCCCAGCAACAACAAAAAAAGGCAAATCCCAATAGATGTACATGTATTTTAATAGAAAGTAAGATCATTATACAAATACACATATGTATATGTAGGCAACCAAGACAAAAGATTAAACAAACCTAGTGATCGGACTGAGTGAACGAAATGCGAAGATTAATGTCTAGTTCGTCAACGGGATAGAAAGACAGCGTACAGCAGTGGCAGCAAAGAAAGGCCTGAAGTTAATAAAATTCCCGATGTTTAGTTCACATGGCAGTTCCATGCAATTGATCGTGGGATCGACAAGAAACCCGCGTTCGATCGTAATTGTAGTTGTTGCCACCGCGGCAACCGACTCTTGTCACTTGAATCCTTAGTCAAAGGAGAGACGATCGCGTATTTTAACACACTATCTTTATTAAGCGAAACTTTAAAAAATCACGTCGATAGTCTCGGGTTCTCGGGTGGTAGTTTGCCGTTTGCCGGTCAAGTCCTTTCCACCAGGGCCAGTCGGCCATTACCCCTGGCGATCGGGGATTCTCGTGTGTCACCGATCGCGAAATCCTTAAGCGCCATCTATCGTCGAATCCTGGATCGGCCTCGGGCAGCTGTCAGTCAAATTGACCGTTGATTTATCAACCGTAGTATAAATATTGCATTCAACAATCTGGCGGTTCGAAAAAAAAATTCTTTCATAACGGAAGTTACAAGCGTTAGAAAGATGAAAGGTGGTCGACTTGGTAATGTCTGCACACTTTTTCGTATGTGGATTAGTAATTACTTCTACAATGGGTTAAATATCGCTATGATCACCTGGTACTGATTTAGTTACGCTTTGGTTTAATTCTAAGTTTGAGCACTCAAAAACTCAATCAACCAAGATGTTTCCCCTTGAAAAATCATCCAAATAGCTTAACAAAATATATCACACAATAGAGAATATCTTATGCCAATGAGAATACATAGTGCTTTAAAAAGCAACCAAAAACCAGCTTCTGTTTGAGATGCAGTGCATGCAATAGGTCTCTTAAAAGCTCAATGAGAATACGTGTTGCAGATTGCTAATATGAATCGATTTGTACTCATCTCAAATACACGCTATACCAGCTCCATGCACACACTCAAACAGTTCACGGTCAATAGCACACTTGAGGATCGCGCGTGACCTACTGCGACGAATCTTCAAACCGTAGACGATCCATTCACTTTGGCACGAATCGCCGTAGCCTGCTAATTGAGAAGGCAGCACGCATTCGCAAAGGCATCTTCTTTCACCGCCGGGAGTCCATTTCCAGACCAGAGGAACGCTGTGCGGATGTGTGTATTGAGCGTGAGTGCATCATTTCATTTTTCTGTCCAACTATCCCAACTCAACTGTACGCTTCATAAGCGAAGATAGAGAGCGAAAGAAAGGGAAACCCAAACGTTGAAGACGGTACACGATGTTTCGAGGTATCCATTGCCAGCTGAACTAGATTACATTTGCTTCCAGTGTGCATGGGCTGAGGTTGGAGTTACATGAATCAATTCACCTTTACTTCGTCGAAAAGTCTATTTTTACACAGAAACGATCGTTTGGAGATCGCTTTGCGACTTGCATGCGTGAAATTGCACCCATACGTAGCAGTGAAAGATGCGTTGGCAACTACCTCATATGGTCGCGTGCGAATTGTACTGAATAACCTCATTACCATACACCATCCGCTGTACCCGCATGACGACAGAAAGAAAACACACGTCCCATAAGGTTCGTGCCATTTGATTTCGGCCTACACCAAGTTTGTCTACTCTCTGTATGGTTTTTCACTTGCGGTTGTACCAAGTTATGCACAAAACTAAGCTCTAATTGTGTGTTCCAGAGGTGTTTTACTTCTGTTTGTCTACCCATAATCTACCCACGAATTCGCAACGTTCGCCTGTTGTATTGTTGAGACGGTATCGGATTTTCGGTGTGTACGATCAGGTTTTTCGTCAGTTTTGTACAACAATGTGCAAATTGCATCAAATGGAGTGACGGTAATGTAGACTGAGCTTAAGACTGCGATAAATCAGCAGCACACAACCCATTTACCTGTAAATTGTGCGTTACGGCATGCGTTGACCTCTTATGACACCGCAATCGATGGTGATTAGCCCTGTGGGCCCAAAAATGAAACGCTCTTTCTCGCTCTGGGCAAATATTTAATAAGCGCTCAATGAAACCTGTTGTTCTCCGGCCGTTTGTGGGTGCTCCGGGGATGGTGGGAAATGTTCAGCATACCAGCGCCTGAAACCATGCACATAGGAAAGCATGTTCGCCGCGCTTTCCCACTTCACCGATTCAACTGGCGACGAAAAAACCTAAAGTTCACTTTCTTTGACCTTTCGCGCACTGTGGATCGTCGTGCTGGACGTACTTACTGAAGGTACCGATGCAACACCGTGTTAACCCCTTACGTCAGCAACTTCCGGCGTGCAGGCGGTGGATACACGAATCTGCTTACGTATCTTTCGATGTGCCGATGCTAGAGTGCTCACGAGAGGTGCATTAATGTTTACCTTTGTTGCCGTACTGTTTCCTCGTGGTGAACTCGGCGGTCCGTGGTGAAGTCTTCGCCAAACCTCGGCGCCACGGCGTACGGTTTATACCGTGGGTACTTCCGTAACAGTGCACTGCACAGCGGTACATAATTCACCTGAATTCCGTAGCGCACCAAGGGCCGCATTATGGGGGCTCATTGCGCAATCAACGGACAGCTGAACTTCTCACCGAACACAATCCGTTCCGTCCGTTCGTTAAGCACGTGGTACGAAGCGCGCGAGCCCCGATTAACGAAGGGCAGATGGGTAGCCAAAAGTTCTTATTACCCAATCACGTCACATAATGTCGGTCATCGATGTGTAAATTGAACATTAAAGTGGATAAGAAAGAAGTGGACAAAAAAAAATTGAGGAAAAAAGTCAAACGATGATTACACTTTATTTCATTCGAAGGCCTGCCATAGCCTTTTAATCGCTTGGTATACATCGGTATCGTTTTTCATTGCGCGGTTGCAAACCGCTATCGCGACCCCACATAGACAATGCGTTCTCATCCAAATGCAACATGCTCACACACTTCCTAAACAGCATCCCCAACCAACTGGGAGTATGCAATAAGTTTGCTCCACAATTTTGCGTTACAAAAATTTTGGATAAACCTCTGGCCGACGTGCTTCTTCGCTGTTCTGTTCGTAGTACGTAGTAGTCGGTAAGCGTGGTCCCGAACACATTGGTAGTTCTCGTCTCTTGTGGCTGCTGCTGATCATCAGTTTGCCTTAGCGCTGAGTTTCGCCCACTCTTTCATTTAATAGCTTCTAACAATCCGCCCGTACGAAAGCGGAGTACATATAACGTTTTAAAAATGAAGTCAACATTGAACAAGATGTAATAATTTAAGTAATGGTACAACCCGTCGCACTCACTTATGACGATGATTTGCGAATGGTGGGCTCTAAAATGTGTCTCCAAAGTATTCCACTCGACCCATATTGGTCATATTTCCATTGTTCATTATCTGCTGACAACTGCCAAACGTTTGACAATCGCCAAGGAGGAAACCCATTCGAAATGTGTTGTGCGACGGCGTTTGGGTAAGTTCCGTGATTCGTCCGCTGCCAACAATCGAGTTATGTGAGAACACAGGTGGGTAAATTATAATTTATCTTAAATAAGGCACGTGTTTTGCAATATGCTCCATTCAGGTTCCGTTTTGCGTGTCCGTGTGGAATTGGCAGTGGTCATGGGGTACTTGTGCTTGCTGTTTTCTCTTCATTTAGTAGTTATAGCCTCCGTTGGATGAGTACGACTGCGGTAGGGTAGCCGGAACTTGCGATGGACCACCGGAACTATATCCACCGGCCGAATGCGACGGACCACCGGAGCTGAAACCTCCAGCCGCCTGTGACGAGCGTCCGTTCGAGGAGAAGCTACTGGCCGAGAAGGAAGCCTGGGAGAATCCATTACCGTTTGAGCTTACCTGGTAGCTGCCACCAACGTTACCGTTGCCGCCGAAAGAGGATCCACCTGACGATCCGAAGCTTGGAGCACCGTACTGGTTGCTAGGTTGCTGTGCAGGGGCACCGTATTGGCTAGACGGAGTCTGAGCAGGGGCTCCGTACTGTGAAGAAGGTGTCTGAGCGGGAGCTCCATACTGCGACGAGGGAGCCTGGGCAGGGGGTCCGTACTGCGACGATGGGCGCGAGGGGGCAGGTGCTCCGTATTGGCTAGATGGAGTCTGAGCTGGTGCTCCGTACTGCGAAGATGGAGCCTGAGCGGGAGCTCCATACTGCGATGAAGGAGTCTGGGCCGGAGCTCCATACTGCTGCGACGGACGCGATGGGGCGGGTGCTCCATACTGGCTGGAAGGTTGCTGAGAGGGTGCTCCATATTGCTGCGAGGGACGCGATGGAGCTGGTGCTCCATACTGGCTTGACGGGGTTTGGGCGGGAGCTCCATATTGGGACGAAGGTGCCTGTGCCGGTGCTCCATACTGACTGGATGGGGTCTGAGCAGGGGCTCCATACTGGCTAGATGGAGTCTGAGCTGGGGCTCCATACTGAGATGACGGGGTTTGAGCAGGGGCTCCATACTGCTGCGATGGGCGCGATGGAGCAGGTGCTCCATACTGGCTGGAAGGTTGCTGAGCAGGGGCTCCATACTGTGAAGAGGGACTCTGAGCCGGAGCACCGTACTGAGAAGAAGGAGTCTGAGCCGGAGCACCATACTGGCTGGACGGGCTCTGAGCAGGAGCACCGTACTGGCTGGACGGAGTTTGAGCCGGAGCTCCATACTGAGACGAGGGAGCCTGGGCCGGGGGTCCGTACTGCTGCGACGGTTGGCGAGATGGTCCACTAGAATATCCATTGTTACCATTGCCATTGCCATTGCTGTGACCGTTTCCATGTCCATTACCATTGCTGTAGCTACGTCCGTTTCCATTGCCGGAGTATCCGTTGCCGTTTCCACCTGACGGAGCACCGTATTGGGTCGACGGGCGGCTTGGAGCACCGTAGCTGGACGAAGGACGGGATCCGAAACCATTTCCATTCGACTGCGAAGGTGCACCGTATTGGGTCGAAGGGCGCCCACTAGAGTATCCATTGCCACCGTTACCCTGCTGCGGTGCGCCGTACGACTGAGAGGGAGCGGCAGGAACTCCGTAGCTGGTGGAAGGTGGACGGAACGATTGTTGCTGCTGCTGTTGCTGCGGAGGTCCATACTGACTCGACGGGCGTCCGCTCGAGTATCCGTTACCGTTTCCATTGCCGTTTCCACCGTGTCCACCCGAGCTGTGTCCACCGAAACCTCCCGAGCTTGGACCACCGAAGCTGGGAGCACCGTACGACTGGGACGGAGCCGAAGGAGCACCGAACGATTGACCACCACCGTTGGAGTGACCACGGCCGCCATTACCATTTCCATTTCCGCTCCAGCTTCCAGCACCACCTGTTGGTGCACCATAGCTTGAGGAAGGAGACTGTGCCGCCGGATATCCACCAGCTCCGCCTGACGGTGGAAGGTAGCTACCGCTCGGTGGGAGAGGCGCCTCTCGCTTAGCCACACTGGTCGATGCACGGGCTGGCACAAGGACAGCACAGCATACCACCACGAGGACGGTCAATCGATTGCGATGAGAGACCATGATTCTGCTATTAGAATCTGCTATGTTCCAACAAAGTGAAACCTGCAAAAAAGAAACAAAATCCGTTGGTTAGGTCAGTTGGCCAGTAGGGGTTGCGATCGTCTCGTCTCGCTGTAAATATAACGCCACTACATTGTGTAGCGAACGATCGTGCACCATCGGCAAACAGGAACACAAAAAAACCGGTAGCTATTATGCGTTCAATATTTACGATCGTTCGCGCTTCATCTGCCGGAATTGGCGCGTGAGACGTAAGCCGACGATGCAAATCGATTGTTTTGCGGTGGTTGGTTTATGGCATTCTCCCCCATTTCGTTTCCCTTTACATAATCATAGTGCAGCGGATACGAATTCGACCGACCCGATGGCCATCTTTCCACCGTCGATCGGTATAGAAGCAGCGAATCTGCGATGATTGCCGTTGCACCAATGCACGACGGATCGTGCGTTTGAGGTGCAACGAAATTATTGCCGGACTTATGCAAGTGCCCCGGACGCTTGTCAAACTGGCTGGTACGGATACGGCGATTCAACAACGATCAGTACGACACATCGATTTGCACAATGCACGTTGTGTGTGTGCAGTCTGGTCGAGGTGTTCAAAACGACACGGCTACAACAAAAAATGGCTAAAACAACGACACAGCGAAGAATGCAATTATGCTGTCAGATTGAGTTATCTTTCGCGGCGGACCATCGGTTTCCCGGTTTGGGTGCGCGTGCCAAGCGTCGATTGCACTGGACCGTTTTCCCATTCCCGGCAGCTGACGGTTCGGTGAGATGGTGAGTGAAATAATTAGATTGTGGTTTTATTAGCGGAGAAGCCGAGAAGTCCCAGCAACACCTTGCCCGGGAGAACGGTGTGCAGTGTGCAGTGTGCCGTTTCGAACCCGGATCGCTTGTGATGGGGTGGAGGTTAATCATGCTGATGACATCAAACCAATTAAACCGAATGTCCAAAGGATGACACTCTCGGTGTGAACGTGCGACGCCACTTGTTGTTGGTGGTGGTGGTAATGAGATTGGTTGGAATTAGCTAAGAGAAAAGGAATGTACACCCGCTGGCCTGATGATATAATTGACGGACAGTGTACCAGCAATCAAACAAACCTCCTGTAAGCGGAGGACCCCAGAATCTGATCTGTTTGAAAACAAAAAAATACACCGGCCACACAAACCACACATCAAATCGCTTCGAGGCCATTATTATGCTCACAACATGGTTCGATTGAATTTTACTATGTTTTTTTTTTTTTTTAGAAAGCCACATCAATCAACCTTTTGCCAGATCTTGTCACCAGATAGCGTACTGTACGTCACGATCAAGCGAGGCTCGGATGTCGAAGGTTAGAGTGCGATCAGTAAAAGGTAAGACAGATTTCGATAATCATTCTGAAAACGATGAAGGGAATGGTTCGATGAGCACGAGGCGGAACCATTGTATCTGGCCGAAACTGATTTGAATACAACAGATTTTAATTAAGATACTCTAATGAGAATCATTTGTCCAGTGCATGGGCTGTGATGGCGAGAATTAGACTGTGCACGGCAATTATGCGCTTTTGTTGTCGTACGGGTTAGCAGTTCATTATGCTCTAAGGAAAAAAGAAGATGGAAATCTAACACTAAGTTGTTGTAGCACAAAGCATAAAGCACACCATAGCATTTGATTCATACAAAACAAAAATGGCAATAAATGATATATTGTCTATGACAAACAAAATATAAAAGAAAATTATCAACCAAGAGCATGTGTTTGTCTCGCTTGAATCTAGCATGAAAGAAAACGGTTACACAACCAACAGATGATCAGAATTGGCGTTTAAAACAGGAATATAAAGCTGCACAAGTTGTTCACGAAATCAAATTCGTATCACGTATCAAATTCGAATACAAATTGTTGCACGTTTTGTATTAAAGTAGTGATGAATTTTACAAAATATTAGCAAAATAGTATTTTGCCATGAAAAGCAAAGTTTAAAGAAGATCACATCACTTCGCCCAGAACCACATCACTACACAAAAACGATAATTTTTTTTTAAACAATCCTCTTGATACCAATACCAGTACTTCTAAAGCGTCACATGATCACTTTTTAATTCTAGTTCACACTCGATTCAAATCAAACACACACTTTTAATGCTTCCTAAAAGACCAAACTGACCGTCACTGGAGACGCCGCGGGTGCTTAGGGATCGTACGATGTGAATCCCTATCTGATTGAACTGTCCGATGATTGGGGTCCTGTGCACGCGGTTCACAACAGCTGTTTTGACAATGCTATCTGAACGAACCGAACCGTGTTCGTTGGTCGAATGATATTCAAATCAAAGCATGGCTTCACTTTTATACTCGAAAAACTCGCTCGCTTCACTTGGCGGGTGTAATTTTCGACGATTTCGTACCCAGCTGCACTGTGCACCGAGTAAGATCATGGGCATCCCTCTCGTTTGGTGAGTACCCTCAAAAAACGCACAGAAAATCAACACATCAGCCCCCGACCAAGGGTAGGGATTTTCCACCAATGTGGAGTACGGGAGGGTTAGCCGACGGGTACCGAGATTCGTCGGTTGAGAACACGAAGGTAACGACGCTTCCACCACCATTGACAACGAGCATAGGCCACGGATCTCATCTTCTGCAGCATCGTCGTGCTCATCGTGGGCCATTATCATACGCCGACACGCCGAACGAAGACGGTTTCGTATTCGCATCAAAGCATATCAGCGACGACGGCACATACACCCCCACCGGCCCAGCGGGAATTGGTTAAAAAAAAGGGAAGGAACGGGTTGAAGCAGCCCGGTAATCGTATGACTCACATGATCCTCAGTCACCGTGATCGACGTCGTCGCTGCAATCAACTACTGCTATTGAGGTGGTTTGCATGGTGCATCTTCCTCTGAGTGCCGGTAATGCTGATTGCATAGGCCAAACAAAAGCGAGCGTTTCGATTTTTCTGTTGGATGCCTTCTACGTGCGAAGCATTTTTTATATTGTTTCTATGTATCCATCGTGATCCTTTCTCTTGCCACCATATTGAAAACTCTTTATACCCCTGCTTACGTATATTTGGAACTATTAGAATGTAATGAACTAACACGGGCACTATTTACTATTGTCATTTCTAACAATCATATCACTTATACGTTATTATACCTGCTAAAAATAATTATAATGGTGTTTTGTGATAAATTTATAATTTCCAACCAAACCAATGTCCGAAGGTTACTGGAAGTGTTCATAGATGGCACTGTTATTAATCTGCATGCAGATTGACAAATGACACTATTATCACTATTGATGGATATTCTACAGGGAATTCATTTTTTTTTTTTGTAGTACTTTACTTGATTCTTGCGACAAATTTTTAAATTAAATTTAGAAATTCTTACGCTCATCCAAAGTTCCAAAATGCAACTTACTCATAATAAACTGAATTTTTGTTTCATTGGAACCTTGTTTACACTTGCCCTTCATGTTAGCCTCACATCAACCTAAAATGACATGCAAATCGATCTCTAATGCGGTCGGAAATCGGAAGACCTCTGAAATATGTTCCTAGAGTAGTCTAATCATCGTAAGGGAACAGTAAGAACGTAACATCCACCAACATTCCTTTTCCTACGGACATGGCGAGTACGCAAAGCACGATTTCTTCCTAATGAACCGTGGATAAAGCAGTGGAGAGCGAATTTAGGGGAAGGGTATGGTTCTCGAAACAGTGACGCAGACGCGATCGCTCAAGATCGCCCATTTTTGAGACCCATTCGGGGGATCTTTCCGATCGCACAGCTGGGCACCGGTACGAACCATCATACTGAAGGTCGCGTGCATACGGTGGTGCGCACTCGGTTTTTTGAAGCCGCGCGACCTGCAACCTGAGGATGATTAGTTAAAGCGCCGCGGCGAATTGTGTGCTCGAGCTATGAACCGGCGAACTTTGTATAGCTCTGAAGACACCCAGCGTGTTGGAGGAGTTTGTAGCAAGTTTGCAAACTTCTGCATTGTTTAATGAGATCAATTGTTGGCGATAGTGTATGGTGGCGTTTGGGAGGGGGAAAGGTAGGTGACTATCGAAACGCGTCCTTTCAATTCGTGCCGGCTGCACCATAGTCGATCATACTTGGGCGCAATACTGTTTTTTTAGCAACACCTCAGAAGAGTACCGCTTCAATTGTCTTTCCACTCACGGCTGCTCGGCGGTTAGAGTTTTATAGAGTACGGGTTTTTAGAGAGGCAGGACCTTCGCCGGTAGACTAGCCGTATTCTGGCCCGCTCGAGTGACATACGATCTAAAGGACCCGTACCGCATCGATGGGGTTGCGAACGGCCTCCGGAGACACCTTCACAGTTCCTGGTCGTGAAGCCCAGCATTTGGTCCTTGGAGCATCTAGCGCGCATCGCTTAAAAGACATGACTAAACAAAACAAGGGTCTGGGAGAGGCAGGTGTAGGTGTGCGGGAAGTAGACGGGAAGATCTTGGCGCCCAGGCATTCTATCGGCGAGGGTGAATGGGAATTGGCACGGTGCCGTCAGCAGAAGTGTTGCGCTAGCGATTGCTATATATTAGTGGCGGCATATGTGTCATCGTACATTCACATAGGAATTGCCGCCGTCAGAAAAATAAGTCACTAAGTGCGTTGAAGCGCATAATTTATACCGAATCATACTGTTTGTCACCAGAATGATGGAGGTGAATGGATTCTATTCATCTACAAGCTTAGAACTAATCCTTTGACATACTTAATTGAACCGATTCTAGAAAAAGGAAAGAAAACACATTATTTATTCTTCCAACAATCTTCAACTGCAACGCAACCATAGTGTAGGAAGAGAAACAATATCTTTATGATAGGTTGGTAAGTTGGTATGAAGCTGATTTAATACGTATAATAATGACATTTATTCACTGTTTTTTGTTATTGTTGGCTTTACACCACAAGCTTTAGTCCCCTCCTCGTCCCCCTTTGAAATGACAAAGTTGTAACTATTGAATGAATATAAGAATGAGACAACAGCAGCAACAGCAACATACAACAACTGCAACACCAAGCACCAATTCTATGCAAATGCACATTCATATCGCATGATCATACATGGATCGTTTTTGTTATGACAAGAGCACCTTCTAATGATTGCACCAATCGTTAATGCATTCCACTCGCATGCTGCCAAGCTGTTAACTATTTAGAATACAGATGTCTTGATTTGCAAACAAACAATTTAAGCATAAGAGGGAGATTTTGTCATTGATGTGATTTAGATCGATTGTCGAATGGTTGTAATTTTGCATATGTTATGTATCGATTAGCATAAAATTGATGCTGAACGTGTGATTCTTAAATATTCTCAAATTGTGATTTTATTTCTGCTTACGTCTTCTGTAACATAAAGTGTTTCGTGTTTCTGCTAACATAAAGTATGTCAAAGGGAAAGTAATTCATGTGCATATGTAATGCTAGCTAACTAAAGATATTACTGCATGATGTAATAATCTTAACTACTATACCAATTTCTACGCACACCATACTCCTATCGGAATCAATACCTTACTTCTACAAGATGATCAATTCCACAATTAATGTGTCAAATGAAACCCATAATTAACTCTTTTCCCCGTCGCCCGTTGCTCTCTATCCGAACGAAAGTTACACGTAAGTGGGTAAACATTGTAGCTGGTAACATTTTCCAGACCTACATCCAGGCATGCACAAAAGTGCATCTTCCCGCACGTAATCCGCACGCGGCACCCAAAGTTCATCCGTTAGATAACGCTTGTTTTGTCCATCGTCCAGAAATGGCCAACGGTCCATCGATCGATGACTGCCAAATGTTAATTTTTCGCGCCAATAGAGGAAAATGATGCACGACCGGCCCACGTCCATTACGTTACGGCTTTGTTGGCCACTGTCTGTGCTGCAATCGCAGCCATTCCTCCGGGAAAAAGGCCGCACGCTTTTCCTTTGGGCCATCTTACTTATATCCCACAAACGGGTAGCGTTTTGCTAAATGCAATGCAAACAGCTCCAGCTTGTAATTTCGCTCAGTAATACGGCCGTGTAGATCGTTTGTAAAAATTGATGACGAACGAGAGGGGGAAAAAGCTAGCGAAGAGTACTAACGCACCAACAAAGGAAGAAAAACCCCAAACGGAACTGGCACAGTAAGATGTTGCAGAAGTGATAACTTTGTTGTCGTTGTTCTCCCATGCAGCATCGAGCTGTAACCCACTCGTTTCGGAGCAGAAACGATGGTTTTTGCCGTTTTTTTTTTGTGCACAAAATTAGTAGAAAAAGCGAAAGGAGTCCCTTCAAGGTGATCACCACCACGGTCTGTGTGAGCTGCATTTGATGGACGACTCAAGCGGTAAGAATTGGATGCGCTGCATTTAAGCGCACCATTAGAAAATGCACATCGTTCGGACTAGTTTCAGTCGGTCAAGAGTAATTCGGTACGCTCGTGTTGGCTCATATCTTCCCATGGCATTTCCTGCGCGCAAACACCAATCGAGTGAAGGTGCGCTTTTTATTATGATTTGATACTTTTCGGAGCATCACCATAGAGGTCGCGACAGGCCACTGACTTCCATCTGCCCGCCCAGGGGTACAGTAACGCAAAAAACGCGGGAAGAATTCAATTACCCTACTTACCACCCCAAATGATTCACAGCCGTTGACCGATGCATTTAATCTGAATGAAAACGTTAATGATAATTGCGTGCCGTTTGGTGTACAGACGGTGCAAAGCAATCGTTTCTCAGCCCTGGTGACCGAAGCCGATTGTTGCCGCGCAATGCAATGCCCAAATAAATTCGCCCTAACCCGGCCACATTTCGCGAACCATGGGCCCAAAGGATTCAGCGTAATTGCGGGTGTGTCTCGGCAACTACGTGCACTTCAAAACGATAACATGATAATTAAAAACGTTTGTTACTAGACAGACGACACATGAGGCGCCTGCTAATGAAAACTTTCAAATTAATTGAAATGTTGTCGATGCAAGGGCACCACTGATGAAGCAGTCACACACTGAAGGTAACGTGTACGTGTGTACGTTTTATTTGCCTATTGGTTGACATCTAACGTAAGCATAACAATTAAGCATTTGCATAAGTCTAAGGTAACAACATCGATTTCGTAGTATACTGATAGAAGAGTAAATGTATTAATCGTCAGTAACTTCTGCAGCTGCACTTTCTCTTTTTTTTCTTACATATGTCACACATGTCTTACCTGCGAACGATCCATACCGAAAGTGATTGTCGGGCCAATAGACGCGTGGCAACAGTTGCGGTTGAAAGGTCGAACGGCACACAGGCGATGTCTTATCTTTGCAGCGGGAAAAATGCACCCATCAGATACGATGTATACAAGGGGACACCGGTGCTTTTGCTTTAGCAAACTGAGCAGGAAAATTATCGATACAAAAATATGTTTGTAATTTGGGACATTTTAAAACGTAAGGATCGTGCCTCAGATGGTGGTCAGGCCTTGTGTAACACATTTGGAAAGGAGAATTTGTTATCTGCATCAGCGCATCATGCAGGTGGTTGAATTAAAATATGAAATCGTTATGTTATCCAATACGCAACAGCAAAGATACTCACCAATTCAATATAAAATTTTATTCTTCTTACCTGAAATGTCACTTATACATTTATTGTCAGCTTATTTTTGTTTGCGTTAACGCCTACACTACAAATCAATTGTTGGAGGTGCAAAAAAATAAAAAGATAGAAACCATCTGCACTTCTTAATTGTTATAATATCTTAGTTGGCCATACTTACATGAGCTGAATTACAAAAGTTAAAGCGAGACATCACAAGCTCGAATATACAATATTTTAGGTAATATAAAAGAAAAGGAAAAAGTAAGATGATGGTGATTTAGAAATAGCCCGTGTGTGCTCTAGTAAACTTGCTTCCCTGCTAGCGAAATCACCATTCAATGTTACTTTTTTGCGTACTACATTTGCCACCCGTAACCGAAACGCGTTGATGTGCGTAACACTGTACGTGACACTCACGGAAGGTCGACGGCATTAAGTACTACTGACCTATTAGGCTTTATGTGTGTCCGGAGCCATCACATGCGGATGTTATGCTACTTCGCGAGCAGCACGCTGTGTTGACTGCACAAGATACCATACCAAGCGATGAATATTCGTGCGAAGTACGACGGTAGCAAAATGGCAAGAAAAAAAAACGCTATAATAGCTTCGAACACATTGCGAGTGAGAAAGCGACGTTAATTGTTTGCAAAACATCTTTTGCGCATGCAGTAGCATCCTCGGGTTCGTCATCCGCTTTTGGGCCCTGTTACCCACCATGATGTCGTTTAGTCTGTTGGAATAGGCCAAACGCTTTGTTAATGGTGCACAATTAATCACTGATCGCTATCCGTTTTTTTAAATATGATTAAACGCCTGTCATCTGGGACCCGCTGTCCACGTTGATGCTGTGTGCAATCTTTGGTGGACCTAAAATTAACTCCGGCTAGGCTCGATATCGTGTTACAAGTGTGTCGAAAATACTTCAAATGAATGCCTGCCATGATGCTTCGTTCGATTTTATGAAGTCACTTTTGTCTGTGATGAATGTGTGTGGGACATTTAGCGCCCAGTAGCCATCAGGTGCATCGTGAATGATCAACAAAACTAGGCTAAAGTTGTGAGGATCACTAACATGAAATAGACCGGGTTGGTTGCTACCTGTCCAACTCCTACGAGATCAATTGCAAGAAAATCAGTGTGAAAGAAATGGCATCCAACCAACAAAAACTGCAACTACCCTTTCTGTAGGTCATCTGGCAGGGGTTGTGGATCGATGGCAACAACAACAGTGGCCCCATTCGCGAAACTTCACCATGCCAGAGGTCGGTTACGTTTCCGCGTACGGGAGACAAAGTGACGACGATCTCCACCAAACCCCGGGCGTTGGTTGCATCATTTCCATTCGTTCCCGGTTGTGTGATGATGCACCAAGCTGCACTAGGAGTCACGTTCGGGGTTAAGTAGCAAACGTACAGCCGAGTACGGCACGCGGATAAAGCAGCTCGATTGTAATAGTAATAATTAAATCGTTAAAACCCACAACCTGTATCGTCGTGCCGGTAATATCAAGTCTGCAATCTGTAAGCAGAGAAGTCAGAAACCTGACAGGTCAAATACAGACGAAACAAAAACTAAATTTTTCTTTTTTATTTTTTTTATACAGCTTTAAGACACTTTTTATACTTCTCCACTCGTGCATCATCTTAGAGATCGCAATGGAATTGGGCGTTGTTGCATAAATTCCCCACCCCAGTAAGCCAAGAGTACGCAAGCTTCACCGTGCGTGCGTTTAACTTCTGGTAGGGAAATAATAAAACTCATCCGAAACAAAAACAAAATTAAAACCAGTTGTCATCGTCCCCTTAATGGATTGTTTCTTCCTTTCTCGCAATGGCGGAAGCTCGAGTGCGTGGTTCCCACGACGTTGGAGATTTTTTTTAGTCTCGTTTCACCGCACACCGTTTTTCTCAGCGATTCATTTGAAGGTTTCTATTTTTGGCAGCCACCCAAAGCGTTTGCTTTTATAGAAAGCTTCGCACGTTTGTTAGGTGTGAAGCAGTTTCCTTTCACGAGAGGAAAACCGATTTATGTGCGCGGATTCAATCGAGCCGACCGATAGTTCGGGGTAAGACGGATGATTAAACCCATTTTCTAGTAAATAATAGTAATGGTATATGTCATTTTACCATGAAACGTGTTGGGCTCACTCAGAATTTCTCAGTAATTCACAGAGTTTCTCGCTTCAACCTCACATTTTTATTGTTATCATTTACAAGGTATATCGTGCTACCTCATAATATGAGCAATATAAACATTTACATGAAGAAAACGTACGGGAGGCAATGTATATTAGGATTAACATAAAATTAGAATAAAGGGTTTTGATTCGGCAATTTTTTCCGATCACAATGAAAGGAAATATAACTCCGATTCAACGAAATAAAATCTACAACTTTGTCAATTTAAACTTAAACTCACAATTACGCACTAGCAACACAACCCCGTTATGTGTTGGTTACGCTACATGTAACAGACGAGGTGGCCGAGAGGTTAAGGCGTTGGACTGCTAATCCAATGTGCTCTGCACGCGTGGGTTCGAATCCCATCCTCGTCGCGTACACGATGTTAAAATAACGGCTTAGAATTTCAGTTTATAATCGGCATTGTTTTTGTTCCTTCCTATGCGATGTGATAAGTTGAGTTTAACGGATGGAATATAGGATTGAAACAACTCCCCTGACTTGATTGATTATGAGATCTATCTCAGCTTCATTCTTCATGAATACAAAAGATAAGCATGGCCTTCTAGATTACATTTCGTTTGGTGAAGACTTTGAGGTTGTTTACATTTTGGCTCGAAGAACCGTTTCACAGCTAACATTTTCCTTTCGCTGTGTAAATATTAATGGGCTCTTTGTAAGGTAACACAAACCATCGCACTAAATGTTCATTCTTGTTGTCAACAACTTAACCGGCCGAGAAATATTGTGTAGCTTTTATATCAACACTGTGCATGGAGCTAGTAAATTGTACAATAATAATTCCGTTGAATGTTAGCACACTAGCATGAGTAAAGAAACAGAATGCGGCAAATTGTTTTACGGTTATCGAACGCAATCGCTTGCCTGGTTTGTTAGTGGTAGATTTGCAAGACACTCGTTTCGTCACCTGTGCACCAGGACAACACCGATTGAACCGCTCGGTCGTATGCATTTGTTCCACTGCATTGAAGATGAGTGTGCCGAATGCGTTTTACTTCCAAGCCCCTGTGTTCGCCTTTATTAGGAAACGGTAGGTTATTTGCTTGCGGTCAACCGTTTGGGTGTCATTTTTCTTTTCAAACCGCAGGTGGGAGGGATGAAAACACTATACTCACAGTTTTCCAAAACCAAAGCCACAGTACAACATGCAGGAGATGTGGCTTGCGGGGTACGATTAGAGACAAGATAAAATAAGCCATAATTAGGGCTAACATGAGTTTGCGACAAATCTTGCCTCTCACTTCACATGGGTACTATCGCACTTCAGTCAGGGAAACGATTTGAAGGTGATGTTCACACATTCATGGCGGAGTTTATTTCCCTGTTTAGTGAACGTTTCAGCACCTGCGAGGCACCTGGTGCAGCTCGACTCAAATCAAGATGTCACATATGCACAATGAAGCCGGCTGTTCCGATTCGTTTCGTTTCGCCTGGGAAAATGCAACGTGCCGGAAAAGTGTTATCGGTCACGTGGTGCTTTGTAACAGCTTTTCTTGCGATCTTGTCTGTTTTGATGCTAATCAGATATAGGTACATGTGCTATTCAGCTGGAAGTTTGAATCGCACTTGAAAAATAAAGGAGATAATGATGTTTGTTGTATGGAAAGTTTGATTGTGTTTCTTAAAAATGAAGCTTTTAAAGATTATTAAAACTATCTAGGTACGATCATCGCACCTTTTCTATGTTGAACACTATTACAGAGTTAAAATAGTACGGATTGTATTTTCAACATTACAACGCTGAACACTTTTACGGCGACTAGTGAACGACTTATTAAGCATTATTACAAACGTTCTGACAAATGTGAACACACTGAAATTTGATGGCTGTTGGACAAATTGCCTTCACCAGTTGGTCTCACGGCAAGAAGGCAACGTAAAGGCAAGCTCCCACGTATAGTGATGGTGCGGATTTTTGTTGTTGCTTTGGTTGGTTCCTATGTGCTTTCGAGGGTAAAAGAGAATGTAAATGTAAGCTACGCGTACACCGTTTGTTCTGGTTGCTTCCCTTTCGCCTAGGAGGAGGGAATTGTCTTGAAAGCAATCGCTCGTTGAGCCGCGCGCATCATAAGCATGGAAGCCGTTTAGGATCGGTGCAAGTTCGCTCATCACGCACCGTTTTGGAGTTGGTAGCACTGATGCACAAATTAGTAAACTGTTGAACTAAGCGAATAGAGAAAATCTGTATTTATTGGATTTAGTGACAGCAGTAGAAACAACCATTTAAAATTATTACATGTCATGCGGCTAATAATCTTCACATACCTACTTATTCATCAGGTGCTACAACCGCTTTTCAGTCTAGTCAAATAAAAATTTACATTACAGTTTATAAAACTTTGTATTCTGACCCTCCAATAGCCCACTGTAAAGGTAAGCGTCCAGTACTTTTGTTTAATGATCCAATTACATTTTATGATATTTTTAATTCGAGCAAATTAACACTTACAGTTATACGAAGCGTAAATAAAGATGTTTTCTTCAACAAATTGTCGTAAATTATTAAACAAAATAGATGTACGAAAATGGAAACCGTTTTGTCTCCTTTGCGTAATTCGAAACGACTTAATGAGCATTTTTATCTAACATAAAAAAAACCTTGATGCAATTGTTGACATAGTTTAGTCAAACATTTTTGTTACATTTTTTGACCTTCAGACATGTAAGTAATAGCCAATGCTTCTTATACTATTATACTATTACATACTATTCATCTATATTTGTATATATTTTAAAGGAAATATTTTATTTAAAACTGTTTTAATATCCAATCTTTTTATGCATCATAAACCAGTGAACACAACATAACAAAAATCCCAAAGGATTTACGCTCAAAGGAAGGGTAACAGCCCAGACCTTAGTCTCCCACAGGTGACATTAAACGGGGTACATAAAAGTGTGCCAGCGGGTCATAATGTTCAAATTCTCTTAGTGGAACATTTTATTTTACACCATAACAACCAACAAGACCCATTAGCCCGATCAATATGAAACGTGAAGGCACAGAAGCTGTCTATTACTGTCGGTAATGTTTGTTGTACGCTGTTCAGGTTGATGGTGGCAAACAAGTGAAAAATATGTTACCCCCACCCGCAGCATAATAGACTGATCGATCGAGCAGTGTGCGTACCGAATGTATGTTTTTATCCCCTTCCGTAGAACATCCTACGAGTCGGCTAACAACAGAAGAAAAAAAAACAATCCACAAGCCAGATAATCTGTTGAATTATTTAAATTTCAATTGTTGCTTTTGGACGCGGTACGGCATGGAAGCTCCGCCTGTTTGCACCGTAAAAACAATGTATTGCGGTAGGTTATTATGTGGGAAAATGAAAGAGAAAACGAGATATCTAAAAGCCACCATCAGACATCAGTAGCGAATGGTCCTTACGACACGATTAGTTACACTTTGCCGTTCGGGCTTGATTTGGGAAGGTAAGGGGTTTTTTTTAGCAAATAGAAATAAAGAATCAGCAGCCAAGTTTTGTGCAGCTCAGTTGAGTTTTCAGGTTCTGCAGTGAATTTTAGCCAACCCAATGAACTGGAAGCTGCTCGGAAAAAGCACAGCTTGTCTGTGCGGTGCTGGTGCATTAACCTGAAATTATCTGATTAAATATAAATAAACACTGATGAAACTTTGGTGCGGCTTTCCGAAGCTGCAAGCGATTGTGCTGTGCACGGGTTCTGTGTTTTGGATGATTATTCTGACTGTGTTCCCGTGCAATCAACGGTTCAGTGCGAGGTGAGACAGATCCAAGCGCAGTTTATGGATCGTTGCGTTTTTGCTCTTGTTTTCAACCCATTTTCGTTCCATTGCGATGCTATCGACAAGCAAGAAAAGCTGTGTATCGTTTGATTATATGGCGTGGAAAATTTTACTAGGCAAGATTGGTCCAAAAGAAACTTTACATCAGCTCTGCAAGTGAATGGATTGTACAAATCAACAATATGAAGCCATAAAGGCCATTTTGATACGCACGCATGTACGTATGCGACGTATTTGGAGAATAATTGTCGAAATGGTACATTAATTTGTCATATTGTTGATTTAGAATAGAGCATTATTAAACGCATCTAAACACACATGAATCACAACACAGTTTTGCACTTTTGCAACAAACGGAGTATGTAACTTGGACAGACTTATTGACCCACTCTAAACTTGGATGAGTGGTGCACAATATATTGATCTGTCTGATGGAAGCAATGCCGAGCGATGCTTGTAAACGTTTATAATTTTATGGATTCACTTAATTTTAGTCGCAAACGTTGTTCGCTAATACGATGGCTCTTTCGAAATGCACATCGTAGTTATGCGTTTGGGTTTATTGCACACTTCAAAATTGAAGAGCACCTTCAATGTGACTGAATCCACACTCTTTTTTATGTTATTTTTGCCTAACACGTTAGAAGTCAAGGGAAAAAACATTGTTGCTTTTTATTTGTACTGCTGTGCAGTCCACCAACACGGATGATATTGAGGTAAATCGTATCTCTCATGAATTATACTGCGTCCCTTTCACTTGTCTATTTACGAACCACACCCTGGATTATTTTCAGCTTAACAAAAGTACACGAAAAATATCACAGCTTTTCAAAACACTCAATATTCCACGTCGCACGCACTTCAACGATTTCAGTCGGTGTGTTTGACGATGATGAAAAGCAAACCGAATCGAGTACCGATAATTATTTGCATCTCAAACACCGACCCAATCGCCAGAAATGATCGTAATGATCGGTTCGTGTGCATTATTAGCCTGACATAGCGGACATTCAAACTGCTCATTTCGATTTATTTGATCAGTCGAGTCGGGGGCTGCTCTGCACTGAAAGCATGCTAGCGTTCGAAACGTTTCGCTTCCGAACTCTTTCATAATGCGGCGGTAAGTAGCATTCCATCGGTGCGAGCTAAGAAAGAAATTGATGTAATCCATTCTCGATGGACGCATAAGCGCCAATCGATGGGAGCACCGGTACAATTTTCCATGCTAAAATGGCATTAATGGTACATGTGATTTTCTGTTTGAATTAATTAGATAACTATTCGTGCTGTTAGAGATTTTATAATTCATTTATATGTTTTTCTTTTTGTTATTTGGCATGATAAGGAAGAGAACACAGTAATCATTTACATATGTTTTTTTGTAAAATTTGAATATTTTGTGGAAGATATTTATTTATAGCGATGCTTACGATCATTTGTCAACAAGTTTCCTATCTTACATGGGGCGCAGATGTTGCACGATTTAGGTCAAACGGAAGTGTTAAGGAAAATTACTTTAAGTATATTCAAAGTAAACATTGAAAGCGGAACAACTTTTTATGTGACGCACTATAACTTTTTATAAATACGCAATCGATGCTAAACTAAGCTATTCGCACACGCTACAAAATAAGATCGAAAGCAGTTCTGTTTCTTGATTATATTTTTTTCTCATTCTTTACTACCAGATTCTAACCTCGCTGCAAGCGTCGAAACACTTATCGGTTGTAAAAACGAGCGAAAGGAACCCTTGGTTGGTAGCGGTAGGCAAAACGCCAATGACGTCTAATGATGTCGGCACGATCTGCATCGATCAATGACAGAACCTGGCAATTTGGTACCGAATTGCTACCTTTTGCAGCATGGCAACTCTTTTCGACGCTTCTCCCTCGGTGAGCACCCGTTCGAAGGTTCTGCAAAAGATCGTTAAGATACCGTCGCCCTTACGTCGACAAACGGTATCACGACGTAAGCTAGACGGTCTTTTCAATTCGAAAAAACTTAAAACCGCGAGCGATATCGATCGCAGGCGCAACCTTATGCCTGATCATCATTATCGCAGATGCTGATGCTCGCGATCTGTGTAGCCGCGATCAACATAAATCATCGAGCATGTCTTCTGGCGCTCATCATTCTGATCGATACCGATTATCTAACCTCCTCAGATGTCCCTGTACCATTGGTGAACGCATGATTTTAAGGCATATGAAACCGAACTGGGTACCTCTAGCGATAGTGACAATCAGTATCAGTAACACATAGGGCATAATTAAAGCAGATATTAGAGATGGTAATATTGTCAGCTGAGGGGCAACGTATTTTCATGGATAGATGATTGGAATTGTGTACGATTACAAGATGACTAGCTTGCACACTACAGTGATGTGTGAAAGCTACGCCACCACAGGGAGGTCAAACTATCGAATCACTCGATCATGGATGGTAAGCGTGATATGACAGTAATGGACATACAACAGGCAATTTCTTGCATTCATTGCCGAGGCCATCGGTAGATGTTGTCAACGGGGTGAACAAATATTGCTGTTTATCTTTGCGACAACAACTTTCGACCTTCATTTTATACCTATTGTAAACGCATAAAAAAAACTTACTACTATAATGTGCCTTACCTTTTCGAGCACCGTGTTTGAGTACCGATTTCGAGCACTTTACGACATGCACCTAAGACTGGCTGAGTGGTATGAAATGACACGTCTCTATGTGAGCTAAACAAAAAAAAAAACAGCTGAATTTTTGAAGAAGGTTACCCAAAAATGGCGAAAGCGCAATCATTGTTTAATAAATTAATAAACACACACAAACACTCTCGATCAGCTGTCGATGAACATCTTGCTTGTGACGGTGAATTAACAGACATTCGGAAACAAGATGACCAAACCGAGCGAACCTGAAAAGGCGATACGCTGAAAGTCATCTAGTGCAAAAGCACCAAGGGACCATTTTGGGAAATATGATGGTACACTTTAGTATGCGACAATGTTTCATACGCCGTACCTCGGCCGGGTCGATTACGACAGTGTCGACAGGTTGGCTGTGAGCGGTGCTAATAAATTCTTAATTGTGTTGCAAAAATTGAAAGTAAATCAAGGCTCCGGCTGGTGACTCAATGGTGTAGTAGATGATTATCAACTTCAATTTCTAGATGTTGGGAAGATCCAAAGCGATTGGAATGATGAAGAAACTCTAGTAGCAGTGTTGAAACATATTAAGTTCAAATTAACTTAAAATAGTTTTTTCGCCAGCAAGGATCTGGAATATTAAAATTGAAAATGTTCGAAGACAATTATCCGCATGTACCCATATGTTAAGCTTTAAGAATTTTTCCAACCAACTAACAAACGCATTTCAGATGTGCATATTTGAAAATATTTCACGAAAAACAGTTCTCGGAACTGCTCATTTTTTCTATCTCATTTACAGCTTGCCATGTCACCTTTATCTAGCCTAAATGATCTGGAAGCACTTGGTCCGTTCGACATCATTCTAATCACATGACTTCCGAAATCCGCTGAGTCTTAATCGCTGCATACAAATACCAAATCACCAAATCGATAGTAACCCTACACCATTTCCATTCACATCTCGTCTACAATGCAAACTGGCACGAATTCATTTCATTTTCAATATATTTCCCATCCCCGTTTTCCAACTCCATATGACTACTCCTGTGTGGAGGAGCCTTATTGAATCTTTTAGCAACATTCATACAACTTGTGAAACATGACATCGTTTCGTCACCTTGACGAACGGCAAGCACCGTCACGAGTTGACTCGAAAGATTCATCATCCGTAAGCGTAAAGAATTATTATCATCTTTAAGCACATTATGACAAACACGTTGTTAGCTTTCAAAACATAAGCAAAACTAAAGCACACCTTTTCAATCGACGAAAAGTGGTAGCATCTGAGCTTACGCATAGCCGGCAGCATGAGGTTGATATCATTTTTTTCACACCTTTTTCACTTTTTAAAAGTAACTGTTGAACAATATTGGTTATTTTCCAAATACAACTATGTAACCATGATTAGTAAAATAATGAAGACAATAAAAGGTACCAAAGTAATGGTACAGACTATTACAAATTTGCTTGTTGCTATCCGGTATACTTCAAATATTACAATTTAAACAACTTCCACAAAACCCTTTCTCACACGACAAGCTTACAGACGTGCATCGCGACTAAACAATTGAGCTAATTACTCATGGAAAGGCATGCATTGTAGCTTGCCGCGCCGGTTCAGAAAGGGTAACTGACCTTTTAAGTGGGATTCGAACGAATCAAATATCACATTTCTGCAAACCAACCGTAAAGAGATCTAATCCGAACAAAAATGTGATAGGATCCAGCTCAACGAGCTCGTGCAATTGACCTCGTCCGAATCGTCTAATAGTAACCTTTGCGGAGATCTGAAAGTAAATGATTATAGTAGAAGAAACTGATTGTTCATGTGATATGATTTAGCAGTACAAATGCTAATAGCTCATTTGGTTGCGCTTTCAGTGTATATCATCGGGCCGTTGCGGACAGTTTGGTGGATTCGGCCACGATCATCAATCAACATGCTAACATTGCGCATGATACTCACTGTGTCCATGACATGTGATACGTTTGGTATAGTTGCCCAACTGGATCCTGAGGTCAGTAAATTTTTGATATTCCGATAAAATATGATCAACCTGACCACTTAGGGTCTATGATTAGGTTAAAGTCTACTTTATCAGGCTTACCAACAGTCTAGTTGTAGAGTGCAATAAATTAAATTTAATAGCAACCACCCACGTAAATGCTACCCTAAAACCCATTTTTAGCAAATCCCATTTACATTCCGCTACTTAATCTTGTCAATTCCTATTCCTTTCATCACTGCTCAATGTGTCGATCGCTGCTGAGCGACAAAATCAAAGTTCCCAATCGCTTGTTCGATTTGTTTGCTTATTTGTTTCCCTCGCATTGTGGACATTTTTTTTTACTAAAGACGTCCTTGGTCTTTGGTCTCTAGGGAAAACGCCACGCCTTTTGCTCGGTTAGCTATACGTCCGGCTATACCTCGTTGACACCGGTTGTGTTGGAAGGGAGCAAAGTTAAGACAATACTGGAACTCCACCTCCAACGTCAGAGGATGAAGGTCGATGGTTTGAGGTGTTGATTCGGGAAGATAAAAAGGGACGATTCTGGTTTTTTCACGTCTTCAGCGCTCCAAAACACATATACAGTCACGAAATCGCAAATGCTCAATAATCGTAGAAAACTGCAAATGATGGACACGTGACTGAATGGGGGGTTGTGTGTTTGGTGTGTTAGTGCTCCACCGATTGGATTAAGTCCACCGATGGAGGTCAACGAAAAGTCATTGACAAAGTTGGGTGAACGTGTGCGTGGGAAAGCAAAACGGTAACGTTCTCTTACAAGTCGTGTTCCTTCATTGCGTATTTGTTTCACCAAATGCCGTTACATAAGTAGAAAGTCATTCTTCTCATCATGGGAATCCATACGACTGGATTAGGAAACGCCGAATCAAGGCTGTCTTGTTGAAGGAAGCAACGGCACAAACACACCTTCACCGCTTTTAGTGTATACAATCTCAACATAAATCCTACCTCACCCCATGAATGGACCAACATGGTAGATGTGGTAGTGCCTTGGAGCATCAGTCCGGAGAGCCAAAAATGCTCCAAATTCTCACGCGAGCCACGCAACACACACGCGGATGAAAATGGAAGAGTGGTGAAAATCGATCGTTTTAACTAGAATTCACCACAAGCTCCGAGATGCAGGACTGTTGGAAAAACTTGCATAAGAGCGGGAGCATGTAAGCATTGAGATTTCGTAGTATGGATGGAAAAAAACCACTTGAGTTGGGGCAGAAATTAAGGATACGAGAGCTAGTAAAGATACACATACTCACACTTGTTACGAAGAAAAATAAAACCAATCTTGAGCTTGCATGAATGAAAATCATGGCCGACATGGAACGCGTTCGATATTTTGCCGAATAAAAAAAGGGAAACAATGTTGCGAAACATCAAAACGTATACTAGAGATGTTAAGCAACGTAGAAAGGGTGAAATTACAAAAAATAAAAATAATAAAACAAATAAAGGCTTTATCGTCGGTCTTGATCGTAACAAATTGTACGAAATTTCCTGTTTCCTTTCTTAATAATATTTGCATAACAATATTTGCATTCTTCTCCTTACAGCTGTATGGATAATTTAAAGCGCTGTGAATTTTTAACGCGTTATGTGGAGAGTAAAATAATTCTTTCAATCTGTGGGAAGATGATAAATTTAACAGTTAAAAACTAGAATTGTTGCCCACAATAAGGAAGCAATCGATTTGAGGGCGAAATGTTCCGGTTATTTTTTCTTTTCCTTGCAGGAAACACTCTATTGACCATTCGGGCGATAAATATTGCTAGGACCAAACGGTGAACGAAAATAGAGGTCTAGTTGTTCACTAGACGAAGCAGTAAAATCAAAGCGTAACCATTAAGAACGGAATTGTCAAAAGTTTATTTTTTGCATCGAGCAACAAAGTGACGTATTTGTGACGCAGAAACATACATCAACTTGAAATAGAGAGACACATGTACATCCTGACTGGCGTGAAGCCATATCAAAGTTTCGTTATGTGCCTATCCTACCGCAAAATTTTTCCTTCCAAACCACCTTCCTGAAAGTACCGAAAAAAAATGTGTGCCTCACTCGCGACCATTGCACACGGTCGTGATATATTTGGAAGCAATTCAAACCGAGCAGAAACAAAAACAATATTGTCTCGTTCCAACTTCAATCGATCGTACTGCGCGCTCGTTTGGTGGTTATATTTTATCCACTTCAATCGCTTCGCGCCCATCATCCTCGCGAGGTGCCATGCTATAGAAGTAGCTTATTCCAACTAACTGGCCTTTATGTTGGGCCGTGTTTATATTCTAACGAAATGAGCCTATTTTCGTGCGGCGAATTTGTGGTTCTTGCATTCGATACACCGCATTCCCTTCGCTCGAATACTACCGAGTGCCTTGCCTTTACAGGTGAGAGTCAGGATATAACAGAAACAAGTTACGCCATCGTAACGTGAAGGGTAGGTATGATTCGTGTGGAAAAAACGCCATAATTTATCTCTCCCTCGCTCTGCCTTCCATATGTATATATATATATATATATATATATATATATATATATATATATATATATATATATATATATATATATATATATATATATATAACTAAAACATGTTGAACATAGAAATTACTGGTCGGTTAAAATTAAAATAAATCAAATGGTTAAATGAGACCTACAATATTGAGCAGCAAGAGATGCGGGTTTAACGATTTTTTAATAATTCTTCGCTTCTTGGAATGTTTCTAAATAGTCTTTGCGTACTGAGAATTAATACAACTATCATAAATCTCACAAGGCAACATCATTTTTGCTTGACCAGCTGGACATATTCCAACAATCAAAATTCATCCAATGACAAATGAAAGGTTATCTCTTTCCGAATCGTATATTCTACTGTTAATCATCCAATGAGCTTACACGTGACAAGTTTTCCCAATCACTTTTTCTAAACCGGTTCATAGAAGGTCATTTTTTTCTGTTTTTTTTTTCATTCGGAACAGGTCGTTGTTCTTTTAAAATCGTTACTTAACCATGCATGAAAGTCTCCAATCAAGTTTATATGGATTTGCGAACCGAAAAAGACAATTCAATTTTCTGTTGATTTAACACAAAATATAATTTTACCCAATCCCGAACGACTATCACTCGTCAAAGATTTGCTTAAGGACCATTCCGAGTGGAAATTGAAAAAGCTTGCAACCGACCGCAAAAATGAAGAAACACCCAAATGCATCCTGAATGCAAACCTAAAACAATAAGGGGGGATGGGGGGGGGGGGGTTGTTGTTTGCACTAAATGGCCACTTCTGGCTTACAGCTGACAACATAAATATACAGGGGCATATTTTACATGCGTTACAACAAAAAAGCTGAACGAGTACTCAGTTTCCTCCTAACTGCATTCTATGTCGTACGGACATCACGGATAATTCGTAACAGGTTACGTAATCCCGTTCAGAATAATGTGCGAGATTATTGTTAACAAACAACTAAATATTATTAAAATATCTGCCACAATTTATATAAATCAACTTCATTCGGGTTGGATTTTAATATGAGCAGAAAAATGCATTTTCAATTTAAAATAATTTCAAACCATTAACAGGGACTTCACCATGTTCATACTACATCTGAACATCTAACTCATTTTAATTCATTGCTCCCCTGTTTCTTTTTTTTGTTTTCCATTCATCTGATTTTCTAGCTAAGATTTCGATGTTTTTTCTTTTCTTTTATATAAATATTTTATTTAAATCGTTTAGTCTTTTTTTTTCACTGGTTTCCATAATTGAGATAGGAAAAGATGAAATCGATATTAACAGAAATAATAAACGGTCCTTAAAACTTCATCGTCCTCTGATATTTGGGTTGCCTGTTCAAAATAAGATTTCTAAGCTATAGCAAAACAAAATAAAACTCCGGAATGGTAAGCATCTTGTTTCAACAAATCTATTGTTCTAAGCGACAAAGTTGTAACATTTCCCATTTTCCGTTAGCATCGCAGACAAAAGCTATCTGCTTCGTATACTGAACACAGAAGCGAAACCATACTTCCTCAAAGTTTCAGATCTCGTTACGAACCAGTTAACAATTGATTGGGCTCATTTATCTAGCACGTTGGACGTGCTTTTACTTCCTGATCTACTGATTCTTCTGTACGGCGTGAAATGATTTTTTTTTATGTAATATTCATTTTAACAGCCGCTTTGAAACCTTTTCCGAAACTAAAACACCCTCGAATGCTGCATTCCTTTAAGGGATCCCTTAAAACACCCACATGGATCGATACATTCGAAAGGAGCAGGCGCCTAGGATCAAGGTGATGGTCCAGAACGAGTGGTTGCAAAGTGAATACATTGAGCCCTTGCCGAAAGATGAAGTCGGCTTTAGATACGACCCGTTTTCAATTAGATCCTAAAAAAGGTATTTGTTGTTTATTATAATTTGCTTAACCCTTCGGGAATAATCCACGGCAATCCGGCTTCATTGATTATACTTTCTGTGAGACTATATACCATAAATTGCATCGTTTGCACTATACAATCATGTTATAATGTCTGGATGCAGCACCATATGCACCACAAAATCGCTTAAACGGTGGAAAATCTCACCACGGGATGTTATAATTCCATCCAAACATCGTTGGAGAACTCATATAGGCTAACGAAAGCCAGCTAAAAGTATTTAAATCTCAAGTGCTCTCCCCTCCCCTATCACCCGACATCGGTCCGGCAGATGGAGGATGGAGGTGCATGTGACGGAATGTGGCCCCATTTATGGGTTTGTCGATACGCACCTTGTGTGTGACGTCATTCGATCTGGTCGGACCAATCAACGTTTACCGGCCCGAGAAAGCTATCCAGAAAGGTAAAGGACCTGCGCACTCAGATGCAAGGATACGTGTGAAGGATTCCGAGAGAATGAGCATGGTCACAACGGTCCCGGGAGCACACACACACACAATGATACGTAAGGATAATGATTTGCCTTATCGCTTAGAACGCACGCTCTTTCACTCTCTCCGCCTGTTTTTAGTGTCTCTATCTGCGTTGGTATTGGTGGTTGTGGTGAATTTCGTTCGCCTCGCAGCTACTTTTTGGGGGTTCGGTAGCACCAGAACCGCTGGCACACTGGTAGAATGTACTAACGTTCGCTGCGGACTAGATCGAACGCGGTGGTGGTCTGTGTCGCTGTGGTTTAGTTAATTTCTTTTTTTACTGAGGATGTTTCTACTGGAGATATATGTGGGGGAGGGAAAGATTTACATAGGGAGGAGCTTCGAATTATTTAATAGTCACCAGTGAAAGCATCCTTAAAAAGCGCGTATTAGATATATTCTGTGAATATAACTTGTAAAAACTGGTGAATTTTCCGAAGAGAAAAAAAACTGCGAACGAGTTTCTGGGAAGGAAAAGTGGAATGTGTGAAAATGGGCAGATGAAGTGCAGTAAAAATTTGAGGATACTAATCGTTTACATAACATACACATACACTGGCTAACCGTCAGAAATTAGCTTGTCAAACGTCGCTCTGCTTTTGTTTGATTCTTTTGCATAAGGTTTAATACTCTTTAATTATTACTATTTTATTAATCAATTGCTTTTACATCTCCAAACCAAAACTAACAGAGAAATAGTGTGTGGCGGTGTCCTCGCAGGCTGAGTGGGGGGATTCAAAAAAATCCGATTTGTCAGATCGATTGCAAAAGCAATAGCTGTTCACAACAACGTGGTCGGCTGCTAGTGCTAGAAGCGAAAGCATTAATCGGACTACAGCCGGGTGCAAAAATTCGTGGATAAGTGTGGCTTCCCTAGCAAATCCTGGATCTGCCACGGTCAGGTCGACTGTGAGTGTGTGTGATAATATTCGTAGGAAAAAAAAAGCAATCGAAGCTGAAGCTTGATGCAAGGTGGCTGTAAAGTGAACAGCAGCACAGTTTAACACACAGGTCGACCGAAGCGTCAAACAAGTGACCGTGGCGTCATCCAGCGATTGTGGCGGTGCACCAGCGGGCGAACAACCGAACGCCCTGCTCTCCAAACTAGGCAGTTCGCTGTTTGGGGCCACTGGTTCGCCCCAGAAGGTGGTCACCAATATCCGTGGATTCCTTTCGAACCGGCTGCCCAGCGTTTCGATTCCCGACACAGGTAGGTGTGCCGTACCGCTCCACCAGCACCACCTCCACCACCCATCAACATCTTGTGCAACCTAATGTCCTCAAATCCTTCAGAATCTTGGAACACAATATATCTTGGAGCAAAACACAATATAACCCTTCCATATATCCTGCCGTTCTCCTTGGTTTGGTTTATATTATCGTTTTTATTATTTTTTTTAAATCAATTTTGAACAAACGCGTTTGAAGAAAGGGTAATGATGAACGGTTCTGAGCGACAACCATAATAGGACAACGAGAAACAATTACGTAATTACATTTGTCCCGTTAGTGAACGAAACGCACCACGGTCTGGCAGCGTTTTGCGCTCGAGCGACCAACGTGGGAACTGTTCTAATATAATTTTCTTCTCACATCCTTTGCTCCTGCCGGTTCGTTTGAACGAGCAGGAGGATCTGCTAATTCTATTAAACCATCCTAAGTCGTTGAATGTCTTGACTTCGATGCGGTGTTCCGATCCGCTCAAAAGATGGTGAAAGGAACACAGGATGCTTCATCTAACACACAAAAATCAAACATTTTTCCACCATATCGTTGTGGCTATTAATTTGGGTGGAGTGTTGTTATGAAAATTGTTGCTTTAGAAAGTCGCAAAAGCTTTACTGGCTTCAATGGTGCATGCCTTCGTAATTAGTGATTCATATTTATTTTTACCTAAAAATGAACGTACCACATAAACTTTTCACAAACAAAATGGCGGCCAGCCAATGCCTGGGTGAAACATTTTTGCACCACACGCCACTGCCATGAAAAGCTCTCATTCTCATTCTTGCTGAAAGCTCTTCGCCACATTTGCACCTGTATGTGTTCTTCCGTACACCCGTGAGCGGCTAACGAAAAGGATATTCTTAACCAAAATGAGCAAATGTGTGTTTGTGTTTGTGTGGGAGAAAGACGAAGAAGAAGCGAAAGGAAGCGAAAACGAGCACTCTCTTTGCTAGTTGTGTGTGTGGTTGTATTGGTACAGGTGTTCCACGAATGTTAAAAACCCGTCTCCCCTTTTTCTCTCTTCTCACTGTTATTTCAACTCACTATTCCACTTTTCCCTTTAAACGTTTTTCACGTATAGCAAGAAAATACACCTGGCTTAATTCTCAGAACATTTTCCATCCTTACATTTTTACTACATCCCCGTTGCCCTCACATTTAATGCACAATGGAAGCACTCAAATTGAACGTGTTTCCGCAGTTGCAATTCAAAATAAAAATTGTAATACTCAGATCGGTTAGTAATTTTCTCATAGTCGAAGTTTTTCTTAGAAACATATGCACGCTCCGTGTACTAGTGAGTTTTATACTTTGTAGGACGATTACATAATAATACACCTTACCAACTATTAAGAGTGTGACGGCGGGACACTAACTTTACGCAAACTGACCTAAAAAAGATTATAAAACAATAAATTTTTGGTAATTTTTTAGTCCGTGAAAAACTCGTTTTTACTATGACTGTATTGGTTTTTATGATTTCGAAATAATATTTACGAAAGCATTTATCATTTAAACAATTGTTTAGCTATAGTTTATGAAAGGTTTTAAAACTTAGCACAATATTTCTTGTGAGAAATTTTAACTATAAAGCATAAAACATAACAATTTTAAAACCAAAAACCATTTTGCTTCAACACATTTAGCCAAACTAGGTAATCCATGAACTACCTCGAATAGTGATCCGTTATACATTTATTATAAATAGTATACACAATATATCATATAAGGATCTGATATGTGTAGTGATCTGCATTATAAAACCATATTGAAAATTCATACAAACGGTCGATTGCCTTTTTACATCTTAGCTCACATGTTAATTATTATAAGGTTCTGATTGTATCAGTTAATGAACGAAAATTGAAAAGCTAAAAATTGATTTCCAATCAATCATTAAAAAAACAAACAAGTAATTCTATACACGTCTGCAAGTAAAGTTCTTTGACGATTAAAAGATTCGACTACTCGATTACTCTACTTGAATTAACAAAACATAGGTGTCCACTAGTTTTTTTATTTTAAAGAGAGCTAGCTGGAATTTCTTGTTATTCTACGTATGTTAAATTATCCACTTTTGAATACGGTGATTATGAAGTGCCAAGCTTGTCGGTAGGCACGTAGGCATGCGTTGAATATTGCTGCATACTGTTACAGTTTAATCCAATAGTTGTATGTTTAATCATGTTATATGTTTACCCGATTTAAGTGTGTGAAGAGCTTTATTTTTTGTATCAATCCGCGCTTATAAAGTATATTCATGGATTGCTGGTGATGTTTTACGCGAAAAACTACGATGATTGATATTTAAAATGTACTATTCTCTTGTACTATATATAACTACTCTATCTCTAATGCTTTCGTTTATCAAACATTTTGACTATAAGTGTCTATAAGTGAAGTGCTGCGATCCATCGAAATTCCCACTTAAATTTTCAGACAGATTTAAACATCTTGTTTTGGTGTTCGATTGCTTTGCCCTATCAAACGATAATTCACCATAACGAATGCAAAATCCAAACACGACCACACTACGTAAGCTTCGTCCCGATCAAATTCTAGATAGTGCTTAACATAACTGTTTTACTCGTGGGGACGAACGAAAAGCAACAAAAAAAGTCTTGTAAAAATATCAGTAGGTTCAACTTTCGTCCCGGTGACTTAACTCGCTTCCTGCCACAGAATTTGGTAGGCAAACACAACCTTTCTTGTCAGTGTGCATGATTAGGGCCAATCGCTTTGTTCCCTCTGGTAAGCGCACAACAGTGAGAAACCCGTCCAAACCACGAAGCAAACCATTCGTTGCGTCGCCGGTTGGTTTTATCGATGTTGTTATTTTAAATCCCAGCGAATAAAACCCCACGACGAAATGCGCATCTTGACACCCTCGGGGAAAACTCATTTTACGTAGCACGTATAGGTCCGATGATTGTAGAGTGGAGGTAGGTGGTGAGGCGTGGAGTAAACCACCCCGGAGCTAGGGGACAACTTTTCCCGCCGAATACCGGAACGAACGTTGCCATGGGCCCGGCATTAACTTGCGCACGTTCAAAGACAATGAGGGGCAGGGATGCGATATTTCATCATTATAATTCCTTTATTATACTTTGTTTTGACATCACAATTCGTCTTACGTTTATCACACCAGTTTTGCCATTCGCACAACAGCCACAAAGGACGACCAAAGATAACGTGAAAAAAAACCCCAATATAAACCTTTATTCAACTTCCATTACCACTTCGCAAACGGTTTTCCGTTAGAAGTAGTACAATTTTCCACACACAATTTTGCACGACCCTCCAAACTCAAAAGGGCGATGGTTTTGGGAAATTGGGCAGCATCCCGATATTATCACCATCTCGCTCGGTGTGGTGTGATTATGATTGTATCAACCGGATGCCTTATCTAAACAAGTGGGGATGTTTTACAAGTTTACCCAACTGCTTCCTCCCAGTTCGTTACGTGTATTTATCTATCCTGCGTGTATGCGCTCGGTTTGTCTGTGGTCTGATCCCCCCCTGCTCCGATCGATACAGCTAAGTGCTACTAAGCGCGGAAAGTGTGGAAACAGTACCAGATGGCACTCAACCTACCCGTGCGTTAATGGACTGAATTTGTTCAGGAATCATAGATATAGCTCAAACTCGTCCTTTCCAGAGCAAATGTATTTCTCGGACGTGGCACATTTTGGACAATGTCACATAACAACAATCACAATTCTAACCCGGGTGAAAGATAATGGTCGGAGTTACACTTCAAATGTAGAAGGGATAGTCCATTTATCAAGCGACGAACCCTGGCGAACCGAGTACGACGTGTAAATTGTGCGTTCGGTTAGGATATTATTTTTCATTCTCACCAGGAACCTTTCACTACGGAGCAAAATATAAAATGTAATATTAACTGTATTTTTCTTATTATTTGTGGAGCAAAAGTCTGTTGGAAGGTACTCAATTTGTTTACTGCTTCTTGTATTTTTTTCTATCTGGTCCTAATGAATGTATCGCATTAGCCACTTTTTTGTCGGCCTCTTTTTATTCCCCAGTTGATGAAAGAACAGCGTATGAAGAAACATTTACTCCAAATTGTGCTTGTTTCAATCTTTTGTATGAATATTCTGCTTCTTTGCGTTGCGTTATGCATTTTTTCGTGCTTATGATACCAACAAACACTTAAGTTAGGGAAATAATTATTCATGTTATTTAACTTATTGTGAAATTAAAAAGGTAAAAAAATGTGTTGGTTGTATTACTTCTCTTTCTCAGCTTGATTAAAATGCCAGTAAACATCATAATTTTTCTGCGATAACATAAATCTTCACAACTTAATTGGGATTCAAAACTGCTGTACACAATGGAATAGTATATTTTTGTTCTAAGCAAAACTACAAACTTTTACACAAAAAAATTCAACATTGGCTGACAATTTCCTTCGTACTTTCATTGTCCTACCTACAGGAAATTTATCAATTTTCCTTCCATCATAGAAATTTACCGCCACCAACTCACCTGGCGTGTTGCTCATTCTCTTCACAATCGGCCAGAAACGGAAAACCAATAGCGGAGATCGAGGGTTGATGAATAAGAAAGGAAAAAAAAGAAAATTAGAACCCACCATCACAACACTCCATCACCCACTCACAGGCGAAAATCGTCTACGTTGGTTGCTACAGTAGTCTGACTCGACCCTACGTTGGGTAAGGTTTGCTCGAGCCCTTCGGTACGTGTGCCGTGTCACTCACAATTGCAGATGGAAATTGTATTACAATTTTATACATTCCGGGCGCACTTGAATTGGAAAACGTACCCCCGAGGGAGATTACCGGGCCTTTTGCAAGATCGGTTGTACGAGGGTGACGAACGAACCGAACCATTCTTACGAGCGGATCGAAACGACCATAACTGGACCAACAAGGAGGGTCGATTTTTTCCCGGTGGATGGAAAAATCCTCGTTCATTCTACGCGGTGGAAAACGCTTCGTTCGTTCCCCGTTGCCCGGTTCGGAATAAGTCCCGTCACCCGTTCGCTACGCCACCGTTTGCACCGCGCGTCGAGTCGCCCTTGTGGCAGGCCTATTTCCACCGTATTTACCTTATGTTTTGCTCATAAAATATTCACACGAATGTTGTTAAATAATTCACAACCATAACTTCCCCCGGGTTGACGAACAAACTACCGACACCGTCAAGTCCTCTGGAGCAAACAGGCGGAAGGTAGACGGCGGCGGAATGGGAACAAACCCTACGGGCCTGACACTGAACAACCAAGAGAGCGCCGTTTTGTGCACTGTAGTCGCCGACTTTTCGAGGAAGGTTTCGGTAAGATTTTGCGTCCTGATGTGTATCTGTTTTGTTCCCTCGTACAACGGAAGATTGCAATCGATTTTTCCTCGCCTTTAGTACACCTTGAGACGTCGAGGTAAAAATACAGAAGAGTCTCTCTCGCGGGTTACACTTAACGACTAGAATGGTTTTTTACACGTCAACAAAAATTTACAATCAATTAACAACAATTAACATTCAATACCAAATCGTAGTTATGAAATTGGGAACGAGCATAGCATAGATTAATCATAACTTTTCCATTACTCACATTTTTGACAAGATATCCGGGTAAAAAAGTTATCGTTTCATTACCAACTGAAGCAATAGCATACATGCAGGTTTGACATTTATGGTTTTCAATAGTGTTCAGCAGGAGGAATAAAAGTTTTGTAAAATATCTACAACAATAAGGAAACTTCCGACTAGCAATGCATCTTCTAACTTTATCGTTTTGCTCAACCCCAATCGATGAACCAATTTAAAGCACACATTCACAACCACCGCTCGTGACTGCCTCATAACAACTGCCAATGCAAAGCAGCGTCATCGTTCTGCGCCACTCACTCGATTTGGATCATTAAGCACTTGAGATGTACTGTAACCATGCATAATCGAAGGTTAAGCTGTAGTGAAAAATTAAACGAAAAACGCAACTAATGTCTGCATTAAAAGCGATTGACCAGTAGAAGTAGCTATTTTTACGTAATGTTCATCGAAAACAAAAAAACAAACAAAATACACCCCTATACACCGTCAGAACGCTACACTATGCTTAGTACGGTTCTTCTGGGTTCGTTTTTCATTCACATTCGTAATGACGCTAGCACACGCACGCAACATGGTAAGAGAGACCGTCGTTTATTCGTTTAACACGCGAAGCTAGGTAGGAACTGAAAGAAAGTCTACTTCTTTAAAGTATACTCGTGGAACGTTCAGAAGTTTGTATGCTGATCGTTTAAATCGGGCAGTGCTAATGTCTAGGAGGAGTGTGTGTGTGTGTGTGTGTGTGTGTGTGTGTGTGTGTTAATTTTCCCCGTTCGTAGTAGTTTTCTGAACATTCCAAACATCGATTTTCAGGATTTTTGGATAAGTTAATGAATTGTCTTTCACCAGGGCTGCAAATCGTTTCGTAATGCGGACGTACAAATATGGTCATTTTATGCGATTTGTCAATTTTATTTTATATAACTATTATTTATTCTTAAATCAAATCCCAAAATACAACTCTTTAAAGTTGTGCACAGTCAACCGAAACATCGACCGTTTTGAGCAGGACACTGATATTTATACATCTACTTCGTAGTAGAACCTCCCCCGTACGGTAACGTGCTATTTTATTTCCGTACCGCGCTCATTATCCTAATTGGGTCCAGCATTGCCGCCACCTTTGGGCCAGGAACGAAACGGCACATACCCGTCGTAGTCGTATCGATCGGTTTGCTCTCCTACCATGTGCGTGAACAAACTTCTCAAACACCCAAGGGTTGGCGGCGCACCTTTACAGCAAACGCCGCGTCGAAGTCGAAGCGTTCCATTCCCGGGGTCACGTTCCCGTCACCATGGTCGAGCATCCACTTGCAATTGGATTAAAGCACCCCAAAAACCATCCCATACCGCCCCACAGGTGGAAGCAAAGGACCAGCGTACAATCCCAACATGGGTTTAATTCTGAGCAAATATTTTCTCTAGAATCACTCCCACTCGAGTTTTACCGTTTCGCTTCCGGTACGCTGCGGGATGTTGCCCGGGTTTGCCAATTTTGTTTACCATGCTTCGTAGCATCGTCGCGACTGGTACTAGAGCACACACACAGATCCCACCGGGTGGGAGAGGAAAAACACGAGCAGTACAATGAAACGTCTGAAGTACCATCCATCCACTCGGGCGAATGGCATACAAGTCGGCACCAGTAGCGGACGTCACCGCTGTCAGAGATCAAAGTGCTGCTCCCTTTGCTCGGGAAATCAGATACTACTACCTCGAACTCAGGAGTTGGTAGAACACACTTAAACCTTGCCCTGCTTTGCAAAACGTCTGATGAATGAGTTGTGGCGCATGTAGTAGTGGGATTACAAAATAAAACCGAGAAACTGAAAATTGAGCCGGCAATTGAACAACCCTACCCCGAAGTATTGATGGTAAGAAGCAAAATAAAAAAAAAAACAAACGACAACTCACAGGAAACTGCTGCTCATTTCGATCGAAAGGACAAGGGAACGAGTGCGCTTCCGGATACCGTGCCTTTGTGTACGCCATAACAATGGCGAGTGGAGAAAAGAAGGATTACGGAAGGCGCCAATAATATGCCACTTGTAGCAATTGCTTTAACAATTTCTAATGAGCACAGTGAACTTGAACTGGATGGACGAACAAAATGGATTTACTTTGCAACAAGAAAGTACGCAACACGGTTAGCAAAGCGTTAGGAATCCTTACAACAGTGAGTGAAGATTAGACATTTTTTTAGAGTACGTACACTATATCTATTTCTGATGGTGCACCACTAGTCTCCAGAGCGGGCGGGTATTAGGTGTCGAAATTTCTAATTAATACCCCTGCATTCAAACTAGATAGCGACGATACTGCCGTAAGATGCATGTTAGGAAGCAACCAAGATTAGTGGTTACGTCAAAGCGTGTCGTAATCCTGCCCACAACTGACCACAATCGCTCGGCAATGGCAACCCCAAGAAGCGTTTGCCACTAATTCCTCGATCGATATCAGCCGACAGCGTGTCGGAACTGCAAGTAAGCAAGGTTTTCGATGTTTTCGCCTGCCTTCGCCAAAGAATACGGTGAAAGTAAGAACAAAACGGCTAATTTACTGTTTGCCCAAAACGTGTAGTCAATGATGGTTACATGGCAAATGATTTAATGAGCTAAAGGGGATCGTTCCGAACGCATCCAATTCCGGGATGAAGATATAGCGGAGAGCTGTTATGGCCTAAACACAGGGGGAAACTTCGCAATGGATGTCACATTCATTCTCCGATGGTGATAGAGATACGGTGAAAGATTCTACCAAACACCCTCGTCGTTCAGGCGTTTGCGTTAGAGAAGGATAACATTTGCCTCCCCTACTCTATGCCTGAAGGATGCTCGGCTAACTTTATTACTAGTCACGATAGAGTCTATGTATAAAACATTCCAATCCTCATTCACCGCATTCCTGTTCGTGCCTGTCTTGCGCGTGTTTAAATCCTGAAATTCTTGCCCCAACACGAGGTGATGCTAATATACGTCCTAGTTGATCTTTGCAGAATTTGTGGAATCTTACCCAGATTGAATGCGGCCAGCATTCCTCGGCGGAACATTGAGCTACGCGGTGCTAAAAATATCATTTGACCGGTCGTTGAGGAATTTTGCAATTTTTAAATAGTTTAAAATACAATTTATCGCCGGATATCATGCATGGAAGGTGCTTTGTTTTGCATTGTATTGTACATCCGTTTTTTGCAGCACAACCTGTTATTTTTAGCGGCTTAAGTGCGCTTTCTGATACCAACAATATCCCGAAGGAGTTCGTTACCCAAATGTGGCAAAGTTTCCTAGCTGGCTGATGACGGTCTGATCCCACTGAAGTTGTCATTATCCTCTAACGCGAACGAAGACGAGATAAAAAGCAAACATTTACCACGGCAAACACCACCACGTCTCTGCCTGACTGGTTTATCCCCATCTCCAGCAGGTTGCTGCCGGGGGTGCGGAACCAGTTTTCCTCGTTGAGGCCCGTTTTTGTCCCACAGGGAAATAGCGAATAATGGTTGTGACACAAACAAGGGGTGCACAACGAATACACACAAACGAATGCCGCAATAAGGCATAAAGTCATTATGTATGTTTTGTCAATAGCAAGAAACGTCGTGCACGGTCGTATTTTGTTGCTTCCGATCGGGAAACCCATACATGGAGGGTCGAAAGAATTCGAGAAAATCCCTACCATCGAACGATGGGCAAACTAGGTGCTCTAGAAAAAAGGTCTTGTTCGCGAAGCGTGTGTGTGTTTCCGACTTCATCTCAACCATGTGAACGACAAGAAGGCTAGGAGGAACGAAAAAAAATCACAAAAGCCAAACCGGAAACAATGATAGGCTTTGCTTGCAGTATTATGCTGATGGTCTGATGGTTCCGATCGGAAGCAGAAGACCTTCGGGGTGATGGAGTTTTTATTTGCCTTCCCCCCCGGTCCGTGTACAGTTTCCACTGTGCGCAGGGTACGATAATGAATAATGAGGGGAAATTTCAAATTAGATTTCGTGATTGAGACGATATTTGATGGCAATCAATTATTTGGGCACATGCGGGTGTGGACGATGAACACAAAAAGGAAGACAAAAAAGTCCAACCTCCAATCCGTTACATAATGAAGCCAATCGTCTACCTTGGTTTTGGATCCCGGCTACCCGTGATGTCGACTTGGCTGTCATTATAGCACAAACCAATTTTCATACGATTTGACTTGATTGCGGAAGGACATTTGGATGTTTCGAAGGTCTCCGTAACGTCTTCTCGTCTCTTCGTACACCTATGCAGCACATTTTTAAGTGTATCGGCAGCTAATTAATACTTATGATTCATAGTTCTTTTAACTAAACGGTCCCTTGGTGCTCCGTATAACGGGTATCCTTGAGAAAGAATTCTGTTAGGGCATGTGAACAAACAAAGTTACGTTTGTTCGGTCAGTTTTCTTGTATGTTTTTTTTTCTCTCCGGTCCATTTTCTGTTCATTTTATTTACCTTAGACATTCATTTATTTTACTTCCGATCAATATTTACATACTTTAGCACCGCTCTACGCATTTTAAGTATTAAACTTTATAATTTTCCTCGCACTCCCTGTTTGCTATTTCCATTTCCCAATGACCTTTTCGTTTGATTATGTATCTTATCATTTCCGGTAAATGTTGTACAATTCCCGTATGCATAATTTGCTGTGAAGATTGTTTTGTTACCGTTTTTATTCAACCATCATGTTTCTCGATCGATTGAGGTTAAGCGGCCAATGACGTGGCCAATGGTTGCGAGGTAGCTGACCGATTCGGCCACCAGCTCTACCACCGCAAACTACAGCCGCTCGCTTGTAATGGGTTGATTGTCTAATCATTACCATCACTTACATCTTCTAATTACACTGCCAACTAGTCTGCCATTGCCATTCGGCCTGTCTACCGCCATCCTGGGATGGATGGACGGGCCTGGGTCTAAGCCGCGTACACACAAAATTGGTCCCCCCAAAAGTGGTCCCAAAGCTCCTTTGCAACCGAAGTAATTTGATTAACGCAACCATTAGCAGTGTGCGAACGCATCAAGCAAACTATGGCCCGAGTGCCAAAGCAGACGAAGACGAAACACTGAAGCAACATCGAACTCATTCTTAATACGATGAAACCTAGGTGTTTACGATAGATAGGAAGACTTCCGCAAAGAACTCATCTTCGCGGCGCATCCTTGAGAAGCACAGAAACAATATTTTGATCAGAGAAAAAAATACAGACCTCTACGCTTCAACGAAACGGTGTGGAAATGGATTACACGAACAATCTCCTTCTAGCAGAGTTCATAAGTTGAGCGCGTACATGACTTCTCCGTAAAACCTTCAAGCGGTCGTCGAAACTGAACAGAGATGGTACGAAGCATTTATTACTCCGTGCGTTCATTTATATTCGTTTCTATTGTTATTATTGGGTTTCTTAAATTTTATTTTTGTTTCCGTTTCTTGCAATAGTTATCCAATCGATTGCATTTCATTTGTTTTTTTGCAAGATTCTCGTTTCAATCGATACCTGCAATACAAACTTGTACTCACAACTTGTATTAATTTTGCTCGGGCAATAACTAAGAAAACACACCCTGTTAAGACACGCCACACCATCCTTATTTCGTTACTCCTTTTACTTCTGTTCAGGTCCATCTTGTCCGCTTCCTCGCGCACACCCAAAAACAATACTGAATAATTCCTACTCCAAGCGATTCAAGAAAAATCGTAATTCGAAACTATAAACCAAACCAATCAAAGCAAAACAATTAAAATATTGTTTCTGTGTTCTCAAGGTTGCCGCCATCTTGGACAACGATTGTATCCCCCCGCGTCTTAAACTGCCGGAAAACGAAATTTTCTGCGCTTGTTGTATATGTGTACATGAGCAGAAAAACGATAGAGCTTTGTGGTGAGATCTAACCGCATCGTTTAGAATGATCCAGATACGGTTCACCAGTCGTCCGTACGATAGTACATGAACCCACCTCACATACGACATGCTCCAGCAAGTGTGTGATCTTCATCGGCCCAACGGAACAGTTGTGTGTTTGAGGCTGCCATCAATCACGATCAGCAGTGCCTAAAACACACGACAAAACACAACAAAAAAGACAGAAGAAGACACACCAGAATCTGGCAGGGGGGATACCAACGACGTCATCTCAGCAGAAGTTCTTCGGACCAGAGACAGGTAGCCCATCACTCGACACTTATTCGATATACTGAGCAATCGGAGCGATCGCAGTCAGCAAACATGGCACCGTTACCAGTAATTAATCTCGAGCCGAGCGAGGTGAAAGAGATCTTCTGGACCAAAGTGAAGGAACCACAGTCGCAGCGCAAGCTGATTCTAGTGATCGTCTCAATTGCACTGCTGCTAGATAACATGTTGTACATGGTGATTGTACCGATCATTCCGGACTACCTACGGTACATTGGCACTTGGGGACCGGAGGAACCGTACAATATGAGCGCCCCCACCACCGTCTTTACACCGCACACACATTCACACCATGGGCAAGATTCGGCCACTGGCATCCTGTTCGCCTCGAAAGCCATCGTACAGCTGATGGTAAATCCATTCTCTGGCGCACTTATCGATCGGATCGGCTACGACCTACCGATGATGGTGGGACTGATCATCATGTTTCTTTCCACGATGGTGTTTGCCTGTGGGCGTAGCTACAGCATGCTATTCTTCGCCCGCTCCTTGCAGGGCGTTGGGTCGGCTTTTGCCGATACATCCGGTCTGGCCATGATTGCCGATCGGTTTACAGAGGAAGCCGAACGCACAAAGGCTCTCGGCATTGCGCTGGCATTCATTAGCTTCGGTTGTCTGGTGGCGCCTCCATTCGGTGGTGCCTTATATCAGTTCGCCGGTAAGGAGGTTCCGTTTGTTATCCTGGCGCTCATATCGTTGATGGACGGATTCATGCTCCTGCTGGTGATGAAACCAATCAAGGAACAGCTAGCGGATCGTCAAGAAGTGAAACCACCGTCCGTACCGATCTGGAAACTGCTGATGGATCCGTACATTGCCGTTTGTGCCGGTGCGCTTATGATGTCTAACGTTGCCCTCGCGTTTCTGGAACCTACCATATCGCTCTGGATGGAGGACAACTTAACGACGGACAACTGGAAAATTGGTATGGTGTGGTTGCCGGCCTTCTTCCCTCACGTATTCGGTGTGATCATAACGGTCAAGATGGCGAAACAGTACCCAGAAAAGCAATGGTTAATGGCGGCCGGAGGACTTGCACTCGAAGGGCTTTGCTGCTTCATCATTCCATTCAGCTCGTCCTACATCATGCTAATGATACCGATCTGTGGAATTTGTTTCGGGATTGCGTTGATAGACACAGCTCTACTGCCCACGTTGGGTTATCTAGTAGATATACGATACGTCTCGGTGTACGGCAGTATCTACGCCATCGCGGACATTTCGTACTCACTGGCGTATGCCGTCGGTCCCATTATTGCCGGCGGTGTGGTGGAAGCAATCGGCTTTACGGCGCTTAACTTCCTTATAGCGTTCTCGAATCTGTTGTACGCTCCGGTTATGTCTTACCTGCGAAATATCTACGATTTTAAGCACTTTGAAAATGAGGCCAACGTACTCATGGGCGATCCACCAACAAAGGAATATCAAACGTACACCATGCATGATCAGCAAGTGGTTGGTGAGGAGTACAAAAATCATCTTGAGTACGGCCGTCAAACGGATGATGGCAATTATCAGCAGGAGACCAATATCGACCAAGGATACTCTCAGAACGGTAGTTATCAGCAGCAGCAGCAGCAAGGTGGTTATCAAAACTATCAGCCAGGGTATCAGGAGCAGGGAGGTAGTGTCTATCAGCAGCAACAGCAAGCTCCACGGCATCTTCCACAGCAACCTCAGCAGGTTGCCAATCCATTCCGTCACGGGGAATCGTCGGGACAGCAACAACAACACCAGCAGCCGGCCTCGTCTCAATCCAGGGTCTCGAATCCATTCCGACAAGGCTTTTAAAGCAGCACTATGAACATCTACGAACACCCGATTGTAGCACACCGGTCGGCGATCTGCTTCGCTCTCTGGTGCCATAAGTTAACCGTTGTTATGCTTCGCTTTCTTCGATAAAGCAGCTCTAGTTAGAGGACGAAACGGTCACATCCGAGTGCCCAACAATGGACTACGTAGCAACAGGACTATTGTTGACAAACGGTGGACGAAATGACAAATAACAGACATAATCTAGCATAAGGAAACGTACTTGAGCAGATACGCTAGTCTGTCTTTGCATTCCCGGGACCATGGGGGAGTTCATTTCAACTGCATCAATATCATAGACATATCAACCCAAGCGTAACGTTCTATTCGGGTGCAGAGAGGTATTCCACCAGCCCGTTTGGAATGGACTGGCATGCGCGCGTATCGTCCCAGGGACATTTAAGTTTATTTATGAAACGCTTCAGTTCAAACATTTTCACTAACGTAAGACACAACCAAGGTAACGATACATATCAGAGCTTTGTGCTCGCCTGAATTTACCAAAAAGTGATATTATATAGTGGAAGAGTTATTACATCCATAGTAGTTTTAAGTGGTCCCACATCACCTCACTTCAAATGTGGCTTTGCTAGCGAGAGCTCAATGGACACTATATTGTCCAAGGCTTCTCGACAGATAGCGCACAGGGGGTGATACGGGATTTCATAGTCTCTAGATATATATATATATCGCATAGGACATAGACTAAAGCGTAAGCCTACTATTCTACTATTTGTTCTTTCTCCGTCTCTCTCAGCCTATCTTACCTACTCTATCGCACGTACAAAATATTGTACACTAAGTTTTTTCCTGTACATCTCATTAAAAGTACACTCATCAATGAAATACACATTGTTGCATTGCGTTGGTCCACAAGGACAGGTTCGGGAGGTGGAAGAGATTTACAACCATGATCGGGATTCATCATCTTGCCATGGTTGTGGTGTGTTCCATCATCGAAACAACCTATCCTCTGACCAAAATTCTCTAATGGTATCAATTAAACTAGTTTACAGTTCGTTCGCACCGGAAACAAAGGTTGCAACAAGAAGTGTGCCTGTGCTTCACATGCCACTCCCGAACTGCTCTGTAACATGTAAAGGGAAGCGAAAACCAGAAACTATACTTACTCACGTGTAACTATTACGATATAACACAATTATACACCTAACGAATGCGGATGTAACGGAGGCCCGTGCGCGTCTTGTACAAGATGTATCAGCATATTCATATTAAACTGAGTACACGCATCAGCTTTGTGTAAAATTTATCCCTGCCAGCTGAACAGCACCCATATCAAAGTCGATTAGAGTTTGGATGTATTATACACAGGTCATGCTTTACACCTGCACACGTGCGATTTCGATTAACGGATGAGAAGTATATTTATGACAATTATCAATATCACAATCATATCAGAGAGTTCAGCGTTTATTGTACCGAGCGAGTTTAAGAGCGATAGCGGATGGATAGTAAGTTGTGCAAAACGATAAACTTTATCCTGTAAGACTGGCAAGTAACAAAAACTATGAGCAGTGTATGCTTTTTCATATCAGTATCATCAAATGTATCTAGATTCCGTTACGGTGTAGATATGCAATCAATGTCTGCAGTGTATTTGTATACTTTAGCAGTATGAACAAAATGTATGAATATTTTAGTTTCACACCTAAACAACCACCTCTTCAAGCTGCACATATTATTGTTTTCCTGCGTTCAACTATACCCATGTGTAGGCTACATAGCTATGGTGTACCCTTAGCAGTACTTACTAGAAATGCAAACGGAAAACGAAAGCGATCTAATTTATTTGTATATATTAAACCGGTACCGTTTTCCGAAGCAGAGAGCCCCTCTCAACATCGGTAAATTGGTTCACCGGGACTCACACTAATCAACACAATTAATGCTAGTTTTTTAAGTATATCAAATGGTATGGCGTGCGTGTATATCCTGTGCGATCTTTGCCGGAGCACCACTATAAAAAAAAAGGTGACACAGTGGCCCCCAAACAGAAATGCACTCGATATTTGGCACAACGAAAGTAAGAAATGCATGCTAGAAAAACCGAAGAAGCGGCTCATCGTATGCACGGGCATCTACGGGTTGAGTGTACAGATCCGATTGTAGACTCTGCCGTGTGGGACGCATCCGTACATGGGTCCATGTACCATAATAACCTATTGCAGGTAGAGAGGTGAGATTCAAATGGTACGATAATTGTAGATTACTAAAACGAAAGCAAACTAGAGGCTCTCCAGTTCAGTTATAATCATTAACTCCAATGCTATCGATTTGAAGGGCATTAAGGTTTTCTCATATGCAGATCCTTGTTAAGCAAGCGGGACGCATCCCGTAGAAGCAATCACTGTCACAGCACTACTGTTTTCCACCATTAAGCATTTCTCAACGTGTTTGTGTGTATTATAACGTCAAGCGCACAAAATCTTGGAGTCTTTTTGCATTTTTCCTTTTATTCTTCTCAGTTACATCTCGGTACGTTTCGTACAATATTCCCTTTCTTGGCGGTACGAAATGTCTCAATACAACTAGCTAGAAGGAATTCAAAATTTAAAGCTGTAGCTCTTACTAGTGAGAAATGAATTCACGAATTAGAATCGTTAGTACTAACAGTACGGTATTTCAAATGAATACAGCGTATTAGGAGCAAATTAGGAAAAGTTGCAAAAAAAAACAACAACAGAAAAGCAATATGAACAACCCACAGGATAAAACACAAATAAGACAGCATATGAAAGCCAGTTCTGAGAAGAACGATTACACTTTGTTCGTATTTAAGCTGTTTGTTTACGAACAGTATTACTTAAATGTGAATGGTGAGAGACGCTGTGTGAAGCAAACGAGTAACCTAAAACTAACCTGTGCCTAGCTATTTATCAACCTTTTCAAACAAATTTCCCACACGAATCGCTCCATTACACTTTTGTTGATTTTGGGAATAAACTAAATCGAGTACAATTCAGGGTTTTGTTATGTTCTTTTTTCAATTTCTAGGTTACACTTATAGATAAAATTCAAATCCATTCAATTCATTTCAAAGATAAAACGAAGTCATATATGGCTCATTGCTCCGTAAAACCACTGTTGATCTAATGGAAAACAAAACATACTCCATCGCTTTTCGAAACGGTTACTAGGAAGAGTCAGTGTTACAAATCCCTTGACCACATGTTGGCGACTCGTAAATGTATTTCAAATTTTAAATCGTTGCAAAGATGCTCCTTAATCGAGTTCCACTCCTGTGAAACATGTTTAGTGGCTAAGTGAAAGTATATTGTTGAATGTGTAGTATTATTGCATTACGAAAAGAAGGAGAACACATTAAGCTAAACTAATTGAAAAGAAAGCAACACAAATCAACGCAACACCGTGAAGCGAAGGGTGGTGCATAAAAGTATTATAAATACATTTACACACAACAATAACATGCAGAAGAAAAAAACAAAAGACATGTTATGCAAACATATAATGGGAAAGGGAAGGACATATCAACCCCACTAAACTGTAACGCGTCTATTCCCAACACAGCTATGTATTGCAGCATTGAATGTAGTTTTAGCGGTGATCAAATTCAAAATCCAACCAACAACAACAAAAAAACATCACTTGTTAGTATGCAAAGTTGTAGTTAATATTGTAAAGTCAAAGCTATCTATCCTATTAATGGCTTTTGAGTAAGTGTCATTGTTGTCTCGAGAAGGATTGACCCTTTGTTGAATATTAATATGTATGTATTTGAGTGAAATTTCGTTACAAATCATGATGCAAAAACCACTTCATGTTAATCAATAACCTTTGTAACATATTGATCACATCGCCGGCGACTTAATGTTTGTCCAGGCAATTTGTTGATTCTTTCCGTAGCAAATTGTTTGTTTTTATTTGTGTATGCTTGCCTTCTGGCTAAAATGCGTTAGAGATTCGATTAGTTACGCATTACGTTCAGCATGCTCATAATTTAAAACAACGGAACTGACTTTGAAGCTCTTTTATAAATAATAAAATAATGAACTCTAAAAAGTGTAGATGTCCTTCGTCGATATTATGTACATAGTCGTTAGGTTTCCGTTAAGAGGAATGAATATGAACAAAAAAAAACATCGACGGTAAAGTGTGCCGGGTCATGTGTAATATTTAAAATCAGCTGTTGGGCGCCTTTTTAATGGTTTCTATTAACTCGTTTATGTATTACCATATTACGATCCCAACACTGCTACGCTTGTTATTCTATTCCTGTAGGAAAAAGGTATTGCATTACAATATTTATTGTAGTTTGGAATAAAATCTTTCATTTAACCTTTCACAATCGTAACCATGGGAACGTTTACTTTGCCCTGAACCCGTAATATGTAGGTTTATTGAAATTTAGTAATTTTATTTTTTTTAAAGATTTTTTACAGAATTTTATATTTGTTATGTGAAGTTAATTTACACTTATTCCATTGCCATTACTTTAATGACGATTGAAAACGAATAAAGAAATATATAATAATAACACACCCACACAAACATACATATATGGCGTAAAAGAGCAGTTCCGTCTAGCGGACACAAGTATGGACACAAGTATTGACCCACCCGCTCGCTCGCTCCCAAATTCTAGCAATTACCAATCGATAAGCAAATCATAAAACAAAAACGTATTATGGAAAAGCTACACATAAAACCCGGCTAAACGGAGCGCGTGAACCACAGTAGCATATACAGAAGCATATTAAACGTATACACCGCTATGCTGCATCAAACCGATTGCAAAACGGTGAACCGAGAACATACATGGAAGGTATAGAGTTATATTAAAAATATAGAGAAACAAATGAAACGTACGCATTATAAGTACCGGCAGATATGGGATGGAACAGAAATATTCCGTTCAAATGTGACAGTATCGAAAACGAAAATACGGGAAATATTACTTAATCTTAGTAGTAACACAACACAACGTCAAACACTCTCAGACCAACCGCCATTGTTGTTTTATAGTTTGTACTATTTGTACGGTTGCACCGATACAGTAGTGACATTACAGTGCAAAGAGCAAAACAGATACAAAACCAGCACACCAAATGCAAACATATCAATGGTAAAAAATCACGTTCAACAATTACCTACTAAACAAACCCCTTATATAATACCAGTACTAGGCATTAAATTACAACAAAAAACACACACACACACAACGCCCCGATGGCAATTCTATCGCCTTGACAGCAAAACCGTAAACCGAAAAGCAAACAAAACTCACAAATAAGGGCAAATAGTTGGTAATAGTTGTATTTTAATGGTTATTAAATCGATTTCAACACGAATGGTACGATCGTTTACAAACACCGGTTCGATTGGTAAAACGTGTGCGGATATGAAGAACAGAATGGGTAACAACAAGCAAATGGGAAAGCTCGTTTTTTGGCGAAGCTCAAGTATTGTAACCTACCCCATAACAGTTGGGAAAAAAGGGAACCACGCGCAGGTCGGTGTGCTGCTGGTGCACCATAGGTTCGATGGGTTCGAGAACGTGTAACACGAAGATGGTAATAACTGAAATAAACATATTTAGTTCGAAATTAAAATATAACTCACTTCATGTGTTAATTCTGTTCTTATTTCCTTGACTCTTTGACATAACTTGCAACTTTCAGATGTCTTTAAAAGCAGCCTACCTTAACTAAACAAAGTTCGGTTTTTACCGATCAAAATTTCCTACACATTTTTTTATGTAGTCTATTTCATCCAATATCCTATATTTCCAACAAACGGAAATTATAAGATGCACAACATTTTAATTAAATACTATACGGTAAAACCCTCGCTCGACCAATATTTTTCCTTAAGTCTAGTATGAATAAATTATAACATTAATACTTTATCCTAGTTTTCCAACAAACGGAAATTACAAGAAACACAACATTTTAACTAAAATAATTAAAAAGAAAAGATAAAAAAGATAAAGATAAAACCCTCGCTTGGCCAATATTTTTCCGCTAGTTCGTAATGAATAAATTAAAACATTAATTCTTTCTCCCTTTGCTTTCCATAAAAAGGCCGGATGTTACGCTCAACAATGAAGATGCGCTTTGTGTTCTGGTTTCAGGCGTAGAATCTCTATTACCTTGGCTTTTATTGCGTCCATTTCCGTCTGTTTCGGATGCTGCGAGAGAACCCGTACAGCACAGAATAAAAAAAACCTGGAACAAAAATAGGGTGCGGCATGCTAAATAAAGATAAATAATTATAAAATTGAAGCTTAATTAGTGACACATCGGCGGTAAACCCATGAAGCTTCCTGTGTTTGTGCATCTCTTTTAAGCCGAGTTTGTAGCATTCATTTCTTCGTAAACGACGGGATAAGACTGTTTTGTGCTTCAATCTTGTAGATAAGCGAAAGGACAACGTTGTACTGTTATACTAATGTTGGTAATTTGTGCCGGGGGTTGTAATCAACCAACCTTCCGCCTATCCCCGACCAACCAACTAACCAAACCGATCGATCATTTCGTTTGCATATCTGCACAATTGGTGGCACGTGCCGGTAGACCTTGAGCCGATTCGCTATGGCACCGGTTGATGCTTAACCCCATTTAAGGGGACGGAACAAATCCAATTCTGTCACGCCATTAGGATTGTGCCCACCAAAGAATGGTTGAACCGTTGTTGGCACGTGGACAACGGCATGTACCGTGGTAGAAAACTCAAACCTTTTTATGTCTTTTTTGGAGACACTCATTATCCGATTGTAATTATGACATGCATGTACATGTGGAAGAGTCAATAGTACCCTCTTCGAAACAATAGGGTACCACTTGACAGGATTAATAATAGAATCTAATAAAGGCACGCCAACGAGACATGGCATATTGGGAAGGCTGTGCAAAGTAGTAAGTTGTAGTGTTAGGTAAATAATATCAAACTAATCCCATCCATTGGAGTAAAAATAGAAAATGCTTTAATTAAAACAACAAAAAGAAGCGAAAAAAAATTTGAAAATGGTAATTTGTATACAGACATTTTCTAACACGACAAATGACATCAAAGACTAAAATCCAAATAAAAGACAAAGACTCCTGCAAACTTATTTATCTATGTCAGGATGCCCTCTAACAAAGATAATATTGGCCTTTGGTTTTTTTAACGTTTGTAATATTCAGTGGCAAGAAGATGGGACATCTATGAGATTATCCTTTGAACATTGCCTTTAAATTGCCTTAAAATAATGTTGTTAATATTGCCTTAAAGGCTGTCTACCTACATATTCTAACAGACTCAAACGGGGATAATGCGTATGAAGTTGCAGCGCCTTTCATTCGCTAGACATAACCGTTAAACCTTTCAAATATAAAATTCTGGCTTCATAAACTCAATGCTGCTAGTTAGGTAACATAATATCCAACCATAATATTTCTACGCCAATCATTCACTTTTCTTTCCTCTGTAAACATCCGCACATTTGGTCAGCCCTGTACAGTGTACATGCGAAAATTGAATTACATTAAACTCTGACTCGGTTCTAACACCATTACGTTGTTGTTAGGTAGCGGTCTGGTGTCGATGATGGGTCGTGTGCCGTTCCGTGTCCCCTTCTATAACGAAGAACCACAGTGCGGTGGGTGGGTATGTTTTTAATAGAGTCGAACTAATTGGATCCCACCGCCGTGTATGATTTTTAATTGGACACGGTGATGGTAGGATTTTTTATTAATTGCTTTAGTATAGGTGGGATGGTTTGCAACATATTTATGGCAAAAAATGTAGCTTTAATTTAAAGAACTACGTGCGGAGCTAAAGTGCACAAGGAAACCCGTTTAGAAATGATGCTTAAAGTTGCTAGAACGAATATATTGCTGAGCGCCCATAATAAGAACGGCAATATTGCTGTGAAATGTGTTTCACATTTTGAATAGTTGTTTGATTGAAGATTAAAAACCATTCTTACGTATTTGAGCAGTACGCAGAAGATATGATGTTTAAACAGACAGGAACGCCCAACACTACTCTTTTCATGTGTTAAAATGCTAAGGATAAACTAATCCCTTCAACACATGGCTTTATGCATTCTGAATGTAATCTTTCAGTACGCCGAAAAGTATGCAAAAAGCAACACAAACTTTGCTTGTTACAAGCTTATAATATTAGGTTCAATATTTTCTTACATCCTGGATTGATATTTTAACGTATCATGAGCGTATTTATTAGTAATAATCAAAAAAATATTAATGCAAATTACCTATTGCTAATACATTTTAAGATAACATATGGGGATTTGAGCAAAACTGAGTTATCTTTTATTTTTTCAAATTATGCTATATTTTTCGTGTCGTTGCTCATCGCAATTTATTTTAAATTCAACATCAAACATAGCTGCACGTGCTCTTTCCGGAGGGCGTTTTCCAGAATGCCCACCAATAATCAACACCGGTTGGTACAATGTTACATCAAAATGGTCCATTAGCTTGGCACGGCGTTACAGGACTCAACTCGTTACATCCTGTCATTTGCAACGATGCTTATCCTCCGCCCATTGCGCCCGTCAGGTTACAGATCAAAGGCGCGTGCTGTACAAAAATCGATAAATTATACGCTACTAGCAGTAACCGGAAGGACGACGGACAGACATGGACCAAGTATAGGTATACCCCGATTCCTTCCCACCGGAAGCGAGTCAGTTTAGTATTTAGAAATTCATGCATTCATGGATAAAAAGACATTCCTACGAGAGTCAGATCGCACAGCATCAGCTCACAACCGGAACCGCTCGGCAAAGCGTGCAAAATAAAAGCAGAACACGCTTTCCTTACGCCCGGATGCATAGTCCAAACGGAATCCGAGTCGGGAAGCTACCTTGGAACCCAAAGTCCCGATGAACTGTTTCCCTCTTGCTGTTACCATCAACAGTAGCATTCATACTACCCCTGAACATTTGTAACAATATCTTAATTAACTCTAATGGAATCCGTATTTTGTGCCGACGTGCCATACCATGTTTGCAGAGTGTTTCTTTTGCGGATGTTTTGCGGATGCTTTCGGCCGCAGTTTCACGAACAACAACATTCTCCCACGGCAGACAAGGAAAGTATGCAGGACGAATCCAAACGAAATGTGCGGAAGGTAAAGATTTCTTCATCTTCACGAAGACCTTCCCCATTTCAACGGGATCGGTGTGAACGTTAAGAAACTTTTACCCTACCCGTTGGAATTGTCCGAAGCATTTTCGTTGTACACTGAAGGAAGCCACTGGAAGAGGGGATTCTTTTATTTCTTGTGTTGGTTGCCATGCTTGAGACATTAAACGGCACCAAATAAACGCTACTACTGAGAAACACGCTTAACGAACGCGTTCTCGCATTAAAGCATTCTGAGATACGATCTAAATTGCAATTACAAGTTAAAAATCAAAACGAGATGAACAAAATGAACTTTTTTCTACCTGTTGGATAACTTCATAGCTAGAAATAGTATAAAGCGAGGAAGTTTTCCTTCGAACTAAGTTCTCAGAAAATTTTATAAAATAATTAAAAAATAAATAAATAAATAAACTATGCCCAACCAGGAACAAGAACGGCCTAGTGATGTGTTGGTTGCGTCGCCGGTCTTCACACGGCAGGACCGGTCGAAAATCCCATTCGGACCAATCCCCCGTATGCAGCATTGACAATCCCGCTTCGGGTAAATAAAATCACAAAAAGCCAGGTATGGCAGGCCTAGACCTCAAAACTTTTTTTTTTAACAATAATAAAACATATCAACCTATTACGCTTTGGTCATCGCGCATAAGATAACTTCGGGTATCGAAACAAAAAATATAAACAACGATAATTCTTTTCCCGTAACCATTCTAACGATAAAATCGCAAATAAGAATACTTAAAGACTTTCTTTTTTCCCCTCCAAGGTGCACAACCGGTAAAGCAATCTTAAGAAAATAAAAGCCAAACCCACAAACCCTCACAAACGAAAACAGAAAGCAAAAAAAAAACATTGCGACCAACATTCGTTCCATCCATCGTTAGCGTAAGAAGAATATAGCCCCTAGTAAGAAGTTTCCTTGGGTGGAAAACGTAAAAGGTGAGCAAGTCGTTTGAACCACAGGGAAATGTTTCGAAAGAAAACTTTATTTCGTACCGAAGTAGGCACCGCACAGGGGCAAACGCACACTCATTCCTCTTGAAAAAAGAGAGAATAAACTAAATTTTCTAACAAACATACTGTGTGTGTGTTTAAACCGAATTGAACGCCCGCTGAGTCATAATGCAAACAGCATAGGTGGTTATTTTACCATGTTTATGCTTTAAATGTGAGCACATAGAAAGGAACACGCTGTATGTATTTGTTTTGTATTACAACAAACGGTGAGTCGTGATTAACATCGGATTCAACTGTACGTTGTTAGACGGTTTAATATGTATTAATCTCACGCATCAGCCCAGACCGGCACATTCAAGCGATACCACCTTAAATTAAATTCTAGGGGATCAACGACACAGCCCTACAGCTTCGTATTTCATCGGGTATGGGTGATTTCGATTCATGGCATGTCGTACCTGCTATATACACGTGTACGGTGATGCTGATGGTGGTGTCGTGGAGCCGCACGTGAGGGTGTAGATACGGCGATTGCGCGTAGTAACACGACGTGCCACAAGGTGTGTACATACTAACATTCCCGTTCATAGCAGGGTGCGTGATGACGACGAACCTTCGGCTTTTCCTGGCAATGGAAACAGTAAACAGATTTTTTACGCTCGAGTAAAAGTTCACTTTTCAAATTAAAATGTCACGTTTTAAATCAAAACAACCCACACACACACGGCAGCAATGACACTAAAGAACCAGCTAAAGAGCATCCTAGTTCCGGAGTTGCAGTTGAAAGTTTCCCTATCGACCAACTACGATGGATGCATTTTATTTGTCCAGTCAATCGGCCACACTGATTTTCCGTTACCGGTACCGGCTGTTGCACTGTTCTTTGTGCGAAGTTTACAAATCAAATTGAGACAAATGAAGATAGGAATCTTCTTTTCATACTGATGTTCTCACACTGTACAATTGTTCCATAAAGAAAAGTACAAGCGCTAGAGAACCAAAAAAAAGACGCTACGCAAGACTTTCAGATCCTCAGAGGAAAGGACAGCTATAGAATGGTCCAAGGATAGCGATAACTGAAAGAATAAACGTGCACAATACCTTCCGGCTGTTGTTCTGGCTATTCTTCTCCCAAGGCTTATCGAGCGATGGAGAGCAATTTTCGAGCCGGGTGTACATTGGGAAGAAGAAAATCTCTTCAAGTATCATTTGGTCCGGTCTTTTTACGGAAATACGAGTCGGCTTCCAGCACCCCGCACTTCAACAAGCTGAGTGGGTTTCGGTCCGTTCCATACAAGGATTAGATTAAAGGTGATAGTACACGCTACACCTAGCAAAGCGTGTTCGCACAACGGCACGGTTACAATTGGAATGAGTTCCTGTTCAGCAGGTTCAATTTCAGCATCCCACAAACACGTTCCCTTGGTGAAAAATTGGCGAACAGAAACCTTTTCATTTTCCGGTAGCAATTGAAGGACTTCCGTACGTTCGCACGGAAGGGGTGAAAACCCGAGCCCAACTTCAGCACCGTTGCGAGATCATGGTTAAACGCAGACTAAGCTTCCTTCTTTACAGGAAAATTCAATATTTATCTACTTGGCACACCATTCAGTATGTGACGAAAAACCCCGTACGAGAAAGTTTTGACGGGAGAGAAAAAAAAAACAGTGACATGCTATCCGTTTCCGTTCGGTGCAGTTACTTCAGGATGGTTGGTAACATGGAAAGCGTAAAGTGCAGCGGAAGCTAAAGTATGGACCACTACTTCGCACTAACTTTAGATCAAGCGGATTTGGTTTCATTATTACGTACGGGGCAAAACAAGAAGATTGATAAAATCATTTATGGTGAGTGATATTATTCAACAATCTATTGCTTCAGATTAAAATTAAGAATGAAGCTTTTGTTTGATAAAAACATACAATAACTCTGGGAATAGGATGCTCAAATAAACCAATTTTTAAAAAATATATGCAACTCAATAGGAGCGGATATTTTTAGTTTAGTTAAAATTCCCGGTGCTATACGGTGCTATAGAAGTATTGCAGACCGTATACAACAGGGCCGGCACCGAATCCCACTCGAACCATTCTTCCTATAAGCAGGATTGACTTTCCAGCTAAATGCGACGGATGAACGGAAGAATAAACGTAAAGGACCAGGCCACGAAATAAGGCTATGCAAACTAAAAATTCTCTGATACTACCGGTGTAGGTGTGAAAAGCGAATTTTCGATCAAATTTCAAATTACTTTCAAATCGCATCAGCCGTTCGTCTCACGGTTTTTTCCGATGATGGCTCCATAAATCCACCACTACTGCAATAATCTCACCACGGGGTTTTCCACCTTGGGAACCACACAACAAACCAGCTGGAGGTGGTGCATAATCCGCTTTTGACTTACCGTTTCCTCTTTCCGAAGATCACCAAATACCAACATCAGAGCATCGTTACCACGGGAACTACATCAAACAAACAGCTAGTCCAGGGCAAGAAATGCTTCCATTTTCCCGACAATTTCATCTGCCATGCGAAGAGAGGGGGGGCAACAAAGCAAACAATTACATCCAATGTCACCTGCAACGCAACGTCAGCGACAGTGGGGTGGTGCCCTGCACGCCAGGACCAGTCAGGTCATGCTGTGCGGCGTTTACCGGAATAAAAATATACAGAGGGGAAAATATCCCCATTATAGAAGAGCTGATAAAGCAGAAACGCAGGGTACAGTTCTTCCCTTTTTGCGACACTTTAATTGCACCTTGTTTTTATTGTTTTGTATTGTTTTCGAACGGTAATGTTAGTATGCGGTTTTTGGTTGGCTTACGATATTGTAAAAAGAAGAAATGTAATAAATTAGTTGTCACCAACATGATATTTGGGGATTTTCAACAGTTTAGCCCATGTAGTCCAAGCATTGGGTGTAAAATGCTTTCTTATTTTATAAACAACTGCATGGTAAATTCTTTTCGTAACATAATGCTACTGCTGGAGTAACTGTTGGGGCGGCCCGGTAGCGGCGCCGGTTTTCTCACGAACGGACCGGACCAAAATCCCATCCGGACCAATCCCCAGTATGCAGGACTGACTATCCAGCTACGGGTCAATTAAGTCACAGAAAGCCAGAAATGGCCTCTAGACCTCTTGAGGTTGTTGCGCGGATAAAATAAGAAGAGGAAGAAGGAGCAACTGTTGTTTTTAACAACGATCAACGTTGGGGTCCTCGTAAAAGACAAACCGATAAATACGAAAGAACCGAATTTGTGTACGGACATTTTGCCAAGAGCAAATTAAGACAACAAAAGTGAGGGTTCTAATCCGACTGGATCGTATCGCCTATACGCAGAACTGAGAATATTCGACTATTAGAGAAGGTCAATCCAATATCCACTGTAATAAGCACCACCCCGGCTACGCGTTATTGTAACTGGTTGTTATGCGAGTAAAAAAGTATTGCTTGAAAATTGTAAAGTTGCTATGCGTGGTAACGCACCTCCAAGAAGCGTTCGTTGAATTTAAATATTAAATACAAATATCAATACCAGAGAACTAAAAAGAAGAGAGGATTTTCTCTTCACAAAAAGTTATCCTATCACATGTCAACGGTAACGGTATAAACAACGACTGTCAGATCTCCAGTTCCTTGTGGATGTACAATCATCAGTCAAGGGCATCTGATTTCATGAATGAGTGTATTTCTGATCTTAAACGCCCAATTCTCGGCATACATGCACGCGGAAATGCGGCATTTTCTTCGATTTACTTTATCAACGTTAAAACCTGCAAGACTTTGGAGTTTCACAATATTTTTATGACATTCCCTAATTGAACGACAACACCCTAATCGGCTCATTTTCATTCAAATATTTCCCCATCTTCTTTATAACTTTACTCTCTATGGATCCGAATCTCGAGCAGTTTCATTTCTAATCACAATAACCATTCTTCGTTTTTCTCCTCATATTGTGCTGAATATTTACATTTCACCCATGGACGCGATTATCAACCATCGATCTAACGAAACCATCGACCATTCCAATGCCGACTCATGTCATTAAATATATCTCATCGCTCATCATCAGGATGGAAAGAATCCATCCTGCAACTGCCGAAGAAATGGCTCTCGACATCGGAAGCTACAGACGAATTTGGATTCCCCCAGGTATGTTGTACATCACGCGAAACGTTGTTCCTTCCAATCGGACTGCACGCCACCACATCTAATCAACGATGATGCATCAGCGTCGTAATGACCGATTGCAGTCACGCCTACTCGACTGATAGTCTTGTGGCATATACTACTTGGAAGATGATCCAATTCGCGCCACTCATACCTCCATAAAATCATCTCTTATTTTCTAGATGCTACCCAAGGTACCTGTTCCGACGGTGGAACAAACGATGGCCGAGTATCTGCGGGTGTTACAACCGATCGTAACACCACAGCAGCTCGATCGGACCAAATCGATCATTAAGCAGTTCAGCGCCACCATCGGACCGGGTCTGCAGGAGTATCTGCTGGCGAGGCGAGAAACCGAGGACAACTGGGCGTACCATTACTGGCTCAACGACATGTACATGGACAATCCGCTCCCGTTGCCGATCAATTCGAACCCAGGTATGGTGATGCCACCGCGCAAGTTCACCATCGTTAACGATCTGGCGCAGTTTGCGGCACAACTCATCGATCAACTGATGGACCACAAGGAAATGCTCGAGAGGTACGCTCGATGTATCTCTGGCTGGATGGAGACTTATCCAAACTCTCTTTCCAGCGGTGAATTGAAGCAGGAGCGTGCGGCGTCCCGCGAGAAGGGACAGCCCTTATGCATGGCACAGTACTATCGGCTGCTCGGTTCCTGCCGTCGTCCGGGCGATCCGCGCGATAGCCAGTTCCTGCCACCGGGTGGAGAACAAACCGATGCGCACGTAATTGTGTGTTGCCGTAAGCATGTAAATATTCTAACACCGCTCATGTGACGTCGTATAGTACTGTACCTCTGCTCAATTTCACCAAGCTGTTGTACCTCTTCCTTGTCTAGATGTACTGTGTACCGGTAAAAGCAGGTGATCGTGGGCGTTTGAACGAAAATGAACTGGCCGCGCAACTGTTACACATTCTCAACGAGGCCCCTTGTTTGCCAGAGACGGAATCGGCCGTTGGTATCCTAACATCGGAAACTCGACCCAAGTGGGCCGCGGACCGTGAAATGCTGCTGCTCGAGGAAGGCAACGCACGTAACATCGAGCTAATCGAAACGGCACTGGTGCTCATCTGCATCGATGAACCGATTCCTCTGTCGTACAATGCGCGCGGTTTCAATGGTTCACCGGCCGGTGCACACTACGCCGGCGGTCGAGACGAAAGCAACATGGCCCACGAGATGATTCACGGTGGCGGTAGTGCGTACAATACCGCCAACCGTTGGTTCGATAAGACGATGCAATTGATTATCTGCAACGATGGCACGTGGGGTCTCTGCTACGAACATTCACCTTCCGAAGGTATCGCCGTAGTACAGCTACTGGAAGGCATCCTAAAGCGAATCGAAGAGGCCCCGCCAAAGGACGGACCGACAGAACAATTGCAGTTGCAACAGTCTCATCTGCCACCTCCAGAACGATTGGAATGGGTTGTGCGACCCGAAATTGAACGGCGTCTTCGAGAGGCTGCTCGATCGGTGGATAGGTAGGAAATCTTTGAATAATCCTCTGAGTGATACAGTGTTCAGCTCGATTGCCGTTAATTCGTGTGCAGAAGCTACATGCAGGAACTATTTGTTATTTAGTTTCCTACGCGATTTGTAAAAACGCCAGAATGACCGAGGGTTAGTTTAAAAAATCGAGTGTACACGAGCTAAGTATGAGGAGCAGCGCCATCTATTATAAGCGCGATAGGCATTAGAAGCATAGTCGAAATCGTAAAACTAGCTGCTTTTCGAGAATTTTTCCTCACCCAACGTGAACAATGTGGAGAGGTCCACTACGTCTACCTTATCACTTACCACTGTTGACACCTCTTATGTGTGTCGCAAATAACTAATACCAAACTTGTTGCCAACATATAAAGTTCGAGTTCCTTTTGCAGTAACTTGTACGAACTAGTTCTGGTCGTAACCAACCACATATTTGTCATGTTTGTTTTTTCTTCTCAATTTAGACGGATTGAAGATCTCGATTTTTATGTGTACCGGTACAAACCGTACGGTAAAAACTTTATAAAGGCGTGCCAGGTCAGTCCGGATGTTTTCATTCAGTTGGCGCTGCAATTAGCCCATTACAAGTAAGTCCAGGGAGAAACGTTTAGCAGGTTTCGGGATAATCTAAACCGATTTCCACCTTACAACAGACTGTACGGACATCTTGTGAGCACGTACGAAAGTGCATCCACCAGACGGTTCCTACTAGGACGGGTCGACTGCATCCGCTCGGCCAGCATGGAAGCGCTCGAGTGGGCCAAAGCGATGTGTCAAGGCGAAGGTCCCAATGTGACGCTCGAAAGCGACAAGGAGGATGACTACAGTGCGGAAGCCTCATCGGATGTCAAAAAAGTAACTTTCAGTATTTACAGTGTATGTAAAAACCAATGCAAAAGCTCTCTATCCCTTATCGCCACCGACTGCACACCCGTTTCTTCCTCGCCTCTCCCATCCAAACATAGCCAAAAGCGTCCCGATTTCTTGAAGCTGTACATCGTCAGGAGCATATACTAATGGAGTGCGTTGTTTGCGGGTGTTTGTTTTTGTGTCTGTGTATTTTTGTCCTTTCCGCAGAAAGATCATCTGAGGGAGTTATTCCGTTGTGCCGCAGCTCGGCAGACCGAAGTGATGGTGCAAAACATACTTGGCTACGGGATCGATATACATTTGCTCGGGTTGAGGGAGGCTTGTCGTGAGCGCGAAGGAAACCTCCATGAGCTATTTACGGATGAGTGCTATAAAATTGCTAATTGTTTCCTTCTTTCCACCAGCCAGGTACAGCGGTCCTACGGAAACGCGAAATTGAAGTCGCACAGTTAATGCACTTTGCACCACGACAATTGTGTCGATTTTTGCACATAATTTCTTCGAATGCACCCAAATGCACCATCCGATACTGGCACCTAACAACGCAATGCAACCTACCCCCGTATACACTCGACGGCACTGAATTTCAGGAAATTCCGCCACAGAACGACACAGTTATCGCGCACTCTAAGTCAAAGAATAAATTTATGTTTTTTTTCCTCCCCTTTTACAATGCTTTCATTCTTCCCTGCCTTAGGTGGCCTGCTCGACTAACAGCTTCATGGGATATGGACCGGTTACGCCACACGGTTATGGCGCCTCGTACAATCCCCACCCAAACGAAATCATCTTCTGCATTTCAGCCTTCTTCACGTCGGACAAAACGAGTGCATCCCGATTTGCACGTTCACTGCAGGACTCACTGGACGCCATGCGGGATCTGTTATCATAAGTTTATTGTCGCTATTCGCGTTGATAAAATCGTCGGTGGCCTTAAACGACTAAACATGAAGAAAATAACTAAGCCAATTCCAAGCGAACAAGGAAACACAAGCGGGATTGAAGGGAAAGGGTCGTAATAGACCAACGTCAAACAACAATTCGAAAAGTATATTTAAAAACCAGCTACTGTTTAGCTCAATCGGTTAGAGCAAACAACAAACAACAAAGCTAAACCAACGATCACGATACATATCAAGGAAACGAAACATATCAGTTTTATCGAAATGGGTATCAAATGTAAAGTTTCCGCATCGCGGGATCCCTTTCTCGCTTTGGGCAGGAGGATCATCGCGGTCGGGACAACCAAAGAAACGGATACATATCACTAGACATTAAGGAAACGCAACGTAGCGGGCAGTGCAACCTGCTCTATCTATACAAAATCACGTGTTATATAGACATTATGACAAATGTTAACTGTAGGCAGCGCCTTGGCACATTACAGGAATTGTTTGTTCCTTTTGAACGTTTTCCCTGTTATGAAATGTTGCGCATTATTTCGCTGTCAAACGGCTTACATTTGATTTGTTTAAATGAGTTGATTCGTTTTTACGGTGATAATTATCGATTAAAACTGAACCGGATCGTGTAGTAGCAATATGTAACAAAACTTTTTACCGCATCATCTGCCAAAAAATAATGCCTAATGCCTCTTTGGGACAAGGAGTACAGCAGCCGCTTGAGCATATACGTTTGCGGATGACGATTTAAAGTTCTGTTTAATATCAGAATTATACTAGCAGTAAGCTTAATGTGTTGCTTATTCATATCAAAATGTTGTCTGTTGTGGGTTACGGCAAAAATGTTACATTTCTCTATTTACTCTGTGTGCTAAGCATTCGATATTTCAGCAGATACTGTAGAAACTAGTATCTTGATATTAACAATGTTTTGCATTTCTTGTTAAAAGAAAAGTCTGTTTTATAAAAACGACAAACAACTAGCGGAGATCTCTTCAAAAGGAATGTATTTATGTATACCGTATGGCAAATCATTATCAAGAATGTTTAGTATGTTTAAATGAATTAGGAACATGGTCTCCCTTGAGAAGGTGAAATAGAACTTACAGCACATGAGAACTACGCGATTCAAAGTGTCCCAACCCAAATCGATATTTTAAAAAAAGTACTACGCTTCAAATAATTTATTTTATAACGTTGAAGAATAACCTTTTTCGATTTTTAGTGATAATGTTTAAGATAAATCTGTTTCTGTTACTACTTTTCAATTGGTGTTTCTGGAGAAAAAATATTATTGATAGTATGTCATTGTTACCGCAAAAAGATTACACTGATTCACGGTCAAATGAAATAAGTTTCATTACTAACCTTAAGGCTTAAAACGTATGGTATATTTACCATACATAAGTAGCGTGTTATACCAATGCTATCTAATCGATTAGCATTTAAAGATGCATAGTGCACCAGCTCTTGGGAAACAGCCACATTACACATTATAGTGCATTCAGTGGCGCTCCTATTGAGTTCAGTATATATATGCCCGCACAGTATATCTTGTCCATTCATCATTAGGCGCGTAGAATCTAATGATTCAGGTATCATAGTATATCCTTATATTTACTGTTGGAGGAAGTGTGAGAGATCTGTATGTTTACGACTTTGGGGCAAAGGATGCCGTCATCAGCATCATCACCATCATCATAACTTCGGTTCGTAAGGACTGTAGGGAAAGTTAGTGCAGACACTATCATAGGTATAAGAAACATCGCTGAAGTATTGTTGGCCACTTTGAGCAAAATAATAGAATACAAACACCCGTATGATACTTGTAGAATGTTGTACAAAATGCTAATCTAACTAATCGTGGCTGCTACTCTGACTAATCACAACAATACCCTGCTCACATTTACTGTGTAACAAACAGAAACTGCTCGATAAGATGAGAGGTATGATAAAGCATTGTATCCAGAATGCATCAAACACGCATAGATTCGCAAACATATAAAAGCCATACATATCAAAGTTAGAAAAGATTACATATCGATTTATCGACGCTAAGGTAAATGAAACCACTTCAGCGGATGATGCAGAAGTATCTCTACACATGTCACATTTTGGAGCAAGCGCGTTGCAGTGGATTGCCACCGTACAATCAATGCTGGCGCGTGTGTAATAGATTTAGAAACGTCACACACCATATATGTAAATTATGTATCAATTAGTGACAAACAATCGTTCAGATCGAGAACCGAGTCATTGTTAGTGTGCAATTCTGTTATCTCCGCAGCCATAACATACACATAGTATTATTGGCTGTTAGCATTAGGGAAGTGTTAAACGTGTTCATCTCTGCTGCCTAGATTATGCTTGTTATACTCAGTTAGGGGTTTACGTTTTGGTATGGATGGGGTCAGATTGAAATCAACAAAGATTCTGTGTCGCCCAGAACCAACGTTACGATGGCTCTTTACCTTATCGAGAACGTTTATTGAAAATTATCAAGCGAGTTCAGTAAATCTGAACTCCCTGTACACGCGATTATTGCAGTTATACCACACTGATGCTCATCAGAGACTCCCATTACTAATGGATTGGACGTTCCGATTCGTTCCCGGTTGGCTTTCTAAGCGGCTGCATGTGGTAGACGTATCAGTAATTGAGTGAATAAACTACAAACCAATAACAGATTCAAGTACCCTTACAGCAGAAAGATCGTGTTTCTTATCAGTATGTCGCATCATTCTTTCATTTTTCTAGTGTTTTGAATGCAATGTCTATCCATAATAACACATGTATTTGAAAGAGGTTTGTATAAAGCTCAACGTTGTGTCTTACATTAAATACCCGTTCATATTAACTACTAACGTTTGATCATTGATAGTAATAATGTTAATACTATTTCTAGTTGAACGAAAGAAAGTAGGAGCCGGTATAGTCAATGGAGTAAAACGAAAAAGTACTGACGTTACACTATTTTACGCATATCGTAGTGTTCGTGGGAGCCCTATCAAACAAAGATTAAAATAATAACCGTAATACTCATAGTATTATATAAACGATATAATTACCAGTCAGATACACCTACAAACAGACATTAAGCACTGGCCATAATCTTTCTCTAAAACTACGGTATCTTATTCGGTACATGTACCTAATTCGTGTACTGTATAATAAGTAAACTTATAAGTAGACAAGACACAATTTTTCGTCGGAAAAACAAGCAACTCAGGAAGAGCTAGATTTTAAATTACGCCGGAATGTCCCACGTAGCTTCTTGTCAATTGCCTCCGAATCGTAGAAGGTGAACTACAAAATACCAAACAAAAAAAAATCATTTACATTACTTTTTTCAAAGTACACATTTTTGATTGTAATTATATCATTACCTTACAAAATATATGCTGCAACAGTTCATCTGCCTTTTGTCGATCATTCGGATCATGCTGCAAGCAGATACCGACGAAATCTTTACCTTCTTCGGAAAGATTGTCAGGAATTTCGGGTGACTCGCCCATGCCCACTTTGAACATGATTTGAAAATTGGAATCAAATTGATGCCATGGTCGCTGTTAACGAGAACAAAGGTCACATGGGAATGTTTTACAATTTCACCAAACTATTAAAATAGATGCTACTTACCCGTCCTGAGGACATTTCCACCACCACACAACCCACGGACCATATATCTGCAGCTCTTCCATGACCCTCCGCGTTGTTTCGGGTAAATACTTCCGGTGCCATATATGCTATACGCGAGCAATGTTCACAAAAGGACCATTAAATATATCTTCAGTTTAGCATTTCACTGGCTATCTGTTTTCCATGTTTCTACTTACCCTGCGTTCCGACGTAACCTTTCAGCTCACCGGCCATCGTGGTGTGTGCCTGGATTTTCACGGCAGATCCAAAATCACCCAACTTCAAATAATTACCATCTTTGTGTAGAAAAATGTTCGCTGTCTTGATGTCTCTATGTACTACTCCGTTCCTATGTAGTTCCGCGACAGCTGATAGAAGCTGGTGTGTATAACGACGAGTTTGCGCTTCTGGCAAACCACTGTTCAACTCGACCAAACTTTCTAATGTACCCTCTGGGCAAAGTTCCATGAAAATGATCAATTCCTCCTACAAATATAATATATTGCGATTCCACATAATTTTAATCACACATAATTTTAACTGCTCACCAGAGCCACTTACCCTATGCACTTCCACTCCGTAATACTTCACCAGGTGCTGATGGCTGATGCCTTCAAATATTTTCAACTCTTCCGCTACTTTCCGTATGGCTGCCGTTTCTCCCGGCTGAATAGCAATCTCCTTCATCGCCATCAATTCACCGGTCGAATTGTTGACTGCTGTGTATACCTTCCCAAAACGTCCCTGACCAATCTTAATGCCACGGTGCCAGCTAAAATTTACGCTTCGTGCCCGGTTCAGTGCACTACTGTAGTAGCTTATTTCCTTTACGTTGCCAATAAGATTTCGTTCCCGTAACCATTCGTCTAGCTCACAGTCCAGCTTATTGACTGCGTCACGTATCCGTAGTTGCCTTAGCGGCCGCGTCCCATGCACGCACGTTTCTCCTCCCAACATTGACACTGTATTTGGAGTGGATGGAACGCGTAACTTCACCTCGTTCATACTGTCGTACGAGGTCTGTTTGCGATACAGATCGGCCGCTTCGATTGGACTGTTGGCACGGAGCATCACACCATCCTCCCGTAAGCTAAGCTGATTGTGAAAACTCTTGTTCGGTAGATTGATCATAGGAATCGAAGCCCGACCCGTCGTTACCGCCCCGACTACAGTTGTACCGGCAGCAACAACTGCTGCCGCAGATGGAGATGGCGATGATTTACGTGACCGGGGGGACTTTCGAATACGTTCCGGTTCGCGGATGTTTCCAATTACGTGGGAAATACAAGCATCCATTTTCAGCTTCAAATCCTCAAACTCCGTATCTGTTAAATGACTCGTACACAGAGGATCACAAGCTGCAATCAGAAACTCTAATCCTTGGTTCGCCCAACGGGGTCGCAAACCACGACCCCGCTCACATCGCTCCATTACGAAATTCATCCACAGCTTCGCAAACTGAATAATCGCTTTGGCCAGCATCAGTTCGGACTCTGCGTCTCGACAGTTGTTCAATTTTGTCTCGTACAATCGAGCCACATCCTTATGATACTCGAACCCAAACTTATAACCCTGATGCAATATCTCTCGCACACGTGTCAGCGCACCGATGCGATCCGTTTCGTCAAAATCCTCCAACGTTTCATCGGAACATAATAATTGTAATTCTTCTATCACGGCCGCTAGCTTATTGCGCAGAAGTAAGGCGTTTCGCTTCAACATTTGCAGACTTTCCGCGACTTCCGAGCAAACGGGACTGCTCTTGTTATCATTATTGATTGCAGGACATCTACGCCGCATGCTGCCACTTCTTAACACTACACCTACCAACTCCAGATCATCTGCATCGTTCAACATTTCGTTCTCAGAATCCTCTTCGCAATGATCACGATGGAAGTCTACGTGCTCCAGGTCGCGGAACAGCGTTTTCGCAAATGCCATTGTTTTCAGCGCTTTCTCCCGGGACGATGTGAACATGCGCTGCGTTTCACGACACAAAGCAAAAAACTGCCACTTTTTGTCTGCTGTCGTATCAATCAGTTGACTTTTTTCCATCAGTTCCTTTAGCTGTTGCATCATCTCGCTTCCAGTTCGTTCCAACACACGCTCAACGATACTGCAAAACCGTTTCGCTGCTGGTCCATGCTGCCGTGGTATCATTGGACTGATGAGCTTCGTAAAACGCCACTCTTCGTCAAGTGCGGCTTTCTGGTGTCCTTCTGGAACAGTGTCCAGTATCCACTGCTCACACAGCTCCAGGTATAGCTCGAAAATATTCCGTACCGTATCGTCGAACAGCTCCATCTGATGCATGTACTTGTCTAGTTCCTGCTCGCGGTCCGATAATACCGTATTGACATGCTTCTGGAAGCGTTCTCGATGTATCATAGCCAGCGTTAGGCCCTCTTTCAACTCCTTAATGTGTTGCTCTAGGCTGAGTGGATTTGGCTGTTTTGGGCGCGTTTCTAGGCGCATCTTGAGAAACTCGTGTATCACTTCTAGTGGGATTAACGAAAGGAACAGAAAGGCAGACACGTACGACGGTAGGTTCAGTTGTTTCGCTTCCTCGCTCCAGGCTCCGTACCGTCGCAGTTCGATTTCTTGCTCACGTTCGAGTGGAGGTTCGATACACGGTACATCTTCCTCATCGAACAGAAAGTCATCTTCTTTCTGTCGTCCTGGTTTTTCCAGTGTTAACTGTGCCTTCCGCAATACCACATTGTGTAAACGATGTAGGAACGTTAGAGATTTTCCCAAACCACGACACTTCAATACATTTTCGATGTATTTTCTAAAAGAAAAAAAACGAACATGCATTAAAAAGAAAATACATTCACTGACCTGAAAGATATGAAAAAAATACCAACCGATATAAAGCATTTCCCATGCTTGACGCTGACTGAGCCGACAGTTCGGTTAGGGTATGTTCGTTGTAGTAGTTTAAATTATTCATATACCGGCCGTACTCTGTGTCTCCCGGAAAAGATCGTTCTCTCTTAAGCGACAAATCGGAGAAATCAGTTTCATCACTGTTGACACTCTCGGATGCACTGCCATCGCCAGCACAGCATCCATTGTCAGCAAACTGTACCCTTTTCGAGCAATTGCTGCTTGTGCCGGAACCAGCAGAGGATCCAGCGGACGTCGATGACCCACCGTTTCCGGTGAAATGCGCACCACTGTCTGCACTGCTTCCACTTTCATCCTGCACGGACGAAGAAGAAGAACCCTCTGTATGCTGATCCATTATTGGCCACTGGATGGACGATTCTTTCTTAGATGGTCCCTGCAACCTAGCTAGCAATTTCCCCAATATCAGCAACGTCATACGATGTTGGCGAGTCATGTTGTACCACAGACACATAGCTTTAACGCGATTTACGAATGCTTCGCTCTGGTACACAGGAAACGCACTTCCCATCGCTCGGGACGACGGAAACAGGCACTCTTTCGATTCGAGACGTAACAGCAATTCTTCAACCTGCTTCATCGCAGCCGTTTGCACCTCTAGGCAGTCCTTGCAGTACATCGAAAGACATCCGAAGCAAAATCGATTTCCTTCGTCGATGCCGCTCGTTGTGGCCGTCTCGATACCACTGTCTGTTGTAGTGCTAACTTCGCTACCCGCGCGTCGCACGGAGGATGGCTTGCGCTGAAATCGAAAGCACATAATCTCATCCAACAGATCACCGATCTCCTGGCGGGCCTGACACAGCAAACGATCCTGTTGCTCGATCGAACGATCCGCGTGCCATGCTTGCAGCTCAAGCCAAATCAGATCGTTAACATGCGTCTGCCAGAGTCGCTCCTCATTGGATAGAATGCCCGATCGGGCGGCCCGCTCCTTATCCACACTGCCCAGCTTAATCAAATCGGAAAAGGTGGCATGAAAATTTATTCTGTTTTGAGGAATCACATTCTCCGATGTACGTGTTCCAGCCCCCTCGAACATGACCGATTGGTTAGTAAAGATGATATCACGATACGCTACTGGTGGTGCGGATATGCGACACCCGACCGGACGAGATGTTACGCTCATGAACCGATTGCACGACTCAATCAGGGTCGGTGGTGCCACGGCTGTTCCATTTGCAGTAGTCGTAGCTGCGAGACTGGCCGGCATCGTAAGGGGTAGACTTTCGGCGCGCTCTTCTGATACAGCTGTTGCCGGTGGCATCTGAGAGCCATAGTTGGCAGATGAGCGCATTGGCAGCGCGGTCACAGTAGCCGACATTTTAATGTCCCGTTCGGATTCGCGTAGAAGCTGTGTGGTACGTTTATCGCTACGAACTTTCTCATCACTGTTGGCAGGTTCCATAATCATTTGATTCAATAGTGCACAATCAACGGTGTTCCGTCGATCTGTGCGCGGTCTGGCCAATCGGCCTCCTGTACGCATCTTCACCGTTCCTTCCCTGTTGGATAATAAAAAAAAACGAAATTTTTGAACTCAAGCAAAATAAAAATGTTCTACTTCTTATTTTTAAAAGCGACAAACGAGTTCTAATCGCGGCCCATATCTGATAACGTGTTTAAATAACAAACAGAAACGAAACTATAAACAATTATGAATCACCGAGTTTGTTGTATAAAGCTACTAACTAGGCACTATTATTGGGATGATTGTAATTTAAGGTGATCTTAGAAATTTTAAATGAAAATTTAAGTAGTAGCAAAAGTCAAAGTTAGTAGAGCAGTACATCCTGATACATCCTGATAATCGTTTGTGGATACAAAAAAAACTATTTCGTTTCTTAAACATTTTTCGAGCAGTTCCTATATGCATGGAGAATTTCTTGAACTAACGATTTCTTTTCCTTTTAGACTATATGCTGTTCAGCTAAAACAACCAATATTGGACTAGTTTGTTAACAATAATAAAAATGAATTGTGAAATGATTTTCAAGTGGCTACCACACCGCAGTATTGATAAATTAGTCTTTGGTTAGTCAATGTGACTACAACATTTACATTTAAATTAAAACGCAGTTGCAGTTAAATACCTCTAAATATGACCAGCTCTAAAAAAAGTGCTTGTAAGTAGCACCATATGCAAATGATCTACTTCTCTTCAGACAGAATATCGCCTTTGTCGAGACTTTTATAAGTAATCTTTTTCTATCACAGGTAACAATCTATACATTAAATCCTTGCGCTTTGAATCCTTTGATCACCTTATCGTTTGATTATTACCTCAGTTTTCTCCTGTTGCATTTTCCATTTATGATCTCACTCCAAAAAAATTCACCTAAACCCCTCTTTTCCTTCCGTAGGATGTTTGTTCAGACTATGTTTGAACAGCATTGAATTGTACAAAATCACGTCATGAGCTGTTGACATATTCAACAATAAATTACATATATTATAAACTGAAAGCTTCAAAATGCTATGTATAGAAAATCGCAACGATTGAAGTTGAAAAGGTATTGAGATGTTTAAATTACAATTTCAAGCGTCTAATATTGCACTATATAGGACCCGTCAGCAGGACTGACTATCCAAGTACTCGAATATAAAATAAAAAAAAAAACTAGAAATTTCGGGTATAGACCACTTGGGGTAGTTGTGCCATAACCACAGCACAAAAGTATAACACTGAGATGCATCTCCACATTCATCCGTCACTTGGTAAAATCGAACACCTAACAAAAGAACAACGCGCTGTTTTGAAACAAAATATTGTCCCTATCAAAAGCTTGCTATTTTTATCTAATCACTCCTATAATATGCATTTCAAATCCCTTTTCGATCTACTCGGTCTATTCGGTATGTGTTTGTGATACATATGTAACCTGCCCGGGCCGCGCAATCAGTTCGTTTACCCACACTTTTATCCGTTATGCGTATAAAAATTAACTGGTTTTGATTTGGTACGGACATTCCTTGCCTATTGTACAAACTAGTAAATATAAAACTCACATTCTTTGCTTGCTGCTTCGGTTTTTGTTCTTTATGCGAGTCCGTGGGGGAGTACTCCCATACTGATCGGCCCACTGATTCAGCACTTCGTCGATGGACGACGCGTGTAACGCTTCCTCCAGCTCCTGTGACTCGGTAGAATCGGTAAATTCCTCGCTGCGGAACTGTCGTGTGGCACCGTCAGTGTTGCTGCAATGGAAAGATGGTGAACACTAAAAGCAACGATCCGAAAAAATATCTTCCGAATGTATTAAAATGATTTTTTCCACTTTATTGCTTTGTCTAAAAACTCAACTAGGCCCGAAAGAAGTGAGGTACAAAACCGAACTAAATCTCATATCACTCCAATACTCCAAGAAGAGGTGTTGGATCGTCTAGTCGACTCCAAATCAAGACAATTCTTATCTTATCATCCAAAGCACGATGAGTGCTGCCCACCGGGCACCACTGGTCTATGTAAGGGTTTTTTTTTGCTTCCCTATTTCTTTTTTCCTGTGTGCGTACACGATCTATTGTACACTGTCATCGAATTTACCGAATATGCGCCAATGTTTGACCAACTATACGCACGCTTACTATTACTGGGTTAAGAATTGAATTGAAGAACAAACATACAGTTTCCACTTCTGCTCGTAATCGAGCATAAAATGCTACACTTTTGCGAATAGCTGACGTGATACTGTAAGTACATGTCAGTCGAGCAGTACGAGGATCTTGCACGTTGCGTATCGCAGAAACAGCGCGAACACATACACCCGCAAAGCGATGCGTTACCACACCGACACGTGTCCCATTCACGCGTTAATCGCTATCAGAGATATATCATGCCGTTCGCGACACTGTATTACTTCCCACAGTACCCATCCTGATCGCTTATCGTTAATTATACAACACGATATGAAACGTCCATTTCTCCCAACACACGTCAGGTTCATTCCTTCCCTCCACACATAACCACTGCGAATCGGCCCAGGAACTGCGATTGATTGCTTGCTACGCGATCTAGCGAATATCTGAAGTGGATTGCTGATACTTGCGCCGCATAACTCACGAACACGGCCGCGATTTGATGGATATTGTCACTGACCTTTTCCCAGGCCGGATAAGATCGAAACGACAAGGTGGGTTTGCGGATATTAATTGGGTTTTAATGAAAGCGAAGTGATACACACCCTACAATGTGGATTGTTCTACTATAGGCGACACAGTGACGATGGCAAGCTCATCCCCAGTCAATCCATTCGCTAATAGTGATGGTAAATAAACGCCAAACAACAGCAGAACCCCCACATTTAAACTGGCTGGTCGCATCGAAATGAGCTGACGAGCTGTTTTTGAAGAATTTCAACAGCAACACAGTGCACCTATCTTCAACCTGTAGTCGGTGGGATATGGTCGCGCTAAGCTGTTTTGTGATCAAATTGCAGTTTCATCATGCAATTTTCCACAAGCACAAATCGGGGAGAGGGTGAGGGCTGTTTTTCGGTAAGACACCCGTACTGCTGCAACGACGCGCATATTGTAGTGCAATGGTATATGCAACGATTTAAACCCCCGGTTACACATGCTCTGCTCCACGCGAAGCATGACCTTCGGTGTTTGGTTTGTTTGTTTAACAAATATCTTCAAACAACACTGTAACTCTCCGGCCTTCCGTATGGTGACTGTTGGTTCCGTATGTTGAGTAGACAAACGCTACCTTCAAGCACGCGACCTCACCTGCAGATTGTTTCAGCACTATCACTATCCTCATCTTCGTCGGTGCTGAAATCAATGTCTATTCCGACCCGGAGTTTCCAGTCTGCGTCGGCCATCGTTCGTCCGGTTTAGAATCGTGAGCTTCTGGTGACGACAAGATTGGTACCTCTTTCCCCTAGCGGGTGACAACACTTTTCTCATTTATCAAACGCGTTCCTTCGCGGTTGGGGTTGTACAACCATTATACGATGGTTTAATTGAATTCACAGGCTACAGATAAGGAGGCACTGCTAAAACTATGCCACTGCTGTTACAGTGAACACGCACAAGGTTTTTTTTTTTCATTTATCTTAAAACAAACCGAGGAACACGGAAAAACTGCATTTGCGTGCACAACCACTTTCCAGCTGTTGCGTCTATTATGACAGCAAAACAACAATCTGATTGCGTCTGTCAAAATGTTGGCTGTCAAATACTGCCAGCATTGCTAAAAGATAAAAAATAAAATAAAATAAAGTTCAAAAAATAATGAGGCGATTTGAACTACTCTGGGACTACTTCGAACACCAACTAAAAAAAGCAGGATTGTCTGGTTGTAGGATAAACAAATTTATAGCGCTACATCTCCATATCATTGAAAACCGTTACTCCGTAAGAAGTTGTCAATGAAATCTATCATAATTATATATTGAACTAGGTTATAAAGCAAAATATTAAGAGAAAAGAACATTAGCTAATTATTAAAGTGTTAACATGTCATTTAACTTAAAACATTCTTATCACAGGGTGGATCTAGAAAACTGACAACATGGAACTGACAGTATCAAAATTCAAAACTTCTCTTCAAAAACTAAACATTGCAACTTGTTATAAACATGTTATAATTCATCATTTAATTACCCCAATTGTACTCCATTCCATTACACGTCTGCAAATATTTTATTAACAACTCTATTAATATAATAAAAACAGCACATATTCTGTTCATAAAATATGTTGATATTCAAGGCACATGCGCATCGAACCGTTGCTATGTTGCCCGTGTTACACTCATGCTTGTTCGCCACCTTCTGTGATTGGCCAGCACTTCCGCCAATGGGATCAATTGTTTACTCCATTATTTGTTACATTAATCCGTAGGTCAGGTGTCTACATCATACAACCGGCACGGTGCATTCTCGTCATTATGCTACTCTGCGACAATCGTCCGCCATTGATACTTGTGCCAGTAGCATCAACCGAGCAGCATAAATTCTTTTATCCAAACGATCCGATTCGCATAGTAAAAATAACCTTCCACCTGTGCGGATCGACGATTTTCGGTGTGCTTTTTGTGCCGTGTGCAAACTGATCTTGTTGATATGCTTGCGAATAGTGGTCCCCTTGCTTCCGAGCTTCACATACCGTACAGTGAAACAGTGCCATGTGCAACCGTGACAATAACCGATCCACCGTTAAACAGACCGCTTTCACCGAGAAAGTTCTTCGAGCGGCTTTACGGTCATCTCGAGCGGGATAATCGTACCAGCGATGCGAACTGTAATGAAAATATACGACCGGCCATCATACGCAGCGACGCTAACGATATTTTAACAAAGGCTAGTGATGCATGTGCACTTATCGAACCACACCATTCTAGTGATTCGCAAAAATCAGTATCAGTGAACAGTTCCATCAACTCCACCAGTCCACGATCGTCTCTGGCGGTAGATATTGAGGAGGATTCTTCACAGGATCCCAGCATTGCGTCACTTCGGCCACTATCCGACCGACATACAGCAGATCCACACCATTACGGACCATCACCAGATTTTTCACACCCCAGGACAACTGGAGAAAATTATGGATTGTTGGTCGCATCAACACAGTCCACCATTTTATCGGTGCCCGAGCAACATCTGCCCCAACAAGGCAATGTCTCCTTAGCCGGCGTGTCGCAGCGCCAATCCGGTATGTCCGTTTCAACGTTCTTTCCACATACGAGTGGCTATGGAGCTTCTTCGTTTCGACCGTTTTTTGGAATTGCACATGACGGAACGCAACTGCCGGCGGGATTATCTGCATTTTGTAAGTAAACCGAGGTAGTTAACCTTTTTTCTAAACCTTACAACATAGGGTACATGTCGCGATATGGAATATCAGTAGCCTATAATGTTATTTCGCGATACGCTCAACTACTCAGGATTTGCTAATATCAAATATTAACTTTTTTTGTGTAATCAATGACACTCTGGTTATTTGTCTATTTAGTTTTATAGTTAGTTTTTTTTAGCTAAACCATCGGGTTCTTTTGCGTCATACGTTGTTTCGTTAACGCAAACAAAAGTGCATTTTTGATAAGATTAACAAACTCTATTAGGTTTACGATTGGCAGTTTGGGTATGTGACTCCAGTGAGGAATTATTCGACGACTATTTTGAATCATAGAGTTTTCTCATTAATACTCACGTCGAAACGAAAATATATCCATATAAATTACTTCTTACATTCCTTTCTCACTGATCAGAGTTTTTATGTGAAAAGATCTATGCAAGCTGTAAAACCTACTTATGATGACCTGATATATGTTTATAAGGTCCCCTTAACGCAACGATTAGTTTGGTTTGTTACACACGCTTAATATGCTTTGACTTTACACCAATCAGTTAAGATTTATCGTGCAATTTTGAAAACTTTTTTCGTTAACAGTTAAAAAGTTTGAAACAATTTAAAAATAAGCTATCAACGCTATTATTTGTTCTTCATATCTGGCGTTTATCACGGCCTCATGTATCGGATCGAAGGAAATGTATTAAACTATTTAAATTTGGATCCTGTCTGCTCATGAATGTACAATGGTAACATTCCGAAAAGCTCCTAAATTCAGAAGCCGGAACTGCGAATAGAATGATCATCAAAATATATTACTGACTCCTGGAATTGGAACCAAATTACTCATACCAATCAATATGCTGACTGGTTAATGCCGTCTGCAGTAAACAAGAAATCAATCTAACTAGCTGTGCGAATTTACTTCCTTTGTGTTGCTCTCGCCATCATTCTCATCCGGGTGCTACTTGGACCATATGGTTTCCGTTTTCGTTTATCAAAGAGAAAACCTTTTTAACCGAAGTCTTAGGAAGATTTGCTGACGATTTTCCACAAGGTACCGTAATTTTTATGGCTTATTAAAAGATTACACAAAACGGACTGGGCGACCCCTTTCGGTTGTGTCTTCGGACGGTAGCGTTTGTGCCGAGTGCAATAGAGGTTCTTGCCTTGGGCGTGATTTTGTCTTTAGCCGCCCGCCACGTTCAGCAAAGGTGATGAACTGTTTTTTTCGAGCAGCAAAAGTCAATGAGCCTTGACATGCGGATTCTCATGGAACAAAGCAAACACTGCATATAGTCAAGAATCAGTGTACCAAAAAGGAAAGAAACCTTACATGTCGGTGGTGGAATTCCTTCCGAACCCTTGGAAGACATCCGTTGCATCGATGATATGCTTGCCGGACGCACCGATTATTCGCCGCACTGTCTCAGGAGCGTATGCGTACTTGTCTCGAGGTGCAGAACCCTTCTCAAATTACCCCAAACTGATTTTACCACAATTCGCACCAAAGGCGCACGTCCGATGGTAAGATCATTAAATGCAATAGCTTCAGGGTTGTTCCGTTTGAGATATAATTCTATCGTTCTGTGGTGTGGGAAAGAACAAGCAGCGGGAACTAATTCCAAAGTATCGGAAATATGTAACCAAGGAAATTTATTTCCTCGAGGCAAAATTTGAATGGAAACTAGATCATGTGTAAAATTTCTCTTTGTACCACTTTGAAGGTATTCTATTCGTTCTTCTAGATTCTACACGAATTGCAGTAGAAAATAACAATTCCACCATTTTCGAATGAAAGTAATGAATCATTTCATTTTAAAATTATTTACTATCCATCAGTTTTTATTTTATAATGGACAACCTATCACACATGTTGCTACAACTGTTGGGGAATTATTCTGGTTTTATTAATCAACTTGTATCAACTTGAAATATAAATAATATTTGGAAATATTCGATTGTACGCCAATGCAAACAACTCTGGTACTATCATGTAATCTTCAAACTAACTATTTTATGTATACATTTTGTATGTACTTTACACTATACACATATCAAATTCATTGGATTCTTAATGATATTTTCTGTAATTCTGTAATTCTTTATTTTGTCTTCCTTACGGGTACACTAATAATTCATAATATCTATATCTTCAAAAAAACCCATGAAACTAAGCCCTAAAACCTAAAACCTAGACAAACAATCATACAGCAACTAGGAAGGATAATGAGGAGGGGATCTAGGACGGGAACGAGAGGAGGACAAACTAAGATGAAAATTGAACAAACAGGAAACGGAATTAAACTGCCGAATTGCAGGGTCTTTGCGACCACCCGACAATCGACGAGTTGGAATGGACAGTGGTGGACGATTACGTAAAACACAAGAAGGGACATACAGAGGAATGGAGGAGAGTAAATAAGGTGCAACGGTATGACCTAAGACAGAAGAGCAACAATACAGGAAGATTTAATATGGGAGCGGCGGACTTCCAGAGAGTCAAGATCAAGCAGCCGACATCTGGACACATAGTGAGGCAAAGGGGAGGGCAGCGCACTTATGTTAATCTATCTATACAGCTTATCTTAATACAGCAAACCTGGTGAACGATCTCTGCACACGTTCAATACGATCAATATGAGTCTTCGCTCAGGATGACCAGACAACTGAACAATACTCCAGAATCGATCTGACCAGCGAGCAGTACAAGGATTTCCAGCAGCTGCTATCAGAAAAGTCACGAGCTATCCGACTCATCAGTCCCAGGGTCGTCCAAGCTCTACTTACGACGAAATCGATTTGCGGGATGAAGGTAACAGCGCTGTCCTACCCGATGCCCAAAAGTCATTGACGGCTGGGACACGGTTGATACTCTCCCGGTCGAGGACATAAGAATAGGTAATGAGAGATTGAGATCGGGTAAACGAGCTAACACTTATCGAGACAAAGGGTAAGGGAATTTCGAGCACACCACAGGGAAAAACGATCAAGAGTACTTTGCAGAGATTCGCAATCAACGATAGAATACACGGGTTGCACGATTTTTAAATCATCTGCATAGCACAGGAAACAACCTTTGGATAACACAGTCACTGACATCATTTGTGAAAATAACAAACAACATAGGACTGAGGACACTACCTTGCGGCACGTCTGCACAAGAGGAAAAAGGATGGGATAATTGGTTCTTGTATTTGACACAGTACGAACGATTACACAAGAAGGAACGCAGCCACGTCACAAAGAGGTGGCTAAAACCTTACTGGAGAAGTTTTGTCCAGGAGTAAGGAATGTGGAACGCGATCGAAAGCAGATTTGAAAACAATATAGACGGCATCTATTTGATACGCTGATTCCAAATTGGTGCAGATAAAGGACGTGAATGTCATGTGGTTAGAGGCGGTTGAGCGGTTAGGAAGGAATCCAAGTTGTTGGTAAATAATAAACGCTCTAGAGGTGTAAAGGAGAAAGGCGTGAAGGATGTGCTCAAAAACCTTAGCTATCGCGCATTGGAGTGCGATGCCACGGGAATTCGAGACTAACGTAGGATCGCCTTTCTTTAAAATAAGTACCAGCCAAGCACGCACCGGTGGCGGCCCGGTGGCATGATGGTAACGGCGCCGGTCTGCACACGAACGGACCGGACCAAAATCCCATCCGGACCAATCTCTCGTACGCAGGACTGACTATCCAGCTTGAAGGCAATAAAGCCACAGAAAGCCAGAAATGCTGCGCACAATTAACTTCCCACTGCTTCTTCATACCGCACAATACAGGCACATTGTGTGCCCACACGGTGAATAATTCCCCACAGGGAACGTTCCCTGTGCAAGGTAGTCCCAGCATTCATACTTGAGCGAAAACATAAGATCACTTTGCGGTGCTTCAAAACAGCCCCTTGACTAAACACCCCTGTTGTCAGTGTCATCGTGTAAGTAACCTTTTCCACGATAATTTCTTCTACACTTCCACGGGTAAACCACGTAAAATAGACGCTTTTTCCGCTTTGACGCCTCAACACGGCGACGACAACGAAACAATGGACAACAGCAAGGCCTTACACGAACGAACACAGCAAGCACGAGATGGGAAAAAGTTAGTTTTCACACAGCTCACCTCCTGCCTCAAACCATCCCAACCCGCGCCTGATTGGGTCGGTGTGCGGCTTTCGTGAAAAGATTATCTCGTTTTTCCGCCACCGAATAAATATTATGTCGACACACGCACGAGCCGCCGACAGGACGACGGCCGAAGAACCGATCGGGAAAAGCGCTTGTTGTTTGGCAAAAGTACGTTTCCGCATCGTTTCCGGTGGACAATAAGCGTCCGAAGCCCTTTCCACAACGGACTCTCGTCGTTCCAGCAGCACCCGGAGAGTTTGTTTTTTCCGCTTTGGCTCCTTCTGCTTGGGACCAGCCAGCCGGAGTTTTCTTTCGTCCCTGAAAAGCCGGATTGCTTTTCCACCAACCAGCGGTGCGGTACACGTCATTCCAGAGCTGTTCTGGCAATCGGTGGTTTCCATGATTGCAGGAATTATCGTCATATTTCCGCTCTTTAGGCTCGTGTGACTATGCTCACGCGCAGGGGAAGATGTGGACAGTGTGAAAAACAGTCCACGAACAACAGATGATAATTTTTACGCTTTCCTTAACATGAATTGGAACAGGCAATGATTGTTATTGCCTTGTTTTTCTATACCTTTGGTTGCACTCGTACATCTCCATCCTATGTCGAGTTAAGTACGGGCGTATGCTGCTTTTTTTTAACTAGGTACTGTTTTGATGATGCATACGGATTGGAAAACAGTGACTGTCCCATTGATTCCCATCCCACTCTGGAGCACAAACATATGGGAATATCGTCATAGACGACTAAGCATCGGATTAAAAGCAACATATCCGATCAGGATAAGGAATTTGTGGTTTGTTTAAATTGCAATAAATGTATAAAAATAACTGGTTAACAATAATTTAATTGTACAATAATAATTGAATGTAAAATAATAATAATTGAAATTACAATGCACAGTCACCTTTATTGCCCAACAAATAGGCAATTAATAATGGGAGGTATAAATACTATGTCAAACTGTTTACTTATCCTTGCATGAGCATTATTCTCATCGGTTATATTTACGCAAATAATAATTAATATTTACCAATACACAATTAATGATAACAGCATTATGCAAGAATGTTCTTTAGTTTTGGTATGACTAATTCATAAGTTTTCCGTTTCTTCCGATATCTTTAACACAATACATTTCTACAATTCACATACCGTGCAAATGTGGACTCAATAGTATTCACAATGGAAATTAACTAGCTATTTCATTCCATTATTGACTACTTTATTATTCTCCTAACAGTCCAACAGTCACAAATATTGACTCCTGGATTATCTCGAATCGTGATCTTCAATTTCCTTCCGTCCAAGACCAATATCTTTCCACTTGAATTCACTTTCATTAGGCACAAGATTTCAGTTAAGGTTCTTACAACCCACACAAAAAAAACTCATAGAAAATGGTGTAATCAACGGGCACCATCGAAGAAAAGTCCGGCAATATCCCGCAAACCGGGGTCCGCCAGTTTTACCGGATGCGAGAAACCTATGCTCGGCGCCCAAACACAATACAAATAAAATTCATATTTCACCATCATTACGATTCTCCCACGATCGTTTTGATAATCACCTTGGTGCAGAAACGACCACGAAAATAATAACAATGTAAAGGGATGAAAAGCATGGGTTTGGTCGGATTGGGAAAACAGAACATCCGAAAGGAGTGTAGTACCCATGTATAGATGAAATATTTGCTCGAATGCTTCCTTTTCTAGCAGAGGGAGGGAGGGGGGGTGGGGGGGGGGGGGAATTCAACTGAATTCATCACAATATTATCTGCATCGTCTTCATCTTCATCATCATTACAATCATAATAGTCATTCCGATTAGGTAGAGACGGTACGGGGACGGGCGATTTGGTACAGGAAGTACGGTTTGGTCAGGATATGCAATGAATAAGCGGATATAAAATTATGCTCCAAAGCTTAAACTTGATTCTTGAAACAATTCGACGGTTCACATTGAAAATTTACCAATGAATACACCATTTCTCCAAGATAAAAGAAAAATAATGTACATACTACAATCTTATTTACGTTTCACATTCTACAGGAATTTTTTGAGGGAGTTTTTTGAACAACGGTTCAGAAAAGTAACTGAACACTTTTTGATACCTCCTCCTTCACGACGTACAGTTTTAAGTCAGTGTCTGTTCTGCAAATTATTCTCGTGTTTCGTAAAAATACATATTGTTGGATCCTCAGGCGTATATTTCATGACCTAATGACCATATTTCACCTAACACAGAGACAAATTCAGCATCGTCTATAGTAAGTACCCTATCGCACACAGACATAGTTTGTTAACGCAATTGGGGCTCATTCAATTATTACGTAACGCTGAGAGTGGAGGAAAGGGGTACCAGTGTCACGACTTGTTATATAGAGTGGAGGGGGGTTGAACTTTTTGTTACGTAGCATACAATAAGCGAATCTTTGTTCCCGCCCTATTGTTTATGTATCAGGATGTAATTAACTTATTTAAGGGATATTATAAAAAAATCTATGTTACCTATCTGCTTGTTGACGTTTAAAGGTTCAGCTTCCTCTTGCATTCAAGCAAAAACAACATCAATTTTTTAATCAACTGGCATATATCCTAAATAATGTTCAGAATTGTACGTACATTGCCTTTTGATGCACCCAAAATATTCGCTGTCTAAAAAAAAAATCAGTTTTTGTCAGTTAATTATTCAATATCATATAGTGCTCGGACGATCTTTCTCGGAATCAATCAATTTTCGATAGCTAGAACGTGCGGCAACATGATCTTGTATGACCGTGTTTGAAGTCAGCATAACAGCTCAAATAGTTAATTTTAATGTTAATGAGTTCCACGTTGCTTATCAATTCTATTTAGCCGTATTTTTTCCCATTAAATTACAATCTTTCATAGACACTTGAAATTTCTAATGTTCTTTTGTGTGTTAAATGACATAATTGGAATCACTAAAACTACTTTATTAACCAATCGTCTTTTTTTTCGATCCTTCAATTCTGTGTTTTTTTCTGTGTAGTGGTGTGAGTAGTAAGTTTACTAGGCAATATGGTTGTATCTTTATGCATCTGTCGAAATACGATGGAAGTAAATGGATTAACTAACCCCTTAACCGCTTAGCCCGAGAATAAAACGGAATACAAAATCATTCCACTGTAGCGAGAGGAGTAGAGCGCGATAGTTGTATTGTCGTACTGGGTCAAAGCAGTACACCATTTTATTTGTTTCACGTTGAACTTATAGGGTTATTTATTAAAGAGGTTAAAGATTTTGCATATCTATTTGTTGATTTATCAACATTGAATTATGTTCGAGAAATTGAACTTGCTTCGACTATACTGGGCGACAATTTTAGAACTGACTACTAAAAAAAATTACCACAACAATCAAAGGGTTAAGAAAATTTCAATTTTTTTTAACGAGGAATGGGGTGGTCGACGAAATGTACGTAATTAATAGAGGGGGTTGCGTACAGTGTTACATTTTGTTACAATAGGGGGAAAGAGGGTAAAAAATTGTCCATTTTTGCGTTACGTAATAATTTAATGACCCCTTAGTACAATTACAAGAAAACATCCAGTAAACCAATTCGACTCCGAAGCTAGGAATTGTTATAATCATAATGTGATCTCCTACGTATCCTGTAGATATAGCCAATCTGGGCTTTAAAATATCCTCCAATTTCTGGCCCTAGAAGATTCCGGGCCCTTCAGATTTGGGTTTAAGGTTAAGCTAAGCGCTAAGAATCTTCGTCTTCGAGGCAAAAGTGACCTCATCGTTTTGCCAAGAGTTCGGAGCTACCTAACAAATGTTGAAGAAGTACGTGGAATGTATCAATGTAGAATTTGTTGTTGTTTTTATCATGGAGGACACAGCTGTTATAGTACCCCTTCGGTACCCTTATCTCAGGCAACCGAACGTCGTTAAACGTCCCATACCCGTTGACTGTGGTCAGACCAAACGAGTGAATGGCAAGGACACCCATATCCATGAAAAACAATATATTCTTCAAACCTTCTGAAGGTTTGTTAGATGATCACAACGCGTCTTTCCGAATTTACCGCCAAGACCAAGAAATTTCACCAGAGAACCTGACCTGAGGAGATATACCATAAAAACAAACAAAAGGCTGATGAAGATACAAATCTTTTTTCAATTGATTTCTTGAAATTTGATTCCAGAAAATGTTTTGGCTCTAAGATCTGGATTCATACCAGAATTAAGAGATGATCAGATGAGAACTGCTCTGTCGTCTCCTTCAGATGACGAATATTAGATTAACGATCCCTAGTTGAGGTTAACAAAAGTCGCTAAGAGCAACGCAAAGTAACATGTACGAATTACAAACTAAAATAATAGCTAGTAAAGAAGTCGATCGGTTAACGCAACTGAATGCTAGCAGTTGTTTCATTTTCATCTTAAAAAAAAACTCTTCTTTCGAAGCGATGGGAGTAATAAAAATAATCCTTAAATCTATAAGAAGGCATTAGTCTTTGAGCATTCATCAGCTTTTTGAAAGACGACTCCTGATGTGAAAGTCTCCTCACTAAAGATTTAAGTGAAGAACTCTTCTCAAACGATTCATTAACCAGAACACTACATTATGTGTTTGAAACAATAACTTTTGCAGACATTATTTAACACGAAATGTCATATAGACGTCATTCAAAACCCTAATACCGCTGTTGCTTTTATTGTATAAAGCAATGTTAGTTTAGTTTTAGCAAACTCGGCGCTAACCGTGGCCGCTTAATACGCTTATCATTAAAAGCCGGCGCGGCCGGTGGTGTATTGGTAGCGGCGCCGGTCTTCACACGACAGGACCGGTCCGAAATCCCATCCGGACCAATCCTCCGTAGCAAAGACTGACTATCCGGCTACGTGGAACATTAAGTCTAGTAAGCCAGAAATGACAGGCATGACCTAGAAGGTCGTTGCGCCAAAAAGAGAGTGTCAAAAGCCGTTGGTTTTTTGTTTACATCGTCCTTTTTATCAAATTGAATAAATGACAGTGTTGATACACTTGTTGTTGGAACCATGAAAGTCTTTGCGACATCTACAGGATTCTTATATATTCTAACAAAATCAATCGCCTGAAATCTTCATCAGTCCTTTTATCTTCTCTTAGTGGCCCGCCGCAGAAAAAAAGAAGGACGTCCTAGACGCCAACGCACTACATTTAGCAGCGAACAAACCTTAAGGCTCGAGGTGGAATTTCATCGAAACGAGTATATTTCCAGAGGCAGAAGGTTCGAACTAGCAGAGGTGTTGAAACTTTCCGAAACACAAATTAAAATATGGTTTCAGAATCGCAGAGCGAAAGACAAACGTATTGAAAAAGCACAAATTGATCAGCAATATCGGTAAGATCAATAAAACCGAGTGGATTATATTTCGCAACCATAACATTTTAAACAAACGAACAATTGCCATTTTCAGGACATTTGCCGCCGTCAATGGGCTACTAACACCGTTTAGTACACAATATCCTTCAGGATTGATTGCTGCGCAACAGCAACCACATCACCAGCTTCCTGTTCATCATAGCCAGCCACAACTACAGCAACAACCACAAGCAGCGCAAACGTATGCATCGAACAGAACTTTGCATCAACAGTCGGATCGTTCTAATTCGGAAACTAAGCGATATCAGGAACACCGGGAAAGACCTCGCATTGATTGTGACAGAGACAAGGAGCAAACTAAAAGATAAATCGATACTAGAAGCAGACATAGCTAAACAGGCAGCAGATTTCCAGCGGTGCATCCTGATCAAAATAAATGCTTTATACAAACATGTACGCGATCGAATATAACTAGTCCTTGTTAATTGTTAATGATGTAGTAACATTTGATTTAACCACTTAATTTTTATACTTTTTTGCCTTGTACTCATTTCATTTGGATCCAAATGAAGGTTTGAAACTAGTTATGTACATCGATAACTTTTCGGATAACTTACTTATGTAATTTCTCCCTAAAAAAAGTCTAAATTGTTTATCGATCGATAACCACTTTATTGATAAACATATCATGTAAAAACACAAAGACAATAAATGTATTTCTCGAACTTACAAGAAAAAAATAAACAAATACACTTACCGAAAATTTCATCCATCCAATCCTTCTCCAGCTGTAGTGTGGTACAGATTAGCACAAAGAAAGCACACACACCTACCTGCCAGTTCCGCCCCTTGGCGGCTAGCAGCATTTGGAAGCGTTTGTGTTTTAGATGCTCAAGTTGCTGGATAATACTAATATAGCATTAAATGGTGAGTATTAAACAATATGTACAACTGTACGGTGCAAATATAAGTGCGTTGCCACTAGATGCATTCATACAATGCCCTTTTATTTGCACCCTTAAATAAAGTCTAATGGGGAAACTAACCACAAGAAAACATATTTCACATTAGTAGGAACAATCTAAATAAAAAAAAAATACATGAAATAATAAACAGAAAACAAACAACACAAATCGTTCATATTGTTATGATAGAATTAATAAAAGGATTACAAATACTGAAAAATTTAAGTAACACACAGATTCCAGAGTAGAATAAATGGGTTAAAATGGAATATTTTAAAAAATTTATGAATATCCATGGCTTATTAATCCGTTCACTTTTTCTCCAAAATACCTATAAAAATTGTTACAAAAATATTGGGGTTTCAATGTATTACTGGGAATTAAGCCGCTTCAGCTTAAGATTAAGCTGAAAATAGATGAAAAGAAATGATAGACCACACATAGCTCACTACTAGTTTCTAACAATACATCTGCAATACGAACTGTTGCCAAGTTGGGGCAAGATCAATGTCAAAATCGTATATTCAAGAAGATTAATCGAAAACCGGTTGCCTAAAATATTCATCGTTGCTTGACGTGACTTTTTGCGAAGTTTGTTAATAAATGAACGGACTGAAAAATTGTGAAAATCTCTCATCTTCCCCGGAAAAAATCAAATCTAAACAGAACTAATTGAACGCCTCTAAAAGTAGAAATATATAACTCATTACGAATAAGGGACATTCTTTCAGCTGCACGAAAACGAACATTAAAGATGCGCAAATTAACCAGCATGTACCAGGCACCATATGATTTCGCATTACTCAATAGTCGAGCTCTGTCGGAACCTTTTTTCTGAACGTTCAATACCTTCCCTCTCTACAACGGAAGCGGTTTTGGAGCTACAAAGAAAGTTGAAGACGCTACCAAAACTATCACGCATTTAGCAAAACCTGCTTTACTGCGGTGGTGATCATCATACTGTGCTGGACGTTACGTGTTATCTGACGCCTCTTGTGTTTGATACTATGCGCTTCTGCCTGTGGAACTCTTATAATTGCACCGAAAACGAAGAAACCTTTACCACAAACCCTCGCTTCTTTTCTTTCTCACACACAATTCACACACACATACAAACACGGGCCCAACTATACAATATGCTCGCTGAACAATAATCTCTCCGCGATCCTTTTTCTCGCCACGAACAATAAATATACACTGTGATGGTACACTCTTGCTAGCTTAACGCTCATAACATCAGCTTCTAAGTTAGCACCTTACTTAACCTGTGTCTGAGGACTACCACCTGGATACAACACAGTGCATTAATGACTAATTGTGAGAAAATTCGAAATACTAAAAAGATACGAACGAAACTGTACTCTTATCTAATTTATTTATATTTTACTGCGACATGAGCTTACTCTCAAAGTATGTTTGAAATATTCTTCTTTTTGTGTTCCCCTAAATCCTCTCCCCTAGGAGGGATTTGTTACGATTCTGTAATTATGTATGTAAATTTGCAAAAGTTCCAACTTATATAAACGGGTACTGGGTGGTTTTAGCAAGTCTTTCAACCATCAAATAGACTTAATCAAGTGTTCATATAATGAAATGAAAGATTCCTCTCTATCGTTTATCGACTGTTTTGCTTGAATTTTATCAGGTTGGCTAACATAATGGTACCTCCACTATCAATTATTGCGCACACATTATTACCGAATCAAGTCTACGTTTTGTTGTTTTGCCAACAATGTCACAATTAGGACAGAAAGAAAACAGCTACATTAGCCCTTCAACTACTAACTGACATCCTGCTATTGTAGTCGAGAGAAATGATAGTAACTGTGACTCAACCCTATATTTTACCATCGCTCTTTTTGTTTATTCCTTGGTTTACACAGTATTAATTAAAATTTTTAAACGAAACAACCTACTCCACCAAATCATCTATTGCAAACAATGTATGTTTCTAAGTGATTTGAAAAGGATCGGTTCATAACTTATGAAGAAAAAGGAAAAACATATAATAGTCTATATACAACACATTGTTTGAGACACTACTTCAGTTTTCAGTTCCGTGTTTACCATAGAGTTTCCTTACTCCCTTTTAATTCCTGGACGACTCGTTTTTCTTCTTCTTAGCCAAATTGCTTCTACTTATTTTGTTTCATGCCTTGTGATCGAACTTATTAAAAATTTTCTTTCTGTAATCTTTCGTATGTCTGCTTTGTGGAAATTAGGGTTTGGTGTATGTGTTCCTATAGAAACTGCCAACTCTTTTTCTCTCTCTCTCTCTCTCTCTCTGATTATGTTACCAACATTAGATAGCTGGAGAAATCATTTGAAGATTAAAATGTTGTGTATTTAGAAGGGATGCTGTGTATCAAACCGGGTATAATTATCCTGGAAATTATAAATTATACTTCGCATCGATCTTCTTGATCTCTAGTCTATTTTGTTTCCATACATCTATACATTTATAGTTAATAAATATAGTATTACTTGCTATTTGTTTCATCGCAACAACAAGGGCTGTTATACATGCGGACACCTAAAAGGTAGCAGCGAGATCTTGAACATCTTATGTTTTTTGTGTTATGTTTTTATAAGTGTTCCTATGTTGGATGTACGGGGTTTCTCTTTATTGCGGTTCGTTCATATTCTCCAGTGGTTTATGCTAAGTCAAGTCAGTTGTTGCGGTACACATCAAATCAAACGCTAAAACGCGCAGAGACTTTTCATTGAACATTGTCGTCTTTATCTTAGTGTCATAAAAAATCCCAGAACTGCGCCAACCTTTTTGGTTGTAATTGTTCTCTACACACTCGTAAAACCACCACTGCCCGTGACATGAAAATTAGAGGAAAGGAAACACACACAAATTGCAAAACGTAACCTTTCAAATGCTGCTCTTTTTTCTACCACTGTCATACTATGTTGATTTCTGCTGTGGTGATGTGATAAATTTAACAAACCACACATATGCTTGTACGTTGAATTGAAGAAACCGCTCAAACTGACGAGGGAAGGGTTGCGCCTGATGTTGCTGGGTTTATGCGATTAGTCTACAGAGCAAAGTGGAGCTGATCCTGGCAATTGAATGCAATACCTTCTCCACAACTCAATATCTCGTGACTCTCCTTGATCTCGCGTGTGCGCTCCTGCACTCCTTCTTGTTGTTATTGTGCTGCTCGGTGGCCTATCGATTGTACCTCTTGTTTTGCTTCACTGCCTCCCATCGGAGCCCTTAACGGTAATGCCACTGTACTTTGTCACTGCCATTACACACTGATCCTGCCTGAGTACGCTTTTCCTCACTGTGACTGGTATGTAATGTACTGTTTTAGCTAGCTCTTTCTAAAACCTTGCTTTGTACCTAATAAGAATGAAGAAAAATACAAATGATTTTTACATTAGAGATTAGAGTCAAATATTCAATCAAGACGTATCAAAAGCTACCTAAAATCGTAGATTGGCTAAAATTTAAGAAACAAAATACTGAAATGGTGTAAAGTACAATGCATACAGGAAATGGGAAAAACAAATCTTACATTAGTGATCATTACACTAGGCGTGTACTCCGTAGGCTAACGAAACATTGCAAATAGCCAACATTATCATTCATTCCTCGTTTGCAAGGGAAACCAATTTGGTTCACGGAACACCGATGATCAATTCCGAACATCCGAAATGAGCTACATCAGTAATTGATATCAAATTATGAGAAAACAGCACACTCAAGCCATCTTTACTTGTTCGTGCCTTGAAATTCCTATGTTTTTCCTCATCTTCCAGCTCAAAAATGTCCTTTACTAAAATTTGAAAGCAAAGCGCTAACATTGGAAAACGGTGCATTGAAATATTTCGGCATTAACCGGATGAATTATAAGCAGTACTTGATAATAAATATAAAAAAAATAAATATTCGAACATAATGGAAAAATGATTTACAGAGTAATGCATGAACTAAATGAAGTTGATTATTTGATAGTGAGAACTGATAAAATATGTAGAACACTGAAATATAAAATTTGAATATGTTAATATTTACCTTTGAATAGCCGTGCTGCACATGGTGGGTCAGTGCTGTTGATAAGAAAGACACGATGGCACGCACAGTGAAAACCATGTGCGAGAACATTCCGTTAGCGACACGTGCGGTCGACGGCAGGACAACAACACTCAAATTGTGTGGTGTTAAAGGCATGAAACGGTGAACAAGCGAACGGTGGTGGGTTAGGGAGAGTTCGAACCGATCAGTATCGTGTTGATGCATTAACATACACTCGTCAAAACGCAACAAAATGGGATAAGAGCGGTCGTTGATTCAAAAATGCACAACGAAAAGTAAACGAAAAGATGGATTGGATACGATAATGAAAGAAAATCTTACAGTTATTCTTACGAGACATTCAATCTTCAAGATCAATACCTACGGCTAGTGCCGTATCTTCCGCTGCCACCAGCTCCTTGGTTGCCTGGAAACGCAAGTTATTCCGTTAGCTATCGACTAGTACGCGCCATAATAGCTACCGTCGGTACCGTAGGGTGCCGCTCGCTGATTGAAATTGCCACCGGCACGCACCGGACCAGCATTGTATCCTTGTTGGTAGTTATTTCCGAACTCATTTCCGCCCCATCCACCACCACCACCGCCGCTGTTACCGCCCCAATTGCCACCATTGTTGCCCCAGCCACCCTGACCCTGTGAACCGCACCCATTGTCCCATGGATTGCCTCCGCCGTTGTTCCAACTGTTTCCACCGTTGTTGAAACCTCCATTGTTGAAACCACCACCATTATTAAACCCACCGCTGTTCCAATCATTCGTGGCACCACCTCGCTGGTTACCCCAGCCGCCACCTCCACTACCGCGCTGACTGTTCCAGCCACCACCACCACTGCCGCGTTGGTTGCCCCAGGCTCCACTACCGCCACCACCACCGCCGCCACCACCACCACCGGTACGGCCCATGTCGTTCTTGTACCTGTCCATATCTTGCTTTGGCAGTGCTTTCTTTACATCCAGCAACTTGTTCTGAATCGTGTGACTTTTTTGCACTGAAAATTAACATGGATTCAAAACATTAGTTGACCCTCCTAACTCGGCCTTACATGCAGTCTACATTCTAGCTTCCCAATACTTACAAATAATTTTATCCACTGGGTCGTAATCATCGAACTCGACAAAACCAAAGCCTCGCTTCTTACCATTGTCTTTGTCCGTCACAATGCAGGCCGAAATGACGTTACCATATTTCGAAAAGTACTCGCGCAGGTGTTCCTCGTCGAAGTCATCGCGCAGACCGCCAACAAACAATTTCTTCACTGACGAGCCAGCCTCTGGACGGTTGATATCCTGTCGTGGCACGGCGCGTTTCGGCTCAACCACTCGACCATCAATCTTATGCGGGCGGCTCGCCTGGGCGTCGTCAATCATGTACGATTTCGAGTAGGTAATGAAACCAAATCCGCGACTACGTTTTGTTTTCGGGTCCTTCATTACAACCACATCCACCACTTTGCCCCATTTTTCAAAATACGCCTTTAGCGTATCGTCCGTAGTGCGGTAGTCCAGACCACCGATGAACAGCTTACGGAGATGTTCCGGTTCGCGAATCTCCTGAAACGAACGTTATAGAAGTTAATTATTTAACGACCTCAATACTTTTCCTCTACGGATAGTTCTCTTTTGCCCCGATGCACCAGACCATCGCTAATACGATACATCAGATCCTGCCAATAATTTATGTTCCAAACATGCGCAGATTACTATAGAAAAATGCTCTTGTAAATCGAAATAGGGCAATTGATATGAATTAAGGGTGACAATTTCATGACAATAGTCACAATCGTGTACTTCAATGTGTGTATAATATTTTTACTATCAAATGCAGCCACACATATCTCTAGATGTATGGCTTCACGTACAAGATAAGAGCACCATGAGCATGGAATATTCGTGATCATTTTCATTCATTCCGTCGTGGCATTTCATAACATTTTCTTCTTCTACCATTATAGTTTCAAGTATATATGGCAATACGCACAACCCATAATGTGTTCAATAAAATGGAAAAAGTTACAGGTTATTGCATACTGCTGAAGCCAACATTTTCTTCGCATTGAAATGATTTTTACCGTACATACACACACATTATAAAGACCGGCTTGTGTTTTTTCATTCGTGCAGTAGGCTGCACGCACACACCCATCATGAGAGCATCATGTTCATTAAATTCAATATGGCGTCGGCAGCAAATGAAAATCACATCAAGCGTTCAAAGCCAAATCACGAACCCACGCGTGAAATGCTCTCAAAGATTGAACGTACGAAATAAACGTTTCTTCGTCGATAGCTTTATAGCTTTATTTATTAAAAACACGGGAGAAATGCGTGCTTTACTTACATCATCATCGTTGCGACCGTTCTGGTGATCGCCATTTTGTGGATCCTGCTTTTCACTCATGATTCAATCGGTAAGTTTTCACAATTAATTGAAACCAAATTCACTACACAGCACCGTTAAATCAGTCCACCAATCAGTACCTTAGCAGAAAAGAAACAAAACTTTCGAATTTCGCGAGTTTTCACACTGCAAAGATGAATGAGGGAAAGCACTTCACGTGAAAACGACCGCACGCTACGAAGTTTTTTTCCAATTAAAATCAATGGATTAATGCGTACGGCACCAAGTTGTCCGGTGTCATGACCAAGATTGTTAAATGTATGACACCGATATTTGACATAAGGGATTCACCTGTCAACAGAAACGTTTTCGCAGTTTCGTGAAATTTTTAAATTGTTTGCCGTTGTAGATGGAGTATTGCAGCACATTTACAGAGAATATTTATCTTAATTAACGTATTACGAAGCAACTAACCTCTTTCTTCAAGGGCTCGGGAAAGATTGAAACCATTTTCATACATTGTGCATATATTTTGTTATTCAAACAGTTGAACCCACCGGCCGAGTACACCCGAGATAAGGTGACCTTTCACTGTTTGGAGAAGGAAATGTCTTGAAACGATTGTGAATTGTATCTTAGATTAAGCTACCCCGTTAGTAGTAAGCAATACGGCCTGGCCGTCCTTATTGAATAAAAAAAACAGTTAAACCCACCTTCAACAATGCTTGGAAACAACAAACATTGGAAACTTTGTGTATTATAATCAAAGTCTTGGTCGTTTTACAGTCGTTAAACATTTGATTTAAGTTTTATTGTAACTATATCATTTCACTTCCAACACATAATTTTTGCACTTTACTTAATAAAGAATATATACCACCTTTTGGACCTCACAGAGAGTTAACCATATTCGATTTGCGTACACATTTTCATTCTTAATCTGCGGCGTAAACGTCTATGAATTTTCCGACATTTTGTACCTAGTAAAGAATGTTGCGAAGTTAGGAGATGAAACAATTGCGGGAGATTTTGTAACACTTACTTGCATTTAGTACATGTGAAAAATACAGTCTGCCCTTCGTCCGCAGACCGAAGTTGTAAAGTGGCATACGACATCTGATCATTACCACACTTGGGACACTGCCTGTTTACAATTGGCCCTTCTGCTGCTTCTCCCTCAGTGCGGTCTGCTTGATCCGATTTCTTATTTTCATAAGAGTTGAAATGAATCGTATACTCTGTTTCCATTGTTCCGAAAGCTTAAAAACACGTAAAATGGATTAGCATTCAACTACGGATGTGTAACTACAGTTGCTTTTACCTGCAGCATCAAATGCACTTTGGCAGTTGTAACAGAGAACTTTATTTGTTGTTTTGAGCAGAGGCAAAATTGAGCCACACTCGGGACAGAATCCTGGGTCCATCGTCAGCAGTTTTACTCAACTCTAAGCTTTGATTTGAAACACCGTTTCAACAAAAACAGTACAATTATAAAAGCCGCGTGTTTTCTTACGCGACTCGTTTGTTTACATTCGCAAAATTGACAACCAGGCGAAATACAATTGCGCGCGGCGAAACCGTGTGTACTCGGTCATCCGTGCTTACATTTTTATAGCATTACAGTAGAAGCACGTTATGGAAAATTGTGATCAGTTTGAATAAAGTTCTTCAAATTTTGTTGTTCCGTTTTCAGTTTTGTTGAGAAAGAAAAACACCTCCTAACTTCTGAAAGCTATCTTATCTGAAATATGTACACTACAAATAGATATAAAAATATAAATTTTCAAATAAATTTAATACGCATTCAGTGTGGCAAATAATTAAGCCACGCAATTGTTATTTTTATTACCTCCATATAATAATATAGACTGATATTTTCACCTCTACCAAAAATAGCTAGATACTAATCACAAACTTTTACCTCCATCTGTAGAGTAACACCGATTTGTCGTAAAATTTTGGATTTTCGCCTCTATTTTAAATCATTAAACTGATAATGCTGTCGCATTATGGTATCAATGTGCTTCATTCGATTTGCAAAACGTTTATTCCAGTTATTACTTATCGTCGCCACGCACTGAGACATGAAAACCATAGCTGCGTTTCACGTATATCAAACATGTTGTAGTACGTGGATGCCAATGTTGCTGCTATCCCAAATACGATTACTGCTCCGGCTAGAATGCAATCGCTGTACATGAAGTGACATAATTGCTTGCAGCGTACGGCCAATAGATCAATCCACTTGTTAACATTTTCTCGTATTTTCGCCATGGACAATGCCGACCCTTGCGATCCAATTGAACCGTACCAACTACGACGCGATTCGCCGATTGTTTCGATGTCCGAATCTTCGAAATGATCATCCGAAATCTGTGATGATTCGGTGGAGTACGATCGTTTCAGTTCCTGGCTGTAGATTTTCTCCAGCTCCAGCATGCGTTGGTAAAACAGGGGAGGCAGAATGAAGATGAGCGGTCCCGTTAATGTTCCTCCGATGATGCCCATGACCAAATCGAATCGGGGTAAAATTTCTGCTATCAATACACCCAGCCATACGAGCGTTGATCTTATAATGCATCTTTTTATGGTAAAATCTGCAACAAACAAAACAACTGTACAAAAGCAAACAAACGAAGGTAGTGTTATACGTTGGATTACCTCTGGAAGCCCCGAGAAGATCTTCGATGTGTTGAAATAGCGCTGAATTTCCTACAGCGCTGGATAAGCACAGCTGCAAAGTTACCAGCAGAATAGTCATGTACAGCGACCAGCTGCGGGGTAAAATCTGCAGCACATTGTTCGTAGCATCCATTCCATAGCGATATGCAGTCATGAAAGTAGTGATCGCTGACAGTGTGCAAGTCGTTAAAATGCCATACAGTACCGCCTTTCCAATCTGCCGTTTATGCTGCATATCCACCTGAATGGTCAGCAACATTGGATGAATGTCGAACTGAAACGCTATTATTCCGTACGCTTTCAATAGCTGAACGAAAGGTGGCAGCCCGAGCGTGATATCCTGGAACGGTGTGAAACTTCCCGAACGATCCTCCCCGATAGAGATCCACGTAAGAATGGCCACACTGCTACAAACGACCACCGATACGCTCGCCAGAGTTCGCATATTTTTCGGACTGCCCAACCACATGATCGGACATAGAAACAGTCCAATAATCAGCAGCCAGTAGCAGAATGATATCTCAAACGAACCACCACTGATGCGCGCCCCAAGCAACTGAAGATTCTGTGCGGCCACCAATAGGTTCGGTATCCCACCACCAAACACTGTCAAATCCAGTAGTATCGTAACGAATACGCTCATCCTTCTGCCGTAGGTGAACTCCGCGATTGCCGCATACGGGTATCGATTTTTAGCCACTATCGATGGATCCAACTTCTCGGCAATCGTCCAACAACGCCCCAATACGACCGCGGTGTAGATCTGCAGTGTAATCACGAACAGCACCAACGGTACGCCGTACAATCCGCATGAAATGATCGATTTGGGCAGGGCTACGATAGGAAACACACCGAACAAATCCACCACACAGAGCGTGGCAAAGAAGAGCGACAGCTTCCGTGCAGCACCGAGACCGGCGCCACCGAACATCCGTTCCCCCTGACGGTGCAGTAACTGGTCCGAGGAGCTGTAACTCTGGAAGGCCATGACTAGAATGCACCAACACCCAGCAGTTCCATAATCCTGCACGCACTAAAAAAAAAACACCGCTCAAGCTCGCTGACTCAGTTGCACGGCGTGGGCTTTGCACCAACAATATTCACCAAGACACTGCATCCACAACCAGACGCACAGCTCCGATGTACCTACGCCGAATGACTGACGGAATCGGTGAAAAGGGTCGCTGTACGATGGTCTCTGTAATGGAGCCGTTACAATGGACATCAAAGAAACGGAGAGGAATCCTTACAAAGTCCTCACCACTTGGTCGATGACTTGCGACAACAAGACAACGTAAAGTTTTACGTTGAGGCAGGTTGCAATAGTTAATAGATCAATGGAACCGGTTTTGAAGAACACTGTAGCGAAATAATTTAAGCATGAAATTGAGAAATGTTAAATAAGTCTTGACTACACATATTAATCATTACATCAGTATGGACAAAATCAGTACCTATATGGAAAAAGAGATTAGATTACAAGTTAAATAAAACTGACCCCCTTATTATTATTATTTTTGTTGTGGTTTTGTAATAAGTAATAACTTTATTTGACTAACAATAAACACACATTTCGGTCATAACGTTGGTACAACAGGAAACCCACACACTGGTTACACACTGTACGTCTATTATGCACGCACGTCATCAACTGCCACAAACAAACAGTTGGAATGTTCCGGTCGAAAGCAGGAACACGGTATCGGGTGTCATTGTTCGTTCGATTTGCTTCCTGGTGCTCTAATGGTCACCATGTACGCGTACAGACCTCCACGTCTTAATAAACGCCTGCACCTCCGTCTATTTACAGCCTGCAAGTAGTTAGCGATGGCTGCTACTTGGGTGACTGCCAACCACCGAACGCCTTTTCTAGCTCTTGAGCTACCGCTAGGCACAGTCGATCCTGGTTCGGTCCAGCCACCACCTGTATACCGACGGGCAGCCCATCACGGTTAAACCCGAGGGGTACCTGCGTTGCCGGAAATCCGAGCGCATTCATAATCATCGTGTACATAAAGCCGGTGACATGGCCGAAGGATTCGTAGTGGCGCAGGGCCGGCTTCGGGAAGGATGGCATCAGAAATACACCGTCGGTACCAAGTTTGTTCTGAGCGTAATACAAGCAAGCGAGAGGGAGGGAAAGACGAAAATTAGTTAACCTCATTCTGGAATACTTCACACCTTGACACCACTCACCGTGAACTCCTGCTTTAGCTCAGCCCCCATTTGCAGATATCGGTCGCGGTTTTTCTCGTTAACGGTGGCTTTGGAGGCAGAAAGCAGATACATGAAGATCGTAGCGAACGTGTGCTCTGATTGGCGCAACACCACCTTCGCCAACTCCCAGAGCAGATTCGGACGTTGAGTCGCAAATACGTTCGGCACATCCTTGAGCGTTTGTAATGCGGTCGAGGCGATTTGCATACTGTCACAAAAGTATCGGAAATTGAGTGGTTCCGTGTAGGTGCCTTTGTTCTGGAAGTATTTCAGCGCACTGCGCAACGATTCCCGGATTTCCGGTGCGATCGGAACGGCATTAATGGTAAAGTCCAGCTTTTGCGGATAGTATATCTTCAGTGCGTCCACGTTGACCGGTTCGGTTAGTCGCAGTTTAGCCGCGTTCGAACCGCTCATGATGCGGAGCAGCAACGGTAGATCCTTAGCGTAGCGACACATTGGTCCGAGTGACAGGTACTGGTCAAAGTGGGCATCGGCACAGACGGGCATGTGACCTTTGATGGGTACAATCCCTGCAGGTGGAAGAAATGATAATGATGGTATGTTATTCATGGCCAATAAATGGATGTTGTGCGATCTATGCATGATGCAACGATGATACTTAATATAATGTGTACCAGCGACAGGAGCTACAGAACCAAATGACACTTTCTATTTTCAGTTGTTACATGTACCTAGCCCTAACATTAGTGTCAAAGTATTGACACAACCTGCCCATTAGCAACGATAGGAGTTCGGGGCGAATGACGGAAGAGGGCGCCACCATCAGGGGGATAAAAGGGACTGCATTGCGAGGATCGAGTTCTTTCCTGTTGCAGACCACACAAAAAGGCAGTAATAAATTTTGAACGTCTCTAACCGAATCGAGGCTGTTAAAAATATTACACAAGTCCGAAAGTTTGCAACAATTAGTCTTATGCAGTTGAGGGACGATCTGCACGCAGCAAGGTAAGGCTGACCTGCATCAATGGGCCCTCCAGTCAGTGAAACCCACCAAGCACGTAATAGGCGAACAAGCTGCTGGTCGTGATGGTGTTTGCATATTAAAAACGGAAACAGTAAGAGTTTTCAAACGTTCAAAACCATATGATACGTCTACATCAATCACTATTTCTTACGACTAACCCACTTCCACTGCTGAACGATAAATAGTATCGTCACAGGAGTGCACACATCAGAGGACGAAAGTCAGTAACGTTCGTATAGCCTTGTTTCGCCCACCTTGCATTTGGCACGCCAGCACGCATACACAAACGCTATGGGTAGGTCCATTACCCCTTTCAATGGACGGCTTCACTGATGGCTTTCTTTTGAGGTAAATAATAATCGTGGACAATCATAGTATTCAAGCGGCCAGTGGGCCACCTGAGTAACCGTGTGAGTCCGTGTGCAATGACGTGCTGTGTCAAACCATACTTTAAGTATCGTCGTTATCTGCTATCGAACGACTCTACCGATAACGATACATACGGTGAACGTTTACGCGTCAATGAAATTAAGAACTGTGTGAATCATGAGATGGGTTCAATCCCTTTCCATTGCATCACCCGTTGGATAAACTCGCCAAGTTACCTGCCCGCCAAGTGTTGCCTACCAAACGGGCAATTATTAATGGATAAAATCTCACCGGCACTGGCACCTATTTATCGAGCAGAGCGTAGTTTTATTTCCGCACTTTTCTCTAACGCTTGGAAACAGAATTAGCAACAGCAAACGTAATAAATAAGTCTTTCATTAGCATAGTCGTTGGTCTAGATGATTTGTACACTTGCATTCTGCAATTAAATTACGCCCGTGCCCGATTCGTTCCGTGATTGCGACCCGGTTCTCGGATTTCAAATCGCCGCTGTGTTCTGTATTCTGATGGGTTTATAGGAGTACAAGCTTTTCGTGACAAACATCCGATCTGATCGCATAGTAACGAACATGGGGAGTGCGGCTATGGGGGTTGTACAAAGTGTATCGCCAAGGCGTATCCGGGTTCACACGATCAGAACATTGTGGTTCGCAAAAAAACATTCGCTACGGTCGCTCCTGGTTCTGTACGATAACACATTCGCATGATGATCGGTGAGTCAAAACAGTGAGTAATGTATGTAACCACCCAATGGCTTATCAATTCAAAATGACCCGCACAAGATAATGACTGTTTGCGTTAGCGTATGCCCCGAATACACCATCGAACCGCAACTCACCTGCTGATGGTTTGTGGCCAAAGATGCCACAGAACAGGGCTGGAATACGAATCGATCCGCCGAGATCACTGCCGATACCGCAGACAGATGCACCAGCCCCGATTAGGGCACCTTCGCCACCGGAAGATCCGGCCGAGGTACGGCGTGGATCGTACGGATTCAATGTTCTACCGGTAACATTGTTGTACGACTCGAACGCCATGCAGTATTCGGGCGTGTTGGAAACGAGCAATGGAATTGCTCCCGCTTTTCGCACGTATCCCACCGCCTCACCATCCTCTTCGGCCGTCAAGTTTTGACGACGCACCACACCACCACTGAGGGAGAGACCCTTCACCGAACAGCTTTCCTTCACCGTGATCGGTACACCGAGCAATGGGCTGGTGGTGGCCAATTCCTGCAGCGCTTGTTCGGCACCACCACATGCCGCCACCCGCTCATCCGCTTCAGCTGCTTCGCCGAGCGCAGCCTCGAAGCGCTCCTCCACGACCGCATTTATTAGGGGGTTCACTTCGCGAATTCGCAATACGTACGCCCGTACCACATCTACCGAGCGAATCTTGCGCTGACGTATTCTTTCCGCTAGTTCGGAGGCCGGCACACGCAACACCTCATTTGCAATCACCGGAAATGGTTCCGTCCGGGGAGGACCACCGAACCACGTCAGGATCGGTTCGAGTACGGCATTGATCAGGCGGAGTGTCAGCGCAACTAGCTTCAGGAACAGCTCCATAGCGACTACCGGCAGGTGTGCGCAGTTGCGTTTGATGATGATTGTTTTACTGGCACGATCGACCTGATCGCTAACGTGAGGTTTGCAACAGCCGCGTAACTGTCGCGATTGAATTATAGAATTGCACTTGCACTTACGCACACGAAACTTCCTTCATCCCTTTCTTTCTCAAACACACACACACAACCAAAGCCACTAATCTTCCTTTGGGTGGAAACCGATAAACTTGATATCTTCGGACGGGGATTGCTATCTAGCGGAATTGTAACTTACACCTGCGATTTACTTAGATCACGATCGCAAACCCACACCACAACGCAGTAATGACGCGAATGGCTCGAAGGGAACAAACGTTTGAAACGTTGCAATTCTAATGATCGTTCCTCGCTTGCAAAGGTCAAAAACAACACCCTACTCACTTCCTATTCTGGAGTGGCCCGAATCACTTCGTGTGACCGTTGTTTACCTCGTCAGTGTACCGACGCTGGCAAAAGGCCGCAATGAAATGGAAACACTTCAACCCTCGACCAATGCGGTTCGTTGCTTTCGGGAGTTTGGTTGCCTTATCTATCACCCGCACGGTCACCGTGTATCGGTATCAGCTACGGGCGCATAAAGTCGGCAGCTTAGCGTCCAGTCACTTTCTTCCCAACCACATTCGGGAACTTATCAGCGGGAACTAATAACCACTGGACGGGGGTTCATAGTCGGGGTGATAAGTCGCAATCGCTGCCAGAACTTTGATCAACTACATTTCACTGGTGAGGGCTGGGTGTAATAAAAAAAGGGCCTCCAGAATTTGAATGCACATTACGTATGTTCCTGACTGCTTATTTGTAAGTGTTCAAGGAGTTTTTTTCCAACAATTCAGTTCGGGCCCGTCAATTAAATGAAGATGTGTGAAACACAGCTATGCTGATCTGGATTCTACGAGTTTATGCAGATTTGTTATACTGTTATACGGTTGTTACTATTCTTTCCAACAGTACAATTCATAGTTCTAATATGCGTTGGCGCCTTGCGTTATGCAATATTTTTCGAACACAGGATCGCTTTTGACCTACCGTTTCTGCTCTTCCTTCACTTGAATCACCCGTACATGAGTACTGAGACCTACTTACGGGAAAACTATTCTTGTTGCATTTGGCACCATTTGGTAGTGCCTTTCATGATATAACATGGAAACCGAAGCTGGAAGCTACTCCATACGAGGAATGAACACGAAAATTTAAATCCGCAGACGTCTAATTTCATACTTCTCCAAAGTTATTGCGTAAAATAATTCAAGTGTGTTAATGGCTTCACATACCTTAGAAGTCTTCTGCATATGTCAAAAAGTATTGTTGCTCAGTTACAACACTCTGTCAATGACCATATTTTAGCGTGTGTAACGACCCACTTTATTTGACTTAGGTCCTTTTTGAACTTAAAAATGCCCCGTCCCGTTCTCTACGTAAACGTCCACCTATATCTGTTGCTACATGTCGTACGCAGTTTAGCAACAATGATCCTCTTCGCGAATTCAATCGTCCGTTTAATGTTGTTGCCAATCTACTTGATTTTCATTCCTCTCTTGCTGCATTTCACGACTTTGATCTTATCCTTTCTCTAATCTTATATTCCCGCATTTTCTTCTCGATTCATCGGTTCGGTAAAATCGGTAAAAGAGTATTTTCACTCCTTTGGGATTGTAAACACTGAGGATGAGTGAGCAAACGTGTTTTATCACTCTCTTTGGATTTTATTCACCGCACGCCAGGGGATTTCAGTTTAGTAAGAGTGAGTAAAATGTGTTGTTTCTGTTGTTGGATTGTAAATATTGAGTAAAACAGAGAGAGAGAGAGAGAGAGTAAAAGAGAGTGTTAGTGTTTTAGTATTCCTTTTTGGATTCGTTTTGGCTGAACTCTAGCACTGTTGTTTCCCTTTTTGTATATGGGGTAGATGGTACCAAGATTCCAATCACTAGGCATCGATTCACTATCCCATACTCCAGTTATAATTTGACGAATTTCGTCTTCTAGTGCTGTACCTCCATTAGTAGTATTCTGTTGGTATCTGGTGCCTTATTATTCTGAAGTCGTCAGATGACCTGGCTGCTCGTTGACTCGATGACTGATGACTGATGACTGATCGTTTAATAATTCATCCAAATACTGAGCAAAAGACACTGGAAGAGGGCGGCATTGTACTACTCGCTAAAATTCTCTATTATTTTGCCTTAAAGTATGCAATCAGCATGAAATAATCTATTACTTAGAAACATTTCAAAACACAATAAACAAGAAATATAAACAAGTAAAAAATCACAACCCACACAACGGGTATTTTTTATTAACTTATTCCACAGTGTGCTGCTCCTCAACGAATTTGTCAGAAAAAAGATTTGTCAATCCTTCAGAAGAACCGCTCTCTGAAGCAATGCTTGAGCTAAGGAACTTGATGACACGCTTCATCTCGGTGCCTGCCAGCCACCAAAAGCAGCTTCCAGTTCGCGGGCAATGCAAAGCCCTAACCGATCTTGATACGGTGCGGCCACAACCTGTATTCCGATCGGAAGTCCATTGCGGTCCAACCCTAGCGGCACGTGCGTGGCCGGTAGACCAAGTGAGTTGAACAGCATCGTGTACCCAACGCCCATAATATGACCGAACGATTCGTAGTGGCGTAGTGCTGAAGTTGGATAGGTGGGAAAGAAGAACACACCATCGGTTCCTAGTGTTTCCTGCAAGAAGAAGGGATTGAGATAAATATGTTTGTGTACACGTACATGCTTTTTATGATTTCGATTCCACGTATTTCCCTTCAAGATGTTATCCTTCTGCAGTGTGGAATTTAAGCATTCCACCACCTTGGCTATAGCGAATTGCATCCCTTTCTACTCTCAGTAGCACCTAAATGTCATTGTTGTTATAAATGAACTGCTCAAGGATTTTGATTTGTACTAATCTAGTGTTCATAGCGCGTTTTCAACTTGTTTCAACAATTGTCATATCTACCGAGTCCACCCGGGATAAGGTGCGTCCTAATGGTGGGGAAGGAAATGTCCCTCCTCTTCTCCTAGCAATTCATTATTTGTTAAACCACTAGTTATTAAGTATAGTTTATAAGATATACGGCCCGACCGTTATACTGATAATTAAAAAAAAAAATTGTCATATGAAATTAGGCAGACGGAAGTTTAGTGAAATACGCGAATAATGACGGAGAAGAAACTGGTTCACTTACGATCATTTGTCTGCGGAGTTTCGTCGCCAGCTCTAGGTAATTCTCCAGCCCGTCAGCGGAGAAAAAGTTCTTCAGTCCGAATATCACATAGAACATGATACCGGCGAGGGTGTACTGCGACTGACCAATAGCACACCGGGCCAGCTCGATCATTAGGCTGGGGGTGGCTTTCGGATTGTCCGGATTGTGAAAGATGCTTGGCACATCCTCGAGCGATTGCAGCACACTAAACGCAAGCTCCATACCTTCGGCCATATGGTCAAACTCGGCCCGCTCCGTCGCCAGCCCGTGACCCTTGAAGTACTGGACAGCTCGATACAGCGCCATCTTGATGTCGTCGTCCACCGGTATGTGGCCCGGGTTGAAGCCCATGTCCTCGGCGTACAGAATGCGTATGTCCTTCGTGTGCACGGACTCGTCCAGCCGCAGCCGGGCCGCATTCGGGCCAGCCATGATGTGCACCAGCGTTGGCAGATCCTTTGCATACCGTGCCATCGGTCCCACCGTCAACAGTCGGGCGAACTTTTCGTCTGTGGACATCGGAAAGTGACCGTCGATGGAGATGGCGCCTGAAAGTAGACAACCAGATTTTGCTATAAAGATCGCACATTTAAACTTACATCCCGCTAGTCGTTCCTTCCTACCTGCGGTTGGTTTATGGCCGAAGATACCATTAAAGTGGGCTGGGACGCGGATAGATCCGGCGACATCACTTCCAACCCCGAACAACGAAGCACCTGCTCCGATCAGTGCTCCTTCCCCGCCGGAGGAACCACCCGCCGTTCGTCGATTATCGTAGGGGTTGAGTGTGCGACCCGTCAAATGGTTGTACGATTCCCAGTTCAAACAGTACTCGGGAGTGTTGGACACGAGCAGTGGGATGCACCCGGCTGCTTTGAGATGTGCCACCGCCTCACCGTCCACGATCGCCCGCACACCCTTCCTGGCTAACGAGCCGCCGGTGATGGGGGCACCGCGCAGTGAGCAGGATTCCTTCACGGTGAAGGGCACACCGAGCAGTGGGTAGTTTTTGATCAGCCAAAGCGGTTGCGTTTCGCTAATCAGCACATCGGCTTTGCGTGCTTCCTCAATTGCGGTACCGAATCGTTCCTCTACCACGGCATTGATCAGTGGGTTAACCTCACGGATGCGATCGATGTAGGCCCGCACAACATCCTCCGATCGAAGCTGAGGTAGGAAGAAGGCAGAGACGCAACGTAACGATAAATATTACACATATTGCCACGCATCATTTACATCCGAAAAAGTACAAAAAGTACAAACCACACAGGAGCCTCATAAAACTCGAAGATCTCCGCAAGTGAGAAGGGAGGGTAAGTAATACTGTCTAATTGAAATGCGCAAAATTGGTCATTCGTCGTTTTGCTGCTTCTTTTGCTTACCTTCACCGTGCTGCCGTCATGTTTTAGTCTGTTTTTGCTTTTCGCATTCGCACAATACCTGATCGAGCACACTAATGGGCGTCGATTATACACCATCGACCGCCTAACGATTTCCCCAGTAGGCCAAAGCCAGCAATTCAGGGGAAGGCCGGAAGAAGATAGATTAGTTTAGATCAGGAAAGCTGGCCAAATATTTGCCACAGCAATAGGAACAGAAATAACGTAAGCGTGGAAATTAACAAGCAAACACTTGCGTACCAGCTACATTAGATCGAAATTTCATTGAGCTTAAATTGATTAATTGTTTCCATTTATGAGGAAACGACCATCGGTTTTTTTTTAAATAAATTGATGCACGCGAATTGTTTTCAGAAGTCCCAGTGCCTTTATCGTGGGGCATTTTAGCGGTCTTGTAAGTAATGTTGGGTCATGAGCTCTAGAGCTACCTCTATCGCTCACCTCAACTAAGAGAACAAGTTCAGAACGCTCAAAAGAAGATCAGAAGATCGTTCAAATAAGCACTTGAACGTGTTGGCGTCGAGCGCGTTGAGCGCGTCGAGTCCGTTGTGCCCGTTGAGCGCGTCGAGTGCCTTGAGCGCGTCGAACTCAAACAATTGCATAAATATCACTTCATCGGACATACGGAAATTATATTCAATTTTAAATTTGAAAAAAAAATCGCTAGCGTTGTAAAAGTTTTTTTCCGTTAGAAAACGATCCGTCGTGTGAAGATCGACGCCACTACCGATACACCACGCCATTGAAAAACGCAATAGAATTAAAAGATTAAAAGAGTGTTTGTTTGGAACTCATCCCGTTCATTTGTACAAAATTTAAAAGCGCTTGTAGCATTATCGCTCAACATGCTCAACACGCTCAACTCACTCGACGCGCTCAACGCGCTCAATGCGCTCAAAAACGCTAGACGCGGTCATGCCCCTATTTGAGCTTTGAGCTGCTTCGCGCTTAACGTTTGTCTTGTTGAGCGCGAGCGGTTCGCTCAGCTCATTAAAATGAGCTACTTGATCGAATACTACTTGAAAGGTCAACATTCGGGCAAATACTGCGAAGATTATGAATTAAATCTCATCTCGACCAGCTCTCGAAGCAATTGGAACTTAACCAACCATCTGCTTCAACGACCCAACAAACATTTTCAAATTTCCCAACAAGTTCCTGAAATAAGTTAAATATGCAAACGAATAAATCAAAATAACTTCGATACCAACCATTCCATATAATATACTTCGATCAACCTCAAACCGTTGATACGTGTGCTATTACCATTGCGATCTCACTACCAAACCACTCACCATTATCACGCATAATGTCGAACATGCACGTGGCACCCGGGGCCCATGTTTTGTCACGCGTACACGATAACTACCCTCACCTCCACACCGTAGGGCGGGGCGGTGGGGGAGGGAGGACATGTTTTGACCATTTAATTCACTGCTTTGTACATGCTCACGTACATACAACGCGATACTGTCGATCATCCCATATCCAACTGCCGTGCTTCGATTGGAATAGTACGCCCAAACCGGTAAAGCCTGTTCCGTGGCTGGACAGGTTGGTGAAGATTTCGGTGCTTTGTGTACACAATCTTTTAGCATCAGCAGCCGGTAACTGGATCGGATCGTAGAGATTTGCGTTGGGTCTATCGCCAGTGTGTATAAATACAAGACTTCCGTTATATTCGTTTCCGCTCCGCCACACCAAACATGCGGCTCTATCTTCTGCAAGGTCGACCAGATTCGTTTTCATTTGCACATTGATTAGAAGTTGGGAGCATAGAAGACAAATTCGCAAATGTTGCGATCCGTTCATCAGGAAGTATGCAGTATTATTATGATTGATATGCTGAATACTGTTAATGTATGTTGCGTCGAAACAAAGGACATGAAACTTAAGGAAGGTTATTGCATATTTTATCTCATCAACTGCGTGAGGATACACCATTTGCAAGAAAAGTTGTTAGTGAACGAAGAGGCCACTGTTATGTGCTGAATATGATAACGATTTTTACCCGTCTTTTTTGCCATTTAATCGCTTTTGGGCTGCAAATGATCAGGCTTTTTGTTTACGGAATTTTTGTCACACCTGTTTCTAGGAGTTATCCGTATAGAACGTTCGGCTTCCAGCGCGACACGCTAAAACCGGCTATTCTTGCCAATCGATCGTTTAGATTTTCTCTCTAATAGATCTCCAAATCCAGTCGCAAAACAGGTTTAACCACTAGCCATTAGCGTGCTGCTTAGGAACGGCAGCCGGCCCAAGTGTTCTAAGTTTGCCGCCATTTTTAAGGTAAACATTACGAGCAGTAGGCCATGGCAAGCTTTCGGGTTCGAGCGCGTTCTTGCCAGTCATGAATGGTCACGCATGTCATTATTATCACACTTACTCTACATACACACTTGAACGGTGACGAGGTCAATGTTGCTCGGCCACGACGGGTTCAGTTTAGATTGAGCCTTGCACTGCTAATTATGTCCACCGTTTACGATCGTCCATACGGGGCTGAACTTTATATCAACAGCCGCACACATGCCTCCCGCCAGACGGTGGCACTTTTATCGTCCGCTCCCTTCCCTTGGGGTAGTTCGAGCGATTACGAATTGTTTGCTTGACGCACCTGTATCTCAATTTTAGCGTGTATCTACTTCATGCCTAGCGCGCGTTTTCCACACACTTGCTGCCAATGCGGTTATTCACTTTCTATCGAGAAGGCATGCTAATTGCGTATTATTTAAAAAATCACATTGATCGAACCCATCAAATCATTCCATCCCGGTGAAACAATGATACACACTACACAGTGTGTTTTTTTTTTGTTCATGCATTGTTTAGCCAGGTACTGTGAGCTTATACACTTTCTTGTTCGTTCTATAAAAGGAGTTACGATTTCAGTGAAAAAGTATGTCAAATGAGCTGCTACGAGCCATACTGCTTCGAGTGTTTCCGCAATGTGATGTGTCATTAATTATTCGGATTTTTTGTCTCTCCTGCATCATGCCAACATATTTGAGGAGAAGAAACAAAGAATGGAAACACAAATGTGTAAATAAATACAGCTCGAACACAATTCGAGGTTTGGGCTGGGCAGAATACAGAAGCATTCTGCGCTGTGTTTTGCTCCTTAAAATATTAGCTGATTAATAGAAGCACCGACGTGACACATAGAACAAAATGAGCTTCAAAAATTGTCTTCATACTTCAAATCAAAATACGTTAAACACTAGCGCCATCTCTATAATGAATCGCTTAGTATTCTACTTTGACACAGACGTGAATATTAGAATTTCTTTGAAGTTATCTCCTCATTTGGAAATGACAGTACCTTCATATTGGACACTTGTTTAATGCACGTTGCACGGCGGTTCGTCGGTGAGAGAAGCACTGTACAAGTTGCAGGAAAATTCTATTCAACCTATAAACTTTTAATTGCTTCTTAACGGCTCTGCCATTTCATAAAACCACAATGATGTCTGGGTTTTTACTGCTGTTGTCGAGGTTGCATCTAGAGCTGCGCCGGCGGTCGCCCCCATAGCGGTTGAGACAGACGCTGCCATGACACAGTCTGGTACGCTCTTGGAGTCAGATATATTCTGTATCTGCCGGGGATATCATCCCTCACGGACGACAAAGTACACGAGCCCACCAAATCGATGACATGAAAGCACTTCCCGACGCCTACTACCATCCACCAGAGGCAGGAAAAGCGAGAGAAAATGTGTGCCAGCACATGTCACCAGGACGCTGAAGTTGGTCAACCTGAATACCGGATCCATTCGTCACATATAGTCCACCAAAAGAGGGAGAAAACTGTGAGATCCCGAAAGAGTAGAACAATGTCTACCGAGTCCACCCCGGATAAGGTACCTCCTAATGGTGGGAGAAGGAAATATCTCCCCACCACATAGAGCTACAGTAACTTGTTGAATTAGTAGAGATTAAGTATAGTCTATAAGACATTCGGCCCGGCCGTTCTACCGGTAATTTAAAAAAAATACGTCTGCGTTGTTAATGAGCGATGTGGACGTTATTTTTTCTACGTGATATAATTAGAAGACTTGCGGAATGTTACGTTAGATATGGAAGTTTAGACTTAGCACACGTAATGCAATGCACGTTTGCAGGGCTTCGGTTGTGACCACAAAACTGTTGGCTCCACTCGACGGCGTTCCAATCCAACACAAATAACCTCAACACCTCGCCGCCGATACTTCAAGTTTCGTCGATTTTATAGTTGTTTGTCTACACTGGTTGTTTGGTGCGTTTCGTCTGCACAGGGTAGTGAACCGAACGGCAAACGGTAGAAATATAAACAAGAAACTACAAATTGCTGCCAAACCACTTCCTTGTCGGTGCGGCACCATCTTGCGTGCCAATCAGAACAGCGCACCAATCAGAACCGTACTGATGTTTCCAAGTGGCTGAGGTCACCCACTATAGCCCCGCTCGGCGTACTTGACCGCAGCGATGAGCAGCACAACGCACAGAAGGCTCGCGAAGCATTCGTACATCGATTTGCCCGATGCTTCCCTTATTTTTCCCTTCCCTTTCTGTTGTAGGCTGCTGTTTGAAAACTACGGTTACCGCTGTACTACACTCGCTGGTCATGGAAAGGTCAAGGTTGTGCAGATATTCTTTACCTCCTTGTTGCGTATCCGCTCGGCTAGATCGACTGCCGGAATGTTGAGCATATCGTTGCGTATCTCCGGGAACGGAATGTTCCGCTTCGGACCACCGATGAACGCGACGATCGGTTTCAGCAGCACGTTCAGCAGTCGCAGCAACAGCCCCAAACACACCAACCAAATCTCCATCGTATCGCTCGTTGTTTAAGATTTTCCCAACACTCCAAACTAAAACACACGGAAAATGGACGTCCAAAGTACACCGTACTATGCACCGGAACTCGAAAGCTTCTGCTCGAAGAACTGGCTGACACTCGGGCGAACTGCGGTGACTCGCGGCGACTGAACGCGTTAGTAGAAGGCTTTATGCAAACGTTTCAATTAAACCAATTACGGACGGGGACTTGAACAACCACCGCAGGAGCTGCTGGTGTTTTCCCGAACCGGGAACAGCCCGTGGTAGAAATTGTCGCACGGAACGGAGAACCGTTGCAACCGGTTGCAACAGAATTGCGTAACTACGAAACCTCCTTAGTACGAACGGCCCTGTACGTGTGTCTAACTAATCTCTATCGCGGTATGGCGTTCCTGCCACCGTTCGACGATTAGTGGATGGAGCAAACGGCGTCACTGCAGGCGGCACTTGCGATCCCCTTGTGGGGATTCTGCTAATCAGTGCCGTTGGCGTAAATTTCGTTTTCACTTCAACTGATAGAGGCTGCAGGCCGTACTCCTTTGCATTAAGGAAGGTGCTCCTGGCGCGACTATGCGGTTTACTTTCGTTTGTAAAGAATCTTTTAAATGGCACTCGGGTTTGAACGCTTCTTTAACTGCACCGATTCGGGGATGCCTTCAAGAGTATTGCTCAATGTTGGGCTTCGTTCGCGTCTCAATGTACGGTTTGCGCACGACGACGATCATGCGCCACCATACGCGGAGATGATCCGAACCGCACGCAAGTCAACGTTCGACTGGTGCGCGCGTTGTTACTTCGATCGTGGAGACGCACGATTCGCACACCAAACCACCGAGCTCATCACCACCGCACCGCATGTTCGTGTTGCCTATCGCACGAGCAAAAACAGCAACATGGTGGTGGGAGTGCAATGCCGGATTCTCTTCGGTTTGCGTTCTTGTCCAGGCAGCTTATCACGGTGGTGTCACTGAATATGCGGATCGGTAGAGCGATCGGTAGCAAAACACTACCACCTAAGGAACCCTCCAGATGCACGCGATGGAATCAGTTTCGCGCATCTCATCCCGAGCGAAGAGAGTAGACAGTGCCATCTTTACGGCCGATTAAAGGGAGGGTATACGATTATTACGGCCTTGATGACATTTCTGACCTCACACGCGCAGTTAACATACGCGTCGGTGGAGCAATACATGTGGCCCGATCGTTCATCATCCATAGCAGTCTTGCGTAGCGAAAAAGGCGAAATAGTACAGAAGGGCTAACAGGTAATAACGATTCCAGCGGGAAGAGCGAACAATGCAGAAACGAAGTGGTTCCGTTTACGCAGCATCCATTGTGATGGGTTGTCGTGCCGGTACACTAATCGGCAGCAGAACCAGCATCAACCGCAACAGCAGCAGCAGCAGTGCGACACATGGCTACTAACGCATGGTTAAGGTACGGTGGAGTCTGTGACCCTGGCCGGCCTTAATTGTAACCTGTGCATGAGATGTGTGATGGCCTCCTGCTCGCTTCTTGTACAGTGTCTCCCCGCTCTCCGCGCTCCTGCCGTTGCCAGGCAAAAGAAAGCGAGAAGCATACCGCGGTACGGTAGCATCCGACCAACCGTGAAGGAATGGAACGATCCTCACAGGTCGCGGCCAAGGACAAGTTCACGATGAACCACCGGTTCGGTTGGATGTGTGGCGGCTTATAGCTGTGGTGGAGTACGATTTGGTCTTTTCTTTGCTTTGCTTTTTATTATCGCTTCAATTACCTGGTGCCGATGAAGGCACAGGGTAACTCCCCGTGCGGCAAATGGTCCAAATTAAGTTCGGAATAGCTCGAGTGCATTGTTCGACTGTGTTTGTGATTTGCAAGTTTAAATTGATTTACTTTATCAATGTTTTTGTTGTTGGCACTTTAACTATTTTTTAAAATTTAATTACTGGTTATTGTTATTTGCTAAATCAATAAATAATTGAAGACGGAGTTTCGTAGTAATATTACATTCCATGATTACTTGCAATATTACGTACATTACATTATTACAGTATTATTTTCTTCAAAGCATTGGAGCACCCTGTAACGATCCACCGTCTGGAATTCGATAAAAACGAATGAAACCCCGTAATATAGATCATTGACCGATTTGCGTCGTCTCGCTGCAGATGACAGACCGGCTTGAACCGAACCAGTGCGTAAAGTTACGGAAGTGAACGTTTCGCAGTGTAGCCCCACCGGCAAGTCCTGACGAACGACCGATCGTGAACGATAGCTTTATCTCGCAACGACGGACCACGCGCGATCGGTCGCTAGCGATTGTACCCTTGACTTTATGTTTACCCAAGGTTAGGCACATCGAACCTATACGATTGATCGAGCGCGTTGCCAGTTGTTCTGGAACCGCCGATGCACATGGCCATAGATGGGGCCTTCGGAGAAATTTCTCTTGTCCGTACCCACCAAATATGGATATTACGATACATAGACGGTGGACACCCGTCGAGACAATCGCAGTTTACCACGCTCGCTGTTGCTAGTGGAGACAAAAAAGAATACTTGGAGAAGATTTGTACGGGCGTATTTGTCTTCATTGACAAAACGTTTCCTATCTGAGCAGTACGGTTCAAGGTCAACTGCATTCTCCAGATGTTTACGTATGAAAAATTGCACTCAAAAAAAAAACGGGTGATGAAGTGAACCTTGGTTCACAAGCACAAGATTTGAAAAACAAGGATGAATGAGTGTGTGTTTTTTTAATTAATCATTTTCTGTTATACCTATATTACTTAGTATTCTACAGGTTTTATGTGAAGCTACCTTATTTTCTATCATGTAGTTAACATGTAGAAAATATGTTAAAAATGTTAGTACGTTCGCCCGACTGAAAAAATCTTGCAAATCTCGGCTGGACCATTTTTTCCGATGCAACATCCACACAGACTATTTTTCGTTGTTAACTGTAATGTTTTTGTATGTCGACGTTTTTAGTGTTTATATAACATAATAAGAAGAAAAAAACTATGAAATATTGGCGCAAAATCTAAATCCATTTATTAACCGGTAATACCGGTAGATACCACATTGGATTGCAAGTAGCAAGCATGCTTGCATACGACCTATATCACAGGGTGCTCACTATCGCAAAGGTGGATGGTTATTTATAAAGTGAAATTAGCTTTCGTGCGATAAACGAAATATATACGAAAAATGCGTGTTTAATAATAAAACAGAAAATTTAATGATATATACTACACACAAATAAATGTTCAAACATTTGAAAACAGAACGAGTGATTGCCACGACACCCTGTCCGAAAGGGTGAAGTATTGAAATCGATGCTTTATACCTACTTTGACAATAGGACAATCAACTCAAATGCAACCGAACGCCGATTATCCGGGTGCCATTTAACCGGAAATCTAATTATCCGTGCTGCTCGGCAACAACAGTACCAAAGGAAATATTTCATATTCGTTACCGGCAAAAACAAAGGGTTCATTAGTATTAAATAAAATGTGCTAAAATTCTAGAAACAAATAAAGCTCATCATCAATGAACTACTGTTGATAAAAATTGGATATTTTCGTTTCGTTCGATTATCCGGCAATGATCAAGTCCCGTTGAGCACAGGTAATCGGCGTTCTACAAAAACCATAATTTACATAGAGATTCAAATTTTTCTTGGAAGAAACTACTTCTCCGTAACATTCTTAGTCCGATCTTAGTACATTTACATAGAGTAAATGCAACAACATGATCATAAACAACATGCCATGATTTTTTTTACGTAATTTGACCCTTATCACTACGCCTTCAAACAACAAAACATCAGCATCCAAAAGTCCTTCGTCTTCTTATCTGATCTAAGACTGGACGTAGTCCAGTTACCAACAGTGTGCGATTAGGAATCGGATGAACCAGTCTATTGGGCGGAGAAGAGCCACTTTAATTTCAGCAACCCGCTTTTCTTAAACAAACGTAACAGAAGTATGGCTGAATTGAATACCGAATTCCGTGGCTACCGATCACCATTAAGCACTCGGTATGCAAGCAAAGAAATGCAATACCTGTTTAGCGACCAGCACAAATTTTCCACTTGGCGTAAGCTATGGATTCTGTTGGCGAAAGCCCAAAAGGTACGTCCGTTTGTGTATCCGGTGCATTATCCTGGATGTTGTCTCACATATGGTATTTCTATTTAGGCGTTGGGTTTGGACATTAAGGAAGAGCAGATTCGAGAGATGGAAAAACATGTCGAGGACATCAATTTCAAAGAAGCTGCAGCCGAGGAAGCCCTCACCCGTCACGACGTGATGGCGCACGTGCATGTGTTCGCCAAACAGTGTCCCCTGGCCGCTCCCATCATCCATCTCGGTGCAACTTCGTGTTTTGTCGGCGACAACACGGATCTGCTCGTTCTGAAGGAAGCGCTAGACCAGTTGTTACCTAAGCTGGTTGGTGTAATCAAGCAGCTCGCAGAATTTGCGATGCAATACCGCGATTTACCCACCCTTGGTTTCACCCATCTGCAGCCGGCCCAGCTAACTACGGTCGGAAAACGTTGTTCGCTCTGGATTCAGGACTTACTGATGGACGAACGTGCACTGCGCACTTGTCGGGATAACTTGCGGTTTCGCGGGGTTAAGGGCACGACTGGTACGCAAGCATCTTTTTTGCAGCTTTTTGCCGGTGATAGCGCAAAAGTGCGTAAACTGGACCAAACCGTCACAAAGTTGGCTGGGTTTGACCGGTACTACGCTGTAACGGGCCAGACGTACTCGCGCAAGGTTGATCTGGAAATTGTGTCAGCTTTGGCCAGTCTCGGTGCAACCGTGCATAAGATGTGTTCTGATTTGCGTTTGCTGGCCTCGCGGAAGGAGCTGGAGGAACCGTTCGAAGAGACCCAAATCGGTAGTTCGGCCATGCCGTACAAACGCAACCCGATGCGTTCGGAGCGTTGCTGTGCCCTTGCGCGCCACATGATTACATTGCACGCGAACGCTGCGAACACGCTGGCCGTACAGTGGCTCGAGCGTACGCTTGATGATTCGGCCAACCGACGACTAACACTTTCGGAAGGATTTCTTTCCGCGGATGCTTGTATGCTGACCCTGCTGAACATTTCGCAGGGTCTTGTGGTGTATCCGAAGGTGATCGAGCGTAATATCGCACAGGAGTTACCGTTCATGTCGACGGAAAACGTTATCATGGCAATGGTGAAGGCGGGTGGTGATCGTCAGGTTTGCCACGAAAAAATCCGCGTACTCTCGCACGAGGCTGGAGCACAAGTGAAACAGCTTGGTAAGGATAATGATCTGGTGGACCGTATCCGGGCCGATCCGTATTTTGAACCGATTCTTGGTCAGCTTAACAGCATACTCGATCCGAAAACGTTCACCGGTCGGGCCGCGGATCAAGTGGATGAGTTTGTTAAGGAGGAAGTAAACCCGATCGTTGCGCTGTACGGAGACAAGGTCGTAACTAAATCAACACAGTTAAAAATCTGATTAAAGAATGAAAAGAATCGGATGGATAAGGCAATAAAGATTTCTCGTGTTCACTTAAGTGCGGGAATTGGGCGAACAATCGGTCTATCGTGTTTTTTTTTTGTGAAATGTTCTAATGATTGTTGTCTTTCCGGTTCTTTGACGAGACGGTAAATCACTGGTCAGGAACCTTTTAACACGTTTGTGATTTTTTTTCAAGAAGTTTTAGATTTTTCGCTATATTTTATTTTACCTTAGCTAGCACGATACAATGTGCGCTGCAGTACGTCGATATATCTAAATTTTCGTACATACAACTGACTAAACAGTACCGGATATTTACCACCGAAGTCTCACAAACGGTTTCTGGTTTAATAAAATGAACAAACAATCTGTAAACTAAACAAACAACAAGGGAATACAACTAACTAGAAACGGAACATCATTTTAAATCAATTTTAAATCGTACCTCCCTTTTATAAAAGTATTCTTAAATAAGGACCACTTAGAAATGAGTTAACCAACTAGTTAAGGATACGATCGTACGGATGGCCTAGGGCCCTGTCCGTAGTGTGTGTCAGGCAATCGGAATTAGTGTCATGCCCTCTAAAATCGTCCCGCACACTATAGCCGATTTTCGGAACCCTCCTGTGGGAAAAGATTGTAATTGCTACTTAAAGTACAATTCGAAACGGGTGCGACAGGACTGGTGGCTGCGAGAGGACGCTCGATAGTCATTGTCTGCTGTGGCACTTGATGATCCGTCTGCACGCCAAGACTACTGTAGATTTCCTTCATCAGAAACAGCATTGTATCCTCAGAGTCCCTGTGAAAAAAGATGAATCGATTTCATTATTATCATTGTTTTCAAAGCGTACTGTATATGTATGTGTGCTTACCAGTAGCACACGTGACTAGTCAACGCAAACAGGTACTCGTTGATAAATTCAAACGGTGCCTCCTGCAGAACATAATCGACACGCCGGGTTTGGTTTAGCTTTCCGAGTGGTAGGGTCGTTTCTCCACTATCGATATCGCTCGTTCCGGACAGGTTGGACGTCGATCCCGTCGTTTCAAATTTCAGCTGATCCTGTAGCACCTTATCTACTTCTTTCTCTATCGCTTTTGAATCGGGCTTTGAACCCATCGCTGTGAGCGCATATACCGTGTCCAACGTATTGCGGAACACGTCCGTAACGCGCTGCCGTAAATCATTGCCCACTCGGAGTACGGTTTCCTTGAGCTCCAAGTGCATCCGTTTGCGGCCCTTGTGGTGTGGTATAAGGACGGGAGCCAAGGTGCTCAGTTCGGGATTGACAAGTGCTTCGATGCGATATGCCACTGGATCGTACGGATGGAAGATGTTGAAGAACCCGTCGCACGTCGGTAGCTTAAAGTCTAGCCCCAATGCATCTATACCGCGTATCGTCACAAACATGCCGATCGGTGACCCGAGGGCAAAGAACATTTTTGGTTGGAACATTAACTGCGGATATGTTATGTACGGCTGACCTGTACCGGCAGGGCCAACTTCATAGTTGATTTGCTGAGAGCACTTGCGCACCAGTGGTCGATGTTTGGCCACGGCATGGTGTGGTGTTAACGGTGACACTGCATCATCATCAGGATTCTCCTAAATGAAGCAACAAGAAAAGATATTAACGTAAAAGCTTGACATGGAAAGAATCTACTGCCAATACAAAGGCTTACCGAATTTTCCGGCTCGCTCGGTTGTTTCTGTTCGGCTCTCTTTTGGTGGCACAGCAGATCGAAAAGAATCAACGACCCAAGAGAATGGCCTGCCAACGAAACGCGTCCGTTGAACGAGGGATTACGCTGGCAGAAAAGTGCATACAATCGGTTCAATGATTTTCCCACCGCGTCTATAATGCTTTGGCAAAACATTGGGCTGGTGTAAAACAGAACATCCAGCAGCGTATCGTTGGTAAAGTGACGCAGCTTCGGAATCGAGGGGAGAGTTATCGACTTTAACTTTTCATCGACACCAGACTCCTCCGAATGTAAATCATCGTGCCAGGAGATGGGTAGGATCTCGACACGGCCAACATCGCCCCGATCAAACGACGAACGATAGTGACTTTGGACAAGTTGGGCCGAAATGCTTCGGAACTCGTCAACTACTTCCTCAACGCGCCGGAACCGTAAATCACATGCCTCACCGATACCGTGCACCATGAACAGCAAATGATCGATCTTTTCTGGTTCATCGTCGTCAATGTTAAACTCGTCGATGCCACGCTTCACCACCCGGGGTCGATTCGTGGTAGAGGGTACCGGTGAGCTGCCACCGCCCCATGTATCGGGGTTTTGTGTTTGCAGGAAGTGCACGATGACGGACGGCCCGTGAAACACGACCGTTTCACCATTGGGGATCGTAACCCGCCGATGCCATTCGCCCGAAGTGGCCGCTTCCTTGTACTCCCGTTCGAGCAGATCGGCGACCTCCTCCTCGTACGGTACAAACCGCGAATCGACGGTTTTGTAGAACCAGGAACATCGCCGTACCTCGTTCGCTGGCCCTTTCCAATATACAGGTGTACGAGTACGATCTTTGATCGATACATCGTACCGTCCACCATCGGTATGTACAATCACCGGCGGATTGCTGTCGTTTTCCACTTCGGTTTCTCCTCTTGCCTGCAGGATCGTCAACCCATCTTCGAGCGCCATTGAATCAGCCATAGTGAATGGAGACCACACACTCTTGCCTTCCACTTCACGCCGGTAGAACCAGTGGTTATATGTCGGACGGTACGCGATATTGGTGGTGCTCGATTCGGCAATCGATGTGCCCGTGTTGGTGGTCGTGGCATCCTGTGCACCGACGCTCGTTGTGGCCATCGCTGCCATGCTACTGTTTCCGTCGTACGTGTCGTAAGTGCGCCCGGTGTCTCGCGAGTATAGTCCCCCGTCCTGATATGCGGACGATTTGAAATCGAACAAATTATCGCTGCTGAATATCGGTTCGTTGGAAGCGTTTTCAATACGTGCCGCTTCCTGTTCACCTTCCTCTTCGTAACGATCGTTCAAGTTGCTAAAACTGCTAACGTTCGATACGGAAGATGGTGATGCAGCAGTAGCCTGCTTTATTGTATCCTGTGGATTACCTTCCGTTGGCGCTAACAAAACTTGTGGAATTGTCGTCTTTTCTACCGGTGCTAGCACGGCAATCGGTGCCACAACAACTGGAGGATCTGCGGCACGACCAAAAAAGTTAAAAAGCGGTACAGATGAAATCGTCTGACCCGTTTTGACAGAATTCTCTTCAACGACGGCTTCTTCCGATACAATAGTATTACTGTTGAAAAAATCAACCGGGTTTATAGCAGGTGTTGGCTCAGGTGTTGAAAATACCGTCTTTTTTGTCTGCTGATACTGTGCTTGCGCGGGAAATATCGAATTAGCGTTCGTTTGCGTTTCTTCAAACAGATTTTCGGCGGTAACACGTGTTTGTATAGTGCTATTAGCAAAGAAATTGGACAAATTATTGCCGTTAGTGTCTTGTGGGGATACTGCAACAAATTTTTCTTCTTCCGGGGTGCGTTTCTGCACCAAGCTTGCACCGGATCCGGAGAGTTCCGGCAAGAAAATGTCTGCAGGTGGCACGGAACCGGGAAAGATTGTCGACGGTTCGCTCAAATTGGAGTTCGGTCTTGGTGGAGGCGAGAGAACGTTTTCGCTCGATTTAGAACGACTATCGACGATAGGTTTGCAGATGGAGCTAGCGATCGACTGAGATGGGTCTGTTCCTAAGAGCGGCTTTGGGAAGATTGTAGTATTTCCTAATGTGGATGTTATGGAGGAAACCGCTTCAATTGCCGAGGTTCCAATGTCCAAAGTATCGAATTGTTTTTGCACTGATTCAACAGCTAATGAAGCAGAAATTGGCGGGAAACTTGAAAAGGTTGCAGTTGTTGCCGCGAGAGGAGTACTTTCTGGTAAATTACAGGATGGCTCTGCTGCAGTGAGAGACTGTTGAACGAATAAAGTACCGTCAATGTGCTCTACCTGGCGTTCGTGGTGGGCAGCAGACGGATTAAATATCGATACCTGGGAGGCCGGTTTAACTTCGATGTTTACCGTTGAACCACAGTTTTCCGATTGTTGATTTGGAACAATTTCTTGGTAAGCTGGACGTGACTGTTGTTGTGGTTGCTGATGTTCTCCGATTCCTTGGTACGTAGAAACTGGAATCGGCACGGGCTGTACGCTGTTTTCTGGAAATTTCGATTCCCAACCAAAAGTGGGTTTTTGAAGTTCTTCCAATTTATCGGATGCTACTGGAACAGGTGTAGTGGGATTAAAAATAGACACCGGAGCTATCGGTAACTCTGCCGAAGCAACAGCTTGTGGGGTAAAAATGTTCGGAGGAGCAACCGATGATGGCACAATCGGTGACCGGACTGGTTCGTCCGAATGTCCGGGTGCTCCCGATTGTCCAGCAGCTAATGGTGGTGGTTGATTCGGTAAAAAAACCGAGCTAGCAACGGAGGGCACAATCGGCGCGAGTGGGTTCTTGTAACGCCCAACGCCCCCTGCGAGACGCGTTGAGCTGTATGGATTGTTTTTCGAAGAAGATGGACCCGATGCTGTGCGAACCGTTGGAATTTGAGCTGGTGAAAAAAACACTGGTGGTGGTGGTGTTGTCTGCGTTAATGCCGCTGGTTGCGATACGGTGGAAAAGGACGATGCGTCAATACCTGCTTCCGAAGAGGGTGTTGTAAAGAAGGAACTAGCTTGAGTCTGTGAAATAACTGGATTTGGTACAAATTCGACCACCGGTGGTGGAGTAAAGAACGACGATGCTGTTCCTTGTACTGTACTATTCAACGATGGTGGAGCTACTAATGTTGTCGGTGTCACTTCTGCCGGTATTCTAACCGGAGCAGCACTCACATCGACGAATTGATCAACGATTGATCCACTTGATATTCCACCAGTAAACGTCGATGGTTCCTCCTTTTTTTCACTTCCGAAACCAGGTTTGGGAAGTTTTTCAAGGATGCTGCTAGGAAGGTAGCTAAAAAGAGAAGGTTTGCCTTTCGGAGGTTCTTCCGCAGAGTGATTAGCTTCCGTTAGTTTGGTAGATTCAGTATACAAAGAACCCCCGACATCAGTTGGTGCTAGCGACGGTGACTGCGCTGGCGGAAGTGTCACAGGTGGTACCGTTGGAGTTTGTAATGACGTTGGTACAGATAAACCAGCCGTATGGGTGGTGGAACTTAGACCGGGGATGTGAGCGTACGTTTTCTTCTTGCTTCCACCTAAACGGTACGTGTTTGATAATCCGGGTGCGGTCGGAGGCGGTAGCGCAGTAGTAGCCGATGGCACCTGTTCCGGATTGTAGAATGTTGGTGGTGGAGGTGGCAGTTCTGCAGATGATTGCTGCCCCGAAAGTTGATAATCGTGCGGTGCTACCACGGATGGGGGATAGGATGGCGGGTCGCACGCGGATGAATTTATTAATGGCACTAACGACGTACCCGCCGCTGGTAGCTCATATGGATTATGCGTACTTTGATATTCCGCCTGCAAACCGTACGCCGATGGGTCGTTAGCGTACGACGACGCAGATAACGATGACGGTGGGGCCGGTGAGTTGCCCTTGATGACACGACTGAAGGTCGAGAATACCGTTGATGCGACGTTCGGTAATTGTGCGGCAAACTGGGCGGTCAGTGCCGATGTCTGCTGCAAATACGATGCTGCCGACGACTCACCGTTGTCTCCAAACTGCCCGGCGCCTGCCCTTACGTCCGTGTCTTCCAGGTCCTGCAACGGATTGTAGTCGATCGTGGGCGGCTGGGGGAAGGATTGCGGTTCGTTTGTTACGGTGAGATCGATTTCGCTGAAACTATCGGTATCCTGTGGTAGCTCCGGAATAGTGCCCGACACGGTTTGTTGCGAGCTAAAGATGGCCGGTTTCGTTGGAGCTGTATGTAATAAAATTGGAGACAAATATTTCCATTACTACAGATGTTGAATTTATTGTGATTAAGTTTACTCTAACATTTTTTTTATTATCTTTGTTAAGTTTATGGTTTATACTAAACCCGCACCACTAAAAATAAAGCACTGTTCGAGACAGTGCGGCAATAACGATTAGAACCGCATACCCTTCACCAAAGGATATTACGTTGGCGCTATTGCGGTGAATAATAATTGCGTTCCACTTTACAGTCGAAGCGTTGCATATATTATTCTGCCTACAGTTATATAAAAAAAAAAACTATTGAATAACATGCAGAGTTGGATAGAACGAGAGAAAGCAGTTTTGCTGCTTGACAAGTAATTATTCAATTATGCTAATACGCTTTCTTCCTTTCATCATCTCGATGGTCATAGAATGAAAGCTACGATACATAAAAGGGGTTCCAGCAATGCTTCCTTGAACTTGCTATCAATACTACTCAATCTAACACATATGATACAAAGTAAGTTACACGCTTCCAACATTACTTTGTTCCGTTCTTCTTCAATCAAATAAAAACTATACTTTGTTAGACTGGAAGCGGATTACGCTACCCTGAGGGACCTTTTTAGAGATAAACATTTGCAATATTTAAGGTTTTTACACCATAATAATTTACAAAATCTAGTATATGTGAACATTGTGAAACTATACGAAAGCGGCATTCCTTTCAACTCACAGACTGTTGACGTTGAAAAAGGTGAGGTAAGCAGTTTCTTAGTACCGCAAATCTTATCGCACAAACGTCCTATAATTGTTTATGAATCATGGTTAAACACTCTCAACCAAAGAGAGAAGCACTGGAAACTCCAATGCAAAATCTGCCCACTACTTATTTTGAAAAGTAAAACCAATTGCAATTGTTAACGTTTCCACACGCGATAAACAAACACTTCCACACCCAGGTTTTGTTGTCATTGACAGATAGGAAAACCCTTCCCAAATGCTGTTGTAAAGGAGGACGAGTTTAACCGTTTGGTTGGAGGTCACTCACTTAAAGGTTAGGAATGTAACAAAGATGGATGAGTAACTTGCTTCTTGGTGATTTTACAGCATATAAAGCATACAATGAATGTATAATAGTGCCCATTGGGTATATAATATTTGAAAATAGCTTCCTGCGCTACTTTTTTGCAGCAAGAAACGACCTAGAACCCGTTCGTTGACAAGAACCGTTGGTGTGTTTGCAGACCGGTAACGACCAGACAAAAACAGCTCGTAACATGATTACCATCGATTTTTCTTCCCCAATACGCCAGATGTAATAGGAGAGAATTCGAGTTTTTTAATCAAAAATCCACATCCTAGCTTCGGCACCAGATACGGTACCGTGTTGTGATTGTAACTTGATTGTAGAACCACTAACATCAAATCCGGCGTCCGGTGACCAGGCGGCAGACTGATTTGCATTGAATCAATGTCTTTCATTACAAATGGAACAGCAGCGGCACCGGCAACAGCAACCACAACGGCAGCACCAGTTTGGAGACGTTAATAACGTCGATGACCGTCGGCGATCATCAATTCGGTCACCTACCTCGGACTACAACAAACCCCTTCGTCATATTGCCACCCCAAATTTCCTTTCCCGGACGAGATGGAATATCAAGTCCGTGCGCTGCATGGTGATCGATTGCGTGGCAGAACAGAATGTGCATTGGTATTGCACACGAAATTGGGCATCGTTAAGGTGCCCCCGAATTGGTTCGCACCACACGACATCGCCCGTGCGGTAGGTAAGACAAAACAATTCGCACTTCGATCCCCGGGATAGTAGGTATGGCAAGGGGCTGTAGGCTGTGGCTTAAATTGACTGCGAAGGCATCACCAAGACATGGACGGCATGGACAGCCAACTGCAATTTTGGTCACCAGCGACAAAGACGTGCATTAATGCGGCCTCTGCAAATATTTACCGTCCCGCGTCGATAAGATCACCCGCAACACGAAACACATCCCAAGTGAGGTTGGGTTCCAACATTGTGTGTATTATATTTCTCGCGTGGCAAATAATTTGGGTAAACACAAGGCAGTGGCCAGCAGGAACTAGGATTGCTCCAAGATGCCTGAACATTTTGCGACCGAGCCCTCATTTTCAAGATAGTGAATGATGTCATTGTTAAATGCTGTTTGACAACACAACACAAAACACCTTCCAAACTCTTCAACATGTGGGGCGCTCGAGTACGAATTGGCATCAATATAAATTTTGACTCATATTGCACAAATACAACACAAGTGTCCATAAGATGTGCATTACATCGCCTAAATATGGTTGCAAGTTTATTCACCTTCACGATGGACATCCACTTCTTTTGGCATTTTGCCAACCATTTTCAATGTCAAAACTTACAATCCGTGAGCGGTCAGTCACACACCACTGTTTGCGAAATTTTAATCAAAACAAAAATCGAAAACGCCATCGTGTCTATATGCCCACGCAATCGCGCATTGGTGTGCTGCTACTATCGTCTCTTTTTATCCATGTGTACCCTTGCGGCATACTAATCCATCAGAATGCATAATATGTCTTTTACGGAGCTGCGAATGATGCTACTCGGTTTCTGAACCGGCTTTGGGGTTTGTTTTTATTCAAGCATCGAATGCTTTTATAGCAACGGTGGGACCCCCATCGAGAGCAGGAGACAAACACACGAAGCCAAAAAAAAAGAACTACAAGCACAGGGTCAAGATCAAGACGCGGAAGTGAATTATCTTTCTTAGCACTGGATTGCCTGTGCTGTTATCGAATGGAGCAGCCTGGTGGGATGTGGTTGGGTTTCTAATGTTATCTTATTATTCTGGTTTGCGACCAACAAGTCATCGCGATACGCGGACGGAGAGAAATGCCTGTCTAAATTAGTTAAATAACTTCCTATTATACTCATTTGTTAAGTTTGACACTAGTGCGTTGGACGATAAACTAAAAATGACCGGAATCATACTCTAAGGCAATGTTCTAACTTGGTTGCGGGCAACATGTTGCTGGCGAAATATATGGCTGGCGTCTTGGTATGACGTATGACGTTTGTCAGTGTCGAAATTGTATTGCATTTTTACAAATATAATAGTGCCGTGAAAAATAGATTTGTCCACTAAATTTAAACAATTGTATGGAATTGCTGCAAACTTTGGTTAAACAAGAGTCAATTAAACAAGTCAATAACATCATGCCAAACCATAAATTGATAGGTGAGCGATTGTAGCCCACCGGATATGACGCCTAATCCCAAAAGTTGCTAGCAACTTTCATAGACCACCCCGCCAGCAACATGTTGCGGAACTGTGTTGCCCGCAACTAAGTTAGACCATTGCCTAAGCCAGTTTTTTTGTATGCGTTTTGACGTCTACAGGCTTATTCGCTTTAGTGATGGGAAATGATACCAAAGTTGGGATCAGATCGTGTAAATTTAAACGATATCGAGATCGGAGATTTCGTTAGGGATCACAATCCCCATACAAGGGATCACTATTTCTATGTAATGGTGACCCCGGATCGTTAGGGATCATCAGCGCTATTCAACAGTGATCCAGGATCCTTTGATCCCATATTATAGGATTGGATCAGATTTGTTAAGCCTGGATCGGATTGGATCAACCGATCCACATCCAAATTCTCATCACTAATCCGCTTACAGCCCGCCATACAAATGGTAAGATTAGATTGTTTTCCTAATGCAAAGAAAGCAACTAACCCAGGCTCGACAAATGTCAAAACAAAGAACTTTACTAGCTGGTCTAAACCAGGTTAGGCCATATTTACTGTGTGCTAAAAATGTAAACAATTGTTTTAACGAAAACAATAAAAAAGGATTATTTCAGTAATCAGATTTATATTTTGTGGGAAATCAATTGAATTTAAAGTTAAAATAGATTTAAAGTTAGAGATAGAGATACAGGGTAAAAGCTTAAGCTTTCTAACTTATGGTATGATCTGCACTAATAATAATTTGTCAGCAGCTGTCATGTTGCTTGAGCAAACAAGAACCTTTTTTTTTAATAAAAAAATAAAAACTTTGGAGCTATGATCCACAGACGGTGAAATTATCTAGCTAAAAAAATGATTCAATACTCCACTATTTAGTTTTTCACGTTAGTCGGGTAGCAATTAAATCGTCATGGTGTGTAATAATTGTCTAGAAATTGGAACAAATCACCGAAACCCAGCTGGTCCGCCTGATTGTACACGAAATTCTTCATCAAACACACGCGACATTGATCATGAGTTCACTCTCTTTACCATGTTTCAAACATTCACAGCAAACAAGAAACGATCGCCCCAACGTCGACATCAGTTGTTAATCGTCTTTTGGAAGTCGGTGATGGCCAACGTATTCATTTCGCCATTTCTTTATGCCTTCGCACCATCACACAAAAAAGGCACAATCCTATCGTTCGCTCCAAATCGTTCGTGGCCAAATAATAAACAGAACCACCTTTTTTCCTTACCCCTTGTTTTGTTTGTTGCTGCTGCTGCTTTGCATTCTTTTCTCATATTCGCAACACATCGGACCCGGTTCAAGGAATGCGAGATGGAACGCTTTTTGGGCACTGTAAATCTCCAGCTCCCGCAGGACGGTTCCAAACGGTGACCACAGCTGGACAGCATCGAACGTCCACCGTACGTTCGTTATGCGTTCGCAGCGCTCCGGAGAACATGGGGAAAGAATGTTGCGGGCACCGGTTTATACTCTACCCAGGGAGCTGGGACCGAGACCGAGATGAAGACGACAAAAGCCTGGAAACGGATACAGCTAGCATATGCGATATTGCGAGCGCGTAAGGAATTTATTGGTACAACAGCATGAGCAAAACAGGAACGGGAACGAATGGACAACGATTGTGAAGCCAAAACAGAAGAAAAACGTACCAACCGAATAACGCCAGAAGTACCAAAAGAAATCGGGAATGGATGAAATATTTGTTTTTTTTTTCATTGCATAAATGTGTGTTTGTGTGTGTGTGTATGATATATTTTTTGCTTTCTTTATTTCATTTCCTGATTTCGCTCCAAATTCTTTGCGTGCTCATTATTTTCCGTTCTATATGTGGAGGTTCGCTTTTTTTTTATCTCGTGCTTTTATTGAATCGTTTTTGTCCACTTGAAGCATTCGTCCAACCTATCCGGGACCGAATGTTCAGGTCTCTCGTAAATGTTCCTTAACTACCCCCCATCGCCTTCCTCCCCCGAAGGGAAAGGCTAATAAAAACTCAGGAGCAGGTAGCAACCGAAACAGCACGCTGCTGCCCCTCAGGCATGGCACGCGATAAAATAAGAGTAAAACCAATGCCACGACACATACAGCAAACACCTCGTCCTCGAGACCACTTTTCTGGCCACCACAATCACCGGTTTGGCGTTGGTTTTTTGGAAGTTTTGTCTTATTCCGTCGTTTGGCTATCGCGCTCAACCCGTTTTTTTAAATATGTTCTAACTATAGCGTATTTTTTTCTTGGGTAGTAAAAATTAAAGATAAAAAATAATAATGATTGACAAAATCGGAGATAAGCGAATAGCAAAATACATATCTTATATGTTGCATAAAATGTTTTTGACACGATGTATATTTGAAATTTGAGGATGGAATTTGGTGAAAATAGCTATAAATATGTTTTTTTTCTGGATACAACAACAACAACCATCACTATCAACGGTTGGTATCTAAATAATTTTCATTATTTTTGTCCAAATTCCCTTTTTCCAGGTGAAATACGTTTGCTCTAAGGTTGCGATGAAACACGAAATCAAGCATTGAAATTTCATTTAAAAAATGTTCTTTTCCCTTCGAAATCATACAATCCGTGATCCGTAAATCATTCAAGAACGATCGGTTACATGGAAAAGGAAAAATAGAAGAAAGGAATAAAAACAGAACAAACTTTAAAAAATGTAATTTGCGCCAGCACACCAGGAAGCCTCAATTCGGGAGCAAAAATATGCCCGTAGGTGCCTACTGTTTCATTCCACAATCGCCACCTCTACACGCATACACAGTACCCTCGATAAAAAGATTAATTTTCATTTGGCTCCCGGTTTTCATTTCGGCACAGCCCGAATTGAGCAGCATCTGTACTGCCAAACAAGAATGAAATGTGTTTTCACAACAACGGCAGAGAAAACTTCCGAGATGGTTATCATGTACGCTTGGTGCGTACAACGTAACGTTGGCACATTTCTGCAATTCCAGATCCTTGGTGTGGCTTTGATTACCATTTGATGGAAGTACACGGTTCCCCATATTCTAACACTGTATAATTTTTTATTTTTGTTTCTCTTCCTCCGAATTTTGCTTCGCTCCACTAATGTATGAACGCATGTATGATTTAAAGCCCCAAAACCTTTAAAAAACAACGGGCGATCATTTCGATACCATGCCCCGAAGGGATAGCCCCAAGATCATTAGATATTTCTTCTTTTTGTATAGAAACTGTCTGCTCCTATTGTAGTTTTTATTCAAATTTAAGGTCCCCTTACTTATGCTCCTGTTCTTATGTTCTGTGAAACGAATCGAGGTAAATCTGAATGTTAAGAATCGAAAGGAAGCTAATGTGTACTTTCGGGGAAAAACTTAAACTGTATATCGTGGCACGTTTTACTTTATTTTTTCCCCTTCAGCATACAGAGATCGAACGCTAAAGGCACACATGCAGATAGTTGGCCCCATTAGGTTGGTCTCAAGGACACCGCGGCTCGTGAAGGTGTGGATGGCTATTGCACCGGCTGTTACCGTGCTGCTACTGCCAACTAGACGCGGGGAAGATCGTTAAAATCATTTGCAAACGGGGAATCACTAATTTTGTCCCAAAATATATGAATATGGCCACCTTTACGGCAGTTTTGTTCTTCTTTTCACAAAACCTGCTTAATTGCTTCAACTGTGCCACCACGGGGTTTTGTGGCTGAATCGCCTCCACTTATCTGGTTGCCCACCAAACATCTGCGGTGACGTCAGCTACGGCAGCGGTGTAACATCGACGATCCGATCTTCACCAAAGGCACTTGACTCGAATTATTCACCATCGCATCGAATCTCCATCAATCATGCATGGGGATAGGAAGAGAAACAAACGGATACGCACGTACACACATACGGGCCAGAGTCGCTGTTTGTGACCCTTGGGCACCCATTTAGCCTCATTCATGCTTCGTTTTGTCGGTGGTTCTCGTTGCTTTTACAAAACCCATTCCAGTTGACCGTGGCCGACCGTGAACAACAAATGTTCCAAACCGATCGACAACTTCGTTATTCGCTCTACCCCTGTATAAAGGGACGAATGAATGACCAGCGGTGTTGTTGAAAGTTTGATCATTGATCTGGCGAAGAAGGAGTACCTATAGAGTCGCGGACAGATGGACACAGATTTGACAGGCGGAGAAATTGATGTTTAAGGACACTTCAGACTTGGAACGCCTTCGATAACAGTCAATCAAGCTTCATCACATTGGTCGATTCAACCCTGTAATTATCCATCTTGTTAAAAAAAAAACAAAGCACGAAAGGAAACATCAGCTAGTGTATAAAAATATTTTTTTCCAATTTCACTGATATCACCAATATCCAGCGAAATCAATTCTTACGCGGTGAAGTTTATAACAATACTTAAAATAGGCTACTGACATTCCATAGACTAATTTTTGCATGACTAATAAAATCAACAATAGGTTATGACTTTATTTGCCATTCCAGGGCTCAGCCTAGTACGCTTACCTTGAAAACTGAGCTATCCATCGCTTAAATGTATCGTTACCAACGTGTTACACTATGCACAGGAGATAAAAAACCGTGTGCAAGGAATTCATAGCGGCACACAAATATGAAGCAGTTTTCGAGCACCCTTTGACTGATTTTCCTTCAAATTATCTTCTCCTTAACGTACGTTAATCTCTCGCCCACACACACACACCCACCTGTAAGCACACAAGCAAACATCACAATCTTATCAGAGCATTTCCGTCATTTCCCAAGTCCGCCCCATTCCATTTGCCCTTCGACAGGGCATACCATTAAAAATAGTTTTCCACACCCTATGTGTCGAAAGTTGCGCAACACGTTGTACTTTCATTTTCGCTCTCTGTCTCGCTCCTGCGCGTGCAATAATGAGTTGATTGTTTTTCAATGTTAAATTTGTTATCAACTCGTTCGGAAGTGCTTTTTGACTCATCTAGGTGTTGTCATGGCCGTTCCGTGGAACAGTAGGGCGTAATGTCAGTGCCGAAAAGGTTGTTGGTTCGTGCAATGGCACAGTTGCCCCCCCCCCCCCCCCTTCCCCCGCGTTCTCAAGTGCGTCAATGAGCAAAGGAATCAGTTCAGTACACACCCCAAAAACCAAACTGCTTCTTGCTACAGCGTGAACGGAAACACTTACCGTACTATTGTACATTGCGATGATTTGGTTATACAGTGTGACCGCACGTTATATATCGCTGTGGGTTTAGTATGTTTCTAGGGTTGGATGCACAACACGTCAAACCGCTCCGAGCAGGACCGAACCCCCAGGTCCGTTCGGCGAAAGGCAAAAAAAAAAAGGGTTATTCTCGCCTACTCTTTCATCTTTCAGGTGAGTTCTCTCCTTCCTTCGAAATCCACCCTGATCCACCCGTGGATAGGTTATACAATATGGAATGGCGACAGAACTCGGTACGGATTACCGAATTGTTCACGCCAGTTTATGATCGATCGTCACTTCGACCGGACACAGCACAGGAGTACACGCGTGTGAATTCGAGTGTACAAAACTAAGTTAAAAAAAAGAGCATCACATCCACCGCGGTTCAAAAGTGCAGTGAAGTTTGTGCATATTTTGTTTATTAACAATGATGAGTGCAAACGTATGTGTATTAGCAATCCGTTTTAAAAGACCAGTGAAGTGAGCGTTTTCGCTAACATTTAAAGTCTTAAATAAGTCTCATTTGACTTTTACACACTCGGGCTTGCCAGCTGCACGAAACGAAAAACTCAGTTCACAAACAAGCGACGAACCTCGCTTCATTGCGTTTGTTGGATTTAACGCCGGAGTAGCGTCGTTTGACGACGTTGTTTTTTTTATTCAGTTGTGTTTCCTTCGGGTGGTTTTCATGGTTCATGAGAATTGTAGAACCTTTCACAAGTCGTCTTACGTAACGGGCGTAGACGGAACAGCCTCGGAAATGTAGTTAACAGCATGAAACCTGCTGGTAGCACTACCACCGTGCGCCTCCATCGAGTGCATAAAAACCGAAAGCGATAGCTGTGGATGCAACACTGTACGCTTCTTGTTGCACCATACACAGTCTTACACTTGCTAAAAAAAAAGGAAAAGATTCACTCATCTTTTTTGAAACGTTCGATTAAACACAGCAAACACTACCCCCCAATCGTCACTCTCGGTCCGTCAAGCTCAGACAGCCGATCATTTATTAAAAGGCAGTGAAGTTACTTGATGATGCACGTTTTAACTTAAACAATGCCCACTCACAGGTAAACACGACAGCAAACAGGCTGCCACCAGCATGCGGCACTGGTACGGATGCACTACCGCAAAGCAATTAGTCGCTGGTGCTACCATTGAGAGGGAAGTTGGCTTTAAATTTACATACAAGTGCGACTAGTTTGTAGGGCGAACATTCAGTTGATACTGTTGAATAGCAATGCGATTCTTTCAAGAGCTGCATAAAATTGCTGGCAGTTAAACTTTACGAGCTCCAAAACAGCTTAGTAATAGAACTAACCGTTTAATCTCTAACTTCAATACATGCAATATCGCAAAAATTTGTCATAATTTGCATTTCATCCAAACTGTTAGTATAGCATACCGCTTCTAATTTCATTTTGTTTTTGAATTGTGATACACTCGATGACGTTTATTTCGCCATTTGGCACTGCATATTCGCGTTCGCGCTATCGTCATCCCGGAATGACAGCGTTTTCCGCACAATCCGTACAGAATTCAATCCTATCGGCTACCTGTTGATGATCTGGCCCTGATTAACCAATCATAAGCGGTCAAAGTAATCGCACTATCATCAGTGCACCATTGTGTTGTGATGCACCATATAGTGCTTACTGCCTACCTTAGTCTCCCATTTTATACACAACGATTATTTTTGACGTGTTTCAAATGTGGCTTCATATTTACCACCCAGATGAAATATTACCATACTAGTTATTTTTTTAAATTGAGCTGATAAGCATTCGACATTCCAAAAAAGGCCATAAATTGAATATTTTATTATATTTATAAATCAAAAATATTATTATTATGAATCTTCCACTGTACGACTAGTTTAAATAGTGACTGTTTGTTAATATAATTCATTGTAGAAAAAAATATTATTGAATCTTATCTAACACAACAATCAAAACCCATATAATGCTTTTTCAACTGCACAAATTGCAAAATAGTAAATAGTGTTGTATCACTAATTCTGAGCATTCAATCACTTTGTACACTAAGTGCTAACTATTCAATAAAACTGTATATATTCTCGTTAAACCCAAATGCAAATGTTTCGCTCGGCTTAACTCATATGCCAATCAATCATTATGATTTTCCCCATTCAACTGGTTAATTACACGTGCTATTCAAACCAATTAACGATACGGTATCATCTACCGTTTATGGATGGAAGGTTGCCCCTTCCTTAACGGAGAGACATCACGTGAAACGAAGAGCTTTCAAAGTCACTGCCGACCGAGTAACCTCCGATCAAGGGTGATCTATAGTAACATAGACAACATCAGCAACCACAACAACACATCATGTCTAGAATACATTTTAAGTTACTGATTCTCAGGTGTGAAACGAAGCAACAAATAATAGAACGCACAGCTTTTGAAGCTGGTTTGCACCGGTACACCAACGGGTGCGTGGGGATGCGTGCTCGCGAGGAATTGGTAATTAAATCTTTCCACCTAGCGCCATTCCAAACCACACGCAAAACGATTTTAAACGCAGCCGGATAGAAAACGTCAGACGACTTGATCTTGATGCAGGCACCTCGAACATCAACATGATCGGTCTCCACCCTACAGCTATTTACACCGAACCTCATTACCATAATTCGGAAAACTGGTACGATGAGCTTGAGTCCCCGAAAATGCGAATCAATCTTATGCGAGACAAGCTGTGCAAACTGAACCGGTTCTCTCACAGCCCTGCTCATTACGACGAAAGGAAATGTAGAGCGCTCTCCGAATGTGGCCTGACGAGGGACACTAACGAGGATAGTATAGAACTTATGGTGGCACCCGTTCTGCAGGGCAAATTCGCTTAATTTGTCGGCGGAAAGCTAATGTTCGTTGAATGTAAGATTGGTTGAGACAGCGCGCGAAACTGCAAAACATAATTTAACTAAAACGCCCGGTCCTGAAATGACTATGTTCATCAGGTAACACGAATGAGTTTTTGGAATATTGGTAGCTTGTTTTTTTTTCGTGTGGAAGGCTGCACCTTCAAACTTCCATACTTTACTGGCCTTTAAATGGCAACTTTGCCGCCTGTAATGGAAGTGCTGAGTGTGCAAGCGGAATTATGTAAGGCACTATCTAAGTGTAACGACAAACAACGTTAATTATTGTGCGCACCTTTTTTGGGAACACCTTCGCAGTTTCCTCCCATCAAGACCATTGAAAGAGCTTCACAAGTAGTATTTCAACGTTAGCTAATTTGTTTTTGAACTTATGTTAGTGTATTTAACACACAGATCGTAACAATTAGCACATAATTCGATCTAAAATATTGCAGAATTTAAAGTAAGTGTCAGCAAACAGATCATTATTGTATGTTTAAAAAAAACATAACATTCATGTCATAACATTCAGTCAGTATGTAAATCGATTAATAACATCATCAGAATTCAAGTTTCTTTCAAATAAACGATTTTACACGACCAGGACAAAAAGGCTTTCTTTTTTTTTCGCTCCACAAATGAACACTTGTACGAATGAATCGAGACGAATGGATGAACGTCGCCCCGAAACGAACGAGGCTGCGTACGGTTCGAACGCAGCCGAAGCCAAACAGCAGCCCCCGAAGGCTCCGCACACCATTGTACGACAACCCCGCGCGCAGGTGTGGTGTGGGAATGGCATCAGATTGAGCATGCGAGCGAACGAGACAAGCTCGTGCTTGCGGACGGAATGTTGTGCTGTACGGGATGGGGCGAAACGGAACGCGAACAAACAGCAGAACAAAATTCCTGCTTAATATCGTTCGCTTTCAGTTTCATTTTAGCACCCGGCCGGATTGGAGGTGTTCCGCAGCACGTTCGCAACTGCAATGTGTAGTAGTTGATCTGCTCGTGTCTAAGTCAGTGCAGCGTCACAATCGCCATTCGTTAGTGCACCAATATACAACACGTGTAAAATTTTAGCTTGTGATCATAATTTTGCGCCTGCCACTATCTGCCACCAGTAAGCTGCCAGGATTCGTCTTTACTTAAATGTGCAACTCGAAAGCTCATGATAGTCTGTGACAGATGTACTGTGTACTCAAGTTGCTTTATTTTTCTTCTCGCCGATATCTGTGTGTGTGTGTATGTGTGTGTGTGTTTCACGCTCCAAAAAATACAGCAGCTTTTTGTGAAGCTGGGTCATGTTTGTGTCTACAGCGAAAAAAAAAAAGAAATGCCAAAACCCCATGCCACGCTTCAGGCAAATGTTAATCTATTTTTTGTTGACCTGGTACGCTTTTGCGAAATAAGGAAAACAGTGCTAACGAGGCAACAATAAACAAGAATATTGAGAGAGTTCGGAACCACAACCGTTCTGGCGTGCTAGTGAAGTGTTTGAAGCGATATATTCGAAATCTGGTTGTTGGTGCTTAAAGTGATCGATTGTAGTAGCTTGCAAATAAGCGTCACAAGTCGAATTGGAGTTGCATCTTTCAACTCACCTCCTCCGCGCTTCGACAAGCAGCATTTCTTCGTTGGGAAGTAATCTATCCGTTTTATTATATTTGCGTAGCCAAAAAGTACGGTCGGTGCATAATATCGAGTGAGTTCCACGTTTTATCCGCAAGATGTTTCCCTGCAGGCAGTACGCGTATCGTTTGTGAGTGCCGGAGTTGTGTGTAACCCGTAGATAAGCGAAGCAACGCCGAACCTTGATCACCACCGATCACCGATCCGAAAGGTGAGGTGCGTTTTGATCAACGTTTCTCACTGCCTGCTCCATCGCATTACTTTGCACGCTACCGCGAGAGCGCAAAAACACATTGCACACGTTCGGGCGTATTCGATTCACCACCACGACAACCGCGGAATGCAATCGATCTGCGATGCGTGGTAACGGCAGCGACTTTGTCTGTTTTCTCCACATGCAAGTATGATCGAGAGCTCTAGCCTAGGACACACCGCGCGATTGGTTCGACCGACCGATCAGAGCGGTCTCGTAGTGGAGCCCGGGTGTACACTTGATATGCCCCCGGCCTGGTATCTTGGCGCGTGGGTGCGTTGAGGCTGACGAAAGCAAGCCAGTTGCAATTGCAGGAGCACGATAGCCGCTGCCGGGTTCCATTCGCTTGACATGTACGCGCGCAACCAGCGATACGGATCTGATCCGATACAATAGTGCACACGCGCCTAAATACGCGCTACCTTCTGCTGATGGTGTCGCTGTTGTATGTTGCATTTAGACGACGAAATTGCATCGCTACATAACGTCAGAAGGTATTAGTCTCACTCATTGGTGGCTTGCGTTATCATTAGTGCGTCTCATCGGTCGATTTCGCCAACAACATGAGGCTTCGTTTTAGCGATTGATTTGTGTTCCCCTTTTTTATTCCCTTTTGCCTTCAAGTTACGTTAGCGATTTTTATATTCCTTTTTTCTCCCGAATGGAAGTCGTAAAGTTGTCCATCCGGCTGGGCAACGTGCTGCTCCCGTAGCCCAAAATCTACCCCGAATTTCGGCACTTCCAGCGCTTGACGTCGTTTAATCGCGCGGCTTTGATCACCCGGAGGGGGGTTTGCTTTCGCCAAACACGCATACCTACAAAACACACACAGTGCCATACACACATTCGAGCAGCTCGAATCAAAGGAAGTGAAACACGGCGGGCAAAAATCCTTCTGCTGCAGCTTCCAAAAACCAGTACCGCTGCCGGTTGATCATCAGGCCGGAGGTGCGACCGGTTTTTATTTTGTTTTTCACCTTTCGGGAGGGAGAGAGATTGGTTGCAAAATTAACGCGACTGTCATTGCCATCTCTGCTGCTCTGAACAGATATTCGTTCCCGCCGATATTCGTTCGCTTCATTCCCGGCAGGAAGCGACTGTAGCAAAAGTAGTCCCACAAAGACATATCTCGAAGAAACAACATAAAAAAAAACCACCAACTGTTCATAAAATATCCATCCCCATTTCCATGGCACCGGAGAACTTCTTCTGTGTTTGCTACCAAAACACACCGAGAATTCCACAGCATCATTTCAACAGCCCAAAAGCAGCTCCTCAGCATTCCCGTGCGGGAAAGGATGAGCGTGCAACGCTTGTGCCATAAATGAAAGCCCACGAAAAGTTGCGCACCCGTATGTTCCGGAACCATTTCCAAAACAAAAGCCCCACACACCCGAGCCACACTGTACTGTATGACAGCACACAGTACAAAAGAAATAACCGTTTTTGGACAACAAGCTTGTCCGACCACAACGGGAATGACCATGCGGTTGCACGTTACGGTACATTCCACTGCTTTTAACAGCTCCTTCTGGTACGAACATAAACAAAACTACACATTGGCTATGCCAGTGGGGAACCATCCTTAATGGCTGGGACTTGGCGAGCATATAAACCCTCGGGTGGGCCAATTTTGGGACAATGAGTGCCCGAAACAAGTACCCTTGGCGGAGGAAGGGTGCGATGATGAGCAGGACACCGAACCACGTATGGTAGCGGTGGCTCAATTAACGTGCGCCCTCGTCCCACACGAAAACCGGGCGGTAATCGTTTGGGAGACTTTCTTCCTTATCAGCGCGCTCACGGAGGGAGTCCTTTCCGTTGGTGGATATTATCTCAGCACACTTTTACTGCGTTGATGGTTATTTTTTTTTATTTTTATGAAAACGGAAGAGAGATCGAATCGTGATCAGCAACCGGTTCACTGGTGAATGGTTATTTTTGGTACCAAGAGAGAAAAAAAAAACAAAACCACACATCAGATGATGACGCATCAGGTATGCGTGTGGACGAACGCCATGGCCAATTATATCTTCTTGACCGGTTCATCGTCCTTACTCCAAAAATGCTTTACATACATGCATCCCAGTCAAACATTCGAGCCATTTAAGGTTTAGGGTACCCATTTACAATGCACTACAGTGCATGCTAACATCACATCACCAAATGTCCTCCACCCTAACGGCGAGAAGCAGTTCGATCAGTCGACTTTACCTCCACCGTACTGTTCCACTGCAAGTTTCGAATTGGTTTTGCTGGGCGTGTGAATTGTTTTCCTAATTAAGGTCATCGTTGATTATAGAGCCGGAAACTCCCGAAAACCCGAACAGTTCGACTACAATGTGCCCCGATATACCGGAACCAGACGAGATAAAAAAAATACATGCGGCTGCTGAATGCATGAGAGAGATTTTGTCCATACAAACTCCCATCTGATCTGGAATTTTGCTAGCAAAGCGGACCGGTTTTTGACGAAACGAGATGATCCTCATCTATCACATGTGTGCAGGTGACTGTAAACGTTTCAAACCGGCACAAAATCTGTGATCTATCAACCATGTCTGCGATGCATTTTGATCGTCGAAACCACCTGAAATATCATTTAACAGCTATGGCTTATTAACAGTTGGCTGATCAACCAGTTTAACTGCAGATAATCAAAAAAATTGTAAAGTTCATTATGATTCTTGCATAATAATTTAAACCCAATCAACTATTGTCAACTATGTCTAACTATTGATTGTTCCATTTGGGACGGCCCGTACCAAAATCCCATCCGGACCAATTTCCCGTACACAGGCCTGACTATCCAGCTACGGGTAAATAAAGTCACAGAAAGCCAGAAATGGCAGGCCTCTAGACCTCTTGAGGTTGTTGTGCCGATAAAGAAGAAGAAGATTAATTGTTTCATAATGAAAAGTGAGTGCCAACTTTTGCATAACGAACTTGCCAACAATGGTTCTATGTATTCATGCATCTTTGTTCAGTAGCAAAGAATTAAAAAGTATAAAACAATAGATACATTTTATTAAAATAAAGAAATCAGTTTTCCTCTACTACATCATATCGTAGATAGTAACTTTAACATAAAAAACATTTGTCCAAAACATTTCTGAGCGTCCTGGTAATAAACCAGCTACTTTAATCTTTTCGATTTTCACTGCTTGCCCATCGTACCTCGATGAGAAATATCATCCATAAAAAAAAGAAACATGCGAAATGCATTTGAAATTAATATTTCTTTTCTCAAGGACACATCAGCACTAACATGGCTTGTGTCCAACGGGGCCAGAGCGTATCTGCGTAACCGTTCCACCAACCGGGTACCACCGTCGTCTTTCATGCTCGGTGGAAGTATCCGAGCCGCATATACATATTTTGTGTGTACATTCTTTTCAACACCTCTTCACCCATTTCCCATCGGTACGGTTGCCACCGTTTACGGATCAGCACAACACCGCCGACAGAAAAACACACACACACTTGTCCTTACGTAACCGTCTAGCGGATCATTATTATCGCACTTTTTTTCAACTTTTCTGCCGCTGTTTTGTTTGCATCCCATCCACCAAGAAAAGATCAATTACATGCTCTCGGCGCATACGTGCGCGTTCCATGCGAACCGCCTTCAAACAGCATCTGTGGGAGAAAAGACCAACCCGCATCGGAGGCTTAGGCAGCCTCTTCACTTAGACGTAAGTCTAGCAGAAAGAGAGAGCGAAAAGGACAGAAAGAAAAATAGAGAGAGAGACAGAGAGAAAGAGGTCTTGTGCGTTGACCGTCAGCGACCACCAACCGTTCATTTACCATCATGATCAGCCGCATAAACATTGAAACATACCAACGAAACCGCCGCTTGCGCTCACAATCACATTCAGGCGCCGTTTGCACCGTGGTTCGTGGGAGATTTTTTGTTCACTCCGCTTGTTTTAAGGAAGGAATTTTGTTTACCACACGTCTCAATGTACCATGTCTCCACAACCCCGCTCGAACAACATCCAGCCGAGATGGGGGATATGTTGTTCGGCAAACGACTTAAGTCAGTGTGGGTACTGGAGGCATCAAAAGCTCTCCTTGTTAGTGGGGCCACGAAGTTTACCCAACAAGTCATTTTTGGAGAAGAAGTTGTTGTGCGGCATATAAGATGCCGGACTTCCATTTGAAGAAAGTTGGCTATTAGCGGGCCTGGTAGGTTAATTCCAAAGGTTATCGTCGATCACCGATGAAACGGGCAAAGGGTTGAAGAGCAACTCAGCGTAATGAAGAGGTCAGTCAGGTCAGGTGATACTCATGTGTAGGCCATAAAACCGTACTTATCGCAAAGATGTTCACCCAAAGTCGTGCGCGAGCAACCTAACGGACATACGTTTGGAAGAACCGTGGTTTTATCTGTATATTGACGATTGAGCAACCATGACCTCGACGCAAGCCTAGACATAACCAGGAAAACGAATTCCAGACGAATAGCACATGGACATACGTTACAGTACCAGTAATTCAATGCTTATTACTATGTTTTATTATTAAACTTAAGCATATCACTTGGTACATTTGGGTGCCAAATAACTCGTAAGATTACCTTTTTAATCAACTATTAGCCTCGTGTCATCGCACTTCGGATGACCTATTCAAATCTATATCATTTCGGTTACGTCTTCAACAAGCAGCACAAAGATTACGACAAAAGACAAGATCCTTCAAAGCACCCTACATGTGGGATGCGTGACACTGTCAACCTACTGACCTCTTCGAAAACTCCTCGGTCGGGGGCTCCCAACACGATCAGATGAACGAGCACCAAGGCAACGAATGAACTGTCGAATTCACGATCGTATTAGGATCGAAATCTCTAAGGGTTTTGAATACCATCACCATCGACCATCTAGCGGTGAGTTACTTTCTGTGCGGCATACCGATTTGATGACCTACTCCAATGAAATACGCTTACACTGTTCACTTTTGGGACCGGTTGAGCCGGCCAAATAGTGCGATGCGATTATAAACGCAACTCGACAACACACCCTGATTGGGTTTAAATCTTGACGATCGGTGATTCAAGTCACGGATAGCCAGTAGCCAGGGCAAACCAAGACCGAAAAAGGCTGTAGAACCAAAGGCTGTTAGAACAAGCTTTAACAGCGTAAGTTTTGAACAGAAACAGAAAGTTAAACACAGTGCTGCGAAGCCACTCTTTGCCGCTCAGGCCGCATAAGTAAACCAAAAACTGTTTAATCTACCATCTTACTACATATATGTTTGTAAAATTTACTTCAGAATATTTTCCACTTTCAAATATGCCTTTTTTCGATCTGTTGCATTTTTCTTGAAGATTGGACAGTGTCCATAAAAACCATAAATATGAAGACCACCATGATTGCAACAAAGTTTGACATCATCCAAAGAAAGGTCAAAAGGTTTGGGACATGGGTTGTGGATGATTTCTTTTATTTAAAACGACCATGCTTTTTTTTCGTAGAGGATACTGAAGATAAGATCAAACATTTTATATACCTCTCGTCCAAACAAACTGAACTGCAAGGTTATAAGCCAGTCCGGATGCCAATCGCTTCTTTTATTGGTATAATATAAAGAATATCAAAACATGGCCAAGCTCAAGCTTGCCCGAAAAGAGCCGCACATATGTCGCATAAGCCAGCTTCGAGAAGATTCGCTTTCCAAACCAAACTGATGCCTAAAAAATCGATCTGCGTTAGAATTTATCCGTGGCAAGGCGTGATCTTCTCCTACCGTGAGCCGAATGCCAATTCGATCTTCTCCCCAGATTCCCTATGGCCGCCACTCCATAATCCTCAACGCAACCATCACAACAGTCCCTTCTCTGCCGCGCGTCTGCCTTCGATTGCCGACAGCCCTTCCCCTATTGGATTGGAGACCGGTTTTTCGGGGGGACTTTTTCGTATCATTATTGTTCAAGACTTGTTGTGTTGTCCACCACCGCGCACCGGTTCCACCGGGTCACACATTCGCGCGACAGTGTTTCAGGTGCAACATTCGTCATTCCGTCCGGTGCGGTCGATGTGGCGAGAGTGAAGCGAAAACTTGTTTCCACTAAAAAGTCAGCACGCTAGCACTGGTTACACCCTGTACTACGGGGATAAGCCACCCGGTCACAACACCAATAACTAAGCAGCGGCAGCAGCAGGTGCCTAAGACTAACGCTGGAAGTTTGTGCTGCTAGTTCGATTCTGGTCTTCTCGGTTATACATCATGACACCATATCTTGCCGGGCACTAGTACAACAATACTGAACAGAAAATCCCACAAAAAAACCCGTACTGCCGTAAATATGGCCTATTTACCGAGCTTTGAAACGATAGAACACCAAGTTCTATGTGCTGTTTATTTTGTTTAAAGCATAGTCTATATTCAAATTTAATGTCTTGCGAAATGCCACCCATGGCGGACACACACAAACACACTTGTACGCTACACGTACAATGAATGGCTAACCATCGCCGGATGGACTGCACCCGACGAAAGGTGACCAAAGAAACGTGAGTTATATCACACCGGCCTTCTTCCGTTGTAATGGACTCCGCTGCTCACTTTATTTACCACGGCGAAACCTTGCTTTCGGGGCCACATGATACCACAAGTGTCACTGTGAGTATGAATTTGTGAGAGTTTGTGGTCGTTTTTTCGTTCCACAAATCTACTACAGTGTGTTCCTGAAACGAGTTTAATAGTCACACCGAAGGTAAACCCTGTAAAACAAAAAACCCCTCCCACATTGCGTTGGTCAGTGTTTCGCGGCCTACCGGAGCATCTTCTCCACCATCAAGCATCAGGTCACCGCGGTATGGCACGTAAACGAAACCACCCGGACCCGCCACAGGACAAGCGATCCAACTAGCAAAAATGTGACAATATACGACATGCATAAAAGCAACTTCATTTGCAATGCCGTGCCCCTGCGTTATTCCTAGTGCTGCTGTGCAAACTAGGCGTCGCAGAAACACGCCGCCAAACGTTAGCGGAAGAATTTAGTGTAACCGGACGGTTTACTCAAACCATTGAAACGTTGGTTACGGCTGGTGGCCATCCATCGTTCACCAAGAAATAATGTGACAACCACAAGGGTAATTCTACAATCCGTGGTTATATGGGTTCGGGTAAGGTGCGGTTCGCTGTTTTTCTCTTGCTTGCGCTGTGACGACTACAAAGTGACGATAAAACAGCGTGGATTTGGTCAGTTTGGCTGGCAGTTTTTTGCAGTAAAGCTTCTATAAATATATTAATAATGGAAACGATCCGATCACATTCAAACATAATACGAACTGATTTACATGCTTGGGTAAATACATAGAAATTATTATAAATCTGCAGCTTTATAACCTTAATTAAAAAAAAAAATGGGTAAAAGATTTTTGTAGTCCCACCCCAATGAATACTGTTAAAGAAAATTATGATAAATTTAGGAAACAGATTTGGAAAATATTAATTTTAGAGCGATTCACTTTTACATTATAAATAATAATTGAGGATTTGATCGTATAATTAACAACATAAAAATGTTTTACATATTTTAATAATTATACTAAATGAAAAAAAAAACATTGTTATATCAAATTTGTATTAATCTTTGCCAAATTTATTATGAATATTCCCTTGTATAAATGATTAATGCGTGTTTAAATAAATTATAATAATAATTTCATGTTTCACGGGTGTAAAATATAGTAGTAAGGCACTTAATTAAAAATAAAACACATTTATTAAGTTTTATCTTATCTTTCTTCTATCTAACCTTAAATCACCGTTTAAAACCACCTAGGGAAGGGACTATAAAAATCTTTTGCAAAAAATCTACAGCACTTGCGCAATAAATCTCTCTACATTATCACATTTATGTTTTTTTTTGTATTGTTCAACAATACATAGTTTTCCATTCCTGTCATTGTCTTGCTTTAAAAACTATGAAATCCCGTTTTTGGAGTGTGTTTCCTACAAAGGAATTAATTACACTGGTCGCCATACAGTGAAAGGAGCAAGAATCGAGATGTCAATTGTAAACGTACGATCGAAAGCGAACCGTTTGTTCAATTATTCAATTCCACTGTCAGCTGACGCCCGATCAGGTGACTGGAGTTGATACATACCAACGATGTAACGCCACCAGCGTGTTAACCCAGATACACTCAAACTTGCTTTATCTGTTGAACCTTTTTTCCTCAGCCTCGTTTTCCCGCTTACGCTTAAGCCACACATCATGTTGCCAGTGAAGGTCACGACGCCTTTCACTGGGCGTGCTCTGCTGGTCATCAAACAATCTTGTATAGGAGTCTGAGCTAGCTCTGCTTCACAGCACTGCTCAGCGAAGTTTACTCCTTATTGGGGAGCGGATATAGGTCGTTCAAGTAGGGCCCCGTCGATGCTGGCGGAATAATAGGCGAGAAAAAGAAAGTTACGAGATAGCACGATCCCGATCACGCGTCAGGATTGCGAACTGGTACATTACATCACTCGTGCTTTGATTACAGTTTTTTTATCCATACATCGTGACATTACATTAAGTTCGTTGCATTGTTTTATTAGAAGAAATAAGAATTCTTGCTCTCCCATTTTTGGCTTTCTTTGACTTTATACACCTGTGGTTGGATTACTAGTGATTCGTACAGGACAACACGGTTTAGGTGGGATTTGGCACCGGTAGTATTGTTTGAATCCACCAGCATCCTTGTCACCGAACCACCGGTACGGACTGCGCAGGGCATTGCATTATTGGCCGGCATCATAATGTAAGCCAGTTTTTTTGTATGCGTTTAGACGTTTCCAGGCTTATCATCTCACAGCTCGCCATGCAAATGGTAAGCTAAGTTAAGCCTAGAAAAGAAATATTAGATTGTTTTCCTAATGAAAGCAGCTAACCCTGGCTCAACAAATGTCAAAACAAAGAACTTTGCTAGCTGTTTTGAACCAGGTTAGGCCATATTTCTCGTGTGCGAAAGATGCAAAAAAAAAGTTTAACGAAAACAACAACAAAACAGAATTATTGCAATAATCAGACTTAAATATTGTTTCAAATGAATTGAATTAAAAGTTAAATTGCTAAACTTTAATCGATGTTTCTCAAATTTTGGAATTCCGCAAAAATGATCCCTTGTGTCATTCTTTATGCTAAAATGTTGTATCCTTTACGAATATGTACATAATGATACAGCCCTGCACCTGAATTATTTGATAGAAACAGGCTGAAGGCTAGTTTAAGCTTTCTAACTTGTGGTATGATCTGCCCCATTAACAGTAACGCCCCACTGCAACACACCTGCTCTCTACTATAGGATGTCTTATTCGATCCCGTACGGTTTGTTGTGCAGTGACATACACACCCCCTAATAGAAACCTTTACGCCAATCCTTCAAAGAAAACAAGACAAACAAGTCACAATACATAATAAAATGGCAAACATTAAAAAGCCAACCCTAGCGACTTGCCGTCTGTGTCTCACCATTAGGATGCAGCATTCTTCCGCCCCGCTTATTTAAATTGAGAACACCGCGATGACAATTGCGAGGGGACAATTGACTCGCTCGAAGCAAAAACGCATAATTTTGAACGCAAATGAAGAAACACGCCAAAACACCGGTAGGTGCTTCATATTTCACGCTGCACAACAACGGTGAGAGAATAAATAGCACCTGAAACGGAGGGAAAACAAGAACCCGGACCAAGCTGCAAAGGTGTCACATTTTCATAGCCCAACAAATCAACACACACATTTTACAGATCCGATTCTACCCTCGTTTAGCTCGGGGACCAAGCACAACCATTCGGTGGCTCATTGGAGCATTCGCAACAGCGTGTATACGAAATGCGTATAATAAAGAAACGTTTAAAGGTGCATGAATCGCGAAACAAATTGTACGTACGGTACAGTCACCTATAAAGAAGGTGGACGCAAATTCTACCCCATCAATTTCATCCCTAGGCCATGTTCTGTAAGGTCCTGGGATTTGAGTTGCACACACCTTGGAGCAAATGTTTAGCAAGATAAACAACATCGTATAACATCACAAATCAAAATAATAATGTCACAACCCTTTTTGCAATGCCGCTCGCCTAACAACGTGCCTTTCTTTTAAGGGTGATCCACGGGTGGTCTCGTCATCATGGTTCGCGAAGAGTTTCGCCAACTTTGATCAGGTGTGGAAGAATGAGCGGTACGCTCAATGATCGTACTGTTGGAACACTAGGCAAAGTAGGCCTCCAACCTCCATGGGAGGTGGTAAAACATGTGGGAGCCCAGTATCTACATGCTTACACCTCGATGCTAGCTGATGTTTGCAAACAGTCACGATGGGTGTACAAGAGCTCGCAAGAGGTGTTGGGCGTGGGGAGGAGAGAGGTGTGTAAATATGATGAATTATAATCCAACGATCAAAAGAACGATCTATAAAGCTATGATACGCGAAAGAGAGGGAAAACAACCCGGAAGTGAAATTGTGCAGTTCATCAAAACATCCAAGTCAATACGGCCGATGGTGAGATGCACTTGGTGCACAAACACCAAGTAAAGAGCTATGCGCACTGTGGGGTAAATTATGTTGCTTATTATGTGCATTGATGCACTAATGTTTCATTTTTCCGCAATGGAGTCCCGCTGAACCGCATGATCACTTATTCTGTTTCATATGATTTTCCACGTTGCAACAGACAAAGTTTTCCCAGCGAGCGTACGATTCAATATTGCCAGTGTGCACTCCCTTCTACACACTGATGATGCAGTTATTTAAAGGAAGTCCGGGCAATGTGTTTGGGAAAAAATATCGCATTAGCCCATTTCGATACAGAAACACACGCAGATACGTCGTCCAAAAAGATCTCATATTACGCAATAGAATAGAAGCAGGTGGAAGAAGTTGGTTCGATTTTAAATTGTTCAAGAAGAAGCGGTTATAGAGACCCAATTTCTCCCAACATTGTTTCTAGCGTTCACAAAATAATTATTTCAAACGATAAAAATATAGTTTTACGTAAATGTGTACCACATAAATATAAGATATCAAAATTCCACATAACGAAACTATCCATCATTTTTAAGGATATTGATTTACGAAGTATGGGCTGTATCCATGGTATATATTAGCGTTTCTTTCTCATTATATCTCGATCAAAACATCGTCGCTGGCTGGCTGCAAGCTCGTGGTTGATAAATTATCATCCTATTTTTGTTCAATCAGAAACCGGTCGATATTACGATCGAGGGTGTGAGGTGGGAACTTTGAACATTGCCCTAACACAAAGCTACCGGTTAAGTGTGTGGAGACTACAAAAACATATTATTACCACCGGGGCAACGATGGTCACCACGACCCGCGAATATATAGACACACGAAAATAGCCTTCCATCGCCAAAGCCACGACCAAGCCGGTGCAGACTGTTTACCACCTATAAGCTTCCTTTTTCCACCTCGCGATTACAATCGTGGCGCGCGGGGTTTGCTACACACGCGGTCAACAGTAAACCGCATTGGCTCATACTGGTCTGAGCAGGGCTGAGCATAGGACGTGAGCCCGCGACCACGTTCAAGGTGTACCACTAACTTTCAGTTGACTGCCGCACACGGTGGCTTACGGGTGGGTCACTGAAAGATACGGAGACGACGCACACAGTGTCGCCAAGAGACGGATCAGTCCACCAAAGGGATTGTCGTTGTTTCTATATCTAGCACCGGCTACGACAACCTACCGGTCATATCGGTAAAGCCGTCCACTATCAAAAGGGCAGTAGTTTAACGCGACCTGGGAAACTTCAGTAAAGGTCTTTAATTTTGTTCTACACAGCACGCAAGTTCTCTTTTAAGCATCAACATCCACAACAAATATGGATCGTTAGAACGATCCACAATTCTGGTGACAATTTTCTACAAACCTAAGCCATTGTTTACTTTAGTGAACTAACAACACTGCTAATGTCATGATAGATATTTTAATTTGTTTACTATTTACAGACCGTGCAGTGATGTAATCGATTAAACCACAACGGTGTGTTGACCGATGTTACTGTAACGCTATTGTGAGTTTTTTTGTTTTGTTTTTAATGTGTACCTCAAGTGCTACGATACCGTTACCGAAGTACGAAGCAGAGACATTTTCGAAAACAATCGCTATAATAAAACAGTGACAACATCGATTTTGAACCTACACGAAATTTCCGCGAACTCAAAACTAAGAGCCACCATCATGTATCCTCCGATACTAGTGTTAGTGTTAGCGTTAGTGTCCATCTCCCGCCAAACGTCCGCGCTAGAGCTGCAGGAAGAAGACGGTCGGGAAGGGGACAGTTATTCGAGTTCCTATGGAAGCTTGGTGGCGGATGCCACTAGTACACTTCTCGCATACGGTGGTAGTACGGGTGTGATGCAGGGTGAATCTGCCCCCATTACCCCCGATACCCCAGCAGCTGCGTCCTCCGATATATTACCACCGAGTGATATGCTGGATAGCGTATACTATCAACCGCACACCAATCCGGCGCACCAATATCGTAGACCGGGATCGCTCGGTAGTAGCGAGGAAGATCGTGCCATATACCCCGATAACTTCAACAGTTCAGAGCTGAGCGGGGTTGACGACCAGTACCTGACTACTAGTAGTTCAATTCCTGACTACGGGTCCAGTTTGCTTACGTCGAGTGAACGAAACGATAGTGTTGAATCCGTACAGTCGTCTAGCACAGACAATGAAGCACGTGCTAGCGCGCCACAGGCATTCGTGAGTGAACACCAGGAACCGGCTCGTGAAACCCCGGAAGATCAGCACCTTCACCGGGCGGTACATCATCATTCTCGCGAGGAACCGACGCTAAGCAGCAGAGCTTTGGAGCACCATCATCTGCACCAGAATTTACCCTCGGAGACGACCAATCATCTCTACAACGGTGCCGACACCGGTAGCAGTGGTGGAACTGGAGTGAACGACAGTGCCGAACACTTCACCTCACCCGATGGGGAGAACAATGTAGAAGACACGCAGGAAGACGATGTTCTGCAGCTGGCTACCACTACCACGATTCCCCCGGGAGCTTTACTAGGTACCAGCCCTGAACAGGAAGGTATAAACGGAAACGTTGATCATCCACCGGTCGATTTGCATCCTCTGCGACCCACGAAACCAGTCCCATCATCTCCTACCGGAGGAAGTGGCTTCGACGAGAGCAAGCTTTCCAAACCGGAACTGTTGGCGCAGCTGATCGCTGACAAGAACCTCCGGATGCCGATAGCTTTTCTCGTTGACACCTCGAACGACTCGCTAGCATTTACCAAGAAGGTGCTGGAGGCGTCACTTGTACCGAAGTCTCCACTTGATGCGATCCTGATGCGTTACAACGCTACCGGTAAGTCTGACCCTTGGACACAATTACATTCATCCACACCCGTCACGTCCACACTGCTTTATCACGTAGCACGTGGGTAGGCAAATGTTTACTGGTGAATTTGTCATGAACTAAAGCGTGATCCAAAAGCCCAACAATCAAGATGTGAACATGATGCCAAGCTTCTACAGTGTTGTTGAAGAAAAGCACGTTAGATTACACCGAAGATGTTGGTGTTGAATGTCTGACAGCTTTCTGATGCGCTGTCTAAACTGTATGTTACTCCATTTCACAGGCATATCCAAATCCATTACTTTCCGTAACACTAAGACCCTGATGGAGGCGGTCAATCTACTGCAACCCAGTTATGATCGTGGTGGTAGCGAGTATTACAGTATATTACGAACCTCACAAGAGATACCGTACGATAGTGCTATCTTCTTGGCCACCAGTAGAGCGACAACCGACGCACAGCTGTCACGCATGACAGCGCTCACTCTACTCAAGAAACGAATTCGGGTGAGTGCAGTGGTTTTGGCGAAAAGTATCCTTGCGCAGCTCGTATAACAATGTTGTCCTAACATGCTCTTTCCCCGTAGCTCTACGTTATCTGGTTTGGTGAAGAGATTCTGGATAGCAAACAGCAATTGGATCAACCAATGACCAACCAGACGGCACTGCACGAGCTAGCCCACAAAACTGGAGGTCGTGTGATACACTTCGAAATCGATCGATACTTTGGCAGCAATCCAGTGTTGGTAAGTTTTCAACTATTTTTCACATTCCTACGTGACGATTTCATCCTGTTCGCTTTGCAGACAACCCTGCTGTCCCAGCACGATCTGCACGGAGCGCAAACCATTCCGGTCAGCGTCGGGGAGGATGTGAACAGCTTGTACTTCAAGTTGCACGGTCTCATCGACCAGGCTACCCTGGAAACGCCCAATGGTGACTAGAACCCCATAAACAACCTTCTTCCATAATGGGAATGGATGTCACACCATTTGTTTCCGCCGAACCCTTGCATTATCAGTCTTTCGAAACCTTATCCATCAACGAAACAATCATCACACCAGAGACTGCTCCATCTATATGTACTCCATATACTGCTCCTCATTTGTCAATTCTATCATGTCGTGAAAATGTGCTTATTGTTGGCTGGCGGGTTTTGGTGTTACGTACATTGTTACCGGCATCGATATGCTTTCAAGCGCAGATCAGTTTAACACTTTTCCTTCCAAAATGCAATCAACCGGCATTAAAGTCTTTTTTACAGAGGCATAGAAACACATAGCAGGGCCCGTGAACGTATTGATGTATACATTAGGCTCGTTCGTTCTCCTCTCTTACATTAAACTCAATCATTTAATAATTTTTAAATTACCTAATACATTGATTCCAGATTTGTTGGGTTTTTTACATCGTTTACCCATACTTAGTAGTATTCACTCCACTGCAAACGGAACCGATGAACAATGGAAGAATTTTACTGAATTTATCTGTATGCATTACAACATATTCCGAAAAGCTTTCAACTTCAATAACTACATCCTGGAGCAGTCATACATTTCGTAAAAACCCCCAATTGCGCAATATCCATTTTACAGACAAACCAGTAGCAGTAAACAAACGAAAAATAATACTACGGAACAATCGCTATTTTGCATGGGCACTAACCACTGTGAGGGCATTTTACGTAAACCCACGTCGCCAGTTGAACGCAAGTTGGACGCCGTTGCACACAACATTGCACGTTCGCTAGCCAACGAGAAAAACAACGCGCAAAACATCGCGTTCATTTTGTTTACCATCGAGTGTTTTTTAAGCCTGGCCAATGTTAAAATCTTTTCCAAGTACAAATTGTATATTTGCTAAGTTAAACTCAAGAGGATTCTAATATTGTACTTAAACATACGATCCTAAAACGCAAACCTTCCATGATCGTTTGATGTCTATTCTCTTTCAACCGTCTACTGCTAAGCCTTCCGCGACGGTAATAGACAATCCTTTACCACCGATCAAGAAATCGTGAACAGGTTGAAACAGAAAGCTGCACTTGTAACCGGGAAAAAAAACGCGTCTTTTTTAGCTTTAAGATAACTCCTATTTTACGTGTTAACATTATTAAGCGATTATATTTGTTGTAAATAATTAATGAAAAGAAAACAAACATGAATCATCTCCATAAATCAGTCTGCGATGCGATGGGTTTCATTGGGTTGGGACATGGGTCAATCTGTGGGCAGTGTCTTGTGTGTTTGCGATCGTTTTTGTGCTTCCTGTTGATTTACGTTCCTTCCAAATGCCTTGCGTTATAACCATTATAACCTAACCATTTGTTTTCAGCTATGTTGTCATATTTCACACACCTTTAGGTGCTTAGTGTATCGAACAATTTCCGAAAAATAAAACCGATCATTAACTAACACATTCTAACCGATACTTTTAAGAAACTACAATGGTCAGTTACACGGATCTACTCATCATTTGCTTTGTTAACTGAAGGAGGCCCGTCTGTTATACGCACGGACCCGTTAGAGGTCACTATGAAACCTTCACCAGAACTGCGCTCCAGAAATAACTATTAGCCTAAGCAACTGCGTCCATGCACAGTAACCAGGAGGTAAGTAAAGCCGGTTTTGATTACGTCTCTGCAGAGACCAACCCAAGTCCGAAGGAGGGTTCACACATACTGCAAACCGGCACGGCACGGCACATCTCATAATCTGCGCTGTCGGCGTCCCACCGGTGGCAACCTTGAACCATATGACGCGTTTGCACGATTCAAACAACAGGTTTTACACGTGTTCGTTCCGCACTATGGAACAAACACACACATACACACCGTACTAGCTTGTTTGTGAGATCGTGGAACAGATCTTGTCTTCCTCCCTGCCATCTGCGCAATGAAGTTAAAGGTTGATCGATACGATGATTGCTCTATTTCTTCCGCCCATTGCATTGCACCGAAATGCACGGAATTAGTATTTCGAATTTGAATAATTTACACCGAACGTTTACAACCATTTCCATGGCATCGACGTGAATCAAAACAAAAGGCGTCACCATACCAACAACCTCCAACACACGCGCACTCTCCCGCTCACATCATAGGTGGATATGCTCCCTGCTCTTGTTGGCAAGGATACCCTAGGGAGCATACACAAATTGCGCAAAATCACAGACTAGCTAGATTTTTTCCAACATTGCTTCCTTTCACTCGCACATGTTTGTTTTTTACTTTCACCGCAGTAAATCTCACTCTATCGTATGATTCATCTCACCAACCTCTACACCCTGTACGTTTTCTTTACGTATTAGCTAAGCAACAACAGGACACGAATCACAACTAACGCACAGTATTCATAGAAACAACAACAGAGAAATTTACATTCAACAGTCACACCACCTTTGCACAATTGATTCGCAAATTTGGCACAACAACGACCGTGTACTTACCCCGTATGCTTCTTGCGAATGTTTACCTCAAACGAGAGAGAATCAAAGCAACGCAGAAGCATCTGCAATGAGGTCTGGTGGTTATGCCTGTGACAACCACGTCAAATCTTCTTCCCTTCACTATTTTACGTGCGACTTTTACACCTTTCTCATCTATAAACCACTAACAACACGACTTTTGACCTACGAGAATCGTAGCGGAACGTTTCTTCAAACAGCTTTTAACACTTTCCAGCTACCAAGCGCCACTGCCGCGATGCCCCACTGAATTGAATCGCGTTTCTTTAGCCCCTTTCGGTTCTATGATTGTGGTTGCCTTTTTTGACAACTACCGAATTCAACACAACATACTCTTTCTCTTTTGCACGCTCAATCCTCTCATGTCCTGCTGCGACCTCCCGTTCTCACTTGCCGCTGGTGAGCAAATGTAATGCGTTTCTACTGTTTGCTCACACGCGCTGTTAACTCGCGGATCGCGACTCGTGAGCAAGCACATGCGAGAGAGCGATGACGTCAGCTAGGTTTGCTGTACGGCTGTACGCAATCAAAACAACAAAAAAACAACATCTGCGCAGGTGAATCCTTCACGGTGAGGGATCGCTCGAACACATGCACAGAAACGAATGTGCGGTGACGTTACAGTCTGTAACGCTGCCATCGAACTTTTCAAATCCCCGGTTTGGGTGCATAATTTTGCTTTGAACTAAATTGCAAATTGTTTCATCTTTCTGTATGGCCGTGCGCGCAGTCAACCATTTCCAGGGCAGCCACATTCGACTAGGGTTATCAAATGGGGTTGGGTGTTCCGCCCCGTAAAGTGCGATCGCAACCTTAACGTCATTGGCCGCACTGGAAAGGTATTGTAGCGCTATGTTCCATGGAGGAAAGTGAAATTTTTTTGGTTCATTCGGTTTTACAACGAAGCGTAAGAGAACGGTGTGCAGGGGTAGGTGGGGTAGATGTGGTGCATTTGTCTCACTTTCGTTTCTCAGCACCGTACTGCACAGACACACATACTAACCGTTCCCACTTGATCGTTAAGTATAAAAATGCAATTCTGCTTTTTTGTTGTACAACATAGTAAAATTCCGTTTTCGCGATCAACTTTTTCGGTTATTCTCATTCACAAAAGTATGTAGGGTACCGCATACAATACCGCACAATTAGTGCTTCAATTGGGAATGAATTGATGACATAGAAAACAAAATTAAGCACTTTTCGAAAATTGTTTTGGCTTCCCCAATTATCATACCGACAAAGGATACCGTAAACATGTATGTCGATGCACTCCCGTTGAAAGAAAAACTCTTCTACATAATTAAAAGATTAGGTACTACTCTGCGTTCGACCAACCCTCACAGCAAGAGCATTCAGAAAACGTTGAAAGTATCTCAGTAAAACAGTATAAACAAAGTGTGAAGAAAACGGGGCATACGGCTTCTTTCGACAGCAAACAGTGTTTATGTTTTTTTTTTAATTCCCTAATTACATTGTGGTTCACTTTGCTGATTATCAGTAGCCCGAATCAGTTACTCCTAGCATTGAAGGTGAGGTAAAGACAGAGAAAAGGAGAAATACATTTCTGGTGCTGTCACTTATAGCCGGTAGAAGTACAGTGAAATCATTAATGATTTCCATAATTATGGTTGATCAAGCAAATCACTCAAAAGTTTAAACATAACGCACAAGTTCTATACGAAGGTAAATAAACATTTACATTCCCTACTCTCTGTTCTGTCAATTGGCATTCGCACCTAATACGTTGTAATGTATGTAATGTTAGAGGGCCATTTCCATTTTCTATCTTTCTCTTTATGCTTTCTTCTCATTTCACATTTATACTCTCACCCTACCGTATTCTCTCTCGTTCTCCCTTGCATTCAAGATCGTAAACAAAACCCAGCTGTTTTATCCAAAAGCAGCCATCGCAGCAGCACCAACACTACCGTAGCACCGTTTCCATCCCAACGCCATGTGCGCGATGGACATAAACAATTCCACCACGTTCTCGTCGTTTGCCAGACCTTTCATAGATTACATTCCCAGTTTCTTATCGTTGCGTGCGTCTTTCGCGCCCAGGCCACTTTGTTATTTTTTTCTTCTCCGTTTTGTTTTGCTGCATGCTTTCAGTGTTTGTTGCGTTGTATGTATGTGCATTCATTCATTTGTATTATATTTGGTTTCGTCTGTTTGTTTTACACGAACACATAGCAAAACAAAAGCAACAGCTAAATTCAGGACTGGCAGTGCACGACTAGCTTCACGCAACATGGTATTTCCATATTAGCATACGTTAGCTTGCAGTGGGCGAACAATGAAGAAATATACATTTCATATTGGTGGGCAAGCCTACACCACATCCTTGGCTTTGGAGCTTCATCCGTTAGGAATTGCTTTTTCTCCACTTAACACACACACACTCATGCGTACATTCAAATCATTCACAAATCGTAGTACGATCCATATGAACATCAACACCGTAAAAGACGAAAATTGAAAACATCGCCACGGAATCGTTGGGCTAATTTTAACTCTACGACATTATTTCCTCCCTGCAAACTTTTAGGATCTGTGATCGATTTAATTCACGACAAGGATCACAAAAACCCAACCGATACAACATCACTTCTTACTGACAAGGTCAAATCAGACGATCCGAAAGAAACTCCTTTGCTGCTGTTCCTGTTAAACCAAACACAGCCGGGACACTATCGATTAAACGTATCGTCTTCAAGTGCACCAGCGAACCTCTTTAACGTTACGATAAAGTCTGGACCGATCTATTGGCACGGAATTGACACATATGGTATGTATTGCACCTGGTTTAGTATGCAAATTGTACAGTGGCTATCACATGAATCCAATATGATATTTATAGAACCGAAGCATACTCCCATGCCTAGTTCTTCCAGGGAAAAACAAGCAGTAGAAAACAGAGTTTTGTTATACATATAATGATGCTACGCTGGGAGTGTGTTTCGTTGAATACTAAACACTCGATGACGTATCACTCGCACACGCGATCAATAAACATAGAACGGGACGCTGATAAGCGAACTCCGTTAAGCAAACAGCGAAAACAAAAAAATGAACAAAACTTAACCCTTTTCCGACCTTTTTTTCCTAGTGGCTAGAAAGGTCAGCAATCAAAGCTAAAAAAAAATTACAGCTTTCATCAAAACACTGGTTTATCACTAAATCGCTCTAGCACCATTCCCCATGTTTCCCTCCAGTAGGACAGAGTCAGACAAAATTAATAAACAGCCACGAATGAACGGCACGGGGAAAAGGAGTCGAAAAGAAGGTCACAGGAAGCATTAGCAACGTTACGGGATTGTACCTCAATGTTAAAGGCTACTCCCCTGCCTTGTGTTTGGCGCCATCGCTGTAATCATACAATGTTAGTGCACGATTACGGTACAGCACGCTGGCTTTGTGATTCACTATCGTTTTAACAATTTGCAACACGTTTGTCGCACCGTCATTCATTGACGGGAATTAACTCCATGCAGTGTTTGGAAGCTTTCACGTCTAAAGAAAATTACCACCTTACGACGCACAAGCTTCCAGTTTTGTTTGTGTGTGTGTTTTTTTTTGTACCACAATAGACAAGTTCACCTCAGATTCGACCTTTTTAATGAAGAAGTATGATACACTAACCTTATCCTACTCACAAGATTCGGTTCTCTGGAAATAAAAATTCAACCACACTAAACCCTCGAAAACGCGAGGGTTTGATGCGTTCCGTTCCGTTACTTTCGACTGACTGATCGCGTGTGAAGCAGGCGCAGGTTTTTCTCCGTTCGCGTCACTCAAGGGCTTGGTCGGATGCGATGATGTGCGATTGGACGAGCGTGAGTAAATGAGATTCTTTCGCCATGGATCGCATGCACCAACGCCATACCATACACCCTCTGAACGAGAGCGAGAGAGACATGCACGGTTGTTGGGCAGTGGATTCAAACTGGGGGATAGTCGCTGTTTGTTAGGTTTGAGGTTTGGAAGTCAGCAAGAATGAATTCGATACAATGTGCGTATCATGAGTTTCGTAATGATCTCAGCATGCCGAGACGAATGAATGTTTGTATATGTGGGTGTGTTATTCTGTATACACCGTAAACACAAATCTATGTTTATGCGTCACCCTAATATTTGCGATACTTTTTCCAAGCTGTCCATCTGCTCAGGGTGGAACTAGCGTAGAAACTTAAGACTGGAAGCAACAGAAGAGCGGGTGTCGATAGACAAAACAAAGAACGCCAGTCACCAGAATGATGTGATCCAGCTGCCCTGATATGCTACAACCATTGTCCGAGAAAGTAACCTTTGACCGAATCCAGATTGTGGCAGGGCAGAAATTAAATGGACAGCGGGTGATTCATTGCAAAGCAAACCACAGTTTCATCGCCTCGGGACGGTTATCATCTCATAATACGAAGCACCAAGCTTCATTCTCGAATGTCAGAGATGAAAAAAATACATGCTTCGGAGGTCTTTTGTTAAATTTTGCTTTCTTTATAGAAGTTAGACCAGATTCAGCAACGGCGCCAGAGCTCTGGGCAAAGGAGGCAGAGGAATCAATAAGTAACAATGTGGAGGGAAACCTAAACTTGGAACATTACACTGGTGGAAGGTAAGACTGGTTGGTTGAATTAAACTGTTCAACAAATTTTTAAAACTACACAACCCAACAGTTTAATCCGTTCGAGAATAGTGTAACATGGAATTATAGCACGATCACCTGATACGTATCGTTTACAAATTCTATAACAATCGATATTAGATCTGCGATGTTGTGAGCATACAGACTGGGCAATAATATAACACATTTCCATTATGCATCCTTCAGCTCAAAATTGCCACGATCGAATGGCGAAGAGCACAGGTTTGCGCGCCAAACGGAGTTAACCGATGAAGATAGTGGCATCATAAGCGGCCGTGCATCGATCCAGGCAATCACTAAGGTTGATGTTGGTGTTAACTCGCAGCTGATAGGAGCCCGTGGACAAGCTCTGCAATTATACTTTGAAGTTACCAACTACCGACAGACCCCCATAACGTATTTCTTCCGCGTCACGGACGAGTTAGCATTCCTGCGATCGCTTAATCCCGGGCAGTAAGTACCAACTAGAATAGTAAGGCTTCACGCTTAAGAAAATAATATCAACTATTGTAATCTTTGCAATTGTTGCAAATTGTTTAATGTATTTCGCCCTATTGTTCGTTTAATTCTCATCATCAGAGTAACACTAAGCCCAGGCCAGTCAATCCCCGTGACCGTTGCGCTAATTGTGACATCAACGGCCGAAATTGGTTCCCGCGACAAGGTAACTTTCTCCACCACTGGTGTTGATACGGTGTCACAGTCAGCCTGGGTGACCGTATCCGATTCTGCTGGTCTAGCCGACAGTACTCGTCCCTCGCTCTGGTACACCTATTCCAGTCGTTGCGAGGGCCGATCAACACCAGCCACCTGTACCGGAGCTTTCTGGACGCTCGAGGTGATGGCACGAGACTACGAGACTGGACTGATGCGCATCTCCTCGAGCCCGGCCGGTCTTCTCTATAAGACACCTTTTACAGCGGGAACACGGGACGAGGTGAGGGCCAGCTATACGGCTTCCTGTTGTCAACCGCGCGTAACCGTAACGGCGTACGATGTCAGTCGAAACGTGCGCAGTCTTAATCTGGACGTAACAGACATCTGGCTTAATGAGGCAGGCATTGCCGCCGTCGTGCTCGGTATACTGCTGTTCATCGCATTGATCATACTGCTCGTGCTGCTCATACGATACTGCATTCGCAAGCGACGGCAATCGAAAGAGTTACCAATCTACCGTGGTGGTGAATCCCTTGGCACACGGCGTACAAAGTGAGATGCTGCTTCCTTCATCTTACGTTAGATTTTAGAACATGAGTATCTTTATATATTCTCCTCGCTTTAGTATGTAATAATGCCGCTATCAGCAAACAGATTTAATTATAACGCAAATGAAGTAGACTGGTGTTTACATGAAACTTACTACCATTGTGAAGAAAAAATAAATGTAACATTCTTCAGCTCAAGAGTTGATTAACCCATTTCCGTATTCCATTGAACACTTCCGAAACTAACGGCTGTATCAAGTCTCCGTAAACGTGAAATATTTGCAATATTCAAGGTTTAAAATTTTGCATCATGATATTCTGGAACTGTATGAAGATAATGTATATTTATCATAATGTATATTTAGTAATTGCTAATGGGAATATTGTAAAAAAAGAAGTTATATTAAATTTATTGGTCTAAAACCACCTACATGTTTTACGTTATGTTAGTGGCTTCCACAGTTCCTAAACAAATTCCAAATGTTTTCTTCAGCAGAAAGTATAAGTGAGGTTTCTTGCTACTGACCTGTTGATTCCGATGGTTCCCTTACGACGGGTGGTAGCGGCGCAGCTGGCAACAACACCGCAACCGGCGCAAAATCGTCCAGCGTCAGTCCGGTAACCTGGGAGCTCAGCAATGGATTCTTTATCACAGGTGGTTTCCGTGACGTGTCACTTTTTCCACCTGGAGGAGCATTGGATGCCATCGAGACGTCGTTATTCAATACCAGTACGATAAAGTTTCACTGCGGTTCACTTTTATCGTAACGGAGATCTTCAGATAACACTGATTGCTATAGAGTTGGGGTTCGCTAGATTCAATCACAGCCGTACAACAGATCAGGGTAAATGTATAGAGAGGCAATCACACTGTTTCTTTTGTTGCGCTATTAGCTCTTCTTTAATGGCAATAATTTTGGATCACCACAAACAATTCTTATGAGAATATGCACGCAAAGTATTGGTGGTACGCAAACCTTTCGGTAATAATGGTGTCCTCAAAACACTTTCTCCAAACACGAACCGGATTGATAGAGCGTTGATGCCAAAGCCGATGATGTCAATGATGATGATGATGAGGTGTATCAGAGTATCAACAATGATCGCATGTAGTTGGCTGACAAATTACAATTCAAGCTCATAATATCACTCAAAATTTTGACTCAGATGCCATCAAAATACTGCGAGATCGTATTTGCCACACGACAAAACACAAAAATGCAAACCGAAACGGCACAATTTATATTTATTTCCCGTTGCTGCGTTTCGCTGACTTTCCACATACACCAGATGACGAACGTCAACACGTCTGACGCTGTCACAAGGCTGTTTGGCTGCGTACCGTCATGTACTTTGACAGCACCGAACGCAGCCACTTTGCACGATTCCAGTATGAAGCCATTTTTCTCTGATTCAAAGCTCAAGCCACCCAGTCACCGCAAGCAACTTTATTGTCAATCGCTCTAGTATCGACATTTTCACGACGACTGTTTCCGCTTTTTTAGTGATGAATGTTTTTCTGGACGATCCAGTTCGTTAGCGGTTGGAGCTGGTGGTACAATACGCCGGAAAAGTATGCATTCGCCTTCAGCCAACGGAGTATCCCGCGTTGAAAAACGTACCTTCAGATCATTCCACGATCGTGCTGAGTGAGAAATTTGTAATTTATCCAGCAACTGCATCGAAAGCCCGGGCACGATCGGTTGGGTAACGATTCCTGCCTGACGAAGCACCTCCATTGTTATAGAAAGTATGGTATTAAGCTTGGCACGATCAGCACAATTATCACTTTTCTTCAGTTTCCACGGTGCAGTGGTTTCGAAGAAATTATTTGCAGTGTGCAGTAAATGGACTACCGTATCAGCTACGAGGTAAAAGTTGTAATTTTTGTAATGACCTAGTGTTTTGTCTGAAATACCGTCAACAGTAATCATTAATTATTTTTAAGAACCCATATAAGTAAGGTCTTCTCTTCGTACCTGGCATTTCTTCCAGTGCTTCCAGCATCCGTTTTGTAGCATCAACTTCTTTCAACGCTTCTAAAGCATCGACATCTACCGCCGGGAAAATAGATGCAGCGTTGAGCGCTTTACCGCAACATCGCGAAAGTAGATTTCCAAGTGTGTCGGCCAGTTCCGAATTCAGGACTCGCAGAATTTTTGTATCACTGTAATCTACGAAGAAAATTACTCTCAACACAAAGGATCAAATGGAAACGATAGTAAATTATCCCTTACTTCCATCGCTGTGTGCCGCACCTTCACGTAGTAGAAAGTAGCGAAGACCTTCATGTGTGAACAGTTCCGCTCGTTCGTTCGGATCCACCACATTATGTTTACTTTTCGACATTTTCTGATTATCAACAGTCCAGTGAGAATGTACCAACAGCTGCTGCGGTGGTTCTAAATTGGCAGCCATCAAGAAGGCAGGCCAATAGATTCCGTGAAATTTAAGGATATCTTTTCCCAAAACCTGCACCGTCGGCGGCCATCGGGTACAGAAGTTCTCTTTGGGATATCCTGCAACCGTTAAATAGTTTACCAGTGCATCAAGCCACACGTACACCGATTGCGACGGGTCTGATGGCACAGGAATACCCCAGGATACCCGATTCATTGGTCGCGAAATAGAAATGTCGGGTAAAGGCTCCTCTAAGTAGCCCAGCAGTATGCGAGCAAATTTGTCGGGTTGAATCCGGCGCCCTTCGAGGCCCTTCACCCAATACCGCACATCGTCCTGGTAGCGACCTAAGCGAAACATGTAATTTTCTTCTTCTGTCCAATCAACCGGATGCCCTGAATCGATGGAGCATTTTTCACCCCTTTCATTTTCCTTCAGCTGACTGTCGGTGAGGAATGTTTCGTCCGGTACACAGTACCAGCCAGAATAGTTCGCCGTGTATATACTATCGGAGGCGGCTAACGATCTCCAGAAAGCATGAACTGCTTGACGATGATCTGTGTCGGTAGTTCTGATGAACCGTGTGTAGTCGATTTTGAATCTGCCAAATAGTTCGCGGTACTTCGAAGCAATAGCATTACAATAATCCTCGGTTGAGGTAGAATGCTTTATAGCGGCTTGTTGAATCTTCAGTCCATGTTCATCGGTTCCTGTGCTCAAAAAGCAATCGTCGGGTTTGTTCGACCGGGTCATTTTATTAAAGCGATGAATCGCATCGGCAATCACAGATGAGTAGAGATGACCTATATGAGGTGCTGGATGATAGAAAAAATAGCAATACAGTATTACTTATCCAGCTTATCTACGCACTAACTATGTTTCACATCTGCCACTGTCATTAAAAGGGATCATTCATAAAGCGCCTTTATTCACCTGCATTAACGTAGAATATTGGAGTGGTAACGAAGGAGGGCTGCATTTGGGAAGAGAGTCGTCTTGTAACAAGCCACCGGTTAGCCATGTTACTGAACGATAACTTCCGTAATAAGGACATTTAATTCTAAACGATTCACTGACTGTTCAATACGCTTGATGAGATATTTTATACAACTTTATCAAAAGCCGGATTGCATGTTTTATGCAGATGTTACCAATTGCGTGTTTTTATAAGAACAAAACATTGCTCAGCTGATTGCGTTTGACATGCTCTGCTGAAGCAGGATAAGGCACCCGTCTCCTATCGCATTTACACAATGAGTGACAACAAACTGCTGTCAATTTGACAACGAAAACGGATTGGTGAAAAATCGACTAACCCAAAGGAAAAACAAACCCAGTCTTCACACAGGAATAGTTTATCGAAGAATTTAGTTTCTATTCAGGTCAATATGTCTGTCCCTAACATCATGTTGGCCGTGGTGTTAGTGGTTTCGTTTGCCGTGTTTATCGCTCCGTTGCAAGGTAAATATTCTTGCCCAGTATGATTATTATATCAGCTTCATTCGTTGATAAACAAAACTCGTTGCTGTCCTCTTGCTCTACAGGACAACTGCATAAAAACCTCAAGTACTACGAAACGCTCCACGCGAAGGATCTTTCACATCGAATAGAGAAACGCGGTACCAAACACAGCAACCACCCGTTCAACACGATTAAGGAGGTGGAGTTCAAGGTGTTGGGAAGAAAGTTTCGCCTAATTTTACATCCTCATACATCCGTACTGCACAGTAACTTTCGGGCTTATTCCGTCGATGGCAATGGAAGCAAATCGATCGTTCATCTCGATCGTAGCAATTTTTTTAAGGGCCGTTTGTTTGGTGAAATCCAATCCCATGTAAATGCACACATCGATGATGGTGTGATGACCGCTTCGGTCGTATTGCCGGACGAAACGTATCACATTGAACCATCGTGGCGCCATTTACCGCATTTGAGCGATAAACACATGATTGCATACCGCTCGTCCGATATCAAGTTCAGCTGGGATCAGGTCGATGCCATTTCGGGAGATTTGGGTGTACCGCGTACGTGCGGCTATGTCAAAGAGGGTCTTGAACTAGAAGGACAACCGGACGAAGATGAATATGAGGATGGTGTGGAAGTGTATGAAACCGACAATGACCCAACACCGGAAACGGTGTGGCATGCGACAGACTCGCAGGACAGTAAAAAAACTCGTCGCAAAAGACAGGCGGATCAGTATGAGTATACACCGACAAAAACTCGCTGCCCTTTGTTGCTCGTGGCAGATTATCGCTTCTTCCAGGAGATGGGTGGAAGCAATACTAAAACTACCATTAATTATTTGGTACGTGTTCATGGTCAATATTTCGTTAGTATGTTCATATGTTTTCGTTCGTTGCTGTTACATTATTTCTCTATTTTCAGATAAGCCTTATCGATCGTGTTCATAAGATTTACAACGATACCATCTGGCAGGATCGTTCGGATCAGGAGGGATTTAAAGGGATGGGTTTCGTGATTAAAAAAATCGTGGTGCATTCAGAACCGACAAGAGTACGTGGCGGCGAGGCCCATTATAACATGGTGCGTGAAAAGTGGGATGTTCGAAACCTACTCGAGGTAAGTCTTGAATTACATTTAGTTAGATCAGCTTTTTTCTAAGGCCACAACTAACAATTTTAACACAAATCTATATTACATGCTGCTTGAAATTGGTAAAATTAACAATCGTAGGTATTCTCCCGGGAGTACAGCCATAAGGATTTTTGCTTAGCGCATCTTTTTACAGATCTTAAGTTTGAAGGAGGAATTCTAGGATTAGCATACGTTGGTTCTCCGCGTCGTAATTCCGTTGGCGGCATTTGTACTCCAGGTCTAGTTTGCATACTGCTTATCTCTCACTTTAAAATGATTGTCATTATCTCAATAACATTACCGTATTTGGTTAAATATTATTTTACTTCAATCTTTTTCGCAAAACATTGTTTACCTTCAACAGAATACTTCAAAAATGGCTACACTCTGTACCTCAACTCGGGTCTCAGCAGTTCTCGCAATCACTATGGACAGCGTGTGATAACGCGCGAAGCGGATCTTGTAACGGCGCACGAGTTTGGCCACAACTGGGGTTCCGAACATGATCCCGACATTCCGGAGTGTTCACCAAGTGCTTCCCAGGGCGGTAGCTTCCTAATGTATACCTACTCCGTCAGTGGCTATGACGTAAACAATAAGAAATTTTCACCCTGTTCGTTGCGTTCAATCCGTAAAGTATTGCAAGCGAAGTCGGGGCGCTGCTTTTCCGAACCGGAAGAATCGTTCTGCGGCAATTTGCGTGTCGAGGGTGATGAACAGTGCGATGCCGGCTTACTAGGTACTGAGGATAATGATGCGTGCTGCGATAAGAATTGCAAGCTACGACGCAATCAAGGAGCTGTGTGCAGCGATAAAAACTCACCCTGCTGTCAGAACTGCCAGTACATGATGGCTGGGGTGAAGTGTCGCGAGGCACAGTACGCCACTTGTGAACAGGAAGCACGTTGCACAGGGAATCATGCCGAATGTCCGAAGAGTCCTCCGATGAGCGATGGCACAATGTGCCAGGAGCGAGGCCAATGTCGAAATGGGAAGTGTGTGCCGTATTGTGAGACGCAGGGACTGCAGAGCTGTATGTGCGATATCATAGCGGATGCCTGTAAACGCTGCTGTCGGCAGAGCATCAACGAGACATGCTTTCCGGTAGAGCCACCAGATGTGCTACCGGATGGAACACCGTGCATACAGGGTTTCTGTAATAAGGGCATGTGCGAGAAAACGATCCAGGATGTGGTGGAACGCTTTTGGGACATTATTGAGGAGATTAACATCAACAAGGTGTTGCGATTCCTCCGCGACAACATTGTCAGTAAGTATTTGCGTGAGGTTTTCCTAGCCGTCGATGATATTTAGTTTCTTTTTCTGGGTTTTGTCGATTCCAGTGGCGGTTGTCATGCTAACAGCTCTGTTTTGGATTCCAGTCAGCTGTGTTATCGCATACTTTGATAGGAAGAAGAGGAAAGAGGATTGGAAGGAGTACGAGTGGAGCCAAAAGCTGGATCTCATACACCCGAGCGATCGAAGACGGGTGATTCATATAAGGTAAGAATTCCTGTCTCGAGTGGAGCTTAAATTGATGTGTTTTTTTTTTCTTCGTAACAGGGTACCGAGACAAAAGATAACCGTTGCAAGAATGTGAATTTCAATATTCTATTCTAGCACAATGTGAATTCTCCTACCGCAAGAGGTGGGATATTTGGTAACCGTAATCTAGTCAGTAGCGTCGAATTGTGTTTGGCTCTTTTCATACCCTATTCATTATTATGAAATAACCATCACAAAGAAGATCATTTCCCCAAACAATTAACCCGCTACCGTAAGCACAATTGTAGTTTTAACTGTCGAAAAAACGAGCGCAGTAAATATGAATGCAAAAATATAATCTTTGTCACGATTCGAGTAAATATCCTCTTCGAAATGAGTCGTTCCTTCGTCAATTTATTTTCTTTCCCGATTCCATCACAATATCGCGCATGACTAATTTGCATCCGGTGTTTCTTGCGTGTAGCGCCATTTACCATCCGGTTGCTGTTGTTTGCCTCGTTTCTTTGCCTCTTCCCTACCAACCTCACGCAACGCTAAACGCCGCTCTTTGCGCGTTCCATTATCCTCAGCCAGCTGGGTGAAGTAGCGCTGGCGAAAATTGTGCACCACTGTATCTGGCATTTCGAAAGCATTGAGTTCTGCTTCACTATCGGATACCTTCTCATAAGTTAATAATCGTCGGGAACTGTACCCCGACAGTGGTTGTTCGGATTTGGCTACCAACTGCAGGCACTTGTGACGAGGCACTACGTCAGAATCTTGATCCTTTCTGAAAGAACATACGCACGTAACATTATACATGCAAAACGACCTGCAAGAATGTGTGGCAATTGTATACCTCAACATAGGAAACCAGCAAACCAACCGACCACCAAGCTTTAGATGACGAGCCGAAAATTGTAGCAAATCCTTATACATCTCACACAGCTGATACGGCGAGGTAGACGGATAGTGCACTGCATCCTCCGTCATCACAGTCGTTTTACGCTGAGCCTTAAACTCAATTCTCTCCGTAGCCTCACGAATGCCATAGGGAGCTGAAATGTTTCCAAAAATAATAAATTCTCTGCACTGAAAGATTCTCAGAACCTACGTACGATCTGTGATAATACTGTCAAAGACCATATTTTCTGCCCAGATGCTTCGCGAAAAGTCCGCTATTAGTACATCAACGAACAATCCTCCGCAACTGTACTGCTGCAGGTTAGCATAGATACTTTCATCTTCCTCTCTGACCTTCTGATTTACTCGCGTTGGTTTCGATTTCCCATGTACGATCATGTAATCGATGTCGGCTCCGACTACGTACGCGCCAAACTTTGCCGCGGCAACGAGTAACGAACCGGATCCCGCAAACGGATCCAACACCAAATCGCCGCTTCGAACGAGTGCTTGGTTTGCCATCAGTAATGACAGTTGCGGGTCCATTGAGGTGTTCCCGATAAATTTACGATGCTTCAGCGATATTTCATTTATCATATCACGCTTCCCATCCGCTATCCAGCGACCGAACAGAACATCGTGCGGTTGTTCCGGAACATTCATTGGATCCAATCCCCAAAACTCAATATACCAGTAATGTATATCCGGCGTCTTCAGATTTACAGGCCCTTCCACCGGGAGATACTGCATGGTTTCGATTTTAGCGACCTTTTCCTTCTGGCTGAAGTGTTTGTTGTATGTTTCAACGGTTATCTTAAATGAGTTCTTTGCAGCAAAATGATTCGCAAGGGATTTGCGGTTTGTTTCGATGTAGTTGTCAAGTGTAGCGTGGAAGTTTGTTAAACCCTGGTTGGAATGTGCCCACAGCTCAAAAATGCATCGAAGCGACATTGATCGTGAGGCCAGCTTACGGGCTGCATCGTCGTTCGCCATTCCCACTACCCAAAACGGTCGTTCCGGGTTATGATCAGCTGATGTATCCATTTGAATGTTCCATATACGCATCAAGGAAGCAATTTCCTGTTGGAAGTAAACGAAGGTATGATATTACACACAAACGCTAGAGCAATGTAAGAAAACAATAATCTGATAATTACCGCCTGTCGGAAGTCTACGTGCTCTTGGGCAAACCAAAGGACGTATTTTTTCATTGCACCACTCATCTTTTCGTATCAATCTACTGTGCTGCGAGCACATGCGTTCCGATTTCACTGTAGCGTTCAACGCAAATGACATTTCTCACCGTTCTAGCACATAAACAAACAACATACGTTTTCTTCTTTCCGTGACATTGCTCTTGTTATTTTATTTCATTTGCAATAATGGAATATTGGAAATAAATAATCGTCCTTCCCCATCTTATGTCCGATTAACTTGAATGTGAAATTTACACGAAGGCATGGTCTGTACTTCCGCCGTGACCGTGCTCGTAATGCCCAGATTGGCCAAACCACCCCGCACTAGACCGCAGGTGAACGCAACGAACTGGAAAATTCCACCCCCAAAAAAACGAAAACATTATTCTGCACCAACATATAGAAACTTGCAGCATTCCCATTACCTTTGGAGCATGTTCTAGATACTGAGAGCCAGACGAGAGTCGAGTAAGAAATCGAAACGCATTGTCCTGCAGCACATACACCCCCTGATGATTAGTACGCAAATTGTCGATCTGTTTCCGGTAGATAGAACTCCAAAAATCAGTACATATAAACTTCATCGTATCCAGTTCATCCTTGAACCGTGGCCATTCACGAGTTAGCCGCTCAATTATTCTATACCCGGTAGTAAAACCAATGTATTCTAGCGTAGAAAGATCATTTTCCTGCAAACGATGAAAAGGTGAAGCAAACTATTATTTGGCTAGCTAGAAGTAGTGAGTACTCTTACTTGCCTTGCTGTTTTCTTTTGTTAGTGTATAGTTTACTATTTCCGAATGCAAGAATTCAAAAATTGCTTCCTCTGCCATCGAGATAGTGTATTTTCACAGCCTAGCTGAGGACGTAAAACAAAGTTCCGACAATCTTTGCTTCATAAACAACCCAGCTAGCCTAAAGTGTACGCCCTGTTTACACGGATAATCTGCGCACCCAACAAACATATCTTCCTGCACAAGGGTTGCAACAACATTGTTTTCATTTTGGGACGTTTTGGCATGACACACTATACATTTAGATTTCCAAGCCAGTTTTTATATGGACAACAAATTTCGCAACTATAATTAGTCTTTTCGATATGATTCGATGTGCCAAAATTGACATTTCACGGAATTTTGCATGCAGAATAACATTTCTGATAAGACTTTTCCTCATTGTGAACATTATTTTTCAAAACATTTTAGTGTAATTTTTTAAATAAACGTATAAATATCAATTTCGAATGTAAGCTTTTTTATGTTTATTTCGACAATAACAGTAAATTTTTACCAAAATTTATGTTTTTAATATTAAAATGTAACGTAGTTTTGGAAAAAAATTAAACTTGACAAATACCAACTTCAATTCCACATACAAAATTACACGAAATTGTCAAAACTTTGGGATTCGCGTATCTCGAATTTGCGTAACTCGAGTGTCGCGTAACTCGGGAAAAGACTACATTCTGCTAGACAGAAAAAAGATAAAAAATGACTGCATGCAATTTTATTAACTTAGACTAAAATATGTTCTATTAAACGTTTCCTATCAACGTACAGTTTTTTAATTTTTTTGTAGCTTTGTAATCTGGAAATAAGTATTTGATCCCTTAATACGACATACAGACGATGTTTTAGAGGACACTCGAGATACGCCGATATTCGAAATACGCGGATTTCTCTGGAACGCATTATCCGCGTATCTCGGGTATCGACCATATTTTACTTTTGTATGCTTCTATTGAGATATCTCGATGAACGCGATTTTCAATAAGACACTGAGACCAAAAATCTGGATTGAACTGCTGATAAAACAGCATTTTTTGACAGTGTCCCACGACTTTTAACACATTGAATTTTACCTAGTTTTCCACAGGTTTCCTCGAGATTTAGAATAGTTTTCGTTACGCATTTACACAATTTAGGCAGGAACTTTTCAAAGTTTTCCATTGGTATTCAAGCATTATTTATTACCGATAGAGCCTTGTTTCGCTGTATTTTATGAGAAGTTTTCGCAGTTTTCCGTGAGTTTTCCATGTGGAATTTTTTACCAGTTTTTTGTCTTAAAAAATGGAATTTATCCCAACCCACCTTCTTTCTTCTTTATCGGACACCACAACCTCAAGAGCTCTAGTTCGGCCATTTCTGGCTTTCTTTGATTAGAGATTGAGTTTATTACGCAAACAAAACTCTTATATTGCCCCGTATAGGTTACTGAGAAATTTTTAACTGCTTGCAATACAAAAATATTGAATTTTTGCTTTGTTAAATGAGCGATGCAAAAAAAAACACTTAGGCATTATGCTTGGTAGACCTTTTTTATTTAAAAAATTGTTATGGTACATCTTTACTCAGCAAACACATATTGTTCATTGTAAATGAATAATCAGTTTTGCAGTTTACACATTTAAAGTATTTTCATTCACTCTGACTGTCGATGTAGAATACGACTGAACGGTCCGACGAGAATAGTTTTCGCGCGTAAAAGGATGTTAAAGCTAAACGAACTCTCAAAAGTCCCATCCCCACTGATGCCCTCCGAAAAATGCTGCAGTAGGGAAAATTGTATGAAATACGACAGAAAAGGGTCGCTTAAACCTTGTCCGCATGATAGAGCTCGCTCATTTAGTGATGTATGTATCATTTGTATATGAACAAATTTCAATGTGTTGTTGTACATTTGCTCACATTAGTAAGGAATTGTTAAGACCATCTCAATATTTCGCATACTTTGTTGATTCCTTTTACGGCCTTCGATTTGCCTATCGATTCTAAATGAGGGGATTCAATTATAGCATAAACAAACCGTTTCCTTTCGAGTTTTGTTTCGTAAACATAATATGAACTAACAACACATACAAAGTGTTATGAAAAGATCTTGTATACATACGAGGAAATGGTGCACATTCCCAGACAAAAAAATCTGATTGGCAGGAGGTTATCTGCATTTTAAACTGAGGCAACAAATCTCTACATAAAAAAATTACTTTGTACATTCCGTCTCGGGTTGAACATAAGATGGTTCGAACGTGGCTTCCTACTGATAAGTCAGTCAGTATGTTTCACAAGATCCAAGTGAGCAGTGTCGTCAGTGAAAGGAAAGTAACCCATCATGACTAACGCCGAGGAGGAATACGCCAAGTTGGTTAGAGAACATTGGTCTTATCAATTGGTGCGCGAGTTAGCGGACGAACAGTTACATTTAAATAGTACGCGTAAATCTATCGCAATCCGAGATCTACATCCGAAGGCGCGCAATCATTTTATGGTGCTACCGAGAAAAGCTATAGATACTCTGCATGAGGTAAGAAGTGTCCTAATAGATCCTTTTACTAGCAAACCCCTTTGTTTTATTCAAAATGAAATTGTATTTGCTATATGTGGTGTAAAAACGGACGATTCAGTTGACCATCGAAGATGTTGAGCTGCTGGTGGACATGTATCAGCTGGGGATACGCGTTATTAAAGACATGGGACTAGATGAGGCGCAGTTCAATTTTGGATACCATCTGAAACCGCACATGAAGCGTTTGCATTTGCATGTAATTTCAAACGATTTTGATTCACCAAGCTTGAAAAGAAGACATCATTGGACAATTTTCAATTCCGAAATATTCCGGTCGCATGAAGGTAAGTTATCTAGTTACTTAAAGAGCCCACCAAGATATTAGATTGAATGGATTAAGGGTGAATCATTGTGGTAAGTTAATTTCTGCTAACACCAAGCTAAAATATTGGTTTTATTTTTACATGCAGCGGTATTGAAGGAGCTGAAGCAATACGGAAAAATCTATGAACGGTCGGATGCGCACATTCAATCGTTACGCGAAGGCCCTCTAAAGTGTAACATTTGTACATTTCAGACGGATCATCTTTACGAAATGAAGAAACACATCACCCTCCATGTAAATAAATAGCTTTCATTGTGTTAAGTGATTAGCCATTTTGTATTTTTCATTAATTCGTTTTTGTGCGGTTTGGTTCGTTATCGACCTACGAACAAAATCCATTCTCTTTGAATTAAACTCTATTATAGTGTTTCAAATAATAATTTGAAACATGTATGCACCGGTTGCAGTCATTAAGTGGTTTATTAATGATTGTGATTTCGATTAACGATGGAAATGTAAAAAAAAGCACAAAATATACTCGACGACGTGAGGACTTTCAACTAAAATCCTTTAAACGTTAACGTAAAACGTTATTTAAAAAAGGACAATGTGTTTTGAGTGTATGAAGTACCATGTCTAAAGTAGGTACTTTGTGTAGTACGCTGCTTTATTGGAGTAAGAGAAACGAGTACAAATTAACAAATCGATAACTTATGATGTAGTGAAATAAAAATTGTCCCTTGCGATAAACAAGGTTACCCCTCGAGGTAAACAAAACGGGTATAAGCACTGAAAAGCAATCGAGTAATCCACATTATGAATTCCTACAATCCTAGGATGTGAATAAAAAACAGGAGGACTTTATTTCGAATATCTTTTCATAAATGTCAACTGCATTACTAAACATCGTGGTTATAATAAATCGGGTTTACAAAGTTAGCAAAAAATAATAACAAGAGTTAGGAAAGAACCCTTGAAATTAAACACAGCACATTATGAATTCCTACAATCCTAGGATGTGAATAAAAAACAGGAGGACTTTATTTCGAATATCTTTTCATAAATGTCAACTGCATTACTAAACATCGTGGTTATAATAAATCGGGTTTACAAAGTTAGCAAAAAATAATAACAAGAGTTAGGAAAGAACCCTTGAAATTAAACACAGCACAGATCAGGAGTGAAATGGATATTGTTGTACCATGGATTAGGAAATTCTTGTAATTTATTTTGCCACTAATATGTATAAACAGGTGATAACAGAAAAGAGGAAAAATGTTATGATAAATTCAAAAATTAGTCCAGTTCCTGGAGCCTAGCTGCCGCTTCCTCGCTCTGTCTATTTCGCACTGAACTCTCCTACACTCTCCTATTGACCGTTCCCAAATACCCAGCTAACAAAATACAACTTTCTTAGACGTGACAGTTCAAATTTCAGTTGGCCGTAACAGATATAACAAAAACAAACTAAGAATGTAGCGTTTATGGTTGGCAAGTGAAGGACGAAGACGGGACGAAGGGGGCCGGAATAGTGTTAGGTCAAGTAGCTCATTTTAATGAGCTAAGCGCACCGCTCGCGCTCAACAAGACGAGCGTTGTGCACGAGATAGCTCGAGCCTCAAACAAGCGCATGAGCGCGTCGAGTGCGTTGAGCGTGTTAATCGCGTTGAGCGCTAATGCTTAGACAAGCGCTTTGAATTTTGTACGAATGAACGGTATGAGCCCCAAAGATTCTTTTAATTTTATGTTTTCAATGGCGCGGACCGGTGGTGAATTGGTAACGGCGTCGATCTTCACACGACAGGAGCGTGACAAAATCCCATCCGGATCGTTCCTCCGTCCGTCCATCCGGATACGTGAGAAATTAAGTCGATACAGCTTGGCCGTTTTAACGAAAAAAATGCTGTTTCAACGCTAACGAACAGTAACGATTTTTTTTTTCAAATTTATAATTGAATATAATTTCCGTATGTCCGATAAAGTGATATTAGTGCGTTACGCTGTTTGAACTAAAAATTGTAGACAAACTAATCGAACGCCAGAGATGAAAAAGGCATTAAAGTAAAAAGAAATTTGGTTTGGCGTTCAACCCGTTCATTCGTATCGTTCGTTGCTTGTTTGAGTTCGACGCGCTCAACGGGCTCGACGCGCTCAACGCGATCAACTGCTTAACACGCTCGATTGCTCGTTTGAGCGATAGTTTGAGCTTTGAGCTACCTATTTTTCTGCATTGAGCACTCTGAATTCGCTAGTTAGTTGAGCTGAACGATTGAGGTAGCTCTAGCGCTTTCGACCCAACAATAGACGGAAATGTGCATAAAAACAGGGAGCTGTACAGCTAGGTGGTACAGACTATGGAATAGAGCTCCAGTAATGAAGCTATCCGTTATGATGACTTGGATACGTCGAGGGTGCAAAGTCAAGGTCAAGCTCAATAGTAGACATCGAGTAGAGTTTATGGAAATAGGAGAAAGGGAATGCCCAAAAATCCGAACTGCTTGCCGGATTCCAGATGATTGTATTAAAATGGATAATATGCTTTAAATGTAAAAGGCATGATGACTTAAACTGCGCTATGTAGTATGCTTCTTTTTTAAAGTTAAGGAAATTGCAACAATGGAAGAATTCGATAACTTCGGTTAGAAAAGCAATGACTTTTTTAATTATTCAAAAATGTTCTTCTTTACATCTAGCAAACAATTGTTGGTTCAAACATTTATTACCCACATCAATTAAGTTCATTAGTCGTACCTTTCACTAGCCACCTACGATAGCTGGCTAGAAATTCGCTCAATATTCATTGAGTACACTGAGTGCGATGAAATTAGGTTTCGATCTTGCAGCGCCCTGTACAGCTCGAAGGCATTGATTTTCCGACTTACGGTAGGGTATCTAAAAATCGTAAAATGCATTAATTAGACGTCTTTGCGCTACAGCATTCCACCCAATTGCAGACTTACAAATGCTCACAGCTTGCCAGGAACGTGGAATCCGTAGGTGGAGTCTTGACATAGGATAGTATCTCTCGATCCAATTCCATCACTTCATCGTCGATTTTGCTTTTGGTTACCGTATTCCGTACGATTGTTTGATTCGTGCCGTGACCAACGTCGTAATAGAACGTACCATTAGCGGTAACCCGATATTGCTTACGATTCAAGATGACGGCGGAGAGAATATTTTTCAACAACACTTGCACCGAGTTGATGATTAATTCGACCGCCGCGTCATCGGCACTGGCCAGACCATGTTCCCAAGCACCCACAAGAAGTCGACCAAGTACCAGACCATTATCTGGCAGAAACAGTTCCTGAGCGGCATAGCGCATCGTGGGATGTGATGCACCGGCCACTCCGCATTGCGTCGATGAAGACTGTTCCTGGTCGGGAGCAGCCGGCTCTCGTGCAATGTAGTCGTACGGTGACATTGGCTCGAAAGTGGAACGATCCGATGACGACTTAGTGGAGCGTTTTCGTTTCTTACTGCTACGTCCATCATGCTGCTGCATCGACGACAGGCTATAGCTCGTTTCATCACCGATACTCCCGTACACCCCAGAAACAGAAACCATTTGCGACCCATCGAAATGGATCGTCGTGGATTGAGGTACCGAAACAGCGTCAATTTTGTTCAGGATGGCTAACAGGAAGCGGTTGTGCAAATGAAGTTGATTCGAACTGAAGAGCTTACGACATTCGAGATCAAACTCTTCCTTGGAGTGTTTCTTTCGAAACCAAAGCTTCATGTTGGCTAAGTACATGGTCCATTTGTCACCCAGCGCTACCATAAGGGCCTGCTTAGCGTTGTCCACTTCGCTATTTTCTACACTGTTGCTCATTCTTACGAAGTTTGGGGAACGTGCGAATGTTTTACCCTTGCCGTTTTTACACGTAAATAATCCCACGGAGCTCTTGTTTACAAACTGTTGCGATTGTCGATGAAATCGGTTGACGTACAAACTAAAGGCGCGGTTAAACGGTGCACGTTCATGCCGAACGAAGATTGTTGTAATAGAATTATCTTGTTTAAGGCTACACATTTTGTTTCCATGGTTACCAAAAATTTGAGAATTTTATGTCGATCCCATCCATTTACAAAAAAATTGTTAAATCATGAAACGTTTCTTGGTTCAGGTTTATGAAAATTAAAATTTTGTAATGTTATAATCGAACAATGTAGTTTTTGATTGTTTTTTATTTGCGAATACAAAAAGCATTTCCCACCATAGAGCGAGTCTCGTGTGTTTTTTTATTCAAATTTAGAGTACACTAGGATGGCCGATTTTGACTATTCGCCTATCATCCTATTGGCATATATACTCACAACGCATAGCAGTTGCCATGGTATAGGAATTTTTTATTGCTAATACATAATAACCGTACATTTCAAAATGCATACCGCACGTTGTCGATGTATATTTTACTATACTAGATATTTCAATAAGGATCACTTAAGCCGTACAGTTCTGTAAACTTTCGCCTTTAAAACGTATTTTCATAACATAATATATAACATACATATTGAATTGAGGCGGTTGAACAAGTTATTCTATAGCAAGACACGAAACACAGTACAAATAAAACACATAAAACAAAAAATGCAAATAATACACATATGTAGCAATTATGCGATGGCACAAGAAAATCTTCTCAAGTTATAGCTCGAAAGCCCAGAACAGATTATTAGAATACCAGTTTGGCGTGGTTAAGCTAGGTAGAAGAACGATCCATCCTACCAGCCCAAGGATATAGAAACCGATGAAAAGATACTTTTTACGGTGTGGTTGCGATTGCACCTCTTGAACGTCAGGAAACCCCATATGGTTGCAGAAGGCATGCACCACAAACGGTGCGACAAAATGTCCCGAGCGTACAAACAAATGTGCCGAATAGATACCAAAGATGGTAGTGTAAAAAAATTGGAAGAACGACACTATCAGTACCTCACGCAGCGGTCGACCATTCTGCAATCGCTCCTTTATATGATGCAGATGCGCCAACCCAAACAGAAGTGGCGTGATCAACATTGCGGTTGACGGTCGAAACGTTTGCAGCAGCAGGGGCAGCATGCAGGCACGAAAGGTAAACTCTTCTGAGAGCGGCGCGACAAGGTGATTCCGCAACCATACCAAATTACGCACGGCATTCATCCAGTACATCGGCTCCGAATAGATACGCCAAATGCCGTTCGATAGCTGCACGCTTAGCGGTCCAAGAAATAGCACCATCGTGAGGAGTAAGGGAACGAGCGTGGCGGTAAATAATCCCTCCTTCCGGAACCCCATTATCTGCCACATAGTGTAACGATGGAATACATCCTTACTGGTAAGGGTTAGCACGAAAAATGGAGCTACGAGCATTACCACAAACACGCTAAAAAATCGCCGCTTTATGGTCGAGGGATGGTCACTAAAATGGGATGATTACGTTAGTATCAATGATCTATCGGGCTATGGCATCAAACGTATGGTTATCAAACAGGCACATAATCTTACCGGTCGTGCTTTGAGTTCCACACATATAAGCTAGCGACATAAATTATGGATATCACAAAACAGGCACCAACCGATACGAAGGCTGGTAGGTAGATAGTTCCTGTTTCAATGCCGTCAGGATGCTGTTCCGTTGTTATCTCGTTTGCCATACCGGCAGACCAGATTCTCATGAACAGATCCCAACGCTGCAAAATAGGTACCAGCTGTTCCACTTTGGCATCCGTCTAGAAAGCTAAACGAGATTTGCTACGGCACAGGCGTATACTGCAGATTGGGAGGAGAGAACTAGCAAAAAGTAGTTGAATAATACACCTCCGATCCTCTGGTGCGGCAGAAAAATGTATGCACGGACACAAATGCTACACAAAGCAAATAAATAAAAAAAACAACAATAATAAACGTAAAACATTTGTCAAAACAGCACATCGTCAACAACTTCAAGGGTTAATTCTACAGTTCAGAGATTCTAAAGCAACAAACGCATTACTGTACCCGCGGGGTATAAATGTTGCAAGCTTTATTATCCTGTTCCATTTTTAGGCGATATATAACAAAAACTGGATAATAATTCGGTTTCCGTGCTATTTTAAAAATTCCTAAACTAGAAATACAAATGTGGTCAATGTCATTCAACTGACAGAGGCACTGCCGTCAGCAAACATTTTTTGTTTTGTGGAAACGTCCATTCCCTTTTGTAATGAAAATTCCATGTACGTAGAAAGTTTGTCACAGAATAATGGTAAAAAAGTGTTGCTACTACTAAGCTAATGTGGTAAGAGGACTAAACGGTCGACGATGTGGTTTGGGCTGTAGTAATGGTCCAATGGTACTAGTATTATGTTGTGCAAAACGAAGTGAAAATCCCTATCAGAGGAAAGAAAAGCGGAGCGCTCCAAAGTTGAGTTTACATACCGATCGATTGTGAAAGAAAAGGACATTGTAGGTGGGAGGAATGGCCTACAAGAACAACATTGGCGACATCGTACATCTAAACGTTGGTGGCACAAGATTTTCGACTTCAAGACAAACACTAACATGGGTGCCAGATACCTTCTTTACCTCCCTTCTAAATGGGCGCATATCAAGGTGAGTTTCTTTACTTAAACAATACAGTTGGAATTAGAAATAATGATGCTTTTTCTTTGTTTTGCAGTTTACGAGATGAAACGGATGCTATTTTCATTGACCGTGATCCGAAGCTCTTTAGTTTAGTATTGAACTACCTGCGGACAAAGGAGATAGATATCAAATCGGTCGATATCCGTGTGCTCCGTCATGAGGCTGAGTTCTATAATATTGCTCCATTAATCAAAAGGCTTATGCTATGTGAAGAGATGGATCAGTCCAGCTGTGGGGATGTTCTCTTTTACGGTTATCTTCCCGCTCCAAGTAAGTGGTTCCTTGACCCTCTCGGCGTCTTGGGTACTGGTTCATACTTCTACATTCCTACCGTCTTCAGATATTCCCATTCAAGAAATGCCCATCGGATTATCAGGATCATCGGGCAGTTCGATTAGTACTGGTACTGGGACCATAAGCTCATTCACATCCGCTAGCTCGTCAACACAGCAGAAATCGGACTCTGTTCCAGGTCCATCCAATATTCAACCAAGGCAGCAACAGCCGTTATATTCGACTAATTCGAACCCAATAGCAACGCAACATAATTCCACGGTGGCTGCTATTGCTCCTGTCGGAATATGTCAAACGAATCCTCGCCCCGGATCAATGGTACGAGTTCCGGAGCTTTCTCAGGGCGCACCAGGTTCATCTAGTGGGGGTAGTAGTGTTGGTAACGGCAATGGCAATGGCGGCAGTGTAGGTATCAACGGGGCTGGCACAGCGGGTGGAGCAGGTAGCGGTGCAAGCAGTACATCACGGCATGCGGGTCATTCCCGTAACTCATCATGGGATTTGCGCGTTTCGTATAGTGGCAATGGCAATCGTGGCAATTCTCAGTGGATGCCAGGCCATTCGCGAACGGCATCTCTCGACATGATGCGTCACTCCCGAAACTCATCCGTTGATCTGAACAAATACATACGTAACGAGGTGGGTTTGCTGTTTGGACCCGGAACAACCGGTAACGGTTGGGCCGATCCAATGAGGGTGCAAATCATCAAGGCGCACCATAACTGGATATCCGTGGCATATGCACATTTTGTCACGTGCTATCGACTGAAAGATTACTCCGGTTGGCAGCAGATTTTCATTTCGCCTTACATCGAGACCACGATCGAGCGAATCGCAATCAATGCCAAGATGAATTTGGCCACGTCCGCGGGCGAACAGTCGCACAGCAAGATGGTAGCAATCTCGTACGGCAGTCAGATTCGACTGTGGGGAATCTCGGAGGACGGTAGCAAAGCCGAGATCGGAACATTTAATTTGCACGTACGCGTCGAGTATCTTTTCTTCATCGGTAGCCAGCTGGTGGCCCTTTCGTCATCAGGAAAGATTGGCGTATGGCACTCAATGACTCAACACTGGCAGATACAGGATCTCGTACCAATACTTTCCTTCGATACCGCCGGTTCATTCCTGCTGTTGGGGTGTAACAACGGGTCCATCTACTACATTGGTAAGCATTCATCATCGAGTTTAATACCAGCAGCAGACTAGTATCGCTTATTTTCATTTCAGATATGCAAAAATTTCCACTGCGCATGAAGGACAATGATTTGCTTGTGACGGAACTGTACAAGGACCCATCCAACGATCACATTACCGCTATATCAGTGTACTTAACACCAAAAACGACAAGTAGGTGCTTCCTTCAATCCCCCGTTTTCATATTTTTTTCTGTGCAATGTGCAATGAACTCTATCGTGCGCACACACATTCTGCATCGGATTAGTTAACCTGTTAACATACTCGTGTCCTACTTGTAGTGCTAATGCCTCCCAGCCTTTTATGTCCAAACCCTTCCTTCACGTTGCAATTCGAAACACACGCAATATAATTTGCACGATTGCCCACAATGCTCACACTCTTGCCACCACCACGTCACAACGATAACCGCTCAGAGTTTGGCACCAGAACATCACTTGCACACGAACATACTTACTCTACGCTCTGCCACAGGAAATAGACATGCATGTTTTGAGGATTTTAAAATTATGTTCCGAACTATTTGAACGAATATGTGCATTCTTCATTTCACTGAAATTTTAAACATCTTCCTTTTTTACCAAAATGCTTAGTTTTGTTCATTTTGTTTTGTGTTTTATGATTTAAACAGATTGAAGCACAATATAAAAAAACCGACTACAGATCATTGTATTATCTGCCTAGTGATCTGCCGACTGTCGTTTGTTGGAAGTAAAGTGCAAGAATAATAATTTCGCTCATGGCGGACAAGAAAATATTTGCAAATTTAACGTGTTTCTGTTATATCTCTTTCTCTCTCTATTTCCCTTCCTATCGCTGTACTTGCGCGCGTGATTTTTGGCAATTGTTTGATCTCATTTCTTATGGTTTCGGTTTGATAGCCGCGGATCGCGTGAAGGAAGGTAAACTGTTCTTCCCTGGGGGAAAGCAAGTGACAGACCACACCGCTTTTTGTTGTTGTGAATGTTTTCTTTTGTTTTTGAATCTTGTTTTGCGCTAACGTGCGCAGAAATCTAATTGGTTTAATAGCCTCGTCATCATATCCATATTCACCGGCATGCGCGAATGTTGTTGAGTGTTGTTTTGTATTTCTTTGTTACATCTTACGAACGCACTAAATATTTTAATTTTTAGCTGTTGTTTCAATGTTCATTGTATAACATGATTATTATTTTTTTATTTTTACTTCTATTTATTTGTTTTTCGTTAGAACGTCCTGACCATGTCGACTTATTTTACCACGTAGCTGGATAGTCACAGTCCTTGCTACAGGGGATTGGTCCGAATGGGATTTTGGTTCGGTCCGTTCGTGTGAAGATTGGCGCCGCTACCATAATGCCACCGGACCTCCCCATAATTTTCATTTTACTGGGGTGAAAAGTTGGAGATGATTTTCGATTTTGTTTCGCATCTCAAAATTCAACCATAACATTGTCCAGTAACAAACTATAAAACGTCCAATTTAGAACCGTACAATAATTTGTACGTACATGCGAGATACGGATGTTTTTAGAAACGAAACTTGTACGGCAATTGTTCCATTGCATCGTATTTGTTTGTTTCAAACGTGTGATTTTTTTTGTTTCTTGTGGCGCGCTCTTTATTCTGCAAATTGGCTATTTTCATACTATGCATATTTTAACTTTCATTTCCATCGCTCTTCGCATCGATAGGCCTGTCGGGAAACTGGATTGAAATTGCGTACGGTACACGATCCGGGTCGGTGCGTGTTATTGTGCAGCATCCGGAAACGGTCGGTCATGGGCCACAACTGTTTCAAACATTCACTGTGCACCAGAGCCCGGTAACGAAGGTGACACTGTCGGAAAAGTTTTTAATTTCCGTATGCAGCGAGTACAACCACGTGCGAACCTGGCAGGTACCACGGTTTCGAGGCATGATTTCTACCCAACCTGGTTCCACACCCGAAGCATCTTTTAAGGTAAATTGTCCCTATAGCTAGTAATTTTTTTTTTCTAACTTGTTTTTATTTTACGCCTCTAAATTGTTCAGATCGTTTCCCTGGAAGCGGTTGATTCGACGTTTAGCTATTCGGCTGGCAACGATTTCGGCCCATTCGGCGAACAAGACGATGAGCAGATATTTGTCCAAAAGGTCGTACCCGATACGGACCAGCTCTACGTCCGACTTGCCTCAAATGGCGAACGCATCTGTTTGATACGATCTGTCGACGGTACCACGATCACGTCGTTCTGCGTGCATGAATGTGAAGGATCACGGATGGGATCGAGACCGCGTCGATTCATCTTGTCCGGGCACTGCAACGGTGCAATACAGATGTGGGATCTCACGACCGCACTAGAACTATCGAAAAAAAAGGATCAACCGAAGCGATGTATCGGAGGACCAACGGCCGACGAGCTGATCCGGGAGCTAGATCAGTGTGATTTAAGCAACAGCCATTGCTCGACTCCTTGCATGTCGCCGTGCCCTTCAGCATTCTCGAACACCATTGAACCTAATGCCGTGGGACGATTGAAACCTTTTAATGTGGCGTTTTTGAATCAATCAGCTGCAGCTACGGTCGGGCTTGGTGGTCTACAACCAACGCCGTTGCAGGGTCCGTCAGCGCAGGGGGTGGCTGCTGCGGCCGCTCCTATGCAGCCGATTATACCCGCACCACAACCTAATCAACCAAACTGATCTCTATTCCGCCGGCAAAGGGACATTTGAGAGTGGTTCCTGTGTTGTTATCTCGAGGTGGAATTTTAACTGTTAATAATGGTGGAATATTTAATTGTTTTCCGCAATTGTGCGGATAGAAATGCAAGAAAACACTGAAACAAACACTTATACACATTCGACACAATATTGGGCTCGAAATATTCAATCTTACAAAATGTTAATGCTATTCAAGCTCTTATAACAAATATTTTGTCTCAATTCTCAGATTTACACAATTCTCTGAAAAGACTCTTTATCACGGACTAGATTAAAGAAAAGGTTTATTTAGCAACGTTGTCTTGTTTATTGTGCTTTTTGATGTAATGTTCATGAATCGGCTGTACAGGGCTTGATCAATTTCAATGCTGTTAAAATGCTAATGTAACTTAAATAACGCAACGGGCATATATTTTTGTACAATAAATTTTATTGCAATATCTTACCCTACCTAACCTTGCCACAGTGTTTATTCGCCAAGCTTTGCAAAAAAATCACAGATTGTTGAATGGTTTAAGTTGTGAGCGATTTTTAACGCAGTGACACCATCACTATCTGGAATATTATGAAGATCTGACCGGTATTTGACTAGCAGTTGTACAATAGCAAGATTGTTTGCCTCCACTGCATAATGTAAAGGAAACCGTCCACGTTTATCGGTTTTCGATTGAGAGAATTGAGACATCTTTAGCAGATATTCGATTTCAGCACGTGCAAAGAAGCTATTTCGTATCACTCTATGATGCAGGACGGTTTGGCCATTGTTATCACTCGCACAAGGATCGAACTGGTACTGATCAATTAACCAACAGTAGAATTCCGTGTTTAAAGGCATGTAGAAACTAATCGTACGGCCCCGTCCATCGCGTGTATTGACATCGAAACCATACACCTCGATCAGTCGTTGTACGAATGATTTATCCGCACCACCCATGATGGCATAGTGTAACGACGTCAGTTCATGCTGAAGCGATTTCGCATGGATATCAGCGCCCGCCTCTATCAATAATTCTCTGCATCGTTTGTTACCATTTTGCAAAGCGATATGTAAAGGCGTTTCTCCCAATCGCAACTCAGAGGTCACATCTGTGCGCACATCTACATTGCCGTATCGAGACAGTAAAAATCGGAACGTATCTTCATCCGGTTCGTCCACATATCTGATATAGCAATGCAGCAACAGTTCTCCAGCTTCGTAGCGACCATAATCGATGGTTAATCGTTCCAGTTTTTCCCGGCGACAATCGATAAGCGATAGGAAATCCTCTGTGTCAGCTTCGACGCTATCGTCTGGCAGCTGGCCTGGGCAATTTTTGATCCAGGAAGGTTTAACGCTTGCTTTATGGTTTAGTAAGAACTGTACGATCGGTTGATGACCATTAACCAACGCTTGCGATATTGCGGAGCATCCATGCTCATCGCAATCGTCCAGTCGTTCATCGAAACCATGCGCCTCAAAGAGATACCGAACCAGCTCAACATTTCCGCTCGAGGCAGCCTGAATGAATAAGTTTGTATCGTCGTACTCGTAATGTGGGTCCAGCCCTACTTCGTCAATCATCTGACGTACTGCAGTTAACTCACCGGCTTTACAAAGTTCGAACATTTTTTTGTATTGCTTTAGCTGCGCATTTTGCTGATACCGAGCTCGTAGTTCGAGAAATTCATCGGTCGGTTCAAAGCGAAGTCGCTCAACAAGAAAAGTGGCTAGCTCAATACGATCGTCCTCAACGGCATTATCCAGCGCACTGTTATCAAAAATGTACCGATATGGCGGTTCCCTTGTAGCCAAACCTTGCTCCTGAGCAATTGTCAGCAGCCGAAAGAGCAGAGCGGTATCAAACTCCTCGTACGCTGATAGACAGAAGATATTTTGTTGGTTAATCTGGTAATCGGATCGATTGTTCAAAATCCACTCAATGAGAGTGGTGCAGTTATCGGAGATGCAATCGTTAAATACTTCGGCTAATTCGGATACCGGCATGCCGTGCAGTTTTGTCTCTTGGCTCGAAAGCTTGGCATCTTTGGCTAACAGACGATCTACAAGCGACCAATCATTTCGATTTATGGCTACTTGTAGCGGTGTCCAATTGTTCAGCTGGCGAGCGCATTGCTGGTCGAAGGGAATTCCTGCAGATAGTAAAATATCTGCAATTTCTGTTGAATTGTACACAACATGCAGTAGGTTACGCTGCAGACAATCGCGTATCGATTGCAATTCCTCCGGAGTACTTTGACGTACTGTATCCACATCATGGTGAAGCACTGCAATCGCTACCGAGCTGTGCCGAAACAGCATAAGATCTAGTAAACCATACCCGATACGGTGGTAGTTTGCGGTATCGATCAAATGCGAATGTTTTGCGAGGTATTTTGCTGCCAGCAGCATTTGAAGTGTCCGATGTTTTATACGACTACGCATTGAAAAATGTTTCGTATGATCGGAGTAGTCCATACACACACGCTCATAGCAATACTGCTCAAGCTCCTCCAATTCCTTGCTCTCTGGTAGTGCGATATTTTTCCAAATGTATTTTTCCAGTGCATCGATCCACCAGTATGATGGTTTACCGTTCTCTTCACTATCAATGTGACCATTAACAGCTTCCGCCAAGACGGTGAGTATAAACAGGTTGCCAAATAGATCTTGCCCCATATTTCGGCTGTTACCGGCTGTGATGGATTCCGCGAGTTGCCCCATATTAACGTTGCTTTTTTTTACCATCCGGGATAAACAATCTTTCCACTGATCTTCCTCTAATTTTGGCATAGAGTGCTTCATGGCTAAATGCTTGCAGTTGGTTGCAACCCGTGTCCACAACAGATCATCACCTACGATCCACACTGTCATATGCTGACGAATGCTATCATCTATTACGTTTAAAAACTGTACCAACGTTTGCGCTATTCCATCCGAACCATTGTCCGCAATGGCGTGATCGATAAGTAGTACCAGTTGAACGGTAGCTAACATGTTCCGTTCTGCTTCGTTTCGAACACCAAAAATGGCATTCAGTTTATCGAGCACGGTTGTATCAGGTTGTTGTAAAACTTTTACTACATCCACTGCTTGCACTTGCACGATCAAGTGACAAGGATCAGCACGCCTAACTGTGGCAGCAAGACGTTGCAAATAGGTACTACTCCCATCGGATACATTGGACACCAGCACGTTCAACCAGCATGGGGCTGGCGGAACCGAATCGTACTCATTCCAGCAACTGATGGTAAAGTATTTGCTGATCGGCGTTGGGGGTCCTCTGCTGCGTAACCAAAACACCATCCCGTAATCCTTCACGAAAGCTAGCTCGTGAATGGTTTCGTGATCCGGGAACTTAGTCTCGAATGGAATATCTTCACTCACCAGGAACCAGGTATCTTGGGTGACATTTTCCAACCGATCAACGCAACACTTTTTGACGTACAGTAGGATATTTTTCAACATTGCTTGTCTAACCACTAGGAGACCCAAAGGTGATCCCCCTTCGCACGCTTTCAGTAGACCGCATAGATCATGTAGGTTGATACCATTTACTGGCTTTGCATCGATAGGATAATATTCTTTTCTTGACAAACATGCTACTGGAGGCTTGTTCATAACCGATTTGGGCAATAATGTGATCGTTTCACGTATTGTTTGTCCATTACCCATAGTAATTTCGTATACATCTTTGTTTCTCGCATCGCACTGTTCACGGGCGGCACTTATCATACAAAGGGCGTTGGTTGACAAGGACAATAAATCGAACAAATGAAAATCATTATCGTTCAATATGCTAATACCATCAGCATGTTCCAAAGCTGGCCATTCGTTTGCGATGTACAAGTAATGCTGGATCGAATATGCAGATGCCACGTTCCAGTAACGTAGCACTAGTGCGATGTCTTGCTCTCGTGTGTCTTTCGACACTAATTCGAACTGAGCTTTAGTTAAATGGAATTCTAGGAGTGCAAGTTTCATCACATCATTCTTCTTATCGGATATTAGCGCCAGCATGTAGTTGCGCAAATTGCGATGAATGTTTTTACCGTGCACAAAACTGATGCTAGTATTTGGATTGGTCACTTGACTGAAAGTGTATAAAAGAATAGCAAAGGAAATAATGAATAAGAAGTGTGGACTTTCTAGTTCACCGCAAATACTTACTGGGCAAGAATCCATACTGAAAAACTGTCGAACGCGTTTCGCAATTCACGTAATTCGGCCGATGAGCTCATATTGTTGCGGTTTTCCGTTGGGAGCATGTGGTTGTACTAAAGTTATGAGCCTTAATGCAGTGGTACACCAACCTATTGTTGCGGTATGATCTCGGATTAAACGCACGATTCACCTTTAAATGTGATAAACAATATCAACACTGACAGAATGCTTAAAACGGAAGTGGCAAGTTGAAACACTGGTGATGTCATCCACATGAATTGAAGGGAAGGAGACACACGGCCTTTTCGGTATGTTACTTACATCACCGAATGATTTGCACGGTTGCAATGCGCATGTTAAATTAAATTTTCTTATATATAAAGCGAAACATACGCGAGATTTCTCTAATTCTTATCAGCACATCAAATCATTTTTTTATCTAAAAACACTATTACGATTGCGAGTTCATTATCACCACACGAAAAAACAGCAGCCACACCTGTGTGGATTTACTTTTGATTACGTTCGTGTCTGGATTACCTTTTATTGGATCACATTATGTACAAAACAAGGAGCATGTAGAGATATCAAACAAGACAGACAATTGATAAATAAACATGATTTTGTTGGTCACTGGCGACCAGTACAATATCTTGCATGCAATGCGATCGAATGCAGGCCAAAGCTGCACTGTTTGCGCAGGAAACAAATATGTTGGGCAACTGTCGGATTTTTTTGAATTCGTAATTTAAGCTCCGCTTGCGCGACGTTCAATTTGGTGTATTACTATCAGCAAGAATAATCGTCGGCATCATAATCAGGAACGTAGTAGTAGTCACGATTAGCCCGATGGTGGAGTTCAGATTAAACAAATGGCCGTAATGAAAGCGACAATACCATCCGTACAATATGACCGCAGTGACTGCTAGTGTGCCGATGTAGATAAAGTACGTCCCGTAACGCGTGCCGGACCGATTATCCGTGTCTGTGCCTCGGCGATCGGTCGCCCCATCCGTATCAATGCCGTCACCATTCTCTAAACCACCGATCTGACCATGCGCTGGGTTTTGATTATCCCCTATCGATCCTTCCAAAGGGCGATCGGTACTGACACCATTGAGTGCCGATTTCTGATTGTGTATCAGACAATGGACAACACAGTTATCGAACAGACCACAAGCAGCGAGCGTCTTATTGTCAGGTTGCAACACGTGCCCGTTGAATACTAATCTGACGAGTTTATGGGCTGCCAGTTCAAGGGTAAAGTTTCGTCGCTTAAATTCACCAATGCCCTCGTTCAAATTGCCCTCTACTAGCTTAGAATCGTCATTCAAATACTTCAGCTTAATTCTAATCGGTTTGGTAGGCAATGGGGGTTCCGTTAAAGTGCTGCTTGCAGAGGCTGTATTTTCAGTACTGCTATCAACGCGATCAGAAGATTTTTCTCCCTCTGGCTGGCCAGCGCAGGTGCTAGTAACGTTCAACCTTTGACGCAATCCGGTAGATACTACCGAGTCGATTTGCGCGTTTGGGATGGGTTCAGGGTCTGTGGCATCCATCTGTCGAATAATTTCCTCCGGTCCGCGATCGTTAAATGTGTCAACAACTGGAGCACTTACAACACCCGGATAACCTTCCGTGTCACTTAAATCAAGCCCAGTGGCCGACTCTGAAGCTTCCGTCAGGATGGATTGCGTGATGTTATCAATCGATGAGGCTATGCTGTCGTTTTCGAGATCAAGCTCTTCAGTTTCTGTCACATTCGATATATTGGACTGCTGTGAGGAGCTGCGCACTGCAATTGGAAAACATTAATGCTTAGCGTACAAGCTCGATACTACTGTCGATTTTACTGGTCACTTACGTATAATCGTCGTAACGCTATGTGGTTGGATGCTATTCAAACGCCCCAAGTTGTTTTCAATCACGAGCACTGCTGCATTCGGACGATCTTCTCGGACATAGGTCGAACGCCACGCAAGATAGATAACAATCAGCACCAAGACCCTTAGGATCCAATAGTTGAACAACTCGTCGGTCTCGTCCAGAAACGGCAACATTTCCCCGTAATAAAATTGATGTTACCAGGGTAACGCGGCACAGTTAGTGATCCAGCTAACGTGCGTTTAACAACCAATCCGTTTCTGGTGTATCCGTGGCAATGGGCACATCCTGGAAGGAAGGGAATATGGAACAACTTTTACTTCATCATGCTGACATCACGGGCGGAATGTAAACAACAACAAATCGCAAACAAATGATGCGCCTTACATAAGCTGAATCCCCGTTCTGTGAGCTATGCTATTGAGTGCACGGAGTAAACTAGCCGCAGGCGTTTTTCCAGCTGTATACGTTCAAAGTAGACACGCTGTAGAAACTGTGCCGAGGAAAATCTGTTTGCTTAAATCTACGATTCGCTACAGCTGGGTTGACCGATCCTCGAATGACCTTTCGTTTCTTCAGTGTCGTGGACACACTGCGCACTCGTGAAATGCAAACACCTTGATGCTTAAACAGCAAGAAACAGTGTGTATAAAGTAACCGATATTGCAACAGTAATTGGCAGATTTTGTAGAAACTTAGTTTTCACGCAACTCTTCTAGTGTTGTGATGACGAAAATTTTGACGTACATTTATTTTCCTTTCTAAATTCCTGTCCAAAGCAAAGATACGCACTGCAACACAGGCTGGTTCATTGGGTTTTTTGATCGAGACTTCACAGTTCGTCTCGTTTGACACGTGGATTGCGTTTAGTTTCTAAACATGCAAACACTTTATAGCCGATTTACGTGAAGCACCGGCCTCGATAGGATTATGTATTGCAGTTAAAGTAATACAGCGAGTATTAAGGTCAATCCGCTACAATTTCACACACATGGTTTGTTGAACCATGCGAGTATTGTATGCTACTGGATTTTATTTGAACTCTCCTAATTCCAGCATGATAGCTCCGCTTTCTTTGAAATACGAACGCAAAAATCAGCGACCAAAAATCAGTCAACTGTCAAAAGTTGTCCGATTGAAAAGAAGTGAACTGTCACAGTCACATCCATCATGGTGAATAGAAATGGCTGCCATACTTGACGTGTATCGATGTGTAGCAGCCTTGCCTAGTTTTACAACAAAAGAAGAAGAGGAATCAACGAGGTTCTTTTCGGTCATCCACGCTGTGACGGCAGCAGTCTGGTAACTAGCTCTTCGACTATTTTTCCGTGCAAATATATCGCCAGTAATCCCACGCTCAAGTATCGCCGTGCAAAAATTGCTCGTATGCCATTTCTATTTCAGCAGTACGTTTGCGTGAAGCGATCACCAGCCATCTTGCTCGGTAGCTATGCCGAAGAACAAGGGAAAGGGAGGTAAAAACCGTCGCAGGGGTAAGAATGAGAACGAGTCCGAGAAGCGCGAATTGATCTTCAAGGAGGATGAACAGGAATATGCACAAGTCACAAAAATGTTGGGCAACGGCAGACTGGAGGCAATGTGCTTCGATGGTGTGAAACGACTCTGTCATATCCGTGGCAAGCTGCGAAAAAAGGTAAGCCCGTTTTCCGGAATCCGGAAGGTGGTGGCATGTATGTTTTGCTGTGCGGACAAAGAGTATTCGCGAGAGTGCGCGGAAAACATCATCGATGTAAAAGGTTTATGCTGATGGCTGATGAGTAATTGAGGAGCGTGCTAGATCGGGAATATTCCGCACTAGAAGGGATGTTTTCCCGTAGTTGATTGCAACGGGAGGGGGAATCATTATTTGCGCATTGTCTTTACGATTGCCAAAGGAAATGTAGATCAATCAAGCATGTACCACACCACACTGATGGTGGACGTGTGTAGTGGAGCAAATGTAATTACTAAGTTGATGCGCGTGTATGCGTTTCTGAAATCTGCTTTCTGTTTACATTTCGCAGGTATGGATCAACCAGGGCGACATCATTTTGATAGGTCTGCGAGACTACCAGGATTCTAAAGCGGACGTTATTCTTAAATACACCCCGGACGAGGCCAGAAATTTGAAGACGTACGGCGAGTTCCCAGAATCGGTGCGCATCAACGAAACGGTGACATTCGTCGAGAACGATATGGATGACGACATCGAGTTCGGTGACGATTACAGCTCGTCAGAGGAGGGCGATGCAATCGATGCTATCTGATCTGCACGGCGAACCCAACAACCGATGTAAAATTTCACGTCGTGCTGCAACGTATGAAGGCAAGAGTAGCAGCAAAACTGTTTAACAACAAACTGATCCACCACCATTAATTAACAACAACGCTACACTCGGGAGATAACTGGTGCAGAAATGGTGTGTGTATTGCTGTGAGTTTCAGTATAAATATTGTCAGTGTATCAAAAAGTGGGTGAAGTGAATCGAGTATAGGGATGACACATTGGGAGTGATGTAGCAGGAAGTGAAATATTTGTGTTGTATAAGAAGTTCCAAATTTCCAGCTGAGAAGAAAATCGTTTATATAACACAGAAACGTACATAAACCGATTTGTTCTGTGTCGCTCATTTCACAAAGAAAATCGTGTGTTATTTCCGCTAAGCAAGCATTTTGGAAATGTGTGAATCGTGACGAGTAATAATCAACACTGAATTGCGTGAAGAGCAATACGCTTATCGCTTGATTAAGCATGGTAGTAATTGTTTACTAACAAGTCTGGACTGGCGCTCCAAAATTGTTAACAGGAAATGTACCGTATTGTAGCGTGTGTAATACCACCATCCATTTATATTATTTTCGTTTCTTAATAATCCACATTTTGCACCATTTTGAATCTTTGTTCTAGAACATTTATCCGATGTTAATTGTAATAAATTACAAACAAATTTAAATCTGAGCTATCATTAACATTTATTGAAACATTGTATCTCGTATTGGCAGCACTTGTATCTACACATTCATAAATCAATTCATATAACTTCACCCTACTTTTACACAAAAACAATTAAATGGAAAAAGGCAGTGTTATACACGTAAAACTACGGTTTAATGGACAGATTTTCTATTTGTACATCGTATGCCCTTTCTTATGTACTACATTAAGCGCCCTTGTTTTTTTAGTTTATCGAAGCTATATCCGCTATGTTTTAAACCCCCTTGATTTTGAGGTGATCTTTGGTGATGGTGCTAGAAACCTAGACCATATATCTCAGTCACTTGGGCTTTTGGGGCCGCCAAATTGTAAAAAAGTCGCCTCCTTTATGCACATCTCGTCCAATAGATATAAATTCGTTGTAAGGGGCTCTGTATTGTTATCTATATTACTTTGTTGGTAAATATCGACGATGACAAAAGATTAACTGAACGTGATATAGATTTTGTACAAATCACCAGGTTATAATTCACCAAAAAAAGATTCGTCTTGTGTTTTTAACTTATCAACGCAAAGTGAATAAATAATATAAATACGTCGGAAATACATTTCAAATCCTTTCGGAATGTAACAGAGTTATAATTCAAAGATTGGTACTACTTCACAATAGCTGCTCGCGGGTAACTGACGGCATTGCACGCCGTGACCACGTTTGCACAGCAGTTCACCGCTGCCGGACTGCAAGACTCGCAGCATGCCGTTGTGTTGGAGCAGGGTTCTTCGATGTATTGCCCTGGTGGGGGGTAGCTGTACTTTTGCACTGTAACTGAATCCATCGGTAGATTGGGTGGCTGGTAGCGAGCCCGTTGTGCCCAAGGATAATGCTCTTTGGGTGGTGGACAAACAGGCATATAACTAAGTTTTTGTGTCGTATCGCTCTCCATTGGTTCTGTAACATGGAATAACATAATTAGTCGGTACGAATATCAGTACGAACAAGAAACTTCCAGATCGCTGGCAAGAGTTAGAAGTCTTACCTTCCGGGCGCTTGTAGGTGATAATCGGTTTACACGATTTCGTTGGAATTATGTTTTCTTTGTTGCTCGTGTAGGTTAAACGATTGACGGTGGCACTCTCTACCCGTCCGGTTGGCATCGTAAGAGATCCTTGGGGAACTATTGGGTCCCGCTTCGCTTGTCCTTTGCAAACAAAGTCATGCCTTTGCGTCGTCATTTCCTGCATGGGACCATCTCCGATTAGCGGCGCTGGGCGCGGAAGTATTGGCGCCGGACGTTCCGTGTTGCAGTGCGGCGCAAATGATGTCTAGAAGATCGGTAACCAAAAAAAAATTGAATGGATGTACTAAATACAATAAATAGCAGAATCATAGCATGCACCGTTCATTGTCCTTGAAGGCTAATATGTACATCATTCCAGTCGGAAGCGAAAAAAAAATGCTATAATTCATCTGCGTTAACGTGACGGTTAATGTTAAAGGCCGAGTGCGTCGTGAGTAATAACACTATATCATTCAGCTACAAACAGTACTGGCGTTTTTTTCGGCAATTACCTTGATTCGATTGGCGTTGGTCTATGGTTCTCATCTTATGCATTTTACGTGTAATTAAACTTGAAAGTGCTTGACACAACGTTTAGGTTAAGCTAAGCAACAACGTGATACACTTATTCGTCAACAGACACGGGCCTCGACACTAAATCAACACTAACGCTCCGCAATGCTCTAACTAGGATCGGTGGGTCCGTGAGCAGTGAGTTCTGGTACGGGTCAGAAAAAATTGGAATGATTCACAACATAGCTAGGATATACCTTGTAAACTGTGTCGTCCTCGAGTTTTTGATTGGGCAGCCGCAGATGTGCTGTTGGTCGGATTGGGGGCGGGCGTTCACCGCATGTGGCACTATGGTAGCTCTCTTTGTAGACTGTCTTCGATTCGAAACCCGAACCGGCAGGTACAGCGAGATTGTTGTACGGCAGCACCATCTTGACGCGTTCGTTCGGACAACCGGGCATGTAGCTTTTTTTGTACGTCGTCTCATTATCCATTGGTACGTCTGGTGGTTGGTAGCACGGCCGCCGCGCCCAAGGTACGTCCTCTTTTGGCGGTGGACAGATAGGACCATAGCTGAGCTTGGTGGTCGTTTCAGACTGCATCGGTACTGGAAGTGTACTAAATTGAGACATTGTGCAAAGTGGAAACAGCGGCAAAACTTACTCTCGGGACGTTCGTACTCGCGCAACGGTTTGCAAGACCGTGCCGGTTCAAAGCTAGCCATGTTGGGACAGCTGTACGACAGTTTGTTCATAGTTTGCTTCTCAAATGGCGCACTGTGCACGTGCATATGGCTAGCCGGGACAATTTTGTAACGCTTTGGTGTCGTTTTGGCCACATAATCATGACGGGTAGTAGTTACCTCTTGCAAAGGCCCCGGCTGTATCAACTGATTGCCGGTAGGAACTATCGGTTGTGCTCGGTCTACATTGTTATAGCCAGGGTAGGAGAGCTACAGAAGAAGAGAATAAAAAGGATCTTATATTACTATACATATATATATGTCGAGTCTAAGTAATATATAGGCGGTGGGGTGCAAAAACTGGGAATTCAAACAAATTTGCTACATTTTCTAACTTTGTTAGCCAGAAAGGCAATTAGCCGGATAGTCAATCTTAGCTAAGGGGAATCGATCAGGATGGCATTTTGTCTCGGCCCTGTCGTGTGAAGACAAGCGCCACCACCAACACACCACTGGACCGCGCCTACTGGCGAGCATTTGCTATCCAAGTTTATTTACTCTAGGCAATAACACTAATGCGACTAGAAACCATAAGGACTATTCATACTCACCGCTGTGACAGTAGTTTTCTCTAAACTTCCGGGATGTGGTACCAAATGGCTTTGTGGCTTGATTGCCAGCGGACGAGCATTGACAACCAGTTGAGGATCTGTGTTGAAGGACGTTTTGTACACGGAATCACCTCCAAATTCCACCTCTGGCGGTTTGTACGTGACGATCGGTTTGCATGATTCCCGTTTTGGAGGCTGGACGTAGCGCTGAAAAAATCCCCAAAAAACATGGCGGACAGTATTATCTGCTGCAACGCTTTATGGACATTCAAAAGCTGGCTTACCACACGCTTCATAGGCACGCATCCCGGTCTACCGCAGGCGCAATTACAACATTGCGGCATTTCGGTGCTGGTACAAAAAACAGGAACAGAACAATCGTCTACGATGGTGACGGGTTGCTCGCAGGAACCCGCGCAATTCGCCCCGGCAGAGTGCGTCGGTTGGATCAATGTATCCGGATATTCAACACACGGCCCAATTGGCGTTGGTGACCAGCACGGTATATCGGAGCCTAATTCACCAGCTCGATCATCACAGTAGACAGTGGCACCTTCTGTTGCACATGGACTCTCTCCTGGCACTGAGCACACTCTGTGAACGGAGTTTGGAAGTTTGTGTTGCATCACGTGTTTTTGTTAAAGGTCATGGATAGTACACGCAGCACTGATTAACACGAGATATTTTTGAGTCAAATAGACTTTGGTGAAAACAAAAAAAAAGGCCTAGTAGTTTGTTTGCTTCCACCCTCCCGCCGTCACGATCTTGTCGATGTGGAATATTTAATCAATAAAACCTATATTTATGTTGCTCGCCCGGTGCGACCTAACTAACTCCAGCAGCATATTGAGGCCAAGAGCATCCGTGGCCTTCGAAAATCACAACACACAAAAAACTAGCAATGCCACTCAACTCACCCGTCCGCCACGTGTACGACTGTTTCGGCCATCGGGATTTGAACTTACGGGGTTGAACGGTGCCGAGTTGCACAACAAACAACAACAGCGTGAAAATTTCGAACCTAAATTTGGTCAGTTTCGAGTTTTGAACGGCAAACGGAACTGGTTCGGGTCCGTTCGGGATGAAATATTCGCTAAAAATGAACCTACTTTATAACGTTGCAACCATTTCGTAGCTTGCTAGGATGGTTACAGCATTGCACACTAGGCCAGTATCCGGTGCCATTTTCGGTGAACGGAAAAGCGCGGCCTACTGTACAGCATTCGAAGGAAGCGAAATAATGTTGCTTTGCCACTGTCACATGACCCGCTTTTCGTGGGTGGGTAGTTTGTTTTCGTTTCCAGGTCAAATAGTAATACTCGTACGCGGGACGACGTCGAGCCACCGCGAGAAAGTCCGCATGCCAGCAGGTGTAATGGATCCGTGTAGGAGTGTTGTTCTTTATTCTATTTATGTTACTGTATGTGTTAAAATTTGGCATCATACTCATCATGCATGCTTCGCTTGTGATTCCTAGCACCCTGTGCGTTCTTGACAACCTGCTTTAATTTGTACGCAATGAAATGCACTTTTTCCCCGTTAATGGGAAAATACTGAATGTCGCCGCCGACAGTTTGGGAATAACATCAGGAAAAGCAACGGCAAAGGGACCGTTTTCAATTTTATGCTACGGCACTTGGTTGTTTGAATATTACACCCAAAAGTGTTTAAAAAATAACGTTTTTCCGACGTGAATAAAGTCTAAAGACCGATAAGCGATTTGAAAGAGCGAACGCGTGTGCGGAAGTTTAATGTGGACTGTTTTTTTTTGTTGTTCTTTTCCATTTAGGAAACGTAAATCATGCGTGAAACCACAGTGTGGTGCAAAATACTAGAACAATGTTGCACAATCATGTGTTTAAAAAAAATATTATAATTAGGATGGCTCTTCGCCGTATTGTCAATTAAACCCATTTTTCAAATTAAAAATAAATAATTCGTGTTTAGTTGGCTAAATGTCACTTTGATGCACCAATTGTTTTCTTTTTCCATTTTGCTTGTGCAGCGTGTTAGTATGAACTTAGTAATCCATTCGCATTATTAGCCACAAAGCTCGCCGATTACACTAAAGCACGACCAAGCTATCATCATTCTGTACCATTTTCACACGTACGATGGATTTGTTGAATGGACCAATATTTCACCAAACAGAAGCAAAAAAAAGAAAACCAACCTCTAACGCTTACTTTCATGTAGTTGGAGGGATCCTACAATTTAAGACCCACACAAAACGAACGCAAGGAGCAACATTCGTACCGCACCGACCGAACCTAAAAGCGAAACTGAAAGAGCGAATGCCGAAATAAAAGTCGTTGGTGGTGTGACCTAACGCACCATGGCACAGTCAGAGACAACGCGGACCGTTTCGTGTTGGCTCGTGAAAGCGAATGGCTAGATATTAGAGGGACGAGGGGGGGGGGGGGGGGGGGGGGTCAAGGAGTGGAACATGGATTGGAAAAAACACAACTAGCGAATGCAGGTCAAAACTAAGAGAATTCAGGAGGGATCATTCTACCCTCTGAACCTCATCGTCCTGCGAGTAAACTAATACAGCCGAACATTGCCGGCGCCAAGAACCGTACCGTAAGCTTCACGGTCGACCGAACGCAGGATGGTTGTGGGTGTACATAGGACGACAACAAAGGTAATAGGCTGTGTGTACCGTACCGTACACGTAGCAAACATTTCCAAAAGTGACCCTACGGCTGACAGAATGCAAAAGGTAAACTATCTGGGGCGGGTTTTACAGCTGGGAAGTGTGAGAAAGACGGCGGAATGCTCACAGGTTAGGTGTGGTTCGCATTTTGCATGAACGGAGAAGCAAGGTTTACTGTTCCTATTTCTAGGATGTTTACTCAATGATGAAGGAACGATTAGGGCTGCAAATGATACAATGTTTGTTGTAATTCCCAATCTCTTTACCCCCTCTCGCCGAATCTCGGGCTCCACCGTGAAACAGCTTGGACTGTCCACTAGTGTTGTGCGTAATGATTCTTTATGAAAAGAGTCATTCAAAAGATTCTTTAGAGACACTATCAGGAGTCGACTCTCAAAAGATTCAGGCATCCTCAGAGCAGTGGTGAATAATGCCCCTCGGAGGCCTTGGTAGTTGAAGGAACTGTTGGGGCTCATGTTTAGCAGCTGGTGCCGGGGGAGGGAGATTAAAGGAACGGCAAAACTCGTTAGCGGTCATACATCAGGGATGATCTTGGAGGATTCATGTATGTTTGAAACAGGGGTTCAGATTCCATTCAGGCTCATGAATCAAAATCATCCAACACTGCTGTCGACAGATCCGGTCATTATCCAGTAAGCTGTAGTTGGCTTGCTTGAAATTGAAGTACCTGGTAAGTATCTTCCGATGAAACTGAAAAAAATGATGAAAAAAACTGCAAGGCATGCTCTTCACTTATTTTCGTTGCTTAAAACCCGGAAACTTACGAAATAGCTTTCGTTCACAATCATCTCCATACGAAGGACACAAGGAAGCAGCTGTTTATACAAGCATCCAAACATTTCTAGATTAACTAGGTCGGAAGGTGAATATTTCAACTCCATGGAACTACTAGCACCCTATCGTGCCTATTATCTGTCCCTGTGGACGATCCAAAATGATTCCTGTCTTACCTGACGATCCAGCTACAAGGCAGGCAGGCAGTGTTTTCGACTAGAACTACTCGACCTGTTCGAGGCGTTGTAGCTTGTTGCAATCCTAGTGAGTAGTACTACAGCAGCATAAGTTGTAGCCTACGAAAATCTCGACGTCATTACGTGGAACGCTACGACCCTTTATGCTCTACTAGTGGAATGATTGAGTGAAAGATATCTTGGAATTAAAGACGCTATCGGCAATAGTGGCTTCTTAATTGTGCACCACATTCTCCACTCCAAAATTCACGCGAAATACAATGACGTTGCAGCAATTAGTCATTTTGGATCGTCCACAGGGACAGATAATAGGCACGATAGGGTTGAAATAACCTGTTTTTAGACGATTATTTCTAAGACTAGCCGGCACTGGCTTCCAGCTTCTAGTAAACCAACCATGAACAAAGTGGACAGAGTTTTCCACAATAACAAAACTAACATAACGACAAACACTTTAGCCAAGCAATTGCCTTACCATTGAGGCAGTCCTGGGGAAGGTTTGGAAAACGTTACAAGCAAACAATCAGGTCACGTAGTACAGACAGCCTCAGACACGACCACGTGCACATCATGGTGCCCGATATGCCACAGCCATCGATCAAACACACGTTACCACCGACCCACCAGGATACGGATTACAGCTAGAGGCATTCCGAGTGGAAAGGCCATCGTCACATTAAAGATTCATTTCCGTGCAACAAGACATCTTCCTCCTTTGTGACCGTTCCGTTCCGCTCGTCGATAGTAATGGTGAAACACCATCCTTCTCGGCAGTCTCGGCTCATTGTTTCGCAGTGATGAGAGAAAAAAAAATACCAAAACGGCAAACAACATATGCGCAAGAAACGCGGTCGCTACTATTGTTACTCGCAGGAACGTCCCTTTTGCGAAACGGAGCGTTGGAAATTAGGTCGGTTTCGTTTATTCAGCGACAAGGATGGTCCGCCTGGGCGGCTATCTGCAAAGTTTGCTGGTGCCATTTCGCGGTGCTTTTAATTGGTCGATCGCGTGTGTTGGAGCGATGTATTTGTCGTAATCTCTGTACCGGTACATTAGAGCGCATCGTTTAGAAAACCAATTGAATCAACCAATTGGTGGTTTAAAATTACAGAACAAAATCGACGGCTAAAGAATTTTTGGTATTAATTTCATACTCGTATCATTCTCGAAATCCTTACCGTAAAAAATCCTAAACATACTAATACACATAGATGGCGCTAGCATCATATAGTTCCAAAAATAAACAATAGGTGGCGCTAGCTACCGTTTTTATTCTCTCACACTTTTTTGATGCACCGCCTAGATGACGCTTACATATTTGGTCCTTTTATTGCGCGATTGAAGTGAATAAACAATCAAATGATTTGTATTTTTAACGTTTGTTCAAAAATTGACAAAATATAAAACAGACAATTTTGAACATTATTAAAAAAAATGAAGTGATTAAATAATTGAATAGAAATGCATTTATATGCTATGACAATAAGGATAAATTTAAATAATACCATATTCAAACTGGTTACAGTACATACTGATACTTGGATTTAAAAATGAAGAGATAACTTTCCGTTCTATCCTTTCCAATTCCCCTTCTATCTTTCTCGCTATCGTTGACTCGCACATCTATCTTACATCTACGTCTTTGAATTCGAAAGCATCATTTCATTCCATCGTGTCATTACGCAATTTTATCCAGCCGATCAATTTCCTAAACACATTTCATATACGGTTCTCAATAATGGTCGCAGGAAAGAAAACGCCAACTTACGATGTGTGTTAATAATTTGACTTATATTGTACAAAACAGATTCCAGAAAGTAAACGGAAAGAAAGGTTCACCAGAATAGCTACAGCGCAATTGAAAGTGAAGAAAGTAATCAAGAGCAGAAGAAAGGTGAGATATATAAATATACGTATCTTCTCTATTACCTCGTTCCCGTCGCGCTCCCACTCGCGCATTACAAAACGTGTGGCCTGTTGGAATTTTCGTTCGTAATTGCACTGAACTGATCGATGCGTGCCGTGCTGCTATGCGCTTGCCGCATCACTATCATCTACATCATCGTCAGTGGGTTTTTTGTTCTATCTATTTCAGAAACACCTCCTCGTTCAGGCACGGCACGAACGCATACACTTGGTCGCTCCTCTTTCTATTTCCTGCCCAGCCGGTTCCCAACCGATGGCGATGCGGCCTATTATCGATCTTTCGTTTTCTAGGATGCTGTTCCGTAAAAGAAATTCCAGAGGAGCATATATGTGAGCCCTAGGGACGGGATGATCTGTCTCCTGTTAGGGACCGCTGAGACCGGAGAGAAAGAGAGGAGCATCTATCTACAACTGCCCCGTTGGCGAGGATCCGGAAACCGAACGCTAAACGTTACCTTGCTTTGATTGAAAACTACGCCCTGACCGCGTACCTACGAAACAGCGAACGGACGCATTATGTGGCCCGGCCGGTACCGCGCTACCTACACTGTTTGATAATCGATTACTTGCGTTTAATATAAAGACTAGTGGGGGAGGAGGGGGGTGACTCGATTATGCAGTTACCTGGTACTGATAATGTTACGTTGTTCGTTTCACTTTTAGCGCTTACCTATACTTACTTTAGATACAGAAACAGAAGCTTACCGCAGATCGTCTCAACAACTCCACAACAAAAGGAACAAAACATGTGGACATCTTCCTATTATACACATTGCTTTTTTCTCTCCACCGGAAACAGAACCACGCCACACACAGGGGGGTATGAAAGACAAACGGAAGCAAAACAAGATAGGGAACGCATCAGCGTATGTGGGAAATAAAACAAACTAAAACACTAGGTGATGCCACCAAAACCGTTTCTACCGCCAGCCTGAGATAGATACTGTGTTACTCTAGGACGATCTGGTCCTGTCTGCTACTGCGCTACTAATTTCGCTTCACTAATCACTTTAAGTGCGGAGCCTCGTTGTGATGAAATGACGTTGCCTAGAGTACGGTTTCTGCTCTTCGAACAAATTATGATGCGGATGTGATTGATTTCAACCTGATTTAAATACTCCTATTTATACATGTATAAATGTTTGTTTTAATATGTACCGTTGCACTTATTGTTGGTATTAGGTATTTCCATTTCTCCCCTTTTCCCCCTGGTTTGTTTGCTAGTGTTGACAACAAAACTAACTGCACTTTTACCGCCTTACAAGAGAGTACACAAAACGAACGCTGCCTCTTGTTAGCGACTGTGTGATTTATAGAACTATATATGCAGATCTTCCTGTTACCCTTTTTCCGAAATAGACGTGCAGTAGTAGCGGAGTCCCACCCCGTTCCATTCCACGTTGCTCGTGTTCCTTCCTCTCTAAGTGTTTACCGCATGGCTACAGAGAGTGTCGGTGAAACGGCCAACGTATTCTGTGCGACACGTTTATAGAGCAGTGTTGTTTGACGCTCCTTTTCGCTATTTTCGTGATGTACGTACCATGTCTTATACGGCGGGTTGGCCCCATCGTTTTACCGTGTCTTAACACCAGGAAAAGAATGGGCTCTTGTTTTGGAAGCGCTGCTGGAATGAGAAAAATCTCGAAGATCCCGGATTAACCTTCGATCTGAAATGTAAAGATAGATGAAAACAAAGAACACATTTAGTGAACGTTTGCAAATACGTAACATTAGCCATAACTCAACAGGGTGCACAAAAAAGCGGTATAAGTAAATAAATCAAAACATGCAATTTTGTTAGTTAAAATAATACACTTTGTTTACTGTTAATGGCACTAGGTAAGTCATTACAACGGAACAACGAGTCGGAATAGAGGGTGCAAAGCATTGTTTTAAGGCAACGGAACCACAGAGCGTCACAACTCCTGTTTAGAAGCACATCGTCTCCGCATCGGACGCGGCGCGTGAATATCGGACCAACCTCTCGACGATGACGGCCGGCATCTGGACCAGCTGCACAGGGCTCTTGCCGTCCTTTAAAGCTTGGGTCAGGTTCAACATCTGACCGCGCATCACAGACATCTGCCGCTCGAACAAGCCCCGGTCGAAGCCCTTGTCCTGTTTGAACAGTTCGTACAGCTCGTTGCACAGCTCCTCGCAGAAGTTAGGATCGGACAGCGACGGCAGCACCAGATCCTTGATGTCCTGGCTGAACGGTTGCTTTGCCTGCGGCAACCAGGCCCAGTGGTACGGGTAGGCGCGCCACGAGTCGGGATGTTTGAACGGAAACGCGAGCCCGTTATCGATTGCCGCGATCTTAATTTCGGGCAGTTGCACAAGATTCCAGTCCGTGTGCTCCATCATCTCCAGACGGCTGCTGCTGCGCGGTATATACCCTCCGCCACCGTTCATCCCATTCGCCAGCCCGTTCACACCGTTCGGGCTGGTTGCAGTCGGGCTGGTTGGCACGATCGACGGCTGATCGTACTTTATCAGCCAATTGTCATTGCCTCGATCCGTGTTGCGGATGATGTAGTCCAGCACTACCAGCCGCTCGAACTGTAGCTGGAACTTTTGGCCCAGTCGCGTCGGCAGCGGTTCCTGCTCGAACCGGCGCAACCAGTAATCGGCATCCTTGTACCCATCGACAAACAGCTGAAACGAACCGGTCTTCGGTGGGAGCGACATGCGATTGAAGCGTGCCGCCGGAATGCGCTCCTTTATCGTTTTCTTGATGCGAGCCTTCTGCCGATCGATGCGCGGATAGTTAAACGTCTCCGAGACCAGCCGTACAACGCGCGTCTTCGGTACGATATTTAGGTTTAGTTTTTGGTCCACTAGACTAGCTCCGGCTTCCGAGAGATACCTGCGTTGTGTAGCAAATGGACAAAACGAAGAAACTGGATGAATAATCGAATACCCCATCGAAGGTACACTTTGGTTCCCTTACCCTTGGTTCGGTATCAGACAGGCGCGTCCAAAACAGCATGGACAGCACAGCTTGTGCATCCATTTGGTCCACTTGGGATTTAACCTCCCGTACGGTTCTTCATCTTTTGGTTTAAAAACGGCAATTACTTTCTGCAATAAAAAAAAAACAACTCTTAGTGGTTTATTGAGCACCTGAGACAATGACCAGCTTCCAGGCGAATAGGATGATAATTGTACGATTCATACCAAAATTTCTTATAAACCACTTCATGAAATAGAAATTCCCCATACATTCAAAGCATCAAGCAATGATTTGAATGAGAATCGTTTCGGTAAAGCGTTTACTATATGCTCTTCGTTGCAGAATGGTTTACCCTCAGCACATTTCTCAAGGAACATCCCGTTGCAGAATGAGCAATTGCGAATGGAGGAAATGGGTTGGAACGTTGGCTTACTTTGGCGGGATTCTTGACGAAGTACGATCCACTACTTCCTTGGTAGATACGTTCCGGATAGATGCCAGCATCGATCGCTATTTCTGCAGAGTACACTAGATCACTGAAGTGAGGATCATCTGGAAAAGAATAATGATGTACCTTCCATTAGTTATGTTTGTAAATACTTTTACAACTAGTTTAACTTAAATTGTAACGCAGAGCGCCTTTTGCATTTCGACTCCAAATTACGATTTTGATTGCAATGCAGTATATCAATGTGCAATGTGCTGTATCTCCCACGATCGAACGTTTCATGTATATAGTAACTTCAGCATAACCAGCATCTTCAGCATTCGTCTTCTATTATAGATTTCAGCTGGGGACATTCCCATTCTTCAATGAAAAGTGCCTCTTGGTGCATCTGGCCATCTGCAGAGCCTTACCGAGTTCTACCTCTCTGAGTATTATAAGTCACGTTGGCAATCGGAACATTCTAAGGATGTATATGCGGGCGAATCGAAAACGCTAAACGAACAGTGCACCCAAGCTCTTATCGGCCAACGTTTATAACAAACGCTTTGCGGTGTGCATCGGAAACACCGTCTAAATGTTACTGCTATTCGCACACCGTTCTCTGCTAACCGTGCTCCACACGCAACGCCACCGCCGTTCTAAGGCAGCGCACGAATGAGGTTATCGCGAAAAAGAGAAATACAACGTTTCGATTAAGTTCGCATTAGTTTGGGCCACTACAGTCTAGAGGGAAACGGGGTTTTGTTAACTTTTAATTAGTGGGTCTTTTCACAAAACCCTACGGTAGTTTCTTGTGGTTGTTTACCGAAAAGAACAGGGGGGGGGGGGGGGGGGGGGGGCTTGTGGCAACAATGCCAGGTGGCACAGTTGTCTTCATTGGTTGTCCGTGCAAAACCGATTAATGATTTCCCACGTTCGAGCGAAACTTTGACTGACTGGGGCTATTCACGCTTTGATCTATGTACGGTACTATCGCGACGAGTTACTACTGCTATACATATTATACCAATGGGGATTATTGCTTCAATATCCTTGGACGATTAATGTACTTTTATATGATATTCTCGTCTGTAAGGACACAAATTATAGGCACAATATTGGCTTATTGCCAGTAAACGTTATCCGACGATGTTAGAATGGGCAATTCGGAGTGCGAAGTAGCAACGTGAGGATCTACCATGGGCATTTTGCATGCAATGTGCAAAAGCCAAATATAGCACAATAAACAATACAGAGCCACACAATACTGCGGGGAGAAAATCTAATTGTTTGTTCGAATTATTTTTGGAAAGTACGGAAATAACGATGGTCGCACCAATTCTTGCACAAGGTCACGTTTTGTAAGACGACACTACTTATACTTATAAAACGCCAACGGTGTGACTAAGAAGAAGAACTACCAAAGAAAAGGGCGCAGTGGAATGAAACGAAAGCAAATCGATAGATTGTTTCCCTTTGCGAAACGTGAGTGGGCCCGTATGAAAGTGCAGATTGCAATATTCCACTGTGCAATGAGTGCATAAAATGCAAAACGATTGCAATTTTTACATTCACTTCGTGCTGCTGAACGATAACTTGCAGGGCAGTGTCATTAAAAAATCGAATGATCGATATCCTTTTCGTGTTCTTGAGGTTTTGTACATGTGTTGACCACCACTATCTATCCACGGAGCTATCCCCGCCGGAAAGGGGTTCCCGGTATACCGAAACGGGGAGGTGTGTTCCAGTGTTCTAGAAAAGTCGTAACCACACGCCCACAGGAAAACCGCTAACCACAGTCCAGGAAGTTCGCAAACAACATTTCTTTACCATTTTCCTTTTGGAAGTTTGTTCATTTGCATTTGGCCTGCTACATGCTACGCAAATGAAAGAAACCCAAAAACCCTCCCAGCACAGCTGGACAAAATCTCACAAACCTAGTTCCTCTCTCAAGGGTTTCACGTGTCACCATCGGGGGAACACCACGTGACTGTGCCCAAACAAATGAGCTAGCGAGCGCGATTCCTGGGGTGCTCGTATGGCTGTGAGTCATGGCGAGCGAAAGCGACCATTCGTCCCCCTTTCGAATTTCGGTGACCAGCACAGCTTGATTCTGCTCGATAAACCAACCTTTTCCGCTAGCGAATCAACCGTACCTGAAATATCGTTGTACGGATAGTAATCGTCGTCATTGATAAGAAACTCTCCGTTGATGCATTCAACACGCGTGGAACCGTTGTGGACGCCCGCACCGGATGCTTCCTCAGCCAAGCAAACGATGGCGGTATTGAAGTGAAAGGTGCGCCCGGTGTCGTACTGCTTTACGCCCGGCCGTTCGATACCCTTCCGCAGCACATCGTACCCAACTTCGTGCGGATCATCCGGCGGTGCGATAATGTTACAAGGGCTACCCGGTCCATGGTCTATCAGCCGATGCGCTATCGTAGAGGAAACAACTGTCCCGGTGGTGGACAAGTCCGTTCCCAGCAGGTACGTTGGATTGATCACCGAAAGCGATCCTTCCGTCTGCGATAGGGAAGCGGACGGTGTGGTACGCCGCTCCGACTCATCCTCGGACAGAATGTCACTACCATTCAGCGGTGCGACGATGTTACTGTCGTCCAGGATGAAAATGTTCGAGTTTTCCACAAGCATTGCCGCATGGAGAGGGGGTGTACAAGTGGCAAGCTGTCTAGTGATTTTAAAATGCCACCCGCTGGTTCCTTTGTTTGATTCTGCTGCTGGTACTGTTGCGTTGGTGTAACTTAATTACGGGATGTCCACTCCTACACGTGAGACCTTCGCTTCCTTGACGCGACGGCATAATAATCCTTCGGGCAGCTAGTCCTCGTCCTCGTCAGAAAAGAAATCGCTGGTGTGGAATCGCTGTTCAGTTTACTTCAGACGTAATTGTACCGATTGGGCATAGCCTGTCTTAACAACGATGTCAAGATCACGTCATCAAACTTCTCGGTAACTACGACGTAGTACGTACAGCAAGCACATTGAAAAATATCGCACTTGTGCCAGATGTGAGATGGAAACAACAAAATTCTACACTTCTTATCACATAACCTACACACACAAACACGGGCAGACGTAAACTGTCTGAGTGTGATTTGCTTTTTTCCGAAGTGCACACAAATTTTCACTCGCTACGCAAGGCGCGCTGTCGTCACGGCCTGCTAATGTGTTGTATGGTACGAGGAAAACAAAAGGAAAAACAACACTCCGAACGGCAGAACATCTCCCTGCTTTATGCGAAGCTTTCTCTTAGCAACACGAATCACTGGAAAACCATGGCCAGCGACAACAGCAAAGCAGTAGCGGTGTGGGTTAGTGCAGGAATCTTCCCGGGGGCAATCCGACCGACCGACCGACCGTACGGTGGCCGTATACTCGCTCGAAAGTGAAAACTTCAACTGGCGGATGGCGCCTCAACTCGGTACGTCTGAAGCTCTAAAGCTCTCGCCAACAGTGGCCGATACCGGTGCAGGAAAATCAGTGGAGCTTAAAACGACGACCACCAGCGGGGCTATATTTCACACACCCAAACAAGAGTGTAGTAGCGTTGCGAACCATGCTACCACGGCACGTTGTATTTGCAAAGAAAAGCATGTGGCATTGAGGGAAACCGCGTGGGACGCGTCCAGAGCAGGCACATCGCCGAACGAAGCTTCTCCGACTGTCAACGTGGAATAAGTGGCCGACAAATGAAAAGCTCCACTGTGGAGCATGTGCGTATGCATTGTGTGACGTCATCAATACAGCAACCGTCGCAAGGATTGCTTCAAAACATTATTCTTTTCCGCGAAACGGTGTACCCGTTTTGGCTGAAAGCTGGCAAAGTTTCGATTCTGAGCTTTTCCCGACCAGTTGTGCGTACGCTCGAAGCTTTACGATGCACGAACATGAAGCGGACTGCAAGAGAAACAAAGTTTGTTCGTTACACAGGGACTGTTCGGGAAACCAAAACACAGGTCCCGTTGTTGTTGCTAAGGAAAACGGTTACCGCAAAGGTTAACAAACTCTTGTCACCAATTTTCTAATATTAGGCAACTAATAAGCTAGGATAAGGTGGCATATGTATAATCGTCTTCATTTGCTGTACATAATTTCCAATAAAACATTTAGACCTTGAACTGGAAGTAGCTTAGAATTATTTACAAACGATAACCTATGGAACTAAGAAACAAACCAATATATAAGTACAATACTAGTTATTCGTTTTTTAGTTCATTCGATAGAAAACATATATTTTACTATTATTTCATTATCAATGGAATGCTTGCTTCTTCGGCAGAGGAGCGAAACTGTATTGTTAATTACTAGCGGGCACAATGGCTAAGTAAAAGGCCATATTTTATAGCTTCTTTGAACTGTTCCAACGCATAGGCACAGAAGTTACTGATGAAGAAACCGATGGCCACTGTTTCCAATCGGTCCGTTTTTTCCGAAGAGCGAAGAAATAACGAACAAACGAAATGGTTCGTGCTTCACTGCCAAGGTTAAATGTGCACGACGGAACAGGGTTATTGGAAAGGGATACAGAGTAATATAAATGAACCTTGGCCATTAGTTTTATTTCGTATTCATTAGATAACGAACCAATGGTGTCATATAACCCATTCGTAATTTATAGTAACGTTTGGAGAGGAAAGCAATACACTTGTTTGTACAAAAAATATCAAGGGAAGTGCCTGTGAAGCAAGTCTGCATCATCATTATTCGATAAGAAATTTGATTTGTGCACGGTAATCAAATGTAAATGATGTAACAAATTCGAAACAATAGATAACAGCACGCATACTGATTAATGAATCTAATAAGATTCTATGTATACAGAACAAGAAAAGAACTCAAACTATTTGTCACATTAAACATGATAAGAAACGGATCACGCAAAAGAAACGTATTCCTATGGAATGCTACTAGCTCCTAATTGAGATTTCGTCTCTTCTGGAGTAGATTATTTGACTTACAACAAATCCTATTACTGACTAGTTTAGCAATGATTCGTTGTTATTCGACACAGCATCATGTTCCAACTTGGACAAGAAAGGCGATAAGCAGCTAGACAGTAACTACGGCAACAACACCGCTCACATTGGCAGCAAATCTACCGACGGGGATTGTTTTTTTTACCCAACCTCAACGATGGTGGTCAGTACATGACATGGAATGAGAGCAGTTGTAGGTTTTCCTACATATGACGTCCATTCATTGCATGACCAATGCACAAACGCTCGACCATTACCTACAGTCTCTAGCGGCGGACCCAGTACCCGCAGCAGCATCTATGCGGCTGGCAACTTTAACAAGATAAGCGCAATTCATTTTCGTTTTAGCATTCTGCCTTATCCAATGATGCTGCTTCAGGGTGCGGCGATATACGTGTAGACTATTGCCTTAAGATTGAAATGTTGCGGTTGTCTTTAGGTGTTGTTTGTTGTGTCACACTTCAACAACAAATCTTTCATCATCCTTTGGTCGGCCCGAGGGAATCGTTAGATCATTCGTGCCTAAAGCCCCTTAAACTGATGTGTTACAGAGCTGTGCGTTAGTGGGTGAGCGAATATGGCCACTTACCGGGAAATTGATTGTACGTAATCTCATGATCTCGCGACCCCAGCAGGGGTTGCGATTCTCGATCGATGCCGGAATCCAGCGTGATGCCTTCGAAGCTGACGTCCGGCAGCACGAGCGGCGTACCGTCCCCGGTGTCCACTACGGTGGTGGCCACGGTCGAGGCTGAAGATGCAGACAGCCGCGACGAACTTTGGTTGTTTACGCTCTGTTTATTGTCTGCCGCAACGCCAAACAACGGTACAGAGTTTGGCGGTAGCAGGTCGTTCACGATCGCATCGTTTACGTCTCGTTCACCGTTGCCTGATGCAGGATGCAACGTTGGCGATTGTAGATGTTCGTGCGCACCGGAAACGACCGATAGTTGATTCGCCTTTTCGCGGAGCGCCTGCAGGGCCTGCGGTGGTGACCTTGGGTCGATGTGAAGAGTACCGTTTCCGGCTGCAAGGATCGGGGACGTGAGTCCGTTTGATATGATGACGGTACCAACAAGATTACTGCTGCTTGTGTCTCCGAAGTCCAGATCCACAAGCGTTCCTTCGGAGGTCATTTGACCGATGCTGTTCTTTGTTATCCGACGGATGACACCATCGAATATTTAACGCACTGCACTAAAGGGAGTCGCGGTTGCACTGGATGATGGATCCTAAAACACACAGGTTCAATCAAAGCTGGATGCTAGGTCGAGCAGAACACCACTCGTCAAGGGAAACCAAGTTCGTTCGCTAGATTGGCTGGAAAGGCGAAAAAGCTGTCGTCCTTCGCGCGTGGTGTTGAATTCGGTACCGTACGCTTGATGTTTGCCATCGACTATTGTGATGCTGCCTGATGCAAATGTCTCATTATTATCGTGGTTGTGTCGTACTGCGGTGGACACGCAATTTCTACCAACAAAGCACACACCAATTATGTGGCTACGGGGTTAAACTTAGAACATTGCCTTTTTCACCCAATTCAATTATTGTACTATTGCACATGAGTATCTACAAGGTAGCTGAAGTTTAGATTTATAATATACACTACAAATTTTGTGGAAAATCTGCAACCAAATCCGATCCACCCCAGCTGGTATATCTTTTAGCACTTTTTTATTTAGCAAGCTGACTGATTGCCTTTTACTGACGCACCAACACAATTTTATTTATCCCTTGCTACGCAGCACGCACACACCCACCGGGTTGCTGTTATCTGCGTCAAGCGTCGAATGTCATCCATTGTGTTTATAGCCTACGATCGGAAGCGGATTTTGAAACACTACAAATGTTGTTTTGTTGATACAGTTCTTTCCGACCGAAAGAAAGTGCATTCTTGCTCGCAAGATCTTTCGATGAACTTGAACAAGGGACTAATGTGATCAGCTGATCGCATGGACAGACAAAACCACCGTAACGGAAGTGGAAATATAGTTCCATTCCTTATGGAAACCAGTACCAGGTATAAATTTATTATATTACTATTCTGTAATTTTCGAGATAGATTCGCCGATTGAACATAAAATGATGGCATTAAGGAATGTAGTGCACAATGCAATGAAACGTAAGATATGAAATATACCATGTCCCACCACGCGAAAGTTAAAACATTCTGAAACATGTGATACGGTTGTGGGATGCACAATCTGTAGCGCACAATCGTGTCAATAAAATCTGATTGAGCAGGACAAATTGCGCTGGCATGCGCTCGGGGAGAAAAAAGCAAACTGCTGACTCCAGGCTTCTGAGTTTTATGAGCATTGTTTTAAGTGCATTCCTAGGTCTGTATCGATCTAATCTCCCTAGATGCTGACGAATTTTGAACATTATTTTCCATCATTCAAATTTTTAAACACGTTCATAAACCAGCCGCGTGTCCCAGTTTTAGTGTCCTATTCGTAGAATAATTGATCGACATTATTTAATAATAAGTCTTTACTTCACAGCGTTGGTGTTTTGTAATTTCACAAGAAAAAAGTCTGGGGGTGAGCGATCATTGTCTTACGACTATTCCCTGACGCGCCGCCTTATCCAATCGTTATTCACGCCCGGACCAATTCCATTAGTTATTTATCTCTAATGTGATATATTTTATGGGCAGTATGTGCATCAATTTAATAAACGGATCCACTCGGTAGTGTCCAATTGAATCGATCAAAAGGGGTCGCTTGCGGCAACAGAGCGGCACAGCATCCAACAAAGATCCGATTCACGTTTGTGCCGTACGACAACGTGTCTAACGAAACAAAACCCTGTGGCAGATGATGCTGATGATGGATCAAGGGTCAATCTTGTGTGAAGATGATTCAAATGCAATTGCTGCTGCTACTGCTGTTGTCACTACCGAAAGCGAGCATATTCGCGTCGCAGCGGTTTAGATTTAGTACAACCACGGACAGGCATCTGAAACAGTTCAGTGTTTTTTTTTCGACTTTCGATCAGGTGCATTATTAACGGTTTCGGTTAGCCAGCTTAAAAAACTCTTCATTTTGATGTCAAAAGTACGTTTTTGACGTGCAAACATCAAAGGACAGTTGGAATCAATCGATATTGCTGCAAATTTTTTATCATTTCGCGGCACAGCGGAGTTTTCGTACCACGCTTCAACCTAATGCTCGATATGTCCAAAGACGGCATCTTTTAGAGAAGTACTGTCTTCCAGGACTGTTGATTTGATTAAAATCAATGTGAAAAATTTAAAATAAGAAGTGAATTCTCCAGTGCCAAAGGATAACGAGTGGAGCAAAAGTAAACGTAAAATGGGAGTGAACGATAGTGAAAATCGCAAAGATTCGATTACATCATCCACGTCCTCGTCACATCTGGATCTGGACTTGTTACAGCGGTTGTTTGTGAAATTTGAACCGGACTTAATAATCGACTCATATGAGGTACAAATCACTCTACTTGACTTAGTGCATAACGTGTTTTATTCTTTAGTTCCATCATCCTCAAAAGTTCGCAATTCGTTTCGGACAACTAATAAATCTTGAATGTTAAATTTCCATGCAGCCATTATGTTTCATATGCCAAGTAATTATTTCTAGCCTATAAACTTCACGTCTGTTACTATGGGACTCCAAGAATACAAATATTGATTTTCGTTGGGGCGTTTTCTGCTATGAACGTTGTCGACGAAGATGGTGAACAAGAATATATTGCATTAAATATTGGCAAAATATCACCCCAATATGAGGTTAAATACGTATTTGTTGTGATTTTGTGAACATAAAACAGCACCAAAAAGCAAAGATTGACTATTAAAAAGAAATATATGTATACCTTTTATACAGGAAGCACACGGATCCGGACGTGGTGACAACTACACGGCTGCATTATTTCGCATTGCACTGAAAGGCCATACAGAACCTGCAGGTAGCTCGAAAAAGTTAAAATGGGAAAAGAGCATTATCTGCAAACGTCTACCAGATTGCAAGATCAAGCGGGAAGCGTTCAAAAGCGAAGCACTATTCCGCAATGAGGTTGTCTTCTACAACACCATCATGCCCGAGTACATCGATTTTCAGCGACGTCAGTTGGACGCGGTGGTTGGTCCCGCGGTAGGAACGAATGGCAAAGAACCGAATAGCGCCGTGTTGGATGGGAACGGCATCTTCCAGGCAATCCCACAATGCTACTTAGCGCGGGACGATTTGCTCGTGCTTGAGGACTTGCGAGTACGTTCTTTTACGATGCCCGATCGCCAAGCTGGATTGGGACCGAAGCAGCTGGAAGCAGTGTTGGTAGAGTTGGCACAGTTCCACGCAGTCAGTCTCGCCTACAAACAGCGCCATCCGACGGAATTCCAAAAGCTTATTAATTCCTTGGAAGAGGGTATTTTCTCGCAGGCTAATGCGGAATGGTATCGCAAATATTATGACGTTCTGACGCGCAATGCAATTCAGATGGTACGACAAACTGTGCCGGAAAAAAAGGAACACCTGGCAAAGTTGGAAGGATTTCTGAGCAACTGTTTCGGACATCTAGTGGATTTAGTAAACCGTCAGAGTGAGCTTTCGGTCATTTGCCATGGTGATTGCTGGACAAATAATATTCTTTTCCGATATGCTGATGATGGTGCAATAGCAGAGGTATGGATAAATCAATGAGTAGACATTAGACAACGCATGACCGTTAATGGGTTTGTTGTTTGTTTACAGACATGCTTAGTGGACTTTCAGCTTATTCGTCATGGTTCGCTGGCCCTCGATCTAGCTTATTTAATCTATTGTTGCACAGACGGCTCCCTGCGCAAGAAGAATCTGCAACACTGGCTTCAGACATACCACCACCAGCTAGTACGATCTCTTCGGCTACTCGTGGGTGATTTATTTGACAATGTGTTTGGCTCGGAAAAGCGGCTGTGGGAACTGATCAACGACGAGTTCAAGGTATGTGCCCGCTTTGGACTTGGTACGGCGATGGACATGCTTCCAATCAGCACTTGTTCCTCGGAGGAAGCACCTGATCTTTATACAAGCGATACGGATACCGCAGCAACGCCTCCTGAACTGAACGTTCCGCCAAATGAACTATGTCGACAGAAGATGACCATGCTGGTGCTGGAACTGATTGATGGAGGAATGCTCTAAAATGTATTCTTGCATGGCCCTAGATATTTCTTGAACTCTGCATAATGCATGCTGTTTACTGAGTCCTGAGAATTCGACGGTGCCTTTCTGTCGGGCTCACTATGGCAGGCATGCCACCCAATATTGCCAGTATTTTACAGGGTAGTTAACTTAGCATCGTTAGTAAAGTGCTTATTATGTATAATTCGTACTATGCGAACTCTTTACGCTACTCCATGACAATAAAACTCTGATACTATGTACAATCACAGGAACAGAACACTGTTATTTTTTTCTTTCAATACTGAAACCTGGCGTAATATTTTTTCTTGTCTTTATTTCAGGGTTTTACAATTAACCATTACACGATTACCATATGATTACGTCAATGTAATATTTAATGGTTTTAAATTAAACGCGTATTTCTTATCTTATGCAAAAAACCCGCTCGCTTAATTTGAATGAGAGTATATTTGGAGCTAGTTGTAAAAAAAAAAAACAAAGCATTCACTAACAAATTGTTATATCGCTAGTTAAGCTAAAAATATATCAGCTCCGCATTAAAACAAACGGTTTCTGGTTGTGGTGTGAAGAAAAACGCACAACACGCGTACACCTATAGCTCATATTAGTAGAACAAGGCTTATGACGAAAAAAAATGAAGGCAATTGTAGCGATCTGCACAAGTAAGTCACACAACACATATTTTCGGTCCCATCAATCTTTGATCATTCTTCGTTAATCTCTATCAACTTTGGCGATTCGCATTCGTTTGTATTGCTTTTGCTAGTGCATATAAATTTTGAATTCTAGCTACTTGTGAAAAAAGTAGCATAGATCAGCTAACCAGCAGCATTTATACCTCCTAATTGGAAAGGTAAAAAAAGTTCCGATTTTATGGTTCAGTCCTATCGATGAGCTGTGTTAATCTTATTCTTTGTTTATCACTTATAAGCCAGATTTATATCGAGACATTGTGCACCAGCAAATATATGATGGTTGTTTGGTGTGCTACAAGTTTACCTACCAAATAGAGATGAGTTTTATCTGCTAACTGAAAACCTAACCCGACATAAGAAACTCCTACATCTATTGCACATTTTTCAATCCATTTCCTTTAAAGTACGTTTCCAGCAATTATGTTGTGTGGGTGTCAGAGTACCAAACCGAAGTGTTATAAAAATGTACCATTGTAAAATGAATCATTTAGCAGCTAATTAGTCAAAGAAATAGATAATAAATTAAATAACTTAAGCAAGATCCTAGTTCAATGCTACAACTAACAAAGACTCAGGACTGTAGACAAATGTTTCATTTCTTATGAACGGAACGCTGCATAACCTCGAAAACGTATAATATATTTAATTTACTTAGCTGATTGTTTGGTTTATCCATTGCCTTTGGGACCAACGTCAAAAGTCACCATTACTTTAATTGCAAAGATCGATTCCGTTTGGTCGCTTTGATATGGTTTCGAAACATTTCATTTCTCCTTTGCATAACTGTTTTCATCGGTTATTCGTACGAAACTATCCTTTAGGAGAGTGTTGTGGTGGTTGCTCGTCGTGCTGTTCGCTCTTACTTAGTGCACGTGTACTTCTTTGGATGGTTGGAGGTGATCGTGTTGAGAGGTAACTTTGCATACCATTCCTTCATTTGTTTCTTTTCCATTAATTCAAAGATTTTGCCGACCTTACCAGAATCCGGACGACTTTCCACCAGGGGGAGCTCGTACGCGAATGCATGAGCGTGATTCCGACTTGTCGAGTTCCTCTACAAATGAAATATAGGTATGAAAAATGGTTTCACGTAAACAAGGTATGATGAAATTGAAAGTCTTACCACTGATAGAGAAGGTGGATTCCTGCATATTCTTTAACCCATCGGGACGATGGCCACGGGCACTATGGGGAGTGCTGAGTTGTGAATCGCCGGAGATAACACTCAATGCCGGACCTGGAATGTACTTCTCGGGTAGGGCGTATGTATCGGGGATATCTACATCATGGCCCAACTTGGAGTTAAGGTCCAGATTCTGGATCCCGTTGCGGGTGTGCTTTTCGTCAGATTCGTCTTCCATACGGGAAACACCGTTCAATGCATCGTACACGAAAGAAGGATAGACGGGTGTTTCTAGGAACGAACCTTGACCCTCTGCAACGCGAATTAGGTCATATTCGACGCACACACGTCCTCGCACAATGACAAACTCTGGTACGCCGTGGCATTTCATGCCTTCGAAAATATTGAAGTCGCAAGCCTGATGATGCGTGGAGGCGGAAATTGTACGCACTGCTTTTGAATCCCAGATGATTAAATCGGCATCGGATCCAGGAGCAATGCGACCCTTTCTGGGATAGAGGTTGAAAATTTTGGCCGCATTCGTGCTGGTGATTGCCACGAAACGTTGAGGGTCGATCAGCCCCGACTGGACGCCTTTTTCCCATACCACAGACATCCGATCCTCGACACCGTTGACACCGTTCGGGATTTTGGAGAAATCTTTCAGTCCCAACTCTTTTTGGTTGCGATTGAATGTACAATTGTCACTGCCGGTCGTTTGCAGATCGTCCCTAAAAAGCAATGAACAGTCGATATAATTGATTCAGTATTATGTTAGGCATAAAAACGTAATATCATAAGATCAGTTACTATTTGAAGCAATAACATCAAACGAATAAAATAAACGAACAAGTACAACTAGGAAACAATTTATAATGATAATCCGCAATATCTGGAGGTATTGTTTGGTGTAAACTTACAGCGCCAGGAACTTCACCAAATGTCGAGGAGTTTCCGGATCCTTTCGAATCGGAGGGCTGGTAGTGTAATACACAAGAGCGTTTGGTTTCACGTTGGTCAGTGTGCAGCCGAGCGAGCTGGCCAGCGTTTCACCGTATACCAACTGGCCACGCCGTTTCGCTTGCGATAGCTGCTCGGCGGCCAGTTTGCTAGTCACTCTTGTCACGTACAGTGGTGCCTTCGTCTGTATATGTGTATGGAATGTTTCGCAGGGAAGCGAGTGTTTCCGTTGTTTGTCCACCAGGGTGAAGAGCGATGAGTTTGTGGTACCGGTTCCAGTGTATTGCAGTGATTTCATGAGATGTTGCCATAAAATTCGTTTAGTTCGGATTAAAAGCAGTGTGTAATTTCCACAAACACCAATAACGCATTAGAGCGCACGAGTTAGGCAGATTATGTGTTGAACAATTGGTGCAGCGTTCAATTTTCCAGACAGCAGCATGAAGAATATAAGATTAGATGGGTGTAAATGTAGAAATGGGATTTAGTGTTTTAGGAGCAATTTTTCGGTTTTGTATTGTGTCTGCACTAATCAAGCAATTGCGTATCGTAAGTAAATGTGGCCAAATCTGAGTTTGTTTAGTACAACACGCAGCAAATGACACGCAGCTGACCAGAAGCATTGGATGAGGCGATTAGTGTACAAAAATCGATTAAAACGAAACGACTGACATACGAAACGTAGTAGCTATTACAGCAGCGATCCATACACTTAGAGTTACAGACACGTCGGCAGGAACTACTTACTGGGCTAACAGTTTCATCATAAATTCCGGCGTGGTAGGATCGGGTCTCAACGGTGGGCTGAGTACGTGGGCGGCCGCATGATGCCAGCATTTATCGTGATAGTGTGTACCATCAGTGCCAAGTGCAGCCGCCAGTGTTTCACCGAAGATGCCAGTTCCATTGTAGCGGCGACGAGCGCGAGCTACCTCAATACCAGCCGATTTGCTCATTACATGCACAACATACAGCGGACAGTGAGCCTTCATAGGAAGGACCGGAAGGAAAATTACGGAAGTACACGAAGAAAACGAGGACAGTCGTAAAGAAAAGATGGTAATTCAGAAAGAACCGTTATAAATTATAAAATAATATAAGTAATTGAAAGAAGGTAACACATACTTAACATAAAAAAAAACAAAAAGAAAAGAGAATCAAAAGTATAGTGCAATGAAAGTGAAAATATAAAGAAAACTAATGTGTACTTTTTCAACATGAAAGTGAAAGTTCAAGTTCGTGCTGAATGTAGTTGCGTGTTTATCGCTAATTTGCTAACGCTAACCCTATGACCTCAGGGTACACCGAGACCCCTTTATAATTGAACATCATGGTAACATTACTATAACCTCCGGCGTGGAGTATTAGTAGGTCAAGCTCAATGCTTCTTGTACTTTTTTCTATTTCCAATGTTGAATTTTAGACGATGTGCTCACAAGCAACTCGTAAAAGTATACTATTCACCATTATGGTAGAATATTGGTCTTCATACAGACCAACTCGGTCACGAAGTTGAGTTCGTAATATATTTATAAAAATATGCTTATGTATTGAGATTGGAGAATTTTGTGGTTTTTACCAAAACAGAAACAAATGTAAGTTGTGAGACAATCTGCACGAGGTATTGCATTGAAACAGTAGGTAAACCTGTATCTATGTCACTCTATAATTGTTGTTATACAATGTAATCTAATCTGTTATGGATCGGTGTGTACGTAAAATACCACATCCTCTTACTGCATATTGTACCATTATGTACCTGTGGTTATGCCATATGTTCTTGAAGCATTAACAATTGCTCTTTTTAATCTTATCGCCTCTCTATTTTGAGCGATCGTTGCAGTGTCATTAGCCCGTTGAGTTTAGTGCTAGTGTTGCTATGAATTCGCATATTTGACTATATCATCATATAAATATCTCTCTGTTTGAAACCCCTGACGTACCTGATGCGCAATAACGCAAGCGCGATTGGTGGCCTCTGCTTCCACTTCCTCTGTGCGGGACAGTTCATGGCCCTCCGGTCCGGTCACTCCTTCCGACAACAGTTTGGTTACATTCTTCGCTATAATGTCGCCATTCTCCGCATGGACCATCGCAACTGCTCCGAGTTCCTTGCAGGTTTCAAACACTTCGTACAGTTCGGAATCGTTCAGCTGATATAGACCCTTGTATGCCATGAAGCACTTGAACGAGTTAACGCCACGCTCCTGACAAAGGATTTTCATCTCATCCCGAACCGACTTGGACCACCAAGTGATTCCAACGTGCAAACCATAGTCGCACACCACCTTTGGATCCGCCCGAGCCCGCCAAGTATCGTACGCCTCGAGTAGCGATTCGCCCTTCTTCGGAAGCACAAAGTCCACTGGAAATTGACAAAAAAAAAACTGTTAGAACCGTCTCTAAGGTAAGGTTTAGTCGCATCAATGATGATTCTACTTACTGATGGTTGTGGTTCCACCGGCAACTGCGGCCTTGGTACCCTTATAAAAATCATCTACCGCGACAGTGCCACCGAATTCTAGCTGGAAATGTGTGTGCGGGTCGATACCACCGGGCATAACCAGCTTACCAGTAGCATCGATCGTGCGACAGCCCCCAGGAACAACAAAGTCCGCACCAGAACCAACATACCTATGGACGAAATAACAAACATGTTTCGAAATGGTTCGTTTGAGGAGGCAAGCTATGAACAAGGACCTCCTGCACGGAAATTAATCGATTTTTGGCAATGCGACGACTTTAGGTGAGCATAATTTTATTGTTGAACTAACGCCAAACAGGCGCTCGACTCTGATAAACTCAAAACAATTTGGCAACGGGTTTATCCGGAACTGCCGCAGTATGGATTGAATCCCATGATTGTCGCAATTGCCGAACGAACCACAATCCCTGCATTCCACTTACCGAACAGTCCCATCCTCGATGTACACATCCGCCTGTTGCATTCCATCATGGTTCACGACGTGACCACGCTTGATGTACAGTCTATTTTGCGCACTCTGCCGGGAAAGAAAGATGGAGAAAAGCGTTAGAACACGTTCATTAGTTGGGTGTTTAAGTTTAATTTAAATTCCCTAGACATCTTCCTACTGGCTGGACCAACATCATAAAACGTTGATAGCAACTGATGATTGAATGGCAATTCTCGCAATTGTTTATGTCACACCTCCTGCACTTTGGTAGGTTCTTTTGCCGACTCCATTACGAAATTTTCGTCTGCTGATACCGTGTTTGTGGACGATTCGGAGGTTTCTGTTTGGATTTGGGTTGATGCGTCAGCCTGGTCGATGAGCTTGGCGCAAATGGTGGGAGTAGCATCAGAAGAATCTTCCGACAGATTTTCGTGCTTCAACATTCCAGCATTATCTCGCAACGTTTCGGACATCTTATCGAACTACGACTGTGGACAGTTGACTTTACAGCACAAAGTTGATACACACAACCTTCCGGTTTTAGTTGAGTTCACAGATAATAATGATCTCAAAGGGGAATAATTTTGCTTAGAATTTGCTCGAAGGAAGCCTGCTGCGATGGTATAAATCGTGTATAAAGCATACTGTGCAATAACGGTCTAAAAAAGTGTTTTTGGTCTCTGTTAGCACTTGAATTGCTGTCAAATAAAGTAGATTGAAAGTGGTAAAAATAGCATTGTTACGATACCATCGATAAATAACCTCAGAATATGATTCGCTGCTTGGCAATCAATAATCTTTATTTAAAAGGCACTAGCCAGCTGCGCTCAATAAGAATTGGTCAGGGTTTTACTTCATCACAAACCCCTGAGAATGTAGTTAACTACAGACGAGGACGTATATTATATTGGAACTGATGGGTTTAAAATTTCTACATAGAACTGCAATTCACTTCTCGAATGACCGTAACTCTCTTGACTAGCCAGCCCTAGTTTGAAGAAGGTCGAGTGCTCTTATGTAAAAATTTGTTTCTTCACAGGCTTTTCTTTTAACCTAAGTAAAACCCCTCTCATTGTAAGCCTCTGCCCGGCATTCGGAAGCACGCGGCCTAGTGCTTTCCTAACAACGTAATTGAGAATTTTAACGCAATTTTGTTGATAGACCCCACAGATGACCACAATTAGTCAGCAACTTTAGATACGATTGAAGGCATTAACGATACGAAGGAGGTAATACTTTTGATCCATAGCTAGCTGTCTCTTAGCAAGATCAATCCAAAACGAAAAGGCAACGATCATTCGATTTTCATGACGAAAAAATCAAAGCCCACGTGTCTGAGATAGAGTCCAAAACAGTGTACTTTTTGTTTCCTGTTTCAAAGAACGATTAAAACAACAACATTTGTAAGAAAGCGAATAAATAAAAACTGTACAGCAAACGGTTAACACGGTTGAGATTCCAATTTATCGCCATGTTTCGCTGACGACGGTGAGATGCGCGGTGGAAAAGCGCAACATCCTCACAACTCATTCAATCGTCGAGTAGCGATTTGTTTCGGGGCGTATAAATAATTGGTTTTTAATTCCCTTTCAGCGACAGTCAGCACCCACATATGCAAAGGAGCGTTTGAAATGCACACCAAGCCAAAATAAAAACAATCCGCAACAATTTCTGATCATCTCAAAGTGGTTAAGAAAGAGTGGTCCAAGTGGATTTTCCTTTGCTGTTTGTTTTCTCGCTGGATTTTCCCCTCCTTTTTAAATCAGCTAATCATTTGATCAAACCTATGCTGTGAAAACATAATCGAGGTGAAGCGAATGCGTAGAATAGAGAGCTACACGAGTGTGGTTCAGAAGCATTAGCACATAATGGGATAAAAACGTGCGATAGTACGAGTGCTTGAAAATTGGGCGGTTGTTCCAACAATGGGACCCCAAGTACCGCAGCAATGATAGAACACCATTAGAACATGAGAAAACCATGGCCCGTTGGTAGGGGCACTTTTCCTGCATAACTTTTTCCAGCTCCATCGCACATCGGTACAACTGTTATTGTGAAGAAAATGAGCCAAACTAAATCATTTTGTTTTATTTGAAGAAGTCAGCTGTTGGGTTTGTTTGTGAAGCACTTGCCATCAACAGTGGTTATGCGTGTGGTTGTGGTTTAGCATTGATTACATGTTTTCCGCCTTTTTCTATTTGTGTCTATTGTCAATTGTGTGCGATATTCATTACATGAAAGATTCCACAGACGACAGTAGGAGTTGCTAAATCGGACCAATGTGCCACTATTCTATGTTGGATTCAAAATATGTCCATGATAGCTGGTATTGAAATTGTTATATCAATAATATATTATTAATTCAATTCTAATTCATTGACTTTTTGTTTTATTTCCCATAAGAACGGATCGCGGTACATCTCATAATTCTATAAGATTGAGTTTTATCGCCATGTAATATTACAGTAGGGTTTAGCGTTCTTGTTAAATCCACTTACGCGTATTTCTTCAGTAGGCACATCGCACAAGAACGTTTTTTACTTTTTAAGTAAATTTTCCATAAGTAACAATCGGCGAGGGCCACAATTAACATAATCAACATGCGATCGTACACTCGGACCGTCTGATAAGGCTGTCCAGTTGCATTTTTGCTAAATGGTTAATCGTGCCACAGCTCCCCCAAAACAGATTAAGGTCAGAACAGTTAAGCAGGCAGAACAGTGATGCAGCAAATGATTATTATGTGTCGTGTGGGACAAACGACGGCGAGCCTACTTTAGCTACATAACTTGTACGACGGTTTATCCGATAGGGATCGTTTGCTCAATTCAGCCAATGTGACAGCCGCATTCCGGTTGTGGCCGTTTTTCATTTTTTAAATGTGGCAACCCATATCCCAATTAGTCTCATGCTCACCCATGCCATCAGACCCGGGGTCATCGTACAACCGGCCAATTTTCACCGGTCCGGTTGCCTGTACCATTCGGGTCCGTTTTTGGGTGCGAAAAAGCTGACGTAACATCCGTTCGTCTTACTCGGCACCGGCATTAATCGGCTATTGAATTGTCCAGAACTCAACTACCGCATTCACTTGCAGAGTGCGTAGACTGAAGCTGTCTGCTTGTTGCGTTTCCTTGTATTTTCTGAACGCGTAATGAACTAACGTCGGTGTAAACCTGTAAACGTCGGCAGTGGCCCCCAGTTCCGGTCTGATGCTTTACACTACCACAATAAGCCACAGGCGTGATGTTACTGGGTAGTTCTCTTCGCGTTTTATTCGTGTTGCTCAGCAATACTGTTTCTAAAATCAACTCGGCTTGCGGCTTGTTCTATTATTTCACTCCTCTTCTCCGCACTCACCGGAAATGGTCTGTTGGCGGCTCGAGAAAGAAAAACAATGCTGTTGCTGCTGCTTTATAGAACAAGTTCCAGCACGAACTCAAACAAATACGAACGCCGTCAGGTGGAAGCATATTTTCAAGGGCCATATGGTTTAGGTTTGTTCGTCGCTGTGCCTAACAAGAAGCCTAGAAAAGGTAATGTTGAAGGTCAATAGTCTGAAGGAATCCTTAGGCTTAATTTTTGCAACCCTTAGGACATAAACAGCAACAACAACAAAAAACTCACTACCAGAAAGCAAAACAGCTCGAATTGATTTAAATTGACAGAGCGACGGGGCCGCGACAAGTGGAAGCTAAACTTCTTAATGATACTTAACCCTCAACAACAGACAAGCATTCACGAAGCAATACCTTGGGGATAGGAATCAATAAAGCTGATAGAACGGCCCTAAACTAGGCTTTATCGCAGTGGTATTGATAAATAACCGAGCGGAAGTGAAACATGTAAATATGTTAAACCCGAGTCGATGGTGAAGCAAAATCACTATTGTTCCTTCTTGAATGTCGCACCCCAAAAACACTGTGCAGCACGCACGGTACAGTGTCAGCATGTCGGGAAACACGACCAGTGAATCATTCGGGATGGATTATTTACGGCCGTTTGGTTCGTTGCTGGGGTATTAATAATTCATAGACGTACTCGGTATAGCAAACGATGTTAGGACTGTGTTCTAGAAGGCAGTCTTGGATAAAAAACTTGCAGCGATGGGAAGTGATAGATAAAGTAATGCGTGATGTTGCATAAGGGGTTATGTGTAGTGCGGGTTGAAATACTTTTGTTTTGTTATAAATAGTGTGAAAATATTGCTTCAACAAACTTATATTAAAATGTTTGTAAGTTCAAACTTGCTTTATGTTTAATGACATCGCCATAACATAATAAAACATTTCAAGTATAAGTTTCAAGTACAGCTGCGATTAGAATATAAGAATTATGAAATGTGTACTATTTGCGGAGATGTTCAGATTATCTATTATCAGTATTGCTCAGCAGAATGCGATGGTCTGATAGCATGATATCCACTGAGATATCATTTAAAGGGTTCTTTAAGATTAATCCGTAGCACGACTGACACACCATTTGTGAATTTAAATCATATACCAATGATCACATGATCATTTCCGATGGCTGCTTTTGTAAGCGAGCGAACTGTATGCCCTCGCATGTGAAATCCTTTGAATTTCAGCATATCTTGCATCACCAAAGTCCAGAGTCATCATGTTCTCTGGAGAACTAATCGCTCAGTAAGACTTGTAGCAAGATAATAAAACCTATAGGTAACCTAAATATACCTATTCTTAGTTTGTTGGAAATGTTCCAAATCTAAAAATTCTTCTTCTCTCGAACGTTTGGTTTGTTAAAAATCGATAAAATCATATCCAGGGAGTTCGTTAGTACATCAGGCGTTCCATAGATCAGCAACCAAGGCTCCTTGGTGTTTTATCTGTTTATTAATGAAGTTACCGCTGTAGTCAGAAAATGCGCATGTTTGTTCAATGCGGACGATCTTAGGCTTTTTCTTCCTGTAAGGTGACTGACTGACTGGTGTATATTAAACGACTTGCAAATTTCGGTTCTTATGTGTTCGTCAATGTCATTTAACCGTTCTAACTGGCGATATTACTGCTTCGATTGGGACAGTTAATGTTTGGCTAAGTAATTTGTGCTACAATTAACATGTCTCTGTTCGGTTTTGTCGCGTAAGCACTCGTTCGAAGTCGTTTAAAACTTCTTCTATCTTAGGTCAAAAGTCATTACCGACAATAACAATGATGTTGAGATACGCGCCAGGGTGCTGGCTGCCAACCGGTCATACTACAGTCTGAGGAAACTTCTCCACTCAACACCTCTCGCGACGAACGAAGTACTCACATACAACCCTTAGACATGGACTTTGTCCAAAACTGACGAAACCCCTTTTTGCCGCATTCGAGAGGAAGACGCTCAGAAGTATTTTTGGCCCTGTATGTGTGGAAGGACAATGGAGGAGCCGCTACAATGACGAGCTCTATGAGCTGTCCGAAGAACGCACTATCGTACAGCGGTTTCTGCTCGCCAGGCTCCGGTGGGCTGGTCACATCATGATAATGACACCAGACAACCCAACCCATAAAGTCCTTTTAGGTCGTCCACATGAACAGAGGAGGCGTGGTACGCCCAAATTGAGATGGAGTGATGACGTTGATGCGTCCGCCAGAAAGGCCGGGATAATGGTTTCGCAGACGAAGGCACTCGACCGTGACCGGTTTAGAGGTTTCCTCCACCAGGCCAGGAACACGAAGCTCGGATCACCCAGAATTTGTAAAGGCTTTCAAACTTAAATGATTGAATGACTCATTCACGTAGATGAAGTTACCAGCAGATCAGTTGAATATGTTGCAACCCACAGACTCGCACTTGCTCTAAGTCAGCTACGCTACTAATCATTTTTACAGTTTAATGTATCCATACATTAATATGCATTGAATGCAAAAAAAACGTAGGAAAAAAAGGGAGCCATTTTTTTTAAATTCACACATTTTTCCCATAAACTTACCTGTAGATGAATCGGCACTTTCTTCACGGGAGCCGGAGTTGGAGATGCCATTCTTAACGCTTTATTGACCGTTGTTTCACTTATCGACTTTTGGAGTATTTTTCTTTTGCAAAAGCAACCGTGTCGGTTAAACAGGTGCACACTGCTTTAGCACTTATTGAAACTTCTCCTTTGGCGTACAACACTATCGTACAACGGGTTCCCACCGATTTTGTGCTACTTTTCACTTATCGGCCCTATATTTCTTTTTCTCACCTCAAGTTCACACGGCTTGGCAAGTGCGTGGTGTGTAGGATATTTTTTGTTTTAAAACTTCACGGTTTTCTTCGTACCAGCAAAAAAACACCATCCGAACGATAGTTCATCAATATCGCATTAACGCATTAATGCCACTGGATCGCTATAAGCAAGGAGAACGAACGATCTTCACTGAAAAATGTACACTTTTTATAAAGCTGACACCTGTCGCCGAGAAATCAAACCGCGGAAAAAGGGAAATGAGTCAACGGGGTAAGCAGGGCACCGCAATCTTGGTTGGGGCGGTTGTGGATTAGAAGTAGACACACACAAGACAAAAGATGGCAGAGAGTGATCATTTGCGTGACATTGGTGTCAAATCGAATGGCGCGAATGGTTTCCCCTTTTCATTTTCAAATTAGACACAAGCTCGTTAACTCATTAGCGGCTGAATAATCAGTTGCTTCCATGAAGAAAGAACGCCCAACGACACAATCCTACCCGAGCTGCCGTTTCGCTTCGATACGTGCATTTGCAGTTGATCATTTGACTTCCGGTTTTGGAGAGGGTGCAGAGTTGCGTTCGAAGGGCCGAGAAGGATTGGTTGATCCAATTTGTTACATCCATCTAAGGGGGTATATGTGATCCCGTAGGATGGTGGATACGGTGTTGAATTTCATCTCTTTTTACCTCGTTTGTCACTAGGTTCGCTCGGGTAGACTAACACATTGCTCCGCCGTTGGCCATTCTTGGAGTCGTGATGTTGGAGCATGTAAAGTATTTTAATTCGATTACCGGCACAAGGAATTACCGCGACCGGAAGTGTACAATGTTCCGGTCTGTGGAAAAAGCAACCAAAAATTGGAGACTAGCTGTTAATTTCTATCAAAGTTGGTTGTGCATTCCTTCATCTTACCCGAGCAGCCTTGCAAAACTTTATAACTCATCGGAAATTATACTTCATTGTACACAATAGCCATGAAGTAACGTTACAGTTAGAATCGTTCGAGTGTGTTGGTTTCTATACCACCAAACTAATGGTTAGCGCGGTCAACAAGTGTCCGAGAAAAGCAGCGAACCGCAAAGCAACAATGCGTGAGTTCGCAGGGTTCTTTGCGCTTTTATTTAACGCGTTCTACGCGGTCGATCTGTCGGTTGTAACACGTGGCGTTGAAACGATTATTGCCATCCAGTTGAGTGTATGCGAACACAGCAATGATGATGCTGACAAAGTGGCTAAATACAGGCTGACCATGTTTGGTTAAGTCATTAAAGCTTTTTTCCAGGAGGAATTCTGATGTACCGGCGGTGCGTCTTCCAAGTAGGAAAAGACGGTGTTTAAAACTACGGTTTAAATCATCATGTGAGTTTGAGGTAGAAATTTCATCAAAAGAAAGGGATAATTAAACAGACATCGCATCTTCAACAAGAAGACGGCATTACTTTTTTGATGTCTAATGCTTCAATAAGATTCTTCCGAGAAATGTACGTTGGGTATTGTGATTACTGTGACATATCAAGTAAATAAGTATGTGTCACAGTTGTATGATATTTTCTAACACCATCCAAAGTTCAGGAGAATTCTACATATCCACGTGTAGTTTACCTCATACCAAAGTCACGGTAAATTGTGAAAAGCAAGATAAACGAATGTAGGTCAACAATTCAAACATTGAATTCTTACACAACATGATTTGTTGAATAAAGAATAGTTCCAAAATAGAATGTTTACTATCAAAACAAGAAATTGGGATTGTAATCATTTAGCTTCGTGACTGATTATAGGAATCTGTAGACAAAACCTACCCACAGGCTATCTGTACCTGGCAAGCGGCAACATCAATCCGTCAATAACTATTGAGACTGCCACAACAATTCTATCGCCTCAAAGGTAATATAGCCCTTCAGGTCGCACCATAAGCTTTGCTGATAAAGTGAACTACTATCAGCACCATCATCGAAAACGATCGTAAGTGGTGTAATAACAATAAAAGTTACGGTCGTACCTCACGCACACATATGAAATCAGAACCTTGGAGCTGACCTATTGCATTATTTTAAGTTCTTTTTTTTCTATCAACACTTGAAAAAACACACTGTTCTGGTTTGTGAACGTAACACGAACGAAGCAACTAACGATCTTCGTTTGCTTGCATTCGTGTCATTGGCGTCCATAGGAAGAAACCTTTTCCATCGCGAGTTACCACGATCTACGACAACCTTATCTACAACGGGACGGTGGCAATTGAAACTAATTTTATGCCGTCACCGAAAACAGCATCCTTAAATTAGATAATCTTCAGTTACACAGTAGTTATGGGCGGATGCGTTTTTTTTTGTGGAACGTTGCACACGTTCGAAATGTATTCGAGAAGTGCGGTGGCATTGGTGATAGCCAAGTCTGTGCAGGACGTTACGGTAACACCCGGACACAGATAGCGCGGGGATTGAATTTTCAACGCCAGCGGAAAAGCTGTGAAAATCCTAAAAATAAAATGTCTTTCTATTCGCTCCGGCTCTTGCTCTCGCGGCTGAATTTACTTGGATTGGGATAATTGGGATGACGATGAACGGAGAACCGAAAAGTCACGGTCGTCTTCGAATGATTCAACTCACGGTGAACAACCGTTCGAAAAATGAAACAAAAAACATTCCCTACGTAAACAATCATCGTGAAGCATAGAAATAGTTTTCCGGTCATACCATCAAAATAGGTCCGTTACGTTATATTCTTCTATTCTTCGTGTCGATGAAAATGGAGCAAAAAAAAAACAACTCGAACAGGAGTTCCTATTCTTCTGTGGTGTTGGAAATTTAATTTTCGTCTTATCCATACGCCACTCAAACCCAACGTTATCGGGTTTTCATTTTTCATATTGTTTGAAAAAACGCTCACCCAAAACACAGCCACCATCGCAGTGCGGGAATAATTTTATCATTTCTCTCAATAATGTTCATATGACTATCAATTCTCTTCGTCTCCTAACAGTGAAGCACTTGCAAGCAAATCGTAACTTGTTCAGCCTCAGAACAAACCACCCTTCGGGTGCGTTTAATTTCCCTTCACGATTTTTCCACCGCCGTATCGAGCGTGCGCAAAGAGCAGGGGAAACAGTTTGCTGAAAAGACAAGCAGCGTGAATTGTAACCGAATGGGTTGCAAAAAAAAAAAAAAAGAATGGGTCCGGCAGACGTGGTGTGCCTCGTCCCTTCCGGTCGTTTTATCGGTCGCGGTTTACCGGCTGGTAAACGGTGGCATGTCGAATTCATTGCCAGTTTCCCCTTGTTTGAAACGGTTATGCATCTTTTTCGCCCTTCTTTACCACTATACCTTCGCCTGTTGTAACACTTCAGGTGGAAGAACGAAATGATGTTGGGTGTTGGGTGGAGTTACATACAACCTGACGCAAAGGTCTCGCCAACTACGAAATTGTAGATAGGCAGAGACTCCCGGAGAAGGGTGCGCAATTTATGTTGTATGATAATAATTCTACACCAACTGCAACAATGATAGTTGGTGATGGCCCGGCCGTCATATTAAATAACACACCTTCTTTCATACACCAAATTTCCCCATAACGATCAGTTTTATCCTACGGTCGTACGCAAGCGTCCAGTGTAGACTAGAGAGAGAGAACGGAAAATCATACAACCGTAGCGACGTAACGAGGCAGCCAGAAAGGAAGGTGTACAGGGGAGTTGAATAAACAACGCAACAATGGTCACCACCACGGGAAGAGCACCGAAACTTGTCACACATTAAAAGCTACCCATGGAAAGGTGGTATGACGTCGTCAGCATCCGAAACGCGCAAACTGCATTTTTCCATTTCTAATCGCATTCATTTTTCATCAATTTATCACAATGCACGGTTCGCCTGCCGTTTCTCACATCGAGTGTGCCATTCCGCACGCTTTCGGATGGTGTGGCACACTTTACCTTCCGTTACTACTATTTTTTTTCTTCTCTTCTCTGCCTGCTATGGTTCGCGCACCGTATCTGTAGGCTTGGTGGGTTTCGGCAGCTTCGGTGCGAGTTGGTTTCTTTTCCCGTCCGTGGGATAGAAATAAAGTACGATGAAAAACGTTCAAGCACATATGGGGCAGCTCCATACGAGACGGAAATAGGAAAATGAACCACCCCACTTTACGCACACTAACAGAGAAGGTGTGTACACGCACTGACGAATGGAAGTGCGCTGTGGATTGAGTGAAAATCGGCTAGGAGTTAGAAGGGTGAAACGTACGCTTAAACGGGGTAACAGTGTGTGGCTGCACCAGACAAAACACGTCCACTCGCGACGAAGGAAAACAACGAACAGAACACGCATCGAACGGAAAGCCTTTCTCGGAGCGGAGATTATGCGTGACGGAGGCGTACACTGAATCAGAGCAGAGTTGGGACTCGTGCAATTGGTCACATTTCTCGTTGTTTTACACCACGTTGAGTAAATATTCGCAGAATGGTTTGTTTGTTCCAAAAAGTTATTAGTTAGTTAAAACTGTTTACTATCTACCCATTGTTCTATCGAAATTTCGGAAATTTTACGCATTTTCGATGTCCGACTTTGTGTTTGAACCACGGTATTGTGAACGAATGAGCGAAAATGAGAAAAAAAAACTATACCACGCTCTCCTGCCGCATTCTCTCGAGCATATCATGAATGCGAGAGAAGAAAAGAGAGAGAGAGAGACAGAGGGAAAAATGAAAAGAGAAAGGCAGAAAGAGTGAGTGAGAGAGATAAAAATGATCAAAACATACAAATGATCTGAAAGATATGAAGGATTGAAATTTTTCTAGACAATAGACGTGCTATTCGAACAGTTTTCCTACATCTGAAGTATTTTATCTTGAATTTCAGTTGTAATAATTAAAATTCAACTATATTTACCGAGAATGAAAGAAATGCTCGGAAGGGACAGTTGTAGCGTAATGTATAAAACCAAGCTAAGCGCAACCTAACGCCTACATAAACGAAGATACTGGAATTAAATTGAATATTCTGTTAGCAAATGCAAAGAACTATCCACAATTTTTCTTCCTGTCGCTTAGCGATTTCGTTTGCACTGTAACGTTTTGTTTTTGGCAAGGACTAGATAATAATGGACCATTAAAATTATAACGTGCTCAATCATTAACCGGCCCTGAACGATATTGCACTACTTAAAATAGTATGTGCGGCTTTAAAGAATGGCAAGTCAGCCCCTGATTTACCAGGTTGGGTTTACGGGGACGATACTTCCTTATGCTACGTTGTGCAACGCGGGCCTGTATTTTCAGGTCATCCCTTAATCCTTCGCATGATGGTACTTTACGAACGCGATCGCTGCCAGCTCTTTGCAAAATTCTTCTAACACAACGATCGACTCAAACACAGGATCGTTGATTTCGTCCTCCTCTTCAATTGGTAAACCTGAAGCAGAATAGCTATTCCCCGAAGAAGGTTCGCCGTTTTCGCAGTCTTTGTGATAGAGCGGTGGGTTGGACAGTAATCTTCGTCCCGTTTCCTTGATCTTCTCCTGAAATCCTTCCACGCGCGGAATTTCCGTCAGCAACTGCCGGGCAAGGAATTGCATCACAGACCAAAGGGTCGTGGCACCGGCTGCCACTGGAATTTCCGGATTCAGCAGAATCTCGTGCAAGTATGGATGGGGAAACAGTGCCAGCTTGGAAAGGATTGCAATCACGGCCAGGTTTAGCTCATACGGTTGCGTATTCATCTGCTTTACGTGTGAGAATAGAAGCTTAAGTAGCGGGCCTTCGTAGAAACTTTCCTCAGATATACCACTGTCGCCGCACGTTTTTAGATCGTTGCTCGCCTGGCTATCAGTGGTGTGTTGTTTGATTCGTTGTTTTTTCGGTTGCTTCATTGGGGGAAGCGGAACTATCGTCATATGGCCCATCGCGCACGTGGACATTGTTGGTTCGACACTGGTGCCTGCAAGAGGTGACGATTCACCGCTGTTCGGCCAGATTGCTTCTACCGGCCAGCTAAAACCGTGCGTTTTCTTTATCCACGTCTGGTAATGGCGGTTTGCGTCCTGCATATATTCCTCGTAGCAGATACCGCCGGCATCGTTGATGATTTGCCTTGGCAATAGCAATAGGAAGCTGAGGGAAGAATTAATATTATCATTCGAATATTTGTTTCCAAAACATATCACACGCATACGTACTGGTTAATGACCCGCAATATATTGCTAGGGGCCAGGGTGCGTGATTTAATTGGATCATCAGCGCTGCCTCGCCGTCGTTCACGGTTGTCCTCCTCGTCAGACCACGATTGTATGGTTTGCGAACTTCCATCGTAATAACCTCGGTTGTTGATGTAGAAAAACAGCATCCCGTGAAGGATCTTTTCGTGTGGATTGTCCAACATTGACTGTGGGAAAGATATGAGTTGCAATATTATCCACCTACGCTCACAGCCGGTCTTGTAAAAATAATTTACTAACCTCAACGAACTGTAACGTCGGCAGAAGAATGTCCGTATTTTCATGGGCATTTTCTAGTAGAATCGTTAGTAGACAGTTGTTAACATCCATCAGTTCGTCTTCACCGATCAACCAATTCGCAATCTCTGTACAAAAATACAAAATGATTGCCAATGAGTGTCAATCGTCGACCCTAGAACCTAATACCATACCATCGAGCAGCGCTTTCGATTGTGTCTTTTTGATGATTTTTGCCGTCAGTACCAACATGAAGGGAGCGTAACATCCGACCAGCGCTGGTTCGATATAGTTGATCAACATTTCATCGCGTATACGCGACCCTAGCTCGGGTACTAGTAGTTCGCTTTCTTTCAGCAAGCAATCACAGTAATCCAACCAACAGAGGAAGGCCGTTAGCTGGTAGCGTCCAATGTAGTGTGGTTGTTCGGGATCTCGCGGGAACAATCCCCACGTTACGTTGGCATCTTCGATATCACCTGTGTCCATGTCTTCCGGAATTTGCTGACAGTTTGACGCAAGCCGGCCAGCCATCATGGTAGCAAAGCGATTGATTGTGTTCCGTATAGCTTTGCAGGATTGCTGTAGCGTCGGTAATGACGCTAGTATGAGCACACCTTCACACGCTCGTACGACTATGGTACTATCCTGTAAAATACAAGTAAAGTTAGAATATTTTTTTTTTTGAAAATATCATTAAATACTCACTGCGCTGTCCAGATAACTGACGATTGCATCAAACAGACTAAAATGATCTTCTTCATCACAGTCACAGCTCTCGGATTCGCATGTACCATCGGTTCCGTCGGTACTTTCGGCCGTTTGACTTTTGTCATTTTCTCCACGCACAGCCTCATTCGTTGACGGACCTGCAGCATCTTCCGCAACTAGCGAGATTCGCCGAGTATCATATTCAATTTTCGTGCTTACAAACAGTGGATTATTCACTGGTGCCTTATTTACGCCTAACCCCTTCCAGTTAGCCAACATTTGTGCGGAATGGTGATGAGACTTTAGGAACAGATTGACCAGTATTGAATCCTTGCGCACTAGCCCGGCCACCGTTTCAAGGAACAGTATTTCCTCTCGCTCGTAAGGAGAAGCAAATGTGCCGTTGCAGATTTCAACCAATCGTTGCACGGGTTGGAAAATACTGGCATGGCCGAGCGGTGGACACTTCAGGCAGGAAAGGAATCGTCGGACCCAGTTTAGTATAATATAGCGCGCCCCGGGCGGTGTATCGTTGACGGCAAACTCGATCAGCACATCAAGCGGTCGGTTGCTGAGAACAAATTCCATACACTCTGCCTTTGGTGGTGTAAGATTGGGTTTCGGTGACATTTCCAAGCTGCTCGACGATGCATCCAATGCAGGGATGGTTTCCGCTTTCGATGAAGCCTCCAATAGTTGCTCTTCACGTATTAGTATTTGCAGCATCTGGTCCAGGTGCGATGGAATGTTGGTATCGTTTATGTGTATCTTTGGTAAGGTTTTTTCGGCGATGTAGAAGTTTTTCACCAACCGGTAATGATAATCAAAATCCTGCAATGCAGTCGGTGGTGGCGCAAGCTGTAGAACATGAAGGAAATTTATAAGATTGTTTTAAATTGTCGTGCGGCTAAGTAGGAGAGACTCTTGGCCAACAAATTATATAATTAAAGCGTTATCTTTTTTAATTTGCATGCTGTTTACAATACAACAGTAGTAAATGTAGTTCCATTTGTCTGACCATAGTCTGACCACAAGCATGCGACGTTTTGTTTTGGTTGAACAAAAACATTGTTTGTATGACTGCTTCAAGAAAACTTACCACGTCGGCTGCCGTTTGCAAAACTTCCGATAGTTTTCCAAACATTTTATCGATTTTGGTTAATTTTCGACAGAGAAACATTCACTTGTAGCATTCGTGTCGTACGCTATTGTACATTAATTCAACGAAAACTAAACAGTATTCATACTTTTATTGCGAAGGTATACTATCACGCAGTAATATTGGGAAATGTGAATTAAAATTTTCACCTAAAACAATGTAAATTTTGCACCTGTTCTGTATTGACTTTTTCTCTTGTTGTTTTCATGTGTTCGATGTTGTCAACTGAATGCACTTTGTTTGACAATAGTGCAAATCGATAAAATTATTTTTGTCGATCAAAGCAATTCGCATTGCAGGACTGTACGGCCATAAATTGCTGGAGATATTTTTCATACCTCCATAGAATATTTCTAACCATTTGAACACAATTCCTCGTCGCGCTGAACATTTAGCAGAGGTTTAATTAGAGAAATAAGAACCATTCAAAACGTTTCGCTACTTTGAGTTTCATTGACGCGTGAAATAAGCCCGCTAGATTTTCTCCTTGTTTGACAATACTCACAGCGAGTGGGTGTGCGTGTCGGTGCGATAATTTTGTTGCTGTCAAAGTCGATTCCACGTCAAGAAATTGTTTACATTCTTTATTTTCCATTATCCTAGAAAACGCCGGCGCCTGTAAAAATGGGTAAAAGTTGCTTTGCAGTTCTTATTTTGATCTAGTTTCCATACCGGTATCTCTATTGTCGTTTCAGCGGTGTCAACGACGGTGTCGCTTGTGTTGGCTTCCCTATCAGCCGTGCTGATTTTTTCGGGTATGCAAATGTATCGGCCCTTTTTGGCCTCCTCTCAAATTGCTACCATCTTCGGTGGGTACCTCGGATCGTGGCTTTTTATCCTTTCCCTAACCGTGAGTAATTAGTACCTGTGGTGCCGATGGAATGGATTGCGGTACAGTATGGCATGTTTCTTTCAGGCGGTGTCAAACCTGGAAGCGGTTGTGCTAGGCTACGGATTTCAGGCTAAGTTTTTTCCGGAAGTTTCTTTCTGCCTGATTGTTGCCCTGTTTGCGTGCGGTATGGTGCATCGCGTTTGTGTCACTTCGTGGTAAGTGTATTTACATTTTCAAGTTGTAATTTGGAACTGATAGCAACTTCCATTTTCATAGCGTACTCTTTTCGATTGCGGCCCTTTATTACGTTAACAAAATATCGCACAAAGTACACAACGTTGCGGTACAGGTGGATAGCTATGCTGGGAAGAAAAAGAAAAAATGAATAAGTTCCATTGCGCGGGCTCTATGTAGATTGTATTCACTGCGCTAGAATGCAATTTTGGACTTGCATCACTTAGGTTTAAGATCCATCGCGTATCTCATGCTGTTTGAAAAGCCAACAATCACAGCGAGGTAATACTAATAAAAAAATTAACACTACTAAAAACTGGCCTGATTACATTCGGAGTAGGGTTTTGATTTGAGATCCAAGTAAATAAGCTTGTTTCAGAGACTCTCCTAACATTTAAACACGACCAATAATACCATCGTTCAACACGTTCACCCGTATTCGAGCAATGTCAATGGTTACCACACGGCTGTATAATCAGATGTCGGATGATATGCTATACAAAAGTCAGGTTAACTTGAAGAGCGGCCCCACGATAACTATTTCATTTTTTGATAAGGCATTGATCGTGTTAATGATTAGTATCACTTTAGTTTATCACAAATAAAGTGGCATTCCTTTCGCGGAAAATAGAAAAAATAGTGAAGAATGGTATTCCTTTCGCTTTCATTCGTTATCGTTTATTTTTGAGAATAACATATTTCTTCCTCCCAGCTCCCTTCGTACAAACGTGCCGAAAAGCAAATCCTACGCCCAAACATCATGAGTTAATTCTAATAAAATATATCTACCACCACAAGCAACTTGGCCCACATAAGGTACCGTAGGGTTGAAAAGGTCACTGGTAATACTTTCTCAACCCTACGGTACCTTATGTGGGCCAAGTTGCTTGTGGTGGTAGAGTTTAAGCGTAAAATCGGTATTATCCATTATTACTAATGCTTCTCGTTTCCTCGTTAAAATTTGTTAATGAGAAGTTTTTTCCAAATACAGTATTATAACTTATTGCTGTTGTAAGATGGTTTAGAATAGGTACATATTCCAAACTTTGAACGGATCGTAAAAGTCACTTCCATATTGTACCTTAAACAACAACCTGTCTGTTAACTAAAACGTTAACCTATTCGTTCTTTCAAGTTGTTCACAAAATGATTTTCATTTTCGTTGTCGTTTTTCGGATACATGATCGCCGTAATAAATATGTTGGCTTGCGATTTACATATGTTAACTAATTTTATTAGTCAATTATCTAATTTTTTTTTGCTTGTACAGCGTTACGTTTGCATCCATTATTTTTGTTTTGGTCGATTCCTGGTTAGCATTAGCCATTCAACAGTATGAATTACACTTACCATTCTATATTTTTCTGCAACGTTAGTAGCATTTGCGTGTTTTCTAGCAGTAAAGATTTTGTAATCAATGTATCAATGTATTTAGTGTCTGTTATGTTCTTCGGCCTGGTCTCCCTCCATTCGGCGCTTATCCCGACAACCCGGGGTTGCTTTTTTGATATTCTTTAGAAGTTGGAAGTAAAGCAAACCCAAGGTGATCTTCGGAGATAGCATTCTGCTATGAATTTCATAAAGTTTTATCTACTCTACACCCTCATCTATAACACAAACGACATTGATTGAATATTAAATAAATATTATTTTTTAACATTTTCACAAGCTGATTTTCGGCAGCGATCCACGTCCTTTTTGGACTGTAAGAAATGTAAAGAGACACTGCAATTTGTGTGTGTACTCTCGTATCGGAGCATGGAATGGCAACGGAAAGTTACTTATATCAAGTGTTATGTGGTGCTAAAGGTGGTTTCTTGTGTAAATTGCGGAAAACATTAGGATGTACTTAAAACATTTTTCTTTATCGCGTGATTTTAAACGCAAAAATTAACAAATTTATACATAGTTATATTTTTCAACACCTGTTTGGCTGGATGTGACTAGCTGTTATGATAATACGGAGAAGAAAAAATAACAAATGAAATAACCAAAACGTTCAATAAATGGGTTCTGCTTACACAGTCTAACGGTATGCCTATACACTATTAAAAATCAACATTAATGACACTTGGATAAGAGATGGTTTTGGTATTAAACGCAAAAAAGTAGTATTGTTTATCATATACTCCATACGAAATATCGTTCTCCATTAGAATCCTGAACGTTTGTATTTTCTCCGATATACATATGTCGTGCATTTCGTACTTGGGGCTCTAGGCCATTCGCAAATAACGTATATAGACCGTGCGATCGATATGTATTTGCGCAGTTGGATTAACCGTAATTGCACTCCATTATTGGACAAATGAGCATTTATTCAATGATTCTATCATGTTGTATTATCTTTTTTTGTTTTGTTGTTGTTGTTTTCTTAAACAGGATCCTTGTTATTTTTCTCTTACAGCTAAGCTCACACTTCTCACTCTTATATTAATTTGAATTCCCCCTGTGGTTGTGAGTCTTCTAATCGTTTTTTTTTAAATAACATATATTGAAATGACCCAATACTTCAATTGAAACAATTCATTTGAAGAACAATAATGAAAGTTTTGCAAACCTTCACAAAACAGCTTAGTTTGGATAATTATTTAACAGAGATTCTCGCGTACATAAAACACATCATTTCACGCAATGTACTAGAGCAACAAAAACAAAAAAAATCTGTTGTGATTGATTTTCAATGTCGTCCTCATAGCCTACTTTCACTCCAATGTAATTAATTGCCACGCATTGTCAAACACTCCTCTCGTTATAATATCTTTTTTTTGCTGCATAGCTGCTCGGAGCGTTGCAGGCGATTCGAGGCCGAGGGTTTGGTATTTATTGTGCAGCACAAATTTTTTCGAACAAATCCCATTTTAGTGTCCATCTTTGAGTTTCGTTTCATCCCCGCTTTTACAGTCGGTACAGTCTGTGTAGGCTGTATACTCTACAGGGATTATTAGCGTAGAATGGAAATATACGCATCCTTTTTAGCACGAATATGCTGTTGGCAAAATACATTTTGCAATGCCAATCGAACTAATGGAGCTGGATTTGTTGTGATATTTTAGTTCAGGTTCACTACCAACACATCACATCATCAAACAGATTGTTGAGGGATTTGCAATGCTGTTATCTTCAATATACATTCCCTTTGATATCATCATTCAAATCTACAGCTTTCTACACGTACCCAGTTCATCATTTCTCTTTTGACGATTGTTTGTTGTTGTTTCAGTAATATCTTATAACAATGCAGTCCAAATCATATCCCACTCCAGCATAACCTACTCACAACGCTCTAATAATGACCATTTACTAATGTTTATGTACAGCTATCAAACTATTACTACTAATTTGTCCATCTTCCTGGCAACAGACTATTGGATTCCATTAAATCACCTTTCCTAAAGTGGTTGTGGATTATAATTGAATTTGATTCGGAAACCAGTGGTACAATTTACACATTATACCCTACCTTTCATCATGGAGTGTGTGTGTGTTTTTTACGACAATAATAACGATAACAGAACTATTTACTTAAACATTTAAAACAAATCAACTGCTAACTTTAAATTCCGATGAAACATACACACAACGGAACCGAAACCTTTTGAACTTTTTGATTCATGTCTGCCTATAAACGACTTAAGAATCTAGCATTCTATGGGAGTATCTGTTTGGTTAGATCATTAAAGAGGTTTCTTTACTTCGTATGCTTGAGCAAAACAGAACGCTACTGCGTACTGGAAGTGTTTAAGAAGCTTCAACTTATTTCATGGTGTTTTTCAAATCTCTCTTTTACATGCGTCATGTCCAAATGTCCTACCGCAAATATTACAGAAAAATGAAAAATGCATCTGAAAAATGGAACGAGGCGTTCCAAAAGAAATTTCGCATATGGTGCGATAAGTAAGAATTTATTTCCTTGGAGCAAACCAATTTCGACAATTCGAAATATTATTACAGAATATTAGCCCAAAAAGAAAAGAAGGGTGCACATATTAGTAGTAGAATAGATCTAATACTAAATTGGTTGCTTGGTACTAGAATGAAGTAGTTCAAATGTTCAGGAGATATGCTGATTCTGTTTTCCACAATTTGGATATGTTCAATTAAATTGTTGACTTTGAGGTCACGGAACAAAATAAACATGTCTAGGAATCGAAATACGAAGCGTAGGATACCAAATGTAAATTATTCGATAATAACACAATTCGAGCAATGTCGCCTTCGCGTTGATATTACGATTCATTGAGAGAATGTTTTTACATTTGATATATAATGTTCCGTATTTGGATATGTGTTTAATGAACTATTAACGAAAATGTTGCATTGCATCGACCACCTTTCGGGATGCTTTCTATTAACGTATATTTCGATATGATAGTTCGATATGGAAACGATTCATTGGCAAACGATGATATCAAATGGTCCTATGATATGATACCAAAAGAAATGATACTGTTATGCAACATCACCTGGTTCATGGAGCTTAACAACTATATTAACAACCTTTGTTCTGTAATCATTTCTGTCATTTTGATTACGTAGCATCCATACTTTGGTCCTGCTCCTGCTAGGGAGAAAACACACGTAAACTTCGGAGCAACGTTGCGAGCACATTTGCCAAACATTCCGCGTTCAATGCAAGCTGACCAGCGCCGCTCGGTCCCACCTTAACACATGCTAGTTCCCGGAAGCTCGATGCGACGTCATGTATTTTAAGCACGATGTTGCGGGTTTGAAGTGGTGCTGAGGTGGTGCGCGTCAAATCTTGCGCTAGCTCTGTGATACGCCTGAGAGCTGACAGACAAGCAGTTAAATGTTCGGGCAGGTGGGTAAGATTGGCATCAGACATCGACACGACCAGATGCTTTGATGCGGTGACTAGCTGTAGCGCCTGTTCGGTCAGTTCGTCCCGTGCCTGCTGGAAGCGATCCTCGTCAATCGCAGTGCCTCCGCCGGCTGTTTGTGCAGCAGAGCAGGCAGCTGCCACCTGGTCCAGCTTCACCAGCAATCCGGCCATCGCCACGTCCGTCTTGGCCATTAGTGTATCAACGTTTAATACGTGCCCATTTTTATTGGACAGTATAGGGCTACCCGGGTTACTGAAGGTAGCGTGGGCAACGTTGTTGGAGAACGTACCGACAAGTGCCGGGGAAACTGCTGTTGGTAGAGAAGTTTTGCGTGACAGTTGGGGTGAGCAAAGGAGTGTTAACTGTGCCCTACTGTCCGCCGGAGGATTCTTTAGACAAACCGGTGGGCAGTCGCTGTGCGAACGTTGATGGCCGACTGTGTTCGGGGTGGATAGGTTCGTCTTCTCCGGCACAGACAGCTGCTCGTCCGTACACTGGTGGTTGAATGCCCGGTCGATCTCCCTGTAACAATTCGGATTGCGGTGAAGATGTGGTGACCCTATACCGGCTGTCCGAACGGGAGAGGAGTTAGCGGACAAGGATACAACACCGACGCCACCCGATGGATGATGGTGCTGTAGGTGGTGCGGTAAAGGTGGTATCGGGGGTGATTGGTGATGATGATGTAACTGGTGCAGATGGTTGAAGGTAGCCACATGCGTGTTCTTCAGTATTGGAACTGGGCTGCGCAGGATACAGGGCTTTATAGGTACCGGAGGTAGTGGCGGTTTCTTCGGTGGCAACGTAGCCAGTATCGGTACCGGGGGTGGAGACTGTTCGAAACGAGGTGGCAATGAAGGAGGATCACTGGGACCGAGCTCGTAGTAGTTACCGTTCGCCCGAGCCCCATACATTCCACCGCCGGACGATGGTGGCGAGCGAATGGGCGAACCCAGACGAAGTTGCAACTCTGCGCTCTTTGGAGGTCGCTGTGGAGGACTCGGTTGGTTGATAGTAGCCGTATGAAGGCAGGGTTTCGGAGGAAGCGCCAATGGGATGTCTGAGGAACCTCGTGATTGTTGTGACTGCGGTTGCCTATGTTCATGTTCCGTGTCTCCATTTTGTTTATCCTTCGATTTAGACTTAGCACAACAAGAGAACGGACCTTTCCGGTCTACGGTAGGGTACTCTATGACATGACCATTCGAGACACTACTAGCAACACCATTTATTGTGCTCTTGGTCTCATGTGTTCCATTCGTTTTCTTTTCATTGACCGGCACTGAAACGTCAACAGCTGCCGCGCTATTGCTGTAGAGATCATATTCAGTCGTTCCGGAGGTATTATTTTCCTTCGGTGGATAGTACACTTCAAATCGCGTTGGATCGTACGCATACTTTGCCAATAGCGCACTGGCAATGGCTCCATTGGCCACAGTAGATGGTATCGATGTTCCATTAGTGGTAGCCGCACGGGGTCTTGGGATTGGCCCATCAGTATCGTAGTTAAGATTCTTCAAAGTATTAATATTATTGTTCGTGCTGACAGTTGCGCTCGGTTTGGGGATGGTATGGTTTTGAACGGGAAGTCGTACATATAAGGGATTCTGGGAATCAGGTCCGGTCGTTTCGTTTCGATCACTCAGTCCGGGCGGTGGAGGGATAATGTATGAAAGGATTTCCTCTGGTGTCAGTTCGACGGCCGGAGTAATCTTCTGAGTTGGGGGCTCTATTGTTACCTGTTTGAGAAACTCTTCGAAATCACCAGCAACCAGATTGGAAGAAGCAGTGGTATTGTTTGAAGAGCTCGTTCCGGTTCTGGAGCTGCTCGATCCGGTGTCTTTACTCACTCCTGTACCATCATCAAAACCGCTAGGAGGAACGCTCAGCACATTTAGATTATCCAGTTCGTCTGGGGTCTGTGGAGGAGGGATCGATCTTAGATCGATAATATCAGGATCCGTTTCAATAATAGAATCATCGCCAAGCAGCTCGTAACCATATAGGTCGGCTAACTTCTTCGCGGCCAAGTCCGTACCATCTGTACCAAGCTCACTCGCCGTACTAGCTTCTTTGAGTTGGCGAAGATAATCCTTCAAGCTCATGTCACGTCCTTCGTTTCCACTGTCCGGACTGTGCAATCCAAAGCTGGTGCGAATAGATTTGTTCCGCAGATTGGAGGCACTATTTGCGGTTCCGTGCTGGTTCAATTGTAGCACCTGTTGCTGTGGATTTTGTTGCTGTAATGGATTGGAGCTTTGTGTCGTCTTATGTATGGGGGAACTGTTCGGTGTGTAAAGAGATTCGGAGTCACTTTCACTCTGAGATAGATCGTTGCCCAGCGCTTGCAGATCGCTTAGTATCTGACTAAGTCCGGACAATTTTCTCTGGGTTTTTGGTGTGTTTTGTGCCGAACCGGTCATAGTCTCGAGTTTACCATTCAACTCACTGAACGGCGCAGTATAGATCGAGCTAAGCCCTTTCGCAATACCGTCCAAACCTTGGTTTATCGTTTCGGTCAACAGTGTCAAAGAGTCGCTGTGCTTCAGTACACCGGGACCATCCTCGTTCGAGCTTTGTTTGCTGCTGTTCAGACTTTCACAATCACTGTCGTCTACATCAACTGAAGTTTCACGCCAGAAGTTCAGTTTGCCTCCCGGTTTTACATCGAACTCGTGCCCGTAGTCACCGTGTTCGTTTAGGTAGCGTTCTGAGTTTTCGACCATCTTTTGCATTTCTGCAACACGGCGAAGTACCTCTTCGTTGCGTGCCTCAGACACAGCCATCGGGACGCCCCCGATTTTTCCACTGAGCGATCCATCCTTTGTAATGCGCATATCCTTACCGTTCGGCTCGAAATCATAATCTTGTAGACTGGGTCGAGTATTTTTATTTGAGATTCGCGCACTGTTTGCATTGCGGTCACACTCGTCCGAGCGGCTAGAGGAACTAATCGATCCGGTAGCGCTACGAAAACCGGTAGAATGGTACGGTGGTGGCATCAGGAATGCTATGCTGTGTGTAGGCTTCTCGGAGGGTAAGTAGCTCCAGCCATTGCTGACAACCGTGTGCTGTGAGAGATACGGAGGCGCAATATCCTCAATTTGTGTTTCACGCTCTTGCTCCAATGGAAGCTCTTTGCCTATTGCGTAAAGAGGAAATCACACAAAACATGCGTTAAGTAAAAATATATCTTCCTTTGAACTAACAATTATTTAAAAAAAAACGGCGAATTTCCTTCAGGCGAAATTCTTCCTTACCGGCCATAAGTCGATAGTAGCCCGCCAGTACGATTGCAAACTCGGACGCATCACGATCTTCCATCGAGAAATTTATTACTCGATCAGGACTTATAAAGACGGTTACTGTGTTGGACACGTCATCATCGCGCGTTACAACCACACGGATAAGTTCCTCGAGATTACAGATCGGTTGAGGCTGCAATGAATGTTAAAAAGAATACTTATATTATATATTGATATATCGTACATCGTCGTTATATATCGTACAAGCCAAATGGTATGTTCCGAAGAAATGATTCATTACATCAACAACGAAGAAAACAAAGTATAATTAAATAGATAAAAAAAACATCGCATAAATTCAAACAAAATGTTCGCTACATTCATTAAAGCATTATAGGCAGAGTTTTAAATGATAACAACAAATGTGGAATAGCCTTTACACGAACGCAATTATCACCATCTGATAAACTCTTTAGAAAATGTTTTACTCCTTACAGTATTATTGGAGCACCGGTGGCGTACAAATCCGCACGGATATTTTTTCTTCGCTCAAATGTATGAGTTACTCATTGATACATCCATCCTTATTAATAGCACGACAAGCATATAAAGTTGTACATTTCCGGTCATGGTGAATTGTTAGGAAAGTAAAAAAAAGCTTCTATTGCTATCCCAAACAAAGTTGTGCTTTCTCAAAACGAAAGATAAAACTCCGTGAGATAAATGAGGTGTCAGTCGCTCTGGCTAGGTTTACCGCTTTGCTGCTTTTAAGGCAAATTATCTCCTGCAAACTCAGTGAAACGCGCTAAGATTTCCCAAGAATCAATCATTGCCCGTTTAGTGCGATCCGTCAGGTCGTTTAGGTAGGTAGGTCGTCGTTTTGGAGTTTGTTGAAAAGTTTCGAGGAAAGTTTTGCTTGGCAGATCGTTTATATCATTCGTACCGTGCATGGTATGCCCTCCGGATGGCAAAGGGATGTTGTATGTGAAATCCCTTAGTTGGATTTGTTGCACGAGGTACACACGCACTCTTTGGTATACACATACTTTGCTCCCTGTATTTGGGCAAATTGATTTAATCCATTCACGAAAAACGTCTACCCACTCTTACCCGCCAGGCGTTTATGTGTGCGGATAAAGTTTTTCATCTGCCAGAGATAGATTTTTCTGGAGGTGGTAACGTACGATGAATGTACATCCTCAACCACCAACCTCTCTCTCTAAACTGTTCACTACAATGAAGCAGCTGCATTAGCCTGTACCGAGTGACGAGAGCCGATGTGCAAAAAGAGACGATTTCGCTATAATCGGAAAACTTTTAAAACATCCGGTACGTATGGTACGAACTAGTTATGCGCTTAGTAACGTTATTCCAACCATCGAAGAATATAGGTGAAGAATTAATAAGACTATGTGAAAGAAATTTGATATTTCCACCGATCAAAACATGCAAAAATCATTTCGTAGTAGAGGACAATACTGGGTGCTTTGAGTTATGAACAGGGATCTTTTTCCGAAGAATATTTCCTCAGTACAGATGCTGCATGTTATACCTAATCATATAGCGCTACGTTTACAATTTGAATAAATTGTCTCAAAGTTTCTTATGTAAGTTGTTTTCAAACCGTGCTTGCTTACATTCTTGATTTAAACATTTGTTTTTAATAAGTTTTTTTAAAGCCCACAATTTAAATTGATGAAAAACACAGCGACCTATAGATATACTTAACTTTGAATTAAATGCGCATGTTCTATTTAATTATTGTGTATTTAATTACCAAGAACTACGAAGTTTAGCAAGTTGGTAAGCAATTAAAATAACAAAAGATTAAACCTCTATCATCATAGATTGAGTCTCGCACGGAACTGCACGGGAACTCACTGATTAACGTCACCAATCACGATCGTCACCATCAAAACCTGTATAATTACCATCGATTTTAAGACTAATGTCTCAGTAAACAGTATTTTCCCGAGCTAAACAAATCGGGCTTCCGGTTCGCGTTAGTAGTAGCAACCGCCGGAGGCAGTCGTCGATCAATCCCGCTGCAGGGATTACTGGCGTTACTGTTGCTGTGTGGTGAAAAATGCTCTCTGCTAGCAAATTCCAGCAAAACTGTACCATGGGAAGGGAATGGAAGCAAAGTTAAACAGTGCCCAGTAAATCAGCGAATTTTTGGGAAAGATTGGGGGTGTTTGGTTGTCAAGCGCAAGGTTTGATCATGGTTGTTTTGCAGGTCGTGGTTGTAGTCGACCGGAAATTCGCTCAAGCAATGGCATACGCAACCCCCATACATAAACACGCGTACATCCTAACTGGGAGCTTGGTACGGTGCGTGGTGGATAATAAATTCTCATTAAATATTTGCCCTAGATTTTCGTTAACAGATCGCGGAGTGCACCGCGGTTCCCATCACACCATTCTACACCGTACTCCGTTGGGCTAAGTTTCTGCCACGTAACGGGTCGAATCAACTCGGCAATCCTGGCCAGTGGGGAAATCCTGTTGACCAGGTGCAGGGCGAAGTAAGGGCCAAGAAATTACGCAGCCAGGCATACCTACAACCCTCGAAAGTTGTTGTGGAAGGGACTACTGGTACAAGGGTCCTGAAAGTTGGTGCTTAATTACACCTCGCGGGCAAATTAGATGTTGCTAGGACGCGTGGGCAGGGAGTGTGAAAGTTTCGATGGTGGCGGGGTTTTCGGTATTTTGGTTCTGTTTTAATGGAGGTGGTCAGGGAGAGCAGTATCAACGGGATGTTTAATTCTTTTGTTGCGCCATGGTGTGAGAATTCGTTCAAAGCTGATTGATGGCTTCATGCAAGCTTTCGTAAACATTTTTTTCCGTTGTCAATGATTGTAGCTGATAATTCCAATGGATATGAAGTGTAAGATAAAATAAATTCTAAACAACTTACCACCGTGTTGCGTACACCTGCTATTTGACTTAATCCGAACCGTGGACTAACGAGCAGTACCCGTTCGACACCGTCTCGTTGATTGGTACTGAAACACTTGGCCCCATAGCTGGGTAGTCCCGATATGATGTCTAGGTAGTGAATTTTAGCCTACCGAAACAGAAAAGCAAAGTCCGGTATATGATCATGCCAGCACTTGGGCCAGTGTGTCTAGTTTACCTGCAGCTGAGTGAGTGTTTTGGTCGACGAGCCGGTCATCTGTGAATTAAGCTTCAGAAAGTGGCCTAATAGCCGTCGCAGCTCCTTCCGTTTCATTCCTTCGATTAGTGAAGCAGGCACAAAGCGATCCAGTCCAAACTCTCGTCTGTGGGTGTATGAAAGAGATAGAGAGAGGGATAAAGAAAAATAAATACAAAAATTGTGCTAACTCTATTTCAGCAGAACCGCTTGCTCAAATGAAATTGAAAAGTTTCAGACTTGAAAAACAATAATTAAAAACTTTTCTGATAAGAAATGGATCTGTGACATTAAATCAAACAGCACCATCTATCAGCCAGGTATAAAGACTGCCTTTAACCCTTGGAACAGTAAATAAGACACTTTTTGACTGAATTTTCACCAGGGATTGTTTTACATGCTGCAAAATAGTTTTATGCGCATTCTGCATTGAAAACTTTTAATTTACCGCCTTCAGACTAACAACCAAATAAGAAAAAAAACAAGAAATCTCTACATGCAATACAAAAAAATCTTAACCAAAGTCATCCTCCCCAAGTTCCTAAACCACACACATAGTTTGTGACACCCTTCTGCAACCCCGTTCGTCCACGGTCCAATTCCATTTGCAACTGCAAATATTTGTCCTCAGGAAGGCGTGCTTTTTCTTCTTTTGTTCCACAAATCTGGACGTCTTTGTGTGGCGTGGGAAGAAATCGTGTCGAAACTTTCCCGTCAGCAACCCTCCATCAGGAGCAATGGATGGGATGGGCTGATCTGTGAAGTAGTAGAAGAAAGTATCCCAAATGCCGGAACACTTTCACAAATTGAACTAATTGCAGGCATGTCAGGACGGAAGCGATGGGAATGGCAAGTCATTGTTCCAAGTTGAACTCATAGTCGCGATGAAAACTGAACTTTTGGTAACTCTCGCACCTTGCCTTACACCACATACCACCTTTAAAAGCGTTAAGAAAACCAAACCGAACTTTTTCTTATCAAACCGGGAATGAGGCAACCAGTATGCGAATATGTTTTTAAGAAAAGTGTTATTAGTTATGGGAACTTTTTCCAAGAAGAAGAAGCATGTGCTTTGAAGTGTAAATAAGAAATATTATTTGTATACTTCGAAACGGAGCTTCGAACTTCGTGTACGGAGACTTAACTCGGAAGGAAGCTAAATAAAATGGAATATGTTTTTAAGTCAATCGCATAGTATAACTGGTAGTGCACAAATCAATAACATGTTAGAGTTTTGTTGAATGTCAGGCCCGGCCATCCATTATTGAAGTAATTTATCTCGATAACATACTTAAACTATCCTATCGTAAGCATACTTACTCAACAGTTTTTACAGTTAATTTTGTGGGTGAAATGTTGTTTGCTAACGCGTGCTGATGCATGTGCAGGGCGGCCAGCCGTAGGGCCACCTCTGGTTGTAGCTCTGGAGCAAAGCGTTCCTGCGTGACATCATTGCAGCACTGCAAAAACAGATAGTCCAACGCGTTGAGGTCCTTTTGAGCGAGGGCAGCGGCTGACACGGGCACAAACGTTACCCGAAACAGGCAACGGAGTTTGTGAGCGCCCGGCCTTGCCGCTATCTGTTATGGAAATAAATGGCAAAACAATTTAAAATGATTGTTTCGTAGATATAATGTTGAAATGTACAGATTATATTCATGTACCTATTATATACTATTTATTTGCTACAAAAATCCTTTACAATGCACCAATTACAATTATGTGTATGATTTAGTGTTAGAGACTTTTGATATGAAACTGTCATAATATTGTAGTAGTCAAGGACAGTACATTCATAATTTTATGTTTGGTGTAGATAAGAGTGTTTTTTGGAAGATGATAATAATTGCTTCATTACATGAACAAAACATACAGGCATACTGTACTACAAGAAATCACCATAATATAAATCAAACTACAAGTAAATAAAAGAATCTAACGTAACAAGTATCTACAAGGATGTGGAATACAGCCTTTGGTCAGTGTAAAAGAATAAAAAAAAAATATTTGAAATTTCAATCTGTTCGTTTGCACAGGGGTAAAGTCATACAAAAGAAAACTGCTTTTACTCTCGTAATGGATTTTCAATTAGAGATTGGTATTTTCTCGATTCATTCATTTTTCAATGCCGACCCCAATATGCTGCAAAGGCCAAATTCAAAAAGATTGATGAACTAGCGACTGAACAATTACCAAGAATGTATATGTGTGCGCGTAAAATGCGTGCGTGTGTGTGAAAGAGTATGCTAGTAATTGGTTCTCGAAATTCCGACATCCGCTAATACTTACCCGGGCCACCGTTTCTTGCGGATCCAGCAGCGTAAGCTTGTTCCGCTTCAGACTTTTCACGTGTTCCACCACGAGACTGAAATGCTCACCGGCGGTTAGGCATAACTTATCGCGTAACGAAGTAACAACATTCTGTTCAGGAAATACCAACAGGTTCAAGCAACACGTGGAACGAGGAAAATGAGAGCAACAAAAAAAAAGAACAAACAAAAAGAGATCAGTACTTCTGGAAAGAGCAAACTGAACCATTAGTTTGTGGTTGGTTTGAATTCGAACTGTTCTCTTTTTACGCTTGCTTTAAACAATCTCATTTTGGCTGATAAGAACGTTTCCGTCAAGGATAATGAATGTGCTTAAGGCGATCCGAGTGTCTATTGGCAGGTTTCGAATCCGTAAACTCACTATACGTACCTGTACAGTGGTAGTTGAATCGTATTTGAACGATTTGGTTTGACCATTCTCGAGGAACACTTTCAGCACGTTTGCCATCGGTGGCACGCACAGATCGCCGAGGGAAAAGGCAGATGGCTGTGAATGATAAAAGAAAAAAAAAACAAAAAAAAGTTGCCAATAAAACAGGATAATTTGAATAGCTTTTGTAATGGAATGTTGCGCTTCTTGTGCAAAACATTCCCACATCCCACTCCTACCGGGGCCAGCATTTAATTATCTTTGCGTTGTGAAACATTTCTAAAGAAACAATCACACTTATCTGATTGTGGTGTGAATCATGCAAAGGCAACAGTGCAGAAAAAGCCAACCCATCTTATAAACGTTGGAATTGGGGGAAAAATGTTAAAATATCTCTAACATTGCCAGTGCACAGTATGGCTGCGGGCGGGAAACCCAACTGTTTGAACGGGAAATTAATTAATCTCCGGAAAGAACTTCCTTCTGCCTTGTGGGAAATGAAAAAAAAAATTGTATGAAAAACCCAACTGGGATTGGAAGGAAGTTGTGTTAAAGAAATCGGACGTAGGATTTCGCGTGCTCTTACATCTGAATAGTTTGTTCTAAAGCAACAGCCATTTCATTGCGGCTGGATTTAAAATATTGCCCAAAGCCATTGCCAAGATATGCAGTAGGAAACGGTGTGACCGACCACTTGCCAGAGGTTGCCCAAACACTCTCCCAGTCTGAGGCAACGTTGATAACATTGTTTCGTTGCATTTATTCCCCACTTCCGGTTTTGTCCCCAGGACGGTTTATCCGGTGCCAAAGTCAACCGTTGGTTCAGTTGGTCAGAAAGTCATCCGAAAGCTTTTTGGGAAACTTTCCGTACCCGGAGAGCCTGCCTCGTGCTCACTCTACTGCAGGGAGTCTGGATGTTGAAGGATAATACTGTGGGCAGAAATTTGCCAGATTAATTATTCAGTAACCGATTCCAGAAGAGTTAGACGAGGAAACAGATAGAGAGAGTGAAAGAGGTGATTGAAGAGGTGGAACAAAATAGCATTGACTGTATGCGACTGTACTCAGATAGGCCGCTGGATGGAGTTTTGCATCGGTGCGAGTTTCAATTGCAAAGCAGAAGTTTTTTGAAGGGCACCATAGAAGTGGAGTAAAGCTAGATGCGGTAAAATTTGTGGCATTTAAATATTTATTTACTACCATGCAAGCATATTGCGTGCTATAGGTAGTAAACAAAACATTTGCTTCACGGAATGCCAACTAAAATTTGATGTGTTATATACGATACATATACGATTGCATATACGTATACGTTATATACGATAATATACATTCGCATAACTTCTTATTTATTTTTTTTAACATGTTACGCAATTATTAATAATTTATCATATAATTAAATATACTGTGACACACAATATTACGTTATTACCAGCTACCCTATTTGGCTACATGAAAACATAATTTACATAGATTTTACATAAATTACTTATAAAAGATATTCAATACTTCAAATATTTCAATTGCTATATTTTATTATAATCTGTTAGCGCAAAGGATAATTAGCATTCAATATTTTAAAAAAGAATCCTGCTTTACACAAAAATATTTGCTAGAAATTAAAACTTATAAATAAACGCTAATACATTTATTCAACCGTTCATAACTCAGCTTGATGCTCTGACCTATACCAATTCAATACAAAATTGTTTCGATTAAGATTCGTATAAAATGCTCCACGTCATTTGAAAATTTTAACAAGAACATTTCTTTTATACAATGATGAGTCGAGGCTCGATGAGGTGTTTATTCGTTCGTTGTTCGCACAAAAAGAGATCGATTATAGCGGTTACCGATCGTACAACGTTATTCCTCCGACACACACGTGCGCACATGCACTTATATGTGTCGTGCCGTTCGTTTAAAACACGTAGTCCTCTTCTATGGTCCTCTATCGATATGCCCTTTCCTTGGCATATAACTCCTCCGGGGGTAAGAGTCGAGACGTCCTCGTCTGACGAGTGCAGTTGTTCATAAGGCTCATCATTACATAAATTTTTCATATCATTTTTTCATAAACGTTATAATAGGTAATCTTAATTCTAGCCCTACCTAATCCCTAATCATTATTTTACCGCTTAAGGACGAAGGAAGATAAATTCGCTGGTATACTTTCAAGATTTTACAAAAATAAAGTCTGAAAATATGGTTAATTCTTGTTTCTGTAGTTAACAATCGGAATACATAACATTTCATAACATATTAGACTATAAATATAACGATAAAGTAATTTTAGAAAGTTCATTCAATTCTTAAGGTTTTGAGTCGTTTTATCTTACTCTTATGCCTTTTTACTCCTCTAATATTTTCAAACGTTTTTTCTTTAACATTTTTAGCTTTAGTTTTAATCGCTCTTGGTTGAGTTTTTGTCCTGATGTTTGGAACTACGAATACGTCTGCGGACTCCGTAATAGAGGGTGGAGATGTTTTCTTGATATTTTTGTTCAATTGTCGTTTAACCGCGTTCTCTAAATTATGTTTGGCATCAGAAAAAAGACGATTTGATGTTTCTAAAATCATTGCTGGGTTGTCTTGATTTGTTTGGTTGAATGTAAGTTCATTTGGAGTGAACTTAGTGGCAGAATGAATTGTATCATTGTATAACGCTACTGCTATTCTTATCATGGATTTTACATCATAGCCTTCATACTTGCTTTTGTTTGTATTGTAAATTTCAGTGATTGTGCTATGTGTTCTTTCGATCTGTCCATTTGATTCCGAGCATGACGCATATTTCAATGCCACTCCTAAAGAACCTAAGTAGTTTTTCAGTTGAGTCGATCTAAAGGTTGTTTCGTGATCTGTTATAATCTCTTTTGGTAAGCCGTATTGCGCAAAATACTGAGTAAGCTTTCTTTGTACTTGAATGATATTCTTATTCTTGATATGTAACATTTGAAGATGTTTAGAAAAGGAGTCTATTAATGACAAAAAACTGGTATTGTTAATGATATAAATATCCATGTGTATCCTTTCTAAAGGCTTGTTGGTTATTGGTCGTGGAGATATCTTTATGTTGTACGGTTTGCGATCGAACTTATGAATGTTGCATATTTCGCAGTTATTGGTGAAGAATTTTATCTGTTTTTGCATATTTGGAAAGAAATAAGCCCGTCTAAGCTTACATTCAACTTCTGAAATGCCGCGATGCGCTCTGTTATGTTCTGTACTAATGAGAAAATCTTGTTTTTGTGTATCAGGTACATCTTCAACTATTGTTTGTGTTATGATGAAATGACCTTTGATGGAGAAATTATTTTTGAACGTATCTTGTACTAGCTGAATCATGCTTTCTGGGGCATCGATTGCAGTTTGTTTACCATTATGGATACTTTGCAAATGACGCCTAATATCCTCCATTTCGAAACTGTGTTTAGTTACAATTGTCCTACGGAAGTTCGGGAATGGAGTTTCTTTTACAATCGATGGTTCCGTATCTGATTTTTTGAAAATCAACTGATTTCGGTAATAATTAATAGGCCTCTTCGTCATATGCATGAAATGATCACTAGAATCTTGAGCTGAATGAATGGTCTCAAATGAATCAGTTGTTTCAGAATTGATAATTTCCAAGGAGTGCTTTTTAACGTTACAATGATTTTGAGCCAACGTTTCATTCATATTTGTTTCTTGGGGTATTCTACTAAGGGCATCGGCCACAACATTAGTTTTGCCTTGTTTGTACTTTACTTCGTAGTTATAATCTTCTAACTCTAAACGCCAGTTGAGTATTTTTGAATTTTTGAACGATGTTTTTATAAAAACTAGTGGTTTGTGATCAGTTACGAGAGTAAACTTGCTTCCATAAAGATATGCTTTGTATTTTCTAATTGCCCAAATTATAGCAAGGGCCTCCTTCTCGGTGGTTGAATAATTACATTCCGTTTTGTTTAACGTTCTGCTAGCGAATGCTATTGGCCTTTCTTTGTTGTCTTGCACTTGCGACAAAACTGCACCGAGTGCAAAATTACTAGCATCCGTTGTTAATATGAAAGGTAAATCGAAATTAGGATAAGCTAATACTTGATCTGAGGTAATGATATTTTTGAGTTCATTAAAAGCTTTCAGAAAGTTTTCGTGTCCATAGTTTATGATTGCATCTTTTTTAAGGCAGTTGGACAAAGGTTTAGAAATTTTTGCATAGTCGCGAATAAATTTTCGATAGTAACCTGTTAACCCTAAAAACTGTTTAAGCTCTGTTTGAGTTGTGGGCAACTTCCAGTTTGAAATTTTGTCTATGATTTCGGGGTTGGGTTTGACACCTTCTGAGGTTATTATGTGACCTAGAAAATATGATTCTTTCTTCAGAAACTCACACTTATCTAATTGTATCTTTAAATTGAAATTTGCTAGTCTTTTGAGAACGGTATCTAAATTTTGTAAATGAGAAGTTAAATTACTGCCAATAACAATAATGTCGTCTAAATAGACAAAACAAATAGAACCTATAAGTCCAGTTAGTATATGATTCATCATTCTTTGGAAAGTTGCGGGTGAATTTTTCAAGCCAAATGGCATCCTAGTAAACTCAAAGTGGCCATGTCCGGTAGAAAATGCAGTTTTTTCCTGATAAGCAGGATCCATTTGAATTTGATGGAACCCGGACTTCAAATCTAATGTTGTGAAATAAGATGACTTTCCCAAGTTATCGAGAATCTCGTCAATTTGCGGTATAGGGTACCGATCGCTTATTGTTTTCTCGTTTAGTTTACGGTAATCTATAACGACCCTTATTTTTTTTTTGCCTGAGGCATCGTTCTTTTTTGGCACCACCCAAATGGGTGATGAATAAGGACTGCTAGAGTGAACAATTATTTCATTATCGAGCATTTCTTGAATTTGTTTGTCTACTTCTGATTTGAAATGGTGTGGGAAACGGTAAGATTTCGTATAAGTTGGTTCGTTATCTTTTGTGATTATTTTGTGTTTTATAACACTTGTAGATGAGAGTTTCTCTCCTTCTTTTAACAGTACTGAAGAGTTTTGAATAATTGTTTTAAGCAAACGTTCTTTTTCTAACGGCGAAAGATGTTCTGTTCGTATCAATGATTCTATGATTCTTTTATTTACCTCTTCACAATTCCGTATGGGAATAGGAGTAATGGTTTCAAAGTTGTTCACATTTAAATCAAAAGTTCTTAAATTTGTTGGTTGATTTTGATGATAACTTAGAACGTTAACAGTTGATTTGCCTTTTTCAGCTTTATATAAACCTGGCTTAATTAAACAACCTTTGTAAAGAATTTGAAAGGATGGTACTAACCAATCTCCATTTTTTAAAGTATTAATTGTAATCAAATGATTGAACAGTTTTCTTGATGGAAAATACTTGAAAAAAGGAATAGTAACTTCGTTAATAATAATCACTTCTTTTGCATAGTTGATTACAGAGTTGTTTTTGGCTAGATATTTTGAACCTATTATTCCATCAAAGAAGTTGTGGAAGTCCAGTAAATAGAACTTTTGTTTTGGTAATCCAAAACCAAGAAGATTAATTGTTCCCTTTCTATCTATGGGATGTTCACCCGTAATGTTTTTTATACATGTGTTATTTATCGGCACGGTTAAATGTTTTGGAATAATACCATTTCTCAAAATATTTTGGTTGGATCCAGTGTCTATTAACAGTTTTAAATTTCTTTTGGTTTTCGTATTCACACAATTTAAATATGGAAGAAAGTCTACGGAATTTTGGTTCTTGTTGTCACCTCCCAAAAATTTGCCAAGATATCATCTTCTTCGTTACTTGAATCTTCAGCTTCAAGCAATGGTATTTCATTATTATTCAAAAAATTCTTATTGGTTGTGAGCCGACTTTTAGTTGATGTATCAACTTCCATTTTTTCTGTTGGAGCTTTGTACTGAGTTTTCCTAGGAAAGTTAGTTTGAACATTTGGTAGAGTTGTCCCCTGTGTATTTGTAAAAATCTTTTTACCATTTGCATTAGGTGCATAATTGTTCATTGTTCTGTTTGGTATAGCCGATTTCTGATGTTTCACTTCGGTTAATAGTGAAGAAATTTTTTCATTTGCGGTAAATTTGCAAAGGAATGCATAGGCGCTTTCAATGTTTTCAGGCTTAGCTGCTTGCGCGTAACCAAAGTATGGATGTTTTAGTCCGGCCATGAATGCGGCTAACACATCTTCTTCAATGAATCTGCAGATAGCTGACCAACTCTCACTATAAATTCTGTTCTGCTTTGCGATCGTTTTAATGTTGAGCATTATTTCTTTTGTTCTTTTGTAATACGAATGGATACTCATATCATCATTTTGTTTATTTGACCAAAGCTGGGCTTTATATGTGGCTAATTCTTGACGATCACCAAACGCTTCTATCAAAACTTTTTTTACCTCATTGAAATCGCAAGGATTTCCTGCTAGACATAACGCGTCTTTGGCATTACCGGAAATTTTATTTAGTATCGACTGAACGTAAATATCATACACCTGGCTACTCACTAAACTTTTGAAAATACTAAGCGTGTTTTCTACCACTATTATCCAGGACTGTAACTGTTTACGATTTCCATCATACGAAGGGATCGATTTGATTGGATCAGGGATCCGAAAAACATCACCAGTAACAGTAGTAGACGGTACAGGCATTGTAAAAGTGTTTTGAGAACACGTGTTTTCAGGGTTCATCAACCTGTGCAGTGCATTTTCATACGATTCCTGTTTTGTGGATATCTGTTGAATATTCTCATTTAAAATGCTTATTTGCGACATTAATTGTGTCAAAACATTATTCATCGCTTGTGTTTGCGATTGCGATTCGTCGAGAGACATCGTTCCTAGCTTAATATCAAGATTTGCTATCGGAATATGCGCTAAACTACCGGAATCAATAGAGTCGACACTGTCACTGTATTCACTATCACTGACGGGGTCACGTCTGGCGGATAGTATCTTATGCAGGTCACTCATACAAACACACACGCAACGATAGAAAAAAAAATCACACAGACCGTCTATCTAGTAGTGCGGTTTTGTGCCTAGATTTTGCGTCTATCTAATAGTGCGCTCAATCTGTTTCGTACACGGAGTACTTTGCTTTTTTTTTTTTTTTTTATTTGAGGTTAACTCAATGTGTGCTCATGTGGAACAAAAGGCAAAAATCGTCTATCTCGTAGTCCGATTTAGCTTGCAAATTTTGCGTCTATCTAATAGTGCGCACAAATCAAATTCCAACGTTAAACACCTCGTTATTGTTTTGTTCTGGAGTCAACGGTCACACACAAAAGACTCCGTTGTAAGCACGTGTTTACAGGACGGCGGCACCGCAAATCACCCGAACTTTAACGATCGAACGGAGATGAAATCACGCTTAAATTAACACAAACGGACTTCGGGTACACTTATTAAAGATTCAATTTCACTAGTAAGCAAAATCTTTTTCGCACTGTTTTTACCTGTAAATTTTCAAATTGTACTCACAACTACCGGCTGCGCCAATGATGAGTCGAGGCTCGATGAGGTGTTTATTCGTTCGTTGTTCGCACAAAAAGAGATCGATTATAGCGGTTACCGATCGTACAACGTTATTCCTCCGACACACACGTGCGCACATGCACTTATATGTGTCGTGCCGTTCGTTTAAAACACGTAGTCCTCTTCTATGGTCCTCTATCGATATGCCCTTTCCTTGGCATATAACTATACATTATTTTATGTTACACGTTTGTTATAACAGCCATGAATTTCAATTGACCCATATAAAGAAAATACACAACAAACACAAAAATTGTTCGTTGCTTTACCATGATTTAAATATAGTTACTCCCTACTTCCCCCGTGGCACGTTCAATCACGACTTTTTTCACTCACTCTTTTGGAGCGTGATTCCAGAAACATCGATAACCAACCAACACCATCGCTAGTGTTGATACTAACTTTCAATACCCGGGATGCCGGAGAAAGGTGGAATACTGATGACATGAACAGGACCGCGGGCCGGAACAATCGGAAACATGATAAGGGTTTCAACATTTCCTCCCGTGCAGCCATGTTTAACGGCGCTCGTAATACAGGAATGGAATAGGTTAAACACGGGCACATACATTTAAACAGATGTGCACACATACACATGCACGTCAGTGCCATGTATCATTTTTTACGGTCTGGCGGTGTGTCAGAACGTTTAAAATGAGCAAAACGGGATACCGTAGATTTTGCACCTTCTTCATGGAGTGTAAAAGAGTAGGAGCAACCAATCAACTCGAACGAGTGGGTGAAGGAGAGCGCAATTTCAATTGTACTCAGATGCTGGAAGTAAAGCATAGGCAGGGGTCTTAAATAAAAGATTGTGGTTGTGGTGGGTCAAAAAGTGTTATCGGGTTAGTGGCTCAAGGAATTCTCGAGAAACATCATGTAAAAAGAGTAAGCATGAAGATGATTTTGTCGCTTTAGAACAGAGTTACGTGCTTTAGTTCATGCTTAAAATATTTGATATGGTATTATTTTAACTCGGCCTGAAGGTTTGTGTAATACGTATAGAGTATTTCTCTGCTTATCTAAGAATCATTCCTGTAGATGGCATATGTGATGACAACTTCGCACACGAAGGGACAAAGATTTCCCCTTTTGAGAATTAATTTCAGCCATTTGACAGTGCGTACCATATTCTGTAGTTTTTTTTCTTCCCATCACCACGATCAGTACATCCTTTTAGCATCGTGACCTTTGGTTGCTACGATACGAAAAGAAAACGTTTGGTAACTGAGGCGTGTCTGTTTTATTCACCTGATAAGGAAAAAAATATGACAACAAACGGGCAGAGACCAAGATGGTGCAGTTTGCGTTTTACAGAAGCTGGCAAAGAAATAACTGGCAACATGGAGCCGGATGTGCAAACATGTTGCTCGTGGATGGTGGAATGGTTTTCGAACCCCAAACTCCGTATAAGGATCACATGCACAGAACCAGGATTCAAATATGAGGAAAAAAATGAAACGCAAGATGAGCAAACAAGTACGATGGCCCGATATCATGTCATAAGGCACACACAATCCACAGACCAAATATTTGGATTGTTAGCGCAGCTGGGGTGAAAGGTGAACATGCTACTAACCAAGGCATGCTAACGAAGGAGGGTACTCTACATTTTCCGTTGTCATTTTTTTTCAAAGACGTCGCACAATATAATATCTAGCTTAGATAAATTCCACGTGTAGGTACTGCTCAGATCCCGCAGTCTCGTAGTGACTTCGAACCGTCTGCAAGGGATGTTCCTTTGCACATTTATTTCCGTTGTTCCATCAAAGCATGCTGAGAACAATCCAACGAAAGAACTCCACCGAAAAACAGGAAAAGTTGTGCGATTTTTTCGTCATCATCTTTAAATTGTAGCGAAGTGGAATGAAAAATCGAATCAACAAAAATGAACTGGTTTGTTAAGGACACGATCGATAACCGATCAGAGAATCAAATTTTCAAGTATTTCAAAGTGATTCGTAAGCATAACATAACATTTATTATTATTTTTTTTATTCAGTACTAATGAGTTCGACTTGAACGAATGTAGCATACCTTATCAAAGCCCACCCACTCTGACGGTACATTGGCAATCATTTATTGAAGAGATTGCTGTTAGAAAATTGAACATTGTTTATCAGAAGATAATTTAAGGTCTAAAACATGATTGAACCAAACCTTGAACATAATTTTTGTATAAGTATAGGCATTGCAGATATGTTCACAATTGATAAGATTGAGCATGGTTTATGTAACGAACGTTTACGTTTGGTTAAGGGTAACTGAATAAAATGAAGGAAACCAATTCAAATATGCGATACGATATGTACGAATGTGGTCCAAAGAATCTCATACCGAAAACCTTTCAGCATTCATAGTGCACAGAGTTCTTCCTTATTTTGAGATTTGATCCGTCGCAGATGAGACACAATTTCACACCCTATTGAATTTCTTTTTGAATTGATTTGAGTTGATGTCCTCGGGCTTGGTGACTCAAGTGTTTTTTCTGTCTTTTTTCTGTTCTGTTTTTTTCTGTCTAAGATTCACTTGACACTGAGAACTACGGATTGAACTAGTAAGTGATGAATAGCGTGTCTGTGGTTCCTTGGTCCATTCAAGTGGTGTAAAAAGAACACCAAAAACGGTTACTTAGCAAAGTGGAAGGGTTGAGTTAGGTGAAATTAGATTCAATTTTTTGTTTCAAACTCGAATTAATACGTTTAATTACGAACCAATTGTAATTTTCGCAAGAAAATTTACATTTACTCTTTTGGTACAAGCTCGTTTCATAAGATATTACTTCATCAAAAAAAGAGTAACATGTTCAATTTTCGAAACACAAACCTCTTCTGAAAGAATGTGAAAACAATGTTGAAACTGCTGGCAAGTTAACTTAACTGCCGACTGTATAAAAAACAACCCACACTCTTCTATCAAATAATGGGACAGTCTATGGCTCGGGGATTTCTGGGGATTTCAATCGAGTTTTTGTTGTTTTTTGCCTCCGAATAATATTCGACATTCCTTGGCTTTTGCCTGTTGTTTTTGTTGTTGTTGTTGTTATCGGTTTACCATTATTCCAGGTTTTTAAAGCGATCATTTCGTCCCAATTTCTACCTCCACCTGCTGGTAATTTGAAACTTTCACTTTCATTTCTTTACCGACAGAAGGGGAAAATTTCGCTTTGAAGCGGATGGTCCTGATGAATTTTTGGGATTGATGGACTAGCACACATACACACACATACATCACATCATTAGCAAACCATTTTGCTACCTTTACAGCAACGAATTTTCTTAACCCAAATGCCTACCGTTTACGAGGGTGGATTGGCACAAGCTGCGAGCATTATTAAAATACCATAAATCATATATTTTAGCCCACAAGCCGATTCTGCTGCGCTAAGGTATGCATTCCCTGAAAAGGGTAACTAAACACCGGTGGTTGTGTGGTTGGTTTGTATTGTACAGCGGAAAAGATTAAAAAGAGATACAAATACAAAATCAAAGAGGCAGCAGGAGCGAAGACGATAGATAGAAAGAAAGTAGAGAAACTGTGTGGGAGGCACATCACTCCCTCCAGATGCCGGTAGAAGGACTGTGATGCTGGCCGGAAATGATGATTCATTGGCCGTGCAAGGAACGGTGTCCGGAAAAAGGAATGATTACATATTTATTCAAAGATTAGTTCGCAACTAGAAACATGTAGCACAATCTATGAAAATTCTACATCGAGTTTTGAATTTTAAGGTCGGAAGTTTTAAAGACCCAATTTGATGGGAGCTTAAGCTAACGGGATCCGCAATTGATTATTCATTAGCATAATGCCGGAGCTAAATTTGATTGTCAGGAAATAATATTAATAATTCTATACTCCCTTCCTTGGTCATGCATCATAGTAAGAATTCATACTTCATTTAACAATTTAACTGGATACTCATAGTCGTTACTTCAAGGAAACGGTCTGAATAGGATCTTATACTAGTATCCTTAAGCAAAAAAAAAACAATGATTATTAATCACTTTTTAAAAGTATTAACTACACATTTCCAAATACTTATATTTGTTTACAAATTACGGAGATTTTTTTCTGGAACTGATTTTACATCGTTCCACACCACATTCATCATTAAAGTATATTTGTGAATAAATCTCTTTTAAAGCATTTCAAGGATCCAGGCCAACTTCCATGGTTAACCCTTCTCATGACGCCCACAGGAAACACAGGATGAAACTGAAGTCCGTTTCGTGCGCTTTTTGTCACCATCACAAATTGCCACTTAAACCCTCCCTGAATACAGGAAGAGAAAAACTGGGTCTTCCTAAAAAAGGGTTCACTCACCAATCGAAATGGTGACCGGCCGCGCCATCCGCCTTGCAATTTGCGGTACCATGTGATTACATACATCTTTACCGTTCTGTGCTTCTAGGGCGGGTGTGTTTTTTCTTGTCCGCACTGTAACAATTTTCTTCACCTTTGGGGACAACCTTTTACTACGAACCATGCAGTTTCAAGACATCGTAAAGATTTGATACCTTCCGAAATCGGAAAGCTAGCGTAGGAACGCAACGAAGGTGTGTAACGCTTACAGGGGAGAAGAAGAAAAAAAGGATGCTAATCTTAAGGTGCCCGAATCATCATCTGGCCAATGTGCGCTGTTCATACCAATGATCATCATCCGTTATCCCAAACCGGACCGAAAAGCAAAGTTCTCCACCATGTGAAACACAATGTCGCACGGAAAGCAATAAGTATTCCCTGCAAGAAGCTTCTGCAAACTGCTGCTTCTAACCGAGTTCGACGGGCAAACGAACAGAAAACAGGGACATAATAGAACAACAAAAAAAATCCCGATTGGACTGTTTTATCTTTCCAAGAAGTTGGCTTCCACTTTCGGACCAACTTTATTAAGGCCGGTGGAGGCTTTCACCCCGTTTGCCCCGGTGATCATTTTTGGGCAAATTGCCAGGCTACAACCATTTTCCACTCCATGGGAAGAGGAAGGAAAGGAAAGGAAGCAAAAGTGTGTTAACTCTTTTTCTGCTTCAGTCTGGCGAACACAGTCTACCTAATCAACGAAGTAGTTTTTCTATCAGTTTGGGAACGACACTGCATTACATGGTGGACGGGGCTGTGTTTACGAGCTACGAGTAAATATTGTGGAGAGAAAATTGTATCGAAAATGGATCTATTTATAAATAAGTAAAAAGGAAGCGCATGGTGTCCTGTTCACCGCGCCCGAAAAATGGGCTACTTCCGGTACGGACGACAAAAATCGCGCAATTCCGCTGGTTTCTGTTCGTACGATCGAACCAATTGAGCTTTCTCGAGGTAATGTATAAATGCAATAAAATGTTATGCTACACAGTAAAATGAGATTTTTCTTTGCTTTAAGCTGTGAGATCCTCAGACAATATTCACTGTAAACCGAGAATTGTGTTTTGTTTCAGTGAGGAGCACGATGCAAGCTAGATAACAATAGTCCCAATAGTTTTTGTTGAACTGGAGTAGCTATCAATTGTTGTTTCTACTGTTATGAGTACCAAAGTGGACTTTAGACTAACAAAGGAGGCCAAAACCAAATCTTTAATATTCTCGAAACACTAAACCACAAATGCATGATAGCTAATGATAGTGATGATGTTTGGCCTTTACATCTAACATTAAAGTTCCTTATAGAATCTAGCGACAAATGGTAACGCTTCAGTAAGTATGCCTCTAAACTGAGGTCTAACATTCTTCGTTTCTACATTTGGGATGAAATATTCGGGGCAAGTTTTTTCACTTAATGTCAACTGTAAATTATTACGGTTTACAAGGACCGCACTTGTGGGGAGGGAGGGGGGGGGGGGGCAAGCAAAATTCACTTTCCACAAAATAACCCAAACGGACTGCGAAAGCTTTCCATTTGCTAATCCGGCGCAGCTCGTGACCCGAACCCGTGTGAGGTTGTGAGGTTTAACATTTGAAATAATTTCGTGTTTTACGTGAATAATCATCAGCATCCTTTTTTTTAGGGTCAGTTTGTTTGTGTTGTGCCTACTCATAAAAAAAAAAAAACGAATACAGGCAGCTTTGTTGGCTCGTGACGAGTGAAGTGAAGGATGATAATTTATATTGGACTGGTAAAAGTAAATTTTAATCCTACTTTTTCAGACCGGTTTCAAAGTCGGTGAGGGATTAAACGAAATTCTAGTGTGCTTTGGTTTAGTTTTGAAAGTGTAGGAGGAAAGCCGACGAAAGATGAGAAGATGATTTAGCATGAATTGGCTGCTGTCAGAAACCGAATGGGATTGCAATGAAACAGCAAATGATGTAAAGTTTGCAAGCATACGCTTTAAATTGTTTTAAAGCAATACCTAAACTGGCTTTAGCTGGAAACACGTTCATAGAAAATAGTGAATTTAAGTGCTATTTAAAGGGTTTTTTAAATACCATGATGTATCTTACAGAGTTCATTCATTGAATAAAGAACCACTATTATTAAAGAAAATGGAAGGAACATTGTGAGCAAAATACGATTGTAACAGAGATAGATTTTTTGCAGGGAACAAATACTTACGCATTTTTTGTTTTCTGTAATAGTCCAGCGTTGGTTTTGCTGAATAACAAAACGCATTAGGTTTACTTTCAATTTAGTTCTACTACAAGTCACCCATACAGGAGAGTATTTGACTATTATTAATACTCAAGTTATAAAACACATGATAAGGAATACGAAGAGTTTCACATAACTGCTGTGTTTTTCTCGTTTTATCGTCATCTAATAATATTAAAAAATATGGGCTCGACCGTATACAAATTTTACCACGTAGCCGGATAGTCAGTCCTTGTAACAGGGGAATTGCCCGTATGGGATTTTGTCTAAGTCCTATCGCGTGGGACCGCAATTTTACACCACCAAAAATTACATACTTCCAAGCGAAACAATTATTAAAAAGTGGTAGAATATTATCTTGCAACTTGTTTGCATGTTTACAAAAAATCTAAAGTTAATTACGTTGTCCTTTTTTGCTTACTTAACCCACCGGTTGTTAGATAAAAGGCTTGAGTTAACTCAGATTACAGATATCAGCATTTGTTCAGTGGCAAGATAAAAACGACAAGTATTGGAAGAAAACCTTGTACAAAACGTTTTTTTTGTACGCAGAACAAATGTGTAATAAAAAGAGTAAACATACCCCCAAAAATTATGTATCCCGAATGTTTCTTACACGAATCGCTCCCAAACCAAATGAACTAATTAATTTTTACGTCAACAGAAAACTGTCATCAAGCTAAATAGCATTTAACGCAGCCTGGAGACTAACCAACAAGCCCGATGTTTTTTTATGGTTGGCACACACAACAAATGACGTTATTGGATGGCGGTCATTTAAACACTGAAGAGAAAGGACACTAAAGATAGAGATAACAACGTAAGAAAAAATGTAGGTGTGCAAATGAAAAGAAAAAAAAACACGATGGAAAAGTTTCTTGCTAAATAATCTGTTTACCTCAGCATCGAAAGGTCGTTTATAACCATTTTTCTCATCTTAAGTGAGTCTAATTATGTTGCGTCATGATGGGTTTAGCGTGATTTATTCCTTGTTTTCTTAAAGTGGGTTAAGTAACCGTCACGCTAAACACATGTTGTTAAACCATGTATGCTCGGCGGTTTGCATATTTAATCCGTTTTTAATGTAAATTTAAAGTTCTTCTTTTTCTTTAGTGGCACTACATTTTCAAGAGGTTCAGGCCTGCCATTGCTGCTTTCCTTTGACTTAATTTATCCGTAGTTGAATGCGTACGAGAGATCGGATTTTGTAACGGTCCTGTCATATTACTTCCCTGACTCCTGGAAATTAACATTATCACAACATTATCCCGTCATTCCAATTCGGGTTCCAAGCGAATCTTGCCACCACCCACTAACTGAATCGACTAACGAACACTATAAAAAAGCAACGTCAGATAAAAAATATACCGGACTAGTCACACTAGATCTAGAGAAAGCCTTTGATACGGTATGGCACGATGGACTGTTGTATAAAATGATCAGTTGTAATTTCCCCCCCAAACTAATCCTGCTAATACGATCCTTCCTATCCAACAGATCTGGCTCAGTCTACCTTCAATCATGTAGTTCAGAAATCTTTAATCCTCTTGCCGGCCTACCACAAGGTAGTGTACTGTCCCCAATCCTATTTAATATTTTTACATCCAAAATGCAGGGCGTGGAAAAATACGCATTTGCTGATGATTTTGCTATCAGGTCATCGGACTCCAACCCCAACACAGTATTGAAAAATCTTAATCAGGGAATTCGAAAATATGTCGATTACTGTGACAAATGGAAACTCAAGATAAAGGATGGAAAAACCGAAACAATATTTTTCACTAACTGCCGCAGTGCTAGGAAACTCCCAAGCCGCACCCTTCATATCAATAACACCGATATCGAATGGAAAAACTCTATCAAATATTTAGGAGTAATATTAGACACAAAATTAACATTTCAAAAACACATAGAAGCTAAAATAATTAATGGCACAAATGCACTAAGAATACTATACCCATTTCTAAACAGGAATTCAAAGTTAAATCTTCGTAATAAGCTACTTATGTATAAATCATTAATTCGGCCAATACTCTTATATGCTGCACCTATTTGGTGTGACAGTGCACCATCACATATACACAAGATACAGGTTTTCCAAAATAAATTCTTTAAAAGAATATTGAATCTTCCTCTAACTATAATGTTTACCTCCTAAGATAAGGTTAGTATTTAAAATTTGATTAAATTATATTTAAGTTCTTTTTTGTTTTTTTTTTGTAATCAAGTCTGTAGTATTAGTTATAGTTTAGTTATAGTTAATCATTATTAAGGGGTTTTTAGAATTTTTCCCCAAACAAATTTTCCTCCCAATTTAAGAAACATAATCAAAATAGCCACAGGCTACAAATATCTTACTATTCGAGTTAAGGAAACATCCGGCACCGATTAAATACCAATACTGTTAGTGACTACATATATATTATAAATAATAAATACGAATGAATGAATGAATGAATGTATCGGTCCTGTCGAGTGTAACCGACGCCGTTTGTAACGTTTGTAATAAAAAAGCAACGTCAGATAAAAAATATACCGGACTAGTCACACTAGATCTAGAGAAAGCCTTTGATACGGTATGGCACGATGGACTGTTGTATAAAATGATCAGTTGTAATTTCCCCCCCAAACTAATCCTGCTAATACGATCCTTCCTATCCAACAGATCTGGCTCAGTCTACCTTCAATCATGTAGTTCAGAAATCTTTAATCAGAAATACACCACCCGGTTCATAAAAATAATATAGTTGAGTGAAATATTTTAAAAACTAAGTAAAAGTGTATAGTAATAGTGTACATAGTGTGTATTTCATCATGTGATGCAAATGCAAGGAATAAGCTAAGCTAATGTATACAACGGTAATATTTTAAGCTGCTTAAAGTGCATGAAAATTACTGCAAAATGCCGAGCACTCTTAGGCCATTATTTCCCACGTTGATTTACACGGGAGAGAATGAACTTCGCAGAGACGTGATTACCAACATGGTACAAGCAGCAGAAGAGTAGTTGCTTATTTTATGCCACTCGTAGCACACATCTTGACTATGGTTGAAAATGAGCTGCGCTTAGCAATTTTCCCTGAAAAGGTTTATTATCATGAGGAGATTTCCAAATGTCAGTGTAGTCCGGGATTTTGATGTATTAGGATTACATTGTTGCAAAACTTTGCGCTAAAATTAATTTTATAATAGACCTCCTCATGATTGTAAATTTGTTGCATATCCGCATATTTTCAGTTCAAACAAAGAGTCAATTGTTTATTGCGACTCGGTAACACGTTGACAATTCAGATTAGTTTTTAATTAAAACAATAGATCCCGAATGTTAGCATAAATTGCAGTACACATGATAAGAGAAGATATCCGGAGATAGAGTAATAACCTCATCATAAGCACTGTTCGATTATTATCTTAAATGATTAATTATGATGAAGATGCAAAGAACATCGAGGAACGGCGACTCGTTGTGGTAATTGTTAACGACCATCCTCCCTCACGTATTTTTTGCTGCTTTATGTTTCGTAAAATTACCCTCCAAGTGTTTTGCGATTGCTTTTTCAGGCTTGTCGATGAGTGAAGTACAGAGTAGCTATCAAGAAATCACGTACTCGTCCATAAAGCACTCGGCGTCTCCATTCAAAAGCTGGCACAATACCGGTGCTCGTGGAAACAAGGATCAATAAGGGTGTATGCGAGAAAAGGACAGGATCATTCAAATTTCCCTCATTTCGTCAATACATTATATGCGAGAGTTCCACAGTTCAGGCATGCATCATTATCGCTATCGTTGATTAACGGTTTTCCGATGGCAGAGGATTGAAAGAAGTGCTCCTTCGGTATACGCATTGCCTAACGAGTGGTTTTAGCATTTGTGTTGACTTGTTTCTTTGGGTGTTGTGCGAGTTTATTATTTGACTGATGATGACAGCATGACTAGAGACAGAACGCAACAGTTTTGTCAAAACGAAAAGACGTAATGGAGAAAAAATAGCAAAATCCATAAACTGCAGAGCGGTTAACGAAGATATACGCTACTTGTGTGTAAGGAACTCTATGTCATCGAATTATTATGATTAATTAAATTTCATCATTTTATTTTTATCATACTTGCTTCGTTTCTTGAAAGCCAGATAGAATGCATACTGGAAAAGACGTTGATGGGTACGAGGTGGACCATTTACTGGGATAACTTTGGCAATTTGTTGTGATAAATGATTTTTTGGTGGTGTGAAAGCGGAAACCTCAGATTAGATCGCGTCAGTCGTACACAATAACACCGAAACACGGTGTTGAAAGGGTTGTTACGCACGTCGATCGGTATCGGTACGGTTGGTGATGGATTTAGCGCCCCGATGGAAGGGAAAAGTTGCTGAAGAGTTTTAAATGAAAACAACGTTATGCTACCACCCGAGATGCCTTTTGTTTGATGCTGCTGAATTGGGGCGGCTATTTGGGATGGAGTTGCCGAGAGTTAAGAACAAAGAAGTGGTAAAGCGCGCGATGTTTGAGACTGAAATTGAAATACGCCAACTTTGAAACTAAAGTGACGCCACGTCATACAACTTTATTTGCCTCATTTTGGCGCAATACTGCAATCCTGTTATACGGAAATTTTAATCATTATTTGTACAGAATTATACAGCATTAACTTGAATTTTGGAACAGTTTCTTATTAAAATTTATTTTTTTGCAAACTGTTAATTACATAAAAAAACCCATTGTAAAAAATTTCATACACAAAAACAAAACTATGCTTTTTTTAAAATAAAGTGTCCAGCTTGTTTTAATAGCGTCCGACGATATTTTAAGAGTGTGTTTAGTGCCCACTTCGAGGGTTAATTGTGGTCTGTTATGGTGTGTTTTGTGTGTGCAAACTTCGAGAAAAATTAAATCAAAGAAGTGAAAACACACATTTTTTAAAATGTGCGCTGTAACTTATTTTATGTTTATTAAATTTGTGTTCAAATGATAATAAGCAAGCGTTACGACATATTTTTGAACAAAATTAGGACAAAAGCGAAAATGTTGTATAGAAAAATTAAATTTTTGATCTTCAGCTATCTCGAGCCAAATGAAAATAATATCCTAACCCCTGTTTTGGGTAATTTCTAGAATAACTACAATGTGTCATGCCGTTCGGATAAAGATTTGGTACCCTTGGATTGTTGTGGGTTAATCACTATTCGGGTAAATACTAAAAACTTATTTTTTTCTAAAACAATATATTCTATACATATTTGAGGCAGTAATTGTTCAAAAATTAAATTTTGCACATAACAAGCGGCGTTTGCAGTGCATCGATTTTGTGTTGTTATTCATCTATTGAATGAAATTTGGAAGTGGGTTATAGTGTTGCATTATATTTGGACTTTCTTAACAGTTATTATTTATATTTACTTTAATACTTAGATTTTTGTGCTTATTGTGGGCTTTAACAATGGTAAATACCCCATATCTACATTTTATTCATTATTGATTTAGAATTTCATTCGTATTTCAATAAACGTTCTAATATACTTTTAAGGTGTTATTTTAATTGAAATGCAAACCAACTCTCGTATCACTCTATTTAACGTTCATCAAGGTATTACGCATCGGATTTTTATTCTTCTGTGTCGAAATAAAGCACTTGTGCAAATCATGCAGAACCCTTCAGAAATCGGTGAATGGTTTTTTCTCACGCTAACCCTTATTGGTTAAATTCCATTTTTTATATTCAAAGAGTGAAAAATACGACTCAAGATGTTAAGTGTTGAATGATGGAAGGAGGACAACTGAAATAAATCAGATAAGTACCTCTTCAAGTACCGATAAAAAGTGGCCAACTTGTCTCGTATATTCACCTGTTAAGGACTCCACCCTAGCAGAAGAGTGTTTCGTCCGTGTGAGAGTTGTTTAAATTTAATTAGCACGGTCTGTTCAAGCGTTTCTGTGTCGTTTTTGTCCGAGACATATACCGACAGAAAATACCGAATGCCACTCGAAATGCACACGAAACGATATAAATTAACATACTTGAGCACCTTCAAAATTCGTAAAACGTTGGTTGGTAGATTTTTATCCAATGATTTGGTTTTTGCGCCTCAGCGTATATATTGTGTTAATGGTCTGAACAGAAACAAATGAGGATAAGAAACGCAAACCAGAAACAAGAAATATAACCCATGGTACACTTCCAAGCACTTATCTGTGGTACATTTCATGACCACCATGGTACCGTATAGAAGAAAAGGTTTAAAAAAGGACAACAAATCTCTGCTAGGCACTACTTGTTAAAGTCTTTGGCGTACTTACCGGAAATAATGGCGCCCCGTTTACGCAGACACTCTCGGCGAACCGGACGCGGATGGGGCGTGATTTCAGCTTTGCCTTCTTGCCCGCCGATAGCAGTGTTGATTTTCGACCGACCGCATTATAGAGCTGCGGCTGGCACACAAGCAGCGTGACGGAGGATTCACAATTTCTAACTAATTGTATCACATGGTCCCGGGGTGCGTCTTTGACGTCCTCACCGTTTACAGCTAATATTTGGTCACCTGGTTCCAGCTGGAAGAGAACGAAACGAAAGTGTAGCGTCGTGTGAAATTCAAACGGAGTCCTGGTGAGATATTTTTTATGCGTATTATGACGGTAATAAAGAGCTAGAAATTACGACCTTGATAGATAATTTAAACGTTAGTTAATTTAAACAGTGCAGAGATTTTTTTCGTTGCTAGTTAACTTTTTTTATTAGTTATTAGTAGTGGCTTTTTCTGCAGCGAATACTGAACAACAGACCGTTATTTTTTCATCGCTGTCACTCCAAATATTTATGTTTGTTTAGCACATACCCAATTTCCATTTAAAAATTTTTGTAGCATGATTTTGTTAACAAACATGTACCCTTCAATCAGGGTAGTAGTAGTAGTACTACTACTAGTAGTAGTAATACTAGTAGTACTACTACTAGTAGTAGTAGTAGCAGTAGTAGTAGTAGTATTAGTAGTAGTAGTAGAATAAGAATATATTTGATTGAAACATTATTTAGTACCGTGTACAATTATTTGCTAATTATGTAGCGAGTTCGAATTTGTCTTTCCTCATTATTTCTAAAAAATCATTCAGCTTATGCTTAATCTTTGAGCGATGTTGATTTTAGCTGACTGTTAAGGCGTTGTGGCGAGAGTTCCGCGGGGAAAATTTTTGATATAACAAACCGCATTAAAAAAAAAAAAACAAAACATATCCTTAGCTTAATCCTATTCAAAGTTCTTATCCTAATTAATCTTAACCTATCTTATTTATCATTATGCAGATCATTATATATTACAATCTATTTTGGCTATTCTGTTGGAGATTATGTACTCTTTTTTGTTATTAATAATAAGGAATTTTCAGAATAAGATGTGCGGATTTGGTAAGGTATGTTCTTTGAATGTTATATTGTTTCATCAATTGGAGTGCATTATATTCCTAACGTTGTAATTCAAGGTTAGTTTTGTTAGATATTGTTGAATGGTTTTCATACACAATCTTTGTGAATCAAATGTGTCCTATGGTATACATGGTGAGACATTTAGTATGGCTTTGAGGTACTTATTCTGACTTATTTGAAGTTTCTTTTTGTGAGATTTGGCACAATTCACATAAAAAGGGGGTAACCGCCAATCATTAAACATACTTTTGAATGCAAATACTAAACGAAAAAAAAATCATTTATTTCTGTCGATGTTATGGTGAAAATGAACGTACCTTATTTACACTAGGCCCGCCTTCCGTAACAAAACGAACGATCACAGGCTTTTCGCTCCCAGCAACGAACCCGAAGCCGAGCGTGGGACTGCGTTGCAGCACGACCACGCGTGGCTCGGGTGGAGCATCATTGCCATGATGCCTGATCGGTTCCTCGTAGGTGGTAGTTTTGTTTAGGTGGCTAAAAGTATTGATAGATACGCCGATGTCAGCAAACTGTTATGTATGAATCGAAATTAGTTAACCTTACTTTATGTAGTACGGTTGTCCTTTTTGGTCGACCGCTTTTTCCCAACCGTACGGTAAATCATTTGTCTGCACCCAGTTCTCGATCGGTGGTAACCATCCAGCCGTCCGCGTAATGTGACTGAAATGATAAAGGTGTAGCAATAGAAAAGCAATAATTAATAAATCAAATCAAAACTAATCATTACACCGGATTGTTTCAATATCATTAGCAGGTGTGAGGGCAATAACCATAAAATCGTCTGCAACAGATGTTTGTTATGACGTTCAATTCAAATCGTAGAATTAATCTTCCATTGAAAATTGCTTTCGGTGCATACATTTGTTGATAACCGTACCCGGTTGTGCAATTTTTTCACTTCATATTGAATACTTCATCCAAGCTTTGGGTGTAAGTATACCATTATCCAGGTTTCAGTCACAAGTTTAATAGCCAATTAGTGTATTTAGCTTCCACGGTAGCATACCATTCAAGTGTATCATTCCGAGAGAAAAAAAAAACAAAATCACAACCTGAAACATTTCCAGTTGTTGTAAAACGGCTCGTATAGCTTGGAATAAATCCGATTTGTGAAACCGAAATCTCGTATTTCATTCAACGCCCAATGCATTAGCAGTGAAGTGTCGATTAATACGATTTGCTTGCTAATTAAAATTCTTTCCCGTCAATTCACACTATTCAACATGAAACATTACATTCCCGAACTCTCCTTCGCTTACAACAATATAAATTAGGTACCACAATTTTTATCGCAATGTTTATGGCAATTAAATGTTAAAATTTACCATCATTTATGAACACTTTGGATAATTCGATCTTCTACTGTAATACTTTCATTATCAGAGTCATCATTGGTTGTCTAAATATCGATTGAACAGCCGGATTATCAATAACGATATTGATGGTCGATTTTAAGCAGAATTGCTAAATATATGAAATCATCATCCATAGAGTAAACGAAACAAAACGAATTCAAATTAAAAGAGCAAAGTGGTTGTAGTATATTACTATTAGTCTGAACATTACTATGTTTGGTAGATCTTAAATGTACTACCCTTCCCTAAGATGTTTGAAATTTTTTTTCAAGTATTACATAATTCAAAATTATTTTTTGATTTATAAAATCATTTGAAAAAATATTATAAACCAAGAACTATTAGCAAAAAAACAGAAGCATTTAACCACATTCTTCTTGTAAATCAGAAACACATAAAAGTTAAAGTGAAGACATCACCCAAAGATTAGTGTGCCAGGTAGAGTGCTTCAAACTGAGAGCGATAAAGATATTTACCAGGATGGTTTCTAACGAGGATCGACACGTCACCGAATCTGAAACCCACGCACGGTAAGAGTGGCATATAATGAATTTAATTTGGCATGTTGAAGATGAAGTTATTTATTCAAATACCTGACTCCGAAAAGCGTTTGGAAGCCACCACGGTAATGTTCGCACCCTCGAGCAACGAGAAGCGCTTGTTAGCATGTTAACAAGACCCGGTGTAACAGTTCTGAATAGAGCAATAGGCACGTCAAATGCTGTGGATTGCACAGGATGAATGGAGGGCAAAAATTAATTTAAATCTCGTACATTTCACACCACTTCACCATCTTTTGTGTTCTAACGGTGCGTATCGGGAGGGGGTTGAAGCTGGAGTAATTTGATTACTGTACACCCGTGGCCACACAGGGAATATGCGAAGTAAAACGCAGATTATTGCTGAAGCACGCTAGTGAAGATTGATGTGAGGTTGCAACATTTCATTTCCACAATCCTCTCCGTTTGGTGTGAAACTATTTGAAAATAGTTAACATCCGCGTAAACGTTCCTACGATCAGGCGTCTCCATTTAATGTTTTGTGATGGAGACGCCCGGTAGTTTTTCAGTTTATTTGGTAAATTGAAGGACAATCACAGTTTATAGATTGAGAAACATGTTCAACAATCTGATGAGTCTACAAAAAAAAAGTTTGCAAAAAAGCAAACTGGTTCATCCGAACTTATGGGGCTCCGTTTCTACGTTGCCCAAGAACAGGGCGTATTTCAAGTTGAGTATCTCGTGTACAAATCAAGTAATTGAATTAATTTCACTCTATGACGCTTAACGATAGATTCGTGAAATCACAATAGAATGCATAGCAATCAAACACCACTCACGATTTAATTAACCATTCAATATTACTCTCACAAACCACAAACAGTCAATTTGCATGACAACAATAATACCTGTTGAACCGGCGTTTAAAACTTTTAATTTTACCAGAATAAAACTGAATCATTCACGGACATGCTTGAAACTGCATTCCTGACTTTTACTGCTCGTATCTGAAATATACTACACAAAATCCCGTTTAAAAAGCGGTAAGGTGATAAAATTTCATGAGCTCGCATTCCCATTCGCCCTTCTCCATTCGTGTCGCTCAATTCTCGTGTTAAAAAGTGTTGATTGGTTCCCACGTAAGTCCCAGGTTTGGTAACATTTTGGCTCACGAATTTCCTGTTGCAAGCGTTTGGCAGCAGGAGGATTTAGAAGCTCATAAAATGTTCCGTTTCCGGTTGTGTGACAGGCAGCACCAAAGTGTTATACTTTGAAGTCGGCCCGTACTGCCGTTTTGTCCATTACAGCATACAGATCGTAATACGCTTGTCTGTTGAAACCCGGTTTCGTACCATGGTACGTGTTACAATATTACCAAACGACATTTTTTTTTATCATGTGAGGATCATGCTGAAGGCATTTAAATCCCATGTGAATTGATATAAAACGATGTTTACAGGCTGTCATCCGTAGCGATTCTGGTTTGTGTACTAGCGTAAAGCGTGAAGCTTCGTATGTAAAATAAACATGAGCACCAACAACAACAACAAAATCTGCATACCCCTTCGAGATACTAACAGTTATCGACATTGAAGCTTTATGCTGTATGTTGTTTATGACTTCCGTTTGCTGCACCTCTTCCCGGAGGGTTGACTTTTTATTGCAAATTGTTTGAACTGAAACGAAATTATTTGTTTTAGTCTCGTTGCACACGTTGGAGTCGTTAATATAGCTTCTTGAAAACGAGATTCTTTTGGTATGCAGAAGCTACTGCTTTGAGTTAAATTTCTTAAAGTGTAAAAGTGTGTAAAGTTTTTTATTCATGAAGAACAGCCAGTGCGTATTGCTTAAATCTATTTATCTTAAATGTATAAATCGATATCTCAATCTACATTAATCTAAGGTACAATTCATATTAATTTAGAGATATTTCCTTTTCCGAATAGTGAAAGAGGACCTTATCCTCATTCAGCCGTACTCAGGGTGTACTCAGCCGAAATAGTAGTGTCATGTTCGGTAGAAAAATTGTGAATCACATTTCATTTACAATTACATTAATACATCTATTTTTATGAAATACATTCATATGCAACACATTTTTTTGTTATCTCTTTGATTTTGTTTTCTTTTTCTCTTTTTTTGCGTTCCTTTACTCTTACCATTGTTATTTGATATTTTGTTGTTGAAAACAAACTATACAAATCATGGTACAAATTAGCATTCATAATTATGTTATTACAACATGGTACACTTAATTCAGTTGTTCCTTTGAATCGGCAACCGAAGAAGTCAAACTCGAAGATACCTTCACTGAAAACAATAATTTTTCATTAATTTCGCTCCCAAACCAAACTTGGCGACTCCACTCCAATGATCGCAATGACAGACCCTGTGGTCAACATGCGGGAGTGAGAGAAGGAAAGAATGGGTAAAAGCAAGTAAGAGTTTATTTACTACCCTTTAAACCGTCCCGTTTAATGGTTACAGCGGTTCCGGGCACATCAACACCGCACCCAGGAAGTCAGTAACATCATTTACGGACGGTAATTGAATCTGATAAAAGCAAAACATTACATTCGAGCCTCTCGTTCGATGGTGTACTGCTAGCTCGTCCTGTTGCTACTTTGCGTAAGGACGTCAATGCAGTTACTTCATTTTTGTTTGACGGGTTTTGCCCCTAGAGCATTTATTTCTCGCGAACAGCACCATGATTGTACTGGCGTTTGTTTTTTTGTTGTCTACAAACAAATGTAACTGTGTAAATGGTCCTGTGGAAAGTTCGCCATGCTTCAGGTGTATGTGTATGCGTTAAACTGTAAAACCTGGATATTTACGCAGAAAAACTCCTCCAAAATTAACGCTTAAAAAGCGATTGAAATCATACAAGTAAATCAGAACAAATGGATAAAGCAGAAACATACCGAGAAAATGTAATTACACGGTACGGAGGGTTAATAAAACAGAATGAAATCAAAACGATTCTGTGCTGTACCCAATCACAGCGATCACAGCCGTTATACAGTGCTTCTAACTGGGTGTATGCTATCTTTAGGACGAACATTAACACGCAGCTCTGTAAAGGTAACCAGCTGGAACGGAGTATTTTTGCAGTTACCATAATTCTATCATCCACAGGTAACCCCCTTTGCGGAATTGGTAGTGGTTAGTTAGTGGGAAAACTTGGTCGAAGAACGGAATAATCTCAGTTATCTGCCACAGGATAACAAATACACGGAGTAAACGGTTTACGGCAAATTTGAGGTGCCTGTGTCTAACTGGTTGATAGGTTATGTGCCAGACGAATGTTGCAAGATTTGCACAGTTTTTTTCCAACAGCCTCGGAACCAGAAAATCGTCGAATCTACGAACAAGCAAACGAACCAACGAATGAATAAGCGACCGTACAGGCGATGAATAGATGGAGACTGTAATAAATTACGCTAATTTAATCACTCGTTATCTGGTGCTACGTTTTCTTTTTCTAAAAAAAAATCTTTTTTTTCTAGTCGATTTACTGATATGTCTAGTAAATAAAATAAATGTAAATGATATATTTTCGTCGCAAATTTTAAGTAAGTAAGTAACAAATACTTGTACTTAACATGTGAGATTCAACGGCATTTTATGTGCACTTTACTTCATATTGGGTGATCCAAAAACCAATTGAATTACAAATAGAAGAAGAAACATACATATTTCACAATCTTTGAAAACACGATGAAAACAATAAATAAACACACATGCCATTATCATCATAAACAATTATTTTAGGTTAGTATTTTATTCTACACTTTTTAGACAGGAAAGTTGTTGTACTTATATAACAGTTGTTATATTTTTTATCGAATATACAAAGAAAAAAAACATTTACTTAGCGTAAATATGTAATCAAAACACATTCTCCATTGTTGCCTTAAATGCACGTTGCAAATGAGAAGCTGTTCAGAGGGTACATTTAATTTTAGTGATCACGACAAAACAACACTATTACACTGTTTACCCTAATTACTCGAGACGGAGATCGTAAAATCATTCTCTATCACTCCCCGGCGAATCCTTAAGGTAAATGACCCATTTGAATTGGTGCTTATCGTTCACATTGCGTAGGGTTGCAACCCAGCCCGTATATAAATCATACCACACCATCCTTGAAAGAGCGTTGCTAGCTTCTCCTTGTAGCAGTGCTGCAGTCGTAAATCACCTGTAGTGGTAAAGAGGACATAAGCAACCCACAAGACTCTCTTTGATAGGGATTATAGAATACAATTATTGGGCTGGTGGAAAATCTGGTGAGTAAACAAATCAGTTTCCACATTGTTACATGGCTTAGCAACACGACTTGGTCGTTCTTCATAAATAAAAAATAATATTACATTGCTTGTAGATTATTTGTTTCGTTCTTTTGCGTACAGTACAGAAACATGCCTCACAGAATTTGCTGGCCCACGAACGAATGCTCACAAACGTTCTGAAAATGCTACTTTCAATAGTTAACTTAACAAAGCTAGCACCGATATGATGAATGTACTTCTTGTCATGTGTCGGTTTTCCTGTTCGGTGGACTAGAAATATTGTGATGTCACATTGCAGCATGGGCTAAGGAGTGTTGGTTTGAGCGTAGCACAACAAAATTAACATCGTTATGCGTTATCAGACCACATTAATCATGTTTGTAAAGCGTCGTCATGTTAGTATTTCCTCTGCAAGCGATAAATATATGCATTATGTCAATTGCAGCTATGTTCGCGTGATTATTGGAAAAAATACCACAAAGGGAAATCACAGTATTAGAAACATCATTTAGTCAAAAGTATTCTTCTGATTATGAAATATTAACGATATCATGAATAAATTAAAATCAACAATACAGCTTACAAAACAGCTTTAATTACATTGTTACAGTAATTACAGTTGTTACAGTAATAAGTAGTTTCTACAAATATAAGCTTTAAACCAAAATAGTGCATATCCAAAATAGTGCAAACCAACATAGTGCTATCGTATAACTCCACGGCCACCTACAGTGATTATTGTTCGGGTGAAATCCAGTAACAAACGAAACAGAAACAAACGTTGTCGTACTTTTCGTCGCTAGCATTAATTAGAAGTAAAATTTATTCAGTTTATGCTAGTGTTTTGTCACCTAATCGAGGATTGCAGATGGAAACAGTTACCCTTTTCTCCCAGGAATAGCCTCTTAGCAACGACCTGAGTGCTGCCTCGTAAGAAAAACCATAAACCATACGGTTTAATGAATGTGCGCTTAGCATTCTGCTCGCTAGCAGCAACAGCAAAGAGAAACGAGATGGTGTTGAAGTGAGTGAAGTTTTGTAATTTGCACACCAACAAATAGTTGTCGTACTCCGCATCGCTCGGTAGGTTGGTATTATATAGAAAGATTTCTTATTCACAGCCCGTCCTTCGAAAGTGCGGGGAAGCGTCTGTATACAGGGACGAAACGAATACGGCACCATATTGCGGGGTAGATGGTGAAGGATGGGGCGTGCAGTGGCGTTGAAAGAATTTTGTTTTCCATTCTTATCCTGTCTAGAAGCAGGATTTGTCTTCCGATAACGCTAGAAACACGCCGTCACTAGTAGAATAGATCCGACGTTCAAAGGAATGCCAATTCTGGTTGTTTCAAGAAGCATGTGTTAGCAAACACCGCTTAAGCACGCCGGATGTGGATCAGAACCCATGAGCTGGAGCATCCCAGCACCCTTGTTTCATGGCCGATGAATAAATACTCAAACAGTGGGTTTTTTTTGGGGGCCAGACAGCGCTACCTAGCGTGAAAGTCAACATGTTAGAAAGGGATGCTGCTGCTTGCCTTGACAATCCTGACGAGTCATCGAGCCTTCCGAGCAAGGTTCCACGGCAGCAGGCTTATAAAAATGGTTATATCGTAAAACATTTGCACCGTACGTATCTGCTTTACTACAGTGGAAGCGACCTCAACAAGGCAACTTTAGAGGCACATAGGTCGGTAATATTTCTAGACAGCAGACAAAAAACCTACCATACTGAAACGATGGGTATGTATCGTTGGTAAAATAAGGGTTGTTTAGTATCCTTAGCAATCGCCACGGATTAAGCTGGAGTAGAGAGAAAGCTTTTCATTCTAGTGTAATGTCTACAAGATCCTTCAATCAATCTAAACCGGTGAGATTTTTCACGAAAGGAACATTCTAAAACATCGTTCCAGAACGATTTCAAATAGCTGCACCATCACGATGGCATCTAAAATGCAAAGCTTCGTATACGCATAGATGAATAGGAGTGGTGATATGCAATTCTACTGCACCGCACAACAAAAACAATAAATAGCAACAACATCCATCATTCTATACCAGATGAGACGCGGTGGGTGGTTCGACCGGTAGATGCATCTTATGGTATAAAATATTAATTAAAACCCATCCTAGTCGCAATGCCCAAAGGGCATTCTGTTTCGAATGTATAACTTGAACCTTAACAGATTCCTACCGTGTCAATAGAATGCATATATCGATTAGTAAAGTTTGGCATTTGGCATTTTCGAAGCAAAACAAGAGCAAATTACTCGCTCATGTTGTAACACGACGCAAAAGCGTTGAAAGCATTTTAAATCTATGGAAACTATTTTTCCTTCAAGCAATGTGAACAGTGCATCAAATCAAATAAACGAATGTACAATGAATAAACCAATTAAATTGATTGAATCACGAGAATCAACCGCATTAGCGTACAGAGAACAAAAACAAGCGAAGTTTCAAGATAGATTAATGATTGGGATAGGTACATCCTAAGCGTAATCAAAAGTTGAATAGAATTTTAAAGTATTTGCTTGCATATCTTTTAACAGGAGACTGGCTGACAGAAGAACTTTTAAATATTTGATTTAAATACAAGAAGTAATGTCTACCAAACAAAATGTTGCTGTTTACTTTGATAGTAAACTTCCAATTTACCTTCCATTCAACTTTTGCGGTAAGTATGTGTTTGGGTAAGTGTGTCTCATAAACGAACACTTGGAGTGCTAGTTCGAATGCGAAGCTTTCGCGGTTTTCGAATGCGAAGCGAAGGTTGCTGATGGGAAACCATATTACTCAATACAGATAAAGCATACATCACTGCTAATTGATTGTGACAGTATTTATAATACCTCAGCAGCAGGCCTTTAACGGCATACTTGAGCAACTGTGATCCATATTTTAAAAGAGATATATAAAAAAGCATCAATCCCTTTGATGATAAAATCAAAAACACACTATCCCACAGAGTGCCACAAAACTTCGAACCGGTAAGCCACGTTTAGGTGGCGCGTGGCCTGACGTTGCACTTCCGGAAAAAGTCCACAGTGGGCGGACACTCACTTAGAGCGACTCGTTCGGCTGGAACCTATTCTCGGCCGTGTTGCTTTGACGCTCTAGTGGCACAGAAACATGGACAATGTTCAAGAGCCAACCAAACAAAAAAGGGAAACTCGTGGAAAACAGAAAAAAGCACTCTCAGTGCTTCAAATTGACCCATTCGCTACCGCTATGCTGCAAGTTATGGTTCGTTTTTCATTGCATTTTCTCCTTGTGTCGTGGCACCGATTCGCGAACGTGATTATATTTTAGCGCATCATCAGCGATCCGTGCGCGCGGTGGTATAGCCAACCTCGTCACCGGAGTCCTACAGGCGAAAATGCACCCAAGAGCTATTCGTTTGCTCGTTGATGATCCCGTTGTTGTACTTTTTTCTCGACTCCTTCTGTGCAAAAACGCTAGGATTTTGTTCCACAAACTATTCGTTAGCATCATTTGCACCAGGCCAGCACGTCCTGGTTATGTGTTTTTTTTTTATTGTTTGCTTGCCAGTGCTTTGGATCAACAGCAACTCATGTATAACAGGATCGTCCGGCTTCTGACGTGCAGGACTACCCTGATGGCAAACGGTTGCCTAATCCAACCGGTAGCAGCGCTTACCACTAGCACTATAGAGCTCAGAGCTGGCACATTTTGCTGACGTTTGTGTCCGAACACGGTTTGACTTTTTTGTATGGGTGTACACTTCCAAACAGTGTCGCCCGCACTTTGCATGATCATTCACTGGTTGTTTGAACGGTAATCTATCTTTTGCTATACCAGCGCATATTCTTATAAGGCGTACTGATTCTTTTTTTCTTCTCAGCCATTTTTTGTGTACGAACCTTTTGTAGCTCTCCCGTTGCTCTAAGCAACACAAAACAACACAGAGCAGTATGGAATTTGTGCTGAGTGGATTATTTTTATGCCGTGGTTTTGTTTTGATGTTGCCTAAGGTTTGAAGGCTATTTTTAATCATCGCGCATTATACCTCAGTATGATGATGCTGGGGACACATTGAGATTGGGCATTCGACCGTTATGTTTTAGTGATTGTATAGAAACATGCAACAGAGTCACAGTCTGTGCACACTGTGCGCGATTCCGAAATTGGATAAGCTAGTTTGACCCTTTCACACGCCGTGTCAAAATCGCTCAAGGCGATTTTCATATAGCATTACCCAAATAAGAGTGATACGGCGCTGAATTAGAATTTCATGAGTTGAATATTGAAAACTAATTAGACGAATCGCATGCATCCCAACAGAAGTTGACTTAGATTAGATTAGATATAAAATATTTGAATATAGCATAATACGGAATGATTGATATCCAATAAAAGATTTAATAGGTAATTTGATTTGGCGATATAACATTGTCAGATCAGCTGACTTTGCGACGTACAAGCTATAACTTATAGAGCATCAATTATAACTTATAGCACCATTTTAGTTCTATAACCGATGTTCTATAAAACAGATATTCTCCTCATTCAAAATCAATCTCTCACTTAACGCCCAAGCAACAGAATTCCCAGTTGGATTGACTGAAGTGTTGATGGTTCGGTTGATGCTTTTTTTATTTTCCTCCAAAAAAAGGCTAGAAGGATCAACTGTCGAATAACGACACTGTCGGTAAATTGCTTCCCATAAAGTGGTTTTTAAGCTTGAACTTTTTCTTGGAAATGCAATAATGATCCCACAAGCGTCCTACCTATAGGTATGGGTTTTGCAACGTTGATGGGCAACATACATGCTGAGGGCGAAAATAAAAATCCAACGTCAAAAAATCCTGTGAAACGAGTATCCGACAGTGTAATCCTTCCATGGAATAGGCACAAGGTTTTAAGAAAAGACAAAACCGTTTGGACGATTTACTTCCCAACACTTCCGGCATCATCTTGCGACTGTCTCGGCAACTGCTAGCCACTATAGCAGTAAAGGAAGGAAAGGAAAAAACAGGCTGTACGATGATGGTTTCAGTGGAAATCAAAATGATGGATTTAACGTTATTCTATCTCAGTGTGGAGCGGCTTTTACAAATGCTAGTATTCGTTTCAGCTAGTGCTTTCCCACATTCCAACCAGGAAGCCGATGGCTTATACTTGGTTTCTCTAAAACAGTTCGAGTGTAAGCTCGTTTGGATGGATTTAGAGAAAAAAAATCCTGCCCGCGAAAGCATCTTTCAGTCATTCCATTATATTTTTATATCCATTTTCACTGGATTTTTTTTTTCAAAAGCATATGCTTTTCTTTATCCATTTTAGAAAGGATCTGTGGCGCGCTCGCTCTTTTTTACGTTTATTCACGGAATAGGAGTGCTAACTTGTTTGTTAGTTCGCAGAAGCAATCACTTGACGGCCAACCAAGCACAGACTGCGATGCCCTTTGGACAAGTTTGGGTTTTAGGTTTGTATTGTTGTTTTATTCACACCACATCAACGTGGTGTGCACACAATGCTAAGCAGACATTTCCCTACATTTTTGCGGCGCATGTCCATCAATCTTTTTCTTCATCCGTCATTCACAAAGGCTCGCTGATACAAGAAGATCCTTTTACACGGTGCAAAAGGTTGATGATGGTTATAAATGTAATCTGTAATTGATCCAATTTTCATTTATCTACCGACGCTGATTATGCTTGTAAGTATCGGCGTAAGAATGTGTATTGCGTGTAAGATTTTTATTCGTATTATCAGAATTTTGCATATAGATTAATGCTAAATGCTCTGTTAGTGACGCGCTATATCAGTAACCCAAAAGAACGGAACCTTCTTTAAAGATTAAATCTAGAATCATATGCTGCTTTGATTCCTAGGAAACCGCAACAAACCAAAGAGACAAATTCGGAAAAAGGGAAAGATTTTTTCTACTTATTTATTTTTTCGCCATATAATATTAACTGAGGGATCGAAGGGAAATATTCATCGGTGAATCATATATATTAGACGAGGTCTGGAGGCGAACAGTACAATTTGACAAAGTGGCACACCATCGGCCATGTAAATGATGTTGTTGCAATAAACATTTATTAACGTAAATGCATGACTGACAGTCATGATCGTAAAAACATGAAGGCGCATTCACAGCTAATGAATCACAATGTTAAACGCAGCGTAAATGTTGAAAACTCATAATGACACGCAAATACTGGTAAAAACGATATTCACATGTAATACACATTCAAACTAATCAGTTGAACAACGGGTTTTCATTCGTTCTTTTTCATTTGACATGTTTAATAACTCGAATGCCTCATAGAGTGTTGAAATGTATGAATCTTTTCAAAAGCTTTCTGCTAACAATTGTTATTCCTTCCATACCCATCCCTGTTTGTAATGCCTTGTTTGATCAAGTGGTTCATTGTATTGTAAAATAATTGTTCGTAATTGATTCTTTCCATACGCATACTCTGAAAATTGTTTGTGGGATTCACATCACTCCACAATGGTAATAAGAATTTCTATAAAATCCAGTTTTGAATGACTACATGTGATATTCAATTAACTAGCAACATTTATTGAAAAGCATACAAAAAACCACAAAACAACCCATTCACGTAATGGTAGTAACTTGAGTGGAAAACTTGTGCTCCACCATACCATGTTGAATTGGCTCAAGGGTTAGCCATTTTCTGAACACAAGTAAAACAATCGTAAAAAATCCGTTAAAAGCCAACACGACAACAGTAACAACATCCGGAGAGCTCCAAAGAGTTAACAGTAGTCCAAACCAAGTGTAGGTTTGTAGATTGATCAGTGTAAAGGTGAAACCCATCGCCGCAACCATACCAATCGTATTTTCACAGAGCGCACATAACTGTTCTAGTCCAGTTGCTAACGCAAAAGTATTCATTATCAAACCGACACGGGCGACATTCGGTTCCTCCAGATAAAAATATAGTGCACTGATGAGAAATTGGCCGCAAAACGAGATCACCATCAGGTCCGATGTGCGAAGGTATATCAGTAAGAACCCCAGCGTGGTAAAGACTACTGCCACGTAAAACAGCTGCCAAAACACACTGAACAGATCATCTGAGCTGAGAAACGGTAAAAAAGGCCGAAGAAGTGTTGAATTTTCGGTCAGAAACCTGGAATTGAAAGGGGTTTTCATTGAATTTCAATATCTAATGCCAAAGTTATTCTGTACTGTACCATTGTAGTGTGACGCTATTTAGAGCAACGGTTGCTATAAGAAGTTCCACTATGCACAGATTTAACCGACCATATTTCGTATGTTGCGCTGAACTAGCAGGTCTCTCTGGAGGCATACAAGCGCTGCAGAACATTATTGGTTGAAAGATGCCCAAATGTAGCAGAGAGATGGCCAGATTTATCATGTATTGCGATGCGACAGGATAGTTTGCTCCCAGTTCCGCAATGAACGGATGAGTTGACGAACCAAGGCTCAAAGCCAATGATCCAGCTATGAGGTAGTGTAAACGTTCGCTAGTGGGTGAGTAGAGTATAAGTTGATAAACGTACAGAAACACTTTCGATGACCAAAACAGCTCCGACACACAGCCAATATACCGCAGCTCGTAGGATAAATAATCTGGAAAATGTAACAGTGTGTATAGGAGAGCAATAACTGGATGTCCGAACTGTACGGTCTTTTGCAGAAGATCGATCGACACGTTGCATTTGTGAATTGCAGTTAAAAGAAACACAACCACCATCCTTGGAACATAGAGCAGACTGTGGTAGTGAATTTCAATTTCTTCCTCAGCCTGGTCTTCCTCCTCAAGGTGTTGATAATCATACGGCACGTTCAACAATATACCATCGTCAGTTTCTTCCAAAGCCGTCTGTTGTAGCTCTTGCTCTCTTAGATAGGGATCGTACCCGTATGAGGTCAAGAATAAGGCTAGCACGGTCAAGTGCAACACCCACTGACGATTGCACGGAAGACATCTCACATCTTCACTGTCACTGTTTCGACCTTCAAAGCCAACTTCACCAAAACGCGGATCACTGCCTCCGTGGTGCATGATGTGCAAGTTGCAACTGACAGTGCTAGTTCACTGGGTCACACGAACTCGTTAGACTGTGGCCATCCAACCATGGGCTATTGTAGGTAACGGAACAGGTGGAATCAGTGGTATGTCGTTGCATGACGTTTTACCCTCGGTCGCCCCGAGTTACCGCGCTGAATAGACTGAAAATGCAGTTTGTTGGTTCGATATTGACTTCCGCGATAATGATCCTTGAATGGTCGAGGAAATGGTTTATGACGTGGTTAAATGAAAAAAAAATTTCATGCTGCACACTTCCGGTGAGACTCCTTCTTCCTTTCGTTAGAACAATTGAATTCGTTCGAATTTGAACAAATACTTGGTATCAAATAGAGGTGAGGTCATGAAAGCTTTAACATTGGAATACTTGTTTAAAAAATGCTATTAGTAACTCATTTTCAAACGTCTATGGAGTACGGTTTGTTACAAAAGTTGTGTGAAGTTGAGTGGTAGCAATTACTAATTGGACGCATTATTTGTTAATTAAAAAATATTTATTTTAACGCTTGATATCATTTATTGGTTAGAAACAACTAGCAAAAATATTGATTTTAAATCAAATTTTCATATTTATTTAAGAAAATCTAAATTGCTTAAACTCTATTGTGAAAAATAACACATACTACAAATAAAAAATGTTATTTCTTCCAGCATCGTCATTTTTTTGTGCAACTACACACGATTGTGGCCTTAAGAGGTCTAGGTCTGTCATTCCTTGTTTTCTTTGACTTCATTTACTCTAAGCTTGGTAGACAGTCCTGAGTTCGAGTATAAGGTATACTAAATACATGAATAATGTTTTGTATGTGCGACTTACTTATAATTCTCAATTATCAATAACGTTAGGTTGCAATCATCTGTAATTATGATGACCATCAATAGGGTCAAAACATTCATCATGGATGAACAACCATGAATGAACATTGCAATTATTCTCTCCATTTTCAGTGGATATTTTTTTATTCGAAAAGTACGGCCTAACGGGCTATTTTCAGTGGATATAAATAAAGAAAAATTTCTAAAGTTGTTTATCAATGTTCTGTTTTTTTTTTTTGATTTTTTTCCCATTGCTTGGAAAGCTTTATATTTGTAAGGAGTAGCGCTTCAAGTATATATCTCTCGTATTCTTTCGATTTTCATTTCATATTTCATTTGTGTTTGTCGTGATCCGTCACGTTTCACTACCAAAAACCATTCGTTTGATTCGTTTTGTAATGCATTGTAGAACAAGGTTAGATTGTGCCATTTCGAGGAAATTTACGGTTACGATGACCTAACACGCACCGCGTATTGTTGCGATAATAGAAAACTGTCACAGGAAATCACCTGTCATCGAAAATAAGCGGAATCAATTGATAGCAATTCCGTTCCGAACAAAAGGAGGTATTGCAAAGAACGAAAATCTTGATACAGAATTAGATTTCATCACATCGTATAATGCTGTGAATGCTGCGTTGGTTGTTTTGAATTAAAAAAATCCGAGTGAAGCGTTATTATCATATTTTTTGGATCTGTTTTATCATGTGATGAGTTTTATAAATCCATATTTTAGAATATTTTTCATGCTTTTTCTATTTAATTAGAATGTTAAACTGAAAAGACATATCAGGCATGGTCCGGAAGTGTATTTGGTAGCAGCACCGGTCCTACACGGCAGGACCGAGTCAAAATCACATCCCAAGCGTTCCCCAGTAGCTAGAACTGTGGCCATATGAGGAAAGCCATATAAACTACTTATTATAGTGTACGGAACATCATAGCTGGATATGTCTATATTTAACAAAATCTATAGAACATTAAATAATTGAGCTCTGACACCGGTAGGAAGGTAAAGCTTAATGGCTCATATAATTTATACATTTTTTTCTGACCATTAAGGAACCAATGACTATGGTCAGTGAAGTGAAATGACACCCAAATAGAACACTTCGAAAAGAAGTTTTCCCATGTGTGAAGATTATTTAAAGTTTTCAATCAACCATCAAAACACTTCTCTCCAACTTTCTTGAAGTCCTCTATAAACATAAAACTTTTCCCTCATCTTCCATTTCAGAGTTTTACGTTTTATGTAGGTGAAAGTAAAGAACTTTCTCTCTACCTCTTCGTTAAATATATAGAAGGATAAAACCACACCGTGGCAAAGATCAAAATGGAACCTAAGACAAGGAGATGTGATAAGAACGTATTTTAATATTATAATAATAAAGGTTTAATATAATAAGTCAATAGTGTGCACAACGAACCTATGACTAAAATTGCATTTAAATTCAATCTTTTTTTTCTTTTGTTTAGAACGGCCTGGCCGTATCGACTTATTTTACCACGTAGCCGGATAGTCAGTCCTTGCTACGGGGGATTGGCCCGGATGGGATTTTGGTCCGGGCCGTTCGTGTGAAGACCGTCGCCGCTACCATCATGCCACCGGGCCGCCCCATTTAAATTCAATCTATGTTATAACGATTTTGACCGGCATTTTTCGACGAATTCTTAACTAGGATCATGCTCTACTCTATGCGACTGTAACTCCTTGGGCTTTTTCTTAAGTTAAATGATTAGACCAGTCTGTTTGGCGTAACACTTTTAAAATATTTACAAATTGAATTGGATAAATATATAACCAGCGTAAAGTAAGAAACAGCAAACAATTTTTTTTATTCCATGATAAAATTTTACTCGTACTCTTTTATTTTGCCATTTATAGAAAATTTATCACAATTTAGTTCTTGAAAACACTAGATTTCAAGAAAGGTGTACGATTCCGATTTACATGTTTTCAAAGCTCGAACCATGCTATTACTTGTACTTTAAAATTTAAAATCAATATTTAGCATCAATGATTATGTCATCTTTTACGCAAGAACGTAATTCAAGAAAAATACACCAAATCAATCAATTACAATCTACTACGCTAACCTTCTCCATGGGGTTTACAAGCCATTGATGAAGCTTTTCCTTTGAAATGTTTCTAAAATCATAACCCCTCTTTACGTGGCATGAAGTATAACTTTTACATCTTCGTTACATCTATGATGATCCTAAATCAACAAGATTTATCCTACGTAAGACCATAGACTGGAAGGATTTATGTAACGAACGAAGAGCAAACATCCTTTGCAAAGCCTCATGCAAGCCAAAAAGTAATGTTTATTAATAAAGATATCGATGGGTACCGCTACCTTGGTCGAAGTGGTTTCAGACGATGTTTTTATAGGTTCTTTAGAAGTTTGCTGAATATATCGGGATGACAATGTGGTAATAGTTTTATCTAAACGCTAGATAATAACTGATGAGTTCTTTCACTTCAGCCAGAAGCAGACATGTTAAAATTTATATTTTTCAGATTTTAAAACATTAAAAAAGTGTACCATTTTCTCTACAATGGAATTAATAAATACTGTGATATAATATACCAGGCGGCTCCACTGGTTTTCCAACCATACCATAAGCATATCAGGGGGCAGATCATACCATAAGTTAGAAAGCTTAACCTTTGAACCTGTATCTGCGAAATAATCCAGGCACCGGGTGGTATCATTCTGTACGGATTATTAAAGGACATTGCATTTTGACGTAAAGCATGACATAAAAGATGATTTTTGCGAAACTAAAATTTGAGAAAAATCGTTTAAAGTTTAGAAATGTTACTTTAATTGCAATTCATTTTAAACAATATATAAATCTGATTAGTAAAATAATCTTTTTTTTTGTTGTTTTCGTTAAAAAATTATATGTTTACATTTTTAGAACACCGGCAACATGGCCTAAACTGGTTCAGACCTGATGGAAACATGGTTTGTTTTGACATTTGTCGAGCTGCTGACCGAGGCACAAGGTCTTTTTCCAAGGATTAACATGGCTTGCTATTTACATGGGGAGCTGTAACAGCCAAACTACACACACAGTTTGACAGCAAGCGATGCAATGATTTTTGGTTCCCAGACCATCCAATCGTGTCAAGACAAACCGTGTCAGATGGATATCATCCCTTAAAAATGGCTTTTACGTTGACGTTGCGTTTGTTGTTGTTTTATATTCATTCTACATTATAACTCAAAATTAGTCAAAAAGCTTGGTGGAATCTACTCTTTAAACATTTATTAAAACATCATTTGTAATATTGTTATGAACTGAGCCTAACACTTTTCACACTACACCTACCAAACCGCGTCACATCGCATCAGAAAGATTTTAGCATGGTATTGACAGCAGACGCAGACTGTGCCATAGTCCAAAGACTTGTCAAACTGTGTGTGTAGTTCGGCTCGTTTAAACCGAGAAACGTCAAAACGCATACAAAAAACCTGGCTTCGATTATGATTCCAACTAATAACAAATCGAATCAGCACAAAACACATTAGCAATTGTTGCCCATCCATATTTTAGACTTTACGTTACGTTTCAATCGTTTTGCTTTTGTCGTGAAAATCGTCCAGCGTTTGCTCTAGTCATCGAAAGAAAGACGATAAACATTATCCACAGACACTGGTAACAGAAAAGCTAAGTGATAAATTTCACCCTAGCCAAATCCTAAAAATCCTAGCTTAATGTAGTCTGGCTTGTCTGCTGGTCGAATGGTTTTCCCCAACAACACATTGAGAGTATGGTTTGACAATGCTGTTGGTCCTGCTGGCTGCTATCAATTTAGTTTCTGTCTCGCTTATGAAATGGCTAAACTCCAATGAAGCATGTTGTTTATAGATTAAAGGCTTTTAACGAACGGTTCTACCGACATACATGCGCTTGATTGGATGTGTGAACATGATGTAGGGTCAATAATAAGCAATTTTGTTGGTTTGTTGGTAAGCTGAATTTTAAAAAATGGACTGTTGAACTGTTGAATTTTCTTCCAATAAATATTCAACGTGAGAAGCATTACATATTATTTAAATCGTAGTTTTTAAAGAGTTTGTATTTTTTTGCATTGACTACGCTTAATTCACTTTAACGTTAAAAGTAGCACGACATTTCGTATTCTAATTACGTATACTACCTTCTGCACCTCGGGGATGAAAAGTGAAATTATTGATTTTCGCAATCGATCGTTACTGTGCGTACTGTGCACCATGTCCTTGACGCGAACACGGAACTAAGGTTATTGGAACGAAGCAAAGCACACTCTTTTCTCTCGGTTAAAGGTGGAATGATACTTGAAGGCAAGGCGACACTAACAGGCAATATAGTTGATATTTTATCCTTTCATCGAGTTTCTCTGTCGTCGCCAGCCAATCAAATGCCACGTTAGTACGGGTACTATCAGTAAGTCGGGACGATGTCTCCTAGAAGGATTGACACCACCATTGGCAGTGATTGATTGAAAATAACGCTACTGCTACTGCTGTAAAAGCTATTGTTTGCAAAGGCGTATCAAAACGATACCAATAGATTTCGTATTCGATCGGTATTTGAAAAAAAAACAATATTAAACAAAATTTGGCTCAATACATTGAAATTCATAATTTATGCGAAAGAATCTCTTTGTATCATTCCAAAACCAATGTGTGCACATGTGAGTGATGTTGTACTAAACACTAATATACCAGGCTTAACCTTTTGATCTGAATAGAAGAACGTGGTCAGATTTTATTTTACTTGCCACATTCGCATGAAACTTCAACTACTATATGAACAAAACTCACATATAAAAAGGATGAACCTTGTGAATTAATTTTAAGAAACAGTAAAATAGTTATATATGATATTGCGTAAGTATATTCAAAGTATACTTCAACTGTTTCTATCCATCATCGTGCTTTCAAAAAATAAATGTCTTTTACAAGCATTATGCCACTTATACAAATAAACCTACAACTGAGATTTACAAATCATTATATCTAACAAATTAATGTAAATAATGCAAATCAAGTATTCTACATTGGCATTAGCCAACGAAATAAAATTACTCTCAAGTATTTCTATCATTGCCACAACATATAATTCATCTAAAATCTAAATTGGCTGGGTTTGTACTAGCTTTATGCGTTTGAAATTATTCTAAGATGAGTTTCGTACGGTAAAGGTTGAATTTTGCTTATAATTTCTACTGCCCTCCTAATATTTTACATTTTAGCATACTTGTGTACCTGCAACGAGATAACGACAAATAACAGCCATACACATCTTGATGGCAAAAGTCAGCGAAAACTGACTGCGTTGATGAATGAAAAGGGGCGAAATGTACCATTGAATCCAAAGGGAAGAATATGAAGATGAAGTCTGATTCTCACATACTTCCATTTTCTAATCAAAGTGGACTATTTTCCCACATACATGTGGCAAGAGGGAAGGTATTGAAGATGACACGATTTTAATTTCCAGCCCCAGCGAACTACTTGCTGGTGAATTATGAGTTAGCTGTTAATTTGACTCAGAAGCCGTCTCTTTTCGTTCTACAAAGAACAGAGAGGAATCAAACATTCAAAATTGCCTTCGCCCGTCGCGATGTGGACGGGACGACCTTAAGACCAAACAAAAACGTTCGTGCCAAAACTGTTGTTGACATTTCGTCATCCCACGTTGGGATTGTACTAACTCCCTCCCGTGAACAAAAGCACACGGAACATCGTTCCAGCTCAAATAAACATAACGCTATCCGGATGTTGATGACGACAGCTCCAAAGGTGCTAATAGGTAATCAATTAGTGGTTTTGATGGAATTCGAAGCTATAACCATGGACACAGCTTTCCACTGGCAGTGTCATTTGTGCTGGCAAACCAGCAACTCGTTTGCAACCATTCCGATGTACTTCAGTTTAAGGTAAACGGATTGGCTGAACTCGATATTCGTGGTACCGTGATTGATTTGTGAGGTTAGCTTCTCCCCAAAACCTAACCACCTCTTACTTACGCATCACGATCGTTATTGCGCCTAGAGAAGCTAAACGCGACGAGAAAATGAGAAAATCGATGCTGGTGGTGACAGTGGTGCTGTTAGCGCAGTGCTTCTGGTGTTTTTCAGTTCACGCCACACCCGAACGACTCAATGGTGCACCAGTCTACGTTAGTGGTGGCGTTCGTCCGGTTATTGCACGGCCTGGGTGAGAGTTATTGTTTTTTTTTTGTGTACACTAGAAAATTATCGCTGAACCATGCTACTCATTAAAAACAAATGTTCTTTCTGCGTGTATTTTTTTGTACTTATAGCATTTATCGTGCGCCTGTTATATACCGACCACCGGTAGTGGTACAGAAAGTAATTCAGCCGGTAGTAGTAGCCCGTCCCGTTGTTCCAGTGCTGGTTGGTTAATAAAGGAAATACGATAGTTTCAGTGAGGAAATTACAATGTATCTAACAGGAAATACGAATTTACAAGTCATCTTATGACCGTTTTATAATTGTCATCTTAATGAGCTATTCGTCATAATAAAAATAGTAATGCTTTATGTGTTTGACTTCAGCAACACTTTATCGCAACTCTTCAGAGATAGACTCCGGTTCCTGCCATGACCGTCGTAGTTCTGCGAATTTGTTTTCGTTATGTTATTTGTTTTTTTTTTATGTGCATACCTTAACAAGGCTCGAAATCCGTTGAAGGTTAATAAACGACAAAAAAAGGATTTCACATAGCAATTCGTATAACACGACTTTCTGAATGTTAATTTATAAAGTAAATTTATAAAGTGTATATTTACCAGCGCCTGATACGATGCGTCAAATTGAAATTGAATGCGCAAAATATATACAACTCAATAAAACGATTTATTTCAATTTTGTCCGCCTTCATTTTTCCGTCCCATAGTTAGGTGAAAAAAGCTTGGTGTGTCATCACTTTATTCTCAGCTCGGTGCACTTTACTCATAAAACAACCGATGATTCGAACAAAACTGACTTCATTTTCATAAACCCCTCGCACACCGAACATCATTTCCGGTAGGCTTTGTCCTTTGGTTTCCGAACGTTGATGCTGTTTAGCAGTTTAACAGCTGCCTGCGTCAGAGGCAGTAGGGATGGATGGTAGAAGAGCGGGAAACAGTGCATCATAATCAACACACCACTCAACAAAAGCCAATGCGCAAGCCAAAGCACGTTTAGAAGATTTGATTTAGAAGGCAAGAAGTGCCAAGCGATGCAGCCTCCGCAAGCTTTTTGAAAGCTCAGCTATGAACGAAACACAAACACGGTAGCTTGCTATTCACACCACAAACACCTCGTTAACAGTCGATCCGTTCGGGCATCCCTGCAACGTATGCGATAGCTGATGGCGGCTGTAGCTAATTTATTGCACTTTCACGTCCAATGCACATGCAGAGAAAGGTCGGAAGGATACGTGCATGTCGAGCGACTGGATATTTTAACGTTTGCAGTTATTGGGAAGAAGCAGGAATTGTGTAAGGGGCAGTGAGAGAGCAGATCGTGGATTCACTTGGAAGATGGTGCCGGACAAAGACTTCGTTGCTATTAGTATTATTTTTAATTTCACATTACCGGTTGTCTGGCAGGGGTTTAAGATTAATTAGATGTCATTCAAACGGTACCAAGGATGTGACCGCACTTGTTGGTGGCGTGGTACGAACTGCGAGTGTGGCAATTGTCTGCCAGTTGTGACGTCGGCCTACATGTTGCCATGTGAATTAGTGTGCACTGGAAGACGTGACGGCTCATTTACGACAGATTGTGCGCAGGTGTACTAAAGCTTTTACGGTGGAAATGGAGTTAAATCTAACATAATTACCGCTTTTGATTCTATATAATAGGGGTTGGCAGATGGTTCCATATGCCATAAGCTGCAAATCGATAAATATTTCACCATCAGGAAGCATTTGACATGTGCGTTAAAACTAAATCCGGTCACAGTTATATCGTCATAGAATTACTCGCAGTATTATCTAAAATATCTAATAACCGATGATAGATGAACCATATCAATCCTCAAACAGACCTGATCTTGACCTAGTGAATGACTTTTTGTAAAAAGAAAAAACAAATTCGTTCCACATCATATCATTCACTAATTCACATCTATAGTAATATAGCGATATTTAAGGTAAGCTTCCAAAAGAAGTTCGATTCAGAACCGAAAAAAATCATTGTCATCTTCCATTTTGGCACAATAGTAATCATTTGTGGTAAACATAGTTTGATTTAAGCCTAGGAATGGGTGGTTCGCTTAAAGAGACTCAGAGATTTAAGGGAAAAAGACATCATACACAAACCAAGAGCTAAGTCTGCTTAAGATATTCTTTTGCAGTGCTTTCTATTGACTTATCACTTATTATCTCTCTTTTCTCGGGTTTATCTACATTTGGCTTATCTACATTTTTCAGCTCCTTAGAAGAAAAGATTACACACGATTGCTCGTTTCGGGGACAAAATTAATTAATTGAAAATGTTTGAATTTCATTAGTGTGCTAGCGTTCGTGTCGTTGGCACAAATTTCCGGTCAAAGTTCGTACATTTCAGACCACCATTGGACCACATCGAAATGTGTTTATGCGTCCGGTAGTCGTTGTTTTCTCTCCTTTAAAAAGATGACACAATTTTTTTCTCGCTAGTGGCTTCGTTTCAATGAGTTTGATTCTTTCAACGCTCTACACGCCTTTCTTGTTCTCTCTGCCAGTTTAGATTTGACTAACGGATAAGCAAAGACCTACAGCAAAACATATCCTGGCACTTGGATGGGATTCGGTAAGCAGGAAGCACGTAATCTCATTAAATTTACATGAGTCTGATCAAAATCTAATTGCGAGATCGAACCGTCGAACAGGGGCCGAAAGGCCGTCGAAACTGTGGTTACACTGTATCCGGGGTCGTTCTTAGTTTGTTTTTTATCCCGGAAATGAAACTCCACCGTTCCTCCCCAGCCCAACCGTAACCGAACCTAATCGGCTTCAACTCGGTCGATGGATTTAAAAATTCAAGACCAATGATTTTTCAATCGTGAACGTACCTTTTTTTGTACCCTTGGTTTTGTTTTCCGCTAGCATCATATTTTTGTCATAGTCCTTTGAGGCGAGATATTTCATTTCGTTCCCTTTCTATCCTTTCGGTTGGGCAATCAAAGAGGCCAAATTTTTTTTTGTTTTTGATAAAAGAAGGTTAAAAAAAACCTCACGGACACACTAATGCACCAACCGAAATGGATGGTTTAATCAACGGAAGTACGCTATTACTGATTCGGGTGAGGGAGCTGATTTCAATTCAGTTATTTTACTGCCAGCTGATGCAGGCGGAGTGTTTCACCGATTTTTATCGATTTTGCTAATTTTAGTGACAATCTGAGCGCCTTCGGTTGTACGCCACCGGAGCAACGAAATGGTTGAAACGGCTGAAGTGTTGATGGATCGATTCGTGCTGGTTACAGTAGGAGTGAAGAGTTCTATTTTACTTTCAAGCCCCATAATACTGCTAATTTAACTGTTTTCATTCCACAGGCGTTAGTCGTTATTACACGCATAGCATGCGCGCAAGCATAGTTATAGTCAACACCTTTATGACAGACTCCGTTATACGTTGGATATGACAAAATGCACGATCGACAAGATTATTGCAAGGCATCATTTCATATTTCCTGCTCGTATTTTGATGATTTATTCTGCTCCTGTGAATCCTAAATGAATTCTGCATTAATGCAACGTTCACCCAGATAGGCATGGCTGAAGGTATGCTCGCTGAGATGTTAAATGCTTGGCATAAAAACGACTATCATCTCAAGCATATGAGAGAAGGATGCACATTTGAAAGCTAGGGCCCATGTGTGACGAACCTAAAAGAGGAAATAAAGTCAACAAAACAAAATGAATCTTTACCATGGAATGAAAATTCCATTCGCCAGTGACATGCACAAAATTAGGGCAACGAAGGCAAATAAAGAATACGTACAATTAGTTCTGATATTACAAATATTTCCCTATTGAAGAGTTAGCAAACTTATTTCAATTTTAACAGCTTTATTATGTTCCGCAATATTTTCAATTAAATTCATACTCAAATATATTTGTTTTCCATTTTGAATATATATCCCTTCCACTTGGCGTAATGACCTACTCGGTCATGCCTGCCATTTCGGAATTGTTCTGAATGGGATTTTGGACCGGTCCGGCCGTGTGAAGACCGGTGCCTCTATTAATATACCACCGGACCGCCCCAACCTCTACTTATTAGCAATATATAATCTCAAAGGAGATACAGATGGAAAATGGAAAAATGGTGAGGGAAAAAATGTGTGATACCACAACTAGGGAAGATGGATACGAAGAATATGGCAGAAAGCGGAAGTCGAAACAGATGTACTAAAATCAAACAAGTAGGCGATATAGTTCTATAAAGCATCAATTCGAATGATTATATCTACTTGAACAATAGCAATGTAAAAGGTAAGCATACCATTTTTTATATATTTCTTATCAAAACAATAATGAAAGTAATTGCAGCATCCTATACCCAGCTAAAGAATGATTTTTCTCAGTGTGTTCATTTTTTAAATAAGATCGGCAGCAAAACCATCAACTATGTTATCACATTTCAGCGGCCCGACGAACTGTACCCATTTTCACTACGTAAAGCATTGACATAGTTCTTACGTTACACCCCATCTCCACTGAATCTGATGAAGGTGGCATCGCAGTTCGCCATGGAATTAACAGCTATAAATACGGTACGTACTTTGGTTTTCCTCAGTCACAGCACATTTACTACTTGAAACAGTTGGTTATACCTATTCACGTGTTCATTTGTATATTATATCTTAAAAACAAAAGTGAAAATGATGCTCTTCCGAGTGGTTCGTATTATTTACTGAAATTTCCATGCTATTCTAAATTTCATTCTACATTCTATTATTCGAAATAGTTTAAATAAAACGGTTTATTTTGCCTTATTTCGATAGTTTTTTGCCGTGTGTGTGTTAATTGCTTTTGCAATTGCCATCCCAGCACCATTACTGACGAAAGTGATTGTTAAACGACCAATCATCGTGAAAACACCTCCCGTCATCATCCATCGACCGATCGTAGCAAGAAAGTACAACTCCCATGGTGGATGGTGGTAGATCAAGTTTGGAAATACCATCCAGCATCAACTCTCTGTCCTTTACCATACTAGCAAAAACTAATACGTTAAACAGGAAAATCTTATTACCCTATTTCTATCAATGACCTATTTCTATCAATTTACCACCTATCCACAAAACTAACGTACGTTGATGTGCTGCATTTCTATAGATCCGCATCAATGACATGATCCAATTAGATTTTTCGCGTCTCAAAAGCACGTTTCATATGCAATTAAACGAAACTTGAAATTGCTCCAATTAAACCAATAGCAACCACTATGTTACAGGCAAGCGTAAAACTGTCAAGAACGCACAATAAACCGAACAAAATGCTACGTTCCGCCAACTACCCATAGCTTGTTTAAGAGGGTCTTTCCTAGGATTCGATGTGTGGGTACTAATTCTATAGCTGAGTTTTCTACTGGGAAGGTAACTACTCACTACGTTCCAAGCGGAACTAGCAATGTAGGGCGAATGCAGATGGAACTTCTGCGATCCGATTGTAATCCATCTCAAAAGAGAGTGTGAATTGTCTTATTCGGATGTTCTTCCTCACTGGTGAAAAGGAGGAGTATGGCAGTGTTTTAGCAAAAAAGATACTCCGAAAATTCAAATAGCTCCTTTTGCAAGTATATCCAACGCAACACTCAGTTAAGCGAACATTTTCACCGAAAGAAAGTCCTTGGGCATGAGGTTTCAGCGTCAATGAACAGGACTGTCGTAAAATCCGGTCATTATCGTAAAACTATACACATTTTACTTCCAACCGGCGAAAAGGTAAAGAAGGGAACGGAATGTAGGAATTATTTCTCTGCTTTTCTCCACGGTTCGGTAACAGATGAAGCTGTTATGCACCCTTGAAAGAAATCCTTCTAGTCTGGATTAGTACACCGTCGGTTTGGGATTTATCAGGGCGGGACTTACCAGCAAATGACCGGTTGGCAGGTTGTTTGGTCCTCGGTGAACGATTAGCGCCAATTGAATTACCTGCCCCTAAAGGAAACCCAGCAACCAACCTGATATGTACATCGTATATGGACAATAACAAACGTACGCCACTGCTGGACGCCACGGATTAGATTTTGCACACGAGCAGCAGCAACTGGTTTTCATTGAACGGAATTCGTTTATGAAAAGGGTTTTCTGGTTTCTCAACCGTGTGTTAGCCATTTTGTATAGGATGTACATGACCCAATTGATGATACATAGTGATAGTACATATTTTCCACCAATGCTTCATCATTCGTGCAGCAAAGCAGGACTTAAATCTACCAGGATTAGTACTTTCTTCACGTGAGTGGACTTATGTACTTTTCCCAACTCCATTCACTTGAACTAACTTTCCGACAAACAGATTTTTGCATACATTCTTGCACCAGTGCTAGGTATTGAATAAAATACGTGAATAAAGCGCATATCTCAACAGATTTGTAGCAATTACAACACCTTGCTTCATGTCAACGTTAGCACTACGTTGAATAAACATGTCCTGGTGCATCGCTGTAACGACACAGTCTGCACTGATTGGATTGAGCTAATTAAGGCGTTTACTTGTATTGACATTTACTTACTGACAATATCAGCATTAATGAAGCTGGTTGGCAAAGACAATGCATCTGCTTGAAAACGCAGCCTCCATGCGAAAGACAATATGATCAAAGGCACTTAATAGCATTATTCAATGTGTGGAGAAAGCTCAGCCATCACCAGAATCCTTTTGCATCCGTATCTGGTTATCCATTGGGCATCTGTACACATTACCTGGTCATGTATGACCAATCAATTCAACGGTATGTAACTTTGTCAGAATGCAGAGTATCTTTCTACGCTTTACTATGCTCTGGCCGCTTTCTGATGAATGTCTTCCAGCGTCTGGTAGTATGCACAATCGGTCAGTCTTTGTTTCTTGGTTCAATTCGGGATCAGCGGATTTATCTTGGAAAACGTTTCAAGTGTTTGATGTTTACTTGATGAAAACATAGTATTAGTTAGATCAGTAATTAATTTACCTCCCAGATTTATTTTCTTTTAATCATTGCGATGCACCTGAAGATGGTTTCTGATATACTAAAGAAGATTGATAATTTACAAAATAACTTCTTCGGACGAATGGTTGATACCGTGGTGCATCAAACTACGAGCACTACTACGAGCAAATTCCGGATATTATTCACGTTTTAGCTGAATATTTTCATACCCAAACTATAACCACACTGCTAATTAATTTCACATGATTGCCATGATATACTGGAATCAACAGGAATTTCAAAGTTACTGGCTATTTCAAAGTATCTTTTTGCCTCAAATTTTGGAAAAAAATATATCTTTTCTATCTGTCACTTCCGCTCACTTCACCACTCAAAACTTTCTTAACAGTTTTGCTTCAAATCGACTCCAGTGTAAATTCATCATCTATGCACTTTACTCTGGGTTAGCTGCATCGGAGTACATCAGAATCGATTCTTGAGATAATTTTAATTGGCATTTTTATTGCCACGTAATTTAGATACTTCTGTTCTGCTGGAATATGTTGTACAGTAAAGTAAGTAAATCGCTTTCAAATCACACCAAATTTGACACGCATTCATGGGCACTTCATGCTTTGCCCGATCATAGTAATAATATTAGGAAAGACGGTCCATGAAATTTACGTAAATTATTGCAGTGTTAGGCAAACCAATTTCTACGTTTTAAATGCCGCAAATATATACACAATATACACACAATATTGCCACAATATAAACAAAATAGAGGCCTGCGTTGATATAGCAGCTATAGAAAAATATCATCATGCTCATTTACACTTTTCAACCAATCGACTCCCGCGCGAATCATACTTTTTATAAACAAAGACGATAATGAAGACATCATTGAGAAAAAAAGAAAAAGAAAAGGAGTTGATAGCAGGCGAGCTCGTTTCGTATTATCCTAGCTACTTGAGCAGAAAATTGCTCGTCATATTTGTGCTATTAGCGCGACGCAAAATTGATTGTGCGAGCATATGAAGGAGACCTTCCATCAGGAGATCTTTTTAGCATATTTAGGCTTTCCGGCCAAAAACGATACGCATGCAAGCAGTTACCGAATCCATTCGCGAATATGGTCGCGTGGCGGCGTTGTCTCTTGTTGTTGACATGTAAGCAACATTTCATCACATGATCCACCATTACTACGTTTAATGAATATATTGATGGATTCTTTCAATTTCACAGTGTTGAACAACGGAATGGGAAATCAATTTTGGTGAGTCTGGGCGGAAGTTATTGCGTACGACAAGGCAGATTAGCCGAATTCCATTAAATTTGCGCTTTGTTGGTTCACCGTTTTTCTGTATAGCGAGTGCTACGAAGCATTGGATTTTATGTTTTAATATAATATATATTTTTATGTCAAAATAAGGCAAAAATCGTCATAAAAAAACCAATCACTTTTTTGGTTGTTGTTAATATTCATTGACGTATTGAAGCAGAAGCAGAATTATCATACCTAGCATTGTTATTGCATTTAGAGTCCAGGCTTGTAATTTTAACCATTTCTTGATTGATAACCATTTATGATAGCGTGGTTCAACCACGGCAGCGTGGTTCAACAAAGATGAAAACTTATATTAAAGTAAGTTCAAGGCTCGTGCTTGAAACAAAACTGCACATACGTTTCTCTGACTCACGTCGTACAGTCATGTAGAGTGTATCCATTCCAAATGTTTGTTTTTTTTTATCATAAAAACCACTGCTGCTACAGCGCTCTTCAGACATACTTGCAGGAATGCTGCAGAAGAAGGGATTTTTCCCCATATGCAAAATATTCAACTTCCAGCAAAACATTCTTTTTGCTGGTTTTGATGCTGTTCCTTTGTCGGTTCGTAGTTTGTGTGGAAGGGAAATTAAATTGAAAGAGTTTTATAAATTGAGTTTTGTTGCCAACTCCACTGCATGTACAAATATTACATTGCGAACGTCGTGCGATGACGACGCTAGCCGCTTTCCACCGGTTGAGTGGATGGTTAGTTTCTGTGTACCATACCAAAACACGTGTGAATGAACTTCTCGATTCTAAGTTTTCTCTCAGTACGTCATACAAAATCAGGCAGAAGGCGTAAGATAGCGAACGTATTCGTGAAAAAGGTGACTAAAGCAACCTTACGCTGGGGTGGAGCAGATGGAAATGAAATTTGTATTTGTACTTGAAATGCATTTAAGAATGGAATCTACAGAATAATCCTCGCAACGGGACAATCAACATTTGTTACCGTTTTTATTGCAGATATGTTGCGCAGCGTAGCACCATACTTTAAAAAAGTAACAAAAAAATGTCTTTAGATTTGAGATCAAAGTGAAAAAAATGAAAACTAGCAGATTTCTTACTGTGTATGACAATTACTTTCTGTATAAAGACATCCTCGACACAAAACTGCGACAAAAATTTGATACCGATACCGACGATTAACGATACCGACAACTACACCCGATTTCGAGGCTTTACTATACGTATTATTTTTTTCCTTTGTACCCCTTGAATGGAACAGAAATTAACTGACAAATGTCCCCGATAAACACAGATAGTCTCTATTAATTTGCTTCACTTCCCAACCTTCGAAGCACCCTTCGGTTCAGTTACTATCGATGGGATAAATCTTTCTTGATGCTTTGTGGTTTAACGGTTCACTGCTCAAGGAATCGGTAGCAAAACTTACTTGCAGTAGTAAAGACGGCCATCCTTAGCCGTATGAGCCGTCCAACCTTCCTTCAGCTGTTCCTGAAGCGTCTCTAGATAACGACTAACGTCCTGAATCGGTGGTGTTGATGAGGCACTGGAAGAGGAGGTCAGTGACGAGGGTTGCTGAGCCGAAAGCAGGTTTGGTGCATGTTGCTGGTACTGGTGGTGCTGCTGCTGTTGGTGTTCTGTGCTGATCGTAGAACTAGGTTGCAGAAGCATTCTGTTGCGGTCGACGTCCTTCGGCAACGACGATCGACGTCGTTATCGAAGCGAGCGAAGGAATAGCTGAAAGTACAGCATACGAATGAGGAAAATTAAAAGAAACCAAATTAGATCTAGATGCAAAAAATACAACACCAATAGTGTAATGCGTTTAATTAAATGCAATAATCCGTTTATTGAGGAGGCTATATCAACTGTTTAATATCGTAGCCATTAACGAAACAAGAAATTTGTATCTATATTTTCTTTAATTCTAATTATGTATTATGACTGGTGTAGCCATTTGCAAATATTTGCGCAAATGTTTCATCTTTGTCATTTATACATCAAACCGACACTGAAGTCATTCAAACGTCACAGAACCTATGCATTCGTTTAACATTGGAAACATTTCAAAATTTTGAAGCATTCAAGCATCATCATATTTTGCCATTGTTCCAATAGAGCTTATCAGTTATCGTCAAGGAACACCTTGTCACTTAGAGTTTTCCTCGTTGCTCATCCACGATGTGGAATAACACCCGACTGAACTAATCGTTGCAGTGCAATCAGCACAGAGTCAGTTACAGAGTCACACATCCTCTAAGAATAGTTAAAGATACAATGTGGCCGGATTGAAAATTGAATGTAGCAGTAGTGTCGCAAGATGATGCGAACATTCTACGAAATGCTAACCATCTTCCGGTATTCTCTACGTTTGAATCGTGCTCGCAGAAGAGAAATGTTTATGACAATCATAGCTGCTACGTCTTCATACCGTTTCGTCAACCCTTTGCTGATCCTTTCACATTGCGATAGACGAGAGTAACTAATATGTTGAGTGCAAAAACATGCTTCTAGTTTAAGATATTTTCTTTCGTTCTTTTAAGACTTTTAAGATGTTTTTTTTCTATAAATAAAGGATGAAAATGACAAGCTATGCTAGCAATAATCCTACCGAATGTAGAAAAAAAAAGATCCCCATCAATCAGTTGTCACTAACCCTTGATGGATAATGCATGTGCACATTCATTATTTTTTTTATAATTTATGTAGTGTACTATATATTGTAGAAGCACAATTAAAATCCAAGTCGCATGGCACATAAAACATGCACTTTAATGATATCCCGAAGTTTTTAAACCCCATCGAAAACACAAGCATTTTCAACTCCTAGCGTCACTTGTTTTAGAAAGGCGACGTGCATAGCACAAATAAATTATGGTTGGGCGTTGATGACGAAGACATAAATAGTGAAATGTAGATTCTTCAAGAAACGGTAAAAAGGATCTGTACGTACGAAACGGAAGCATGAGGCTAGGATCTGAGAAATGTCTGTCTTATAATTGAATTCAGGCGCATACTAGACGGACAAGCACGCCTTACACTACGCCATTCTGCATCGTCTGCTACCCATACCTAACGAGCGAACGAAGACTTTTTTTTGCTTAATGGTCGTATCTTGAACTACATCCGTAAACTTCCGAGTGTCCAGCGTTTCCTAGCGCGGACGCGTCTGTGTGTATGCGAGCATAAGAAGGAAAGGATTTGCTACACCCATCCACCTCCAAAGCGACAGGACGGGCCAAGCAATTGAGTTTTGTGCAACAGCTGCGTTTCAAAGCCACTGTCAGTCACACTCACGCCACACGCAGAAACACGATGCAATTGGGTTAGTGCAGCTCGTTCACGTTGGTGATAGATGAGTTTCAACCTTCTGTATTGTGCTTTTGTGTTTAATGCTTTTAGAAGAAATATGGGAAACGTTGCGCTCACTGCGAAAATGAGCGATTGTTTCGGACCATTTGCCAGCCCATTTTTACCATTCCACCCACGGAAAGCTTGTTTTCATGGCAAACCGCAACTAGCGGTGGGTGTATTGTTAGATATGGCCAGAAAAGTTTGTAAAATAAATGAGAAACTTAAATTTTAGTATTCAGCGTTGTAAGTGTTTGAAGCAATGTTCGTAACAATGCTATTAAAATTAGGTTTTGCTATTATATATTTTTTTCTATTATATTATATTTTGCAATATTACTACCCCTACTATTGGAACTAGCACAACTATTGGTACACTTACCCTAACAAGAAGAAGAACGAAAGAATCGCGATTCACGGTTCGTTCTTTTTCAAAAAGAACTGGGTCGTTATAGTTCACCAAAAAGAACCATTTTGCCCATCTCCAGTCCCAACCCCGGGGCGGATGGTGGCGCTTGGTAAAACAGAAAAGGGATGGGTTAGTCCAGGTCTCTGGGCTACTTGAACATCGGGTGGACTACATGACGTCAAACTAAGCTGTCACGAGGCCCTCTAGAGGTATATTGGAAGCTTGAGCGCAAGGCCAGTCACCCTGTTTCAAGTATCATAGTGACTACAGTGACCGGTTAAATCCGAGATCATCGGCTTCAGAGCTATTATTGGGGTAGATCACGGTCTAAGCCAGTTTTTTGTATGCGTTTTGACGTTTCCAGGCTTATCCGCTTACAGCTCGCCATACAAATGGCAAGCCAAGTTAAGCCTAGGAAAGAAGGATTAGATTGGTTTCTCAATGAAAGTACCCAAGTACTTAAAACCCAAACTCGACAAATGTCAAAACAAAGAATTTTGCTAGCTGGCCTGAGCCAGGTTAGGCCAAGTTTCCCGTGTGCGAAAAAGGTAAACAATTTTTTTTAACGAAAAGAACTGAAAAAGGATTATTTTGATAATCAGACTTGTATATTATTTCAAATACATTGAAATTAAAATCAAATTACTAAACTTAAATCGATTTTTCTCAAATTTTAGTTTCACAAAAATGATCCCTTGTGTCATTCTTTATGTCAAAATGCTATGTCCTTTACGAATCTGTACAGAATGATACCGCCCGGTACCTGGATTATTTGACAGATACAGGCTTAAAGCTTAAGCTTTCTAACTTTTGTGATGATCTACCCCAATGACAGGCTATGCACCCTGCGCATGCGAGGCAGATTCTTCGACATCAGATTTATTAACATTAACTCCCCTACTGAAGACAAGGACGAAGAGAAAAAGGACTTGGTGTTCTGCTGCCGCCTCGCAAAAAACTTTGACCAGTGTCTCAGGCATGACCTTAAAATCATCCTGTGGACTTCAATGCTAAAATCATTAGGGAACCAATGTCCCGCCAATACATTGGCAGTCACAGTCTACATGAGCACAGTAACAACGATGATAGTAGATTGATTCATTTTGCAACAGTAAATAATCTGGTTGATGGAAGTACCAAATTCGTGCGTCGGGATATCCACAAAGCCACATGGGTATCCCCAGGATAGAGCCACCAATAATCAGATCGACCACGTGTTGATAAGCTGCCGAAGACAATCGAGCCTGTTAAATGTCAGAACATATCGAGGTGCCAACATCGATTCCGATCATTACTTGGTTGGCCTAGTGATACGTTGCAGAAACCCTCGCCCCCGCGCCAATGAAGGTGAAGTAAACAGGCATTCGACTCAACACGGACTCTCTATAGAAATGTATAGTGCAACAGGCATTCGTAACCAATCAGTTACCAATCAGAGATCCTCTTGCGATGGGTATTTTGATGAATTATTTTGTTTTATTTTTTTCAGTATTTTGATGATTTATTAAACGATCAGTTCAACGAACAGCTAGAGGGTCCTCTAGCAGGTGATATCATGCTACTGCCACCTAGTAACGACGCAACCTGAAAGGCCAACCGTTGGCTCCAGAATAATAATCTACCAGGCAGCGGCGGAATAGTAGCCGAACTGATCAAAAAATGGAGATGCAGCACTAGAAAACGAAATTCATCGAATTATTATCGATGCCTTGTGATTGGAATCTTGGTATCATCTACCCCATATACAAGAAGGGAGATAAGCAAGAGTGCAGCAGTTACAGGGGTATTACGGTGTTGAATACCGTTTACAAAATATTTTCCCTATTATTATTACGACAAGATCGTCTTGTCCCTGTCTTGACTTGTAATATTCGTTGAAAAGGTAGTTGGAAACTATTAGAGAGGATTCCGAAATGAAAAATCAACCACTGATCAGATACACTCCTACATTCTTTCCATCTCTTCATCGACTTCGAGGCCGCATACAGCATAGCCAGGGTAAAAGTTGGAGATGGGCTAGCTTGTCTACTCTTCAACCTAGCGCTAGAGAAGGCAATCTACGACTCGGAGGTGGGAAACTTCAGGGACCATGTGCTATAAGTCAGTCCTGATCCTGGCATACGCCATAGACATAATTGATTTACGGCTTTCCTACGTAACAGATGCTTACAGAAGGATTCAGGAGGTGGCAGAAAAGATCCGGTAGGAGATTAACTAGGCAAAAACCCAGTTGATGGTGGCACCATCAACAACCCTACCAACAAATCTTAACTCACGCAGAACAGATCGGTGAGCACACTTTCAAACGCATCCAGAGTTTCACCTATTTTGGGTAAAGGTCAGCACCGACTACGACATTGATGTTCAGTTACGCACTAGGGCGCTGGCTGCCAACCGGTCATACTACAGTCTGAGGAAGCTTCTCCACTCAAAACACCTGTTGCGACGAACGAAGCTGTGACAATATAGAACCTATATAATTCCAGTACTCACATACGCCTCTGAGACACGGACTTTGTCCAAATCTGACGAAACCCTCTTAGCCGCGTTCGAGATGAAGATGCTCAGAAGGATTTTTGGCCCCGTATGTGTGGAAGGACAATGGAGGAGCCGCTACAATGACGAGCTCTATGAGCTGTCCGAAGAACTCACTGTCGTACAGCGGTTTATACTCGCCAGGCTCCGGTGGGATGGTCACATTATGAGAATGACACCAGACGACCCAACCCGTAAAGTCCTTTAAGTCGTCCACGTGGACAAAGGAGCCGTGGTAGGAACAAATGATGGCGTTGATGCGTCCGCCAGAAAGTCCGGGATAATTAATTGACAGACGAAGGCGCTCGACCGTGAGCGGTTTCCTTTCCGAACTCCTGCAGCAGGCCAAAAATGCGAAGTGGTTGTAGCACCGGATTAGTCAAATCAATAGTTTTTTTATAGTTTTAGTGTAGACCTAGTTGTTTATCTCTTTTTTCTCTATGTATTCGCTATATAAATGTAATGTAATGTGTTATCTCTTCTCTATGTAAATAATTAACGGGTTTTTTTTTTATAATACGTCTCATAAAACACAAATTGCTTTGATATATTATTGTAAAAATCAGGTAGTTTAGCTAGTTTTGACAACAATGTGGAAAGTAGCAATCGAACCCATTGTTTTATTGTTTAACCAGTGAATAAACTTCACTCTAATGATAATTCAAGCTTTCACGTTAATGCAACATCGATTTGACTTTTTGTTCAACAAATTTATTGCAGTTGTTTGCCATTTACATTAGCATGTCGGAGGATTTTCATCTGTGACTTTGCGCTACTTTAACTAAAAATCGTTGATTTTTTTAAAAACTTTGTAGATCCGCTAACTTATATTTAAACTACTTTACACAATCAATTGATTTATTTTAGTAATATCGTAAATACATGATGTTGGTAAAATGTTTGCCGAAATAAATAAGCTCTGTGTAAGTACGATTATTTCACTGCAGATATTGGTATTTTCAAACGATTCACAAAACATTATTTACCCTTGGGCTAAACATTGCCCACGAGGGAGCAGCAAAACTTTGTCTCCTAACAACGTGTATCACTTAACATTTTGTAGCTTCGAAGGCTCCCATCGCGACGACGGGATGACATTCAATTAAAGCATCTTACGCTGAAGCAAGGGGCCAGGTGTTTTTCGGAGTTCATGGTGTTTTTTTTTTCGCAAAAAGTTTTCCTGCCCATCCTACAGATAAGTCACGCCACTGAATGTGCGATCCTATTAATAAATGTTTCCCGGCTATGACCGTCGTGGTGGCGATAGTGACGAGAGAGAGAGAGAAAGAGAGAGAGAGAGCATGCACATATATATATATATATATATACATCTGAACGACGAAAGCTTTTCCCGACATGACATTGTTTAGCTCAACTTCCGCCTAACAGATGAGTGGCCTGGACAGGCGGCTGCCGATGTGGTAGAGGGTGAAAAAAAGTTTTACAGAAATTCCACCCGCAACCGAGAGTTGGCGATGACGGCGGCCGTCGAAAATTCGACAGTGGGATTTAGCATCCTATCTACCGAAACGATGAAGCTGCCTGAAAGCCGCACATCATCTCGGCGACGCGTACAGTCCTGCGTTTCCTCCCAAGGAGCATATCAAACCAAATAGTGGCACGGTCCAAACACCATCGTTTAGAATGCTATCGAGCGGAAGGGGCAAGCGACCTGCTGAACACGAAGCCATCGAAAACTTCGCGTTAGGATATTAATTCACCATAGCAAACAACTAGCGAAGAACTCAAAAGTTTGTTCGTTTTGCTAAGAATTTTAAGTTCGCAATTGTGTGACAGTGTGGAAGTCGATCATGTCCTCCGATGTAGCTTCACAACGTGCTTCACGCACGTGTGAGGCTTTTGCGAAAAGCGAATAAAACGCCATTTTAACGGCCTGTTCCAACGCTTCCACACAGCGTGAATTTTCCACATTTTCCCATCGAAAATATCTCTATCTGTGGACGGAACGTAGTTTGGTGTGCATGCATGGGTAAGAAGTTCATTGGGTAGGTATTAATGTGCTCTTTCACAGTCTGCAATGTATAGCATTGGAATCTAAAAAAAAGAAGAATGAAGAATGTTTCCCCACCACATGTCGTTTTAAAATGAAGATGTATAGCTATACAGCTGCAGGGAAGAAAGCTTATCTACCAAGGCATTTTTCTGAATCTGAAAGTATTTGCGTGAATTATGTTTGCGTACGTAATTCGAAGCACGGAAAACCGTTCTCTCTTTCCCTAACATTGAAAATTCACGGAAATATGACAAAGTTAAGCATTACATCAAGAAAATATACCTCGTTTGTGTAAATTAGCATAATGTGCTGCTAGCTTTATATATGAGTTGGCAGTTTTGGTTTACCGAAAGATCTACAAATTTTACTACTACTTTTTTATCTTGTGTCACATTTATTGTATTGGCTATCCGCGCATAATGAAACATATAAATTCCCCTTTACAAATACTGGAATACTGATTACAACGAGACCTTCTGAAATGAAAAAAAAATACCAAATTTTGTACAATGCCTTTTCACACGAATATCAGTTTTGAACGAACGGAATAATCATTTATTTGTTGATTGGAAAATATTATAGATAATTTAACTGATAAAATGTGTTCTTTCCAGCGTAAACTCAACTTTAGACTTGTGAAAAAAAAACAAAAATTAAGGCTTTTTTATATGTGCAGAACAACCAGGCATGTCAAGCCAGGTATTGCTTAACATTATTGGCAATTTCATCTAAGTCCCAATTTCCGTTGATTGAGAAAATTAAAACCTATTATTAGAAATCTTAAAGACCACTCGCCTCAAAGTGATCTTTAAGATTTCTAATAATGACAAAAATGATAAGTTACATTTATTGGACGAAAGGAGCTGTGGCGAGACTATCGAGTCTTATCCTATAGAGCTTAACTCGTTAAATAAACACGGGGTAAAATTTTGTTGTTAAGACATTAAAATATTCTTATTAAAATATACTATAATACGGCTATCTTACGTTTCATTTCAATTTTAACTGACCCACTAAAGGACACCAGATTTACTGTCAACTCACATGTTTTACTTTTCAACCATCAATTGCTAAGTTATACCGCAGTTACAGTGATGTGCGGGCAACATTCCTTTTTCACCGACTGGCGCTCTAAATTCCACGGTCGTATACAGAGTAGGGTGCACAATATGAATGAAGCAAAAATTCCGCTCGGATCAAATGTCAACAACCGTACGCTTTCGAAATCGTGCAAAGCCGGCGAAAGAGCGGACATGATGTGCCAGCACGTTTTCGGCACGGTACAAGCCAGCTAATCCCAACATCGTAATCTTCTGATCCCATCATCGTGCCGTTTGGACGGAAGCTTTCTTGATCCCTTGGTGCCGACGGATACCAACGCAATCCTCTGTGATTGGAGGCACAAAAGCAGGAAAAAAAGTTCTCCAAACGAATTCAAAGCAAACTTCCAACCCGTTCTAGCAATAGTAGGCGCATCGATAGCTAATACTACTTACTATCCTATTGCACTACAGGAACCATTTTAAACCAATATTTTTTACTTTGCTATTTTTAAGCATCACCAATGCGGAAGTATTGAATGCGTTCCGGATACGATTGTAGCTACGATTTTTCATTGGACTGAATATGTGGGACGTCTGGGGAATATGTGGGATAACCATAATCTAGACATGTGTTATTGTTGATCATGATAAAAAGAAAGGATTCAATTTTTGATATTAAATATTAACATAATAATCGTTGCTTACGCATATAATCCTGTCAAGTTATACTTCATTTTGCATTAAGACTTACAGTAGAGTACAACAAAGCAAGTAACCCAAACTATTTTTGAGTGATATCGACGCGGTAAAACTCTACAAATATTTAAAAAAACATTTTATAAAGGATCAATGCTTCATCTTGCCGTAAAACGTCTTAAACCAATACAGTCAAATTATTTGAAATTAAAAAAAAAAACGTTTGACGCAGACATGCTTCGTTGAGCGATTTGTAAATACCACCACAAGAAATTTCCCTCATCTTACAATCTTGTAAGCACTTTACTGAAATAAATCACATAGCTTCTAATGACAACGTCAGATTGTTTAGCTAACCATGCGGAAAAGAAAAATCACCTTCGCCTTACTTCATCAACATTCCATTCATTCTGGCCGACTTTAGCAACCGTGGCCAAAGTGTAGTATTGCAACAGGAAAACTTCTTCCCTTTTCCAGTCATCAGTTTAAGTTCCTTTAGGCGTTTTGAAATGACAACGCAACATTAGTTAATTAATGAAACAAAATTTTGTGGATTTTGTGTAAACTTACCATAAAGAAAGCTGAACCAAACCAAACGCCTTAACAAGAAGTCACTTTTGAAATTAGAGTGATGTTAAATAAAACAACGAATAACACAAGATATACATAATCAACATATTGAAACAACAGTCAAAATAAAGTAATCATAATAAACATCACAAGCATCAAGAAAAGATTCTATTCTCGGTACTCGACGAAGTATAATTATAACGTTTGGAAAAATAATACAAAATCATCCGGTTGCAGAAAACCTTCTTTGCCAGATGCTGTTAAAAGTACGACTTAAAAGTTGACTAAATATGAGCATAACAACATTTCGTCACAGCTTGCTAAGAGACATGGGAAAACTGACAAAGCTCATAAGCTGAAGCAGAAGTACACGGTACAGCATCAAAGCAAATGTCTCAAGGATCCAAGGACAACCGTGATTGTGGCTTTCATCACGCTCATTAGCATCTCCATATGAATTCATGATTGGAATGCAACGATGTTCCAACATTGGCCTGGATCACACGTTAAGCTAGTTTTTTTTGTATGCATTTTTATGGTTCCTGGCACATTCGTAGCCAGTTCCCTGTGCAAATTGGCAAGCCAAGTAGACCTAAGAAAAAAGGGTTAGATTGACCAAGAGGGCACGACAAATGTCAAAACAAAGCAACATATTTCCCGTATGCAAAATGCAATGAGTTTGAATATAATGTTTTGATTTCTGATTCTGATTTGTCATGTTTATATACATTTTATAGACATATAATGCATCGGGTTAAATTTTTGGTTTAACGTTTGACAGATTTGAACACAACAATGTATGGTTCAGCACATATTTTGTTGCTCAACCATCGGTAAATCGAATTCAACTTCCTATTTTACTAACAATTCTGACCTATTATTGCCTTAGAAATGATTATCATTATGCAACTAACACCGCGTGTATTTACTTCTACCCCACACACAACAGTATGAATCTGTTGAAAACGGAAAATCACGTTCCCAGTTTCCAATTCTATAGAAATCTATTCCTCTTCCTATTCCTATGACCCTTCATGAGAGGGGTCCCGGTTTCCGTCAGAACATTCAAACGACTTAGACCCGGTGTTCATTCGCATCTGTCGTCAAGTGGGACACGTCGCCCTTACCCCATAGGGCTAAATTTAGCAGCAAACTTCATGACGTATATGAAAAACCCGAAACACTTCTCGTCTATCTTTTTTACTGCTCGTAGAATTCCCATTCTCCCAGTTCTTGTCTATCGTATCTAATGATATCTGTTCTAATTTAACCACTACTACTCACGCAGCATGCAACTGAGACATATGGTTCCGGAGCGAGTCACTCCTTCTCGTTATACATAACAAGGCTCAGGTCAGGTCAGAACTATGAAGTTTCTATTAAAATTCCATTGCATGATTGCGTTGAAGTAACATTTACACCAGTCGACACAAATTTTCAATGCTTAGTCGGTCAGTGGGTGACAAATACCAAAACACTTCGATACTTAGGACGCCCTCCGTTAAAAACTAATTTCATTGCTACTAATTACACCAACAATTGGACTTCTTTCTAGTTTTATCACACCTCGACTGTGTAGAAATTAATGTATTATTGTATCATTATAATAAAAATTCCTGACCTCTTTGAATTACATCAAGTACTTGATTCTATTCTTACTTACATATTTCTTATCAATTATCTTTCACTCGCGCTAATGCCGTTTTGTTGCGTAAATTCAAACAAAAAACCAGAACGAAACAGCAAATGATAAGACATGCTTGATCTACCCCTAGCTGTAACAGATTTACTATCGAAAACCCCCTATCGAAACGATTTACAGCACAAACAGCCCGTTCCGAACATGGGAAAATAAGGCGCGATCACAAGTGTGAATCGAGATGATCTTGTACGATCACCGGTATGATATACGATACGATACGATACGATATGATCACCGGCAAAGTATAAACATCGAAGACAGAAAAAGGCAATCTAAGTATCATAATGATATTTAAGAACGTCAGCGATACGTCTATCGTAGCTAATAACGACACCCCTGCATCATTGCCGGTATACCTTCATCTTGGCGGTGGTTAAAGAATCGGAAGTAATATTCAAGTGCTGCAACTTCCACCGCTTTGATTTTTTTCCATTTTTCTATATGCCCTTCTTCGATGACATCCATCCAGTTTCTCGCTGCGCTACTTATCAAAAAATGGTATTTTCCGAATCCAGACTCAGCAAGCACTTACATACATCGTAATGCTATGGTTCTTCCGATAAGAGACCCCACCCGGTAACCAGTAAAGTAACATACATTCTTGATGTTAAGGTCCGTAGAACGGGAAGGATAAAGTGAGTGAAAAGTGTGTCAAACACAGCGTTCGGGGCGACATTCGAGAAGTGACGTTCCCGGTTAACATGAGTGGCCATTTATGTAACACACTAGATCACGGGCGCACGTGGAAGAAGTAGGACGCGTGGTAACTCGGAACCCACACAGAACCGGTTTCCATTACATTATTGTGAATCGGAGAAAAGAAGAGCGGAATAATACTAGAGATACGAGCACGTGAAGGAGTGGGAAGAATGCTGTACACGGCTATAGTGAGGGAACCGTCGGATCTGTTTCCCGGGTTTCATTTCAATCGTGCCACGCTCCACATTTAGCCAACCTTGGCTTTGGAGTCTTTCGATGGGTTGTTTCGACCAGAGAACTACATTCAGCAATCCAATAATCTCGGCTGGCATAACCAATACCACAATCCCATTGCTTTCACGGTTTTTTGAAACCTTATAATCCGAATGGCGAATGGTTTGCTCGTGTAATTTTTACCCACCCGTACATGTTTTTCGCAGAATGAGATTCTACAGTAGCAAAAGAAAGTTAGACATGGTGAGAAGCACGTCACAAATGGCAGCTTGTGTTGTTCAAACATATACTCTGAGCGTACACTGAACAGATATATTGTAACATGTCTACTGTCCGCTAAACCGCCTTCAAACAGTATGGGTAGAACGGGACACTTCTCATTCCTTGTAACAGTTACCCCTGCCGAGTTGGTCACTTTGAATCCACGCAACTGTCACCTACCTAGTTGGCATCGCACGGCAGCTGATGATGACAGAGGGTGTTAGAAATTAATAAAAAAACATAAACGTCAAATTGGAAAGTAATGGACGGGAAAAGCAAGCCGTCAGTGGTAACTGATTTCAAAACGCATGAAACGATGGGAAAAAGCTACTCCGGGAGAATCGCAAATATGTTGTGAATGAACGAAACGTGTGAAGTTATGTTTTTTTTTCTGCTGCTACTGTCACACTGATTATACTCTCACCCTCTTCATGTCCAGTTTCGTTTCATTTAGGCATCAAAATGACAACCCGTTGAACGGGACAAACCAATAGGTATGGCTTCAACCGTTGGTGATGGTGCGTGTCAATCATGCGGACACGAACATTGTGAGGTTCCCAGGTTGGCTGGATTGTCGCAAGTCAAGAGAATAATTATCCATTAAATTTGTTAGCTTTTCGCTCGACTGATTGACACTGATGTCAGAGTTTTTTTAACTTGAAAACTTTTTCAAGCAACGTTGGGAAACGGTGCACAAATGTCGTTGATATAATTCTGCGTTCGGATCGATTAACCCAGCGGTCTGCACATTTTTCAGCCCAGAGACAACATAGGTTGAAACTACCTTAGCTGGGGGCCAATTGCTCAGAAACATGCCGATCATTTACACAGATATTTGGTTTGGCGCCAGATTTGGCCGCACTGTAGGATCTCGAGGAAAATAACATTTCAAGGAATCGAAAATATTTTAACTAAGAATAAAATTATGAAAAACAACCATTAGAATTAGTATTGCACAACCTTCGAAGAAAATAAAGAAAACTTAAAAACTATAAAAATTTAATTTTTATTATTTAGATTTCTCCAAATTCCAAATTCCAAATTCTCAAATTAAAATCATGTTCTAGACCTCCATTCAAGGTGATTCCAGAATGGATTATTAAACTTCCTGCCATTTCGATGAAGATTTCATACGCTATTTAAGTAGTGGGTTAAAATATTAATCATGCGGTAAAAAGCATTTGGGGTAGTTCAAAGAAATCATAATCTAAAAACCGAAGTTCTGTTGATCAGAGAGAGCTACCCTTTTTTGACATTACGATACAAAGCTCAGTCAAGAGTGCCAACCAACTGTTTAAAGGGCATAACTGGAATTAGGATAATTCTGTTTTTACTTGGTTTACCGACCTACTAGGCAAGTATAATAACTTCTTATATTTGAAACATTATGTTTGGAATGCGAATGTCTTCAAGAATTTGAGCTTAAATATCGATGAGCCGCAAGACCATGACATAACCAAGACCATGTCAAAATTGATCAAACGAATGGTGCGGTAACCATACACGCTACCTACTCAACTTTACAAAGATGATAACACCTTGCAAAAAAATAAGCTTAGAAAATGAAAATATGGTAATACGGCAGAAGCTGTCATATTGGAAATTAAATAAATAAAATGAAAATGCATCGTTTGAATGAGTTTTAACCCAGACACATTTCACCAGACGCCGGACATGTTTATATAATAAAATGGTTGCTGTGCTAGGTTAAACAGTAAATCACTAAGCTGTCATGTTGTCCGTTGGTTGGAGAGACTCTATAAATTTAAAAATACATACGTTTTCATTTCAATGTTGCCGTGATGAAGCTAGAATCTTAAAAACCACAAAAACACCAACCGTAAACTTTCTGGCAAACGGTTGAACCGTTTCATCACCCTCCTCAAAAATCGCCTCGTAAAGGTACCCATTCGTTATTGATGTGAAACAGCTGACATTCTCGTACCTGGAAAGATGGGAACGCAGATAAAATGGCGTATTAGAATTTGTATTTTGTGTAGAACCAAAACGCAGCAAATCATAAATCAAAACGCATTTCCTAACAGGCTTTATCCCGTGTATGGAAGGGGATACGGAAGCGTTCACCAGGGTCAGAGTGAACAACAGCATCAAAGGGTTGACGCACTACTGGGCGAGGATGGGTTGCAAGACACGAACACCCGTCCAAAATTCCCAACGTCGCCTGTATCACTGGCAACATGATAACGACCAATTAGTCCTACACTGGCCTGAAAAATAAAACAACGAACAAACTGCCGCATCAATACAACGGCCTGGACACGGTACCAGATTTAGAGTGTCTTCGGTGCGTTACCATACCACCGACAAACGGTATAAGTTGACGCGACCAGAATTGCTATATCGACGGCAACATAGACAGCAACTGGGACGACACAACGAATAGCCACCAGTTCACCCTGAGTGCAGCACCTTGTTAATAGCGACAGACTGGATGATCTTCTGCCCGATATTAACTGGAACAAATGTAAACACGTTTCGATGTTAGAGATGTCTCTTTCTACCAGATTAACATGAAAATAGAGATTTCCCGTCAAATATTCCGAATTTCCTTCCCACCTCTTTAACAGGAGTATCCTAACTCGTGTTTCAACATTTCCAACAAAAAATACACCCTTTTGTCGCTCTACATTGAGTCGAATTTGAAATTCAATCCTGAGGTTGTTTCATCCACTTGACCAGTATGACCAGGTGATTCTCAGTTTAATCGACAATGGTTTCACGAAAGCCATGGATGTCCGCCTGTGATAAGCACACTTTCAACATTTAACAAGCGACCTTTGCTCCTTCGTCAATATTGCCGTTGTACTGTGGCGGTGTACATCTTGACAAATAATGGACTTTTGATCATTATTTGAAATCTCTGACAGCTTACAACTGCGACACGCTATGTATGTTACACTTTCGTAGAACAATGTGCGAATATGACCGTGTAATGTGGGCCAATAAATCTAATATCTATTGAAGCACTGCGAACCGCGCGGATAGCAATTGGTTTGTTGTTGAAAATAATGTTTTTTTTTTCGTTCATAATTTGAACATATTTGACGAACCGTAAGTAATCGCGTATTAACACAGAACACTACAAACCTTCTTCGTTTTTTTATTTTGTTTTTCAATAAATAATTCTTTTTGTTGTAAGACGCCCCATTTCAGTCAGTGTACTTGCATTATATCAGGACAAAGCATCTACTTATCTTTTAATACTTATGTGCTTCGAATTCCAACCAACAAGCTTTAAGCAACAATAACCTAAAGATTCAAATTCGTTTTTATTCTTATCTAACATTAAATTCAAAATTTCTAAGGAGGTCAAAGACAAACATTGTTAAAATTGAAATTTATCTTTAGCGTTGAAAAAAACTGCTTCACTTACTATTTCAGTTTACTGAAACACTGGTTTAGGATTGAGGAACTATCAAAATTGGCTCTAAATGCACACTTTTATTCACGTCACTTTGACCAATTGATTAATTATTTCGAATGCACCTTTATCTTGCCCCATATCCCACTAGCAGGCGCCACCACAAGGCACTAGACAACCATTTATCAATCCACCCACTAGCTACGGCGGATCATTGGCCAAAAGGTAAGCAAATTCGAGCATAAATCTTTCCTCAAACAAAACGAGAACATCCGCGGGAAACGATCCAGCAAAATATTACAAAAAAAAACTAAGTTGCTGGTTCACAAAGCCAATCGATCGATAGGAACAAAATAGTTAACAAAAGAGATCTCTCTATATATGAACCGTTGCGATATAGTGGAGTTCATTGGTCACCGGGAGGACGGAACCATTCCCAGTTCGTCCCACACTTACGGGCGTTTGTTTGTGATTCGATTCATTCCATTCCTCCCGCTGAAAAGATATCGGAAATCGTAAGCAGAATGCTCATCGATCACGTCATCGCCGTCAAGTTCTCGGAGCTCGTAACGCATTTCATTTTCATTCACTCCAGCGACCCTTTTCATGTTTTACCCGACCGCTCCTATCGCCTTTGCTAGTAGTAGTACCCTTCATCCATCTTGCCAGCGGTAAACGAGTCGACGTTACTGTTCGAATCGTTACCACGTTCGAGTTACCATTGAGGGGACGATTAATCAATGAGCGCTGAGGAAATCGCCGCTGGGACCCCGGTAAGTCACGTTTTCCGGTTTTCCTAACCAAACTATGCTAGGGACGCAAACATCGTTCAACATTGGCTTAACATGCGTGTGTATGTTTAAGCTTATATATTTCGCTTTCATTCTACTACTTGATGCGGGAATTAATGCGTTTGTTGTCGTTCATCAAATTTCAAACCCTGGAGAAAACCCATCCGTCACCCATGCCAAAGGGCCTGCTAAGTGGGTAAAACAGAAGCAAAGAAAGCTTCTTTTTTTCTACGGCCGTTCAATATGTTTGCTGTGGAACGTGTATGCTTCGGAGAGAGACCGATGGTAGTCATCATTGCCGCATTCCATCAAAAATACGCTCAAAGCCGTTCGATTGGAAGGTTTGTTTGGTAATTGCCATATGTCTTTTGATATCAATACACGGTTAGTGAATCAATATCAAATACAGCATGTAACCAATTCCTTCCATGCCTTTTTGTTCCTTCAAAACCTTTTACAAACTGACAAATTAGAACAAAACAAGACAAGGATACAAGACATCTTAGACAAGAATTATTTATTTGTATTTTGTGTCAAAAACTTAAAAATTGTTTCAACAAATGAGTTAAGTTATTTTTTAACTTTTTTACAACATTGCATAATTACGATGTTTGCATCAATTCGATTTGCAGCAAAAGTATGCAAAACATCCACATCCGAATATATGCAATGATCCAACCATTGCAGCAAGAAGCAGCGCTGGAGCGATGACCGGTGATGCTGGGTTGACGACCGAGGATCGAATGAATATAAGCACGTGCCGGCGCTCATTCGGGCCTCTTTTTTGACTAGCAAAAACACAAGTGAATTTATTAACCCTGATGTACCTACGAGAAAGGCTACCAAATAAACGTGTTAAAAGGACTTGTGGTGTCGAAGGAGCGTATTGAAATCGAACATTCGAAAGGTCTGTTGCGGTAACGCAACAGATAACGAAAAATATATTTCTACACATCAAACATCCAACTTTAATATGTATAACATCTAATAGAGTTCTCACTACAACCACTACATCACTACAACCAATAGTGAATGATACATATACTATCTCTATGCATTTATTCTGGCTGTTATATGATAATACTAGTATGATTACCGAGTTCTCCCGGGATAAGGTGCATCCTTAGGATGCTAGGAAGGAAATGCTATAAGCTGGCTAGCTTAAAAATGTTAGCTAATAAGGAAAGCTCAACGTAAGCAGGACTGATTATCCAGGCACAGATAGATAAAATTAAAGACAGCCAGCAATGACAGGCCTTAATCTATTACGGTTGATGTACTAATAAAAAGAAAAATTAAGGATAGTTCATACGATACACTGTCCGATACCTGCCCGTTCTTTCGTTATAAAAAAATATGTTTAATGAAGCAATAAGACATTGTGCTTTTAGCATTCAGCAATAGCATTTGAATAGAAACACAAACAAAAATTTGCAGCATTTGAATAGAAACACATACAGCAACGAAAATCTATTTGCTGTATTGGTTAAAAAAATATTCACCTGCTGGATTATAAGTATTCCTTCCAGATCCTTATGCATCATGAAGAGCGACTTATCTGCAAAATAGTTCATGAATAGGGGAGCATTTCAGCAACCATCTTTTGCGATTTAGCAGCATTTTATCTCTTTTCTTGTGCCGCGTTGAGGAAAAAGCTCGAAAAGAAAATGCTCCAAACCGTGCAAAAGAAGCATTTCGATTGTTTACCCCTTTTGCAGAAAACATTTGCATAATATATAGTATCTTCGGCATTGTCAATGAATTTCTACGCAAACAAACGAAACAATTCGGCAAGATTCCACTGCATCGATTTTATCTTAAGATCACTTTGAATTGTATGGTAACTTCTTTGAAAAAATCCGGAAAAGAATTGTTTGTGCTGTGCTAGGCAATTTGCTTTTTTTGTGTGCCTCAATTCCGGTCCGTAAGATTATTATTGTTTTTGGCAAGGTGACAAATACCAAGCCATGAAAATTTGACTATTTTGGAACCGTGCTGGTATTTCTTGCCGAATCTGGGTGTATCGAAGCAACTGTTTTGTGAATATGAATACCACATATGAATATAAGGTAGTGAATATGAATATTTCAATATGAAGCAGACATGTCAAACATACGACCAGCCGGATACGGCTGATATCTCCACTGGTAAATAAAAACGCCAGCTATATATCAAAACTTGGATAATAAGTCAAATAATATCATAAATCTCCATGTTTCATTATCAAGTGCTACGAGAACATTGAGATATATGAACACCCGATATATGTGAATACCGTCTCCGTGAAAAACAAAAACGATATGAAAATATTACATGTGATGCGACGTATCAATTCACATCAATTGTTAACGGTCGGACTGAAATTACGGAAGCAGAATGGATTTAAGACGATGTGTCTTGCATTAAACTCGAATTTAATAGTGATACATAGAAACAATAGAATCATCGTACAATTGACCGACCATATTGTTCACATTTTTTAATTATACAAAAACCTTGTAAACCAGCGGATTCGGAGTTTTTGGAAATTTAGAAGGAAGTTCACCCGCTCGGTAATTAAAAATGGGCATGATAGATTCACAAGTGGACACCCGGATGGTAGATGGTAGTAGTCTATCTCTCATACCTCATCCATTTAATTAGATAATTTTCGCTAATCTCTAGTATTCGAAATCCCATATACTCTTGGCATGCAACCCGCAAGAACGATTTTATATGAAAGCAGGCCTATAACCCTAAATGAGTTTGACATTACTGCCCTGGAGGGTAAATTTATTAAAGCGAGAAGATATGATAGAAAGAATGAAAATCATTTTACATTTTAAATCTTTGTCACCTCGCCATGCAACGGCAAAGAAAGTTAATATTTTTAACACAGTAATAAATTTGCAGTACATTTATGCATTCTAATGATATGCATGCATGTATACTAACGAGCGCCACCATCGATGCTGGTCTAGATGAATTTTGAGCAAATATCTATTAACAAAAACAAAAACATCAACAAAAAGCATTCATAAAAGGCTGAAGCAGTTATCCACTCGCAAGACCTAAGAACGTGTTAAACTAGATTTTTTTTATTATCGTCAAGCGTAGGAGAGCTTGAGAGCTTAGGAATTGAAAGAGATGCATTAATACAGTTATCTCACAACGCCTACATTTGATGATAAGTCTAAAAGATGATGAAAGAAATGAAACCTTTCTTTTAACATAATCAGTTAAACTCCCTTATCAGATCAAACAATTTATTTAAAAAAATAACAATTTTGCTTGTTATCAAATTGTATTCAAGTAAATATTTCACCCTTTTGTTTGATCAGTCAAAACGATTCCACCTTTGTTCAACTTGTGCTCAACTCATCTAGCGGCTTTGTTCGATACTCAAAAGTTCATCGATTTATTTTTTAATCCATTGTACCAAACCTCTTCAATATCACACAGTGTGCATTTTTTCGCTGCAGTGTCATTCTTGTCTTTTGTTACCGTTCCTTCATAATACCCTCCATAGAATGTACAAAACGAGAAGAGGCAAGTAACAGCACTACCTTTTCGACACCGTTCTGGATGAGCATAATTCATCCGTATACTGTCGTTTGTAATGTCGTGATGGCCGTTTCTTTCGTCGAGAAAGTGGTGGCCTAACATTCCATTCCCTACCGTACAATCTAGACTATCTTTCTCTGTTCATCTTCTACCGAGCTATCAACAAATATGATACAGACGACCGGTTCCCTGTAGCCGCGACTGAAAGATGCAACGGAAAGCATAAAAAATCATGATATCATGCCTCGTTGCAACGTCATCGAACGCAGTCTTCATCGATTGGTGGTAGCAATATGCAATGTAAGGGACGACTGCTCTTCACAAAATAGACATCGACCAAATATAGCTTATCCGCCAATGGCGTCTCTCGTCGCGTAGCTAGCAACGAACGGTTTCTGTGTTTGCACTTTGCCAAAGGCTTGTAGTAAACCGCACAGCACCACACACTTCATTGTTCGCTCGTGGTATCGATTCCGGGTCGATGAAGTATATCTACTCGCTGAAGCTGTTTCGAATAGCAAAGGTCTTATCGGACGCGCGAGCACAGACCAGAAAGTAGTAGAAGTAGCAAAAAAAAAAAGACACACAGAAAACATGCCCATCCGGCTCAACCCTTTATGCATGTTCATGGCCGGTAAGGGAATGTTACCAATTTTGTACACGATCATCACCGTTTCGGCATCTTTCAGATGGTTTCCGATGTCCCGGATGCTCGTTGCATTGACGTTCACTGAACACCACTAATGCATTTGGAAATATGCAGTCCAACCCACTCTTGCCCTAAGGAGATGCAACGGAACACATTCATCCAAACACACACTGTGCATCCAATCAAGCACAGCTGCTCATTGATATCACGCCAGTGTTTCAACCAGCAACCAGGATGGTTCGAGAGATTTTCCGCATCAATTGTACTTGTTTTTCAGGGGGGTTTCAAGAGTGGTACGATACCTTACGTTGAGCCCACACTAAAGGAGCTCAGACCACACCACAAAGCAAAAGAAATATTTTTCCAACATCGTTAAGAATGCTCCATTGGACTAGAAAGAATGATGGCACGTATCAACGCCAAATCCTGTTAGGAAGACCACAGGAAAACTTAATATTACCGATTCTTATTTTGAATTGTTATTTTTAGATAACTACTTTTTTCGCGTCTATATGAGACAGATAGATAGTATTTTCTAATTTGAAACAAAACATTCACTTAATGTACTTTAAGAAGAAGAAAAAACCATAAAATGTAAAACATTTTTGTGGATTAAAATAAAACAATAAATGAGGAGCAAAAAATGAAAACATAATTAAAATAAAACATATTCCGATGTGGGGCGGTCCGGTGGCATGATGGTAGCGGCGCCGGTCTTCACACGAACGGACCGGACCAAAATCCCATCCGGACCAATCCCCCGTAGCAAGGATTGACTATCCGGCTACGTGGTAAAATAAGTCGATACGGCCAGGCCGTTCTAACGAAAAAAAAAAAATATATATTCCGATGTATCTGGTGGCGCACATATTATTATATCATATTATAATTATGCAAAACAAACATTATCACAATCCACGCTTCGCAGTTTGCCTTTAATTCATCACTCCAAATATTACTGTTGCGCTGCATCATCCAACGGAATCCTTTGGGAAATAAGATTTTCAAGATTGCTTCACGGTGTACCCGTCGGGATTTCAACCATTGGCATGAATATTCCATCATTCATTCCCTACAACGAGTCTAAGATGAAATCGACGCTACCAGGGGTATAATAAATGAAAGTGCTTCAGCCTCGTTTTACATGATATTTGTGCAGCTATGCTATGTTGTTGCAATTTCAATTTATGCTAAATTTGTTCTTCAATCTTTTAACAAATGCTTGTTCAATGGAAGTGTAATTATTCTAAATATACAACATTTTCATTCCCTTAAGAGAACTGTCTTAAAAAGTGTTTCAATTAAAGTTTTGAAGATAAAAACCGCAGGAATGGAACGCAATCCATTTGCCCCGACAGATCAAAGAACATAATTTGAAACACGGGTTTAAAAGGGGAAAATTTGACAAAGGTGCTGCCTAACCACTGAGAGCTTTTTGTTAGGAATAGAATGGATTTTGCACAGAACTAAACTAAGTGTTAACCTATGCGGGGCACGGTACAGCCGTTTCAGTTTTCTAGCATTGCAACAATACACGAAACTAAACTGCTAGCCATATACGTCGACGTACTTCAAAGAAACACCATTCCGGGCTGAGTGCCTTATAAATCGACAATAGGGCAAACAGATAGACGTAGAAAGCTTTCCATTGATGCAATAAAAAAAAAGCATTATGCAAAGCAAACCAAAACCAACGTCTTTTTTTGCAAAAATCACAGCAATATTTGTGATGATACATATGTTTCTTTAACAATACGGCCTGGCCGTTCCCCGCGAATGAAAAAAAATATGCTTTTTCGGAATGTGGAAACATGCTTTGTTGTAATAACTCATCATTATAGCATGTATAGCACGAACATATAACAGTTCCTCTCAACGGTTAGAGGTAACAAATATCATTTATTTAAATCTTTAAAGAATTACAAAATATGTGCGTATTAAATACATATACTAGTATTGAGAAAATAGTAAAGTAAAGTCAATATTAATGTCAAGTAAATGATGATAATTGAAGTTAGTTAAGAAACATAATTCGATTCTTTTCTACAATATACGTATCACAAAATGTCTGAAGGTATCAAAAATGGTTTAAATAACATACCTACTACAACAAGTTATACAAACCAACTTTTATGCAGTAAGTTGAATATTTTTCCAGATTAGGCAGTACCTAGTGTTCATCGCAAATCTCGAGCAATAGTTTTAAAATGAAAATGGAGTTCACCTTAAACAGTGCAGTAGCGAAAGTGTGCAAACCCATTAAAGCTGCTGAAAGAATATTGCAATGACAAACACACAAAAAATCTGATTCCCGTACATCTTCCCACACCGGTTGGGTCAGATGATGAAAGACCGCCGGTGATTTTCCGGTGCGCTGCAAAATGTCAACCAAAAGGAAACCACGTACAGGTGCAACAACAGAGAGCGAATGAAAAATAGGGCACAAGTATATAATTTTCCCATTTTCCAAAAGCCTACCCTGTGGTCAGGAAGGAAGTACTTTTGCATTTTCCGTCTTAGAACTCCGCTCCAAAAGTTTTATTTGCGGTCGACCCTTACTGAAAGGTACTGAAAGCAAAAAAAATCTTAAAGAATCTGAAAGACTTTGGAAGGAGAAGCGAATGGTTGAATGAGTGATAATGATGAGATACCAATGGTAGATTTTTTTTCTCCAACAGAGACAATGTGGGCTGCCGTTTCCTTTGGATGTAGTTTGCATTTCTATATTTAACCACCATACAATCAGGTACTATTCTGGTTATATTTTAAGTTAACACGTATCATAGAAAGCTTTTAAAACATTGTCATTAAACAAAACTTTGTGCATATCGATGCACGAATATTCTAAATACATCACAAAAATACAAAGACGCAGTCCTATGCAATAAAATAAAACTATTGAGGTACAAGGAAATTAATATTATTTTGTACATTCACGTGACTATAAACGATACGAAGCACAATTTCATAAGCGACCGGAAAATATTGCTGTTTACATTGCAATCATTTTGACGCAATTCTTTTGAGCCCAATGTATACTTGACTGCACAATTTACGTGCCCGGTGCCAACTCCTATTCGGACTATTCCCTTGTACCAAGGGCTGACTATCAGACTACATACTAAAAATAAGTCTAGTTAGTCAGAAATAGTAGACCATTACGCCAAGAAGAAGACACTCTTACAGAGTGATGGTGGTATTAATTAATACCATGGATAGCGCATAGAACTTTTCCTTTCGGAATTGTAGCGGCATAGTTCCCAAAACATCGTTGGAATTCTTCTTCTGGAATGAAGGCAAAGACTTCATTTGCACTTCGCGTTTAGTTGTTGTTTCTTATTGTGAAAGAATGGAGTAACCATAAAAATTATTATCGTCAATTTATTCGCAATCGCTGACCCAACTAAACCCAACATATAGCCACGGCCCGGCAATGCCAAAAAATTTAGCTTTGCAAACATTGGTTGATCTTTGCACTGGACCGCTGAGATACTGTCTGGTAGCCTAAATCAAAAGCGTCAATTTTATTATAATTATTATCTGTTTCCCTGCCCAGCAAGAGAATATAACTTGATAAAAAAACACACACAGACACACTTCACAAGTGTACAAGGTGAATTATGTATCATTCATTAAGTAAAGAAAAAGAAAAGATCAGTGAAACTGCACATTCATCCTACCGTCTTCATTTTGAACGAAAGGATCCTTTCATGGCGTGCTTCTGAAGAAAAATTGTGTCTCAGGAAGCTACCGTGCCTTGCTCACTTTAACGCAAAGCCTCCGCCATTTAGTATCTTTCATTCTTACCTTTCATTACGTTCGCTAGACGTTAGCTTTCCGGCGAAGGGAATGCACAAAAACGAAACATTTTGCTATCGTTCTATCACGGCCAAAGTGCTCTATTGCGAAAGCTGGTAGACCAACAACGGCCTGGCTAGAGATTACAGCAATGATCGACCCTCCAGGCGATGATGACGCTATCGAGATGGCGATGGTTTGCCAACATGAAAAGGTGTAAGCGTGCGATGCCCTCTGATCGGCACACGTTCCCCCAAAGAAGCACACTAACAGCGTAATCCATATGCAAGCCGGGAAAGATAGTGATTAGAATTTTGCCCATCTGGCGACACTCGATTATCGCTTAAGAAGGTTTAGAAAGAAGCTTGGTACAAAACAGTAAAAGAAAAATCGCACTCAAATCAGCAGTTTAGCGCTCCAAAGGTTTCTCTATTGGTATTCATATGCGGCAGCAGCAATGAAGCGCTAGCAACCGAACTCAACATCCTACCACCGAACCAGGTGTCTTATGAATTACGACGAACGACGACCTGCGGTACGCCCGCTACGATGGCAATAAGGATTAGCCGATAGCAGAGTCCCTATCTAAGCATATTTTGGCATGGCATTTTTTTCTGCCCTCATGGCCATCTCCCCGCTTAGAAACGAGATCCATTTGGCTTACAGTTTGACCTCGTGCGGTTGGTGTGGTGCTGAAGAATAGGGGTGGTTTTTCACCGACCCTTTACATGCTGCTGTGGTGTGGTAAAAAAGCAGCAGAACAAGCAAATTTGCGAAACCTTACGCAAGCAACCCACATCGTGCTCCTTGTAACCCATCCACACGCAGAGCTACCGTGAGTGGGCTGCGTTCGGGGGAAAATAATCATTCTCCTTACCTGATATTCAGGATGAGAGAGTCATAAAAGAAAAGCAAAGGAAGTGGACAGGTTAGATATTTGTAAAAGCAAAAAAAAACCGGAAGGAATATCTTTCCAAAACCATAAAAATCTTGTTTTCTACTAAAACTGTTTACACCAACAGTTTTTTTACGATGTATCATTGTAAGATTTTTTACAATTCGTTTAGTTGAATATTATGTACGGTGTGCGAATATTAAACTGGGATTTTTGATATGGGTATTTTGAAATTGTTGCATTAAAATATAATATAATTCCAATGTACCAGCGTACACAATCGCTCGATTTGCTTATACACTAAGACGGTTGTGCTTATGGTTGTTTGATTCCAAATTTGGTTACAGCAAACTGCATCCTACACCAACTTCATGATTGTTGACACCTACTGGTATTGGTAAAATGGTAGTATTCTCCACGCGATCGCCACCGGATCGCGGTCAACCAGACCGCGATGCTTCAACGACACGTTCTGCACACTGTCCACATTAGGAAATTTAAATCCACTCACGTTTCTGGTCAACGTCGCTGGAAATGTGGGTTGTTATATTATTTGTGTATTCTTCTGCCCCGCATCAACTTTGCTTCTGCCGCTGATTCTATGCATCTCAAGCGGAAAGTGTGTCACATTTTGCATACAATGTTTAGTGACATTTCGGACGAACATATGTGACCGCCCCGAGGGGTTAGGGAATTTTTGCATATCGATATGCTTCCCATGTGTGTTGTAGTAAAGGGGAGAAAAACTCGCTATTGATGCTCGGTATACAGCACAAACAGTAACAACTTGTTCAACTGCACGGTGGCTTATTCTCGTGCGCAACGATGTCTTCCCTAACCCTGCCGGTGAAACAGCTGTTCTGTGTCCATGATCGAAATTTTTTGGCCAATTCAATTGCTCCATACGAAACCATGCAAGAAGCACGAGCAACCTCTTGGGTATGTGTGACAGCACGCCTGGAAATGTTCGGTCAGGTCCCAGAGCTCATTACATTCAAATTATCTTCCTGCAGCACAACGGCAATTACGTTTCACGACCTGTGCTCGTTCAACACACGTGATTACTGCAGTCAACATTTTGTACTTCCATACCGTAGCGGTACACTGCATCTTATGATTATTTTTTCTTGTGGCCGACCTGCTTAATTCGTGCTCAGGCGATATTGCTAACATTCTAGAAAAAAACATTACCGGCAATATTTATACACAACGCAAATACTAACAGGCATATCATTTCCATAAAACGAAAAAGAAAAACGATCCATTATTGCGTAAAATAACAAACTTGCCACCTTGAAAAATGGTTAGAAATTTCATCAAACATTTACCAAGCACATCACTCAAGATTGAAAACTAATCTACAAAATTTGTTTCACAGACGTAAATTTGGCTCACGAAAATCGTAATATAAAATGCACCCTTAATCGTACATTCATCTCACACCAAGTGCAACAGGTTCATTTGCAATAGTACTCTTTGCTGTTTGTAATCCGTATCTGTGAAATTGGAATGCTTCCAATGTACCGATTTGCACCACGTTCTGTATGGGTTAAGAATACATTTCAATCCCCTGAAACGAGCTAGTGGTTCTGTGCGAAACCTAATGCACGGTTGCAGAATTGTAAATACTTCTCTGATTGATTGATTTATGTGCACATGCGGGGTTTGTGGTGGTGTTGAAAAGTTTCTAAACGTACGCGCTTCGCACTTACATCGGTAGCGTTGAAGGTGGAAACGAAAACAGAAACAAGTACGAGCGAATGGAAATACCATCACATTTTAAATTTCAAATTTTGCATTTACTTTCGAACAAATTCACTATAGTTTTGCACATATCTTGCCATCAGATGAAAATTCGCTCTAATTTTGAACGAACCAATTCAGGAATGATGCTAAACGTAAGCTGTGGTTGAAATTATTTGCAAAGTGTGCACGAATATGACGATTATGTGGAGTTTTCTAGTTTATTTCAATACATAACAATTTCATTCAATTTTAATTTTTAATTTAATTTTATGTTTAGGAGGTCGTCTTCTTGCTTGACGTTCTAGGTACTGGTTGATCAATTTGAGATAAAATTGCAAGATTGTACTGCAAATTCAATGTTTAGTTCGTTTTCATGAGATAAACTCTAGATAGATTAACTACCTAATATAATGATGTTACTAAAGTGTCCGTTGATACAATGATATCTGAAAGGGTCTGTACATGACATGACTTGTAACAAATCCCATTAGTACCTGTTCTTCGTATGCCGAACATGCTATCTAGTTTCAAATAAACAAACATCAGAAAAATCGCCAGTAGCCTGCCTTCAAGCTCCATCCTCAAGTTTATATTGTCACTAACATAAATAATATACTTATTTACCTGCAAATTTACACCGTTTCCGACCCTTTCTCGCAGCTGCTACACGCCAACCGTCACCATACGCCATACAACTAAAGATGCGCTTTATTTGTAGGAAGATTGCAACAAATAAAGTATATTCTAATGAGTATATTTATTGCAGTGGTTCCTCTATTTTATTTCATACATACGAGGTCATCGATCGACGCTCGTCTGCCAATCGATTTGATGCCCAAATAAGGCAATAGTTGCGAAAACGTGGCGTGGCGTGGCGCAGCACGAGCCAAACAGGACATCGGTTAGTAACGTGATGAACTCGGAAAGAGCAAGACTAACTATAGAACGCAGGATCACCTCCATGTAAAAATTACGATAACCCAAAAAAGTATAAAAAGTGAAGACATGTTGTACGTTCGAAAAAGCCGACTCAAGTGAATAGCAGTATTTTTCACTATATACTACCGTAGATAAGAAAATAATGTAGATGATAATATAACCAATAATTCTATTCTGCGAAATCGAATGCGTTATACGATTAACAATAAATTTAAATATAAACACAAGTACAAAAAAAGTTGATCCTGATTGTAACTCTATCATACATTTTACAATTAGCTTAGGCTAGCAAGAACCGTTTTTGGTAGATTCTCAATGTACATGTTCCAATCTATCTATCCTGTGGGAATCAATAACAATTTCTTTTACACGCAGGAATGTTCGACGATAGACACTTTCACTAATGAAAACATCCAGAAGAAAAATATTCTGTTCTTTCATTTCTGTTCCCCAAGACTGCGACACCCGCATTTCCACTATTCTTTCGCGTCATACTACCAACTGACAAGAGATGCTTGGTTCAGCCGGAGATCACCTTCATCATGCTCCAAATGAAATGAAAACATTTGTCCCGTCACTCATGGCAACGAAGTCGACGAAAGTCACGTATGTAAACCTACTTGTGTGCCTGTGAACGCAACGTAAAAGAAATCATTGTTACCCAGCGGAATTGTCGAGGAAAACAAATACACGCCTATGTATCCTAAAGAAGATGCCTACTACACTGATTGAAAAAAGCGACTAATAGGGGCAAGTTTATGCTGATGGAATAGGCGTTGAATAACGGCCAACGCCGCTAGTACGTCAAATAGTATCTATCTATAAAGCGAGAGTGCAATCAAAACTGCTTGACCAAATAACTCTCAGATGGCAGCACCGACCAAACTGACGGAGCCCGACAGGATGAGTCACACAGGCAGTGGACGGAAGGTAAACAAACCAATAAAACTGTCATGAAAATGTGATTGAGATTCAGCAAATATGAGGTCAAACGATGCCACAGAATGATGGCATTTTGGGACGAGATAAAAAAAATGGACAAACCGTCGCGCAATATTTGCACGGAAAGCAAATTCTACACCACTTGAGAAGAAGAGACAGACAGAGAGCGGTAAGTAAATCGATCAGCAAGAGGAAATGTAGATTTGCTTGTGTTGGTAAAAGGAATAAGGTTCTTGTTGGTTTTTCATTTTTGTTTTGATTCGGACGAACTCTATTTGCATTTGCATTTTCTCGAAAAATAATTTAGAATACCTACAGATATTTTCCATTCCAACGGTAAAAAAGGAAAGAAAATGCTGAATTTTATTAATTTTTAAAGTTAGGTATATCAGATAAATAGCATTTTTTTATTAGAACCAATTATCAAAAAACATGTACGAGTTATCAAATAACAAGTAATTTCCGTGAATGAAATTTTCGTTTAACCGAACATGTCCGGTATAAGGCAAAAGACAAGGAGGAAATGCCTTGAGGAATTTGAACTCTCCGCACTCAATATGTGGCACGTTCTAATGTTGTTAGATAATATTTTTTAAATTTCGCCTTTGTTGGAAAACAAAACAATTGTTGTTTATAAAGGTTTGCGTTTACCGTTTGTCTCTTTCCCAAATAAGCATATTTAATCACCTCTCAGTCATTCCACAAAAAAATATCAAAATTTCGTAACATCGACCGCTTCTGTTACTGTTGCACCTTATACCGACACTAGTGAAATGGTCATGACGAAGGAAACAGTAAAAACTGACTAAGCATTGGATTGTCTGCAAATGGCTACTCTAAAAAGGCAACGACAATTCTGCCTATTTGTTTTCAGCGACAGCATTTCAGCTATAGTCTCACTGATTCTGTTCAGTGCTACCCATTGAAGAATGGAAAAAAGTCAATAACAAAATTCTACCAACTGCAGTCACTATTCATTTGGTAACTTTTAATTTAGCACAGTAATTGAAAACACGGTCCCACTGTCATCATTTGGCTTAGTGTTCGTTACCGATTATGGCTTCGACTTTGATTTCTCCCATTCATGTCCTGTGATTAGCATACCTAACTGAAAAGCCTCATTAACAATAAACTGCTCTGCATGCGTGTGTGGGGATTTTTAAAAAAACATTCATTAGCATATTTAACTCCTCTTTCCTCGCCTTGTATCATTCTGCGCAACCATCACGTGGTAACCAACCTAACACTCACTAACAGAATCATCATTTCCACTTTTGTCATGTTGCGGAGATTTTGTTTTTTTTTTTTTTGTACCACAAACATAACAGACACCGATGCAGCCGATAATCCACACCCGCAAGGCCGTTGAAGGCACTGAATGGATCTCGTTTAAACTTCCGCGAAACTTCTGAACCAGATCGGATCGTTTGAGTGAACAAGCGCCGTGTGTCGTAGTGCGGCAGGAAGCATAATTAGCTCGTAACCTTCATTGCGAAGTCTGCTTTCGCTACTTTTAGATTTGTTTTTCACTAGTTCCGTTTCGAACAGAATGGCACTTGACGACCAATTTGTGGGGGTAAAGTTAGCTTCAAATTGAGTTTCAAACTTGGTAATGATCTTGGGCATCGGTGACTGTTATCATCATCGGTTCGATCATATGACCGGACAAAATATGTTTTGTTAGTGTAAACAGAATGAACAAATCCCAATGCCCTGTTTATCACATACAATTTAAGTAAAATATTTTATATTAAATTATAAACATTAAAAATTACATTCTCACTCTCTCTTTTATTGGCCGGAATCATACTCTAAGCCATTTTTTTTGTATACGTTTTGACGTTTCCAAGCTTATCCGCTTACAGCTCGCCATACAAATGGTAAGCCAAGTTAAGCCTAGGAAAGAAGGATTATGTTGGTTTCCCAATTAAAGTAGCTAACCCAAGCTCGACAAATGTCAAAACAAAGAATTTTGCTAGCTGATCTGAGCAAGGTTAAGCCATGTTTCCTGTGTGCGTAAAATGTAAACAAAATTTTGTTGAAGAAAACCACTGAAAAAGAATTATTTTAATAATCAAACTTATATATTGTTTTAAATGAATTGAAATTAAAATTAAATTTCTAAACTTCAAACGATTTTTCTCAAATGATGGTTTCACTAAACTGATTTCTTGTGTCATTCTTTATGCTTTATGTCAAAATGCTTTGTCCTTTAAGAATCAGTACAGAATGGTACAGCCCCGTACATAGATTATTTGGCAGATGCAGGCTAAAAGCTTAAGCTTTCTTACTTATAGTATGATCTACCCCATTATTATATCTGATAACAGCTACAGAACAACATCTGGAACAGCCATACAATAACCAATACCAAATAATAACCAACGATAGATCAACTACACCGTCGTTATATGTCTTTTACTGACCCAAGCGCGAATGATCTCATTTCTGTGGCATAACGATGGTAGCCAACAATCGACGGCAAAATGTTTGATCCCCTAAAGGTACAACAACGAATTATGTACCGTCAAGTCAAAGAGCGCGAAAACGCTAAAGTGCATCAGAAATAGGGAATGCGATCGTTTTATTTCGTCGGTATTGCAACGGATTAACTTTGTATCACGTGTTGGATTCATCGGTTTGGCTTTCTGAACTCGTGGAGACATCGAACCACACGGGCAGGTGCCATGTTTGCACCATGGTTATCATGGAAGCAATTGTAATCTGTACTCCCCGTTCATAATCCTATTTGTGAAATGAGATTATTTCAGATCTTATCTATAATGTACCATACGCTGGGAGAGAAAAAGTGAGAGTAACAGCAAGAGAAAGCACATTAGTTAGATTTTTCACTGGTCATAGGATTCCTTCAAAACGTTGCATAATTAATGGTACTGATCCTTGTCAGGATCAATTTAACAGGTGAGGGGATATATTCAAGGATACACAAGGATACAGTAAAATGCACTAAGTTATACAAAGCGGATAAGTTTAATGTTTAACGTTAAATGTGTATTATTTAATTCGACCACTGAGAACGGTTTAACGAAGATGTTAAATTGCTTGATTGATGATTGATTGATTAAAATTGATGTTAAATTTGCATTAAATGAAAAGAGTTTTTAAATTGGGACATGGATATTGTGAATTCTAACTGGTCTGAACATCAATTGAAAGTTGTCGCCTATTCATTACTTTGAGCGGAGCGTTAGTACCGTACACAGTATTTGAGCGAATTTCGAACAGAAATTGACGGCGGCTAGATGTTGTGCGTGGAACAACAAAATAAAGCTTACTTACTAGCGACAGATCATCGATAGTTCCTAGTAGTAGTCCTGCTATGAATAAAATCCTGGCTCTGTTTCGCCTGACTTCTAAGGTTTCTACGCCCACAAGAAAACAAGGTTGAAATATAAACTAAAACATAAAATCTTTACAATTAAATTTCGAACGTTTTTAAAAGCGAACGAAAAATTTTAAACGTTCATTTGGATTTATAAACAAAAACCCAATTGCTAAAATGTATTAAAACTCTTCCACACCAAAAAGCTATCGGGTTCAGCATAAAAAGAAACAAACAGGAAGCAATAACCGCAACACTCGTGTGTCTGAAGTTAAAGCTTCGATCGCTGCAGAATATCTGACATCGATGAAAGATGTGAAAGTTCTATTTTCAACCCCATTCGTTCGACGGTAGGCTTTACAAACAAGCCACAGTGCAAATTTTATTTATTTATTTATTGAAACGAAAGTTCAGACGCCTTTATTTTTCGCTGTGGCAAAGAGTAATGTGAAAGGTGATGTGGAAAAACTCAGTATCGAAAACCTTTTCCTAGCTCCTTAAACGACCATCACCATTCCCCATCTGCGTTCTGCCCATGAAACTACCTACAGGTAAAACAGTCACTTCCAATCGTATTGCTCTTGGAGTGCCAACAGGCAGAAGGGAGGCCTTGGTTTGAGACGAAATCGGAGGATGGAGTTTTCTGTTTTTTTTGCCACCAGATTGAATTGCTTTCTTACCTCCGCTTGGTCAGGACCAAGTGGTTCCCCCGGCGTACGTTTCGATTCTCTAACAAAATCGAAGAAAAGATGGAGCTGCCTAGAATTCGTCTTAGGTTTCGGTCCATGGTTCCGTTGTTGTTTCAGTTTCACCATCCGTCGGCACCATTCCAAGTGGTGAAGGTGGTGATGGTTGGGTTTGGTTAAGAATGAAAAGAAATCTGATACTGTTGCCAAAGTTCTTCCAACCCTGTACCTTCTGAACCCCCAGTAGCATCCCCAACTCCTGGGCTTTCTGTGTCGATTTATTTCCCATTTAGTTCAAAGTATAGGTTCCTCCCATGAGGAATTACCGTAAGGATAAAGTGTTTCCTTCCTGTTTTCGTTCCATTTCCCTCTCTCTCTCTCTCTCTCTCTCTCTCTTTATATCTCTTTCTTTCTCTGTCTGTCTCTCTCTCTTTAACTCTCTTTTATATCTCTTTCTATTTTTTTTCTTATACGGCGTAGAGTAAACATGCGAAATAAATCAATTCTCTTAGCTTCAGCAACACAAGGGGCGAGGAATCCATTCGAAACAAAAGATGTGTGCTTTGGGGAAAGGAGCATGTCTTGATATTTTCTTTCTTTTCCCAGTAGATTCGCCACAATCTGTGTGGCTCCATAACGTGTGGGTTGATACGTAGTCTGAATGCGTGTGTAAACGTGAGCTGTTAGTAGGATTCAAATGCACGAGTGAGTATTTTCACTTGAATAACTTTCCCAGAAAAAAAGTGTTCATTCCCAACCAAGGCGTCTCCAATAATCCGTCATATTCTAACACAATTGACCTTTGTCTAGAGATAGGGGAGTATTTTTATATCAAACGAACGGACAAGCTGATTTTATTTAATATTATCACTTTCTTGTCATGTGTAGAAGATCTACAGCTTAGAATTAATATAACTTTACACCGCAGTACAGTAAATCTTATTGAAATCTTATCAATCGTAAAATTTGTTACGATTTTGTGCTCAGTAATATAGACAGTAGAGTATTTAGATTCTTGTTCAGCATTTGTTTTGCGTTAAGATATTCGATTAATCTGGCTCATCTCTTCAAATGGTTGATAGGTTATAATATTTTTCTTCTTTCATAAAAAAAACAATACGTATCATGTTTTACTGTGTGCATGCATAAAAACCCCATAAATTTAAACTTGTTCTGAGGCGGGTTGAGATGTAGCTCGAACATTACATCGTTCCCTGAGTGCTGGCGAAAAGGGTTCAACGCGTTTACAAAATTGAAACCTTGTCAATCAATATAAATATCATTTGACGCTTTCGTGCAATCATCGCACCATCCTTCTAAGGCTCATCTCCGGCACCGTATCACATATCGGCAGTACTCCAAGGCTATGTTTGACTATTTACTTCTACCCTGCAGCAAACACCATCGACTTGCGACGATTTGCCATTGCTGCATCATACACTATCTACTCGCGTGTTCGGAACCATTTACCATGGAGAGGTTTCTGGTTATAGTGAGATTCCTGTGCACAACGAGGATCCATGTCTAAATAGGACGTTCCGTGTGGAACAATACACCCCGAACGCAACACCGCGAACACGTGCTTACACTACCTCAGCATCCTGATGATTCGCCAACCATTGTATAAATTCAATTTTCCAACGACACCGGTACCCACACTTTGTCGCTTACTGCGTCCTTTCCATGTTCGATTCCATTGTAGCGTTCTTTTCAAAATGGACACAAAAAACACAAACACACACGCGCGAGAACAGTATGCAACTACACCGTTGCGTTTATCGTTCGCGTTTCCGTCTTCTACGACCGAAAGATTGTCTAGCGCTCCAACTCACGACACTTTTGTTTCTTTTCCGCTTGTTAGGTTGCTTCAGCATAAACTACAAGTATCTGGGGAAAGGTTTATGGTTTGTGCACTCGGTTCAATCGACAGCGATTTTGAAACAAAAAGCACAAGTCACCGGTAAACGGGAGAGAAATAACCACATGGAGAATAATAACAATAACACTTTCCGCGGGCTATCGGCACAAGGACACATTTCCATGAGCCAGGCACAGATCTACCAGTCGATATAATATTGAGAGTTGGACTTTCTTACCTTTTAAATGAAAAATACTATATATGAAAATACTGATACGCAAAGCTACTGTAACGTCTATTTAAGCTATTTTTCATGTATTTTTATTCATGTAGTAACAGTCAAACCGTGATCGATAAAACAATTGTTGTAATAATGCTTACGTTACAACATTGAAATACCTTAGAAACTGATCATCTTAAATGTGGTCAATGGTACCAACCTGTAATGAAAAGAATGATAAACAAACTGGTTATATATCTAGAACTGTTCAACACATTGTTGCATTTGGTGAACGTCAAGTACAAAATTTTGAGATATTAACGAACAAACATAGAAAACGAACCCGTTTGATAAACCGCTCCCAAATGATAACTAATTCTAATAAAAGATATACTATAGTAAACATAGAACATAGAGGATAAGCTTACATCCCCTTATTAAGCTCATTATTCATAAAAATCTAATTTGTATTCCCCAACCCTCGAGCTGAACTCCCAAGAAACTGCGTGTGACTTCAAGGAAGTTTATTTCTTGTTGCCCTGAACAAAGCCTCTTTCAGTTGGTGGAATTTATTACCCCAACAACGAGTGACCATTAAAACGGAAATTCATTCCAAGTTATGTTGCAATTTCGACGTCTGAATTACATCGAACTAATGGTATGAGATGTTTCCGCTCTAAAATTAGTTTGACCACGTAAATGTAGCGTCCCAAAATTTAAGTAAACAATATTTGTTAATTTTATAACTCTCTCTTATTCTTTGGTTTACAACTTTTCTATTCACAATCATCATTCACACAAAATAGAAACAAGCAAAATTAAAACATTTTCGTCTCACAGAGGTTTTGATTTTGTTTTGGTTACGCAAACTGCGTTTACGAACAGCCCTGACCAAGCCAAACAATCATCTAGCACAGTTGTTGCTACTGTATCATACAAGCCCTACAACAACAAACCCCCTCGCTCTCTCACACATCAATTTCTTCATTCCAATTGCCAGTAAGCACGTGACAAGCCATGAAAGACAATGATCGAAAAATTATCTCATGGCCATTCGGCATCCCACAAATGGTACGCTACCAACTTCAATCGAGAGGATGGCAACATTTTCTAATCCACCATCCACTGGTTCAAAACAAAACGAAAAAACCCCACCACACCCAGAAGGTCGAATCGTACTCTCTCGCATGGAAATTCAGCTGCGCTGCGCGTTTCAAATCGAGCAATTTAATCGAATCGGAAGTGCGATGCATGCGATGCGGTGAGTGAACGCTGTGCATGAAAGATGAAGTAATACACAACGCTTACGAGGGGTTGGGCGGTTGAAAAGCCGGCAGGAGTAGCAAATGGAACAAAGTTGTGCGAGAAAAGGCAGGAAGCAGCAACGAATGAACAATAGAACAGTGCGCCGAGCCAGGCGCCGTGCGCTTACAAACTTAATTATGGTGCGAAAATGCGCGTAACACACGGTCACCATCGAAAACAGGTCAATGCGATGGAGTTACCGGTATGTCGACGGAAAATCATTTTTTATGCAAACTGTTACTTACGTAAATAAATTTTAAGAAAATCAACGCCAGCAACACCATAACTCCTTCTTAATTTGGATGTACCACGCAGCCTCTGTCCATTTGGACGATCTAAAAATACTTTATGGGCTGGGTTGTCCGGTGTCATTCTCATGAAGTGACCAGCCCACCGAAGCCTGGCGAGTCTAATCCGCTGTACGACAGTAGTATGACCGATTGGCAGCCAGCACTCTCGCGCGTATTTCAACAGCAATGCTATTGTCGGTGTAGACTTTTGACCCAACATAGGAGAAATTTTTGACGATTAAGCGCGCAGGCCCTTTGTGGTAGCAAAAGGGCCCTGAGAGTTTTCCATCCTCCATCACATGGCATGTAACGTTGGTCATTGTCATTCGTACTAGTCTGATAGTTTTTTGTTTATCTTTAATAGTAATTAGATAAACATTGAAGGAAAACTAAACAGCACAAAAAATCAGGTAAATATTCATCTTGCAATCGAAATACAAAAATAAATTAACACAATTAAGTTAAAAAAAAATGTGATCAAAATTTATTTGAAATACGAAAGCTCGTTAAAAAAATTCAAAGGTGAAAATTTCCAGAAAATTTATAAATAAGATTCAATATATTTCTATCCATAAAAAAACTTTATAACCTTTGGAACTCCACCAGTAGAATTCACATCGTAAAAAGGTATAACAGTAACTAAATAAGCTCTTCTTGTTTTAACTTGCACACAATCATTCCCCATACCACTTGTAAAAAATCCACTCTCGCAGCGCAAAGTTGCGGGGAGATTTGCTAAATCTACCAATCAGTGCAATTTGTAAGCTTGTGGTTCCCTTCCAACGCGCGGGACGTAAAAAATGAGTAAGATAATTTTATGAACGCTCAACACTCTCATACTCCTACTGCAACCACTCAACGCGTAGTGGCAGTCGACCACCACTACTTAGAAAGTAAAACAGCATGTGCTCTAGATATGTACGGTAGATAAGATACCGGGCTCCGGGATGAAAGAAAGCAAAACTTCGAACGAATAAGCAAAGCAAAATGTAAGACAATAATGAAAATAAAAGTTACAGATTACTGTTGCATTCTTTGGACGGTTGCTTGCTCTATCCCGTCTCTCCGCGCTATCGGGAATCCTTAGTTAGATCCCCTTTTCGTAACACCAATTTCTGTGAAGCCGGATTCTGTGTCTAACCAGTCCTGAAGTTATGCTATTGTTGTAAACTTATAAAACATCAACAAACTCAGTTTGAGAATACACTTCGGCATGATTGTGAAGGGCGTAAGGTGCAGCCATAACACGAGGTGTTCATTTATTATTTTTTCGCCTATATACGCATTTGCAAACAATCGCCAAGGAAATCCAGGCACCGGCTCTTCCTGTGTTCGTTGCTTCCCATCATAGCGCCAAACACCATTACAATAAATAAACAACAACGAAAACCGACACTTCCCATTCTGTGTGTGCCAGCGGCATCATCGTCAGCATTGCCCACGCAATCTTAAACAGTTGTTGTTGTCTTTCTTTGCTTTTTCCACTTCATTCTTCACTTGGCCATCCGATGGTATTGAGTCGTAAAATTGCTATTCACACTGGCTCCAAATGCTTCGTGCAACCATTTCGTAACCGGCTATGCGTATGTTCTTCTCGACTGATTTTCTTCCGCTAAAGAAAATCCACTATCGCCTTCCATTTTCCCATTGCTCTACCCACGGCTTCACAGTTTCCTCTAGGTTTCTCTCCCACCTCCGGTGAAGGAAAAATATCAAACCCAAATCCGAGCTGATGAAATGAGGCTTCCAGCGTGAAGGTTCATTATTTGAGCATTAGATATCATAAATTGGTCAGCATTATTCGACTGGATAGTAGGTTAAGTGTTGTTAGTACATGAGCACCTGCGCCTTCCCAAAGCTTTTCATTCCATTTTCTCGTGAACTGGTATTGCACCAGCCAAATAGGTTCTCTAGCTATCTTATGAGTAGCTTCTGTCTGTAAACCTTCTTCAGGAAGCTTATAAGAAATTTGAATTGCCCCTCTCCGGATGCCGTAATCGGTTGGGCTACTGTTACTTTGTATCTTGACCCGTTTTTGGTTATATCTACTGCTCGTACTACATGACTACAACCTACTTAAATAGATAAACAATTGGATGATGTGCACTCTAGAAGTTGTATTTCATACGGATTAATTAAATGATGATAACGATATCATTAGTTTCACAAAAATCAAATGCAAATGATTCTTTTTTGTGCCAGGCCATAACAAAATGCAATATTTTGAAAATTATTCAATGTCTTGGAGCATTTTATACTAAATTAGTACAGCATAACATGATAATATTTAAATCTTTACAAAAGCAAACTCCCACAAAACTTCATATTTTTTTTCGAGAGGAACGGCCAGGCCAGGTGTTGCTAAATAATTTCATACTTCCGTGAAACGCATAAACAGGTTCAGTGCTTTAAATTACAAGTTTATGAGAGTGTTTCCTTTTTTAATCGTTGTGATGTAGCATTTATGAATAATCAACATATTGTCGACGTACAAAGTCCTACAACGCACATGACGACTCTTTTAACTATCAATCATAACCTTTTACAACTTTTAGCTTCTACTGCCAATTTATGAAAACTACCATTAACGCTAATATCAGTATCAACCATCAGCTACCAATTTTCGTTGAACTTTTATATGCCAAACTCCACATGTTTGAAAGATGAGGAAAATAGCTTCTGAACTGTGAGTGATAAACTGCTGATATTCACATGCTCTGTCGGACCTGGAACTTCAACGTCATGAGTGAAATTTTCAGTTGTCTCAATGCTAATGGGCCCATAATTAATGCTGCCAAAACACCATTGCAAAAGCTGAGGTCATTGAAATCATTATGGTGCTGATAAAATCTTTTATTCCAGCAAAACAAAACGTTCTTTCCTTAATTACGACTTTTCTTCAGTTAGCTTCGTGTTGGAGCTAATCTTCGAGGAATTTCGTAAAGTTAATTCCTACTGGAGGTTCCTCAGCTTATTTAATTCTTCTTAATTTGATTTCTGAAGCGAATAATACATAAAAAAAAAAGTTATATACAGTAAAATGAATAATTATGAAAGTAAAATTAAAAAGAAAGTAGGGGACAAAGTAAAAGTTAATGATGTATTATAGATTGATCTTAAAAATGATGAAACAAGTTTTTGGGTAAATCACACGAATTTCAATCTGTCTCAAATATGTTCGATGAAAAAATTGAGCCCAAATCTACATTACATTTACGTTTGTTTTAATTAATACAACCGAGTACCAATTCATTACCAATACGTCGTTAAATATTTAACTACTGAACATTTAAACAGAAAATTACATCAAAGCTCTCCCTACCAGGTATGATTCAAACTAACCAGTAAATTTTGCGCATAAACCCTTTACGCCGTAAGCAATCGTAACAAACGACGAATTATACTACACACGAATAAGGGCTTTGGGCTAAAAGAAGTAGACATTTTTGATCGATGGAACTCGGTATTCCGCTTTCGCTTGTTCCCGCAAGTCGACTCGCAACCAGCAAAGGCGCTTATGTTGCCTCGTTAACAAATGGAAAAAAAACTTGTCGCAGACGTGTTCGTGACCCATCGAGAGAACAAGAAGAAAAAAGGAAACGCACGCCATTACTTCACACCTTTAGTATTATTACGCTTAGCGTCACCACAATAGAGGTCACGAGAGCATTTTTCATTTTCCTACCTTTTCGTCATACCGGATACCTATAAGGTCACAATAGCAGCCTCATGATTTAGCAATCTCTTCTTAAAATGCTAATCTCAAAATATGTTCGTAGAAGAACGAAACATAACTAGTAACAACGTTCAGTATGGACGCTTAATAAAACAGTTGCAACTTTTATTTCTTACTAAATCAAACAAAATTTGACCAACTAATCTAACTAGAATTCCCATCAATTTTATATTGATGATAGCATAATTCTGGCACACAACTCACACAGCATAGTACTGCAAGGTAAATATTGTTTACGAATACATTTTTCAATGCTGCATTTTGAATGTATGCTTTAATTTACATTACAATAGTCGGGCCTTATATCTGGTAATTTCAAAACAAATTCCAAAGAAATTATAAATAGAAAGAAATTAGCTTGGTGCATCTGAAAGAAACTAAGTTGGTTTATCACCTATGTAGAATTCTAATTTCACACAATTTATCCCATTTCAGATAGGATTAAAACGTTGCGGATTTTAACCAAACATATTGGTAAATCGGCAAAACTCGGATATTACCATTACATGGACCAAATAAAGGTCACTTCACGTCACTATGGAATCCAACAACATCTACACCACTACTTTCGACAGCAAATAGGGATCAATTACGTAGGTTTCGCTATAAAAATCGAGTAGCAAACCGCGAAATTTTATCTTTTCTATGTTTCTTTCTCCAACTTTTGTTCACACGATGGCATATGGAAGAAAAGTAGTAATTTTGTAGCAGAAGCCCTGCTAGGTTATGGAGCACCATCAAACATTACAATATTGCGATATGAACAGTTTCAAGGAGCTAAAGACTCTTCAACAATTTGTATTTTTTCTCATGTTACCACTGCTACAAGTGCTCATACGCCCTTTGACGGGATATATCGTAATCGATCGTACTTGACGATAAAATAGCCCCCCAGGGGATAAACCGTTCACCGGTCAAAAGAGGTTATATATATAAACCGGTAGAGGGAAGCGACAACGGACAACATTGGATATGTAGTCGAGAGGTGGGGAGACACGGGGGGGTGGCACTTTCATGCTGTGGAGCACTGATGGTCGGATGTCGATTTCGTGCTCGGTTCTGGCACGTTTATTGATGCCAAGGCCGTAGTTGTCTCCACTACTGGCCACTACTAGCAGCAGTACCAGCAGCTGTGAATTGCGGATAATTTGGTTGCCTTGTTGCGCTACAAATGATCGTGCAGTGGAACAGATCCGTTAAAAACCCACATTTTCGCTTTTAATCGAAGAATACTGAAAAAGTCACCCCTTGACGGAAGGTTAAAGCCGTTAATGAGCAACGAAACGTTTTATTAAATACACAATAGAACCACAAATTGGATTTTTCATTGTTTAGCTTTTTTTTGTTCATTCAGCTCTTTTGCGACAAGATCAGGATTATATCACTTTTGTATTATATTTAAATTTATGCATAACACATATTTAATTATCAAACTCTAACTGAATATTTGCCCATCATTCAAACAACCTTCACATTCCCAAGAGAATGAGAGTACGCGCCTTTGGCGACGATATGTAAGTAATAAAAAAAAACAAAACCATTTATTTGTGTAATCACCCATTCCACGATTTCAACTAAAATAAGACTCCTAACAATCAGAACCTATAGTGATTAAATATGCACACACTACCAAAAATTGGTATTCATTAAACTACCAATTTGGGGCGGCTCAGTGGTGCATTGATAGCGGCACTGGCCTTCACTCGACAGGACCTGTCCAACATCCCATCCGGACCAATCCTCCGTACGCAGGACTGGCTATCCGGCTACCGTTAATTAAAAGCAAAAGAAACCCAGAAATAGCAGGTTTAGACCTCTTGAGGTTGTTGTGCCGATAAACAAGAAGAAGGCAACCTTTTTATTGAAGATTTATGGAGCAAAAAAGGGCAAAAGGTGTTCGATGCATTGTTTTCTTGAGTACAACTTGCTAAAGGAATGTTCAGAGAATTAAGAAATTTTCAGTTTTTTGTATTAACTTTCGGTAGCTGCCTTACAAAACTACTACGTGGACCTTGGTCTCAAAATTAAATACACTCACGTAATCACGAATTGTCGCATGAAATAACGATCGATTAACGAACAAGTGAACCATCGATTTGACACATTATGGGGCGTGTTTTACCTGGCCCATATAATGGTAAAGTTTCTACTGCTGGTGCTCTTAAACCAGTTTTTCCTCATTCAGCGAATTCATTGCTATGATCATTGCACAAACATCAGGATAGGATGCAGCACAGATGTCGATGATTGTGTCGCCACAAACTCTTACCACATGAGAAGTGAACGTTGTGGAAGATTCCTATAGACCTCTTTTTGGCAACAACGCAAACATTGTCGGTGCATCAAGTGCTATCCGCATGCACTTTAGTCTTTCAACGGCAAGGAAATTCAAAGCTGTCGCTTTTAAGTCAGAAAACAAGAGAAAACGTAAAACTTGCAAAAGCCAACTAAAGACGACTCTAGCAACAGAGATGATTCCCCGAAAGCAGGGAGATAGGGAGAGGGAGATGATAAAAAAGTTCCTCTAGCACGTGCGTCTCGGAATGGAAGCTAAAGCATGCTTCCTTTAGAGCCAAGCACAACTTAGCTGAACGTATGAAGATCATCGTAAATCCGAGATGAACCACCAGTTAAGTTTGGAAGTGTCGAGATAAAGACATACAAGCTGGTGAAATTTTGCAGCTATACGTGCACCAATTTTACTTTTCTACTAATGTCTAGATAGATGTGGCTATAAACATTTTATGCTCTCAAAACTAGCTTTGTCAACATTGTCTAAATTGCAATGAGACATGCAATGATGAAATAACAATCAGTAAGTGATTATACTAATATCACTTCATAACACTATGAGTTTTTTTTATCGCGGACGAGATTTGAAGAAAAATAATCATCAAAATTATGAAAATACATTCAAGATATTGAAAGCGATAAATGTTTATCCTTCATCAGTTATTGACTTTGTTAAAATGTCGACAAAAGTCTTTTAAGTGCATTAGTGTTACACTATGTAACCGATTCTTTCGGAATACATATAAAGTGCATGCTGAGAGTCGAAAATTACAAATAAGACTTAAATCTACTAATTTTGGTAGCTTCAGTAGAGCACAACGAACACAACAACCTTCAAAAAACATTCAGTTCACCCGTAAACACCTTGCATTTTGTGTTTGCTCGTAAGCACCAAACGCTGCGCGTCTGCAAAGATGCAATCGCCTGTAATTTATTCAAACTTTCAGTTTCCACCACAAGAAAACCTAAACAACACCGTGGAGGTAGCGAAGAAACATTGGAGTCGACGGTGCGTAATAGCATTTGAGCTAATCGTCCCCATCTTGTGCGCTAAAGAAAACCGGTGATCGACAAAATGTGGGCCATTTTGCTAAACGGTGAACGACGGTGACAGCGAAAACGATGAGTAAATTAGTGGTGCATTGCGTAACGTTTGATGGCAGATTGTGTTGTCAGATGTAGCCGATGGTGGAGAGACTTATGTTCGTCCGGTAATAGTTCTGTTATTATTTTTTCAAACAATTCAACAAAGATAGATTTCCTCAATTCGTCTTCGAATTATTTGAAAAATAGTCTGAAAATTTTCTTTCACAGAAAATTTCCTAACAAACTAAGGATTATTTCAAGAGAATTTTGTTGTTGATTCTTCTCCTTTCTAGCATTTTTAGCGACCATAACCAATGATTTCAGTTTATATCGAAACAGTAAAACCTTTGTTTGTTTGTTTGTACAAAGAAATATTAATTTGTTTACGTCATTCCATCAACCACCGAGCAACATATCACCTCGGTTCGGCTGGTGTTAGCATTTATGATGCCTTCCTGTAACACAAACAGCATAATCGTCTGACGCGATGTCACTAATGCTGCAATCGGACTAATACCGGGGTGCTGTCTTACCATTCATCCACGGCGCCGTCTTTCACTGATGAATTTATTGTTTTTCTCTGCGCTACCTTGCGTTATTCGTCCAATCCCTGTCAACCCCGCCACCTGTCAACGAATTAACCATAAACGTGCATATTGTTCGCCAACTCTGCCATAATACTACGTCTCGACACTGTGCCGGAACGCAACTATATCGTTCCCTTTTGTCGTTGCCAGAACGGGGATGGTTCAAAGCACAACCATCATTTTCAGCTGAGGAAGCGTTGAAAAAGGCTCGGGTTTTACCACCAAAGAGAGCCCTTACTTATGCATAAACATATTCAAACACATGTACACACACACACGTACGTAAACACATACAAGTGCATATACAAAGCGCCTATACCTTTTCATTCCCGCGATCACCTAAACGATGGGTCTTAAATTATGCAACAGCGTGATTAAATCAGATTAAAATTTAATTACAAACTCATTGCCAGGGCTTTGGTGGAACTCGTTGCAGGGAACCAGTAACAACTCCGCTCTCCGCATGTTTTATGGACGGGGCGCACCAACGCAAAGGACATGGTTCATGCGTAAAGCATTTTCCTTTTTTGCACCTTTCTCTGTTCTTTTTAACTTAGTTCCGCCACAGGGCGCGTGATTTGGCCACGCGCATCGATTTCCGGTCTACAGAAACATTTTTCATGCGAGAAACACGAAGGGACGAACTGGAGTATGTATATTCGTATGTATGCGTGTGCGTGTGTGTCGAGTGCCATATTTTACAAACACATTCGAGCTCCACTTCAGGATTATGTTGAGTGCAAACAAATTAATGCCGAAGCCCGCACTCTTGTTTAATTTAATTTTTATTCATAATTTTCATCGGAAAGAGCTGTGAACGGATGCGGTATAAATGTAGCACCGGTTAAACTGCTAACCAACAACAATGACTGGGTTATGGAATGTAATGTATATTCAAGCGACTAGAATAACTTTTTTTTTAAATAGAGTCGTATTTCCATACAAAGAGAATAAGATAAATTTTAGATTAATTGTTGGATTTTTCTCCTTGAACAGAGACAGATAAAATGGTTCTTGAAAGGATGCACTTTGCATTGGATTTCGTGTGAATACCGGCCGCTACCATATACGCAATCTGGCCGCCCGTATTTTTTAGAATATTTTAATCAAATTTGCAAGAAATGTAGGCAACAACTATAACAAATTGATTAAATAATTAAATAATTTAATTAAATAATAAATATAATAATTAAATAATTAATAATTAAATAAAAAATTGCTAGTGCAAGTGTGGCTTCTAAATCGAGCTGATAACACATAGTCATCGAAGTGCAGATAACAACATCAATCAAACCCGTCAGTAAAAGTTAACAATTAAATTACTTACTTATATTTACGCATGATTTCGATCAATATTTTGGCACGTGGTCGGCAGCCTATCAATAAGCCTCAGAAAATAAACCTTCGGACGGTTCAATCAAACAGTTGATGGATTCGTCTGCAAACAAAAATTAAAAAAAAAAAACACACACACACACACACACAAAAGCACCAGAAACCATATAACGTGGGGACATCCTTGGGAAAAATATATTAGAAGCTCACCGTGAAATGAAATAGGAAATGGGTAGGAAACTTTCCATTTTATCCAATCAATCACTCAACTATTTCGAATTCTACTAACATCCTGTTGTAGACCCCGTTATGGGCAACATGTTACAGTGTAATGTTTCGTGAACATTTTGTAAATTTCGTTGTTGTTTTTTTTTTCTCACAAAACTCCAATGTTTACAGCTTTTACAGTCGAATAAAATAGTACAATGGGGACCGAATTGTGGATAAAGCTAACAAAAATCAACAACGCTAAAAATGGAACCTTAAAACCCCTAAGCATTAACTAAACGAACTATCTCATTTTTTTCTAAAAAAGATTAAATCGGTAACTTGAGTCAAATCAGCGTTCGCAACATATCCGGAACGTGCGAAAAAAAGTCTGATGAGCATCAGATCGGTCAGGCACAAAAATAAATAAACATCGATTTATCTGTCCTTCAACGATTACAGTCCAGTGATTGTATCATGGGTCGTTTTAAGACAGCTATCATAGCCTTTCGTTGATTCCAAAACAGGACTACACATCGTACCGGGTTGGGTCAGCAACTTTCCCACAGCAGCCAAATACGACAAAAAAAAAATCCTCTACTCCTAATCACAATCCGGATTCTGAACAGGACGGATGCAACATTCACCCCCTACAGCATAATGGTGGTATAGTGGGGATAGAGTAGCAACACGTCCAAACCAGCTGATGACATTCCATAAAATTGTCCCAAGTGCTTGAGGGGGAAATTGCGCACCGCACGCAATGAATTTTAATCAATCAAGCACCAAATTCATCCGCTGGCGATTACTCGCTTTTACGGACCATCGTACGCTGGGGGATAGCTGTCAAATGGTTTAGTGAATTCTGTTTCCGGTTCCCGGTGGTACCTTATGAGCCACGATCACTTTCGCCATTTCCGTCCTGCCTTTACCGAACGTAGCGTTTACGGCACGTTCACACCATGAACGACGATTTAAGACTGGAAGCTCTTTTAAGTTACTTCCTTTTTTTTTTGTTATGTTTCAAGCCTTGTTTTGTTCCTTTTTTTTTTTGTATTCGCAATACGGATATTGAACGATAACTGCTTAAACGTGGAATCATTGATACGAAACAACGATGTTGACACTCGGAATCAATTAACTAAATAACTTCAACAACAACAATAAAAAATATTACATGGATTGTGCTGTACGGAAAAATATGTAGAAAAAATATTACCCAAAAGATACTTAGAACTTTATCACACAAAAACTTGTTGGGTATATTGTAATGTTATTAACATATGCACAACCAATAAATATGAGAGATGTTTTTTTTTGTAAAACGCTGAAAGCTTACTTACAAACTTAATATTGCTAATGCTATAATTTGTATCTCAACAAGAAATAATTAATACAACTCGATGACTGCACAAATAGTGCTCATAAATCTTTAACGGATCAATGGTTCAATTAACTGTTATGGCAGCACTTATGAATCGTACCACCTACCTCCATGAAGACTGAAAATCCAACGAATGCATCAACGTATCCGAAGCATTTTGATTATCGAAATCATCCAAATTATCTGTAACATGCTTTCAACCATTGTCCAAAGCAACAGCAAAAGTGTATTTATTTTTCCACATCGATGCCACTAATCCCGCCGCGGTAAAACATTACTATTTGCTCACGTTAGACTCTGCAGTGACTGGTTAAAGCAACTAGCGTTGCTAGTGTATGCACCTCCATTACCTATGCTGAAATGGTTCGGAATACTTTCATGCATGGCCAAATAAAAAGTGAAACTCGACATCCATTACTTGCGTACCGTACAAAGGCTGACAAGATATGTCGAGTGTTCATCCTAACCCCCTTTTTGTAGTATGACGCCTATTTCAATCAACTATCCCGAAAGATCAACAATACCGCCTAACATGTCCAGCACAATATTGCACCATAATCATAGAATTTTTGTTTTCGTTATTCTACAAAATGAGAGTCAGAGATAATCAACGAATGCGAGAAACGGTTACACCAAACCATCACTTAATTATACCAATCCGATAACTTTCGATCAGATGATCAGATGATCAGATGATCGAACATCGCATCGCCATCGGAAGCATACTTTTAGAAAGGGGTAACAATGAGCCTCAGATCGTAAATGTTGAGTCGCCGGGCAGTACTCATTGATTGGCAGCCTGCGAAAGAGCAGAACTGTGAACGGTTCTTGTCCGATTATGCTAGCTCGTATTCGACCAGAAAGCAAGGTCGACGACTTATGTACCACACATTACAGAAAGGCATACGCAGACCGGCGCGACGTCCATGCTTAGGGAACCGTAACCATATTATGAATCGATATGTTTTCACTACATTCCTACGTAGCGATGCGTACACACTGTCGTATTCGTACGGGCCGGTTTGGATGAGAAAACTCCATCGCTTCTCCATCCACCAACCTCACGTTTAATGTTCAGTGTGGTGCAGTTCATAATTCCAGTTCCAAAGTGTCTCCTCTTCTGTTCTACCACCCGTTGCCGACCACCGAGCGCTATCCAATTTCTTTAAGCCACAGTGGCACGCCATATTCCGATATGCGTTTCCATCCATCCTTGCCACGGTTCCCATTCGGAATTTTCGTCACGTCCTTCGATGCTAGTCGACTGTCGGCTGGGCTGACAAACTTCCAACCCCTTTCGTACATTGGTTAACCGACCGTATATAGCTGTAATAATGAAGCGTTGTGGAACCGACTGTTAAGCATAACTAGAGAAAGAGCCAAACACCCATCGGTTTTGATCCTCAAAATGAAGAAGAAAACGAAAGCAGACAGCAGGAAGGCACGAAGAAAAGGTTCACAAAACACAACGAAAGAGACCCAACAAATCGGGAGGACAACGTTCGAGTATGGGCAAAGTATGTTGTGATGGTGTGTTGTATGAATAATTTTATCGAAAGCTTACCCAACCGATTCGATCGCTTTGCGGGCTTTGCTAGATGCGTTTGCTTATCGGTTCATCTACTCGGTTAGGGGTTTCTATCGTTTGCTGTTTCCTTTTTTTTGTACTCACAAAACTTTAAAGTTAATGAACGTGCGCACATAAATCCAAGGTTTTCCTTTCCTTGGCATAACAAGAAAATTAATTAAATGAAAAACCACTACGTCCCGTCACAAAAACAATCTTAGTAATAAAGGTTTTTTTTATCCTACAAGCTTTATATATGTGCGACTTGAGTAATAATAATTCGACACATTCGCTTACCGACAGCTCTTTCGCACATTCCTAATAGCAAGAATAGAGTCGAAGATAGCTGTAGAAAAAGGGACACTGTGTAAACGGATCCCACCGAGGAAGACTTAATGTAATTAACGGGCAGCAATCGGAAGCAAACTTCATTACTTACTGTCTCACTCTACCTGGCCTGGGATGCCTGACGGTACGTCAGCATATTGAATCATCTTGTCATGCAAAGTGAACTTACTGTCCAGGCAGCACCCACCACCGTACAGTATATCCTCCGCACTTACCCACCAATGACGATCTGTTCCGTTTCGTCCATTTGAATTTTTCCGACACTCTCATTGAGATGCAAATCATATTCAAATGAATCAATACTCTCTACCAGTGTTGATGCTGCCCTTTTCCTAGAGCATCTATGTAAGTACTCCACCATCGATACCAATTCAAATCAATCGTTCGAACCGAAACGTTGGGAGATATCCAACCAGCAGCATAAAAAACTCCATCCAGTCAGTTATGGATGTCGATCGATGATTGACGGGAGTTCCGAGACGGAGTAGTTCGGTTTTTTTTCCTACCAAAAATAAAGTACACATAAACACAAATAATAAGACCATTTCATTCCCCGAGTATAGCTTAGCATTAGAGCACACATTTAGGGCACACACAGAAGGTTATCATCAACGGAAAAGAAAACAGAATAATATACTCGAAAAATGAATAATAAAAACCAAACGCACATTAGGATTCCTCGGTTTGGGAGTTGCTTTGCAATTTCGTAACGAAGGTATAAATGGCAAACATTGGCTCACATGCCCGTCAAGCCCGGAAGGGAATCGCCATTTCGAGAGCAGACGCGAACAAGAAAATCAAAGCCCACTCCCGGAGCAATTTGTGTAGCATTTTCCATGTCAATCTACTTTCTTACACGTACGTGGAAACCGAACCCGTAGCAAACGGCAAGGTGTTATGGTTTACTAAAGACGAAAACGTTGCTCCCGTTTGTGAGTGTGTGTTTGTGTATTTTTTTCTATCTGTAACAAGCTTGTCGCTATTCCACACGATCCTAAAAATTCGATCCTCATAAATATTCACACGAATATCTCTGCATGCGAGTTTTGAGCGAAGACTATAAAACTCGCTCCGATTTGTCCGTTTGGCGGAAGCAGGTTTTTATCTCCAACCGACCTACGAGATATGTATGCATATTGAACATTACTAGTCGATAGATTTGCGGTACGGGGCTACAAACTCATCGTTATACAGTTTTTTTTCTCTCGGACTTAACTATTGCTGACCATATTAATTCTTCATTTGTAATGTTGAAATTAATCGTGGTAAATTCTGAACGGAAAAAAAATTGCACATTTGCAAAATTGTTCGCGTAACAGTTGCTCGCGTTTGGTCGCCTAAGTACGGCTCTTGTACGAAGTGCTATTTCCGGGTCATATGCATTCATATGGATTTAATATTTTAACTATTATTGTTTCCTGCGCCATTAGTCGTCTGGAAGCCAGCGGTTTTAAACCTAACTGAGAACGCTAATCTACTAAATCTGCGATGGATCGCTGATCAAGTTTATTGATCCATAAAATTGTGCAGAGCAATTAATCCAAGATACCGAATTCAATTATAATACAGAACGAACCAGCAAAATATAAATAGCTTCCACACACATGGAGTCCTTGCAGTCTTATGTATTGCAAGTGACAAATCCTAACACCCTATTGGCCTTATTTTCTTCTTCTTTTAGTCGTAACGACCTACTACTAGGTTATGTCGTACAGCGGATTAGACTCGCCAGGCTCGGGAGGGCTGGTCACGTCTTGAAAATGACACCGGACGACCCAGCCCGCGAAGTCCTTTTAGATCGTCCACATGGACAAAGGAGGCGTGGTAGACCCAAATAGAGATGGAGTGATGTCGTTGTTGTGTCCACCAGTAAGGCCGGTGTAATGGATTGGCAGACAACGAAGCTCAACCGTGAGCGGTTTAGAGGACTCCAGCAGCAAACCAAGACCGTGCAACGGTTGTAGCGTCTGATAAGTAACTAAGTAAGTAAACTTATGTTACTATGTAGCCTGTCAGCCTGTGTTTGCTACGAGGCATTGGTCCGGATGGGATTCTGGATCGGTCGTGTCGTGTGAAGTCCTATACCTACCAATACACCACCGTGTGCCCCTTGTCTGTATCTGTTATATTACGATCATTAAATTTTTCTTATGGTCAACTAAGGTGCCAAAGTCACAATTAACTAGTGTTTTTTTTATATTATTCTCACATTTAAAAAAACATTCGCAAACAAAGTATTTGAATTGAAATTTCAGTTATACATTGGGTCGTCACATTCAAAGCTCATCTTAATTCTTTTGTTTCAGAATTAATTTTTTTTCAGGCACAAAATAAATTGAATGTCGACTTTATTAGCCGACAGCTAATATTCGACTTTATTTACCCGTAGCTGGATAGTTATGTCCTGCGTGCACAGGATTGGTCCGGATGGGATTTTGGACCGGCCTTGTCGTGTGGAGACCGAATAACACCAAATGACCAGACAGATACAATAATATGGTTTATTCAGCAAACACTAGACGTATCTACGCCTCCATTTCAGTAAACTTGTTAACTGCGGAGTTAGACCATCAAATTATAGCACTTACGTATTGTACACACGATCCCTTGATCCCACAGATCTTGGATTAGTTAAGCGAGTGCTAGAATTTTTATTCTATTTGAAAATTTTTAAAATAAATTATTTTTGTATGGGAATAATCTATTGCGATTTTATTTTATCACAATAAACTCCTTTAACTCATGTCATTCCTACAACAAAACTGACAATTATTATTCTGCTTCCATTAATTCTTCTTTGGAATGACGTAGATATTGATACAATTGCAAAACAGTCACGACAAAGAACAAACAAAGTAACTCTACCTTTGGTACCGTTGTCCTGGTACAACGGCTATCTTAAAACACCTATCTTTTCGTAGTTCATATTCGGCCTTCAGCAATTATCGTTGTTCGAACCAGTTCGAGCAACACCAACTATGGACTCGGCGTGGCTACCTGTACGTGAGTCATTATTTAAAGAACCGTACTGCATAAAAACAAATCTGCATAGAGCTGCAGTACAGCACGACAATCAGGATTTTCCAGCTGCCATGTCCAGCGGCGAACCTTCAATGAGGAGTGCCCAACCCATCCCATTATCCGAATCCGACCGAATCAGGCTTGTGAGAAACCATGTAACTTTTCGAACTCCAATCTTCATGCCATTATGTTCACACCGAAAACGCGAACAACGTGCATCGGAGAGTGACGATTCGGCAACATCAGCATATCGGTAGTTCAAAATGTCAGTTCAGTGCGGTGGTCGTGCTAGCTCCGTAAGAATGCAGCGGAAAAAATCCTCCAAAAAGATACTCTATTGATTCCCTTCCGTCGGTGACATTTAACCGGTAACGAAGCGTGCCAACCCTTTTTTTGGTGCCAGGTAACACCCACACAGAGTTTTATCGGTAGTTAGTTTGTTTCATGAACACGTAAGCGTCCCCAACAGTTTTCTACGTCGCCTATTGCACCGTGATTCTTTGAAAGGAAATTTAGAACCTAGTGTGTCTGTACAAGCTTAAATCGAATCATGGCAACACGCCGAAGGGATAGAATTAATGGGCTAGATGGCTCCGAGCGGCTACATAGACCTTCTACATCATTTGCTATATAGCGGTGTGAAAAAAAGAGATCCATACCAGTGGGGCATCGTGACATGATTTATCAGTTAGATTTACAGAGCAGCCTTTTATTAAATTTAAAAGCTGTGAACAAAAATACGGTGTCAGGCCGTTCTTATGGAAATAGAAACAAAGCGCTGCGTCCAAAGCATGTGTCGTTCAAAATTGTATCTTTTCGTACTTGTCTTATAAAAAAGTTCAAATTGTTTAAGCATAAGGCGTAGCATACCTCTATTTTTATGTCATGTTGACAATGCTCAAAATTCTTAATTCCTTATCAAATTTTGAAAGATTACATTGCCGTTCTGGATTACATTAAAAATCTGGAAATATTAATTAAAAATATAAAGATATTCCTTTATAACAATCAGATCTTCCACAGTATGTTTTATTTTGCATTACGCGCAACTCGTGACCCACTCATATACAGATATTGTGTGAAAACATTTATGTTTTATCTATTGCCACTCTACTGTCATCCATTTTGGATTTAAACGATTTTAACACATGATACCATTTATTGGTCCCAATCGTTTAATACAAAACAAACCCAAGAATGGTCCCATTGATCCCACGAAAGCAAATGATGATGTCTGGATGTGGGCGTTCGGGGTAAACATTCCTGCACGCTTCCCATTTCTTTTTTTCTACGATGACAGTTTTACGAGCGAAACAGATTAGATTGAGCAAACGTGATGATCATTATTGGTGACCTTTTACAGTGAGAGATGGAGCACGAGTGTACACACCCCGTAAAGGAGCTGGGACCAAACTATTCCCGATAGGATTGACAAATGTTTCGCTTTACCTCAAATCGTACACCATTACTGAGTTACGTGACGCATTTGACTAGTGGGGCAGATACATTTAAAACTTAAAGACAAGCAAATCATCCCAACAGTAAATCCCTCGGGTTACTGTCGGGGACATGACAATTATTACATGAACAGTATTACGGCAGTGTCCCCTATTTCGGTGGCCCAGCATATCTTAAATTGGGTTAGTGTAAAAACGTAGACTATCGTAAAGCAAATTGAAATAGATGCATTGTTGTACGGTCGGAAAATGTTTGCTCTAAATCCCAGTGTTGCTCCACAAGTCATCATATCTTGCAGCACCCGAAATTCATTAACCGCCAGCTCTGTGGCTACATCATCGTTCGGACTGTCGTTTGATGTAACGCGTCGTGCATCCCTTGTTCGCTCAGCCGCAGGTGACAATACTCACAATTCAACACCTTACCGACCGTTTCCCACCGGGTATGCTAGTGCAAACAGTGTGAGATCAAAACAGAAGCAAACATCACTTACCTTTGTTTAAACCTCCGCCCTCTAGTGTCCTCCTGCTCGGATCCAAATTTTCTGATACGGTTCCACTATACGAATTCAACACACACACACACACACACACGGAATAGCTGACCACAAAATGGTTGACGATACTGCTACCGTAGTCGGCTTACCGCGGTAGGGCCGAAAGCGATTGCAGCTGCTGCACCTTGCTTGTTGCTTTGATAACCTCACGCTGCATCCAATCCCTAGTGACACTGCACCCGCATCCCGGCGACGGGAACCGCATTATATTTTCATCAACACGCACTCACCCACTAACACAACCCCTCAACTGACGTTTCGTGGCCAAAATGATGTCGTACTGATGGAAAGTGAAGCAATCGCCACACGAAGAAAAGCAAACACCCACCGCAACACTGGCGGGGTGCAAAAAGGTTCACGCGTTTGCCGTGAGAACCACGGATGAAATTAATTCAACCTCACCTGCCTTTTCTACACCGCACTTACGTAATGCACTGTGTACCACCGTCATACACTCGCTTTACAGGGGACACTTTTAAATGTATGCGCTCGTACTGGATCACCTATTTTTTTATTGTTGCACTTACTTTTGCACTCTCGTATAATTATTCCCGTAAGCGACCTAACTCGTGAACACAAACACTCATTGTTTTGCGAAAAACGCAATAAAACTTCCTTGTTGTTGGAGACACTTTTGCTAAAAATCTAGAATAGAATAATACATACGTTATGTTCACTCATATTACGCATAACATCGGTATCTCGAATGTACATTGACTATATAATTAAACCATTGTTGCGCAGCGAATTTCATTTGATACGCAAAAATACACTATAGGCAGTCCATGACATACACTATTATAGCGGATCGCTTTAATTTGCGTATTTCGAACATCCGCGTATGCCAAATCCGGGAGTAAAATCGTTAAAATAATTATTTGTACCGTATATGTATCGGGAATGTATCCATGCTCCACCAGGGGAATGTATACATTCTAAAAAGCGGTAGTTATTATTATTATTATTTTACTAAACTAAATTACTATTATCAAACGAAAGTGTTCAACTTTATCTAAATGATATCAAATGATGATTTAAGAGTGCCTTTAGTGCCAGAAACACTTTATTTTTTTGTCGCTTTTGTTGTGTTTTGTAGTGTGCAAAGTCCGGGAAAATCGTATAAAAAAGTGAGCAAAAAAATTCTATGTTGTTTAAATTTGTGAAAAAATGATAATAGACAAACGTTGGCACATATTTTTGGTAAACAATTTGAAAAAAAATTAAATGCGAAAAAATTCATTCAATTTATTATGAATTAATTATTGATTAAAAACAATTAATCCATCATGTGTGTGCTAAGCTGACTAAAACATAGCATGCAACCACATCCAAATATCATGTTATTAGTCTATGGAGTTACAATTCTATCGGCGCAGCATACAAAACACTCACTATCGGAGAAATAAGGAACTCGAATCAGTAGAAGAATTATACGCCGAAATGATTGTGATAAGAACCCAAAAAGAAAAGGAATTTGCTTAGTTTCATTTTTAGCAGACTAATACGAAAAAATGTACATCACCCACTAGCTGCATGTTGCGGTGTGCTTATATGGTGTTAATATTTCTCATCATCAAGAGCATACAGGAGTAAGATATAAGACAGACATACGTGAACGTGAAAATAGTACAGAATAGAAAAAATGGGTCATAGCACGGACATATAGATTTCAGCAGATGACGTAAGAGATATGATACGAAGTAAAATGCTTTGGCATTTGTTCTTTCTTTTCCACTCAAAACCGTGACAATTGCATAACATTTTTCAATGGTCGTTTTTCATTGTTTTTATGTACGTCTTTATATATTCTCCTTCCACCATTTTCTACAGCACTTTTCATTCAAACCAAACGTCTGTTAGCTAGTTTGGTCAGCCATGAGGTTGCTTTTGTGGTAAAAAAAATTAACTGCTTGTCCATTATGAAAAAGAATCTGCTCACAAAAAGTGGGACACAATCGCGCCACTATCATAACACGGTTCTGTATGCGCCACTTTTGTGAACTTTTCAACCGGCACTATTGTTTTAATCTCAACTTTTGCTATTGTGGAACCACTTGAAAAATGCTTTCAATTTCGCATTTTCACTTTCATAATGAAAAGCTGACAACTATTGCCATTTAAAAATGTTTGTTCCCAATCAGTAACCTGCTTTTATGGTACGGTTTAGAGCATTTGTGCTCTGGAGAAAACGATACAAAAGTTGGTGTGATCTATCAGATTTGTTTATTCTTTCATTTGCTTCCGTGTTGTCATATTTCCACACTTAATTTAACTAGCACATCTACTGCTCTAAATGGGAAATTATCATGAACGTACTCCAATTACTTCTTCATTGTTTTCGAGATACTCAAATCCCGGTAGTTTTGGTCGAGATCCGCTTTTTTCATTACTGTATCTACACCTGATTCTGTCGTGTGAGAACCAATGAGCAACCCATTGGTATTGCCATGCTTTTTATACTAACAGTTGTGTAACTAACAGTTACTATAAATTAGTACCAAAATTAGCAACACAACTGAATTAGTTTGATGGTATCAAACGGTGTTTCGCCGGATTTTTATTCGGCAAAAAAATAAACGAAATGCGAAATTAAACGATAAATAATACAATGCTAAATTTAATAGCGAAATATTATCTACCAACAGGGTCTTGGTCTACCAAGTCCCCGCATTCGTTAACAAATGTAGATTTAGCAAAAGATTTTTCCAGATACAGCTTTCGGTGTCGGATAAAGTTTTAAATCACTTCGGTGGGCGCCCGATGTATCCGATGTTCGGTGGACGGTAGGATGTAGCGGCTGATGCAATGATGATGAAGGTAAGGTGTCGGCGTTGATGGCGGTAATCGAATATTTGTCCGAAAACATTACGCCGGACCCAGAACGCCACTTGGTTTATTATCTTGCACTGTATTTTTTTTTGCTGTTTTGCTTCTCGTTGCTTCTTGTACCAAAAGAAAGCAAAGAAGATTTGTTTCTATTTTGTTAGCCAACCTTTCGTTACGAGTGGCGAACTTTCATCAGCGCCACTCGCGGATTACAGAATCCAGCCCTGGGGGTTTTGGGAGTTCGGGGCGTTTGTTTGATGGTAAAAGTTTAATTTGATATACACACTGTTTTTTGTTTGTTTGTGTGCTTTCTCTTCCTTGGTTTTTTGTCAGTACAATAGAAAACAATAAGGTACAAGGGCAGCACATCCACGGCACGGGATGACAATATAACAAGTGTACAATGAGGGTGTAAGATGAGGATCAACTTTTTATTTTCGTTCTTGAAATGGTTTCGGTGTTATTTGATTAGTATCAAACTGTAGCCGTCATCCCTTGTAAAACTAGAAGCTAGATCCTGCGAAAGGAATGCACTTCTTTTCAACATTAGACACTTATACCTTTTTGTTTTCAATGCATAAACGAGTCCCACCACCAGTAAAAGAAGAAAATTTAACAATTTGTCATAGTTTTGCTTTATTTGTAGCAAAATAGGTAAAAATTAACGACTATCTGTGTCTGACAGTCTGACGACTGTCGATTGTTTCGGTCGTAAATCTGTAGTAAGCAAATCCTACCAATTGATCGTAAAAGCTGTCGCCTTTCGGTTAAAATGAATGACTTTTGTCAAAAGCAGCCCATCGAAGAGTTGGTTACAATACAACCCGTTGAACAAAATACCTTCCCGATGTAAAGCAACAACAACATCAAAAAAACAGGGACAGAATCGCAACCTCGCTTATCCCCTGTGCATGGGGCCCACTGAAACGTGCCAACAACTTGTAAAAATACGAAAAATGCCATTCCACCTGGATGCTAATTGTGAAATAACATTTCCAAACACACGGTTCACAGTCAAGGTTACGCAGTGTTCGGAAGAGCTCAGACTAGCTACCGGACCAGATAGTGCGGCGAAGTGAAAATTCTCATCCAAAAAGCAACGCAAACATCAAAGGATCGGTTTTAGGACAGTATTTTCCGGCTCGTTTTACGTCTGCTGGGCTTTACCATCTGCAGGATTTTTTTTATTTCCCATCATGTTTTACGGCATGCTCAGAAGCAAATTTGTTCCAGACCCCACTTTAAGCGGCGGTAATTCTATGTAATACCATTAAGAGCACTGGTTATGGTTGAACATTTCCCAATGTAGTTCGAGTCTTTCGTAATAGCTCTCCGCATTACAAGTAAGGTTCTCTGTGTTGCACCAAATAGTCTTACAGGAATACGACCAAAAAATACCTTCATAAGTCGATCCTTGGAAGCTTTTTTATAAACTAAGTTAATAAAATTCAAAGCATATTCCCGATGTTTCGATGGAAAATCACCCTTTTAAGCAAAAATTCGGAAAACATACAATAATTATGCATGGTACATATGTAGAATATGAAAATGTTGGCCACTTATTAAACGCCTGGACCATTCACGCAACACTAACCTCTTTTGGATGTGCCTTTCACGTTTTGCTGTACATTTCTTAGAATTACACCGTCTGCTTACCTACACTTGCACCGTCGGAAGTAACGTAAACATTTAATATTCCAGCGACAAACTGTCTTCGTACCGACACAAACAAAATCAATCGGGCGCAAAATTACATCGAAGCCTTCGCAAAGTCCCCGACTTCCGTCAGGGCCGTCCTAGCAAAAAAAATATCAGTAGAAGAAAAAATGCAAACGATCTAGAACGGTATTGCTTCATGAAGCGCAACGCACGAGGTGCTTCAAAAGCTTTAACGCGATTGTTCACACTGATGTTAGTTCTTCAAAATGGCAACCCAATGTGACTGTGTACATGCGTCCGAACGGTTATAAAACTTAAGCCCAGTTAAGCTGATGAAGCTATTCTTCTTAATACAGCCGTACCGATTGTTTCCTTTGAACGCAACTTTTCAGTAAACAGAAATACCATAACCTCTTTTAAGGAAGCTTACACCTATTACAGCCATTCCCATTAATGAAAGGTTTAGAAGCAAACCTGATCATCATTCGTCGGGCAGAATAAGTCATTATATAAACACGCCATTTCGGATCCTTAAGTTTTGCAAAGTGTTGTTTGAGTCGTTCACTTCCATGGAACGACAGTTTCTTTTTCTGGGTGCAAACTAAACACCATGTGAACATCACCAGTTAATGGTTTGTAAAGCAACTGCCAGGACTTTTGGCTCTCGGCATCATCGTACGTACGTACGTATTAACGTTAACTGAGGTTTTCACATGGAATAAAAACGAAGACCACCACATCGTTTGATTGTTTGCTGTCGTTAGTGCTAATTGACGCATTATTTGATAGTGGAAAAAGTACCCCCAAAACATGAAAGCCCATACTCCAGACAACTTTACTCCATTTATGATGAAAATAGGAGTTGCAGGACATAGATGGTAGAGTTTCATTGAGCGATCATCAGCGTTTCATCAGCGATTCATCAGCTCAAATTTCCCGCCCAGTTTCCTGCTTGATGATACCCAGCACCCAGTTTAAGGATTTTTACAATTTTATTAACAACGACCAGAGCAACAGCAACACTTATGACCTATCAGCGTAGTTAGTGTACAGTCATACCGTGCTTATTCTTCAATCGTTTTTTTTATTACGGTGCGGTTCGCTTTTCTAGCATGCAAATAACTTGTTAAAGTTGTGAGACATATTTTTCAGGAGAGGTGTTTGACTCCAAGGGTAAATGTAGTTTACCAACTACTAACGTAACTGAAAAGCCGTCGCAAAGGGATGACTGGAGAAAAGGTCGAGTGGGGTGAACATTGTTTGAACGTTGACCGCGAATGGGGCGATGACCATCTCGGCCCTGGCAGGTCAGGAAAATGTCGTCTTACCGGGAAAGTTTTATTTTACTTTTCCAGTCTTACGGTACGGTGTTAGGAAGCCTAGTGGTGGTTTTTCATTTCCTTTGCTTTATGTATCGACGATGGTGTTATTTCATATAATTAAAATCCGTTGAATAAGTACGACACCTAGGAAAAAGCTGCTTCCCAGTAATATGTTTTGCTCCACTTTCGAACTAGGAAGAGAAAAAAAACATATGCAACATTCAACACACCACCATTATCCAACGTAGAGTTTTTTTTCTAATTGTTACGAACCTCCGCATGATTTCAGTGCTTAAAAAATATAGATATATTTACATCCCACGAACTTCAGAAACCAACATAAGCGACACTCAACACATCACCGGTATATAACGTTTAAATGTTGAGCCCACTCAAACCATGACCATGTTTTGTGACAAACTTTATAAATTATAATTCAAACACGCTTCCGGCAATCCGGATGGTGGTGTAGTCTACGAGTAAACGTACAGGATTAAGGGAAGGGTGAAACATCGAACATCACTCCCGACCGCACCTCTCACATGTGCGTGAAGCAGCAGCGGTACTACACAACCACATCCCAAGATTACGCAGTCCGAACGTTCCACTACGCCAACCGTCAACTCACCCACGGTAAAGCCAAGTGCAAATCGTTGCCACGCGACAAAACGTCTCACCGGGATGACATCATTTTTGACGTAATGTCGTCGACTGAAGGTTTGGTTGTTTATTTAGCTAAAACAAGGTTGGAGTCAAAGAATCAAAGCCACAAAACATGAAACAAAAACTCCAAAAATATACCTCCAACGCTGTTCGAAAATGAGAAAGATCGATCTTGAGACAGCGTAAAATGCTCTGGCGCCGTACTGCGTCGACTTCTTGGTGGCCAGAACCGTTACGTCTCCATTTCCTTGTTGTGCAACAGCACCAGTCCCACATTGGGGGCCACGTATGCGTAAATGATGTTTCAATATTCATCCGCTTTAACCATTCATGAAAAGAAACGGGGCGAAGAAAATATCGACTTGATGTCGTGCTGGTGCAGAATTCGTTTGCCTCAGGATATATAGGAATACAGTAAGAAGATCGTCATCCTCCAACGAATACAACCAACCCGCAGGACAGTAGCGCTATGCATGAGAAATCAAAAGTGACCTACTTACTGTGCAAATTCAATGCGAAATATATTTAAAGCCATTACTCATGTGCTGGAATGTTGAAAGAACGACATATATAACAATAAAAATAACTAATGGAATACAATCTACGATAGCAACAAAAATAATAAGAATGTACGTAGCACTTATAAAAACGCATGCAATGTTTTGTTGATATCATCTACGACCTAACGTAACAGAATGGATCGAGAAATATTATTTAAATACAAAACATTTGTATTCTATAATCAAACAAACAAAACAGACTAAATGTACAACTTAGAGCAGAGAAAGTCGTCTTTCAAATTACCCTTTAATATATTGCATTGAAACTCACAACTTAAAACAAGGGGGTTTGGGTAATACTATATTGTCAATAACTGGGTCACATCGATAAATAAAGCTTTGAAGTGTTGCAAGGACGGAGCCGTAAATATTAAATGAAATGTAGGTACACATTACACATTACAAAGTATAATTTAAGCTATTTCATATCACAGAAACAAATGCATTATTTCTATCATTTTTCATTTTTGCATCAATGATTACAGCAGATGTAAATATTCCAAACATATTTTGTGAATATTCTAAAACAATTAAGTCAAATTAAATATTGTAATAACCATTACGAAACTTCATTGAGGAGAAAATGATCTGCAATCATATTTCTTCAAACAAGTACAATAATATCGCCAGAATTGATCAAACTGACTACAAGATTGGTTAAAATATTACCTAACTTTTACACACGTTCCCATTCGTTGGCATATCGTTCGCGTCTGGAAAGCTAGCCCTGCACACAACCGCGAACGATGGCTTCATCGGGAAGTTTACACCATTTGTCACCGCAGCGATGTTGTAGAAGGAAGCCGATGGTTGACCACGGAATATCCATGCAACGATGCGCACCGTCTGGTGTCATAATAAATGATGACCGTACTGATTCGATCGCGTGACAGCTGCGTCAATGTGTGGACGATACATACGCACGACACCTAGCACTATTGGCGCATCGCATCAGGAGATCGCACCACCGGTTCCGATAGACAACCTCACGCATGGACACCAACACCAACCCACCTACCTTCCAGCGAATTAGCCGAGGCGACTTTTTTGGGACTAATAAGAAAAAATATCCGATGGTCGCGGCACCAATTCCCCAACAAACCCATAAACCAGAAAAATAAACTCATGTGCCTGTGAATGATGGAGATTTATTCCACTCAATACTCTTTTTAGCCAACCATGCTTCAATTTCCATCGGGTAAAAGAATACTCCGGTTTGCAAGTCAAGAACAAAATATGGTTTCAATCGGTTTGTAGCTGCACGGAGCATAATTTTCACTGCAGTAATTCCGCAACAATACTGTAACAGGAATAGGTGCGACGTTTCGTGCTTAGTTTGGCATTCGCCAAGAATCGTTTGAGTGGATCATAATATCACACTCAATTTATTTTATTTTATTTATTAAAAATCAATAATGTTTGCCTCGAGGGCTGTACAATAGCGTCAGAACAAATAAAAAAAACAGACAAAAACAAAGACGAGACACACTAGAAAGTGGTAGATATGACGCGGGAACGGAAAGAAGCAAGGGATAGATTGTGGTCAAACAGATCACCTACAGAATAAAAATAATACAATAATTTGCATGAAATACCCTTAAAGGGCTGGGTTTGAGGAGTGTTTTTTTATGATTTGCTTCTCAGTACATTTTCAATGACGGGTAGATAGTTTGAGTAATTGTTTGTGTGAGATTGACGCAATGTTTTTTCCCGAAATAACTACAGTCTAGCGCCGATTATCCGTGCTCATCGGGACTCTACTCATAGGCCAACACGGATAATACATCTCCTTTTTACGATAAAATTATCGTACAATGTATCATAGGTAGGGCTTTTTTATAGTATAATTTATTTTCCCAGTGTATTTTACTGCTGTTAAAGAAATTGTAGTTGTATTCTTAAAGAATAGGAGCTCATTTTGTCATATAAAATTGGGTCTTTCAATTCTTCCGTCAACGGCGTTGCTTGGAATATGTTAATTTCTTTTGGAACTGTCATTTCCGAGATGCACGGATGATCAGATATCCAGATAATCGATGCTTTACTACTAATTTCCTCACAACAAGAACTACAGTCTTTTCCCGAGTTACGCGAATAATGCGTGCCAGAAAAATTCGCGTAATTCGAATTTCAACGTAACTCTAATTCCCTTTATAATATTGTTTCTATATAATATTCAGCGATCGCTTTTTTGTTTTAACGTTACGAAGGACCTTAATAATTGATATTTTTACGTTTATTTCGTCAATTAGAGTTAATTTTTTCGAAAGTCAATTCCGTTTTTAAAATTACGCAAACTGGCAAAGTCACCGGGATAATGGATTGGCAGGCTACGGCGCTCGAGTGTGAGCGGTTTAGAGTACTCCTGCTGCAGGTCCAGCCTGTCGCGCAGCCGTTGTAGCGCCTGATAAGTAATTAAGTATTCACAGATGGCCCTCCACGACCCACCAGATTTACAGACTAGAATTTAAAAACACACGATATGGTGGAAACGACCCTATTGAAGCTACGTCACGCGAATTCAATAACGTGTATAATATTTTAGACTCTAATAAACCGATTTCGTCCTGCGTAACATAGAAGAGTGTAGTTTTTTACTCTGTACAACTTTGAAGAATATCGTTAGTATCTATCTCATCATACTTTTTATTTTGTTCTAAAAAATAGGTGTCTTACAGGAACGTTACATATATACAGTGTATTACGCTGTGCACAACCAATTCGATTTTTTTATTCTACAAGAACGGACAGGTCGTATTGCTTTGCCAATTCGATAATAATAAATAAACAAACCCTCATGTTAAGCCGATGTATGGATAAGTTTAATGATTAAATAAATAAATAAATAATAATAAAAAAAACTTCTTCAATTTAATTCTATATATTGTCAACTATATCAACAAAATGCTCGAGAACTAATTATTCAAAGTAAAACAATAATTAAGCTATGTTAATCTGAATTCCACATAAAGAAAATCCATTCTGCTTTCTCGATTAATTCTCACGCATCATGTTAAGGAGTATATTGTAAGCCAGAGAAATTCGAGTAAGTCCAAATCCCTTTATTACATCTTTTATATTTCGTTTTAAAGGATCGAATAATTATTTTTACGTTAGGAAGCACATTGCAAATTTACATTTTTACGATTATTTCGACAATACTTTCAAATGAAAACTAATTCCATTCAATATATGACGATATTTTATTTAAAAAAAATACAAATTTTTACTTTTTACCGTACCTCAGAGTATTAATCTCCTCTCGAGAATTTTCTAGAATATTTTATTTTGAAAAAAAATAATTGAAAATAAGCAATACGGCCTGGCCGTCCTTATTAAAAAAACCAAATTGAAAATACATTTGAAATGTAATAAAGTGTTTTTCACTTTCACTAAACTGTAAACAATCTACTTCCCATTCTGGAAGTGATATGTAAATACTTTGCCACAACTATTTGCAGTGTGCCTGTGGGTCATTTGATCAGTTGAATGTGCAATCGTTAAACATACCACAAACCTTCGGTCCGGTCAGCCACTAACCAACACTAAATAGTGCTCTTCCTGTCGCGAGGTTTGTCGACTCGAGAAGAGAACGTTTCCAGAAGTCATTTTAAATTTGGACTTGGTTCGTTTGTGCATGCCACCGTCTGCATCCGTCAGTCGGGAACGGCTTAAAGGTGTACTGTTACCGACATCGTTCTCCAAGCAAACACAAATCTAATTGAAACCGTATACACTACTGCTAGGACCCGATCAAAATGGCGACTAATAGTTTCCGAAACGAACAGCACAAACACCAAAATCCAAATCGGTGTGTGTGCGGCTTCGTCGTAATGCTCCCACCGGCCATCCATCTAATAGGAGCAGTACGTGGGAACAACGTGACGGAATTCACTATGACCCCGGCATTTCGTGCAAAACTGGCCAAAGTTGCCGTGCAACTGACAGGCTGGGCATATATTTTGGACACAATCATTTCATTTACGTTTCGAAACTGCGACAAGACGATTTGCAATGGTTAAAATTGTATTGCAATTGTCTGTTTCTGTCGCTTCTTTGCTTCGTTCGTGAGCGATGAGATATTCCAAAGATCCCATGCGTTTGGTGTTTGGAGGCAGAAATTTGATCCGCCCAAGCAATTACAACAAATACGGGTAATGAGTCATTTGACCAAGCTGTACATCGGTGGGCGAATGTGAATGACAACACATGACAGTAAATCATTATGCTTTATGCGCCATTTTGTGAGTATGTGTGGAAACGCGCGTTAATGGTATTGTAGAAAACTTTTGATTAAAATAAAAAATAACTGGGACGACATGCGAAAGGTTCCCGCTTCGTAAATAATACTTCATAAAAAAAAAAATTTATCATTTAAAACCTTTTATCGAAGCATAAATAAACTCCCCAAAAAATAATAAAACCATTCAATTGTGCTCCTATAATCCAACACTACAGATTAGCTTCGAAAAATCATTAGCTACAGTACAATCAATCAGTACAGTAGAGCTACACAAATCTTGCTTTATGGATCAGTTCAGAAATTAATTTGCAACCCAATCATCCCGTGGCAGTGTTTATGAAGCTTCTACAAAACATCTAGACCAAAATAGAACGATACGAGAAAGCAAACAAAAATAAACACAAAACATGCATCCCACGTGCCATTTACCCCAACACCCCTTCAAATGCTGATACGCTATCACACCAACACTAAATATGTGTTGAAGATATTTTTATACCCAACATATCGATCATCAAAGGCACAAAGAATCGGAAAACTCAATTACATGCTCTTCAATCCCGACGGTTCGTTTACAGTGACGCCGCGGGTCCGGTACAAATCTCTCGTGAAACACACGGACAGATATATTTTACCGTTGCGACCCATGATGATGACCAGAATGAGTCGTACACGTAGGGTAAAAAGGACGACAGAGTTACTAGAAAACGTTTCACACACAGGTTTATTTTACTATGCGTAAAATATTTTCTTTAAAGTATCTGTTACTTTTTACTTCTATCTTGCATCGCAGCATCAAAAGCAAAAAATAAATTAAATAAATATAATAAATTTATAACAGAGTAGGACGACTACGGTCGACCAGTCACAAATCTATTTAGTACCAGCGGCAAAGACAGCCGTGAGCTGCGCTGTTCTACGTAAAAGCCTCCCATCACGCATCCATCCCGTAAGATGTGCGGTCTGCCATTGCTACGCAAGAAACGTGTGGAAATTTTTTTTTGTGCAAAAATAGAGCAAGATTGAGTATGTACGATATTGAGAGGGAAAAGAAACATCAAGGCGAAATGAATACACAGGATATACCGATCCCGGATCTCTTTCCAAACTGCCGCACGGAACGGTACGATCTCATAAATTTCAATTCGAGAAGCCAAATCCAAAAATAATCCAACATTCTTTCTTCGACAGCCGGACCACGAGTCAAACTCTTGGATGACTGGGTATGCTACCCTATACCCTCGTATTTGATACGCAGGGGCAAAATAAAATTAAAAGTAAAAGTACAATCCCAGTAAAACGGTTGCCCCGGGTGTGCTGGACACAGTGAGTTTTTTTTCGGGACGACGGTATTTCACATCACAAAGTAGTAAGTGGATTTATCAATTCAACGCATGTCACCAGACGCGGTCGCTGGGCTAAAGAACCACACATAGATGAAATGGTGTGTGTGTGTGTGTGTGTGTGTGTGTGTGTGTGTGTGTGTGTGTGTGTGTGTGGTGTCGTGCTAGCAGTAGTAGCATGACCGAACCGATCAATTTCGATTCAATTAAAAAGCAATAAAATTAAGCCTTCCAAAACCATCTTTGTGTCGTTAGCTGTCGGCTTTCGTATCGGGCTGGTTTTTTTGTGTTCGCAATTTCGTCTGGGCCGTAGGGTAGTCGGATCGATCTATTTGTCGTGGAACCAAAAGCTTCCGACCAGATAAAAATAAAATATACCATTGATCTGATCTCAGCCAATGCTAGAGAGTCCCCAGTCTTAAAATCAAACTCTATAAATTTGCGAGAAATTCACCTTTGAGATTTCTAAAAATTCTCAGCAAAAGTAAAAAACCAATCATTTAGCATTATTCTTCATTATTCAATCAAGTATCACATTTACCAGGAGTCTCCAAACTACGTCCCACAGGCCACATACGTCCCTCGAGAGCATTCAGTGCATCCCGCGACGCTATTGTTAAAATTTAAAACATATAAAGCTTGATTCTTCAACCGAAGTTGTAATATTTTCTAATCGTTTATCTATTAATTATTATTTCTGTTTATTTAATTAAAAGGCATGAATTTCAATTAAAAATTATTTTGAGAGTAATATCTGTGTAATCGGTGTATTAATATCTGCCCGTTAGATACTAACTTATTGACCCCCCGCCACGGCAGGCGCGCTGAAAAGTTTGGAGACCCCTGTTTTAGACCAAACTTTACTGTAAGCATACAATTTTGTATGTGTTGTTTGGAGATGTTGATGAAAGAACATTAAATAATCTCACTTGTTAGTTTTTTTTTTGCAAACTTTGAACAACCAATTGATTATTTAAAATAAATCTTCTCGTTATTCCATAGCAGCACTATAGCCTCAAGATTTCTGTAATTCCTTGATTTTATTTACTTATATTAGCCAAGCCTGTTCAGCGTACGAGTAAACGATTCGGATGGGATTAGTCCTGACGTGTAAAAGATCGACGCCGTAACCACCTATACAACCGGGCAGCCCTCAGACAAAACACATCAATAAAATATAACAGGCTCGCCCATTACATGAAATCTCATTGAGGTAACGTGTAACACTAGACAAGAAAATGGCAGTAATGGATGAATACACCGATAACCGAGTTTGTTCGACTTGCGATTGTCTCGTCAACCGATGGCGAGCTGACGATAAGGCGATGCAGTTTCAATGCGCATATGTGCATGATTATACTACGCTCTTCTGTGCAACTATGATTACACGACAGTACAGGACATAATACGTAAAACTCCATCAGATTGAGATATGTCAAGTTATATTGGAGATTGCTTAAATCGTCTAGTAGACATCGTAATTGTACGTTTTACAACGTTTTACGTTTGTACGATTGTTAAAACAGACTGGCCGACTTATTCGACTTGACTACGTAGCCGGATAGTCAGTCCTTGCTACGGAGGATTGGTTCGGATGGGATTTCGGTCCGGTCTTGTAGCGTGTTGCCAGTGCCGCTACCATCATGCCACCGGGCATGAATATGTTGAATGTTACTGTTTAACAAATACGAACTTTTAGTATTTTTTTTTTGTATGATCCGAACCCTCGGTGTTTTTCAAATGTCAAATATTTTTCAATCCAATAATCTGATGCAATAATCAATAATATAAAAATTAACAAACTAAACATTTAACCGAATGTCAATCATTATCAAATGTTACTGTGATTTCCTTGTGGCAAAAAGTAACACGAACCTGTCCAAAAACCGCATTTGAAAACCACTATTGCTAGCTGACAATTTCTTTCAGTACTGCCACCGATTCTGGCGTGATCTGTAATAAAGCGCCCCGTTTACCAGATGACATTGCTCCAAACCATTGAATTCAATAGGTATACCACAGAATGCAAAACGTGACAGTGACGCCACAAAACCCACAAACAACGTACCCGATGTTTCGGACCAAACAAAATGCACTGAGTGCGATACGGAAATTGGCTTGGGGTTAGTAAAATACAATCATCGGTTTTACACCGTTCGCCCAGAAGATCATCAGAATTGATTGCGCTGGCAGTGTTTGGTGTTTTGAAGTAATTAAAACCTAATGGCCATGCCTTCGCAACCACGCAACAACGTGCTGAAAAGGATGCGGATGTGGTGCACCGTACGGCCACATGTGTTGTACGTGATTTTGCTGCATCCGCTTCGATCTGTATGTAGTAGGAAAATACAGGACCGTGCTAGAATGGCACACTAGTCAAAGTGTATTCTGCACTGTGAACATTGTTTGCAAAAACATTTACAGCTTAATTCGCATCGTAACATCGGTACAAAGTTTTTTGCAGAGTTTCAAAAAGCTTTTCAATCCCTTCAAAGATTGATGTGCAAGTAAGAGCTGCCAAACTCCATCTTTGAAGTTGCAGTTAACTTTGTTGGTATTTACTGTTCTTAGATAATTGAAATTAATATTATTCGAATCTCTTTGAAATTTGTTCTGAATAGTTGTATAGATGTTTCGGAAATAAAACACAACTAAAATTTCTACAAATGATGAAAGCTTTACCTAATAGTCCTAATTAAAGGTTTTGAGCCAGAATAAAACATACAAGGAAGGAACGTTCAAGATTTAAAATTGCTTAAGTTGGGTAACATGAAATAATTAAATGTCTAAAACAGAGGTTTAACGTGGGATGAGCTCAGATGTAGATCACCCAGCCCGTAAAGTTCTTTTCGATAGTCCGCATGGACAGGAGTTTAGAGGACTCCTGCAGCAAGCCAAGACCGCGAAGCAGTTGTAGCGCCGGATAAGTAAGTAAGTCTCATAAACAACTGACTGTAAGGACACTTTTTCCAATGTGCTTAAAGTTTCCCAGAATTTCCCAAAATAACTACCAGAAATTTGGGAGTTTGAATTTGAATATGAGCAAATTAAACGCTGGTTCATGGTAGCTAAAGGTAGCGACATAACTCCAGCCTTTTTAAGAAAGTCTACAGCGGAAATTAGCACTAAATTATCTTAATTGGACTTCTCGCTTACACTGTCTCTCTAAAACATCCCGAGTTAAGGAAAAAAGGTTTTCTTGTTTCCGTGCAAAGCAACCCAACTGAAGGAAAAATACTTTTCTTTGAATTCACTACAATAATCGCTGTATATACGTGTAACATGTGTGCGTCTCAACAGTCGAACATAGGCAAAATTGCTATGGCATTGAACGTCTCTTCCAAGCTCGGAATTATGCGTTCATGCATATACAACCAAAGAAAAAGTAATGGCCTTGCTTACTCACCGGATTTGCCTGCGTTAAAAACATTGCAAACGGTTGCACTTTTACTCGTATGATTTCACTTTCATCCGACAAGTGAATCAACTGATGCATTCGGTTGCCATGTGCTATGTTTCAAGGTTGCACATGTGGTAATTGTTTTCACAAAAATCCAAAACTTTTTCTCCTCTAGTGGCATGACTCTAAAGTTGATGAACATAATTAATTATTTTACAACATAGTTATATGAGCCAATTGCTTCAATGTCTTACATATGTTAACCATACTCCAGTAGCCGTACTAACTTGTATTGATGAGAATGGTTTAATACATATTTAACACAATACTCTAACGTTAAAATAATGTAATATGCAATTAAGAATTGCAACGAATTTCTTCAATGGAGACAATTTAAAAAAAACATAAATTACATCACTTGCTCAAATAGCGCAACTGTTATAGCATCGTTTAAATAACATGTCCTATTAGCTCTAATATCCGATTATTGCTTTTTTAGCACATCCGTGAGAATGGCCTGACCATATATCTAGATTAAGTTATATCGATGCTACTTAAGTCAAAAAGTAAGTAGAAACTATATAAGAAATAAAAAAATGAAATTGAAAGCAGGAAAACATTTAATTTCATTCAAGACACAAAAACAATCTATCACAAATTCAAATAATGCATGATGCAACCAATGAAAAGAAACATACATTTTCAGCTAACCAGGGGGGAAATGGGGTGGTGGAAAATCCAGAGTGTATGCATAAATCCAGTCCGGTTCATAGGACGAAAAAAACGAAATCGACTTTAAAAAAATCCAAAGTCGACTCCAAATTTGACGCCAGATTGCTTCGGATTTGACTCCAGATTATTCCATTGTCAATATTGGCGACGATACGTCAAAACTGGCGTCGATACGGCAATCAACACCAAACATGAAGTTAACACCAGCTTCTACACAGAATTTTCAGCTTTGTTTCTGGGGTTTTCAAACATTTTGTAAATGAGTTTCTCTCAGTTTTCCACAGATTTCAGATTCATTTCAATCCACAGATATAGTTTTCCTAGGATTGCATAGCACTGATCCATAGACTTACACGTAGCATTCCAACGAATTATCCACAATTTTTTAAGAAATTTGCTTTGAAATTAATTATAAGGAATTGTTATGTGCAGTTTCGTAGAGAATTAAACAGGTTTGTCAGAGATTTCACTACTTTTTTTTATCGTTTTTGCATTTTCCGTCCGTTCTATAAGAGTTGAACTTATCGAAATAAATTATCGATTTTTTCATTACAAACTTAGCAGTGCTGTTAGAACCTTTTAGCAGCCTCGTGCTATTTAGATGAGTGTAAAACGTTTATTCCAAGCTGAATGATACGTAAATCACTGAACCAGCGAGAACCAATACCCATTACCGATAAACAAGTTCACGTCACGATCACTTCACTTTATGTAATTGTAACCGAACATTTGAGTTTAGTCAACTAACAGTTTGGTTTACCAATGAATTAGTTTGGTCGTTAATGTTTTCACTTTGTCGTGGCGTACGCGCAGATCATTCTCTGACTCTCTATGGTCCACAATAATAAGAAATACAACACTTTGCTAAGATTGCCAAGAAAGCGAACGTGACTTATAATAAAGGTTGTGTTAAGTGTTAAAGCAGGAGACGCATCAGTATTAAATTAAAAGTCAGATTTTACTGAACCACTCACATGAATCTGGATTGTACATCACGAAAAAATATAGATCATTTTGAAGATGCTCATTTTTTAATGTTTCGCCGCTAAACTGTGCAGCTTCAGTGAGCACAACATTTCGTTACTTGCTAATCTTAACGACCCACACAGATGGTAGACGAAAGGTTGCATACAGCGTTAACTGATTCTACAGATTTGTCCACTCCAGACTTGTCGGCACGGATCACTCTGTTTTCTTATTTACACACTCTTGCGACGGCAATTGCCAACCAGCTAATGATAAAATAAGTTGTAATTATGTTTTACATGCACTTGAGGAATTTTATTTATTCGTAAAGTGGTTTCCTGGGATGTTTCACTTAGCACCAATTTTGCTCACTTATATTCACACTTTTGCCTACGTTATTAATCGATACACACTTTAAACTTATTTTGGAAAAAAAACTAAGGCAATTGAATTGGAAGAACTAAATAAATGTAGTTACGTGCCATAATAGTCAGAATACTAACAACTACTAGATACACCAACAAACTCGATTTATTTTGTTAATCGTGCAACATTGGCATTCCAGTGAAAGAAACAGAAATTACTAAACTGTACGTAAACTTCAACGCAGCGGTACACAATTCTGCAAAAAAATGCATCACCAAACAACACGCGGTTACCACTAACACTCGTTAATTTTTGGTCACTAGGGCGGTCGAGAAACAACAGTGCGGCCGTAACACTCTGCCAGCCGAGCAATAACTTACAACCTTACAAAAAAATATTAATCCACTCCCCTACCACACACACACACACACACACACACACACACACACACTTGCTCCACAAGGGGATGAATAATAATATCGATGGTTGGGTGGGAGTTGCAAAGACCCCGACCGCAACGCACACCTTCGTCAAAACCACACACTACCTTCGCAACACAGCGTACCGATACACACCTTTCACGCTCGCAACACACCGGAGGTCTATCATGAGGTCGTATAGCGAACGTGTGAACCACCGAATAAGAAAACCCTATGCTCACCTTTGAACGTTCACTGAGTTAGTTATATTTGCCGGTTTTGCACGATTGCAACATAAACGCTTTGCTGATTTTTGAGACCTCTATACAAGACACAGCACGGGGAGTTGTTGCGCCGTTTTGTTGAGACAATAGGAGCACGCACAACCTTTCGCTAACACGATCTCAGAAATACTCACAGACACACTAGACCAGTACAATACGGTATGCCATTAAAGCGACAGCATCAATTCCAGGCTACTTTGGTTGCCACTCTCTAGGAATTGCACGCTGAGAAGAAAAGAGAGAATGCAAGAGCACGTCGCTTTCATAGGCAGCGGTACCATTTTCGTGCGAGTGCGTGCGAGTGTGACTATGTGAAAGGGAGTATGTATACCACAGAGATGTCAAACCCACGGCAACGTAATTCTACATGCCTACTGATGGAAGTCACAAATTGTTTTTACTCCAATGGTTATGCGACTTGAAGTGATATTTACATGCAAAACTATTTCAAAGTATGTTAAACATTGAGCTAAACGCTTTTGTAGCCAATTATTTCACAAGAAGCTCTCTCTAGCTCGCACTCTCAATCTTAAATTTTTACTTAAATTTACTCCCGTTGATGCTCTCCTTTTTTAACGAATCCTCACTCTCTTTTTCATAGCAATGTTTTGCCATTCTCTTCGCACTGGATGACTTAGAGGGTGGAATGTTGTTTATGTTTTTACTCTCGCGAATCGCATAACATTTCCACTCGCATGGCGCTACCGATAACAAGGGGTAGGTTAGGCAGCTTGAGGCCATGGAAAAACTGTTGCTTTCGCCCTTCGTTACCCGCAGTACCGGTGAGAATTTCAATAAAACATATAGTCACAGCAGTGTGCTAGGTAATCATGAAACAGAAAACCATTTAGAATGTGACTATTCGAGCTAGCACACATCACATGGCATTCGAAGTAAGAAAAATGGAAGCTTCTTTACCTTTTCAATTTGTGTCCGCTACCATATTTACTCTTTAATTTGCATGATCCACACGCACATAACTTGGTTTACCAGACTAGTTTCGAATTTGGATATTGTCTAATTAAATAACTAATGCGATAGAGAGCAAAATTCACTCAGCATTTCCATCGTAGCATAGCAACAGTTTGAGAGAGAACAAGGAAGAGATGGTCCGCGTAAAGATGTGTATGAGGTGTCGTTTTGGAAAGTATTCAAAAAGAACGGCCAAGATGTATTGCTGAACATGTTCTTCTGAATAATAACACAATGATGAAAGAAGTAATGACAAAGACAAATTTCTATTTATCGATCCGAATTTTCAGGCTGGATCCTGTTCGCAACTAACAAAATTCATGATAAAAGCAGATTCTATATTTATTTCCATACTTATGAATTGATATCGGAAAAGCAACTAATTTTAACTATTGAATGCATCAATTTTCATTCGTTCATCCTGCATTATAATGGAAAAACTGTCTATAAAAATAAAATTTGCAACGACTAATTTGCAATTATCTTTGACATTGCAAAGCAAGTTTGACATTCCATTCCCAAATAACATTTTCACACTGCAATGCACTGCAGTTCGAAAATTTTCGAAATCTCATTTGTGGGTATCCCAAATACCGGATCCCATAGTGGTGAAGTTGTTATTTAATATTTGAAGCAGTAATAAAAGCTCATTAAAAATGTGATTCCCGAATCCCTCTGAAGTAAAACATACCCTGAAATATTTCGAGTTTGTCGTTTACCGATATTTCCCTTCTATTAATGTAATAAGAAATAACGTTTAGGTAAAAACATATTTGGCCACGAGTGTGTTGCGTTTCGCCCAATGTGAGCGTACCCCGATTTGCACAAACAAAAAGTACAGAGGAAAACCACATACAATATACGAGAATGGCGTTGATGTGACTAAGGAAATTGTTTGAAAAAGTGAACTTAATTGCGTACAGATATAGTTGAATTATATATTGAAACCCATCGTAATATAGTGCAAAGTACGTTGCTGTATCGCTGTGTTTCCTTCCGTCCCATTAGGGGAAAAAGGTGGTTGCGTATCGTACCACTCGGTTACGGACAATAACTTGCACACATGCACATATTGTTTCGTTGTGTGCCAACAACAAGCTTTTCCTTTGCCATTTTCCAAGTCAGTATTTCTTCACTTCACTCTAGACGCACTTCAGAAAAAAAAGCATTTCCGTTGGACTGTTTGTGGTTATGTATTTTGTATGTAACTAAATTAACGTATGTTACGCGTTTGTTGCGCATCGACCTACCAGTGACCCTCGCGATATTCGCGTATGAACATTGCATCTTTGTATATTTATATTTTTAATTGACCACGAAAGGTGTCGACGGTAACAGCTCTCAAAAGTTAAAGTGCATAAAATGGCCGATAAATGGGTTGGCAAGTCGGTGTCGATACACTGTCGCAATGATATTGGCGTGTTTCAAGGCATAATTAAACGGGTCACCCCATCTGTGGTGGTCATTACGAAAGCGGTCCGGAATGGTATACCCCTAAAGAAGAACAACGTGGAGGTGACCCTGTGTGCGGCGGATATTGCCAAGTTAGATCTTATCTCATGCAGCAACGTGCCGAGCATTCCTTCGAAACCGGTGGCCACTGTGGTAGCCAATTCGGGCATGGTAACCTCACTGGACGATCAGTATGATGGGCTGAAGCTGATGAACAACGGCAAGCAGCACCAGTCGCAACAGTTTCAAAATGTCACCGGCAGTGCATTCAAACTGGCCAGTAAAACTTCCGCTCAAAACAAGTACGCTAATAACAACCTGAATAACACGCAGGGTTCCAACAAGAGCACCAGCAATCCCATCGACATCAACGGTCCTGCATCGAAATCAGCCCACCTGACAGCGGCGTCGGTTTTGTCCACGGGATTTGTTGGCACATTCGGTAATGGACGTCCAGTTCCTACGAGCCAATCGCTACCGTACTCCGATGGCAGCGCGAAGAAGCCTGGCAATGGCAATGGGAAGATGTCGCGCAGTCGCAAGAATCTGGCCAAGGACAGCACTTTCGGATCGCCAGACGACGATCCGCTGATGATGGATGTGGAGTTCGATTTCGAAAAGAATCTAGCCTTGTTCGACAAGCAAGCGATCTGGAACGAAATCGATGCCAACCAAACGAAAGCTTCCGAGAGTGATCGTAAGCAACGAAATGCTGCAAATTCAGCAGCTAAAACGAAGTACCGCCACGATGAGAATGTACTCGTGTCGATACCAGCTCAATACAGGCAGATTGAGATCAAGAGTACGGGATCGGATGCAACCCGCGATAGTCAGGATTATGTTACGGACGAAGGTCTGGTGATACCGTCCGTACCGGCTGCATTACGCCATACGGTAGAGGAGTATGCTGTAAGCATGGGGTTGTCGCGTGAACGGCAACACGATTTCCTAGCCCGTGGTGCTACTGAACTGGCACTTCAGCTACTAGGTGGTTCGAGACGTCTGACGCCCAACAATCAGCATCAGTGGCCCAAGATCGTGGTCGTGTGTGAGGGTACATTGGACGAGGTCGGTATATCAACGGCCAGACAGCTTGCCAGCCACGGCCTCGAGACGGTCGTCTATTTGTCTTCATTAACGGAAGCAACGCAAAATAGCTCGGAGGTACCATTATATATGGCAACGGGCAACAAAATATCGGTTGATGTTCACAGTAAGTGACATTTTTAGGCAGACTGCTTAAGAAGGAATAGGAATTGTTTGACAAAAAATATTAATACTTCTTCTCTTTAATCCATTCCCTTAAAGCTTTACCTCCGTGCGACCTCGTGATTGCTTCGGTGCAGAATTCAAAGCTTACAGATCAGATGCGTAAATGGATCGGCTACAGTCGGGCGCCAGTACTAGCGATCGATCCCCCGGGTGTCGGACTCGAGGGTGTGGCAATCAAATGTTCCATACTACCTATTTTACCGCTGGACGGAATCGACCAGAATGATGCTTGTGGACGTTTGTACCTGTGCAACATTGGAATACCAAATCAAATCTTCCACCGTGCTGGCATCAAATATAAAAGCCCGTTCGACAAGTTTGTCATACCGATCCACCGAAGAAAGGACGAATAATTCACCCAGAGAGAGATTAATAGACAACGTTTCAGTTGGGTCAGAAACAGTCAGGACTAATTATTTTATTTTCACTCAATGCATCTAATTCGCCCCGTGTGAACAAACCAGGACAGCACACCTACGCATTAATAGAATCATCCCGCAGATAAACATGGTTTGGTGACCAGAAATCTACTAGTGAGATGTAAGAAAAACAGACAAATGTTTTAATAAACTTAAACCAACAGAACATACAAACAGTAGAAAAGCGAAATAGAAAGTAAATCCCATCAACAACTCCAATAAAACCAAATTCACTCAACACACAAACTCCCTTTCGAAGACATCGTAGTTTTTACTCAAAATAATTCTGAGGGGGTGAAGTTTTTTAAATCTCTCTTTTTTATTGGATTAAACGTAATAGAAATTTAGTCCCATTTTTCCTTTGTTTGCATGTTTACTCAATTTTATTGTAAAATAACATGCGTATTCATTATAACAGTGGTAGGTATATTTATTCCCACAAAATTGATTTCTTAGAAATACTGTCCTTTGTTTGTGGCAGCAAAGATATAACATAAAATAGCTTAAACAAATGATCCTCCTTGAGTAGCGAGGAGCATGGACGATCTCGCCCAAATCCTACATTTCTTCAACCGGTTCCAAATCAAATATATTCAGTATCACCTTCAGCATGTCGAACACCGCCCGTATTAAAAACAAACGGGCAAACATTACCGGTTGCAGCCTGGGTCTGTTTTCGGTCAAAATTCTCACTCTACGATAGTATTTGCTGAGGCACTTAATCAAGCATAGGGTAAAACTTAACATGTGGTACGGGGCGATTTGAGGGGACTTTCCATAGCCGATCGTTAATCGGACTACGTACGGGAAGCGGATCAGGTACGCGTACAGCAACTGCCATTCTTCCGGTTCGACGAGCAACGAAAAGTTTATCTCATGCACGGGAGGTATGTCCAGTTGCACATCCTGTTCCACCAGTATGGCATGCTTTTTCAGAATCGTGGCCAACCGTGCATAATTATACAGTATGAAGGGTGCCCCCTTCGATGTACAATGGTTACGCATTATCTCCTGCTGAGTGCGCATATCAATCACGTTGGCATGCTTGGTTTGCAGCATATCTACTATGGCCGCGGAACGTCCCAAGCTCTTAACAAGCTCCTGTAGCTTAACAGCATCGGGTATGCGCAAACCGTAGCGATGTAGTGCCGTCAGGTGCATTTCATCTGCACGCAGCTGAATATACTGTGCCGCATTCTGTATCTCATTCCCCGTCAGTACAGCTCCACACAGAACCGCCACGTACGGGTTTGGTGTTGATTTGTTCCTTTGATGAACGACCTTTACATGCGTAACGTCGGAAGGCATCTCGTTGTCGTTTAGGTCAGTCTTCTCAACGATTATGTAGCCACCGTGCAGGAAACAATTTTTGATGGTCTTCCTCAAGATGTTGGCCCGGAATTCTCCCATCGAAATGGTGTCACATTCGTCGGTGGTTGGTTCTTCGATGTAAACTTTTTCTCCATTCGTTGTACTTGCATCCAATTCCCACTCCTTGAGCGTAAGAGCCACTCGAAATGCGGTGGCGCGATCAAACCAAATATGTGCACCGTTCTCCACGATCGAGATGGACACAATCGGAAGAGGCCAACATTTGCTGGCCACTATGAGGGCTTGTTCGTCCACATGCAATTTGCTGTCGGTTTTGCTCTTTACGAGCAGGTCGCCCATGTGCAATAAATTTTTGTCGAACATTTTAAGAGCTACCGAATGACCCAGGTTTTCGAAGTAATCGCACAGCAGCTTTTGCGTTTTGGATAGAATTCCATCCATTGTGATCGGGGTTTGTGAATGCGAAAGTTAACTAAAGCTGAGCTCCACAACCAATTAGTTTGAGCACCACATCCGACGGTTATAGAAATGACGTTTGTTTGCCGATTATAAACACTACATGACATTTCTTTTCCAAAAGATTGCTAGCGCCAAGGTAGGTATAGCCAGTGCCAAGGTGCCCCATCGTTTGTTTTGCATACTTTTCATTTCGTTATCGCAAAAAACCACATAATAAAAAACTATAATTACCAAGCACAAAACAATATCATGAAAACGAACGCAAATTTGATTGTATTTGAACAATACCTGAAATAAAAATCGATATATAGAAACCTTGGAACTTTTGTTTCGCATCAGCTGTCAATGGTGAACTGCAAAAAAAAATACGACCAAAAGAATATCGTGCGGAACGGGACTGAAGGGAAAGAACATAAAGAAATTAGCTCGATTCCCCCTGCTACGGCGAGAATTCTGTTGCGTTTTCATTTCCGGTGTCGATAAAAGTGTGAAAAAATTTCATCAATTGGACGATGTAGTTGATCCCCGTGCGGCATGCGATTAAATGCAAGTGTGTGCAATTTCTCTGCATGTGATTCATACGGCAAACTACGGGCAGAGAACGTACATTCCTGTTCACAAGATTAAGCCCTCGGGGGGAAAAACTTAGTTTGCAGCTACGCCTTGGCAAAAGAGAACAACAAACGACGAAGCGAAAAGCCTAAATATTGCGAGAGGTGTGCAATTTGCAGGGACGCGAGTGCATCATTCATCTCAACCGTATGTGAGATGCAGCAGCCGTCTGGAGCTCTATGAAGGGAAAAGGAATGGTTATTTCCTTGTTCCCATCCGACGTAATAGAACACATTCCCCTGTACTCCTGTGTTTCGATGACTAATTTCCCCGATCGTATCATTCGCTGCATCTAATTGATCGTGTTTGTAGTGCAACTGCCTAGTGCTGTTGCATCTGAGGTGCACTTTGCATAAAGTTTAGCACAATCGGGTATGCGATCACAAATCAGCAGCATCCAGACAACGTTTCAATCGCCGCACGGTTCTTCACTGTCTGGCCTACCGGCGCTAACCATCGGTTCCTTCATGACACCACAGAGGCCACCCCGCAGGAGAGCCCAGTCCATGGGCAACTCGTCCTACGGTTCGAGTCCGGCTCTGTCATCACACACTCCCCGTGGATCCCTTTTTACCGCTGTAAGTAGATAGTTAAGGGGCAAGTTGATTGTATCCACCGAGGACAGCACACTAACAAACGATCATATTCAACGATATCATGTGTTATTCCGGATCAAAAATCGTCAACCCTGCGAAAATCACAAAGAAACAATTTTTCCTTTACGCCGGGCAATGGCCAACCATGGTGTATGTCTGACTTGTATGCAGCAGTCGTCCGTTTGTTGTATAGCAGTGTGCAAAACAAACGCTTTCGGAAACAATCTTAAGCTCTAGATGAGGGATGATAGCTATTCAATGCACTGATAAGATAGACCGAGAAATGGGAGTACGCTACTACGAAAAAAATGCTTGTTTGAAAGATCAAGCATCTAAGCGTGACATGAGTGAGGTAATCAAGGGTGTCGACCAGTGTATCAGTATCTTTTCATGGCTGGTTGGTTGTTTAGCCTACGAGAGAGACTTTAAATTTTCTTCACAGACTGAAAAGCACGAGTCTTTCCATACTGAAATGAAATGAAATATAACAGTTCCCTTCTAATTAGCCTACACAACAAAGGTTTACACAAAGACACCGACCGCCAAATTGCAGCCCAAGAGTTCAATTTGAACGTACCAACATGTTCCCAAATTGTAGCCAAATTGTAAAATTTAGCTTGGAATCCTAACGTTAGGGTCACATATACTGTCGTATTTACCTGATGCAAGTGAATAAAATACATTTACTTTATCGGTTTCGTCACACGAGTATATAAACAACTCATAACATTTATCAATATATATATATCGTCGCGCTATTTGCTAAACCGTTAATGGAGGCGGCCCGGGGGCATGATGGTAGCGGCGCCGGTCTTCTCACGAACGGATCGGACCAATCCCCCCGTACGCAACACTGAATATCAAGCTACGGATAAACAAAGTCACAGAAAGCCAGAAATGGCAGGCCTAGACCTCTTGAGGATGTTGTGCCGATAAAGATTTGCTAAACCGTATAATCACATTTTGCTAGCCTGCGTAGTTATTATGAGCATTGATATTTTTATATATCGTAAGTGTGCATCAGGTTACGCTTGGTAAATTAATATAAAAGACACAAAAGGCACGGGTTGAAGGAAACGGAAAAATAAGGCATGTCTACATTTCATTGGTTCAATTAATTGCTCCATGCCATTCATTGATTACATTTAATTGCAATCGATTCATGAAGCACAGAAGCACTGCCACCACCGCCGTTGACAAACTGATAAGATAAGCAGGAAGGTGGTGAAGATAACATATTAGCAAAAAAATATTATATTCAATGCACTTGCACAATTGCACGTGAAGCGACAAACACAACCCAAATAAGATCACGTGAGACGTGATGAATGTGATGAACTGTGACCAAATCCGAACTTCGGTGCCTCAACGGCTAATGTGTGAGGACATTTTTATATCACTTCACTATTCAAATGTTTAAAACTCGTGTATATTTTCACGTAATTCATAGCAGTGTAGTTCAGGAACAGCATTAGCTTTTGTAACGTTTCAATCGAACGTATGCTGCTGCGTTGGCACTTAGCGCTTTCCCCGTCACCAGTAAACGGGACTGAATATCCGGCTATGCAAACCACCGAGCGGGAACTAACCGCTCTTCGCACATAACCGAACGTCTGTACCACTTTTCCACGCGATCAATTGTTCCTGTTGCGTGCGTAGATGCAAGTTGTGTCTGCCGGTCATTGCCATCGCAAAGCCACACATATACTGTTGCCACAAATATTTCGAACAAAAGTTTGACCACTTATCTTCCGTTTCCCCAAAACCTAGACGTGGTGTCCTGTCTTATTTACGCGAGGGTTTCGCTACCTGTACCACCATCTATTACTAACATGTGATATATCTAAACGCATACCGTATCTTTCTTGGATGGTATTCTAAGATTTGGGTGGGTTTCGACCTATACTTACCAACTCGTGTTTCCAGAGTTAATCTATCAATGTACAATCTATCTTCATCGAGTGAAGTACATAACGCAAACACGGTAGACTTGTATTTCACTGTCCATTTTTATAATCCATTTTTCACTGTTCGACGTTAAATGTTATCCCTTTTCGACGTTATCGTTTTTTTTATCTTTGCGGTTATCGTATTGATCCCTGTCGGCATTAAGACGGCATTTATCGCTTAATTCCATTTGGTTTAACTTTTAAACCTCTAGATAAAACGTCACGATTGTGCGTGGTCGTGAGTCAACGATGAAATTGAAGGAACAATAGTCTGCTATAATAACAGACTTGTGTGTTTCTGGACCAGACTCGTAGATATTTCTCTTCAGTAGTGACGACTCCTTCCAGCGCAAATCGTCGGTGACGCAGGATATACTTATTATTCTTAGTTTAACCAACCTGTAAAGCATGGGTGGCGCGTGGAGTTAGGCGTATTCCCCCACCACTTTGCACTTATCTGCCATTCATTATCACTGATAAGCTTCGTTGGTTGTTGCTTTTCGGAGGCGTGAGATCTAGTATGTGTGACCTGCCGAATCTTGAATTTCCGTGCCATTGGGCAGTAGTAGTAACACGAATGCGAATGCTGACGAGTTGTTTGAGGTGAGACGGACGTGGGTGCTTGGTGACACCGTTGGAGTAGTGTGAAGCGCAGCGAAATCTTCGCATTCACCAACACCAATCTATAAACACCGACTCACATCACGCAGCATAACCGTCGGCAGCAGTAGTAACAACAAGCGCTTGCTAAGATATCCTCCGCCTGTAACGCACTACCACCACCATCAGTAGCCGGTTGGCGAGATACGGGAGAGTTGTGTAGTAGAACCAGAAATAGCTGCACGGTGCTCGGTTGCTCGGACGGCCTCGGTCAGGCTCCAACGCTCACCAAGGAGGGGGAGAGAATCATTTTTTCACCATGAGTCGCTGATCGGTGCGTGTACATAGTTGCGAGCAGATGTTTCGGTGTCGCTGTCAAACTGGCAGTTGTTTCAACCGGATGAAAAACGCATTTACCAAAGTTTGGCAAGCTATTCCCGTGTAGCTGCAGTGTGTGCAAAATTAGTTAAAGTGATGGGTTGACAATTCTTGCCCCAAAATAAGTGACAATAGTGAAAAATATACTAACGAGAATTGAACCGATTAAGCAACGAGTTGTGGTGTCAATATTATTCTTTTTCATCCCAACGGTGATTCCCCCTTTTCTCCTGGTGATTGTAAGCAACAACGATCTAATGACGAGAACCGGGATGTTGATCAACTTGGTAGGCATTGTCAAAATTAGTCTGATTGTGTGTCTATAAACCCCAACAGGTTACAAAGGCTGCTAGCAGAAACAGATTGTGATTTCGGCGATGTATTTAACAGTAGAGGGATTTGCTTGATAACACACCTCACCATCCGGGGGAATCATGGCAAATGGTAGAATTATCAACTCGGTGAACATTGAGCGCTGTTTATTGATTAGTTTTTGTGCAAATTAACCGTTATTCCCATATGACAATCTTTTTGTTCCAGCAACTCTTGATAATTTATTTCTTTTCGTTGTTCTCTTTGCTGTTGCATCATCATTGTGGTTGTATTCGTGGATCATTATGGTTCATGGTGATGATAAAAATAAACACTCCTGTAGAATGATGAAGATGCATGCTACGTGCGCATCAAAGTACTGGGAGCAAGCGGGTTGGCGAAAAAGGACATCTTCGGATACAGTGATCCGTACGTGAAAATCGAGCAAAACACCATCACCGGAGACGTCAACGTGGACCACATGGTGACGAAAACGAAACGCAGGGTAGGTAACATCGTATCAGTTTAAGATTTTAGAAGATTAAGATTTTTCTAACCTTCTTTTGTAGACGCTGAACCCGGTCTGGAATGAGGAATTTGTGTTTCGCGTTGAACCAAACGAACACAAGCTGGTATTTCAAGTGTACGATGAAAATCGGCTAACGCGTGACGGTTTTATGGGACTAGTTGAGCTAACACTGATCAATTTACCTCACGAAAACGATAGCCGTACGATTACGCCGCAGCGATATACACTGCGGGCCAAGCGCCAGTTCAGCTTACGCCTGGCGACTAAGGTACGCGGTACTCTGGAGCTGTACCATGCAATCATGCGAAATGATGACCCGGCTATCGGTAGAACGCGTTCGGCAATGAGTGTTAGTAATCGTACATCCGCCACGAGCACACCGGTTGCAGTGCATCGAAATGCAGGATTGTATCCGCAGCAACAACTACCGCCAAATCATCCCAGCATCCGGCCATATCCTCATTTGCCTCCGTTGCCACAGCCAGACCCATTGCCACCGGGTTGGGAAGTACGACAGGATCCCGTAGGTAGAATGTATTACGTAAATCATATCGCAAGAACTACTCAATGGGAGAGGCCAAGTATTGTGACTGCGCAACCGGGACTGAACGAAATGGTGGCCGCGTTTCAGCGGCGTTTCCACATCAGCAACGATCCGGACAATGAAGGCAGCGGTAGTAATAATACGAGCATGGTAAGACATCCCGGAAGAGTAGAATAATTTATTCGTTTTTACGTTTTAAGTTTTTATTTATTTCCACGATATTTGTTTGCATTTTGTTGCGCCCAACGATTTGATATAGTTTTCCAAGAACCAAGATTTTTGTCGTGCATTAAGTATTTGTAACGCATCGCATATGATCATCGAGCGATTGCTCCTCTGTATAACAGTATTATTGATCAAACATGTCGGCCAAAAACCGGCCGAAACATGAACATGGCGATACGTAGCTCTTCTAAACGAACCTCTATGTACTTTTTTTAAATAATTAACAAGTTAAAAAACTTATATAAAGCAGATGCATTTAAACACCACAATGGAACCATCTGGTTCTGGTTGTTTTTGAATATAGAGTAAATGTAAGATATATTTTATTTGTATCATATTGCATTCGATGATACAAGACATATTGTCTTGTTGAAAATGTGATGTATCAAACAGCACTTTCAGTAAAAGATTCTACTTTTTGCCGTTGTGGTAGCAAAACGATTTTGTATATATTTTTCAAGAATATCATCACATAGAGAACTATTTCTCTCACCAACTTCTGATCGTAGCTCGCCCCAAGAGCATCTCTCATCTCACTGTTATCCCGCTTGCACTTCCCATTATTTATCGCTCTCCCATTCAAGGCCGACATTGTCAGTATTACTTCGGAAAATGGTGAAAGCGGCGGAACGGCCAACACGTCATCTATCGGCATCTCTTCACCAATGTCCCTGCATGCAGGTGATGATGCTTCCGTAACCACAACCGAGCGATTGGGCAATGCATTACGTATTAGTGATGCAGAAGTTATGGGCATTTCGCCTTCCCCGTCAAACACTTCTATCGCTAGCAGTGCAAACAGTGGAACGATACGCCCCATACGTCCAGCACCTCCACCGCCACCGTCTTCGTCAACATCCTCAGCCTGTGCTAGTCCAGTCGGTACGCCGGTGCCCAGTCAACGACGTCGATCGTCACCAGGCAGCAACGCAAATGCACTCCCAGCGAACGAAGAGAGTGGGGAGTCATCCTCGACTACGGCGATACCGCCTGAAGTTGAGAGTAATACTGTATCTTCCATGTACTCTGCCAGCACGGTAAATGGGGATGCTGAGGCTGAAAACACGTCCAATGCCCGGGAGGTTTGTTAATAATGTTCCTTTTCCCTTAATTTGCGCATGGAGAAGGCACTCGCAAGTTTGAAAGTTGTTGTATTTTTACAAGAGCTGCAAAATGCAATCTTGCCCGTTCTATCGTATCTCTAACCCTACCCATTTGTTGTAGCGTTTTGTGAAGCTACCTAATACTTACCGCTACTTCATGCTTTTATGACCTGTGTTTGACAATGATTTAATGTATTGCAATAAAAACACATTGCAGTACAAAAGAGAACTCTTTCTGATATGATCGGCATGGTTTCTGGTTACTAACAGCTAATATTTCACATGAAATTTTGTGAACAACATTCTTTTTATCAAAATTATTGTAATTATTTCTGTCCTCTTTCTTGCTTTCCATCATTCTCCCTTCTTCATAACTGTGCTGAAGGCGCACATGTAGTAGGTGAAGGTCTATATTTTAATTAGATTTTCTTGTGCTAGTCTTTTTTTTCTTTTATTATTTTTATGTTTCAAGAACTATGTGTAAATCGTCAACATCAAAAAGAATTATTCACACATATGTTACATGCTAAGAGGTATCAGGACATTAAAATGTGTTACTAAATTGCGCATTGCATAATTGACACCTTTGTTGTGTTGGCAAAGTTTGTAATGTTTTCCATATTCAATTTCGCTCCAGGTCAGTGAGACTGCATCGTCTTCCAGTGTTGGTGAGCAATCCCGATCGGACTCATCGATTACTTCCACCGGAGTACAACCGTCAACTCCAAGCCATCCTTCGTCACCAACACCGGCCACAGCAACAAATACACCAAATGCTACCGGTCTACCGCCAGGCTGGGCGGTACAAGTTGCTTCGAATGGGCGCTTATTTTTCATCGATCACATTAACAAAACCACCTCGTGGGTTGATCCTCGAACGGGGCTTGCAAGTCCTATACCGAGCGCTGCCAATGATAGTTCCGGCAATGCTGGCAATGTCGGCTCGACCGGCGGAGCAAGCGGTAGCCGCGGTGATGCACGTTCGTCGGACGACAATCTGGGCTCACTACCGGAAGGTTGGGAGGAGCGTGTACATAGCGATGGTCGAACATTCTTCATCGATCATAACACGCGCACTACGCAGTGGGATGATCCGCGGCTTTCGAATCCAAAGATTGCTGGTCAGGCTGTACCGTATTCGCGCGACTACAAACAAAAATATGAGTACTTCAAGAGCCAACTGCAAAAACCGAGCAACGTGCCAAACAAGATCGATATCAAGGTGCGAAGGGCTTCAATTTTGGAAGATTCCTACCGTGTGATCAATTCGGTTACACGGCTCGATCTACTGAAGACGAAGTTGTGGGTTGAGTTTGAAGGTGAAACTGGGCTGGACTATGGCGGGCTGGCTAGAGAATGGTTCTATCTACTATCGAAAGAGATGTTCAATCCATACTATGGGCTGTTCGAGTATTCAGCGATGGATAACTACACACTGCAGATAAATCCAAACAGCGGATTGTGCAATGAAGAGCATCTTAATTACTTCAAGTAAGACAACGTGTGATTCAGATCGTGGAGGACTTGTGTAAACAATCGGTTCTGTTTCTAATTTAATTTCTTTAAGGTTCATTGGACGCGTTGCAGGAATGGCAATCTACCATGGGAAGCTGTTAGACGCGTTCTTCATTAGACCATTCTACAAAATGATGCTTCAAAAGTCCATCGATCTGAAGGACATGGAAGCAGTGGATACTGAGTATTACAATTCATTGCTTTACATCAAAGAGAACGATCCAAGTTCCCTGATGCTGACCTTCAGTGTGGACGAGGAAAGCTTCGGTACAACGAACCAGCGAGAGCTCAAACCAAATGGTGCGGACCTAGAAGTGTGTAACGATAACAAGGACGAGTATATTCGGCTCGTTATCGATTGGCGTTTCGAAGCTCGCGTTAAAGATCAGATGCAGGCCTTCTTGGAAGGCGTTGGTTCGTTGGTCCCGTTACATCTGCTAAAAATTTTCGACGAGAATGAGCTTGAGCTGCTGATGTGTGGCATCCAAAGTATCGATGTGAACGATTGGAAAAAGAACACCATGTACAAAGGAGATTACTATGCAAACCATGCGGTGGTACAGTGGTTCTGGCGGGCGGTACTATCATTCAACAATGAAATGCGTGCCCGATTACTGCAGTTCGTAACTGGTACCTCGCGTGTGCCTATGAACGGGTTTAAGGAACTGTACGGTTCGAATGGTCCGCAACTGTTTACTATCGAGAAGTGGGGAACTGTCAACAATTTTCCACGTGCGCACACCTGGTAAGAATCGGATTATTTTTATTACAATTTTATAGTGCATTAATAATTCATATATTAATATTTCAATGATCGTTCACAACACTCTTCTTTATACTTCATTCTTCTTACAGTTTCAACCGTTTAGATTTGCCTCCATATGAAAGCTATGCCCAATTGAAGGAAAAATTAATCAGTGCAATCGAGGGCAGCCAAGGATTTGCCGGTGTAGATTAAATCAGGTTTACCTAAGAATTGCCGAAAACTGTAAGCCATTGTTTGCTATTCGCTTACAGTGCACAATGTGTGTGATCTTGACGCGATTATAATATTGTATAAACATTATTTTGCTCACATTTACTTTGTTAGTGTAGCGTACGTTTGGTGTGCGTGAATAAGTGGGATTCTAATTGTTTAGCGTCATTTTACTATGCACCACAATGTTAAGGAGTAGAGGCTCTCATTCTAAAGAGGAATTGAAAGTATGTGGAAAGTATACGCACATGGGATCCAATGTGTGCGACACAACATTCCATTGTTAAAGAATAGTGAGGACTATGTTTAAAGCGGATTTTAATCAGGAAAAATAACAACCATGAAGAAAGTGATAAATTGAAGGGCACACCAACTGAACTTGTTCGAGAATGTTAAGAAATTATGAGAAGTATTTCAAAGCAATTGGAAGGCAATCGATGATACAAACAAAATCTACTATTTTTAGGAGAATGTTATCCTAACGGTATTGAAATACAGCCATAAAACTTTGAACTTGGCTGCTTTCCATGTTTTGATAACATTAGTGCCTTCAGATACGTTTTTTGCTGTCCTTCATTTGAAGATTTAAAGTAAGCATTTGTTTTTAGTAAGCTGTGTATCAACACTCTTGATTGTAATTTTAAACTGCGTTATGCGTTTGCAGTGTAAAGGATGAGAAATATAATGAAAAGCTATACTCTTAAGGCACCTAGGTTTGCGTACATCACACACCAAAAAGTTTGAACACATGATAAAGGTTGTTAGTAGACGCTGACGCATGGATGGTCGGTGAACCTTTGCAATAATTATACGAGAGAATTTATAAAAAAAAAAACTGCGGTTCGTGAAACCTTCATGCGATGAAAATCCGTGTATTATTTATCCGATACGAACCTGCAACTTAGAAGAAACTGCAGGAATAACGTTTTGGGCAAATCGATTATTACTTGTCGATCCAAAGTTCACAAAAGCTGCAACAATAGCTTTATGTTATTTTCTGAGTGAATTGGATCAATTGCTGCGCACAACGTTAATCGTGATTCTAATGCAACTACGTAATGCTTGAGAAATCCCGCCCAATCACAGGTGACCACTATCACCTTTACGCCTATAATCGTAGTAAAGAACTATCTGCATTGATAGATGCAATCGCGCTAGCTGTAGAACGTTAGTCGAAAACAGATATCGTATGCAATTTATTTGCAACATTGGTATATATTTTTATTCCTTAGCAATGAAAAACAAAAGAAACTAGCATAGTATGAAAATAGTAAACTAAGTTAGGAGTTGGAGGATAATGAAATTGAAATACACAAAAGTGATGCTAGTTGTAAAATTTGGTAAAAAAAAATAAATAAATCGGTTGCAGGAAATAATTCGACCATGGAATGTGCGTGATCTTAAACTGTGGGGGTTCGATTGTGCACATCCAATGTCTAACCGTTGTTTCTCTAGGGTACTACAACTGGTACCACGTATACTGTATCTCTACAGGTTACAGCTGGTTTTTACATACAGCCGTATGTTTCCAATTGGTCCTCACAAATATGGGGCAGGACTATTGTGAGTAGTCAAACTATCAGGTAGAGGTATGTAAAGCTATGGTTGAAATCTCAACTTCCAAGCCAATCGGACATGATGGAAATTCCCTTAATTTCCATACGGAAAAGACCCCTAAAATGACCTGATTACTACCTATGCTCTTTTTTATTTCTATTATCGAGAAAAGAAACAACTATGAACTATTATTATTTCTTCAAGACTGAACCGTGCGACACATTGACTGAACGGATTCCTTTACCGTAACAGCAAAAACCTATATACACCTATTTAATTGTCCTGCACTGTAACAAACCAAGTTTCAGTAACTGTCATCTACACAGATCCGCCAGGAGAAGTAAACAAAAAGAAACAGAGAACGATAGAGATAGCCTCTCTTCACGGTGTACCGCACTAAATAAAGTCGGTTTAGAAAGATTCTTGGCTAAAAGTTGAAGTGTTTTGCTCGTTGTCGTTAGAAACAAAGCAAAATGCAATATTCGCACCTGTTAGCACTTTGTCTGGTCGGCTTAGCGCTGGCTCAAAACGTCTCTGCGGACGGCAAGTTGAAGATAGGTGTCAAGAAACGCGTCGAAAATTGCACCGTACGAACTAAGAAGGGTGATCTGGTGCACATGCATTATACGGTAGTGAACGGATCTAGGCTGCATGTTTCAATTCATACCACTAAGAGCGAATTTGGCCTTTCGGGAATGTTTCTTTTGTCTCTTTCAGGGAACGCTTCAAGATGGAACAGAATTCGATAGCAGCATTCCTCGTGGTAGTCCGCTTACATTTACGCTTGGAATGGGCCAGGTCATAAAGGGATGGGACCAAGGATTGCTTGGAATGTGTGAAGGTGAGAAGCGGAAGCTGGTCATCCCTCCAGAGCTGGGTTATGGAGAGCGCGGTGCCGGTGAGAAAATTCCACCCAACTCGGTGCTCATTTTTGAGGTAGAATTGGTGAAAATTGAACGGAAAACAGAACTGTAATTTCGTGAAAAGAATATACGCTTTTCTGAGTTCTCCTAAGTAATCAAGCTGGTATATTATTTATTTTTGTTTCTTATTGTTTTCATATTTTGTATGATTATTATTGCTAGAGTGCCATTATCGCTACCATGTGTATGTGCTAGTATTTCTTTATGGCTTTCCTTATTAGAGCCAATCGTTGTTTGTGGGCTTCGGTCACGGTCGCTCTCTTATACGGTCTTAATTCATCCGTACCAAAGCCAGGAATCCACATGTTCCAGTTGCGTTCTGCGAAGAAAAGAGGCCATTATTAAACCCGTATTTCATCTGGCTTTCATCAATGTTAAACCCACCTAGATGCAACTGTACATCACGTACTTCTACCTTCGCGACCTTGCGATGTTTGGCTAACAGGCAAGCGGCATTCACCGTGTTCTCTACAAAATCGTCCGCTATTTGTAACAACAGCTCTTCCACCTCTTCGTCTAGCTGTTCCGTAGGGTCTATTTCGCGAACCAGTTCCTGCAGCCGAGGTTTAGTTAGGAGCTGGGTAGTGCTATCTGTCCCACTATTGCCAGATGAAGATGTTGTGCCAGCTGTGGAACCAGTACCAGAAGTAGCTTTTGTACCTGTACCGCCGATAGCGTTTGTCGTTCCTGTCGTGGCTGGACTGCTTTGAGACGGTGAAGCCATACTGGGTTGTAAGTGTTGCTGTGGCAGGTGAAATCGTATTTTATCTTATTCACCAACTATAATATAAATAACATGAATAAGCATACAAGATTGGGCGAAACACGATTTTCTTTTAAAAGTACTACCACGATTTTGACTCTTCAAAAGCATCAAACAATACACGAAATTCATAATGAAATAGGTTACACATCTCAACTTAATCCAAAAGATCTATTCTACTAGCACCAACACTGGCAACTTACAGTACTGGTACTTACTCAGAAAATCTTGAAAACAGAGAAAATTACTGAATTAAAAGCGCAACCTCCTAGGGCTGTAGATTCTGCTGGCTTGGATTGTTTTGTACGGATTTGCAGTATGACACTAGCCTTCAATTTGACAGTGGCAGTGTTTGACATCGCGTGCCTGGTGGTTCTAGTTAAATTGAGCTTTTTTTAAAATAATCATATCAATCAAAATTTTTAAAAGTCGCAAGAACAGGCTTACAATTCATAACTTATGTGATATTTTTAAATTCCTTTAATATTTGCTGAAGGAGTGAGATTCAATAACGACGGATCGACATGGAGCGATTTTGATTGCACATGGTTTGCATGTTTGCAGATATAGAAGTGTATGCGTGTACCCCTGGCAATGTTTTGATGGATCGTGCAGTTTCCAGCGGCTGCTAGAGTTGTGTGTGTAGTATCAAGTTCTCTCGATTAATATTACGTATCAACTCTCATTTTCGGTCGATTAACCTTGCAAGCATCTCGCGTTTCTGGCGAGCATACGAACGCAGCAACACGGTTCCAGCCTTATCGTCCCTGTCAACAAGAACAGCAGCAGCAAACAGGTGGCCCTTCACAGACACAGGTTTGACGTAATCAAAGTTGAAATAATTTAGTTTAGCAACGATTTTGCCGTTTAATAAGTGTAATGTTTTTTTTACAGGAAAAATGTCGTTGCTACGTACTTTGGGAAATGTGTTAATTAAGAAGACAATGTTCGCACGGCCAGCTCGTTTGGCGGCCTCTGTAAAGGTGAGTTGAACAGACGAACATTTCATGGTTCGTTAAATATGCACTGCATCAATTATTCCCTGCTTTATTCGACCGCAGCACCTTTCGTCCGACACTGCACCGTTGCAACAAGGCGCTGGTAATGGTTCCGTGCACGCAAAATTCCCCGGCGCTTTGGAAGCCTCTTTCGTGACAGCCCCGAAATTGGCATTGCCGGAAAACATGGATCCCATTCCTATCTATCGCGTGATGAACAGTGAGGGCATGATCGACGATCCGTCACAAGAACCGAACCTGGAACAGGCAACCGTACAAAAGATGTTCCGCGACATGGTGCTATTGAACACCATGGACAAGATTTTGTACGAATCCCAGCGCCAAGGGCGTATATCATTCTACATGACTAATTTTGGCGAAGAGGCAAGTCACATTGGTAGCGCAGCTGCCCTCAGTCCAGAAGATTGGGTGTACGGACAGTACCGTGAGGCAGGGGTGTTGGTTTGGCGTGGATTTACCATTTCGGACTTTATCAACCAATGCTACGGAAACGCCGAGGATCTTGGCAAGGGTCGTCAAATGCCGGTGCACTACGGTTCGCGGAAACTTAACTTTGTCACCATTTCTTCTCCGTTGGGCACGCAAATTCCGCAGGCGGCTGGAGCGGCTTACGCGTTCAAACTACAGCCTAAGAACCAGCGGTGTGTTATTACGTATTTCGGTGAGGGAGCTGCATCCGAGGGCGATACTCATGCGGCTTTCAATTTTGCGGCTACTCTCGATTGCCCGGTCATCTTTTTCTGTCGCAATAACGGCTTTGCCATTTCTACACCATCCAAGGAACAGTATCGTGGAGACGGTATCGCTGGACGTGCCGCCGGTTACGGGATGGCTGCTTTGCGATTCGATGGAACCGACGTGTTTGCAACATATAACGCTACCAAACTCGCCCGAGAATATGTCCTGCGAGAGAACAAACCAATAGTGCTCGAAGCGATGGCTTATCGTATAGGACATCATTCTACGTCGGATGATAGCACGGCTTACCGTCCGGCCGATGAGTTGGAAATTTGGAACACGGTTGAGCATCCAATCACCAAGCTCAAACACTATATGGTTCGACGAGGGTGGTTTAACGAGGAGAAAGAGAATGAGTTCGTAAAATCAATCCGCAAGCAGGTGCTGTCCCAGATAAACCAATCGGAACGCATTCCCAAACCGGACTGGCGCGAAATGTTCCAGGATGTTTATGAGGAAATACCGACGCATCTCAAGGAGCAAATGCGTATGATGGAGGAACACGTAGAACAGCACCGGGAGCACTATCCACTAAAGGATTTTAAACAATAGACGGTCAAACGGATATCGTGCGCATGGTCTTACACTTCAGAACCTCGTTAAAAAAAGTGCATTTATTAGCTTAGTGAAACCAAGCAACAGTAATACTGTTCGTGACTTCGAACAGAAAAGACGTACAGAACGATATTTTTACGGTCTGTTCGCGGTATCGTGTGTATCTTGTGCCTAACGGTTTTTTGCTTAAAGCAACTATATACATCTGTTTACTTCCAATTCATCAAGGGTTTTGCAATTCACTCAACAATTCAACGACGTATTGAGAAATCTTTGAATGAAAAGTTTGTTATCTCTCTTGGAACGCTAAAAACTGCCTTATCAATACGGCTAGATGGACTACCTTTAGTTTGTAGCCAATGTTTCCTGGAGTTGCAAACAAAATAAATAGTTAGCGTATAATTAGTTACGGTAGTCAGGGACGCACTGACAATACTTACATTTCGTTCATCGCTTTTTCTTCACCTTCGAGTTGTCCTTTCACTGTATCATCGCGAGTATTCATGCACCAACCACGTAATCCCAAACTTGACGCCTGTTTTTGGGTGTACTGCAAACACAAGTTCACCGGCGATTAAAATATCTCATTTGCATTTCGCGTCAAAATGTCTATTTTTGTAATCTTACCTTGCGAAAGAACACCCCTAGAATACAATAGGCTTTAGATTCAACAATCACGAATAGTATTTGTAGATTTTACATACCTTGTACAATTCCAAACACTTCGAAATCACACATAAACAATTTGTTCGACATCTTCCGTTGAATCCTTGGATCGATGCGAGAGGATGCTAGACTTAACGTACTGGCACAGTTTTCTGCAATCCTACCGTCTATTTCGCAAGAACTGAAAAGAATTCCATTCGTTCGTTCGAGGGTTGCTATGATTCCCGCAAAGGATATGAAAATAAACATCAAAACATTTGCAACCATAGTGGAAAACGTACAAGTGTTGCGTCAGGGGTTCTCAGCTTTACTCATAAAGTAAATAAAACATTTAAATCAAGCACGCATTACAGTTATTTTACTATACATTAGGAATTGGATTTCCGAACGCAAGCTAAAAGAAAAAAAATTGTAATCGCAAAGTCGTAAAAAATACAAAAATTCTATTAAATTGATCAAATCATCATCTGATCATGTAAGCCCTGATTGTTCCAACCCCTTGAAGATAGAACAGAGCTCAAAACCGTCAAACGTCAATAAATCGGTACAATCGGTACAATCAAGCCGGCTGCTATATTTTTGGTGTTTCAATCATCGTTAATTTGTTTTCCATGTTTCATAAAGTAGAATTAGATTAACATTAATAAAGTATTGATTTACGCATGTACGCGTGTACTGCAACATTACATACGTACTATAAGCAGCTTTTGTTTGCAGTAGCGGCACGCGTTGTAGCAGATTGTTCAATGGTTGAATCGTTTGTAAGCTTTCGAAAAGTTGCTCCGGCAAGACAAAATGCAAAGGAATACCAATCCTGCTCAACAGTATTGGCTTCGTTGTAACCTTTTTCGCATCTATTTGCATAGCAGTACTCTTCTGCAACGCCAGGTATTTGTGATTTCTGCTACTCGCTCAATCTCTTTTAGCTTGGATATTTCCTTCTGAATGCGTCCGTGTGCATCCAGCTGTTGCTGCTCACGTAATCGCTTTATCGTTTTGGATACATACTTCTATGTGCTTGGCTGATTTAATTCTAATCAACCTGCCGGAGCTCATCGTGAAATTGATCGACTTGGGATATATAAAAAAAATCCATCCGACCGATTTATGTTTGCGAAAAATGTGGATTTTTGTCACTGCTCACTTGGAAATAACTGAAATGTTTCTCAGGTAAACTATATTTTGCTCAACAACGAACTTTTTGTATACAGTTCAAATGACAACAATAACGTCTTCCAACAGCAGTTCAAACGTCTTATTACAAGCAAACGTTGGAAGCTGTCAAACATCGTTGGCGCCAATGTTTTCAACCCATTCGAGCATAGGTTTTGAGCGCGTAAGCATTGAAAACTTTCCAGAAAACATTGGATTTGAATCCGGGATTGTGTGCGAATTTTAAGACCTCCAGTTGTATATTGCGGTGGAAATCGTCGTACGTATGTAAAGAAATCTATTAATCATCAGTAAAGTGTTTCATTACAAGAATGTTCTTTGGTTTCATAGCTGTTTGCAAGCGGAATCAAATTGACGGACGGAATCAATACAGCACCATCAAGCGATGCCTTTGCTCAAGCGAAAAGTTCTGCAGAGAGTCGTCGAATCGGTGAATGATAATGATGAAGTGTTTGTATGCGAGATAACGGGAGAACTTTTCAGGAACTATGATGATTTCTTTAATCGCACCATGCTGTTGTCTTCCACCGTATGGAGCTGTGCGATGACTGGGCGCAGCAATTTGACGTATAGGGACGCCCTTGAAAGTGAAAGGTCTGCTAAACGTACTCTAAAAACATTTCCTACCGCGCTGAAAGGCCCGATATTGCTCATCGCTTCAAGTACCAAGCGTACGGCAATACAAGATTTGGCCAGTGATGTCCACGGTTATGCAAAGGATGTGTTCTTTAAGGGTGAAACCGTGTACACCAAAACGGGTGATCCGGAAACGATACGCAAGGCCAAAATTGTCCGGGTGGTAATCAGTGGTTCGCCAAATGATCATATTCCGTCGCGCCTGATCTACCACGTCGAGAGCTGTGATGAGGGAGCTTCAGCAAACTATTCCGTCCGCGGAGAAGCCATAATACGGGAGCGGAATTCTTTGTCACGGGAAAAATGTAAACTGTTTCTGAAGCAGCACGTTGAACTGGGAGCATTTCAGATGTTGTGCGTGAAGAAGGAATCCTTGGAACAGTTTGTTACGTCTAAAGGTTGTACCGACGCTAAAGTATTCTACGGACAGAAGCCGGACTTTAAAGTTTCTAAAAAATTACAACTACAGGAAAAGTCCTCCCTGGCCGCTCAGAAAACCGCAAAACCCCCAAAGATTGCGAACCAAAAACGTGCCAAATTGATAGACAAGGAGAACAACAAAAAACAACATAGCATTGAAAATTACTTGACTCAATTGCCTAATGATTCTGTTGCAAAAAAGGAAGAAATCATAGAAAAAAAGAAAAAACGCCTTGAAGAGCACGCTAAACAGAAGATTTTGGCAAGGGAACAAATGCAGATAGAGAAGGAGCGGCTACTTCCACAGGTTGCGATCGCGCTGAAAGAATACAGCGCTATAAAGGAAGATTTGGAGCTTACAGACCACCGTGTTATACCGCCAGCACGAGAGGTGCAAACGTTAATTGGTGAAGAATATTTCCCTGACTTTCTTTTCATACTAGAATTTCTGAATACGTTTGGCGATTTACTATCAATCGAAACTAAATTTCCAGATGGTGTTACGATGGATCTGCTCCAGCAAGCCCTGATTCTAAGAGAATATGATGGCCCGCTCAGTGATATCCTTCAGGTGTTACTGAGTACAATATTTGCTGCCCTTAAGGTTCTGGAAACGTCTGAAGAAGCGAACCTAGAATCAGGCACCAAAAATGTGGCCAATTGGTGCAGCAAACATTTCTCTACTAATCTTACGGATCTACCGATGGATTCGACGACCGTTTCCGAAATATTGCGGTTACACATTAGCGCTTATAGTCAATCAACCTATTTTGGTGATGCTTGTTCTATCTTGATCCGTGATCATCCAAGCATAATGCAAACGTTAGCAACACACAGTGTTTTCCAGTTATCAACTAAAAGTGTAATGCATATAATCTGTGCACTTATACACCAGTTGCTTATGACTGATGAAGTACTAAGTCGAGTGGAGAAGGTAGGAGATGCTCGAATCAAGTTGAAGAACAACCATCAGGAACAGAGTCGTTTAACACACAAGACAAAGTCGTTAAAACAGGTTGCGCAGGACAGCATGAACAAAACGTTAGCGTCATATGCGGGCCAGATGTCGGATAATGAGTTAGACGAATGCCGGAAGAAACTGGAGCAAAATCTGAATGACGAATTGGCAGAAATCGAAACGAACGCCTGTCGTAAAATGAAGGTGTTGCAGGATGAATTCGAGACTCTCAATCGAAGTTATAATTTATACCAGGTGCACCTAGGATCCGATCGTGGCTTCCGCAATTATTGGCAGTTCCAATCGATACCAGGTTTATTTGTGGAGCATGATAAAAAGTTCATTGGAAGTTGCCTGGAACGCGTGACAATGCATATTCCTGCTTTGGCACACTGTGAACTAAAGAATAGAAAGAAGTATATTACCGAGTCGATTCTACGATGCGCTGGGAACAGTAATGGCTTGTTAGAAAAAGAAGGGGATATTTATGAAGAATTGTTGTTCCGCGGGATAAATTTGCTGCAACAGAGCAATGCACCAAAAAAAGATGCATTATTACTTAACGAAGCAAATCCTGCAGTAGACAATAACGTTCCTGCCACACATCCAACCAACCGTGAGTTATTCATGTGTACTGGTAATGCAGAAAACTGTCCTGTTCATCTTCCTGTCCAGATATCCAACCTTCATACTAAATGGGGCTTCTATGCGACGCGACAAGAGTTGGATGCGCTCATCAAAAGCCTCAACCCAAGGGGTCGCCGCGAACAATCCCTTCGTAAAGCGTTACTTTTACACCGTGAAAGCATAGAATCAAGGATTGAGCGGTGCCCGATAGAAAAATTGTCCATCCAAACTGACGATCGTACAAAGATGCAGGCCAGCACGTTTGAACCGCAACACAAGAATCCAGAACCGGTTATGCCACAAAGTGAGTTGCTCGAAACAATGTTCCGAGAGAGTTTGCTCGAACTAGAAGGACGAATTACTGCCGGATGTTTGGGTGAGCTGAAGGTTAACAGTATTGAAAAATGGCGTAAGGCGATATTGAATCGTTCGTACGATTCGCAAATCAATGAAAAACTAGTGTGGGGTCAGAGCCGTCAGAACCAGAAGTCTTACGTAAAGAAACCAAATGAAGAATCATCTAGTGAGGAATCTGAGGAGGACTTGAACGATATGTTCGAATTGTGTAAAACAGATCAAAGTTATGGTTTACCGGAAACTACTAATATTGATGTATCTACACAGAATCAAGATGCATCAAATGGTTCGCTGCAAAATACAGTTCGTTCGATGGCTTCAGCGTTGCTTCAAATCGAGCAAAGCATTGATATAAAGTTTTTCAGGCATCCGTTTGGACCAAAAGGAATTTGCAAGGACCCAAACAGGATCCTACTCTTTCAATTTGTAGGTCAGAAAAAGTTGCTCCGTTGGGAAGCTGGACTAATGCGTGCCACTTCGTTCTCGCAGCTCTTTTTACATTATCACGTACTTTACGATGGAATACGATGGTCCAGATCTATAGAGAGAGCAGTCTGCATGGTTTGTAGATTAAAAGGTAACGCCAGCGTATCGCTTTTGTGCGACGAGTGTAATCGGGTCTGTCACATGTATTGCCTTAAGCCGAAACTTAAGAAAATTCCGGAGGGCGATTGGTTTTGTATGTTATGCAGACCAAAGGATCACGAATCGAAGTACAGAGTAACGGGCCGAATGCGAACAGCCGAAATAATCGATTACAACGAATCGAACACAAGTGATCAGGATTCGGAGAACACGGATGATAGTGATGATGATGGAAGTAAATCAATCGACGAAGGATCAGAATCGGGAGTCGTCGTCAAACGTCGTCGAACGGCCTCGTCCTTGACATCGTCAAGTGAGAAAGAATATGAAAGCGATAAAGATGAAGAAGATGATATATCAATCAAAGATCCTGAAGAAACAAAACTTAAAATTGTAATACACAAAAAGGCCGAAACAAAGAAGGAAAATTCTTGGCGGAGTGCTACCCGTAAAGCTAACCAGGGAACAGGGACTGTACACGCCAAACGTGTCCATCAGATAGAATCCAAGAAGGCAGAACGAACCAACAAAAGTACGCCACGGGAAAATCTTAACCGTTCAAACGCTGGAAGACGGTCTCTGGACGCAAAAAAGAAGAAAGTAAATACTTCGCACACCTCAAGTCGAACAGCTCGCAACCCGGAAATAAGAACAGTAAAAAACCAATCGCTACAACGACGTGCTCACCCCAAGCGTGCCCGGGAAACAGAATCCAAGAAAGATGAACATGCCAAAAAAAGTAAACTTTCGGAAAACATTAATAGCCCCACCACTGGACGGCGGTCGCTGCGACTTTCGACGAAGGAATCGTAATGTGGCGGTAATCATCGATATTTTACTTTTAAGATGTGATTTTCCATTTTTTTTCTTAATATAAAATTCGAAGCACGTTTCTAATATGATGGATTTTTTTTCTTTAATAATTCGGATATTAGAAATGAGCCACCATAATTCACGCATTTGAATTGTTTTTTTTTTCGAATAATGAATTAGACACAATCAAGCTTACTTTTAAAAATATGCTACAATGGTAAAAAATAAAAAAGACCGTTTGTAATGGTATACTGAGAGCATCTGCATTGTTTCTATTTGATCAGTAAAGTCGAATCCAGAAACAAAAGCAGTTATTGCACTGAATTAAGCTTTAAGTATAATTTTGAAAACGTTATCTCCCAATTTTCACTCGTGCTCGTGCAACGATGGTTTTGGCAGGATAACAGAAAAAATAGCGATTCCATCCGATCTCAACCCTCAAACCATGCAAGGTAAACAACGCAGCAGCAACCGTGCAAGCGCACGTCATTCCCCGGGTACGCAAGTAAAAACAAAAGGTTGGTGCGTGAGAAATTGTAAAGGCTGGTCGTGGAATACAACGAGGGAAGGTAGAGCGGCCAGCACAACTGTCAAAAACGCGAAAGAAATCTGCAAAAGCCCAATCCACCAACGACAACGAACGATAACGTTGAACAATAACAATAACAGGAACAGCAAAACTAGCAACAACCTAGTTCAGCAGTGCTCTGTGGTTGCGCCAGCAGTGAAGGTGAAACAAAAGCAGAAGGAAGAAAAGTGAAACGATAATCCCCCTTGAAAAGAGAAAGTATCTGGCGCTATCGTGTCGAAGAAGTCGTGTCTTCCTTTATGGCCATTTACTATTTCTTGCCATATCAATGCGTGGTGTTGGTAGTGTGTTATTGAAGAATCGAATTCTCTTTAGTTCCCTGCTGCGGAGAGGTTCCCTGGTTGCGTAGGTACTGCGTAAGGTTATTTACGCTTTTCCAGCCCTTCTTGCTGTACCAATGCGAGAAAAGAATTCTTGCCATCTGTATGAGACGCATACGATACGACAGCGTACCACAAAACGATTGCTGCAAGTAAAAAAGTAGTGCAAATAGGGCATCGAAAAAACAACGTCATTAAGAAGAATGTGTGCGGGATAATTCTCCTCTTTTCAAAAAGTTAAACGCACTGCGATGTTGCTTCTAAATATGTTTCACTAAATCATCTTACGTGACACAATCCTGTCCTGCGTGTATGTGTGTCAGCTTTTCTTTGCTTAATTTCGTGTTTCGTGTTGCTTATTTAGTGCGTCGCGCGTAACCGTATCGACGGATTGTGTCCGCCAAACGGAGCGAAAGAAAAAGAATACATAAATAAACGAACGTAACGTCAAACGCGCCCCGCCGTATCGCTCGCTCATTTGATAGCCGTAGGCAAAGGCCGCAAGTGATAAGGGGCCTCGAGTTCAACCTGGTACGGAACCGGAGCGGTATGGTGCTGTGTTAACCGCTGATCGAGCCTCCCTCGAACGTATTTTGATCGTGACCGGTTCTGAGGGAAATGCGTAACATTTGTTGCTGCTCGAATATTGGCAGTGTGTCGTGGTAAAAGAAATCGTAAACCAACGGATCTTGCAGCGAGTTCTATACGTCCTGCGGAAAATCTTTAGCAACGTCATCTAGCCGATCACGATATAAACGAGAGGTCAAGTGCGGTTGGAAAAGCTGGGTGAACTATATCTAGGTCATCTGGTGGGGATATTATTAACGCTGTTTGTCAACTTGGAGGAAGCAACCAGATTTTGGTCGAAGATACGGAGAAGAATGGATGGTAGCAGTGGAGGAGGTGGTGGTGGGGCAAACAGTGGTCCACCGAGCACCGTACATCCTTCTTCGTCCTGTCTGATGGCGACCGATGCAGACATTAACAGCTATTTAGGCAACTATCCACAGTATTCATCGCGGCACAGTGTACCGGGCAGCAGGGTAGGCGCAACTGCTGCGTTAGCAAACGGAATCACCTCTACCGGCCGGTGGGAAACTAGTACGGACTGTACGATACCACGTAAGAAAAGCTGGTCCGAACTGAAATCCATCGTTAACGAATCGCGTCGCCAAATGGCCACAACGATGGCCGCATCCTTTCCGATGAGCGTGAACTTTCGTACACTGTCCGATGGGAGGACCCGGGTGTACTTTCTCAGTCCTCCGCCGGCTAACGGTTGGGATACAATACTGTTTTACGTGGATGTTCCGAATACTCAAGCAACAGCCAAACGCTGCGAAAGGGAAAATCACGTGGAGGACAGTGATGATATCGACGAGCTGCGGTCCGGTGCACAACAAAAGCGTCTCCTCGAGTGGCACCAATTGCTTGAGTCGGTACTGGGCCATCTACCGACAGCAAATTCCCGCGAGGTACAGCTTATGCTCGAACGAAAACGCCTCTCGATCTGGGGAATCACCTCGTACGAGCTCCACAAATCGAGCGGTAAAATAGTATTTCCTGCCTGTACCACACTGTATCAATGTCTAGATACGGGTTACGAGGTAAGTGTGAAATAAACGGCCACTTCATTAATCAAATGTTTGGATGTTACTAAGATGTTACATGTCTTTGCACCATCTTTTACAGGAAAATACACTCTTCCCTTCGGAGCTACGGTTTTCGCAGCGGGCGGCGGTGATCGATCCGCAGATATGTCCACAAAACTCGGACCTGGTGGCATTCGTGTGCAATGGGGACATTTGGGTAGTGCACACGCATAGTGGCCACAGTGAGCGGCTTACGTACGCCCACGACGGTCGTCGATCGTTTGCCGAGGATCCACTGACAGCGGGCGTACCGTCGTACGTGATGCAGGAAGAATTTAGTCGATACCAGGGTTTTTGGTGGCAACCGGAAAGTCACGGTGAGTAGAAAAGCTGCATGTAAATAGTTTTTATAATGTTTTGTGTGTGTGCCAAGCGCAACCAGGGCAAAGAACTGTGCGTCCTTGTCAATTTTGTACAGATGCTTATTTCACCTCAATCTGTAAGATCATCTATCGCACTTGATTACATTGCTTAACATGTGACATTTAATTTAAACGTATACTGTAACACTTGCCAGTATACATCAAGCGTTTTCCGTGTTCTGTTTGGTTTGGGGAGATGATGTACGGCCACACTTGAATCACTTTCAATTGTATACCAACACACCTTACAAACACCATGTACTTGGTTAATGGTTTAACTTGCAGCTATGCAACAAATCGTAACATTATCCGGCATCCGGCAAACTGATCTGCTGCAGAAGCTCCTGCCTTATTCTCCTCATCTAAAAAGGTCATCATTATTTGATGACTGGGACTGCTTGACACACTGGTTTGCAAAGATTTTTTTTTATCAATGAAAGTACTAATTGCGCCGTTTTATCATCTATTATTTGCTGTCCCTAACTTCTGTTACTATAATAGCCGGTGAAAATAAAATAACTTTAATGAATGGTCGTCTTACACTTTTTAGACACTCTCTCTTACTGGTTGTCGCTCGTGACGCATGTGTTGTTTATGGTACACTCAACAAAGCTCTCCCACATTTAACAAAGTGGGAATTTAGTGGGAAGGAATGCTATGTGGTTATGGTTTTCGCCACATGCATCATTATCGATATCGTGATCATGATCGTACGAGTCTGTTTAAAAAATAATGATTCGCCGGTTTGTTGCATTAGTTTTCCTCATCTGACGACGCTGTTAATGCACAACGTAAATATGGTGCATTTTAAAATACCCTGCCAAACCGACTATTGAATATAGGAATGAATGCATATGTTTTGTGATTTTGAAATGGCGGTGTGTGTATCCATGTTTCCATTGTGCTAATTATTTTTCTTTATCCATCAAAGAAAATTCATTGATGGAATTTTATTGCAGATTGAAGAGATGTCGTAATTCGTTTAGCGATGTATATATTTTGTTTAACGTAGGTTATCTCTAAGTATCCAATCAATATTTTAGCCTAAATCAAGGATTGTTGTATTTTATTTATTTACTTATTTGTTTTTTTTTAGCATATTAGCATTTTTTATAGCTTAGCTTATTTAGCATGAAATTAGTTTCAAAACATTTTACAAATACACTGTGTACACCAAAGGAGTTGTATTGCACAAAATTTATGTTTTACGAAATAACTGGGGTCAATGATCCTCGCGATGCGTATGTAAGTCTGGTGCAACTATAGACGATTCATTTGTCGGTGCGTTGAATGATGAATTAAAACCCAACAGCGAGTCTTAATTTGAAAGGAATACATAAAAAAAATCGGTAAAAAAGAAAAGATGTGATGTTCGAACGAACACGTGTGTATGTGCGACCTTCATCGTATTTGACCGCAATCTCCTTTTCGAATAGGTTTCTGATGAATGGTGACTATACAAGATATGATCATATTTTCTATGGAGAGTTGGTCCAATGCTTTCTATTTTACCAACTATAATGTATTGCCACATAGTTTGGGAGTGGCCCGGTGGCGTGATGGGTAGCGGAGCCAGTCTTCACACGGACGGACCGGACCAAAATCCCATCCGTACTAAACCACCGTATCCAGCTACGGGTTAATAAAGTCTCAGAAAGCCAGAAATAGCAGGTCGTAGACCTCTTGAGGTTGTTTCTGGCTCTCTTTGACTTTATTTACCCGTAGCGGGATGGTCCGTCCTATTGATCCGGATGGGATTGTAGACTGGTTCCGCCGTGTGAAGTCCGGCGCGCTATCAATTAAATTATAAACGGATAACATAGAATAGGGTTTTAGATAAAGTAGAAAAATATGCTTCATGATATCAGTAAGTCTATTAACATATTCTTCATTGTAATACGCACAGTGTTTCAGTGTTTAAAATTCAATTCATTAGTGCGACACCCACTTCAACGGCTTACAGAGCGAACCACACACGTGTTAATCTATTAACATCGTTATCCGAATCGACATCAACCTAAATAGCTTTGTCGTGTTTTGCTAAACCACATTACCGAAACAGTACGGAAAATGATCCACCAACAAATAATTATCAGCGATCGATTGCACCTTAACAACCGGTGATGATGGTGGCACAGACTCGAGCGCAAACGCGGTGCGATCGATTGGGACAGACCGTGGCGTTGCAAAGCACAATAGGCGTTGGTGCGATTGTTTCGCACCTTCGTCGATTGACTCTTCTGGATGCGATGTGATACATTACCCGCACACTAGAGGGTGCGCTACGCTTCTTAGCTCCAATTCCTTTGGACCAAACTTCACCTTCTCTGATTGTGTGTGATCGAATGGGATTGGGTTGTAATTTAACGTGTAATTTCACCAACACTTTGTTTCAACATAGAACGTGCGTACTGCGTTCAGCATACCTAAACTCATTCGCTCACACGTGGGGGAAGTTTCACGATGCGGTGTATGGATATGCATGCATGGACGCATCTTGCACATGCAGCTTTTTTGTGTGTTTCCTTTACGCTTTTGGCGATCTACATATGTAGCAGTGTTAAGCCGCTTATCGTTATTTGCATGGTTTGCAATTCAGTTTCAAGAAGCGTTTTTTTTCGTTCTGTTAATGTGTTAATAGTGTTCAACCATGGTTGAATGATGATGTCCGTTACGTTAAAAAGTAAACGCAACGTTACGGTATAAACGCTAAAACGCTTGGAGTTGGCACTCGCTTAACTGACTTGTAGTAGGAATAACCCAAAAATCCTTGTTCACTATCTGTTTGCATGATGTTGGCGAGCATTCCCGGCTATCTGATCTTATCAGCATTCGGTCTATAGCACACTTACTTCCGTATTTACCTACGGCAAAAACGATTTTTGCTATTTCTTTATTCGGAAGGATGCGTATACCACTAAAAATTACATAGTTTTTCATTCCATCACAATTTCTTCCAAAATTGCCAAGATTGACACTAGAATTTTCGTGTACAGGCAGTCATAGCCCCGAGATACGCTATTATAGCGGTACACTATAACCCGGAAATCGAATTTCCGCGTAAGTCGAATCTGGGAGTAAAATCGTTTATAGTTCAAAGTTGCATAGCTGACCTCCTTCTCTGCACTTAATTTATTTAGCAAACTAGGCTACTTTTTCATAGAATACATTAAAATAAACTAAAAATAAATGTTTTATATGACAAAGTAAGCTATTTTAGACCAATTGTACATCTTTTTGCTTAGATTTAGTGCAATAAACTAACTCAGCTGTCAAATTTCCAAAAACCGCGTATCTCCGAATCCGCGTATAAGAGGAACCGCGTATCTCGGGGACTGCCTATACTTTGTTACAGCACTTAATATTGGTTCCTAAAGACACATACACTGCTTCTACTAAGTTGATGGAGCATTATCGATAGATCGCGATCACCGGCTTTCATCGATAAGGCAACGTGTTTGAAATTTTAAAAAATGTCGCTTTCGTGTGATCAGTCGATGGTCGATCATCGAATCGAGCAAATATATCTGTACGCAATACAAAGTATATGCTATTATTACCCCGTACATGTCGCCCATTATCTAACGGGAACCATCTGAGAATTGACACCCAGTTGTGTGATAATCTGAATGCTCTTATGGTTGATTTGTTGTAAGTTGGCTATGCGTTTGGTTCTTTAATATAGGTAATTGCATAAGTTTTACTAAAGGCCAACACTAATATTCCAAACGATATGTAACACAAAGTTAACAACATCTTTAATTGGCTGTTTACGTTGTTTGTAATAATGTGTGCTCCGGTGCATCGCATGTCACGATTTGTTTGCACATGAACCAATAGGCTCCCAAAATTTGTATCGGGTGAACCTTTTTAGGGGCAGCTTTAGCAAATAGCTTTGGTATCCACCGATGGGAAATGCCAAGCGAAGAGGTTATGGAGAACATTTAAGGGAGAGGGCAACAGAAAGGATTGCCGCAAAAGTCGAATAAGGCCCCGATGCGTTCCAAGAAGAAGTTTTTGCTCCCTACCCCAGGTTGAAAGTCGGCCGATTTTCATTTGTTTCGTGCCCACCACGTATGGGCTCTGGCCGCTATGCGGGTAACTATAAAACCACCGAGTGACCAGCACAGTAGCATCATTCGTCGGTGTTCTCTGCAGTAAGACACAGGTCGAATTCCAACCTAACCGTGTAGTATCAGCAGCATCAAGTTAACGAACAAGTGTCTCTAGTGTTCCATCTGTAGTAATTTCGACAAGTAACTTTGGGACCGCTAGTTGAATTTACTTCCCACATTCAACTGCAAAATAATGAAGGTAAAACAAAGCGATTTTTTTGGTTTGTTAGTTCTTTTATTGGTGGTTCTGATTGTTAAACCACTTTACCTTTGCTTTACAGTCCTTCATTGTGCTGTCCATGGCGTTAGCGCTCGCTGTCGGAGCCGCTGTCGAAGGTGGCAAAGCCAAACGCGGTCTGTGGGACTTTGGTTCAGGTCACGAATCTTCCTTCGGGGGTGGTGATTTTGGTGGACATGATTTCGGCGGTCACAAGGAGGAGGTGAAACATGTTACGATCGTTAAGAAGGTTCCAGTGCCCTACCCGGTGGAGGTGACGAAACACGTGCCGGTAGAGGTGAAGGTTCCGTACCCGGTCGAGGTGGAGAAAAAGGTCCCGGTCATCGTGGAGAAGAAGGTGCCGGTTGTAGTTGAGAAGAAGGTACATGTTGACCGTCCCGTACCGTACCCGGTGAAGGTACCAGTAAAGGTTCCGGTCATCCACAAGGAGTACGTCGAGGTGCCAAAACCATACCCAGTCCACATTGAAAAGCCGGTACCGGTCATTATTAAGAAGCCGGTGTACATCGAAAAGACTGTTCCCGTGTCGATTCACATCAAAAAGAAGACCCACTGGCACTAGGAGTGGTTCCTTTTCGTGGTTAAGTTTTGTAAATAAATAAATTCACTAGCGACAAATCGTGCATGTCTGCTGATAGACATGGAACAAATATTAAATTGAATCGTTTTGTTTACCTTTCCTTGCAAATGTGAAAGCATTCTTTTTTCTGAGAAAATCGCCACTTGTTGAGGAAGGTTTAAGATATTTCATAGAATTTCATGGGAAGCATTTTTGTTAAATAATGAAGTGTAAACTTGAAATGTTTTATGCAAAAAAAAAATACAGCAGAACGTTAGATGTACAGAATGTTGAAGCAAAATTTGTCCTGTGTACATAATAGTAAACTACATGCAACAAATGGCCACTGCACAGGGAGAGTATTGCATAACAGAAGATAGTCGTCTCGCGTATGCAGTGTTACTTCGAACTATTTATTCATAACTTACCAGTGACTCTCCAACACTGACACTACATCACTATCGGATCCAGTGAAATCGGTAGTATTTATTCAGCATCTGCCAACATTAGTGTTGATCGCCCCTGACTAAGCTCCGCATTAACAATGTGTGGTAGAGCGACCACTAACCTGTTAAATGCCGACTAGAAACGGCCCTTGGCGCGAGATAATAACGTTCGATCATGTAATAATTACAGCCGGACGGAGTGTGTGGTCACCTTTTCGGGTCATCAGGCCATTAGATCGAGTGTTGATGAAAGTGAAAAGTGCACTTGGCAGCATCGTAATGCAACAATTCTCCATCCACGCAACATCTGATCGCGTCCATCGCGTCTAGATCAGTATTCGTTATCCAATGCTCATTACTGTTGAATGTGTCGTCGGCACAAAGTAGACTCTTGTCTGTTATCTGGGTTAGTTTTTTTTTTATTTACTGAGTTTACTCTGCACATTCACTTACAAATCCAATTCGATTGAATGGATCAGTACGTTCGCCAAGTTATTGCAAAATTGTTTAACGCGTTCAGCGTCGTATTACCCAAATTTGGGTGATGCCTTATGAAAATCGCCTTGAATGATTTTGACACGGCGTGGAACGTGTTAAGCAAAATGGGACTAAAACTAGCTAAACCAGAGACATATCCTGTCGCATGTATCTCGGTGAAAGGGATAGAGTTGAGGTGCAATAATCGTCAGCAGTAGATCTTGAACGAGTTGTTATGCAATCTGAGTGGTATGGTTAGAAGTAGGATATTAGGAATTCATTTAAAAATATTTAGAATATTTATACGTTTGTCAACAACTTAAGCCATATGGTGTAATGTTTCTAATCGGTCGCAGAAAGACCGCAGAAGAACAGATTAACGAGTTTCAGTTTTTTTTATTTATCCAATCTTAAGTATATTTTAAGACTTTTTAGTATTTGGTACGATTTAAAAAAATATATAAATTCTTCCTTCTTCCACTTGATTAATGTCACACACCATAATGGTGAAACTAGGATAAGCACTGTGCTCTCATTAAACTACTCGTGCAACGGCAGACGTTAAAATGTAAAAAGAAACGGGGGCGCGTGCGCGTAAACACGTGATGGTTGTCTTGTTGCGCAGGGATTGCGCATTCATTTGGGTAGGAAATGTAACTGCCCATCAGCGGCCGCACATCTTACCAGGGGAACGCTTTTCTGCGCGTCAACCTGGGTTCTGCAGTTTACACGACTGACGCTCGACTCTTCTTTGCTTTGCACGCTAATGAGTGGATTTTCTAGAAGCATAGAGTAGCGCGCTTTGAATCGTTATGAAACTATCCTCAAATCCCTAACTTTAGATGGAAATAGTAAACAATACATAAACATGTATAGTCAACTGGTTTAATCAGCTTTATATGTGAGATGTATGGAAATATATCAACAAATATTGGAATATAAACATATTACAAATACTCATTTGGTAGTATGAACACATATCAGTAGAGCAATCTATGTTTGTACTTATCATTATTTTTACTTATATTAGTTTCCTTTGCAACTTCTCTTTTTCAGACGAGATTTATCGCATCGTGTATGAGGAGGTAGACGAGAGCGATGTTAGTTTATACACCTTTCCATCTTCACAATCGTCTGGTCGAGATTACGAGGAGTATCGCTTCCCGCGTGCCGGAACCCCGAATGCGAAATCAAAGTTAAAGTTGGTACAATTTAGACTTTCGGAAAACCTGCGAATTACGGAAATTTGCATCAAAGAACTACAGTGTCCGTTAACGTTCGCCTTCCCCTGGTTGGAATATATTGTGCGCATCGGTTGGACGCCTGACTCAAAGCAGTGAGTAATGATGGACATTAGGAAATAATTCGAATTATGCACACTACCTTGTACACATCTTTATTTTTTTTTTTAGCATTTGGGCACAATTGCTGGATCGTCCACAGCAGCGACTTGAGCTTGTACTACTGCCGCTGGATAATTTTTGCGAAATCTACAGCAGCTCGTCTTCTTCGCCGAATTGTGGTGCGACAGGTACGGCAACGACAGCCACTGGTCCAAACAGTACAGCTGCTGCTCCATCGTACGGCTCTTCTCCTGGACAACATCCTTCACAACAACCTCATGGGCATCCTGCCCACGCGCAAAGAAAATCGTCTTCTGGGTGGCGCTCACCGCTGGACAAATCTACGCGGCCACTGCAGGTGATCTATTCGGAAACGTCCAATAGCTGGGTGAACGTGCACGATGTGCTACAGTTTGTCGAGCTATCCGAGCAGGAGGTGACGTTTCTTTGGGCGTCAGAGGAAACTGGCTATCGTCATCTGTACTTGGTTACGTCTAGTCTTATCCCGCACGGGTGCAATAGTAGCGGTAGTAGCAGTAGTTATAATAGCAATAGCGTCGGAAACCATCAAAACACAATCCTTAGCAATGTACATCACAAACACCATGGACATGACGAAGCGAATAGCGCCAACTTTCAAGCAATATCTAGCGGATCGGACCACTCTCTTCCATCGATGGCTTGCATCGGCAGCACGCTGATACCACGCATCGTCAATAAGGTGACGCTTACCAGCGGTAACTGGGAGGTGCTAGGACGAAATGTGTGGTTTGATAGGTTGCGCCAGTTGGTGTATTTTATGGGACTCCGGGAGACGCCTCTGGAGAAACACCTGTACGTGGTAAGTCTTGCGAAGCCCAACCAACTGCGACTTCTTACTATGCCCGGATTTTCGTTCACCGTCGAGTTTAACGATGTAAGTTGCTAACAGTTGTAAGTAAGCTGGTTCTGACCGTTAGATGTGTTTTGACCGTTACCGATCTCCGCAGGACTGTACACTATTTCTACAAACGTACTGTAATATCTCGACGCTGCCATCATGGGAATTAATACGAATTAGACATGATACGGACGGCAACAGTAATGGATGCAGCCAGTCGCCATCTTCAGCAATTGATACCCTGGAATTGATCTCGATGGGCTTCCTGGCCGAGGGCGGGCCCTCGGAAAATACTCTGTACAACCCCTCCATTTACAGCCCGCAGATCTCGACTGGAGACGTACTATACGCGATGGTGTTCAAACCACACAATTTCATGCTTGGCGTCAAGTACCCGACCGTGCTTAATGTATATGGTGGACCGGAGGTGCAAACGGTTAGCAATACGTTTAAAGTAAGTTCAATACAACTGTTTTCCTTTGACTGTCGTTTGAAATGATGTTATTGTATTTTTGCTTTTTGGTTTAGGGAATGCGTCAACTTCGAATGCACATGCTCGCTTCGCAAGGGTATTGTGTTATTTGTGTCGATTCTCGCGGCTCGCGCCATAGAGGCGTCGAGTTTGAGTCTTATATCCGGTGTCGGATGGGCACGGTTGAGCTATCTGATCAGGTTGAGGTTCTGCGAATTCTGGCTGACCAGCTTGGCTACATTGATATGGACCGGGTGGCAATACATGGATGGTCCTACGGTAAGTGTACATAAAGTGCTTTACAAGTACATTTAATATTTGAGTATTAGTTTTTGTTGGAAATCTGCAAATATATTTCCATTTTAGGTGGTTATTTAAGTCTAATGGGACTAGTGCAATACCCGGATATTTTTAAAGTTTCTATTGCTGGAGCGCCTGTAACAAGCTGGGAATATTATGATACAGGCTACACAGAACGCTACATGGACCTGCCGGATAACAATCGCTCTGGATATACTGCTGGTTCAGTGCTCAACTACATTCAAAAGTTTCCTGACGAGTAAGTTCATGTTGTGTAATGTTCTCTCTTCTGAACCGCCAGCGATCATTTCGTTTCGTTCGGTTATATTTTCAGGGACAACCGTTTGCTCATCATCCATGGTCTTATCGACGAAAACGTGCACTTCTACCATACCTCACAGTTGGTCAGCCGATTGGTGCGTGCGAACAAACCCTACCAGCTGCAGGTGTACCCGAATGAGCGCCATTCGCTTCGTAACTTGGAAGCCAGCAAGCACTACGAAACGAAATTGTTATCGTTTCTGCAGAACCATCTTTGAACCAACGAGCTGAACAAGGCGAAACCAAAAAAATCCGCATTTGGCACAGACGCAGAGCGGAGATCGGTCTGGAGAAGATTGTGGTACGGTAGTTGCTGGGTATTCTTTCCCTGTCAATGCAACCAGCGTAACCAACCATCTCTCGCTGGTTTCCGTCCGTCAGGATCGACGTCTCTTTCACTTTCAGTCGAATCAATTCCATCAAGCTGTTCATGGCGCTCCTCGATGATGAGTTTGGTGCGAAAGTTACGGCTGTTTCGATTTCGGGCACTGTTTGACCGGTGTTAAGCTAGACAGCAAATAAAATTGGCAACGCTATTGTTCGCTCGTTCGCTCGCTTAACATCACTGCACTGGTGCTCGCCATGTAATGAAAAAAAACTCAATTTAAGAAATAAGTCACATATTTAATTGATTCTAAGGTACATCGGAGCGCGTAGTGTGGATAAATTTTAAACATTACGATTAGAAGAAACAAAATACGGCGAAATTGTCCTTCTTCATTGTCCATGTTCTGCAAACTGCCCTTCCTTGAACTGGCATCGATACAAGATGTTCTTCTTCCGGCATGCTGCAATTTTTATCGAACCAATGTCAATCTACCAGAAACGAATGATCGCCATGCCTGCGGGCTTGTTTCCGAACATTTTTTTTATCGTGTACATTCTTTTGTTTTGAGCAGAGGGAGACAATTCGGTGGAGCGGATTTCGTTGTTTCGCTGTTTCAGAGTGAATCAAAGTGTAAAATAATGATGTAAAGTAGGTTGTGCACGTGGTTAAGAATTCGAATGTTATAGTGGTTGTTACAATGCGATTTTTATCTGGTTTAGACTTTACGTTTCTCACAGTTGACGCGATTCTTATTTCATTACGCTTGCCGGCAAAAAGTTGTTAGTCATTTTCATTAAAAAAATCACCTTATGTTTAGTCATAGATGAGACAATACAATGTGTCTGTGTTTTCGTGTTTTCGCTGCTAGTTTGGAGCTGTAGTTCATTGTGTTGTTACCATTTTTTTTTCAAACAAATATATGCGAAATTTTTTTCTCAAACTCTAGCGGGTTGTATACACGTCGTCCACCTAACTCGCATTGATGCTTTTTGGTGCTGTCGGCAACAAACATGTTTATTTTTTCATAACACTTAAAGCTTGGACCAGATACAAACAAATCAAACTAATGTTGGTTTTGAAAAAAATATCAACAGTACGCTTAAACTCTTCACCATGTCCGAATCACACAAAGTACGAACACAGAACTAAACGAGTGAGTAGTGTACGGAATGAATAAAATATTATGCTATAAACTAACAAATACGGACATTTACTGCAAGGCGCATGTTAGAAAATATCAACCCGAAAGAAACAGCAATAAGTATAAAAATACTTTGAATCGGTCAAAGTTATTCAGCATTAGAAGTTTTAGCTTATATTTTTTAGCGTTTATACAAGCATCACCTACAACGCTTAAGGTTTATCAAAGATATTTTCTTTGTTTTATTTTTCTTATACTGTTTTTGAAATTGTTATTCCTTCTGGGAAGATATGGAATTTCGCAATCGAAGATCATTTTCTATAGCAGTGGTCTCTAACCCATTATCTGCGGGCCACTTGTGGTCAGTGGTACAAGTAGAAGTGGTCCGGCAAAGAAATTGTTTGGTCGTTGACGATGCAACTTTTCTTGGCGGATTTATTCTACAGTGACACAGACCGATTTATCCTACAGAGCAAATGGTCGTAAGCTAATTTTACACTTTTATAACTCTTTTACCATAATTAATTGCCCAAACTAAAATTCGATTTAAGTTGTTTGATTCAATTCGGAGTTGTTATTTAGTTTTTAAAGGATTTCATTAAGTTTAGGCGTTTCTGTACGTCCTCGCAGGTTGTCAGTGCCATTCGATGTCTGTTAAGGTTGTCCGAAAACTGCTGTATTATCACATTATGGAATTGTTTATATTTTTTCCAAATTGATATCGAATTGAATTGATTGAAATTGACTTGATTCCAAATGTTGTGTACTGTGTGTATTCTACTGCAAGAAAGCCTCACTAGTCGTGTCTTCAAAAATTTTAGATCGTTCAAGAACTGCAAGAACTATACCTTTCCGCTTCATTCCCAATATGCTTGTATTGTCAAAGCATTTTCAGCATCAGTTTCGATTAGTATTCATTTACATAAAGTCACTAAAATAAAGAAATCGTTAAGTATATTTAATAAGGCTAGTTTTTTTTTATTTCTTAACAAATGTGATCAAGTACAGTTAAGTATAAAAAGCGACACTGATTCCGAATTTAAAGTAAAAAAATGCAGTGACAAATGAATCAATCAAATGCACTGATTTGATCTCTGTTAGACCACCGATCCATTTTCATGTTCTAGATTTTGGTCCGATAGCTTTCTACCGTTTTCGGCACCGTTTTTGGACCGTGTACTGGGTTTTAAAATAAATAAATCTAAACAAATTGTAGTCGTTCCCTTAAAGTAAGTCACTTGGAATGTGATTCCGTGCGCTGTGGTCGATCGGTGAACATTACTCTGGCTGACGATAGACCCCGTTAAACAGGACAGACCGAGTGCCATAATCGTAGATGATGAATACGAACGGATGGTTACAATGGAACATGGCCGGATCGACCGGTCGCGAGGATCGGAACGAAAAGGCAATCGTTGCGGAAGCGGCCACTGAACCTTCTTCGTTTACCTCTATTTTTGATTTCTGTAGCACCTCATCGAAGCCGATCGGTTCTCGCCCATCAGTGAAACTATCGAAATTGGCCGTATTCTCAAACAGCTCACCCATGCCTAACCGCTCCAGCACAGGCTTCATTTCAACAGTTTTCTCGATGTTAAACTTCGGCAGCTTAACGTCAACCTTGCGCGAAATGCCATCGTTCACCACTTCGTGTAGGATGTTAGTGTCGGCGGCCAGTCTGGCTAGCAATTTCGAGAGAGCGTTTGGTTCAGCCGGTGGCAGAAAGACAAACATCGATACCTGATTTGGATTGTCGCTGTGTTCATTGTCGTCGCCCTCACCACCCGCACTGTACGGGAGCTCCAGAATGTGACAACCCAGCTTTTCATTAGCAGCTGCGAAAAGATAAGTAGGTAATCAGAATTTGCTTTAGTGATCTGCGTCGCGCATGTGGACGAAGATTACCGTGACTGAACGTTCCCTCGACGTGCATCATATCGACAAACAGTTGACGGTCGGCGGAGATGTAAAAGATTTCCTTTTTGGTTTCAGCAGCCTTAAACTTAGTCTGCCAAGTGCCCTGTTTGATTTGAGCAAGCAGATGAATTCCTTGCAATTTTCAGTAACGTTCTTTGCTAGGTTGTTTCGCGCGTCACTAACTTACCTTGAAGTATGCCGCGTTGGCAATTGCTAGCTTGGTGTTGCGGGAGATTGCACCAGGTACCAGTAGGTCCTTAATATGTCCCCGTGTTGCCATCTCAACCCATCGGTTAATGTACACACGTTGCTCCTCGGGCTTGTTTTCGTAGTCGAGCTGTTCGATAGTGTCGGCAAACTTCTGTTGCATGCAGGTCGAGATGGGAATCTGGCGTCCAAAGAACAGCTTATCGACCGAGCTAAACCCGACCGCGTTGCTTTCGCTGAATCGACCCTGCAGTGATTTCCGGGCTGTATCGTATGCTTCATGTACGGTCGTCTTACTATCGGACCACTGCAGATTAAGACCGGTTCGGAGTAGCTTTTCCGTAGAATTTTGTGCACCGAAGTACATCATCAGCAACACATTATACAGACTATACGGTGAAAAGAAGAGATTTTCGTTGGGCGTAGCAGTGTTGATGGCATCCAGCAACTGCAGAGTGAAGATCGATTCACCCTTGTACAGCCGCGTACGGGACTGATCAAGATCGGATTTTTCCGTTGCCTTTTTCTCATCGCCCGGCGAACATTGGCCATAGGCGGACGGAAGAGTGAGGATTGTGATCAGCCCTAGCAGCAGCAACAGCACACGGGCACCTTTTCCCACCAGGTTTGGCATTTTCAATTTGTAATGATGTTTGTTTCTATTTGGAAGAGAAGAATATAAAGCATGAAAACCGATCAGATATTGAAAATTAAAATCTCTGCGTGATAAAAAGTCACAACTAAATGGAGCCATTTTTTAACAGGCGGAACTTCAATGAAATGCATTTAAAATTAATTTTTAAGGATAAGAAAGTACACGTTATTCTACTAGAACCACAACACTTTGCCGCTACTCAGGAATATTTGAGGTTGATAGCAATGTTTTTAGGTCATATTGCGATATCCTGTAAGCATTTTTTGTTTGATTGTTTTGCTTTCGGTCATGGTCGAGTTTTGCGTAGAAAACTTTTTTACGTGCGTGTGATTGATTAATGAGGGAATTCCCCAACAGATGTTGATTATGCAATGCGCGGATAGAGGATGCGCGGAAATCTATGCTATAGGCTATAATAACAACAGCAGTGTTTGTACATTGAAAACATAAAAATATTAAGCTGGTAGCTTCCTACTACTATCAGTAGACTGATAAAGCTTTGAGCTGTTTTCATGTCAATAGGGTATCACTTATTCAGGGAAATGTATTTCTATATAATTTCCATTATCGTTATACTGGCTTTAGCCGTATTATCAAGAGATGAACGCATATTGTATATTGGAATATTCTGCTTCGTTGCAATTCAATCGCACTTTTCTTAGTGTCTTGGTTGATTGTTTTTTTTTTCATGCGTGGAACTACCACAATATACGAGGTAGGCAAATATTTTCTTATGTAAAATTCCAATATTCGCTGGAACGTTCATCCTGCTTGCATTCGTAGATAATATTACCATTTTACTTCATTTTTCATAAACTTGCAAAGAAGAGAATTAAGTCACAGAAACTGAATCTATACAATCCGTAACCGATAAAAATGTCTCCTTGAAAGTTATTTACTCTCACTGCATTCTGTCCTCTGGATTTGTTTTGTTGCACTGTCATGGCGATAACCTCTTGCGAGGGGCGAATGCATTAATAAACAACGGGATAAGGTTATTGCATGGTGCAAATTAATAACTTTTCATATCAAGCCGCCAAGTTATAACTTCAAAACTGTGAAAAAATGCAAGGGCATACTTTTATTTGTATGTTACAACTGTTCCAAAGAAATTGTAGATGGCTGTTTATCTACTCTCAAATTTAAGTAACGCGTTAGTCTATACATCCACTGATTAGAACAGTAGAGCACATAACCACATTCGACAATGTAAATAGCGATGCGGGTCATTCCATTTGAATAAAAGAAATTTCAGGCAAATCGGTATATAGTTGTGCACGGTTATAATGTAAATTAGCACAGCGTAATATATTTCCCAAATGGCTCCACCATTCTCGTTTACTAGTGGTAGGCTTGATCCATTATAGTTCATTACAGCACTTTGAATTGATATCGCGATTACAGTTTTTTTCATCGACAAATTACTTATTTTTATAAGCAAATTGTTTGGGTTATTTTTTTCAAAATTGAAGCATAAAACTGACATGACACGTTAATTATAACATAGAGGATAAACCTAATCGGTCTACTAAATCTGAGTTGCTGAAGTGCCGTGTGGCGAAGCTTAGCATTTTAGCATATTAATTATTTTCAAAGTCAGAAAAAAACCTACTTAGTTCGATGACTGGAATCGAGACTATCAAAAGGGCATACAATGAAAAGGCTTCGCGGGTTCGACCGCATAAAATCTGAACCAAACTTCAACTGTGGAACATGAACATAATTCATTTGTTGTAAACGAAGCTTCAACAGAGGGAGTTAAACCCCTCGATGACGTCTGTTACAAACAATGAGGGAAAAAATAGTAATACAAAAGGGAAAACTGCATCGTTTTGATGCGGTGGATTTTCCCAACGGCAATCGTGTTATTGCAGTTTTCCAACCAAATAGCTGTACGGCATGCGGGTGCATAACCAGAGTTGTTATGTTCGTGCAATTCGGTACGGGTAGTAACGCGGATGTTGTAGTAGTGTGAGCGTCACTACTCTTATCAAAAAATGTTAACACCTCACTAGCTTATTGATTTGCGGCAAAGGCAATGTTTCTTTATATGCCAATTCTAAACATTGTTTAATTACACTTCAGTTATTCAATTTACTCGTGAAGTGTATGATTCAGGCAATTGCTGTGGCGTTGACTTTGTTCAACTGAATCGCATCTTATTTCCTCTAACCGTCATTTTTTTCCCGGTTGAATTTTTCTGTTCACATCCGCCTAACGACATCCGCGTGCATTTCGCCGGTTTCTTTTGTGCTGTTGCATCAATGTTTCACAAACTTTCCACACATGAATAGTGGTTGTAAAGTCGTATGTACACTTCTGCTTGGCAAAAGCAACATTTGCCCGTGGGGATCAAACACACTGCCTTGAGTCACTGTTTATTGCTACTTTCATGCCCGACATATAGGTAACTGGCCACGATCATTGCCATATGCAGTTGGTGCTGGAAACATTCGAGGCGGGTGGGAAACAAAGGCGATACATTTTTAGTAGCCACCCGCACCATTGCGAGTTGGTCGAAAATTAGAATATCAAGCCCTTGAAATGAATGCAAATTACAGCCATCCAGGAGGTTTCAACAAGGGCAGTAGATGGTGTGAAAAGGAGCTCTTCGGTTTTTGTTTTTTTTTTCTTCTCCTTGGCACATACCACACATTTATTTGCCTTCTTTGCTATATCCAAGCAGTAACCATGTTAAATTATATCAGATCTTACTGCTCTCATCTATGTCTTGAATCTCTACACCAACATACATATATATATATCTATATACAACGATCAGGGACAACATATCGGCGAGCGAAAGAAAAAAAACATTTATGGCAAAAGGAGGTCCATGCGAACTGCTCAAACATGGTCAGCAAGATGTGCCACCTTTTAACGCCACCCGCATTTTGTTTGACTCATCCGTGACCAAAGCGTGTGCTTAGTATAACGCGCACGCACGACGTTTTTATACGCAATAGTGTATCCCTCACCCACACAAGCGCACATATTATTCAGTAACCCGACAAAATGCAGTGGCCCCTTTGCATGTCCGTTACGCCAGTCGGCGACGAGCATTGGGTCATCCGCGTCTAACATTCGTCATACTGGACCGCCATTATGTAACGTACGCCTGGCTGGCCTTCCCGCTTCGCACACTCACACACACACGTATACATCCAGACCATAGCCGCGTTAAGCTAAAGTGGAATAGGAACTACGGTGGTTACAGTGATTGAAGAAGTGTTTCTCCTTTCCTTCATTCTCCCGTCGTTCGTGTTTGTTACTTAACCTCCGACGATGTAGACTCCCCCTTGCACCAGAGAGCGCTCCAACCCGTTGGCCAACCCTTCTCCCGCAGGGCACAAACCGCACAGACCGGATCCTCCACAAATGGCCTCGAGTGAGAGTTGGGTGCGTACGCGGTTCAATGCGTCATCTCGATCGTTGGCGCGGTGAGCTCAATTTCTTTCAAAACCACGATCAACTCGGCAGGGTTTTTTTGCTGCTCCGCGCGATAATGGCTCTTCGGCTTGTTTCACTTTCGGTTTCAGCTTTACACAAGAAACATGGTTACGGAAGCTGTCTTGTACCGCTGCCGATTCGCCGTTTCGTTTCGAACTTCCGTGCCTACGGTAATCGCGGTCGATCGATCAACGAATCGTATCAAAATGGAGGCATTCTGGGGTGTTTTTGAGTGAGTTTTCGCATCCGACCACCATTTTATATCCGGTCTCCTACTGAACACGCAGCGAACCCACAACAAGCTCGATAATCGTAATGGGAGGACGCATAATATAACATTTACGGAAGCTTCAAGGCAAATAAAAACGGCCCACTTGTGTGCGGATCCACCGACGCGTCTAGGTTACACTGCACAGCAAATAATAATAAGATGCAAAAACTCTATTGTATGCAGTTCGATATGCACCGGCAGCATACGGGAGAGCGCAAACAAACCAACTAACTATTACTAACCTTTGGCACACGAAGAGACTACTGATTAGTGCTAAATATAAACACTATTTAACGAAACTCAACTTAAAACACCGTCAAGTACGCACAACTTCAACAAACTGTATCTGTTCGGCGGTTAGTGGCAAACAAACCACAACCATAAAGCTCACGAAACAAGAAGGGGTAACCGATGGAGCCCACCACGGTTTAACATCCGACGCGGTTTAAGTTTGATGTGGAACTGAACAGCGAGTGTTTGCAACGATTCGCTTATGACTTGCGTGTGCCGAAGCGTTACACGTGCACTACCACACAAGTTGCTCACTTCCCCGGGCGGGCTTACAGTGTTGGACAAAGTGGTTCGCTTGCTCTCGAATCGTTCCACTCTGGGATTTTATGCACAACGGGGAACACAACCTAGAGTATAAAGCTATTGCGATCGCTTTCATCATTTTGTTTAGGGGGACAAATCGCTCTGAAAAGAGATTCAATAACGGTTGCGAACACTGTGAACATTACTGTACGATAATCCACAACGAACGGTACATGCTCCGGTGTGCTGGTATTCGTTTCAATCAATCTTTTCCCAATCTGTTGCATCTGGACGTTAGATAATCAATAATCAGCTTCTTACAAGGACCACAGTGAAGCTATCAACAATGGCGTTCCTTTATACGTCGTTTCCACAAAGAATACAAAATCCGCTTATCATCAGTCTATCTAGAATAGGTAAAAAAGTTCCTCTTCTCCAGAGTTGAAAATATAGCCAAGGTTATTCGATGCCATCGACAGCAAACAACCCGCTGGAATCCCCAATTTCATGGACATGCTGCTAGCATTACTAATTTGTACGATACAATAGCTATGGATCCAAGCTAAAACGAACGAACGACTCATAACGTGACACGCGGACATTGGAATCCTTTTTTGGATTTTTGTCTAACATGTTCATTTCCCTATTGCGTGGTAAAACAAAACATCCTCTAAAAATTGCATATAGAATTTGATAAATACGTAGTCGATCTGTCCCCCGAAGGCCTATGCACTGCCGGTTGTTGATTTGCGGTCAAATGTGAATGATCCGGCGTGTGGTTTTGGCCGTGACCAAAGTTTTCAAAGTTGGTAAAGGTGAACCGGTGTGCAGAGCGAACGACGCATAAAAACTGCCTCCGGGGTAGGCTACCGCTTTGTATCCGTAGAGCGATCAGGCGCTGCCCAAAAGAGCTACGGCTGCGGAGAGATGGAGAAGATTCGCTGGGGTTGGATTACACAGTTTGAGATTCTCAAAATGGCAACAACAGAATTAGAAAGGAATATATTGGTCTACTTCATAATAGCAGCTCATTTTCATACCGAAACACAAAACCTCCTTTAGTATCACTTTTCTATGGTTAATGGTTTTGAGTAAGGTTGAAAGCACTTAATACATAAACTATATTTTTATTCCTGCTTTATCAACTTGCTGCCGTTCATTTAATAGCTAACTAGACTTCCCTTTTTTATAACGTAAACGAAAAGTCGCACCTTGCTACAACGGCTAGGACCAGATGAGATTCGATACGCGATCTTTGGTTTATTAGACCGAATGTCAGCACAAGTCACTTTCAAAGGGCCCGATCATGCAACAGTGCTAAAATGATCATTAATACTGTGAACAGTACTTCAAATTTGATTTGAGATCACACATTGTACTGCGATGGTTCAGGTTTATTGGCTATCATTAAAATAATGATTTACTATTCAAGATATTTTTTCCGATCCTTCTCGATTGGTTATGTCGTTTCGAGCTTCATACAGATGTGACATTACAAATGTAAATGGCATCGATGACGTCGGTTGTTAGCGGCTGTAGCCTTTGTTGCCAAGATTTCAAGGTAACGAGTAACAGAGCAAGGGCTAGCACCCTAATGCATGTTGCCGGTAGTAATTAAGCGATGGGTATTTCCCGCACTAGTCGCGTGTTTGTGAGATTGTGCAACTGCATAAATATTTACACCATTTTACAATTCAGACTCAGCGACCGATTAAGCTGTTAAGTGTTTGGTTTGGTTAAGAGAGGATTTCCCAAAATTGGCTTAGAATGAAAGGAATCCACTATGACAGGATCGTGAAAGTTAAAGCCGAGGATAGGGAAGAAAAGAATAGGTTGCGGTCGTACATTATGGTGAATAAATTGAGAATAAAAGATGGAAATGATTTATCTCTTCATTGTGTTAAAAATGCGCTAGAGCCATTCTTTACGACTATCTCTTAAAAAAACTTAAATGTGACACGTTAATTGTACATCGTAAAATTATCGCGGTAACAGTGGCTAATAAAGATGTTCTATATTGTGGAGTGGCCCGGCGATTCGGTGACAGTACTAAACAAAAAGTGAAACATTTTATATCTGTAGATTTCAGATTTCGCAGTAGATTTCAAACAAATTTGGGTAAGTGAGTTCTATTCTGGTTCTACTAATCCGGAGTTTTGTAGCTGTTAGACGGGGATTTATGGAATCTCGTCAGCTACTTCCGTTTCCGGTTCAATATGTGTTGCAGTATTATGTTTTCCTTAATTTACTGAGTCGCTTATCGTGATCACCTGCACTGATTGATGGAAAAAGAAAGAAAATCAACCTTTTTTAAGATAAACAGTGATTACCCTCATCTGACCGACTGATAGGCGGAAATGAATTATTGTTTGATGATTTCAAGGTTTAATGATATCATGGTAGCGATGGCGAGATGTGCGAAACTCACTCTAGTTTCAAGTTCTCCAACTCTCAAATGCAGTTTTAGCTACTCTGTTGTGATTGGGAAAAAGGAAGAAAACACATTTACAACGCCATAGCTTGCCCATCGTTTTCACCGATTCATTATCCCATCCAATGGTTAAATCATACGGATCTCCTAATAGTAACTGAAATTTGCAGAGCATCCCGTAACGAGCTGTAAAATATGTATCTGTTCTATTACAATGTGTGGTGCAGCGATACGCTTTTAGAAAGCTAAAAACATTTGAAAGAATTTAATAAACTAGATGAGGTATGTTTTCCCCGTATCTATTGGTGTGCCAATAACTGTAAAATCAAAATGTAACTACCCAAGTAGACAATATAAACAAACTATCTTCAACGTCAATTCAGTTAGTTGTGTAATCCGTACTATTCGATCGCCCGGGAGCAAAGAGCACGGATGATGGGGATTGTATTAACCATTGCGTTAATTCAAGAGCTGCACGAAAATTGCGTATGCTCCGTGCAAAGCGTGAAAATTATGTGAAAAGTGACACCACCGAGCTTTAAAAACACCACCAAATGGCTACACAAAAACCAGGAGAGTGGGCCAACTCATTGTTGGCCCGTTTTGAGGAACAGGTATGTAGAAAATCCGCAACGCCGAAATGCATTGTAGCACATTTTGCAGGGCAGCGCCCCATTTGGGGCTACTGCTGGAGCTCTCTAGCTAGTGAGTTGTTCAAAAGGTGCGCGGGTGTTACGAAGGGTAGTTGTCAGTAACGGGAGGAGAAGATGCAGAAAAATCAATAAAATCTGTTCCATCAACTGGCATGCGCGCGTCTCCCATTCGTGTGGGAAATGTTTTCGTTCTTTCATGCCAGGACAGGCGCGTTGCATAGTTTTGTGAATGAACTGAACTGTGGTCGCATGGTAGCAGTGTGGTTGGTGCCGGTTATGGATGTACGTGCGCGGAAGGGGTACAGGCGGTTTGTTATTGTTTTCGTCCGGCGTGTGATGGAACTGTTGTAGCGTTTCACGTCGTTCCGCGCTTCTGCTTCAATCAGCAAAGGGTGGGGAAATTACCTGTTGTAAACACTGCTTTAAGGGGAAGTTCTTATTGTATGGCGGCAGGGTTTGTTTATAGTCTATTTCGATCGCAAGCGAAGATGATCCACCGCGCCGGTACTGTATTTGAAGTGAGGGCCATGCAACAGTTTCTAATATCGAAACAATGTTTCGTTCATGAGAATGAAAGTCCATCATGGCCTGAGTATGAATGAAAATCTGTTCCGTTCGGAGTGTGCGCACATGCATGTAATATGGGAGGAATGGCATCAATGAACGGCTTTTTGAAATAGTTATGGATAATTGTGGTGTATGATTTCTTCTTGGTGAGCGACTTACATGAAAAATAATATACTTTTGAAATAAATCAATAATACATTCCAAAACCGCGATTTTCTGTTTTCTTTCTTGTCAGCTTCCCTATCGTACTGGACCACATGGTACTCAGGCACGCCTCAGCATTGATGAAACCATGAACTGCTTGATACAGATCTCTCGTTACCGATTTTCTTTGGTGATTTCCGGTTTGACGAAAATGTTGCAGCGTGTGAACGAAATTGTGAGTATTGGTCTCGGTTTTCCAAAAGCCCATTGGTAGTGTTTCTTGGAACCTGAGCCTAGTTCATTATTTTACAGTTTCAACCGCCTGCCTGTCGCGGCCATGAACCGGAACGCTGTTGCTATGACTCGTTGATCATAATCTTAGAAACGCTGGAGCGCTGTTTATCCGGCCAATCAAAGGATACAGCACGTTTCGAAGAAGCCATGAATGTGAAGCTGCTATTGAGAGAAATTTGTCAGTTCATTGGTAAGTGTCATGTGATAAGGAATATTGATTGGTTTTCCCACTTTCTATTTGTAACGTATGTTTTTTTTCCATTTTCAAAGATATTCAAAATGAAAACAATCAAAATGCTACTTCGTTAAAAGCGCTTGCATCGAAAGTCCTGTTTGCATTGTCACAAAATCATTTCGGTGCGGTATTTAATCGCATATCGGCACGTCTGCAAGAACTGAGTACTTGTGCGGAAGAAAACCCCGACTACAGTGATATTGAGCTAATCCAGCACATCGATTTAGATGTGCACCGGCTGACAAAACTTCTGACCGAAACAATCCAAAAGTTTAAATCATTGAAAAAGTCTGCCCACATGATCCTGCTCAGTTCGCTGGAAAAAGCGCTCTGGAACTGGATAGAGTTCCATCCAAAGGAGTTCGAAGACTTACAGCGAAACCCAAACGACGAGTTGAGCAAATGTTGCGAAACGTTTTTCGATATACTGGATTCATATTCAGAAAACAAGAAAGCACGAGCGGCCGTCTGGCCGTTGCAGATAATGCTACTAATACTTAGTCCGAAGGTTCTGGAGGAGATTGTCAATGCCGATTCGGGTGCTCCGTGCTCACCACGCCATCTAAAGAAGAAACATTTTATGGAAGGCATCAAGAAAGGACTAGGGGCACACGCGTCCTCAAAACAATCAACCGAATCGGCAGCAATCGCATGTGTGAAGCTGTGCAAAGCGTCCACGTACATCAACATAAATGATTCGAACAACGTCACGTTTCAGCTTGTGCAAAGCGTAATTAATGACCTAAAGGCGCTGTTATTCAACCCGGTAAAACCATTCTCGCGAGGACAAGGTTTCAATTTTCAAGATATCGATCTCATGATCGACTGCTGGGTGTCCTGTTTTCGTATAAAACCGCACAATAACGAGGCACTCAAAGTGTGTCTCAGCTTGAATTCTCCGCCAGCTTATCACTTTGTCATCGTAAGCTCGCTGTTGAAAATCGTCACACAAGCTCGGTTACCATGGTGGCCACAGATCGATCTTGTGTATGCCAGATCGGGAGAACTACGAGGTCTCTTTACGGATACGCTAAACAAGGCAACCCAGGGTTACATCGCACATACACCACTCCGAATGATCACCTCGTTGACACTTAAATCAAAAGATGCCCAGAGCCGATTGACAAGACCGGACGAAGGGCCGGCCCACAAAGCTTTGCTGTTGCTCATGGTGCGTCTCATCCATGCCGATCCCATGTTGCTGTTAAATAGTCTCGGAAAGGCAGGTCACGAGGTACAAAGTTCTACGCTCGAGCTAATCAACGGACTCGTATCGCTCGTACATCAGCCGACCATGCCAGACGTTGCACAGGAAGCAATGGAGGCTCTACTAGCGCTTCATTCGCCTGATAAGATAGAAGTATGGAACCCGGAGGCTCCTATCAATACTTTCTGGGATGTGAGTTCACAGGTTCTGTTTTCAATTTCGCAAAAGCTAATTCAGCATCAGATTGCCAACTACACGGACGTTCTCAAGTGGCTACGCGAGATACTGATTTGCCGAAATACGTTCCTGCAAAGGCATAAGGATTACGCAAACGTTGGAAGTCAGATAGCGATTTGTCGACAAGCACATATAAAATTAGAAGTTGTGTTCTTCATGTATCTATGGTCTGTTGATTTGGATGCGGTAATGGTATCGCTTTCCTGCTTCGGGTTGCTTTGTGAAGAAGCCGAAATACGGTCCGGTTCTGATGAGCTTACAGTCGGCTTTATTCTACCAAACTATCATCTCTATCAGGACCTTTCGCATACTTCAGCAACACTAACATCTCCACAGAACGCCGAATCACGTTACAGCTTTTTCGAGCATCTACATGGTCGTGTGACACTGCAGCGCAATATAATGTCGCTGTTGCGAAAGATTGAGCATTGCGTAAACGGCGTGCAGCCGGCATGGGAAGAAACATTTCGCAATTGGGAGGTAACGAGTAAGCTATTGCAGAACTACCCTAAAGGTAAACCAGAAGAAGGCCAGGCCGAAGTATTTCACCGTAGTATGGGCAAAAGGCGCGCAAGTCATCAAAGCTCAGAACATGATCTCGAAGAACAAATTACCGAATGGGCTAATATGACGTGGTTTCTTCTGGCACTCGGCGGCGTTTGTCTGCAGAAACCTCGAAATCAACGACAGACGGCCCAAGGATACAATCTTCCGCTAGGAACTGCAGGACCTTCGTTAATGCAATCGACAACCTCTCTTTCCAGTTCGAGCTCGGGCCGTGGCTCGATGCATCCAATCATGGGATCTTTAGTATCATCAATCGGGCCGGGCAGCAGCCAAGAGGTTCAATATTGTCCCGTAACACAGTTCATCGGTCAACTTCTGCGCTTGCTTGTTTGCAATAATGAGAAGTTCGGTCCCCAGATCCAGAAGCACGTGAAGGAGCTTGTCGGGCAGGAAATGTCTGCCCATCTTTACCCAATCCTATTCGATCAGATACGGTCGATTGTGGAAAAGTTCTTTGACCAGCAGGGTCAAGTAGTCGTCACGGATATCAACACCCAATTTATCGAGCATACAATCTACATTATGAAGTCCGTGCTAGATGGTCGACAAAGCAAGGATCAGAATGATCAACCTGCGAATGCGGAGCATCTCGGCGTTACGAGCATTGAAAATTTAATGCTAGCAATCGTACGCTATGTGCGGCATCTGGATATGACCGTACATGCAATCCATATCAAGACCAAGCTATGCCAACTGGTAGAAGTGATGATGAAGCGTCGTGATGATCTGGCTTTCCGTCAGGAAATGAAGTTTCGCAATAAGCTGGTAGAATATCTGACCGATTGGGTCATGGGTACATCGCACCAAATAGCACCACCCGGATCAGGTGATGTGACGATAATTACTCGTGATCTTGATCAAGCGTGTATGGAAGCAGTGGCGGCATTATTGCGTGGATTACCCCTACAACCAGAAGAGTCTGATCGCGGTGATTTGATGGATGCGAAGAGTGCTTTGTTTTTGAAATATTTTACACTGTTCATGAACCTACTGAACGATTGCGTAGATGGTTCAGAGGCGGATAAAGATACGAATAATCCCCCCTTGTTACCTCCCCGGCCTAGAGTGGCCGCAGGGAAACTCACCGCTTTGCGGAACGCAACTATTCAGGCGATGTCGAATCTGTTGAGTGCGAACATAGATTCGGGTCTGATGCATTCGATTGATCTTGGGTACAATCCTGATCTACAGACTCGTGCAGCGTTCATGGAAGTTTTGACGCAAATTCTGCAACAGGGGACAGAATTCGATACACTCGCGGAATCTGTGATGGCCGATAGATTCGAACAGCTGGTACAGTTAGTCACAATGATAAGCGACAAAGGCGAATTGCCCATTGCGATGGCTCTCGCCTCCGTAGTTACTACCTCCCAAATGGACGAACTAGCGCGCGTGCTGGTAACGCTATTCGATGCAAAGCACCTGCTGTCACCGCTGTTGTGGAACATGTTCTATCGAGAAGTTGAAGTTTCGGATTGCATGCAGACACTTTTCCGTGGAAATTCGCTCGGAAGCAAGATTATGGCCTTTTGTTTTAAAATTTATGGTGCAAGCTATTTGCAAGGCCTGCTGGAGCCCCTAATTAGGCCTTTGTTGGAAGAGCCGACAAGCAGCTTCGAGGTGGATCCGGCTCGTATCGAACCGAGTGAAGATATTGAAGTGAATCGTAAAAATCTGATTGCACTCACACAAAAAGTGTTTGATGCGATTGTTAATTCGGCAGATAGGTTTCCGCCGCAACTTCGTTCGATGTGTCACTGCTTGTATCAGGTGCTGAGCAAACGGTTCCCGAACCTCCTGCAAAACAATATCGGAGCCGTAGGAACGGTGATTTTCTTGCGTTTCATCAACCCAGCGATAGTGTCACCCCAGGAACTGGGAATCGTTGGAAAACAAGTACCGACGCAAATAAAGCGAGGACTAATGTTGATGTCCAAAATTCTACAAAATATTGCCAACCACGTGGAATTTTCGAAAGAGCAGCACATGTTATGTTTTAATGATTTCCTACGCGCTCACTTTGAGGCTGGACGACGTTTCTTCATTCAAATTGCATCGGACTGTGAAACGGTTGATCAAACGTCGCATAGCATGAGCTTCATATCAGATGCGAATGTACTTGCGCTGCATCGTTTGCTCTGGTCGCACCAGGAACGAATTGGTGACTACCTTTCGAGTAGTCGAGATCACAAGGCAGTTGGAAGACGACCGTTTGATAAGATGGCTACACTGCTCGCTTATTTAGGTCCTCCGGAGCACAAACCGGTGGATTCGCATCTGCTATTCTCATCTTACGCCCGCTGGAGTTCGATCGATATGTCGTCGACAAACTTTGAAGAGATTATGGTGAAGCACCAAATGCACGAGAAGGAAGAGTTCAAGACCCTAAAATCGATGAACATCTTCTACCAAGCAGGAACGAGCAAGGCTGGCAATCCCGTGTTCTACTACATAGCCCGTCGTTATAAGATCGGTGAAACAAATGGCGATTTGCTAATCTACCACGTAATACTTACGCTAAAACCCTTTTGTCACTCACCGTTTGAAGTGGTGATCGATTTCACACATACATGTTCGGACAACCGCTTCCGTACAGAATTTTTGCAAAAGTGGTTTTATGTTTTGCCTGAGGTTGCGTATGAGAATCTTTACGCTGCCTACATCTACAACTGCAACTCTTGGGTACGGGAATACACAAAGTTTCATGACCGTATACTCGCTCCGCTGAAGGGTTGCCGGAAGTTGATCTTTCTCGATTCTCCGGCAAAATTGAACGATGTGATTGACCCCGAACAACAAAAGCTCCCCGGAGCAACACTTTCTCTAGACGAAGATCTGAAGGTGTTCAATAATGCGCTCAAGTTGAGCCACAAAGATACAAAAGTAGCGATAAAAGTTGGTCCCACAGCACTGCAGATTACATCAGCCGAAAAGACAAAGGTGCTAGCTCACTCAGTACTTCTGAACGATGTATACTACGCATCGGAAATTGAGGAGGTGTGTCTAGTGGACGACAACCAGTTTACGCTTTCCATCGCAAATGAGAGTTCGCAGCTAAGCTTCATCCATAATGATTGCGATAACATCGTGCAGGCGATCATCCACATTCGCAACCGCTGGGAGCTCAGTCAGCCCGACTCGGTTACAGTACATCAAAAGATCCGGCCGAAAGATGTGCCAGGAACACTACTGAATATGGCACTGCTAAACCTTGGTTCATCGGATCCAAATCTTCGAACAGCTGCATATAATCAACTTTGCGCACTAACGGCCACCTTCGACTTGAAGATTGAGGGTCAGCTGCTTGAAACGCAGGGACTCTGTATACCGTCGAACAACACAATCTTTATTAAATCAGTAAGCGAAACACTGGCTACCAATGAACCACATCTGACGCTAGAATTCCTTGAGGAGTGCATCCAGGGATTCCAGCGTAGTACTATTGAATTGAAACATTTGTGTCTCGAGTACATGACGCCCTGGTTAGCTAATTTGGTGCGTTTCTGCAAACCATCGGACGAAGGCAAACGGCAAAAGCAAGTGGCACTAATTCTAGAGAAATTGATTAATCTCACCATCGAGCAGAAGGAAATGTATCCCTCAATACAGGCAAAGATCTGGGGCTCGATTGGGCAAATCCCAGAGCTGATCGATATGGTGCTGGACAATTTCATACACAAGTCCGTGAGCTCTGGTCTCGGATCGCCACAGGTTGAAATAATGGCAGATACCGCCGTTGCACTTGCTTCCGCAAACGTACAGCTTGTGGCAAAAAAGGTGATTGGTCGACTATGCCGTGTGATGGACAAAACGTGTCACTCTCCGACACAGTACCTCGAGCAACACATGATGTGGGACGATATTGCAATCCTCGCGCGCTACTTGCTGATGCTTTCGTTCAACAACTGTCTCGATGTGGCACGCCATCTCCCGTACCTGTTCCACACGGTTACGTTTCTTGTCTGCACCGGTTCACTGTCGATGCGAGCCTCGACTCATGGACTCGTAATCAACATCATCCACTCGCTATGTACCTGCACTAAGCCGTCCTTCTCAGAGGAAACTCAAAGGGTGTTGCGTTTATCGTTGGATGAGTTCTCCTTACCAAAATTCTATCTGTTATTCGGCATCAGCAAGGTAAAATCTGCCGCTGTAACCGCTTTCCGCTCATCCTGTCGTCATCCCAACGATCGATGGCTAGGCAACGAACGTGTATCCCAGGCACCTCCGGCCGATCGCGAGCGTCTCGCTCTCCCATCGCTTGAAGTAATCACAGAGGCGTTATTAGAAATTATGGAAGCCTGTATGCGTGATATTCCCGACTGCGATTGGTTGCAAACGTGGACATCACTTGCAAAAAGCTTCGCTTTCTGCTTCAATCCCGCACTGCAGCCACGGGCACTTATTGTGTTTGGGTGCATTTCTAAGAGTGTCACGGACCAGGATGTTAAACAACTGCTACGTATTCTTGTGAAAGCGCTCGAATCATTTAATGACATAATTTTGCTCGAAGCACTAGTGATGTGCCTGACGCGGCTTCAACCACTTCTCCGGCCAGAATCTCCGATTCATCGGGCGCTCTTCTGGGTTGCGGTAAGCGTTTTGCAATTGGACGAATCTACATTATATGCTGCCGGATTGGCACTACTTGAGCAAAACCTTCACACGCTCAACTCGCAGCAGTTATTTGACAACCAAAACATAGCCGATGTGATGATGGCCACACGAGAGCCATTGGAATGGCATTTCAAGCAACTTGATCATGCCGTCGGTTTATCATTCAAGTCCAATTTTCACTTTGCGCTCGTTGGTCATCTGTTGAAAGGGTTCCGACATCCTACACCAACTACCGTCTCTCGGACATCACGCGTGCTGACAATGTTGCTGGGAATTGTTGCCAAACCTCATCGGCGTGACAAATTTGAAGTAACACCGGACAGTGTCGCTTACTTAACTGGTGAGAATTACACTCGATGCAGAAAGCATTCAAAGTACCACTGAAATTCGATTATTTGTTTCTGATACGATTTTCGTTCACTCGTTTTAGCACTCGTTTGTTTCTCCGAAGAAGTACGTTCGCGATGCCACGTAAAACACACCGTTCCTCGATGGCCTGTAGAGTCGGGTGGTTCTGGTGATTCGGGCAGTGGCAGCAGTAACGATCCGTCTGCACCAAACTCTGCCGGCGGTGGACCACTAACCGGTGGCTCAGGTGCCATTACTTCTAGTACATCTGGTGGAAATAGCGTGCGACGTCAAAAATCCTGGGATATGTTGGATCAGTCCGCTATCCAGTATGCACGCCAGTCGCACAAAGTGCAACAGCACCAGGTAAGTTGTGATGTAAATTTATCGTAACGTATTTATCGTAGTCGTAATAATTGACGACTAGTTTTGTAATCTGAATTATCCAGTTTTTCGGATATACTTTCTGTTGACTATAATATTATTCTGGTTGATCCTAGAGGCAAATTGTGACCACTATTTGCCAACTGCTGGTTTATCATGTCTCTTTCTTCTTTCAACTGTTCTCTCTACATGAAACTACAACTGTTGTTCGCCTTTAGTCCCTGATGGCTGGCTGAATGTGATTCCTATAGTTTTACCCATGTAACCAGGCGTGTTCAATCGCTCCATTCATCTCTCTTTGGGCCATACAATTCGCGTAGGCAATTTCCTAGAATTCTTTAATATGAAGAGCAGTATTTGAAATGCGTTTTCATGGTATTTTCCTGATCAAGCTGTAGCTTTATTTATTTAAACTTTATTGATTCTACGGAGTTATTCGCTTTTGCTCTTTGATTTATAAAGATTGTCCTTTGGGTCGAATACCTTTCTTCAGTATTTATCCAAAAATAAATCTGAATCTTCGGGAAATTGATATTAAAATGTGTATGCTCTGTCTCTTTGTTCGTTCCCTCGCAAATGTTACTCTAAACTCATACAACTCAAATATAACATAGCTGAGTTAATTTTATTTCCTACAGCAATCTGATTGTAAGGTAGATGTAATGGTTTCATCTCTACTGCCCGTTGGTTGTTACCGATCGTTTGAATGGTTGAATTATTCGAAGTTTAGTAATGGGTATTATCAATCAATATATATGTTTTTTTTAAATTATTATTTAATAAAAAAAATTCCCTAATATCTTTTTTGAGATTTATTAGGTTAAAGATAAAATTTGTTCGCTTGTTCGTGAAGCAACTAATTGATTGGTTTTATGTAACTACGGTAGCTACTGTACATACCACTCATTGTACATACATTAGAATCATCTATCATACCTTGCTCATTATTAATCACTTATTCTCATCGTGCACTTCAAACAATTGTTTCGGTGTGTATATGTAAGATCTTGTAAATAGGAATCGTGAGTGGAGTAGTTAATAATTTACTTACGTTGCTCACGGGTAATATTTGAAACAAATTGTATGAGCTATGTCCTATTGAAAGTGTTATTCTGACTACCTTTTTAAGTAAATACTAGTGTCTAGAATAAATGTATTTGTAAGACGTACTTACGATCGAGACACACTGCACAAAATACTCGCCAATTTCGGAAGGGACATTTTAATTTGAGGCTACTGAAAACATCCTTTTTAATAATCCGACCACAGAACACGTGGATTGATACACTTTTCTACACCAACACATTGCGAAAGTTTATCTGTGATCACATCATACATCTTTGACGATCGGTTTCTCACTTTGATTTCATACCTTCCTATTTCAACGTTCTATTTGCCGTATGCTAACAATCTTACCCAGAAAGTGTAAGAAAACTGTTCCACAACAAACAATATGCCTTCCTCCCTTTCGCATTTTGCCCGATTTTATAGGAACCGGTGGTAATCAGAGGAAAATCTTGGAGAAGTCTTGATTCAGCGCACAATCCACACCTGGGGATGATCAGTCATTCCTCTTTTGTTACTCACGGTAACACCATCACTACCACCACCAACAACAACATCAACAATATGATCAACATGAACAGCAACACTTCAAATTCCATCACCATAGGCATGCCCAATTTGAACAACAACCCCATCATTACTAACATCAGCAGCAACACTAACAATTCTTCTACGTCTAGTAGTACCTTCGTAACTGCTAGTACTACTGCCGCTAACGCAGCCAATGTGGCTGCGTCCATTGGCGTCGGTGCGTACCAAAGCCAGAGGAACGATTTTCGTAACCGCCGCTCCTCGTCCGAACCGGTCAATCATGGGCAAATGGTTCTGATAAACCCGAACGTTGCCAAACTGATTGCGCTCAATCAGGGCCACACGCCCACGTATGGCTATGGTGCAAATGTTGGTAGTGCTACGACCGGGGCAACCGGTGCTGCTACTGTTGCACACACGATTGCCTGCGCTCAGCCTGCACCGCCAACATCTCCACTTCCGCCGGTCATCGGAACGTTGCCGACAATGCCAACAGCGGACGAAGAGCCTGCCGAGCAGACAAGGGATGCGGCAAAGAAAGGGACAAAGGACGAAAGCGAGAACTTTATCGTCGACTGCTTGCAAGACATATCATCGATCAAAGTAAGAACGCCCGAACCGTTTGTTCGCATCCATCTTGTCAGTCTGTCATATTTCGGATACTTTGCTACTCTACTCTTACTCTTCAAACCGAATACAATCCACTATTACAATCCACCACCACTACAATTACTTAAATCCGAGCTATGTACAATTAAAAGCAAGTCCTTTTCGTTTAACGTTTGCCCTTTAAAATCCTCCGGTACTGCTATGAAACAAGTATTTACTGTACCTATCTATCTTTCTCTCTGCTCAACATGTCATCAGCTCGTGCGTATGTGGGCGAATGCAAATATGTGTCGTTGTTTTTGTTGTGTTTGAATAACCTCTTTGTAATATTTTGCCTGAACAAATGTACAATTTATCGGTTCAGCATAAATATGTACGTTGTACTATTTTATAACTAATGGGTATTTATCGTACTTACATCACCGACGACCCGACGTGACACTTAGAACAAAATGAGCTTCAAAAGTTGTCTTCATATTTCAAATCAAAATACGTTGAACACTAGCGCCATCTCTATAATGAATCGCTTAGTATTCTACTTTGACACAGACGCAAAACTTCCAGGCCTTTTGATATGACAGTTAACTGCACGCCATGACAGTCAACTGTATGTCCAGAGACTCGCAATATTTTTTCAACTTTTCACATCTTTCTTTTTGGTTTGGAAACGAATAAAATGATTTGCTTGTGTGTTTTGCTCAATTATCAGTACAGAAACTAGCCTCACACTTCATTCCCATTTTGTATTTTGAGAAGTAATTTCGATCTAACCAAACGTCCTCAGAGCCAACTCAGACTTACTTTAACAGAAGTTATGTCCTCATTTGGAAATGACAGATCCTTCATATTGGACACTTTTTTAATGCAAGTGCCACGTCGGTTCGTCGGTGTTTGTATGCTGTGTTATTTCTTTTTTGTATAGGAGTTTTCCACGAAAAGCGCACGTGATCCAAATGATATGATAAACAATAGACTTTATTTAAACAAAGAATAATTGATCGTTAGGTTAAACGGTGCCTGAATTGATTTACATCAAATTTGAGAATGAAATCAAATTTAATACAATTTTTTTAAAAGTATATCTTAGATATGTGATCACTGTGTCTGGTACTGTTCTTTGCTTTCGATAGGAAAAAAAGCCCTGTAAAAAATAGGATGCTTTGCAAATCGGAAGGATCTTGAACAGTTCCGTACATAATCTAATTTACAAATTATTATTATTCAGCTTTTATTGCATATCACTTTGGTATTTTTTTTCTTTTCTCCTTTCATTCTTTGTCTCATCACGAATCTACTCCAATGCTCATCGGAACTCGACGATGAGATTGTGTACAATACCATTTGTCAATCCTTTGAACACGGATCGTGCTATACAAACATAAACATCTTCACGCAAACATCATTCAAATGCACTTTGTCGAAATATCCAAATTTTGCCTTACCGAATGTACACATATATACGAACACACTTGTTCTCTATTTCTGCTTCACTCGATAATTTCAACTTGTAATCATGATTTTACGGGTTATATCGAAAAAATATCGATAAAATTGCAATAAACGTAACCATTATTTTACTGTATCAAAATGATGCTTTTCCCCTTTTCCCTTTTACGATATACTTACGAATCATTAAAACTCTACTGAATCGCGTAACTGTTTTTTGTTTTTTGCTAAATGGCTCTTATCTACGTGTCTTTATATGTGTCTACTTTATCCTCTGGTTCCCTTAAATTTCGCCTATATGGTCTACTATCACACATTTACTATACTTTCCTTTTATTCCCTTAATACACTTCCATTATCTCTCTTTCTCTCTCTTTTTTTCTTTTCATACTTCTCCTTTCTCTATGCATGGTGGTCTGCCATTTCGTGTTATGTGGGAAACGTTTACATGAGGCTGTTTCAAATGTTGATTGCACTATGTTGGAAAAAAAACTACTGTTTTATTTTAATGTTTTACGGAACACGCGACTTTTGCCTTTGTGTCCATTTAATATTGCCACTCTTTCTAACATTTGGGCTAATGATTGGTATTGGATGTTTATTTTATTTGTTGTTCTCAAAAACTGAATATTGTTTTACATTTATGCATCACTCCCGTCCAACATTGAATACATACAAAAATATTACACTCTCAAAAGATTGCACGAATGCTGTTCAAAACCCACCGCTCCTTCTCTGTTCCAACCACCAAAGAACGCCTGGGTAAATCAACGCGGATTGACAATCGCCAGAAGGTACTGGAAATTAGACAAGCAAAGCAAAAAAAAAAATAAATAAACAAGCAAACCATCGTCACATATACATTTCCACACCTTCTCCTTTAGATAATTCACACCTTAATATAAATTTACTCTCAGTGTATGGTATTTTGAATCCTTCTCTCTCCAAACGATAAGCATCCTAGTTTTGTTTTCGCCTGAATATTCTTTTGGTATTATCCATCTACACTAGTGCACAATTGTAACGCGTATCATGGTCACTTCTCGGTATTATTTCGTGCAATGGTTAATTTAACATTTTCTATGATTACTGGTCGGTTGAATATTAGAACTTTTAACATGTTTTGTAGTTACTCTTGTCATCGCTATGGCGATGCATAATTTTGTAGGTCCACTTTCTTAGTATATTTGTTTTTTTGGGTTCCATATGCGCTTCTGTTTTTTGTTTTTTCTGTTTATTGATGAAATATTTAAAATGATATAATATTTGTTTCAATGTTGATAGTATGAACATCAGCGCAATACTGCCAGACCTTTCTTTATGAAAAAGTATAAATATCAGAACTGTGTGTTGCTATTATATGTATTTTTTACACCTGTTTTCACCTACGTTCGAATTTCGTGACGCTTGCTTTAAGTCGCGTGCCGCTTGCTTCGATTCGCATGCCGTCTTGTTCCGATGCGTGCCGCTACGATTGAAGCATGTGCCGCTACGTTCGAATCATGTGCCGCTACGATTGGATTTTTGACATCCCAGGCTATTTGTACACACCTGATTTTTTTAAGCTGTTGCCAGTTGGAAATCATTTGTAAAATATGAAAATGCCAATTTTTAAGTAAATTATCGCCTATTCTATAGTTGTGTATTTGAAGAATTTGATAAAAAAAAACTATGAATTGGACTATGGAAATTTCTAGCTGTCGAATGCTCCAACCAGGAGTTGTCAAAAATCCAATCGAAGCGGCATATGATCCAACCGTAGCGGTATGTATCCGAACCATATGGCATGCGAATCGAAGTAAGCGGCACGCGATTCGAAGCAAGCGGCACGCGATTCGAAGCAAGCGGCACGCGATTCGAAGCAAGCGGCACGCGATTCGAACGTAGATGGAAACAGGTGTATTTATATCCTCATTTGTACATCCACGTGAATTCTCTCAACCTATCGCTCTCTCTCTCTCTCTCTCTCTCTCTCTCTCTCTCTCTCTCTCTCTCTCTCTCGTGCGCGCGCTTTCTCCTTCTCTCTGTCTGTCTGTCTTTCTTTTTTTTCTCTTTGTATACCTTTCAAAAATTCTAATGCCGTCTAGGGTATCGATTAATAACAATCGAAACAGGTAGTAAACTAGTAAATACAGGTAGTATTTTCAAACCACCCTGTCATCTTTACCTTTCTACTACATCTATTATGCGTGCTTTACAAGAACAGTAGCAATGAAATAAATCCCACAACTCGGGACTCGTAAATGTGCACATCACGCATATCTCTTACACCAATAGTTTCGCTTGACAGGACGCCAGCCGTTTTAGCCCTTAAGTCTAATCAATGTTATCCTTTTCCCACCCAACCAACAGGAACGTGGTTCACGGTCATCAGTCTCGAACGAATCAAACGTACTGCTCGATCCAGAAGTGCTACCCGATTCATCCACGCAGGCGCTGGTGCTAACGGTCCTGGCGACGCTGGTGAAGTACACTACTGACGAGGCTGAAACACGTGTCCTCTATCAGTACCTAGCGGAAGGGTCAATCGTATTTCCGAAAGTTTTCCCTGTTATGTGAGTGTATTATGATGTAACGTGATGCACCGTACCGAATGCCAATGTTTCGTTTCATTTTTTCATCATTTCGCAGTCATTCACTGTTGGATCAGAAGGTGAACAATGTCCTATCCGTGTCGAATGACCAAATCGTACTAGCTTCGGTGCAGAGCATCATACAGAATATGCTAGCAAGTGAAGACGCCAGCCAGCAACCGTTGCACTTCCTGCAAAGTTGTGGTTTCGGGGGACTATGGCGTTTTGCAGGACCCTTCACTAAGGTACAATGAGTGATGCACAACGGATGGACGAATGTAACTAAAAAAATTTTTTTAACCGCAACAGTACAATATGATGGTCGAATCGTCCGAGCTGTTCGTAAACTTTCTGGAAGCGATGGTGGAAACTTGCCTCCCGGTGGAGGAAACCACCCCGATGCCACCGTCCCCGCGGCCGTACAATCTCAGCTCCAGCTTAAGCAGTCTCACTCTTGGTTCGCCGACAGACAAAGGTTCCTCCTCTAATTAATACTAGTCCGAGATGTTCCTCTGTTTTGGTTCCGTTTCGCTGTTTTCTCGATGTGTTCCCGCTCGCCGCGGTAGCAACGAAAACTACCGTCCCATGCCCTGGTCGGACAGTTTCTACCAGCGGCTGCGGTCCTTCTTTACTCGCTGTATGGATCATTTTCTGTAGAACTACTATGTGCTCGTTGACGTTTTGTTTTCACCGACAATTAGTTTCTGATCGATGTTTTTCTTGACCATGGGCAAACCACACAACACTCCTTCTTTGCAAGCATATTCGGCGGGTGCAATTCGGGCGTTTTAATCTATTTTTCACTATCCGATTGTTTTTCATAATAGTGTAATCATCGCCACCTTGCTGTAGTAGTATTCGACGCTAAATGTGTGTGCGTGTGTTTATATGTAAGCCCATGCTGTGTTTTCTTTCTATTTCGATTACAGAGGAATTTGATCTCTTGACCGATACACATAACAAAACATACAATTTGCTAACATACCTAGTACCTGTGCCTCTGCCATCATGTTAGAAATACTTATGAACCTGGGATGTTATATATTGTTGTGTAGCGTACCAGAAAGATATTTGTTACGAACGTTATTATAATTGTTTAATTTTTAATTTACGTTTACTACGTGTAGTACCAAAATATAAAAAACTATGGCAGCTATAACCATTACTCATATTAGATGTGTTTAAAAATATGTACGCTAGGTATTAGCATTGCCCGTGCAATTCTAAAGAGTAAAATGTGTAACATTGTTGTCGAATCCAACGTGCAAATCAGAGTTTGTGTGTAGAGCCTTGAATATAAACTAGAAAAATCTAGAGTAATCAACAACAGGATATCAATGTTTAAAGCTGTCGACTTACGGGCGTTGAGGTAAACGTGAAAACCAAAATTTCAAGTCTAGTTCCCGAGACCTCAAATATCTGCGTTATTCTGTGACTATCTTTAGGAAATTTCCAAAATACGATAGCCATACTTACTTAATACAATGAATATCATAGACCGCAATCGACTTATTTTACCACGTAGCCGGATAGTCAGTCCTTGCTACGGGGGATTGGCCTGGATGGGATTTTGGTCCGGTCCGTTCGTGTGAAAACCGGCGCCGCTACCATCATGCCACCGGGCCGCCCCATAGAACGCAATCTAATACCTATTGCAGTTGTTTGTATACCCATCAGCTCCTCAACGCTCGTAGTCGGTCGGTAAGATTTAAGAACACCAACGTATAGTCTCATAAGCCATTAGAACAACCTCATGGCCAGTAGACCTGGTAGATAATTGTTAGGAAAATGAGAACTAGTTGAGCAAAGCTCTATCCAATTGTATTGCGTTTAGTTTAAATTATTTCTCTCCTTTTGCTGCATTTAAGCAGCTGTATTTCAAAAATTACCTAGATGCCATTTTGCACTTTATTTTAGCAATATATTATTTATTTTTGTGTTACACCTCTTACGTATTGATTATAGAAGATTTATATCACACAACAGTGCGATCCCAGTTTTGCATTTGATTTACGTTGCTACGATCAAAACTACGTTGCTTAATTCTCGTTCCAAACGAACTCTATTTGTTTAGGTTTTTTAGGCTAGCAATCTTTCAAAATATAATGAACAGTAAAGCTTTGGGTAACCAACTTAATGAAGTGTATCGATAATATCGTCAATACTCGTCGTGCTGAATTGTTCTTTTTAACTACTTTCTACTAGCCTAAAGATCGAGAAAGCAACCGTAAAGGCTTCCAAGCTTTATAGTGAGATTGAAAGTATATATGTAACCGTTTCTCTATATATAAATATACATACATATGTATTATATATATATATTTATATATGTATGTTATATATTTATTTGTCGATACGGTCAGGCTTTTCTAACGAAAAAAAATTATTTATATATATTCAATATATTTTTTTTTCCTTAAACAGATTTATCTTTTTCGAGCATGTGTATCGAAAACCTCTATCAATTTTGTGTTTGCATTTCATATCCAACTAATTGGATGTTTAACGCTGTAATTTGTCTGTTTCTCTAAAATTTGTAAATTTGTAAGTTTCATAATTATTTCCCTTTCTTATCTGCTTTCCGATTCTTTTCTTTCTGTCTTGATCTTCTTCTCTTCTCTATTCTACTCCATTTCTAACGCTTTTCCATGCGAATGCATACATCTCGATTGTTGCGGAACTTTAATGTTGTTTCCCGGTGTAACTGTAACATTTTATTTGGCGTTCTCATCATTTGCGATGTTTACATTTTTTCTTACTAAAATCTTTCGATTCCAAACAATTTCAAATGCATCGCCCTCCGTGATGATGTTTGCTGTTTCTCCGTTTGGGTTAACGGATGTATCGTCCATCGCACTTCTAACACATAGCATTTTCATCAGAATCTCTAGATCACGATGGCTTTAGCGGAAGCGTTAGTTCGCTGCGTCGTGCGTCCTGCAGCAAGGCCCGTACAGGCACCAAGCATCGTTTCATAGACAGTCCGACGCACAATATCTAGTCGGAAATCTGGTGGAGCGCCGGCCGGATATTGCCTTCTATTGTTGCCGCAGCTAGCCGCGCTGGAGCTACCACCAACGATATAGACCGATCTCAGCGAAACACAGCGGCTCCGAACGAACGATTAAAAACCACCAACCGGTCGATTGACAGTACGCAGTACAATTAGCCTTGGCGGAAACATCTACTCTTAGTTCACTAAGCAAACTGCTTGTTAACGCTACACGCGCTAGCAGATACAAAGGTAGTAGCTTTCTGTGTATAACACTAATACGTGTCAGCCAATTATCTACGTCGCTCACACTCAATGTATCAGTGTGTCAGTACTTTATGGTTACAATCCTCTGAAAAAAACTCCAGCAAACAACACACGCTTTGGACTGCAGTTGCAAGAACTGTACTGAACGATGGCTCGACTTGAATGTATCTAGAAGATGATAGCTATTGTGGGACTGACATGTCCAAGTCTCATAAAAGTTTGAGATTACCTGTAAAACTAGCAGACACCCTTCCCGTTCTATTCCTTTTACCGTTTGTCGGATGATAAGATGTTTCATACACAATAAGTATGAGATCAAATCTGATCAAAAAGTACTCTCTTGTTTGCTCCCAAGACTAGTTAATTTAATATTAGTAGAACACGTATATCATATTTACCCGGCGCGTCAAGTTCGTCAAGCGATCAGATGGCATTTGTTGGAGCTGATAACAAAAAGGCTAATGAGAAGATATTACACTGTATTCTGTAAGAAGCATGATAAACGAAATTTACAAACTACTCACATAATTATACACATAAAACAATATTAACGAAAACATATTTTTGAACAATGAATATGAATGAATGACTATTCAGCAGAATCGAAACAACTGAAACGAAATATTTTCATCAGAATGGTTGCAGAATTTTATTAAAAGGTTTAGATTGCAAGATGATTGAATTTAATCACTCGCATTAAATGTATATTTTATACATGGATTCTATTAATAAATGTTTGATCATCCCATAGGAAATTGTAATTGGTTCTTGCGAAATTTAATTTAATTTAGTTTAATTGATTCATTTTTTTCAATTTCTTGACATACGTAAAAAAATTATGGCAAAAACAGGAAGTGCTATTTAGTGTGCAAAAATATCATCATCCGAGTATGTTATTCCTTAATCACATTTTCTTTTTCAAGACTCTTCAACAATGGGTTAGGTACATAAAAGTACATGGAGGGAATCTCATCAGGATCGCCTACTCGTAGCTCACTGACTTGTTGAGGCTGTGTGGTAAAAATTAACTATATTACACCATTATATGATAATCATTCCAGGAGATCAGGAGATCTCTGAACAGACATAGAAAGCAGTAGACAGGGTCAGTGCGACAGCCGACTTGAGAATGACGAGGTGACGACGAGCTCTCATCCTTAGCCGAAATTTTCAGAACCAACAATTTGAACAGAACGCTTAAACATGGTCTAGGAGAGGCTTTCCACCATTATACATCTTGATTACGGATGCCACCATTATAAATCATACAGATATCGGAACAGGAGGAACTACGAAAGGAGTGGAAGCTGGGTATCAAACGCCCAGTGTACAAAAAGGGTGACAAAAAGACGACCTACGATACCATAGATCGGACAGAGTTACGGACCACCATGCAGCAGTACGGATTCCCTGTTAAATTAGTGCCACTGTCAAGGACTACAACGGGTGGAGTGCAGTGTGGTGTTGTGCTTAGTGAATCTTTTGAGAAGAGTCATTCAAATGAAGCTTTGGTGAGGAGTCATTCAAATCAGGAATCGATTCTCAAAAGATCCATGAATCCTCCGAGCAGTGGCGGATGGCCCTTAGAGGCCTTCCAGCGGAATGAACGTTAGACCCTTATTTTGGTAACTGATGAGCGGGGGTGTACATAACGTACTAGCTGGAGGTGAAAAAACTTGGATGATTGATGCAATCTTGGAGGATTAATTCATCTTTTGAATATAAATTCTGACTCATTCATTCCATTCAAAGATTAATTCAGAATCGTGAATTCACTAATGCAATGCAGAGTGAGAGTATCGATCATGCTGTCAGAACCATTTGAATCTCACAAAGGACTTAGGCAGGGCATCGACATCCGGGGCACGATTTGTGTCCGTTCACTTCATTCCCTTGGCTTCGCAGATAACTTTGACATCATCCTATGGGACCTGTCGGAGATTGGGTGCAGCCAGGGGTGAAGGAAAACTGCCCAGAACCGAGTTTCCTGAAAATGTGTTGGTGACCTGACCATGTCAGCACGATGTGCTCTACTGTGAGCGGGCCAAGAAGAAGGCGATGACAATCATTACCCGGTGGTACTGATGGTAATGGTGCCGGTCTTTCATACCACACAATACCGGCACAAAATCCAATCCGACACTTTCTCTCATATGAACGAAACGTTATGTAATTACTGATGTTCCAAGCGCTCTGTAATAGGGTAGGATCCGAAGCCTATCGAAGGTTCTACAAGCTCTCCTACTCAACTCCTATTCCGTCACGTCCTCTACGTGCAGTCTCAGAACACGCCCCAACGCCTTGAGCGGATGGTGGCATATGGTAAAACAGGAGGGGGGTGGGTAGTCCGGGATTCTGGGCTACCTGAACGTCGAGGGGACAACTAGACGCTAAACTAAGCTGTCACGAGGCCCTCCAAAGGTACTTGGTGGCTTGGGCGCAGGGCCCGTCACCCAGCCTCAAATGTCTGGACAGACTACAGAAAGCTTAAGGAATTTTCGAAACAGACGTAACGGTATACGACCCACGCTACGCCCCCGGATTACGATTTTTATGGGCTCATGGAACGTACGCACTCTGCATAGAGCCGGAGCCTTAAAGCAACTGGATCACGCCCTAGCCACACTTAACATGAACCTCTTAGCCCTACAAGAAATCTGGTGGCTAGGAAATGGTGTGCAGAACAGGTGTGGCAGCAACCGCTACGACATTGACTATAGCTGCCACGACCGCCACCACATTCTCGGAACGGGTTTCATCGTAGGACCCCGGCTAAAATCGGAGCTCATCTTCAACGAAAGGCGAAATTCGAGCTTTCGAGCGAAAGGCGAAACGCTCTAAAAACGAATATCATCAATTGTGCAAATGCCACTATCCCACCACGTCGGGGCAACACCAGATCTGGCTAGTTCGACGAAGAATGTAGACAAGTGACCAAACGTAAGTACTTCACATACCGAGCAATGCAGCAGTGGCATAGAACGCGGCCATGCGCAGATGAATACACACGGCTCAGAAGGGAGGAGAAAATAAGATAAATCAATAAATAAGCCTATCCAGATCCTGGTATACACTGATGACATAGACATCATTGGTTACGGCTCACCTGTGTAACGGATGCTTACCGTAGGATTGAGCAGCCGGCAGAAAACCTCGGGTTGGAGATTAACGTGGCAAAAACCAAGTTGATGGTGGTACGTCATGAGAATTACACCGGACGACCCAGCCCGTAAAGTCATTTTAGATCTTCCACATGGACAGCGGAGGCGTGGTATGTCCAAATTGAAACGTAGTGATGGCGTTGATTCGTCGGCCAGAAAGGGGGGGATAATGGATTGGCATACGAAGGTGCTCGATCGTGAGGAGTTTAGAGGACTCCTGCAGCAGACCAAGACCGCGAAGCGGTTGTAGCGCCGGATAAGCAAGTAACTAAGTAAGTAAACCGAACAGCGGGAAGAATAGATGATTTTGTCATGCGATTCACAATATCACATCAAGTTTCGTGAATATTTCACATTTATGGTCTATAATAGTGACCACCAACGATCCCAACGTAAACCAACGATCTGGTCGAGATTTGAACCTATGTCAGGTGTTGTGGTAGAGCCGTGCATTTCCTATTTTACTATCTCACCGAATAGTACATCAGCTGTCGTACGTTTAAGTAACCAAGTGGTCTACTTCACTAGCTTGCTGAAAGTAATAAGCACAAGCTATTGATCTAGCCATATACCAAGGGCTTTTACTACGTTGACCCTATTGGAATGAACACCTTCCAGGATGTAAATCAAAAAGGCGGAGCAGCGGAGAGCAATGCATTCTAAAAATTAAGCGTTTGCGCATAATATTGCAATGCCCCGATAATTGTTCACTCGCGAAAGGTTGAAGGAGTGTAATGGACCCCTATTGACCCTATTATATGCACCTTATCCTAGTAATGAACCCTTTTTTTTATTTATCTGAAGAACGGCCGGCCCGTATATCTAATTATGTATTGTATTGGTTATATATCTAACATAACTATTCTATAGGTGGGTATGGCGGACTGGATCGTTCAATTCAGAAGAATAAACGAAAAATACTTACTTGGAGTCGCGGCTTCCAATCGTTAAATTCAAAACAAGAAAAACACTTACTTGAAGTCATTAAGCTTTATATCGTTTTATTTTCAATTAAAAGTTTTATTCATCCATTCACACGTCCTCTATCGAAAAATGCTTGTACCTGCGGCAGTAGCTACGGCACACACTAACCGGTTAGCACTGTTTCTTTCTGCCAAATACTGCAGCTAGCTGCCTACACGTTCAGTTAGCCACACAGCTCGACGCCTGACGTGGACCTTTTAAAACATCGTTTGTTCTTCCAAGCTGGCCTAGTCTAGTACTGTCACGAAGCAGTGACTTTAAGCCTACCTACCTGACTTTAAGTGTACAGACGGTATGTACGCACACGTATCAAATTGTAACAACAGCGAGACATGACGACGAAGATATATGTACATGGTTGAATGGTGTTGTAGAATGATGCTTAATCTTCCCGATCGCCTGGAAGCTACATTGAATTGGCTTGCGGTTCTGGCACGCCTCTCATCGGTACTAGCGTACATCTTCACACTAAATGTATGATTAGAGAGCTTGGAGGATGTAGCTCTCACAGGACGTACATTGAATAAGTTCTCGTTATATCAAATAGGAGATATATTATTAAAATAAATTAAAATTAGAGAATGCATTTCAATGCTAACAGACGTCAAGGCTCTTCGAGTCCTTCACCCGCGAGTGTGTTAAGTTGTGGTTGCTGGTGCAAACATTGAATTGGTTGGGTAGGGTGCATGTGTGTAGACTGGATTCTAATAGTGCAACTTTAAATAAGTTAAGTATATGGCATAAGTTGTTTTTTAATCTGCTTATTTTTTTTTTGTGCTTTTTCCCTGTTTTCTAGCTCTATTCCTTATTTCGTAAGTTTCCCATGTTCGCTGCATTAATGGCGTGATTAAAGCCCAACGAAAGATTCTAGTGCGTGGCTAGTCAGGACCGGTTGAACCCTGGTTAAGCCCTCGTTCGAATCTCGTATTGTATCGGTGCGAAAACAATCACAACACTAGGTCTAGTTAGGTCGTATCGGGTAAACGAACGTTTCCGATTCGTCTTTCGATAGCACATTTTTCGCTACGCACGTGTACGATCCCATATCGGCCCACCGGAGTCCGGTGATGATCAGCTCACCGGTTGGCAGCGTGCGGAATCGTGGATCTTGCAGACTGCCGACCACGTTGCCTTCTTCGTTCAACCAAGTAATCTCGGGCAGCGGGCGACCAATTGCCTTGCACGGCAAAACCACGGTTGAGCCCATGTTCTCGAACAGCGTCTTGTAGTGTAGCGTGATGCGTGCTCCCTTCAAGTTCTTGAACATCGAATCGACGGCAGCGGATGGGCGTAGCAGCGGCATGTCGGAGAAGTTGCCCAGATGCGATACGCTGTCAACGTGGTGAACGGCGGTCGATGAGCTAACTTCCTGGCCGGCCGAACGCCCGATGCATGTGAATGTTGTTTGTGAAGCACGTGATGCACGGTCAATCACCAACCGCGTCACCACGCGTGCTACGGACGTTGGGTTGTCCTCCGTGATAACGTTGACGCTGATATCTTCCCACTGAAATGGGCGATGATTGGGACGAGAGAGAAAGAGAGAGAGAGAGCGACCGAGAGTTAGAACGTCTTGCTAAAGATTACATATTAACAGTGAAAAACGCGTGTAGAAAATCACTTACATCGGCTGTTTGACCACTTCCGTGCACCCACTGGACGGTCGGTGTCGGTGATCCCATTATTTCGCACTCCAGCTCCACGGTGGTGCCACGGATCTGTGCAACACGTGCCGGCGGTGCGGACGTAATTTTGACGAACGTGGGTCTTATCGCACGGCCACCGTCCGCGCGCACACCTTCAGACGATGAGGCAGACGCGGTTAGTGCCGTGTCCGGATCCAACACGACGGCACGACCGCTACCGGGGGCGACCATCAGCGGCAGCAGGCACAGTGCCAGCATCAGCAAATGTTTGAAGTTCATCATGTCTGCAAACTAACCCAGAGAGAAAGAAAATCAGCTGTTTGCAACGTTTGGTTTGTCGGCGGTGGCGGTGGTGCCAGGGAGAAGCGTTCAGGGGGAGAGTTAAACGTATCGGATAAAATGCACCTGTGTGGTGTGTTTGCTTGCTCTCGTCATTTCTATTGTAACCACCACGAATAGGTCCGTGCGGCATCGTGCTCTATCGCAAATGAACGCTATCGTGCGCGAGAGAAACAAGACGACTGACCGCCGGAACAGCAAAAGGGCTCGCTCTAGTGTGTTCATTGGAATGAGAAATTCCGCTCGGAATTGCATCAGACACCTTTGCATGTGCGACTGTGCAACCCATGAACCGAACACGGCAGCGGGTGGACTTTTTTTTGTTTCCACTAGCTTCGTACGCTACCCGTGCCACACGGTTGAACGACTCAGTTTTGGCCGATGTCACGTGTTTGGTTGTGCAAAAGGTTACTAAACTCGCATAAAGAACTAAATCCTGGGGGATTGCGGGAAAACGGACCAGATCAACGACAGCGTTGAACGGCCGATTCCATTTATGCATTTGCTTCGTTCTCCCATGAGATCAAATATCATTGCGATAATTTGTATTTTTAGAGAACCGACCGCCAGGCGGGTCGTACGTGTACATCGTACTAATAGCGGAAGCAATGACGTTTATCGTCTAGTGTCCGGTGATGTGTTTCTTGCGCTTCTGTATCATCTGCCGTGCGACTCATTGACTGACAAACACGTGAATTTCGCTTAACATCCACAGCGGAAACCTGGGAACCAATTTCGCCTTATCAGCATGATCCATGGCGCCAATGTAAAGTGTGCGTACGGTGCGGGACCGGCCAATCGGGACGCACTCGAGTGACATCATCACTATGTAATCCGTCACACACACACACACACAAAATGACACGACCGATAACGACCGCGATCGTCGGGTGTGTCGGGCGCTTGTCTTCCGCGCTGTTCTTCAAGCGCTTTACGAGTGAAAGCCAATGTGGAACAGAGATTATGGGGTGAAAAGTGATGGTTCGTTACCCGCGGGATGGTGTCTAAATTTACCGAAAGCAATGCCACACTGGCCGTCGTCGGTTGACACAACGTGCATTGCAAAGGCCAGCGGCAGTAAGGTTAGGAGGTGTACTCTGTACCGAGCAAAAGCAAATTCCAAAGGTTAAATGGGCAGTGACAGGGGGGTCGGCCGTGAGGAACAATGATCGGGTCGGCGGGCCGAAGAAAATGAATGGCTCGCGCACCGTGCGACCCAAATATTCTTACGCTGGCCGTTACACGGACACGTTTGCGGTTTCGTTAGATTTTGTCTGAACCGTACACTACGCAGGGCCCCGTGTGCTCTGGTTAGGGTTTTTTTTCGTTACAAATCTTTAACCATCCCAAGTACTTACTTTCTATCGTATTCGTTCGTTTTTTTGTTTGCTTTTGTTCGCTATGAAAGTTCGCGCCCGCGGCTCTGGAGATGGTTGTTGCCGCTTTTCGCTGATCTTCGCGAGCTTCTGGAACTTGGGCAGGTTATGCTGCGTCTTTGTTTCTACTTCGTCTGGATCGTGATTGGAGCGCCCCAAGTGAACGGCAACCAGCGTTCAATGTGATTCCCAAAGATGTTCAGATGATCGACAAAAAAAAATCGCAACCGAAAGCCACGAGCGTAAATCTTCCTTCCTAATTAGTGTCCAATTGAATTTTCTCGGTTTTTGTCGCTTTTCCTTTGCTGTCGGCTTTCGGGGGTTTTTTTTTTGTATTGGAGATGGCTCAAACTACCAACTCTTCTACACGGTTAGAGTGTTCCGTTTGCCTTCTTCCTTTGCGATAGGTAAAATTGTGAAGCAACTTCGACGAATAGACGAGAGAGCCCGACCAGAAGTGACGGATGGGGGAATTGTGGATCCCGCGAGCGCCGTTGTCTGCCGTCAGTAGCAGTAGTAGTAGTAGTAGCAGCACCAGCCTTCTTTTAGCACGCGCGAACTACACTGGCGCCACAATCGCTTCTCCGGTTGTACGTCGTTGCGAACTCTTCGCTTTATGTACTCAGCTTTCTTTGGACGAGTTCTTTCCCGTTGCAACCCGTGGTAGCTCTCCTAAATCCGATTATCCGCTTCTCGACTTCAGATGATGCCCTCTTCTCCGTAACAATCAGAATGATTTTTTCGTTTGACTTTCCCGTTCTAACGTCCTTTTTGTTGTACAAAACACAACCTCTCTACCTATATGCTAAGCACACCCCGTAGGTAACGTAGGCCAAATATTGCTCACCAAAAAGTTATACGCGCACGCACACGCATGCACACACACGCACACTAACACAACGCCGTATGTTATGTAATGTTCGAGTTTATGAGATGTTTTATCAGCACATTTAGCAACATTAATTCGGAAAGGTTCACTTTTTCGCCGAAGCTCCACATATGGACGAACTGCGTTACTGCCGGCGTGGCCGTCGTGCTGACGATGTCTTTAGTGTGTGGGAATGATGTTACCTGCTTGGCTGGATAGGCGCGTTTTGAGCACGGTTACGATAATGGTCCGATTTATTTCACGGAAAGTCGTTTTACCGGCGATTCACTTTTTCAATACCGGAAGGTGCGATCTTAGGGCAATAGGCGCTAGAAACACGCGTACACGTGGTTCTTCGAACTACGGTGTCTTTTTTGCAGTTTATACCACAAAGCCTACTGCTTTCTTTAGCCGCACGTCACACACACACACACCCACTGGAGAGCTGATCGCTACACGATCTGGTACGCTTCCTCTAGCAGTAGTGCGATCGCTCCACAATTGTACCGTCGATGGCACACGGACAAGTACGGTCGGCGGTAATGGCCGTAATGATGGTAGCCGCCAGCTTGTGGATGGTACTGCTACTTTCTCGATGATGCTTTTGCGACGCTGATAAACAGTTTGCACCGCGAGCTGACATTAAACGGTGGTTTGGTTTTGGGGTGGTCGAATTCTAGGGGAAACACCAAGCGGAGAGGTAGCGGCCAACCCGCGCGCCGTACACGATTCAATCAATCAAATCGAACCCGAGCGCACACACAATCATCGACCCAGATGTATTGCTGCCACTCTGACACTGCTGCTGCTGCTGCTGCTGACGTCAAAAACACACACAGTTTGCCCGATAAAGGATGGCTGCTGCGGAGCCGACCACTGCTATTACGCGACGATGGGGCCGTTAGGTGTCAACCGGATGGCGGCACACGATGATACTACCGGATCGAACAGGATCGCTTGCTTAAACAAGGGCCCGTTTTTAGCAGAGTCATCTACAAACGGGCTAGGCTCCGTGATGATTGTTTAGACTATTACACGACTTTCTTACACTGGCAGCTGCTATTATCTATCCACGTAAAAGCACGATGCCACAATCCTTTGTCACCTTGCAGGAGGTTATATCGCTGACTATGAGATGGCTCAGACCGACGCACTGCGCGCACACTTTCGAAGACACTCGGGTTTCGAATGAATGCACGGCCGGCCTGCGGATCGAATTTATAATCTCAAGCCGGGACCCCGGGTTCATTCGGTTCATTCTCTCACCGGTGTGCTCGACGGCCAGCCCCCGCTTGTGTCTCTGCGTATGTATGTGTGTTTGCCTTCTCTCTATTTTACATCGCGACCGGTTCGCACTATCTCGCTCGCGTCCTAGACCAGCATTGCATTCCCGGGGTAGCTATTGCGTATGGTTATTCCGACTGAAAACGTGTCGAAAATGGTCCAGCATTCGATCGCTCCACAATTGGGGAAAGGAACCGCACCCCCCCCCCCCCATCAGTACAAACTTCTATTATTCTTACGCCACGCGTTCCTGGCACATACTAGCCACGACATGTATGTTCGTTCTTTTGGGTTGTCGAATGGGGGATGCAAAGCAGAATAGAAGAGCTGTCCACTATCCATTGCTCGATTAGGAAAACGGTTGGTTCCCCAGCACCGTACTAAGAAAGAACTAGCACCACACATACCGCAAGAAACTTTCGATGGAAGACGATTTCATACGATGATTCCGACGGGGGGAAGGAATGGAGGGGAAGAGATAAGAGAAAGGGACAAGCAGGGACGGGGTCAGTCATGATCAGAAGCCATTAGCACCGTTTCGTTTGCCTTCGTTACATAAAATTGCCCCCCAACCAACATCCGATTCGAACGGGTGAGAGAGCGGGCCTATCCGACACGGTCCTACCACACCAAGGAGGGAGAGGGGTGGGTCTTAGCCGGGTTTGAATTTGAATCAGTTGTTAAACCTTTCGTTCGTACGTACTACACGCCGCGCACACCGTGCAGACCATTTGGTGTGCCCCGGCTCCAGTATGGTCCTATTGCTTTCTGCGTGTGTCCGTTCACCTTCGCCATCAGCTTCCCCTGCGTCATTATTTGCTGGAAACATGGGCTCCGCAGATCGTACGATGTCGCTCGGGCAACTGCTCTTTCACAGTAGTTTCCTCATCCTCCACTACAAACATCTGACCCCCTCTCTCTATCCCTCTCTATCATCATCCGATCACACAGCCGCAACCCTATTTGCTACGACGGGCTGTGTATTCCTGCAGACCTTCTTCTGCTCTGTTCCCCAAGTAAAGCCGTAGCAAACCGATCGTCCGATCACGATCGTAATATTTTTCCCTTTCTTCGATTTATTCTGCAAAATTTTCGTACACGAGACGGTGTGTGTGTGTACACAAAAGCTGTAAGAAGTTTATGTGTGGTGCACGCCTACACTGCTAAAGATCATCTGCGCACGGCAAAAAAAAAAACATGTCGCCAGGGATACAACATCCGACGTCCGACTATCTCTATTACGTCCCTGCGCGAGAGCCCCACGGTGTGAGTAACGTGAGTGAAACGTGTCTTACCGCTGGTCACTTACTTCGGGTCGACCGAGCGACAAACGGTGGCCGTTAATTAAAATTAATCGCCCAAACATCGACCGCAACCAGCAGCAGGGGCGGATCGACATGCACCTGCATGTGCATACGGTAGGGAAACTTTTGCTACTACAAAGATTAGTAACTATTTCACGCGTACGGCAACAGACCCGGCTGGGTAGCTAGTTGTTGGGATAATAAATCAACACCAGCAACCAGTAAAGTACTGACAAACGCGAGACCGAACGGGGCGCGGATGGGATGGTAGCGCGAAATCACACCGGTCCAGCAGAGTAGGCACTAGAGAAGTGAATTGCATCACCCGCTTTCCACGCTGCGAGAATACTTCAGCCGCATCCCGGCGGACGGCCGGCGTTTGGAGCAGAATGTGACTTTCACGTGATGTGCCCTTTTGCTGGCCCTGTTGCTACCGATAGTGTTCGAGGACACTGCATGGCACTTCATCCGGTCGCTTCCGTCAGTGCTCGTCAGCCATCACTGTCACGCTATAAATAACCCCGTTTGGTTCTGTGGCACTTCCCCGAGTCCTTCCCCTTCTATACCCACGCTGGGAAGGCCTTGAGAAATGCGTGTGCCGGGCGACTACTGCCAAATATAAACAATTACCATACCCTGCTAACGACTGACCCAACCAACCCCCCCCCCCCCCCCCCCCCATGCTTATCTGCTCACCTGGTTCACCTGGGGCAGAGGGGCTCTCACTAATCAGAAAACACCACCACAGGCAAAAGAAACTGCGAATCGATTGTTCACGACAGTTCGTCGAACAGTTTCATAAAACTTTCCATAATACCACGAAACATCTACTACTGGTTTGGGGTATGGAAGAAGAAGGGGGGGAACGGTCGGGGGCTTGGTGATTTTCCGATATGATCCGGTAGCTGGAATCTATTACGCACTGTTCGCTATGTATTACTACGCGTCAGTAATTAGCTATCGTTGCACAATATCAAGAACACCGTCTACAGTGTTATTAATGTTTCGTTAATGAATAGCTCGTTTTTCATCACCAACATCTTATTTGTGCTAGGGGAGATAAAAGCAACTAATTTTAAAGTTAATCAATGTTAAATTGTTAGCATATTAACATGGTAATGTTAAAGTTAGTAATTTTTTAACCTGTTTAATCAAAGGAAATAGGTAGTATTGCCAGAGCTGACAGCAGGCGTTTGTTGAAGCTGGATTCTCATCATAAAGGGTGGCCCAGCAAGTATGGGCACGACAAACAAAATGGGGAGGAAAAACATAACTTGTTCCAGAAAAAATAAGTGTGTTTAATTAATCATTGCTGTGTCATGTTCTTTGCTATTTTTAACGAACAAAACATAGTAACCTTCTCAATCATACGCCACTGACCGCACTTTTGCCCTAACGCTTCTCATCACGTTCAGCACAAGCTTCTTCGCAACGTCATTGAACATTTTCTTCCAGTTTTCCGCAAAATTTATCGATTGTTTTCACTGCTTTGAAATGTTTTCTCAAGTGCGCCTTGGTTAGGGCCCAAAATTTTTCGACCTCATTTTTTTACCTCGTTTTCATCATATGATCATATCGTCCATGACGATGCATCCGGATTTGCCACAAAGCAAATTATCAGTTTACACATGCGGCCTTTTGACTCCGTTTTGGCTTTTCTACTTTTTGAAGGTCTTTAGATTAAATCTTGTCGTGGCAAGTTGGACGTTGTTCTTTGAAGCACTCAGTCTCGAATAGAACTTTCTTTTTTTATTTTTGAAAGCCATTATGATTTTCCGGTCTAATTTTCGGTCCTCAGATCCTGCTTTGCGACCACTTTTCTGCGTATCCTTAAAGCAGGATTGCCCACGACACTTTCGGATGACGGTCCGTATAGCTGCGATACTCACACCTTCCAATTTCGCCAATTGACTCGGCGAGATGTTTGAAATAGAGCACCATTTGTGATACAATGCTTTTACGCTTTTCGGGGGAAATGCCTCGCATTTTGATGGAGGCGTGGGAAAAAATTCTGACGCACAACTTAGTAGATTAGAATGTAAACAACAAGGTAAACTAACAATCAGCTGTTTTACGACATCCGTTTTCATATAGTAATCGTGTTTATACTATCCGGTCCACCCTTTAATGGAGCTACTACAGCTAATTCCAAATGTACCACTGGTTGAGCTACTAAAAATAGTTTCTATTTGGCACATGTACTTAAATGAACAATTGGCCGTAGAATAAGATTCTTAAATGGCACCAATGTTAAATGGGTGTGAGAAATTATATCGTCATTTTATGTTATGGGTAGAATAAATCTATTTTTTAATAGTTTTTTTCACTGGAAACAACCTTGCTGGCGACAAATGAAATGTAACAGAGAGTCATAATTTCATCATCCACAATGAATTCATGGGAAGTCCAATCCCAACGGTGTGGTAAAAATGTAGGGTGTGTTCGCGTATCAACATACAGTAAAATACCCCACGTACGGCGTTGTCGCCAGTAAAGCAAACATGAAGAACAAAAAAAAGAATGTTTAAACATTCCTTTGGTGTCACCGGAGCCCGTTGGCATGAATCTGAACGACTGTGTAAGCTACTGCCATTAACACGTTGCAGCAAGAACATACCTGAAGCAAACCTCGGCAAGATACGACCGCTCTTCTTTCTGCTCGTTTTCATCCGTACCATGTTATCAGCAGCAAAAAAAAAAAAGGTGCTCTTGTGTCGCTCAGTTCCGTCCGTACGTATTTCCGGTAAATTATACAGGCCTGCCATCGTAAAAGCCTTCGTAAAATTCCAGAAAATATGCTGATGTGACGATACCCATGATCAACCACCCGACTTATCGCCGCGTCGAACCAATATCCCGGAGCATACCGTTCCTTCCGGGGCCATTCTTAAATTTAATTTGAGCGACATTCATGTACGCGACTTATGAGTCGAAGGGGTAGCGTTATGGGTATCATGTGCGGCACGTACATGACCTTCGGTGTTGCGGGTGTCACTTTTCCAAATGTCGATACGTTGATAAGATCAATCAATCACCATTAAAAGCTCTGTGGACTTATCATTGCAATTGAAGTAATTCTAGGACTAGAGTATGATTTGCAAAGAAATCGAACAACGTGCATATTGTACGGTCTGTTGATCGTATCTCCTTTGGCGTACACGTACGGGCATATCACAACACGTTTTATATGTAATATTCATCTCATACGACATCCTCATCGAACCAGAAATTGTCAACAAATTGCGCTGCAATCGTTCCTCTAATGTTGGAGTAATCAAGGTTTGAGAAAATAACATTGTGTTATTCAGTTTTTATCAAGGGCCGGTGGTGTTTTGGTAGCGCCACCGATCTTTACACGACAGGACCGGTCCAAAATCCCATCCGGACCAATTGAACTGACTACTATGGCTACGGGTAAAAATAAAGTAAAAAAGTTAGAAATGGCAAGCCTAAGCCTAACCTCTTGAGGTTGTTGTGCCCATGAAGCAAACACTAAGTTTTTATTCTAGAACCTTTTTTTCCTTAAATAAGATGAATATCCAAGGTACTATGGTGAACTGTACTAACAGCAAATGGCGTACTAACAACATTAGATTAAAGATGCTAAACAGATCAGAGATGTATGTGGTTAGAAGATAGAAGTATTGCACATTGTGTTTGAAATGAGACTGAATTGAATCTCATTTGAACGTGCTTATCATAACCTAGTACTAGGCTGTTCGATTTGATTGTTCAAATAAGTCTGAGCCATTACAGGGTTTATCTGTCTAGTTCAACCGCGTAACACTATCTGTAAATAGCGTAAAACAATTCTCACGTATCGTATAAACAATTTGGATCCGTAAACCCTATTCAACACTGGAACACTGCATTTCAACTCTGTAAAATCCCAACAAGACTGTGTCGTCAGTCGTCGTTTAATGTCGTCGTTTAATAATGTCGTTTAGGTTCTGTCACGGACCTACTGGACTTTTACTATACGTATTTCGATACTTGTTATGCTCGGATCATTGCAAACGATCTAATCAAATTGTTTTCATTCGTGTTTCGATTTGTTATAATTGTTTTAATAGTTGCTATAAAATAAGTACAATAAATAAAATATTTAAAAAAATTATAATGGAGTATTATAACACGCAGTGTAAACTACCTGCCTGACATGTCAGTCGAAAACTCATTTTCTACAGTCGAGTTGGGATACTACAGAGTTGAAATATAGTGTTCCAGAGTTGAATAAGGTTATCGAGTCCGAATTGTTCGTACGATTCGTGAGGATCGTTTCACGCTGTTAACAGATAGTGTTACGTGGATGAACTGGACTGATAAACCTTGTAAAACAAACATGATCCCGTTTAAGAACGGAACTGAACTGGAATTTCAATACTTTTCATCATAAAAAGAATGTTTTCTTTAAATTTGCCAAGAAGAAAACAAGGATAATAGATTTCCATGACAAACCCATATTTCTTGGTCCACAGTAGTGTTGGGGGAATCTGATTCAGCATGGTTCCTAATAAGAGCAAAACAAAAACGAAAATAAAATCGTTCATCAATCACGTCATCCGCAGTCTGTTCATTGACAGAAAAATAATTTCTTCGGCACTCAATTTGCATGCAATCACTTACGCTGCACAGGGAAAAGTGAGCTTTCATTTCACGAACGGTGATAAGATAAGACAAAACGGATGATCATTCCGCTGACAGGACGGTATTGCTATCAGATTGCAACCGTGGACGATCTAGCCGAGAATCGCACCACAGGAATGCTTACATATTCCTCCACCTCCGTAAGGTGGCCATGGACTGATCACACATCCGTAAGACATCAGCGTTTGGCTGGGCAGCAATTATATGCTGTGCATTGTGTGTCTGCTCACGAACACATTGATCCGAAGCAGAGAACATCCGATACAGCAAGCCTTCTAGAATGAACCTCAAGAAACCCCAAAAGAACGGGTGTATTAGTTGGTAGGACAGTGGTCTAGCTGGCCAAGCGAATAAAGCGAATAAGTTCGTGGGATGGAGGGATAGACGTCGAGGGATAGATAGAAGGCAGGTATCGTATGTGTTGGAAGGAATCATTAATGACCCAGCAACAGTGACTCGATTGGCAACACGAAAGCCATTCGCCTTTGTAAACTCCCCATGCTCACACACCTTGCCTAAATGTTCCTCGCCACCATGCCGTTTAAAACGGCGTTCATCCGAACGTCCGATCATGCCGCGCGCACCGGTTTTGATTCGATATCTGAAATGCTGTATTAATTTCGCACCATTGCCTGGCGTTCAACCTGCGCGTTTGTGTATGTGTGTAGCTGTATGTGCCGCTTCAGTGCGCGTCAAGTGAGTGTGATCGCGACCGCGAAAACCGCGAAAATGCTCAGCTGTCGCACGATCTATGCCTGCATTTATGTCCCGTTGCGCCTGCCATGCGTTTTCGAGGTTTGAGCAATGGAGACTCACTTGTGTGCCGCAAGCACCACAGCAGACACGATGGAGCCGATCACGTTCGGCTATGGTCGGCAACCGGTCGGCATTTGCAACGGTTGAGCGCGTGTTTCCACGGGTGATCCGCTAATACACGTATAATGGTATACACGTATGCGTACGCCGTACATACGTTCACGCAACGGACCAATGGGTAGGAGTGGTGGTTTGGGGGAAGCGAGATCGGAATCGCGAAGGAGATTCCACGTGGCGTGAAGCGGTTAGCAAAAAAAAAACCCAAATACATCCCATAAGAAAGAAAAGGGAACTATCTTCGCGGCTGTAGAAAAGTCCCCGGCAAACTTGGAAGCGTTTAACAGTAGTTCCAGCGCCTGACCTTTACGAGGCTAACGAATGATCGTGCCCCTAAAGGCGCGGGCTTGATAATGTGAGCATGGGCTTCTTCTTCAGTGTCATTTTTCTTGCAGCTTTTGTGAGTTGATTCGTTGCTAGAAATTGGCAAACGCCGCTGGAGCACCAGTGTTAAGCACGATCGGCCAGCGAAGAAAAGTATAATGTCCCACGAAAGATCGCGACTCCCAGATGTGGACACTGACGTCAATTGTATCCTACTCCTATCCCTTGTCTGCGGCTGACAAATTTATGATTCACGAACACCATTAGCGTGTGCCGTTGCCAATCAAGATTAGATCCGAAAGGAACAGCGGGAGTTGGAGTTTCAGTGTGTCGTGGTTTTCTCGGAAGTTGGGTAATGGCAATTAGGCGGAGGTTTTGGAAAGCACGCGTTAGTGGTCCATATCGCTTTGTCACGATATCCGCCATTAGCTGATGCTCTTCCAATCGGCTGATGCACGTCCGCGATCGGCATCGGCCTAGACCTCACAACCGACGTGCGATAGTTCACGAACTCCATCTAGATCAGTTTTTCCCCTTCATTACAGAATGCATCTGTCATCGATACGTTTCGCACCGGCAGCACGGCGCAGTGTGACCCGGTTGCATCTCGTGCACTCGTCACGGTTTGCACTTCGATTGACGAAGCCGACAAAACGTTGTGCCGGTGTGCGCCAACGGCGTACAGCGAAACAAGCGAGACGGGAAAGACTAGTTCTCTTCCGCTTTCCTTGAGCCGCCACCCCATTCCCACCGACTTCTTCACGTGCACATTTTGCACATGTAGCTAGCGTGTGTCCTTCCGCGACCGCTGCCTCCACCACCCCCAATTCCCCTTCTACCACGCGAAAGGGAATGGGTTACCAAGGTCAAAATAACTATAAAAATGACATATTACGCTCAGCTGTTCGTCTTGCGCGCGCACCATCCGTTATGACTCGGTGGTGCATTTGGTCCAAGTCAATCAGAAGGTGACCGGGTAAATGAACAGGTTAAGTGAAGTTCCCTCTACCGGTTTGGCCAGCATCGTCACTTCTCCGGGTGGATAAAAAGATTTTGATTTGTTGGAATCACGAATTTTCAAAATGTGGTTCAACATTGACAATTTTGCTTTTATTGATTAACCATCGTCGATCTTTGGCCACTTATAGTGCAAGTCTGATACTGAGACAGGGAAAAGTTTATTGGCCCTATAATTTTGTGTTAAACTGTGGTGCAAAACTAGTTTTTTTGAGCCTTGGTATGGCTTGGAATTTCCGTTCAACACCACTTATGCTGATGTTTTAAATGAGACCTTAAGCACAACGTGATGCGAACGAAACTCCATCGAAGAGGGAACCTCAGATAAAATAGCGATGACTCACAATCATTAATCAGGTTTCCTTCTACTGCTACCTATCCCCTTTCGTTTGACTTAATTTGTTGGGCAACGTTCATTTCGTATAATGACATTTTTTATAGATACCACAATAATGTGTAAAGCTGTAGGCTGGCTACAGCACACATTAACAACTGTTACGTTCCCATGTTCTGTGTGTTGAGTACTGTCGGAACCTACATGTTTAACTGGATTGATAGATGTCACCACCGCATCCGTTCGGAATCGGGTTGTGGACCGTTGTATTGGCGGTTCTACATGATCACTGTCACGTAGGCATGTCAAAGGGCATAGCACAGCACAAAGCATTAGCAGAACTAGAACTAAGGGGCTGGTTAATTAATTCTTGCTTCGGAGCTGTCTCACCGAGGCTTTTTCCAAGTGATTCGGTCAGTTCCGTGAGACTTGCAGGCGGCACTGGCGTGTAATCACCACCGGTGATCGGTTTTTTTCTCGTGCAATCATCAGCCACTGTTGCACTGTGACGCATGGCCGGTGAAATACCGTTTAGCCGCGGATAATTTAATGATTCATTTAATTAGTTTGACAATACACGTACATAAACCTAATTACATGCTATAGTCACTTTTACTATTCGCCCCAAATCGATCGCTCACTGTTGCTAGTGTAGCGATCGTCAAACTCCTAGAATAAGGAAAAAATAATATTGAAAATAAGGTTTAAACTATATAAAGCCAACTAATTTTCGCGAATAAACACGGAAGCGAATATTTTAAACACAGGACAAAATGGACAAACTATATTGTACATCAAAAGAAGGAATGTTTAACTAAATTAATAGTTTCTTTAAAAGTCCAACGTAGCGTTTGTTTTAAAAGTTAGCAGATGACTTATTTATTAATATTGTGTCTTCATGGGTGGACATGATCCTTGCCAAATGCATATATATGTGAGGTTCTTGTAAAATTGTCAAATCTGATTTAAATTATACAAATTTGTGCAATACAAATCGTGGTACTACGTTAGGATAAAGATCCCCTTTGACATCGTACAAGATATGTTGTGAGTTTAAAATACGGCCCTCAAGAGCCTCCAGTGTGGCCCGCGAAGACATTGTTAATATTTACATTATAAGCAACTGTCTAATTCAAATAAAGTTGTAATATTTTCTATCCTTTCAACTATTATTGATATAATTAATAGATTTAAAAAGTTTTTAACTGCGGACAAAACGGCTCCTACTAGGAACTCTGTAAGTAGCCTAGAAGTTGCGTTGTAAAGTTTGAAGACCCCTGACCCAGAGTACTTGGTACCTTCATCTATCTTAGACCAGTAGGTTGATGTACTGTAAAAAATGGCTGTAAGCGAGCGATAAGCTACAAGATTTCCAAAAATAACTACATTTACTAATCGACATCCTTTGCGGCACTCATGAAGCGCACACCATATGTAAAAATCAAAAATAGAGCTCTCGCATGCTGTAATGCTGAACGAATGAATGACCTGCAGGAACGGAAATCGCTGGCAAGAAAAAACAAACTGATAAGAAATATCAACTACATCTACAGCTCTGTAGACCTGCCCAGCACGGCACCAGGCGCGAATGATCACGAGACTAGAAACTGTGCATCGACATGGTAGATAATAGAAACTCACGTGAAATTTCAATAATGCTGTGTTTGGCTAAGATTTAAACGACGGAGCAACTATCAACCATAACACAGCCCCCTGAGGATCAGCATCTGCTGCATCACTTCATAATCTAAACCGTCCGGTAACGCTACAAACTTGTTTTTTTTTAAGTCTTGACACTAACTGTCGCTGGCAACACTGCCATCGCTTGCTTTTATATTGAGAAGAGTATTCATCTTATCACAGTTCTGTAGTAGGATTTACAAAACCAGTTGGCAACACTGCGCTTCATCTTGTTCTTCAAACAACTGTGGCTTTAGGTGAAGGAAATATACAGCCTGGCAAAGAGCTTGACTATGTTTCTTATGTTGAACAACATCGTTAATCAGCTACTCCTTGTCTTATCGAACACACTTAAGTAAGCCTCAAGCCACTTAAGTCTTACAGATGCAATTTTACATTAAGCGATTAAACTTCCTTCTCTCAAATCATACACACTCCACTCCTTCATCCACACTTCAACTGAGCACATTTAATTCCATTTTTTATGTGTTTCTCGCTAACTCTAGCGGAAACACTGTTATGATGATATGATGATGTGCAAAATGTGGTACAACAGACACAGAATAACATTACAGATCTTAAACAGAAGCATAAGAAGCTCCGTAGGCAATTAGTAGGCGCAATCAAATAGTAACTTTTATTGCTGCGTTGGGTTGGGGAAGTAACAAATTTACCTTCAACCATAATCTTTTTCCAAATCTATCAAGATGTTAATGACGGTGATCCATCATTCTATTTTGATCATCATATACGGTCTGTAACATATGGTCAGTGATGAAGCTTCCAGCAGTATTGCTAGCAAAGCGTTTGTTTTTTCCGCATCATTGCACGAAAATAAGATCTATCATGTTTGGAAGCACCTATTTGTACATGTACATGGTTCCATTTCTTACCTGTAACCGGGGTACTCCCGCGAGAAAGCGCTAAACAATTCCGAGGAAGTCGCCGCACTGGAGCACTCAATCGGGTACGCCTTCACAACTAGCACGTGTTACCGACACAAGTAACCACAGACACAGCTCAACGTCGTTAATTAACGCACACTTTAACGGAACGTTTTATCCAGTCCATTAGATCCTGCGAACAGGACGAATTTTCCTTTCCCGGAAACTTTCAAACTCTTTCCTGGCTTCCTGGCAGTACTAACGTCACACTGTCTTTCCCTTCGATGGTGCAGCAGCACACTCCTTGGGACGGGTAATGCGTACCACAACCCTTTGTCTTTTGACCAACCTGAACCCAAAAGCTTAGTTCGGTTCTCCTCAGGAAACGATCAGATCGTTGCGGCTATCAACACACGATTAAACATCTGCCAGCACCATAACTTCCTTTTATAATCCTTGATGGAAATTTACACACTATTCGTCGCCGCCTAGCTCTCGCCGGTACCGCAGCGACTGCTCTTGCCATTGCCGGCCATTCCCGGCTGCATGGTGAAAAAGAGAAACACGCTAAGATGCTGCGCGCCCGAGCAGCAGAAAGTAGTAGAAATGGACTGGACCGGAGATCTAAAGGGCAGAAAGCTAGAGTGGGAACGATAAATACTGAATCGAAGAGAATAGAGGAGACGAACGGCACTCGTTCGGGCAATGGAGTTCGGGGTTAGATGGAGCGTACAAAAGAAAGAGAACGATTGTGCGCGAATGATAGTGAGCGCGAGGGAAACGAGCGACCACATGGAAAGATGGAGAAGGATGCTGGATGTTTAAGCGCACTGGTGGCCGGGGAGACACTGAGAAAAAAAATCTTAGCCACCACGTCTCAGTAACCCTTTGATTTCGTTCTGGGCAAAGCCGTAAGCACTAATGATTGCAAATCTCCATAGAAGCTTTTATAAATTTTGTTTCATATTTTTCCCCAAAACGGTCGTTTAATTTTTATTGGGTTATATCGCTGGTTGTGTATTAACTTTTTAGCAGCCGTAAACCGTCTTGCTGTGACAAGATTGCTCTTGTTGAAATATTGTATTCTCTAATTTTCAATAAAACTTCACAAGATAGCAAGATAGCAACCGTTTTTCTCTGACGAGCAAATTTAACCACCGTAATCTAACATCCACCGATGCGATGACGCATCGTGGCCTGCGGCTGTGCCACCCTCAGGCGCGTTTCAACGGCGTACCGGAGAAGTTAGACATTCGAGAGTATCCTTTTTTGCTGTGCGGAGAATATATTTGAGCAATTGACTTACATCGAAATGCAACACACGCTGATGACTAGGGAGACCCACCGTGGAGCAAAGGAAGATGGGGCCTGGGTGCCCCAATCATCATGTGTATGTGGCCGTTGAGTGATGGTGCTTCCCTTGTGTGGTTCGGTTCAATTGATGACTTAATTCTTGACAGCCATAGCATATCGATCATTTCAATTGGCGATGATTTCTTACCCACCGCCTAGTTATTTAATTCAATTCCAGCTCAATCCCACTTCACCCGGACCATTTTGGTGCGCACGATGCGTTGGAACGATGGACGATGCCGATGTCTTCGATGGATGCGCGTCATCAGGGTGCGGTATGACATTCCTTCAAGGTGTTAGCTATTAACATTCGCTGGTTGGCCGACAGTTGGTTCGACTAATCGAGGTTAGACGCGGAAAACTGTACGGACCACGGTAGGGTCCGTACGATAATTCTTTACTTTTTTCTCTATCTCGCCTCCGGAAAGCCAGCTACACCCCAGTGAAATTCGTTATTAAACCATTTCAATTCAGTTAATAGATTTCGTTGGCGTTTCTCATCAGGAATCCTGCTGCTTTTCAATTGATCCGGATGAGCCGAATGTAATCGACGGAGGAGAAGTTTGTCGTATAAGTGACGCCTGCAGTGCGGAGACACCGTCTATCGAACCGCTCGGATACTAAATCCAGCCTCGTAGCGCATCCTTCCCCAACGGTCTGACAAGACCAGCACAGAGCACAGGCCCAATTTGCCATTCAGATCGTGATGTCGGCTTCGCTACTGAATCATGCATGCATGCGAGATGTTAGATGGGCGCTGCGTTCAGGTGTGTATAACCTGCGGCAGCCTAGCAGTAGTACAGCTTGCCGGTTTCTACCTTCTGCGCCTTCATCTCCGCATTAGAATATCAGAAAGACAAGTGAGGTTACGATGTGCATGATATTAGCGCACGATTCGTACCGAATACTCACCAAAATGCGTGTCGTTAAGCGACAGTGTGACTGAGATGAAGTTTGAAAGGCAAAGGACTACCCCTTTCTTTTCCCTAGAAGCCTCTCCATGCCGGTTGTGATTGGAGCATAGGGATCTTTTGCCGGCACCAGTCCTGCCTTACCCTACCCGAATCCACAACACAACGGGCATCGAAATGCACATACAATCGAATTAAAAGAAGCCCCACAAACATTAATAGTAATTAACCACTAACGTAAACAGGCCCAACGCAAGGAAAGAGTGTTTCGATCGCGGGCACTAGCACATTCGATGGGTATACCAATGAATGCATGCATAAACATATATTTGAAGTACGAATTCCTCTGGAAAATACTTATAATTGCGACAGATTGTCAACTTTACTTTTGTTTCTATCTTGTTAGAGGCTCTTCGAGTAAAGGAATCATCCTTGGAACACTGAACTTTGTGATGGGTAAAATGATTTAATTTAGAATTTATTAATAATAAGCTCCTTTCGAAGAGTATTCCTTTAGGGTGTACCTGGAGTTAGTAATTCTGGAAAGTATATCATTATGATCGACTTTCTTGCCTGCGACGAAGGAGGACCACCGACGAACAGACGTGGCACTAGAATTAAAAAATGTCCAATATGAAGGGACTGTCATTTTCAAATGAGGACATAACTTCTGTCAAAGTAAGTTGTCAAAGTAAGACTGAGTTGGCACTGAGGACGTTTGGTTAGATTTAAACTACTTTTCAAAAAACAAAATGGGAAGGAGGTGTGAGACTAGTTTCTGTACGAATAATTGTGCAAAAAATGCAAGGAAATCATGCTATACGTTTCCAAACCTAAAAGAAAGATGTGAGAAATGGGTAAAATATTTCGAGTCTCAAGACATAAAGTTGACTGTCATGGCATACAGTTAATTGCCATATCAAAAGGTCTGGCAGTTTCGCGTCAGTGTCTGCGTCGATATGATCACTTTAAAGTGGGTAAAGTAACTAGGTAGTAACTGGGCTTATAGCTTTCATGCGGTCGCCATATTGAAAAAAAGTTTTGACGTTTATGAATTCGATTGTGATTCGTAAATTTTCACTCACACAACGATACACTCCGATATGAAACACACACATACACTGACAAAAGATCGTACCCACCGTTGTCAACATTTTGTTTCATTTTTCTAATGTGCAAATGTCAAATCGTTCGGGATAAGCCCACCTGGTTACTATACCCACTTTGATCCGAACAATAAATTGAAAATAGACAAATCAAATAATAGTCGTATTTTTGTTGTTCTGAACAGCTGCATCGCAAACCATACATAAATCGCTTATCACAGCCCTCGTCTAGCAAGAATTTCGGAGTGGATAGTCCGGTTTCGTTCTAATCACATTTCCAACGCATTTAAGTCAGACGTCTACAATATTTGTGACCCTACAACCTCAAGTAGTCTTGGTCTGACTATTTCTGGCATTACTTGTCTTAAACTACCCAGAATTAATTAGCAAAATAGTCTGTCTTCGTTCAGATTCAGTTAGGAGATTTAGTACTAGCCACTCCACTGGACCTCCACGTCGTTCCGATGCGTATAGTTTACACAGAACAAGACTATGATTTTTTAGCATGAAGTTCAACTCAAGTCAAAACTTAGTTCGAAGACCCTGAAACAATGACCGTGTTACCAAACTATTGAACAGACTGTTACACCAAACTGTTGTCAGTACAGCTGTTAATCTCAATAACAACATTGTAGTTGTAGGAATCGAATCGCAGGGTACAACCGGATATCGAAGAGCGTTGACCGTCAGAGCAGCTTGGTACAGTTCGAAAGAAGTCTTTTCAAACAGCATTTTTAATGTATCTTATTTGTTGTCTTAAATATGTCGCATAAAAGATAGTTAAGCTACCCTAAACAATAATTGTTTGACTTAGAAGTTTATTATACTACAACATGCATTTTATTTAAATTTGATCTTTTTCTTTAATTTATAGCATACAAAAGTATATTTCAAATGAAATCCTTCTATAAAATATATTCTCCAGACTGCTGCCAATGGAATGATACCAGTAATAGCATAAGGTACGTCTCCATGAGTTTCCCCATAGAGCACGATTCATGAAAGACGTTTGAGCATCCCAAAACGATAGTCTAACCCAGTTTTTACTATCTGAATCCCTTAAGAAGGATCTAAGTTGGAAAGTTTTCCTATTGAAAAATAAACGACTGATTATTGTACATTTATTAAATTTATTTATTAGTTAGTGTCATCTGGCGAATGGTGCCTACATAACAATTCATTTGCTAAATTTCTTAAAGTTTAAGTGATCAGTACCTGAACACAGTGCAACTATACAATAGGTTGATCGTTACAATACAAAGATAAATAAATAATTAACAACAAAGAAACATTGAAGAATCGTTGCCATTCATGGATTTTTACATGGAAGCCATTGAACAAGCTGTCTCAATTTCTTAGTTGATTAACCGTCACGTTGAAATCAAATTCAAAACTTAGCACGCTATAAGAACCCATTATTTGCGAAACTGAGTAGCTAGTACAATATTTTTTGGATCATAAATCTGGTTGAGTAGACCAGACTATACTGGAAAATCTTGTTGTTGAGGAAAACACGTGGAGCCTTTTATATTGTCAAATCAAAGCGATTTTGTAGCGTTAATCTGCTGTCGAGGATCACACCGAGATCGCGGGCTGCGTTTGTACGAGACACATATAGTTTTTGTCGCACCAACGAGTAAATTTTAGAAGACAGTTCTGTCGGTTTCGACTATCAGTAATGTTGAGCACGGGTTAGAAAATCGTTAGGTCGTGCTGGAGTCGCATCCAAGCCTTTTGTAAGGACGATTCAAAACCATTACTCCATTTCAATTTAAGCCTAACACGGTTTGTTTGTGTTCGAAACCGAACATAAATAACAAATAGTCTAGTTTTGCAAAATGAACTTAAAATTGTCCATCTTTGCGTTATTGTGTTGTGTACTGTGCGCAATTTCAGTTACAGCGTTCAGACTGTTGTTTATTTTTTTGTTTATTTTTAAAACCTAAGCAAACTTAAACCTAAGGTATACTATTATCGTAACCTAATCTTACAAGATTAGATATACAAGATTTTATATTAGTTTATAGGAAGAGTTCCTGCAACGGTTGTAGAATTTTCTACGTAATTCCGCCAGGACCTCGTTTGAGGGGGCTGCACCAGCTAGCTAGGGTGTAGAAATCGCTATTTCGCGTGAAGCGAATTGTGTCTGTGATCATTCCTAACATTTTGTTCAACATGACCTGAAGGCTACCTCGAGGAGTTCTTGCGTATGTTACCCATATTGGGGTCGCATATCTAACTGCCGGCACTGACCTTCGAGTGATTAAGATTTGGGTAGAAGCATTTCCAACGGAGATGATCCCTCTCTAAGATGGTTTCTAAATATCTCCAGAAGAGCATATTTAAATCTTCCGTTGCCAACATTTAAAAAAGGTACAAGAGTTCTTCTCAAACGATGAGGAAAAATCATAGCCTGGGTTTTAGCTGAATTTAGCTTGATCTTTCAGTCGGCAGCGTATTTAAGAAGAGCATATAGGCAACGTTGCAGTCTGCTCCTCAACTCTATCACACTCCTTCCCATCACTGCGATGGCTATGTCATCTGCGAAAATAAACAGTTGACCATCACATGGAAAGGACGGGAACTCCGTCGCGTACAAAATGTACAACAACGAAGTCAGAAGGCTGTACCAGCTGGAGCAGTGATATTATTGGATAGAACAGAGTGCAAAGTCACTCTGAACGTCCTCTGTTTTATATAGCTACTGATGATCTCCACAATGTAAGTAGGAAGACCAAATTCAACTAACTTGTGTACCAGGCTTTCATTCCATACACTATCAAAATCCTTTTCGACATTTCGACACAGAGCAATAGCAGTGTACTTTAGATTGGTTTTGTAATTCTTCACTCAACGTCTAAGCCTTAAGAGCTGATTGACAGTAGAATATCCCACATAAAAACCAAATTGTTCCAATTGAAAGATAATTAGCTCTGACGTCCAGCCCTGAAGATGGCCATAAATTATCCTCTCGAAATGCTTACCCAGTCAAGGAAGCAAGCTAATCGCACGATAACTCATCGGTAGTTTGGGGTACTTTCCGGGTTTTTAGATAGGCACTATCCTGGCACATTTCCATGTGTCAAGGAAGTACTCTAACTCAAGCCATACTCTTCTTCTTCAGGCACAACAACCTCAAGATGTCTACGCCTGCCATCTTTAAGATGTCTGGCTTTCTGTGACTTTATTTACCCGTAGCTTGATAGTCAGTGTTGCGTACGGGGGATTGGTCCGGATGGGATTTTGGTCCGGTCTGTTCGTGTGAAGACCGGCGCCGCTACCATCATGTCTCCGGGCCGCCCCTCAAGCCATCTTTTGAATAAATTCGTGGTCAGACAGAGGGCCTTGACCTACAGATGCTTCAGGAGGATGTTAAAGATCCTGTCAAACCCAGGAGCTTTCATATTCTTAAGACTTCTGATGACAATCCAGACATTGCTGATAACTTTTTCTTGACGAGGATCAGTAAAATCCGTCTCCTCCAAGCGTGATAAACTGGCAGCGGCGTATATTGAACATGCAATGCACCACAAGACTGTTCAAAAAGTAATGAGAACATATAGATAAATGTGTAATCTGACTTTTCTAGTAAGAGGTTATGCTGTTAGCATCCTCGGAGAATGAATTAAAATTCAATTTTAAAATCTAATAAAAAATTCAACTCAATGTATCGGCAATATTAGGTTCATGCTGTCATCATTAAATAAATAAATGAAATATCGGCAAATTAAGATTATAGTTTAATAAGCAAATTCGGTGCCATGTTAAAAAGGACATGTTCATATAAACATATTTTCAACGCAAAGTTGTTCAAATTGGTACCTATTGATTTGCATTTTTCGGTAGAAATTCTACACACAATTGGTTTGAATTCATTGTTATTTGTATGTCAATGAATGTATAAGGTAGTTGTTGTTGGTAGTATAAGGTATCATAAATATTACAACATAATTAGCTTTTCTCGATTCTGAGTGTCCCCTTATATTCAGTACTATTTTTTTCTTCACAACCCGAGCAATACACACAACACATAGTCAAATACAATTTTTCAGATCAAGCAAGTCCAAAGCTCCACAGCTTTACTACGATATGGCCTTAGTATGTTCAAATTAAATTGCAGTTTAGTAACGATCAATTTAAACTGTAGCAAATCGAGAAAAATTATAGCTTACAACCGTATGCTATAAACCAAGTTTACAAATGTCAACTCATTGTTTATGACGAAGCGGCAAAAAAGCTAAAAAACATCACTTTTTATGTTTGCGATGCGATCGTAATCGAATTCCATACGTTGTGCTGGTGTTTTGTGTTCGAAAGCAGATAATCACAATTGGTCATCCAAATCCAAATTTTTACTACCAACAAAAACCGACTAAGGGGGACATACGTGCCCTGCAAATCATACTTTAACGGCCTACAAATTCGGTGTTAATTTTCGTATTCGGGCTTTGGATTCGTGTAGCAGCAAGAAAAGAACGTTATTTCATTCAAGATGATGAAAATATTGTGTTATTCGGCTAGAACAAAATCGCTTACTATTGCTATGCGAGGTATCTCGACAAGCAATTTTTTGAATGAAAATCACAAGTAAGTTGAGAGAATGAAAAACCACCAATGCAACAGGTTGTTTGGCTAGTCCCTAGGCGTGTATTGTTTGTATTTTTTATGTATTTCAGATGCAAGTTGTTAGTGGTTGGTGGTGGTTCAGGAGGATGTTCCGTTGCGGCCAAAGCATCCAACAAATTGGGCGAAGGAAAAGTAATCGTACTAGAGCCGGCTGATGTAAGTTGCACCGGGTACTACAAACATGGGTTGTTATCTTTAACACTGAATTCGCGATAAAGAGCAACATCAGAAGAGGCCTTAATCGTATCAAATAGAAATTAATTGGTTTATTCAAGAAAAAAAACAAACTTTATCGGCATCCTGTTCAGTATTACTTAACTTTGATTGCATTTTCTGCCCTACACCTTTCAAACGCACACTTGTTTCCGTTGGCAACAATCAGATTCATAATACTCGACACATTGCGTAGCTTATCGTCCTTTTAATAAATTGAACTCCTCATTGTTTTGGTTTTTTTATGCATATAGCTAGGTAGATCGGTGGCTAAAATCTGTCTTCAAATTTGGACGCGTCATCGTTGCATAACTACTGCTAATTAATACAGTAAACTATGATGAGCTTTCATTTTTACAAACCAATCCCAAACCGTTAGGAAATATCTAGCCGGTGATTCGAAGCAAATATTTTAATGATAAATTCATTCTCTTGATAATACGGCAAAAGCCGTCAAGCTGGAAATTAAATTCATTAAATTCATTCTCTTTTCCATCATTCTCAGAAACATTATTATCAACCGATGTTTACTTTAATTGGCGGAGGAATTAAAAAGCTAGAGGATAGCTACCGTCCCATGAAAACTGTTTTACCCGCACTAGCCACTTGGATTAAGGATTCGGCCATAAAATTCGAACCCGAACACAACACCGTTCATACAAGTAACGGAGACAAAATCGAATATGAATACCTGCTTGTTGCCGTCGGATTGCAACTGAACTACGATAAAATTCCTGGGTTGGTGGAAGCCCTTTCGGTTCCAAATGGAAACGTTTGCTCCAATTATTCGCCAAAATATGTTGACCGTACTTTCCAAGCATTACAAAATTTCAAAGGTGGCAACGCAGTGTTCACCTTCCCAAACAGCCCCGTGAAGTGTCCAGGGGCTCCACAAAAAATACTCTACATCGCGGAACACTACTTCCGCAAGGTAATTCAGTTCTTTTGTTTAAAAAGCTACTCCACGTGTTTTTATGTCAATTCCATATTTTTAGTCCAATAAGCGTAAAAATGCGCAATTGCAGTACAACACCGCCCTGCCGGTATTGTTTGGTGTGAAGCATTACGCTGATGCCCTGTGGGAAATAGTGAAGAAGCGTGATATAAATGTGAATCTGCGTACGAATTTGGTTGAAGTCAAGCCAACTATCAACGAAGCGGTGTTCGAAAACCTAGACAAACCAGAGGAACAATTTACCGTTAAAGTAAGTAGGTCAGGTGACCGCTAGCAACGGTAACGGTAGGACTAATGTACCATGTACCAATCCATTATACCTCCGGTTCATGCATATTTGCAGTATGAGTTTCTGCACGTTACCCCGCCCATGGGTGCCCCAGATGTATTGAAAGCTTGCAAAAGCCTAGTTAATGAAGTGGGCTTCGTCGACGTAAGCAAGGATACGCTTCAGCATCAGAAATTCAGCAATGTCTTTGCCATAGGCGACTGTTCATCTTCTCCGAATTCCAAAACAGCGGCCTCTGTGGGTAAGAAAGTATCCGAGAGCTCTTTGCAAATGCTAATCAAATCGCGGTACTACATTTGCATTGCATGTGCACTGACCAATTGTCAATTTCATTTCATTCCTTTCTGTAGCTGCCCAGTCGCAAGTTGTGTACAAAAATTTAATGGCAGCGATGGAGGATAAAACACCTAATCATGTGTTCGATGGATACGCATCCTGTCCGTTGGTCACGGGATACAACACGTGTGTGCTAGCCGAGTTTGACTACTCTTTGACGCCCTTGGAAACTTTCCCACTCGATCAACGCAAAGAGCGTTTCTCGATGTACCTCATGAAGAAGGATTTCATGCCGATGCTCTATTGGCATTTGTTACTGAATGGTCTTTGGAATGGGCCTGGCTTACTGCGAAAGCTGATGCATTTCCGTCTCTGAAAGCAGGGGTTAGTATGAATGTTGAATCTTGAGCACGGTGTTTGTTCTTTGTCAAGCTATCTATGTTAATGGAGCAAAATGTTAATATGCTATCTCTAATATTCTTATCCGTGCAATATGTAAATGAACCCATTTTCTTCTGATGGAAATACAAATGCTGTTTGTTAAAGCTTTGTGATTGGTGCAAAGTTTAAATTTGTTCGAAACTATAATGTGTATAATGTACAAACAACAGCAATAAAACTATTTGTCTTATTTTACTCAAGGCTTTAACTTAGCATGTTGGACTACAACTGTTAACGATCGAATATCTGTTTTGCTTTCAAACCATGTTCTATTCAAAAACCAAACCGGACATATTGTGAATAGTGCTTAAGATACAGATCGATGCGTAGCCCAGCTCTGGTCTGTCATTTTAAATATGATTTTGAAATGTATATGAAAAAGTGTTAAGTCATAACAGGTATAAATAGGTCATCGTCATTTTACTCAATATGCATCGATCTGTATTTTGTACAGTCTTTTATTGAGTTACGCAATACTCGAGTTACGCGAATCCCAAAAATTTAATAATTTGTGTTATTTTGTATGTGGAATTGAAGTATGTATTTGTCAATTTTCAAATTTCTGCCATTGCTAATCTGCCTTGTAACGTGAAAACAAGAAAACGATCACTGAAAACTAACTATGAACGAAATTCTGAAGGGAATCCGAGCGACACAAAAATTCGAGATACGCGAATTTCTCTGGCACGCATTATTCGCGTAACTCGGGAAAAGACTGTACTGACTTTGCTGGCTTTGTTAAAATTAAAATGTGTTAAAATAAACCAGAGAAGAAAGAGGCTGAAGAACCCTGTAATGTTATACAATTTCATCTTTGCATAACTGCTGCATATTTATTATGATGTTTTCTTTTTCATCACAGATAACTCTACATTTTCTTCAGTACAATCATTTATTATTTTAGTTAAATCATTTAATGAAACGTCATTCGAATCTTCCGCAATAAAATCGGATATCCTATTGTGGAAGCCGATCAAAACAAACAAACGTCAAACACGACTCCGATATGGCCTCTGAACTTTGTTCCATCGTGCGATTGTGAACTTTTAGCTAAATCTACTTGGCTCTGCGTGCAACAAGTACAAAATGTGAAATAATTGTATAACTTCGTAGTGATTTTTCAGCTTATACACTCTATTTGTTTCCCATTCCTACCTAAACACGCAATTCCAATAACAAAACAGTGATATGTGTTGCAAAAGCTTATTTTGTGGCTTAGCAGTTCGTTAACTCTACGAATTGATTATCGCGAAACAGGAAAAGATTTCTTATCTGCTTTACTATATTCCAAGCTTGGTGAACCGTATTGAACAAACGTAACATGGGTCTCGTCGGGTTGCTGTTGATGGTTTTAGACCCATTCAAAATTATAAGAAATTATATTTTCAAACCGATCGCAACGTTTGGTTTGGCAGCAGCCGAAGAATACAAGGCGCGCAAAGAAAAAAGTATAAACACCACGAAAAATGTGTTTCTCAAGCTGTTTGTTGTTGTGTTGGTGGGATTTTCTGTAGTGTGGGCCTCGATATTTCTGTACCTGTACTTCTACTACTCGTACATGCCTTCCGTGTTACATATGAAGGATGTCCATCTGAATATACGGTATTGTATACAACATCCCTTATGGCACAAATGATTTATACATTTTTAAATAACAACTTGCTAATACTATTTACAGCGACTGTCCAAGTAATGCCATCGACTGCAAAGCTTATCCGACAGCGAACGTGGCGCTGACCAATCATCATCGATTTCTAATGGTGGGACAGCCGTATAAAATTATCCTTAACCTGGAAATGCCAGAATCTGAACACAATGGTAAAATAGGTAATTGGTTGTAGCAAGTGTTTGTCTTGTAGTGTTTCGATGTGGTGCAATGCTCTAGTTCATGTCTATTTTATCAGCAATCGCACTATCTCCAATGTGATTTGATGGATAACATTTTCTACACGCAGGAATGTTTACCGTTTGTGGTACGGTAAAGGACTATGGATACATGGAAATTGCCACATCCTGCCGAATGTCGATGCTACACTACAAATCGGATCTATTGAAAACCATTCTTACATTCGTATTTGCACCGCTGTTGATATTCGGCTATCGGGAAGAGAAGCAGCTAGTCACGGTGGAGTTATTCTCAAATTTTCTCGATGATTCGAACCATCCGGCAACAAACATGGATATCACTATACACTGCCGAGACATTCAATTGTACTCAGCACAGCTACAGGTGGTAGCTAACTTCACCGGATTACGTTACCTAATGTTTAACTGGCCTGTCCTATCGGCAGTGATTGGTAAGAATTGCGCATTCATACATGTTCCCTTTGTTAAAAGCTTGCTATCAGCAGACAATTGTTTGATTGTTTATGTTTGTTTACATAATTACAGGTATAACTTCAAATCTGTTTTTCATTCTAATTGTTTGCATATTGAGTTGGTACCATTGGGACGATACGGAATGGATATCCGACATACGGGATAGGTATCAGCAAATTGTGAAAGGAGCTTCAAAGGTGGCTCCAATCGAACAAACAAAAGCACTTAATCCGTTCAAAGAAACTGAAAATGCATCAAAGGATTGGTTAATAGACGAGGAATAGTAATTTGGATTTACTTTATTTTGTAATAAAGATTTACATTTTTACATGTTTTTTGTAAGAGAGTAAGAGAAAAGTCACTTTTCGGAGTGAACTAACAATACCCAAGACAATTGATAAGAACATAAGAAAACTAATACTGCACAATGTTCAACTCGCTTTGTAAGGAAATATAAAATAAATAAGATACATCATTCGCTAAGTAGAATGTGAAATTACCTGTTGCTCACAGCTGCCCAAGCCATGCCCTTTCTGCCAGGCGTGTCAAATACACCTCTATCAACGAAGCCTTACAACAGTCGCAATGAGAACAATAATTGTCAATGCGTTCAGGCGTACATAGAGCGAGCGCAATCGATCCGCGAATACTGTCAAACGCATGTTTCACTCGAATGTTTAAGATTTGTTTTCAAATCATGAACTTTACATTACGCATACGATGAGCATGATAGACTTGTTCACAACTTATAATACTGTAAAACATAATATATGTGTCGCCTTAAAATTGATATTTATGCGTTTATTTCAAGAATTTAAAAAAATGTTATTATAATGTAGTGTAACGTATTCTTGAGATTATTTTGAAATTTTCAAATCAAAAATTGAATTCTGCATGCAAATTTCGCAAAATGTCAATATTTTTAAATCCGTGTATCTCCGACTCCGCGTAACTCGGGTATTGACTGTATGCATAACCCACCAACGCAAAATGTTGCGTACGATTACTATTTCCATGCTTTCCATCTTTCTCTTTCCACACGTTACCTGTAGTGATTTTTTTTTTGTTACAGGGAGGTTGGACTGGCCAGAATTTATTTGCAAAATCTTTCCAACTGGATGACCTTGGTGCAAAACGCAAAATGTGTGTGTGTCTTGTAGGACGAAGACGAGGTAGCGGTTACACTGTGGGCCGCAATAATAGGGAAATTGAAAATGTTTAAAAATAGTGCAATCGGCCGTTTGAGGGCAGAACTCGTTTGGTTACTGCCTTTCGTCAGTTATCTCGGGTGTCTCGGATTTTCTATTCGGCTTCGATTTTTCAACTAGAGTCGGGGGGCCGGCTACGACGCGATATTACGCAAGATTCGAGCGCATTATCGAGAGCAAATTTCGCAAATTTTCCTTTGAGGGTTGAGATTGCTTCCATTGACGGAAGGCAAAGTAACAATCACCAGCAGACTCTCAAACACCGCATCGGTACAATATAGCTGTACTCGAATGACATCATTCAGTGACGAGGATTGTAGCAACAAAAAAAAGAAGCAACAAAAAAAGTCACATTCAAAATACTGCAAGAATTAAATTTTTTCGACTTATTTTTTTTTAGCTCAGTTGACCTAATCAAACATAATAGAAAGTTGTCGTCGCACACGATCCACTTCACATTTTGGGGAGAAAGTTGAACAAACAAGATATTACACTTTATACAGATTGCGTTCAAATCATCTATCAACCTTGAGTAAAAGAGCTTCAAAATTATACTTTTTTACTGCCATCATGCTTTTTTCTTACATACAACTTTCATAATGCAGAATTTTGATTTACGGTCAAACTTAACATGGGAAATACTATATCTGTACATCAGAATTTACTTATATTTTTGCATTTCTTCCGTTTCTCCTAGAATTGCTAGCTAGAGATCATGGCTGTGATGATTCAAGGTGGCTTTGGTGTTCAATTCCGTTGTTGGACAACGCCAAGGGCCACATTAGATACCATATTTTGATTGTATGCTTATGATGATTATCATGGTTCTATTACCTCACCAAAAACCCATACCGAAAGAACGCATAACAAGCTCTCCAATAAACCCGTCTACAGTCTAAACTGGGCCACCCCGAAGTCAAATAAACGACATCTTTGTGAGAGCAGCACAGTGTTCGGGATCGAATTGATGGTGTTTGCGTTCCCGTGACCGGTTCTCTGAGGCTCATGGTTCTGATTTTTTTTTTTGCTGTTCTGAAGGAAACCATCGTTTAGGGTCAATGACATTGCGCTTATCATAGATCGCAGCTACAATAGCATAATTGCGAATATCGAGAAGTATACCAACTTGTTGAAACACAATATTCTGATGAAAATTCCCTTTCGGGACCGTACGGGACACGTTGAATGTATGTCAGTTACACAAGATTAACTATCGCTACTGCATTGCGTACACATTCGCAGCTGGGCACAGCACTGTTTCAGCAACTTTTGCAATGGCCTTTACCACGGTGCGTAATTAAAATTATCATTCACCACACGCTCCCGCGAACGTTAAATTAGAATCGGAACTGCCACCAGACAGGAAGCTTCATAGCCCGGAAGAACACAGCAATACAGTCCCAACTGAAGTGCTGATACCAATCGCAATTGTCCGCATATCTCTATGCGCTTTGCATTACGTCGGCCCACCGGCGAAAACCGGGGGCCATTAATTAGAACCTAGATTTTACCCTGGTCTCGGAACTGGTTAGCAGGCAGGGTAAACGGGAATTTGCGCACACCGTGGGGTATCGTTCCGGAAGTGGATACATGTACGCTTCCGTTACTTACTCCCGGGTGGACAATGAGTGGATGCAAGAAAAACGCTGCAACGGGAATGGACCACCACGATCCATGTCAGCTTACGGCACTTTTCTCCCTGTGGTACAATGTCCAATGTTAGGTGATCGGAAGTGCATACGATCGTGCTCCTCAGCCGAGATCGCCAGTCGTTGCAGTGAGGGCAATCATAATGAAGGAAACGGGTAATCATAGGTCTACTACCTCTTAGAGAATATTGAAAGACGCATTTTTGACCGATTAGAAACATTCGCACAAAGCGTCTCCTTTTGTGAGATCTTCGACATCGAAGATATGAGCATAGTTTACGTACTGTGCACTCGCGCTTAACTGAAGCTTATAACCATATCCATTGTGATCATCGGAGAGCATACTTTGTGATCGCGATTCTCATCGGGGTAGGCAAACGGCCAGTGGCTAATGGTGTTTCACGCAGCATTTTTTTATTCGCTACTGGCTCTGCCCGACTTCCTCAAGACATCCGGCTGATTACTTCATCGCATTCGCTTACTTTTTACCCGCCCCAAGTTTATTGCTCCCGCATGAGTCTCAAAAATAAACATGTGCAACCAAAGTCAACTTTCGCGACGTTGCGTGTTGCTCGGTGGGACAAGCAATTCGACTACCCCGTTGCAAGGAAGAAGTATACGCCAGCTTCGTGTGTCAATACCTGCTTCGAGTACCGGTGTAAGGGGCTGAAGTTTCAGTATATTCTATTGGATGGTTGGCAGTTACCGGTGATGCCGTACGAAATTTCAATCAAGGCCCACCGAAACGGTCCATAGTGGATGATGTGAATAGGTAGGTGATTTGTAACGTGCATGGTTGGTGAACGTTGTAGACGAATTAGAAGATTTGGTGATATACATGGATAATGTAAACTGTAAGGTGGAATGTGTTAGAAAACTATAGTTGCGTTAGCTGAGGTCCTGGTGTCACAACCGACTAGCACTACAAGTCACAATAGTGCAGTTGTCACAACTGTAATTCCACTCATGACCATCTTTCTAAGTGCAATAATTCCGTATTATACTTCGCAATGCCATTACCCGAGAGACATAATGGATAAGCACCGATGAGTCGACATGACAGGACCGGTACAAAATCCTACCCAGATCAAACCCTCGTACGCAGGACTTACTATCTAGCTACGTTTGAATAAAGTCAAAGTGACAAACATAGACCTCTGGACGTTGTAATGCCACTAAAGAAGAAAAAGATAATGGATTAAAGCTTCGTATATTAAACTACTATTACTACTACACATGGCTACATTTAAAGGGTGTTGTGCATTTTTACCTATACGAGTATGGAAATATAGAAAAAAAAACTATACAGCATTATACAAAGGATTATATAAAACTGAATAAAATCGAACGAAACTCTATTAAATCGTCGCTAACCTTGAGTTGAATTTGGAATCTCGTGCATCTGGTTCACACATTGCCAAAAATTGCACACACACGACCCAATGCTACCCCTGTGTGCGTATGAACATTGATAAGCGATGAACGACGCGAATGTTCACAACCACAACGATAACGGTAAACACTTTGGCTTATGCTCGCCATAATCGTTAGCTTCGCTTAAATGCTCCACAGCACAGCAGCTGACGGCACACAGGAACAAGTGTGCAAAAGTGTTTGTGATATTTCCATCCTCGCAACGATCGCTTAAACGACTACGACTGCCGATGACGTCAGCGCAAAAAGGGGAAGAGTGTCATCAGCACGGGATCTCGATCGTTAATTTACGGCGCCAGCGCAAAGTGTTCGATTGTGTCCAAATGGCACCGCATAGTATCGGTTGCAATACAAACCTTTCACACTTGTGCCGTGTAACCCGTCTTACCGCCACACCATCACACTCGGTGGCCTCGCACTATAAGTTGGCGTATCGCGTATACTGTGCGTTCCATCGCGATGGGGTGTGTAGTTTGTGTGAGTACATTTAAATTTTAAATGCCCCAAGCTCGGCTCGATGATAAAAAATTCCGGAAGAGGTCTGCAAAGGCGTGGCAGGATGGGCTGCCACACACGCACACACACACATACAGGAAAACCGCTTCCGTTGCGTTGCTGATAGAACGGGTAATAGCCAGATTCGAAAGGGGATTCAGAACCCGGTTCGGAAAACCGATGCGGTAAACGGTGGTGTGGTAGTGTGAGGGTGGGAATTTGATGCCGGGAGGCAATCATTTGCCGAAAAGTGCGTGGCGTATTGGTAAACGGAAGATGTCTGGTGAAGGTTGTGCCGAAAGCGGTACACTGCTAATCGACAAAACGGGTCAAAATTGAGAAGCACATAAGCAATGGAGCGTCAGCGAAACCAATGTCGCTTACATCCTTTGCTGATGGCGTAGTGTGATCTCGTGATCGCGTATGGTACGCACAAGAAGGCGCCGCCATTGGCACCGAAGTTCAGGGTGGTGAGGTAATCTTTTGGGCCGTTTTTTTACGGTGATCTTGGTGGATCGTTTATAGCAACCATCACAGCACAAGCTTGTGTTTGCTTCGGATGTGCGTCGTATGGAGAGTTGTGTCAAAAGAACGAACGTGCGGTCGTAATAAAAGAGAGGCCGGTTTATTTTCTAAAAGTTTGGCTGTGCCAAAAAAAAAAAGGTTAGGCTTCACCATATCAAGCTGAGGAAAACAGAAATTAGTTCACAATCATATTTAGTCATATGAAAATAAAAACTGAACCTGAACTGAACTCGTTCTAAGAACCGTGCGTAGGTTTTAGCTTTAAAAAATGATAAAGAACTGAACTTGTTCGCTCAAAGAACTTTATTCCGCGTTTTGCCAGGTAACAACAATAAAAACTGAACTTGTTCGCTCAAAGAACCGAATGTCCCATTTTGCATATAAAAATCTAGGTACAAAGAAGTATGCCGCATTTTTCCATATAAAAATGAGAATGAACTGGCAAGAAGAGTACATCCAAACAAGTGGTTAATTACTGCTGCAGCTGTGGGGGCTGTGGGGCGTGAATGAGGCTATTTATACAATTACCATCGATTTTATAGTGGTGTAGTGTAAGATAAAATTTATTTTAATACAAAACACAACCAAACGATCGCGATTCGTTCTTTTTCAAAAGTCGTTTTAGTTCATCAAAAAACGGTAATGCGCGCATCTCTAGACGTATGCCTATAAGATATAAAAAAGGATATTTTATTACGGACACCGTTTTACGGAATATTTGCAATGAGTAGGAATAAATGCAGACAGCTTTAGTGGAAAAGTTTCTAGATCGATACACGAGTAACTCCGGAGAAATATGAATGTATTGTAAGTAACTGTTATATTGCTTTTCAATTTTTAAAAAAGACGAAAAATGTTGATGGTAGATGAAAACATCTGATTGTTTTACGCGTTGTTCTATTCCATTTCCATTGCCCAATAGTTCAACTATACCGGGCACGCTGGAGAATTGGCAACAGTTCAGCAGTTCCGACCAAGTTGAGAAAGGCTTTCCTTGAAATTCTTGGCTCGGACAGCTTCATAAATGTATAAAAATGTCCTTGTCAGTCTTCATTTTCATCGACGCCTTATTGGCCGGCTAGCGAACACCAGCGGGCTAGAGCCTTAGCTAACGCAGAAGCATTTAGTTTTGTTTTTTTCGTGACCTCGTAGATGAACTGTCCCTCCGTGTTCTATCCTTTCAAATTTTGCTCTAAATAGTTCTGTAATTTGCATCTGAGTGTCTGAGTGTGTGGGAGGATTAGCTAACTAACGCATAACGGGGATGACATCAACAGAAGAAACAATGAAGGGTTTTCCATTAGATGGCAGGCAAATTACACAAAAATGCCAAAAACCGTACATTTTTTCAACGCACACGTTGTATTGGATTCCATTTCAATGTTAGTGTTAGTTTTTTATCTTACTACTGTCTAATTGCTCGCGCGATGGGATTTAAACGGGCTTTATATCAAAGCTTAATTCAGCATTTTTATTTATATAATAATCAAGCGTAAATTAAATTTAGTGTGATAATTTACGGAATTTATTTATTCTATTGCCAAGTGATTGTTATCTTCAAGCTAAAAATGTTTGCAACATTGTTGTTGTTTCAGTTATTTGGCCAAAGCATAATTTTAGTTGTTATTAATTATGCAAAACTTTCCCTTGTATCGCTTTTGCACCCGTGCAGTACTGCACCGACTGGACTGTTCAAACGAAATTAATTAGCATTCCATCTATTGCCTTTCGAATGGCGGGGGTCTGTTGTAAACGCTGCACAAATCAACTGTTCTCTTGACTCTCCCTTGCCGAACACTCGCGTTCCGACCCATTCAGGGTGCGATTGATGTGAAGAAATTGGCGCTGAAACCATCGCCATCCCCCCCGGAACGCTGCGCTATCCCCAAAACACGACTAAGTTATAAACTTGCAAAATGAGCATAACAAAACAAAAAAACACCAAACACCGACAACACAACTTGTGGTGGACGGTAACGGATTGAACGAGCGAGATAGAAAGTAGCAACAATAAGAAAAAAAAAGATAAGAATTCGATAACACACACAAAAAATCAATCCCAATCAGAGGAGCACACGCAAGTTGGGAAGAAAAAGAAAAAACACTCATAAAGAATTCGCCCCAAAAAAAAAAAAAAAAACAATCCGTCGTACTGCAGAAATCGTGATGGTGCGGTGGAAAGTGCGCTTGATTTATTGACCGGCGTTTTGGTCGTGTTTCAACTGTGCGGTACGGCAAGTTCGGTAAATTTATTCAAATTTCAAGTTCAATACACAAAATACCGCAGGCCATTCGATTCCAATGCGTGTTAAGCCGTGATGCTGGTCAAGGTAAAAGGGAAGGGAACGAGTTGGAAAAGGGGATGGGGAGAGAACGTTGGCACGGAGGAGGACAACAGCGCGGGCAAGCATAAACCTTTTTTTTTCCTGACGCCCTGCAATCCTTCCACGAACGTCTAAAAACCGTTCCGTACGATGACGCTGTTTCACATCCAACACAGGGACAGCCAGACACACACATATAGATAAAATAACAGGCAAACAATCCGGCACAATGCGAACAAGCAATATGTTGCGAATGTGCAAACGCCAGCAAATGTGGCATTAAATCGCCCATGTTGAAGGTAACGCATGACGAAAGTGCTATGCGAGGGCGCGCACGAGAGGTAGTGTCGGGTTGCGCAGGAAGCATAGAACCGGAATGGCGGGTGAATGGCCACCATCGGATCGACCTACCCGAATGCTCCATTCTGCCAAGAGACCAAAACGCGATCGTCCGTTTCATCGCGGTACTCTTGCGTTCCATTCTTTCTCCTTAGTTCAGTTGATCGAGACACACACACACACACATAAACACGATCGACCGCCCAGAAAGATCGTTCATTTCGCATTGCATCCCACCATCGGGAACGCTGGTGGCGCGGTGGGCCCAAATCCAGGCCACCCGAGCGAAAAGTACAAAAATGAGCCAAAAACCTAATGCTGCCCTAGCGGCGGACACTAAACCGGCGATCAGCATCTCAGCTCCAGCTGCAGGAGAAAAATGGAGGAAGCAGCCAATGGGTGTGGACTGGGTGAAAAAAGAGAAAAAGCCAAACACAAACATTCAGCAGCGGTGGGAGTAAAGAAAACCATACAATCTCAGGGCAGCGCGGACGAAAGGTCCCTAGTTTCCGAATAGGCATAAACAAAAACTTTATGGCGATACCACAATTATACAAATGCAAACAAAACGCAAAACACAACCACACACATCTACTGCTGTAAACGAACGCGCAACCTTAAAAAAAAGGTGGCAACCTATCGTCGCGATCCCGCGGTAGCGGAACGATGCATCAGATGTTGAATTTTGCTCGAACGCACTTCAATCTCTGGAAGAAATGTTGATTGCAACGCGCAACATACCAATCGAAATCTGTGCGCATGTGTGTGTATGTTTGAGTGAAAGAAAGAATGCGGAGGGAGGGAGGGAGGGAGGAAGGGAGGGTGGCTGGAATAAGAGATGGACAAAGACAAAGAAAACAGAGGGGGATATTGGAGCGAAAGCGACCAAAAAGAGATGTCAGCGGGAGGCAAACAAGGCTGGAAGAAGTATGGCGCGAGCGCGCGCGCGCGAGCAAACCCCAAAATGAAAGGAGTGAAAAGTACTGGCTGGTCTTTCCTGGCCAGAAAACCACATTCCTTCGATCAAATTCCCACGCATTCCGCTGGCATAGTCGTTTTCGGTGAGTCTCACTCGACACCCGGAGATCGGGTCTGTCCGCCCCACGGGAACCCCTCCCACACCTCCCCGCTGCCCAACCGCGGCTTAGCGCAAACCATTTTCTCTTGTTCCCTTTTGGTCCTGGTTTCGCTCACGCTTTGTCTCGTTCGCACCACAGCTGAGGTGATCTCTCTGGTTCCAGCCCAACGTCCAGCCCCGGTGCTCGTCATCGGTTTTTGCAGCATCCGTAAAGAACATGCAAGCAAGCGGATGGTGGCATGACACGGTGGGCACTGGAGTCTGGGATTGATGAAGATAAGATGAGAGACCGTAGGACCGTGGACGCCGCACGAACTGAACGAACGCTGGAGCGCCGATCGTTTCGAAGGGCTCTCAGATTCCACGGATCGGCAAATCATGCAGAAGGCAGGTATGCAGAGATGAAAACGTTGGAACAGAAGTAGCTGCGCCGTGGAGCCGACGAGCGTTTTGCGAGGTAGAGTCACATACGGCGGGTGCGGGTAAAACGGGAAAAAGGTACCACCAAAAGATCGCGTGGTGAACGATCTTGCTTCTGGGGGGAAGTAAAAGTATGCAAGTGGAGTACTTCAAACGCAGCAAGCTTGAGAAGATTGATACGTGGTGTAAAAAAGTGTTTCATTACTTGCGGTACGTTTTGCACTTTCCTTAGACGTTTACTTCATGTAACATCCATTACTTTGGTTACATTTTCGAAACACGCCAGAAAAACTGCAAATTTCCTTATGGTAATGTGATGTTTTTTACTATAATTTATTATAAAATTACTATCCATCTATAGTCGCTTGATAATACCAGGGATGTGATCCCCAACCAGATGCGAATGCAAATAGTTCCGTAGAGCCAGACTAAGCAGCTGTTGCTGGACATCCAAGCTATTGGAGATTGTACAACATGTTTTAAAGTTCGGATTAGACAACCATGTAGAAAGCATCAGTCTTAGCATCTGTATACCACGATCGTATATCAACAATCAAAACCTCATATCTATAAAATCTCTCATCTGAATTATCTCAAAATAATTCTGATATAATTGCAGATACTTCATTAGTAGACAGATCTTGATAATCTGCTATGTATCTCAAAGATTTATCTGCAGAGTTACGCAGGAAGCAAACTTATCTGCTAGCGGATGCTTACCAAAGGATTGAGCAGGTGGCAGAAAACCTCGGGTTGGAGATTAACGAGGCAAAACCCAAGTTGATGGTGGCACCACCAGCGGCCCTGCTAACACATCCTAACTTACGCAGGAGTGACGTACAAATATGTCTTTCGAAGTCGTCCAAAATTGTACCTATCTTGGGTCAAAAGTCAGCACCGACAATGCCAATCGTTCATACTACAGTCTGAGGAAACTTCTCCACTCAAAACACCTGTCGCGAAGAACAAAGCTGGGACTATATAGAACTTATATAGTTCCAGTACTCACATACGCCTCTCAGACATAGACTTTGTCCAAAACTGACGAAACGCTCTTAACCGCGATCGAGAGGAAGATGCTCAGAAGGATCTTTGGTCGCGTATGTGTGGGAGACAGACGAAGGCGCTCGACCGTGAACGGTTTAGAGGACTCCAGCAGCAGGCCAAAACCGCGAAGCGGTTGTAGCGCCGTATAAGTAAGTAAGTATGTGTGGGAGGACAATGGAGGAGTGGCTACAATGACGAGCTCTATGAGCTGGCCGACGAACTTACTGTCGTACAGCGAATTAGACTAGCCAGGCTCCGGAGGGCTGTTCACGTCATAGGAATGACACCGGACGACCCAACCCGCGAAGTCCTTTTAGATCTTCCACATGGACAGAGGAGGCGTGATAGACGCAAATAGAGATGGAGTGATGGCGTTGATGCGTCCGCCAGAAAGGCGGGGATAATGGATTGGCATACGAAGGCGCTCGACCGTGAGCGATTTAGAAGACTCCTGCAGTAGGCCAAGACCGCGAAGCGGTATAGCGCCGGATAAGTAAGTAAGTTTTATGTGCTATATCGATAAAGTATCCAACGACTAAAGTCGAGTCCTACACGACAGTCTCCAAGAACTTATAAAGAACAATTAACAGAATAACAAGCAGATACCTATACCAGCACATTAGTGATAGGAAAAGGTCCGAAAAAAAGGAGTGATTCGAAGTCGTACACTCCTCAAAAGGAACGGAACCGCTCCAACAAGTAATTAAGTAGTAAAAAAACCTGGTTCTTTAAACCTTTTTTTTATCAATGGTAATACTCCATCGAGAGAAGGGAGGGGGGCAGCAATTTTTGCTAAACCTAATTTAACAAATATCCCACAATTATACATTGCTTCTATGATAAATATACATACTCATGTATTACGGAACGGAACTATTTTCCTTGTTCTTTGTTCTTATTTTTAGGCAGATAATTCTAGCGGGCAACTTTTCGGGATGGTACCACTCAAGATAGTCGATAGCTTTTGATTTCGACAATCAAAAATGGGAGAGGGTGCTTTAGACAAAGAAAGAAACTTTCACTACAAAATCTGGCAAAAGATTTTTGGTTAAACGATTTTTGTAGCCCCCTCCGGTTTGAAGCTACCCTTTCCACAATTTTGACTTGACAGTACATACTGAGTGTGACCATGGAAGTTTGCAAATTAAAAATACATTTTTTTAAATTTTTATTTCTGTTGCAATGGAAGTGTTAAACGATGATTTAAGGGAAGTTTAGTGAAAGAAAAGATATAATTTAACAAATGTATTATATTGTTAATTAAGGGCTTCATTACTATAAACTATAAAAATCTTTTGCCCAAAATCTTTTCATTTGCACGTTTCTCACTCCTTGGTGAACCTGACAGAGAGACTCCATCTTCTCATTGGAATTTATAAACCACTGGAGAAATGTTCCCACGTACGATTTTCGAACTATACTTCCAAGGAGCGATTTTTGGACCGTCGTTCGAAGGAGCGATATTTGGAACGGTTTCGGATTGGACCTAAAGAGCGAAAATTTTTTAACCTGATGTTGTTCACTTCAGTTAAGGAGCGGAATTGTTCCACCAGGTTCGTTCCTTATTTCGAACTTGTTGCATGCTTTGGTCTTACTAGGTTTTGTTTACATTCTCTGAGATTATTTGTCATTCAAATGCCATTGACAGCTGATGAATGCGTGTAGAATAAAACGTGTTTAGAATATACTCCAGCGATATTAGGATATTCGTAACGATATTTTAAGCTGAATCGATTGTGAATCGGTTTTTTTTTAACCCGTGGCTCAAACAGACCGTTTAGCGCCGGACGCTCCGTTTTGTTTCTCGCGCGCTTGTGTTGCTTTTCTATTGTTTTCCTTATTACACCTCTACCCTAAGCCAAACCGCTCGCACAACTCTCTACCTTTATCTCTTTCTCCTTTTTTTTTTGGTGTTTGTTATTTGTCACTAACGGTTTGGGGCCGCGGAGTTCGGCCGCATTCCAGCGCCTCTATCGTGCCGACGAATCGTGGCATAGGAATATGGAAACGATGCCTCGTTGGGCACTTTCATTCAACAAAACGCCCGGTGTGGCCTTGCCTAGTTCGCGGCAAAAGAATGCCAAGTCCCGTTAGAAAGTCTTTCGAGCCCGAATGGCCACGGTCAATGTGCTCGGTTACCGCTTCGTACGCCTCGTCATCTTCAAGCATCACGAGCGGTTTCAGCTTTTCGACAGCGCAGCAGAAATGTTTCCTACCACCCAGCACTGCACGCGTGGAAGTCGCGTTAGTTTTGTTGGGATAGAGTCGACAATGTGCACATCGTGTTTGTTTTATCTATACCTACTGTCGATAGTTTGTATGTTTGCTGTTATTAAAATCAGGCTCCTAATCAACTCTCACGCACAATCTCTTCCAATATAAATACTTTAAAGTGAAACGCTATTTGTGAAGGATATTTGTAAAATATCAGTATATTTTCTTAAATAAATGTTCACAAGCAAGTCCGAATAGCACCTTAGCAGACTCGAACGTACACACCTTTTCGCGGATTGAATTTGTTTTGTGGAAATTATGGCCAGCTATGTCCCGCAGTTCAATAAGTTTAGAAATAAGTTACGGAAGTCTATTTATGGATGCTTCTTGCACCAACAATAAGTATCAATAATGTGTGCTGAGGTGAAGCAAAACCTGTCGGAAATCGGGAGTCGTCATGGACTGGAAGCTGCAGACAGGGACCGAGTATCCTGGAGAATAATTGTTGACCGGGCCATGTCACGACGACGTGCTCCATCGTGAGCAGGCCAATGAGAGAGAGAGAGGGAGAGAGAGGGAGAGAGAGAGAGAGAGAGAGAGAGAGTGGGAGAGAGAGAGAGGGAGAGGGAGAAAGAGAGAGAGAGAGAGAGAGAGAGAGAGAGAATGTCTGAATGTTGTCCTGTAGACAAATATGTGCCCAACACCGATATAACATATTTTCTTTTAGGACTTACATTTTTTCGGCTAATACCAGTAGCGGTTGTTTTAGGATTATTATACATAGTTTTAGGTATTTGCTGCGTTGTTGTCACAAGTAATATAAAATATTTCACGAAATCAAAAGCGTCCAAAGGTATTCGAATTGCCCAAGTAAATGATCTTTTTCGATTGGCAAAGGCATTTTTTTGCTGATAGTTACTGAAGATGGGGTGATGGTTTCGGCCCCTGTCTTCACACGAATCGACCGAACCAAAATCCCATCCGGACCAATCTCCCGTACGCAGGACTGATTATCCAGCTACGTGTAAACATAGTCAAAGAAAGCCAAAAAATCGCAGGCCTTAGACCTCTTGAGGTTGTTTTACGGATTAAGAAGAAGTTACCGAAGGTATCTACAATATATTGCCTATGTCCATCTTAGATAATCTCTCTCATTACTCTGTTTGACCTGCTACTATCTCCTACATGTGTCCTCCTCGTCTTATAGTAATAAGACGTCCTCTATTTCAAAGGAATATGACTATTTTTCTGCACGCACACAACAATTTGGAAGTATCAGAAAGCGTGTCTGACTACATACAGTGCGCCGAAATGCGACGCTGAAAAATGCACCGTCTAACGATTTAAAAACACGTCCCCCGGTCGAGAATCAAGTGACGAAGGTACAAAGGCGTAAGATAAAATAATGTTCAACAATGCGATCGTACAAGCGCAACAAACGAACGAACGACAATGTTGGCTACCAAAGGTACGCCAGAAGGCTCGGCCAATAATAATAGTAATGACAATGACAATCCGCCGAGCTGGCAAGTTTACCTCCGAAAGCGTCCGAAAAACCGCGGCCCAAACCGACGGCTTGGAATGTTGGGTTGTGCTGCTGCATACAAATGCGAACCGATGCGCCGCCGTGCTGTGTGTTGGATCCGCACTAACACCTAGGCCCTTGCATAAGCGGCCCAAAATCGGACCAGTGTGTGCGTAAGGAAGCCTTCTCCGGTTTCAGCAAATCATTGCAACATTCCACCGGTGGAAGATGTTTCTAAAGCTCGAACCACTACCCCAATCCTGCTGTGGTACCACGAAATGCAGATCCTGCTCTTCGTGTGCCTCGTTCCGGGGGGGGTGTTTCTCTTTCTAACAAACTTCTTGCGCAGGTTTGGCCGGTGCGGTGCGGTGAACGAATTCGCCCCGGACGACCGTTCCCGGAATGGTCACACGTCTTCGGGCTTGCGGAGCATCCCGGTGGGGAAGAAACAGTGCCATGGAATGCGAGATTGTGTGCCGCAAGACTCATCCACTTGGATCGTTTTGTGAAGCTTTCTAAGCTGCGCTCAAAACACTCCCTGCGTTAGTGGGCAGTGGGCGCGACTTCAGACTCGAGCATCAAATAGCAACGCGCGCCCTCCGCGGAATGTGCGCAAAGCAGATGCCACCGGCTTTTGAAGGGCTCGTTGGTAGTCTCGAGTCGTGAGTTTTGGACGAGCCGATTCCAAGTGAAGCGACCATCGCCGGAGGTTTTTGACCTTGAAAACATTCCGTTCGGTTGAACGGATATGTAGCAGACAGAACGGTCGTTGCTTGTTGTGCAGCTGCCCTGCTTTTTGACGGCGTTCAGATCCGGCGGGTACGGCCGTACAATAACCTTACGCCATTTCGCGACATTTTATCCTGCCTGCCTTGCAACGGCTGTGCAATTGGCTATTTAAATCGCGTAAGACAGGCCACCGAGGATCCTCGAATCCTAATTTGGCAACACACAGGGAAACCCCGAGGGCTCTGACAGCGCCAAGCTTCCCATTAAAAAGTGATTGCGAATGGCAAACCCGAGGGTTTTCGGCTGTTGCCTTCGTTCTGTTCGTCTGCACCACATATCCAACGAAAAGTGCGCGTCCCTACTTTTCGGGTGCAAAAGAATGCCTGCTAATTAGCAGAAGGGGGACAAAAACGAGATTCGCCAATGTCCGGCGAACTGCAAACGCAACTGTCAAAGCCTGTTCTCGAAGAATTATGGGAAATCTGTGCGCTTGTTGTTACCGACGAAGGTATACGGCTCATCCTGCTGGAAGCGTCTAGCGGAAGGAAGCGGAAGGAAGAGAACCGTGCCGACGAACCATGGCCTTTTGGTGCCCACCCAAAAGGAAGGCCTTCGGTTGCGGCAGCCTCTTTCTAACGGCATTTTATTTGATTTCGTTTGTTGTTTTTTTTTTTGTTCTTTACTTTTGCGCAACTCGATGAAACTTGTGCCCATATTTTGCTACACACCGTTCCATGCCGAGGCGATTAAGCGCGTAGGCAATCGGAGATCTCCGTTTTTTTTTTTGGTCATTCATGGGCTGTGTTTTTATGTTGTTTTGTGCTTTTGCTTACACCAGAACCTTTAAGGCCCGGATCAGTCCCGATCACGCACACCTACCGCGAAGTAACACTGAAACCCAGCGGATTCTCTCAGCCTTCTTCAGGGTTTATCGGACCGCCGAATATGCGCTGGAAACCTTACACCTAACTCAATCGGTAATTAATTAGGCAGAAAATTGCCTCCCGTCGTGCAGATAATCGGGCCCAATCGGCACTGCGCCCATCGGTACGGCAACATGGGAAGCCAGTCGCGTCGATGCCAGTTTGTTTGTCGGAATTGAACCGATCGGGTTTCTCCTCTGCCCGATCGCATACCATAACCCATCTTCAAAGAACCGGTGCTTTCATTCAGAAACGGTTGTATAAAAATTTATGACCCCTTTTTTGCCCCCTTATAGCCGTGCGTCTAGGTCGAATGGGTGGGAAACTATGCGCGATTGCCATTCCCGATCGCCGAACAAGTGCCGTCGGTGTGTCCGTGTGCCCGCAAGGAATGGGCAAGTTATCGGCCGAAGCCGACACACACTCGGCCAAACGTGGAATTGGCAGACCGTGGACCAAAGGTGCACCCGAGTGATCTACATTTCCCCCCCCCGTGCATAACGACCAAAAATGGAGAACAGGATGTGGATAGAGAAAGTTCCCCCTGCGTTTCGTGGCGGACATTTCCACGTGCAGGCAACGGTTGGAAAATTATCATAGGTATGCTAATACTTTCACGCGCCAGTACTCCCGGACTGTCCTGCACATTTCTAGGTCGTGTGTTTCGATGATGCTACAATGTCCACGGGTGGAGCTATCGCAACACGACACCCTTCTGCCCGCACAGTCCACCCTGGAATGTGTCGCGGGAATTGCGAGAGCTTCTGCCCAGCACGGGAACAGTTGAAGTGCGGGGATGCTACGAACAGCGACATGCGTTATGTAACAATCCGCCCGATAAGATAACATTCCACTAGGTGGTGCTGCGACGACTGCTCACTGCTGGAATGTACCGAGGCGAGCTGTTTGCAGTTGCGTTCACATGACTTGCTAGTGGTCGGAATGCTTGGTCATTGCTTGGCATTGGATCACGGGCAGTGAAGGACATGATTTCGTTGCACATCATCTACTCAAAGACAAACCGTATAAAGTGTGTGTGTGTGTGTTTTGCTCTTCGCTTCAGTACAATTAATTTACAGTGCTTCTACACTGCGCTTATCGACCGGGGAGGTTCGGAGACCACAATTAGACCCCGGAGTAGAAATCATTCACACAGCGGTAAAAGAAAACTAAACCCCGGTTTACCCATCACGCGTCACGCGACGGTGAAAGGTTTTCGCGAACTCTTGCGAAGCAGGACAGCTGATCGAGTAGATCGAGCAACATCCGTGAACATTTCTCAGCCAAACTCATTCATGGTTCCCCCCGGGTACCGAGCGCACATCATCTCGGATTTGTTTCGCGGCGGATGTTTAACTTGCGCACGAACACATACACGCAAACGGGCAGGCCTGCTTTGCCCGCCTGCCTGTCTGCCTGCCTGCCCGGCAGTTGACCTCAAACGAGAACTGGAAACAGCATTCCTTTAAACGGTGATGAGGAGACCGTGACTGGAATGCCCTCACCCTTCAGACGACTACCAGTGGCGTGTCAAATAGCTTGCCAGTGGAAGGATCGCCGTGAACACGGTAGGGAATTTGGATGTAAAATATGAATTACAAATGACCTCAATGCAAGATCACAGTTAGGAACCAATACCACTGATAACCAAACATCCCTTTTTTCAACGACCCCATCGACATGTAGCTGAGGATTGGTCTTCATCTACGAGCGTTCAACGTTATGGCGAGACCAACATAAAATTACTTTTGCCAACATAACATTAAACAGAACATTAATCAATGATGTTGCACATCGTTCTGCCATGATCTCACCCTTTTCAATATACACGATGGTACAGTTTCAGTTTGCCGAAGATTTTATGCTTTTTGGATGCAGATTATCAACGGGCCAATTGCAATAAAACAATACATACTATCCACGTAGTTTGCCGTTTCACACTAACCAGATTCCGTGTTATCAAAACGACTTACAAAACTAAGTAAAAATTGCGTAATTTCAGTTAAACGAAATAAAAACCTATGCTATTACATATTTGTATGCAACTGTGTTGAACGATCTCAGCACGGAGAATGCCCAACCAAGGCGCGCGCACACACTCTCACTGAGCCGTGCGCGCGTGTGTCACGCGAGAGAGTGAGAGAGAGCGAGAGCGAATTAATTGTGGAGAGCCAACTACGGTGGGAGAACAGCACAGCTGAACCAACACACAAGCTCTACCGGGTGTGTGCGGGGCAAAAACGGGGAAAAACACGCGCGCGTCGAGCTCGCAGGCGAGCAGTTCCGAAGAAACGCCGAAGACACACAAAACATTCTCAAAAAGACAGGTATCGAGTGCAGTCACAGTTCCGTGCAGCTCTTCATCGTTGGGCGGTTGGCATTGCCTCCACGGCAGCAAATGCCTTACCGACCGGCCATCGGGGCCATCTCGCTAACGCATAATCGAGTATGTCAAAATCCGCTGATTGAAATCGATGGTGCCCTTTGGAACGGTGTGGTGCAAAGTGCTGTAATTAGTTCCGTTACTGGTGCGCGCTTCTCTTCTTTTGTGCCGCCATGGTGGTATGATACGCAGTTTTAGTATTGCAATGGTATGGTGTGACGGGAATGGTGACGAATTTACAAAAACCAACCAAATGGCGTGGTGAAGAATGTGTGTAACTGGTATGTTAAAGTTGGACTTTGGACTCCCATGAGCTGCCTGATACGCAGAGTATTAGTGTGTTTTCAAACAGTGTCCCGAGTGCGTCGGAATGCCTGCCAATCTGCGAACCGTTCGCGCCTCGTCTTCAGGCAGTAGTTGGTCTAGAAATTTCGGTGAGCGCGCTACAGTAGGCTGCAAATTTCCTACCAAACTAGTCCTATCCCTAATTTTGTTTTTTAGCCAAAGAAAAGAATTCGTGTTTACAAGCTAAACAATTCGATCAACTTTACCTGGAATACTAGACATATTTGGAGATTTTCACTTCGCAAAAGTGTTTTAGTTAGTTGCTTGTCGTATGCAGGACCACACTGCTCCAAAGAAAATGGTGAAACTTCTTCGCTGCTGAGCGCACACACACACGGTTGGATACGTCATGAGTTAGTGGTGTGGGGTAAAATGGGCCGCCATAAGCTACTTGGTGATTCGTTCGATTTTCCTCTCTGCACTTTTCGACGAACTGGCCGAATCTAATTGAAGTTAATTGAAAGCTTGACTCTTGGATTGAACGCGGTCTCGCGTCATCTCCCGTACAGGGGCGACATTCTGGACAGCAGCAGCAGCAGATGGAACGAAATGGGAGAGGTGGTGTGGTACACGCGCGTCACCAGCATTGTTCGTGTGCATACCACAAAACGACCGTATTTTTCGGCAGAGACACATGTGTGGTTGCTGTGCCGACACCACTACCAAAGGTTCGATACACCAGTTTCGTGCGTACGTAAACTTCCTCCTAGCGAGTAGAATGCGTACAGCTGGTTATAGATTCCCGCACTCATCTCCATCTTGTGCCCGTATCTATTAGCACGAGGTTAGGAAGGTTTCTTTCGAGTTCCTCCACTGTAGCTGACTGTAGTGTCGCAAGCTTATGGCGCTGCTGAGCGCGGAACAAAAACTTGTCCCAATGCGAAAACGCGACAGGGTAGTCTACGATACACCGTGTGTACTGCGCAGTGTTTGCTAGCTGAAGCAGCTGCGCAGAAGGCGTTGAATGTACGGTTGCTGCGATCTATAGAATTTGCCTGGCGGAGTTGTGAGAATCGCTTAGAGGGAAATGTTTGAGTGCGCATCGTGCAAACAAACGTGGTGCTAATATAGCGTGCAAAGCAAAGGGCACTTCCGGGGAATGAAAATTGGTGACCGTGAGTTTTTGGTTCGGGAACATCTATCAATTTTTCAACGATGTACAGTCGGTTAACATCGCGCAGGGAACGTTTCGTTCATGCTAGTTGTTAGTATGGATTATCAATAGTGAATCCATTTGATGAGTTTGGCTTACAATTCTTTGTTGTTACTGGAATTAGAGTCATATCTAAATTCACAATACAATTAGAACTATTTAACACTAACCCAAAATATTTGCTGAAAGTTTGAACCTTTGCTGAAAAATAATAAATCTCTATTCTTTTTCATTCGCTTTTCAGTTGTGTAAATCGCACGATTTTTAATCCAGGGCGAGGTGGCGACGAAAAATGACAATGTTGGTACCGCATATCGAACCAAAAAAAACACCATCAGTGCGCATTTTTTAAAGGAAACCCCACCGACGCCGCGCACTGTACGTGACAGCCAACTGGCGCTAGGTCGTCCTGGGCTATGCTACTGGCAATAACAATCGTGCTCGTTGTGAAACGGCAGCCGCCATTATCAACACACCGCATCCTCCATACTTGTATTCTAATGATGCCATCGGGATCATCAATTCTCTCGCTTACTGATGGGAGCGCAACAACAACAGCCACGCCAACACCACCCTAGCAAAAGAGAAGAAAACTCGAATAGCGCCCTATATCCGGCACGAGGTAGCATTTAATATGAAGAAACGCCCGATGGATTTAAATGAGATTCATCCCACTTCTTGGAGCCGATGATGTAAGTATCGCAAACATATTTAAGTACGCGATAGTTTTAAGTAGAGGCAACAAACTAAGAGAGAGAGAAAGAGAGTTGTTTGGGATGGGGACGATCGTACTAAATCAATTGCGGATGAATGCTCAAGGATTTAATTACCTGTTTCGAAATACTGAAATTCGTAATCCGTCGTCTACTATACAATTATGATTGGAGCAAATAATGAATTATAAATACTCGTGAGTTTGAAACACAACCAGTGTAGAATTCGTTCACGGGGCATATTTGTAAAAGTACAAGCTTTAGCGCTTCTGGAGGTTGTATACCATGGCGGGCTCTATCGTTTACCTACCTGTGTCTTCCATGGCCTTACCCTTTGCTCTGGCATTGCAGTATCGCTGCCAAATTACTACCAATTCGAGCTTTGATAAGAGATGTGCATATGAGCTTGTTATTTTTAGAGCTGGTTGTAGTTACGCGGCGGCTAGCAACAGGCATCTACACATCATTAGATAAGCACTCTCAATGCTACGAAGGAACTTAGGTCACCGGACCGACAGAGAAGGCGTAGTCTGATTGAGGAATGGTAGTAGACGTTGTGTTGCGTATGATGTATCATGTGTATCTGTGAGTGTATCTTTGTCTTGAGTGCGACACCCTCGTTAGATCGCCTTCTCCAAGGGTGTGTTGTTTAGTACTGCACGAAAAAAAGTATAGTGTCCGGTTGTCGATGAGATGACGATCCATTCGTGTTGGATGATGTAGGCGAGCGCGAGATGCCGGAAGATGGATGTGCAAATAAAGTAAAGCTGTGTCGGTGTGGATGGAGCAGAATTTATGGCGTACCAGTAACGCAGGAGCGTGAGCCAGCTATTTTCAAGTCCTGTGTGAGTAGCTTAGCCGTTGTGTAGAGTAGGTAGTATAGAGAGTGGGTAGAATGTTATTGTGGTGTGATGATTTCACGGGGCACCTTCGCGCAACTCACAAAGTCAGAGGCATATAACATGAGGTAATGGCGCCAGACGTGAAGCTCGGGGGCGACTCTTTCTAATCGGGACTGTTCGTATCTCGCGATGACCTTCCTCCTTACTACACCACGCGCATCACATTACCATTCGGGTCAGACGGAAGGGCAGTTACGAGTAAGCAAATTATATCGTTTATATCCCCGAAACCATGCCAGTAGGAGGATAAGAGAATGCGCACTTTGTGGGTGTACAATTTATCTGTCTTAGGCTGAGTTTGGAAGTTATGATTGCTTGAATTCGATCCAGAATATTTCGGAAATTGTTTTTCAAGTCCGATGCATGCACTTTGGGTTACGGAAAGTAGCTCAGAAAAGGCACATAAATGAAGGATATGAGAACTCCTCCACTTCATTGTTTGCAAAGAATATTTCAATTTTCAACGCTACACATACACACAACGCAGAACGGTATGAAGAACAATCTCTAAAGCGGTGAAAGATGAAAAAACCCATATATATATATATATATATATATATATATATATATATATACCCTGAGATACAACGATCTTTTGCGATCCCACAGCCAGCCACAACACTATCGTCGGTGTGTGAACCGTGCATTTAAACCCGGCAGTGAGAACACAAGGGCAGACAAAGTGAAACGGCTAATGTTTCGGTGAGAAACGACACTTCAGGCATAACTCTGGAGGACGGTTCCAACTCGCACTGCTGGTGCGTGAATCTTCCCTCGCTCGCTAGGGATTATGGTCACGTCTGTCCTGCTGAATCGTCCCATCCGTGTCCTACCGGGAAGGATGAAGGTGGCACTGAAGGTATTGTAAAGACAGCGGCATCGACGGCATTGCACAAAAGACGCGATAGTAAAGTATGCGCAAGAGAGAAGAGAGAGGACGTACTATGCTGACGTTGAACGGTCGAGTGCGGTCTGGTTTGGTTTGGCAGCTCGTTTAAAACCACCAAACGTTTACCACGCGATGTTCGGGGAGTTCTCACGAGAAAATGTACAATTTTCTGGGAAAGAACCGATTTCAAAATGAATCCGCTATCTCGCACAAACGAGGGGGGTCGGAACACTCCGGTATTTTACGTCGTTTGGTTACTTGACGCGTTTCAGTCTTTTTCTTTCAATCTCTCTCTCTCTATGTCTGGGCATAAGTGTTTGTTTCCAAATCCCGCCTCATCACAGCCAAAATGTTAGTCAGATTATATGGAGATCGTTATAAAAAAGATTTTTTCTTCGTTACTTGTTAATCCCACACAAGCCACTAGATTGCATTGGATGATTGTTTACTCCAGATGTCGCACAGTGCCATTTTAAAAACATTTTATTGCTGTTGTAAAGAAGGATCTACGATGGTAGGGCTCATAGAGGTGCTTTAAACTATAAGTCAAAATTTGGCCATGTTGGTCGATGCAATTGGTATTGTCGATTATTTGCCTTAGTCGAATATCTCCATCCATAAGCAAGTGAGACCACATTTTCAGCTATGGATTAGTTCAATCTATCGCTAGTTAAACATAAAGCACAGTAGATAAACAACGAGATGAATGATGAAATCAAATTGAAAGAAGAAAATATTACCAGCAATTACTATAATTTACATCAGAAAGTACACTTAACTTTAACACTTAACCCACCCCAAAGACATGGACTGCCTATCCGGTTACGTGTAATGTTGTGTTGTTGTTATGTTGTAATGAAAAAAAAACATTTAATTGCATACATAAGCTTGGTTTTTTATGTTGTTAAACCCTGTGCACTGGTTAGGAACAAAATTGATTATATAAATTTAGCACTATGGCTAATAAGTACCACAAATACCCTTACTTTACTAAAAAAACATTTAATTGCATACATAAGCTTGGTTTTTTATGTTGTTAAACCCTGTGCACGGGTTAGGAACAAAATTGATTATATAAGTTTAGCACTATGGCTAATAAGTACCACAAATACCCTTACTTTACTATTAGAAGTTTCCTTCTAGATTTATGTATCAGAGGAAATTAAGTTGTAGGCAGAATTTCCCTGCAAAAAGGAAGGGCAAAGGAGAGGAAGCAACGAAGCAGCATTCCTTGTGCTTGTCGGAGAATGTTGTCGGGTTAAAAATTCTGGAAAGGACACACAGTTGCTTTAAAAAACCAGAAACTCCAAAGGCACGGGGACGTACATAAAAAAAAACATACACTTACACACGCAGATCCCACGGTTAGCACGCTTTTTTCTGCAGCGCGAATGTTCGAATGTATGTATGGAGGGTATTATTGCGAAGAAGTGGAGGATGTATGATAAGGAAAGAAATTGAATCGATGGTAGAATGCGCGTTTCGAAAAGTCGATGAACGGCCAACTCAACAAGAAACACCGATGCCCAAAAAGTCATATGCTAACATATTTGCTGTCGTTTATGCTTTGCTCCTTTGCTTTTCGATTCGCGATGTTCTTTGCCACTGGAAACCGGCTATATCTTTGGTTTCCTTCCTCTACCGGTTCGTTATAGCTAGCTTCTTCGCAGCTTCGTGTCATTAAAACGTGGTGTTATTTCCAAGTCTGGAATGCGTTGTATTTTCAGTTTGTACCTCCTCTTACTGGATTCCTTGTTTCTCACTTTTCGTAGATCTTCTTCGGAATGTTTCTTCACGCGGCATGATCGTTCGATCGTTCTTTGAGGTAAGGCCACATGGAAGGTGTGCGTGTGCTGCGAGAGGCCTGTGGTTGGTGTTAAAGGAAATTTATGAATGAACTCAATCCGAACCAAACCAGTCGCGGTTCAACGAACTTTTCGGGCTTCAGACCATGGGCCTGGACGCGATTACGTTACCCATCTTTGAGCGATGAGTTAGTCTAAGACAACAATTTTCATTAAGGATAGAGAAAAAGAATTTGGTGGTTTATGTGCACCTAATACTTCTGATATAGCTGACTTAACTGAGTTATTAATTGTACTGATTCTATTTGAGTTTTCAATTAGTCGGTTAGTTTGCTAATCAACTACATGTGTTTATCAAAATAGTTTGGTTTTGGATTGATAGAACAAATTGTAATTATTCTTCTCTATAGAACGGTTAGGCCGTATCGACTTATATCATCCGGAAAGTCAGTCAGTGCTGCGGTGGAACGGTATTTTGTCTTGGTCCTGTCGTGTGGGACCAACGTCGCTACCAAATACACCACCGCACCAATTTGTAAGTTGCTATGTCAAAAAATTGTGGCAAAAGTCAACAAGGGTAATCTGTAAAAAGAGTGATATCATCGTGAAGATTCCCTGTAATATTGAGACATTTCTCTCTTGCATTAATTTAACTGTGCAACGATTCCCCTGCACCGAGTGTGATGAATTAGTTCGTAAAAATGATTACAATATATCGACCCCCGGCAGCAGCATGAAACGTACTTTATGACGTTCCACAAGAAATACTCAGGTGTGTTTCTGTCCCGAAGGTTGAAGTAAGGGGTGCGCCCTTACTGCGTGATACATTCAGTCGGCTGGCTCCAATTAGAAATGCAATCCCAACGTTACAATACCATTCACACTACAACACTTCGCCCGTCCCTGCTTTCTAGCATGCAGCCGATGGGATGGAACGAATGGAATGCTGCGTGATTGTTGCAGTTAATAAAGTTATTAATGGATTGCACCATCGTCCATCGCCTGTTGTCGCCTGTCATTAGTTATAACGTGGTTCAAACACTGTACTGATTCTTCTCTATCTCGAATCATCTCGACCTAGTTTAAGGCCTGTGATGCTTCAACGGCATAAACAGACTCCTCTCAGTAGGACGACAGGCGGCAGATAGTGTTCCGATTTTCCCCTTTCATGCCCATGTCTGCCCTAGAGAGACACTGCGCGTGGAGCAGTTTGCGCAAGTCGCAAACGTGCGTTATAGTGTTGTTTGCTCACTTGGCGCATGCGCTGTGTGTGTGGACTACATACTATGTATTTACGCTTACTCAAGGGTTTGCGATATGGGTTAGAATGCGTAAGAGCATAGAGTGGGGCACACTTCCGGTAAATGGTGGCGATATTATCTGTGCTGCAGACCAGGCGCTCTGAAGCGGTTAACGGGTTTGTTCCGTTTGTTTCGGCAAAACACATTGAGTGACGATATGTATCTACACTTATGGTAGTTTAATTTCGTACCCTGTGCGCTGTTCTTATTGAGGATTGGTATTGCGATGGTGGTTAGAAAATATGGAGTAAAATTTTTGTTTGGCTTGAAAGGAAAACGAGAGAGGTTGACTTTATCTGTTGGCGTAATAAAACTAATATAATCATAGTAAAGTAAATTCTTTGCAGGATATTTTTGTTTTGAGTGGTATGTGTTATAAAATACTTACGTGGGTATGTAAACTAGCTCGCGTAGAATTGATGTGCTTTGCGATATTAAGCATCTTCATCTATTCACCAGCAACTTGAATGGTTAAACCAAACGCGTGAACAAGCTTTTGGCCAATGCATCATCATCGCAAATGTGAAAAGAAAGTAAGAACCAAGTGATTAAGAGTTGTTTTTTTTTAAAGTGATCGTTTTTTTTCTTTCGGCATTTGTTTGCAGAGAAGAGAAAGCAACGGAATTGGAAAAATGCCGAATTTCAACAAAGGAAAAGAGATCCCCCAAGCGGAAAAAACTAGTTTGGCAAGTCGGCTTAGCTGTCTTATCCTTTTCACGTGCTGTTTTGTGTGTTAAGTCTGACCTTTAGCGCACAGTTATAAAATAGAGTTGCTTTACGCAATATGTGTTAATGTGGCATGTTGAGCAAAGCAAACTGGCAAGAAAATAAATTAACGGGATAGCCGCGCATAGTATGATTAGATTCTCATGCAATTTTTCGTGCACGAATAGGTGAACGGACTGGAAGTGTAAGTACCACCGAAACCGAACTTAGAAGGTGAAAAATCGCGAACGAACTAATGGTATAGTCAGGTGTGTAGGGTGTAATGGTGTAGCGTGTGTTAGTTACCTTAAAAAATTGGAAAAGGAAAGTTAGCACAAAAGCTAACACGTCTTGGAGCACACGTGTCAAACATAAGGTCACTCGAGGTCTTCCAATTCGGCCCGCGAAGGAGTTTTGAGCACTTTGACTCTCTCTTCTTGGCGTAACGACCTTCTAGGTCATGCCTGCCATTACTGGTTTACTAGACTTGGGATTGGTTCGGATGGGATTTTTAACCGGTGCTGTCGTGTAGAGACCGGCGCCGTTACCAAGACACCACCGGCCGTCACCAGAACTTTAATTATTGTTTCAATGAAATCAGAATTGCAATTGACTAATCTTCTAATCTGTTTATTGATGTTAATGATTGCATCTTCATATAGATTTGTGTTGGACCTACAGACTTAAAAATCGGTTAGATTAAATGTTTCAATGAACTGTATCTTGTAGTAAAAATGGAGCTTTTTTTAGAAATTTTAGCCGAACCGAAGAGACAACTGAGTTGTATGTTACCCACTGTTGGTCCACTGTTAAAGGGCAGCCGAGTACATCAACATAGTGATCATGATGCGTCGTCTGTCACAGAAAAGGACTGCTACCAAAACTCATCTTTAGTATCTCGAATGTTACCAAAACGGTTTGTTGTCGTTTTCCTGCTTGTCCGTCCTACCTATTTATTGATGGCGTTATATATTTGTAAGTGAAAGAAATCCCCACCTGGAGCGTGAGGATGCATTCATTTTATAAATACGGAAAAACGAAAAAAAAATTGATTCTAATAAGTCATATTAAACCAGTAGTTAAACATTCATCCTAGTGCCACGGGGAATAGGTCATGATTGTTCATTTGATCACTTGAACTGCAAGCAACCTTCCAGTTCATTCCGAGGGCACGATATCTTCGTAAATGTGATTTTGTGAGGCTAGGTAGGTAGTTGTTGTACGTACTCATTGTATCCGCAGGCGTTTGCCATAGGCACTGGGGATATCGTTTCCTATTTGCATTGAATGCCTCATAATGCAGCCTAGATACGGTTGGATATGTGTGTAAGCAAAACGACTTACATGCACGGCTTCAACACAGAAAAGAGCTGAGCTTTAACATACATCAATTAGAAAACATGTGTAACTTCTTGGGCTTGTTGTATGCCCCATTTTTATACTGAGCCTCTGAAACTTGTTATCAGTTGCTCCTCTCCTGTCGTGTATGTCTAGGAAATGATGCGCTAAGAAAGAAACAAGCTTTAAAAATTCCCATGGAAAAGTGTTTAACTCATTCCATCGCTTTGTCTACGATCACATCCGTACTTTTTCTCAGCAGAGTTAAGTGATATAGTAGGGCAGACACCACAGCATTTTACCATAAAAAAGAGTTGTTAGTAGAGGTTCGTCATTTGGGTAGCATTATCGTTACGATGGGTATATTTAAAGCAGCGTCACTGAATGACAGACAGCGTAATTGCTGTCCGTACGAAAGGTATTAGAAACGGGCCTCCAGCTTTGCGTGGAGAGGTCTCAGTTAACATTTCTACGGATGTGCCATTTTGTAGATAAAGCAGACCGCGTCCGTGTTAGGATGAAGGATGAATGCCGGCGCCACACTGGTGCGCGCTAGTCCGTCACGCATCTTACCATAGTTGCTGCAACCGACGCCTGCATGAATTTGAGGAACAGCTTTGAAGCGATTTTACCATCCTTAGGGAAGGCAAGAAAAAGACGGCGTGGCGTGGTCGTTCTTTTCCGTCGCGGTTTTTGTCGCTAGTAAAACTTTCGTTACCTTTTTGGGAGACTTCGCCAAAGGGTGGTACGCAAGGTAAACGCGTGTGTGCTGATCGGTGCGCGTCGGTGGTACGGAACCGGAACACAGTCACCTATCGTTTGCGGGCAGGAAAAAAAGACTGGCAACATCGCTTTCCAGACAAATATGGCAACGATTCGGGAAAAATGGCAACACCACTGTGGGAACGAGATATTGAGGAGAAAAAATGTAGTTTCATCGCGGTGAGCCAGCGTTGTGAATCATTTAGTCAACTGACGGGGTCTGCCTACCGAATATTCATGGCCATTCAAGTGATCGGTGCTGACATTAGTAAAGGCCCACGTAATCCTACTCTTACAACAGCAGCAATTTAGAATGCTGTAACTCGCTTCTGCCCTCTTGTTCCGCCGTTACATACCTCATTTGTAAAGTAATTTTGTTTTTATATCTTCTGTATTGCATGATCTTCGTCATTCTCTCATTTATGTAGTACGATATATGATATATGAATGTTTGTGTATTTTATGTCCAGCAAATGTCCGTATCTGTGACTTTTTAGCTAAGGATGTAATTACCTTCGCCCGAACATAACTATGGGGTAACGTGTTTGAAGGACGTGAGATACGTGTTCAATCATTGTACGCAGCGTTGGTTACACTTGTCTCGCGGCTCACATTTTACGTTGGTTTTCGCGAGGACAAGCAGTTGGTTATGCAATTGACGCAACGTGTGATAGAACGGTTTGCTACAACTCGACAGACAAGTCGCGCCGAGAGTTTCTGACAATGTCGCTTCGCAGTGCGCGATAAGCCCGTGGCATCATTTATTATCACGAGTAATTGGCGCCTGCTCTTTCGTCTAATGATGTCTATTGGTTATTATGTGTTGCATGATGTTTAGTTTAGTTGTATTTGTATTTTCGTAAATGTTTTACAGGCCATTTTTGTTACAGAGATAGTCAATCCGATCGTCAAACCTATTTCTTTAGAATCAGCTGCACCCAATAGTAGTAGTAGACGGGAATAATGTTTAAAGGTTTGTTAGTCGTTAGACGAATAGCCGAAAGCAGTGAAGACAGGGCAAGAGCGAGCCTATGAAATATGGCTTATCGCAAGACGTAACCTTACACCCTAGACATACAAACCACAATGTAGAATACAGACGGGGTCGGGCTCCTCCGATCGAACGATGGTTTAAGTTCACGACCGTTTAAAACAGTTAATCAATCCCCATAGTTATACCCAGCTTTTATAACGAGTGATTTTGAATCTGTCACAAAAGAAAGAATGAAGCAACTGAACTAAAGTGAAAAAAAAAAAATGATGATAAGACCATAATTTGGCTTTTTGGTATAGCTCGTTTTAAAGATGAGCAGCCATCTGACAGGTTTGGGAAGTTCTTTAACAGCATCAATGCATTGGTAGAATAATCCATATCGTTGGATCAGTGTTATATAATCTTTGGTACAGTTCCGTGCCTAAAGATAGTTATGGGGGCAAAATAGTTTAGCTTACATACTTTCCTTATCAACAGTGTGAAACCAACTACATTCAGAGGTTCCAAGAGAAGGGATGGTGAGCTTGAAAGACCTTAGATGCATAACATTCACAAGATTTTGTTTTCTTTTTTGGACCAGGGTAACACTGCACTGCATCAACAGTGTCTGCGAGCGTTTGTGTGCAGTAGACGTGAACGATGATGCACGATGCATATGATACGGTCGTGCATTTGATTGCAAGGAAGCAGGAGCAGGGAGATGGGGTCGCTATTAATGTGCATCTGAACATTCTCTCAGGGTTTGATGCGTTTATACAGAAAGCATCCACAGAAGGGACCGCTCTATGCATTACCCGAAACAGACGTGATGTCGATTAGAGGGAAAACGAGATAGAGATATAGAGAGACAGGGAGAGAGAGAGAGAGAGAAAGAGACAGGGAAAGAGTGAGCGAGAAATAGAGCGTGAGAAAGAGGAAGAAAGAGAAATAGAAAGGCGAACATTAAAAGAGCGAGCAACAGAATGCCGTGATGATGGAGCGAGAGAGAAGCAGCGAATCGCCGTATAAACCCGTGTGGCGTTGATTTCATTCAAGTTTTTCAACCGTCATTCATGCGATGTACTTTTGCCATGGCATCTCGCACACCACAACCGCACACACAGCCGTCCCATTCATAATTTGCTTCATTCATGTTTGGAAGTCAGAGACCAACCGACGGGAGCGACCGCTAGCACCAAATGTGTCCCGCCTCGCTTCGTGCATGCTGTTGTGTGTGCGCCTACGAAGCGAAGGGAATGGTGACCCTCCCCCCTACCATGCTGCGTTTGGGAGATTGTGTGCCCTTAACCACTGATCATGTGTTCTTCCTGCAATTGCCTCACTGGCCTAACGATAACACGCCCAGCTACAGGAGACGTTATAGTCGTCATCGCAAAAGTTTCTTTGGTTGAAACCTACAGCAATAAAAATAAACCTTTTCGAAGCTGTCGATCGCATCCGTCCACCACCACCATGCAGTGAGTGAGATTGGTTGAAGAGAAAAAAATTGCCCTCTAAAATATAAACATTGAACTGAGCTAATGAGCAATTATTCGCTTTGGACTCTGCCGCACGATGATGGATGGCGCCCGAACGCCGATGGCTGAATACCCGCTGAACGCCACGAACAACTAGCGTTGCCGAAGCTGCTGGAGCAGTTTGTGTAATATGTGTTTTTGGTTCGATCACGTTTAACGTGCATTATAACCACCATCGTAATAATGTCGACTGGGCTAGGGCGCGCACATTCCAACGACGGATCGGATTCTGCCGGAAGAATGAATCGATTATGTGCTAGAATGGAAAGGCGAACATATTTTTTTTTTCTGTGCAGCACATGATCCAAGATAATTTTTTCCAAGACTTGTTCTTGTTCATATTCTGACTTGGATGCAAGCGTGTTCTTTCACGGAGGAGGAGTCTCTGTGTGTGCCTGCGATACTTTTCGAAACAATGTGATGAATGCGATTTCTTCTAGATTTTACTTTAGATGGGCGCTTCGTGCAATTTGTTGTCATATTTTAATCGCCTCATTTCCATAGAGATAATTTTGTATTCGAAATAGAGTGTTGCAACAACCAATTCCTGCGAGCTGTATGTGAATCATACGCCTTCCAAGAAACTAGTTTTGTTGTTTAGGGTTCATCACACAGGGCTTAGTTTGTGCGCTGCCTAGTTAATCAATAGTATGCCTGACTAACGTGTATCCCAACAGAGGTTACGTAGTAGCTGTAACAGTGCCGATCATCGTAGAACGGCTTGAAAGACGTTCGAGACGAGAAAAAAGCTCGCCAGCTCGTTCCACCGCGAAACGAGTTCCAATTCATCCCACCTCCTTCCGAGGTTTATAAATATGTAAGGAGTGTAGAGGAATGCGGAACGCGCGACAGGGCGGCAGTGTGGTTTGTGAAGTGAAAACTACATTCCATCGTCGTTTTACCGAGAAACTTTAAATCCAAAGGCCGGCTTTTATTTACAGATATATCTCCAGCCCCCAGTGTCCAGTCACGTAGTTGATGGTCAGGTTTGAAATGGGTTTTTTTGTCGCTCTCGCCATCGCGTGTATTAAGTGCTATGCAAATTTCATCTCCATTCCGGAGAAACGTACAAGAGTACTTCGTGTGGCTTATCTGACCAAGCAACGTACCGTTGGGGTTTGAGACTGAGTTTAAGACCTTCATCTCTCTGAAAAGTTTGTGGTGTTTTAATTTCTAAAATCGGGCCCGAATTTTCTGTGAACGCATCGAATAATTCTAGAAGGTTTATTGATTTAATTTCATGCATTCATGAACACACTGGGCAGTATGAACTGTGGCAAAGGGACAACACGTATGTTTTGGATTACGTTGAAACGGTGTGTTTAATAATTTTTGTTAAAAAAAACTTCACCTTGTTGCTTTACAGCGATATGATGACGCATTCCATCAGCAATAGATCAGAAGTTTCGCGATGGTGCAAAGTGTGCTAGCGTGCGGATGAACACATGTGATTTGTTTGTTGAACGATCACAGAATGTCGCTTAGTCATGGGTGGTGACGTCTCCATCACTGTACACTATCCATTCCTCATTACAGAATGATCGGTGGTTGGATTCCATCATTCAGGAGGTGGACGCACAACAAAACTTAGTCTTAGAAAAAAGACAGTTATGTAAACAACCGGTTGTTGGCATCATAGTGAGTTTTTGCGTACCTTTTGCTGTAAGAGTACGCCTAAAGATCATTAGCATTTCATGCTGGGTTGATCGCTTGCCTAGCTGTCAGGGTGCACAAGATCGGCAGAACTCAAATATTTGTGCGTGTGTTCTGTATTCGATAACATTAGCAAACCAATAAACGATATACCACGGTTAAAAATATGGGTCCCAATGAAGTCTTTCATTGTTTTGTAGATTGTACTTTGTAATTTGAATAATATTCTGTCCTATGTCAGTGTGCTATTTGAATGATAATATGCTATTCTTCTGTACGAGTTTTTATTTAATAAAAATGGAACCAACGACTTAATTTGTTTTTTTTTTTTTTTCTGTTTTACAGGAACATCCATGGGCTATCGAGAGACCGGATGGTACATCACAAATGCTGTTCCTTCGTGTCACTAAAGTGTTCGCTTGCTGTGAATGGATCAAGCAAACAACATCAACATCTTTTTGGCATCTAATCAGCTCGTGAATCGTGAGAGTTGAGTTTCATATTTGCGTACATGAGTTTCTTAACCTTTTCGGTAACCTTCAAGCCGTTGTAGATTGTGTTCCCATCATTGTGGTTTTGTCTGTACCACGGACTGTGAATTGTTTTTTTTCCATAGAAGATTAGTATTATTTTCTACAGATGTGTCGTACTATGTCGCTATGTCTCAGGTCTTTCGGTTTAGTAGCATTTAAAAATACGGGAAATATTTTGATTTCGTGAACGAAATTTAACCAAAACCAGATGGTAGTAGTAGCAAAGCTAGCTACATTGTCTACTGTGCTTAAAAAGATTGAACGTTTCATTTGAAAATGGGAGATCAAAATGGACAGAGTGAAGGAAAGACACGTTTTCTCCTGCAAAAGCCGAGAGGACAGCTGCAATAAAGCAGAAGGCACAACATAGATCGAGCTTCGTTCATTATCGAACTAGTATCAAATGAAGGGTAAGATGCACTTACAAAACGTGCAACATTCCAATGCTTCTGTGGCGCACCGGCTAAATCCAAAGAGCACACAACCCATAACCACCCAAGGTGTAACCCCACTGATGAGCGTTAGTTGGTACGATGGCATATCGTAATGGTGTGAGTGAACAGCACGGACCACCTATCGTTCAGCAACCTTTCGTTATGCTCTGGTTGATTCGTAACCCGGTAGACAAACGCTTGGACGGGAATTTCGGAATTCTTGATGAAGTGGTAGTGCTAATGTTCGACTGTTCACAACGAACCAACTAGGGCTGATTGGTCAGCAGCTACCGCGGCAGCGAACCTAGTAGAAGCATTTGAACAAACGAATCATGCCAAAGGAAAATAGTTAGATGTCGTGAAAGGGTTATCACTGATTTCGACAAACCTCTCGATGGGAAAAGTAATGCTCTTGTTTATTTTACTTCCTTTTTCTATAAAACCGTCCCGGCTCATGGTTGTTTGCGCCATCACTATCAACGTTATCATTGGATTTCAGAGGTCAATGTAGGAGCGCTAACAGCTGGAATCTCCAAGCAAGAGCCCCTGTTACATACAGGAACGTGTGCAAGAAAGATTATTGTACACGTCCCCTCGTCCCATAGCACCTGCGGGGTACATGACAGAAACCCATTCATAAAAGTAATCGAACACAACAGTGTGCCGGTTTGGAGGGCAGTTCGAGTCGATTACAGTGATCGCGGATCCTTGCAGTAATATGGTTTGCAGGGTCGGCCCCTCTAGCAACAGAGAAAAAACCCTGAACTGGAAGGGAGAAAGAGAGGTTAAAAGTGGGCGCCCCGTTCGAATGATATTGGAAAAGAAAGTTGCTTCGGTGTCCGTCTTGCTCTGGGACATGCAAACAGACAAACAGAAAATATCCCTCCCTCTTTCACATATTTCTAACGGCTGGGAAAGGCGTTAGGCGTAAGGCAGCTTTAGTTTATTTAGAGCGGGATACAGTGTTCACGCATGAAAGGCCGATGCCGGATGTTTACTCTACGGTGGTGGTCGATGCAGTGAAGTAAAGGGCACCATAGGGAAAGTCTAAGTAAAAAGTAGAAACAACATCTGTAAGTAGTTCATAGTCCGGTTCAAGTCGTGACACTCGGGTCCATGGTCCGAACGTGAATTGAAACCAAATGATAGAAGAGTACGGGTGAGCACGTAGAAGCGGGAAGAAGAGGGTCCACAAGTAATCCCCTTTTTATGGATGTGCTTTCATTCACAGATTTCTGTACCAATTTAAAGACACAACCCGTCGTGCGGAAATAGAAAGGGAGAAAGAGGAGTTAGCTGATTATATGAAGTATGCGCGCATTGCGGAGTTTGAAAGCCAAATGGTGGAAGGCACCGCTATGTTGTGTGCGTTCCTAAGCAAGACGTGTGTTTTACGTTCTTGGGGAGCTATTAATCTGAAGAACGTTTTAGCAATTGATGTGCTTCCGTAAGTTTTTAAATATATTTATGGTTTTTTATTAGCAATTCCTCCATTTGAAGTTGAAGGCTTGTTGAAAACGGTAAATTCATGGGGAGCGCATTTTTTAAACACTCATATCGTACGCATGCGTTAATCATACCCCATTTCCGGTCCATGTGTTGCAAATACATGTGACAAGAATATATTGCTGTTGAATATCGTCAGCCCTTTTCCGATGTTCCAAAAAAGGTTCACATTTTGTGGATGCCGCCCCGAATATGATAGTAATGGTGAAAAAAAAACCCCTCATGGTCCATTAGTGTGTATGTGTCGCAAGTAATCGGAAGATCCTGCTTCGAGGTTTATACGCATAATCATAATTTTGACACATTTTGAATGAGAAAAACCTCCCTTTACAGTAAAATGAGTGTTGTCGGAGTAATATCGATAGTACACCGAGCAGAGAAACAAAGCGAAAGTGTGAGAGAGTAAGAAGTTGACTGATGGCGGCATAAAAGCATAAATCAACGATAATTGTCCGTCGATTACATTTTAATTTACACATCATCATAGCCCCTCACACACACAGTAACGGCACAGCGCACATGGAACCGAAATTTGGTGTGTCTTCGGTAAAAAGGGAATTGAAGAAAGAGGAGATAACCGTTCGCCACCGCTGCTTCAATGCAGAGCGCATGTCTGTACGGCGCGGAATATCATTCGCGGTCGGATTTGGGGCTGCATTTACCTTTTCGTAGCGGGGTTGATACAAAAGAAAGGACTCTTCGAAGCACGCGGAATCGGTTTATTTTTTTATAATGTGTTCGCTCATGGTTTCAATTTCTGTACAGACGGTGGCGCGCTAATTAATGGTTCAATTTGTAGCGCGCGGTCTGTTGTGTGCGGTCAGTCACTGTGACTTGTGTTTTATAATATTGTATTTGCTTATTTATGTACGCTCGTTCAGCTAATTTTTCTTTTCTTCTTTCAGCTGCTAAATCTAATCAAGAAATGTTTTACCCTGTTCCATGCCTTCCCTAACAAGAGCAGTACCACCATCGGAGCGCGATCGGCAGAGCACTCCAGCACCGTTGATTATGCTTATGCTCGAAACGCAAGCAGAAGGGGAGGCGAATTTCTTCATCAATTAGCCTGTCAGCTACGGCAACTATGCGCTGGCGTGTGGAGTTCGGGCGCATTCCATTCGCGCGGCCACACATGGGGAAGATGATGGTACCGATGGTTTCCCGACCCCGTACGCAACCTTGCAATCGCGTTTAGCTCTCAAGCACATCAAACTGTTTTTTTTTTTCATTAGGTATCTTTGAGTTTCCCGCGTGCAAAAAACGGCCCTCCAAATCTATCCACAGTTCGTCGACCGTTTGCATTCCATTACTCGCGGAGTGCGAAAGGGCATTGTGGGTGCGTGTGTGTGACAGCGCGAGATAAAACCAGTCCGTCCCGTTGTGTTCCATTCCTTCCTTGCGGACAGGTAGCTTTCTTTTGGAATCTTTTCTTCTCATCTGCAGCATCGCAGCCTCGCAGGTCGCTGCATCGGAAGAGCATTTCGGTGCATCAAATGTGTACATTAAGACGATGGCAGGCAGCCGGGAAGCCGGCCCCGGAGGTCGGTAGTCGGTATCTGACGGACCGCCGTGATTGAAGTGATCATCTCAAAGTGAAGAAACGCGCGATATTTCGTTATGCTGTTGTGTTGCCTGTGCTTTTCGACGAATTGGTGGATCGTTTCAGTTCAGGTCGGCGTCGCACGATTTGCGGTCGGACTGTGGGGGTACGAAATGTAATCACAGAACCGGTTTTCATTTTCGATCTGACTTATTTTTTTCTCAAACGAGTGAGATCACTTTGAAAGCTGATTTTGTACAATTAATTCAACGAGAGAACCCCCCCCCCCTCCTTCGACTAAAAGCACACCGTAAAGAGTAGTGTGTAGGACCAACGCAGTTCATCAAAAATGTTATGCGTTGTAAATTGTAGTCAAATTGTGTTAAAGTTATTTAGAATTGATGAGCCGTACAAGCAAACCATCTCTCCGTATTCGTACCTAAAAGCAAGATAAACGTAGTGGATTGCTAGCCTTGCTTTACTATTAATTACTTTCGGTAAAGATATAGATGAGATATAGAAAGTTATAGATTTAAGGCCTAAACCATCGGTCATGAACTTAACGAATAGATCAATAAAGAAGTCAGAAGCGTGAACCATCTCCGTATCATAATGAGTCGAGAAATCAATCAAGAATACGCCATCGAATTGAGACTATACACAACATACAACCAAAGATTGATATTGGGAATATTGTTTTTTTTTTATTCATGAAGAATGGTGTATTGTATTGCAACCAAATTTATGAAATCTGAACAGTGTGTAGAGAGCATTATTATTTGGGTTACATAACAAGATGTTTGCTATAAAAATGTACAAAACTCACAATGTAACGTACAATGCACGAAATTTAAATAGCTTGTTAGAATAGTATGTAAGTGCGTAAGTAAGGAAGTGTGTGAAAGAACAATAAAACGACACTCTCTTATCCAACGAACCTCCGCGGAAAGGACCGAAAAGAAGGAAGACACAGAATTTGGTGCAAGTGTAAGCAAAGCAGGGCCAAAATCAATATTCTGCTTATTTGGTTCCTTCATTGTAATTGTAAAATAAACTATTGCTTTTATTGTAAGAAACGTGTAAATAATTTACCGTCAGTTTAAAACAGAGGTAAAACAATTAAATAGCTTGTTAGAATAGTATGTAAGTGCGTAAGTAAGGAAGTGTGTGAAAGAACAATAAAACGACACTCTCTTATCCAACGAACCTCCGCCGAATGGACCGAAAAGAAGGAAGACACAGAATTTGGTGCAAGTGTAAGCAAAGCAGGGCCGAAATCAATATTCTGCTTATTTGGTTCCTTTATTGTAATAGTAAAATAAATTATTGTTTTTATTGTAAGAAACGTGTAAATAATTTACCGTCAGTTTAAAACAGTGGTTTAATAAATGGTTTTGTACCGCGAAGTTGTGAAACTTTCCTTTCCACTTGACGAAAGGGTGCAGTAAAGGCTAGTCATTAAAAGCGTTTCACCGTTTCTGACATTCCAACCGATCGTCCACTTTCGGCAGCCGTCTTTCCTAGGTCAACCGTTATGTTCGATGGGAGGCGATGGATGTTAGGAATTCAAACTATGCGCTAAACGGTTGTATCAATGAATGGCATCGCCGGGCAACTGTGTGGTTTTTGGCGAGACGAAAAGTGGTTCCGGAACACAAACAAAAACAGATCGGAAGGGGGGCAGTATAGTACAAGCCGGAGCAATAGAGCAATCTTTTCTGTTGCGGTTTTGTTGTTCAGCTACGTTGCTTAAAGAAAAAGCCGCGGTGTCGATGGATATGATGGTGATGGTTCGGCGTGAACGGAACGTGTGAAGCAAAACCGGTTCGGTTTTATAGGCGCATTGATCATTGCCACGGATCATTGCTTAGGTGTACGGTAAGGTTTTGAAATGGTGTGTTGGGATATGACATGCGTGCGTGTTTTTGTTTCGGAGAGCCCTTTTCGGTTTGCAGTAGAACTGTTGAGTAAACTTTGCGAGAGCGATGCAGCGAGACCAATGCATAAACAGCAACGTAGTTAAAAGGATTCAAACACAGTTTATAGTTGCTCAGCTATTGATGAAAAGTTTGGTAATTCTCATTCGTTTGATTTTTCGACGAAGATAATACCCCAATTTTATTACTGAATACTGAGTGATTCTTCATATTTTCTAACATAAATGAAATGTCACATCGCAATTTGACGTATATGTTGATATCTTTATTTAGCCATTCTGAATACGGCTTGCCGATAAGCAAGAAACCATTACTTGAAACAAATTCTTATCCAACTGTGAAGAACGAATTTGTTCTAGCTTATGATTTTGAGATAACAGAAACATTATAATCTGTACATTATAATGCTGCATAATTATACACGTGTAGCTCCTAGGCGTGGAACAAATTGGATCCCTGAAAATTGTTAGGATTGTAAAAATGACTGCAATTTCACTGGTTGGGAATCTTCTGCGACCCGCTACTAATCTGAAATCGAAACACTACACCGAGTTTTTGGACTGTCACATGAACTGACCAACAGATCAGCCACGGTGTGCGATATAAAAATGCAAATTTAGTTAACAGATGACACTAGTATTCACAGAAACGCGTTCGGAATGCACAACAGAATCTTTTCCCGAATTAAAATGAAGGAAAACTACTAGCGCCACCTACATGTCATTTTTAGAATTAAATTAAAGCTGCTAGCGCCATCTACATCATTCAAATTAAAATTGTAGGAAACTGATAGCGCCACCTACATGTCATTTTAAAATGAAATTTACGCTGCTAGCGCCATCTTCGTCGTTCGAATTAAAATGATTGAAACCCGCTAGCGTCACCTACATGTCATTTTTAGAATGAAATGAACGCTGCTAGCGTCATCTACGTGTCGCTCATGGAACATCAGTTTAATGCTAGAATTATAGCACTGTCAAACACTGAATTTTATTAGCGCCACCTGTACTATGCTAGCTGCACTAATTATTGCAATTTGGTTTTAACAGAGCTGTTTTGTTCGTTTAACGCACGCATGTATTTCGCGCATGGCTAGATTCTGTACATATTGCAATATCCATAACCGCAATAATACACTACACCAGGGGATGTTTTGTACTTTTTCCGTTATTCCACTGGTACAATTATAGGTACAGAAATCAATTGTAGTTTCACGTGTAGTGTTTTCTGGTTTGTTCTCATATGTTGTGACGAACTAGTTGTGTAATTTGTCATGATTGTAAATATGCTATTTGTGCAAATTTTTGACGGTAAATGCTACAACAGGATCGAACAACAGGACAGGCAACGCACGAGTTCCTTGCCATATATGTATGATTTCAGTCTTGTTTCTTGATAGGATAAGTTTCTGATTGATAGGTTTCTTGATAGGTCTTGTTCAGACTGATAGGATCACTGCTTAGCTGAATCTTATTCTATTCATAATAGATCCAGCAAGCTATTAATACAAAATATAAACACATGTTTAAAACTGCGAAATACTTCTGTGCCAATGAAAGGTACACCAACATCCTCCTGTCTATGTTCCTTATCCACAATCACCGCCTGTTATGATTTCACGAAAGTAAAGTTTTATGTTTTCTTTCGTATAAAACACAAATTATTTTACACACAACAAACGTTACGTTTTCAACCCTATATTACTGAGTACGATACGATACGCGACATTTACGTTTCACGTTTTGTAGTTAGGCAGCGCGCTGTAAGAGCTCGAAAAAGACAAACCAGTGGTCTGGTAAAAGACGAGAAGAACGAACCCGTGTAATCGTATGGAGGCGGGCACCGTCAACTTGTATCGAACATCCCAAACAAGACACAAAACAAACCACAAACCATGGTTTTGTCTGGCACGTCTGATTCCCTCCTCGAAATTATGTATTCCTTTGGCAATCCGCTTGGAACAAACACAGTGGTCGAAGCCCATGCAAATAAAAGTAAAATAAATAAAAATACGATGTCATGAAAATTTCATTATTTCGTTCGCAAAATCGTTTTATATCAAATTATTGTTGATCTTCTTCTTCTTCTTCTTTATCGGCACAACAACCTCAAGAGGTCTAGAGGCCTGCCATTTACCCGTAGCTGGATAGTCAGTTCTGCGTACAGGCCTGAGGTCCGGATGGGTTTTAAGTCCGGTCCGTTTGTGTGAAGACCAGCGCCGCTACCATCATGCCACCGGGCCACCCCATTAAAGTTGATATAACACATAACTTTGGACTTTGGATGACTTTGGTAATCTAACAATGTTTTTATTTATTATTTTATGAATGAATGAAAACGAAGAGTGAATCATGTTTGCCGAAACATTTGAGTGGTATTGCTTTAATAACATTAGTTTTTATTTTAAAATGATGTTTTCTTATGGATCGAGCTTATTCCTTTCCTTTGTAGAATGTCACAGGCATGGAAACAATCTGCACTTTGATGATTTAATCCTCAGGATGTACGGAGTTTGTAAGACCACATTTTTTGGCTTTCGTAATGTATATGCATCCTTTTTACTACAAAAATGATGGGGGTACCAATATCTAAAAAATAAAAAATAAGCATGATCGCAGTCGCCATCCGCTGTGGACTGTTTGATAGAGTGACAGTCCGGCAGTGACTGTTGAAAGTGCACCTTTAGAACATTGTCGTGTTTGTTGTGTTTGTTTGGCATTTCGCAGCGCGCTGCCTAATACGGTACGCAAATTGCTACCAGCCAGATCGGTCATCGAATATCAGTCGGAGTGAAAAGGAAAGAAACCATGTTATACCTGCAGTAGCCACTTTTTCCTGAATGATGTTACGACATCAATAATCAAATATCATCAATAGTTTACTTCCTTACATCATAATGCAACTGCAGTACCTATCTGCATGATGGCAAGATTGTTTGCTTTGCAATGGTTGGAAAAGTTTACATCAGGCCATAAATCGAATCTCGGAGATGGAAAACTTCGGCATGCCAAAGCCACCGGGGAGACCATCACCGACTGGTGATGCGCCAGCCTGAGCAGACCTCCATGGTGTGTGTGCTAGTGGTAGTGCTTTGTGGTGACAAGTTGTGGAGTAGAGTTGACATTTGGGGGCCACTGCATCACACGTTTCGGGTCTAATGAGTGAACCTCCTCATCGTTGGCCATCGTGATTCTCTGGCCCGTGTGTATTTCTCAACACACATTTTAAAAAGTACTTAAAAAGTCCATACAAGGTCAGTAATTTTACAAGTTTTGGACTATGCAGCATCTTACTTTAATCCGTCTTCTTTATCGCAGTTTCAATTCCCATGTCTTGACGTGTCAGTTTTGGCTTTTCGTAACTTTTATTTTAATAAACGGAATAATCAGTCCAGCTTACGAAGAAGGGCACGGTGTGAAAGGTTGACATCGCTACTAAAGAATTATTGTCATCTATTGGTATTTTTTGTGATATTTAGAGCTAGTAGTACCCGTTGTTTAACAACGATCAACGGATAAAAAGGATATACTACATGAAATACCAGCAAGATATATGAGGAGCTCTATGATCTCCTTGGTACATGTAGGTTTGGTGTGTGGAATTATAATACAGATTGGTTTTTAGGCTACTTTCCTTCATCAAATTGGGATTTCTAGGAGAGAACTGTTTTTTTTTCTTTTTGATCCCTCATACTGACATATACTATTTGTTGTGGCGGATTCGATTCGATTTGATTTTGACAGATGTCAACCTGAAGGAATAGAGTCCAAACCAGTGTGAGGAGAGAAGGGAGTTTAGTTCGAGATCAAAACCTGGTGAGGAACCGGGACGAAGACTATTTTTGAATAAATGCGAACATCGCCACCGCGAATATTAAACAAAAACAATCGTTACTCGATTCAATTTGTCAGACTGCGCCAACACTATTGTTAGGTTATTGAGTGCTGTTTTTTTTTAAAGAAACGTGGTAATGAATTTTTCGGTTTGAACATGTTTTCGCTCAAAAGTTTGCACATCATAGTGACTGTCGCAACATATTTTATCTTTTTTTTGCTACGCCTTCGAAGCTCTATAAAAAATCATCTGGTTATTATTCTTGTTGTTAACAATTTATAACGTGGAAAACCCCAACTTTTTAACGTCTTTATTACATAAAAAAAGAAAAACATTACAAATAAGAGGGAAAAGATAAACAAATTGTTGCGTAGTTCTAGCAAATGATGCGAAGAATTCATTTACATAAATCAGTCCACAAATAAATGTTTGAGCAAATGTAGATACCGATGTGTAGCCGTATGAGAAGCGAAGAGCCCGAAGCGTATTTGGTAGCTGCGCCGGTTCCACTCGACAAAACCGATACAAAATCTCACCCGGTACCAATCCCTCGTACGCAGGACTGACTCTGTAGCTACGGATAAATAAAGTCAAAGAACGCCTCAATTGTCCTATACCTGTTGAGGATGTACAGAACCATGGAAGAAAATGTGCAACATATGTCCCACACAGTTAGATAGTGGTTGGATAGTAGAAACACAAACAAAAGCCAATTTGTTCCAAACATTTTGTAAGTATATTTTCTGCCTTTAGCCTTTAGATACAAATTACATTACATACAGTTGTCATAGAATATTAAATATATTATTTGCCGTGTGTTTGTTTTCCTTCCCTTCCCCAATTGTCCGTGAACCGGTTGTTGTTGTTTTTTTTTGTTCTTTTCGCTGTCTTTTGGTTTGACGAGACCGCCCGAGAGAATCGATGGCCTAGCGGAGTAGCGGAGCTGCTAGGGAATGTTTCGAATGTTGTCCACACTGCTTTGTTTGATTTTCTTGTGTTCTATTTAGTAAGTTTTCACTCTTACATTGTCGGTTTATGAGAGTGAAATGCTTATAATAAATTAAAATAAATATTCCGAACGAATTTTTCTTACCAGTAGCATCATACATGCACCGAGCGGTAAAAAGTCGTCGCAACAAATAGAAACAATTCCAGCTGTGTAGTTTTAGCACCCTTCAATGACTGTGGAAGTGTTCCAATTTGATGCGCCGTACAGTGAACGTAAGTGTTTTGTACATTTTTTGTTTGTTTTCTGTTACATTGTGACAGGAAGTGATTAAAAACTAGTACACACGTTTGAGGTAGTTGTTTTTCGAACGGATAAATGAAAACTACTCGTCCTTTTGCTTGTTTTTTGGTATTTTTTCTTCTTCGTTTGTTCACTAAACCGCGCTACTTTCGTTGGCCACTTAGTCTGCAAACAACATTCGAACGGGTTCCATTGTTTCCCTTCTCTCGTTCTCTCGTGTATAAGCTGCATCTTTCACGATTTGTTTGATTTGCGAGGTTTTTTTTTTATTTGCTGTTGGCAAAAATCCATCAACCAAGAGGTAGTAGTGGTTTATTTGTAGGTGTTTGTTTTGTTATTGTGGTTTCATTTTTCTGTGATTTGAACCGTTCACCTTTAAACTGAAACTATCGACAACTATCGGCGTGTGTCCCTAATGGGATAACGGGGTGTATTTGTTTTCTTTTGCAGATTTCAAAAAGGTCTCGTTTTTCTTATCCACTGTTATTTCCCGTTTGGCCGCATACCTTCAAAACACGCTCCAGTCACGGGAGGAACGGTCTATTTTGAGGAATAAATTTTATATTTATTAATACCACAAAAAGAAGGCAGAGAGCAGCTCGCTGCTACGGTTACCAATCAACCCACGGTTGTCAAAGATTGCCCACCAGTAACGAGCACTTACAATCACTTACGCCCGAGAACGCCCGGCCAAGCAAATGGTACCGTGTCGGGAAACCTTACGCGAAGCAAGGGCCGGTCGTTGGGGATTCTTTATGAGAAAGCATCTTTTGCGAAGGAATTTAATAAATTTCCCTCTCACCGGCAACAACGCGTACGTAGCGCACCGGTACGTCCCAACGTACTGTCAACGTGTTGGTTGTTGTTTCTGAGCGCAAACCATCTTTGCCGGATCTAATACATCTCGGTATTGAGTATCGCGTACGCTTCCACCAGTCCCGATCGAGCAGTGCTGTGCACGTGTGCGTTTCTAGCCGCTCATATCTCGGAGCCTATACCATTCGCGAAAAAAAAAACAGCCAACAAGAAAGAAAGTGAATAGCGAACTCAGTGCTCAGCTACACTAGAATGTAAAGTAAGCGAAAGGAGCAAACAACAACATTCGCCAAGAACTTTACCAATCATACCGTTTTGTAGCGAGCATATATTCTACCATGGATTGTTTCTTTTTTCTTTTGACTTTCCCACAAACTTCAACCTCACCCGCTATCGGTCTTCTGTCCCCTGTGCTCACCACTCAAAACTAAGGTTTATCTACAATGTTAAGCTTTTTTATTGGCATCCATTTTTATCTGTTTCTGACATTGCACATATTGCCATTACATGATCGGCCATATCGGACTATTAAAGGGGGAGGGCGTTGTCCGTTGGGGGGAGAGAAGAGTTTCCACCGTAAACCAGTTGTCTGTATTTCCTTTGATATCGATACGTTCCGGGGAGGAAAATGTTAGGCAAAGCGGGAGATCAAAACGGTGATGGGCTCGATGTTTTTCATTTGTCCTCTGCATTTTCTGTACCAATTGGCGTGCCGTTTTTCATTTTGGCATCCATTTTTCGGTATGGTAAATTGGCGGAAAAGGTGAGGGGTGATAGCGGAATATCCGATCCGATGCGGTATGGGGAGAAAAACATGCATGTTCTATTGTAAAAGTAAGAAAAAAACTCACACATCGCGTACAAAACACCCTTTCGATGGTGAGACGGTGGGCGCCATTTGTAGTCCTGTGTTTGATAAATTTATTTTTGGTGGATTTTTACTCTGCGCTACGGTCTCGTCCAGGTGCACAATAAAACATGGAATGCTCTCGAACAGTAAAGAAAATCGGCTCCCAAAATAAAAACAAAAACACTGCGCTGGTGAAACATATTTTTACGGAAGGTCCCGAATACAGTGTGGCAGTTCAAATTTTCAATTTCATACCATTTTATATGATCGACATGATGCGTCGCTCTGAGAGCAAGAGGCCAACCTTCCAGTTCCTTCCAGTTTCGTAGAACAAATTATTAAAAATGTTCATAGAAAAAGAATCGTGTCAAATCCAAGACCCTCACGCTTATTGAGAGTGTTGCGCCTTACGATAGGCAACCCGCGCTACAGTGTCGAAGGAATCAGTACGACACGAGTATTGGTGAGCGCGGATCCAAAAAAGGTGTAAGTGTAGAAGGATAAAAATAAGTAGTTTAAGAATAATAAAGCTCAAATATTAAAAGGTCACAAAAAGAAACCTAAGTCGAGTTAAGTTCAGTTGCGATTGAAAGCGGATCGTTCAAAAGCGTACAGAAAGGAAAGCCTCAATGATTGCATAATACAAGCAATTGAGAATCTTGATGGGGTCGTTGCCTGTAGAACATTGCATAGTAAGAGCCGTAAACTTTTAATTCTGATTGTGATTTAAAATATTAGGCGCACAGCGTAAAATTTCAGTGCTGTATCCCCACAACACGGGGATTAATTACGGAAAAACGTTGCATTTTTTAGTAGACGAATAAGACCGGCGAGGCAGGCATTTCCATTCACTATTCTTCAAATACACTTGTTTCCACCTACGTTAGATTCTCGTGACGCTTGCTTCGAATCGCATGTCATCTCGTTCGGTACGATTGGATCATGTGCCGCTACAATTAGATTTTTGACATTCCAGGCTATGTGTACACACTTGAATTTTGTTTTCCGCTGTTGCCAGTTGGAAATCGTTTGTAAAATACAGAAATGCTAATTTTTAAGTATATTATCGCCTATTTTATAGTTGTGTATTTGAAGCATTTGACAAAAAAAAACTTAGAATTGGACTATGGAAATTTCTAGCTATCGAATGCTCCAAGCAGCAGTAGTCAAAAATATTATTGTAGCGGCGCACGATTCGAAGCAATCGGCACGAGATTCAAACGTAAGTGGATAGGTATAATTTAAAACTGGAGTTTAAACATGTATGCGAGCATAATCGTGTTGAAAAATTTTTGACTCATGTCACCTCTCTCAGGCTCATTTTTTCAATATTCGCCTCAATCCAATTAGCATTCCCCACTGATGGTTTGACTGCTCAAGGATAGTTCCAAACATAGACAACTTTTTTATTAAACTAAGCTTGTTTTTTTGTGGCAGTTTGGGGTTATCATACATTCTATCCCGTAAGTTTATTGGAGCAAACAACAGGCATCAACCGCATTTATCTTCATATTGCAGAATACAAATAGCGCTTCTCTCAATGGTATTTTTCTGCCAGTATTTCACTCGAAAATGCATACAATTTAAATAAAAAATACAATAATGCACTGTTATTAAAAGACATCTGTTACCAATAAAATGGCCCACGTCCCGTAATGTAACGACGCCATCTTACGTTTGCTGCCAAAACGCTGTAAAATCAATAGTACTCACTTTCAGGAAATTACTCTGGTTTCAAAAGCTTGGAAAAAGTAAACATTAAGCTTTGCTCGTTTTCCTCTTCGATCATTTAATTTGTTATTGATGGGCAAAACATAATTCTTGCTACATTCTTATAGGATATAAAAGGATTATCGCTCCTCTCAGGACAATCCATTAATACACCTTGTGCTTTGCGTGTCCGATGTAGATGAAAAAAACATGCTCCTATCAGTGGCTATTTATCAATGCTGCAAATTGAATGGAAGCGACTAGCAATCTCATCTTCGCACCAGCCAGTCTATGCTTAGCTGCTGCGATGTTGTATGATGATCGCTAGCTGAACGCGTTCCAACGCCGTCCGCACGAACGAAGGAACTAGTTCACATAAATAACGCAGGCCACCAAACAACGATGGCGGTAGAAAAACTACCGATCCCACTACTCGTACGCCGCCGTTTGGCACACTTTCATCGGGCATGTGTTGTGTTGCGTTTCGCTTTCACCGAGCCAGGCCTTCCGTTTTTAAAGGCGCCAAAAATCGACAGAAAATGACACTTCCCGTTTGAAGCCTATTAGCTGTACCAATCACCATTCCCTAGTGGCCACAAAAAAAACTGCTGCCGGTGGTCGGTGGTTTCGTACAGGTGCTAGAGAACTATTCGCGCTACTCAGTAGAACGAATGGTCACCCGCAATGCTACGTCGTGTTGTGGGCGCGCTTTTCTCGCTGATTTGCTATTTGAATAAATCGACGATTTACATAAGAGGAAGAAATGTTTTTCAGCACTACAAGCACCCGCCAAATGACAGTGGGTGTTTTTTGGGCTGTTGTTTTCTATGCTCTTCACTTTTGTTAAACGTAGGCCTCCCTATCGTCCAGCCAAAGCGCGACGCGATAGAACACACCAACGAAAGGGAACGCACTGAAAACCCCCATACCGACCTCGGCTTCTTAAATCACCAAATCTAACGAAAGCATCTGAAAACACATCACATCATGAATGCAAATAATTTAATAAATTAATAAAATTATGATGGAAAGCCTCGTTTTCATCTATCCGGTTCTGGGTGGAGAGGAAAGCAGCGACAAGGAGCGAACTTGTGAATAAATTAAATTGTGTTAAACTTTTCATCCAGCACCAAAAAAAAAACCCCCCACCCAACATGCCTCAACAGCCCAATCAAGCATGGTGGTGGCTGTTCCCATAATGAGGTGCGCGAATAAGATTAGCGTAAATATTGGCCCAACTGCCTGCTGCGTTCGCATTCTGTGCGTGGGAGGGGAAGAACGAGAGAGCTTTTCTGCTGGAAAATACGCACTGTAAGGAAAATAGTTTATCGTTTTTCTTTTTTTGGTGTTTGTTGCCCCGAACAAGGTTACTTTTAACGTTGTTGTTGATTAATGGTACGAAAGAATTTGTGGTTTGTGGTAATTATGTGTATAACGGATGTTTTATCAGCAATCGTAAGCAAAAATGCATATTTCCCGGTGGGATTTAATAGAAAATAGTTGCGCAGATAGTACGATAGTTTCAGTTCTGCGGTGTCCATTATTCTCATCGACGTTGAACACGATGATGTGATGATGATCATAATGTCATGATCGAAATACCCTGAGCTTCGGTTGTTGTTCACATCGTTTTTATATTCCGGTCTTGTGCACCAATTGGTTGTTCAATTTGTTCCTTTGTTCCATTTGGATGTTCTTTGCTTTCGTGTATGTTCTCTTAACGGCTAAAGGTTTGTTCTTTGTTTTACAGTTTATTTAAAATTCAGTACACCTAAAATATTTTATATTTCATCCACTAATGACTAATTTTGATTTTGTGCCTCCGATATCGTCTCTTACTCGGTCGCTTCCCGTCGTTATTCCTCTATCTCATGTCGCTAAACCATGGTTTTCGGGTGTGGCCGCTTACACAGCCAGCACACCTGCCTAATGAATTCTGCTAATCTAATCCGCGCATGCAGAAAGCAAGTAATGGGGTAGGTGAAACTTCCAACAAAAGATGAATATACGGCTGTAGTAGATGCATTTGCCGATCTACTGAACTTTGGTATAACACAATCATTTTAAACCATTCATTTATTGGCTTCATTACGAACTAATCGGACACAGCGAATCGAGGAATGTATTCGTGGCGTAGTTAAATCGAGTTGTAAACAGATGGGCTACAATTTAATAAAACAATTGTTTTGAATGAATCGTGTCTTCTTTTGATTGTTGGCTCAAACTTAGCTACTTTGGTTGATAAAAGGAAACGGTGTAAAGCACGGTTTGCAACACCCGAGTGCCGCAGGGACTGTTCATCACTGTTCTTTTGCAATGTTTTTGATCTTGCGACCTTACCCTTCTACCCAACAATTTTGATTTTTTGCTCATCTTACATCTAAAATATTTTCTCTTATAATATGGTTTATGTCTTTCCTTTGCATTAGAGTTCTTCTCGGCTGTTGAATGGGCTGATGACTGTGAGAACCATGTTAGTGTAGTAGAGTACAGAAAATAATCTGTATAATTATTTGGCTGAGTGGTTTTTTGTCAATAGAAAATAATTTCACCTTTTTTATAACGTCGAATAGCTTTTACGAGTTTTTTCTATAAAATATATGTAATTGGTCAAACTTACAACCGCTCTTCTACCAACAAACCGAAAAATAAGGTTGAAAAAATGGCTAAAATTATTTTTTTTGTGATTTTTATTTTCCGTGTTTATTGCACAAAACTATTGTTCAGCTACACGTGTCAGAATAACATGCGTATTATGGCGTGAAAAAAACTCTACAAAACAACAATAAAATTGAGCAAAAAAATGTATAGAAACCCAAATTTTGCAGCTGCTCCTGAACCACGAGCCCAGTTTGGCTGTTCGGCTCATTACAGAGAATTGTCGTCATTTTATTAGAACTTTTTTTCAGGATTTCAAAAAGGGTTGAAAATCCCCAAAATTTGCGCTAGACAAACCGATGGTAACAGGAAAAAAGGGGTTCCTACGCCCGTGTGTCTCTCTTCTTTACCCGTTCACCGTACAAGGTACAGAATATCGGAAGGGATCGTATGCAACTGGCGAAGCAACGCACACATGGCAGTAGTAATGGTGGTGGTGCGTATCGTAAAATTAATATTTATCTTTCACGCCGTTGCTCTGCACACCTCCAAGGATTTGAAAAGCTAGGTGTAACTGCTAGGGAACGAAAACCATTTTTGGGGGAAAAAGTAGAGAATTTTGTCGAAAAATTACCCAAAACTGCGACCCTTTTTCGATCGCCCGTTTGTTTGATTAGCACAAACGGTGAAAGTGTTGCGCGTGGAAGGGGGAAGGGGATGGGAAGAACGGTACGCATCGACGCATTCGTAACCCCTTTTGCGGGGCCAACATACACTGGAACGCCAGCCGGGAGGTGGTCCAGTGGAAGAGAGGCCAAGCGTAACGCGCGTGACATATGCACCAAACAGTGTCCCTCTTTAGCCAAACTACCCTACGAAGATGGAAATCCGAAATGTGGAAAGATTTCTAGTTTTTAGTTCTTTCCTTCTTTTAATTCTAGACCCTTGCACACACACACACACACGATGGTCCTGCAAATGCTTGCCCATCAATGTGATAGATAGATTTTTCCGAAAATTCGTCGTTTTAAAACTTTTGCCATGTCCCTTTGCTACGTTTGTGCCATTATAATTGGAAGCGTGTACAAGGGATGAAGTTTTTGTTTCTCTCCTCTGTAATAAGCTTTGAGGCCATTTTTTTGGGTTAGGGTCTGTTCAAAATTTTGGATTAATGTTTTCTCCCTACGATTTTCGCTTTTGTTCTTCTGTTTATCCACAACATTAGCAACTACAGTACCTAGGATGCTACCCCGTGTCTGATGGTGTGCAATGACGTCGCTAATCCTTTTAATGCCACACTAGCTATTTTCACCAGTTGTTGGTGAGATAAATACCACGCTCTATGCAAGAGCAAGTACAGTTAAATATTGTATCAGTTCAGTAAAATAAGAAATAGCGATTTATCGTTAAACAGTGGACCATGTCAGCTGATGTCCACAAAACACAACAATACGCACGTTTTTTGGCCGTCAGTAACATTACTACTGAAGCGCACTTTCAACGGCTTCTAAAGAGTTTGCATATGCCTTTGGGAACCTTCGTTCGTAAATTACCTTTTCGTTGTTTGGGCGAGATTCAGTTCCATCTGGGTGCTTAATCAACTGAATTCACCGTGAGGTAGGTCCATGGGATCCGATTTTCCCGATGCAACTTTTAAGCGCTTCATTACTAAAGGAAATCTTGAACAGTGTGTCCTTGTATCGCTGATTGAAGTCGGCTTGTTTTGAACCACGTACAATACAGCGACCAACAACGTAATGAAAAAAAACGAATAAAAACCCCAATTAAAAAGCGCAACGAAAAAATATTCCCCTTTTTTGTACACTGTTTTTTTTTTGTTATTGTGTGTGTTGTTGCCTTCCTTTGCGTTTACATTCATTCGCATCCTTTCACGTGCCTGGCGCGTGTTTTGCGGATTGCGGAACCATTTGCACTTTGACCGACAACCCCAATTTCCACGGTTCGCGTAAAGTTTAGAAAACAACCCCCTGTGCGTAACCCCTTAACGATCCGATCCCCTGCTCTTCGATCGGGTCGTAAGCTTTGGGTTTTTTGTATCTGCCGTTCCCGTCCGGCAGGGTCCGTTCGTAATTGAAACCTTTTTTGAAACGATCGGAGTGTTTTTTTTACCGGAAACAGGTAGTGTGTATGTACACTTTGGTGACCCTTTTCTGGTTGATTGTGTTGATTTTTTAGTTTTAGAAAAAAGTAAAACTAATACAATGGAACGAATATCAGCAGGAGTTATGAGAAGAAAATCTATTCCGAAATATCTATCACATATTCTCATATGGTACTTTGGATATCTACTAGAGTGAAAATTGGTTGAATTAGAAAAGTGATGCGTTAGTGATTTTATTTTAGAATCGTAAATCGAAAAGAGTTGAGTGTGATTCTTCAATAGTTGTAGTTTTACAGTTATTTTCTAGCTTTGACTGAAAATGTATAAAAAGAATAACATACTTAAGACAACAAAACTTATTCATCCCATGCGCCGGATTGTTCTCAAGAACAAGTTTAGTTGCTTAACGTTGTTAACGTTAATTTAAAAGTTCAAACAAAGTACAAGAAACAGTAATCAAAGCTATACGAGCCGTGAAAAACATCTAAAAACTCCGTGTAACTCGAAAGGACACACCTAGGAAACGTTCCGATCAATTCTTCCTCCCAGCGGCTGATGTAATGTTTTTACCAACAGCTTACATTCTCGTGGTAGTATTGCGTTACTGTGCGGACAAATGTTTCTGCTGGGTGTATGGAGTTGGGATAAACATTTTCAAAATTCTTTCCAATATATTACAATTGGGTCCACCGGTAAAAGGGGATTCGGAGGATTGAAAATGGTTTTATTTTTACCCACCCCGGATGGCAACGATCCTGTTGATTGGAAGATGATATTTTATCTACATTGTTTGGTGAAGGTTAACATAACAGAGAGAAAACGCGTCAAATGAAGCGCGCATGAAACGTAGTCGTACTGAATTGAATTCAAAAGACAATGAAAAGATGCACGTCAGGTAATATGCAGATTCATTTATCTTAAAGTGCGTTAATGCGTAACAGAGCTGAAGTTTTTCATACAAAACATTCAAGAATTGCTAAATAATTGCAAACATGTGTATTTCAATACCTTTTACAGCCAAAAATATAGTTAAAATTGTTGTTTCGTCATTATCTTTACCATAACGCTTTATGGCTCCAAGGAAGGTGTGTTCCCCAAAATCATCAACAAGAAGGAAAAAAACATAAACCTCTTATATACATTCCACCATAGCAACCAAGAAATGCTGCTAAGTAACTCACGGAAAGAGACTAATCAGTCGGTGAGCGCATTCTGAGTGATTTCTCCGCCAAATATACACAGCACGCTGTGTGTTTCTCACTACACGAAGAGCAAACCGAATGGCCGCTTTCCCACGAGAGGGGTTTGAACGAAAATATTGGTTTGTGCGGTGTTCGGTACCGTTCGCTGCAAATTCGAAGCATTATTCAATTTCTACAATCTTTCCCTCCCAGCGTTAGGAGTTTCAACTTCCCCTACCAATGTGTTTGACTCATTTTTCTCTTCGAATTTCCACCAAACGTTTGCGAATGGTAGGGGGGGGTGGGGATTCTATGTTGGTGAACGGGAAAAGTGCGGGTGAATGGTTTTCCTCGAACGAAAAACCATAATCGAACGGCTGGATGTTTTGAGAAGCGGTTCGGGTTTTCCTCTCATACGGATGATGAAAAATGTGTGCGTCTGTGTGTGTAGGACTATAAGTATGTATGGATGTAATGCTATGTTGGTAGTGAATTTTTTCTTTCATTTTCAGCTTTTCTTTAGCAACTTTTATTTTTCCCCGGTTTTTGCCGGGGGGCATATTTCTTAAAGGTTCCGTTTTTGTCAGTAAGGACGAGACGGCAGTTTCGATGTACCACCGTGAGGAAGGAAGCGTAACCGTTTTTGTTTGTGGGTATGGCAAAGCAGGACCAACCTCGATAAGTGTTCTTTTTTCCAATGGTGAATAAGAAAGCACAGGGAAGCAAGTGGTGGGGTACTTCTTCTACGGGCCTTCTTTCTACGGTACGGTTTTTGGTGGCGGTTCCTTGTGAACGTTCCAATTTCCTCCGGGCTTGTGGCAGGGGAGGGATGGAATATTGATTTTCAATAACGCACAGCAGCACCATAGCACTTTATATTTTCATTTTTATTTATATGTTCGAATTCGGTGTTTGCCTCCATCCCTTGATCGTCAGCGGAATCGTGAGGGGTTGTTTGTATAAAAATAGGAAGCAAATCGTACGCTGGGTGAGTATGCTACACATTTTAAGCCTTCTGCTTATTGCGTATGTAATGAGTGACAAACACTATGTTTAAATATTGCTCGAACACTAACAAAACATTCGCCAACAGAACGTATTTGTATCATCAAATCGAAGGCAACTGTACTTGCTGAACTACCCACATAAAGCTGTGTCATTTGTACAATACTCCTCGGGCAATGTTAAAACATATTAGTTCCCTTCATTTTGGGGAACGCAGTTTTGCTCATTCCTAGTGACTGTACGACCTTGCTGGACACAGGCCAGTAACGTTACAACAGGCCGTTGTCATTGACGCCTGGATTCGCGTCATCTTCATCTCATTGTCGCCATGAGCAATAAACGTGGGAGAGATGAGCTGAGAAAGTAGCATCACCATTTTTCAGTGAACGCTGCTGTAGCATGTAATTTTGTCAACAGTGTTCACAGCGTACGTCCCATCGTTATGACTCCTTACTTATGCAGTGAGACATGAGTTTAATAATAAAAACGAGCAAAACAAGCGACAAACATTGCATGAAGTACTTTAAACATTGGAGAAAGCATAAAACATTCATTCTCCACATGGTGGCAAGTAGCGAGAGGAGAAAAGGTTAGAAGTATTTCAAGGATTTTTCTATCGACTTTTTTATTACGTTTCTAGTGTCCTAAGACAATAGCCGGAAGTGCGAACAGGAGAGAATGAGTGGCCAGTGTTGCTATGGCCGAGAAAATCATTCTCCACCTACGCACATGAACTTTTGTTTATTTTTTTTCTCACCCATACTGCCACAACACATGGCAGTGTGAACATTCATACGCACATCTGCCATAAGCTAGGCACAAGCTTGCCACAAATACGCACTACGGCATCGTTTCAAACCGAGTCGGCCAAGCGAAGCAAACCACAGTGATATCCTTGTTCAGCATTTTACACCAACGTGTGATTAACCCTTGAATGCGCAGGTGTAGCACGTAATGTGTGTGAAACAATTGTGTTGTTCAATATATGTCTGTTTTGAAGTCAATTTAAACAGGTCCCATATGTTATGAGCTTGAAAAACAGGAGGATACTATCACTGATGCAGAAATGAAGCGTAAGGCCAGCTTGAGGGTTTAACGCAAACACTAAAATCCAAAAGCGAGACGTTCGTCGCCTACTTCGCCCACCATGGCCAAGTTGTCGTTAGCAGCATTCTTTATCATTATCACCACCGCACGCGTTGCTACTACCGAGGACATCCACCGATTTCTCGCCATCTAGTCCATATGGACCTTCGTCTTTGCTTCCTTCATTCTTCATACACTACCCACACATACATTCTTGCGTCCCCGATTCAATGGTTAGTTCCGATTGCCTCCCCTTCCCTCCCCCACTCTTCCAAACAGGACCCAACGTGGCTTCGTGGTTCTTTACACAATTCAACATTTTATGTAGCTCTTGGAAAGAATTTGCTAAGTTTCCTCCTGTTTTTCCTGTTTTTCTTTGTGTGGTCACAGTCGGAGCCCACAGCGCGCAAAGGAGTTCTAGCGTCCGCCACCTATCGAACCCTCTTACCACTAGCTGATGGCGGCTGTTGTGGCGCCTTTTGGTCAGTTTATTTCTTTTCATCTCTTAAATATTTTTATATGCCTTCATAAGCACCCTGGAGCCATGACAACGCCCCAAGCGGACGCGGCTGGACGTAATGGCTAGAGGGATGTAAACAGGGGTGAAAACAAAAAAAAATAACCATGGGCTATATAGCCACATTCGTTTGCGCTCATGTGTGTACTAGTCGATGGTTAACTATTTCACAGCGTGCAATGGTTGGGGGATGTGTGGCGCTGGTGGTCATGACGTAGTTCGCCACCAATGGAGGACGGAAGTGGTGCCTTGCTTAATTAATTAAAAGAGCCGAGACGGCGGTGGTGCGTCGGTGGATGGATCTGTGATTTTTTGGAGGTTTTCCGATGAATTCCGTTCGATTCTCTCCCTTACTCCCTCTCACTCTCTCGCTTCCTATCGGCCAATGCAAGGAAAATTGCTCGAAAAGATGCTGCTCGCAGATTCTGGGCTGGGTCGGTAACGACAGTGCGAAAAAATAAATTGGAAATCATATCTCATGCCGCATGGTCGCCGAAGCGGATCGCAAAATCGAACCGACCAAAGCGTACCGATTAGGGATCAATAATGAAAGCGGGAGAAGCAGAACAAACCGATGTTCAGCTGGATACGCTGTTATTGCTTATGATGGTTTCGAAAAAACTATGGAAATTCTGTGCTTATTGACAAGCAATTACAACTATCCATAAACGCATGTACCGAATCTTGCGCAGGAAGCAATGGCCGAGTAGTGCTTCATAAGCAGATCTTAAAAACATTCCTGATGAGAGTGCAATATTGTGTACACTTTGTGTACGAAATGAGTGGATAGCTATGAGCTATTTGCAGCTCTGGCTTTATTGTAGGTTGGTATGATTTCTATGCTTTTGAGGATATACTTACACAAATTTGCTGGCTGACATATTTGTTTTGTTGAACAGGACAACTTTCTTAACGTCTTTCTTTATTTATAAAAGAAAGTGTTATTATTGTAACATGTAACGATGAATTTAAATTGGAAAATCTTTTATTGTATGACGAAATACTTGGCTTAACTGTACTTGGGAAGTATAAATCCACAAAAGTATCAAATAAATAAAAGTTTGTCTTGTCATATACATCCACTCGAAATTTTGAATTTGGATGCAGATTTAACAGAAAAATTCAAAATTTCATCCTCATTGGCAGATACGATTTGGTTTCATATTTTTAACCAAACGAGGAAAATTGCAATCTAGCAAAAAGGTCTGATCAGCTCCCGCAAACCGCAGTGATGGATTTTTTGTCTTCCCTTTCCTTCCTTTCCTTCCAGCACAGTTCCTTGGGCCGCTACTATTTGTGCCTTGCGAAAGATGAAGTAGTTATGCATAATTTAGCCATCACTCAAAATTGGAATAAATTTTTCGTTCTCTCTAAAGCTTCGCTAGCTTCACCGTTTGAAGCGAGCGGACAAGAAAAAAAAACAAGATAACCTGCCCAAGAAACTGAACCAGTTGGTAGAAAAATACGATACAGAAAATTCAACCCACGATTGCAGCAGCAGCGCAGTTTTCACGGAACACAAGCCCGAATGCAGCAAAACTTTTATAAATTATTCATTTTCTCAATCTCATTTAAAATGGAAAATCTCCTTCCATTTCAACACAACTGTTCAATTTGTTCAAAATATTCTCGTGCGCAACACCATGCCCCACCGTTCGGCATTGCCATTCCGCAGCATAACTACCCCTGCATACGTACGCATAAGTCAAACCCGACTACTCTTCGATAAGACCCTCGAGTGTAACTTCGGATGACATTTACGAAAATGAAAGCTGGCTAGGAAAAAAAAAAAACGAGAAGAGGATGGTTTTCTAAAGTTTAATTAAAATTTTTTACTTCAGCTCCAATCACTTTTCTCCATTCCGGTGGCATGGCACAGCAAAGAACGAAGGGAACGCTAATCTCATACCGTTGCAAAAGTGAATTTTGGCCGGTTGACGAAAGGTGAGAAAACATTATTTCTGCGTACCTTTCTTTTTTTTGTCATAATATTTGGAATTTTTCCAACGATCGCTCCACCACCGAATGCCACAACCACATCCTTAATTCATCATCAGTAACGGAAAGTTTTGGTTGATGTTGTTGCTGCTGCTGCTGTTTATTCTTCTGTTTTGTTTTGTTTCGCTTGGGTAATACCATATCTTACGTTTTCCATCAGTCAACGATTGCAATAGCGAAAAGTGGAACGATAAAAGAAGAACCACCAAAAAAAAGGACAATCGACCCCAACAGGCGTCAACTCAAAATAATAATAGCGAAAAAAAAATACAAACATTCTGCAAAACCACCCAAGAAACATCCACGTCTGTATGTATTTCGCCTTTGCCATCGCACAAAACCACAGCATAAAAATTGAGATATATCAACCATGTTTTGCCACCTAGCCTGGCGCTCCCTGCTCCCCTTATGCTGCAACATAAAAGCATCCTTTTTGTTCTTAATTTTCTTCTGCCACTGTTTCGGGGGACCAAACTACTAGAAAAAAATTGAGTGAAAGTTACAACAAAACAGGAAAAAAGTCATAGCGTCACCTGCTTCACGAAGCAACGTGCTGGTATGTTTTGTTGCGTTCATGCATTTTTTTCACTAACTCTCTCGCTCTCTCTGTCGTTCTGTGGAACTGTTTTCCGGTCTTTTTGTTCCTAGCGTTGAGGTAAGATGCTTCCTAAATAGCCTCCCAACCTCCATCCTCCAACAAGAAAAAAACAAACCCGCTCCATCATGCGCCTGGATCCTTGTGATGGTCTTCGCAAAGAATACGGGGAGGATTTTTCTTTTACCGGTAGTGTTTTTGCATTTTTCCCTTTTCAGCTCGTTTCGTCACCGCCAAGGCAATGGCTGAGGTGGTATAAATCATCCTTCCATTTATCTCTGGTCTCATTTCACGTTCTAGCCATCAAATTCTTCATGCTATCGGGACCGAACCAACCGGGCCGGCGCAACAACAACGGACGGAGGCAGTACCTTGGAAAACTTGCGATGGCGACTTGGTATGCTGCGTGCTCGGTAGTGAAAGTTGTGAAAAATAGGATATTCTACTGATGAAAAACGAAACGGGTGAAAGTTGTCGTTGAAGGGGCGAGAAAATTTTTCTCCACTTTCATCATCTTATCCACTAGCATCAGCAGCAGCACGAACGATGAGAATGGGTTTTTTTTTGTTGTTTCTTACGAACTTGCAAGTAGAATCCTGTACTTCTATTTCTCCTGAGTCGCTTTCACCAAGGAAAACGATAAGCGCCCAACACCAAAGGTTAAAATGAACGAATTTGGCCACAAATTCGGTTCGACTCTTTTGTTGGTTCAGTACAAGGTAAAATTAGCTAGAAAAAGAAATTGAATGTGGTAAGTGTGCTGTCTTGCTTGTAGCAGCATGGCAAGCATGTGATGCTGAAAGGTTTTCATCATACGACGGTCCATGAGCATTTTACATTGACTTAAATGGTAACGAAGAGAAGTAACGAAAAATATGCTGCTGTAACGTTTTAAATTTTGCACTATAGTTCATTCCCAAAAAGTTATGATTAAAGTAAAAAAATAGAAATAGGCCAATATATTTGAACTGTCCAGCAAAAGGGGAGCAAAAATGGAACTATGGAAGGTAATACAAAATATGTTGCAAAGGTATGTTGGGTAAAAGAAGTTTTCTTAAAAACGGGATCAAAACTGATTTTAAAATCAACACATTTGAAACGTTCTTCTGTTGTTTGGTTGATGAGAAATACTATTAGTACCATTCTGTGTGCCAAAATGAACCACAATATAGCTCGAAGGATTGATAGCTTGAACATTTGCAAAAAAGTACAACATTATGCTGCTACGGTGTGAACAAAGATTGTAGATTATGCGAAATTCCTTTTGCCAGTGCTTTATTTTGTGTGTTCTTCATCGAACCACCTAACAGGCGAGGCCGTTCAATGTTCCACATTTGCTTACTGCTTACTGAAGAAAATTGAAGAATCACGTCTTGGTTGCCAACCCGAAAAAAAAAAAACGATGGAGCGAACCGAAGTTTCACCATTTACACTGTAGACCAAAACTAGTGTGTCCTAGTTTTCCTTTTTGTAATGGTGATGCCTAAAGTGGTGCTCGGGATGCTGCATGCACCCTTCGCAACCAAGAAAAAAACGCATCGGAAGTGCTGAGGGGAGCGCATCGGAGGGCAAATGAAAACCATTTTCCTGCAAAGTGCCACCATCGACGGAAGTGCGTCAGCTCTATCGGAGCGGCCTACCGGCACGTATACGGCACGGGCGCACTGTTTATGCAAGTTAGGCTAGATCCTGTTTTCTTTTATCAACCACAATGTTGTACAATACGATTCGTGGTGTGAGCAGCATAGCGACACAACAGCGGCAGTGAAGAAAAGAAACAAACATTCTCGGTCGAACAATTCACCATACCCGGTTTTAGTACTGGGGTTGTATGTGGGACAAGCCGGCTAATAGAAACGGCAGGATGAGAGGCAAGTGTTTTGATGTATACGTTTTGGTGTTTCACATTTTATTTTACGTAAGACCGGGTTCGTTGCTTGTCATGGATATGGACCCCGAACACTATCGTTCGCTACGGCCACCTGACATGTGTATGGAAGCAATGGACAGCTTCATTCTTCGGAAGCTGCACGTCGGTTGCTTATGAGAGAAAAATAGAAGCAAAGAAAGGAAAAAATACACCCGGATTCAATCCCAAATAAATGAACACAAAAAGTAAATCAAGCAGGACGCACATTTCTTCATCATTGCAGAAGAACTCGGTCGGAAAAGTTGATTGAAAGGTAAGCGCTCAGTCCCTCAGCCCAAATCAACGTTAGGTTGTTACCATTGCGAATACCAACTGTAGTGCTGTATTTGATACCAGTATGATATTTGTTGTATAAAATGTGAAAGAAAAAATTTAAGAAAAAAAACAATTCAGCTCCTGTGGAGTTGCAAAACAACGATTTGATCATATGGAGAGAGGTTTAAAAATACATCAAACATTTCATTACAAATACGCAATAATTTGTCACAAGCCACAAATAGGTGTTATTAAAGTTTTGTTAACAATAATAACACCAAACGCGTGATCAAACATCGTAAACGGGCCTCGAAAAATGTACCATTACCGCGCAATAAATGTCTGTTTTATTATCGTAAAGTTGAATAAAACATATTCAAGAGCTGCGAGTTGTACGCGCACAATTGGACGACAAGGGACATGTGCAGTTTTATAGGTTATAAAACATAATCCAACCAAACCATAAATGTATGATGGATGGACCAAGGCGAGTAGGCCGAAATCTTAAACTTGTAGCTTGAACCCTACATTCTTTTTACACCGATGTCACACGCTGTGTTTTGTGCGACATGATGTAATAGTAATGAAATGAGGAGAAAGAAAAACATTATACGATCTTTTTAACAATCATTTGATTGAGCTCTTGCAGGTGGAATGAAGTACTTAACAAACTTGCTTTGCAATTAGTATTCAACTCGTAAAAGCATTCGTTGGTAGTTGTAGTAGTAAGAAAGAACAGGTGTTTAATATTTGTAAAGATCACTGAAACGTCACGAAATCAATGGAGACACTTTAATAAGTAAACGATTTTGAATTCCCATCTTTCTGCCAAAGAAGAATTTGTTCTCTATTGAAAATCTATTTGTGTTTAAATTTTAAATGGGGTCTAATGAACCCTATCCGGCACCTAAAAGTGCACGGTTGTGTACAGGTTCTTTTGATTTTTCGCTCATTTTTGTTAGTTTTATCATTCGTGTTCTTGTTTTTTTTTGCTAGATGAATTAATTAGGTCTTGCTTCAAAGGTACATTTGTTGTTACTTCCTATTTTGTATCATGTTCTGTCGCTAAACACACAATATTTGTTTGATTTCTTATTACTTGCTCCTTTTCGCATCCACAGTTTGCTCTACCGTGCGCTAAAACGCACCCTTTTGCAGCCCAGTATAGTTTCACTTGTCTGTTTTGTTTACGCTCTTTTCTATATTATAGAATTATTTGTTTTCTATCCTTTTCATCGCAATAGATTTGTGTAAGAGAATCATTCACACACAGTTGTTTTGTTTGTCTGTTTGTGACTTTACCTGAGAACACTTGCACCTGTGTCACCACATTTCTTTTGTCTGCGTTTGATTCTGTTCTTTCATCTTGCTTGTTTTGATTATTTGCCTTCTGTTTTAATAATGCGTTAGCGCAAACTTAATAATGTCCTGCCGATGTATTGTAATTGTTACGATATATTCCATACATTTATTTGTTTTAGAGCAACACTCCTTTGAAGTAAAGGACATTTTCCGTTACTAGTTTCTCTACTTCACTTCCCATAACCGATACAGTGTTCATTCTCGCTGGTGCAAATGGATCCAACTAGTATTGGTTGTTTTGTTTTTTTAGCTGTTGTATAATATATAATGTTATTTGCAATAAACCTGATGAAAACACAATACCCCCATCGCTTGTCTTAACCCTCAAAGAATTGTTGCAATATTGTACCACGGAGTATGCTTTGTTTCAACTGTGATGTTCTGTTGCGTGTTTGTTTGTCTGTCCCCCGTTTTGTCTCAAATTTTGTTCGACGAATACATGGTACATGTACGTGGTAAACTTTTACGAATATTCCTGCATTATGTAAGGTTTTTGGTTAACCCCAATTACCATATGGCTCTTATACCTACATGTCTGTTGTAGTTCTGGACGCCTGAAAATCTGTTCTAAGATATATGCGCAATTCATAATTAGTACAAGTTATATGAATAAACTCCAAATCAAGCAGCCCGCAGGCTGTCTTCTAAATGCATTTAACTACACATAGCAATATGATGATGGCCTGTCACATGGTGCCATTGGATTTGTACAAAGTAATCGATCGTCGCCCATTGATCGTGTGTAATTCCGTCCTGTCTCATTCGTCTGCTGAGAAGGTGATGTGGTTTATGTTGACTGATGTTGGTGTAATCATCATCGTTGGCTCACCTTGCCGGTCTCTTATTTGCGAAGATTGTTTCTTCATATTTTTTATCGATCTCTTTGTGGTGCAGCATATCAGCCGCTTGAAAAGCAATATCAACTGATGCATGTTGTTCCGTTTTCCAGTTCGTGCTCTATTGCATCTTTTGATGCAGTGCGTGGAGAATCGATTACAGTTTCAGTCATGCGGTTGTTATCGATCATGCACATTTGCTCGATGGCCATGCGGCAAAAAAGTATCGAATGTCGTAATTTTTAGACCACCGACCGTTACATGACCGTGTGCTTTTTCGCCGTCATCCGCACCCGTGTTGGTTTGTTGTTCTGTTAGCCTGTAGGCGCCCCTAGCCAAATTAAACATGCACAAAAAGATTGACATAGTTGGAAAGGTTTTGCATTTCACTCCATGTGTATGACAGAGCAAAAACAAAACATAAAATAACTAGGCAAGTCGTTGCAAATCGAGCCAATTTTGTACGTTGTCCTATTTTTGTTTGTTTCACCCTCTTCGCTACTGTACCAATCGCTGACTGATCGTGAAAATTGTACCTCGCTATTTGTTTTGATGATTAAGAATGGCGAATTTTTATTTGAAAGTCTATCTTAAAACCAGTTTGAAATAAAAATTGTGTAAATTGTGTAAAAATTGTGAAATAAAAATCGTGTAATTACACGAGAAAGTAACAAGATACAAAAGAAATGACACAAAATCAGTTCGTTTCACAAAATTGCACGTCTTCTCGCACGATGCGTTGCGTGGAATTTGCTCATCTAAATTGCACCCTAACGTTCCTGTTAGACAAAAATCTCCCCTCACAAGATGATGCAAATTTTGATTCATAGTTAATTTCAAAATCGGGAAAAGTATTCCCTTACTTCCCCGGTCCAATAGTTCATCGATACAATCGGATTGCTTTTGCATGTGTCGGAGCATGGAATAATTATAATTTATGCCTTTGGTTACGCTGGGAGAAAAAAATATGAAAAACCCCTCGACAATAGGAGATTTACACAATGTGGAACTAGTTCGCTGCTGACAGAAAGCGTGTAGTGAAACTGCAGTTGAAGGTAGAATTGAAATCATCGATAACAAGAAAAAATATCCTCAATACATAGAAGGATCGGCAGGAATGAGAGTGAAAAGTAAACGTAACAAAGCAAAGTGGCGCTCCTATATTGTTGTCCCACTGGCCATCGGAGGCAGCAATTCGTTCAACGGTTTTCTGAAATTGTTGCATAGTTTTGTAGGACCACAAAATAAGGACCGGACCCGTGATGAAAGAATTGGTTCGCAAAGGGAAAAATGTCCAAATTGTACAAACTGCAACCGGCGAAGGGACACGTTGCATTATTTTGAATGCAAAGCAGGGGTCCTGTGCTTCACCATTATTATTTTTCTTAGTTCAACGCACCACATGGATCCAAAGATAAGTTCGAAAAAAAATTGCGATTCATTGGTTTCCGATAACGGTTCTTTCGATTTACCACCATCAATTTTTAGAGATTTGAATGATTTCAAATTTTTGGAATATTCAACAGGAACATTGTACTGTGCTAAAGGACATACCATACGGTTTGTTTATAGGTATAAGCAAGCGAAATGTATAAAATATGGATATTGTCCTTTGGCGTTTATACTACCTATTCACCAGGGATATACTGTTTTGGTTCGAATTACGGACACTTACGCAAAAAGATGCTTTGTACGTAAGGCTATGCTAATTAAAACTGATCACACCTCAGCCCATCTCGGTTTAATCGAGCATAACTTGCTAATTTGAGAAAAGAATGAGAATTTCCTTATAATAATATGGAAAAAGTGGGTAAAAGGTATACAGGTGGGTATGAACCTGTCCAGCTAATACGTGAAGAATGTCCGAAATTTTAAGGTGTCTGTAATACGAATCCCAATGGTAGTACCTTTGGTGAATCTTTCTGTACTACAATAATTTCGTTTCGAAAATAATGAAACATAAAGTACATAATCGCAAATGAATAATTTGTGATGAAACTATAATGAGCATAAATGTTTACGATATACACAAATAAAGATATTTTTGTACCACAATGTGCCCATATTGTTTCGATGTGATAGATGGGAACGAAGATTTCAAACATGACGGCGTCAAAAATGTCTTCCTCCGGACAATAAAAATTGAAGTGGATACATCAAACGATAAGACAACCAAACACCACACAGTCGTACATTTAAGAAACCATATGCTGCCCCAAACAATACACTTCGAAGAGACGTAAAACAATACATATAACCCACCAATCCCGGGGCAATGGCGCGAACATACGCCCAAAGCAGTGGTCATTAACTGCACATACATAAATTTAATCAAATTTATATGATCCCTTCCCACCGTCCCGTAAATGGATTGGCCAGTTTACAGAACCGTCCGCAGAACTTCGGCACGATATATTAATCCGGCCAGACTGCTGTCCGGCCCGTAGCTCGGAAACTCGGGTTGCCCGTGTGGGGCTTTATGTGTTCCGGCGACTTCCTTTCCAAACCCGCTACAGCACAATGATAATGGTGATGTTGACGATGACTGAAATGGTGTATCAGTCGTGACTTCGACAGATATTGGGCAGGGTTTTGTACCTTTTTACTCGCTCGCTCTATCTTGCTCTTCACCCCGCCACTGTGTTATTTTTTTGTTTTCCCAGCGATAGTGGTTTTTCGGTAGATATTATGGGGAAAAATCGAAATAAAAAGTTCAGGCTTCGATAATGACTTTGAGATAGCATAATGAACGCTTGAGTCTGTTTGGAAGGGAAGGAAAAAATAAACAGGATAGTGCATGAAACAAAAAATAAAATCGATAAATAATTTATTTCCCAACTCGGTTGCGACACCTACACAATCGTCCACTGTTAGCCGCCATTCCATTGGCATTCGTTTTCCTTTCCGTTTTTCGAACTCGTATAGAAAAACGAAGTCATTGGGCTTATCACACCGACGAGAGGGTGTTTTACTTTTTGATAAGAATTGTTTGTTAGTTTTGCAGCTTGGTTCTGCACAAAAAGTGTTTGCTGTTGGTGATTGTAGTTGAGGGGTTAGATCAAAAGGGGTTAGATCAAAAAAACTCAAAGTTTTTTCTTTAAAATTTACCTCAAACGAGGGCAAAACATTGAAAATTATGAATTTTGATATTAATGTTTGGAAAATTATTGTACATTTCATTTAGCATGACATGCCTTATGGTATCATTATGTGGCAGGGGTTCTATGATTATTCTTTAATTCCAAAAATCCCACACTGATGCTGCTTCGTACTTAAAAAAGAAAACCACATCTGCGATAGCAAAAAACGATTCCAATCGATAAAACAATACATTATAATTGGATAACTTATCGAAACACTGATTTTCGATTTTCCACTTCGATTGTCCTAGAATGAAAATATTCTGATAAAACAAGTGGATTAGTAATCGGAGCAAAAGTCATTTGTTGGAAAATGACCCATAACAACTCTCCTTTACGCTTTCAAAACCCTGCTAGCAACAGACGGGCAAGGAAGAATGCTAGAAGTTCTCCTAATAATCACCTCATTTCCATGTAAAATACAGAAACCATAACGAATGAATTCACCATCCTCAAATCCGTTGGCCACAGCAGTGGAGAAAAAGAGACTAAACTAAAAGAAAGGATCTCTGCTTTGCGATGTTTGCTTTCAACATGAATGCTAGCTGTCCACTGTTTCGAGTTGTGTTTTGTAGGGTTTTGCTTACCCTACAAAAGGTGGCGCAGTTCTACCGTGCGAAACATAGGGTGTTAACACAAAGCGTAAAAAGTCTGAAGACTTAAACTTTCCTACCTACCTAGAAGAACTTCATTAAACACCAATCGAGTTATCCCTATGTGTGTGTGTGCTTTCCACACGCACACTTTCACCCAGCACGTAAGGATAAAACATGTAAAACTGGCGATTATGTGCCGTTACAAATGATTTAATTAAATCAAGTATGCAAAACTGCTTCGTCCTGACGTGGTTTCCACTTGGCAAGGTCTAGTCAGATTGAGCGAAGACAGAAGCGTAAGGCTATTGACGTGTTAAGCTGGTGAGTCGCAGACATCACTTTTATTCGGATTCGCCGATGATAATGTGTTGTAACATGGAAAATATTATCCGAAAACAAGGACGATGATACATATTCCGCCATCATGGGGTCGCAACAAGCTAATAACGTTCAATCAAATGTTACACATTCTACTATTTAATCTACCTGTTTGAAATTAGTGTCAGCGTTATAGCAGCCAGAGATTGGTACAGCTAGCCCGTAAAGGATGAACTTAAATGGGACGATTTACAGCATTCTCATTCATTATTAAACGATGTAGATGACTTTCGATCGCAAGATTTGTTATCTATTGTGAAGCTCATCTTTTGCCCATGCGCCTAAGCTGGATGACTCCTTGGTGGCCATTTGTTGCTTCCATGTAATTCTCTCCAATGAAACATCATTTCTTCATATCTTTCTTAGCCAGATGGTGGTGTAGTGATCAGGGTTCGATTAGTTGTGATCGTTATTACATTGCAACAGTTCTCTACACATGTAATTGTTTTATTATCATTATTGTTTGCACTCCGTTGTTACGATTCCGCATTGATCCGTTTGTTTGTCAACCGTAGGCTCTTGCAGTTAATTACAACACTTCATATATCACCCGAAATTATATATTACAAATATATGAAATATTAATAATTAATCCTTACAATCAAACAACGCTTCGAACATCCTACTTTAGTTTGGGGGGTTTACGTTCCCACAGTTACGTCATTTGATGCCAGTTTTCATCTTCGCTCACTTCTTTTGGTTTCACTTTGCATGCTTTTTGGTTCTTCCTTGTCAAGCATGTACACGCTTATTGATCCGTTATCCGCAATTGCTACAAAAAAGGCACACAGCATTATACAGTTCCATTGTTGTTTTAGTTTTTTTGTTTTATAGCAATTGCAGGAAACGTGGTATTATCAACATGTTACGCAATCAAAGCCTGTTATCGCTCCTTCCCTTTCGCTTTCTATCTCCGTTTCTTTCTGATGCTTGATGCAACAAAACGTTGTTCGAAGAAAATCATGTCTACACTTTGATACTAGACTGATCCTCCACTTCTTGGCTGATCGCTTGCTTCCAAACTAAATCAATCCAATCCAATGTTATATCCGGTTCTAGTTTCATTACAACACTCAGTGCCGATATCACGGTGTCAGCTAGTGGTATTGAAGTGTGCAGAATCGCTTTGCGAGTTTCCGCAACTAACCGGGGTAACCAGGAAAACCGCAATCAAACGGAACAAGTGCAAAGGGAATGTGAGGGGTATTTGTAACTCTCGTCTATCCTTCTCCATTGGTTTGATTTTTATCATTGTAAAACCTTATACCTTTTGCAATCTACTATATAAGGATGATGTTGTAACCGTCTTCTCCTGTTTAGGTAATTTGGAGTGATTTTTACTTCTTACCTCTTTTGAGGCTTTCTAGCGCTAGTAAGCTACAAAGGGTTCATCCGACATACAGCAATTACGCTCTACCGAATACGACACTATAAACAAAACAAGTTCTGAACCAACTAATAGGGCGCATATCATCAGGGGAGCATAGTGACACTGGACATCGAACGGAAACACGTCTAAAAAGTAAGCGTACCTATATTATTTACAACGAGTTTATCCTAAGGATCGTACCTATTCTACTGTACGGTTTCTCATGCATGACACACTCCATCGTACTGTACCACCGATATTGGTAAACGATTGGGATCGATTACCCAAACTAGCCGATGCTCTGAATGATAAAAAGTCAAACGAGCCTCATTGGTAACTTCTTTGCAATGGGATTGGGGAAGTTGCAGTAAAACAGGGGGTACAGCGTACTACGTAGCTTAGGATTTTGTTTTTGTAATTACGCTAGAATATATGTGTGTATGTATGTATGTATATATATATATATATGCTCTAAATGGTAGATTTTGTTTAATGATTTAATAGCCCTTTGGTTTGGTTTTTGACTAGCTTTTGAATCTGTTGTACATTACGATATTACGTACTGAAGGAGGAAGTGGGCAAACATTGTGTTTCCAATGTTCGCTTACAAAATATCAACCAGGGAACGGATCCCCATCCGCAATCCGATGGCATCTTTTTAACGATTTTCACTTTAAAATAGCATCTCTTGTACTTATCAGGATCGACTGTGTGGTAACTTTCGGTTAGCTTTTGCTATGGGGTTGTTTATTTTTAGGTGCCTGTTAATACCTTGCCATCCCTGAATAGTTGTGCACAGCATATCCTGCGTATGCGCTGTGCTTAGTTTAGAGTAAATGTGTGCTTGGTTTGCATTGTACCATCGAATACCCTGAGTGAGAGGTAACGTTTATGATTTTCCTTTCCTCATTAATCTTGCCGGAAAATCACACTGTTTGGTTAGTTTGCAGTTTGTCATTCTTTTTAGTTTTCACTACTCTCATACAAACTGAGACCTCAAATAATAGTAAGCGATTTACGGAACTAAAACATAAAAATTTTAAAATTTCGCTCCCTCGCATGATACAATGTTTGCGCTTGCCAATGATCGAAATCTATCTTTCGTTCATCAAACTGAACGCAGCATCCACCTTCGCACCTCTATATAGACCTTCGATTTTCCTCAATAATTTCCTTTTGTGACGCAGCAATCGGCGTGTGACCACCATCCATAATAAGACTTTTCCCTTAAAAAAATCTATCATACCCGAAGAAATACAACATTTTGTCATTGTTTCAGTTTTACTCATAATAGGAACTTTGTTAGAACATCACACGAAGAAGTTAGCCTTTTCCATTATCGTCGCCCAATGAACCATCCTGCTCTTCGAAAGCTACACCTTCAAGCCATCAAATCTTCTCGCCTCCCGAATGCACTACACTACGGTTTACTTTTTGATTATTTTGCCTTATTTTGCATGGATTAGTTGTCGACACCTAGAGCATTGCATCTTTGTTTCGTCAATTTCCACAGATTTCTTGCATGCCTCCTCCATACGCTCATGTTTGCAATTGCAATTAAGCCACCTATTACTTCCACTGTGGTATTTGGGTTTGGTGCTACGTTTCGCCTTATTTAACAGTAGTTTAGAGCAATTATCGTCGGACAAAAAGGAGCGTTTGGTAAAAAGCTTTACACAGTACAGGTTAAAAGAATCCTTCCAAACATTCATAGATGGCACAGAGACTTTAAATATTCTTTGCAGTTTGTAGTTTACTCTCTTTAATTCAGTCTTGCGCTTTAATCCAAATGAAAATGCCAATGTCTATTGGCTAGTGTGCAGTAGGTTGGTTTTATCTCGGACTTAGCTATCCGTTTTGTTTTTGTATCCAAAACCGCATTGGATGTTACCCTGAGGTAGAAGGTTACGATTGATGCCCACTCTCTTTAAACTGTGTGTGAATTTCTCTACAAGCGTCTTTCAAAATGAAGCAATGGTTGCTTGCTTTCTGCTACTTTCGTGCCAATCGATAGTTTACCAGACAGGCATCGTAATCCCGCTGGTAAGAATTCTACATTAAATTTACGTTTTACATTCACTAGCTTTCATAATCATACATTTGCGATAGGTTAGTTGTGGTTTGGTTTCTTTAAGGGATAAGTTTTACGTACGTATTTGCGGATTTTCTTTGCGATTCTTTTTGATTTCATGTCATCCATTTCAGCAACTGCTCAGTGCAGTCTGCACGCTCGGAAAATTTGACTAGACGAGCCTGCTCGAGATCGGGGCTCGTAAGCTCCAGTTTATCCTGAGTTCTCCCTAGGCGGGACTCAGATTGAACGATATTGTCATCGGCGTGAGGATACGCTCTTTAACAGGTAAGAAAACAACAGCTGGTACGAACCTGTGATCCTGGCCTAACGGCCCTTCCGATTTGTCGGTGGAGTCTTTGCGTGTGCGACCCCCAGCACCGGCGCCGAGCGACTCCTCAATCAGGAAAGATTGCATCATCAGTGGACCACTCTGTTGGGGCAACGCGTACACTGCCGGGCGTTGGGTAATGTTTGCCACCTCGGATAGCATCGCAGTTGGTTCACTGCCGGTTGCCGACGGTGGAGAGGCGGGCTTTGGCGAGGTAGGTTTCGTGTTTGCGGTTGGTGGGTCCGGATCCCGCGGTGATCCCGCCCGTTCGGGGCTCTGGGATCGTGTCTGGTGGAGCAGATTGAGCGCCTCTTGCGACAAGGATGGAACAGGCGTGGATGCCGGCGTTGACGAGGGCGTCTCAGACGAAGTGCCAGGCATGAGCTGGTTGGCAGATTGGTCTTTCGCCAACGAGACGGCCGATTCGGATTTGAGCAACGGAACGAACGGTGCTGTTCCGAGGGCTGCTGCTGCAGCGGCTGCAGCCGCTGCTTGAGCTTCCTCCTGCTGGTGATGTTGCTGTTGCTGGAGTAATTGCTGCTGCACGATAGTCAAGCTGGAATGCGATCGCTCATGTATAAACAGCAGCGGCAAAAGTGGGGTAGCAAACGAGCAGTACGAACATTGGTAGCCTTTTAGGCCACCCATTGGAGAGGGAGGTTGATCCGTTCCGAACAGTGTCGGAATGGCGGCACCTTTCGGAAGATACTTGGCTGCCTCGGCTGGGCTCAAACCCCCGAACGGTGACTTGGAACCGTACTTGCCATCGTTCAACCCATTCGGTACCTTCAGCGATGGACTGTTTGATTTGCTCCGGCTATTTCCACTGCCACCTCCTGAATTGGCACCGTTTCCCAGCAAACCGCCTCCGTTTTGAACGTTCGTGCCAAGCTTCTGCTCGATATCCTTGAGCTTTTCGACGCCTACCTTCCCATGATCGCTCAGAAGATGCGCCCGTAACCACTTGGCGCTGCGGAATCGCCGACTGCACAGCGGACACACCTCGGTGAAGTGTGAGTAGTAACGATTGCTAAGATCGCTAACCTCTCCCGGTTTAAGGTCACCGCCCGGGAAGGAACTACCATCACTAGTCTCTCCAGCTCCCATCTCATTGACGCCGGCGATTGCTGATGACCCGTTTTGACGGGGTTGTGGCAGTGGTGCACCTTCCTCCACGATGCCGTGTGTGTTGTGCTTGTGCACACGTAGGAAATATTTGCTGCAGAGCTCTTTGTTGCATATGTTGCAGACGACTCCACCTATCTGGGCACCGTTTTCAATCTCAATGCCATGCATACGCTGCATGTGCGTCTTCATGAAGTACTTGTTGCACAGTTCCTTGTTGCAAATCTCGCAATAACTGCTGGTTGGAGTCATCGAGTAGCTTGGCTTACGTTCGCCGTATCCAGGAGCACCGGGTGGCATTGGGATGCTGCCTGGCCCGCCACTACCTGTTACACCGTTTCCAACACCCGATGGAACAGTTGTTGGGCGTTCCGGAGTGACAAATCCCTCGCGTTTGGGGCTAGACATACCCGTCATTCCTCCATGCATCTCGACAAGATGTTGCTTCAGCATGTACACGTTGGCGAACTCTTTATCGCAGTGCTTACACGTTTCAGGCATATCGTTCGGAGTCGTAGCACGTGATCCTTTTGGGCCGTTGTTGTTGTCCATGCCCAGTGAACCATGTTCCTGTATCATATGCGCATGTAGCAGATACTGGTTAGCCAGATCCTTACCGCACACACCGCAACTCACCTTACGCTGGTGTTGGATACTGTTTAGATCGTTCAGTTGCATGATCATCGATTGTAACTTCTGCAAGTCGACACTGATCGCCTCGGCGTCTTCATCGCTAGCAGCGTCGCGAGCACCATCATCGCCATTGCTTGGGCCTGGTATTCCACCATCCGATTGTTGCTGATCATCCGAATCAGCACCTCCATTGTCCATCTTGGCCGGGGGAGACTGTTCACGCTTGATTTCGACTCCTTTAGCACCTTCGATTGCAACCTGATCACTGCTCAACTCGTCTGTTGTCATTAGCTTTCTTAGCGAGGAAGGTGAAGCCGCTTGCAGAGCCATCTGTGCGCTCATCACATCCGCCGCGGTACCACCCATTATCAGATTCAGTGGGCTCGTTTGTAGGAACGGTGCCCACGGCTGACGACCGTCGTCCTTCAGCTCATCCGGTGACGGCAGGATACCGTGACGTTTAAGTTTGTGGGTGCGCAGGAAGTATTTGTTACAGTACTCCTTGCAACAAATCTCACAGAATGCCTCCGGGTTGACCACACCGAGACGACGCAGCTTGTCCGCTGAGAAGTTCGCCTCCTTGGCTGCCTGCATCGAGTGTGGCGATAGCTTGCGTGGTTGCGGTGTAAATGTGGCATCCTCCTGCTCAATCGTGTAGTCCTCTCGGAAACCGTCGGGAAGCTGCAACGGACCTCCAGCACCCGTAATGCCCGATGATGAATCTAACCCGGATTCAGCTGCTTCTTGCCTGTTGGCAGCGAGCTTCGCATGCTGCTGTTGTGTCTGCATTTGCTGGTGATACTGTTGTTGCAGATGCTGTTGTAGTTGCTGTTGCAGTTGTTGTTGCTGCTGTTGTTGATGCTGGTGTAGTTGTTGCTGCTGCTGTTGTTGCATCTGATGATTACTGTTTGATAGCTCGTGTGCTTTGCTGCGATGTTTGCGCATTGCGCTGAGGCTGCTGAACTTTTTGAAACAAATATCGCAAAAGACGGTGGGTTGTATTTGATTAGGTGTCACGGAAACCTTAGGTGAATGAGCCGAACGCATCGGTAACTGTTGCATGTTCTTCCCGGCGTTTGCTTGATTTTGCTGGCTGCCAGCAATGGATTGTGGTTGAGAATGCAACATCGTTTGAGGCTGCATACGTTCTGCATCAGCCGCAGCGGTGTGATGACTAGAGAGTTTTTCTATTTGTTCACTGGAGATAGGGACGCCAGAGTGTTGCTGTTGCTGCATCTGAAACACCTGCGACAGCTGATGAATCGAGTTGAAGGGGTTGCTCATGGCAGACAGCGCAGAATTCGTGGCTTCCGAACTTCCATTGCCTGGGGCTGGTTCGTAGATACCATGTTTGTTCGCTTTATGCGTCTTTAAGAAGTACTTGTTGCAAAACTCCTTGTTGCACAGATCGCAGTAGGCTTCCGGATTGAAAATACGCAACGGAGGTACTCCAGGGCGACTGTTCCCGTCACCGGATGTGCCAAAAGCGGACACCGTGGGTACTCCCAGCAGTGGTAATTGAGGTAGATACCCTGAGGCGGACAGGGCCGCGGCAGCTTCGGGTGGGAATGGGAAGGACAGTCCGGCGATTGATATCCAATCATCCGCCTTCGGAAAGTTACTACGAATTTCGCCATCCCATTCCGGGTCCATCATGAGTTCTTTCTTGAGTGAAATCTTAGGTGGACTACTCGCAGTAGATTGATGTTCGGCTATCTTTTCATCACTTTTCGTCACAGGATTAGTCGTCGATCCCGACAACGGTAGTGTGTTACCTTCAGGGTCGGTTTCGCGTGGTTTCAGGACATCTTCGGTAGATGTAACATTTTTGGTGACAGGAGACTGCTCACGACTTTTATCTCTTCTCTCTGACTCCTCGGGGATCGATAGCGGACGATCTTCGTTCCCTTCTTGCTCATCGTCACTTCTGGGAAGGGAGGACGATTCACGATCAGCTCGGGCGCTGCTCAAAGCAATGAAACTGTTCAGTTTAGAGGTCAGAAAGTTCTCGGGAAGTGTAGTACCCGGATTGGCCAAACTCAGAAACCCTTCAGAGTTCTGGTGCTGCAACTGTAGGTGTTTTTGCTGTAATTGACTAAGGTTCGACAGGAATATCTTTTGAAAGTTGTTCTGTTGCTCTTCCAACAATGCTGCTCCCTCGTCGTCGCCATTTTCCATTGCCGGACTGGTGGGGTTTGGTGAGCTATCGGTTTCAGCTCGCTCCTGATCTACTTCGGCTGCGTCATCGTGATCATTTCCACGAGCACCGTCCAGGGAACGTTCATCGATATCAACAACCGTGTCTGTACTCGTGGTCGTTGGTATTTCAATAGCCGTACCGTTGGCAGAAAATCGAATCGGCATCGATTGCTTACGGCGCTTCTTCGACAAATCTGGTAGCGAGTCGGAGCTGAGTTGTGAGGTAGTAGTCAACGTACTACTTTGAGTTGTTGCTGCATTCAGGAACGATGATGAGAGCGTGCGCTTGGAAGCTTTCAACGTGGAACTGTGAGAGCTATTGGTTTGCGAAGAATTCGACGCATCACTCAGAACAGCTTCTTCGCCACTTAGATCGGGTGGTGGTGTTGCATAGACTGAGGCAGCCATTGTGATTGGTGATCACTGCAGGAAGACAGGAAGTAAAGGTGTAATGGGATCGATTAGCACAATCGTTGCATTATTTACAGTGAATTTAGTTTAGCAATAACGATAGTTTAGTGAAAACAACCATTTCAAGAAAGGACCTCATGATATGATGTATATCGATTAACGGGGAATATGAAACAAAAAAAGATAGTCAACATCTGTTTTAGCTTACGGAATGTATGCAACTGCGTCATAATTATAGCAAATTTACAACCACTCCTATGAATCGATCGATCAGGAACCTTCTGCTCGATAATCGAAACAACCGAAAGGTGCCAAAATAAAAGTGTTTCCCCATCGGTTTTCACGCAGCGGTTAGAAAATAACAATGAAAACAGTTCGACTTGCCTGCCCGTACTATATTACCGCAGTTAGCGGATGTGAGGCGCACGCTGAGGAAGAATGCGCGGGAAAGATAAACACATTTTTCGATTTTATTTCGGCTCACGCAGGCAAACTGATAGCGGAAGCCAGCTGAAACCCGCCGTGTGGCCGACTGGCTCGGTTTGTTTTTCCGCTTCTGCACCTGCACACGGCTCTACGATAATGCGGTTGTAATCAGAAAGCATGTGGCTGAAAAATGTTTGAAAGTTGTTTGGCGCACGTCAAATGGTAGAAAAAGTTTTCGGTCAGAGTGAAAAAAGGTGCTACCTTTCCTTATCGTGGCTCGTACGCCACCCTTCCAATCGATGGAAGAGCATAGGGAGCCGGTGGTTGGCTATTAGTCACCGGTACGCTGACATTAAGAAGGCACCAGCCACAAATGGAGGAAAAAATGAAATGATTAACGAAAACATGTCGAGTGTTAATATTAGAAAAGCATAAAGCCAGTACAGTCAAACAGCCATTACTCGAATCGTCCTTAAAACCCGTCTGGAATATACTATATGGTACGAAAACACAGCCACCTACCCTAAGCGTTCCGATTAATATATGATTGTCGACAAAAAAATGCTCTCTCCCTCAGCTTTTGCCTTCGTTATCGTACATATTTAAAATATGGCATTACCATATGCACACACAAAACGGGTGTAGCTATTGTTACACGGTGTTTCGTCATCAGTACGACGGCGAGACGGCACCCTTATGGTGTGTGTCATTATCGTCATTAGTTAAATTTTGTTTTCACTATTCTGAGTTGTATGATGGGTGGCGATTAATGAGCAAACCATTCGAAGCATGCATGCTTCCTAGGGAAGTATGACGATTTGTGATTGTAGAATGCATGTATGTTACTGCCGATGTATACAAAAAAAAAGATACACAAACAATTTGTATAATTTACGCTCGTGTCAACATATCACCTTAAAAAGTCCATACTTTACAGAAAATAAATATCCTCACAACTCTCCCACATGTTAAATGCCCCTTGAAAAGAAGGTCCTTGAACCCAACGAGAGGAATAACATAATGTTCTAAACCGATGAATATTATAGTGCTATATCGCCGAATCATAATAATGTTGCCTTGACTTGTGTACTATTCGACAAATGGTGGAGTGACTCAGAGCTTTTAAATAAACCTTCACAAAGAATGGCGGTCAGGCAGGGATGAACCATCCCAAATCCAACAGGATAATGACATCTCATTGAAAAGAAGTGCGTGAAAGAATAAGGGATGCGAATTTTAAATCCCAACCCCTACGGCATGTTTGTTTTATACCATTTTCTGACCATGGGCAGTGCAAAGCAATGTGCTGCCGGGATTATTGTACCAGGTGAACGAATACAAAGCTGAAATGGCCAGACGGGGAGCGAATTTCCAAGATTAATATTTAAATCATCTGCATACATTCCCGCCACAGCTGTAATCGTTTAAAACAAAGTCTACAATATTATCTGAATTATTGTTTGAATTGGTAGTACTAATACAACTTTATTGTTTGTTTTTTGTTTGACAAATTTAATTTATTATTGTTCTTCACTTGGCTCTCTAGACCTTAACTCTATGTGTTGGAGAAGTTTACCGCTCATTACGAATTTTAATGGATTGTTTGTTTAATTTTACCAATTTAATTGGTAGGTAATTAGGGGAAAATAGAAAAAAAATTGTTTTTACATTGGAATCACCTTGAGTATGTTATTAATTGATGTTAGAAATGGCTTTAGATAATTCTTTTTTTTTCAATATTTCCCGTTGCAAAGATACATTATATTCTTCACCACTTTATCGGCGTCAGTCTGTCGGAAAACTCACCCTCACGGCAACATAAGCAATAGAATATTCGATTTAAAGAAGATCACCAACCTTCCGGTGGAAAAATTGGGAAATGGACTAAACTGAACATGAGGAAAGCCAGAAAAAAACACGTCAAAGAAAAACAGTTTTACAAAGTGATATAAAACTTCGCAAGGAATATAAAACAGGCATTTCATCCCGTCCGTGCAGTTTTGTTGCTTCCCATGCCAAATTTCCATCGGTCGCTGGCTAAACGGTGTTGTTTTGTGTTCTTCAGTCTGAAGGAATAATGTTAATAAAAAAAATACACATTTCCTGAATTTAAAAACACTGCATACCATCAAAGTGGTGCCTGCGTAACGGTTCACATCACATCTTGTGGCGCCCATCTATTTACTCCCCCAACCGTCTTTGTGTTGGGTAGATGGGAAGTTTAGACGACCAGACACGAAAACAAAAAATGGAGACGATTTGTTCACAATCTACATATTTGTCCGCCGCATTTGTTTGACGGGACGAAATGGACACGAGCGGGTGGGCTGCAGTTATACCGATAAAAAAGAGTACACAGTCTGGATTCTATCACGATTGTCGAATGAGAAATGGGAGTTGAACGTTTCACTTTCCATCTTCCACATTACCGGGGCTACAAATTTTGGCAGAAGAGAAGGAATGTCCGTCGTCGAACATTCTTTTTCAGTAAATTGCAATGCGCTTGTTTACTTTGCTAGTATATCAAAACATTTTTTTTCGTGAATATGCCGAAGAAAAAATCACACAAAAACAAACTATCAAAACCACTCATAAAACGGAAACACATAAAACGAAACTTCCGTCGTTGCTTCCCATCCGAAAGCGGCACGGATCCCGTTCAAAACATGTTTTTTTCTCCGTAAACAGAGTTTTCATTGGAAAGTTAAATGTCTGTTTTTTTGGGAACTGTCACCGTTTAACAATTTAGTGTGAAGAGCTCCTAGTAAAAAAATACTACTGCAATCCCTCAAGAATATCGTCTATCATCTTATGGAGTATTTACACTATGTTGTATAATTATTAAAATAGTTTCACTTCCAGCTTTCTCACTTACATATGGTTGAACGATTAATCAAACTAAATTTAAAACCTCAGCACCACACACAAGTAGAACCGTACGTAAACTTGCAAAATGAAAAATTCTCCAACTAGCAAACGACATTCCGTACACTGCCCTCCGTCACATACGCTGTCCCGTTGGATACTGAAGAATTTCTGTGAAAAAGCACAATATTGGATTCCAAAAAATAGTAACGCCACATTCTACCTATCCCTTTCCTGTCCACCAACCAATGCGTACCTTGCTGCCAGCATTTGTTGTATCGTTTGTGAGGAGATTTTTGGGAAAACAACACAAAAAAAATACAAAAACGCATCTTTAATGCCTTTCCCTCTCCCTTATTTTTTCCAAAAATAAACGCGATTTTTGGGTGAAAAAATAGAGAAATCCCATTAAAATCTCTGTGCGAATATGGGTCCGTGTACCCGTTGCTCTTGATACGTTGCGGCAGGGATGCAGTTGCTGCTACCGTTACCGCTGCTGGTTGCCTGCACATCACACAAAGGCAAGCCCAAGTGCAACAGCAGCGATCGACGCACATTAGGGACGCGTGTCATATCGAATAATGAGAGCGTACATAAAGACGACGACGGTAGGGACAACACAGGACAACGGGCCACTGCTGCCACATATGCATACATTGGTCGGTCATCCGGCTAGCGGCGTGTGGTGAAGGGACCAACCAAGCACTGCATTGCTTTAATTTTTCCTTCATCGCCCGTGCTCAGGATTCCGGATTATGCTTTACGGTTGCAAATGGGAACGGACCATGCTGGGATCGCGCACTTTTCCAATGCACCCCTATTGCACTGATTGATTGGAAAGTGTATTCAATTTTTTGGGACTCTCCGTTCCATTTATGTTAATTTGGTGCTTCGTTTTGTTGCGCTCCGGGTCCTTTGAATTATTTGGTCACCACCAGTATTAGCTTGGGTAACGGTGAATAGAAAGAATTGAACATAGGGTTTTTCTTTCTGTGAAGTTGAAGTAATAATAATCAGTCGTACTTTTTCATTCATAATTTAATGATGTGTGACTAGCAATACTTTGTTCTTCGGCCTTTTTATATTTAAAATAATGTATGCAGTAAAATAATAGAAACAGTATTAACAACGATGAAAAACATCGACCAACGATGTAAAATAGTTAGCTGAAATGACAGATTACACTCGAGAAAAGGTGCTTTTTCACTATTTGAAGTACTATAGATCCATCCTATGTTTAATAAGCATTCAGAGATTATACGCCAACCGGCCAAAACCATAGCTAAAGTCACTCCTTGTTGACATCGAAGTGTTTGGATTTTATGCTCTGATTAAGGTTTCGATTAAGCTCGCACTCAATCATTCAAAATGTAATTTTCTACTAAAACTTTAAGTCTCTCCTTCTGGAAGATGGTTAAAAGCAACTGATCTCGCAACTGACATTTTCATAAAACAAATCTCTTCTTGTCCAAGTATGTCTACAGCACAGTACTTTTGTTTGGCACTAAAGATTTTCTTCAAATGAAAAGATATGTTATAGATGCAAGATCGATCATATCGGACAACACGAACATGTAACGAAGCTATAAGTCACTCTATGTCAAGCTAACATTCATAAGGAGACATGTACCGCAATAAGCGACGAACGGCATATTTTGTTTTCTATCAAGGGTTAACGAAATAGCAATACGGCCTGGCCGTTCTTATTGAATAAAAAAAAAAAGGGTTAACGAAACTCATAACTATCTAAAATTAGTGAACAATGAGTGCGGATACAGACCATTTACAAAAAAAGCATTCAGTTTACATCGACAAAACCCCGATGAGTCGTAACGGGTACAAAACAAATGTAATAAAACACGGCAATATCTGAATACTCTATCAGCAAAAGGCGCTAACCGGTGCGTTATGTACCGAAAGCGGCGAAGGAAAATCAATACCAGCTTTTCAATTAGTGGATTTCGTAACGTCATCGGAAAACAAAGCTTGCGCTCATTTTCTGTCTTATTGCGGTATTTAACACCCTCTGTAGTGTAATAACCCGTGGCACCCGCGGTTTGTAAATGGTGCAATGTCCATTGACCAGATGCTAATCCTCTCCATGGTTTGAAACCCCGCGGGGGAAAATCTGGAACACACGGTCATCGGTCTTCTGCATTCTGCGGAAAACGACTACGTGCAATGAAGACCTACAAGAATTTCTTAAACAAAAAAAATCTCCTAAGCACGTCTCATCGCACGCGTGTTGCTGACATACGAGCCCGCGCCTATATCAGTTGTACGTGAAGGAATTATTAAGAATTCAAAAAGTTTTCCCCACCCACCGGGGACGTTTCGTTGCGAAGGTGCTTTACAACAAGGACACTGAAAGTGCAAGACGAACGTAAATTTCCGTTGACATTCGCGAACTATTCTCGTGGCAGCGGTACGGTACCGGCACCGGATCGCATGTGCCGAAATTTATTGGATTTCAACTAAGGATAATCCACCGGTCGGACGTGACGACACGGCACACGGGCATGTGCCGGCGGTTCCGGGAGACATTACGGAACGGTTTGAAGGACATTTACAAACCCCTTCTCCGCATGAGCTTCCTTCTCTCGCCAGTAGGGGCCGGGCCATTCTGGCGCATTTGGGAACGACGAAATTGTACAAACTGGTTTCTTTACCAGGCAGACGCTATGTGTACTAGTGAAATATAAATATTTATTACCCTTCAATGCGGCGTATTGGGGTGTGGGAAGAGCCAAGAATAAAAAAAAGTAGATCAGGCTATGAAAACCATAGAGCTTTTTTGGTTCGTTCGCTTTTTTTATATACCATTTACCTATTCAATGAACACAATGTGAATTCCACAGCAAAAACAAAATCAAGGGTGTAAAAAAAACTCTGTAAAATAAAATCAATTCCATTGCACGGCACGTGAAAACCAAGGGAAGGAAAACCGGAGGCCCCAGTATGCGACCATTCGGACATAAACAAAACAATTGACAAACGCCAATCCTCCGGTTTCCTCCTGGGCCAGCGTTGTATTTCGGCACAGTTGAAAACCGAAAGCCTTTGAAGGTCTGAACAAACAGCTCTACAGGACGCAATAATAATAAAGTTATATTTTAATGCATTCATTATGGCTACGATTTTTTTCTCTCTCTCTGCGTTGCTTCTCTATTTACTTCATAGCCAAACAATGAACTTAAGATGGGGAAACGCGGTACCTCTTTGCCATTCAGTCGTTTGAATAAATTGATAGTTATGGAAGGAAACTATCAAATTTAAATAAAAATAGCTCCATATAAAAAAACGCACATACACTTACACACACACACACACAGTAGTCATAATCATGTTCATGTACCACTGTTTCTGTTCTTCAACTATCGTACCAAAACGCTTGTCGTTGGCTCACTTTGGACAGTAATTTTTTACCGCATTTGGATCGTCTTAAGCTGCCATTAAAAAAAGAACAAGTGAAGTTAAACATGCCATCCTAACATATTCTTTACGCTCCAAACGGTCCGTTGGCATTCGCTATGCTACTAATATTACTGTCGCAGCCACGACTATTGTTTCAATATGAACGATTCATGATCGAATGTACATGTTTGGTAACATAGAAAATATTATACTGTTCGGTCCCTACTTACTTGCCGATTGATGCCGAATTTTAATGTCACCTTCAATTTCCTCTTATTCTGTGCTGTCTTACAAACGTTATCGTCCTATTTCCGTGCACCAATTTTCTTTTTCTATTCGTGAAATTTTCATATCTTTTTTAACCTGCACAATAAAGGTCGGCCGACTTCACCTGATAATCTGCCAATGACCACCTCTAGCGTCCCGGCCGGAGGTGGTTAATTTTACGACAGTCTTCGTCTCTCTTCTAGCTAAAAAACCGCACCGCTACTGCTGCGTGTCCGGTGGTCAGCTAAACCACCCGTATTCAGCGGTCACTAAAAATTAAGTTCCATTCTAGAAATTGCGCCACCACTGCGCGCTCGGTGGTCGGTCACCAATTTCGACTAATTTTATTACGACATTCTCTTGCTGTTTACGAAGTGCTTTACTTTCATAACCGCACCAGAAGCCTTCGCCGACAGGGTTTTAGTTACCTTCACATGCGCTAGCTGCTCTGAGTTGTTCCATCCTCAACAATTATGTACCACCTCGAACGCCTGGTTTTCAACACCTCCACAGAGTGTACACTGACACACACGTTACCTAAATTCTCAAAATGCCGAGGCCGTTAAAACGGAGGACTAGCGAGAACCAATGCGAACGCAATGGTGTTTCTTTGAGGAGAAAAGCAAAACAAAAAAGAGAGGAAAATGAGGAAAATCACCCTTAAGCACCCGGGGTACTTTTCACTAAACAGGTAAGGGTATACCGGTGGCTTCCAAATGAATATGCATTGTTTTTATTCGAACTCGGTGCTTTCGAGAGCAATGGCGCAATGGTTATCCGTAGTCGGATTCATTAACTTCATGCTGGTTTTGGGGTATGAGATTGAGAGCTGCTAAAAATGTATTCTACAGTGAAGGTTTTAATGATATACGTCCTTGGAAGGGAAACCAACAGAAATAATTCAAACCGATTAGGAATGCAAGCTTCAGTGTACGTGTGGTACTATTGAAACCATTCTTTGATTTAAAAATTAGGTAAGAAAAAATCGAACATCAAATCGATTATTATGCACTCAATAATTTCTATTGTTTAATCATAGTTTGCTATATTTGAATATTATATTCATAATTACTAACAAATTATGTGCGGCCCGGTTGCATGATGGTAGCGGCGCCGGTTTTCACACGAACGGACCGGACCAAAATTTCATCCGGTCCAATCCTCCGTGCTTAGGACTGACTATCCAACTACGGGTAAATAAAGTCACGGGAATCCTGTTGTGTCTATAATGAAGGAAATTAACAAACTCAGTCATAGTTTGTCTAAGTGGTCAACACAAACATTTTAAATAGTGCTTATAAAATAGACAGAACGGACACAGGCAGGATCGCTGAAAGGTCATTAACGTATCAGAAAACAAAGGCACTAAGTTGCTACACTATGGTACCCCAGACGTACTGGTGTGTGACAAACGTGTACGAAAGATCGGACCCATTTCCCACCTGATAGGTACGATCCAGCACATAAGAGCACAATAAGAACATAAAGCTTTTCAGTGCCTTTGTTGTTAGATCCTTGCAGATTTTCTTAATTCTGACATAGTGGATACTATGTAAGTTAGTTCCCTTTGAGAGATATCACAATTGAGGTTACACTCAGCATAGTTTTGTACTTCGCTTTTTGGTGTAGTATACCGAAAATTATAGGTCAAATTTCATCTAGGATGAGGATCCGTCTTGACGTCTTGACATTGAGTATTGAACCTCATGATGAGAACCTGCAAGGACATCTGTATTTCAACATGTTTAAAACCGTCTACTGTGCTACTGATGCGACTGTCGATACTGCAGTACTGCTTACTTTTTGTGTTAGAATTACAATTTAATGCATTTTTTTACAATGTTACAATTTCATGCATGTTTCGACGGACTTAATGTAATTTGATATTTGATTTGATATTTTAATTCTTAATATACAATGCTAAAATGAGTTTGTAAGATGTGTCCTGATAGTTAATAGAAGCCTGTTTTTATGAGTTAGAAGTTTTAATAAGATATTTTGTGTTCATTGGCAAATATGGAACCATGTGGATAGTGTGAAGAGTTAAACATCTAGTACAACTATTTGAGAACCATCTTCATCGGTAGTTTAGTCAAAATTATAGGGAAACTTTTGTTCTTGAAATGTACTTCACAGTGTTTGGTACATTGACCATAAGCATAACAACAATTGAAAGAAGAACATTTCTGTGCCCTGTGACTCATATTTGGAACAAACTGTATAATTTAAGCATTGCAATTTATCTTGCTTCTCGCTCATAGACCACAACGCCTTCTTTATGCAGCCACCTTCCAGTTCAAATGCGTGAACTAATTTTTCACCTACGCATTGAACGTTCCAACCGAACAAAAAGCAAACTCCCTCGACGAAAAAAACAACACTTCTACGTCCAGCTTCGAAGCCTACAGTATTTTTGCTTTTTTTTTGTTGGCTCAGTCTTTTTCAAATAATTCATTATGCGTGCTCCACACAGCTACAGCGAGCAAATAAACAAATAGTGCGTCCAGCCGCCAGACAAGCCAATGTTTGCAGTTGGCATAGATACACAATCGTGGCATACATAACCACCCAGCCCGCGCGCCACCTAATGGCCATGCTGTCTTCATGCCGCTTTGCCTTTTATGACTTGCTCATTCCCGTTCAATTGATCGGGCCCGTCCACATCCATCGACCAAAGTCATTTTCACTGGTCGCACTTCCTCACATTCAGCGTCACAGCACATACGCACGCATCCTTTCGTATCGAACCGGCAATGGGCGACAAGGAAGGAAGAAAAAAAAACAAATGGGAAACTCAAATCGGAAACTAGAACAGAGCATTTTCCTTCAATAGCCGTTTCGCTCGTGCTCACATGTGGTTTGTGCGTTGTTAAAGTCCCTCCTTTAGCAGTGTCTGCACTCTGTCACTAGCTGTGTGCGCTCTCGCACACGTGTGCAAGATGGGAATTCAAGTGGTAGGAAAAAGAAAAAGACATGAGGGAAAACTTTAATAAGTGACTTCAGTCCTCGCACTTCTACATCGCTGAATCAAAACCCCTTGGCAGCCCAATTCTCCGCCTCATCCTTACCGATGTACATTCGAGTTGCTTCTAATTTTCCTTACCCAATCTCCCAACTGCCCAACGCACCAAACCATTCTGAAAAATACGGTAAAGGAGAAAATGGGGAAGTAAGCTGAAGACAACAGTGGGTAAAATTTTCCAGGAAATCGTTGCCTTCGGCTATTCTCTGTGCTCTCTACCGTCCCAGATCGGCGGTTGTCAGGGTTGGCCGAAATATCTCACTTCGGTCAAACCGTAATGTAGGTAACATCACCACAACACCATACCAACATGTCTTCCAGCATCAAAGGTGGCATCGGGCAGTGGGATCCATGTGGGCAGTAGCGACGATAACGAGCGAAAAGAAGGCGCGCACACGTGTACGCGCGTACATAAATGTTACTCCTAACCTCCGAATCGATGTGTGATGTATGTGGCAGTTGCGTGTGTGAAGTGGACCAACTACTACAAGCAAGTGCAGGCTTTTGTTAACACATCTCGCGTTTTCGCACAGTACTGTCTGTGTTTCTTAATCTTGCCAAAAAATTGCAACATTTTCAGTTATGTGAACGATTTAAAATTATGTATTATGGCGATAGAAGTTTATAGTTGTTGATAGTCATTTTAATTCTTTTTTGCAGTTATGTATCTAATAAAAATTTGTATTAAATAAAATAATACATTTTTGGAATGTTCTTATCGCTTTATGAAACATTTTCTATCACATTATTTGAACAGGCTGTTTATGATTCATGGTTTTCAACTATTTAACCATTTCAAGCATAACATGCGTCATTTAGCTAAATAATTTTAAGACATGTTTCTTGTGAACGCAGGCCCGTCTATGTACATGCTACTTGCCGATTCGCGTCACCCTTCTTTGTCACACTCGCATTTAAAAGTTGCAACATTTTCTCCTGCGAATAAAGTCCCCGCACAGGGGAAATCCGCATTTCCCCGCTTCAGAGCAAGGCGCGTAGCTCACATTCAAATCCACTCAAACGCCTCTCTCTCTCTTCGTGCCTATGTAAGCAGGGGAGAGAAGTATCTCATTTTCCAACGACTGCATTTCAGGGAAGCCAAAACACCGCCCGGACGCCGGTTTGTTTTTGTTTGGTTGTCCGTCCAACGTCCTGTGTGGTGCGGTTTATGTGGCTTTCACTTTCCGTACCACTCAGACTTTTCCGAGTGCATAATGGAAAAGTGAAAGTCACTCAGTGGTTAGGACGAAGGAGAAAACGTTCCCTACAAACGAACAAACACGATCGCAAGACAGAGGCAAGGCCAGTCTAGGATGATGATGGGTGGAATGAAAGTGAAAGCTCGTAGTAACGCCAACCGTTCGATGGTGTTGGTGAGTGAGTTTTTAATTTTCCACGCATACCATAGCCGGTTTTCGTAGATGTTGCCGATTGAAGTTAACGGAAAATGCTAGCCTTCGTTCGATGGTTTCAACATAAATGCGCTCGCTGTACATCGAAAGTAAAGACGCAGGCGTACACCTAAATATCTAACCTTCAGATGCGTCAGTCATGTGCAACTTATTTCAGGAGGGGTTTTCTTTCCTGGTGGGAGAGAAAACTGTTCGAACGGTATGGTTTTCCTGTCCCACTTTTCGGTTGGTCTGGCTTTATAATTTATTGCGCAATTTTTATTGCCTAAGAATAACTTTTACTTTTGATTAACTATAGGGGAAATGTAATAAAACAGTTACAACTTTAGTCTGTGTAATATGAACATGATTTTCTTCGTGATTGTACTGCATTAATTTTAAGAATCAAAGATATTTTCATTTATCTTCCTTTGTACATTGCAGATAGTCACAGATCAATGACCCAAATTATTAATCTACTCAAAACCAAAGGTACAGCATCCATGAGGTGCGAAGGTAATGCATCACTATACTACCGTCTCCAAACATACCACCACTGTAAATTAGGTCAAACAACGACGGCATTTCTATTCCGATACCGTTCACCACGGTTCACCGGTCGATGGCACCGAAACCCCTTTTTTAAGTCTGGCGACCTTGTCCTTGAAATTTCATCCCACCCAGATTTTACAATCTCATCGACAACGGCAGCCCAACAGCCGGGCGACGACATCAAACAACAATAAACCCATCTCCAACCAATCCCAACCGTTGCGCCAGCGTTCTGTTGCGCCTGTTCGCCCACATCGCCCTGCCAAAACATAATAAACTCCCCGATCGCCGTTACCGCCGCCGCCATCAAAACTTAAAAAAGTGAAATAAAACGCCCGGAAGGTCTAAAGTCAACAGAAACGGTTCCCGCATCCCTCGGATCCAGCCGCTGTCCTGGCGAAGGATGTTGGCAAAATTTTCATTCACCTCCCATCATTTGCCCACTTCAGCATCCCACCGGTTTGTGCCTTCGTGACTTTCTTCAACTTCAAATAATCGCTTTCGCCAGCTTGCTCTTTGCCAACTAAACCGGCATCGTGTGTCCCGCGTATTCTTGAATGCTGCTGTCCTGTTCTTTTCTACAACCGTGTCCTCAATCTCGTTTGTTTTACATGAGTTTGTTAGCGTTACGACGTGAAGGGACCGGAGATATCGCAACAGGTTGCATCATTCGAGAGCATTTTAAAATAATTTCTCCCCGCTTGATTTTATGTATTTGATAGCGTTATGTACGCTACGCCGGAAAATATCTGGAAGGGTGAGTTGCTTTTTTATGGCTGTGGGAGTGATGATAGCGAACGAAACAGCTATTTGATGTCTTACGAAGCAACACACCGCATATAAAGAAACACGTGGTACTTCAGCTTAGAGAAACTTTTTCATTTTGGACACAATGTACAATGTGCGGCATAATTTATACACAAATAAATTATAAAAAAATGATCATTTTACCGTATCGACACTGCTAGGTCAGTTCTGTCTGTTTGTTTATAATAACACTCAATATTGTACATTATATAGTCATACTTTTAACTTTCAACGTGTTTCAATATCGTACCATTTAAGAAACATTTCATAATACAGAGAGTACCGCATATACCGTTTTGAATTGATTAATTGCTATAAAACAACAACATATGAATTAAAATATCCCTTGGGCAAACGCCCTTATCATAAAATGAGCTACAAAAAAGCATTCCTACCAAATCTAAAAGATGCATTCCGTTCGTATTTCTTCTTGTTGTTCAATTCCATCGTGTGCCACCAACGTGCTATCAACGTTTTTCACCACGATCACGCATAACGATGATACTCCTCTTGCAGTGATACAGAGTTCGTGAAAAGCATGAACATTCGTATGATGAATTATAGTTGAAAAAAGAAGATAAATGAAACAGATTGGCGGTGCTGGAATTATACTCAAAGCCGCGAAGATGAATGAGACAAAGCGTGCGTCGAACACTGGAGGAAATAAATCTGTCTCCTGGTTAATTCCTACCCCAGCCCCAAAATCGTACGGATAGTTCGCATTCGAGCGATCGGTTCGACGAGAGGTTTTGGCATAATTTATGTATGAAAATGTCTATTTATGAAAATGTCTACTATCTTAGGCTCATCATTGTCATAGACACAAAAATTGCACACGATTATCGGCAACCTTGTGTGCCTTTATCTGATTCATTATTTCATATCTTTACATGCCAAACGCGCACGTCAGGTTCCCCCTCAGTTACGTATGTTACATTAGTAAGATTTTCGCATAAATTTATGACTTATTTTGTATGAAACCACATTAATAAATAATATGACATGGAGAGCGATGCAAACGAAAACAGTGACCGTAATCACACTGTAAGCCAGTTTTTTGTATGCGTTTTGACGTTTCCAAGATTATCAACTTACGGCTCCCCATATAAATGACAAACCAAGTTAAGTCTAGGAAAGAAAGATTCGATGTTTTCCTAAAGAAAGTAGCTAACCCAGGCGCGATAAATGCACCAGGTTTGGCCATATTTTCAGTTTACGAAAAATGTAAACATTTTTTTTAACGAAAACAACTGAGAAAGGATTATTTTAATCATCAGACTTATATATTGTTTTAAATGGATTGAATTGAACGTTAAATTTCTAAACTTTCTCTTCAAACTTCTCTCAAAAAGTAATTCCGCAAAAATGAACCATTGAGTCCTTCTCTGTGTCAAAATGATGTGTTCTTTACGAATATGTACATAATAACATGCCGATAAAGAAGCAGACGAACGATTCGCAATTAGTAAGAAAACATAATTTTGTAAACAATAGCTGTTATCTACTTTTTTGTGCATTGGCGTATCATCAAAATGGGCACAATTTTTCGAATCGATAAAATTCTTCGCTCTCCTGAAGAAGAATCGTGTTTAAGTGGGGTTTCATGTAAAGCCTTCCAACTTAGGAGCGCTACTAGAGCTAATGCTAAGAGCTAATCATAGAAGATGTACGAGATAATGTATTGTAAATATTTTTCTGAAAAAATGAACAAAATAATATCTTCTTGTCTGGTAATTTTACAAAACAAACATTTACTATTTTTTGCGATCATAAAATATAAACCTCTGTTTGAATGTATTTTTAGGGTATTACAATCGCGGTTTAATTATAAATCCCAACTTTCATTGCTCAATTCATACGTACAGATTAAGCAGTGAGTTAATTTAAGTTAAGTCCTCCACCAAATGTTCCTGCAGTATATCACCACACTCGTGGAAAATAGTTTCGTTAGCAAGAGTAGCTAGCAGCAGGGAAGGAAAATGTAAAAACTTTCTGAGCGAAAGCAGCCGGGAAAATTTCGAGTAGCGCACATACACGCTCCCAAGAGCTGACCGATAACACCAACACACAACTGATTTGCATTAGACAGCTCACATTCATTTTTATGCTTCCTTAAATGTGTACGGCGCACATTAAGCTAAACACATAAGAGCCTAATAAGAAATTACATAAATATTAATTTAATGTACGCCAGCAGCAACCATTTCGCTCCTTCACCTGAACGTTCTGTGGCATCTTTTCGATCGTTCCTTCTCCGCTCTCGCCCTGTGAATGGGTGAGCTTTGCACGGAAGCGGGCTGGTTTTATTGTGGATATTTCCCCGCTATTCCAAACACGGATAGGTGAAAGGATAGAACGGTGCTGACCACTGTTGGCGTACGGAGGATGACACTGGCTCGGGCAGGATACCGGCGAGGAAGGCAACTCTCATCGCTATCGTATTGGGATGGGTTGACGTAAGATAAGAACATCGGTCCCAATGGTCGCCGGTCGTACGAAAAGGGAAAAGTTGGATTAATTTTTACTTTCTATTTGCAGCAAAAAGCTTACAGAGAGCAAAAGCTGTTGGATTTCTTAATGAAGATGACCCATATGGCCATCTGCCGCTAGAAGAAAAGGTTAAAAGACTTTTACAATGAAGTTTACTGATTTATTTCATGCTCCTACTCTTTTATGGAAAAATTAAAGCTTATAGCTGAAAACATAACAACTTAAAAAATAACCGTTACAAGAACGTATCTTCCAAGAGTTTTTTTGTAATTACCCATTTTTAATAATTATCTCTAACATGCTTCCTTAATGAACTGGCGAAAAACGATGCTCGACGAACATAAAGTAGAGAGTGTTTAAGCAGGTCGTATGAAAAATTAAATAGTCATAAACTTAATTTTTACTTCGCCTATGCAACCAATGCTTGCCGGTTGGGCGCCGTTTACCAAGCCACGTACCGGCCTGTTTACCTGTCCTGATGCCACAGAACAGACAGCAACGCCCCAACAGCAACAAAAAGAAACGTAAAGAAGCAACAAAGCGAGCTATGGCTACCGAACGAACCTAAGCCATCCAAAGCGCCAGGACTTCAGTCACGCAAACAACGCGTTTGTCTTCGTACGGAGGCGGTGTTGATGATGAAGTGGTAAGCACGATTGCTTGGCCTGGCATCGCTTTGCCCCGCTATCGGTGGGTTGAATGTAATGAGTTCACAAACGATCAAAACAACCCAACGGAAGTGTTCTAGCGTCGCGTTGGTAAACGTAGGGCGGTTGGCGATTTCATACAGCCGAACGCGTCCAGAGCGGGTAGACTTTCACTGTGGAAGAGATACGTCAGGCCAAATCTGATGAAGCCATTTCTATGCAAAGAGATCAATCGTAAAATTATTCGAATCTCTCCCACCCTTCTGTTGTGCGACAGTAAAATTATTACATTCGGTCCAGTTGGAATACGTACGCGTCGAGCTTCCCACTGGTTTATTTTACACATATTTTAAATCGCTCGATAGCTCGACCTATTAAAGGAATATAATCAAGGGTGATAATATTGCTAGTTCGGTCCCCTTATTCAACTCTAACACTCTATTTAGTTCAATACTGTAGTGAAATTTAGATGAACTGAATATTCGAGGGTCCTCGGGAATTTATAAAAATAAAGTAATCTTTATTTAACAAGCACTTCGGAATCGATATTAATCATATGGAATGGTTATGGCAACTGACAACGTAACTGCGATTCATTTCACATTTGCAGCGAAAAGAAATTTTTCAACTATTGAAAGTTATAATATTTGGCAAGATGTAGATGTCGTGTACATTATATATTGGACGTCCCAATTGTGTATCGGTAGCGGCGTCGGTTTTCACAGGACGGGACTGGGTCAAAATCCCATCCGGACCGCATGGCAAGGGCCTAGATCTTTTGAGGTTGTCGTGCCGATAAAGAAGAAGTACATGCCATATTTGGCTTACGTAAGAAATAGAGTACCGATGCAATATTCAATTCACCCAAAGCTTTCTGTATGCACACATATGCAAATGGTACAAATGTCCCCTAATCCAAGGCTTTAATATTTTGTAATATTTAATATTTTTGTGCGAAATTTGGGAAAAACGATTTTATATTAAATTGAAAAGACAACAAGGACACACTTTAAGTAAGTTGACAGCAAAGACACCATACGATCGCTATGCTGAGTGGCATAGAGATGGAACTTGTTTCATTCGGCGAACTACTGAACATGGCTGGCAGTAAGGTCGTAGGTTTGGTAGTGGTTTTTTCTCCTACATTTTACCAACCATTCCCGGAAATTAGAAGAGGAACACATATTCTAATAATTGTAATGAAAGAAGAAGCTAAAACCATCACCGGGTTTCAAGAAACGAAGCAGGAATTGGTATCTTACAGTGAAAGGTGATGAAAGCGACTTTATGTTGAAAATTAATAATATAACAACCTATCGAAATGAGGAAAAATGGGTGAAAAGTTTAAGAGAGAAATATATACTGAGGTATAGAAAAACTCAAGTAATCTGAAAAAAATGATAAGTGGAGAGAGAAAATATCATAGAGAGAGAGGGAGAGAACGAGAAAATGAGAGGTTATAAATAAGAGAGGAAAGTAGGAAAAACCTAAAGAACAGGACAGGACATGTCGGAACGCAAAACATAAACATTAACAGCAGCCTGCGGTGCGGAGAATTTATACATCCACCGAAATATGAAACACTCACTCATTTGCCAAAAACGTCCAAGGAAAAAAACACTCAGAGCAAGACGTGAAAGAAGCACAACTTTCCAGCGGCACACACCAACAAGCAAACCATTCACACGTCACGCCAACACCCCACACATGATAAGAAACGAGAAAAATCGCCCTTTCTGTCTTCCGCCAGGCGTTCCGGTACGTCGCTCGTTTCCCGTTCCTGGTTGCAACAACTACCCGGCCGTTCAAAGACGATCGGAGCCCAGACCCCCGGGGCCCGACGCACATAAAGACATAACGCCAACACACAACTTTCGGAGGCCACGCGCAGCATCGCACCTCGCACGCACACATGTGCGGAGTTATAATTAATTAAAAATATTATATTTATTGTACATAGGAAATTCAAGCAAAATATTCGCCCACCCTTCACCCCGATTTGCCATCGCTCATCGGCACTGTGTGTGTACCATTTTGTTTGTGTTTGCGAGCGCCTTATTTATCATACATTTTAGCTTTCGGCCGGGGTGTGTGTTGATTGGATTTCGCTGACGGAAACTGGAGCCCCAGTTTGTCGTTGCAGGACAAAGAACCTGCAGGACTTGCTGGTAGAGCAGTACTGTCAGGCAAAAATTTCGCACACATCGATTTGCCGGACGATCGTAGTCCATAGAACACCGTTGCACAAAACCCTATCTGTCGTAATGTCGTATCGGTCGTATGGAACGCATCCCATACATCCCGGACGTATTACAGCGTTCACACACAACTCACCACTTCTGTTCCGCACTTTTCCGATTTCCCAATCCCAGAGCCCCTTGCATTTCCGCTGCATTGGGATTGCGAATAAAAAATCATCATCGCCTACCCTTGCCGTACTAGCTCTACCTGGGGATTATGTGCTGAAGAATTCAATATGTACAGTTTATAGATTGCGTCAAGCAAACCCCTTTGCCATCTCAACCCTCAACCCTCGCTAGCTCCGCGCTACCCACCGGCAGTGCTCTTATATGTGAATAACAAAAATAGGAAAATGGATGAACACCGTGGCCTTGTCATGCACTCAGCCGGAAAGCGTAACCCTAGCAACTCGGAGCAGCCACATCTATTGAACGTCTACTTCAGGGCTCGGAGGCTGACAGAGAAATAAAAAATCAGAAACATAGTAATGAACCTTATATCGATACGTGATCAGATTAGCAAAATTATTTTGCAACAAGCTGCAAACCAAGAGCGACCATCCAACACAATTACGCCTCAACGGTACTGGTACCGTGTATTGGTGGAGATGAAGTATTGAGGGCCTTTTTTTGGGGGAGGAAGCACATACACGCCTAGAAGCAGCATATTCTTAGAAACTTTCTAGTTTTCTTGGATTAGGCAGTTACACGTAAAGAGAGCTTTTTGGAACGAGTGAGATGTGCATAAAAGAAGCTTTTGAGTACGAAAAATTTAAATGAAAGATACATATTAAGCTTATTAAGATAATATATTTTTTCGAGCGAAATCTGACAATTTTTTAGCCTTATGAACGTGTTTTAGAAACTTTCTTTCTATTATTTAATATAAAGAAGCGAAGAAAATTCGCTGTGCCCTGTTATTTAGTCCAGGAATCTTAAGAAACTAAATGTTTGATAACTCTAAATACAAATTCAAAAACCATTCACGGTGAGTAACCTTCCATCGAAAGTAAAAAGAAATGTTAACTTCCAGAATATTGTGCTCTGTATACGGTGGTACCAACAAGGCGCTGTTTCCGAATGGAGTTATTTGAAGAATGAATGGGAAAATCTACCACACCATTCAATTACCATATGTTTTGATAAATGAAGAACTTATCACTTCTTTTTGGTCGAGTGAATTAAAATTTGGTACGAAAAGAGAAGAGTTTGTTTTGATATATAAACCATTATTTATGTTATAAAATAAAGATAAATATGATAGTTTTTGTTGAATACCTTGATGGAATACTTTGAATATAACCTTATCACATCACACTATCACACTATAAACCCCTATTTTATCGCACTAAAACTTAAATTTTAAAGAAAAGAAAACACTAGAACTTTCTTGTACACCTAGTACAATATCGATAAGAACGCATACGAGCCAAAATGAATGAAGAAAATGCCCCGAGAGGTCGGAGCTGCGTGAGATGAAAATTGAAAAAAGTAGAAGCAAAATAGCAATTGCAAAGGCATACAAAAGCAACCGAATGTAATGCAATGTAATTTCTCCAATATTTCTTCATGTTCTTCCAGTTGCGCGCTGCAGAAGCATATAAGTCAAAAGCCCTGCATCTTATGGGATTGGTCATACTTTTCGGGTACTTACCCGATGTTTGTACGGGAAAGTGGTAGCCATCGGTGACGTAACGTAATAAAGTATTGATTGATTTCATTTTTCCACCCAGCAGATGTACGGTGTGCTGGGCCATATTGCAAACGATGGAAGGTAATGGAATTGGTAGCCGGTCAGGATCATACGTTGGATTAGCAACACGTCCGAAAGAGCACACATTTCGGCACGAAATGGTGTCCAGTGATAAGACAGATCAGATGACAAAAGGTGGCCGCAGAAGTTTTGCAGGAAGGGATCGGATTAGTGTACATATAAATAATATAAAATGCTCAAAAGCGGTTAGATTCGTTTACTTTTCCAGTAAGCAGGAAAGATGAATACACACACTGTTGAGCTTAATATATATTTCTTCGAGCAAAAATTATCTGCAAAAGTGATAATAAAATTCCCCAAGTAAGAAATCCTCAAAGGCTTGGCATGAATGGCCCTTGCAATGTTGAATGAGGCAAGAGTAAAAGACCGTTCAACGCACTTTCCCTGATTAAAGCCGGTGAAATGGTAACAGGAACACGAAAAAACAAAGGTTCAATTTAATCTGATTATGAAAAGTAAGAATGTTTGCCACGAACATCCAGCAGTGGGTATGTTGTCCTTTAAAGCCCTTTCCTGCTGAAGTTGGTTGGACGAAAAAAAGAGATCCATCGTGGTGGCATTTTTACTTTTCGTTGGAAAATTACAATCAGCCCAGTGACCCATGCTTCTAATGCCGTCCTGATGCTAACGATCATCAGCGGTCACTCGGTCAGACACTACCCTACCGAGCAGGATTCTCATAATGACAGGAGGATGTTCTACGGCCCCTTGCGAAACAAACAGAACGACTGCCAGCTACAATAGCAACAAAAATGTAAAAGGAATGATAATGTACCCTTTATCCCTCGGACACTACGCGAGCACCAGAGACGACCAAAGAACCGCGCAGTTTTTCACCGTGAGCTCCACCCTAAAATCGTCGTAACCATAATCATCAACCTAATCGTCGTCACTGTCGAGCGGCAACACTGTCCGGCAATCATGCCCAGGGCAAGGCTTCAGGGACGGGTATCCGCCCCCCGCAGGTGGGCGCAATGAAAATATCATAAATGAAAAATAACCTAAACGCTATTTCGGTTTTAAAGAACCATGGAAGCATTAGGGGCGTAATAATTGTGAGCACGCGATTCCGTTGTAAGCGTCGTCGTCGTTCACTCCAAGCAAAGGTCCCCGTACGGTTCCGTTCCGTCCTCCCGGGAACGGTCCGAGGAACGGAAAGAACGGGCGGTATGGGTTGGTTGACCGGAAAACACAATCCCAAGCCCTTAACCTACGGCTTCGGGGGGAAAGCATTATTTTACCTGACCATTCGTCGCGCAGTAGTTTAGATTTAGTTTTTATGATTAGTTGCTGTTTTAGAGTTCTGTTTTAAGATTGCTGCTTTCCACACTGGTCGCTTATCCGCAAATAAGCGTGACAGTGTTAAAGGTATAGCAGGGTGATGGTCACAGCCCGTACGTAGCATGTAGTCGCCCAAAACAAACCCTTTGGGAGCGAAACGAAATGCTTGGATTTATTTAAATTAAGTTTATCGATCGTTCACTACTTTTTTTAGCACCGAAGCAATGCGATGAATTGAATGGAAGGCGTTAAGGTGGGAGGGTTGTTAGGGGAAATTAAACACCCCACACCCTTTCGCCGAACGATTTCCATCCACATTCAAGCACTATTGTCTCACTGGCACTTTGAAGGGTATTATAAAAGTTCTCCAGACGGTCATAACTTCAAAATAAAATTGATGGAAAAGCGCTACAAACGAAAAATGTGGTGCCAGCGGTTTTGGGGTTGACGATGTACCCTGTTTAATGTATGGCACGTGATTGGTGATTTTCTATCACCATCGGAGCATGGCTAGTTCGGGTGTTTGCTATGGGGCTGTGTAATTTTCCGCGAGGGGAAAGTTATGATTTTTAATGACGTATATTTTAACGCAAACGACGAAGCAAGCGTTTGAAAATTATTTGTATCGATTAAGTGCGAAGATTTTGTTATAAAAAGTCTTAACCATAGTAAAACTTGCCAGAACACATACGGGAAAGATCATAAGGTTTTGTTAGAATCTTTCAATCGAACATCGCCGGACACCGAACAGAAAAGCTTAAAGTCACTCTCGTCCCGCTCGAGGTGCTGCCAAACTTTAAAGCCTACCCAAATTTGCCAAATCCCCACGTACCATCCGATGGAGTGAAAGTAACAACGCAGTGCCACCAAACCACAGTGCGTATGCGCAACTGGTGATCTTTAAAATTTTGCCCAGACTGTATACGCGTCGTAAAATCAACCATCGCTTTAATGTTTGGCATCTGTGTCGGTGGGAAATCCGTCCCTAGTATCCGTGGCGTTCCGGAAGCTGTTCACTGGAAGAAGAAAACTTTAACGTGACCCTGAGTCAATGTTCCCTCCACTTGGCAAGTGTAAACAGCTTTAAAATCGACCCGATATGAAGACATTGGCTTTAAAGTCTTTATTGGTTAAATCTCTGCTGACAAGACGCAAATCCATAACACGGATGGGAGGGAAGGGATGGTCGGCAACTCCACTAGTTTCTGGCAACGGATGCGGTTAGGACGCAATTTGAGCGAAACATGTAACAGCAAACAATACTCGGTTGGTAAAAATCGTCTATGTATCCACTTTTTGCACATTTAGTTGAGAATTATCTCATGCCAAATGGGTATTTTCGGACCAATGGTCACTAGGTAAAAATGCTACTAACCGAGAAACACATAAAAGTTGCAAACGCCAACCACCCACCACACCACCCAACATCGGCTAACATCGCACACGCGTGCAAAGGATCCATATAAAAATGCTTGCTACCCGCTCAAAGTACATACAGCCACAATCGGTAGACACACACATACACACAAAGCGACGGGCATGGCTGGCAATGGGGGTGTAGGGGAACGGTCTCGTGACGGATTCGGGAGCAAGGAAAAAATAAGTTTTTTTTTTGCCTTTTCCCAAAAGCGAAAGTGAAAGTGAAAATCCTCCTCCTGTTCCACCGATTTGAACTGACCAAACTCATGTTTCGATCGGGGAGCCCGAAACCATAAACGCGAACGGTACGAGCGCGAGTGGGAAAGCAACAGGGAATGGTTGAACAGCGGCTGGAAGCGGTCGGGACGGGAAGGGAGGGCGTCATAGTGAAGTGAAAGTATGTACACATGCATGGACAAGGACACACTCATCCCCATTTTACGGCAACAAATAGCTTCCTCTCCGGGAGGAAATGGCGTGAGCACGTTCGCGAAAGCAACAGCAACGAAGAAGAAGCGAAATAAAAAAAAACTTACAAATTTCTATCCACAGACGACGCGCAGGAAAATTTTCGCCAGCACTTTGCGCGAGAAGAGGTAAGCGCATAAGAGTAAAAGCTAGAAGGCATGTTTTCTCGACAAAACAGAGGGGTAGCACAGTGAAAAGGAAAATTAGAAAGAGAGGACAAACGCAACTAGAAAAGGGAAGGACACACTCATAACTCATCTTGTTTCGTTCGTATACGGCTCCCCTGCCTAGGATACCAGTGCATGCAACTCCAACATTTCAATCGTCAATGAGCGAGTTTTCCTTTTTTTTTCGTATCTTTTTCAGATTTTCTTTTTCGGTATCTTTTTCCCTTGCAAATGTTTCTTACAATTTCCTTCCCATTTAACGCAACCCCTGTGGATGGGACGAATGAGTTTTCTTTTCAAAAGCAAAAAAAAAATCACCCCCTATCCATACACACACATACACAATTGCAACGCCTTTTAAATTGAGGCCACAACAGAGCTGCCCGAGAACAAATTCGATTGGACATTCAGGACTTGGGCATAAACGTTGAAGTTCAGGAAGTTCGAACAGACGGTGGAAAGCGGTCACCACGAGGAGGGGTGAAGAAAAAAATCTCATCATTGCATCCTCACTACCGCTTCACCTATCCTGCTCCCCCACTTCCTCCTCCTCTTCGCTTTGCGCTCCTTTCTCCACCTCACGCCAATCACCAATATGCCATCAGTGTGAGTGATGTGAGGCTCTTTTTCTCACCAGATGACGATCAGATTTGCTGACTCACTCTTACATACGCACACACACAGCAAGTTGGCAAACCAAGAGCATTTCGTCTTTCGTCGCATGCCGGCCACTGCCCGCCATGTTCCAAATGACCCACCGGATGGACGATGGATGGAAAACGGCCATTACATCACACACCAGTGCCGGACGGTACGCACAGACGAATACTCACAATCGCTAAGGCATACGCATACACACGCATCCTTAGATCAGTTTTTATTTTATTTTCTACCACTTCCCTCACACACGCCCTCCCTCCCCCTCAGTGACTGGACACACCACTGTTCCCCACTGCGTTCCTCTAGCAATCCAACATATACACAGCTTTGTGTACGTGTGCAGGAAACTCAGGCCTAGCATGTGTGGGGGGATGAAAATCGAAAGTAAAAACTTTTCTCATTTTTACATTTCTCAGCTTTGGCGTTTCTTCTCCATCTTTTCTGTTGGTTTTTTTTCTTTGGTTTCTTTGCGGCCAGCATCCTTGACCGTTTTTCCCGGCGATAGGTGGTACGCGGGACAAGGAAGAGAGTACGTCAATCGAAGCGAGATAGCGAGAGCGATAAACTGACCAACAGCACCATGTAGCATTTCGCCGGGAAAAACCCCAGCGCACGAGGACCTGAACAGGACTTCTTTTCTCCGATTCTGCTAGATCAACACTCTCGGATTTTTCTTTTGCTCTTTTGCGCGAGTTTTCTCCTACAACCCCCTTTTGGCAAACGTTCGCTTTCAACGATTCGTTCGCTGGAGGTTTCTTCTTAAGGTTGCTTTTTTTTTGTTTTCGAACCCATACACTCACACAAACTTGGACATTCATCTTAGAGCCGGATTGACTGGACAGCACAGGAAAACCGTGAACATTTCCCTGAAGATGGATAAGTGAAGCATCGGGGCTTTTCCACGAGACCACCACAGAGTTGGATCTTTTCCCGCTCGCTCGTAGCCAACTGACTTTGGCAGATAATTTTTCTTCAAATCTCACCTTTCTCTCTCTCTCTCTCTCTCTCTCTCTCTCTCTCTATCTCTCTCTCTCGCTCGCTCGCTCTCGCTGTTCACTCGTTTTGTTTTCTCTTTTCATTTTCTTTTTTTTTCACCGATTCGCGTTTTGGTTTGCTCGTGTGCGTCAGCATACTTTGCCGCGTTGTTATTATTCCTTTATTGCGTTATTAATTTTACGCGAATGTTTTCTTTTTTTCTATTTTGTTTTTTATTCCTGTATGTTTGCATCCATTCTAAGAATGCTCACTTTGTACAAAACAAAATTTTTGCTCTGTTTTTTTCTGCTTGAACTATAGTAAGACTTCATAAGTTTTTGTAACAATTTTCTTTAGATTTTTTTTGTTATAAAGCAGATATGAGGTCATCTAATCCACTACTACATATCGATCTGTTTTCATCTACAGTTCAGTTCCGTATTATTCGGCATTATTCTTAAGGCTTCCTTATATATTTTATAAATGTAGAAAACAGCAGTAACAAAACAGAGCGTGTGTAATTGTGTACTTCCATATTATAAATAACAGAAAAAAAACTGATAGGTTTGTACGAATTTAGACAAGGGAAAGCACCAAGGAGTTAATCTCTGAGTAGCTCACACATTTGACAGGGCATTTCATACCATCTAAGTCGATTTTAAGAATATATGTAGCTTGTTCCTCGGAAATCCCTCCTCGCACCATAGTGACCAATGCGTTAACAACAGTTTGTTGCACCAGGGGCACTGTTCCTGGTACAAAATCACCGATGGCTTACCGATGACTTTAACTCATATTTTTGTACGTTCCTGGAAAATTATTGTCGCTTGTTTGTGCCGCTTCACAGGCAGCCATACGCACAGCGACTTTTTATGCAGAAAGACGACGTTCGGTAATTAGATATGATAGTTTTCGTGTAGATAACATGTTGAGCCATTTTTGCAGGCTCATTTGTGGGAAATGTCAAGAATAAAAAGGAAAAAGAACGACAGGACCAGGTGAGTTAAGATGAATACATGAGCTTAAAAAAATTGATCGGAACAATACAAGAGACTGTAAAAAGTCCAAGTACAGGTTCAAACTTTCAATGGTTTGGTTTTCCAACAGTTTGGGTCCTATCGAGTATTATCACACACTGACCATAAATACCAGCAGCAGCAATAGAAGGACTGTTTGGAACGATTCATTCACGACAATTCATCAATTCAATGCCACCATCGTATTCCGACTTTGAAGAATGATTGTTATAAACTACCGAATCGTTCGAAATGTTCTACAAATAGCTTTTCATTGATGCAATTCCGATCACGGGTGTTTGGGGACATGTTTCAATTTGGTTACATTCGTCCATTGCTCTATCCGAGGGACCGAGACCGAGGGATTCACCGAGTTACGAAAAGAGACACTTCAGATCTGTATCATCTGCCGCTTGCGCTTCTTCGCGTTTCAGTTCCGCGTGAGTGTGTCTTTCCTGTATCCCAAACCACTTTCATCATGTCAATTCTTTCTGATTTCAATGTAATTTTCTTCTCATTTATTCAATGACATGGCGATTTGATACATTTTCCCTGCGATTGCTGTCCAATCGTTGGCAGTGGCTTTTTTATGCTCGGACTTCTGCTTCTGATGCGAATGCTAGCCAACCGCCTCGCCCCTATTTCCACCCGCTGGCTCCCTGTCTTGCTCTTCATAGTTTCTTTTTCTCGTACTATGCTGTCTCCCGTATCAGCTCGGGGTTGTGTAACGTCTACATGTACACACACGGAACTTGTAACTCGAACTTGGTCGGTTCGCAGAAGAGTAGACGGATGGATAAATTTCCTGTTGTGAAAAATTTTCCGAAACTCCTGGCCATGCATGAACGTGGGAGGTATTATTATTAGTGGGGTTTTTTTCGTCTTACCAGTTATGCCTTTATCTTGCTTCCCCCGGCCGGTGATGCAGCATAGGCGGTGTGACGAACAAGTAGGCTGATGGGTAAGCAGGGTGGTCAACCTGCTCGAGGGGCGCCTATCTATCGAAGGCCATTCGCCACTCTCAATATCTAGTTAGGCGCACATAATCCACCCCAGCAGCGGGCGCGCACAATAACAGTATGAAAAGCTACCGTCACCGCCAACGGGCAGTTGGTTGTAGTTGTTTTTTTTTATCGAAACCCACACGAGGACACAATCGAGCATACATCATCATCATCATCATCATCTTCCATCGGCACTTGTTCCCTCTAAGATAGGGTGGCGAAAAAGAGGTGCAAGGAAAAGCGTACTCGTACAATCGTTACCACGGACCGCTGTTAAAAGTGACACAGGTCCTTGTCGTTCGACTGTATCTTTCTATTCCAAGGAGGCAAATGGAGCTGCCAGAACCAGTCGAATCGGTGTGGACAGCCGCAAGACAAGCCAGCTGCTTGAAGAAGCTCTTCAAGGTGATGATATAAGGATAAAAGTGAAGGTGCCCACGGAGCAGCGGTAACTGCAGCGGTAGGGCAAGCGATGAAATAAAACCGTCTTTATGCTCACATACGAGCACGCCACATACATAGGGCCAAAAATAGGCAAACAAATATCCGCCAGCCATCTCCTTCCCGTGTTTTCCTCTGCCACTGCCACTGCCACCTTCCGACACTCGACATCGGACACAGGAACGCAAATAGGACCTGAATTGCGTACCGCTGTCTTCCCCTTTTTTCCCATAGTACAGGGACCGTTACATTCGCTACGGTGCAGGCTTTTCTATTTCCTAATTTCACAAAAAATAAATTGGAGGAAAATTATTAATATTTATTTATTGATGATCTGATCAGAAATATTGATAAGAGTTTGCCGTGCTGGTATAGTCATGGTTGGCACACTTCAACGAAGGCAAATGTAGCGACAGGCAGAAAGGAAGCCTGCAGGATTTTCTGCCAAAGGGGGAATGGTTGTTACGGGCATACCAAAAATTGCGCAACGCTACATACATTGATAGCCGTTTTTTTGCTGACCAGGACACAGGCAGACCACAGGAAATGGAATTGCATCAGCTGGAACTGGTTTTGGGGCGGTAAAAATGTTCCATCTTCGACGATTGCCAACGAATGATGTTAAATGTAGACGATACATTCGTTTGTTCATATTTCGAGATCGATTACGTTCAGTTAGCATGTTGAAAATTGTCTCTATATTGAAAAAGTTTACTTACTTACTTATCCGGCGCTATAACCGCTTTGCGGTCCAGGAGTCGTCAGTTTTGGACAAAGTCCATGTCTCAGAGCCATATGTGAGGACTGGAACTATATAGGTTCTATATAGTCCAAGCTTTGTTCTTCGCGACAGGTATTTTGAGTGGAAAGTTTAAACAGTTTTCCATTTTTAAATATCTCATCGTCTTAGAGAAATAAAGACGTCTTTATTTCTTTATTTGACGTGTATCATTAACGGCATTGCTAGGATTAAATTCTGTTCACGTAGTTAAATAACTAATCGCTTCAGCTCGATCGCTAACTTATGTTGATTAAGCGCTTAGTAAGACATGACGCTATGTAACGTTTTTGGTATTATGTTGCTCTACAGTTTAACATAGCAGTTTTGCGCCTAGTGCCGGGAAAGAATATCCTTTAAATCGCCCACGACCGTTCATCAACACCAAGCGCACTTATCAACACTGACACTCCATCACAATGAAACAGATTGAAAAACTGTAAACATTATTGGAAAAACTGGAACGTCCTATTCCACCCAGGTGAGTCTAACCAATTACATGATCTATAATCTCAGTTATCGTGCAACTGACAGAGCTGCTCGTAGTAGCGAACACTCAATTGTTCTCACACAAGTAGGGAGTGAAACATACTTTTGGGGCGATATTCCTTTACTATGGTTGCATACCGATGGTACGACTCAGCGACGTATGTGAGTAAGGCGATTGTTGCTTAGCCTTCTCCTCCAACCAGCATGCCAGCGACTAGATACGTACAATATAAGGATTGCTTCGATCAACGCGACAGGTGTTTTTAGTGAAGAAGTCACTTGATGTTGTAATAATTATATTCGGCGGTTAGTACTCAAGCACGTGCCCCAACATCAATTAGGAGAAAAGTGTTGAGAAAAGAAAATGATCAAATGATCAAATTGGTCCCTATTAGTTAATTACTTATCCATCTGTAAAGTCATCTGTCGAAATTTTTCAGGTTTGAAATTATTAGTCATTTATAATAAGTGTGATTTTTTCATATTTTTACAATGATGTTACGTCCTAAACTTATGTAAACTCAATTTTAGGTGATGTGCGAAGCATATTTGCTAAGTTAAATTTTTTGCAGACCCAGAATTTTATAAAATCTCGTTAACTGATTGCAATGATTTTCTAAGATGTTCTCTATACCATTTGCTTTCCTTAGAAAGAGTTTCTTATCTTGTTTTTATTTCTTTATGCTCTCCATTCACAGGAAAGCAACGTCAGTGTATGTTTTCACATGTTGTAAAATGTACGTACTTTTTCATAAAAATACTTCAAAATCCAAGCATTGAGGTAGATTGATAAATATTTTTTCGAGCTTCTGAAGGTATATTTTCCCATAATGCAGCTCATCAGTTGTGCGAACTTGATTTATCCGAAGCTCAATAGAAAAGTAATGCGTACTGAAGACTGCGAATATGTTCGATCTTCGATCCAAGGTCAGGCATATTTTGAGTTGTGTTTTACCGCCAAGACTAGCTTTTACGTTTTGTTACATAGACGGCATTTCGCACCAGTTTAATTTGTCAATGGTCAGTCAATGGTCAGTACGCTAGGGCAATTTAAACCCCCTCACGGGCTGATGTAAATAGTGCACACTACCCGTAAAGTTTATTATAAAGTTCAATGGCCTTATCCCCGTGTTTTCCCTTTTTCTTTTCCGACTTTATAGAACCTGCTGCTGCGCTGTGTTCACTAATTAACCCTGTGGAAGAACATTGACAAAGACCCTTCCGTCCAGAGAAATAACAGGAGTGGCCGAAAAATGTTACCCTTGGTTCAACATATTACATGGGGAGGAACTTCTCACATTTCCTTGTTGAAAACAAAACGAATCTTTGGTCTTCGGTTCGTAAGAGAGCACTAACTTTTCTGGAGCCGGTTCATCAACCTTCAATGCTTCCTTGGGAGTATTGACGGAATTAGCGATGTACCATGCCATACAATGATTGAAATGGGAAATGCGGAAAATGTAGCCATTGCTCTAATGCATTTGACCACATTCACAGATTCTAAACTTACCTTAGTTTATACGTTTTTTATTATTTCTATGAAGCTCGCCCAACGACATCCGGATTGTACTGTATGTAGAGGGGTACTGTGCAGTGAGGTAGTTGTATAGAAATTATGGTCGATGTTTACACCACTCTTTTGCTCTTTTGTTACACACTTTTTCTTTATCACAATATATTTTTCTCTTACTATTTTGCTCTTAACTTGTTGCTATTACAGTGAGATAGATTCATGGTAGATACACTTGCAACAGTTAAACAGAAACAAAAGAAAATAACTGCCGTTCGATCATGTTTGTGAGTTGTGTTTACGAGTATTTTTTTTTACTCCATACATTTAACAGATAACCCACGGATGCAATATAAATCTACAAACATATAACGAATAATGTTATTCCTTGCATGGAAACTTAGGACAGCTCCGCAAACTAAAGTTGCCACTTTTAATTAAAAAAATTCTAAACCAAAAAAGACAAGACAAAAGTTTTTACCCACATAAAAATGGCAAAAAAGGGTTTTTTTTTGTTTCTTCCAATTTATAGTTTCTGTTGAATCGATATTTATGACTTTACGAAAACGTATAATTTTATGCCGGAACGTGCATAGATTGGGGATGAGAAAAACTCAAAACAAGAAATAAACGAACCTGCCTCGGGAACTCAAAACACGGATGGGAAGAGATATTTGACGAAATAAAAAGTACGCGCCCTGTGAGGGGTTTGTCGTGGTTTGGAGTTGTAGAACATGCTCGAATTCACCAAACAAAAGCAGGGTACCATAAATCAAAAAAAAGCTATAGTTACGGTGTGGAACGTATCGTCAGTGTAAAGCTGCAAAAAAGGAACAACAGAGGCAGGAACAGGGCTGAAACTTTAATCACGCCACAATTTCACAAAAAAAACGAACTTCCACATTCAAGGACGATATTAAAAACTGTTCCTCAAGGTGTGTATTCGTTCACCTTCCCCGTTCGGAACATGATCGCTTGATGGGGTACACGTCGAACACCGTTAGCACACGTTTAAAAAAATCCGTGGGACATTACAACGCTTTGAAACTTCAAGTCTTTCCAATTCAAGCAAACACCGGAGTGATCCGTTTTGAGCGAAATGTAAGGATCTGTGTACTTTCCTGTCTGCACTGCGATGTCCTTACCACTAAACTATGGCCTGTAGCTGAAACTATGGCCAAACGAGCAACAAACTTACGGCAAACTTCACCAACGATAAAACACCTAACTAATCATTTCGTCACATCTATCGTGTCCGACTATCGTCCGGGCACAGCGGATCACGCGCGCATTGAAAACTTGCAGAAACGATTTCTGGTTACTTTTTTGTTGTTGTTGTTGTTGCTTATTTTACTCCAAACAAAAAACCCCGTCTCGTGTGTCTGTGTGCGTGTGCGTGTTGTGTTCCTGGGTAGCCGGGCTACACGCGCCGTTCCGGAGGCTACCGCTTCGGACGCGACTTTTTTACAGACTGAACCAAAGACGGTCTCGAACGACCGAGTTCGCAACCAACATCAGCCATCCCCGCATAAGAGACCCCCCCATCCCCGTTCAACTCTACACGCGCTATACGGCCCAGAAGCGCGCGCCGGACACATGGCAATGAAGCACGAACACGCGTTGGCGCAAACGGGACGGAGACATCAAACGGCACTGTCCCTGCGTTCGTCCTGGCAGATGGAGAGAAACACAAACGCACCCGCGCTACCAGAGTGCGACGACGACAACGATCAATGCATGACAGCGGCGAAGCAGCGCAGAGAAGCGAGCACGTTTTCTCTTTCCGATTTGCCAGTTCCACTGCGTGTTTGTTTTCCACCCACCGTTCGGGTATATGCGGTTTTGTAGCTGTGTGCGCTCGGTTTTCCCTTTTCTTTCGTCCTTTCCGGTAGACACACTCGACTCGACGACCGCCTTCGGCAAAAGGATATTTGAATCTTGTTCTCTTTGTGCATCATCCTTTTGGCATTTGACGCCTGGCGTGATCCTCATGCATTTCAATGCATTTTGCAGAAAGATGCAACCGATCCAAAGATTCAGGGGTTTGCTTCTGAAAAGGGACGAAAAGTGCTAAGGTACGCACGATTTGTTCGACACAATATCCTTGTACGATGTTTGTTGTGTGTTCGAAATTCACCCTCATGCATTCGAAAAAAAAAAAAACTAATGCGTTTTCCGCTGATTTCCCGTAATTCCTCCAACAACATCCACATCACACCTAACGTTCGTGAATTAACTCATTTAAAATATTTAACATAAGCATCCTTGGTGGGCATTTGTGTTTTTTTATCTATTTTGGATAAGAAGTATACACACATGTAGTTTTTTTTATTCACAAATCACATCTACATACACAAATAGTGTAAATAATTTTAAATCTACGTAAAGTTTTCTTCAAAACATAAATAATCTATACCGTTTTTACCTAGTATTATATTCATTTACAATAATACCATGATGTTGCAACTCGCTATCGCTGCAATTTTCGTTACATGCACTGTATGTTTTCGTCAAAGAAATTAGAGTGAAAAAATATACATTTTCTACCGAAATATCACTCTCGAAGGTTTTTATTTATCTCTCGTTCACACATCCACTTGAAGCACAATTTTTATTTTGTGCGCGCGCATATTTTTCCCTTCCCAATGCACCATGCATCTACATCATTCGTAAGCGATACCGTTGGCCACTCTCCCGAAATCAGGAGAAGGCACATGCATGCGTGCTACTCCGATGGTAATATGGTATGGATGATGATTTAAACTTCACATACACTCACACCATTTTGCACCTTGCAAAACGGCAGATTCCTACGCCACCAATGCACTCACTATCGTAGAACAGCGTGCAAACAAATTGGACGAGCATCAATGCGTTTTGTTTTTATTTCCAACTAGTGAATTTTATTTACGATTAGTTCAGGCATTTAAAAATTGCATTACTAATTGCCTTCGTCGGTTTGAAAACAATACACTGAATAACACACCTACTATTTGATTGATCTGTAGCAATGCTGTTTGGTATAATGCATACACTGAATGTTCCAAACATGTCACACACATTTTCCATTACCAAACAATTGTTTGCTAGATGCATTTTATTGCATTTTAATTAGCAATTTAGTTAATTTTTTTATATTAATACAGAAAGAGCTAATAAAACTTATTCTTCCCAGGCCAGGATTTATCAGGCCTTTCTTATATTCTGTACCGATTTAAAGCCAACTCTACTTGCATCTGTATCAGATTCTTATTTTCTTCGAATATTTCCTTTGCCAGCATCTGACGCTTCTGTTCGAGCAGGGTATTTTCCTTCATGTAATGAGCCATCAGTTTCTCATGCTCTTCGCTGGCCATTATCGATGTATCGACACCGACGGACGAGGTCATGCTACCATCTACTACGAGCAGTTTCTTCATTTGCACTATCTCGTCCCTCTCCGATTGAATTCGAGCCTGCAACTGGGCTTTCCAGTTTACCAGCTCTTGGTTTTCAAGTTGCAACCGTATGAGTGTAAGATATTCCGGATGGTTCTGCGGCAGCAGCAAGAACCCATTATCGGTGACGGTGACCTTGTCACTTACTGCGGTTGCTTCCGACGCCGATTGAGGCACACCTAAACCATCCGGTTTAACCATGGCCGTATCAGGAGATTCCGTGATGGAAGCTTTCCGTTCTGGTGGTCCTGTTTCGTCCGATGTTTCTTGTGGTGTGTTTTTGGCTTCCGTATTTGTTGCCGACTCGGTTGAAATAGCCGTTACAGTTTTAATGGAAGATTCATCATCCGAACACGAAAGTTTCGATTTTTGTAAATTTAAATCAATTGAAATATCTCCATCGACCGTATCGTCGAGACTCTTCTGTACGCAATCAGACTTTTTTTCAAATGATCGCAATTTACGCTGCAATAGAGGTGAGACAGTGAGTAAGAATTGGTTATTTGTTGGCACAGGTGTTTACCATACGACCATAGCAGAACGCTTCGAAACAAACGCCTACCTTCAGTTGTGTAATAATACGCTGTACTTCCCAAAGTTGCTCTTCGCGCTTCTTCGTAACAAATCCAGCATTCATTTCGGCATGAATTTGAGCTAGTAGACTTTCTTGTTTCCTTAGCTCCACCGATATTTCATCTGGCGTTTCTGGTAAATTTGGGCTTGATGCCGTCAACGGGGGAACATATCTGCAAGAGGTTAGAATGTTTATTAGAACGCACTGTTTACTCGATATAAAAGTAACGTATCGTACTTTAGAAAGAAGCTTGAAAGCAGTTTTACTCTAGTTTTTTTAAACATGTTAGAAAGTAACACGTTCTTGGCTAAACTAATGGGATAGAGTTTCTGAAGAAGAGTTTCGCTTGCTAACGCTCGCTGCAAGTGAAACGCACTGTAATTTCTGCTTATCTTGAATTGTTTGAACTATGTTACAAAGATACACCTTTTATCTAGCGACGCACTGGCAGTCAGACGAGAGCAACTATCTTGCTTGATACTTACTTATGTAAGCTTGTGTCAGCGAACAGAGTGCTGCAATGGCACAGTATCGCTACGAACAAGCGGTGCGACATTTGAAAGGTCGGGCTGAGCAGCATCGCTATGTTCTGCGCATTCATTTTTGTAAAATCCTCATTCTGTGTCACAGCATCCACATGTATAAACATCCACGAAAGAAGCGTTCTATTGCAGCTCGGTAACTGTTCGACCAGGCAGACGAGTTCCTGCTCCTGCTGCGAGACTTGCGAGTGTGAAGCGACTTCTTCAAATCGAGAGGACAAATCCGTGGTAAGTATCGGTTCCGGAAGCTCGCGCAAAAACATCTTCAGCAGTCCGCAGGCAATCGGTACGTCCATTTCACCGATGCACGATCCTTCACGGTTGTTGTAGGTGCGTTTCAGCTGCTGTAGCTTTGTTTTGACAGCCTCCACCTTATAGATCTGTTCACTCTGTAGACCATGTTCCTGCAGATAATCGATACAATCGCGTACAACCAGCGGCAGATTCACACCGTCGTGACAACGACTACGTTCGGTTGCCAAACCAAGTGACACGCCAAAGATGGGCTGCGCATCGCCCAGCTCCAGTACCTCCTCGCTGGCACTTCCCTGTTTCAGCTTTTTGTCCTTTTTGTCTTTCGATTTATCCTTTTTATCCTTTTCCTTTTTATCCTTATCTTTTTTCTTTTCCTTTTCTTTTTCGCTTTTCTCCGGTGCCTTGGTGCTTTCCTCCTGCTTCAATGTGTCGGGCTTTTCCTTGTCCTTCTCACGCGATTTTTCTCTCTTTTCTTTGCTCTTTGATGGGAACTTGAATGTTTTGGACTTTTTAGTCTTCGAAGGACTCCTGCCAAAGAAAAATATTGATTTACTCCACATGCTCACGGTACATACCAATAGGACACAGGTTTTTCAGCACTGAATGCAAGTGCGACTGAGCGGCGCAATTGTGACGAATGCACATGCACTGCCAGCACAGCCTGCGAGGTGGCTACAGGCTTACTTTGTTTCGAGCTCCTCTTCCGGTGAGCTTTCTCCCTCCAGGGTGGCGTAAGCCGTTTTCTTTTCCTTCTTATCCTTTCTGCGGCCTATTAGCAGCTCCTTTTTGCTGACCTTTTCCGGATCAGCGTCACTAACTGTTGAATGTAGATAGAAGAAACAAATAAGCCAAACTATTAGCTTTTCCTACAGCTCCCACACTTGCGGACACAACACTTCACACAAGCAGGATACGCACAATCTTTATCATCTTTTTTGCTTTTTCCGCTCGCATCTGAGGCATACAAGCCAGGAAAATCCTTTTCCACACAATCAGGGCTATCGAAATCCATCCCCAATTTTCACCAGAAATTGATCGCAATTACACGATTTGTTGTTGTTTACGTTTCGGGAGCGACGAATGACATTTGACTGCTGATGTTTACACCACACGTCGGGTACAAACCTGTGGTGTAACCAATTACACCACAGCAAACAAAATTTCAAAAGAATATGCAGAATGCAGGTTTTCAACATTTACTTCGCAACAAAAATTTCTATACTACTGGCAAATTAGGCTGTATTCGATGCAACTTGAATATAAATGTATTTCAATTTTACTCTTAAAATACACAGATACGATTACACACTAATCCTACGTAGGCGTAGAGGACAAAAGCACGAACATGACCCACAAATGCAGAACAGCGACGTAGACTATCACAAGTATACGAATCAATGGGTAACGGCGCAGAAACACACCCAACCGTATGCCAATGGAATCGAGCGAGGAATATGCCCGCTTCATCCTTCGCGCCACGTTATTATCAAAAGGTGTTTCTAACATGAAGTTTGGAACCTGTGATTTGGCTGAAAAACGAAAAAACAGTTTGAAATATTTATTTTGCGCATTGTAAGGCTAGGGTCTCGTTAAACAATATTTACCATCATCAGTCACATTACTGTTTAAATAAACCGCACGCTGTTGCCTCACTTGAGATGCAGTGCTTCGGTACTGGTTCTAGAAGGAAGTCAAGTAGATTTGTTTTAACTTATGTTTGTATCGTAATATGATAGAGACATACTTCCAATTTTTCCAGTTGTATACGAAGAGCATTCCTTTCAGCCGTAACCGTCTCTAATGCTGTTTGCTTTTGAACTAATGATTGTGTCAGTGAAGCTAGTCGATCTTCGTGATCATTTAGTGGACTAACTGGTCGAGTGTGTATTTTCTTCCGAAGCTTGTTGTTCTCCGATTCCCTGAAATAACACAATAAAGTTACTAATTCTTCACACAAGGAAACCTCTTGATGAACATACCTTTCATGTAACCGTAATGTGAAGCTTGTCCGTTGCTTTATTAGCTCTTCCCTGGCGGATACTAGTTCTTTCTGCTTTGTTGCGAAATCATCCTCTAGCAATTTAAATTTATCCGTCTCGAATGAAACTTGTTGCTGAAACCGCTGAACATTCTGTTCTAATCCTTGTACAGTTGCCCGTAACTTTTCTTCATTGCTCATCCACTGTGCTTCACGTTGCTTCATGCGTTCGTTAAGATTGTTTAGTTCCTCCAAAAGGTTTGCTTTCTCTTGCCTTGTTTGCTCCAGTTCAATCTGAAATATCTGTTCCGCGTTACTAAATTTTACATCGTTTGTGCTGATACTACCATCAGCGCTTCCACTATGCATTTGTTCCTTTAACTGTTCAATAGTTTTCTCTTTCAATTGTAACGTTGCATGGGCACGAATACGATATTGTTGCAATTCGGCCATAGCATTCTCTGTTTCCAGTTTCGCCGTCTCTAACTTCCCATTTAGTTCCTGCTCGCACTGTATGTGTTTCGCAATCGTTGATTCAAGCTCGGAAATGGATTTGACGTATTTACCGTTTGCTTCCTCAATGCTGAGCAGCTTGCCAGCTAAAATGTTTTTCTCTTCCGTTAAATTCTGACACAGCACCTCAAGCTCCAATAGTTTGCTTTCTGTTTCTCCATTGATCAGTTGTTGAGATAGTGCCGTATCAAGCTCGCTTTTCAATTCATCGCGTTCGGCCTTAATTTCCGCGAGAACAATTTTGATCGCAGCTAACTCCCTTTCGATCGAATAATTCTGTTCACGCTCAGTGTAGGTTAATTTCTTAGCTACTAGCTCACTCATATCAATGACGGTTCCCTCCTTCTTTGAGTTCAGCGAACTACGCCTGGACGAGGATCCGGAAATGTTTTGCTTTTCGGATTTCAGGGATTGTGTTTCAGCTTCTGGTTCTTGGTTTTTTTCATACGACGCATTAGAACCGGAACGTATCATTCCTTTGGGCAACTTTTTGTTGACCAATGAACTTTTCGGCACAAGCCTCGTTTTGGATACTTGCTGCGAAGCAACTTCGTTTGTCATGACACTGACCTCCAGTAATGGAACACCTTCCACATCACCAGACCCTGGTTGGGTTTGTAGTACAGTCGCGGCATTCTGATCTATTTTCGTAAGTATGTTTTCTGCTTTGCCAGCTAGATCTTGAAACCAAGACATTGTGCTTCCACCGATGGAATACTTTCAGCTCGGAATGTTTCACAAATTTCACAGCGCAATGCCAATGTTAGACCTACGTAAAATACTTTTTGCAAGATGAATGTGGTGGAATGTAAATATTTATATCCGTCATTCAGCAATGAAACTGTCAAATGTGGAAGTGTTGCCAGTTTAGTACTGTCAAAATGGTTTGTTTACCTTCCGATTGTTTACAATTGTTTGCAATTCGCGTCATCTCAAAATTTCGTATTTTACGGGTATTTCCCTGGAACTTGAGCTGCGTTAAAATGTCTGATCGATTTTTTTCTAATCCTCATGCTGACTACGATGAAAAAGTGCATGGCGCAGATCAACATCAGTTGGTACCACGTGCTAGTATAGTTGAGCTTATTAAAAATTACGTGGGAATAATTCAGAGTCACACGAACATAAAGATGCGCAAGGATATCTATGTTGGCATTGCAGGTAAAATTAGAAGGCCTCGAAGAAATGTTAGCAGTAATAAAACTTCTCACAATCATTGTAGGTATTGCTTTCATGTTCTGGAAACTGAGTTTATCGAGCGAAACTAGAGATATGTATCCTTGTTTGGAACTTGCAACGAAATACATCGGCGAAGCTAAACGGCAAACTTTGAGGAAAAAACAATCCAGCAAAGAATACGTGGCTTTTCTTTGTGGAGATTCTGGGATCGCGGCCGTGTCTGCAGTGATTTCTCATGATCTAAAAAACATAACAGACATGGAAAACGATGTGAAAATGTTTTTAAAAGGATACCCAGCTTGCTCCAGTACCTCCGGATACGATGCGGATGAAGTTCTGGTTGGCAGGGCGGGTTTCTTGCATGGGGCATACTGGTTAAACCAGACAATTGCATCGAAACCGATCAAAAACGAGATGATTACCACAATCGCTCAAGTTTTAATGAACCGTGGACGGCGCATAGCAGCCGCGCTACAAATTGCAGCGCCGTTAATGTATGAATATAACGAAAAAACATATCTGGGTGCTGCCCATGGAATTTGTGCGATTTTGCACGCTCTCCTCGAATCGCCTTGGTTCGAACGAGATGCTAATGGTAAATTTTGCGTTCCAACATCTGACCTTTCGGATATAAAAAGCACTATCGATTACATACTAACACTGCAAAGCAACAATGGGAACTTTCCAACACGACTTGATTCGAATAGAATGCTTGTACACTGGTGTCATGGCTGTGCTGGAGCGATTTATCTTTTCGCTAAAGCATTTCTTACATTCAAGGAAGAAAAGTATCTACAATGCTGCCGAAGATGCTCTGACACAATCTGGCGCCAAGGTTTACTCCGTAAAGGACCAGGAATTTGCCATGGAGTGGCAGGGAACGGTTATGCTTTCTTGTTAATGTATCGTTTGACGGGAGAAAAATGCTATTTGTATCGTGCTGCAAAATTTGCCGAATTTTTAAATTCGACTCTATTTGCAGAACAGCTACTTGCACCCGACCGGGCTTATAGTTTATACGAAGGCTTGGCCGGTACTGTATGCTTTTTGGTTGATCTATTAGACCCTTTAAATTCTTCATTTCCTTTCATGGATGTTTTTGGAAAAAAATATAATTAAAAAAGTTCTATTTTAGACAACGTTGATTGAGATTTAATGTTGCTGACCTGACCTGAAAAAAAAAACGCATTCAAATGAACGTTTTTAGTCGTTGCGTTTAGGTTAAATTGATTAAAGTGGTAACAGAATGAAAACTTGTTCCGGTATGTATGTATAACCTACGAATAGTTCGCTGTAACTTCGTGCTTGAAAACATCAACTATAAACATTTTACTTTGCTGTTGACTGGAAGCCAAATATACGACATTTGATGTAACGGCAGCAGTACCATAGGGTAGCCGTTGGAATCATGCCGAGGCACGTCGTCTGTGCTTTCTGCCAGGTGACAGTATATACCACCAGCAAGTGCACCGGCATGTGACCTTGGATAGTCTCTGGCGGCATAACAATCGACCGCCACCACGTTCATAGTTCGAGACAGTGACAACAGGGCAACGATTGGACAAAGGTATAAAATGTCCCCTTAGCCTGTTGTTTCCGTCAGTCGTTTTGACGGTCAAGTTCAGCACAGTTTTGTGATAGAAGGTAGTTTACTCATTTAGCAATATCATGAGGATCGTTTTGGCGCTAGTGTTTGTCCTAGTTGCATTGGCTACGGTCGAAGCAAAGTGCAACAAGTGTAATCGCAACGAATGCGAATGTCAATTGAAAATTGTCCGTGGTCCACAACCCCAACCGTTCCCGTTTTATAAGAAGAAAAAATGCAATGTCACTAAGCCACTTGAGTTTAAACCGAAGCCGGATGTTTGTTCGTGTGAGCAGGAATATCGCATTCGACCATTAGCTCCGGATCATGTTGAGCCTAAGTTTGCAAAGTCCAGATCATGTGAATGCGGCTTTGAACAACATCCAGACCAACCGAAACGGTAATCAAAACAGTGAATAATATCTTAAACACCTTGGGTCAAATCTAAATGTTTTTGTTTAAATGATGTATATATTTGTATACAGTAAATATCCTGCCGATTTAATAAGTTATCAGCTGGCGCAGGAGTACGCAAAAATGAACAATGTTCCTGAAGCCGGTTTGTATATGCATCATCAGCCTGCGAAGCCTGCACCCGTACCCAAGCACGAAGGTATCCCGGAGGAACGGATGTACAAAGCCAACATGCATGTGCTGGAACTCAAGCCACACAAGCGTAAGCGTTTTAACTGTCGCATTTGTTCGTCGGAAGAAGAAGAGGGAGCACCGTGTAATCCGAAGCATCAGAACTATTTCGACATCTGTTATGGCAAGGTTGAAAATAAGGAACCAAAGTTCAACGTAGTAAAGCAGGATGCACCGGTGTGCGATCGTTGTCAGGATCGATCCAGCACTGAAGAAGATGAAAGCACGGAAGAGGATTTTTCTCCTGAACAGCCAACGAAGCACTGCTCGAAGTGTTCGAAACAGAAGAAGACATGTGACTGCCCCTCGCATATGGAAAGCTACGAGCCCGAGAGCGAGGAATATGATTGTCCATTTGCGAAAAAGTATTTCCGCAAAACTCGCTCATCCGATGATCCAGAGCCTGCGCTTGTGGTATAGTACGCTACCATGAATGAAGGTGGTCTCAGTTGTGATATACTAGTATAGACCTAGGTTTTGCTCATCGTCGTTGCGTACATGTTTGTACATAGTAGCAAGAAAATAAAAGATTGCTTACATTTACTTCTTTCGCGTCAGTATTATTAATTCCTATCAACTGGTTTGTATGTTGCACGGCTGGTGTTTCTGCTTGATGTTCTTCCAATACCAACACAAATATTCCGCAACCCATCGTTTAATGATAAGAGCGTTGGCGTCCTTCGCCAAAATCGTTCAAGACTTATGGCCATAAAAGACTACCAGACGTAGCAGAGTGCGATATGTACTATATTTCGAGCGCAGTTTGGATCGTAGGAGCTTGTAGAGCCCATAGTAAGCCAAATGCCCATAACAATGAGCTTTCGGAATTCCCTGCTTCGACTGCTTCGGTTGATTTCCGAAGTTACGATTGCACCAAAAGTCCTCTACTACCTCTAGATCGGTGCCGTCACCTAATACCCTGCTCCCCAGGCAGATACCGTCATAGTCAGAGCCTCCAGCAATCAAGTACTTCGTCTTTGATGCTATCCAATCCTTGTGGCATCGTGCTTTAGTCGATTGTACGCTTCGCACATCGCCGTATATACGTCCGATCAATATCAATTTCATCCGCGAAGAGAACGGGTGAAAACCTTACATCGGATATCGAAGCCTCGCAGCACTTCCCCTTTTCGATCATCTTTCCCTCCGGTCAGTATTTTTTTTTTAATTTAATAAGGCCCCCCTCCGGAAACTTTTTTTTTTAAATACGGGCCACAACTATCATTCCGCCCAGGGCCTCCAAGTGGATTGATCCGCCACTGGTGGTGATCACGAGGTATAACCGGAATAAAGTACGTGCGGGTAGAAGGTACTGCAGATTTTCGTATGCTTGATGGAGGTCCTGAAACTTTTATCGTTTATAAGTTTGTTTAAAAACTCTAGTAGTTTTATAAGTCTCCTCCTGTCTCACATTGACAATATTGACGTCGTGTTGTGGATAGCGGTCGTACTGCGTATAGAAGCTGTCTTTTTCGTCATCGGTGCTTCGAAGGTGCGGACTATGTACATTGGTAATGCTGAGGTTGAAGAGCCTGTCTCGAATTGTTCTATTATCAAGTTGTTACAATTCGCATTACTTTGGTCACCGTTCGTTGCACGAACGGAAGCGGTTTAAGGTTTCTTGCAAGGCCTCTCTCCTAACCCCCCGTTTAGTCGAAGTGCCTATACATTTGTTTGCCGTTTTTTAACGTCCCGTAGGATGCCCGTAAAAATTTGAATTTTGTGTGCAAATTTTGTATTGCCGATGGAAAAGATTTTGATAGGACTCCGTTTTTGGTTTTGGATTTAAAAGTAAGCGCTGATAACACAATGTATTCGTTAAAGCACGAGCCAACAATGAGGTCGGTCTTGGTTCAAATCTTAAACAAATCATGCCCGCACGCGTATTTACGACTATACGACTGTAAATAATTCAGCCATCCATATGGTAAGGCATGCCAAAGCCCATAACGCATGTTTGAGCCAAGAAAGAATTTTTTTTTAAAACTATATTCGATGTTTTGTCGATATGAAAACAAAAAAAAAAGATGTTTTGCCTGTATGAATCATAGAAGGAAAATGTTAAAATGTTGAAGAAAACATTATAAAATAGACATTTGCTTAGTAACAACTTTGTTTTTGCTTAGTTAGATGCTGAACTAAAAAACACACGTAACATCTTCGTATACAATTGTGCTCACGCCATGCAAAACGTTTATCTTCCTCAAGCATTTGTTAATATCGTCAGTATGTTGAACCGGCGCGAACGCGTCTAGTGTATAATTCCACTACACTACGTATATACAGAAATGCTTATCGGGACATAATCCTTTCTACGGGGAAAAACGTGTTAAAACATGCTGAGCACAACGAATAAACAGACCGACTGGTGTGCTCCATTGTATTGTGGTGTGGTGTAATGCCACTCAGCAGTAATGGTATAAGCTCAACAGTTTCCCTACGTGACCTTTCCGGAGGCATTTTACGTAACTCATGCCCCATAACCGTTCTACTACAGGCAAATGCTATACCCACAGAAAGGGTATGTTTGCTGTTTGTTGAAAAATGACCCAATCTTTATCTAGACTTTGTTTCCCGAAATGTGCATTGGGTTTTGGGTGAGGAAAGGTTATAAAGCATTCCAGTAACAGTTGGTCAGCTTCCAGTGCTCTTGCCGAGTGAAAAGATGAAGTTCTTCCCTTGGATCGCGCTTAGTCTGATTGTGTTGATCTGTATCGTGGTACAGCTGGGTAGCGCCCTGCCACGAAGATCCTGCCACAGTAGGGATGGATATCCACATGAAAAGTGCTGCAACGAGTGTCCTGGCTGTAGACATCACTTTGACGTGGAAGCCCCAAAAGATCCAGATTGTCGGAAACTTCGCAACTACCACTACGATGTGGAAAAGTTTACGGATTGCCATAAAGAAACCTACGATCGGCTAGATGCAGCAGTTGAGGTGCTGCCAGAGCGCGGTTGCAGAAAGTAAGTTGTAAAACGTGAAGAATATCTGCGAAACGAGTGAACCAAGCGAAGCAAGCAAGTGATTTTACTTTCAATTCCTGTTCCCGCTTAGATCCTACCATTATCATTATGACGTTGACAAACCGTGCTGCTGTGAAGATGATAGCTATGAAACTTACGATTTTGAGGTGTTGGAACCGAAAAAGAAGCACCGGTGTTCGAAGGTGAAGCTACAGGCATATGCGGATCATCCCGTTCGTGGTAAGCTAGGACTTGTACCATTTCAGCGAACTCGAATCGGAATAATATAATTGTGAACGTTTTTTTTTACATTACAGCATGTCAGTGCGACTGCCATAACAGACGGTATGTGCTAAATAAGGCAAACGCTAACCATTTCAATAGCTCAGCATCTGAAACGTTTGCGAACGATAGTGGTCGACATAATGAAATTTCGAGGCTAAGGCGCAGTATTTTGGACCCATTGAGAGATGACAAATTTACCTTTAGTCTCTGTGAGACTAACCCACGGGAATTCTTTTATCATACACACTTGCCCGAGAGGTCGAACTTCCGGACCAGAAATAGATTTTTACGACGACTACCAAACGCACCTCGATCGAAGCGTAAAGAGTATGATTTAGGCTTTGGTACTGATCGGCATGGAGGATTCGTTTGTCATTGCATGCCATCGAATCAAGCCACTCCTGTCAAAGCGGAAGCAAGCGAGACAGTAGCTGCTCCCAGGATGTCGAAAATTGAAATTGAGCCTGCGGTGTACGTTGGTGACGCCTCGAATCCAATAACGTATGAGCAGATCAAGAAACATTTAGATGCCCTTCCAAGGGAGGAGTACAGTCCGACAACGAACGATGTAATCGGTAATTTGACCGTGCTTTTTTATGACATTTATCAGCAAAAGCACAAGAAAAACTTTACCCTACCCTTAAAGTATGGTACGCGTACCGTGATCGATCAAGGTGATGGTTTGCAAAAGTATGACATTGAACCGATCGAAGGTGAATATAAGCCACCAAAATTGAATCGGATTGCGTCCAAAGGTCTGCGCGTGATCGGAAGAAAAATTGAACAGAAAACGGATCCGAATGCGGATCATCGAAGGAACCGGTTACGGAAAAGAACGTAGAAACATTCTCCCATGTGGTACTGCTTAGGAGTTATAGATTTTAGTGTATTATAGGTTAAATTCTCTAAATAATATAATTCTGTTCATATTTTCTTGTTTGTATATACACTGCTAGCTGACAGCCACTGATCATCTAACAACTATCCTGACGGACCAGAATAGCACTACTACCAACAGGAGAATAAACGCTAGAGGACATTCTGGAATACTTATTACCGACTCAACGACACAGACAGCCTCGACAGCTTAGAACTTGACAATTCATGATAAATGCTTATGAAAATATAAAGTAACTAACAAAACATGGTTATATTGTAATGAGCCAATTGAGAACGTATTCGCTAGTATCCTCTATGACAAGCTACTCTTATTCAATATACTTCCCTGTAACTAAATAAATAAGTAACTAAATAATAAACCAGATAATACGACTTGTTGTATACGTAATCGGAGTTGCCTATCCCTTGACCCGAAGAAGTGAGTGCCGCTCCTACGGGGCAAGGATCGGTCAACTAGTGATGCGTTCCAGGGTCAGGGAGAATGTACGTTGTTCTCACCTAGCAGCCTAGCCGTCAAGTTGTGTATCGCACTAAGGAATGTTATTCATTAGTCTTGTAACTAAGTATTTGTAATAAAGATAAGTTTTATAATAATACAAGATCTAACATGGTAAAGAACCGTTATAATTGTATTAAATAAAAAAATAATAAATTTATTAATTTGACAATTCTATTATACAACACAAGGTACAAATGCTTTCAAATCATCTCGTATTTTATTTACCTCAATATTGCTCATAAGATTCCCCATTTTCCTCCCCGCTACTGTGTTGTCCCGATTCGTCCGAGTTTGATTGCTTTCGGCTGCGTGTGTTATACTTTTGGGGCAATCTCCGGTATGCAACCGGCCGCAACCGGCCATTATGCGTATACAAACGTTGTTCCGATTCATGCGACTCAGAGTCTCGCGACTTAGTGTCAGCATTGCATTTGCGGGTATCGCTTGATGAAGAGCTTTCGTCACTGTCATCACTCTGTGAAGCGTTGTTCTCTTTAAGTGGTTCAAAAATCTGTCCACCAGTGTCGCTGTCCGAGCGGATAAACAGCTGCTCAAACTTTAACTCTTCCACCGACGGGTCTTCCTGCGACATTTCGTACGGTTCATTGTATTTTCGCTTCCGTTCCAACTTCCGTTCGGGCATCCTTCGTACGCGCTTATCCTTGGTGTAATAGCCGTCCTCTTCACTGTCGAAATACGGTGACTGAAAGTACTGTGTACGGTCAGCGTCGGCCAGACAACTCTCATCCGACTGCTGTGCCAAACAGCGCATCAACTGGCGGACGCTTTTGCTGTTGCGATCATACATTTCGTGCAAGTACTTTCGAAAGCAACTCGGCAAGTTGGTGTTTTCCAGCTGTTGCTCTATTGAAGTGGACTGTTTTGTTATCTCGCGCGTAGGAAATTTGTTGGGTCGATCGACCTGCCAGAAATCTTTCAGGAAGGAGTCCGCATTATCGTTGGTAGAGTCGTCTGAACGCGAATCCCTTCTTTGCTGATTGCGTGAGAATTCTTCCCTGTTGGAATACACTTGAAAGGGGCGTCTCAAGTCTGCCTGCCGTTTGACTTGCTGGCTTTCACTTGGGGAGTGTTTTTCGGTCGACTCCAAATGAAACCATACCGGTTCCAATTCGATCCTCAATTTGTCACTATCGGAGAGCTTCCGTATGTGCATAACGTGTTGTGATGATTCCGCATGCTCAAAGAAATTGTCTTCACCATCTACCTGTTATGAGGAAATTTAGTATTTAACCATCTTTTCACCTAATCCCAACTGAATACAACATACGCATACATACCTTCCGCATTAGCGGTCCTGCAACTAGCACGGAAACAAATACAACAACTTCCACGAGTCCGTTCATCGTTCGGTCTGGCACTGGAAGAAGACTGCCTCTGCACCGAGTTTAATTGTTCATGGTGGTGAAGCCGACTGTTGTTCTGTTACGGTACATAGTCCTTCATCAAAAGCACATAAACATCAAAGCAGAAGGTCAGGCCGACTACGGGCCACTGCGGCGTTTGGACAAAACAGTGTTATTTCATGTTGTTGGGACAACATGCAGTAGGTACTATTTTACGTGACTTTCACTATTTAAGCGCTCACAGCTCACGTACGGCCGAAGCTCCGAAAAAGATGACGAGTGGAAAATGCCACATAAACATTTAAAAATGTACACCAGAAGTGGAAGCGTAGAAAAGGGGAACCTGGAACCTACAGTTTCAGCCAAAATTATTCTCTAGTGTACGGGTCTCCAAACTAAGGCCCGCGGGTCGCATGCGGAGTCTTCAGTGCAGCCCGTGACGTGTAATTTAAAAAAGTTGTAATATTTTTTAACTGTTCAAATATTTATTATTGTAATAGTTAATAAAATTTAATACTAGAAATTTCGAAAAAAATTAAAACATCTTGAGCTCAACATCTCTCTAAATTACCCGGAAGAAACAGGGTTTTACAATAGATAAAATATGACGAACCCAACTTAATGAACCGCGTAAGCTTACAAGATAAATGGGGAGATTGATAGTGAAACACATTTTACTGAATCGCAAAAGCAGAATATGGAGTCGCGGGCACAATTTAGTGAATTTTGAATCCGGTTGGACTGTTTAAGTACCTGCCGGGTTCAAGAGTTGAGATATAATATACAAAATCAATGTATGAAATCTTAAACAAAGGATGTGCAAAATATCGATTAAAAATTATGTTTAATGATGATAAATACTTATGATTAACCTTCAATTTCATTTTGTAGTTCAACTATTGAATCCGCTTGTACGTGTAATGTTAAACCCTGTAATATGTATGTGGAACCCCCGCTATCATTGTTTCAACCAATACGGCCCGCGGGTTGAAAAGTTTTGAGACCCCTGTTCTAGTGTGATGCATTGAAATAGTGCATATGTGCAACGTACTTTAGTGTACTGCGAACATGATAAATGTGTTAAAGTACGTACGTAAACATATACACCCTTATCCAATGATTGTCTACCCATGACCGTATTTTGTCCAAATTTAATCATATGCTGTCGATCAATTTGCAACCAAAAGATGTTTCTTGCAAAACGGTACATTGTAGACTATTCGCATGATTGCACGGTGACTTTCACGAATCCGACGCCATGTACTAGCAGTCGGCTGCACACCGTGTTTTGCATGCGGAGGGTCATTTGTGGGAGTTTTCTGCAAATGTTAGCACAGTGCACACACCGAGTGGTTAGTTAGAACCACCCGTTGGACAGCCAAACATCAGTCCCTTGGTAAAGGGTATTGTGTCGTTGCGAGTGACCTGCTGTTCGATCTGCTATCAATATTGTTCGCCGGTAGTTTGAAATGGATCTGCGCTTAGTGATCGTATTTTGCTGTGCGGTTTTACATCTCGAATTAGTGCAATGCGTAAGTATTGGTTTGAAGTTTACGAGTACAGGAACAGACTTACTACTATCCAATTCTGATGTTCACACGTTAAGTACCGTGCAGTGAAAAGAGCGCCTGTTGCGGCTACCAAAACGTTCGGGAGCACGACTGCAGCATCTAGCAGTGCGAAAAAATCACCCTTGCTAGAGATAGTGCTCCGCATTCTAGACAGCATACAGATTGTTCCCAAGAAACGGTCAAGGCGGCAAGAGCAATCCCAAACGCTTCCGGTACAGCATGAGGATAACGTATCTCGCGGACCATCTCCGGTTTGTTTACGAACAGCTAAACTTCGGCTTACCGCTAAACTGAAGGTTGTCACAGCTTTACATGCTTGAATAGGCCATCGAAAAAGTTACAAAATTCGTACCGATTGCAACACATTATCTCCGCCCAGCTTGGCGTAGAATGTGTGTTGAAGCCGTTAACTTTTGCTTCGCTTTTGGTGTGTGTCGTTGAGTTCGCGCGGTTCGGGTTCATGTCTAATACGCATTAAGTCAATAGTCATGGTCATTGCTCATCGCGTTCATTCGGCGATTGGGGTTTGCTTTTTTTACGTAATTTGATATTGGTGGCATGATGTCGAATCGCGACACTGTCCAACTCGAATGTCCATTTTTTTTATTGTGGTCTTTTTTTTTCTTTCTTTTCATTCATAGCTACCACCATTGTTTGGGAGTGCATTATTCGGTGGGCGGGAGGAAAAACCGTTGCTGGCACTGTCGCTGGAATCGGGCGAAGCAGTAACTGTGGGAGCTCCGTCGCCTGTCGATCAGTTTGGCGATGAGGAGGAAGAATTTTACCCGCGAAAGGGCCATTCGCTACGACGGATAACAAGTTCTAAGCGGTTTTACGATATGGTTCTGGGCGTGCTGCAAGTGCTCGAAACACAAGCGCGCCAGAAAGTGCAACGTGCCCGGGAACAGCGGGAAAGCGTTCGATCGACATATGACGACGAGGAAGACGAGCAACCGGCCTAATGGATCAATTTTGCTGATGGGACGAAACAACACACGCTGGGAAATGGGCATACAAAAAGGTACCTACAAACCGGATCGAGGGGCAATGCGAACCGACAATGTGCTGTAGTTGACATTGAATTCCAATTGAAATAAAGCTATACCTTATACACGAACGCCACCGGACACTCTCTGCAGGGTGGGCAGTAGATCGAGCAAGGCGGAGGATAAATTGTACTAGAATGACTGTTAATGCGGGCAATGAACACATTACCCTACACACTGAACTACTATTTCAATCAACTGATCGACTTTTTTGCCCAACGCTAGTTGAAAGTCTTTTTTGAACAATGAATGATTTAATTTATCAGCAATTGCAATTCGCTGCTCGTTTTTTGCCATAAGAATGTTTAAATTTCTCCTTTAATCAAAATTCCGCTTAATTCATCTGACGTCGTAGCCTATCAATCGGAAGTACCTTCGTACACCGCTCCAACCGCGATCGTGTTGCTTGTTTACGGAGGTTCTATCGATGTGTAGATGTGCTTGGTAGACTGATAAGCGAGAATGGATTCGGACCAAATAGCGGGAAATACATGCACACTCGCATCGACACAGCCGCACATCGTAGCTCTGACCAGTAAATAATGCCTACGATCGTCTCCACCATCATCATCTATACACTCACAGCCCGCAACATCGTCAAGTAAATAAAATATCAGTTCAAGTGCGACGACTTTTAACATTCGTGATTATTAGCTCGCCTGTGTCGGAACGCAAGCACAGTTGCTGCTCGGTGAAGGTTTTATTCGTTCATTTCTATTTGAAATTGGTGAATTTTTGTGCGTGTGACAATAAACATCTAAAACACACTTCCGTGCAACATGGCCAAGCTAGGACTGCTGTTTCTTGTGATCTTCTGCATCATTCAGGTGATTTAATAAGGCGCATATTGCAATCAAACTATCTATATGGCACTGTTGTGCAAATAATCGTGTTGGTTTTCAAATCTGTGATCACGTGTTTTATGCAATGTAATTGTAGTCAATAAAAAAAATAAGCTTGATCGAGACACGTAATCTCTGAACAGTTGTGACAGTACTCTGCTTTTGTTAACCTTTTTTGTCAATCTCCCATCATTGGGAACTCAATATTTAATTTATTATAACGGATCGCAGGTACTTTGTACACCATCAATTGCTCTTAAAGCCCGGCATGAGTCAAGGAGGTTATTCCTTATGAATATTGTATACTCTTTAGGCCATATGTGGTTGATAGTACGGCGTTGGGCCGTAGATCTCATTAATTATATCAAATAAATTGCTTATCGCCTTTTTGTAAAACTAATTTACATGTTATTTTCTTTCAAATCACCACAACAGTTCACCCTTGCCGCTCGTCTACGTCGTGACGCCGTGGAGGAGGGAGTAGCCTCCATTAAAAAGACAATCTCCGATACATTCACCAAGGAAAATGTTGATGTAAGTGATGGTACAGCCTTCGTATTCGTAATACCCTCACTATTTTAATTTTTAAAAGTTTAGGGTTAGTGTAGATTATAATGATTGTAAGGAGGCCAGGAGGCAAACATCATACATATTATTAGTAATAATAATAATAATAATAATAAACTTCATCCAAATTATTGTCCTTTGTTTTTTACTTTACAACATTTCAGACATTCTTCAGCAAACTTGGTGAAATGGGCGAGTTATTGAAGACGAAAACAAGTGAGCTCGGTGAGACGATCCAGCAGAAAGTGAAGGAAGTGGTTAATTGAAGAACACCGCATCAGAATGTATCGATGTTAGCATCACAACATCAACTCTACTAAAAGAACAAAGTAAAATAAAATAAGAGAAATGCTTTGACTATGAGCAGTAACTGCGTACCGTTCTAATGCAATAGATGTTTAGCAAAAATAAAGTTTGGAAAAATGTTTGGAAGTAGTTATTTAGTTTATACAGATTATAGTTGTATTCGTATTTCTATTAATATTCCGCCATATAATGATTTCACTAGTCTTATTTTAGGTTGAACTATCCCTTGTTCAATGTCATTATTTGGAGCTTCATTAAAATCACGATATTCCATCAGATCGTCAAAATTGTCGTGACATTCGTTCTGCTTTTACTTTACTTTTTTTTAAACATATAGTAAATGTTGGAGTGCTACGCTACTTTTTGATAATTTGACAAAAAAATTAACCGTTTTTTTATTTAAATTTTTTACCACCATTTAAATTTAAATTTTTTAAAGTTTTAAAAAAAATGGCATATTCAATTAAATTTAGACTATTAGTTAAAACAAATTTAGCCTATTAGTTTAAATTAGTACTATTTGTAGTGAGCCTTTGGCAGGATATAATCACTACCCAGCATAACATCGCAATCGATTAAAATTCCCTACATGTTTCATTGAATGCCGCAGTTCAGAGACGAAAGAAACTCTCATGTTTCAAAGTCTCTTTAATATTTTAAACAACAACATTGAATGCCGCAATATAGTATGCAATGCTATCATGCAAGCTGTTTTGAGTTTGACACCACTGGCTAGTAGGGGTGGATGGAACAGAGTTGTAGAGTAAGCTAAGTTCTACTATTTTTTTATCTTGAAAAACGGCCAAGCTTTATTACTGTTAATGGGTTATTGAAATGTTGTTATAACTTCAAAAAATATCACCATAAATATTTGAAAAATCGAAATGATTATAATGAATGTAATATTGGAAATCTATCATTCTTCTATGCAAATTAGAAACTTTATAAAACTACCTAACGGTTGAGTTTTTAATGTGTTTGTTAAACATAGTAGTTTTTTTTTAATTAGTAGACCTTGTATTTTTTATTGTCACTGTTGACTTAGAGTGCCAAGCCTCCTGGTACACGAGAGTAATTGATTCATTTACTCAACGCTTGCATGACTCGAATATAAATTACCGTACGTTTCAATATATCGCACTGTACAGATGGGTTTAGCATAATAAACCGGAGCGACACTAGCAGATTTTTAGGCAAACATAGAATCTGAGACACACATATACATTGAGCCGATTCTTTCATTCAACTAACACCAAACATCATACCTCTAGCTTAAGATTATTAAGCCCGAGCCTTTTTTGTGATAATTGGAAGTACAAATAAAGCGATAAGGTGGGGTTGCGCTTTCGTGCTTTAGCTCAACTTGCAGTGTTTTCGTGTTGCATTTGGTGAAACATAAATTTAACGAATAGAAATGTTATTTACAGCACAGTATGTGATGTCTAGCATCCAACTGAATCTTTGTTTTGTTTTTTTTTTTTTCGTGTTAGTATATGTGTTGTTGCAGAATGACTACCCAAACAATTCACTCCTAAGCGATGCACTTTGGAACGTACCTTTGCAGGGAGAAATCAATAGACAAATGATAATGTCGAGAATCTTTCCATGCTGCTTTCCGTTTCCGTGTGTTCGAAGCGCACCGAACGGTCAACAAATACGCATACACGGAGAGTAAACACCCACAGCGGCACAAAATCGACAGTGTGTGGTGGGGCGTATAAAATCGTTCAACTACGCGGTTCGTTGCTTCAGTTGCTAGTTAGGATCTGCTCTGCTCAAACGCAACCCTCGCTCGACCAGTGATCCTTCGTCAGACGTCACAAACAATACTGTGCAAAAATGGCTAAGCTTGTGTGCATCATTCTGACCCTGTGTGTAATTCAGGTGTGTATACTGTATGCACCGGTCACAGATAGCTGTACGGTGTACGCGTATAACGTCGCTAAGCGTATCATTTCATCCTAACAGGGAAGCTTCGCCTTCGTTCGCCGTGACGTCCAAGCGGCCCCCGCTGAGGAACCCAACTTCTTCCAAACCATCATGGGCATCAAGGACAAGATTGAAGTTGCGTTCCAAGAAACCCAACAAAACGTCTTGAAGTCGCTTGGATTCCAATCGAACGAAGAGGTAGTCCAGACGATCCAACAAAACACCAACCAGTACGTGGAACGGCTCCGGTCAGTACAGGGTGTGCTAGACGAGGAGGTGAAAAAGCACTCGGACATCTTCGAACCGATCGTGAAGGATCTGAAAGTCAAGCTGGACCAAACTACAGCCACTTTGTCGGAACAGAACCCGGAGGTTGCACAAAAGGCAAAGGAGTATCAGCAGCAGGTGCAGACCAACGTAGAGTCCCTAGTGGCGGAAGCGCAGAAGACGGTCGAAAAACTGAAGGCTGACACGCGCGTGCAATCCGAGGAGATGCAGAAGGCATTGAAAATGTTGTACGATTCTACGTTCGAAATCTTCACCAAGACAGCGAACGAGTTGAAGCAGAAGCAATAAAGCGCAGTTACGGTTCAATTCAGGCAAGGTACAAATTGTTAAATAAAACATTAAAAAAAAAAACAACCTATTCTACATGTTTTCCAAGCGTTTTCATGTTGGCAATCGTACCTCACGGCTGATGGGTTTCCATGAGCCGGATACCTATGTGTGATATGCAGAACAGCTGATATGGCTGATCGTGTAATCACTTGTGGGCAAGGTTGAAACGCATCGCTTTCGTTAACGCTAAAAACAAGATTCATTCTTTGACGCCGATGCTGAAAAGGGTGCCAAAAGAAAAGAAACTTTAGCAATCCAATTGTTGAAATTGTACTAGAGCAATGCATCTCCCCGACCACTCACGACTCTGACGCATTATGTATTACTTGATGCGTATTGAAATTCGGCACCCGATCCGAACTGAAGCTACTTCTCTTCCGAAACATAATCATAGCCCTCACCGACATGCGATAAGCTATCAAACGTGAGTTATCACTCAGCTAACACAGTTGTTCATGTTCCGCTCTGCTCCAAACAAATGGTCTTCCGGTTAGTGTGCCATCGGAACAAAACCGGTCAGCTCATTTGACTAGCTCATTTGGCTAGGTCAAAAGATACACTTCAGGTATCGACGATTATCGCCCTGGGCGTTATCGTGCTCACTATCTCTACCGGTGGAAGATGACGCTGGTGGAATTTAAAGTGTGTTAGTCATGTCTTTTTGAAATTCTACCCTGACGCAGCTGTTCCGGTGTCAAAGTGAAGCATCAGCTGAACAATGGCGCATAAATGTGTAAATTGCTGCTTCACATACGTCGTTGCCGTGCTGCGTACGTACATTGTACGAACGGTTTCAAGTTTACAGCGCAATGATGGAATGAAGCAAATAAGTCTTAAACGTAGTCAAACACTTTGTAACATTAAACGTGAAGAATCATATCGGTGCTATGCCAGCACACGTAACAGCGTATGTTGACAGCGTGCTTTTATTTCAGCGAACGAACTTTGAAACGCATCTAGATAATTATATTTACAAGATTATTACATTAACAAACCTTCTTGCCAATCGCCACAGTTTCACATCAGGTAACCATGTCGTATAAACGGATAATCACCAGCAAACAATCTATCGTTGTTGGTCCGCAACCCTAATCCGACTCCTCGCTTTCGTACAGACGAGCCAACCGTCGTATCGATTGTTTCGTTTTCCGCTGAATAAAATCATCAACATGCGAAAAGATGGTCACGATGCCCATTAGCCTTTCCAGTGTGCCATGGACTTTTTCCGCACGTTCAATGCTACTCTCCTGCACTTCGCTGGAACCAACAGCTAGCAGGCGTGACATGGCCGGGAATAGCATTGGCCGATCAGCAAGCGATCTGGGCCGCTTCTGCACCTCATTATAGTCGTAGTCATCGTAGTAGTCATAATCGTCCACAGGATCCTCGGATGAGTACAGATTCTTCGAGAGCGATCGCTTCTTGTGCTGACAGCCGCAAGTGGGAACTGCTTCCTCGGGTTTTATACTTCTCGGAAGCAAGCGAGCGGACGAGGAAACGGACGCGAGCGCCAAAGCCTGCGGAGGGACCAGTGTGGAAAAGGATAGCAGGTCATTTTCAAGATGATCCAGATTTAGCTTTTTAATGTCTATCTTGGGAACTGGTGGCCGTTGGCTTGTGGACGTAGTTGTCGTTGCTGCCATCACTCCGCTCGGAGGTGCACGCTGTGTACTACTTGGTGGACGCGGACTACTCGAACTGCTGACCGACTGTAACCGGCGTGTTTTGCGCTGTACTTTACGCACGGTGGTCATTCTTGTGGTTGTGCTAGTAGTTGTCATGGTAGTGGTAGTAGCAGTAGTAGCCGCCATCAAATTGGCCTTATTTTCACGTGCAGCAACGGTGCTACTCGGTGGCAAATGGTTCGCACTCGATGGTACCACGTTGCTGTCGGAAGGTATCCAACCTTCCAGCAAACGCTCGTCAAGGATCGTTTCTGTTGGGGCAAAATCTTGCTCTATACCGTTTTCCTTCATGTCGATCACATTCATATCCATTGGAGATGAATGTACAAAAGGTCCCCCGAAGTGATTGCCATGTGCTTGTAAATGGTTCACCGCTTCATGGTCCAGTTCCGTTGATAACGGACGGGCATCATCGAGCATCATGTCGTTACCGTTCAGCTGATCCGCGACATCGAACGTTTTCGCGTGGTACTGGTTTAACAGCTTTACCGAAATCATCTCACTAGCTGCGTATCATCAATCGTTGTCGTGGCAAAACGGAGCCGAGGCAAATGAGAAGAAAATCCCAAGATTAGACATTATCACTGCTTCACGGACTTTGGCGTCCGTGCAGTTTCACTTGCCTTTTTCGCGGTCGAGTTCTTGCAGATCATCAAATAATGGAGCGAGCAGCACACTTTCGCCATCGTCATCATTCGGCACAATCGCAACGGTTCCGGGTGGTTGTTTGCCGATTTCCAAAAACCTCCCGTCCAATCGCGCCACCAAAGTCTGCGCACGCGGAAAAAAAAAATAATTGGGCACCGGCAAGACAAGGGAAGGAAAAGAAGCACTTGATTATGACACGATTCTGGACTGAATTATCACGCGCTTCGTTATGCAATCGAACAGTTCCGTCTATCACATTGACATTCTGGCAATCTAGCGAGAATAATCCTACACGTGTGTTGATGACACTTTGGCCCTAACATCCTTTCGAACTGATTAGACGACCGGTTCGAGAGAAAGCTTCAAACAATAAGTTGCCGACTTTTTGTTTAATGATCTGGTTCTGGTTCACTAGTCAGAATTGTGGCTTACCGATAAAAGCAGTGCTACCGCCAGTAGCATGATGGACAATTGATGGTGATCTTCAGACAAACGATTAGCAAGTGACCCGCCGTACAGCTCGGTTGGACATCAGACCTGCTGCACGAGAATGTTTTCGGAAGTCGCGCACTATGCCATTTCTGTACTATGCTGCAAAAAGGCCACAAACAAACAACCCGCTTGCGGATACTGCAGTGCCAGTAGCGGTACATTGTGAAAAGCAGCGAAACCCACGAACCAACCATTGCTTCCTGGACAAGCTCGAGCGGTTTACAAGCGAACCCATCCAAATATGAAAAGATACCCTTTCTACAGTTTCTACAGAATTTAAAACATTGAGCCATAACATGAAACTCACCTCTGTTTAACTCGTTGATGGTGGCTAGCGATCATGATACGATCATAAGCCATGGTTTTTAATTTTTATCATTATCTATGATCATTATGCTAATACTGGATTGGGATGATTATTGCTGAAATTAAATAATCTCCGCAACGATTTATTTTTTTCCGTCGTGATGATCCATATTCAACTGCAATGAATATTTGGAAACAAGCGAAAGCAAATGTTTCAAAATGAGCCGAACATCATTTTGGTGCACCGATTTCGATAAGAAATCAGGCGCATATTTCGTACTCTTTCAATGAATTAATTTTAAAAATTAATTTAAAACTTACTACAAACATGTCAAACTCTCCATCAAAACCTTCCTATTTCATTCGATGCATTCCATAAATTTAGATCGTCGTCTTAGTGCACACTTCGGGCGTTTAGTTGCGCACCAAATTAATATGAAAATGCGTCAGCTAGATTCGCCGTGCTACTGCCTAGCGAAGTGTTTGGTCGCTTTAGTAGACGGTTGTATTAGTGATAGTACGCAAGCATTAAACAATCAACTCCGTACATGCGCTTAATTGAATGAACGTGATGGTGGAATAGAATGTAATACCGAAGCTGGCGAACCGTAAACAATAACACTATGTAACCTTGGAGCATATTTTAGGATAAAACTATCCATTAAATGAGAAAAGTGGTAAATAGCGCAACCAACAGAGTAAAATTAAACGCTTCAAACAAAATGTCACATATGGTTGCTCATTATGACGTCAATTAATTAGGGCGTTCTGGCGAAGGAGATACGAAGTCAACTCAACCTAATCAACTGGCTTGAACAAACATCAAACCAAACCCAGCAAGATTAATTAACAATGTGATGAGCGATAAGCATACAATCAAGCTTCTCGCTTTCGTTTGAAAAATTGCTTCCAAAAATTGGACATACAGAATAGATAAAATGCATTAAACTTCTCCGAGTAGAACGTTTGTAGAAGACACCCTTGACACGACCGTGAATTCAGTCGCTTATCGCGCACGCAATGCTCATCGTTGCATCGATTGCACTAACGCACATTGAATACGTTCACTACTAATGGTCAGCGCTACTCAAAGCATTCTCAATTTTCTATAAAAATGACGTATAGTATAGCATAGGAGTTTTTTTTTCTCTAGTTTTCCCGTATATCCTCGTATATTTCTCGTATAAAAATTGTCTTAAAAATATCGTTTATATTTCGTATTGAAGAGTTGAACATAAACATGTAGAAGGGACAGTGGCCGATATGACGGTGGAAGGAGTAGGCGGCCGCCAAGGGCTCCGCCGTGTGGGTGGTCCGAAAAAGCTGTTTAGTAGGGAAAAGTGTATGAATTATGCCATAACCCATATATCAAGCGCCGCTGTAACCTTCTGCGTATGCAAACAAGGAGAAATTCAGTTTCTGTAAGTACGTTCACACGATACAATTCCTGCGATGCAATTTCAATTTTTCACTCTCTTTGGATTTTTTTGCATTTATTAGTGCATTTAAGCAGAGATGGCAATTCGTTTTTGAGCAGAAAAATAGATAGGCCAGAGACGAGAGAATTCCTCTAGAATTGAAAGTCCCTTAAAACTATAAAAAAGAAAATATATGCATGCTTTGGTGGCTGAACATGAATCTTTCATACTATCTTCTATCTAAAGGATTAATAAGCTTACCGTTTATTCTATACGCTAATCGCAGACAGAATCAGGCAAGACCTTGAACGTCTACGTGTATCATGTCTGGCATCTCCGGCACAGGTCATTCAAAACCTTTGACGAATAGTTTATTCGCTCTCTACACCTTCCACTTTTCCTGATATATCCCATTATCCACTACGCAGTTCTTACCCTTTGTATATATTCACACATATGAAATTTACTTTATAATAATTTAGTTATGAATAGTTGATTATATAGTATATATTATTTTTAAGTTAACAAAAAAAAATCAGGACATGTTCTTTCATACGGAGCTAACACCTCCCACCGTAAGGTAGAGGAAACTCTTCCGGAATAAAAACCTTAACGTTTTTCGCAACAAATAAATAAATAGAATTGACAAACATTCAAAATATATAGTAAACGCTTGGATAAGCAGGAAACCTATGAACTAATACAATTGAATATTGGGTGATAAGAAAATGAATAAATTCAATGTTGAAACTATTTAATTGCGTTCCACTGACTGAGTTCCACTGACTCCACTGATTATCTATGAACGACCAAAAAGACTGTCGTGTACTGCGAAATCGTGTGGAGATTATCTGTATTCGTCTTGTTGTATATATCTGAAACGTCGTTCCGTGCTGGGGGTGTTGGTGTGAAGATCACTGTTCTTTAGGAAACACTGGAAATGGATTGTGTGAGGCTCAATTTCTTTCTCTCTCTTACCTTATTGTATTTCGTGATTTCGCTCTCTGTCTCTTTTTTCTCTTTTCCTCTTATTTCTTTTAGTAATGAAATACATACGGGCGATCGGGCATTCCGTGATTCATAATCAGCAGCCACATTCATGATCTTACTCAAGAAATTATTCAACTTTCAGACGACCGTAACAAAAAACAAACAAACTATAGTCGGTACTTACGGTGGTGGACAAAGCATCGCACGGGGTCTGTACTGTGTACAGTGCCAGCAGTCGCCAAGCGGTTTTGCTGCGGTTCGCTGCGAATGGCCACAGAGTGGGTTGTGCGCTGAACCGTGCGTGTTCACTTCTGGTGTTGTCGTCGATGTTTGGACACGGTTTTATAAGTCGCTGCAAGTGAAGCCCCACAGCGGCCCCGAAGTTGGTGACGACCACAGCGACGGCACGGCGGTGAAACGAATTCCCGTGGTGGGAGGGTGTGAGGGTGTAAACTCGAGACGGTGAACCAGTTGCTCTACGCTGCCGCATTTTCGTTTCACAGTTTTACAGCGAAGGTTATACGAAGACCATCCCAAGAGTTTGGTTACTGTACTGTCTGCCCGTGTATCAACGCTAGTGAGTTTGTGGCTGTAACAATAAAAAAAAACAAGAGAATGGAAAGTGTTGGCGAAGAATCCAGGTTGTGACAATACGGAAAGATCAATCAGCCTCGATATATTTGAGCCGTGTTAGGTTTAAGGGATACCTTACAAGCTGCTTTCGGTTCATCGGAGTGCTTGACGTGAAAAACTACTGACCTTATCTGTGGCTTTCGGAATATACCGTCCACCGTCCACAGTCGTAGTGTTTGGATGCCATGTTGCAACAGTGGAATATGCTTTCAGGCATCAGAACTGATGATACGGACAGTGTGGTTTTCCAACGAGTAACACCATTTGCTCGGGGTCGTTTCGAGTAATTGCGTATAACCGTGCGCGTGTGGGCAGAGAGTGAAACCACGGGTGAAACGGTTTCACCAATCCGTACATTCGTAGCGCGAACAGAGTGAATGTCTTGAGCAACGTTCGGGGATTCAGCGTAAATGATTTCAACTACGATGGATTTGCAGAACTACGACGAAGACATTTCGGCCAACGGTTACTACCAGCGGCTGTTGAACGATCATTACAGCATCCTGGAGACGGCCACCGTCGAGGGATGGATAGTTTGCGTACCCCGGTTCGGTTCCTTCAGCGAACAGTGCCTTGTCGATCAGGAGTTTGCGCTCGCGCACATACTGGTCCCGAACGAGGAGCTACCGGAGACGCACTTCTTCAACCTGAACTTCCTGCAACTGAAGCTGGACGAGCGGGCGCTCACATTCGGCGATGTACGTGTGCGCATTCTGTTTGAGGAAATTTTCTACCGGGAAGGGCTGAAGTACAAAGTGTGGTGCATCGAGCGACCGCTGCACGACATGAAGAAGTACGGTGTGTACGCGGAGGATGACTTTTCGCTTGGACGTTTCCTCGGCATCGGCAGTCTCACCGAGTCGGTCGAGTTCATCCGGACAGCCGCCAAGAAGAAGGATATATTCGGCCGCATGGATGGGAAGGTGCAGCAGTTTGTCCGTGCGAACGGTGACTTCCCAAAGTGGCAGTTCGACGAGCAGAAAGCCGCGGTGAAAATGATCTACGTCGAGTGTCTTGATTTGATACTGCAGAACCGTAAGCTGAAAGATCGCTGCCAGCGGGATATGCTGCTGCGCGGTAACGTTAAAGTTGCCATCGAGACGTACGTGATGGACAAGCTGTACGATCACGTAAAGAACGTGATCGACGTGTGCCGATCGGAGCAGGCGGAAGCGTTTAACAAGACGCTGCGCAACTTGGGCGATGTGCACTGTACGGAGTTTGAGGTAGCGCAACGGTACGGTGAACTGATCCCGCTGGCAAAAAAGGAACTGGTCAAGATCGAAGACGCGCGTACAGTGATAGACAAGATCGGTTGTTTGCAGAAGGTGATGGAAGTACTGGTCAAGGGAGGATTAGGCAAACGGTACACGCTCACCACGGACCATTTGGTGCCGTTGTTCATTTTTCTCATTCTAAAATCGGGACTGACGCACTGGATAATGACGATAACGTTTCTGAAGGAGTTTCAGTTCAACAACGTGTTCCGGGAGCAGCGCATCGAGACGGGCGAGCACGGGTTTCTGATTGCGACCCTGGAAGCGGCTATCGTGTACATTAGCTGCGGTAGCATTACCCGCACGCAGCGGCTTGGCATTAATCTCGAGCCCAGGTCGATTCAGACAGACGCCGGCTCCGTTACGTCCGACATGGAATTCCGTAATGCGGACGACTTTCTCAACTATCTGCTCACGCTGATGCGTAACGACGACGAAGCAAGGGTTGTGGAGCTACTGCAGGATGTCACCAACAATCAGGCACTGCTGTGGAACGTTCCAACCGAGGCCGGATATTACTATCTGCCCTCGATCGACGACCAAAATCAGCACGGTCAGGCCGCGATACATCTCGCGGCTATTCTTGGTAATGCGAAGCTCCTGACGCTCATACTGTCCCTCCAGCCGAACGTGAATGCAGTCGACGCGAAGAACTGGACCGCGCTGCACTACGCCGCAGCGAACGGTCATCAGAATCTGCTGTTACTGCTGCTTCATGCCGGAATAAACATTAACAGTACCAGCAACGATGCACACACATCCCTCCATTTAGCGTGCCTAAATGGCCACAGCGGATGCGTCAAGGCGTTGCTGTACTTTTCCGAGCATATGCGCATCTACGTCGATGTGAACGCGGCCACCGAGCTGGGGCACACGCCGCTACATTATGCAGCAAAGTGGGGCTTTTTAGATATCGTCGAAACGTTGCTAGAGTACGCGGCGCGGGTCGATGTTATGAACAAGCTGGGCGCCACTCCGGTGCGCAACGCGCACAACGTCCGCATTACGAAACTGCTCGTCGATGCACTGCACGATCAACGCCGCAATGCGAACGGTCGTGGCCAGTCGAACACAAAGTTTGCTCCAATACCTCAGACTACAATCTATTTCGCAGAAGATTTCAACTACTCTAACGACAATGCACCGGAAGAGATCCGCGAACAGCGTACGATAGAGGAGATGAAACGGGTCGAAAAGGCGCTGGAAGCAATTGCTGCCCAGGACACAAAGCTGGCCTGTGTCTATCTGGGACTGGAAGAAGATTCGTCCCGGAACCCATCGGAACGAAACCATCGCAACCACCCAGCTCAACTGAATGGCTATCCCACGGATGACAAGCTGTGTCACCCACTGTGCACTTGTAACCGGTGTGTAAGGCGATCGTCCGAATTTTACAATCTTTTTAGAAAACCTTTCGGACTGTCGGCAAAACCGCCTACGGGGGTATCGGTACCTGACAAGGTACGTGTCGATCTGAATGCCGTCAATGGAGAAGGCTACACCGCCTTGCACGTAGCTGCAGTGCACGGAAACGTGGAAATGGTTCGTGTGTTGCTGGAGCACAAGGTCAATCCTACCATTCGGCTCAAGTCCGGTGCGACGGCGCTGCATTTGGCAACACGCGAACGCAGATTACGTATCGTGCGGATGCTGCTGAGCCGTTGTACGGTTACGGACATCGTAGACCTGAAGGATAGTCGAGGAGATACACCACTTCACTACGCAGTGGAACAGAACAATTTGCAGCTGGTCCAAATGTTGCTGGAGGCCGATGCTGATCGAAGCATACGCAACTTACAAGGCAAACGGCCAATAGACATAGCTAAAAATAATCTCTACTTTAATGTAGTCAATTTGCTCGAACAATGAATGCTGACTACTGCTCAGTGCTTGTGAATATAGATGCAGTCTGTACATATACGTTGGATACGCTAGTGTTGTTAAAATGAATAAATTTAAACTAATTTGTTTACGCAACGCTGTACGGTTTTATCATTTTACACCTCAACCCCGTTGGACACCCATAAATTGACCACATTTGCTTAACGATAAGTGTAATGATGACAAAAAAGGATGACCAAAAATATTTACACAATAACAGGCAAGTAACACTTTTCTTCTTGGAATGCAAATTTCCGACCGTTTCGCTTTATTACGTTATTATTCATCTTCCGAATGGGTTAGCGGGTACATTGCATACCGCACGTCTACATTGTGTTTTGTATTCGGTGATCCTTTCTGGACGATCTACCGTATTTATAAAGACATTTACAAGAGCGAAAAAGAAAACACACAACACCATGCACCAAACAAATAGTTGCGTTTGTTCGTACTCCCAGGTGTGCTTCGAGTGGAACAGTTCATTTTGAGCTAAACTTATCTGTTGCAAAATAGCCGCTGGGAAAATTGATTTAACAAAGCCCTAGCAAACGTTCTCTTCAAAACCCACTGTTCATACCAGTGATAAGCAGTGATTAAAAACACACATAATTAGACAACAGTAAATCTTTAACGATAAAACAAACAACTGATTCATACTGCAACGGATGCATGTGGTATATGATGATAAGAAACATAATATAAGTAAAATGAAAGATAATCAGCGCATCCCTTAGCGTTCACATGATCTATGGGCAAAAAAGGGAACATTAACGACACTATGTGTATAGAAATAATATAAGATCAAATATGAATAAAATATAAACGGCAATAGCAGTTGAAATAGACTAAATGAAACGTCTTACGTCGATTCTCGTGCGATCAAAGCATTAAGAAATTTAAATTATGAAAAAATAAAATACCTCTGCATGTGTAATTTTCGAACGTTTGATCTTTGTTTAAGTTTTTTCTCCAATTGTTCACACTTTTCCACATAGTCCGAACCACATGAAAGCGAGCTGTTACAACTCCAACATTCCATTTACATACTCCGATTGTAAAGGATTATCTTTGTTTCAAATATACTTAGAAGGACTATTCATTTATATTTATATATACTTGTTTTTAGCGACTAATCCACCGCTACATGGTTCGCTTTTTCTACAGGAAATTTATCTGAGCAACAACAAAAAAATATATAATATATATAGTATCATAACAAATAAGCCGGCTCTCCTTATTGTACGTTTTACGACATTGCATCCCTCGATCATTTTCCTGCTGTTTCTCTACTCTCTCCAGTTCTGCTAGCGTTAAGTTATGCCACATGTTGACTGATTGCATACCCCTTTTTATGTGCATTCGCATAGAATCGCACTATTGACCACGTTTTTGCGAACACTGTTTTGCACTTAGCAATCAACAGAACTAGAGAGAATAGATGTAGTCGATGACAATATCTTTTAAGTGGACGATGTTGGATGAACTTCAGGATTGCATTTGTTCCGCGATTTTTAACAAGATACAAGTTGTTAGAAACAAATTAAAATTCACTCCTACGACACCCTCGGGCAACGATGAGGGCACACGCTTGCAATTATCCCCGTTTGATGTTATTTTTAAAATGTTTTCTTGCGCGTGCCCGCATCTGATCTAAGGATTTATCTCTACATTTATCGCTGTGGAATACTTGTTGCATGGATCTGTGCTTGTGTACATAAGTCGTAGCATGTATGCCATTTATGTATGTATAACGTCTCATGTGTTGCATTTTACTAGTCGTCACACAGCCACCACAGCGGTCCTCTCCCCAAAGGATGCTCGTCGTGGCTGGCAACACGGTAAAGGAAACTTATCATAATAGTACATCTTTATCCGACGGCTGGCACACTCTGCTCCGCTCTTACACGTGGAGGTATACCATTTAATCTTCTAGATTGCGGAATGCCTGCTGCATGTCTTCGTACAGCTGGTCGAAATCGGCCTTGATTTTTGGTTCGCCGTCTTTTACTGGGTCCTACAAAAGGGCACAGAGAGTTGAGAAATTTTTAAAAACTTTTACACGGTTGTCACATTACTTGCGTCCTACCTTGAACTTCATCGACGATAGCTGATACAGAATGTTGCCCATCGAGTCACGAATGACGTTCCATGTGATTTTGTTTTCTGACTGTGCAGTCGTCTCCACTGCATGGCGTGCCATATCGTAGAATCCGATCATGTTCTTCAGCATACCAACGGTCTTATAGAACGGACAGAAGCGATCGTAAGCAGAGTACGAATTCTGTTGTAGGAAATCGTCCTTCAACAACTTGGCGACCTCGAGAGTGATCTTATCGGTTTCGGCCAACGACGCCTTACCGACCAGCTGCACAATTTCGGACAGATCTTCTTCCTCCTGCAGAATCTCCTTCACCTTGGTACGCATTGGTACAAACTCTGGGAAGTTTTTATCGTAGAAATCTTCCAAAGCGCGCATGTACTTGCTGGTTGAAGGAGAAGGAGGAGGAAAACAAAAAATTATAATTACACGTGCTAGTGTGCATGGTGATTACGTTACTCTTGCTTACCTGTAGGAAATCAACCAGTTAATCGATGGGAAGTGCTTACGCTGGGCCAATTTCTTGTCCAAACCCCAGAACACTTGTACAATACCCAGTGTGGCAGAGGTGACGGGATCGGAGAAATCACCACCGGGTGGTGATACGGCACCGACAATCGAAACGGAACCTTCGCGCTCCGGATTGCCAAGACACTTGACGCGACCGGCACGCTCGTAGAAGGAAGCCAAACGAGCACCAAGGTAGGCGGGATAACCGGAATCGGCCGGCATCTCAGCAAGACGACCCGAAATTTCTCGCAAAGCCTCAGCCCAACGAGAGGTGGAATCGGCCATCATAGAGACGTTGTAACCCATATCACGGAAGTACTCCGACAGCGTGATACCGGTATAGATGGAAGCTTCACGGGCCGCGACAGGCATGTTGGAGGTGTTGGCTACCAGCGCAGTACGCTTCATGATCGACTCTGTCACGCCATCAATCTCAACCGAAAGCTCGGGGAAATCTCGCAATACCTCAGACATCTCGTTACCACGCTCACCGCAACCGACGTACACGATAACGTCCGAGTTGGAGTACTTCGACAGCGACTGTGAGATGACAGTTTTTCCGCAACCGAAAGCACCGGGAATAGCGGTCGTACCGCCCTGGACGCAAGGGAACAATGAATCCAGCACACGCTGTCCGGTTAGCAGCGGATGGTTGGCTGGCAGCTTTTCCGTCACTGGACGCGGCTGACGCACAGGCCACACCTGCAACATGGTGAATTTGTTGATTTCACCATCGAATTCGGTCTCGAGGATCACATCATCAACGGTATAGTTGCCGGACGGGGCAATGTACTTGACGGTACCCTTGGCGCGCGGTGGCACCAACAGCTTGTGCTTGACGAGTGTGTTCTCGTGCACAATACCGTACAGGTCACCGCCGGTAATGTGAGAGCCAGCCTTCACGTTAAGCGGATTGAAACTCCAGCTCTGCGTACGGGACAAGCACGGTACGTTGATACCCTTCGGAATGTAGATCGAGCTCGTCATTTCATTGATATCCTTCAACGGACGCTGAATACCGTCAAAGATGCTACCCATGATACCTGTGGGAATTTGGTGTCATTAGAATGATTGCTATGTTCAACTTATTGACTTCGTTAACGATATACCTGGACCAAGCTCCACAGATAATGGCTTGCCGGTACGCAGCACAGGATCGCCGACAGTTACACCGGACGTTTCCTCGTATACCTGGATGGTTGCCATGTCACCTTCCAGACGAATAATCTCACCGACCAGCTCGTAGTATCCGACACGCACCAGCTCGTACATAGCGGAACCGGACATACGTTCCGCCGTCACGACTGAAACAGGGAAAAATATATTCATCAAATCATACATCATCGAAACACTGCATAACAGCATTGGTCAATGGTCAATATTATGAAATATACAAGCAATACACAATACACATCAATATTCGTCATACTTCCAACAATTATTTGACTGTGTATGTAGATAAACATCTTCTTTTACTACAAAAATTTATATTGTATCGGGACGCAAGACTAGGTGTTCATCACATCACATGGCGTTCAAATACACCTCCCACCTTCATCATCTGACCAGTTTCAAAAGCCACAAATAAGCAAAGTTACATAATAATTTTAATACCATGTGATATCAAAAAACCGCGAACACATGGAAGAAGTCACAAGCTTTCATGTAATTCCCGATTCATCATTTGTTTTACAATTATTTTGCAAAACATGAATAAACAACCGAATTCTATACGTCCAACTCAAACAGATCACATGAACCGATTCGTAACACGCACACAATGGAAGCAATGTAATCAACACAAGCACAATACCATTTCACACGTCATGTGACTGCTAGCCACCAGCGACATCTTCCAATGACAGATGAAGAGAGGAAAATTTCTTCAGTCCTTCCACAGGGAACTACGAAAAATGTAATTCTTCTATCGGTTTATGGAAAATGTGCAGATGCAGCACCTTAATTTCCGTAGGTATATAAACTTAAACTCACCAGGACCAGATACGGCGAAAACGTATCCGAATTTGGACTCGCGGTCCTCATCGCTGATTTTCTTTAGATTCGACATTTTCTATCTCGTTCTCTCGTGACGGGCTGTGTCGATTCCCTTTTTCTGCTGGCTTCCGGGGATGTTCTGCTGAAATGGTAAAATAATCAGAATTATTTCATACCTCGCTACATTCCTTGCTGCACCACTATAAAAAGGTCAGCTGATCAGCGAAGGCTTCGGACGTTTATCTCACAAACGCAATAAGCGCCAGCAGATTCGGAACCGTGGGTCATGTGACCTGTTCGGTTCAGTTTTACGCTTTCAACATGTATTTTGTGAAACGAATTTCTAGAAAATGTATTACGCGATATATATTTGCACCGACCGAAAAGGTTTTGTTATTACTAGCGATAAACTATACACAAAAACTTCTCAAAAAAATCCCGACGAATGAATGGCCGATAGCGACAGCAAAGACAACAAAAAATCAATAAGTGCTCTGCGTTTTCTACAACAAAACGGCGCTAGGGCTAGTTTAAACCGAAATATTTCTGTGGGCGCTGAGCACGTTTGTAATTTTAGTTCGAATGTGCGATTCAACCCCAAATTTACACCACAATTATCTTGAATACGAACTTTACCAGCCAACCACTTACGCAGAACTCGAGGTTGGAAATGCCTGACGGATAAGAACTGAACAAACGTTTCATGAAACGTTTACCTCAGACGAATGATCTTCCGTTTCTTATTCGCTCCCTCCATTCATCTCGTGTAGAGCTAAAAGCGCGAGAACGAAAGAGAAGACGAAAACGAAATTGTTTGACGTCTCATTGAACAACGAGCGAGCTCTATGTGAATTTACAGACGGCAGCACCAATCAGTACCATTCATAGGAGCTTGTGGGAAATGTACATTTTTTTAAAATAAAAACTGCTCTTATTTTTTAGTATTGAACTCCTTCTACTGCGCAACAGCTTTTCAAAGTTTAAGTTTTTCATATGCACAAACTAAACCTAAAAACGAATTAAACCGTTTGAAAAATGGTAATGGCTCTGTTAACAAATGGTGCAACTAATGAAGTTACGCCTATTTAGGAAACTTCAAGAATCATTACACTACATATGGTAAGAAAATAATACATTCAATGTGAAAAAAGAAACAAAATAATGCGTAATGCAAGTACTACCTGTATATGCAATGTGATTGCCGATTTGTCAAACTGACAACAGGCGCAGAGCGAGATCGGGAGAGAGAGAGAAAAGAAAAATAAAAGAAGCACCAGACGATTCAGTCGGAGCGGAGCTGGTAAATTATATCTATTTTCCAAAGGTTTGCACTAGAAATTGTAGGCATTTAATACAGTAAGACCGCGTATTGTCTATAGATAGTTGAATAACAAAGATTCTACGCGTTTCATTTAACTGCCGAATAATGATTATTCATGTGTATGACGTTTTGTTTCAGGATTGATTTTTTGGGCGCTAATCAGCAAACGGCAGGTGCAGTAACAGGCAGTAAGTCTTTGGCACCGAGGCAGTGTGACGAAGGACGTAGTTGATGAAAATACTTGTTGGCCAGTTTATAGAGAAACACAAGTTTTCCTAAAGGGAACTCCTACGTTAAAGTGGTGTGCAGAGGTTTGTGCATCAAAGGACATAGTGTGCAAGACAGAGACAGAGAGAGGGACAATCGTCGCAGGATCAGCGCAACAGCAGTGGTGAATTGCTTTGACAAAATGGTAAGTGTCACAGCCGACGGCGTTTTTAATTTTTGACTATTCATGCTGCACTCGCGTCTTCACGTTCCACCGACTCGGAAATGATTTAAGTAGTCTGAAGGTATATAATTTGACCAAGTGAATCAAACAGGAGCAATCTTCGAAAACGGGAATCAAACACGGTTCCCTTCCAGCAAGAAGCTCCGTCACTGATAAGATCGCGTAAGCAGCAAACGCATGATGGAGCTTTACCAAAGGGGCAAATCGATGAACTTTGGACGATCCGTTCGTCACCGTTTTCTATCGCGGACTTGTGTATATATACCGGCGCCATGTCATCCGAGGGAGATTTCCCCCTTTAACACTTAACTAACATACGCTCCGCGTGCATACCTACAACACCCCTCTATTGCTTATCGTAAAACGTTAGAAGCGAGGGATTATCAATCGAAAGTAATACCACCAGTAACAGTAGCTTTTCTTGCCTTGCAGGATGTATTTATGATGATCCGGAGGAAGAAGACGACGATTTTCACCGATGCCAAAGAGACGACGCCGGTGTACGAGCTCAAGAAAATGATTGAAGGAATACTCAAAGTGCCTCCCCGTGATCAACGACTATATAACAAAGACAACATGCTAATGGATGACGATAAAACATTGCAGGATTGTGGGATCACAGTAGTAACAGCGAAAGCGCAATGTCCCGCCCAGCTTGGTTTAGCAATACGCGAAAGTGGCGATTTCGAATCGCTTGAGCTGACACCCTATTCGTTGCCTCCAGATCTACCCGATGTGATGAAAAACCAGGACACCGCAAATGGCCAAGATCAACTCGCCTAAGAGGCCAAAGCTAGAGATTGGGTTTTTTATTTCGTTCATTATTACTATGTCTTTCTCTCTTTCCCGCACCAATATCTAATACCTATAAACTACAGCTTTGTGACCGCTAAACCCGCACAGTGCTTCTTAATGCGCAAATCAGCTCTTGTTCTCGCTGTAACACATTTACGTTTACATTCATTACTTACACACCAGAAGAAATCTGTGGCATCCCCGCACATGAAATTACTCGATTCTTATAGCAACATTTACCAATCTAAGGCTAACCCATAGACCCCTTAAGACATGTCTACGCAATTGGAGATCGTCGATCGAAATTGGCCAGCTATCAGGTTACGAAAGACGTGTTTTGCCCCATAGTTAAAACCAATTGTGATCTTGTCCATTGCAGACAAAGAGCCGCACGGTTGTATTCTTTCGTCGTGCCCTCTACTAACAAAGAACGAAAAATCTGCAATACACTGTTGTTAACCAATCACACTGAGATTTTATGATTTATTGCAATCGCGGATGCGTTAATACGTGCTATTAAAGACGTCTTCTAATGTATCACTTCTTTCGGGTCCGGCTGCCACGGAAATGCTATACACACACAGGGATAGTATATCTTCACCTTATTTCCTTTTTTGGGTAATTTTATTCGTATGGTTTTGAGTAATTAAATTATGGAAATGAAATGAAGAAGTTAGGGAGAATTCTATGCAACTTACTGGAGTCAAACTTTTAATTCAGTTCGTGTGGTGTTTTATTAATCGGAATCCGAATCGCTTTCGCTGTGTTCATGCGGTACTTCCATTTCTGCACGTTCCTCAATGTGGAAACTGTTCGCTTCCGTTGCGTTCAGCAGTTCTTTGGCTTCAAGGTGTTGTTGCAATTGGTCGCGGAAAAATTCCACATAAGTTTCCTTCAGTGCTGCTTGCGCAGGAAAGTAGTGCCCTCCCGCATGAGTTACGACTTCAGGGTCAAGGAAGGTTTCCGCTAAAGATTCACTCATATCTGCAAGAATACATGATCGTGTTAAAACATAGCTAAGTAGCCTGCCTTCGATTCTTATGGAACTGTTATTACCTTTTGTGATGATTTCATCAGTCTCTCCGAAAATTTGAAGTGACGGAACCTGTATCTTGTTTTCGTAATAGTTCAAATGCACTAAACTTCCGGATCGAAAGCCGGACGCAAGAACTGCGAATTGTGGTTTCATAGTTGTCATCCCTCTTGCACTCAAATCACAGAGTAATCCGACAAAGCAGGCACCTTGCGAAAAGCCCAACAATCCCTGGCAACCCTCCGTTTGCCAGGTCTTCTCCACATGCCTCAAGCTTTCATCAAAACCGTATGCCGGCCCACCTTGATTAGTGCCCTTAAATGTTCGGTCTTCCTTGTTGAACCACCAGCTCCGTTGGTTTGGATCGAGTTCGCCCCCGGCTTCAAGGGGTGCTGCAGTGTGAGGTGCTGATATAAACACAAACTCGACATACTTGTTCAAGAACTTGCGAAACGATCCTAGCTTGGCTTTAAATGTGTCCGCATTTTGGCGGTAACCATGCAGCGCGAGAACTTTCAGCTTACCGTTCCCGGTGTCAGACTCTTTCGACATTTTTAGTTCGATTGAACAGTGTGTTCTCTGTGTACAAAATGCCGCTTATGTTTTGATTCCGAGATTCGTTGTCGCTAACAGCACGCACATTTCGTACTGACAGATGCATTTGATGACATTAGAAGTGAGGGGCATAATCACTCCACTGCATAGCGTATTCAGCACAATTCCGAGTGTGCAAAATGTTGCCAATGAGGTACGGTTCGGTTATTAGATGGGGAGCGACGGTACGTTATTTTACCACGAAAAGTGTCCCAAAAACAGAGGTCAAATATACCAGCACTATCAATTTACCGAGAACGAAGTTTCCGGCCCGATTGAGTGTGGAAAAACGAGCCGAAGTTGAGGAACAGCTGCGCAAGGTAGTATGCTTACGTTAGCAACAAAGTGTTTGCACGGAAGATTATGAAATAAGTTGTAATGCACTGATGGTAGCATTTGCATTTCAGAACTGTTTGAGTGAACTGTACAGCTGGAATCGGGCCGCTCTGCCCGCGGAGAACGAATTCATCCTGCACGATGGACCACCATACGCCAACGGCGATCTGCACATGGGTCATGCGGTGAACAAAATCTTGAAGGATCTTATACTAAAGCATAAAATTATCAGCGGTACACGAGTGCACTATATCCCGGGTTGGGATTGTCATGGATTGCCAATAGAATTGAAAGCAATGGAATCATTCAATCGCAAGAAGCGTAAAGTTGCGGACAAAGGTCACAAAACGGCCTATGAAATTCGTAATACTGCACGCAGATTTGCTTTGGAAACAATCGCAAAACAGAAAAATGGATTCGAATCCTGGGGCGTGACGGGGGCCTGGAATGCCGATCACGGATACTATCGATCGCTGGATCCATCTTATATTAGCGCACAACTGCGGTTGTTTAACGAGTTGTACGAAGCAAAGCTTATTTATCGCGATTTAAAACCCGTCTACTGGTCTCCCTCATCACAGTCAGCTTTAGCAGAGGCAGAACTAGAGTACGATGAGACACATCAAAGCCCATCGTTGTACTTAAAACTAGCTTTAGAAAATGATTGTGCTAGTTGTCCTACCATAGAGCAGCACCGACTTGCAGGTAAACAAGTGTACGCTGTGGTATGGACTACCACTCCCTGGACTTTACCAGCCAATCAGGCAGTGTGCTACAATCCAGCGCTGGACTACAGCTTAGTGCAATCGTCAGCTGGTGAGATATTGCTAGTTGGAAAAGACTTGATAGATTACTTAGGTGCACAGTTGGAAATTTCACTTTCGGTGCTTCAAACCATACCGGGGACAGAGCTGCAATCTTTGAAATACCATCATCCATTGCACCAGCAGAGAATATTGCCATTTTTACCAGCATCGCATGTCAAAGCGGAAAAAGGAACCGGTCTGGTACACACTGCTCCAGCTCATGGACCTGAAGATTTTCTAGTATGCCTTGAGAAACAAATAACCATTGAGAATCTCATCGACGAAAGTGGTTGCTACAATAAACGTGCACCTAAGTTTCTGCAGGGGAAATATGCTCTTACCGAGGGAAACAAATTGGTGACAGAGGCGTTAACAGATGCAATCTTGAAACTGAGCACTATTGTACACTCTTACCCTATCGATTGGCGCACAAAGCAACCGGTTATGTTACGTGCCAGCGATCAGTGGTTCATCGATACAAATCGACTGAAGCAACGGGCTTTGGAAGAGATTAATATGGTCGAAATCTATCCTCCCACTTCCTCGGAAGTAAGCAAAAAAGTGATTGAAGGACAGCTTAGAAAACGACCATATTGGTGTATTTCGCGTCAGCGTGCATGGGGCGTACCGATTCCAGTGTTATATGATACCGTAACAAAGGAACCGATTGTAAGCAAATCGTTGCTTGCTCTTATTGAAGATCGTCTGAAAAAAGAGTCTACGATAGATTTCTGGTGGACTGCTTCTGTGGAAGAGCTGGTGCCGATGGAACTTCTGGCACAAATCGGTACAAGCCACGACAGGTTAGAAAAAGGGACGGACATTCTTGATATATGGTTCGATTCCGGGGTATCGTGGTTGTCAGTGTTAGGCCAAGATCGTGTTGCAGACTTATATCTCGAAGGTGTAGATCAGTTCACCGGTTGGTTCCAATCATCTCTGCTTACCAGCGTGGCCGCTCGTGGGAAAGCTCCGTACAAAGCCATTTTTGTTCACGGATTCGCTGTAGATGAAAATGGTATGAAAATGTCCAAATCACTTGGCAATGTAATTTGTCCGAAGCAAATTGCCCAGCAGTACGGTTGCGATGCATTGCGCTGGTGGGTTTGTGCACACGCCACTCAAAATACGTCCATTCCTGTAAGCCACAAGCTGCTTGGCACGTCTGCCGAGAATATACAAAAGCTGCGGGGTATATTGAAATTTTTGCTCGGAGTAGTAGCACCGGATGGTGCGTATGGAAGGATACAAGAAACCGTACAGCAGGAAATGCTGCATCACGTAGACCATTTCTATTTACAACAATTGCAAGTTTTTCATCGAAACGTGTTTGAATTGTACGATGCGTACCAGCATAACAAATCGACAGCAATAATTCTCAACTTCTGTCATTCTACACTGTCTGGGTTATATCTGCATGTGATTAAGGATCGACTGTACTGTGGCACAGCAGAAGAACACAATAGTCTGAAAGCGATTCTCGATTATACTTACCGGGTTCTATCCAAAGTACTATGGCCGATCGTTCCATTTCTGGTAGAAGAAAGTTGGACATTTTATGGTAAACTGAAAATACCCTCACTTCTATAGTAGTTCTGATTAAAGTGATTAACATTTCATTTTGTTTGTTACAGAGAAAGATCATTTCTACAAAGCAAAGCTAAACACGACCAATGTTGCTCTGCCTGCTGCTTCAGAGTCCGTGCACGCAGTTGAGTGTGCTCTCGATCTGCGTCATGTTGTTTATCAGCAGGCACAACTGAACGTGAACACCTGGTTACTGGAAGTCGTGGTAGAATGTAACGATACCGATCTTGCCCTCCTATCGATGCTGCATCCAAGCTTAAATAAACGTGAAACCACGACAGAACTATGTGAATTGCTACAGGTCGGTTCTGTAGCGCTCCGTAAAGCAGCCACCAGTGAAAATCGATTTGCAGTAACCGTCGAAAAATCGGACAACCCGCTATGTCAGCGCTGTCGTAGATATCTAGTTTCGAAGCAGGACGATAAGACTTTCCCCATCTGTGCCCGATGCAGTACAGTATTGAGGCAACGGTAAGAAGTTGGGCGCATAGTTTTTCGGATGAAAAGAAGATAGATTCAGCAGGAAATTTTGTTTAACAAATTGTTATAGCTTTTTTGTTTACTATTAAACATGTTGATGCTTTTTCTTCTTCCTCACTCTCTTTCTCTCAGGCGGGAATGATTTTTGTAAATGATTGATGACGAAAAAAGCAACCGCTGCGTTAACCTACCGGCTATCAGACGGTGAAATGTTTGTGGTTTTAGTAAGTATGTACAAGACGCTGTTGGACCTGTTCAGAGCCATAGAAGAAACTGAACATTAATATAGAATTTATAAACCAGCTAGTGTTTTATCGCGGGTTTCTTGTTGCCGTAAGACAAAGAGGACAAAAATGCACGAGGAGGTATACAAAACTCAACAGTAAAACAAATCCTAAAATTTCAAAGCTTGTTCCAAAAATCATCACGCAAAACAGAAAACGAACACGAAATTAACAATAATTCTTCACTACTATTCGTTAGAGAGGATCTAAAACTTAGCACTTCCGTGCTTTTAGTGTGAAAGGAAATAGAGAGCGCATTGCCGAAAATCAACTGCATGGGCTGCACGAAAAAAAAACATCTGACCCCAGAAAAGCTGCCACATATGCTGTTCGGGACGTTGGAGTGTATAAAAAAAAAACGTAAGCGAAAATATGAAATACTCTGAAGATGCTGGAGATAACGTATGCTACGTGTTTTTAACGAAGTAGCGATGTAAAGTATTTTTAGTGCTACCCTTACCGGATGCGGCAGCATTTGCTGGAGTACTATTATTGTTATTACTACTACTATTGTTAGTGGTGGAATTGTTGTGAGTACTGCTTGAGCTCGCACTGCCTGGGTTGGAGTTTGCTTTACTAGGGCCTAATCCTGCACTACTGCTGGCTACCGTACCGCCATTCGCCCTACGCCAGTTACTAAGTAGCTCCTGTTGAACGTCATCCGGCAGCGCATGAAACACTTCCGGGTCCACGTTGGGCGGCAGGAGGTTTGTACTTTTGCTATGATTTTTACTCTGCGTTTGGTCCCTTCCGCTTCCGACACGGTCGCGGCGGGGAATGTCGTTCGACGAAGGTGAAACAGTAACTTCCATTTTACTGCTACCGCCTGCCATGTTGTCGTACGATCTAATGCACACCGGTGTGGATCGGCTTGGGAGTTGATCGGACGTTGTGGCTATACGCTCTCGGAAGAATGACGACATTTTCGATGGTCCGGTTTGTGTGGAAACATCCATCGGGGAACCGGGCGACACAGCCGTGGAAGGATGGTCCTGATCATACTCTTTGGAATTCAATCGTAGATCGGCTACTCGCAGCTTGCTTAGTGTGGTTTCGTCCGGTTCACTGTTGTTCCCGTATCGTCGTTCCTGTGTACCTGGGACACAGCACAACACAACTCGACGAGACTTTTTTGGCGATGGTTCCACGTCTGATTCCGATCCGGATTGAGACGCGATCGAGCCTGCATCCGAGGAACAGCATGGTTCACAGTCCATTGCCGAAAGCGATGACTTGTTCGAGCAAAAGCTGATATCGCTGAGCGTGATCGACTCGTTGCTAAGATTGGTTATGGACTGGACCTCGATGTCGGACTTTTTTATTAGAAAATTAGCGATCGATTTGCTACCGATCCGCCGCTCTTGAAACTTGAAGAATGACAGCCCCAGTAGCGTGATGTTGAACGGTTGGCGCAGATCAACCATCCGCTCGAATACTCTCATGACGATGCCGAGAATTTTATCTTGTGCACCGTCCGCCAATATCAGCCGCCCGTTAGCATGTCGAAACATCGAGGGAAGCAGTTTGTCTTGTTTCGATTCGCGGTGTGTGGTTCGCTTCGCTACATCATACTTGCGAACGGTTACCTTTATAGCGATCGGCACCCGACCATCTTCAGCGATGTTTTTCACCAGCCGCACGAGCAGATGGCGAAACTTTTCTTCCGCATCCGCCCGCACCGATATGGATGGGCACGAATCTTCTAGACCGACTGATTTCGGTTTACCCGTTTGCTTCACGGCTGTATCGTCTCGACCGAACGCAATTTGCTTCAATCTTACTGCCTGTTCGTAGCCCAGGTGTTTAGTAAGCTTGCCCAACTCAACGTATTGCAGATCTGTGACGGTGCTTATACCACAGCAGTCTGCCAAAGTTTGGGCTGTTTTTTCTCCTATCCCGGTAAGACTACGAACCGAACCAAGCGATGCAACGAATATGCTCCCTTTTGTGGGAAGCAGAACCGTTTGCTTGTTCTGTTTGTTAACTGCACCAACCAGCTTTGCCAACAGCTTATTATGCGCAATTCCGGCACAACAGCGCAGCCCCAGCTCCTTGTATATGCTGTCACGTATCTCTTTCGCTAGGTGTGTTGCCAGTATAAGTCTTCGATCACAGCCACAGTGGCAACATCGCCGGAAAAGATCCCGATCAGTTTCCCGAAATGGCGCCACCTCGGCGCATTCGCTTCTATCCGGCGGAGGATGGATGAGTCCCTCGACATAGTTAAGATGCGAATGCTCTGCGCTACCACCCGTCGCTTCCAGTTGTTCGAGCCGCTCGGCAATTAATTCCGTTACGTCCAGGTAATTCTCATCCAGCCCGAGTTTTTCGACGTGTGTCGTAAACCGATGCATGATTTCGTTTATACGTACCGACATTTCCTTATACTTGGTAATATCTTCCCCATTGATCAACACCAACTCTGGGCACATGGCAAGAGCTTCCTTCACAGGCTGCAGCTTCTTGATGCCCTGCTGCCGTGCGATGTAGTTCGAGGTTACTACACAAAAACGTTGCTTTACTGCGAACGGCTTATCCTTAAGGGAGGGATTCAGTACTTCCTCTACTTGAGCATAAAAATAGTCCATATCGATATGAATAATGACCCGCGGATGTACCCGGTCTTCATCGTCCGCTTCCTTCGGTCCATCCATAATGATGCCACTGATGGTGTTCTGTACGCTACCCTATCGCGCTCCGGATGAAGTTTTACTCCAGCGTTTCCTTCTTTGGCAATGAGTGCCTCTTTTTCGAACTCCTGGATCGATGACGATGGACGTGATGATGGCCGTACGACGGCAATTACTTTGAGCGTCAGCAGAAGCAGCCATAGGCAGCAAACAGCTCTACGGTCGCTTTCCCGATCGATGGAGATAGTCGTAAGTGGAGGGACTTGTTTTAATTAACAGGCCTTATTGTTCCATCCAAACAATCGTCCTCGCCAGATCGGTTCCGAAGTATGTAAGAGCTGGTGTTTAAGGCAACGATTGTAAGAACATGTTACTACAGTCCTTACTTACATGCGAGACGGAAACGAGTACGCCAATACAGTTATGGTTCCGCTATACTAATGTTTGTTTACAATTCACATATCAATTGTTATCCCATTCACTACTGCACTGTTGTAGGCCGCTATTCGTTTTTTTTTGTTTTTGGGAAAGTTATCCGCTTATAGGAAACCAAGCGCCTGACCAATTGCTAACTTTCTTTTTCCTATTTGTCAACCGAACACAAAAACAGATTCTAGATACACAACAACACCGACTTTCTCGAGCCTGTGTTCTGGGCATAGTTTTGTTGAGTGTCGAGTTACGCGAATTTCCAAGTTATGGCGAGATGTTGGTTATGTTTTTACACATATTATTTTTGCTATATTAGCAGTGTAAACAACCAAAGACTGAGAGCAGCTGTTTTTTTATCGAGATTGAACGATGACGATGACTGACTTCATTACGCATAAAACGTTTCACGAAACGTTTGTTGCAGACGATATATCTTTCCCGTTCATGTTGTATCGTTTTCCCGTATACTCAAGCCGTCTTACGTCTTATTGACGTATGGTTTTTTTCTTGTTTCGCATTGTCCAAGAAACGGAATAATCATTGCAGGAATACGAAAATAAAATAAAAGGAAAAAAATGGAAATAAAATGAACATTTGAACATGTTTAACTTTTCTAAGATAAACTGTAAAAAAGAATTACGTAATTGTAATTATTCTCTCATCTTTTATGAAAACATTTAAAAATGTTAAAGGGAGAAAATGATTTGGTTCCACTGTGCATTTGGGAAAATCTCTTTCGTGTATAGCCTGTCATGTATTTCTTGAACTTAGTTAATTTTGTTATTTGCGAATCAAACCTTTTGAATCGTAGCAGAGTCCTTAGCATAATGAAATTGAATCATTGAATAGGTTAAATAGGCGATATTTTACGTATATTAACCAAACATTTGGCGAAATTATAGCTTACGAATTTCATTATTGTCGTATCGCAGAATATGCTTTTCTTTTTCACTGGGCTCAGCAATGTTGCCAACATAAGCGTATGAAACCAAATTTTATAACAAGAAGAAGCGATGCAAAGTGTAGAAGCAAGAAGACTAGGAGAAAACGAGAACGGACCGTCCGGTTAAAGTGAATATTTCATTTTATCCGCCGTACAGAAAGAAGCTGTGTATTTGGCTACGGGAAAGTGGAACTAGAACCGCTGACGAAGTACACAACAAAAGCGTACGAATAGCTTGCCCCAAAGGTGGAGCTGGAGCTGCAATTCAAAAGTTTTTGGCGGTGGTACGTGTTTGTTCTTTGGTGTGCTGGAAAAAAGAAAGGAGCCGACGGTGGTGGTTGGTCAATTGGTAGTAGCTGCAGCTTGAACCGGGCGAAAGCTGATCCAATATACCCTAGGTTCATTCTAGTGGATCGGTTAAATTCTTGTAAATTGTGAATTAATGAGCATTGCAAACTACATCCGTGATAAAACATTTGCACGCCTAACGAACTCTTTGTAGTAAAATGATATAAATTTGATTTGAGGTGAAAATAGGGAGCATTCGGGGCTTTGTGCTCAACAGAGTGTGCCTATGGTGTGGTAGTGGTGGTGTGGTGTTGTGGTTGTTTGAACGAGCGCCGTGCTGAAGAGTGCGGTGCAGATTGAATGTTGAAGGTAAAAGCTTTTGCCGTAGTGTGTGTGTGTGTGTGTGAGAGAGGTAAGAGAAAAGTATAGGACAGAAAGTGGTAAAGAATAGCGAAAGCGGCGTATACAACAGATGTGTGCGTGTGTGAGAGATTTCGGATGGATGAGGTGACAATCGCAATGATACAGATTTGATGGCGTTAAATACGTTTTGTATATTCTTCTTGATTCTAGATTTTCTTCTAGGGTTCTACAAAAAAGTAAATCTGGTATAACGTTTTCAAAGTGCTAGCTAAGCGGGAATATTTCGCGAAATAATAGGTATAACCGTGAATTGGCCGCTAGGCTGTAAGGACTCACGTAAAGGATGTCTGTGGTGTGCTGAAGGAGCGTGTATTCATAAAATCAAGTGATATTGGATGACCTAGTCATTCGCACTGGCGTTCAGAAGGTAGAACTTCCGCGAGAAAAGCCGCAGTGTGGACTGGCCGGCAAAAAAGAGGCAGTGTAAATTGTCAGCGAATGAAACCAAGCAGCGTATGTGTGCACTAAAAAAATTACGCCGCGATAGGAAAAGGTGTGTTTTGTGAAATCTTTAGTCTCTCCTGACGCTCTCATCCCCATAGAATTGGCAGAGGTATCCCAGCAGGCTGCAGAGTCAGCCACAAACTACGCGCGCTTGCTCGCATACACGTAATCGCGCGTGTGTGTTTGTGTTTTAGTGCGTGGAAGGAGAACAAACGACCTGTTTAGGACTTATCGTGCATGGTATTAGTGGTTCGAAGTAGGCAGCAAACTACGCCGATAAAAAACCACATTGAGTGCTTAGTTTCGTTGGACAGACCAGGCAAAAACGAATTCAGGGCAAAATCTGTAAATTTATAAAAAAAAAGTTAAACAAACTGAAAATAACGGAGACTGTGAACACGACTGTAGATTTACAGATTAATTTTAATAGATATCAAAGTGGGCTGTGTGGACGCTGTATAGAAAGCTAGCAAAATGACAGAAGATTCGTACCCGAAGACGCTGTACGTGGGCAGCCTCGACACCACGGTAACGGAGGAGCTGCTATGCACACTTTTCAGTCAGATGGGCACAGTTAAGAGTTGTAAAATTATACGCGAAGGAACGATCGATCCTTTCGCTTTCATCGAGTACGATAATCATCAGTCGGCCCAGACAGCATTGGCTGCCATGAACAAACGAATGTTCCTGAAGAAGGAAATACGGGTTAATTGGGCAACGAGCGCCGGTAATCAGCCGAAAACGGATACGAGCCAACATCATCACATTTTCGTGGGCGATCTCAGCCCGGAAATTGACACCGAAACGCTGCGCGAGGCATTCGCGCCTTTTGGAGAAATTTCGAATTGCCGCATTGTGCGGGACCCACAAACGCTCAAGTCGAGGGGGTACGCATTCGTTTCGTTTGTGAAAAAAGCCGAGGCGGAAAACGCTATCGCGATGATGAACGGCCAGTGGCTTGGATCGCGCTCCATCAGAACGAACTGGTCGACTCGGAAGCCACCGGCACCTAGAGAAAACTCTAAAGGTAATTCTTTTCGTTGACAATAACATCATTGTATAAACAGTGATTTTTATTAATGCATGCAAGTTTTTGCTCCACATTAATTCTTTTAACACTTCAACAGGAATTAAAAGTGGAAAAACGCCAGGGTTTGAGGAAATCTACAACAATACCAGCCCAACCAATACGACCGTCTATTGCGGAGGGTTCCCGCAAAATGCGATCACGGACGATCTGATTCATAAGCATTTCATCCAATTTGGCCACATTAACGACACTCGAGTGTTCAAAGACAAAGGTTTCGCGTTTATTCGCTTTGCGAACAAAGAGTCAGCAGCGCGTGCCATCGAAGGTACACACAACAGTGAGGTGCAGGGATTTCCAGTCAAATGTTACTGGGGTAAGGAGAATGGTGGTGACGTGAATAGCAACGGAATGAATGCGTCCGCGATTGCGGCTGCGGCTGCTGCCTCCGGTATGATTGGAATGAATATGAACGGCATCGTCAGCCCATTGCAGCCGATGCAGTCTAATGCTGCGGCCGCTGCGGCAGCTGCTGCCGCTGTTGCTCAGCAGCACAGTGCCAACCCGCAGCTCACTCAGGCCACGGCAGCGGCGGCTGCAGCAGGAGCCCAGTATCCTTATTCTGCGGCCGCATACGGTCAAATGGCATACTGGTTCCCAGTAAGTAACATATACTATAAGTCGGTAAACCGATTTTGTTTAAATTACTGCAAACATGCAACTTTGTTGTTTGATTTTAGGGAGGATACCCACAAATACAGACACAATACATGCAACAGGGGTATTATACGTACCCAACAGCATACGCACCAGCAGCTCCCCAACAAACTGGAACTGCAGGTAAGTAAACAATGCTTAATATTGTGAATTTAAGATTATTGACCAAAGCTCGGATACAAGTGCAATTATCACCAACAGATTGTTTTTAACAAACTATTCTCCTAAAATACCGGTGGTATAATGGTAGTGACTATCCAGCTACGGGTAAATAAAGTCACAAAAAGCCAGAAATGGCAGGGCTTTAGACCTCTTTAGGTTGGTGATCCGATAAAGAAGAATAAATACTCCTAAAATTGTTATTGTGTAGAACAATTGATTAAAAACTGCGACGAAAAGCATTGTTGTACTGTTAAAGTACTGCCCTAAGCTGGTTGCTAGATTATCATTTATACGTGTACCGGTACAGTGAGTACTTACACAGTATTCAAGTGCTAAGAGTCTTTATAAGTGTAGTAGAGATATATAGTTAAGGGTTTATTATCCAATACGATTGCGTAAAGGAAGAACAGATAATTGCTTCAAATTAAACTTTTTGTATGCACATTTTTTAAATTTATTTGAGTAACAGAAACAAACAGCTGATAGGCTTTAATTTACATAGATTGTTGAGTTAACACGTTTTTCTTTTTGTTGTAGGTTATCGTATGATGCAACCCAACATGGCAGCATCATGGGGCATGCAAGCAGTCCCAACGGTAGCAACGAACGGTGCAGCAGCAGCTGCTGCTGCCGCGGCTGCAGCATCATCACAGCAGCCCGTGATGTATGCAACGATGCCACAGTTCCAAACGCAATGAGAACTATTGAAAAACTACACTACCAGCAACAACGTCAACACCGGCATAAAACCAAGCACCAATAACAACAGCACTAAGAATCACGCTAGTATCAGTAATATGAAAAGTTTTAACAACAGTCTCTTAAACATTGTATCGCCGCCTCCTTCAGCAATAACGGGCAATAACAACAAAAACAATTTTTGCTTAATGCCAAATCTTCCTGTTCCTGGTGTTGGGTCAGGAGCTTTGTTACCTACGAATTCGATTGACAACCTGTCCGCCTCGTCTGCTGCTGCATCAAACAGCGTGGGAGCGTCTCTACTGCTTGGGAACAATAATTCCACCAAAAACACATCGACTGTTGCAGCAATGGTTGCCGCGGCCGCAGCTACACTGAACAACAAAGCTATTCAACGGCAGCCCTCGGCAACGGTGGTTTCATCGTCCCAGCTAATGGTTGCTCATTCGAACGGTGTAAGCGATGGAGGTGGCGCTATGCTTTTAGGTGGCAGTAATCGTCATCAACGTCTTCCGTTAAATCCCACGACATACCAGTCGCAACAGTCTTCTACTCATCATATGACAACGGCGAATGCGATAGCAGTGGCTATCGCTGCAGCGGCAGCAACTGCTGCCCAACAGCAGCGTCCATATCGTCATCAACATCACTACCAGACGTCGACATTAGCGAGCGCAGCTCCAATGACATCATTCCTGCCAATACACGCCTTTAGGACGAAAAAGCAACAGTTGAGCAAAACGCAAACGAATATCCGTGAGAGTATAGTTCCATCCGCAACTAAGCAATCATCGGCAGCAATAAGAACTTGTACGGTAACGACCATCGAAACCTGTACTACTGCCACGAGCAGCATTCCATCAATCTTAGTTCCTTCCAATGACGACGGAACGGACATGACAGTGTGCACATTAGCTGCTACCGTTGGGGCGACCAGTGCGATCGCAACTCTAGCCTCACCAGTATCCTCAGTAATGTTACTATCGACATCGTCCACCAGTAGTAGTAGTAATAGTAGTAACCATAGCGATACCATTGGTATGATTAACTTTTCCCATCGGTCCACTGCCGATGATCTATCTCCGTCCTCATCATCGTCGAAGGTCGGTGGTGGTGTTATATCGCCAATGTCAACAATGTTGATGCCGATGATTACAAAAACTCTAAGCAATGAACCCTATATCAGCAACAGTGGAAACAGTGATGGTGATCTTCCGCACGCTAGCATTATTACAAATGCTGGATTTGCTGCAACTACAGTAGCAGACAGGAGTATGGAAATAACAGCCACAATGAACATTGAGCATGCTTCATGTTCTCTCATTCCAGAAGACGCGACCGCAGATGTTTGTACAAATAATGACGAAGAGAATTCTAGCGTTACCTCCCGACTATATACCAGCCGAACTTTGCTAAAACACAAGCTAAACTTTACTGACGATGAATACGATCCATCGGTGACAAAGCCCGCGAAAATTCGCTTAACAGAGCATGTAAAGATAACGAGCACAGAAACAAATGAAAGCATAGCAGGTGTTGGCGATAGTGCTATGAGTGTACAACAAAAAGACGATACTGTGCGTGCCAGCAGCTTATGTACAACAAATGGTGCAAGTGACGGACATAGTCCACTAAAAGAAGACTCACCCGTATAAAGGTGCAGAAATAATTGTGCATAAAAGTAAGGGTAAAAAAACAATCAATTTCTTTCTGATGATAAGTTGTTTTTTTTTCCTTAGCGAGGGCAAGGTTTATTGTGCTATAAACTTTTCTCGCCATGCGGCACGATTTATAAGCGGTTATTAACAGAATATACATTATGTTCTGAGGTAGAAAACATTCATGTAATGCATAAAAATTGGTCAACCTCTTTTTCTTTACTCCCTGTCGCACTGTAGTGCAAGCTGGCGTTTATTTGTGAACTCGAACAGAACCTGAAAGCGAAACACACATTTCTGGTCTCTGTATAGATAACATGTGTTTGGTTTTGTTGCTGCATCCGTTTATCCATTGTTTCACTTGTACATTTAACAATGTGCATGTCTTCAACGATATTTGGTTAGTTTTTTTATCAGTTTCGTGACAGATCATCCGCAGAAGACTGATTGATTGGATATAATGTTAAAACTCTTAGTGAAACAAAATGTTCCTGTTCAGCTAAACATGCGGAAGGAAAACCAGTTATTAGAAAAAGAGATGGATTACAGAGTGTTTGGGTAATGAACGTTTTGAAGAGGGTTGTTTACACTTGAAAATAAGAAAAAACAGGGATCATTTCTTTTACTTTTTGTATGTTTCGCTTTTTCGACTCGTTTTTGATCAAGAAAAAAAAGGCGCGGCTTAAGACCAGATTTCTTCGTCTCGCTCCTTTTTTGCATACGAAAGGAACTACGATTCAATACCGTGTGCTATGGAAAAGGATAACAACTTCTCCCCCTGTTTAAATTTTGTTATTTCGTAGCGCATCAACCCATTTGATTTTCAAAAAATTCCTATCAATGGACATGTTTTCGGAACAGGCACAAACGCACCTAAGGAGCAAGGGGAACTATAACTTGTTGCTATTGTACGGAAGGATGTTTAAATGCTCTTTAAAACGGTACCGAATTAAATCGTGTAAAGATATTTTTATCTTCATACTCTTTATTTTGTTTCCGGCACTGGCAACAACAACGCGATGGTAATGTTGGACGACATATTCATATACAGAAAGAGGGATAAGACATTAAATATGAACGAAATGCACTACCATTTGCACCTAGAGCAGCACTATGACGAGAAACGAAAGGTAACAAATGAGGACACATCCATGTTTGCATGTGAATCGGAAAAAAAAGAACATTGTGCGATCTGTGTACCAATACACACGAAAGAGTAGCGATGGTTTTGGAAGATTTTGGCGCGTAAAACTGATGCAAAACCACTCGGGCCAAGGCGATGACGATGATGATGTTACGGGTGTTTGTGATGTGTTGCCGCTATAACAATTCACAGAGCTGGTAAAAGGATGCATAAAGAATTTGGCATGTTTCTCGTAATGTGTAAGATGGAATCGAAAATATCCAAGAGCAGAATGGTGGTGATATATTTATTATACCAATTAACGCACAACTAAAAGAGAAAAATATCTCCTTCGCTAGTAAAGAGCACATGGGAAAGGTTAGATAAATTGAAAGATTGAGGACAGAATGAAAAACATCGCTAAGTTGGTTAGTACACGCAAGGATAACAAATGAAATTACTATTGTACGTAAGTTTATGCGCGCGTCGAGTGTAAGTTATTAGATAAAACAAAGCTGTGCATGATTCATCGACGAGAAGAACTCGTACGCATAGATTCTGTTAGAGAATATTTGGTGAATTGAAGACAGAGTGAGTTGAAAGAGACAGATTGCAGTAGAGGTTTGATTCAAATTTTAGTAATATAAATGTGTGCGATAAATATGGCCGTTCGCAGGAGCAAAGAAAGCAAAGAAAAACAGCTACTATTAAAACACGGTGAATGAATTAATTGCAACTGGTATGTACGTATAGGCAGATAGCATATAGGGTGCGATAGTTCAATAAGGAATGTTCGAGAAGAAACTAATTGTGGCTAATTAAGAATGGGCGCCAAATACCAATTTGTACAACATTTCCTCCCGCACAGTAGCATCTCAGGAAAGGAACGTTATGAGGTTTTCGGTTTGTTTCTTATGTTACCTTTTGTCTAAACTGTTTGGTTGTCCCGGAACGAGGAAAACTAACGACGAATAGCTCCGCAAAACGAGAGCAATATGTCTGGATAAAAAGATTCAACGGTGACCGACTCATCTCTCACTCGTTCGAATCGTTCGTTTTGTTTCGATTGTTGGTAAAAAAAGACTTGCGAAAACTGAAACTTAAAGCGAATATGTATGATAGGACGGGCTTGAATGTTTGTACATCGCGTGAACTATGAAAGCATCCGGAAGCGGAGAGTTCGCGAATCGAATGGCTGCAAAAAACGAAATAAAACAGACCAGGAAAAGAAGATCCACAATCTTCCATCCATACCATGGGGCACTCATGGGGAGAACAATTGTGTGCAAATAAAAGGGATCCTGGGTGTTTGCGTGGTTGTGCATAAGTGCATGTGTGTGTATGCTGTGTGTGCGTGCGTGTGTGAGTTTAAAACGATAAAAAAACAACAACACAAAGAAATAAAACCTGAATGTAAAAGCAGCAGTGGCCAAATGCTCCAGTGTACAAGAATATAAGTCGTTTTATTTTTGTCTTTAGTAAGGCCTGAGGGAATGTGTTATTAGAGAAATAAAATTCATATGAAATTGAACGCTAAAACAACGGAGAACGGAGAATAGCAGTTAGGGTTTTTATTTCTCTCGAAAACATCCTTTTTTTAATACAGTGTTTCCTTTGTCCTAAGTAGACATGGTAATTCTCTCGACTGAAAGGCTCGTGTGCTGTAGGGCTAGCAGGCTTATTATAAACTGCCTCCTGATGTATCTCGTTAGTGGCAGTTTAATTAAACGGAGCAAAAAAGATGTGTGCTACGGTGGAGCCATCCTGTTCGAGGAATACAGTTAGACATTTTTGGGAGAAACCGTTGCATAATTTAAAATCACAGCATGGCTTAGGTTTGTGAACAGCTGTTGTTTCACAGCGTCCAGCCGATCTAACTTTCGGTTAAAGAATACACAAAACGACATCATCGAAAGGAGCCCGCGTGCTGGATGTATAACGGCAAAGAGTACGCTAGACCTAGATCAGAAACGTGCTATTGCAAGGCCGGTGTGTTTTGATAAATAAGGTATCGGGAAGGCGGGAAGATAGTTCTTTAAGAAAGCTAGCCTTTAAGCGCTGTCTTAGTGAGTAAGTTACTATCACACAACAAAACTAAGGTTAAGGTGGGTGAAAATGGGTTGAGCATTGTAACATTTGAGGAACGCGCATAGAAGAAGAGAAGCCAATTATTTAAGAATTACTATTTTCCGTAATGAACTAGAAGTAATTTGTGTGAGAAACGGGAACTGCGCAAAACATAAGCAACACAATAGCAAAAAGAGTACATTCGAATTGCAGCAACAAACAAATTGTGCAAAGCAAATTGCAGAACTCTCACAATGCAACCGAAAGCAACGAGATTGAGAATGAGTGAATTATTATTTAAGAAAAAAACTATAGTGTAACTTAACTGTAAGTGGTAAACTATAGAAAAGTAAGATAGCACAGATGGATGGAAGAAAAAAAAAGACATGAAAAAAGTGAAGATAGCAAAGAGTGTAAAAAATTATCTTCTGTCACGATCAAGCGTGGTAAATGAATAGAAAGCGAACCCTGGCATGTCCGTTGGAAGGTGCTAGTGGTTTTAGGTCTTTGCTGGGAAAAGAGAGATGGTAAAGTGTTACGACACAGGGACTAGCGTTGCATGCTGATGTAGCGATGGGACAGGTACAACGAAAACACACAAAACTACTACTGTTAACGTCTGAGCCTGTTACCGTCTTTAGAGGCACTTGTGGGAAGAAAGTCCCCTTGCACTAGGGGAAAGAAAGCAAGACAAGAAAGGCTAAGGCGATTAGAGAAAAAATAGAGTTAGGTAAAAAACATAGGTTAAGGCTCATAGAATATAAGTATGGAAGGTTTGCGCAAATGAGAGAAATGTGTGATATACAAAAATGCAAAACAAAATTGAAAACTTAAACAAAAACAACAAAAAAAAAACGACGACGGACGAATCAATTATATAGTTATTTTAAAAATGAAATAAGAAATGAGAGAGCTAGTGAACAGAGAAAGAAGTAATAAACTGACGGGGAGAAAGATGAATCAGGAAGAAAATGGATAAAAACAATAAAAGTGAAAATTTTTATTTGCATAACAAGGAAAGAACATGGCTGAACGAAAAAAAAAACACAACATTGTTTAATTGTTACGGATTATTTTTATTTGCTGACGGTGTGATTTGATTCTCCATCGTTCATGTTTCTTCTTTTGTTTCGCTCTTATGAAATCTAATCAGTGTTGAGTAAATTTGTAAGTGTGCTACCTTTGTGTGTGTTTTTATCAAAGGTTCATCAATTTTCGCATCCTAACTCATTTCGGTTTCTCTTTCTGTAAAGCTAAATTGCTAAAATGAGTTGCTACTAGAGCAGAACTGTTATTCGAATGATTTGCTAAGAAAAATGTTCCGATCGTCTTCGTTTTGTTGCGTGATGGATGCTCATCAGAAACATTTTGCTTCCGAGCCTACCATATTAACTAGCAATGCGTAGAGGCAGAAGGTAACAAAATTCACGCGAAAAGTCTACATTAAGCGCTACGTTTTATTATCCGGATACGTCTATTGGATGGAATGAGCCGATATTTTTTTAATAGAAATGAAACAAAAATACCCACGAACTTCCAATACTCTCGCCTACAACCTAATCATGAATGAGTTGAATATGCCAGCCAAGGGGGGGGGGGGGGGGGGGGGGGGGGGAGATTAACCATTAAACTAAAAGCCATTTTTGCCATAACATGCTTCTCCAGCGTGCAACGGTGTGCATGCGTGATGTTTAGTTTGGGTTTTGTACAAATACTTCGTTTATCTCTTAGTCCATCCACATCTATCTTATGTATTGAAAGTGTGTGTAGATGAGTAGCAATGTTTTATGTTAAAATTCGCATCTCATCATTGGTTTTTGTTTTGGGTTAAGACGTTCCTGTACTCCTTGCCGGTTATGTAGCTAATATCGACAATTTTACGTGATTGCTTGAGGCATTTGCTTTGGCGTGTATGGCGTTTTTTATTCAATGATTCTTTCTGGGTAATTATTATGTTTCAGCTATGTCTTACGGAAGCTCTAGCGGTCGAAAGTTGATGCAGTTGTAATGATTAATACTCGTCATGATCTCCGCTAATCCATTGTTGAAATAGATTTTATGAGTGAAATGCGATTGGTTTGATTTTGTTTCGTTATTTGTTGTTTGTTTTGATTTTACCGAATATTTGGGATTCGGTTGAATTTCAAGGCAACTGTTTCACATTAAAACGTAGTGTAAAAAATGCTTCTTTTTTATGTTAATCAAACCGCACGTCCATTGTCAAGCCATCGAAACGCAACAGAATAGGTTGAATCTAAAACAAAAATAAAAAGTTTTCTTCTAATTTTGTGCACAGCAAATACAATCAATTGGTTCGCACTACATACGCTGTAGGGTATCTCACAAACGGTAAACAAATACCGCAAAAAAAATCGGTACTATCGAAAGGCAAACGCAAATACACACTTTCACTGATATAGCCTCATTCTTACTTTCAAAGCATGTAGTAGACTAATGATTTACGGTGATAATGCTGGATTAGCCAAATAAAAAAATTAAAAAACTTATTCACGGAATCACATATTCCGCTCAACATTGCCGTTCGTACCAAAAGAGACTATTTCCACATATACATACACAACATCATACTATTATGCGATAAGTAAGGATGCTTTTTTTCTATTTTACGTCTTTTATTTTATATTTTTCCCTTTTCCACATTTTCACAATGGCATTTTTTTCTACGGCATATGCGCTTGTCGAATGCTATGAATTTGCAAGAGCTTATGGCATCCGGCTGGTACGTATCGGGAGTTACAAAGTCCGTACAATTCTTATAGCGTTGTTGACGACATAAATTAAGCATGCCTATCTCTCTCTCTCTCGTTGATACGTACTCCCTCCCTCAATGATATTTTTCTAGCAGCAACGAAAAAAACTCATGATAAATTCCGATTTTTGCGCATTCCGAGCAGCTGTCCAGTGTTTGTTGGTTGAATGTAACGTTTATCCTTAACCATATATAGACAGAATTGTACATTCGAATAACTAAACTATGCGTTAAGCAACATGGTCCAATGCATCTGGATAACGAAATTTCTATGAAGCGAAAATAGCTTTTATATAATACACACGTTATGTCTAATAGTCTGCTGTTTTGCTTATTATTTCGACTATTCACAACCAAAGAATAGAACACAACAATAACAACGAAATCGGCTTTTAATTCGGACCTATCTTTCCATCATACGAGTAGCACTATATGTGAAGTAAAGGTCCGCTTCAATCACGTGTCTGAAACAATGGACCAGCCTAGGTGTCGTTTTGTAGAAGAAAGAAATCTAAAAGCCGTTGTTGCGGTTGGTTGCGACTTGCTCCTCATCTGCGAATCTTTTCGTGTTGCCCTAAGCGATGCAGTTGCACAGATATTTGCAACGATTTGTGCATACGACTGGTCGGTGATGATAGCAGCAGCGAGGTGATCTGTTTTTTTTTTATGTTGTTGTACTGCGTTTTAGAGTGTAACATCACCAAAGTCCTGTAACCACTTCTCATACGCAGCTAAACTTTGCGGTGCCACGGAACGTCGAATGCGTTTGAGCGAGTTATGGAAATCACTCTCCCGGATGCTGCGTAGCTTGGTAGGATCCATATTTTTAACCTCCTCCACGTTAAGCTCTACAAAGTAAGTGAAATAGAATGTAATGTTTTGCGGTAATGTTGCTGTTTGCCCTATTGTTCCGATGCTAATAATACCTCGAATTGGTTCCAGAGCAGCATCTCGTGCCAGTGCTGTCAAATCCGATCCTGAGTAACCGTCGGTAAGCTGTGCTAAATGTGCCAAATCGGCATCACTTAGCGGACTGCCTTGCTTCTGCAGCAATCGTCTGAGCAACAGATCACGTGTGTCGCGATCGGGAAGTGTAACGTACACGCGCTTCGGAAACCGACGCAGAGCAGCCTCATCTAGCTCTTGGGGACGATTGGTCGCGGCCATTACTACTATTTTGTCCGCCTCTGAGTTGGCGGGCAGACCGTCGAACTGTACCAAAAATTCGGTCTTTAGCCGGCGCGTAGCCTCATGCTCGTTGCTGCTACGCTCCGACAGTACCGAGTCGACCTCGTCGATAAAGATAATCGACGGCTGTAGTTCACGTGCTACGGCAAACAGTGCACGAACAAGCTTTTCACCATCGCCAACGTACTTGCTCGTTAGGGTTGCGGCCGAGATGCTGAAGAACGTAGCGGAGCATTCGGTGGCGACGGCTCGAGCAAGTAACGTTTTCCCGTTGCCCGGGGGTCCGAACAGCAGTAGCCCTTTGGCAGGCGTACGCAGCCCAGTGAAGAGTTCTGGCCGCACCGAGGGCAGAATAACCATCTCCTGCAGTGCTTGTTTCGCTACCTCCTGGCCCGCAATATCTTGCCACTGAACCTTAGCACCGCCCTCCACAATCTCGTCCATGATGATTTGTACAAGCTTCGGTTCAACGCCCTTGACGGAAATTTGTGGTTGCTGTTGGGGTTGTTGCTGACCGGCGAGTGGAGTTTTGGAACGTGGAGGTGGCGTATTCTTGCTGCCATAACCGTTGCTTGCTTTCCGTACTGGCGAGCTTCCAGGTATCTGTAATAGTAGAGAGAAAAGGATATTCAAAGCAGGAACGTTTTAAGCTAGACAACACCGTGTTCAGTCCCCGTGTACGTACCGAAAACTGGCGCCTGATGGCAGGGGGCGTTGCTGCCGGTTTTGGCACAATTTTTGGCATGCCTGCACCACCGCCAGCGGTGTTGCTACCGTAGGTTGCTCCATTCCCCAGACCACAAGCAATACTACCCACACCGCCGCCGGTCGGGGTCGTACGGGAGCCGCCCATGCTGCGTGGCAGGGTTTGCGATTTATTCATCACTCCCAGATTACCGGGACGCTTGTAGCCGACGGTTAATTTCCGGCCGGATGCTGCCGTCCATAAAGACGGGGTGACGAAAATTCAAAGCGACAGCACAGTCCAGCATAGTGATGGAAGGAAAGAAAAAAAGACATAACGATGTGATAAGTTGATGAGGAACAAGGTATCAGATAAAAGCCTGCCAAGGGGTGGAGGTGGGGGGTCTGGCGGTGCGTTAAAATGCTACTAATCCAACGGGGGACAAACAGCAGGATGTTGGTAAGGTGTGTAATTACAAAACGGAAATCAAAATATCCGTTTGCACTGTGTGCGGTTTAGGAAATTATTACGTTGTATTCAGGATGACATTGAGGAAAGGATTTCTACTGTTTGGTTTTAAATTAGCATACAATGCAACCACTCAATAAATATGTCATGCGACTAATATATAAAAACCATGGAAATTAAAAAAAAGGAATAAAATTGTGCGTCATGTGTTTCCAACATGCACTTAGTGTTGGAAACACATGTCGCGAAGTACGCAGTATTTGAATAATCTTAGCTAATTATTAACTTAAACAAGTGTTTGAATGATCTTATTAAAACTATTTATTAAAAACATATTTTTAATGGGAAGGTAGATAGAGAAAAAATAAAGTAGACCCTTTTTGTATCTGCTTTGTTCTTGTAGGATCGTGTAACGACTTCTTGAAATGAAATGCCTGAGTGCCCGAACGGCACTTTATGATAATGATGCCCAACACATCGCTAAGAGTGCTTGTTTATCGGCATTGCGCTGCTGCCGTTGTTATCGTCGTTGAAGTTGCGAAATTAATATGCTCTAGTGAATCTTGATGTTCAGCCTCGTTATCCTCCGAACGTATGTATAAAATGCTTTTTTCCGTTGTATCTGAATGGCGCACGAGTAAGCTACCGATTTCTAGCACCTAACACAACCCACAGATGATTGGTGCGGGTGGTGCATGCATTGTCTCTTCAATTGGCTTTGCCTTTGTGTTGGTGGTGTGGTGGCGCTTACCTTCGTTGGTGGTTTGTTTAGTGGTCAATGTATGTGAAGGCACAATCGTCGACGGTGTCGCCGTCGTCCTTGACGTCCCTTTCGACGTTACCGCAGTAGGAGAGGAGGGATGAAGCAAAGTGGCACTATTTTCATTAAACGATACGATCTTGTTCTCCGCATTGTATGGCTTTGATTTTTGGTCGCGATAAGAAGCTTCCCGCACGGTGGGCTTTTTGGGACTGCCGGTCACATTCAGGCTATATGGTACAAACATTGGCAGTTTAAATTTTCGTTCGTGTGTTTGCTCCCTGCCGGTAACGTTTTTCGAGGGCGACGAGGACAACGTGGACGCTGGTGATGGTCCACTGGGTGCGGTGGATATGGAGGATGGATAATGGAGTACGGTACTGTCCCATCTTTCATCTTCCGTACTAAGTGTGAACGTGTTTTGACGGCGTACAGGGGAGTGGTGGTGCTTGCAATTTTGCTCGTTTTGTTTGCTTTCGGTCAACTCAAGTCGTTTGGCTTCCAACATAAGTTCTGGCAGGAGAGGAGGAATGGGAAGGATAAAATAAGAGAAATAGCCGGATTGATAACTTAAAACCAATGCATGCAGAAACCAACAGCAAAAGGTAGAAACAAAAAAAAAACGGACACAAACCAATTCATGCAAATAAACGCAACACGCTTTAGCAATTCAAATAAAAGATCCAGCTTACACTAATGGTGCGCAATAATGGGAAGATCTACATCACATAGCACATAAGGTAGGAAATGCAACAGTTCACAGTCTATTGTACATGGAACGAGTGTGGTAGCTTTGGTGGAAGCTTCACTGCATAATGTTGCATACATACCCAGGAACTGCAAACGGTCGCGTGCCATTGAGAGGTTGGTTTGCATTTTATCGTGCAGCCGCTGTGCTCGCTCCCAAACCTCACCACGTCCACCCCAGCATTCTACGGCAATGCCACGCTCCAACTCGAGAATGCCTTTCCGGTACAGTTCGATGGCCAGTTCCTTTTGATCTACAAGAACAACGAATTGAAGATTAAGTGAGGATTATCATAACGTTGGTTTGTATATAAATTTGACAAAAGCTTCAATTAAGTTTCAGCATAAAACAAAGCCTTTACAGTTTCAACTGTTGCTCGTGGTAGGTGATTGTTCTATATTTGCACCAACGATCCGCAATGTGGTAAAACATTTCACAACCACTTTATTTTCAATTATGTCGTTCCTGTTCTTCCGGCATCTTCTAAAATGCAAGTGAAACGAACACAAGAAAGCCACAACGAGCCACCAGAACATGCGGTATGTTTTTGGAAGAAACCACCGAACCGGCTGTTTTGACATATAACACCCACATGCACCAACTGCATCCAGAACCATCCAGAGACGAGTATCGATACACTATTAAATTTGCATTACGAGCAGAAAGCAGGCCAAAATCGAATGCAAAAATGGTTCGTGGTTGCGAATACTGTCCTCCGGCGAAGGATAACCCACACTCGACGGAAAGGTGCCGTTTTTGAGGTTAAATTTTATCAAATGGATGTTGTTTCAGGTATTCGGGTATTAATCAAATGGATGTTGTTTCAGGTTTCAGGTTTCAGGGCCAGTTTCATCCTTGGGCAATTTTTAAATATCTATTTGTTTATTTACTTATTTGTTTCTTAATTATTTACATACGTAGACATGAACGTTAAATTACTCGTCAAATGATCTTCAGTCATAGTCAAATCTTCATTCATAGAGGGACCCCCTGCCGCACTCGAAGGAATTAGAATGTTAATTTTATATTTGTTTTCTGTTGAATTAATGAAATAATTGGTTCCAAAAACAGCGCTAAAAGGGTAAAAACACTGTATTATTGCTAAAGATCAATAGTATGTAATGAAATATCCTCAAGATCGAAGTGATCTTTTTGATCGGATGCCATCGATTTAGTAAGGATCAACATCACTTGCAAACAATATGGAAAAGCAGCTTCAATTAACTAATAACTGATCCTAAACTGTAACACTCGTGTATGAAATGCACACCAGTTTCTGCTTGGTTTTTCACTGCTCTTGGTTAAGTAGATTTGGAGACACAATATACAGTCGAAGCAATAAGATGGCCAACGATTTTAGGTGACAACATTTATTATATCATTTATAGCTTTAATCCTTTCAACGCCGTGTCAAACCCGTGCAAGGCGATTTCCATAGAGCATCACACGGATTCAGATGATGTGGCGATGATTTCGCTCTTTTCGCTAGATTTCGCTAGCATTGCAAAGCTTATTACATTTAAAAAAAGATTTAGTTTGACGTTCAACCCGCTTATTTGTACAAATATTAACGAGTTTGTTTCAGCGATAGACTTAACGCGCTAACGCGTTCGTTTGGGTTTGACCCACGCGCTCACAGCTCCCCTTGCAGAGCGCGAACGGTTCACTCAGCTCATGCAAATAGAGTTACTTTGCCCAACACTAATTGCAAATACATTAAGTTAGTTTAGCAACAGACTAATTCTATAAACATTACTATCTCCGTTGATAGTAACTAAGATTGATTGCATACAGGGATACACATAACACCATGCCAGGTAACATGCCGTTCTTCAACACCAGAAATGTGTCAAGTGTATTTTTACGTCAACGTGTAAAGAGCTTTGAAGAGTGGCGAAAATGTTTTACCATCATACCTGCACATGGCCACACATCCATCATGCATGCATGAGCGAAAGGATGCTGCCCGCCCAAGGATAGAGATAATGGAGAAAAGGTGCTGACAATTTGTCGGCACGTCGTTGTGAGCGACAGCACCGTCGGCTTGCGGATGGAGTTGGCACTTGGTGCAGTTTTGTTGGAAGCGGATCTAAACGGTACATTCCCTAGCGAATACAAGTCACCACCATTGCTGCGAGAAAGCCTCAGGATAGAGTGAGTTTTAAACCGCCATACCATCGACCGTGTCTCATCGGCCATATTCACCTTTCCAATAATTCCGTTTAAGAATTTTTAGTGCAAAGGTGGTACGTCTAGTAAAGGTGATAAATCTTAATGTCGATTAACTTTTCCATTTAATAGTGGACATAAAATATATTTGCATAGCTATTATACCTCCATAACGCGATTCCAAACATCCTGTATTACAGCTTTTCGAATCTTATACGGGAAGATTTGAACCGTTTGGGGGAATTTTGCCATTCATTGGGGGATCTGTTCAGCCGATGAAATAAAGGGGACATGTGCAAACATATAGTGGAATTTTGCCAAAAACGCTCTGAAGAGCATTTTGTCAATTGTTATCATTCGTTTTTGGTAGCATTGTCTTCAGTTTCTTTAAATTTCGGCGACAAAATCACAAGACTAGAAGACTATTGACGAATAGATTCCCACAGTCTTCTTTTTTACACTAGAAACTCCACCTGCATTCGAATTCGAAAAATGATGATTTTTTTGTTTAATGTTTGAAGGTAAGCAAGGTAAAGGATTCTGCATTGCTAAACACCAAACCTTAAACAAAAATCACCAACAGGAAAAAACGTAAGACTTACATGGAAAATCCGAGCTTATTTATGACTGTTTGCAAATTTATGACCGATTACTCAAATCGGGTTCGTGTACCTTGGTTCTGAAGATGTTCTACAGTATCAGTTACAAAGAACTTTGTTTCACCTGGCCTGTTATCTTACAAAAGCAAGTGGAAGAGCTGTCACCAAGACCTTAGAAATTGCTATTCTCTCTGTGTTATGAACTATCAAAGTAGTTCTTCAATAATTTGCATGGGCGATGCCGTTTAACTAACTAACAATTATTTCACTGACTGGAAGACAAATTGATGCAGTAAAAACTGGCCGAAATTGAAACAAACCGATGACAATGCAACCAAAAACGAATGATAACAAGTGACAGATTGCTCTTCAGAGCGTTTTTGGCAAAATTCCCCTGTATGTTTGCACATTTCTCCTTTATGATTGCAAAATTTCTCTTAATCGACTGAAAATATCCCCCAATGAAGTGCGAAGTTCCGGTGCAAACGGTTGAAATCTTTCCTAATATGATTCGCAACCCTGTATTCTGCAATTTTTGGTAGAATATGCTTCAACCTCGAAACATCATGCAGCCATCCTCAGCATTTGAAAAACTTTCCCGCACCCTCTTATGCTGCAAACCTTGGTGCAGGCAGATCCGTAAGACCAGACCAGAAAGAAATGATACAATAAAAAAAAAACTCTCCAACCAGTCCACGATTCCATTCGCAACCAGCAGCGTTACACCACCTACGAAGCGAATTGGACATCCAACAAGGATTCTTTTAATGCCGCATTGTAAGTCCCGCCGCTACTCGCCACAACAAGGGGGAACGTGTGGTTGGCGTGCACGCGGACGAAGAAATGTGTAACGGGGCACAGTGTTTAACCTATTGCGGTATTCTGCCTGTGCATAACGTACCCAGCCGTGCTGGTCGAAAAGAGCCGGTCATTCCGGCAACCTACCTACTGTTGGATCGAAAATTTATTGATTGATCAGTATCGCCAGTTTGAGAATGCCCTGGGCCGGGCATATTGCAGTGCAGCAGTGCCGAAGATATACAAAAAAAAAAAAACATTGGGAAGAATTTTGTTTGCTTAAGCGTGGGCACATCCATTAAACTCTTCGGCATGCTAAATTGAATTCAAATTCATTTGTTCCGGATATTAAACATTGCATGCAAGCATGTTCCGATAGGTCCCCATGACCAACGTGCATGTATCGTGTAAAACATTCCAGTTTGGTGTGTCACAGAGTGTATGAATTTTGCAAATTTTTAGCAGCATCATGTAGTGTTTACTTGCGCAATAATGATAATCAAACAATTAAACCTTCCTGAAGCTTCCACGGCCGTATGCTCGGGGGTGGTCGTCATCCAGCTGGACGTTACTTTCTTGGTTTTTTGTTTGCTTTCATGTTTGCCTCATAACCAGCACGGATACTGTACGCAGGACCATAGGGGGGCAGATACGGACAAGGATGGCTGAATTATGCGCAGAATCGAAATCATGCTCACCTCCAGCTGATATGTTGAATTAGGGGTAGCCTGGGGCAAAAGAGCTTTAGATGATTTTTGCGACATTCAAGTTAATGGGAACGAATCGGGCAAGCGAACATAAAAGAAATCAAGTTTGTACAGTTCGCACCGCTGCGGATAGGATGGTGGCAAATTGGCCGTTAAAAATAATGTAAATTGCAAGTAAACATACGCATGAGTCAATGCCACTGGTGGATAGGAGAAACAGTCGAGAAGCGAACGATACTTCTCAAAATGGAAAGTTGATGTCTGGGGCTGGATTCAAGTTGTTGCGTCCACACCAACGCAATTGAGCAGTTGGCGCTTCATTCTTGATCGAACATGATACAGCAAGCTTGCTTTTGCTAGACTTGCCAACAGGCTAGATATGATGAGAACATTGTTCTAGTTGATAAAACATGTTACAGTACTGGACAAAATATTTCATACGCTTTTACTATTCCTTCTCCTTCCATGCTTAATAATTCCTCCATTGTTATACTTACATCAAAATAATCTTAAGAAAAGCTTTTGCTCTTTAATCGAGCAATAATGTGAAGAAGTGAAGTTAGTTGGGATCAATTTATTTTGTCCAAAAACCAAATTTATATTGCAATTACTTCTTGTAAGCATATAATGATATTTTTATTATTTTTCTCTTAAATAATAATATTTATGATAATTTCAACATTATGGAAATAATATAATTTTTTAGTATTAAACAATGCATTAATCTAAGAAACAAAGAAAATACCACCCAAAAAGGATTTTTATCGTGCGCGTATGATTTGTTTTGTCCAGTACTGTATGTATGTTTCAATAAGTTATTATACAATCAAACAATCTACAAAATGGACAGACAAAATGGCATAAATGCGAAGGTTTATTGCTTTATTGGTGCGAATGACGAAAAGATCATTGCCATTGTGCCAAAACGGTGGAACTTTGATTAATACGGTGAAGATACTATATTTATCTGCTAGCACCACTGTGCAGACCCTTTTTGCCTTTTGTACACGCATGGGTTGCACTTGAGCTAATAGGACATCCTTGCTAACCTTGTCACACTTATCGGGATGGAGTATTAAAACAGGGCAACCGCACGGGTTGTTGCGGACGTACAGGTGAAATTGTAGCTGCCCGGAATCGAAACCACGAAGGGATCGTGCAAAACTCATGTTGCGTGGCTAGGCATGTATAATTATTGTGAACTATTGTGTGTGAGAACACGAACGGAACATGGCGATTGAAAGCTCCATTTTTATACACAAGCCCCATTAAACCTGTCGCGACGGTTCTTTGCCCTTCGATGGATGTCACCACACTCTTATCCCCACAGCTGCTTGAAGGACTGCTCATGTACGGCACAGGTGTAAGAGAGACTGCCAGGAAGCGGTCAGCGCTTTGCGCTGTACCACTACATGAAGAGCATAAGGAGCACTTTCTACCATTCTAGCATACATGGGCTGTCAGGGAAAATATTTTCCATCGAGGGGCTGAACATTTTGCATTCAATGCACGTCTACGGCACACACAGGACAACGAACATCGTGCTCTTGGAGGTTTTTTCCTCACTTAGTTCATTCCTGATGCTTTGGTTCAGGTGAAAACGGGCCACCATAGAAACACGAAAACATATGTACGCGTGTACACAGGCAGGGTTGAGCATGAAACCACCCGCATGAGTTTTGTTTGCACAGAAATTGATAAAACTTACAAGACGTGGGCTTTGGCAAATCGATTAGCATGTAAAACCTTTCGTTGATAGTTCTTGTATTGGGGGGGGGGGGAGGGGGGGAGGGGGGGGGGGAAGTTAATGCCACCGTTGCAGTGGAGTTGAAGCAAGGTAATTTATGAGTTTGTTTTTTGATATGACAACCTAAATGTTCTAGATTTAAACCACCCGGTTGATAAAAAACAGTTTTTTTTCTTTGTTTAAAGGTCAGTTTACATGATGCAACATAACAGCAGTGCGAATTTTAATAAAAAATCAAATCCTTCGTTCATCTTGCCGTTACGATATGTCACCCATTGGTGTGTGCTACCGGTCCCCATCCTTTTCGCGCTGGCCAGTCTTTCAACCGCGTGTTACCATTTGGTACGATAATTTCGTTCTTCTCACACTTTCTGTCACTTTTTTTTTCGCAAAGTGGTACCACGTTTTGTCGCAACGTTGTTGGTGCTGCTTGCCGGACAGTGGCAATAGAGGTTTGAAACTGTATCGATTATAATACCGACAAATGCCTTGGACCGCCTGGAGCCCCATAATGGTAAAAGGCGTTATTGAGGTTAGGCGCGTGTGGTGCGTTTAACCGTTTGTGTGGCTCATTTCTTTCCAGCCACTTCAGGTGGTGCGGTTATGAGGTTTTTTTAGTTAAACAAGATATACCATACCGTACCGGAAACCATACCGTAAAGACTTTACGGTAACACATAATAGGAGCCCCACACGACAAGGATACTAAACCGTCGGAAAACGGATATAGCATCTGAAGTGATGAGCTGTTAAGCGAATCGCCCGGAACCGGAATATAAAAGGGTATCGATTTAAAATTTGATCAACGCGCAGATTGACCAGCAATACAACGTGAAGCACTAGAATTTATTCGTTCGCCTTGTTTCTCTACACTGCCTGTGGTGCAACGTTGCATTTACGGTGCACTCAACCGGTAGTTTATCTGATTACAATACGATTGAACAACACCTGCACACGGGGGGAGGTTTGATGAACGTTCATGTCTATAATATTCTTTATCCAATCGTTGTTGCAATATGTTACTTCCGCGGGTAGTACAATGTGGCACGTAGGGTGTGAATGTTGAGGTGCAAACTTCCACCCGTTGAAGCGTAAAGCACGGCCTATAGAAGCAAACAGAAGGTGCAATGAACTCTTCCTATTCCAGCCTATCCACGTGAGAAAATTCCTTTTTTTGTTTAGAATCTGTTTCAATCCACTGTTCCGACATGGTTTATTTATATCGGTGATTCCCAACAAGGCACGCTGTGGTGGTAATCGAAAATTTATTTTATTCGATAAAACTCAGTAAAAGGGAATTTCTGATTCAATTGAAACGGGCACTCTGTCGATCGACTATTTACATTTTAATTGATTTATATGGCAGAGGGAATGATATCTTTAGCATTTTTTAAATATGGCATTAACAAATTTTGGAAATTGAAAAATTGAGGTTTTGTAACAATTTAAGATTTGTCGTTTGATGTCTTCCTCATAGAGTTTCGAGCCAGCATTCAGTATAATACAGCGAATGTCGTGCGGCAGATCACTTGCCGATTGCATCTCCGCAGCAAGGTCTTACATGACAGTTGCGACCAAGTATTGGCAGTCCCCGATATACGCTATTATAGCGGACCGCTATAACCCGGAAAAAAATCCGCGTATCTCGAATTTCCGAATTTTCTGGAATTTCCGTGAAGTCGAATCCGGCAGTAGCATCGTTTATACTTCTAAATTACAGAGTTGGCTTCCTTCTCTGCGCTTAATTTATTTATCAAATCAGACGATTTTTCGAAAACATTTAAATATGTTTAAAAAAAAAGTTTTTATATGACAAAGGAAGGTATTTTCGACCTATTTTTCGCCTTTTTGCTAAGATTTTGTGCTGTAAATTAACTCAGCTGTCAGATTTCCTAAAACCGCGTATCTCCGGTTCCGCGTATCTGGGGGACTGTCTGTACAAAAATAATAAAATTGATACGATATGACTTTTTTTACATTAACCCAATACAAAATGCAACATAAAATCATTATTTTCAAATAAATTCTCAAACGCAACGGCAATAACTCATCGTGTCACGCCACCACCTCAAGTAACAAGATTAATTTTTCATCGGTATTCGTCTGGATGTATTGATTTTTTTATGTCCTACTTGTTTTTCCTTCTATTTGTGCCATTTAAATTGAACCCTTTACCACCGTAAAACAGAATGGCGGATCCGGTACGTTAATATTGGGATAGGGCAAGGATACAATCCGGTGCGCCCGTGTTCCGATAGACCTCTCCTTGGTTATAACGCGTGTTGGGTGTCCAGTGACTTTGACATGCATTTCTGTGAACAAGTGCAAAACAAAAAAAACGCCTATTGCGTGTAACTATCGCATAATGGTTAAACAGTACTAGAAGAAAAAACAAGAAAAGTACAAGGATACGTCAATCGTGCTCTCGTGCATCGTGCGGCCAATTTCTCCTTCTACAGAATGATTTGCTCGCAAATGATATGGTTAGAGGTGATGTATTGTAGTCCTTAATAAGAATTTTGCTAAAAGGTGAGGGAGATTTGGTGACCAGTCGTAACGTTGAGTCATCGTCTCAGGGTTAAAGAACAATCAACATAGAAAATGACGCCATACAAGGTCTAAAGTGAACGACCTCGGCAAACAACCAAAAGGTAATTCGTGTAACATTTACCGTCCACATTAATATTACCTTACATGCCACCAGTCTGATCATTTATACCGTCACCTTTTTATAATTTTTCGCAATGGACACTCAAAATTATGTGCCGGATGGCAAGCAAAAGTAAGACATTCAATTACTTACCAGCTCGCATTTTAGCTAACAATAATGGAAGCAAAAGTTGTGCAGCGTTGTTCACGAAGCCATAACACACAGTGCTAGAGCTCCAACCCCAGTTGCATGCAATGATGTTTGTGTTGCGCTGTGCTGTTTAATCTGCACCGAAAAGTGCAATGAAAACTAGCCAAAGAAGTTCAAGGTGCAGAGAGACGTAGAAGACACATTTTTCCCGGTGTCTACGTGCCTTGCAAGTTGAATTGAAACTTTCTTCTCCTTCCATTGCGCTCCTTCTGTAATCCAGGAACGGGAGCACTACTTTGTTCGGTGTGCCAGACGACAAAAGGCATCATTCCAACTTTCTTCTAGGGAGGAAAAGTTTCCATAGCTCTTGAAAAAAAAACAGGATTCTAAAAGCTACCTAGTCCTTGTCGAGCGCAGGGAACATAAGATTAATCACACTCTTCAAGGCTCAAAGAAAAATTTTTCCGTCATTCCTTCAGGTTTGATGACCAATAGGAGGTGTTTCTTTTCCTACCAAGTTTACGGTAACGTTCGTCGCACGACAAAGACAGTTTCGCTTCAGGGAATGAAGCTATAAAACCAGACATAACTTACAGACCCGAATGCTAAAATATATAGTTGCAAAAACTGGACCATTGCTTTTGATGACTCGGATGACATTTGCAGCGAAATGGTAAAAATAAATGGTAAAACATTGACAACCTCAAACTGCGACAAAACGGTAAATATTTGCCAAGCAAATCCACATAAGGGCAAAGAAAGGATACTGCTTGATTATTGCCATTTGTGGAGCGTTTGAAGGACACCAATTTTTACATTTGTTGCTCATTTTCAGCATTGCTTTGAACATTGAAGTTAAAGTGAACTTAATTGAACCGTAACTGGAAGCAACAAACTTAACATTTACAGCTTAAAAATATAAAACAAAATAAATCATACACTTATTCTAATGACGAATGTACTATTGTCTGGTTGCTCACCTTCATTGTCTTCATCAATTTTAAGCGCCTTTGAAATGTATTCGAAAGCTCGGCGATGATGGTGCTTCTGCTTAGCCAACAACGGATCTCCGGGACCAACTTGACTTCCGCTTGCCGATCGCTGGATTGACATTTCGCGACCTTCACTGTGGACCAATACGCCACTTTGCGACGATTGCAATGGGTGTCCTGCTTGCAGGTTTGAATCTGTTACGCCTTGTTGTTGTTCTTGCTGTAGCAGACTGTACTGATGTTGTTGTTGCTGCTGCTGTTGCTGAAGCTGCTGAAGCTGCTGTTGCTGCGAAGCAGAACCGTGGATGCTGTGGCTACTGTGACGGTGATGGTGGTGATGATGGTGGGTGTGATCGGTATTTATGACGATTTCAAGACCACACTCCTTCTTCACCGGTTTGTACACAACTTTGGTAGTAAAGTTGTAAACGTAACGAAAAACGATAAACAACTGATACAATAGCGAACGCAGAACGTTGAACACAAAGATAACGGGAAACGAAATGATGTAAAGGTTTTGCTTATGCACCGAACTGCCGTCACATCGTTTGGCGCTCGAATCGGTTCCGCCTCCTACAGGACCTCCGCTTGCACTTCCGCTGTCCAGATTGCCGGTCTCGCCGTCGTCGCTGGCGTCGTGTTGCTTGCTGATGCTACCGGTGCGAGATTTCTTACTGGGCGACTTGCCAGCGGTGGTTAATGTGTATTTATTTCGAACCATCGGTCACACGAACGAGTATGTGCCACGGATTGGTTTTGCTTATATTTCCGTGGCGCGCTTCTACTTGATAGACGAAAGAAGGTAACGAATGACACTAGATCTATAGCGGAGGCAGATAATGTTGAAGAAATCAGGACACAAACTCATCTGCACGATACCCATGTAAGTGTGGGCAAACTTACTTAACTTTCGTGCCACTACACAACACACTGTGAACTTCTACGCTAACTTGTACGTAAGCACTGCTCACCATAACGATAAGATACTAATTTTGTACAGCAGGCAACCGTATCCCGGGTCGAGTAAAACAGTTGGCGCACAATATTCGGAACGCAATCCACAAAACAACACTACACACACGCACTGACGCACATAACATACGCACGGGTGCTACAGCACAACCATCTATCGAAGCTGGAAACGAAATTACGACGGTAATGGCTACACACCTGAAGGGACTAACCTTTGGAGCTACGAATAAGCACTACTAGTTGGCTTTGGAAAATAAATCACTACAAGAAGTCATCCCTTGCAGATGGTTCCGCGTGTGCCTTCTACAGATAGACACACAAGGGAGAACGATGATACAATTCACGCCCGTGACCGAAACAAAGAATGCCGTTTGTTGTTGCTGTTGGTGTACAGGGGTTTCATAAGAACTGTCATTTTAGCTATAGTGTCAGTTACACAGGAGCAGCAGCCAACGGAATAGCAGCGAGATTGTGGTACAAGAACATCTACCGCATGTAGGCGTGTTCAGGTATGTTTTCAGGTATGTCACAGCCTTTCAATTGGGTTAATGATATGTCGGCTTCAAAAATCATTAAATTTTGGGGCAATTTTAATAATTCAGTGTGTGTAAAATATGTGCTCGCTGCTAAGCTCAGCTTAGTAAGCTGGTGTAAAATTGGAGAAACTTTGAAACCAGTGTAAATTGTCCTTAATATTAGGATTTTATCCAAGTGTCAAGTAAACGTCAGGTAATGTTGACAACACGTTTTTCGTAAAAGGAGAAAAAAGATAAAGGGAATTGTTTGTGAAGTAAACGAGTGTTTCCTCTAAAAAGTAATGGATTCATCTGAAAGCAATTCTGATAGTAAATATTCCGTGGAAGATGAAGGCACAGAGTCTTCTTCTGACGAGGCAAATAGCAGCGACGATGATGTGGTAATTCATCACTAATTGTGACTTCTTTGAAGTTTGAGCAAATAATGCGATTGTTTTTCGTTTTCCAGCCAAAACTTGCAGATGATGAATATAAAGAAATGCCTTTTGAAGATTTGTTGCTGTTGCAGAAGAAGCTTGGTTCGCGTGTGTACAACGAAGCCATATTTGGCAAAACTAAGGAAAGAAAACAAAATCCAACGTTGAAGCCAAAACCAGCGAAAAGGTCTAAGCATACATCAGACGCTGAATCTGACGACGACAGTGGTCCAGAGGAGGTGTCGGCGAAAAGGAAGGTTCCAGCCTTGGGAATGGGTAAAGTAGGGAAAAATACTTCCGTTTCACGACCACGGGATCCACGTTTCGATCCTCGCCAAGGATATTTCAGTGGTCGCCAGTTTCGCAACAATTACAGCTTCATAAACGATCTGCGTTCCAGCGAGTTAATGAAATTGAAGAAAAAACTGGAAGGTGCGACCGATCAGGAAGAAACGGAAGGGTTGAAGTTTTTGATTCAGCGAACAGAGAACCAGATACGGGAGTATGCGAAACAAAAAGCGCTTGATAAAAACAAGTTGCATGAGAAACAACAGGCTCGTCTTGCCGTGCAGGAAGGCAAACGACCGTTTTATGAACGCAAGAGCACCAAGCAGGCACGTGCCTTGGTTGAGCAGTACGATAAGCTTAAAGATGATGGAAGCCTTGCTAAACATATTGATAAAAGGAGAAAGAAAGTTTCTGCCAAGGATAGAAAAAAGCTAGATTTCTCTACGTAGTACCGTTTATTCTACTGTTTAATAAACATAAAGTGATCCGTCTATCCAACACGTAACATGCGCGCTTCTCGTTTTTCTTGAAGTTCCTTGCGCTGATCTTCTACAACTTGTCTTCGATTCTCGAGAAATTCTTTGTACTCCGTGGGATCTAGCTCGTTAACTATTTCGATTCCACACGTACGAGCAATCCCTACAAGAGCTTTGCACATATGCTCCATCGTGAGGAGAGCGTTTGGCGGATCTTGTAGTTTGATCTTCGCGATTTCGTACAAATGCTTGCGCGTGATCTTTCCAGCAATTTCTTTCCCTGGGTTCATCGCACCACGTTGAATTCCGGCGGCTTGTTTCAACAGGAACGTCGCAGGAGGTGAATGTATCGTCAGCTCATACGCCCGGTCAGACGTGACCGCAACACGGCACGGTAGAGGAATTCCTTCTTTAATGTCCTTTGTCCGTTCGTTGAAATCTTTGCAAAATGCAGCTATGTTAATACCTCGCTGACCCAGCATAGGCCCAAGGGGCGGACCGGCGACTGCCATTCCGGCAGGGATGTTTGTTCGCAGCTTGCTGGTATGATTGATTTTGTCGAACGTTTTCTTCATAGTTTTTAACCGCCCTGCTGCTTTCGACATTTTGTCTGAAAGAAGGAGAAAGCTATGAAAGACAACAGGATTGTTGAGTACAAATATTAAATCACTTACCTATCTGTTTTATGCGCTATTTCACTACAATTACAGCGTGAACACAGTTGTCAGAATTGTGTAACAATAACAAGTGGCTGAAAAGAAGGTTGGTGCTTGGCCGTTTTTGTTGTGAATTAGTGACAAGCCATTTTGACAGTTGCGCGCAGCAGCACAAAACCATTTGATACTGGAAATAATAGCACTTGTCGATAGGAACGTTGTGATATGATCCATTATCACACAATTTCGCAAAACCTTTCGAATAAAACGGTCAAGAGCTTCTGAGCATCATTGCAGGTGGAACAAATAAGGCACGAGGAGCCATTCATTGGATCTTCAATCTAAATCAATTTGGCCCTGTAACAAAACAATTTTTAGTTGAGATATTTGAATGGTGAGATCGAGTCCCTTGCATTTGTTTGCTGTTCGTAGCCTCCCTCAAAACCAACATACGTGGAATGGTTAAAAGTTTACTGCCATCTGTTGGTGGGAATTCTTAACACAACTCTTGGTTGAAGCTTCACAATGTGGTTGTTGTTCTTGTCCGATACGGTGATTCGCTGTTCATACGATATGTTGATCCGAAAGTGTTACATCTCCTATAATATCGTGTAATAACACATTCAATGGGACTGTTGTGAATATTATCGTGCAATTAGCACATCCACATCAATAGAATTTTATTAAAAGTTGTGTTCGAAGTCATTGCTATCGGGCAATTTCAGTTGATTATTATTTCCAAAATCCGGAAATGGAACCCAACGTTCTCTACCGCATTTGCCATCAAAACCCATCGTTGCCCAGTTACCATTACCACCTGTGCAAAGCTGAATGTAATTAAACACCTTTCCATTCTAACGTGATCTAATTACTTTCGGATGCAAGCGTGGTGCGTGATCTGATCAAAGATGAATCGATCGATCGTTAAAATTCTTGTCGGGTGATATCTGTACCCGGGACGAAAACAAACGCCTTTTCTGCTGGCTTACATTGCAATATCAGTTGAAAATTAACACTATTTGCTTAGTCAAGGCACAGTTGAGCAGCACGTGCATTTTACCATCTCTGACAGCGTCGTGTGAGCTATGAGTTGATTTAATTTGTTCACCAACAGCCACGTAGCGCTGCTACTTCCGTTCACTTCACCCGTTGTCATCCTGCACGTGGCGCCAGAGGAATGTCTGCGTTTCGCATAATTCGCCGATAGGTTTCGCCATGTCTCAAACAAGCACACACGCATCGGAAGGTCTACCAAACTTCCGGTACACGGAAATTCCAAATGAATTTGATCGTTATGGTTTTGTTTTTTGGCGACAACTGTGTCGCACGCGCCACCTCGAACGATCGTTCGAAATTCGTCAGAAACTGCTGACTACCGAAATTGCTGACCTGCAGAAGGAAGTGAAGTGAAGGAAGAAACACAAGTGGACAAATTTGCATACACTATTTTACTTCTCAGAAATGCTTCGTATTGCATATTTTAATGTAACAATACATATAATTCGTATTTTTTTCTAACCCTATAATTTTGTAACAAAAAACAAATAATTCATGAGTATCCTCAAGGAAGGGAATTTTTCAAGCAAAACCTTTTTAAAGGTTTTTGTCTCAATAGTACAAAAACGAACGCAAACACGGGTCGGATGCGAAAGCACATATTTTAAGTTCATTTCATAACCGGTGAAAAAATGAAAATCAATGAAAATTTAACCTAGTAAGATCATGTAATCTTGTAACAGAGGTATACATTTCGGAAGGAAAGCCCATTTTGTACTGATGTTAGTGTCAGGTGCAGCGCCACGAACGCCAACCGATCGTGCGTCCGCGATCGTTCGGTGAAGGTTTATCGCCGTAAGCAGTCGCCTCGGTGCCTCAAACGGAGGCCTGCAGCGGTAGTGCAAGGTTGGAAAATTCATAGGCGAAAACGCAGTACACACCTGGACGACGATCGGGCGCGCACTGGCTGAGCCGTTCAGTTGTTTATAAGATCGCGATAGTGCCGCACGCAACGCGCTTTCACACCGGCCGACCGGTTGACTAGTACCAGAAGTGTTGTGAACTGCGAAGGCCTACAGCTGGTGGTTTGTTGTTGTGCTTTTCGTTGATTTCCTCGCTTTTTGCCGTGGAACAGTGCAGTGTTTCGACTGCTGATAGTTTATGGTGGCCTTCAGCAGTGGTGGTAGCTGAGAGACAAATTTGCTGTTCCTGCATAACACGTGTGCATAACTTTTTGTGCAAAAGGCAACATTTTTGCTTGATTCGGAATCCTGGCAACCTGATTTCCCGCGAAGTGAGTGTAGAAAGTACGCGTAGATGTATGCGTTTGTCTGATAAGAAAAGATCCTATACACACCCGCACACCCACACAACACATTAGCATCGATCGTTTGACAGTAAGCATTGCCGAATTGTTGCCATCTGTATTTACCGGACGGAAGAGCGAGCAACATTCATTCTTCGGTTGAAAGTGTAAATTTACGGGAGCGTTAGGTGCGTGTTAGGTGTCGGAAAGTGAAAAGGTGCGTTCCGCGTGTGGGCACGCACGGTTATCACGGTTTATACACAACATGCGGTGATAAACATTGTACCGAAACAGAAGAAAACGCGTTTCCTGAGTGGGTGATGTAGGCCACGGCACACACGTTCGTTTGTTTTTGTTTGATTTGTTTATTTTCGAAAGACTGCTGGATCACCTATTTGTTCCACTGTATGTTTTTTTTTACCAGCACCGACTACTGGCCGTTCCATCCGGTGTGTGGCAGAATGGAATTTGGATAGTTGTGGCAAATTGTACTATCGTAAATCGTCCGTCATTACTAATGCTTGTCGTTGGTTGCGTGAATCAAATGCGTTCAGCGTCACGGCTGGTGTGCTTTGGGCTTTTTCCCGTTAAGGCTTTCTAGCTAAAAACGGACGACGTTCCCCGGTCTGCGGAAATGTACCCTTAATCCCGGACCGGAGTCGGTAGTCGTAGGAGGTACCTTTTTTTTTTGCTTGCAAATCACACATTTAGCAACGAATTTGGCTACACCGTTTGTTGCGATCGACTTACGAATCACAACGAAGATTTTGCGTTAAAAGCAGCGTTCGATTGCTTAACGATCCAGCGCGGGAAGCATTGGATTTAAAATCTGTGTCATCGTGAATGGGATGGTGTAGTGTCGAATGTAAACCGCACCTTGAAATGCAAAATTTACGACATTGGTTAAATTCCGGATTTATTCTTGAATATTCGCTTTATAGGCCGATTAGGAGGACACAATGTGAGCAGAATATGAATCATAGACATATTTATCGTAGAGATTGATCTGGTTACGGGAATGATTACGAAAACTAAAGCAGCATTAGCGCTAAACCACGCATCTTATAAATGATTGATAAATTATTTATTCCTTCTATTGAATCATAATTAAAATAAAATTGTCAATCTGCTTCACTTATCGGTAATCCGATAAAAAATCACATTGTAATATTTCTTTAAAAAGAAATAACAGCACGAATCTTTTGAGAACATTCATTTACAAAAATCTTCAGTGAAGAGTCATTTAAGTCAGGAATCGACACCCAAAATATTAATAAATCCACAGAGCAGTGACGGATCGGGACCCTTAAGGCCTTCGACATTTTTGGTAACTGATGAAGGGGGGAGGGCGAGGTATCTTTGAGAACTCATGAATCTTTGCAATAGGGATTTTAAAATAGATATTTTTTTGTTCAAAGATTCTTTCACATTCATAAATCTGAACCAGATTCACCAGTGTTGGGAATCTAGCGGCTCAAAATGTAAATCCGCTGGCTCGATATGATTTTCGCGACGATTGCTTCAGTTTTTTCACTGGGATTTCGGGCTGTATCGCAGTATGTTTTGTATGTTTTGTACGGGAGGAAACACTTAATTGGAAACGAAATATGTTTCAAGACTGGCGAAGTATGCATGGCATAGTTGCTTGTTAAACCCTGCAAGCGCCAAACAAAACATAATAAACAAATGAACAGCTTGAAGCTAGCGTTGCAAAAAAAAAAAAAAACGTTGAACAATGAGACCATGAACTTGTGGTACAAATCTCTAGATTCAAGGTTTTCTCTTCGCCATCAATAATGGCGTTGGCGTCAATAATTGACACAGAGGAACCATTGCAAGGTGTTTGTGTGTTAATAGTATTATAGTACACTTTGGTTGCCCACTTCGAATTGCATCATTAGGTTGTAGTTCCCGTTAGAATGTGTTAATGTTAAATTTCATTCAATTTTTATAGTCTTCAACACTCTTTCACAAATGTTCAGCGTGTGAATAGATTATGGAATGTATCAATTATCAGGGTTCAATGGGCATTTTTAAATATTTATGACTTATATAAGAATACAAAACGAATTGAATAAAATCTGAAACATTGCCGCAACCGCAGATGCTAATTATAGTTTTCCATTAAATTGTGATTCAATAATCCAACCCACACATGGCCAATCATTTGCATCCAACGTGCCTGACGACATCATCATAATTCCCGGCCCGGTTGCGAAGGGATTCCCCCACACCTAGCTGGTTTGGACGAACGAAAAATCCAGTTGCAACAAACTGGTTAGTGGTTGGATTGTTTGATTGGCATGGAAAAATAGAAATAAAAAACCAGAACGAAGCAGAGGCAGCGTGCCAGACACGGCGGCGTATAAAATGATGGGTTAGATTACACGATGTGTTGTGGTTTTTGTTTAATGATACCATCCATCACGTTACAACTCAGCCGCGTTTGGTCCGATCGGAACCCTGACGTTGCATTTCTGTACGTTGGAGCCCTGCTAATCATGCTGGTATTTGGAATTTCGTTACTTCCTGGCCAAACCAGTGTGTTTTCCGATCGGATATGATCGAACATTGCATGGATGGTTTTGTTTGCAGTGTCCCTGATGGGGGATTTGTGCGTTGGTGGGAAGCGGAACGATTTCAGGGAGCCAGGACAAGGTTGCGAGTGAGTGAGGACAAGATAGCGAGCACCTAGCCTTCTGCATACTACTGTGGCATACGGGGGAACAAAAACTGCATCTTGAAGTGTGATTCTCGCATTCTTAGTGCTCGCGGATTGTGAGAGGCAGAGAAAACGAAAACAATAGAATTGAATGACTACACCAATGCAAACGTGCATGATCAGGGTGTTTCAGGTGGTAGGAGAAACCCTTCATGAAAGGAAAGATGATTTTTTTTTTCTTCATTCAATCAATGTGTCAGCAGCTTTTGCACAACTTTCGAATGTGCGCGCGAATCCGTGGGCCGGGGGTCACGTGTGGCGCAACCGTTCATTTCTCCCTGGTGCGATTTCCAACCGTGATCTCTTCGGGGCGGAGATGTTTCGAAGGATGGGTGTTGCGACCGGTAGCTGCGGCCACCTATCCACCTGGCCAGCTGTTATTACACGCTTGACCTTCGACGTCTTGGCGCGCCGTAATTACTTTCCCAAACAATTTCTACTCACCGCCAGCCGTCAGATGCGCCGCTAAATACACCGGCTCTGGCTTAGCTAGCGGCGAGGCTACACCGAGTACAAGGTAAGGGCCGTATCGGCCCACCATATGAGGGTCAGCGGGGTTGCATTTTGCCGAAGTGCAACCGATACGTTCCCGTTCAATGATCGAATACGGGCCCGTTCTCGTGTGATGGTCATTTTATTGTTGCGCCATTATTATATTTTAATGACGCCATTTAACGACCAATTTTGGGTACGGTAGACGTTTAACAAACAAGAGTGTGATGCAGTGCTTTTGAAGTTAGTACAAGAATCACGCTTGTCGTACCCTCGTTGTCTCGTTGCGGTCGATTTTTTGGGCTGAGTCACCAAACATGGGTAAGGCGCAAAAGAAAACCCCAAATCTGACCGAGACAGATTGTAAAACTGAAAGTTCGCGAACTAACACGACGGCTTCGGTTGGCAGATTGTAAAGGAGGATTCCCTTTCGTCACGTGCTGTTTTTGTTCCCAAACTCTTTTGGGCTAGACTTCGTTGCGTTGCCGGCATTTTACGGCCTGTACGGTTCGTTGACCATCGGCTACGGTACCGCATCGTTAAAGCGTTACCAGGCCGGTCGGTAACGTGGTGGCCTGATGGGCATGATTTGATGGCCCAACCGTTAATGGCTACGCAAATTTCCACTCCATACACACACAAACGCACGCACACACACCTTTCAAACATGACGAAGATGGTGGGCGATTCACACACATTCGATGCATTTGAAAGGCAGTTTATCTTGTTTTATTGTTAGGAGTTTTTTTTGTTGTTGTGTCGCTTTTGCCGCTGTTTTTGATTGCTGTTTTGAAACGTGAAGCCAGTCTTTACCGGTTCCTACCGGTAAATGGAAGTGTAAACAAACATACAAACAACGATCAACTCCTACATTAAATGATAATTTACACGCAACCGTTTTTGCTATGAATGAAACGATCACGTTCGTGATCTATCAAGGAAATGGTATTTTTTTGTCTAATTTTGGACCTACATTTAGTACGATTTAAGATTAATGACAAGACTGGTTTTATCAGGTAATTCTTGTCAGTCCTAGATGATCGTGTTGCCTGTATGATTATTAAAGTCTCTTCGGCATCAATTGAACGCACCTGTCCAGTCACTACTCGAAATACGCGGTTAATGCGTTCCAGAATCCGCGAATATCGGATCGTAGATCGTAGATCGTAGAGTTTCTTCTAACATATCGTTAAAATGTCGTATTAAAGGATCAAATATGTATTCCCACGTTACGAAACACATTCAAAATTGAAATTTATACGTTTATTTCAAGAATTACGATAAAATGTTGTAAAGTAATTATTTGTATGATAATGACATGTACCGCATTTTTTAGATTACTTTAAATATTCTGCATACAAAACTCTGTGAAATGTCAAATTTATAAAATCCGCTAATCTCCGAATCCGCGTAAGTCGAGCACCGCGTAACTCGGGTATTGACTGTATATCAAGTCTGCTTCTTGGGTCCTTGCTGCGTAAGGACCTACTACTTGGTCATGTCTGCCATTTCTGGCTTACTAGACTTACTGAACTACGTAGCTGACAAGTTAGTCCTTGCCTACGAGACATTGGTCTTGATGGGATTTTGGACCGGTTCTATCGCGTAAAACCGTCCAATACACAACCGTTTCTACAACACCGTTTCTGCCCGTGCGATATCTCAAATATTTCAAGTTATTTTCGGAAGGTTCTACGTTGAAGTGCAGAAAAAATCCATTTTCTGCGTCTGCGATGTTTGCGATTGAACCTTTTTGAAAGGAGAAGATTATAATTTTTTATTAATAAACGCACAATCCGATTACGATCGAATTGGATAAGAATAACCATTCAAATGTCATTAGCAAACAAATAACCGCATTGGGTTTGCTAGCAGTGTACCGGTTCCAGCGGACCGTTTAAAATTGGGGAATCCACGTGTTAACAGGTTGCGGGTACTGCGGGTTCTGTACGTTTGTGGCTAGTGAAGCGAAAAATAAACTCACCAGAGTGGTTTTGCTAAAACCAACTTTACGCCAAGTTTGCGGTCAGTGGGAAATTCCCTTCAAACTAGTTTCTCGCGTAATGTCAGGTTGGGCAGTTGACGGTATTCCAGTACAATCTTTTTTCCCCGGTAGTTTTGGGGAAATAACTCCACTATTAGTATTTAATTTAGGTGTAAATAACATTGAAGGAAGTTTGAATGGCGTTGCTAAAACTGGGCTTACTTGGTTTGGCTGGCGTTATATATAACCTTTGACAGTGTTGAGTGGGCTAGTAAGTTGCCTAACGTTATTTGTAGCTTGCATTACATCTATATCCTAATAATCAAATTCTGTACATAAGGGTAATCCTGTTCAAAATTAAGCTACCCTTTAATTGTAAGCAATACGGCCTGGCCGTCCTTGTTGAATAAAAATAACCCCGTTCAATTCTGGTCTAAGTTGGAATTTGAGCCCAAACTGGGGGTGTTCTGTGAGTCGGTACTTTATTAACTTTAATGTTTTACCACTCAAAGCAGAAACGTTAAAAATGCTATAAAAGCAGGATTATCGCTCATTCGAAGTGGGCACCTGATGATCTGGTGCGAACCGCACCCGGGGGCATTGATCGTACCGAGTAAGATGCAAGATATACTGCGAATTATCTTGCTTTGGACAAATGAACTGAACAAATCTAGTTGAAGGTGAACAGCATGGTACCACCTCACCACACGACACTTACCTAATTTTCCACATTTTTCATAGAATTGTTTGATGACTCATGCAGTTGGAATGTTTGAAACAGCTTTGCAATACTGTTTGCATTGTTGTTTGCCATTGGATTTATCGCTGCCATACGTACGATTATTGCACCGCCAGTCCAGATGCCTTGTGACAGGAACGTGAAACCCGTCACTGGACTCAGGAACTGCACAGCTGGCACGGGAAAGTTACGGCAGCAAACAAACAAACAAAAACTCATTGCACACAGCATACATAAACAATCGGTTCTATTGTACAGCTGCTAATGGCTGCATGATTGTTTTCCTTCGAATGAAGAATGTTAAACCGTTTGCTAATAATTGAGCTTTTAAACAACACTGTAAGCTCGGAATTCGCCAAAGCTTCCCGGGGGTTTGTTTTGCAATTCAGAATCTTGTAATATCTATTTTTCAACTAAAAGATGCATGCACATTACAACAAAGTAGCGTGATCGCAATGGATTCAGACGCACTCGTTCCGAAGCTTCATAAAATGAATTCAAAATTAAACTCCAAACGACACAATCATTAGTATTGATGGAGACGATGCCTGCGTCCGACCAGCGAAACCGTCTATTATCCGGTATCTGATAATTAATTACCGTTACCGTATGGTAAGCCGAAGCGGTCGGCGGTGCAATGCACGACTGGCTTCCGGACGGAAGGAAGTGTGAACCATGCGGTGCTTAATGAGAACGGGTTTCCACAGCTCAAAACACGTGTCACCATCACCGCCCACTAATCTTAATCAGCTGGGAAGCATGCGGCGACCGTTTCGCATGTGTCATAAGTTTGTTCGTGATAATCCTCGTTTATGTTTTCTATTGGATGTTTGTGGGTTAAATGAATCAAAAGCAATGAAGTGAAACAGACGACCGTCAAGCATAATTTGGTGAGGGAATATAATCCCAGGGAACCGAAGTGAAATCGTTGCAACTAATCAGGAAAGTTCGGCGTTTTTTCATCATTAATAACTTTATAAACAAGAGATCGGTTATGTTTTCATATTTCTCGAGTTAGTGGTATAAAAATTATGCATCCACTACGGTAGAATAGTTTAATCACAAAAATTGATGTACAGTCATTTCACGAGTTACGCGCATTCGAGATACGCAAATCGCAAAATTTTTCACAGTTCGTGTAATTTTGTACGTGAAAATATTTTTTTTATTTGTCAAATTTTAAATTTTTTGCAAAATATGTTACATTTTAATAATAAAAACATTAATTTTGGTAAAAATTTATTCTAATTGTGGAAGTAATCGTAAAGATTTCAATATATAATGTGCTTCGTAAGAAGTAGAAATCGACCACTGAATACTAAATATAAACGATATTATAAGGGGAATTTTAATTACGCGAATTTCTCTGGTACGCATTATTCGCGTAACTCGAGAAAAGGCTCGAGACAAGACTAAAAATAAATTATACTCGAGAAAGAAAAGAGTCGAGCCCCGATTACCCAATCGGGACTCCGAATAATCGGATAAACCGTATAATAGGCTCGTCTCCTTTTATGATAAAATTAGCGTACAATGCATCATATATAGGGATTTTTTAGAGTACAATTTATTTTTCCTGTGTATTTTACTGTTGCAAAAAAAAAAGTTGTTTTCTTTAAGAATATGTGCTGATTTTATTATATAAAATTGGGTCTTTCAATTTTTCCGCAAATGTTGTGGTCCGGAATATGTCAAATTTGTTTTAGAATTTAGAATCATTTCCGAGCTGCACGGATAATCAGATACCCATTTTAATGGCACCCGGATAATCGGCGCTCCACCGTATTCAGAAGAAAGTATCTCAGCCAACAAAACTGGTCTGGTAATTCTAGTGTTTATCACTATGGGAGTTTTCTCTATGTAAATTTTTGACCAGACACTGGACATGTACCAGCTGGAACTAGTTGTAACTAGTGGTACGTGTGCGATGGACCGCTGACGTTGAACAAATAAACCTGTTCGCTTAAGCTCCATGGTCAGGTTCAGTGACTAGCCGAATGGGGGTTTTTCTACTCATAACAAGATGCGCCATACTGAGAGAGTTAATCTGCGAGTTTGGATGTTCCGTTTTGTAAGTGTTTGGCACCAGATCATGCTTCTTACGATATCCCGAGATCTAACGCTAAAACTGTACACGCACACTGAAAGGTGATCGTTGTATAAGCGTGTACGTTATCGTGATCAGTTACATGATCGGCGTGGAAGTCGGTGTAATATGGCTACGGCAGCATGGTCGTCGTCCACGGCGCTCAGTGCGTCCCAATTTAGACAGACGTCATTTCCTTACGATCTACATCATTGGTAGTTAGTAGTGCGCTTTTTTTTTTTTTTGCTACCCCCTGTTTGGTCAGTGGTGAATGGCAGCCCGGCAAGCCTTCAACTTCGCAGATGCATTCCAAGCAAGATCGATTTTCCAACAACTGGTGCATAAACAATTTATACCTCCCAATAATTGGCATCAATCCGGTGCGATTGCAAATGGTGTGTATCAAAATGTGTTAAAGCTCGCGGATTGCATCACGGTTAGCCGTTCTTATGGACGTATTTTTAATTGAACGATTCGATGAGCGTGCCCGACCGGTTGGTTGCAGGCTCACCATTAGGCCGCACAAGAATCCTTACATGCAGACGCATGGCAAAGCACTTCCAAACGCAGACGGGCTCGGGCTTGATACGCTGTATTCACACATTAAGCATAATTATATTCATCAACTGAACCGGGCGCCGGTGTACGCTGCGGGGAGTTCGATTGCCAAAAGGCGAAGCAGCCATAAAGCATCCCCCTAACGCCACCACCGGACAGCGGTGCGTTGTTGAGCGAAATCAACATCGGAGTGTCAGTGTGTTGCATTGCCGACAGACGTTACAAAGGTCAGCATCAGGTCGGATTGTTGGCTGGCGTTGAAAACTACCCCATCAGGCGCATAGCTGAGCTGCTTTAACAATGTCAAGCCAATGGTTCAAAATCAAAACAAAACGCTGCGAATATGAACAACAAACCAACTCGCATACAGTGATGCCAGCAAGCGCATCCCGTGTGCTCCACGAGGCAGTTCACGATTAACTGATGCATTGCGTGGCAGCCACGTTTTTTTTTTACCATTCTGGGCTGTGCGTAAATCGCCCCGACGCTAACCTTCGCGTGTACAATGGCTTCAGCGCTAAGTTGGAAGCGTACGCAAAGCGGCTACTACATCACCTTATGCTCCATACATCATCGACTCAGTCGTGTTTCCTTTAGCGTTGTAACGGAACTGGCAAAAGCGATCATTTCCACAAACGCTGTAGCATCGCCCATCGCCTGGTAGCCTTTTTTATCTTGACACTACGGACGGAACGTCTCGGTGACATGTGATGCAAATGGGCTCAGACATGTAAAAAGAAGCAAACACAATAAAAAGAACGCATACTAAGATAAACAATCCGTAGCGGAAAAGTTCGCAATTTTTTCTGCGCCGTTATTGGGCTTCCGGTTGACACGGTTGAACGATTATAGCATACCAGCGTCGCCCGGAAGAACCTTGACGGGAGAGTGTCCGGCGACGCATCGGACCGGTATAACGGTCAAGATTTTTGCAAACAACTTTTGGGGATCGTTTGTTATGAATGTAGCTGGTATAATTTCGAAATAGACAAACAAAAAAAAAAAACTGGAACTGTGAGATCTTACGTGGTATATCGCTTGGGGGCCGTTAAAAGTTTATAGCATTGGAATCGCATTAGGGTATGCAAGCCGTTACTGTTGGGTTTCTGCAGCTTGGCTTGATTTGAATACTGTTACTGAAAAATACTGTTACTTCCTAGTTAGAAGGTCATTTGATAGTAGTTTTGGTTAAAAATATCTCTGTATTTTTGTTGGCCTGAGGTCGGGTTTCACAATGGCATGCAGAACATAGCTGGGACTGGAGAGTAATTCTTTCAAAAGAACGAACCAATCGATTCTTCATATTTTCTATTTGCGACTCTTCAGAGAGTCGAGTGATGCCAACGATTCTCTACTATTCTCCGCTAGTAAAGAAGAACGACAGTAGCTGTTCTGATACCTTCGCGTTCACTTTATGAGATAATATTTTCAGGCGAGAATATCAGCTGCGCAAGTCACTTTCTTTGTTGCTATATATATTCTCGTTTCGTGTCGTTCTCTACATATTAGCGAAAACAGTACAGCTAATAACATCACAAGATGGGAGAATCGAGTTTATTAGTGTTAGAATAGACTCTGGAATTGTATTGGCAGAAACGAAGACTTTCATTATTCATCAGAACTTTTATCAGAATAATTGTTAGACCAAGAGTCGACTCTTTATATCCATCACTGTTTGTACTCTCGAGTTTATTAGCGTTAAAATAGACTCTCTAATTGCATCGAAGTCGAGAGTCGACTCTTTCGAGAGAGTGAAGCATTAACAGTGATTCCTCTAGAAGAGTCGAAAATCGTATTTCTAGCTGACACGTGTGTCACTCACAACCAAAGGGAAGTGAATGCACGTGCAATCATCCTTTCGGTCGGCTTCCGCTTTATCCAGGCCCTGTGGGAATTGACGCGTTTACCTTGCCCTAGAACTGGTCATGAGGTTGAGATTAAATAAAAATAAGAGTTCCTAGTGTGTGTCCAGTAAGCAACCATAAATAATCAATTTGATCCGGAATGAATGGGGCCACCCACCCGTAACAATGAAACTCACCAACCGTGCCCTGGATTGATGGAAGTGTTGTAACTCGAAGGAGTGGTCATTCCCGGACATTCTTACCCTTGAGAGATTTTCGCACCCGTCCACTGCAGAATTTCCTCTGAACGTTTCGTGCCCCGTGGTCGTGCGGGACCATATCGGTTTGCGGCAGATGCAAGAAATAGAGTTGTTCCCACGTGTATAACGCAATGTGGGCGGCGAGACGCACACGAGATGGGAAGCGGAAGGGCAGCGATATGCAAATCATTCTTTCGCCACCCGCCTGCTGCCAGACGCTTGCCTTTATTGTCTGTAAAGTGCAAACACGATCGGTACTCCATTATTGTGGCGTAGTATTGATTTATGGGCTGGACCGTGTTGGCTGGTCGGCGGGAGTTTCCACGGCTTGCGACAGCGCGTCAACATTATCCAGCCACGTCCACCCTGCCTGGCTAATCCCTTTTCCCGCCCCTCGTACATCCACTGCACGGGTTCGGTTAGGTCCGGTCACGATCATGATCGAATGATGGAAGCGTGTCCGGTTCGTATTCGATTTGCATAAAATGTGTATCAAATGGTTGGCCAGTTTGCTAATGTGCACGCGACAACAAATGTGCCTGCTCGCTAACGCAGGTTGCGTGCATCTTTGGGACCAATGTGTAGCCGATGCGAAGTTCATCCGAAAAGGGTGTCGCTGTTGTTATCTTTTTTCTCTCCACTTTTTCTGCTGCTCTCATAGCGAACAAGCTTAACGGTCAAGAGCAACCAGGAAGTTGCGGTCTCATGTAGGGTGGTGGTTAGGGAAACCGGTTCTGTTTCGGCGAAGGGTCATCGTGCGGGCAGAATGAAAAATGTATGTTTGACTCGCGTGTCATCGTAACGAAGGCCCGGGTACGGACGGGTAGAAACTGGAACGAACTGGATGTTTCCGACAGTTTTCGGATAAACCCCGCGATCGGAAGATCAATGAAGAGGCAAGAAAGTGTACGCGAAACGTCACTTCAACGTGCGTGGCCAGGCACGCTCATTCACTGCACAACAAAAGATAAAGTCATAAAGCTGGATGTATGTCGCGCGGGTGGACGTTGATGGGACATGTTCGATTGGTGCAGTGTGGTGACAATGGTTTGCTGAGATGGAAGTGACTCAAGGCCAAACAGCAGAGCTTACAAATGTCCTTTCGATGATGATCAACTGCAAAGGTGCCTACCCAAGCCCAAATGTGATGTCGAGTGTAGTGGTAGGCGATCACAAATCAGGCACCATTGAGGACATTCGCGAAAAATACGCACTTTTTCGACGTCATAGCAATGGAGCCGCCTGGTGCGAGTTAGAAAGCATTGTTTGGTTTCGATTTTATCGGCCACCCCAATGATTACGGCACGAATACAGTGTAGTCTTCATCCAATTTGTAAAAAAAACCATTTGTTTTGGTTTCGTGTTTGTGCAGGAATTAAACACGATCAATTACGTTCGAAACCGGTCATTGTTTTGTTTTTGTTGCTGAGCAAGCTTTAAAGCAGACATTTCGAAGGTCACACACTGATGAGAATTATGAAAAATGTGATAAATATCGTGTAGTTATCGTGCAACTACAATCGATAGAGAATAATCGTGTGGTTCCACTGATTCGCATCAGGCAATGCAAGGCGATCAAAAAAAGATCGCTTGGCAGTTTCATCCGTGGGAAACAAAATCACCGCGATTGGATTAACAGTATGTGATCGTCCGTAATGGTAGAAGGCTTTCAACGCAAGATATGCTTCATGCTTGTCTGGGGCAATTGATAATAGAAGGTTAGCCTTATCAACTATCTCACGAAACGATCACAACGATGAGAGGCCGGCGGAATTTTCCGCTTCATGTTTGTGTAGTGAATTTTATTTTCTCAATTTCTATTAGATTAATGTGGCAGCAGTGCAAAATTTTTGTGCAAATATTCGTTTTAGCCGTTTTTCTTTGCTTAAAGCGCCTAAAGTAGATATTTTCAAGATGTTTATTATGATCAAATTTGAAGATTTTTGCTAATTGACACCAATAAAGTACCGCTCCAACTGAAGTTCAAGTTCGTGTTGAAGACATATTAAAGGCGTGCAAAAAGCAGCCTTACAAACGCAGGGTTTTAGTATTGGTGTAGGTATGCCCTAGAGCAGGGGTCTCCAAACTACGGCTCGTGAGCAGCATTGATTGAAACTATGATAGCGTGGGGCCCACTTACACATTACAGGGTTTTACATGAGATACGATATGGCGAATCCAACTTACCGAATCGCATAAACAAATAAGATAGACCCGAAGTTAGATATTTAAAAACAACATTACAAGTTTACTGAACCGCAAAAGTTGGATATGGAATCGCGTGCACAATTTAGTGAATGCCAAATCGGTCAGCCTGTTTACGTACAAGCGGATTAAAGAGTTGAACTACAAAATGAAGCTGGGAATTAATCACAAGTATTAATCATTAAACATAATTTTTATTCGATATTCTGTACATCGTTCATTTAAGATTTCCTACATTAATTTTGTATATAATATCTCAACTCTTGAATCCCGCAGGTACGTAAACAGCCCGGTCGAATTTGGCATTCACTAAATTGTGCCCCCGAAGCACTAAAATTGTAAATTTTCCCGTACGCAGGGACTGACTATGCAGGTACGGGTTAATAAAGTCACAGAAAGCCCAAAATGGCTTGTAGAGCCTTGAGGTTGTTGTGCCGATAAAGAAAAAGAAGAAGAAATTGTGTCCGTGACTCCATATTCAGCGTTTGCGATTCAATAAAATGTGTTGTGCTTCACTATCAATCTCTCCGTTTTTCCTATAAACTTACGCGATTCATTAAGTTACGCTCGTCATATTGTATCTGTTGCAAAACCCTGTATCTTGCGGGTAATTTTCACAGACGTTGCGCTCGAGGTGATTTTTTCACATTTTTTAGTATTAAATGCGTCTAACTATTACAGTAATTAAGCAATACGGCCTGGCCATTCTTGTTGAATAAATAAAAACTATTACAGTAATTAATATTTGAACAGTTAAAAAATATTACAACGTTTCCTAAATTGGAGATTTTCATTAAAATGGTAACAATAGCGATAGCGTCGCGGGCCGCACTGGAGGTTCTCGTAGGGCCGCATGTGGCCCGCTGGCCGTAGTCTGGAGAACCCTGCTCTAGAGTATGACGTGATTCAGCGGGATTTTGAGCGTGGAAAAAAATGGCCGCCCGGGATTTAAGCTGCCAACCGGGCGATCTTAACATTCACAACCGTTTTCACTGCCTTTGCGGAAGGGCAGAAATCGAGAGCGCGAGAACAGCACTAAATGAATCACGTGTGTGAACGTGTCGCGTATTTACGTCAGCTGTGCGTACCATCCACCGGCCGTTACTTTGGCAGCGATTAAATTGAAAATCTATGTAATTTTTACTTCACCGAACCAGCCAATTATTGCTGCCGCATCATCGCGAATTTCGGATCGAAATTGAACTCCCCGCTTTTCCAAAGCGGGTGTGAAATTTCCGTTGTACGTGCGTCATTCTTAATCCACCCGAACCCAAAACGGACCGCAGTGTGCCCGCGGCGGGTGTGAAAAACTTGTTTTGTTAACGTGTTAGCATGTTTCACGGTAGGTTGCTAAGTGTCAGTAACAATGGTCACAAATTAGTATTATCCCCCCCCTGAAATTAGTGAAGTCAACTGTGCGTGAAGTCGTTTGTTGGTCCCGATAACGCATAACGGTGCGTTACTATTCACATTTTGCCACTTTATCCACCGCTGTAAGCGTAATGGCTTGTTGAAATCTTCATTCGAAGCAAGCTGTACTCCGGGTGCCAAAACACATCCATCGTACCGCGTTTGATTGAATGACGAAGATTAACAGCAAATTCAAAGCAGAGCAAACAGTTACATTACTGTTGTTGTTTGCGCGAGGAAAAACGTGATGGTCCTATCAGTGAATCCTTGTTACCTTGAGAGGGTAGCGAAATGGTGACACTTGGATTGTAAAATTCCGCACCCAAAATCCAGGTGTGAACAATCAAACGACAAAAAAACACCTATTGTTGCAGTAAAAAATAAACAGGGCAGTGTTGTTGTGATCGAGGTGGAAGATCGATTGTGGAAGTGGGATTTGGAAAAGCCTTAAAAATCACCCCAGATGGTTAGCAAAGCGTACGTGTAGCGGAAATTTGCCTAACGAATTCGTATCCTCCGCAATCGTGTTTGCGTATTTGTAACCGTGCCGGGCCCGTATGGCGCTGCAATAAAAGTCGCTCCGCCTGTCGGCAAACGTTTCATTCGTCGGTAGCTCGCGGCGCGCGTACGTACTTTGCTCCATGCCGATTAGCTACAACGATTTCGATTTACGTTGCAGGTGACAACAGCTCCGACTGTCGGCTGGTAAGGATGAAGACCCAGATCCATACGATCAGTGCTCCGAACGACGGTTCGTACGACAACGAAGCGCTCAGCTGCTCAACGATCGACATATCGACGCACAATGGCGAACCGCACGGGGGTTTACGTGGTTCGAACGAATTCATTCGTAAGTTGCCTGCAAACAGTGGCAGATAAGTTTAATTTACATTGCGTGCTTTCCTGTTCCACGACGTCACAGTTTCCGATACGGGAAAAAAGATTACGGGCGATGATCAAACGGGACAACTTAATCTATGGCTTCAGCGTAAGGCTAAAAGTGCGTTCTCCGAGAAGATGATTAAAAAACGGTTGCCCATCCTACGGTGGCTGCCACAGTAAGTAAACTTTTCGTGAATCCCGTGAACAAACCGGGGCTTGCGTCCAGCGGTCGTAAAACAAACTGGTTATTTATGTCAATTGTTTCTCCACGTGCTTTGCAGGTATAACTCCACGGATGCGGTCGGGGATTTAGTGGCGGGAATAACCGTCGGCCTGACGGTAATACCACAAGCGCTTGCCTACGCCGGTATTGCTGGGGTTCCCGCAGCGGTAGGTATGGGTTGCGTGAAGCACCACCAGATGGCACTACCGATATAAGGAACGTTCGAATGTCTTATCACTCTTTTTACCTCTGCTTTCTTTTTGCTATCGTACAGTACGGACTTTACGGATCGTTCCTCGGCTGTATCGTGTACATTGTGTTCGGTAGCTGTAAGGATGTGCCGATGGGTCCGACCGCCATTGCCTCGCTGCTTACCTTCCAAACGGCCGGTGGGAACGTGGGCAAAGCCATACTGCTCTGCTTCCTTTCGGGCGTGGTTGAACTTATGATGGGAATTCTTGGGCTCGGATTTCTGGTCGACTTTGTGTCCGGTCCGGTTTCGTCCGGATTTACCTCGGCGGTGTCGTTGATTATCGTCACGTCCCAGGTGAAGGATGTGCTCGGTATTACGGCTAAAGGGACGACGTTCATCGAAATCTGGCGCAACATTTTCAACGACATTCACAACGTGCAGGTTTGGGACACGTTCCTAGGGCTCACCTGCATTGCAGTGCTGCTGATCATGAGAGTAAGTATTGGTTCGTGTGCATTTGTTTACCGCGATATCCACTCATCTAGTACATGACTTTTGTGTAGATTATAGCCGGCCTTAAAATTGGACCCGCAGATGACGAGCTAAAGTCCAAAAACCATCGGATTATTAACAAGATAATGTGGTTGGTTGGAACCTCCAGAAACGCGCTGCTCGTAGTGGTGTGCGGTGCCATTGGCTATACGTTCCAATCGTCCGCAGCCGCACCGTTTAAGCTGATCGGGGACATCCCGCCGGGTTTGCCATCGTTGAAGGCTCCTCCGTTTTCGCTTACGGGTAACGAAACCATGAGCGGCCAGGAAGAATCGTTCATGGACATGGTTTCCAGCCTTGGTTCGGGGCTGATTGTTGTTCCATTAATTGCGCTGATGGAGAACATCGCGATCTGCAAAGCGTTCTGTAAGTGTGCTTGCCAGGCTTTGTGTAGCTCAGTACGTGGTGGCGATTTCATGCGCCTTTCTTGTACCTTTCACAGCAAACGGAAAGCCTGTAGATGCGACCCAGGAGCTGATTGCCATTGGTCTCGCCAACATAGCGAACTCTTTCGTGCAAGGATTCCCTGGAACGGGTTCGCTGAGTCGTAGTGCGGTCAACAATGCCTCCGGTGTGCGTACACCGATGGGCAACATTTACACTATGGCACTAGTGGTGTTGTCATTGCTCTTCTTCACGCCATACTTTTCGTACATTCCGAAGGCGTCGTTGGCAGCCGTTATCATTGCGGCAGTTGTATTTATGGTGGAGGTAAAGGTAGTCAAACCCATGTGGAGAACCAAAAGTGAGTATATTATTTGGTAAGTTGTTGTCGGGCAAAGCTATATGTGAATCTGCACCGTATTTGCAGAGAGTGACTTAATTCCTGGACTGGGAACATTCATCGCTTGTTTGGCACTCCCGCTAGAGATGGGCATCTTGTTCGGGGTAGGATTGAACGTGGTTTTCATTTTATATCATGCTGCCCGACCAAAGATTTCCGTTGAACGCTTAACGGTGAGTATTACTTTGCAGTGCATCAATCGCTCACGCCAGCTAATGTATTGTTTTGTTATACTTTGTACCCTCACATGCAGAGTCCTGGCGGTGCAGAATATTTGATCATTACCCCCGATCGGTGTCTGATCTTCCCATCAGTCGACTACGTCCGCAATCTGGTGACGAAGCAATCTATTCGCCAGTCACTGCCGGTAGTAATTGACTGTTCGCACGTGTACGGTGCCGACTACACTGCCGCTACTGTGATCGATAGTATAACGCAAGATTTTGCCCGACGCGATCAGCCTTTATTTTTCTACAACCTAAAACCGAGTGTTTGTGCAATTTTCGAAGGATTGTCACCAGCAGATTTTGTTGTGTACTATCGTGAGGAACATCTTGACGAGCTGCTGAAGCAGCGTGCCTATAAACCAAAGGAAGTGATTAGCGTCTAATGCCGTGCATGGGAAAGACAGCGAGATGAGAGAGAACCATTATTGTCAACTCTTGCGAACAGTATTAAGCAAAATGAAACAATAAGCAAGTGCCAGATTACCAGACGATCGCTGCGTTCGCCACCCATACCCAACCATTCCTAAACCACAACCTGTATGCTATTCCGTTGGCATATTAAGATATATTTTGTGGGCAAACAAACCTATCATCCGGGGTTAAAAAGAATTGTTACGATAGTTGCTCCAAAATTTCCAACTCTTGAGAATATTCAATGAGCGCATACATTCTATCATGTAGGTATTATTTAAGTAAAAGGTAGGCCAACGTAAGTGGATACAGCAATAATAATTATTTAGATATTAGTATCACGGAAATGTTCCAAGAGGTTAGTGTTTAGCTGTATTGGCACACATGTTTTAATATGGCCTAATAACATTAAAACTATTTGCGTCCAACGAAAACAAGTACTTTACCGATGATTTGAAGTACCCTGCCCCGCAAATCTGAAAGTTAATAAATTAAAGGAAAAGAAAAAGCAACGAGTGTTGTTCGTTCTTTGTTTTGCGTTGTAAAAATATGGTTTACAAAGAGGTTTAATTACTTATCAATATGCAAAATCTTCTGTATATGATTTATAATCGTTCGTTTATTGTACTGGTAGCATAATTCTATCTAGCTGGCCATGCATTTGATTTGAACATTTATTAATATTTTAATATTATTATTAATATATTGAAATGTTGAGGATTTCGCATTTTTGCAAATGATTAGAATTCTTCTTCATCGTACAAAAAGGTCCTAAAGAGATCAAGGCCAGCCGTTTTTGGCTTTCTTTACCATTATTTCCCGTAGCGGAATAGTCAGTCATGCGTACGATACATTGGTCCGAATGGGATTTTAGATCGGTGCTGTCATGTGAAGACCAGTGCCGCTACCAATATGCCACTGAGTCGCCCCGATTGGAAAATATTATGTATCTTAAATTCGAAGACCATAAAACATATAAAACAGCAATACGGTTTGGTCGTTCTTCTTAAAAAATCATATGTAACGATATCGCACATCTCTGTAGTGGCACAATTTTGAAAGTGAAATATTTCAAACATGAAACGTTTCAGTTCGAATATTTTACGAATGAGCGTTTTAATTTCATGTTTATGACCGGATGAAAGACACACAAACACGGACACAGTGAATTTATTTAAAATTTTGCATACGTATCACAAAAATATGAATTTGTTAGCAAAATTTTCATAATTTGTCATAAATACAAATATGTAAAAAAATTCCAAAAATGTCCAAAAAATCCGGTGTGCGACGTCATGCTGTGAGTTGTCAAATAACAGCAGATGATCCAGCCTTCGTTCCACAGACGTTGGATCAAAACAATTCGTAAACAACGTGCAACGTGCCTCCGTATTGAATTGTGCAGTGCGCTTTTAGTTCACCAATCGTATAGTTTTCTGTAACAATAGAATAAAAACCGCTCGAACAGCAATAATGAAGCGCTTGTCTGAACAACAAACAAAAATTTTGTTTGAAAAGTTAACAAAATAGTAAGTAATTTTGATTGTGCCGGCCGATCGTAATCATGTACGGAGGTGCGATATGATATATAACCGTTTTGCTCAATTTTCAGCATTGGAACTAATGTAAAGCTGTTGATTGATCGTACAGATGGCACCTACTGCTTTCGCGAGATGAAATCTCGCGTGTACTACATGTCGGAGAAAATCCTGAAATTAGCAGAAACGGTACCGAAGGAACAAATGGTATCGGTGGGGACGTGTTTTGGGAAGTTTACCAAGGGCAATAAGTTCATATTGCACATAACGGCACTCGCCTATTTGGCTCCGTATGCGCAGTACAAAATATGGCTGAAACCGGCCGCCGAGCAACAGTTCCTGTATGGTAATAACATATCCAAATCCGGTATGGGACGTATTACGGAAAATACTCCCATCTATCAGGGTGTTATAGTGATGTCGATGAGCGACGTACCGCTCGGGTTTGGTGTTGCGGCGAAATCAACGAACGACTGTAAAATTGCTGATCCTCTAGTAACGGTTTGTTTCCATCAAGCGGATATAGGCGAATACATTCGATCGGAGGATAACTTAATCTAAGAATGTACAATAAAAATCGAAAGCAACATACCGTCTCAGTGCACACGCTTTATTGAGAATGATTTGAACCAAGGCCTACGAAACGTGGTACAGCAGTCAGCCTAGGTAGGCTGACGCTGTTAAAGTGACAGTTGCAATGTTTTGGTTTGTAAACGTTGTAATTGCTCAGTGCCGCAAACTCGTCACACCTATTCTGCCCGGTGGTTGTGAAAAACATCTACTGAATACTTCACACTGCTTACCTTCTTCAACCGACTCCAAAGTCCATTCGGGGCCGTTTGCGTGCGTTGCGTGCGAGTGGGGACGCGCTCTTGATTGATAAATGTGATGAGCTAGAAAGTGGAACAAAGTGATCGGCTGCTTTAGTCAATCCGCGGGGTCGTTGCTCTATGCATGTAAACAGCGCGGTACATCAACTCTAGTAGTGTAGCCTTACTGCCACCATTCCAGTCGACAGAATTAAACAGTTGATACATAGTTGATAGAATCAAAAGAACCATGAATAGGGAGAGCATTTACTACCTTCCAGAGGAAAGCTCGGAAACTACGTTTTGCTACGATGAAGACCGTCCCAGCCTGCCTTTGCCCAAGCTTGACCACACGCTGAAGCGATATTTGGAATCGTTGAAACCATTCGGGACGGTCGAAGAGCTGGAAAATACGAAAAAAATCATCGAGACCTTTCGCAAGGGCGTTGGAGCAAAGCTACAGTCGATTCTGGAAGAGAAGGCAGCGAAGGAAAAAAATTGGGTAAGTGTGAGCTCGTGTACGTAATCATTGTGTGCGTATCGCGTTCGCTAGGGCGCTTCATTAAACAGAGACCGTTTGTTATCTTGCGCACAAACGAAAGTCATATATTTCGGAATATTAAATCACACAGAGATAAAGACAGGAACCGCACGACAGAAACAACGAAAACATCATCATCCAATGGGGCTGGGTGCAAAGTTCAATTCGTATCCCGTTTGTCCGGTGCGTTTGGTTGTTTGAGTAACCGATCGATCCAGAACGCGGCTGCGTAATTCCGTTGACTTAGCAGTAGGTTCCGGAAGCTGTGCAGTCTGGCACGTAGCACTGGCGAGTTTCCGAAACGTTGGCCAACTAGCATACTCTGCAAGATTTCATGCCTCAGGTCAGTTGGAATGCTGTCTGGGATACGACTGGAGGAGGCCGTTTCAGCTGGACCACTCAGCCCCAAGTCACTATCGTCGTTACGCAGCATCCGTATGAAGGCTGTTTTAAGGACTTGCTGTGCTTGTGCTTGAACGTCATCCTCGAACTGATTCAAAAACCGTACAATGTTCACTTGTGTTGGAAGAGAGGTTTCGAACGCCTGCTGACACTCGTCGGACAGAAGAGCACTTGAGTTTTGAAAGTCAACTATGGATATGCAACTGAAGATAGTGCCATCAGCACTGTCAGAAATGGACAGCTGGACCGCTCGCACGCACGAGAACATAGTCAGCAGAATGCAACACCGCATAGTGTGCCACATTTCGATTGCCAATTTCCGTACGCGAAACTGGACTGGTAATAGGACAATTTCGACCACCGCTAGTGCTTCGTTCTTCGACAAGCGAAGGCACTTGCCCGTTGTTTGATAAGACATTAGATAACCATCAACACCTGTCTTGGCGATACCAGGTGCTAGAAGTTTTTTGTCATTTTTATTTTTGTTTGCCCTAGTTGGTCTGGAAAAACCTACGTCTCCGGAACATGTGATCGCATGTAAACAAGATCGTGCAATGCATTATGGTGGGTTGTTGTTCTTGGTGACTCAGATCCGGAAATCAGTGCGCGCGGGTAGATACAACGGATGACAAGAGAATATTTATCTAATGAAAATGTTTGCGCTTTCAAGATATGATGAACGGTTTTTCGTATAAAAAGCTGCTTTCAGTGCCTTGGTGAAGCACAAGCAAAGTTTAGCGAACAGTGAGAATAACAATGAAACTAGCCAGCATCATAGTACTAGCAGTGGTAGCCGTCGGAGTGTCGGCCCTGCCCCGACCGAACGCCGAACTGCGGGAGAAATTGCGCGAATATATGGCGATGATTCCGGAAGATATCCGTGCCGAGCTGGAAACGGCCATTCGCAATCGCGAGCAGCCTTCGGATGCATTCTTCGAAAAGGTCCGTCAACAGCTACTGGTACAGTTGCAGGAGAACCAACGGTTCCGAGAGTTTGCCGAGCAAAAATACACCAAGTTCCTGGACATGCTTACACCGGAACTGCGCGACGAAATTGATTCGCAGATGCAGAATTGGATGAACTACGGTGTAGTACCGCATGCCGATCAGGAGCTGAGTGTTAAACTGCAGCAACATTTCCAGCAGCTGAAGCAATCCCATTTCGAGCAATTCCTGTCGAGGCTGTCGCCGGCTCTGCGTGAACAGGTGCAAACCGCCCTCGGTCAGGCACAGCAGGGACGCCCACATTTCAGCAACGAGCTGCGTGACGCCGTTCGTCAACACTTCCTGAAGCAGAAAGAGCCCCAGATGCTGTGAAAGATTGGTTACGATGGTTTTAAATTACTGCGAAGCAAATGTTTTTTTCTAAATGTCATGTTGCATAATGAATGAATCAAAAATGAACACAAAATAAGGTATCACAGTTGCATTTATTTAATTACCATCAGGTTTGGTAGAGAAGGCAGTCTTGGAATTGACCTTTGGGAAAGAAAAAAAAAACAGTTTTATTTGCTATGCGGAAGAGACTATATGTAATTAAATTAATTACGTACCATTCGGCATTGGGATTATGTGTATTCATTAGAATATTTCCATCCACAGGTTGATAAATGGTGGGAAGACTATGCATACTGCACCTTGCGCATGTCGTTGATCCCGTACTGTGTGATGGTTCAGCCACTGCTACTGGATGCCGTCGGACTAGATGCAATCCCGGAAAACTTTCTCAAAGGACCAGCCACATGTTTACATCACAACATGGTATTTTGGAAGCTGCTCCGTACCGAACGGTTGCGGCCCGTCGCCAGTGCCGACAAGAAAAACATTTTTTCTGCTGATTTATACCGACGACTGTACAATACCGTACGAACACCCGGTGTCGAAATGGACAAGGTAGAAAGTTACTTCCGCACGGAAAAGGAAGGCCCATGCCCATCGCACATCATTATACTGTATGGAGGGCGCATCTTCAAAATTCCGGGATTGAATGCCCATGGAGATCCCTTAAGTCCGCAAGATTTTCTTTTCACTTTGCAGCAGATTCAGGTAAAAGTGGAGGGAACAAATGTTGAGCATGCGGGAGTGCCGGCACTAACGAATGACGATCGTACGTCTTGGGCCCACAATCGGCAGCATTTGATGGAAATTTCGAAACGCAATAAGACTATGGTGCGAGAAATCGAGGAAGCGGTCGCACTACTAATACTCGATTCACACTGCCCGAAAAACTACTCGGATTTGGCACAGTTGGCCTTAACGGGTGATATACGCTCGAAATGGACGGATAAAAGTTGCGGAACTATCTCGTTCAAGAACGGCCAGATGGGTTGCTATGGTGAGCATTGCTGCTATGATGGATCGATTTCGATGTCCATCAGTCTGTACGTGATGATGAGCATTGCAGAGGAGGGCGTACCGGATTGGGACGTTCCTGCAAACGATTTAATTCTACCAGAGGAGCTAGTTTTTGACATGGACGATAAGCTGCGCGGGGAAATCGCTCGTATGGAAAAAGTGGCTGATGAAATGGTAAGTGTGCTGTATTAATTGGAAACGGGTCCGTGATTATAAAATAAACCTAAACTGTTTTTACTGTTATTTTCCAGCAAAACTGTGTTGTCGTTTCGATGGATCAGTTCCAGGACTATGGGAAAGCTTTTATGAAAAAGCACAAAATCCATCCGGATGCGTACGTTCAAACGGCACTGCTGCTTACTTACTATCGACTTCATGGAACGTTTGCCCCGACGTACGAAACAGCGATGATGCGTCAGTGGTACAAAGGTCGTACAGAGACCTGCCGGTCGTGCAGTATCGAGGCGGTTCGGTTCATTGAGGCGATGGAGAGCTCCAGCTCAAATGACATCGATAAAGCGAAACTGTTCAAGGCGGCCGCAAACAGGCAGATGGAGCTTATGAATGAAGCCCGCAAGGGTAACGGGATCGATCGGCATTTATTTGGGCTGTGGTGTGCTGCATACGACAATGGGATACCGATTCCGGAGCTGTACGACGATCCACTGTACAGCAAGAGTGGAGGTGGTGGCAATTTCATTCTTTCCACCAGCACGCTCGGTTACACGATCAACTGTGGTTTTGTAGCGCCGATGTGCACGGACGGTTACGGCTGTTTCTATACAATGCTGGAAGAATGCGTTTGGGCAATATTTTCTGCGTACCGGGACAGTACTATTACTAGCTGCCACAAATTTCAGCAAACGTTTCACCAGGTTATGGTAGATTTGAAAAATTTGCTGGAGCGAAGTGATCTACCAAACAAGCTTTAGTCGGAAGGTGAAATGTTGCGCAGAAATTTTATGGGGTAGAGATCAATAAGACGAAAACTCCGGGAAATGGGTCGATTTAATTTTACTGACTGTACTAAAATTGACCAAAGGTGAAAGGGTATTGTGTTTATACTGATGTTGTATTCATCACATTAAAACGTAAAACGGAAACTATATGCTGGTATTGTTATTTGTTCTGAAGGTGAAATATCGCGCAGTTCAGCCTGAAATATACAGTTATAGGTGGTATAATTACATTATATATGCGCACCTGTAATGCACCCCGCGCATGGCTCTAAGAAGGCACGCTGGGTCTGATCTTCAAAGATCGATTATTATTATACATTGAAATATATAATTTTAAATAGACTTATCGCTTTGCTATAGCGCCTTTCGGGTAGGCAATACGCAAAACACATCAAAATTGATGAGGAAGAATTATTTTTGAGGCACTAACCTTTGCCACACTGGGCGAAAACTCTGATTCTTTGCTGGACAAAGTTTCGATGCTCTTATTGCATTATAAGATAGTATCGCTCCGTATCGTACTTTTTCTCTATTTTTTAACCTTATTACATTTTTTGGGAACAATTATAGGTGCATGAATATTAGTGATACGATGATTTTGGGGATACGACTCAAATTAAAATTAGAATCAATCGCGCACAAATGCACCAGTACTCGCTTAAAATCCGCTGCAGACACAGAACGTTATAACTCTGTTTGATGATGATTCTCTCGGTTGATGTATGGTGGGACGTGCTCCGTTTTCGAATTAACTTTGTGTCGTTATTTATCAAACGTTACGATTCAATATTCATTGCACGTGACAGCCCCTATAATATGGTGCAGATAAAAATAGAAACACATTTGCAAGCATCTTACAACACATAATCAGTGCCTTAGTGACAAGATGTCGTAAAATACAAGCATTATACAGCTCGGGTGCTGCAACGGAACAGATATGATACTTTCAATCAGCAATAGAAATCGGGCATTAGATATAACAATGGTCGGTGAAGAGCTTTTGCAACCAATTCACGTGATCGATGAGCAGATGATGATTCATTCGTACCTTTGTTGCACCGTGATAAGACACATGCTAATTGGGCAAAGCATATTGATTCATGCAAAGGACCTTGATCGGAAGATGCTCGATATCTTTGGCAGTGGCGAGATAAGAATTGTTGGATTCGTATAAAAGTCTACAGGCTGCATTATGGACAAGGTAGTGTGAGAGTAAACTGTCAGATCCATTCGAGATGAAGACACCAACGGTTCTGTTGCTGGTTGTAGCCATCAGCTGTTGCACTGCATCGCCAATTAAACGGCCAATGCAACGCCGCGCTGAGATACCGGAAGAAACACTCGATCTGGTGTACGATTCGTTTGTGACCGTTTTCCGCACCGTGCAGGCTACCTATCCAACGGAATTGCTACAGGAAATTGCCAAGGAGCTGCTCGCTACCGGTGGCCACTTCCAGTTCTCGGAGAAATTGAGTGCGCAGTTGGATGAAAAGAGTGTAGAGCTACGTGTGAACTTGAAGCACGCCCTTGAGGACATCGCTATCGCTGCCGCTGGGCTGGATGCATCGGACAATGCGGTTATTGAAAAAGTGCATGACTATCTGGACTATGCTGTGGATGTGATCATTAACTCGCTGCCGATGGACGTTGTTGAGACACTGGTCGTAGAGGTTTTGCAGAATGAAGGATCGTTCGATTTCACTCCAGCACTGGAAGCACTGCTCGGTGAAGCTCTGGCCGACGCAAAGGTAGAATTGCGTCAGATTATCGATTATGAGTTCGAGTTGTTCGAAGATCTAATCGAGCTAGATGATGCGATGCGTACATTGATCTACGAGATGATCGATTACATGGCTGACGAAACGTACCAAGCAATTCCATGGAAGCTGCTCGAAGATATTGTGTATGAAGTTATCGAAGACGAGGGTGTGATCGATCTTCCCGATGAGCTGAATGAGCGCATCGAAGAGACGCTCGAATCACTGCGTCAAAAATTGCGCGAAGTATTGGAATCACTTGAGACGCTATTCTTCCCAAACAAGGCTTTCCGTGTACTGCCGGATGAAACGATGCAGCTCGTGTACGAATCAATTATTACTATGTTTAATAGCCTGATGGATAACTTCCCAGCGGACGTGTTCCAGGATGTTGTGCACACAGCACTCATCAACGATGGTAAATTTGCGTTCTCTGACGAGTTGTCGGAACGTCTGGACGTTGCGCTGGAAACTGTTCGTACAGCCATGCAGCAAAATCTGGTCGATCTGGCAGTGCAAAGTATAGAGGAGGCGAATGACGATGTGGTGGCCCTTCTGACCGATTACTTCGAGCATGCGACAAAGGTTATGTTCGACGTGTTCCCCGATGACGTGTTGGAGGAAATAGTCAAGGAGGTGCTGGCCAACGGTGGAGTATTTGAATTTTCGGACGATCTGCTCGCAATGATCGATGCTGACTTGATGCGCATTAAGGTGAGTTTGCGGGAACTGTTCGATTACGAGTTTGCCGTGTTTCCAGAGCTCCAAGCGCTCACTGATGTTGAGATAGAGTTGGTCCATCAAGCGTCGGACTACGTGGTCGATGAGGTTTACAAAATCATGCCCTGGAGTTTGTTCGAGGAGATCGTTTACACGATCGTGAGTAATGACGGTTTGGTAGATTTTTCATCGGATTTGATTGAGCGCATCGATAGTACCGTCGAGAAGATATTCGTCGATCTAAAAGACATCATGGACAAGGCCACCGATCTGTGGGAATAGACAATTCTAGATCGTTTAAACAAACGGTTTGGAAACAAAGAATAAATACACTGAACAAAATCTAATAATTAGACCGTAGTAGTCATTTATTACTGTTTAACTAATTTAGGAAACAATTTTTTCAACGCTTCTTCGATGTTAATATCTTCAACTTGCTGTGGTGGAACATTTCCAATCGCACTCGTTGACTCAGTGGTTGAGGCAGATTTTTGCATAGCGTTGTTCAGCTTCCGAAAAAGCTCCACGTCTCCAGTTGAGGACAGCAGTAAGGCCAGAATGTTGACATAATCCTGCTTGATTTCGTTTTGTATGTTTGCCGTCACGTTAACGTTCACGTTGACCAAATCGCCAATGGTGTTTCCCGATATTGTAATAGGATCACCCGATGCTATCACCATGGAGATGCCGAAGCTTATGAGCAAGATGTAAATATGTCCACTACGGATCATTTTGATGCAATGTTGTCGAACGTTGCGCCTCTAGTTTCTTTTATATGAGAGATGCTTGAAGGGTTGTATGGTTTATAAAACCATTTTGAACACAGCTTTTGAAGCAAGATGACAACTTTATCTTGATATGATAGAAATAACTCTCTATCTTCCTATCGCGCTGTGGTGTATTGCAACCCCTTACCAGAAATACGAATGGTTTAGCAAACTTGATCCTCTCGTAAGAATGACAAGACAATGTGTGTAACCTTGTTGGTAGTGTCATCATGCTTGCTATCATGATAAAAGTGATATAACCAAAACAAAAATGTCACAACTGGAAAAGCTATTGTTTTTGCGTTTACTATCATTGCGGGCAGGGAACGTGATTCATATGGACAGTTTATTCCATTATGTAATTAATGAGCGATACACATGACCATTTACACAACTCGTTGCGCTCGGTACGATGATTCATATCGTCTTACTGATATGAAAACGTTGGTCAAGGTGCTACTCGGTATGGCTAGGAAGAAAACATGTTGAAAGAAGGGTTCGATTTCATTTTTGATATTATTTCGTACAACCTAATAGTTAGAATGGGTAAATAAAGTGAAAGAAAGACACAAATGACAGGCCTAGACCAGTTGGGGTTGTTGTGCATAAAGAAAAAGAACCGCATCCAAATTCCGACAGATTAGGTTGAATCAGTACTACACCAAACCAATAAGCTTCAAAATAGGCATTTCCTGCATCACCAAACTTTTGGAGACAAGTCTTCCGTAAACCGTAAAGGCATCCTTGTAAGTCCATTCCATGTCTCTTCTACCATTTCGGTGGCGCTCTTTTCAACCGTGAAAATCAAAGGAAATTAGAGGAAGACAAGCACGGGTTGTTACGGACGCGGGCTGAGTCGCACGACTTCGACACTCCTGTTTGTCGCTTCATGCGACATGCCCGTGAATGTGGTCGTGTTGGCGGCGACGTTCGCTGCCAACGAATGCTACCGAATGAGCGCGGGTCATCGCCTCGAGATGATCCCGGTGATGTGCCCAGACGGGATAAGGCTTTTAAACGTCCAGGTTGTTATTTTAATAAAGGAATGTGTCAAGTTTTAATGTGCAAGCGTTTATGTCTTGTGTGTGGGGATGAACGAATAAACCGAAACTATTCCCCACACCAGGACGTAACACGGGTCAAGCAGTCGGTGTGAAGGAAAGCGATGTGACTGGGCGCCTCCATTGCACTCCGTGTCGGAAACTAAAGTCAGAGGTTCACAGCAATTTCCCTGCTATCGCTATCGGTGAAACTGACCTTCGCTTGGCGCGTGGAAACGCTTACTCTCACCACCACTAGCTGCAAGCTGCGCAGAACGCCGAATGTACTTTAGTGGCCGAAAAAGCCGAATGTTGTACCAACGCCACAACTATCCACAAATAAACTTATGGTTGGCTGGACCAGGTGAATTATTAGAATAATTAAGTAAAAAAAAAGCTTTAATAATCAAATGTTCTACCTATTGTTCTTAGCAAACATTCAAAGAACAATTTTGTTAGTTTGGTTCAGCAAGTAAACGTTTTATCAGTCCATACGCAATGGTGCAAATTTTCTAAATTTAGCAGTTCTAAAACATTGCAAATTTTCGTCCAGTAATTGTAATTAAGAAACAATTGTTTAAAGTTTGATGTAGTGACCATTTATCTATTTAGAGGTTTATTTATCATGATACCGTTCATATGAATTTGAATATTTTAGGCCGTTTTAGTGTTAATTTGCAGAGCTTTTTTTCGAATTATGCTCGTAACACACAAAAAAACACATAAAATTGTCGCACAGGATAGAGTATCAGTTACATTAGAATTCTATGAATACAGATATTCGTAGCTACACATTGTTTTAGTTTTTAACGACGGATATGTGCGGATCTAAGAAACAAAAAATAGACTGGGAAACTATTTATGCTTTAATCATACTTGTTCTTTGTTTTTGGGGTTCATTTTGAAATCTGTGGTTTACTAAATAATTGGAAAGCATGCAATAAAAAATGGGAAACACAAAAATGCCCCGTTACGGTTGGGTTTAAGCAACATTAAAAATGCATAATTCGTATCCACGTACGTGAGTGTGTGTGTGTGTTGGTATTACCTGAAAACCAACCATCCGGTTCCGTTTGACAAACTCGTGCCATTTGGCCAATGAGCTATACCTCGAGTTTGGTGAGTAATTTGCAAGTACAAAGCAAACACGAAGCAAAACGAAGAATTTAAAACGTTTGAAAAACATTTATTTGTCGATCGAATAATTGTACGACGTTTTGCACTGTGGGAGAATTGAATGGGAAATCAGAAACAAAAGGAAACAAAAATGTTACCACGATGCTTTTATGATTGCAGCAAAATGCAACCGGTTTTCCGGGATCTTGTTATAGAACGGTGGCCGGCAGTACCTGCCAGGTCGGAAGTGGTGAATTGTACACAGAAGGGTTGAAAAAAAAAACAACGGAAATGTAGCACACATACGCACCCAGCCATACACACGTGACCGGGAGGGTTTTGTCGGGGTCCGGATTTTTTGACACACTCATAAAAAGACGCAAATTAATTTCCTCGTATATAAACCATGCCAACAGGATGCCTGTACCCGGTGGAATTTCTCCACACGCCAAACCCCCACGATGGCGGAAGTATGAATAAAAAATAAAATCAATCGTTTGCGTGTTGTTTATTCTCGGTATTGTTGCATGCAGATTATTCGTTTGCTTATTGTTTTCGTAGTGTTTGCTTTTTGGCTGGAGTCTTGGCTTTCCCATTTTCGGATTCCTGCGGGAAATAGTACGCGGGTCCGTGCGTTGTAGGGCGACGGTTGCATTCATTTTAATTTTGTTTTGCCATGGATGTAATCGTGTCGCTTGGATTGGTCCCCGTTTGCGGCACCCGGTTATGGAATTGGGGTTTTTTTGGGGGCGGTTTGGGCGTTCGTTTCGCTTGGACACTTCGCCACCTCGGTGAAATGAAAAATGCATCGGTAATTGTCATAGACATTTTCCCGAAAAACATATGGTTTAATTAAAAAATATTCATTATTTTTCATTACCATAATTCAATTAAATTTATGTGTTTACAAATAATTAAATCCTTCACCGAGAACTCTCCGCACCGGAAGGGACGTGTTCGTTGATCGTAATAGTGGGGACGCCGCATTTATTGCACGTGCTGTCTATCCCGAGGTTTCCAGCGTGACGGTGCGCCGCGTACGTTCAACGTTTGCCATGAGTAGACTTGGCCCGTGCCACGTACCACCGCGTCAGAGCCTTGCGGACGTCGTCCATTTCGATTCCGTAGTCACCGTATTCGTTGAGTGCGCACACCACCGTCTGCAGCAGCTCGATGGAAACGTTCGTGTGGATGGTGCTGTTCAATTTAACACTGATGCTGATAATGTCGCCGATGATGCTGTCTCTGATACTGATCGGTCCACTGACTTCCTTCCTGCCAACGGTACCGAAACTGGATGTGCTCCGGGAAGAACTCCCCAGTAGCTCCGCCAGTGGTAGATCCTTGGCTGGCGCCACACATCCGATGAGCGCGATTACTATCGCGAATCGTAGCAGCAGGGTCTCCCGCTGGTTTGATTCCATTGTTTCAAACCGTATCTTCGACAACGGCACACTCACACCTTGCCTTACGGTTCCGTCAGATCGCGAAACCGATTGATCCGCCCGATGTCGGAGTACTGAGTGGGACGAGGCTGTCGGGGAAACGTTTTGACAGCCATTGCTTAAACTGCGTGCTGTTTTAGGAGCCGATTTGCCAAATCAAATCAACGCTGGAAGCAGTACAGATTAGATAATAAAAGTTGCCCTGCGTGCTACGACTGTCGATCCAATCGATTAGAGAAACCTTCAAAATGGTAACCGACGATGGTCTGGAAATGAATTGATTAGCTATCGCACTGCTCCATCCTCCCACCGGTTTTCCCTTCCAAGAGGGAAGGAGGTCGTGTGTTTAAATTAATGCCCCATCGTCGGTGCACCTCTTCAGTGTGAATTAAACTTCTCAAGATGAAGCTAGCGGCGGCAATCGTGTTAACATTCGTCGTGGTACTTTTGGTGGCCAATGTTGCCATCACGGCGGGTTCACCCCTACCCGGTATGGGTGGGTTGCCGGACTTTGCAAACATGGGACACGGTTTCGGGGCGAAAATTAACAACATCATCAAGGGCAACACCTACGATGGGTTGGAACGGGCGATGAAAAAGCTTTCCCAGAATCGGCACAAATCCAACTCGGAGTCTAGCGCCGATTCCGATGGTGATAGCGACGAATCTTCCATGTTTGGTTTTAGTGGAAAGCAGTTTGAGCAGCTGCTGACGATGCTGGAGCAATCGAAACAGGGAGGACAGGGCGCACAGAACAATGCGGTTCCGTTCGCTGCAATTGATAATAGTGTCGATTAATAAAAGTACTTTGTTGCACAACGAAATCATGCCAAGTTTCTTTTTCCCCGTGCATAGATCACGCGCAGTCAACTGTAATGGAATGTTTGGAATGCTTCCGAGTGCAAGATGGAATAGCATTTCCCATGTACCAGGGGCGGGTAGTGGATCCATTTTTGCATCGTTACTCTAATATGGTGCTAATCCATCTCAAGCCAGGTTGCCGAAAACCGCACACAAATATCAGTTTTGACAAATGAGCAGCTAAGGGGCCACGGTGCAGCAGCACAACGGATGCTCACAGCATTTCACAGATGGTGATGATGAACGTACCGATCGTAAAGCTTCCATGAATGTGTCGCATGAAATATGACGGCCGCACCACAAATCTATTAGATTAGAACGGGAATGCGGAACCGGAAAGATTTGCGAGAGACTGTTTGGAAATTTGTGACGCTGCGTATTGGTTTGACACATAGCTTCACATCAACAGTATCTCTTAAGGTTGCTGTAGAAATAAGGATTTAATAAATAGATATTGCGGGAAACTGACATAGTAAGCAAACATTTATTTGTTTCCGATCATCAAAATACTAATAATAAACTATCGTTCATCAGTTTTTATGAACTTTTATTTAATTTCAAGAACACAAGTCCTTAATTCAATTGTGAAATGTATGACTACATGCCGAGCAAACGAGCATCAAAATCAGTCGTCAAGAATCATTGGAGATCGTTCATATGTTTATGAACAAGTTGCTCCACGTGCTGACGCCAGATCTGCTCCTTTTGCTCTTTGGTAACTCCCGGTGCATCATAACCATCAGGTTTCGATTGCATAAGCGATTGTACGAGCTTTTGGTAAGGTACAGGTCCAGGAAGGTCGTCTGGCGTGCTGATGATCGTTGAGGTCGTGGTTTGAGTCCCTGGACCAATAACAGGTGTCGTTGTGGGTGGACCGGTAGTAGTAATAGTAGTAGTCGGTGGCAAAGTGGCTTCTTCTGATGTTTCCTCGCTGGTCTCCTCACTGGTTTCCTCACTGGTCTCCTCACTGGTTTCCTCGCTGGTTTCCTCACTGGTCTCCTCACTGGTCTCCTCACTGGTCTCCTCACTGGTTTCCTCGCTGGTTTCCTCGCTGGTTTCCTCACTGGTCTCCTCACTGGTTTCCTCGCTGGTTTCCTCGCTGGTCTCCTCGCTGGTCTCCTCGCTGGTTTCCTCGCTGGTTTCCTCGCTGGTTTCTTCGCTGGTCTCCTCGCTGGTCTCCTCGCTGGTTTCCTCCGAAGATCGTGAGCAAGTGTTCACGTTAACGTCCCTCAGCTCAAGCAACAGCTCCGCAATCACATTCACCAGATCTACATTGATCTCGCTCTTGATGTCCACATCGGCATCAACGTTTACTTTCACAATGTCTCCAACGTTGTTGTTGCTCATCGATATTGGCCCTCCGACGGCCGCACCAATCAGAGCCGCGAAACATACGAAGGCTACAGGTAAATTCATTGTTTTGGACGAAACTGTAACGGACGTTAACTGTGATCCACTAATGAAGGTGTGCAACAGTACAAATCCTTTTTATACCAGGCTTGTAAAAGCGCGATAAACCTGCGAGGTTTAATTATTAAGCTTGTTGGTTAGCATTGCAATCAAAGCGCTGGTTTGATAAGACTTTATTATGCGTACCAATGTACAAGCGAAATCTCCAATCCGGGAAATGATTGGAATGATCGAGTTGATAAGAAGCTTGATTTGTGTCGTTAGAAAAAAGGAAAACATTTATAATTTTGAATCTCGTTACGAGTATTTAAGTGTTTGAGGGTTTTTTAAATATTTTCTCTGAAAGACAAACATGTGGTTCGTAACATCAATGTAAGATACCTATTTGGTTTGATAATAACGGAAAACTGAAAAAAGATAGTTAAATCTGATGTTTTGTTTAAATATACAGACTAAACACAGTTTTTCTAAGGGTTTATCGAAGAGGGGAGGTTGGTAGTCGAAACCCACTGAGGGGAACAATTCTGAAGAAACATTTTTATTATTCCTAAATATTATTCAAATGACCAAACTTGCGTTTGTTATGGATTTAAAAAAAAAGGATGGTACCGTTCTACTTCAGCACTGTTGGCTTTGACGTTGCTGGTTTCAATGGTGGTGAATCGACGATATCGCTTGCGATGCGATTCATACGATTTTGGATTGGTTCCGCTGACTAGTGGTCAGAAAAATCGCTCCCATCAGGGATTCGATCTGACCGATCCGGATCCACCTTCGGATCGATCCTCCGAATCCGATCCAAATCCCTCTTTGGACAAAATGGAGTGACTTCTTCTTTGTGATTATACAAAATATACTTATGTACATCCCAGAGAAAATGTATGCTGAACATATATTTTTGTCACTTTAGACATTAAAAGGACTGCAGACGTTTGCAGTAAAAAGACGCAACGTGCTGTATAAACCAACAAAAGCCGAAGAAGAAACATATTAAAATAACAAAATCCTGATATACTCCAATTCATACGAAATAATTCTATTATTATAATAATTAATATGGATCCCATTTACACGTCCATCTCATCATAAATTCCGAACGATTTGTATTAAAAATCTTGATTTGGATTCTTCGGATTTCCATCATGACAAATCACCCGAATCCGGACTCTTGTTTTGGATTTCGATCCCGGATTCTCGTCATGGCAGGGCCGAATCTAAAAGGACTGTTTGGGATTCCAATCCAGAGGATCCTGGATTAAGGATTGGATCCGGATTGATTCGATGAAGCATCGAATCCCAGAATCCTACCAGATCCGCCCAACACTACCGCTGACCATGCAACACACGTGTCGATGGTGTTATCGTCCGGTGCGCGCACTGTCGCTAAGTGTCCCAATATGCACGCGTTGTTATCTGATGCTCATGTTGACGCGGTAACTCTCATTTTGTTAGTTACATGTAGTTACAGGTTTATGTTTGATCTTCGATTGTTTTCGGCACATTTAAATCGATGCAGATTTTAAACGAACGTTTCCTCTTTTTATGTTTTTCCTTGTGCATAATGTCGATACCGTATTAGCGGTGTATATACATATTTTAGTAGGTTATGTTGGTAACATTAGAAGTAAACATACTGATTCAAAATGTGCGATTGGAAAAATAATAAATATCGTAACATCGGAAATTTCGGTTTTGGGCCCAAAAAACAATTGGACATTTTTGATCTAACCATTTTTTTAAAATTCTTAACGAATGTATTGAAATTAACTGTAACTTCATTAAACCACTTGATATTTAAAACGAGTTTATAAACGTTTAAATCCAGGAATAATCAATCAAAAACAACGATTTTTTGTAGGATAAATTATAAAGTAATGTTACATAATATATTTTTCATCCTGGCGGAGAAATATGTAGTTGTTTGCGTTAAAACATGCATAATTTATAAAATGTTATGTTATGTTATAAATTGTGGGTAGTAAACATTTACGTGTTTGCAAAAGTAGTATGTTATACGTCACCAATAATTGTTTGATTCCGGAAAGTTGTTCAAACATAATATACATTTCTTAATGAGCCTTTAAAAATTTTCTATTAATTCTCGATCTTATTCTCGGATCTCGATGATCATATCCATAACGAATAATCGATTGATGATCGACTTATTTACGAAAAATCACTGAAGATCGTTCATATGTTTTTGGACAAGTTGTTCCACATGTTGACGATAGAGCTGCTCTTTTTGTTCTTTGGTAATTCCCGGTGCATCATAACCATCGGGTCTAGATTGAACGAGTGAATGCATAAGCTTTTGGTAGGGCATCGGCCCAGGCATGCTTTCCTCGCTGGCTTCCTCACTTGTCTCTTCACTGGTTTCCTCACTGGTCTCCTCACTGGTTTCCTCACTGGTCTCCTCACTGGTTTCCTCGCTAGTTTCCTCACTGGTTTCCTCACTGGTTTCTTCGCTGGTCTCCTCGCTGGTCTCTTCGCTGGTTTCCTCGCTGGTTTCCTCACTGGTCTCCTCGCTGGTCTCCTCGCTGGTTTCCTCGCTGGTTTCCTCGCTGGTCTCCTCGCTGGTTTCCTCGCTGGTTTCCTCGCTGGTTTCTTCGCTGGTCTCCTCGCTGGTCTCCTCGCTGGTCTCCTCGCTGGTCTCCTCGCTGGTCTCCTCGCTGGTTTCCTCCGAAGATCGTGAGCAAGTGTTCACGTTAACGTCCCTCAGCTCAAGCAACAGCTCCGCAATCACATTCACCAGATCTACATTGATCTCGCTCTTGATGTCCACATCGGCATCAACGTTTACTTTCACAATGTCTCCAATGTTGTTGTTGCTCATCGATATTGGCCCTCCCACGACCACACCAATCAGAGCCGCGAAACATACGAAGGCTACAGGAAAATTCATTGTTTTGGACGAAACTGTAACGGACGTTAACTGTGATCCACTAATGAAGGTGTGCAACAGTACAAATCCTTTTTATACCAGGCTTGTAAAAGCGCGATAAACCTGCGAGGATTAATTATTACGCTTGTTGGTTAGCATTGCAATCAAAGCGCTGGTTTGATAAGACTTTATTATGCGTACCAATGTACAAGCGAAATCTCCAATCCGGGAATTGATTGGAATGATCGAGTTGATAAGAAGCTCAATATCCGTCAGTTATAAATGGAATAAAGCGTTTTGTTCTGTTCCATGAGTGCGTGCTTTGGCCTAATATGTATTTAGTCATTCTTAAATATTACATAACCGAGGCCTTCATTAAGAAGCGCAAAAGCAGTTTCATGCGCTTGCATGTTTTGAGTGTGATGATATATGTTATTTTATGGTGTTACGTTTCATATTTTCGAAAGCATTTTTACTTGGAAAGCACATTTACAGGTAAGTTAAAAATGTTTAAAAATATTACCAAGTCCAGTACTGTGTACAATAATGATTTGGTTCCACCCTGTCAACACCCTCATTACCATAATCACACGATGTGCATGGTACGGTGTACAAACATCATTTACATATACCTGTGCTGCTGTACGTTCCGGTCACTGTTTGGATTACGGATCACCTTTCAGCTACATCGAGATTAAAGACGTTTGATGGAAACAAAATAGCTTAGCATGAAAGCTTATGTTTTTTCGCTCCCGTGTACATGGTGATCGATCACGGTATGGTGGTCCACTGACCATAGCGTATCGTGGCATAATTTATGAAAACCCATTGCGCTTTGATCGCTCAACCAAGGGCCGGGAGGGAACATTTCGCCGTGTGACAGTGGCAAAATAAATTAATTTTAAAAGAATATGAATGTGTGGCGTATGGGGCCCCATAGTATCGGCTTCTTGTTCACAAACTATATGTGCACTAGGAATATAATTATGTGTGTACCTCTATAGAAAAAGTGGGGCAAAAGTGCAGTTGCAAGTATTTATTGCGCATCAAGAATATTGTGACGTGCTATAAAAAGTGTGTACAGCTTGCGGTAGTGGTGTGTTTTTACATGAAAAATAGTATTTAAATGGTTTTCTTTAGCATTAGCTTTTTAGGTAAGCTGGTTTGGGTGAAGTATCATACACCTGTTTCTTTGTATTTGCTTTGACCATTTGATGACTGTGGATGTCGGTTGTCTGGGATTAGGATGAAACGGAAAATGGTGCAAAGGGAAAGGCGTTCGTCAGAAACGCCATCGGGGGTGGCAGCATGTGTCACACCCAAACATATATCAACTCGGCAGAACTCAATTGAAACCAACTGCCGTCAGCGCACAGCAGCGTGGCCGTGCCGTGCCGTGTAGGTGAGGATTTCGAAGGACCAGAAAATCGGACTTGTGCTGCGCGACATACGACAGCATGGAAAAAAGGCCATGATAAACGAGCGAAGGGAACGGGAACGACGAATGAATCACCCATAATGCCCTGCGGTGTGGAGAGTAATGGTAATCGTGAAAGCGTTGGACATTTATACAGTTTTTCCTCATGTGTCGACCCGTGCTACCGTCGGGCTAAAGCGTCGTCAGCACAGTTTTGCAACGATTACGTACGGTTTACGGGCAGAATCACATCAACGTCAAATGCCAAGACTTTTAGAGTAGCGAAACGCGAATCACGCGGGGTGATGGTTATGATTGGCAAGCAAAAATGGAAATAAGAAACAAAAGGAAGTAAAATGCTAGCATGGTTGAAATGGTCAAACCCTACATGACCACTTCTGTTTCTGTTGTGACATTCATACATAGGCAAATTAAGGAACTGACGCGATGGACTGGACTCAAGTATGAAATGAAGTTACAAAAATGAAAAGTATAACATATAATAAGAAATTGAGGATGAAGTACAGTTAAATTGATGAAACTACAATTGACGCTAGGAGATTAAGACCTTCAGAAGGAAAACGAACTAGTTTTGAGAATTGAAGATAAGATACAATCAAAAGTGGAGTATATGAACCGCTCATATGCTTAGTTGTAAGATGCTGGAGTTATAAACATTTTTTGGCGGAGGCATCAACGCCATTAATCCACCTCAATTTGGGGTCCACATGCTTCCGTTGATTGTATGGGGTCTAATAATAACAAGACCAGATAAGACTTGTACAATTATGATCGTGATCGTAAGTTCAAGGAGTACGTTCGTAATTGTAGTAAGTCTTTCATTAGCCTTTCCGTCATTCAACGTCTCCGAATTGGGTGTTGTGGCAAGAGGCATACAACAATATTACGCTTCAAATTTAAACTCTCTGTCTGTACCCCTAGGACAGGCGATTTGATCCTACAGCAAGCATCCTACATCCTAGCATAAATTATGAAATCATGACGGTTTTTTAACCTAATCAGAACGGTTTTTTTAAACATAGCTAACATTTCGAAACGTGAAGCCTACTTCAATCCCCACCACAGGAGACATAAAGCGTCACACAAGCTAAAAATGAAGATCGAGAATAAAGTGATCATATACCGAGTATGCCCGGGATAAGGCAATTCGCATGGAGGAAATGCCTTGCAAAATTTAAAATATTTGTAAAAACTCAAGACTATGTTGATATTACGGCAACTGCCGTCATTATGGAGTAAACAAATAAATTAAATAAATAAATAAAGTGATCATATGGTTCCGCAGGGAGGTCGTAGCACCCGCTCAAGTAGTGAAGTACTAACTCGACAAAATGAATATTGTTATACAAAAGTGTCATTGAATATCGGCTGCATCTGAGAATGAAGGTGTTGAAGAAAAAATATTTTCTAAAGATGGCATGCATATCGTGCAGTGAAAACTATTTGAAATTGAATTGCAAAGACAGACGCGGGAACCTGATACTTAACGTCCTCTCCCCAGGAGATAAGCACGAACAACATCATGTTTCTGAAGGAGAAGATTTTTCTGTCGTAGATAATAAGCGAAATCGAAATGTTCTTTCCTACGAGCACGGTGAGGTGAGTGTGAAATTTTATCGACAACTAACCGAAACGTCCGAAGTGCAAGAAGTATCACACCAAGAACGCTGTTACCTTTTGATGTGATCTGACCTCGACTATTATGACAAAGGATTGCTGAAAGGAATGGACTAGTTAAACATAAGCGTTGTCGTTCAAACAGTTAATGGTTAAGATATTCACCAATCTTTTTGTGGTCAAATCGGATAAACAACCGATCGCCAAGGCTATTAAATAACTGAACCAAATGACATTTTAACATTTTATTTAACATTTAACAGGTATTTACCATTTTATTGGTCTTTTCATGAGTTTCGTCCATCTGGCATATAGTCACTCAGCAGCGTGTCGATGCATTTTTTAAAAAGGTGTAATGAACGTCATAGGGATCAGGTATTATTTCTTAGTTTTATCATTGCTTAGTTATTAATATACACAGTTTTGCTATAAGACAAAACAAACAAACAAACTACTTGTAAGTGACCACTAACCTAAACGGTACGCCCTACTAGATCACAATTTGTCTGAAAATGAGTTTTTATTATCGTGATATTACGTTGTTTGATTGCCATACATAGCAGTAGAGCACGTTATGGCAAAAGATCGACCGCCGGTCGAATATGGGCCCCGGAAGAAGTAGGGCAAATAAGAATTCCTTAAACAGTTCAACCACCAGCGTGCCGGGACCGTGCGTACTAAGACGAAGCAATGTTTTTACCTCTTCCGGTTTGAACACTACACAGCCGTTCGCGCCATAAAGTGGACATGTAGATAAGTAATGTAGTACCAGTACCGTCCTCCGGCACCGTGCAAAATATGGGATAATGTATGCACCCGATGCTGCTTGGGTCGGATCGTACCTTTAGTTCGATTTGGCTACATTGTGTACCATGTGTATGGTCAGCAGGGCTGATTCGCCCTGAATGGAGCAGGGTGGAAGATATGGAAATGTTTCCTTTTCACGATCCGCTGAACATCTTGTGCTATTTCCTTCGGTTTGTTTTCTTTCGAATGGAATCGAAAGTTTGCAAGGGACGAAACTTCAGAATGTTTTATTGTAATTGTGTTCCGGTTTCCACCTCGTTTTGTTGGTGGCCTCGTTATTTGTACATGCTGGGTTATATCTTGCGGAGCGGTTGCGGATCGTTGGTGTGGCGGATTGTGCTGGCTGGCTTGATTGTCGGGTTAGGCATGACAATTGTGTTTGCTTTTGGTTTAGCTCCAGAACCCCCCCCCCCCCCCCCCCCCCCCCCCGGGTACCCGTTAGGTGCCGATACCGATTTAAGCGGGCGCAGTTGTTTGTATGCGTGCACCAGTGCAGCATATATGGCAGCTATCTTTTTCGCTTCTACCGCGCTTACCTTACTCTCCCTGTTCCATCCCGTCCTCGTCAATGCCTTTTCCGTTTTCCAACACCTTACATTCATACGGCCGTTCAACGGAAGAACCGTATTGCGCCGTTCGTTGGGCGAGAGACGTATGCAAATAACGTTGCACCCAACAAAATCCGTCCAATCGTTTTCGATTTGCCTGCCTGGCCCGAAAACTGGCACCGGAAGATTCGGGAAATCCGGGCAGGGGTTTGCAAATGAGCCCATGTACGTCCGGCTTGCGGTGTGTGGCTTCATGTTTGATACTAAACGTAACGAGCCGATCGGTGCCAGTTCGTTCTGCCTTGTCGAACACTATGTTCCACACCGTTCCACTGTGTTCCAGGTTTGCGTTGCCGAGAGCCGAGGCCCAAAATTGCAACCGGAAGTCGGGAAAGCTTTCATCGGTATTGTGTAGGTAAACAACTGGACTGGACCATAGGGTCGGAATGAAACGGTCCCGGATAACCGATTGACCGATGGGATGCTGCACATGTTTACCGAACAAATTTGCAATTATCGCCATCTGGATCGTGATCGTGAGGTCCATCGATTGGGTCGGTACACCCCGGGGCATAGGTCTAGCTTCCGGTCAGGGGTTCGGTTGCAGAATGCACACTGTTCCTGGCACCAGTAGCAGGTGTTTAGCCGACGTTGGAAATGTGGCATTGATGTGCTGACAAGTGATAAACAATGTGTTTCGTATTGTTGCTACCGATGGAAACCATTCGAAGAAGTCGTGGGGCATTTTTACCGTTGTTGGGTGCAGATATGGGAAAGGACTGTCACTTTGAGCCAGCACCGATTGAACTTTGACTTTGATCGTTTGCTCGGGGTAGTGTGTGTTTTTTATATTGTTTTGTTTGTATTCTGTATCAGTGATTCTATTTGCAACCGGTACATGTGCAAGGAAATATCATAAATATAAAAGGGTAAGTTTTGAGCGTCAACCCTTCTTGGTAGACAGTGAGCATTCTGCTTGGCTTCCCGATGGTATAACGCAGGTCCACCTGCGTGTTTCATGTTTCATTACAATTTCTGGTCAGTGAACATATTTTTAATTTTATGCCCGGATGGGATTCTTCATTGTAACTGTCCTCAGCAACATAACGACTATTGGTCATATTGCGATGCTAGAGGCGGACATGAAGAAGGGGAAGAGCAAAAGACTGCATCATGCCGAAATGAACCTGGCGGCGATATAAAAAGCAGTAATGCAGGTGCAAAGCTTGCACAGTTCCTGACGTTGCTCTAGGTGACGTGCCCGACTGGTTGGTAACTGGAATCGCACTAACTGCTTTGATGTTTCATTATTATCAAGCTTGGTTATCCGTACTTTGCTATATGTTTTTCTAGTTTTGAAAACAGCCGCCCAATCATTGTCAAATGGCGATGAAAGTATACGAAACAATTTCACAAAGGATTAAAAAGGACTTTTTAAACATTTTTCAAAAGAGTTAATTGAATACAACAATCGTAGTTAGAAACATTCATTCGTTATTTTTTTTCGCGCGACTTAATGAATCTAATGCAATTAAAAAGAGGATTGTATCTTTAGTATAATATCTCAATGCTAGCAACGCTTTTAATTTAAACGCAATATGAAAAAAACTACCATATTGAATTTAATCTAGTGATAAAATTTAATGGAACTGACTGAATAATTATATGTTACCATGATGATGGAATACGATATCATATTGCATGAATGTACCAAGCTACCGAATCAATGGTTATGAATGTGCCAATTAACGCAAGCAATGGTTATGCTATACACACTTAACGTACCATGCGTCACTCTTTCTTTAATCCTTTAAGCATGTTTTCGTTAACAACGAAGAAAACAAATCCATAGCGCACGTATTGGTCCGAAGTTAAAGAATAAAACCACGTTGATCGATTTGTTATCGTACAACAGGCAACGGTGGCAATATTTAAGATCAGATTTGAAATATGGTGCGCACTACGTTACAAAAATAGCCCTGTTCTGTCGGTTATCAATTTCACACTCTTGTGCAGTATGACTAGTAGCTTGTTTACCTATGTCTGAAGCGGCGGGCATCAAAAGCAAAAGTGACCGCGTTGAAGGGGCCCTTGTGTCCGAGGTGCTTCGAAGGAAAAAAGAAATTTTATGAACACCACACTGCCAGCAGCGCTAGCAAACCATGGCTTCAAAGTCCAAGGGCCCTATTTCATGTTAAGTTAGCAATGGTTTTCACTACCACATTGCCGATGACTAACAGGGGTCTCGCGGTGACAGCGGACAGGCGGAAAGGTACATGGTTTATTAAGGAAACGTAAGCCACACCTCTCTTCCACCTCCTCACACGAAAATTTTCACCAAGGGCCTTCCCATGTCTCGATTCGTCACTTAGTATGACTCACAGATGATTCAGCGCTCTATTCAGTTGGTGCTAAACGATAAAGTTATCACAATTTGGCAGGAAGTGAGCATTTGTCTACCGGTTAAATTGGAAGCACGGCGAATACCTATTACAGTGATTAACCAACAGCACATGCCGCGCTTAGAAAGCTTACGTTAAAGCCGATGTTTATGGTAGGATAAAGTTATCGCACTTGTAGCATGATTGATTTCGGACTCTCATAACCTCTGACAGTTTGATTAAGTGGCTATTGAGTTTGCTGTTGATGTTCAGTTTTATGCAGAAGTCATACAAATAGTCACAGTTCTATGCAAACGATCGAACATGTTATTTAACAACCACTTTATAATTAAAAAAAAATTGAATTTGAAAAATTGAAAAATTGAAAAAGTAAAGATATATAAGATAAGAAAAGATAAATATACATCATAACTATTTATTTATGAACTTTTGATTAGTAAGTTTCCTAAGTGCTTAGACAAAACAGTATTTATGTAATCATTAAGATCATTAAGAAATAACTTGAAATCGAATATTGAAAACTGAAATTAGACGCTACAACCGCTTGAGGTTTGCTGTAGAGCTTCTCTTAAACCGTTGGCGATCATGAGTGTTCAAATTGGTTAGCTTACTAATATTCAAGTCATGGACAAATTATTCAAAAAATGAATATGAAGGCATAACACTGTGGTGCTATGCTTCGCTTTAATTAGTTCATACATAAATATTATTAAGCCTCAAAACATACTTCAAACAATCCATATCACAGTGCTGGTTTCTGTTGATGTTATGTACATTGTGAATAGGAATTTATCTTCAAAGACCGTTGCATATTTTAAAATTCTGTATCTTCTTATTGCACAAAACAATTATTTAATTAAAATGTGCATCTTAATGACACAAAATAGCAAAATCGCAACATACTGTACGCAACATACTATATAGTACATGCATACGCATCGAAAGCAGAGAATGATTTTCTTGGAATCTAACTTTAATGTATGGTGCTCTATTTGGCGAGGAATGAGCCTTGGAAGCATACTAGCTTTCGAATGCCGAAGGTCATGACACGTGAACATTTCCCGGGGGAAATACGAAGGATAGGGATGAAACTAATTAAGAATTTAATTAATTATTAATCGACCCGTGACAGAATCGATTGGTGGTCCAATAGTGCAGGAAAGGCATCATTTCGCGGCATGCAGCCACCACATAGCACCAGCACTCCATACTCATGAGTTGCGACACGATGGGGAGCTCCCCAAACGAAAGAAAGGAGCGGTGCGGAAAGCGCTTGGCTTTAAGGAATGCTGGAATTGAAATTCGATTCCGATGTGGCACTTAATTGAAGTGATTTGTGGAGATGGAAGGATGGATTGTTCGCATGGATCGGTTGTGTTTGCATCCCATCTGGTCCCGTTTGGCGTGAGGTTCGGGAATGCAATTCCGTCGGGATGAATTAAATTGCAATCATTTCGCGGACGCCTTTGGCCTGTGTATGTTCGTTGCACATGACAAACCAAAAACCCCGTTTGTCAATCGACGGATGAATTAGCTGCTTTGAATACTTCAATAATTAAGACATTGCACAACTGGCTGACCGCAGATCGCGCGAACACCGAACAAGTGACGGCACGAGTGAGCTTATGGATCACATTGATGAACCGGCTGAAAATGGTAATTTCAATTTCCTACAGTCACCCTTAAAAATCTCCCACAATCGGTATGCGTATCGGTTTAAAGTTGTGGTTGGCACTTAAACAATGAGCCAATTGGTATCGACACAAGCCGATTTAGCCGTGCACTTTGGGGGTGTGAGAAGCTACTTAACAACGGACATGTTAATGCCGGAACGTGCCCGACGGTGAGTGATAGTGGAGTTGCAAATCACAGTTTAATCTTTCACTTGAACCTACCTCCCTTAGCATAAGTGCTTGGTCGACAGGATGAGAAGGAAGGGAGAGAAAAGTAGCAGAGCGAAAAGGAGAAAAAAAAACACACAGAAACACTCTTGGTATTGGTTAGGCATACGTTTGCCACGTGTCTAACCGCTTCCGATTACAGTCCGTAGGAAGTATTAGCTTTCTTTTATCGAGAAGTACGCTGGGTAAAGTTTAAAGTATCGTTTCCCTTGTGCAGGAAACGCGTCCGGCTTCTACTCGGGACGTCTCATGAAACGTACGCCACTATTTGCACAATCTCTCAATGTGAGTTTGTTTTTCTGCTTGTTATAGTACGGAACAGTTGCGTGTGCATTTTACTTGCACAAGTCGAAGGCTAATTGAAATCGCATTTCCCGTGGGCCTGCGGGAGGCGTTCATCGTCCTTCATCACCAGTAATCCGGGTCGGCCCACGGACGGTAAACGTGTGTCAGCCATTACCAATAATCTCGCGGAATGGAGAATCAGTCAAGAGGGGTTAGGTTTGTTGTTGAAGTAAAACATTAAGGGCCCTCTTAACGGGAAATTTCCATTTTGCGCATTTTTAAACCATGCAATATGACCCGTACAGGACGGTTAGCGGAAAATGGGCTCGTCAAGATAGCTAGTGGCCGGAGGGGGAGGGAGTAAGGGGGGGGGGGGGGGGGGGGGGGGGGTGAACGTAGACAATTGGTGTAACTTACACTTCTAGGTCCTAGCATCAGTAGTCAAAAGCGTCGGAATGGTGAGGTAAGGTAAGGATGTGTTTGTTTTTTTTTAATGTTATTTAAAAACTGATTATACAACCAAACAGCTACCGCAGCAAACGGAAAATAACTGACAGGTGACTTATTCCGTCACGGGGCTGTCCAGCCGCTAGGTGGAGCTTTGGTGTAAAATCAGTTCTTTACGTTTTTCGCTATTAGCATGCTCAGTGCCTAGGGAGGGTGGTTAATTAATTATTTGCATGCAAATATCAATTTACGGAACCATTAAGCTGTGGTAAGTACTTGCAAGACACGACGGATTTCAAGTGATACAGCCATGATGCCTTGCTATCGGGAAGTGTTGTTTAAGAACACAAGAGAACACAGAGGCTTAAAAAAATGAGCAAAATTTCTGTATTATTTTTCGAACCATTCAGTACTGAATTCCACACTGGCTAGGTTGCTGCGTTGTTCGGTTGTGTTGTGTGTTTGCTTGCCGATAAAACAATATCGCTAAACAGTAAAAAAGATTCCCAAATTGTTTTCCTAACTGAGGATAAAAACAATTCTTCCCTTATGGTGCCATGGGAATAGTTAGCCCCAAATGGGATTTGAAACAAATGCACAGCAATCCATCGCAGCACATAAGTGCTTGTGTGAATGGGTGTGTGTGTGCCAGAAACGGAAACAAACTGTTGATCGTTCCCGCTAAAGGAGGTGTTTAAGAAATGGCGAGCGGAACTACACTTTCGGAACTTGTTAGTGTCGCTGCATGTTGCATGAGCGCTAATTACTCGGTTCATTGGCTCCCATGGAATGTGTGATTCCTTTCCATTCGACCGGATGGCGAACGAAAATGGCGAGCTGTTTACTAATGGGTAGGTAGGGTTTGGAAATATTTTTCAATTCCTCAAATTGTAACTAATTCGTCTAAATTAGACTGCTCATTAGTGCCGGGCTAGTAGTAGTTGCGTGGTTAGCTGCAGTGCTGCTAAATATGCGGAACTTCAGAATGCGAAAGTGCAGGGTGCAAAAGGTGCAGGCAGGGGTTTATTTTTCTTACAACTCATTAACATCAAACTGTTGACAGTTGAATAGTGTGAGAGCGATCATGTCGCTGGTACACGTATCGAAGGTGGTTCCAGAACACGCAAAAATGCATTTTGCTCAATCTGATTAAAGTCCTGCTTCCTGCGATGTGTTTATGTTATAGCTCTACTGTAGTAAGAGTTTTAATTCGTACATATGATTTGAACGTCAATTACTGCAATTGAATAGTTCATCATTTTTAATAATATACTCAAAAGTTATATACATAAATATATATAACAATAAAACATGTATACATATCGCAAGTAACTTGTTTGTTGCTACAAGATTAAATAAAATAATGGAATGCTTAAACGATTAGATCTAATATTTACTTGTATACTATCATAGTAGATTATTACATTTTCCATGCTTAGTTATGATTGTTAACGAAATTCAAATGGACACGTAGCAATATTAATTATTTAAAGAATAAAATGAATTGATTGAAAACTGTATGTTTGACGAAAATATACAATAAACTCTACTATACCATCATCCAAATCCAAATTCTTGCCACAGAAAGACTCGTCGCCTGGCCCATGCGCACGTAAGAAGGTTTACTGTGCTATAGGACCATTCCCATGCCGATATGGAAAGATCAGATTACACTAACTTTTGTTTGCCACATTACCGGCATTATGTTGGACATAGCGCTCAAGGCACATGCAAAAAACTGAGATCCAAAATTTGATAAACTTTTACAGTTCTTACCAGAACAATGCCTAACCTCTCGTTTGATTCAGGAACCATGTGCTTGAAGAACTGTTCATCGTGGGTGAGGGCAGTAGTGGACGATGGATCGACATTTTCACATTTTCAAACGACTGTCGATTGTGTGTCATTTGCGATAGCAATCTTATCATCAACAGTATAACAGTGTAAAGAACAAATACGCTCCTGGGCTGGCTGGGGCCGCTTTCGCTATTGCAGCTGGCTGGAGAGTTAGTTCTCTTAAACCTAAGTCGACGGGAGTGAGGTAAGCTTTGGCCGCACGGAAAAGCGTAATTGATTTTGTGCATTAAAATGCATGCGATGTCATTAGAAAGTGATTTGGTGAAGCGGGCCAACCGGTTTTTGATGGGCTACGTGGCCAGCAGTAACGGACCGGAGCCTATAAACGCGGAGTGTTGTGGCCATTTCTTTGCACCCATTACCCCGATATCGATCTCCGTGACTCCGTACCATACCCGGACCTTAGTTCATTTACCGTCTATTTTCTTTCGGTAAAGCGTTTGTTGCCGTCCTAGTTCGTATATCGTCTCGGTTGCAATTATATCGATCCATTCAATGGGTGGGTGGGATCGGTGTGGATGGTGCCTCCCGCCGTTGTCACCTTACAAATGAAACCGTAGGTAAAACGATCATACGTACTGATTGGATGGAAGTGGGTGACGGGGTGTTTGCTATTTGGAAATAAAAACGCGACACAAGAAATGTACAAATTTAGAGGAAATAAACAAATGGAATTAAATTTGTATGCAAATTTGGAAAACAAACGTCACTCCTCTCGCCTTGCCAAGGCCTCGGTCCGGCAAGGATGAACTAAACAACCGAGGGGACAAAGGACAAATACCCATTTCGTACCGTTTTATCGCGCTGCTGGGGGTGCTGACTTCCGGACAGAGTATTTGTCTGTGTGTGTGAGTGTTTTCCTGAGTAATTCCGACGATAAGACCACCCGGGCAGTTCGAACGATAGCTTTCTTGTTTTGCGAAGAGGAAATCACACCCTTACTACCGGTACTGGGTCGGCCGGTCTAATTGCTGTGCAAATTATATCTCTAACGAGATAGATAATGACACTTTTGCTCCCGGCCCGTCTCAATGCGAGTGGAAATGGTGGGAAGGAGAGAACCCTCGTTGCGTTTGAGTTTGAAAGAGTGTTTCGTTTCTGGTCAGGATTTATAGAAGTTCGGCAAATGAAATGTCTAATTTAAAGGGAGAAAAAAAAGACATAAAGTCAGCGATAGATTGTAACAAAGTGAAGAAATCGGATTCGATGTTTCAGGGATATTTGAAAGTAAGTGTGAATTGGTAATAAAGAACCATTTTGTAGAAGATAAGAAGTTAAAGTATATATTTTGCAGAAAGATTAAAAACGAGCTATATTTTTCGTCTGCAATTTTCAGCGTTTCTAGAATGGCTATCTTAACAATAGGTACTGGAATGCTTTCCATCTTCATAATTTAGTAGCAAAAACGCACGATTATAAACTTCTCCTTCGTTGAGATGAATGTTTTGTCGATGCTTTAAACAAATAATATAAATTCAATTACGTCTTAATGAAGCTTCCGATCGGTGGAATTCAGTCCCGATTTTTAGTCTCGCACCTTCTGGATCCGAACGAATGGTTTTGTATCTTTTCTTGCAGTCGGTGTTATTGTTCAGTGTCGCACGTGCGAGGATATTATTGGACACTAACAAGAGGCTCGAGTTAATTTAGAAAACTCTTGATCGACTGAACAAAGCGACGCGTACAAATCTCCCGGTATTAAATGAACCTGTCTCTTTCTGGAGCCTAATTTTGTGTGTGAATGTTTTTTTTTTGTTTGGACCAAATCAATTTTTCTTTCTACGGCATTTGTTTTTCATCGATTGAACGACCCATCGAGCTAATAGGTTATAAATATTTATCCTCTGTCCGGCTTTCCTGTGAAAGAGGAACGAAAAGTATGGGCTATGGTTTTTGGCCATCAATTTTTTCTGCTTAGTTTACGTGGTTGTACCCTTAAGATGTGGAATTAGGATGTGGCAAAAACAAAAAAAAATAAAGAAACATTCTAACCCAATGGAAAAGGGATAGCGGGACAGGTTTGTGGAAGAAAAAACATTGTGAAAAATTTGTCACTAATGAGATATTTTGCCACCCTACCATAGCCACACAGTCTGTGTTGTTGTTGGTCTCGTAATGGAGTTTCTTGCCACTGGCCACACATCTGTCACGCTTCCGGCGCGACAGATTCCGGGTTTCCGCTCAACTGTCGCGGTTTGTTCGGAGTGCACTTTCCTTTTCTGTGCGGTGTATATAATGGTATTTTTCATTAAAAATGTAACACTTGTCCCGTGCTGCTACCCGTCGTTTGCCGGCGATGGTTGATTGAAGTCAAGCTGTGCGTTGATGATTCGACGAACTGTTCCTGCACTGTAAGGCAAAATGAAGTGGATGATTTGATCGATTGAACGTGTACATTGCAGGGACGCAAAAAGAGGTAGCATAATGGAGGGCTCGATTCATTAGCGAGAGTGCTCATAATTTTGATGGCACAGGTGAACCGGTTGTAGAAAATTGTAGCATTCGGAATCTAGTTGCACTGTCTGGATAGTGCAAGAAAATTGAAATCTATATCTGTTGGCAGTTTGTTCTTCAAGTTACGCTTTTCGTGTTATGGCGTGTACGTTACGAGTCATTTTCGGTGTTCTAATCAAACCGTTTAACTTGAGAAAATTTTGTATTTGGACTATTTTTTTTGTAGTCTCTTAAGGTAGCTTGTTATAAGCAATACGGCAATGCCGTTCCTCCTCTCGAATGAAAAAGTAGCTTGTTATTATAGTTTTCGTCGTTATTTTTTTATGCTTATGGTATATTTATTTTTATTTATTATTTATTTATTTCTTCCATGATGACGGCGTTTGCCGTATTATCTGCTTATGGTTTATATAAGCAAAAACGGTTGTGCTTGCCTCAAATGTAGTATTTTAGAAAAAATAACTATAATAAAGTAAGCCAAAATTTGTTGTAATTTTACCTTTGCCGAACATAATGATGGAGATCAAATTGAAATTATATAAATGTTTTGTAACATCCGAAGTTTTGCTAATTATGGCGCTTTTGGTACGATTTACATGATTTGTTCTGGAACGTTTGGGTGTATGCACTAGGTAGTTCGAAGTTCAAAATAACTAAAGTTGGTGTTGTAAGTTTTGGATGTATTTGCATAGTGTTTAAATATATAACTTAGAGTGAGGGGAATTTTAAATCCATTAGTTAAGGCTAAAATAGATTTTTTTTCGAGGTGTCCATATCGTTATTTTAAGTTTTTAAACCTTTTTTAGTAGTAAATCATGATTATTGCTGGGAAAACTTTAAGTTTGCATTAAGCGCTATCAATTTATGAACTTAGTTCTAGCCTTCACTAAAACAGTTACAAAAGATACACGAAAAACCACCCAATAATTCAACGGCTTGCTTGACTTTTTTTTGCTAAAGTTAAACTGTAGTGTCTTATATATTATGTAGTATATTATGTTTATGTACTTAACAAATTGGTTGAAATACTTCTTAGAATATTAAACAATTTTTAAATAGTTCACCTAGTTGTGTATTTTGTGATCCATTCGTTTCTTGCTTAGGGGTGTCCTTTTTTAATACAGTACTGCATTCTTGGAAGAAAATATATTTCTAACTGGGTATCTAACGTTCAGCTGCTGTATGTGCACTAACCACATACATAATTAGCTTTCCTTACATAATCCTTTCGGTGTTGAATTTGTACCAAAAAAAAAAAGAAATACAGTAATGATATGAATGACCACGTACTTAACCCCTCAACCTCCTCGTGGAGACTTCCACAAAATATCGAACGAAACGACAATACAATACGAAACGACGATGTCATTTTTATTTTGTGCCTTTTGTGACGTCTTCATTTCTTTCCTTCCTTTTCCTGTATTTATAAATCCTGCTCCACAATACGTAGGATAATTTGAAAAGGATTATCAGATTTCGGTTGTTTTCTATTTGGTTTCCTGACTTGACACGTTGTTTTCGTTTTCGTAAACTGCACATTGTCTTCGCTAAATCTCTCTCTCTTTTCTCTTTCTCTCTCCATCCCTCTCTCCCGGACGCATCGTTCTGTGCCTGTGGATCTCAGGGGATACGCGTTATCGTGTCAAATCGAACAGTTTCCATTTGGTTTGAAGGGTTTACATTGCCCGTCATAACATATTGCCTACTACCGGTGAAGTTTCTCATCCACCAGGGAATGTGCGGTCCGGCATGAGGAAGGAAGAATTCAATTTTGTGCTTTACTCTGTTGTTTGATTGCACCGGTATGGGAAATACTCGTAGAACGAGAACGACACGGCAAATCAAAAGGATATCAATTCTACCCGTAAAGACGTGCTTGTCGCTGGCAGGTCGGAGAATCGGGTGAAAATTTGGGAAGATCTGGGTGAATATTGGCCGAACAAACAGAACGGTAAGAAAATACTGGGGATAGGTTGGATTTGCTGTTCAGCATAGTGAACGCATTTGGACCGTTTGTATTTTTATTTTCGCCGTCGGTTTCGATAAATTCTAACCGTCATCGTGACCTCCAATACATCATCATCATCATCATCATTGCGAACGTATCGAATGGTCAGTGACCGAGCGGAACAACAAAGAAAAATAGCCATCTCTTGCCATTCGGGTTTCGATTTTGCGGCCTTGAAGGAAAAGATGAAGCATCACCCCGTTCCCATCAAACGAAGGAACGTGGAAGAAAATCACTGAACTAAAACAATTCCACCAAAGCAAAGCGCAAGCATAAGCATCCTTCTTCGGCTTCTGAACTTAGAGGTACGAAAAATGAAGCCACCGTGTCGAAACCGTGTGTGTGTGTTACCGCGATCGGATATGGAACAGAATTGTAAAATTTATTTGCTTTCTGACAGCGTGAAGGGAACCAATTGGAGTTGTGGCTGGGTATCATTCGGGCGAGGATAGCCAAGTGGCGTAGCATGTTTTGCAGCTGAAGATGAAAAATCGTCTGTCCCGTAACGGAAGGAATCCGGAATACACGGGAATTTACACATCACCGGCAATGGCACGTGATAAATATCCGGAATCGGACATTATTATTTTTCTATTTGTATTGTGCCTTCGTTCGGTACCGGTTTTCTTTCCGCCTGTGGTGGTTTGTTATTTTTTTATTTTATTTCATACCCTCTCCTGCTACCATCCACCATTTATACCCGCAGTATACGCCGTCGGTTGACGAAGGAAAAGGAAATTCCGGACCATTTGCAGCGAAGCGTCGTAGCGAATCGTATTGCCGGCTAAACGTGAAGCTTGGGATTGTGTATGTGATTTCTTCGCATATCGACTCGGCACACACACCGAGAGCTCGTGCGAGGACGGCGAGAAACTGCAGTGTGGGCCATCGTGTATCGTGGCCCCGGATCGCATGCCTATCGACACGGAATAAAACAACCGTTGGCTACATGCGCCCACACGTCCCATCCTTCCACCGAAAAGCTGATCGGAGCAAATCTAATTAAGGCTACGGATTAAATACAAATCAGTTCCTGGTAGCGATTCCGACCGGTTGGCGAAAAAATTGACGAAGGAAGCATTACCCTGCCAAAACCAATAAGATTACCGAACGTATTAGCTATTATTATGTAACTAAATATTCCAAACCACCACTTACATCGATGTATTGGGGGTTTCTTTCGGATTTGGTCAACGTACGATTACGGTTCACGGTTATCGGAGTGCCACAGGGTAGTGGTGAAATGTCACGGTAGTCCTAGCGATATGCGTAGTACTAAGAAGCTATAAGTTTATATAGAGAGGATGATCATCATTTCAATTAGTCTTGGATGCAGTCGAACCATACATCCAACACGCTAGTGTTTGGAATGCTGCGAATCACTTGTACTCTCGTATCTCGTATTGGATAATATAAGTCGTTGCTTTTTATTGCAAATAAGTTTTCCACTTTTCTCTTGTGAAAGATTTCTGTTTTTTCACTTGCCGTGATACACGCGATGTTGCTGCGGCAAGTAATGTTGTGCTATGGACCATTTTTTACTGTAGACCTGGTAAGCCCTTAACCGTTAAAGGACATCACAATATGTAGGCATGTGCGTATTCTATGGAGATTTGTACGTAAACAGAAGTAACGTTCGAAGTTTACGATTAGGTTACGATTAGATTTAAATATTGGCAGAGTGGACTGTTGAGTAATGCACGATGATTTTGATCCCATCGACCACACACTGCACACTGCATATCGGCTTAGAAGTCGACGAGTTCTTCGAAAATTTTTCGGCATTGGTCCGTATGATCACGTCTGTAACCTTCTTTGCAGGGTGCTGACACGATTACTTTAGGTGAATGTATCTTCACCGGATCAGTGCTTGATGATTCTTCCACCGGACAAACGATGGAAAGTTTTGGATAGAGGGTTCTGTGTGATCGGTCCGCTCCGGTTTGTTCGTAGTACGTGTACGTCCATTCACAGTTTTCGTTCGGCTCGGAAAACAACGGCGCGGATAGGATTGAACCACAGACAGTGAGCACGATGACCGAGAGAAAGATCACTTTCATTTCACGATACAATCTATACTACCGGTGTTGGATGGTAATTTTGGTCGACGATGGTAACCAATAGTGGTGTTTGCGTATCGAAAGAATAAAGAAATATACAACTTTCTGATACGATGGAAGTTAATATAATATCACCAGCGAGAACAGTTCACGGAGAGCACCCAAACGTGAGAATACCGTTTCATAGATCGCGGATGCCTAACCATACACTGAACTTGCGGTGCAAAACAAAGCCAATGTGAAGCGCTAGTTTCGTTAAGAAAAATCCCCTCGTTCAGCTGATAAGCGAGGTCAGTGATGTTTGTTTTTATTTGGCAGTTTAAAAAAGCGCACAATTCAAACAGAGTGATGATTTATGATAGTGACGGTTAGAATGAAAGTGTTTTTTTATGCGTTTTCTATTTCTTTATTGCATTTGCTTTTATTCAAATAATTTTAATGTATTCAACGCTAACTCCTATATCAGGAAACAACTTCCAAAATGTTGGAAATCGAATGTAAGAGTGTACAATATTTTATTAATGATATTGATACTGCTCATACGTTCACGATGATAATTATTGGATGGCATCCTAACGGCTGTTTGGTAATCCTGATATGTTCATCGCAACATTTCCTACACAACAACTATCAACCATACGAGCATGGGGAAAACCAAAAAGCTTGGTTAGAAATGCGTTTGCCAAGCGATTTGAATGATTGATTAATTTGAATATGCCTAACAGGGGGAATCGTAGCCCCGAGTCTGCACCAGATGAGATGATTCGCACTGCTCTAGTCTAATGGCCAAGATATAACTGCTTATTTTCCAGCACATTTTCAACTGCTACTACAGTGTGGAGAAAAAGAGGAGTGCACCGTAGATTGTGCCTTACGAGGACAGATTACGTCGGTGACGCTTGCACGTTTTGCATGCCGTTTCGTTAAATTTTACTGCTACGGAGCTATTGATATTTGCCACGGTGATTGGACAGTTTCCGTTATTGCCGTTTTTAGTCGACGGCCAGTTTGGTGACTCGGCATTGAGTGCAGTATAGCTGTTAGCTTTAAACGATGCAGTGAAGGTGCATTGGAGTACAGGTCCACCATATGTTTGTATAAGGAGCGGTGAACGTCACCGGGGTAATCCTTATCTTGCCGCTAGCAGCAGTTGTTTGTTAGTGATCGTCCATTTGTAGCAAGCCAAACGCATGCCATTTCTTTAGATTGCTAACTTTTTCAATTACCATTTGACACCGGTTTCTCTGCTGACGGGACGAAGCTTTCGGTGATAGAAGTCCGGTTGGAACAGTCGCTTGCTATACATGCTGAGACATTCCCACTGAAGCCATTGAATTCTACAATCACCATTTAACCGGAAATGTATCCTACGCAGCTAGTGTGTTTGTGAAACTAGAATCATTCAAACTGAAACAGTATTGGGGAGACAGTTTGAAATGAGTAAAAATGTTGACAAAATAATTTTCAATCAAATAAGTACAAACAAACGTATATTGATTTATATTTGTTTTCGGAACACATAACGAAAGGAATTCATTTTTTTTGGTGTCAAGACACCGTAAAAGTCTAATTTTAAAATTTAATCTTTTCAAAACCGACAGGTAATCAAACAGTGTGGACAAAATGTTTGCGAATGGCAGATTTGATTTATTTGACAGTCTGTTCATTATTCTCGCTTTTGCCTGTCAGGAAGGATGGTTTTCTGCCGTCAACACACCAGCTAATCGGTACATTCCTGGCATAAGAATGGTTCTGTACTAACTTAAATTCTAGCACGTTGCTAACCACTATTACGGATATTAAGCCCGGTGGTGAAGGTTTGATCGACCGGCAAGCCCCGTCGCTGGCCTGTGGTGGTCGGCAGATAGGCTAACAAGCTAACGGTTTGAAAATCATTTCTTTTGTAGGATATCAACGATTCGACGTCGCACATCGTTCTGTGAAGCGTTGGAATACTGGTCATATATGAACGGCTTCGTTTGTGCAGTTTAGGATTACTTTTGCAATAATCATGTTCAAAATGTAAATGACAATTTCTAATGAAAATATAAAAATATGCCATGGTGAAACAATGTGCATGAAATGGTTAATGGTTTTAGCAGGAATGGGATGAAAGAAGCCCTCATAACGTTAAAATACGAATAATTCAGAAAGTGGCGAACCGCGGCATTTAAAAATTTGTATTATACGGTTAGACGATACGTTCTTTTTGTGTGTATTGGATAAAGCCAAGTCTTGTTGCTGGTCTATCATCGAAATCAACATAATTCGGCGAAGTGTAGGCATACAGGTAATTTTAAAAAAGGTTTCATTTTTGAAGGGTAGGATTACTTTTGTGCCAATTATTGACGATTCCCGTTCACTGATAAAGATATAAAAACATATTATAACGGAACGGTTTTGCCACGATTTTTTCCCATTATTAAAATGATTGATTGGTTTGGCAGTTGGATTATATTACATTACATGAATCGAAACTCATGGCTCATGCCTATAATATCTGATTGGCGTAGTTCGTCTGCGAATTACATATGGCTTCCGTGTGAAAATTGGATATTTTTTAATTATATTGAATTCCATACGTTTTCGAACACTACAGTTATAGCTGTAATGAATTGTGATTAAAACAATGAACACTTCTTACAGGAAAAAGAGAACAATTATCATCAATCTACTACGAAATGGAACCGCTTGCTTAGTAGTGATTGAGCAGCATTTAACAATCATTACACAATTATTACACAAGCAATACGAAAAGGTTTTCTTGCACTAAATAACAAATAAAACATAAATTTAAATTTACTTCAATCATGCTAATGAATAATTGTGCACGTAATAGAAAATGATTTTGACCGTATCAAATTCCTATCGTGCCATCAACAATGATTTGTGGTCAGTCCTTTCATTGAGCAGGTGAGTGATGAAATTTTACAAATGAATTCGCTGTTTGCGAATGCTTTTCCTCGCTTCCTCACTTTGGTGGCGCGTTCGGGCAGTGGTTTTCGGTTTCTGATTGACAGCGAAGCAGTAGCGGCATTCTTTTCGATGCTGGTAGCTGCACTAAGCTTGATACCACTTTGACACCTCCTGTACTAACAGAATGACTGAGTGTAACTGATTGACTGGTATGAAGTTCCACTCGGTCTCTTTCGCTATTTGTGCACCACGAGAGCTGCAACAGCAGATCGGGCCGGTTTCCGGTCGATAAATTGTGGCCAGTTGACTGAGGCTTTATATTATGTGCTGGCTATTTGCGCCCGGAACGATTTGTGCACTGCAAGAAAACCACAGACCGGAAAGGTGAAACAATATAAATCGCACCTACCACGCCGTTTGTACGTGTCATAAAACATTCCGAAACATTCAGGGTAGAGTACAACACAAATGCAACCCGGCAATGGACACCATGAGGTGATCGATTGTTTGCAGGGGGAGGCTGTGATAATGTGAAAGGCAATCGTCTGTTATGATTCGCTATCGGCTGGAAATCTAAAACCAATGATTGTCGTGTCTAGCATTAAAAAACGAACAAAATATACATTTTGTTGGTGTCAAGATACCGTGAAAGTCTAATTTTAAAATTTAATCTTTTCAAAACCGACAGGTAATCAAACAGTGTGGACAAAATGTTTGCGAATGGCAGATTTGATTTATTTGACAGTCTGTTCATTATTCTCGCTTTTGCCTGTCAGGAAGGATGGTTTTCTGCCGTCAACACACCAGCTAATCGGTACATTCCTGGCATAAGAATGGTTCTGTACTAACTTAAATTCTAGCACGTTGCTAACCACTATTACGGATATTAAGCCCGGTGGTGAAGGTTTGATCGACCGGCAAGCCCCGTCGCTGGCCTGTGGTGGTCGGCAGATAGGCTAACAAGCTAACGGTTTGAAAATCATTTCTTTTGTAGGATATCAACGATTCGACGTCGCACATCGTTCTGTGAAGCGTTGGAATACTGGTCATATATGAACGGCTTCGTTTGTGCAGTTTAGGATTACTTTTGCAATAATCATGTTCAAAATGTAAATGACAATTTCTAATGAAAATATAAAAATATGCCATGGTGAAACAATGTGCATGAAATGGTTAATGGTTTTAGCAGGAATGGGATGAAAGAAGCCCTCATAACGTTAAAATACGAATAATTCAGAATGTGGCGAACCGCGGCATTTAAAAATTTGTATTATACGGTCAGACGATACGTTTCTTTGTGTGTATTGGATAAAGCCAAGTCCTGTTGCTGGTCTATCATCGAAATCAACATAATTCGGCGAAGTGTAGGCATACAGGTAATTTTAAAAGGTTTCATTTTTTGAAGGGTAGGATTACTTTTGTGCTAATTTTTAACGATTCCCGTTCACTGATAAAGATATAAAAACATATTTTAACGGAACGGTTTTGCCACAATTTTTCCCATTATTAAAATGATTGATTGGTTTGGCAGTTGGATTATATTACATTACATGAAACGAAACTCATGGCTCATACCTATAATATCTGATTGGCGTAGTTCGTCTGCGAATTACATATGGCTTCCGTGTGAAAATTGGATATTTATTAATTATAATGAATTCCATGCGTTTTCGAACACTACAGTTATAGCTGTAATGAATCGTTATTAACTACAGGTAGAGGCACAAATGCAACCCGGCAATGGACATCTTGAGGTGATCGATTGTATGCAGGGGAAGGATGTGATAATGTGTAAGGCAACCGTAAATTATGATTCGCTATTGACTGGAAATCTAGAAACAACGATTATTGTGTTTAGCATTACAAAAATCTTTCGGGTTCTATTTTACTGTACAGAATATTTGCGAGTTGCCAAAACTAGAACTGCATTTCAAAACAATTGAGCAGGAAAAAAGTGTCTATTACATAAAGGGTGATACTGAGGTTACCACTGATGCTGGTGATCGATCGAATCTGTATCCCATTCCGGTATTTATACTACTTCTTAGTCACATCGCTCGTATGTCACGTCAAGATTTTTTTACTTATTGTCTAGACTGATTTTGCCCTTGTCACAGTTTGACACCAAGAACACCCCAGTTATTTTAACGTTGAACCAACGTTAGATAATTTGTTGGAGGAACGGTTCCCTAAAGTTGAGTGCAATCTGGAAGCATCAACATTTGCCAAATTTCACACCCGGGAAGGCTCAATGTGCAGGATAGCCATTCGTTCCAGCGCTTGTCTCGGAGGGTCCCGTTGGGCTTCGTGATATAAATGTTAAACACAATCATATCATACCGCCCTAGGAACCCCGGGGCTGTTGCGGCGGGTCGATAAAATCGCGCTGCAAATCAATGTCAGTGGTGCAAAGGAAAATTAATCAAATGAACACGCGGTTCTGAATAATAATGAAACGAAACGATCGTACTATTGTGTTTTTTACACGTTTTTTTTCAATTGTCGATCCATTATCACGGGCTCGACACGTCCTGTATACTAAACCGTTACTATCGCTTGAATGTACACATTCGATGGTTTACAGTTGAAACAGAATGCGTTGCAAAAGCAAACGAAAATTGAAAGCGAAAGTGAAGTGATAGGGAAAAAAGAAATAGTGTATTCATCACGCCAGTTTCAGAAATGCCAATGCGAATTAAAAAGGGTCACATGATGGTACCATTCATGGTTATTCATTAGTTCAAATGATTGTTGTTGCTTGAATGAATCGAATCGATCAATTCTCAACTACCGAAACCGAACAATTTATCCTTTACCTTTTGGTTAATAATACGAAAAAATTACAAGAAATTTTAAATTAAACAATGAGTATAATATAACCAATGTATGAGTATGAGTAAACTATTATATAATACAATGTAACGCAGTGGGAAATATAAAAAACCGAAAAGTTTTTCTAGGTCTCTAGGTCTATGGACTGTCAGCATAGACTGCCTATGTTGGTGGTCAATAACGTGTTGAATATTTCTCTAGATTACCAAGAGTTTTCCTTAGATTTTCCTTAGATTAGATTTATTTGAACCAGAAAAAGCGTGATTGATTCCGCGCTAAATCTAACACTATACTAAAACAGGCTTGCTTCAAGGGGTAATGTTCTAAACACTACTCTCAAATTACAGGGGAGCCCAATAAATAGAATATAACGAGCACAGCATACTGAATCGCGTAAATGAATATGATAACGGGGCATTTGAGAGAGAAACACAATGTTAGTGAATTGGCAAAACTGGACATGATATCGTGTGTTCAGTTTAGTGCCATGGCCAATGATAAAAATGTTTTAAAAACCACACATTGATTAGCAGTAAGATTAAAAGTCTCGTGTAATACTTATTCATGTGCATCAATAAAAGTTATCAAAAAAGCTGTAGTAAAAGTTATCAAAATAACAGAAGTAATACAATAAATAAAATACAGTGAACGTTTCCATAAGTTCCGAAGAGATAAGATATGATATGATATACTTTAAAACATATACTCATTTGACATGAGCACTCATCCCGTATGTATTCGTTTGATCAAAACATGAATTAATTAGGAAAACAAACAAATTCGTAAGATTTTGTTATTTCATGAATAAATGCCAACATGTAAGCAATGTGTTAGTTCATACCGATCGAGGCTGTATTTGGAATACTGTTGCTGCAACATTTCATCAATCTCGCAAACGTTTACTCAAAGTGCGTTTGTCTGGATGAGCTGTGTTCGTAAACCTCAGAAAAGTAAGGTCTGTTATATGAACTGCTTTCTGTTATTTCTCGAGGCAATCTCGCAACCGAATGAAGCCGATCAGGCGTAAGCGAAGATCCTGCATTAAATCCTTTCCGATCCCTGTACCGAGCACGTGCTTTGATTGAACCTTCGGGGCAGGCTTTCTGCGTCTGATAGGTGAATTAAAATTTTGCTCCATTCAATTTCTGCCCTCTTTTGCGTCATACAGTGCAAGGGAAAAGTGAGATCCATTGAAATTATCGCACGGTGACGCATGGTGACATCAAAGTCTGAACGCGAAATCCCGGTGAACACCTGCGTCTCATGACATAACTCAATTCCGCACAATCATACCAAAGCCATGGTTCTGGAAAAGGGGTTCTATGCTGCTGTGTAAGGTCGAAAACCCTCATCCAACCTTTTGGATTGGAACCTTTTGAAGAAGTACTGTGAAGCCTTGTCACCCATGATAAATCAGTGCAGGACAAACATTGTTCATTAGAAGGTAGAGTGAAGTAATATTTGGTCAAAATTAAAATATCAAACAAAAACTGATACCGTCATTTGGTAGCTCGAGGTGCTGCAACGGGGTCACACGTGATTCAATACAGTGTTACGTGAACCCTCCGTACGTACGATATTCTGCAAACGAAACGAATCAAGGGGCGCTATTGAAGGTGCCTCATCCGTGGTGAATACGTACGAAACATGCATCAAATAATTGTCAACAGTAATAGTATGAATGATGGTCGTGATAAATAATGCGTTCCAGTTGGTTAAACGATGGAAAACATTCTATTAGGGTAACCGTAATCAAACACACACTAACAAAAAAGAACCAAATACTATATAAAACTTACATCAGAATAAGATGAAAAAATGGGCAAATGCTCCGTTGCCAACCGAACACTATCCCCAGGCTGTTGTTGTTCGCCAGAAAATGCGTCTGCAATATCTTTGTGTCGCCGAATTATTGAGGGCAGATTTACGAACCACGCCTAGACCGGCTGGTCGTCCCGTGTCGATATCATTAATAGCTCCTCGTATAGTATGGGAAGATTTTGAAACCCCTGGCAGAACTACAGCATGTCCCCCTGTTCATGGCGTATGCGCAATATTTCCCGAACGACCGACGAAATGGTACAACAAAATCTTCCAAGCAAGGCAGATGATGAAGGGAAAGCATATCGCAATGGACATTTTGAGCACACTGTTAGCAACAATTGCGAGCGAATGCGCGGGTAAGCTCCTGTTGTGATACATATGTTTTCCTTCCCGCTCGACTGGTTTCGACTGGATTCCACGGGAAGACCAGCATATGCCGGCACCTTCCGGTGTGCACGCAAGTGTCGATGCGTGAAATGCGTTTTGATAGCATTTTGCTCTCGCAAGAATCTAAAGCATGGATCTGCTTACGGCGGGGCGTTGAAGTGAAACTGAAACGTCAAGATTGCGCTTAGGGACGGTATTGCAACACCGTGCCCAGGCACGTAAAGTCCGAGGGGCACCACTATCGAACTGGATGGTAAATAGTAATTTAAAACGTGGATAAACTTCCGATTGTGATGAATTAGGGAGCAGCAAATAGGAGAGCAAACAATAAAACAGATCTTTGCATTGAGTGGAATGTCGAGGGGCGATAGAAGATGAACTGCTTGTAACGTGTGTGTTACAGAGTGAGACTAAGTAGAAACATGTAGAAAGCAATTGCTAGGGGCTAAGATAAAATGTTGAACAAGAATGGTAAAGGATTAGCGATTATGTTTGTATTTGTTGAGAGGATTACTAACTGAAGTGGATTATTTGTCTTTCTGGCACAGCTCTACGACGAAATTAATGATATTAAATAATTTTTAATCAACTTTCACCCAAAAGAGTGTTGCAGATTGTACTTAACAAATGCAAATCAATTACCAAGCGCATTGCACTCGAGAATACCACATCATTGTATTCGGGAGCTTTTGAGTATTATGTTTAAACTGAATGAAAATAATATCTAATTACAAAATTTCCGCAACTCTATCCGATTAAACGACTTTGTTGCTGTAAGTAAATACCTCACTTTTGTTCAATCACTTTACTATTTAGCGGTATTTCATTTGCAAAATTACCAAAATATTGTTTTAAATATAATATATAAATTAAACAATAACAGTACAATAAAGCTAAAGAATGAAATGACAATCATAAATAATCGCATATTTCGGAGATATCGGAAGCATTCCTGTTGGGAATTTAATTCTTCACCTGTTTGTGGGCAATTTAAACATAGCCGCAGATCGAATTTAAATGTTCGTTCGTTGCTTCCCAACTTTCCAACCAATTGACACCGTGGTTGACTTAATAATTTTCTAATTAAGATTTCATGCCAGTTTAACGTTCAATATAAAGGCGAATGCGTTCCAAGTAGGTCCTCCAGAGATCGACCCTCTTATTGGACACGTGCATGCCAACCGAGACAGCAGCAAATCTGGTCGCCGAAGCGGATCGATCCTACTGGCAATTTGTTTTGAAACCAACCCGAGAAAAAGGGGGCAATATGAACAACAGATTACCCCTCTAAACCCCCAATCCCTATCTAACCTTCTACTCCTCCCCTTCCTAAACTCCAATACATTTCTTTAGCTGAAGATCACAGCCTTGCGGCATAATGTAGGGCTGATGTTTTTAGTGGTACGCTTTTCAGAAGGGTAAACAATTTGGCACAAGGTAAGCTACACTACTGCAACAGATCCGCGCTATCTTATCGGTGGCGGTGTTTCAATTGAGTCGTGTGGTTCTAAACCTTCGTCTAAAGTTGCTTTTTTCCAGCAGCACATCCTTTGGATAGTTAGTGCAAAAACACATGAAAATTTGAAAGAAGGTGGAAGAATAAAAAAAAACTTGCCTACAATGCTGGAAAAGGACACGCTGGCGAAGCAAAAATTTCTAATTATACTAAATATTTTAATTAAAATTATAACGCTCTCACGTATGCAAATTATGAACTTTAAATGTTAAAGTTTCATCGGTGTTTCCTAGAATGGCAGTAGAATGGTTGACCGGTTAGCCGGTGTTCCATTTTCGTCCCTCGAGTACCAAAATCTTCGTAGCAGTCGATGAAGTTTTCGTACAAACTAAGGTTCGCCTTCCTACCTTACGGTGGCAAACAGCGGAACGGATATTTGGCACTGTGTCTGGGATACTAACAATTAAATGTACAGCACCATCTTCGGCTATTTACTCAGGGAATTTTTCTACTCATGAACACAATCCTTTGCGGCATGTCACTGGCAAACGCTTTCAATTTCATGGGTTCGTTAGTTTAAGTTTAACTTTAAATCGAAATAACCAACCACCGGCCGGTTGGAAGCCCCAAACGAAGAACGACACGCCAAATAAACACATACTGGCAGCGCAGGGTACGCATAATGTCACTTGGTCTCGCGGTTAAAAATAAGAGTTGGAGGAAGTGTCAAAATTAGCATATTCGTTTCCATCTTCAGCACCCAACATCGCTTGCTCTGTCTTGTACCGTAAATCCTTTGAAGGCTCGTGAAGTTTTGGAGAACATAAAGTTGGGCGTAAGAAGATTCTAGGACAAAACCCTTCCATTTCTCTGAATTTTTCCCAATGCAAGAATAAATTCTCTTTTGCCTCACGTTACAATCCTCAAGCACTTCTCTACCTGTTCTTTACTCTCCTTATCCGGCGACAAAAGTTTTGGTTTGGTTGCAAAACTCTTTTGGCTTCTTCGTCTATCGTTGTTTTCGTTCGGTTCAATTCCGGGTGATTCGGACCGTATACGGCATTATAATACCCTCACATACCGTGCGTAATGCGGTGTATAAGCAGAGAATAAATGGATGTATTTTTGATCTTGTGTGTGGGCGCTTTTTCTGTTGTTACTTCGGTGCACTCTGTAAGGTGGCCCATTCGAATGGTTTCATCGTTGTTTGTTGGCAAGTCGGAGCGGAGCGAATCTCCCCCACAACCGGAAGCAGCGTGGGTTGGCATCACAACAAAAACATGGACGCACTTCAACGTCCAAGGAGTGCGTCGCTAGGAGACGAAGTATCATTCGGAACCGTGTATTCTAGGGTGTATGATGCACGCACAATAATGTTCATAGTCATTTTAGGGAGCAATACTGAAAACATGCTTCAGCATCGCCGGGTATTGAGAATATTTGTTATTTAAAGCATATTGACCGTGCATGATGTAGGGGTGTTCATTATCCGAACGCCTCGAGGCAAGCAAAGAAATGTAAAGAGAAGGAAAGCGGTATTAACTTAATGCTAGTAGCAGTGGATGTGTATTGTTGGCTTTGCAGCAGTAAAGAAATGCTCCACACACAGTCATACTCATAACGATGAAAATTTATTGTGATACCATGGGGGAGGAAAAAGGTCTAATGTACCAGATTTTGATTTAATTTTGATTTTGAATTACATGCGCGATCGATGGCACGCGCCCGCATCCTGACATGATTGCAGTACACACCATAGCTTGGCTGCTTTCATATTCCCTGAATCGCTGACATTGGATATCCTAGGTGTGGGTTCCATACGCCTGGAATGGAAATTCTCCCCGTATAATGCTGACGCCGTTTTCGGTTCAAATGTGCATAAATCAACATCATCAGGCTCGTCAGTGCATTGGCGAGTCTTTAAGGAAGGTGGTAGGGGTAGTATTCTTGGGAGGCTTAACGACGACCGGAATGCTCCTATTGTCGGTCGTTATAGCACCAGTAGCAGCAGCATCAGCAACAACCTTCCAGGAAAAGCCCACCCTTTGACCTATGTCGATGTCTAGCCCGGTACTCGAAAGCTGCAGCGGTGTGAATCATCATCGGTGCTTGGATGCTGGTGCTGGTTGTTTGGAGCAGCACAACTCGTCCATAAATTACCTCAGATTTCTTGTTTACATTACTTTACTGGCTCTTTGTGTCGTCACTCGTCCCCTTTCTGTCGTAAGATACGACGAGCACGGAAAGTGCTACTGCAGTCGAGGGTGGAACGGTACCGAATAGTAGTATACTGGTTTGGTTCGTCTATTCTTGCGCTCTGTATTGCTTCCGGGAAGCGGAACCGGAACAGATGAACGGATGAGTAAACACGACCTATGGTGCCTGTGTGCGTGTCCGTGCGTTCCTGTGCGTTAGCATGGGTGGTATTACTCGGCGTGCAGACAAGCGAACAACATGCTGTAAGCACATGGTACATTAGAGCACGTTGGAAGTTGTTCGTCCTTCTTGGCAGCGTCCGTGTGGTGAAAGGGTTTTGGGTTGCTAGAATAAAAACTCATTGAGGAACATCAGACAACGCGTACTTCGACAAACGACGTGAATAGGGCAAGATAAATAAAGATCAGGAGGTTGTGGTAATACCAAGATCATGTTGTGGTGTGTATGCGTTATCAGCATTACATAACCACTAGGTAAGGTGTGTAAAGTTTGTAATCTTATTTACACAAATTGAATTAACGGTAATGTGAATGTGTCCGGTGGCACGAGTTGTTGTAATTTTATCGATAGGACAACGTTTGAATAAATGTTTGAAATGAAAGCTGCTGCACACATTGATTGCATCTTGTGTTAGTAATCTTTTTATAAGTCTTATGAGCAATATTTTATATTAAATTAACGCTACATATCTAAACATGTGTTTTCAAATTTTTAACCTAGTTTAAATATAAAGTATACTGAATATTTAAGCAGTAATATAATAATGATTAACACTTTAGTTTGTTAGTATTATTTGAAACGAGAAGAATGGTTGCATTGTAGTTAAAAAAGTGGGGCTCTAAACAACATGCATTTAATTATATTTGATTGATCATATTAAAAAATTAAAATGGTTGGGAATGAACGATTGCAGTAAATACTAAGAGCTAATTGTAAACCTGCATATTAGGTAAAATTGCTTACGGTAAGTTCAATCGAAGTAAGGGCTTTACTAATTACGTAACAAATACATAAAAATATGAATAGCAACTTATAATGAAAATAAAAAATTAAATGTATCATTCGTAAAATTTTCTTTTGCTGCTCAATAATCGTTGACATACACTGCTTGCCATTTAATCCCATTTATACCGCTAACTGTTTTGGCTAAACTATATGTTGAAAAATAAAAATTAAAAAAATAGAAGAAATGAGCAGAATAATTCATGTCTTGTTCAGCTTTATGTGATATAATTTATATTCGTAGTAATGCTAATAGCGTTAAACAACAAAACAATTGCGGAAAAAACCGGTTTCCTTGTTGTTAGCAGACTTGAGCCGTACAGATCCGTCGAAAAGCACGTGATGATAGGGCGGAAATTAAATGCTGTATTGGAAGATAGGTGTGCGTTCAATCGGATGCCCTTGAATGTGATGATCAGTAACGCTCCATTGACCATCGTCCATGTATGGGTGATGCTATTTGGCTATTTTCTATGATGCTGCACAGCTTTGAAATCGAATACAGTGCGTGGACATGCAACGATACATGCAACTGTAAACAATAGGCAGCACTTGTAGTATTTATTTTGCTTGTAGTCGTACGCAGTCAACCAGCACACGGACCGTCGGTAGTTGTACCAGCAGCGTTCAATAACTTACAGCGATAGCTTCCCGAACAGTGTCATTGCCGAACGCGATTAAACCAAACGTTAGCTGGCACCGGTGCAATCTCGGTGTTGTCAGAGACCGCGTCACCAATACATCCAAGGGTCGGTGATAATTGCCGGTGTCCAAATTCGTGTGATAAGATATAGACGTTCGACTGCTGTTGGATTGCGTGACTTTACCGGCTTCGCCATACATTTTTCGAGCGCAATCTGTCTTCCAACGTGTGCGTGTGGAACGGTCATGAAGGCTCAAAGTCTCCTAATTATAAACGTCAAGCAGTAAAGTGACTATTTGTATTTAATTCAGCCTAACCAACGTGTACTAATTGCCATCGTTCAGTGGGGTAAATTTGAATATTTGGTTCAGTATGAAGCTACCATCGAATTTGGTAGTTTGCGTGGCCGTGGTAGTAGTGTGCACCGTGCGTGCCGAAAATATTCTTTTCCTGCAAACCACACCCTCCAAAAGTCATCACATCTGGAACAAGCAGATATTCGAGCGTTTGTATGAAAATGGGCACAATCTTACTATTTTATCATTCGAAAAAGAAACCTCCGTGCCCGGCAAAACATTCCTGGTGATGGAACAGTTCTACGTGAAGATGATGGCGGCTTTTGCGGACGGCGGTTTGGCAGACTTTTACAGCTATGAACATGCGTTCGGCAACATAATGAATGTGTATCAGTATTACACGGTGGCAAGTCAGATACTGGAGGACGAGGAAGCTATCAAGCAGTTGCTCGCATATCCAACAACGTTCCGTTTCGACCTAGTGATACACGACTTCACGATGGGTCAGTTTTTGCTCGGGTTTCTGGAACACTTTAACAACCCACCACTAATTTCTATCTCGCCGTTCAACATACCATCGTACACCCAATACCTGGCAGACATACCGCTCTATACAACTTACCTGCCCCATCCAGCATCCAACTTCGATTCGAAGATGAGCTTTATTGAGCGGGTCAAGAACACGATCTACTGGTGGTTCGATATGCTCTACCGGCAACAGGTATTCATGCCCAAAGAACAAGAGCGAATGAAGCGCGTTTTCGAAGGCACCATTATGCCACACGTGAAACTGCTTGAAAGGCGATCAGAGCTGGTGCTAGTTAACAGTGATCCCGCTCTCGATTTTTATCAGTTACTGCCACCGAACGTAATTCAAGTGGGCGGATTGCATATTAAACGAGCAGATGAGATGCCGCCGGTAAGTGTGTATGGTCGATAGCACTTATTAAGCGTCACCAATTAAACATCGAATAACTCATCCGTAGATGATGCAACAATTCATTGCACGTGCTAACAAAGGTGTGGTGCTGTTCAGTTTCGGAACAAACGTACAGAGCGAAATGTTGGGCCCGGAAGTGAACCGGCAACTGCTGGAGCTGTTCCGCAGCATGCCCGACTATGGGTTCATCTGGAAGCACGCCAATGCGGACAAGCTGATCATGCCGCCGAACGTGCTAATGACTGCGTGGGTTCCACAGTCGGCCGTACTGGCGCACAGCCGCACCAAGCTGTTGATTAGTCATGGTGGACTGCTAAGCTTGCAGGAAGCAGCCTGGAACGGGGTCCCCGTTATTGGTGTGCCCTTCTTTGCAGACCAGTTTTCGAACGTGCGCCGTATCGAGCAGGCAGGTATCGGTATAGGCATACCGTCCAATAAGATGAACGCAGACACACTGAAAGCAGCGATCGATAAGATATTGGTTGATGCCAGGTAAACAAACAAGATGAATTATTGATTATCCGCGTGCACGTCGCATCATTTCGCTCTTTTTCTTGCAGCTATCGGCAACGTGGCAAGGAGCTGTCCTATGTTTTCCGTACCCAACCTGAAACTCCGCTAGATCGTGCCATTTTCTGGATCGAAAAAGTGATCGCTAACAAGGGTTTGCGGTATCTGCGTTCCCCGACGCGCAATATGGCACCGTATCAAGTGTATGGCCTAGACATGGTCGTCGTTCTACTGTTGATCGTGCTAGGGTACTATCTTATCTTTAAGCGTCACTCGAAACCCGTCGGTGGAACAGAAACGAAAAACAAAACCGAATAGAGTTGATCTTGGGGAAGATTTCTCTAGGAGAAGACACGTTGATAATTGGCCACGGGCAATAGCATAGAAGCGGTTAGCAGTTACACGTTTTTGTTTTATTTCGTTTCATCCCGAAAACAGCCTTCCGCGGAGCAGAAGTAAACGGGTATCTGGTATTAGTTATGGCACGTAGATCAAATGTGCACCGTGCTGTCGCGATCGAGCGCGATTGTGGCGGCGTACGATGGTGGTGGTTCTTGTGGAGAGAAGATCTTGCTAATCTTCTCGTAGGACGGTGGTTCGTGGTCACCCATAATCGTTTCGTAGGTCGGTGGTGGTGTTGCGTTGTGCGGATAGTCTCCCATGTGGCCTCGTTCGATTGAGTATATCGATTGCTGATCACTTTGGGGTCCAGCCCAGAGGCAGTTGCCGACCCGGTGCGTCAGGTAGACTGAGATCATGATGCAGATCAAGAAGAAGGCCACAGCTAGGGTGACCATGATGATCTGCGTTTCCAGCTGCTCCGACCAGCCAGTATGGTTCATCATGTATTCCAGTAGCAGTGCCACGACGACAAGCGAAGGGATCGTTATCAGGACGATAGCGAAATCAATAACGCACTGCTGCCACTTCATCTACAACGAGGATGATGCAAAAAACCACCACACACGTACACAATATGCAGATAGATAGAAACATATCGTATATAAGTATATTGACGCACAGTTACATTAATCAATTTTGCACTCCGGAACCGTATACTTACGGTGCTACATTTTGAACCACAGCGGAAAAGTATAATAAACGGTGGCGCGTAACGTTAACAGCAATGCACTAAACGCGTTAATAATCACTAGACGATCCCGCGCAGTAAACTGTTCCGTACAGCACGATCACACGCCGTCAAATATCCTGCGCAGGCAGATACTGTGTTGCGAATACGATATGCCACCGCAGTCCGCAGTCAACAGATAAATCTTAAACTCCCCTCTTATTTTTCTTTCGCTCTATAGACTACTGCATCCCGCCCGGTTCGCACACAAGAATGAGTATCTACCGGTCTACGTAAACGCAGCGCATGAACTCTTTCTCTCTTGCGCACAGTGTCAGAGATTTAGCTAGATGAAGATGCTATCCGCATATGACGCCCTAGCGCCAGACCTGTGTACTGCTATTAGTGCTTTTGGTGACCATTGTTGACACAGCGATTACGCAGTTCGTGCCCATTTCGTTCGCGTATGCCGAGCGATCTTTGTACGATTTTCCATGCGGAATTTCGTGAGCGCTACTTCCACTGAGAGTTTTGTTTGCCATAAAGGAAGGTAAGACAGAGAGATACAGTGATACCGATGGACAGAGCATTTTTTCAATATTTCATAGTGCAAGGAACACAGAAATTTGGGGCAGACGGTTGCGCGGTAGTAGCCGGAAGTACAAACATCGTTGCAAACTCGTTCACCAACCGGGTGCTAATTGTGACACGTTGTTCGCCTTTTGTTGCTTTAAGAATGCTGTTTTAAAGAGTTTTGTACATAAAGCGAGCTACTGCAAGAGATCTTCACTTAAAAATGTAAGAAAATTATTCAAAAAATTTTAGTTTTAAAGTATAGTTTTAAGTTTTAAAAAATCACAAAGCAAATAATTATGATGCTGTATTGCATTCTTTGAAATTCTGAATCATTCTGTAATGGTGTACAATTTTTTTTATTGTTACATAAAACCCTCACTTAAATTCATGACATAAATTTGGCCAAATCGTGACAGTATTGTAAAGCAGTCGAACTTTCTGGGAACCGCTCTGCAATATTTCGCTTAACGGTGTTATTTTATGATACTGTGTCGCTTGGCGCTACATGCCTTTATTTTGTTGTCCTACGATCGTGCGATGGTACTCATCACAACGAACTACGCCACGCGAACATTGAAGCAGACGGTAGGTAAAATGGTTTTATCTCAAAGAACAAGATGACGTAGTACGGATGCAGCGAAATCGCGATAACAATGCTCCACACAGGCCGATCATGCAGTAGAATCGTTGTTGACAGTGTCAATGCCACTGTCTTTAATAACAACAGTCCAACGCCCTTCCCAAGGAGACGTGACACATTCATCGCAAAATGTCGGTTACTTGGTTACTGGGAAAGTCATCGGCCACGCGTATATACCCTGGGTGCGGTGTGATAATTGGCCTTGAAAGTGAAATTTTCCGTTGCGCATTATGGGGATCTTCACCCTCACTTTGCACTCAAATGGTGTGCAGCAGCAGCTTCATTTGCGATATAGTTCCGGTACAGATGGTTACGTATCAAAGATCGGTGAAAGTCCTCAGTGTTGTAAGGGCCAGTCCTATGTTTGCAGAAGGTAGTAACGTATTCATCATTCCATAGCTTAGGTAATCGACGTAAGTGAAAATGTTACCTAAAATGAAAGAAATGGCCATAAATGGGTTGACAAATTTGGATCGTGTTTGTTTAAGCGGTTTTATTTTGGTTTCTTTGTGGAATTCCCCATAACTCATGTTAACTCGGTTGTGATATTTTAAGCATTCTTTTGTGCAGCTCTGTAAAAAAACAAGTCATTGTAATGAATATGATGCCTTTCTTGCGTCCATCGAAACAGTGATTAGCCAAAGGTATGAAAAATATATTTTTAAAGTAAGCGAAATCCATTGCATTCCGTCAGTCTTCACTCGACAGGACCGGTCTAAAATCCCATCCGGACTGACAATCCAGCTACGAGTAAATAGGTTCAAAGTAGACTGAAAATGGCATTCCCAGAACTTTAGAGGTTGGAGAAATACGAGCGAGGGAGGACCAAAGGTCTGAAAAATATTTTTAAAGTAAGCGAAATCCATTGCTTTGGTAGAAATGCCGGTCTTCACTCGACAGGACCGGTCTAAAATCCCTTCCGGACTGACAATCCAGCTGAACCCCCTAATTCAGCATTATTTCATTTTATAATATTGTACTACTACGCTGAGCAAAAACATTTTTTTTTCTGGAAACTAAAAATTATGATTCACATTAGTACGTTACGCACGTACATTTAAACATTATTATAATACAAATGCATTTTCGGCACCCTAGTATCCTACGATAGGATACAAACTATCATCAGCATTTATCTTCGCGTTCCCTTTTATTTGATTGCAGGAATACTCGTGGCTATGTTAAGGGGTGTCTCCATTACGAGGGAGGAGTGCTCTTGTTGGAATATTCTTGTAGAAAACTGCAAGTTCAGGACATTCAATTCAAACTTGACCGCCTAGCATCATAGAACGCAACATTACGACATTATGTTCATTATGTACGTTTACGAATGCTTCTTTGCTCCCAGTCTTACGGCGTTTTAGTTATCTATAGCAAGTATTTGCTGAGGGGTAAGATTATTGAATAGCGTTTAAACTTACAATGAAAATTTCCTACGAGCGGAATTTCGTGAGCGTTTACTTAATTGAAACTAACACAAAATGTAATTGTTCAAATGAACCGCTTTATTATGTATTGATGATAACAAGAACACTTAATGTACCAACATAGTAAATATGCTGCATCTATTTACAAAAAAAAAACAACAAAACAATATAAGATCAAAAGATGCAGAGCGAAGTTCTTATAATAACTACGAACCTAACAACATGGTTGACAACAACGAACCATAACTTCTTCTCATGTGGTTCAACAACCCTTAATCTGTGACTTTAATTAAGCTTCGGTTAATTGAACTGAATTCTGAACAGATTGTGCTTCCGTACTGTAACATTTCTTAAAACCAATTTAGTAAAATAGAAAATAATTGTGAGAAAGCACTTCAGCAAGAAATAAAAGTAGAAATGTAGAAAAACATTCAATTAAAAATAACGAATGACGGAAAGATGATTTAAAATACAGTAGAAAGATGCGAATGATGTTAATCTCCCGTACGCAGGATTGACTATCTGGCTACGGGTCAATGAAGTGAGGATGGATGAAGTGAGCCGATGAGGAGGAGGAAGAAGAATGGATGTTAATAGTACGTTTTAACATTATCATATTTTTACCTGAGCAACAATTAAGCAGTAATCGTATAAATAAATATTCCGTTTAGTATCGAATGGTTACAAAATTTTGGTTGCTACTGCTTGTGGTTACACTTTTCAATGTAATAAAAATCATACACAATGGCATTTTGGAATAGTACCGCATAATCGAAGACACATGGTGTCGTTATTGTATCATAATGAAATAACTTTGTAATTTTGTATTTTTGTAGGATGTAAGGGAAGAGAAAAGCAAATACACTTTAATGAATGGTGCCCGATAATTTGATTAGAAGTAAGTCTGCAAAGCCAACGTCAACAAGTGCATTAACAACATTGTATGGCAAAAAGTACTCGTGTAATGAAAACAGCAAAATAGGAATGGAAAAAGTAATCTAAAATAGAAAAAAACAGTTAACAACACAAGCAACACGTTTATCATAATTGGCGTGATACGGATTGAATGGTATCGAATAGATATTATGAAACCATGCACTGAAACCGTCTACAGCAGTTAACAAAAAAAAGCATCCAATTGCTAGCGGAAGACGGCTTTAGCTTGTATGCACCAGGCACGAAGCTTATTCCGGACGGAGCTTAAATCGACGCAATCGGCGCAACGGTTCGATGGGCGAGAAAATAGGCTTGTGGTACAGATGCCCTATTCATTCGCATCGGTTTCCGAATTCCACTACCACAAGGAACCGCTTCCGGGAGGTAAAGTAGGGCCGCTGGCAGTTTGTTGTTTGACTCTGTGAATAATTGTTTTCACGATTGGCACCTTCACCGGAATGGGCTGTGGTAGGTAGACGGGAACGTGCTTCTCGATCGGGTACGGTACCGGTTTCTCTATGGGCACGGGAATCTTCTTTTCCACCGGATATGGAACAATCTTTTCGATTGGTACGGTGATCTCCTTAATGTCAGGAACGGCGATAGGTTGGGCTACCGGTATGTGAACGGGGTAAGGGCGCGGAACTGGCACTAGTACAGGGTGAGGAATTTTCACCCGGACTTCCTGTGGGATAGGCACGTGGATCTTCTTAACGTAAGGTACCGGTACAGGGGTTTCGATTTCTACATGTTGACTGATCGGAATAGCTCGCCCTTTGGTGTGAATGATCTGTGGTCCTGGTCCCCCATAACCGGGCAGTGTTCCGGCAGCTGCTCCGATAGCTGAGCCGCTGTGAAAATCTGCATCTTCGTCCTCCTCCTCACTGCCATCGTCATCGCTGTATTCGTGTGACGTTGGCAAACGGTTAGGAGTTCCGTGCAGTATCTTGTACGCCTGTATAAGCTGTGGATGGTAGGAGGTATGGGCCGAAGATACCTGATGGTGATAATGATGTGACTGCTGTTGCTGCTGCTCCTGGTGTTTTGGCCGGTGGTGATGTTGGCTATAATGATGATAGCTAAATTGCCCATCATGACCAGAAGAAGTTCCCGTGCTGCTGCTGGTAGCATGATGAGTCTGATGTTTTTTACCCTTATTATGATAACCTCGGAAAGCATTGTAAGCGTTCGATTCTTCGCTGGCATTCGTGTCCACCTCATCCTCTTCCTCCTCACTGTCAGCATCTGAATAATTGGGTCGATTTCGTGTTTTGCCACCATGTTTGGTAACAGTCTTATAGGTGGTCATGTAGTGATGCTGATGGTTAGCACTGGCCGTGGCGGAATCATCAGCATAGTCGGCACTATCATGTTCCTGTTCCTGGTCCTCATACTGATCGGCTGATTCTTGATACTGTGGTCGATATCGATAATGGTTGGACGCGGTTTGAGGGTTGACGAACTCTGTATTACTTTCACCACTTTCGATACCATTGGACAATTCGTTTATCTCTTCCGGATCTTCGTGAGCATCAAGGTGGATGTTTGATCCGGGCGATTGATACGACAACACATACTTTCCAAGAATCTTGGCTGGTACTGGGTTGGCCTGCGTGCTACAGTGCACTAGTAGGTGTACCAGCAAGGTGGCAAACACAGCCATAGATGCCATCTACGGAAATAATGGAAAACATCCCCACATCAGCTATAGACTGTATCACGTACCACACTAGAACTCACTTGTTTGGTCTTGTATCTAATGCACAGTTTCGATGCCGAATTAATATTTTTCACTTGCTCACTTGCGCACCTTACTTGCACTGGTCGTGCATACTACTGAAAAATGAAATACGACACAATTGGTAAAACTTTTGCCACCTCTACACAGTGTTCCTCAGCGTATGGCACGAGGATTGAAAAAAAGGTTTAAATTGTTTTGTTTCAAATACTGCGGGTGCTGCGCGCTGTAGCAAACGTATCTGTTCGCTGTGCCTTTTACCGACCGAATGCACCGATTACCGTGCAGAAGTGCAATATTTATAAGAAAATTGGCTCTTGATTGAAGAAAGGGCTTGGTCAGTATTTGCAGAGAATGGCATTCACTAACTAACACGACCCATCCGAAGGGTTTCGTGCATACTATGCGGTGGGACCTGTAGGATCGGATTCGTGGCGGTAACTCAAGCGGAACTTCGTGCGATATCCAATGGCCGCTTCCGCCGTACCTTTCTCAGTGCCGAAGCAGAAGACGAACTAGTAGGAGAAGGATTGTATGACGGAAGAAAGGGACCGAAATTCAGACGGCAGTTGATAGGTGATTAAAAATTCCCATAACCGTTTCGATCGTCGACTGTGGATGTTCGGTGTGTGGTGAAGCAATCGAAACTACGCCGAACCATTTAATGGCAAGCAGAGCTAGCATGCGATAGTTGTTTGTTAAGGTAGCAGCGCTAATACGGTATACTTTATGTTTACGGTTGGTTGGTGTGTGTATGTCCAAAACACAATGGCAATGTCGGGTATAGTTGTCGAAAGGTGTTAATAATCGAAGTAACAACCGAACAGTGAAATCAAACATAGGTACACTTTTTTTTATTTCATTTTTAATTGATTATTGGAATGATTAATGCAACAATGAAACGAAACGCAAGTGTAATTATGAGCTTAATGGCTTATTAATCCATTTGATAAGTACAGCTTTCAATGTTGTATAAGGGCGACGTTGCATCAGCATGGGATTAACATACGAGGAAATACGACGTCCGCTTACGAAAAGAACTCACCATTTCTCGGTAGGTATGAAAGTATGTTAAGCTTTAAATAAGTCATAAGTCCAAATGTATTAGCAGGCTTAGAAAAAAGAAATGGAAACTACCAATTCTTTGTTAACGACGATAATAAACATGCTGGTTGCATTAATTAAAGCGGTCACTAACCGCAAATGTTCCATAGTTTCCAAAACACCACCTAGTGTCCGGATGATCTTTTCTTTGATGTACATGCAAAAGTTAAAATATACCATTTTATCGGATTTTTATCACAGTTTTGTCTTCATTTCTCCTTCATAACGATATCCGCTGTATGAAGCGAAAATCGTACATTGATATTCTGGTCTAATACAGCAAAGTGCATCTGTTGCAGTTACCAGTAACGAAGTGTAAAAACTGTAAAAAGAGAGAAAAAAGGATATCCACAACAGCAACGTTACATTTGCACTGTCTATTGACGCAGTGTCAAATAGAGTGCGTGCTTCGAAATAATCCAAACAAGACACGAAAATTAAAGTCCCGCACCAAACAACCACCGGTACAGCTTGGGTGGACAAACGTGTGTACATGCGGGATGGTATGTATCCGAATTCCGAAATATTTGTTCCTTATACAGTGGCCTCGATGAACAATAGCGCCGAAGGTTCTTTCTATTCCATGCGTTAACATGTTCAGGCAACAGGCAAAAAATTGTTATATGGTCGATAATTTGATTGCCTATCAGGAATATGAAGGATGATTTGAGCAATCAAAACAGGATGCATCAGGTACGAGCGAAACTGGTGAAACACAGAAAAGAAGACGGACTTGATGCAAGACTTTTGTTTGGTTTACTATCTGTATGTGATTTTTTGCCGATGGTTAATCATTGAAATCTGATAATTGGCGTTTCGCTACAATACAAAGGTTCCATTATTTTGCTGGTCTATTGGTCAGTGATTGGATTGGTTGGAAAATTCAACCATTGCTAATATAACATCCTGCAAGGATTTCGAGCACGGGCACACGGTAATTGTGCAAGACTGGATTGAATAGGTTACAGAATTTCAAGAGAACATTTTGAAAAAATTATTATCAGGTTACAATCATCATCCCTGAAATGAAATATAGATATCCATAGATCGACATTAATTTTATCATAATAATTGCTATTGCTTTGCAAAAGTAAAAAATAACATTTGGTTTCCCAGGCTTTTTACTGCATTGCTCACCAACCAATTGTGCATTGTGAGCTCAAACCGTACAGTTTTTAGTAAATTGAAAATTGTTCCTATGCTAGCTTTAGTACGTACGGCACGGTGGTATAGGTCTCCCTGTTTTGGAGATTTTCATTTTTCCACATTTAGCAGGACCATGTTTTAGTTTCTGTGAGGGTTAGCTCCAATCATTGGCAGAAGCGTTTGTCGTCCCGCGAGACAAAAACTGAAGGTTTGTTCCAGTTTACGTTAGTAAAGCAAAAAATAAACGACCATCAACCAAACTGAAGAGTTGATACAAAAAACGGAAAGAAAGGTGAGAACAGACGAGCGGTGTCATTTTAGCGTAGAGATTTGCATCATAGTACGCACATGCATCGCGTGCATCCGTACTGTGGCCGAGAAACTTGAGACGTTTTGCTTGTTGCTTCCATACGCGAAAACGGCTACAGCAGTTGGTTGTTCTTTGCACCACGGTGTGGTTTTGACCACTGTATTGGACGAGGAAGTAAACGCTGCAAAAAATGCATTCACTACCCCATTGCGCTTTCATACCGAGGGTTCGATCACGCGCGTATAATGTTTTCATGCAGCCGTACGATGCAATCAGTGCGGTTGCCGCAGACCAAACCAAAGACAAAAGTGACCCACGGGAGTTGTTAGACGGAGCACTTTATTGCGTAATTGAGAAGTAAAAAAGGAAACAGCTCTAGAAAATGATACCTGCAGTGATGTCAAGAAAATATTTCCTTTCTTTTCCGGGGGTCCGACAAATTTGGAAAGTTTCCTCCTCTGCGTTTCGTGGACGTGAGCCCGATTCCAACTATGCGTTTTGTTTGAAAGCATCGCAGCTAATACTACAAATTTTCTTGTTGGACTTGTTCTTTAATCAACTGGCAAGATAGCAAAAAAAAAAAAATCATGAACATCAAACACGGCATTGAAACATAGATCAGATACTTTGCCATTCGCATCCAATCGCGCGGACACGGTACATTGAGCTTAATTGATGAATGAATGAAACGAAAATGGACTCTGTGGTCACTGCACTCCATTGCGGCTAGTTTTGAGTGTCGTTTTTTCACTCCCAGTCTGAATGGTTCGGTGGTGTTTGGTTGTTGGTGAATTTTGCTTGTTTGATTCGAAAAAATGGATCGCTCTTCAGTTGGTACGAGACGGGTCCGTTCCGTTGCACGATAACCGTACCCGGATCAACGCGCGTTGTGTCCCATTTTAATGGCGTTGTTTACATATGTTAATCAAATGAGCATAAATCTGATTTGATTGCTTCCGAGTTCAGCAGTGAGCGGCATCAGATCGGTTGACGGTAATTATTCATGGCAGATTAGTTTCTGCCCCCGATGGGATATCAGTTAGCGACTTACGGAACACGGTTCGTACCGTCCGGTAGTGCTGTGCATCTGGCGTATCGAAGTGGTGCATCGAATTTCCCCTTGTTAGGTTTTGTGAATATAGTATCTTTTCTTCTTCCAAAATTTGTTGAGCTGTTTATTGTTTATTGTGTACAGGCAAGTGGAAAGCATGGGATCTTCTGAATTGTTAAGCAGAGAGTATATAGAAGAATTTTAAAATTATTATACAAAAGATCTAATGAAAATTTGATAAAGGAACCATTCTGTTTCTAACGGAAGGCGAGAGAAATATGAAACAGCAACGAGTTGCTCAAATATTCAAATATTTATGAAGCAATTATTGCTAAACTTATAACGACTTTATTTAGGCTCACTTGTTGGCATTTCATTAAAGTTTAAGGGGCGGTTTTTTGTTGTTAAATAATAAATAAATAATAAATGTTTTAAGTTTATACATACATTAAAACTATACATACATAATTTTTTTAATAATTGCAAGCATTTAATATGTTGAGTTTTGTACTAGAACATATTGGAATTAGAAAAGTCAAACGCACGTTGCATTTGCTCGCAACATTTGTTTTCCTTTGACGTTTTGCTCTGTTCCACCTAATTTATAGTTGCTGGCAGTAAAACTGTATTAGAAAAGGCAAGGTTGCCAACAACACTTGTATGCTACTTTCGTTTCCGGTCCCTACATATAGTATGGAGGCAAAATGCCGCGTAAGACCGCATGGAGCCAACCGCCGAGATTGGTTTGCCTTAATTTGTTCCTTCCACTGGTTGTGGTCCACCGTGGATGGATGAGTGGCTTCCTAGCCGACGATAAGAAGCGGTATCATGCATACTAACGCACACACCAACACACAAATGCACATATGTTTATAAGCGGAGCTTACTCTAAATCCAGAAACACGCATCACGGGCGGATGATTAAGTGTAACTTCAGAAGTCGTCTTATCTCTCCCAAAATGCCCTCATGAGGTATGGCCACGCACGTAGTTTTGGCATACGTTCTCTCTCCCTTCCGTCTTCCGAATTTTCGTTTTCTCTCTCCCTCGTTAACATGTTCGCTGTTAGTGCTGGGTCGCTAAGGCTAAGATCTAGTGTCGTTTTGCTGTTCGGGTTCTTACGCATTAGCTTTGGCGCTCAAACGAACCGTTTATCAGCGGCGTAAATCAAAATTTACTTAAAGTTACACGATAATGCCTGACGATGAAAACTTTCTTTTGTTTTTTGTTTCTCGTGGTACACGAACAGTAGACACGGATTGAAGTCGTGAAGGATTGGTTTATTTGCAAGGGCGGAATAAACTAGAGGTTTCGAGTGATGAAAATTCCCTCTTTCTAGCACTATATTTCCATTTTATGGCCATTCCGCGTACGGCTTTGGAAGATAATAATATCATTAAAGACTAAAATGAGTCGTTTGTTCTGTTTAAAATTGTCAATAAGTCTACCTAACATACTACTATAGGTCATATAATTGATATTCACTTCTTTATTTGAAAATGACGTAATAATTGGTGCTACAGTCATTTGCTACTGAACTAGTCATTATTTTGTATCTTTGTAGTATCTTAAATCTAAGATGATTCATTAAAATTCAGAATGTTGGAAGTAGTTTTGGGGCTAATTATTTATTAAAATTATTTCTAATCAAAATCAGTGTTCGTAAACGATCGTGGGCAAATAAAAGAGCTTTATATAAGATACGATCAATCAGGGAAATTGATAAAGTAAATTGGTAAAGTTTTTAATGAAATTGACCATTGAAATCAGTTACCATTTACGTACTGTAATGACACAAACACATATTTTTGTACCGTATTAGTGGTTAGCGTGACGTACTAGTGGTTATATACCAATAACAAGCAATAGTTAATAAAGTCCAATGTGCGAAATTCTCACGTAAATACTGGCTGTGATACGGAATTTTCGGTAACGTTGGTTTCACAAAAAATTGTCTATCTTGGGCGCCGTTTTGTTTGCTACTGTTTATTCGCTTGTCAGGAGAGTTCATTTACATAGTTCAATTTACGGACGGACGGACGGACGGACCGGCTGAAACTAGCTGATGTGGCAGGGGACTACGCGGCAGCCCTCGGGGAGGCTCTGCCGGACGACGACGCAGTCACCACGATGTCCCCCACAGCCCACTGGCGTATAGTGGAGCGTGCCATCAGCAAAGCAGCGGAACGACATGTCGGCTACGTGACACGCAGCCAGAGGAAGGAGTGGTTCGATGATGAGTGCAGGCGAGCACTATCCGCGAAGAATGCAGCACGCGCCCGAATGCTGCAACGGGAAACTCGTCAGAACGTGGAGAACTACAGACGGCTGAGGAGGCAGCAGACCCGACTGTTTCAGGAGAAGAAGCGTCTTCTGGGGGAGTCGGAAGAGCAGCAGATGGAGCGGCTTACTCAGTCGGGGGAAACTCGTAAGTTCTACAGGATGCTGAACGCGGCGCGGAGTGGTGATGTCCGCAACACCACAATGTGCCGCGATGCAGAGGGGAGTATTCTGGCGGACGAACGAGAGGTGATCGACAGGTGGAAGTGCCACTTCGACGGACACCTTAACGGAGCACAGGCAGGAGACCCCGATTTGGGGGCAGAATGCAGAATCGAGCAGTACATCAGTCTGGTGACTTCGACGACGTGACGAGGTGCCCACGCCATCTTTGGAAGAGGTAATTAGTGCCATCAAGCAGCTGAAGAGCAACAAATCAGCAGGCAGCGATGGCCTAGCTGCCGAGCTTTTCAAGATGGGGCCGGAGAGGCTTGCCGTCAGTATGCACCAGCTGATCGTGAAAGTCTGGGAACAGGAAGAACTACCGGAGGAATGGAAGCTGGGCATCATCCACCCAGTCTACAAAAAAGGGGGACAGGCTGGACTGTGGGAACTACCGTGCCATTACAGTCCTGAACGCTGCCTACAAGATCCTGTCCCGAATTCTCTTCTGCAGACTTGCCCCACTTGCCTCAGATTTCGTCGGGAGCTATCAAGCCGGTTTTGTTGGAGGAAAATCGACGACCGACCAAATCTTTACTCTCAGGCAGATCCTCCAAAAATGCCGAGAGCACCAAATCCCCACGCACCACCTGTTCATCGACTTTAAGGCGGCCTACGACACCATAGATCGGATGCAGCTATGGAACACCATGCAGCGGTACGGCTTTCCGGGAAAGCTGGTGCGGCTGTTGAGGGCCACCATGGACAGGGTGCAGTGCAAGGTGAGAGTATCGAGCATGCTGTCGGATGCGTTCGAGTCTCACCGGGGATTGAGGCAAGGTGACGGACTCTCCTGTCTGCTGTTCAACATCGCTCTGGAAGGTGTCATGAGAAGCGCGGGCTTCGATATGCGGGGCACGATTTTCACCCGTTCCATCCAATTCCTTGGCTTCGCGGATGACATCGACATCATCGGAAGGACATCTGCGGCGGTGTGCGAGGCGTACACCAGACTGAAGCGCGAAGCCTCAAGGATTGGATTGCTGATCAATGCGACGAAGACAAAGAACCTGCTTGCCGGAGGCTCTGACCGTAATAGGGCCATGCTGGGAAGCAGCGTATCGGTCGACGGCGATGATCTCGAGGTAGTAGAGGAGTTCTGCTACCTCGGTACGATCATAACTTCGGACAACAACGTAAGCAGCGAAATCCGAAGGCGCATTGTTCAGGGGAATCGTGCCTACTACGGGCTCCACAAACTCCTACGATCCAGAAACCTTCTCCTGCGCACGAAATGCACAATATACCGTACATTGATACGGCCGGCTGTCCTCTATGGTCATGAGTCTTGGACCATGCTCACAGAGGATGCCAATGCACTCGGTGTTTTCGAACGCCGTGTGCTAAGGACGATCTTTGGCGGTATCTTGGAGCACGACGGGTGGAGGAGGAGAATGAACCACGAGCTTGCTGAGCTGTTTGGGGGACCTGACATCCTCACGGTGGCGAAGGCCGGAAGGATACGCTGGTTGGGGCACGTCATGAGGATGCCGGACTCGTGCCCCACCAAAAAGGTCCTCGTCGGCGACCCGTTCGGCACGAGACGCAGAGGAGCGCAGCGAGCCCGTTGGCTGGATCAGCTGGAGCAGAACCTGTCGGAGATCGGGTGCAGCAGAGGATGGAGAGCGGCAGCCCTGGATCGAGTCTCCTGAAAACATATTGGTGACCAGGCCATGTCAGCACGACGTGCTCAACAATAAGAGCGGGCCAAAGAAGAAGAAGTTCAATTTACATTGCTCGGTATCGATTGTACAAAATTTCTAGTTCAGTTCTTTGTTGAAATATTTCATGAAACGTTTTCCTGACTAAAAGTGCAATCAATTTCATGCAACTATTGTTGCCTTGGTGGCAGTAGCATGATATTATCAGCCAGTGGAGCTTCTAGCAGCTCGTTGAAGTGATCGTTTAATAATTCATCAAAATGCTGAGCCCATCGGGAGAGGACCTCCTGTTGGTAACTGACCATATCTCTATCCTTATTTCGACAACAGGTCACATTAAGTTTGAAGTTGTTTCGGTGACCTGGTATCTCCTGATAAAACTTTCTTCCGGGTCCGTAGCGCACTGTGATTTTTTAAAGTTCCCGCACCTGTTGTTCATCCCAGGCCACTAGGCAAATAAAATAGTGATCGGAATCGATGTTGGCACCTCGATATATTCGATATGCTCCCCTTGTGATATACTTCGGGGCCCCTCTAGCATACGGAGATGGTTAAAGCGACGCTTTTCGAGCCCATTTCTGGCATAATTCATACAGTTCTTGCTACTAAACAGCTTTTTCGGGTCCCTCCACATGGCGAGGCCCTAGACGACCGCCTATTCCGCTCACTGTAAGATTCGAAACTGATCACTAGTTCCTTCAAAGGTACTTGAAGGCTTGAGCGTTGGGCCAGTCATCCTGCCTCAAGTATCACGTGCCTACGGAAAGCCAAAGGAACCAGCTTAGTAAGAAATAAAAATGAGAAAACGCCAAATGCATTTAAACACAACATGCGCATAATTTTAATAATGTGAAACCGCCAAAAGTACAAAGCATAACAGCAGACCACGAGTCGATTGGTGGACGTTTTCCATTCATTTCGCAACTACTAAACTGAAATTCTTCTGGGGTGGCTGGTTGGCTCGGTGGTGTATTGGTATCGATCTCCACACGAAGGGACTGATCCAAAATCCCATCCGTACTCTCCATCAAAGATCATTAGGTATGGTTTTGCTTTCCTCAGGTTGGCCAAAGAAAGGCAGTGCGGTTTATTGTTTGTGAGGCGCTGGGATGCACTTGTAGAAAAACAAAACCATTGTATGCATCAATGATTTTGTTCTTTGAGCCTGCGTCTTTGAACCAGTGTTTCAAAAGTGTTTCTTTATAATCAAGGGATTTGATACTGAGGATCGGACAAGCGGACGAAGCGAGCGAGTTGTTCAATACGAAGTTTTAGCGGCATTACTCTGGTCATCACTTCTATGGACATGTTATGTGTGGATTTTATGCTCCCTGGTAGGAGTCTAAGACATCAATGTTAGGTTGCCTGTTATCCGTGTTATAGGATTATCCAGAAATCGTCGAGTTAGGAGTTTGGCTTCAAAACAAACAACAATCATAAGCGATCACTATCAGAGGTCATTAGCCTTATATGAATCGATGTATAGTATATATGGTGAGAAGTAAGCCGTTTTCCATAACATGTAGTGCATGATTGTTTTCTAATCTCGAATGTATTGAATTGCGAAAGCAAACACGAAATTATTAAAACAATCATATACTTCACGCTTAGACAAAAGATGGACACGAGAATGGTTCTACTTTGATTAAGGCATCTCGTGAATTTGCGGAATACATAGCAGAAAACATTTGCACTTCACTTTAATGTTTGATGGCACATTGGTCGCACAAAAACAGTAGAAAGTCGTAAAGCAGTGTTGTTTAAGTCTATACGCATAGTTGAAACACCATATGTCGCTTTACACAAGCGTAATAGACTATTTTCTCCTCACAATCCGGAACAAAACATGTTGCAATTTCGTTCTCTTTGCTTGACGGCGAATTTGGAGAGGAAATAATCTATCGTGGGCTTATTATACGTAAAATTGCTCCTGAAGCCTCGTAACAAGAAGAAATAAGAGAACGTTATACGCATTTACAGCATAAGTACATTTTTACACTATTTAACAACTGCAGCAATCTAAGATGAAGTTTGCATACTCGCAAGGTTGCCGTTTTCCATAAAATGTAATGCTTGATTGTTTTATAATCTCGAATGTATTGAATTGGGGAAGCAAACACGAAATTATAAAGACAATCTGTACTCTACGTTTATGGCAACGAAAGGATGAACCAGGCAATGATTTTACTTTGATTAAGGCATCTCGTGAATTTGCGAAATACACAACACAAAACATTTGCACTTCACTTTAATGTTTGATGGCACATCGCTCGCATAAAAACAGTAGAAAGTCGTAAAGCAGTGTTGTTTAAGTCTATACGCATAGTTGAAACATCGTATGTCGCTTTACACAAGCGTAATAGACTATTTTCTCCTCACAATCCGGAACAAAACATGTTGCAACTTCGTTCTCTTTGCTTGACGGGGAATTTGGAGAGGAAATAATCTATCGTGGGCTTATTATACGTAAAATTGCTCCTGAAGCCTCGTAACAAGAAGAAATAAGAGAACGTTATACGCATTTACAGCATAAGTACATTTTTACACTATTTAACAACTGCAGCAATCTAAGATGAAGTTTGCGTACTCGCAAGGTTGCCGTTTTCCACAACATGTAGTGCATGATTGTTTTCTAATTTCGAATGTATTGAATTGCGAAAGCAAACACGATATTATTAAAACAATCAAATACTTCACGCTTAGACAAAGGATGGACACGAGAATGGTTCTACTTTGATTAAGGCATCTCGTGAATTTGCGGAATACATAGCAGAAAACATTTGCACTTCACTTTAATGTTTGATGGCACATTGGTCGCACAAAAACAGTAGAAAGTCGTAAAGCAGTGTTGTTTAAGTCTATACGCATAGTTGAAACATCGTATGTCGCTTTACACAAGCGTAATAGACTATGTTCTCCTCACAATCCGGAACAAAACATGTTGCAATTTCGTTCTCTTTGCTTGACGGCGAATTTGGAGAGGAAATAATCTATCGTGGGCTTATTATACGTAAAATTGCTCCTGAAGCCTCGTAACAAGAAGAAATAAGAGAACGTTATACGCATTTACAGCATAAGTACATTTTTACACTATTTAACAACTGCAGCAATCTAAGATGAAGTTTGCGTACTCGCAAGGTTGCCTTTTTCCATAAAATGTAGTGCATGATTGTTTTCTAATTTCGAATGTATTGAATTGCGAAAGCAAACACGATATTATTAAAACAATCAAATACTTCACGCTTAGATAAAGGATGGACACGAGAATGGTTCTACTTTGATTAAGGCATCTCGTGAATTTGCGGAATACATAGCAGAAAACATTTGCACTTCACTTTAATGTTTGATGGCACATCGGTCGCACAGAAACAGTAGTAAGTCGTAAAGCAGTGTTGTTTAAGTCTATACGCATAGTTGAAACACCGTATGTCGCTTTACACAAGCGTAATAGACTATTTTCTCCTCACAATCCGGAACAAAACATGTTGCAATTTCGTTCTCTTTGCTTGACGGGGAATTTGGAGAGGAAATAATCTATCGTGGGCTTATTATACGTAAAATTGCTCCTGAAGCCTCGTAACAAGAAGAAATAAGAGAACGTTATACGCATTTACAGCATAAGTACATTTTTACACTATTTAACAACTGCAGCAATCTAAGATGAAGTTTGCATACTCGCAAGGTTGCCGTTTTCCATAAAATGTAATGCTTGATTGTTTTATAATCTCGAATGTATTGAATTGGGGAAGCAAACACGAAATTATAAAGACAATCTGTACTCTACGTTTATGGCAACGAAAGGATGAACCAGGCAATGATTTTACTTTGATTAAGGCATCTCGTGAATTTGCGAAATACACAACACAAAACATTTGCACTTCACTTTAATGTTTGATGGCACATCGCTCGCATAAAAACAGTAGAAAGTCGTAAAGCAGTGTTGTTTAAGTCTATACGCATAGTTGAAACACCGTATGTCGCTTTACACAAGCGTAATAGACTATTTTCTCCTCACAATCCGGAACAAAACATGTTGCAATTTCGTTCTCTTTGCTTGACGGCGAATTTGGAGAGGAAATAATCTATCGTGGGCTTATTATACGTAAAATTGCTCCTGAAGCCTCGTAACAAGAAGAAATAAGAGAACGTTATACGCATTTACAGCATAAGTACATTTTTACACTATTTAACAACTGCAGCAATCTAAGATGAAGTTTGCGTACTCGCAAGGTTGCCGTTTTCCACAACATGTAGTGCATGATTGTTTTCTAATTTCGAATGTATTGAATTGCGAAAGCAAACACGATATTATTAAAACAATCAAATACTTCACGCTTAGATAAAGGATGGACACGAGAATGGTTCTACTTTGATTAAGGCATCTCGTGAATTTGCGGAATACATAGCAGAAAACATTTGCACTTCACTTTAATGTTTGATGGCACATCGGTCGCACAGAAACAGTAGTAAGTCGTAAAGCAGTGTTGTTTAAGTCTATACGCATAGTTGAAACACCGTATGTCGCTTTACACAAGCGTAATAGACTATTTTCTCCTCACAATCCGGAACAAAACATGTTGCAATTTCGTTCTCTTTGCTTGACGGGGAATTTGGAGAGGAAATAATCTATCGTGGGCTTATTATACGTAAAATTGCTCCTGAAGCCTCGTAAGGAGAAGAAATAAGAGAACGTTATACGCATTTACAGCATAAGTACATTTTTACACCATTTAACAACTGCAGCAATCTAAGATGAAGTTTGCGTACTCGCAAGGTTGCCGTTTTCCACAACATGTAGTGCATGATTGTTTTCTAATTTCGAATGTATTGAATTGCGAAAGCAAACACGATATTATTAAAACAATCAAATACTTCACGCTTAGATAAAGGATGGACACGAGAATGGTTCTACTTTGATTAAGGCATCTCGTGAATTTGCGGAATACATAGCAGAAAACATTTGCACTTCACTTTAATGTTTGATGGCACATTGGTCGCACAAAAACAGTAGAAAGTCGTAAAGCAGTGTTGTTTAAGTCTATACGCATAGTTGAAACGCCGTATGTCGCTTTACACAAGCGTATTAGACAATGTTCTCCTCACAATCCGGAACAAAACATGTTGCAACTTCGTTCTCTTTGCTTGACGGGGAATTTGGAGAGGAAATAATCTATCGTGGGCTTATTATACGTAAAATTGCTCCTGAAGCCTCGTAACAAGAAGAAATAAGAGAACGTTATACGCATTTACAGCATAAGTACATTTTTACACTATTTCACAACTGCAGCAATCTAAGATGAAGTTTGCGTACTCGCAAGGTTGCCGTTTTCCACAACATGTAGTGCTTGATTGTTTTATAATCTCGAATGTATTGAATTGGGGAAGCAAACACGAAATTATAAAGACAATCTGTACTCTACGTTTATGGCAACGAAAGGATGAACCAGGCAATGATTTTACTTTGATTAAGGCATCTCGTGAATTTGCGAAATACACAACACAAAACATTTGCACTTCACTTTAATGTTTGATGGCACATCGGTCACACAAAAACAGTAGAAAGTCGTAAAGCAGTGTTGTTAAAGTCTATACGCATAGTTGAAACACCGTATGTCGTTTTACACAAGCGTAATAGACTATTTTCTCCTCACAATCCGGAACAAAACATGTTGCAATTTCGTTCTCTTTGCTTGACGGCGAATTTGGAGAGGAAATAATCTATCGTGGGCTTATTATACGTAAAATTGCTCCTGAAGCCTCGTAACAAGAAGAAATAAGAGAACGTTATACGCATTTACAGCATAAGTACATTTTTACACTATTTAACAACTGCAGCAATCTAAGATGAAGTTTGCGTACTCGCAAGGTTGCCTTTTTCCATAACATGTAGTGCATGATTGTTTTCTAATCTCGAATGTATTGAATTGCGAAAGCAAACACGATATTATTAAAACAATCAAATACTTCACGCTTAGATAAAGGATGGACACGAGAATGGTTCTACTTTGATTAAGGCATCTCGTGAATTTGCGAAATACACAACACAAAACATTTGCACTTCACTTTAATGTTTGATGGCACATCGGTCACACAAAAACAGTAGAAAGTCGTAAAGCAGTGTTGTTAAAGTCTATACGCATAGTTGAAACACCGTATGTCGCTTTACACAAGCGTAATAGACTATTTTCTCCTCACAATCCGGAACAAAACATGTTGCAAATTCGTTCTCTTTGCTTGACGGCGAATTTGGAGAGGAAATAATCTATCGTGGGCTTATTATACGTAAAATTGCTCCTGAAGCCTCGTAACAAGAAGAAATAAGAGAACGTTATACGCATTTACAGCATAAGTACATTTTTACACTATTTAACAACTGCAGCAATCTAAGATGAAGTTTGCGTACTCGCAAGGTTGCCTTTTTCCATAAAATGTAGTGCATGATTGTTTTCTAATCTCGAATGTATTGAATTGGGGAAGCAAACACGAAATTATAAAGACAATCTGTACTCTACGTTTATGGCAACGAAAGGATGAACCAGGCAATGATTTTACTTTGATTAAGGCATCTCGTGAATTTGCGAAATACACAACACAAAACATTTGCACTTCACTTTAATGTTTGATGGCACATCGGTCACACAAAAACAGTAGAAAGTCGTAAAGCAGTGTTGTTAAAGTCTATACGCATAGTTGAAACACCGTATGTCGCTTTACACAAGCGTAATAGACTATTTTCTCCTCACAATCCGGAACAAAACATGTTGCAATTTCGTTCTCTTTGCTTGACGGCGAATTTGGAGAGGAAATAATCTATCGTGGGCTTATTATACGTAAAATTGCTCCTGAAGCCTCGTAACAAGAAGAAATAAGAGAACGTTATACGCATTTACAGCATAAGTACATTTTTACACTATTTAACAACTGCAGCAATCTAAGATGAAGTTTGCGTACTCGCAAGGTTGCCTTTTTCCATAAAATGTAGTGCATGATTGTTTTCTAATCTCGAATGTATTGAATTGGGGAAGCAAACACGAAATTATAAAGACAATCTGTACTCTACGTTTATGGCAACGAAAGGATGAACCAGGCAATGATTTTACTTTGATTAAGGCATCTCGTGAATTTGCGAAATACACAACACAAAACATTTGCACTTCACTTTAATGTTTGATGGCACATCGGTCACACAAAAACAGTAGAAAGTCGTAAAGCAGTGTTGTTTAAGTCTATACGCATAGTTGAAACACCGTATGTCGCTTTACACAAGCGTAATAGACTATTTTCTCCTCACAATCCGGAACAAAACATGTTGCAACTTCGTTCTCTTTGCTTGACGGGGAATTTGGAGAGGAAATAATCTATCGTGGGCTTATTATACGTAAAATTGCTCCTGAAGCCTCGTAACAAGAAGAAATAAGAGAACGTTATACGCATTTACAGCATAAGTACATTTTTACACTATTTCACAACTGCAGCAATCTAAGATGAAGTTTGCGTACTCGCAAGGTTGCCGTTTTCCACAACATGTAGTGCTTGATTGTTTTATAATCTCGAATGTATTGAATTGGGGAAGCAAACACGAAATTATAAAGACAATCTGTACTCTACGTTTATGGCAACGAAAGGATGAACCAGGCAATGATTTTACTTTGATTAAGGCATCTCGTGAATTTGCGAAATACACAACACAAAACATTTGCACTTCACTTTAATGTTTGATGGCACATCGCTCGCATAAAAACAGTAGTAAGTCGTAAAGCAGTGTTGTTTAAGTCTATACGCATAGTTGAAACACCGTATGTCGCTTTACACAAGCGTAATAGACTATTTTCTCCTCACAATCCGGAACAAAACATGTTGCAACTTCGTTCTCTTTGCTTGACGGCGAATTTGGAGAGGAAATAATCTATCGTGGGCTTATTATACGTAAAATTGCTCCTGAAGCCTCGTAACAAGAAGAAATAAGAGAACGTTATACGCATTTACAGCATAAGTACATTTTTACACTATTTAACAACTGCAGCAATCTAAGATGAAGTTTGCGTACTCGCAAGGTTGCCTTTTTCCATAACATGTAGTGCATGATTGTTTTCTAATCTCGAATGTATTGAATTGCGAAAGCAAACACGATATTATTAAAACAATCAAATACTTCACGCTTAGATAAAGGATGGACACGAGAATGGTTCTACGTTGATTAAGGCATCTCGTGAATTTGCGGAATACATAGCAGAAAACATTTGCACTTCACTTTAATGTTTGATGGCACATTGGTCGCACAGAAACAGTAGTAAGTCGTAAACCAGTGTTGTTTAAGTCTATACGCATAGTTGAAACGCCGTATGTCGCTTTACACAAGCGTATTAGACAATGTTCTCCTCACAATCCGGAACAAAACATATTGCAACTTCGTTCTCTTTGCTTGACGGGGAATTTTGGAGAGGAAATAATCTATCGTGGGCTTATTATACGTAAAATTGCTCCTGAAGCCTCGTAACAAGAAGAAATAAGAGAACGTTATACGCATTTACAGCATAAGTACATTTTTACACTATTTAACAACTGCAGCAATCTAAGATGAAGTTTGCGTACTCGCAAGGTTGCCGTTTTCCACAACATGTAATGCTTGATTGTTTTATAATCTCGAATGTATTGAATTGGGGAAGCAAACACGAAATTATAAAGACAATCTGTACTCTACGTTTATGGCAACGAAAGGATGAACCAGGCAATGATTTTACTTTGATTAAGGCATCTCGTGAATTTGCATGATTGTTTTCTAATCTCGAATGTATTGAATTGCGAAAGCAAACACGAAATTATAAAGACAATCTGTACTCTACGTTTATGGCAACGAAAGGATGAACCAGGCAATGATTTTACTTTGATTAAGGCATCTCGTGAATTTGCGAAATACACAACACAAAACATTTGCACTTCACTTTAATGTTTGATAGCACATCGCTCGCATAAAAACAGTAGTAAGTCGTAAAGCAGTGTTGTTTAAGTCTATACGCATAGTTGAAACACCGTATGTCGCTTTACACAAGCGTAATAGACTATTTTCTCCTCACAATCCGGAACAAAACATGTTGCAACTTCGTTCTCTTTGCTTGACGGGGAATTTGGAGAGGAAATAATCTATCGTGGGCTTATTATACGTAAAATTGCTCCTGAAGCCTCGTAACAAGAAGAAATAAGAGAACGTTATACGCATTTACAGCATAAGTACATTTTTACACTATTTAACAACTGCAGCAATCTAAGATGAAGTTTGCGTACTCGCAAGGTTGCCTTTTTCCATAACATGTAGTGCATGATTGTTTTCTAATCTCGAATGTATTGAATTGCGAAAGCAAACACGATATTATTAAAACAATCAAATACTTCACGCTTAGATAAAGGATGGACACGAGAATGGTTCTACGTTGATTAAGGCATCTCGTGAATTTGCGGAATACATAGCAGAAAACATTTGCACTTCACTTTAATGTTTGATGGCACATTGGTCGCACAGAAACAGTAGTAAGTCGTAAACCAGTGTTGTTTAAGTCTATACGCATAGTTGAAACGCCGTATGTCGCTTTACACAAGCGTATTAGACTATGTTCTCCTCACAATCCGGAACAAAACATGTTGCAATTTCGTTCTCTTTGCTTGACGGGGAATTTGGAGAGGAAATAATCTATCGTGGGCTTATTATACGTAAAATTGCTCCTGAAGCCTCGTAACGAGAAGAAATAAGAGAACGTTATACGCATTTACAGCATAAGTACATTTTTACACTATTTAACAACTGCAGCAATCTAAGATGAAGTTTGCGTACTCGCAAGGTTGCCTTTTTCCATAACATGTAGTGCTTGATTGTTTTATAATCTCGAATGTATTGAATTGCGAAAGCAAACACGATATTATTAAAACAATCAATATACTATACGCATACTTGAAACGCTGTATGTCGAGAATGATTTTACTTTGATTAAGGCATCGCTTGAACTTATGCAATACATAACACAAAACTTTTGCACTTCACTTTAAGTTTGATTATTTTTTTTCGGTAGAACGGCCTGGCCGTATCGACTTATTTTACCACGTAGCCGGATAGTCAATCCTTGTTATGGGGGATTGGCCCGGATGGGAATTTGGTGTCGCTACAATCATGCCACCGGGCCGCCCCACTTTAAGTTTGATAGCGTATCGAAAAATGTCAAATGTTTAGTTGCTAAGCACAGAACTATTGCAAATATTGGAACTCCATTTATTCTTTAAAACAAACTAGTAAACTTTTCCGCTATCTGAAAATTAATACGTTTAAAAGATATGTGAAATGCACAAAACATTTCGAATAATTCACTATCAGTTAAAAGTTTCCGCAAATCCATCATGCAACAACCGATGGAGGAAATTATAAAGCACAACCGTTCAAGTCGAAACGTATAATGAAATGCTCGCCTTTCATAAGTGCATTTAAATATTTCCTCTTCGCTTTCCTCACGAAGGAAAGTTTTTAATATTTTTCTCACCGTTTAACGGGGACTACATAAGTCCGACCTACAAACAAAGAGAGAAAAATCATGTTGATTTTTTTCTAGAGTTTTGAAGCGTAACGATAGGCTAGTGACACTCTAGAAACTTTATTGGCAAAATTAGTACATAGGGAGATACATGAATACACCATAGTAGGCAACAATCCCTAAGATGGAAGAACCGATTTTACAGTAGATTACATAACGATCGTTGCCTCTTATTCCGAGTTTTTGGTGCAAAGGCACCATAGAATTCCAGCAAGGGTAAAGAGTGCGACACATTAGGCAGAAAATTTGTTCTAGTAGTATTATGGGTAGCATGGGTAGATTGACGGAACTAGTTTTTTTTTGTTCCATGAATGAGTTGCAATTTTGTAACAATTGCGCATGCTCGAATATGCATAAATACGCATGCTCTAACAGCTGCGTACCTCGTGCTAAATTGTGATCTTTCCTTCTAGCTTTGTGGCCGGCGCATTTGATAATACGGGGAGAGATACACTAGGGACGTGTTTATTCAGGAGAGACTCTGGTAACTCCGTAACTCCAAAACCTTTGGGTAACTTGAAAAGCCTATCAGCACGAGAGCACTGCCTTCGTTATCTTTGTTGAACTTATTTGGACCATTTATATAGTCACTCTGCGCATTAAAGAGAGCGATCGTAGCGACACATCGTGACTTCGGCTCGCCTCGGCTTGGGGTTGTGCAAAAAATGCATCACAGGCATATATGCAGAGCTGATAGTAGTTAACATAGTTGATGTAGCACAAGTACCAAGCGTCAAAAGCGTGTTTAATTGTTAATTTTTTTGTAAACAATTTCGATAAGTTGAAATTTTGATAAAGTTTCAAGGAGATGATAAAAAGTTAATAGTTTTACGTATACTAGAGTTTCAATAATGTTATTTTTATATTCTTTTTTCAACCCTGTTTTAAGATATAGAACTATTTAAACTATAGAATCCAGCCTGTTTCAAATGGTACTTTAGTAATACTATAAAGGTCTATTTTTTATTTTTTATAGTATGTAACAGTTTTCCTTATAATCATCCTTGAGGCCTTCATTTATATAAGGATTTAAGGAACAATTTTGGAATACAAAGCTGGTGGCACTATTAATTAACATTATGCTCAAAGTGTATGTAGGCCAGGTGGCATTATTTCATGTAAATTGACAACCAAACCTATGAAAAAACAGGATTTTAAGAGGACTGGTAAAAATAAAACTAGTTGAAATTGTTCAAGAACATTAGTAATAGCCGATGTTCGCCTCATTAAAGTTATGTTCCAAAAAAAGTTTTGTTCAAAGTATTGTCTTACAAAATCGTTTATTTGTGAAATTAGCACTATATAAAGTTACATTACATACAAGAAAAGGAATAGTTAGACATCCTACGACTTGCATGCTCGTCCATATTTATGATAATTCTGTGTTTTGTTAGTTGATTTTGGTGACATATTGTATTAGGTTGTGCGTGTGTATCGATGTTTTCGTTTTTTTCGATGTGATATCAAATGTGACATTCATCTTTGGTTAAAAAAACAAGCTATGAGACCTCCTGGTTTTAATATACTTTGATTATGCCAGTTCCTGTAATTAACATCCGAAATATAAATCCCAAAATTATATTATTATTTTTCGATGTAATTATTTTGGATTTTGTTTATTTTTGGACGTGAATGTAGAATATGCTTTCATTTTATCTATGTGAAACAAGATTATATCAGAACAGTTTAAAGTAGGTACAAGAGACTATTTGTGAGAAAAATAAAAAAATGCTTATGAGATACAAGAAAAATTGAATATCTTTTTACCCTGAACAAGAAAACTAAATTAAAATCAACGCACGAAGCCATGATTTTCTATAAAAGAAATATTCAATAACAGATGATCCTAGCATTTTGCAATAAGTCACAAGCTTATTCATACCCAGTAGAAGAGAAAAATCACGCAAGAACCGATCGCTTTTTCAATAACAAAAAAACCCCATGTAATTTTTTTCTCCTGAGATGTACATTCGACGATTGATGATCGGGACTAGGGAGTGTTTGATGAGTTTTAAAGATACTTCAAATGGTGGGTCATACGTTGTCACTTCTGTTCAACGAAAACGCTCATCAGCCATCGCAAAAGAAATCTTGTACATGGCGCAATAAGTCACAACCTTGTTGATACCCAGTAGAAGCACAATTTCACCCAAGAGCCGTACGCTGTTTCAATTACAATCAGTAGTTGATGTCATTTTTTCTACTTACAGGCAGATTTTGAAATAGATGGAAAAGCTTAGAATGTCTGAAGAGTATAAAAAAAAACAAAAGGTTGGTCGTACGCTGTCTTTCCTTTCAGAGAATGCATTCATCCGCCATCGCGGCAAAAAAAATCAACATGGTGCAATGAGTCACAACCTTGTTGATACCCAATAGAAGCCCAAATTCACCCAACAGCCGTTCGCTCTTTTAATTACAATTCAGTAGCTCATGTAAGTTTTTTCTCCTGAGATGTCCATTCAACAATGGATGACCGGGACTAGGAAGTGTTTCATGAGTTTTAAAAATACTTCAAATGGTGAGTCATACGTTGTCACTCCTTTCCAACGAAAGCGTTCATCAGCCATCGCGAAAGAAATCTTGTACATGGCGCAATAAGTCACAACCTTGTTGATACCCAGTAGAAGCCCAAATTCACCTAAAAGCCGTTCGCTCTTTTAATTACAATTCAGTAGCTCATGTAAGTTTTTTCTCCTGAGATGTCCATTCAACAATGGATGACCGGGACTAGGAAGTGTTTCATGAGTTTTAAAAATACTTCAAATGGTGGGTCATACGTTGTCACTCCTTTCCAACGAAAGCGTTCATCAGCCATCGCGAAAGAAATCTTGTACATGGAGCAATAAGTCACAACCTTGTTGATACCCAGTAGAAGCCCAAATTCACCTAAGAGCCGTTCGCTCTTTTAATTACAATTCAGTAGCGCATGTAAGTTTTTTCTCCTGAGATGTACTTTCGACAATGGATGATCGGGAGTAGGAAGTGTTTGATGAGTTTTAAAAATACTTCAAATGGTGGGTCATATGTTGTCACTCCTTTCCAACGAAAGCGTTCATCAGCCATCGCGAAAGAAATCTTGTACATGGCGCAATAAGTCACAACCTTGTTGATACCCAGTAGAAGCCCAAATTCACCTAAAAGCCGTTCGCTCTTTTAATTACAATTCAGTAGCTCATGTAAGTTTTTTCTCCTGAGATGTCCATTCAACAATGGATGACCGGGACTAGGAAGTGTTTCATGAGTTTTAAAAATACTTCAAATGGTGGGTCATACGTTGTCACTCCTTTCCAACGAAAGCGTTCATCAGCCATCGCGAAAGAAATCTTGTACATGGAGCAATAAGTCACAACCTTGTTGATACCCAGTAGAAGCCCAAATTCACCTAAAAGCCGTTCGCTCTTTTAATTACAATTCAGTAGCGCATGTAAGTTTTTTCTCCTGAGATGTGCATTCGACAATGGATGATCGGGAGTAGGAAGTGTTTGATGAGTTTTAAAAATACTTCAAATGGTGGGTCATACGTTGTCACTCCTTTCCAACGAAAGCGTTCATCAGCCATCGCGAAAGAAATCTTGTACATGGCGCAATAAGTCACAACCTTGTTGATACCCAGTAGAAGCCCAAATTCACCTAAAAGCCGTTCGCTCTTTTAATTACAATTCAGTAGCGCATGTAAGTTTTTTCTCCTGAGATGTACATTCGACAATAGATGATCGGGAGTAGGAAGTGTTTGATGAGTTTTAAAAATACTTCAAATGGTGGGTCATACGTTGTCACTCCTTTCCAACGAAAGCGTTCATCAGCCATCGCGAAAGAAATCTTTTACATGGAGCAATAAGTCACAACCTTGTTGATACCCAGTAGAAGCCCAAATTCACCTAAGAGCCGTTCGCTCTTTTAATTACAATTCAGTAGCGCATGTAAGTTTTTTCTCCTGAGATGTCCAATCAACAATGGATGACCGGGACTAGGAAGTGTTTCATGAGTTTTAAAAATACTTCAAATGGTGGGTCATATGTTGTCACTCCTTTCCAACGAAAGCGTTCATCAGCCATCGCGAAAGAAATCTTGAACAAGGCGCAATAAGTCACAACCTTGTTGATACCCAGTAGAAGCCCAAATTCACCTAAGAGCCGTTCGCTCTTTTAATTACAATTCAGTAGCGCATGTAAGTTTATTCTCCTGAGATGTACATTCGACAATAGATGATCGGGAGTAGGAAGTGTTTGATGAGTTTTAAAAATACTTCAAATGGTGGGTCATACGTTGTCACTCCTTTTCAACGAAAGCGTTCATCAGCCATCGCGAAAGAAATCTTGTACATGGCGCAATAAGTCACAACCTTGTTGATACCCAATAGAAGCCCAAATTCACCCAACAGCCGTTCGCTCTTTTAATTACAATTCAGTAGCTCATGTAAGTTTTTTCTCCTGAGATGTCCATTCAACAATGGATGACCGGGACTAGGAAGTGTTTCATGAGTTTTAAAAATACTTCAAATGGTAGGTCATACGTTGTCACTCCTTTCCAACGAAAGCGTTCATCAGCCATCGCGAAAGAAATCTTGTACATGGAGCAATAAGTCACAACCTTGTTGATACCCAGTAGAAGCCCAAATTCACCTAAAAGCCGTTCGCTCTTTTAATTACAATTCAGTAGCGCATGTAAGTTTTTTCTCCTGAGATGTACTTTCGACAATGGATGATCGGGAGTAGGAAGTGTTTGATGAGTTTTAAAAATACTTCAAATGGTGGGTCATATGTTGTCACTCCTTTCCAACGAAAGCGTTCATCAGCCATCGCGAAAGAAATCTTGTACATGGAGCAATAAGTCACAACCTTGTTGATACCCAGTAGAAGCCCAAATTCACCTAAGAGCCGTTCGCTCTTTTAATTACAATTCAGTAGCTCATGTAAGTTTTTTCTCCTGAGATGTCCATTCAACAATGGATGACCGGGACTAGGAAGTGTTTCATGAGTTTTAAAAATACTTCAAATGGTGGGTCATATGTTGTCACTCCTTTCCAACGAAAGCGTTCATCAGCCATCGCGAAAGAAATCTTGTACATGGCGCAATAAGTCACAACCTTGTTGATACCCAGTAGAAGCCCAAATTCACCTAAAAGCCGTTCGCTCTTTTAATTACAATTCAGTAGCTCATGTAAGTTTTTTCTCCTGAGATGTCCATTCAACAATGGATGACCGGGACTAGGAAGTGTTTCATGAGTTTTAAAAATACTTCAAATGGTGGGTCATACGTTGTCACTCCTTTCCAACGAAAGCGTTCATCAGCCATCGCGAAAGAAATCTTGTACATGGAGCAATAAGTCACAACCTTGTTGATACCCAGTAGAAGCCCAAATTCACCTAAGAGCCGTTCGCTCTTTTAATTACAATTCAGTAGCGCATGTAAGTTTTTTCTCCTGAGATGTACTTTCGACAATGGATGATCGGGAGTAGGAAGTGTTTGATGAGTTTTAAAAATACTTCAAATGGTGGGTCATATGTTGTCACTCCTTTCCAACGAAAGCGTTCATCAGCCATCGCGAAAGAAATCTTGTACATGGCGCAATAAGTCACAACCTTGTTGATACCCAGTAGAAGCCCAAATTCACCTAAAAGCCGTTCGCTCTTTTAATTACAATTCAGTAGCTCATGTAAGTTTTTTCTCCTGAGATGTCCATTCAACAATGGATGACCGGGACTAGGAAGTGTTTCATGAGTTTTAAAAATACTTCAAATGGTGGGTCATACGTTGTCACTCCTTTCCAACGAAAGCGTTCATCAGCCATCGCGAAAGAAATCTTGTACATGGAGCAATAAGTCACAACCTTGTTGATACCCAGTAGAAGCCCAAATTCACCTAAAAGCCGTTCGCTCTTTTAATTACAATTCAGTAGCGCATGTAAGTTTTTTCTCCTGAGATGTGCATTCGACAATGGATGATCGGGAGTAGGAAGTGTTTGATGAGTTTTAAAAATACTTCAAATGGTGGGTCATACGTTGTCTCTCCTTTCCAACGAAAGCGTTCATCAGCCATCGCGAAAGAAATCTTGTACATGGCGCAATAAGTCACAACCTTGTTGATACCCAGTAGAAGCCCAAATTCACCTAAAAGCCGTTCGCTCTTTTAATTACAATTCAGTAGCGCATGTAAGTTTTTTCTCCTGAGATGTACATTCGACAATAGATGATCGGGAGTAGGAAGTGTTTGATGAGTTTTAAAAATACTTCAAATGGTGGGTCATACGTTGTCACTCCTTTCCAACGAAAGCGTTCATCAGCCATCGCGAAAGAAATCTTTTACATGGAGCAATAAGTCACAACCTTGTTGATACCCAGTAGAAGCCCAAATTCACCTAAAAGCCGTTCGCTCTTTTAATTACAATTCAGTAGCGCATGTAAGTTTTTTCTCCTGAGATGTCCAATCAACAATGGATGACCGGGACTAGGAAGTGTTTCATGAGTTTTAAAAATACTTCAAATGGTGGGTCATATGTTGTCACTCCTTTCCAACGAAAGCGTTCATCAGCCATCGCGAAAGAAATCTTGAACAAGGCGCAATAAGTCACAACCTTGTTGATACCCAGTAGAAGCCCAAATTCACCTAAGAGCCGTTCGCTCTTTTAATTACAATTCAGTAGCGCATGTAAGTTTATTCTCCTGAGATGTACATTCGACAATAGATGATCGGGAGTAGGAAGTGTTTGATGAGTTTTAAAAATACTTCAAATGGTGGGTCATACGTTGTCACTCCTTTTCAACGAAAGCGTTCATCAGCCATCGCGAAAGAAATCTTGTACATGGCGCAATAAGTCACAACCTTGTTGATACCCAATAGAAGCCCAAATTCACCCAACAGCCGTTCGCTCTTTTAATTACAATTCAGTAGCTCATGTAAGTTTTTTCTCCTGAGATGTCCATTCAACAATGGATGACCGGGACTAGGAAGTGTTTCATGAGTTTTAAAAATACTTCAAATGGTAGGTCATACGTTGTCACTCCTTTCCAACGAAAGCGTTCATCAGCCATCGCGAAAGAAATCTTGTACATGGAGCAATAAGTCACAACCTTGTTGATACCCAGTAGAAGCCCAAATTCACCTAAAAGCCGTTCGCTCTTTTAATTACAATTCAGTAGCGCATGTAAGTTTTTTCTCCTGAGATGTACTTTCGACAATGGATGATCGGGAGTAGGAAGTGTTTGATGAGTTTTAAAAATACTTCAAATGGTGGGTCATATGTTGTCACTCCTTTCCAACGAAAGCGTTCATCAGCCATCGCGAAAGAAATCTTGTACATGGAGCAATAAGTCACAACCTTGTTGATACCCAGTAGAAGCCCAAATTCACCTAAGAGCCGTTCGCTCTTTTAATTACAATTCAGTAGCGCATGTAAGTTTTTTCTCCTGAGATGTGCATTCGACAACGGATGATCGGGAGTAGGAAGTGTTTGATGAGTTTTAAAAATACTTCAAATGGTAGGTCATACGTTGTCACTCCTTTCCAACGAAAGCGTTCATCAGCCATCGCGAAAGAAATCTTGTACATGGAGCAATAAGTCACAACCTTGTTGATACCCAGTAGAAGCCCAAATTCACCTAAAAGCCGTTCGCTCTTTTAATTACAATTCAGTAGCGCATGTAAGTTTTTTTTCCTGAGATGTACATTCAACAATGGATGATCGGAAGTAGGAAGTGTTTCATGAGTTTTAAAAATACTTCAAATGGTGGGTCATACGTTGTCACTCCTTTCCAACGAAAGCGTTCATCAGCCATCGCGAAAGAAATCTTGTACATGGAGCAATAAGTCACAACCTTGTTGATACCCAGTAGAAGCCCAAATTCACCTAAAAGCCGTTCGCTCTTTTAATTACAATTCAGTAGCGCATGTAAGTTTTTTCTCCTGAGATGTACATTCGACAATAGATGATCGGGAGTAGGAAGTGTTTGATGAGTTTTAAAAATACTTCAAATGGTGGGTCATACGTTGTCACTCCTTTCCAACGAAAGCGTTCATCAGCCATCGCGAAAGAAATCTTTTACATGGAGCAATAAGTCACAACCTTGTTGATACCCAGTAGAAGCCCAAATTCACCTAAAAGCCGTTCGCTCTTTTAATTACAATTCAGTAGCGCATGTAAGTTTTTTCTCCTGAGATGTCCAATCAACAATGGATGACCGGGACTAGGAAGTGTTTCATGAGTTTTAAAAATACTTCAAATGGTGGGTCATATGTTGTCACTCCTTTCCAACGAAAGCGTTCATCAGCCATCGCGAAAGAAATCTTGAACAAGGCGCAATAAGTCACAACCTTGTTGATACCCAGTAGAAGCCCAAATTCACCTAAGAGCCGTTCGCTCTTTTAATTACAATTCAGTAGCGCATGTAAGTTTTTTCTCCTGAGATGTACTTTCGACAATGGATGATCGGGAGTAGGAAGTGTTTGATGAGTTTTAAAAATACTTCAAATGGTGGGTCATACGTTGTCACTCCTTTTCAACGAAAGCGTTCATCAGCCATCGCGAAAGAAATCTTGTACATGGCGCAATAAGTCACAACCTTGTTGATACCCAATAGAAGCCCAAATTCACCCAACAGCCGTTCGCTCTTTTAATTACAATTCAGTAGCTCATGTAAGTTTTTTCTCCTGAGATGTCCATTCAACAATGGATGACCGGGACTAGGAAGTGTTTCATGAGTTTTAAAAATACTTCAAATGGTAGGTCATACGTTGTCACTCCTTTCCAACGAAAGCGTTCATCAGCCATCGCGAAAGAAATCTTGTACATGGAGCAATAAGTCACAACCTTGTTGATACCCAGTAGAAGCCCAAATTCACCTAAAAGCCGTTCGCTCTTTTAATTACAATTCAGTAGCGCATGTAAGTTTTTTCTCCTGAGATGTACTTTCGACAATGGATGATCGGGAGTAGGAAGTGTTTGATGAGTTTTAAAAATACTTCAAATGGTGGGTCATATGTTGTCACTCCTTTCCAACGAAAGCGTTCATCAGCCATCGCGAAAGAAATCTTGTACATGGCGCAATAAGTCACAACCTTGTTGATACCCAGTAGAAGCCCAAATTCACCTAAGAGCCGTTCGCTCTTTTAATTACAATTCAGTAGCGCATGTAAGTTTTTTCTCCTGAGATGTGCATTCGACAACGGATGATCGGGAGTAGGAAGTGTTTGATGAGTTTTAAAAATACTTCAAATGGTAGGTCATACGTTGTCACTCCTTTCCAACGAAAGCGTTCATCAGCCATCGCGAAAGAAATCTTGTACATGGAGCAATAAGTCACAACCTTGTTGATACCCAGTAGAAGCCCAAATTCACCTAAAAGCCGTTCGCTCTTTTAATTACAATTCAGTAGCGCATGTAAGTTTTTTTTCCTGAGATGTACATTCAACAATGGATGATCGGAAGTAGGAAGTGTTTCATGAGTTTTAAAAATACTTCAAATGGTGGGTCATACGTTGTCACTCCTTTCCAACGAAAGCGTTCATCAGCCATCGCGAAAGAAATCTTTTACATGGAGCAATAAGTCACAACCTTGTTGATACCCAGTAGAAGCACAAATTCACCTAAAAGCCGTTCGCTCTTTTAATTACAATTCAGTAGCGCATGTAAGTTTTTTCTCCTGAGATGTGCATTCGACAACGGATGATCGGGAGTAGGAAGTGTTTGATGAGTTTTAAAAATACTTCAAATGGTGGGTCATACGTTGTCACTCCTTTCCAACGAAAGCGTTCATCAGCCATCGCGAAAGAAATCTTGTACATGGAGCAATAAGTCACAACCTTGTTGATACCCAGTAGAAGCCCAAATTCACCTAAAAGCCGTTCGCTCTTTTAATTACAATTCAGTAGCGCATGTAAGTTTTTTCTCCTGAGATGTACATTCAACAATGGATGATCGGAAGTAGGAAGTGTTTCATGAGTTTTAAAAATACTTCAAATGGTGAGTCATACGTTGTCACTCCTTTCCAACGAAAGCGTTCATCAGCCATCGCGAAAGAAATCTTGTACATGGAGCAATAAGTCACAACCTTGTTGATACCCAGCAGAAGCCCAAATTCACCTAAAAGCCGTTCGCTCTTTTAATTACAATTCAGTAGCGCATGTAAGTTTATTCTCCTGAGATGTCCATTCGACAATGGATGATCGGAAGTAGGAAGTGTTTGATGAGTTTTAAAAATACTTCAAATGGTGGGTCATATGTTGTCACTCCTTTCCAACGAAAGCGTTCATCAGCCATCGCGAAAGAAATCTTGTACATGGAGCAATAAGTCACAACCTTGTTGATACCCAGTAGAAGCCCAAATTCACCTAAGAGCCGTTCGATCTTTTAATTACAATCAGTAGCGCATGTAAGTTTTTTCTCCTGAGATGTACATTCGACAATAGATGATCGGGAGTAGGAAGTGTTTGATGAGTTTTAAAAATACTTCAAATGGTGGGTCATATGTTGTCACTCCTTTCCAACGAAAGCGTTCATCAGCCATCGCGAAAGAAATCTTGTACATGGTGCAATAAGTCACAACCTTGTTGATACCCAGTAGAAGCCCAAATTCACCTAAAAGCCGTTCGCTCTTCTAATTACAATTCAGTAGCGCATGTAAGTTTTTTCTCCTGAGATGTACTTTCGACAATGGATGATCGGGAGTAGGAAGTGTTTGATGAGTTTTAAAAATACTTCAAATGGTGGGTCATACGTTGTCACTCCTTTCCAACGAAAGCGTTCATCAGCCATCGCGAAAGAAATCTTGTACATGGAGCAATAAGTCACAACCTTGTTGATACCCAGTAGAAGCCCAAATTCACCTAAAAGCCGTTCGCTCTTTTAATTACAATTCAGTAGCGCATGTAAGTTTTTTCTCCTGAGATGTACATTCAACAATGGATGATCGGAAGTAGGAAGTGTTTCATGAGTTTTAAAAATACTTCAAATGGTGGGTCATACGTTGTCACTCCTTTCCAACGAAAGCGTTCATCAGCCATCGCGAAAGAAATCTTGTACATGGAACAATAAGTCACAACCTTGTTGATACCCAGTAGAAGCCCCAAATTCACCTAAGAGCCGTTCGCTCTTTTAATTACAATTCAGTAGCGCATGTAAGTTTTTTCTCCTGAGATGTACTTTCGACAATGGATGATCGGGAGTAGGAAGTGTTTGATGAGTTTTAAAAATACTTCAAATGGTGGGTCATACGTTGTCACTCCTTTCCAACGAAAGCGTTCATCAGCCATCGCGAAAGAAATCTTGTACATGGCGCAATAAGTCACAACCTTGTTGATACCCAGTAGAAGCCCAAATTCACCTAAGAGCCGTTCGCTCTTTTAATTACAATCAGTAGCGCATGTAAGTTTTTTCTTCTGAGATGTCCAATCAACAATGGATGATCGGAAGTAGGAAGTGTTTCATGAGTTTTAAAAATACTTCAAATGGTGGGTCATACGTTGTCACTCCTTTCCAACGAAAGCGTTCATCAGCCATATCGAAAGAAATCTTGTACATGGCGCAATAAGTCACAACCTTGTTGATACCCAGTAGAAGCACAAATTCACCTAAAAGCCGTTCGCTCTTTGAATTACAATTCAGTAGCACATGTAAGTTTTTTCTCCTGAGATGTACATTCAACAATGGATGATCGGAAGTAGGAAGTGTTTGATGAGTTTTAAAAATACTTCAAATGGTGGGTCATACGTTGTCACTCCTTTCCAACGAAAGCGTTCATAAGCCATCGCGAAAGAAATCTTGTACATGGAGCAATAAGTCACAACCTTGTTGATACCCAGTAGAAGCCCAAATTTACCTAAAAGCCGTTCGCTCTTTTAATTACAATTCAGTAGCGCATGTAAGTTTTTTCTCCTGAGATGTACATTCAACAATGGATGATCGGAAATAGGAAGTGTTTGATGAGTTGTAAAAATACTTCAAATGGTGGGTCATATGTTGTCACTCCTTTCCAACGAAAGCGTTCATCAGCCATCGCGAAAGAAATCTTGTACATGGTGCAATAAGTCACAACCTTGTTGATACCCAGTAGAAGCCCAAATTCACCTAAGAGCCGTTCGATCTTTTAATTACAATTCAGTAGCGCATGTAAGTTTTTTCTCCTGAGATGTACATTCAACAATGGATGATCGGAAGTAGGAAGTGTTTGATGAGTTTTAAAAATACTTCAAATGGTGGGTCATACGTTGTCACTCCTTTCCAACGAAAGCGTTCATCAGCCATCGCGAAAGAAATCTTGTACATGGAGCAATAAGTCACAACCTTGTTGATACCCAGTAGAAGCCCAAATTCACCTAAAAGCCGTTCGCTCTTTTAATTACAATTCAGTAGCGCATGTAAGTTTTTTTTCCTGAGATGTACATTCAACAATGGATGATCGGAAGTAGGAAGTGTTTCATGAGTTTTAAAAATACTTCAAATGGTGGGTCATACGTTGTCACTCCTTTCCAACGAAAGCGTTCATCAGCCATCGCGAAAGAAATCTTGTACATGGAGCAATAAGTCACAACCTTGTTGATACCCAGTAGAAGCCCAAATTCACCTAAAAGCCGTTCGCTCTTTTAATTACAATTCAGTAGCGCATGTAAGTTTATTCTCCTGAGATGTACATTCAACAATGGATGATCGGAAGTAGGAAGTGTTTCATGAGTTTTAAAAATACTTCAAATGGTGGGTCATACGTTGTCACTCCTTTCCAACGAAAGCGTTCATCAGCCATCGCGAAAGAAATCTTGTACATGGCGCAATAAGTCACAACCTTGTTGATACCCAGTAGAAGCCCAAATTCACCTAAGAGCCGTTCGATCTTTTAATTACAATCAGTAGCGCATGTAAGTTTTTTCTCCTGAGATGTACATTCGACAATAGATGATCGGGAGTAGGAAGTGTTTGATGAGTTTTAAAAATACTTCAAATGGTGGGTCATACGTTGTCACTCCTTTCCAACGAAAGCGTTCATCAGCCATAGCGAAAGAAATCTTGTACATGGCGCAATAAGTCACAACCTTGTTGATACCCAGTAGAAGCCCAAATTCACCTAAAAGCCGTTCGCTCTTTTAATTACAATTCAGTAGCGCATGTAAGTTTTTTCTCCTGAGATGTACATTCAACAATGGATGATCGGAAGTAGGAAGTGTTTGATGAGTTTTAAAAATACTTCAAATGGTGGGTCATATGTTGTCACTCCTTTCCAACGAAAGCGTTCATCAGCCATCGCGAAAGAAATCTTGTACATGGAGCAATAAGTCACAACCTTGTTGATACCCAGTAGAAGCCCAAATTTACCTAAAAGCCGTTCGCTCTTTTAATTACAATTCAGTAGCGCATGTAAGTTTTTTCTTCTGAGATGTACATTCGACAATAGATGATCGGGAGTAGGAAGTGTTTGATGAGTTTTAAAAATACTTCAAATGGTGGGTCATATGTTGTCACTCCTTTCCAACGAAAGCGTTCATCAGCCATCGCGAAAGAAATCTTGTACATGGTGCAATAAGTCACAACCTTGTTGATACCCAGTAGAAGCCCAAATTCACCTAAAAGCCGTTCGCTCTTTTAATTACAATCAGTAGCGCATGTAAGTTTTTTCTCCTGAGATGTACATTCGACAATAGATGATCGGGAGTAGGAAGTGTTTGATGAGTTTTAAAAATACTTCAAATGGTGGGTCATACGTTGTCACTCCTTTCCAACGAAAGCGTTCATCAGCCATAGCGAAAGAAATCTTGTACATGGCGCAATAAGTCACAACCTTGTTGATACCCAGTAGAAGCCCAAATTCACCTAAAAGCCGTTCGCTCTTTTAATTACAGTTCAGTAGCGCATGTAAGTTTTTTCTCCTGAGATGTACATTCAACAATGGATGATCGGAAGTAGGAAGTGTTTGATGAGTTTTAAAAATACTTCAAATGGTGGGTCATATGTTGTCACTCCTTTCCAACGAAAGCGTTCATCAGCCATCGCGAAAGAAATCTTGTACATGGCGCAATAAGTCACAACCTTGTTGATACCCAGTAGAAGCCCAAATTCACCTAAGAGCCGTTCGCTCTTTTAATTACAATCAGTAGCGCATGTAAGTTTTTTCTCCTGCGATGTGCATTCGACAATGGATGATCGGGAGTAGTAAGTGTTTGATGAGTTTTAAAAATACTTCAAATGGTGGGTCATACGTTGTCACTCCTTTCCAACGAAAGCGTTCATCAGCCATCGCGAAAGAAATCTTGTACATGGCGCAATAAGTCACAACCTTGTTGATACCCAGTAGAAGCCCAAATTCACCTAAGAGCCGTTCGCTCTTTTAATTACAATTCAGTAGCGCATGTAAGTTTTTTCTCCTGAGATGTACTTTCGACAATGGATGATCGGGAGTAGGAAGTGTTTGATGAGTTTTAAAAATACTTCAAATGGTGGGTCATATGTTGTCACTCCTTTCCAACGAAAGCGTTCATCAGCCATCGCGAAAGAAATCTTGTACATGGAGCAATAAGTCACAACCTTGTTGATACCCAGTAGAAGCCCAAATTCACCTAAGAGCCGTTCGCTCTTTTAATTACAATTCAGTAGCGCATGTAAGTTTTTTCTCCTGAGATGTACATTCGACAATAGATGATCGGGAGTAGGAAGTGTTTGATGAGTTTTAAAAATACTTCAAATGGTGGGTCATACGTTGTCACTCCTTTCCAACGAAAGCGTTCATCAGCCATCGCGAAAGAAATCTTGTACATGGAGCAATAAGTCACAACCTTGTTGATACCCAGTAGAAGCCCAAATTCACCTAAAAGCCGTTCGCTCTTTTAATTACAATTCAGTAGCGCATGTAAGTTTTTTCTCCTGAGATGTACTTTCGACAATGGATGATCGGGAGTAGGAAGTGTTTGATGAGTTTTAAAAATACTTCAAATGGTGGGTCATACGTTGTCACTCCTTTCCAACGAAAGCGTTCATCAGCCATCGCGAAAGAAATCTTGTACATGGCGCAATAAGTCACAACCTTGTTGATACCCAGTAGAAGCCCAAATTCACCTAAAAGCCGTTCGCTCTTTTAATTACAATTCAGTAGCGCATGTAAGTTTTTTCTCCTGAGATGTACTTTCGACAATGGATGATCGGGAGTAGGAAGTGTTTGATGAGTTTTAAAAATACTTCAAATGGTGGGTCATATGTTGTCACTCCTTTCCAACGAAAGCGTTCATCAGCCATCGCGAAAGAAATCTTGTGCATGGAGCAATAAGTCACAACCTTGTTGATACCCAGTAGAAGCCCAAATTCACCTAAGAGCCGTTCGCTCTTTTAATTACAATCAGTAGCGCATGTAAGTTTTTTCTCCTGAGATGTACTTTCGACAATAGATGATCGGGAGTAGGAAGTGTTTGATGAGTTTTAAAAATACTTCAAATGGTGGGTCATACGTTGTCACTCCTTTCCAACGAAAGCGTTCATCAGCCATCGCGAAAGAAATCTTGAACAAGGCGCAATAAGTCACAACCTTGTTGATACCCAGTAGAAGCACAAATTCACCTAAAAGCCGTTCGCTCTTTTAATTACAATTCAGTAGCGCATGTAAGTTTTTTCTCCTGAGATGTACTTTCGACAATGGATGATCGGGAGTAGGAAGTGTTTGATGAGTTTTAAAAATACTTCAAATGGTGGGTCATACGTTGTCACTCCTTTCCAACGAAAGCGTTCATCAGCCATCGCGAAAGAAATCTTGTACATGGCGCAATAAGTCACAACCTTGTTGATACCCAGTAGAAGCCCAAATTCACCTAAAAGCCGTTCGCTCTTTTAATTACAATTCAGTAGCGCATGTAAGTTTTTTTTCCTGAGATGTACATTCAACAATGGATGATCGGAAGTAGGAAGTGTTTCATGAGTTTTAAAAATACTTCAAATGGTGGGTCATACGTTGTCACTCCTTTCCAACGAAAGCGTTCATAAGCCATCGCGAAAGAAATCTTGTACATGGAGCAATAAGTCACAACCTTGTTGATACCCAGTAGAAGCCCAAATTTACCTAAAAGCCGTTCGCTCTTTTAATTACAATTCAGTAGCGCATGTAAGTTTTTTCTCCTGAGATGTACATTCAACAATGGATGATCGGAAATAGGAAGTGTTTGATGAGTTGTAAAAATACTTCAAATGGTGGGTCATATGTTGTCACTCCTTTCCAACGAAAGCGTTCATCAGCCATCGCGAAAGAAATCTTGTACATGGAGCAATAAGTCACAACCTTGTTGATACCCAGTAGAAGCCCAAATTCACCTAAAAGCCGTTCGCTCTTTTAATTACAATTCAGTAGCGCATGTAAGTTTTTTCTCCTGAGATGTACATTCAACAATGGATGATCGGAAGTAGGAAGTGTTTGATGAGTTTTAAAAATACTTCAAATGGTGGGTCATACGTTGTCACTCCTTTCCAACGAAAGCGTTCATCAGCCATCGCGAAAGAAATCTTTTACATGGAGCAATAAGTCACAACCTTGTTGATACCCAGTAGAAGCCCAAATTCACCTAAAAGCCGTTCGCTCTTTTAATTACAATTCAGTAGCGCATGTAAGTTTTTTCTCCTGAGATGTCCAATCAACAATGGATGACCGGGACTAGGAAGTGTTTCATGAGTTTTAAAAATACTTCAAATGGTGGGTCATATGTTGTCACTCCTTTCCAACGAAAGCGTTCATCAGCCATCGCGAAAGAAATCTTGAACAAGGCGCAATAAGTCACAACCTTGTTGATACCCAGTAGAAGCCCAAATTCACCTAAGAGCCGTTCGCTCTTTTAATTACAATTCAGTAGCGCATGTAAGTTTATTCTCCTGAGATGTACATTCGACAATAGATGATCGGGAGTAGGAAGTGTTTGATGAGTTTTAAAAATACTTCAAATGGTGGGTCATACGTTGTCACTCCTTTTCAACGAAAGCGTTCATCAGCCATCGCGAAAGAAATCTTGTACATGGCGCAATAAGTCACAACCTTGTTGATACCCAATAGAAGCCCAAATTCACCCAACAGCCGTTCGCTCTTTTAATTACAATTCAGTAGCTCATGTAAGTTTTTTCTCCTGAGATGTCCATTCAACAATGGATGACCGGGACTAGGAAGTGTTTCATGAGTTTTAAAAATACTTCAAATGGTAGGTCATACGTTGTCACTCCTTTCCAACGAAAGCGTTCATCAGCCATCGCGAAAGAAATCTTGTACATGGAGCAATAAGTCACAACCTTGTTGATACCCAGTAGAAGCCCAAATTCACCTAAAAGCCGTTCGCTCTTTTAATTACAATTCAGTAGCGCATGTAAGTTTTTTCTCCTGAGATGTACTTTCGACAATGGATGATCGGGAGTAGGAAGTGTTTGATGAGTTTTAAAAATACTTCAAATGGTGGGTCATATGTTGTCACTCCTTTCCAACGAAAGCGTTCATCAGCCATCGCGAAAGAAATCTTGTACATGGCGCAATAAGTCACAACCTTGTTGATACCCAGTAGAAGCACAAATTCACCTAAAAGCCGTTCGCTCTTTGAATTACAATTCAGTAGCACATGTAAGTTTTTTCTCCTGAGATGTACATTCAACAATGGATGATCGGAAGTAGGAAGTGTTTGATGAGTTTTAAAAATACTTCAAATGGTGGGTCATACGTTGTCACTCCTTTCCAACGAAAGCGTTCATAAGCCATCGCGAAAGAAATCTTGTACATGGAGCAATAAGTCACAACCTTGTTGATACCCAGTAGAAGCCCAAATTTACCTAAGAGCCGTTCGCTCTTTTAATTACAATCAGTAGCGCATGTAAGTTTTTTCTCCTGAGATGTACTTTCGACAATAGATGATCGGGAGTAGGAAGTGTTTGATGAGTTTTAAAAATACTTCAAATGGTGGGTCATACGTTGTCACTCCTTTCCAACGAAAGCGTTCATCAGCCATCGCGAAAGAAATCTTGAACAAGGCGCAATAAGTCACAACCTTGTTGATACCCAGTAGAAGCACAAATTCACCTAAAAGCCGTTCGCTCTTTTAATTACAATTCAGTAGCGCATGTAAGTTTTTTCTCCTGAGATGTACTTTCGACAATGGATGATCGGGAGTAGGAAGTGTTTGATGAGTTTTAAAAATACTTCAAATGGTGGGTCATATGTTGTCACTCCTTTCCAACGAAAGCGTTCATCAGCCATCGCGAAAGAAATCTTGTACATGGAGCAATAAGTCACAACCTTGTTGATACCCAGTAGAAGCCCAAATTCACCTAAAAGCCGTTCGCTCTTTTAATTACAATTCAGTAGCGCATGTAAGTTTTTTCTCCTGAGATGTACTTTCGACAATGGATGATCGGGAGTAGGAAGTGTTTGATGAGTTTTAAAAATACTTCAAATGGTAGGTCATACGTTGTCACTCCTTTCCAACGAAAGCGTTCATCAGCCATCGCGAAAGAAATCTTGTACATGGAGCAATAAGTCACAACCTTGTTGATACCCAGTAGAAGCCCAAATTCACCTAAAAGCCGTTCGCTCTTTTAATTACAATTCAGTAGCGCATGTAAGTTTTTTCTCCTGAGATGTACTTTCGACAATGGATGATCGGGAGTAGGAAGTGTTTGATGAGTTTTAAAAATACTTCAAATGGTGGGTCATATGTTGTCACTCCTTTCCAACGAAAGCGTTCATCAGCCATCGCGAAAGAAATCTTGTACATGGAGCAATAAGTCACAACCTTGTTGATACCCAGTAGAAGCCCAAATTCACCTAAAAGCCGTTCGCTCTTTTAATTACAATTCAGTAGCGCATGTAAGTTTTTTCTCCTGAGATGTACTTTCGACAATGGATGATCGGGAGTAGGAAGTGTTTGATGAGTTTTAAAAATACTTCAAATGGTGGGTCATACGTTGTCACTCCTTTCCAACGAAAGCGTTCATCAGCCATCGCGAAAGAAATCTTGTACATGGCGCAATAAGTCACAACCTTGTTGATACCCAGTAGAAGCCCAAATTCACCTAAAAGCCGTTCGCTCTTTTAATTACAATTCAGTAGCGCATGTAAGTTTTTTCTCCTGAGATGTACTTTCGACAATGGATGATCGGGAGTAGGAAGTGTTTGATGAGTTTTAAAAATACTTCAAATGGTGGGTCATATGTTGTCACTCCTTTCCAACGAAAGCGTTCATCAGCCATCGCGAAAGAAATCTTGTGCATGGAGCAATAAGTCACAACCTTGTTGATACCCAGTAGAAGCCCAAATTCACCTAAGAGCCGTTCGCTCTTTTAATTACAATCAGTAGCGCATGTAAGTTTTTTCTCCTGAGATGTACTTTCGACAATAGATGATCGGGAGTAGGAAGTGTTTGATGAGTTTTAAAAATACTTCAAATGGTGGGTCATACGTTGTCACTCCTTTCCAACGAAAGCGTTCATCAGCCATCGCGAAAGAAATCTTGAACAAGGCGCAATAAGTCACAACCTTGTTGATACCCAGTAGAAGCACAAATTCACCTAAAAGCCGTTCGCTCTTTTAATTACAATTCAGTAGCGCATGTAAGTTTTTTCTCCTGAGATGTACTTTCGACAATGGATGATCGGGAGTAGGAAGTGTTTGATGAGTTTTAAAAATACTTCAAATGGTGGGTCATATGTTGTCACTCCTTTCCAACGAAAGCGTTCATCAGCCATCGCGAAAGAAATCTTGTACATGGAGCAATAAGTCACAACCTTGTTGATACCCAGTAGAAGCCCAAATTCACCTAAGAGCCGTTCGCTCTTTTAATTACAATTCAGTAGCGCATGTAAGTTTTTTCTCCTGAGATGTGCATTCGACAACGGATGATCGGGAGTAGGAAGTGTTTGATGAGTTTTAAAAATACTTCAAATGGTAGGTCATACGTTGTCACTCCTTTCCAACGAAAGCGTTCATCAGCCATCGCGAAAGAAATCTTGTACATGGAGCAATAAGTCACAACCTTGTTGATACCCAGTAGAAGCCCAAATTCACCTAAAAGCCGTTCGCTCTTTTAATTACAATTCAGTAGCGCATGTAAGTTTTTTTTCCTGAGATGTACATTCAACAATGGATGATCGGAAGTAGGAAGTGTTTCATGAGTTTTAAAAATACTTCAAATGGTGGGTCATACGTTGTCACTCCTTTCCAACGAAAGCGTTCATCAGCCATCGCGAAAGAAATCTTGTACATGGAGCAATAAGTCACAACCTTGTTGATACCCAGTAGAAGCCCAAATTCACCTAAAAGCCGTTCGCTCTTTTAATTACAATTCAGTAGCGCATGTAAGTTTTTTCTCCTGAGATGTACATTCGACAATAGATGATCGGGAGTAGGAAGTGTTTGATGAGTTTTAAAAATACTTCAAATGGTGGGTCATACGTTGTCACTCCTTTCCAACGAAAGCGTTCATCAGCCATCGCGAAAGAAATCTTTTACATGGAGCAATAAGTCACAACCTTGTTGATACCCAGTAGAAGCCCAAATTCACCTAAAAGCCGTTCGCTCTTTTAATTACAATTCAGTAGCGCATGTAAGTTTTTTCTCCTGAGATGTCCAATCAACAATGGATGACCGGGACTAGGAAGTGTTTCATGAGTTTTAAAAATACTTCAAATGGTGGGTCATATGTTGTCACTCCTTTCCAACGAAAGCGTTCATCAGCCATCGCGAAAGAAATCTTGAACAAGGCGCAATAAGTCACAACCTTGTTGATACCCAGTAGAAGCCCAAATTCACCTAAGAGCCGTTCGCTCTTTTAATTACAATTCAGTAGCGCATGTAAGTTTATTCTCCTGAGATGTACATTCGACAATAGATGATCGGGAGTAGGAAGTGTTTGATGAGTTTTAAAAATACTTCAAATGGTGGGTCATACGTTGTCACTCCTTTTCAACGAAAGCGTTCATCAGCCATCGCGAAAGAAATCTTGTACATGGCGCAATAAGTCACAACCTTGTTGATACCCAATAGAAGCCCAAATTCACCCAACAGCCGTTCGCTCTTTTAATTACAATTCAGTAGCTCATGTAAGTTTTTTCTCCTGAGATGTCCATTCAACAATGGATGACCGGGACTAGGAAGTGTTTCATGAGTTTTAAAAATACTTCAAATGGTAGGTCATACGTTGTCACTCCTTTCCAACGAAAGCGTTCATCAGCCATCGCGAAAGAAATCTTGTACATGGAGCAATAAGTCACAACCTTGTTGATACCCAGTAGAAGCCCAAATTCACCTAAAAGCCGTTCGCTCTTTTAATTACAATTCAGTAGCGCATGTAAGTTTTTTCTCCTGAGATGTACTTTCGACAATGGATGATCGGGAGTAGGAAGTGTTTGATGAGTTTTAAAAATACTTCAAATGGTGGGTCATATGTTGTCACTCCTTTCCAACGAAAGCGTTCATCAGCCATCGCGAAAGAAATCTTGTACATGGCGCAATAAGTCACAACCTTGTTGATACCCAGTAGAAGCCCAAATTCACCTAAAAGCCGTTCGCTCTTTTAATTACAATTCAGTAGCGCATGTAAGTTTTTTCTCCTGAGATGTGCATTCGACAACGGATGATCGGGAGTAGGAAGTGTTTGATGAGTTTTAAAAATACTTCAAATGGTGGGTCATACGTTGTCACTCCTTTCCAACGAAAGCGTTCATCAGCCATCGCGAAAGAAATCTTGTACATGGAGCAATAAGTCACAACCTTGTTGATACCCAGTAGAAGCCCAAATTCACCTAAAAGCCGTTCGCTCTTTTAATTACAATTCAGTAGCGCATGTAAGTTTTTTTTCCTGAGATGTACATTCAACAATGGATGATCGGAAGTAGGAAGTGTTTCATGAGTTTTAAAAATACTTCAAATGGTGGGTCATACGTTGTCACTCCTTTCCAACGAAAGCGTTCATCAGCCATCGCGAAAGAAATCTTTTACATGGAGCAATAAGTCACAACCTTGTTGATACCCAGTAGAAGCCCAAATTCACCTAAAAGCCGTTCGCTCTTTTAATTACAATTCAGTAGCGCATGTAAGTTTTTTCTCCTGAGATGTGCATTCGACAACGGATGATCGGGAGTAGGAAGTGTTTGATGAGTTTTAAAAATACTTCAAATGGTGGGTCATACGTTGTCACTCCTTTCCAACGAAAGCGTTCATCAGCCATCGCGAAAGAAATCTTGTACATGGAGCAATAAGTCACAACCTTGTTGATACCCAGTAGAAGCCCAAATTCACCTAAAAGCCGTTCGCTCTTTTAATTACAATTCAGTAGCGCATGTAAGTTTTTTCTCCTGAGATGTACATTCAACAATGGATGATCGGAAGTAGGAAGTGTTTCATGAGTTTTAAAAATACTTCAAATGGTGAGTCATACGTTGTCACTCCTTTCCAACGAAAGCGTTCATCAGCCATCGCGAAAGAAATCTTGTACATGGAGCAATAAGTCACAACCTTGTTGATACCCAGCAGAAGCCCAAATTCACCTAAAAGCCGTTCGCTCTTTTAATTACAATTCAGTAGCGCATGTAAGTTTATTCTCCTGAGATGTCCATTCGACAATGGATGATCGGAAGTAGGAAGTGTTTGATGAGTTTTAAAAATACTTCAAATGGTGGGTCATATGTTGTCACTCCTTTCCAACGAAAGCGTTCATCAGCCATCGCGAAAGAAATCTTGTACATGGAGCAATAAGTCACAACCTTGTTGATACCCAGTAGAAGCCCAAATTCACCTAAGAGCCGTTCGATCTTTTAATTACAATCAGTAGCGCATGTAAGTTTTTTCTCCTGAGATGTACATTCGACAATAGATGATCGGGAGTAGGAAGTGTTTGATGAGTTTTAAAAATACTTCAAATGGTGGGTCATACGTTGTCACTCCTTTCCAACGAAAGCGTTCATCAGCCATCGCGAAAGAAATCTTTTACATGGAGCAATAAGTCACAACCTTGTTGATACCCAGTAGAAGCCCAAATTCACCTAAAAGCCGTTCGCTCTTTTAATTACAATTCAGTAGCGCATGTAAGTTTTTTCTCCTGAGATGTCCAATCAACAATGGATGACCGGGACTAGGAAGTGTTTGATGAGTTTTAAAAATACTTCAAATGGTGGGTCATATGTTGTCACTCCTTTCCAACGAAAGCGTTCATCAGCCATCGCGAAAGAAATCTTGAACAAGGCGCAATAAGTCACAACCTTGTTGATACCCAGTAGAAGCCCAAATTCACCTAAGAGCCGTTCGCTCTTTTAATTACAATTCAGTAGCGCATGTAAGTTTATTCTCCTGAGATGTACATTCGACAATAGATGATCGGGAGTAGGAAGTGTTTGATGAGTTTTAAAAATACTTCAAATGGTGGGTCATACGTTGTCACTCCTTTTCAACGAAAGCGTTCATCAGCCATCGCGAAAGAAATCTTGTACATGGCGCAATAAGTCACAACCTTGTTGATACCCAATAGAAGCCCAAATTCACCCAACAGCCGTTCGCTCTTTTAATTACAATTCAGTAGCTCATGTAAGTTTTTTCTCCTGAGATGTCCATTCAACAATGGATGACCGGGACTAGGAAGTGTTTCATGAGTTTTAAAAATACTTCAAATGGTAGGTCATACGTTGTCACTCCTTTCCAACGAAAGCGTTCATCAGCCATCGCGAAAGAAATCTTGTACATGGAGCAATAAGTCACAACCTTGTTGATACCCAGTAGAAGCCCAAATTCACCTAAAAGCCGTTCGCTCTTTTAATTACAATTCAGTAGCGCATGTAAGTTTTTTCTCCTGAGATGTACTTTCGACAATGGATGATCGGGAGTAGGAAGTGTTTGATGAGTTTTAAAAATACTTCAAATGGTGGGTCATATGTTGTCACTCCTTTCCAACGAAAGCGTTCATCAGCCATCGCGAAAGAAATCTTTTACATGGAGCAATAAGTCACAACCTTGTTGATACCCAGTAGAAGCACAAATTCACCTAAAAGCCGTTCGCTCTTTTAATTACAATTCAGTAGCGCATGTAAGTTTTTTTTCCTGAGATGTACATTCAACAATGGATGATCGGAAGTAGGAAGTGTTTCATGAGTTTTAAAAATACTTCAAATGGTGGGTCATACGTTGTCACTCCTTTCCAACGAAAGCGTTCATCAGCCATCGCGAAAGAAATCTTTTACATGGAGCAATAAGTCACAACCTTGTTGATACCCAGTAGAAGCACAAATTCACCTAAAAGCCGTTCGCTCTTTTAATTACAATTCAGTAGCGCATGTAAGTTTTTTCTCCTGAGATGTGCATTCGACAACGGATGATCGGGAGTAGGAAGTGTTTGATGAGTTTTAAAAATACTTCAAATGGTGGGTCATACGTTGTCACTCCTTTCCAACGAAAGCGTTCATCAGCCATCGCGAAAGAAATCTTGTACATGGAGCAATAAGTCACAACCTTGTTGATACCCAGTAGAAGCCCAAATTCACCTAAAAGCCGTTCGCTCTTTTAATTACAATTCAGTAGCGCATGTAAGTTTTTTTTCCTGAGATGTACATTCAACAATGGATGATCGGAAGTAGGAAGTGTTTCATGAGTTTTAAAAATACTTCAAATGGTGGGTCATACGTTGTCACTCCTTTCCAACGAAAGCGTTCATCAGCCATCGCGAAAGAAATCTTGTACATGGAGCAATAAGTCACAACCTTGTTGATACCCAGTAGAAGCCCAAATTCACCTAAAAGCCGTTCGCTCTTTTAATTACAATTCAGTAGCGCATGTAAGTTTATTCTCCTGAGATGTACATTCAACAATGGATGATCGGAAGTAGGAAGTGTTTCATGAGTTTTAAAAATACTTCAAATGGTGGGTCATACGTTGTCACTCCTTTCCAACGAAAGCGTTCATCAGCCATCGCGAAAGAAATCTTGTACATGGCGCAATAAGTCACAACCTTGTTGATACCCAGTAGAAGCCCAAATTCACCTAAGAGCCGTTCGATCTTTTAATTACAATTCAGTAGCGCATGTAAGTTTTTTTTCCTGAGATGTACATTCAACAATGGATGATCGGAAGTAGGAAGTGTTTCATGAGTTTTAAAAATACTTCAAATGGTGGGTCATACGTTGTCACTCCTTTCCAACGAAAGCGTTCATCAGCCATCGCGAAAGAAATCTTGTACATGGAGCAATAAGTCACAACCTTGTTGATACCCAGTAGAAGCCCAAATTCACCTAAAAGCCGTTCGCTCTTTTAATTACAATTCAGTAGCGCATGTAAGTTTATTCTCCTGAGATGTACATTCAACAATGGATGATCGGAAGTAGGAAGTGTTTCATGAGTTTTAAAAATACTTCAAATGGTGGGTCATACGTTGTCACTCCTTTCCAACGAAAGCGTTCATCAGCCATCGCGAAAGAAATCTTGTACATGGCGCAATAAGTCACAACCTTGTTGATACCCAGTAGAAGCCCAAATTCACCTAAGAGCCGTTCGATCTTTTAATTACAATTCAGTAGCGCATGTAAGTTTTTTTTCCTGAGATGTACATTCAACAATGGATGATCGGAAGTAGGAAGTGTTTGATGAGTTTTAAAAATACTTCAAATGGTGGGTCATACGTTGTCACTCCTTTTCAACGAAAGCGTTCATCAGCCATCGCGAAAGAAATCTTGTACATGGCGCAATAAGTCACAACCTTGTTGATACCCAATAGAAGCCCAAATTCACCCAACAGCCGTTCGCTCTTTTAATTACAATTCAGTAGCGCATGTAAGTTTATTCTCCTGAGATGTACATTCGACAATAGATGATCGGGAGTAGGAAGTGTTTGATGAGTTTTAAAAATACTTCAAATGGTGGGTCATACGTTGTCACTCCTTTTCAACGAAAGCGTTCATCAGCCATCGCGAAAGAAATCTTGTACATGGCGCAATAAGTCACAACCTTGTTGATACCCAGTAGAAGCCCAAATTCACCTAAGAGCCGTTCGCTCTTTTAATTACAATTCAGTAGCGCATGTAAGTTTTTTCTCCTGAGATGTGCATTCGACAACGGATGATCGGGAGTAGGAAGTGTTTGATGAGTTTTAAAAATACTTCAAATGGTAGGTCATACGTTGTCACTCCTTTCCAACGAAAGCGTTCATCAGCCATCGCGAAAGAAATCTTGTACATGGAGCAATAAGTCACAACCTTGTTGATACCCAGTAGAAGCCCAAATTCACCTAAAAGCCGTTCGCTCTTTTAATTACAATTCAGTAGCGCATGTAAGTTTTTTTTCCTGAGATGTACATTCAACAATGGATGATCGGAAGTAGGAAGTGTTTCATGAGTTTTAAAAATACTTCAAATGGTGGGTCATACGTTGTCACTCCTTTCCAACGAAAGCGTTCATCAGCCATCGCGAAAGAAATCTTTTACATGGAGCAATAAGTCACAACCTTGTTGATACCCAGTAGAAGCCCAAATTCACCTAAAAGCCGTTCGCTCTTTTAATTACAATTCAGTAGCGCATGTAAGTTTTTTCTCCTGAGATGTGCATTCGACAACGGATGATCGGGAGTAGGAAGTGTTTGATGAGTTTTAAAAATACTTCAAATGGTGGGTCATACGTTGTCACTCCTTTCCAACGAAAGCGTTCATCAGCCATCGCGAAAGAAATCTTGTACATGGAGCAATAAGTCACAACCTTGTTGATACCCAGTAGAAGCCCAAATTCACCTAAAAGCCGTTCGCTCTTTTAATTACAATTCAGTAGCGCATGTAAGTTTTTTCTCCTGAGATGTACATTCAACAATGGATGATCGGAAGTAGGAAGTGTTTGATGAGTTTTAAAAATACTTCAAATGGTGGGTCATACGTTGTCACTCCTTTCCAACGAAAGCGTTCATCAGCCATCGCGAAAGAAATCTTGTACATGGAGCAATAAGTCACAACCTTGTTGATACCCAGTAGAAGCCCAAATTCACCTAAAAGCCGTTCGCTCTTTTAATTACAATTCAGTAGCGCATGTAAGTTTTTTTTCCTGAGATGTACATTCAACAATGGATGATCGGAAGTAGGAAGTGTTTCATGAGTTTTAAAAATACTTCAAATGGTGGGTCATACGTTGTCACTCCTTTCCAACGAAAGCGTTCATCAGCCATCGCGAAAGAAATCTTGTACATGGAGCAATAAGTCACAACCTTGTTGATACCCAGTAGAAGCCCAAATTCACCTAAAAGCCGTTCGCTCTTTTAATTACAATTCAGTAGCGCATGTAAGTTTATTCTCCTGAGATGTACATTCAACAATGGATGATCGGAAGTAGGAAGTGTTTCATGAGTTTTAAAAATACTTCAAATGGTGGGTCATACGTTGTCACTCCTTTCCAACGAAAGCGTTCATCAGCCATCGCGAAAGAAATCTTGTACATGGCGCAATAAGTCACAACCTTGTTGATACCCAGTAGAAGCCCAAATTCACCTAAGAGCCGTTCGATCTTTTAATTACAATCAGTAGCGCATGTAAGTTTTTTCTCCTGAGATGTACATTCGACAATAGATGATCGGGAGTAGGAAGTGTTTGATGAGTTTTAAAAATACTTCAAATGGTGGGTCATACGTTGTCACTCCTTTCCAACGAAAGCGTTCATCAGCCATAGCGAAAGAAATCTTGTACATGGCGCAATAAGTCACAACCTTGTTGATACCCAGTAGAAGCCCAAATTCACCTAAAAGCCGTTCGCTCTTTTAATTACAATTCAGTAGCGCATGTAAGTTTTTTCTCCTGAGATGTACATTCAACAATGGATGATCGGAAGTAGGAAGTGTTTGATGAGTTTTAAAAATACTTCAAATGGTGGGTCATATGTTGTCACTCCTTTCCAACGAAAGCGTTCATCAGCCATCGCGAAAGAAATCTTGTACATGGAGCAATAAGTCACAACCTTGTTGATACCCAGTAGAAGCCCAAATTTACCTAAAAGCCGTTCGCTCTTTTAATTACAATTCAGTAGCGCATGTAAGTTTTTTCTTCTGAGATGTACATTCGACAATAGATGATCGGGAGTAGGAAGTGTTTGATGAGTTTTAAAAATACTTCAAATGGTGGGTCATATGTTGTCACTCCTTTCCAACGAAAGCGTTCATCAGCCATCGCGAAAGAAATCTTGTACATGGTGCAATAAGTCACAACCTTGTTGATACCCAGTAGAAGCCCAAATTCACCTAAAAGCCGTTCGCTCTTTTAATTACAATCAGTAGCGCATGTAAGTTTTTTCTCCTGAGATGTACATTCGACAATAGATGATCGGGAGTAGGAAGTGTTTGATGAGTTTTAAAAATACTTCAAATGGTGGGTCATACGTTGTCACTCCTTTCCAACGAAAGCGTTCATCAGCCATAGCGAAAGAAATCTTGTACATGGCGCAATAAGTCACAACCTTGTTGATACCCAGTAGAAGCCCAAATTCACCTAAAAGCCGTTCGCTCTTTTAATTACAGTTCAGTAGCGCATGTAAGTTTTTTCTCCTGAGATGTACATTCAACAATGGATGATCGGAAGTAGGAAGTGTTTGATGAGTTTTAAAAATACTTCAAATGGTGGGTCATATGTTGTCACTCCTTTCCAACGAAAGCGTTCATCAGCCATCGCGAAAGAAATCTTGTACATGGCGCAATAAGTCACAACCTTGTTGATACCCAGTAGAAGCCCAAATTCACCTAAGAGCCGTTCGCTCTTTTAATTACAATCAGTAGCGCATGTAAGTTTTTTCTCCTGCGATGTGCATTCGACAATGGATGATCGGGAGTAGTAAGTGTTTGATGAGTTTTAAAAATACTTCAAATGGTGGGTCATACGTTGTCACTCCTTTCCAACGAAAGCGTTCATCAGCCATCGCGAAAGAAATCTTGTACATGGCGCAATAAGTCACAACCTTGTTGATACCCAGTAGAAGCCCAAATTCACCTAAGAGCCGTTCGCTCTTTTAATTACAATTCAGTAGCGCATGTAAGTTTTTTCTCCTGAGATGTACTTTCGACAATGGATGATCGGGAGTAGGAAGTGTTTGATGAGTTTTAAAAATACTTCAAATGGTGGGTCATATGTTGTCACTCCTTTCCAACGAAAGCGTTCATCAGCCATCGCGAAAGAAATCTTGTACATGGAGCAATAAGTCACAACCTTGTTGATACCCAGTAGAAGCCCAAATTCACCTAAGAGCCGTTCGCTCTTTTAATTACAATTCAGTAGCGCATGTAAGTTTTTTCTCCTGAGATGTACATTCGACAATAGATGATCGGGAGTAGGAAGTGTTTGATGAGTTTTAAAAATACTTCAAATGGTGGGTCATACGTTGTCACTCCTTTCCAACGAAAGCGTTCATCAGCCATCGCGAAAGAAATCTTGTACATGGAGCAATAAGTCACAACCTTGTTGATACCCAGTAGAAGCCCAAATTCACCTAAAAGCCGTTCGCTCTTTTAATTACAATTCAGTAGCGCATGTAAGTTTTTTCTCCTGAGATGTACTTTCGACAATGGATGATCGGGAGTAGGAAGTGTTTGATGAGTTTTAAAAATACTTCAAATGGTGGGTCATACGTTGTCACTCCTTTCCAACGAAAGCGTTCATCAGCCATCGCGAAAGAAATCTTGTACATGGCGCAATAAGTCACAACCTTGTTGATACCCAGTAGAAGCCCAAATTCACCTAAAAGCCGTTCGCTCTTTTAATTACAATTCAGTAGCGCATGTAAGTTTTTTCTCCTGAGATGTACTTTCGACAATGGATGATCGGGAGTAGGAAGTGTTTGATGAGTTTTAAAAATACTTCAAATGGTGGGTCATATGTTGTCACTCCTTTCCAACGAAAGCGTTCATCAGCCATCGCGAAAGAAATCTTGTGCATGGAGCAATAAGTCACAACCTTGTTGATACCCAGTAGAAGCCCAAATTCACCTAAGAGCCGTTCGCTCTTTTAATTACAATCAGTAGCGCATGTAAGTTTTTTCTCCTGAGATGTACTTTCGACAATAGATGATCGGGAGTAGGAAGTGTTTGATGAGTTTTAAAAATACTTCAAATGGTGGGTCATACGTTGTCACTCCTTTCCAACGAAAGCGTTCATCAGCCATCGCGAAAGAAATCTTGAACAAGGCGCAATAAGTCACAACCTTGTTGATACCCAGTAGAAGCACAAATTCACCTAAAAGCCGTTCGCTCTTTTAATTACAATTCAGTAGCGCATGTAAGTTTTTTCTCCTGAGATGTACTTTCGACAATGGATGATCGGGAGTAGGAAGTGTTTGATGAGTTTTAAAAATACTTCAAATGGTGGGTCATACGTTGTCACTCCTTTCCAACGAAAGCGTTCATCAGCCATCGCGAAAGAAATCTTGTACATGGCGCAATAAGTCACAACCTTGTTGATACCCAGTAGAAGCCCAAATTCACCTAAAAGCCGTTCGCTCTTTTAATTACAATTCAGTAGCACATGTAAGTTTTTTTTCCTGAGATGTACATTCAACAATGGATGATCGGAAGTAGGAAGTGTTTCATGAGTTTTAAAAATACTTCAAATGGTGGGTCATACGTTGTCACTCCTTTCCAACGAAAGCGTTCATAAGCCATCGCGAAAGAAATCTTGTACATGGAGCAATAAGTCACAACCTTGTTGATACCCAGTAGAAGCCCAAATTTACCTAAAAGCCGTTCGCTCTTTTAATTACAATTCAGTAGCGCATGTAAGTTTTTTCTCCTGAGATGTACATTCAACAATGGATGATCGGAAATAGGAAGTGTTTGATGAGTTGTAAAAATACTTCAAATGGTGGGTCATATGTTGTCACTCCTTTCCAACGAAAGCGTTCATCAGCCATCGCGAAAGAAATCTTGTACATGGAGCAATAAGTCACAACCTTGTTGATACCCAGTAGAAGCCCAAATTCACCTAAAAGCCGTTCGCTCTTTTAATTACAATTCAGTAGCGCATGTAAGTTTTTTCTCCTGAGATGTACATTCAACAATGGATGATCGGAAGTAGGAAGTGTTTGATGAGTTTTAAAAATACTTCAAATGGTGGGTCATACGTTGTCACTCCTTTCCAACGAAAGCGTTCATCAGCCATCGCGAAAGAAATCTTTTACATGGAGCAATAAGTCACAACCTTGTTGATACCCAGTAGAAGCCCAAATTCACCTAAAAGCCGTTCGCTCTTTTAATTACAATTCAGTAGCGCATGTAAGTTTTTTCTCCTGAGATGTCCAATCAACAATGGATGACCGGGACTAGGAAGTGTTTCATGAGTTTTAAAAATACTTCAAATGGTGGGTCATATGTTGTCACTCCTTTCCAACGAAAGCGTTCATCAGCCATCGCGAAAGAAATCTTGAACAAGGCGCAATAAGTCACAACCTTGTTGATACCCAGTAGAAGCCCAAATTCACCTAAGAGCCGTTCGCTCTTTTAATTACAATTCAGTAGCGCATGTAAGTTTATTCTCCTGAGATGTACATTCGACAATAGATGATCGGGAGTAGGAAGTGTTTGATGAGTTTTAAAAATACTTCAAATGGTGGGTCATACGTTGTCACTCCTTTTCAACGAAAGCGTTCATCAGCCATCGCGAAAGAAATCTTGTACATGGCGCAATAAGTCACAACCTTGTTGATACCCAGTAGAAGCCCAAATTCACCCAACAGCCGTTCGCTCTTTTAATTACAATTCAGTAGCTCATGTAAGTTTTTTCTCCTGAGATGTCCATTCAACAATGGATGACCGGGACTAGGAAGTGTTTCATGAGTTTTAAAAATACTTCAAATGGTAGGTCATACGTTGTCACTCCTTTCCAACGAAAGCGTTCATCAGCCATCGCGAAAGAAATCTTGTACATGGAGCAATAAGTCACAACCTTGTTGATACCCAGTAGAAGCCCAAATTCACCTAAAAGCCGTTCGCTCTTTTAATTACAATTCAGTAGCGCATGTAAGTTTTTTCTCCTGAGATGTACTTTCGACAATGGATGATCGGGAGTAGGAAGTGTTTGATGAGTTTTAAAAATACTTCAAATGGTGGGTCATATGTTGTCACTCCTTTCCAACGAAAGCGTTCATCAGCCATCGCGAAAGAAATCTTGTACATGGCGCAATAAGTCACAACCTTGTTGATACCCAGTAGAAGCACAAATTCACCTAAAAGCCGTTCGCTCTTTGAATTACAATTCAGTAGCACATGTAAGTTTTTTCTCCTGAGATGTACATTCAACAATGGATGATCGGAAGTAGGAAGTGTTTGATGAGTTTTAAAAATACTTCAAATGGTGGGTCATACGTTGTCACTCCTTTCCAACGAAAGCGTTCATAAGCCATCGCGAAAGAAATCTTGTACATGGAGCAATAAGTCACAACCTTGTTGATACCCAGTAGAAGCCCAAATTTACCTAAGAGCCGTTCGCTCTTTTAATTACAATCAGTAGCGCATGTAAGTTTTTTCTCCTGAGATGTACTTTCGACAATAGATGATCGGGAGTAGGAAGTGTTTGATGAGTTTTAAAAATACTTCAAATGGTGGGTCATACGTTGTCACTCCTTTCCAACGAAAGCGTTCATCAGCCATCGCGAAAGAAATCTTGAACAAGGCGCAATAAGTCACAACCTTGTTGATACCCAGTAGAAGCACAAATTCACCTAAAAGCCGTTCGCTCTTTTAATTACAATTCAGTAGCGCATGTAAGTTTTTTCTCCTGAGATGTACTTTCGACAATGGATGATCGGGAGTAGGAAGTGTTTGATGAGTTTTAAAAATACTTCAAATGGTGGGTCATATGTTGTCACTCCTTTCCAACGAAAGCGTTCATCAGCCATCGCGAAAGAAATCTTGTACATGGAGCAATAAGTCACAACCTTGTTGATACCCAGTAGAAGCCCAAATTCACCTAAAAGCCGTTCGCTCTTTTAATTACAATTCAGTAGCGCATGTAAGTTTTTTCTCCTGAGATGTACTTTCGACAATGGATGATCGGGAGTAGGAAGTGTTTGATGAGTTTTAAAAATACTTCAAATGGTAGGTCATACGTTGTCACTCCTTTCCAACGAAAGCGTTCATCAGCCATCGCGAAAGAAATCTTGTACATGGAGCAATAAGTCACAACCTTGTTGATACCCAGTAGAAGCCCAAATTCACCTAAAAGCCGTTCGCTCTTTTAATTACAATTCAGTAGCGCATGTAAGTTTTTTCTCCTGAGATGTACTTTCGACAATGGATGATCGGGAGTAGGAAGTGTTTGATGAGTTTTAAAAATACTTCAAATGGTGGGTCATATGTTGTCACTCCTTTCCAACGAAAGCGTTCATCAGCCATCGCGAAAGAAATCTTGTACATGGAGCAATAAGTCACAACCTTGTTGATACCCAGTAGAAGCCCAAATTCACCTAAAAGCCGTTCGCTCTTTTAATTACAATTCAGTAGCGCATGTAAGTTTTTTCTCCTGAGATGTACTTTCGACAATGGATGATCGGGAGTAGGAAGTGTTTGATGAGTTTTAAAAATACTTCAAATGGTGGGTCATACGTTGTCACTCCTTTCCAACGAAAGCGTTCATCAGCCATCGCGAAAGAAATCTTGTACATGGCGCAATAAGTCACAACCTTGTTGATACCCAGTAGAAGCCCAAATTCACCTAAAAGCCGTTCGCTCTTTTAATTACAATTCAGTAGCGCATGTAAGTTTTTTCTCCTGAGATGTACTTTCGACAATGGATGATCGGGAGTAGGAAGTGTTTGATGAGTTTTAAAAATACTTCAAATGGTGGGTCATATGTTGTCACTCCTTTCCAACGAAAGCGTTCATCAGCCATCGCGAAAGAAATCTTGTGCATGGAGCAATAAGTCACAACCTTGTTGATACCCAGTAGAAGCCCAAATTCACCTAAGAGCCGTTCGCTCTTTTAATTACAATCAGTAGCGCATGTAAGTTTTTTCTCCTGAGATGTACTTTCGACAATAGATGATCGGGAGTAGGAAGTGTTTGATGAGTTTTAAAAATACTTCAAATGGTGGGTCATACGTTGTCACTCCTTTCCAACGAAAGCGTTCATCAGCCATCGCGAAAGAAATCTTGAACAAGGCGCAATAAGTCACAACCTTGTTGATACCCAGTAGAAGCACAAATTCACCTAAAAGCCGTTCGCTCTTTTAATTACAATTCAGTAGCGCATGTAAGTTTTTTCTCCTGAGATGTACTTTCGACAATGGATGATCGGGAGTAGGAAGTGTTTGATGAGTTTTAAAAATACTTCAAATGGTGGGTCATATGTTGTCACTCCTTTCCAACGAAAGCGTTCATCAGCCATCGCGAAAGAAATCTTGTACATGGAGCAATAAGTCACAACCTTGTTGATACCCAGTAGAAGCCCAAATTCACCTAAGAGCCGTTCGCTCTTTTAATTACAATTCAGTAGCGCATGTAAGTTTTTTCTCCTGAGATGTGCATTCGACAACGGATGATCGGGAGTAGGAAGTGTTTGATGAGTTTTAAAAATACTTCAAATGGTAGGTCATACGTTGTCACTCCTTTCCAACGAAAGCGTTCATCAGCCATCGCGAAAGAAATCTTGTACATGGAGCAATAAGTCACAACCTTGTTGATACCCAGTAGAAGCCCAAATTCACCTAAAAGCCGTTCGCTCTTTTAATTACAATTCAGTAGCGCATGTAAGTTTTTTTTCCTGAGATGTACATTCAACAATGGATGATCGGAAGTAGGAAGTGTTTCATGAGTTTTAAAAATACTTCAAATGGTGGGTCATACGTTGTCACTCCTTTCCAACGAAAGCGTTCATCAGCCATCGCGAAAGAAATCTTGTACATGGAGCAATAAGTCACAACCTTGTTGATACCCAGTAGAAGCCCAAATTCACCTAAAAGCCGTTCGCTCTTTTAATTACAATTCAGTAGCGCATGTAAGTTTTTTCTCCTGAGATGTACATTCGACAATAGATGATCGGGAGTAGGAAGTGTTTGATGAGTTTTAAAAATACTTCAAATGGTGGGTCATACGTTGTCACTCCTTTCCAACGAAAGCGTTCATCAGCCATCGCGAAAGAAATCTTTTACATGGAGCAATAAGTCACAACCTTGTTGATACCCAGTAGAAGCCCAAATTCACCTAAAAGCCGTTCGCTCTTTTAATTACAATTCAGTAGCGCATGTAAGTTTTTTCTCCTGAGATGTCCAATCAACAATGGATGACCGGGACTAGGAAGTGTTTCATGAGTTTTAAAAATACTTCAAATGGTGGGTCATATGTTGTCACTCCTTTCCAACGAAAGCGTTCATCAGCCATCGCGAAAGAAATCTTGAACAAGGCGCAATAAGTCACAACCTTGTTGATACCCAGTAGAAGCCCAAATTCACCTAAGAGCCGTTCGCTCTTTTAATTACAATTCAGTAGCGCATGTAAGTTTATTCTCCTGAGATGTACGTTCGACAATAGATGATCGGGAGTAGGAAGTGTTTGATGAGTTTTAAAAATACTTCAAATGGTGGGTCATACGTTGTCACTCCTTTTCAACGAAAGCGTTCATCAGCCATCGCGAAAGAAATCTTGTACATGGCGCAATAAGTCACAACCTTGTTGATACCCAATAGAAGCCCAAATTCACCCAACAGCCGTTCGCTCTTTTAATTACAATTCAGTAGCTCATGTAAGTTTTTTCTCCTGAGATGTCCATTCAACAATGGATGACCGGGACTAGGAAGTGTTTCATGAGTTTTAAAAATACTTCAAATGGTAGGTCATACGTTGTCACTCCTTTCCAACGAAAGCGTTCATCAGCCATCGCGAAAGAAATCTTGTACATGGAGCAATAAGTCACAACCTTGTTGATACCCAGTAGAAGCCCAAATTCACCTAAAAGCCGTTCGCTCTTTTAATTACAATTCAGTAGCGCATGTAAGTTTTTTCTCCTGAGATGTACTTTCGACAATGGATGATCGGGAGTAGGAAGTGTTTGATGAGTTTTAAAAATACTTCAAATGGTGGGTCATATGTTGTCACTCCTTTCCAACGAAAGCGTTCATCAGCCATCGCGAAAGAAATCTTGTACATGGCGCAATAAGTCACAACCTTGTTGATACCCAGTAGAAGCCCAAATTCACCTAAGAGCCGTTCGCTCTTTTAATTACAATTCAGTAGCGCATGTAAGTTTTTTCTCCTGAGATGTGCATTCGACAACGGATGATCGGGAGTAGGAAGTGTTTGATGAGTTTTAAAAATACTTCAAATGGTAGGTCATACGTTGTCACTCCTTTCCAACGAAAGCGTTCATCAGCCATCGCGAAAGAAATCTTTTACATGGAGCAATAAGTCACAACCTTGTTGATACCCAGTAGAAGCCCAAATTCACCTAAAAGCCGTTCGCTCTTTTAATTACAATTCAGTAGCGCATGTAAGTTTTTTTTCCTGAGATGTACATTCAACAATGGATGATCGGAAGTAGGAAGTGTTTCATGAGTTTTAAAAATACTTCAAATGGTGGGTCATACGTTGTCACTCCTTTCCAACGAAAGCGTTCATCAGCCATCGCGAAAGAAATCTTTTACATGGAGCAATAAGTCACAACCTTGTTGATACCCAGTAGAAGCCCAAATTCACCTAAAAGCCGTTCGCTCTTTTAATTACAATTCAGTAGCGCATGTAAGTTTTTTCTCCTGAGATGTGCATTCGACAACGGATGATCGGGAGTAGGAAGTGTTTGATGAGTTTTAAAAATACTTCAAATGGTGGGTCATACGTTGTCACTCCTTTCCAACGAAAGCGTTCATCAGCCATCGCGAAAGAAATCTTGTACATGGAGCAATAAGTCACAACCTTGTTGATACCCAGTAGAAGCCCAAATTCACCTAAAAGCCGTTCGCTCTTTTAATTACAATTCAGTAGCGCATGTAAGTTTTTTCTCCTGAGATGTACATTCAACAATGGATGATCGGAAGTAGGAAGTGTTTCATGAGTTTTAAAAATACTTCAAATGGTGAGTCATACGTTGTCACTCCTTTCCAACGAAAGCGTTCATCAGCCATCGCGAAAGAAATCTTGTACATGGAGCAATAAGTCACAACCTTGTTGATACCCAGCAGAAGCCCAAATTCACCTAAAAGCCGTTCGCTCTTTTAATTACAATTCAGTAGCGCATGTAAGTTTATTCTCCTGAGATGTCCATTCGACAATGGATGATCGGAAGTAGGAAGTGTTTGATGAGTTTTAAAAATACTTCAAATGGTGGGTCATATGTTGTCACTCCTTTCCAACGAAAGCGTTCATCAGCCATCGCGAAAGAAATCTTGTACATGGAGCAATAAGTCACAACCTTGTTGATACCCAGTAGAAGCCCAAATTCACCTAAGAGCCGTTCGATCTTTTAATTACAATCAGTAGCGCATGTAAGTTTTTTCTCCTGAGATGTACATTCGACAATAGATGATCGGGAGTAGGAAGTGTTTGATGAGTTTTAAAAATACTTCAAATGGTGGGTCATATGTTGTCACTCCTTTCCAACGAAAGCGTTCATCAGCCATCGCGAAAGAAATCTTGTACATGGTGCAATAAGTCACAACCTTGTTGATACCCAGTAGAAGCCCAAATTCACCTAAAAGCCGTTCGCTCTTCTAATTACAATTCAGTAGCGCATGTAAGTTTTTTCTCCTGAGATGTACTTTCGACAATGGATGATCGGGAGTAGGAAGTGTTTGATGAGTTTTAAAAATACTTCAAATGGTGGGTCATACGTTGTCACTCCTTTCCAACGAAAGCGTTCATCAGCCATCGCGAAAGAAATCTTGTACATGGAGCAATAAGTCACAACCTTGTTGATACCCAGTAGAAGCCCAAATTCACCTAAAAGCCGTTCGCTCTTTTAATTACAATTCAGTAGCGCATGTAAGTTTTTTCTCCTGAGATGTACATTCAACAATGGATGATCGGAAGTAGGAAGTGTTTCATGAGTTTTAAAAATACTTCAAATGGTGGGTCATACGTTGTCACTCCTTTCCAACGAAAGCGTTCATCAGCCATCGCGAAAGAAATCTTGTACATGGAACAATAAGTCACAACCTTGTTGATACCCAGTAGAAGCCCCAAATTCACCTAAGAGCCGTTCGCTCTTTTAATTACAATTCAGTAGCGCATGTAAGTTTTTTCTCCTGAGATGTACTTTCGACAATGGATGATCGGGAGTAGGAAGTGTTTGATGAGTTTTAAAAATACTTCAAATGGTGGGTCATACGTTGTCACTCCTTTCCAACGAAAGCGTTCATCAGCCATCGCGAAAGAAATCTTGTACATGGCGCAATAAGTCACAACCTTGTTGATACCCAGTAGAAGCCCAAATTCACCTAAGAGCCGTTCGCTCTTTTAATTACAATCAGTAGCGCATGTAAGTTTTTTCTTCTGAGATGTCCAATCAACAATGGATGATCGGAAGTAGGAAGTGTTTCATGAGTTTTAAAAATACTTCAAATGGTGGGTCATACGTTGTCACTCCTTTCCAACGAAAGCGTTCATCAGCCATATCGAAAGAAATCTTGTACATGGCGCAATAAGTCACAACCTTGTTGATACCCAGTAGAAGCACAAATTCACCTAAAAGCCGTTCGCTCTTTGAATTACAATTCAGTAGCACATGTAAGTTTTTTCTCCTGAGATGTACATTCAACAATGGATGATCGGAAGTAGGAAGTGTTTGATGAGTTTTAAAAATACTTCAAATGGTGGGTCATACGTTGTCACTCCTTTCCAACGAAAGCGTTCATAAGCCATCGCGAAAGAAATCTTGTACATGGAGCAATAAGTCACAACCTTGTTGATACCCAGTAGAAGCCCAAATTTACCTAAAAGCCGTTCGCTCTTTTAATTACAATTCAGTAGCGCATGTAAGTTTTTTCTCCTGAGATGTACATTCAACAATGGATGATCGGAAATAGGAAGTGTTTGATGAGTTGTAAAAATACTTCAAATGGTGGGTCATATGTTGTCACTCCTTTCCAACGAAAGCGTTCATCAGCCATCACGAAAGAAATCTTGTACATGGTGCAATAAGTCACAACCTTGTTGATACCCAGTAGAAGCCCAAATTCACCTAAGAGCCGTTCGATCTTTTAATTACAATTCAGTAGCGCATGTAAGTTTTTTCTCCTGAGATGTACATTCAACAATGGATGATCGGGAGTAGGAAGTGTTTGATGAGTTTTAAAAATACTTCAAATGGTGGGTCATACGTTGTCACTCCTTTCCAACGAAAGCGTTCATCAGCCATCGCGAAAGAAATCTTGTACATGGAGCAATAAGTCACAACCTTGTTGATACCCAGTAGAAGCCCAAATTCACCTAAAAGCCGTTCGCTCTTTTAATTACAATTCAGTAGCGCATGTAAGTTTTTTTTCCTGAGATGTACATTCAACAATGGATGATCGGAAGTAGGAAGTGTTTCATGAGTTTTAAAAATACTTCAAATGGTGGGTCATACGTTGTCACTCCTTTCCAACGAAAGCGTTCATCAGCCATCGCGAAAGAAATCTTGTACATGGAGCAATAAGTCACAACCTTGTTGATACCCAGTAGAAGCCCAAATTCACCTAAAAGCCGTTCGCTCTTTTAATTACAATTCAGTAGCGCATGTAAGTTTATTCTCCTGAGATGTACATTCAACAATGGATGATCGGAAGTAGGAAGTGTTTCATGAGTTTTAAAAATACTTCAAATGGTGGGTCATACGTTGTCACTCCTTTCCAACGAAAGCGTTCATCAGCCATCGCGAAAGAAATCTTGTACATGGCGCAATAAGTCACAACCTTGTTGATACCCAGTAGAAGCCCAAATTCACCTAAGAGCCGTTCGATCTTTTAATTACAATCAGTAGCGCATGTAAGTTTTTTCTCCTGAGATGTACATTCGACAATAGATGATCGGGAGTAGGAAGTGTTTGATGAGTTTTAAAAATACTTCAAATGGTGGGTCATACGTTGTCACTCCTTTCCAACGAAAGCGTTCATCAGCCATAGCGAAAGAAATCTTGTACATGGCGCAATAAGTCACAACCTTGTTGATACCCAGTAGAAGCCCAAATTCACCTAAAAGCCGTTCGCTCTTTTAATTACAATTCAGTAGCGCATGTAAGTTTTTTCTCCTGAGATGTACATTCAACAATGGATGATCGGAAGTAGGAAGTGTTTGATGAGTTTTAAAAATACTTCAAATGGTGGGTCATATGTTGTCACTCCTTTCCAACGAAAGCGTTCATCAGCCATCGCGAAAGAAATCTTGTACATGGAGCAATAAGTCACAACCTTGTTGATACCCAGTAGAAGCCCAAATTTACCTAAAAGCCGTTCGCTCTTTTAATTACAATTCAGTAGCGCATGTAAGTTTTTTCTTCTGAGATGTACATTCGACAATAGATGATCGGGAGTAGGAAGTGTTTGATGAGTTTTAAAAATACTTCAAATGGTGGGTCATATGTTGTCACTCCTTTCCAACGAAAGCGTTCATCAGCCATCGCGAAAGAAATCTTGTACATGGTGCAATAAGTCACAACCTTGTTGATACCCAGTAGAAGCCCAAATTCACCTAAAAGCCGTTCGCTCTTTTAATTACAATCAGTAGCGCATGTAAGTTTTTTCTCCTGAGATGTACATTCGACAATAGATGATCGGGAGTAGGAAGTGTTTGATGAGTTTTAAAAATACTTCAAATGGTGGGTCATACGTTGTCACTCCTTTCCAACGAAAGCGTTCATCAGCCATAGCGAAAGAAATCTTGTACATGGCGCAATAAGTCACAACCTTGTTGATACCCAGTAGAAGCCCAAATTCACCTAAAAGCCGTTCGCTCTTTTAATTACAGTTCAGTAGCGCATGTAAGTTTTTTCTCCTGAGATGTACATTCAACAATGGATGATCGGAAGTAGGAAGTGTTTGATGAGTTTTAAAAATACTTCAAATGGTGGGTCATATGTTGTCACTCCTTTCCAACGAAAGCGTTCATCAGCCATCGCGAAAGAAATCTTGTACATGGCGCAATAAGTCACAACCTTGTTGATACCCAGTAGAAGCCCAAATTCACCTAAGAGCCGTTCGCTCTTTTAATTACAATCAGTAGCGCATGTAAGTTTTTTCTCCTGCGATGTGCATTCGACAATGGATGATCGGGAGTAGTAAGTGTTTGATGAGTTTTAAAAATACTTCAAATGGTGGGTCATACGTTGTCACTCCTTTCCAACGAAAGCGTTCATCAGCCATCGCGAAAGAAATCTTGTACATGGCGCAATAAGTCACAACCTTGTTGATACCCAGTAGAAGCCCAAATTCACCTAAGAGCCGTTCGCTCTTTTAATTACAATTCAGTAGCGCATGTAAGTTTTTTCTCCTGAGATGTACTTTCGACAATGGATGATCGGGAGTAGGAAGTGTTTGATGAGTTTTAAAAATACTTCAAATGGTGGGTCATATGTTGTCACTCCTTTCCAACGAAAGCGTTCATCAGCCATCGCGAAAGAAATCTTGTACATGGAGCAATAAGTCACAACCTTGTTGATACCCAGTAGAAGCCCAAATTCACCTAAGAGCCGTTCGCTCTTTTAATTACAATTCAGTAGCGCATGTAAGTTTTTTCTCCTGAGATGTACATTCGACAATAGATGATCGGGAGTAGGAAGTGTTTGATGAGTTTTAAAAATACTTCAAATGGTGGGTCATACGTTGTCACTCCTTTCCAACGAAAGCGTTCATCAGCCATCGCGAAAGAAATCTTGTACATGGAGCAATAAGTCACAACCTTGTTGATACCCAGTAGAAGCCCAAATTCACCTAAAAGCCGTTCGCTCTTTTAATTACAATTCAGTAGCGCATGTAAGTTTTTTCTCCTGAGATGTACTTTCGACAATGGATGATCGGGAGTAGGAAGTGTTTGATGAGTTTTAAAAATACTTCAAATGGTGGGTCATACGTTGTCACTCCTTTCCAACGAAAGCGTTCATCAGCCATCGCGAAAGAAATCTTGTACATGGCGCAATAAGTCACAACCTTGTTGATACCCAGTAGAAGCCCAAATTCACCTAAAAGCCGTTCGCTCTTTTAATTACAATTCAGTAGCGCATGTAAGTTTTTTCTCCTGAGATGTACTTTCGACAATGGATGATCGGGAGTAGGAAGTGTTTGATGAGTTTTAAAAATACTTCAAATGGTGGGTCATATGTTGTCACTCCTTTCCAACGAAAGCGTTCATCAGCCATCGCGAAAGAAATCTTGTGCATGGAGCAATAAGTCACAACCTTGTTGATACCCAGTAGAAGCCCAAATTCACCTAAGAGCCGTTCGCTCTTTTAATTACAATCAGTAGCGCATGTAAGTTTTTTCTCCTGAGATGTACTTTCGACAATAGATGATCGGGAGTAGGAAGTGTTTGATGAGTTTTAAAAATACTTCAAATGGTGGGTCATACGTTGTCACTCCTTTCCAACGAAAGCGTTCATCAGCCATCGCGAAAGAAATCTTGAACAAGGCGCAATAAGTCACAACCTTGTTGATACCCAGTAGAAGCACAAATTCACCTAAAAGCCGTTCGCTCTTTTAATTACAATTCAGTAGCGCATGTAAGTTTTTTCTCCTGAGATGTACTTTCGACAATGGATGATCGGGAGTAGGAAGTGTTTGATGAGTTTTAAAAATACTTCAAATGGTGGGTCATACGTTGTCACTCCTTTCCAACGAAAGCGTTCATCAGCCATCGCGAAAGAAATCTTGTACATGGCGCAATAAGTCACAACCTTGTTGATACCCAGTAGAAGCCCAAATTCACCTAAAAGCCGTTCGCTCTTTTAATTACAATTCAGTAGCGCATGTAAGTTTTTTTTCCTGAGATGTACATTCAACAATGGATGATCGGAAGTAGGAAGTGTTTCATGAGTTTTAAAAATACTTCAAATGGTGGGTCATACGTTGTCACTCCTTTCCAACGAAAGCGTTCATCAGCCATCGCGAAAGAAATCTTGTACATGGAGCAATAAGTCACAACCTTGTTGATACCCAGTAGAAGCCCAAATTTACCTAAAAGCCGTTCGCTCTTTTAATTACAATTCAGTAGCGCATGTAAGTTTTTTTTCCTGAGATGTACATTCAACAATGGATGATCGGAAGTAGGAAGTGTTTCATGAGTTTTAAAAATACTTCAAATGGTGGGTCATACGTTGTCACTCCTTTCCAACGAAAGCGTTCATCAGCCATCGCGAAAGAAATCTTGTACATGGAGCAATAAGTCACAACCTTGTTGATACCCAGTAGAAGCCCAAATTCACCTAAAAGCCGTTCGCTCTTTTAATTACAATTCAGTAGCGCATGTAAGTTTTTTCTCCTAAGATGTACTTTCGACAATGGATGATCGGGAGTAGGAAGTGTTTCATGAGTTTTAAAAATACTTCAAATGGTGGGTCATACGTTGTCACTCCTTTCCAACGAAAGCGTTCATCAGCCATCGCGAAAGAAATCTTGTACATGGCGCAATAAGTCACAACCTTGTTGATACCCAGTAGAAGCCCAAATTCACCTAAGAGCCGTTCGCTCTTTTAATTACAATTCAGTAGCGCATGTAAGTTTTTTCTCCTGAGATGTACTTTCGACAATGGATGATCGGGAGTAGGAAGTGTTTGATGAGTTTTAAAAATACTTCAAATGGTGGGTCATACGTTGTCACTCCTTTCCAACGAAAGCGTTCATCAGCCATCGCGAAAGAAATCTTGTACATGGCGCAATAAGTCACAACCTTGTTGATACCCAGTAGAAGCCCAAATTCACCTAAAAGCCGTTCGCTCTTTTAATTACAATTCAGTAGCGCATGTAAGTTTTTTCTCCTGAGATGTACTTTCGACAATGGATGATCGGGAGTAGGAAGTGTTTGATGAGTTTTAAAAATACTTCAAATGGTGGGTCATATGTTGTCACTCCTTTCCAACGAAAGCGTTCATCAGCCATCGCGAAAGAAATCTTGTACATGGAGCAATAAGTCACAACCTTGTTGATACCCAGTAGAAGCCCAAATTCACCTAAGAGCCGTTCGCTCTTTTAATTACAATTCAGTAGCGCATGTAAGTTTTTTCTCCTGAGATGTACTTTCGACAATAGATGATCGGGAGTAGGAAGTGTTTGATGAGTTTTAAAAATACTTCAAATGGTGGGTCATACGTTGTCACTCCTTTCCAACGAAAGCGTTCATCAGCCATCGCGAAAGAAATCTTGTACATGGCGCAATAAGTCACAACCTTGTTGATACCCAGTAGAAGCCCAAATTCACCTAAGAGCCGTTCGCTCTTTTAATTACAATTCAGTAGCGCATGTAAGTTTTTTCTCCTGAGATGTACTTTCGACAATGGATGATCGGGAGTAGGAAGTGTTTGATGAGTTTTAAAAATACTTCAAATGGTGGGTCATACGTTGTCACTCCTTTCCAACGAAAGCGTTCATCAGCCATCGCGAAAGAAATCTTGTACATGGCGCAATAAGTCACAACCTTGTTGATACCCAGTAGAAGCCCAAATTCACCTAAAAGCCGTTCGCTCTTTTAATTACAATTCAGTAGCGCATGTAAGTTTTTTTTCCTGAGATGTACATTCAACAATGGATGATCGGAAGTAGGAAGTGTTTGATGAGTTTTAAAAATACTTCAAATGGTGGGTCATATGTTGTCACTCCTTTCCAACGAAAGCGTTCATCAGCCATCGCGAAAGAAATCTTGTACATGGAGCAATAAGTCACAACCTTGTTGATACCCAGTAGAAGCCCAAATTCACCTAAAAGCCGTTCGCTCTTTTAATTACAATTCAGTAGCGCATGTAAGTTTTTTCTCCTGAGATGTACTTTCGACAATGGATGATCGGGAGTAGGAAGTGTTTGATGAGTTTTAAAAATACTTCAAATGGTGGGTCATACGTTGTCACTCCTTTCCAACGAAAGCGTTCATCAGCCATCGCGAAAGAAATCTTGTACATGGCGCAATAAGTCACAACCTTGTTGATACCCAGTAGAAGCCCAAATTCACCTAAAAGCCGTTCGCTCTTTTAATTACAATTCAGTAGCGCATGTAAGTTTTTTCTCCTGAGATGTACTTTCGACAATGGATGATCGGGAGTAGGAAGTGTTTGATGAGTTTTAAAAATACTTCAAATGGTGGGTCATACGTTGTCACTCCTTTCCAACGAAAGCGTTCATCAGCCATCGCGAAAGAAATCTTGTACATGGCGCAATAAGTCACAACCTTGTTGATACCCAGTAGAAGCCCAAATTCACCTAAAAGCCGTTCGCTCTTTTAATTACAATTCAGTAGCGCATGTAAGTTTTTTCTCCTGAGATGTACTTTCGACAATGGATGATCGGGAGTAGGAAGTGTTTGATGAGTTTTAAAAATACTTCAAATGGTGGGTCATACGTTGTCACTCCTTTCCAACGAAAGCGTTCATCAGCCATCGCGAAAGAAATCTTGTACATGGAGCAATAAGTCACAACCTTGTTGATACCCAGTAGAAGCCCAAATTCACCTAAGAGCCGTTCGCTCTTTTAATTACAATTCAGTAGCGCATGTAAGTTTTTTCTCCTGAGATGTACTTTCGACAATAGATGATCGGGAGTAGGAAGTGTTTGATGAGTTTTAAAAATACTTCAAATGGTGGGTCATACGTTGTCACTCCTTTCCAACGAAAGCGTTCATCAGCCATCGCGAAAGAAATCTTGAACAAGGCGCAATAAGTCACAACCTTGTTGATACCCAGTAGAAGCACAAATTCACCTAAAAGCCGTTCGCTCTTTTAATTACAATTCAGTAGCGCATGTAAGTTTTTTTTCCTGAGATGTACATTCAACAATGGATGATCGGAAGTAGGAAGTGTTTCATGAGTTTTAAAAATACTTCAAATGGTGGGTCATACGTTGTCACTCCTTTCCAACGAAAGCGTTCATCAGCCATCGCGAAAGAAATCTTGTACATGGAGCAATAAGTCACAACCTTGTTGATACCCAGTAGAAGCCCAAATTCACCTAAGAGCCGTTCGCTCTTTTAATTACAATTCAGTAGCGCATGTAAGTTTTTTCTCCTGAGATGTGCATTCGACAATGGATGATCGGGAGTAGGAAGTGTTTCATGAGTTTTAAAAATACTTCAAATGGTGGGTCATACGTTGTCATTCCTTTCCAACGAAAGCGTTCATCAGCCATCGCGAAAGAAATCTTGTACATGGAGCAATAAGTCACAACCTTGTTGATACCCAGTAGAAGCCCAAATTCACCTAAAAGCCGTTCGCTCTTTTAATTACAATTCAGTAGCGCATGTAAGTTTTTTCTCCTGAGATGTACTTTCGACAATGGATGATCGGGAGTAGGAAGTGTTTGATGAGTTTTAAAAATACTTCAAATGGTGGGTCATACGTTGTCACTCCTTTCCAACGAAAGCGTTCATCAGCCATCGCGAAAGAAATCTTGTACATGGCGCAATAAGTCACAACCTTGTTGATACCCAGTAGAAGCCCAAATTCACCTAAGAGCCGTTCGCTCTTTTAATTACAATTCAGTAGCGCATGTAAGTTTTTTCTCCTGAGATGTACTTTCGACAATGGATGATCGGGAGTAGGAAGTGTTTGATGAGTTTTAAAAATACTTCAAATGGTGGGTCATACGTTGTCATTCCTTTCCAACGAAAGCGTTCATCAGCCATCGCGAAAGAAATCTTGTACATGGAGCAATAAGTCACAACCTTGTTGATACCCAGTAGAAGCCCAAATTCACCTAAGAGCCGTTCGCTCTTTTAATTACAATTCAGTAGCGCATGTAAGTTTTTTCTCCTGAGATGTACTTTCGACAATGGATGATCGGAAGTAGGAAGTGTTTCATGAGTTTTAAAAATACTTCAAATGGTGGGTCATACGTTGTCACTCCTTTCCAACGAAAGCGTTCATCAGCCATCGCGAAAGAAATCTTGTACATGGAGCAATAAGTCACAACCTTGTTGATACCCAGTAGAAGCCCAAATTCACCTAAAAGCCGTTCGCTCTTTTAATTACAATTCAGTAGCGCATGTAAGTTTTTTCTCCTGAGATGTACTTTCGACAATGGATGATCGGGAGTAGGAAGTGTTTGATGAGTTTTAAAAATACTTCAAATGGTGGGTCATACGTTGTCACTCCTTTCCAACGAAAGCGTTCATCAGCCATCGCGAAAGAAATCTTGTACATGGCGCAATAAGTCACAACCTTGTTGATACCCAGTAGAAGCCCAAATTCACCTAAAAGCCGTTCGCTCTTTTAATTACAATTCAGTAGCGCATGTAAGTTTTTTCTCCTGAGATGTACTTTCGACAATGGATGATCGGGAGTAGGAAGTGTTTGATGAGTTTTAAAAATACTTCAAATGGTGGGTCATACGTTGTCACTCCTTTCCAACGAAAGCGTTCATCAGCCATCGCGAAAGAAATCTTGTACATGGCGCAATAAGTCACAACCTTGTTGATACCCAGTAGAAGCCCAAATTCACCTAAAAGCCGTTCGCTCTTTTAATTACAATTCAGTAGCGCATGTAAGTTTTTTCTCCTGAGATGTACTTTCGACAATGGATGATCGGGAGTAGGAAGTGTTTGATGAGTTTTAAAAATACTTCAAATGGTGGGTCATACGTTGTCACTCCTTTCCAACGAAAGCGTTCATCAGCCATCGCGAAAGAAATCTTGTACATGGAACAATAAGTCACAACCTTGTTGATACCCAGTAGAAGCCCAAATTCACCTAAGAGCCGTTCGCTCTTTTAATTACAATTCAGTAGCGCATGTAAGTTTTTTCTCCTGAGATGTACTTTCGACAATGGATGATCGGGAGTAGGAAGTGTTTGATGAGTTTTAAAAATACTTCAAATGGTGGGTCATATGTTGTCACTCCTTTCCAACGAAAGCGTTCATCAGCCATCGCGAAAGAAATCTTGTACATGGAGCAATAAGTCACAACCTTGTTGATACCCAGTAGAAGCCCAAATTCACCTAAAAGCCGTTCGCTCTTTTAATTACAATTCAGTAGCGCATGTAAGTTTTTTCTCCTGAGATGTGCATTCGACAATGGATGATCGGGAGTAGGAAGTGTTTCATGAGTTTTAAAAATACTTCAAATGGTGGGTCATACGTTGTCATTCCTTTCCAACGAAAGCGTTCATCAGCCATCGCGAAAGAAATCTTGTACATGGCGCAATAAGTCACAACCTTGTTGATACCCAGTAGAAGCCCAAATTCACCTAAAAGCCGTTCGCTCTTTTAATTACAATTCAGTAGCTCATGTAAGTTTTTTCTCCTGAGATGTCCATTCAACAATGGATGACCGGGACTAGGAAGTGTTTCATGAGTTTTAAAAATACTTCAAATGGTGGGTCATACGTTGTCACTCCTTTCCAACGAAAGCGTTCATCAGCCATCGCGAAAGAAATCTTGTACATGGAGCAATAAGTCACAACCTTGTTGATACCCAGTAGAAGCCCAAATTCACCTAAGAGCCGTTCGCTCTTTTAATTACAATTCAGTAGCGCATGTAAGTTTTTTCTCCTGAGATGTACTTTCGACAATGGATGATCGGGAGTAGGAAGTGTTTGATGAGTTTTAAAAATACTTCAAATGGTGGGTCATATGTTGTCACTCCTTTCCAACGAAAGCGTTCATCAGCCATCGCGAAAGAAATCTTGTACATGGCGCAATAAGTCACAACCTTGTTGATACCCAGTAGAAGCCCAAATTCACCTAAAAGCCGTTCGCTCTTTTAATTACAATTCAGTAGCTCATGTAAGTTTTTTCTCCTGAGATGTCCATTCAACAATGGATGACCGGGACTAGGAAGTGTTTCATGAGTTTTAAAAATACTTCAAATGGTGGGTCATACGTTGTCACTCCTTTCCAACGAAAGCGTTCATCAGCCATCGCGAAAGAAATCTTGTACATGGAGCAATAAGTCACAACCTTGTTGATACCCAGTAGAAGCCCAAATTCACCTAAAAGCCGTTCGCTCTTTTAATTACAATTCAGTAGCGCATGTAAGTTTTTTCTCCTGAGATGTGCATTCGACAATGGATGATCGGGAGTAGGAAGTGTTTGATGAGTTTTAAAAATACTTCAAATGGTGGGTCATACGTTGTCTCTCCTTTCCAACGAAAGCGTTCATCAGCCATCGCGAAAGAAATCTTGTACATGGCGCAATAAGTCACAACCTTGTTGATACCCAGTAGAAGCCCAAATTCACCTAAAAGCCGTTCGCTCTTTTAATTACAATTCAGTAGCGCATGTAAGTTTTTTCTCCTGAGATGTACATTCGACAATAGATGATCGGGAGTAGGAAGTGTTTGATGAGTTTTAAAAATACTTCAAATGGTGGGTCATACGTTGTCACTCCTTTCCAACGAAAGCGTTCATCAGCCATCGCGAAAGAAATCTTTTACATGGAGCAATAAGTCACAACCTTGTTGATACCCAGTAGAAGCCCAAATTCACCTAAAAGCCGTTCGCTCTTTTAATTACAATTCAGTAGCGCATGTAAGTTTTTTCTCCTGAGATGTCCAATCAACAATGGATGACCGGGACTAGGAAGTGTTTCATGAGTTTTAAAAATACTTCAAATGGTGGGTCATATGTTGTCACTCCTTTCCAACGAAAGCGTTCATCAGCCATCGCGAAAGAAATCTTGAACAAGGCGCAATAAGTCACAACCTTGTTGATACCCAGTAGAAGCCCAAATTCACCTAAGAGCCGTTCGCTCTTTTAATTACAATTCAGTAGCGCATGTAAGTTTATTCTCCTGAGATGTACATTCGACAATAGATGATCGGGAGTAGGAAGTGTTTGATGAGTTTTAAAAATACTTCAAATGGTGGGTCATACGTTGTCACTCCTTTTCAATGAAAGCGTTCATCAGCCATCGCGAAAGAAATCTTGTACATGGCGCAATAAGTCACAACCTTGTTGATACCCAATAGAAGCCCAAATTCACCCAACAGCCGTTCGCTCTTTTAATTACAATTCAGTAGCTCATGTAAGTTTTTTCTCCTGAGATGTCCATTCAACAATGGATGACCGGGACTAGGAAGTGTTTCATGAGTTTTAAAAATACTTCAAATGGTAGGTCATACGTTGTCACTCCTTTCCAACGAAAGCGTTCATCAGCCATCGCGAAAGAAATCTTGTACATGGAGCAATAAGTCACAACCTTGTTGATACCCAGTAGAAGCCCAAATTCACCTAAAAGCCGTTCGCTCTTTTAATTACAATTCAGTAGCGCATGTAAGTTTTTTCTCCTGAGATGTACTTTCGACAATGGATGATCGGGAGTAGGAAGTGTTTGATGAGTTTTAAAAATACTTCAAATGGTGGGTCATATGTTGTCACTCCTTTCCAACGAAAGCGTTCATCAGCCATCGCGAAAGAAATCTTGTACATGGAGCAATAAGTCACAACCTTGTTGATACCCAGTAGAAGCCCAAATTCACCTAAGAGCCGTTCGCTCTTTTAATTACAATTCAGTAGCGCATGTAAGTTTTTTCTCCTGAGATGTGCATTCGACAACGGATGATCGGGAGTAGGAAGTGTTTGATGAGTTTTAAAAATACTTCAAATGGTAGGTCATACGTTGTCACTCCTTTCCAACGAAAGCGTTCATCAGCCATCGCGAAAGAAATCTTGTACATGGAGCAATAAGTCACAACCTTGTTGATACCCAGTAGAAGCCCAAATTCACCTAAAAGCCGTTCGCTCTTTTAATTACAATTCAGTAGCGCATGTAAGTTTTTTTTCCTGAGATGTACATTCAACAATGGATGATCGGAAGTAGGAAGTGTTTCATGAGTTTTAAAAATACTTCAAATGGTGGGTCATACGTTGTCACTCCTTTCCAACGAAAGCGTTCATCAGCCATCGCGAAAGAAATCTTGTACATGGAGCAATAAGTCACAACCTTGTTGATACCCAGTAGAAGCCCAAATTCACCTAAAAGCCGTTCGCTCTTTTAATTACAATTCAGTAGCGCATGTAAGTTTTTTCTCCTGAGATGTACATTCGACAATAGATGATCGGGAGTAGGAAGTGTTTGATGAGTTTTAAAAATACTTCAAATGGTGGGTCATACGTTGTCACTCCTTTCCAACGAAAGCGTTCATCAGCCATCGCGAAAGAAATCTTTTACATGGAGCAATAAGTCACAACCTTGTTGATACCCAGTAGAAGCCCAAATTCACCTAAAAGCCGTTCGCTCTTTTAATTACAATTCAGTAGCGCATGTAAGTTTTTTCTCCTGAGATGTCCAATCAACAATGGATGACCGGGACTAGGAAGTGTTTCATGAGTTTTAAAAATACTTCAAATGGTGGGTCATATGTTGTCACTCCTTTCCAACGAAAGCGTTCATCAGCCATCGCGAAAGAAATCTTGAACAAGGCGCAATAAGTCACAACCTTGTTGATACCCAGTAGAAGCCCAAATTCACCTAAGAGCCGTTCGCTCTTTTAATTACAATTCAGTAGCGCATGTAAGTTTATTCTCCTGAGATGTACATTCGACAATAGATGATCGGGAGTAGGAAGTGTTTGATGAGTTTTAAAAATACTTCAAATGGTGGGTCATACGTTGTCACTCCTTTTCAACGAAAGCGTTCATCAGCCATCGCGAAAGAAATCTTGTACATGGCGCAATAAGTCACAACCTTGTTGATACCCAATAGAAGCCCAAATTCACCCAACAGCCGTTCGCTCTTTTAATTACAATTCAGTAGCTCATGTAAGTTTTTTCTCCTGAGATGTCCATTCAACAATGGATGACCGGGACTAGGAAGTGTTTCATGAGTTTTAAAAATACTTCAAATGGTAGGTCATACGTTGTCACTCCTTTCCAACGAAAGCGTTCATCAGCCATCGCGAAAGAAATCTTGTACATGGAGCAATAAGTCACAACCTTGTTGATACCCAGTAGAAGCCCAAATTCACCTAAAAGCCGTTCGCTCTTTTAATTACAATTCAGTAGCGCATGTAAGTTTTTTCTCCTGAGATGTACTTTCGACAATGGATGATCGGGAGTAGGAAGTGTTTGATGAGTTTTAAAAATACTTCAAATGGTGGGTCATATGTTGTCACTCCTTTCCAACGAAAGCGTTCATCAGCCATCGCGAAAGAAATCTTGTACATGGCGCAATAAGTCACAACCTTGTTGATACCCAGTAGAAGCCCAAATTCACCTAAGAGCCGTTCGCTCTTTTAATTACAATTCAGTAGCGCATGTAAGTTTTTTCTCCTGAGATGTGCATTCGACAACGGATGATCGGGAGTAGGAAGTGTTTGATGAGTTTTAAAAATACTTCAAATGGTAGGTCATACGTTGTCACTCCTTTCCAACGAAAGCGTTCATCAGCCATCGCGAAAGAAATCTTGTACATGGAGCAATAAGTCACAACCTTGTTGATACCCAGTAGAAGCCCAAATTCACCTAAAAGCCGTTCGCTCTTTTAATTACAATTCAGTAGCGCATGTAAGTTTTTTTTCCTGAGATGTACATTCAACAATGGATGATCGGAAGTAGGAAGTGTTTCATGAGTTTTAAAAATACTTCAAATGGTGGGTCATACGTTGTCACTCCTTTCCAACGAAAGCGTTCATCAGCCATCGCGAAAGAAATCTTTTACATGGAGCAATAAGTCACAACCTTGTTGATACCCAGTAGAAGCACAAATTCACCTAAAAGCCGTTCGCTCTTTTAATTACAATTCAGTAGCGCATGTAAGTTTTTTCTCCTGAGATGTGCATTCGACAACGGATGATCGGGAGTAGGAAGTGTTTGATGAGTTTTAAAAATACTTCAAATGGTGGGTCATACGTTGTCACTCCTTTCCAACGAAAGCGTTCATCAGCCATCGCGAAAGAAATCTTGTACATGGAGCAATAAGTCACAACCTTGTTGATACCCAGTAGAAGCCCAAATTCACCTAAAAGCCGTTCGCTCTTTTAATTACAATTCAGTAGCGCATGTAAGTTTTTTCTCCTGAGATGTACATTCAACAATGGATGATCGGAAGTAGGAAGTGTTTCATGAGTTTTAAAAATACTTCAAATGGTGAGTCATACGTTGTCACTCCTTTCCAACGAAAGCGTTCATCAGCCATCGCGAAAGAAATCTTGTACATGGAGCAATAAGTCACAACCTTGTTGATACCCAGCAGAAGCCCAAATTCACCTAAAAGCCGTTCGCTCTTTTAATTACAATTCAGTAGCGCATGTAAGTTTATTCTCCTGAGATGTCCATTCGACAATGGATGATCGGAAGTAGGAAGTGTTTGATGAGTTTTAAAAATACTTCAAATGGTGGGTCATATGTTGTCACTCCTTTCCAACGAAAGCGTTCATCAGCCATCGCGAAAGAAATCTTGTACATGGAGCAATAAGTCACAACCTTGTTGATACCCAGTAGAAGCCCAAATTCACCTAAGAGCCGTTCGATCTTTTAATTACAATCAGTAGCGCATGTAAGTTTTTTCTCCTGAGATGTACATTCGACAATAGATGATCGGGAGTAGGAAGTGTTTGATGAGTTTTAAAAATACTTCAAATGGTGGGTCATATGTTGTCACTCCTTTCCAACGAAAGCGTTCATCAGCCATCGCGAAAGAAATCTTGTACATGGTGCAATAAGTCACAACCTTGTTGATACCCAGTAGAAGCCCAAATTCACCTAAAAGCCGTTCGCTCTTCTAATTACAATTCAGTAGCGCATGTAAGTTTTTTCTCCTGAGATGTACTTTCGACAATGGATGATCGGGAGTAGGAAGTGTTTGATGAGTTTTAAAAATACTTCAAATGGTGGGTCATACGTTGTCACTCCTTTCCAACGAAAGCGTTCATCAGCCATCGCGAAAGAAATCTTGTACATGGAGCAATAAGTCACAACCTTGTTGATACCCAGTAGAAGCCCAAATTCACCTAAAAGCCGTTCGCTCTTTTAATTACAATTCAGTAGCGCATGTAAGTTTTTTCTCCTGAGATGTACATTCAACAATGGATGATCGGAAGTAGGAAGTGTTTCATGAGTTTTAAAAATACTTCAAATGGTGGGTCATACGTTGTCACTCCTTTCCAACGAAAGCGTTCATCAGCCATCGCGAAAGAAATCTTGTACATGGAACAATAAGTCACAACCTTGTTGATACCCAGTAGAAGCCCCAAATTCACCTAAGAGCCGTTCGCTCTTTTAATTACAATTCAGTAGCGCATGTAAGTTTTTTCTCCTGAGATGTACTTTCGACAATGGATGATCGGGAGTAGGAAGTGTTTGATGAGTTTTAAAAATACTTCAAATGGTGGGTCATACGTTGTCACTCCTTTCCAACGAAAGCGTTCATCAGCCATCGCGAAAGAAATCTTGTACATGGCGCAATAAGTCACAACCTTGTTGATACCCAGTAGAAGCCCAAATTCACCTAAGAGCCGTTCGCTCTTTTAATTACAATCAGTAGCGCATGTAAGTTTTTTCTTCTGAGATGTCCAATCAACAATGGATGATCGGAAGTAGGAAGTGTTTCATGAGTTTTAAAAATACTTCAAATGGTGGGTCATACGTTGTCACTCCTTTCCAACGAAAGCGTTCATCAGCCATATCGAAAGAAATCTTGTACATGGCGCAATAAGTCACAACCTTGTTGATACCCAGTAGAAGCACAAATTCACCTAAAAGCCGTTCGCTCTTTGAATTACAATTCAGTAGCACATGTAAGTTTTTTCTCCTGAGATGTACATTCAACAATGGATGATCGGAAGTAGGAAGTGTTTGATGAGTTTTAAAAATACTTCAAATGGTGGGTCATACGTTGTCACTCCTTTCCAACGAAAGCGTTCATAAGCCATCGCGAAAGAAATCTTGTACATGGAGCAATAAGTCACAACCTTGTTGATACCCAGTAGAAGCCCAAATTTACCTAAAAGCCGTTCGCTCTTTTAATTACAATTCAGTAGCGCATGTAAGTTTTTTCTCCTGAGATGTACATTCAACAATGGATGATCGGAAATAGGAAGTGTTTGATGAGTTGTAAAAATACTTCAAATGGTGGGTCATATGTTGTCACTCCTTTCCAACGAAAGCGTTCATCAGCCATCGCGAAAGAAATCTTGTACATGGTGCAATAAGTCACAACCTTGTTGATACCCAGTAGAAGCCCAAATTCACCTAAGAGCCGTTCGATCTTTTAATTACAATTCAGTAGCGCATGTAAGTTTTTTCTCCTGAGATGTACATTCAACAATGGATGATCGGAAGTAGGAAGTGTTTGATGAGTTTTAAAAATACTTCAAATGGTGGGTCATACGTTGTCACTCCTTTCCAACGAAAGCGTTCATCAGCCATCGCGAAAGAAATCTTGTACATGGAGCAATAAGTCACAACCTTGTTGATACCCAGTAGAAGCCCAAATTCACCTAAAAGCCGTTCGCTCTTTTAATTACAATTCAGTAGCGCATGTAAGTTTTTTTTCCTGAGATGTACATTCAACAATGGATGATCGGAAGTAGGAAGTGTTTCATGAGTTTTAAAAATACTTCAAATGGTGGGTCATACGTTGTCACTCCTTTCCAACGAAAGCGTTCATCAGCCATCGCGAAAGAAATCTTGTACATGGAGCAATAAGTCACAACCTTGTTGATACCCAGTAGAAGCCCAAATTCACCTAAAAGCCGTTCGCTCTTTTAATTACAATTCAGTAGCGCATGTAAGTTTATTCTCCTGAGATGTACATTCAACAATGGATGATCGGAAGTAGGAAGTGTTTCATGAGTTTTAAAAATACTTCAAATGGTGGGTCATACGTTGTCACTCCTTTCCAACGAAAGCGTTCATCAGCCATCGCGAAAGAAATCTTGTACATGGCGCAATAAGTCACAACCTTGTTGATACCCAGTAGAAGCCCAAATTCACCTAAGAGCCGTTCGATCTTTTAATTACAATCAGTAGCGCATGTAAGTTTTTTCTCCTGAGATGTACATTCGACAATAGATGATCGGGAGTAGGAAGTGTTTGATGAGTTTTAAAAATACTTCAAATGGTGGGTCATACGTTGTCACTCCTTTCCAACGAAAGCGTTCATCAGCCATAGCGAAAGAAATCTTGTACATGGCGCAATAAGTCACAACCTTGTTGATACCCAGTAGAAGCCCAAATTCACCTAAAAGCCGTTCGCTCTTTTAATTACAATTCAGTAGCGCATGTAAGTTTTTTCTCCTGAGATGTACATTCAACAATGGATGATCGGAAGTAGGAAGTGTTTGATGAGTTTTAAAAATACTTCAAATGGTGGGTCATATGTTGTCACTCCTTTCCAACGAAAGCGTTCATCAGCCATCGCGAAAGAAATCTTGTACATGGAGCAATAAGTCACAACCTTGTTGATACCCAGTAGAAGCCCAAATTTACCTAAAAGCCGTTCGCTCTTTTAATTACAATTCAGTAGCGCATGTAAGTTTTTTCTTCTGAGATGTACATTCGACAATAGATGATCGGGAGTAGGAAGTGTTTGATGAGTTTTAAAAATACTTCAAATGGTGGGTCATATGTTGTCACTCCTTTCCAACGAAAGCGTTCATCAGCCATCGCGAAAGAAATCTTGTACATGGTGCAATAAGTCACAACCTTGTTGATACCCAGTAGAAGCCCAAATTCACCTAAAAGCCGTTCGCTCTTTTAATTACAATCAGTAGCGCATGTAAGTTTTTTCTCCTGAGATGTACATTCGACAATAGATGATCGGGAGTAGGAAGTGTTTGATGAGTTTTAAAAATACTTCAAATGGTGGGTCATACGTTGTCACTCCTTTCCAACGAAAGCGTTCATCAGCCATAGCGAAAGAAATCTTGTACATGGCGCAATAAGTCACAACCTTGTTGATACCCAGTAGAAGCCCAAATTCACCTAAAAGCCGTTCGCTCTTTTAATTACAGTTCAGTAGCGCATGTAAGTTTTTTCTCCTGAGATGTACATTCAACAATGGATGATCGGAAGTAGGAAGTGTTTGATGAGTTTTAAAAATACTTCAAATGGTGGGTCATATGTTGTCACTCCTTTCCAACGAAAGCGTTCATCAGCCATCGCGAAAGAAATCTTGTACATGGCGCAATAAGTCACAACCTTGTTGATACCCAGTAGAAGCCCAAATTCACCTAAGAGCCGTTCGCTCTTTTAATTACAATCAGTAGCGCATGTAAGTTTTTTCTCCTGCGATGTGCATTCGACAATGGATGATCGGGAGTAGTAAGTGTTTGATGAGTTTTAAAAATACTTCAAATGGTGGGTCATACGTTGTCACTCCTTTCCAACGAAAGCGTTCATCAGCCATCGCGAAAGAAATCTTGTACATGGCGCAATAAGTCACAACCTTGTTGATACCCAGTAGAAGCCCAAATTCACCTAAGAGCCGTTCGCTCTTTTAATTACAATTCAGTAGCGCATGTAAGTTTTTTCTCCTGAGATGTACTTTCGACAATGGATGATCGGGAGTAGGAAGTGTTTGATGAGTTTTAAAAATACTTCAAATGGTGGGTCATATGTTGTCACTCCTTTCCAACGAAAGCGTTCATCAGCCATCGCGAAAGAAATCTTGTACATGGAGCAATAAGTCACAACCTTGTTGATACCCAGTAGAAGCCCAAATTCACCTAAGAGCCGTTCGCTCTTTTAATTACAATTCAGTAGCGCATGTAAGTTTTTTCTTCTGAGATGTACATTCGACAATAGATGATCGGGAGTAGGAAGTGTTTGATGAGTTTTAAAAATACTTCAAATGGTGGGTCATACGTTGTCACTCCTTTCCAACGAAAGCGTTCATCAGCCATCGCGAAAGAAATCTTGTACATGGAGCAATAAGTCACAACCTTGTTGATACCCAGTAGAAGCCCAAATTCACCTAAAAGCCGTTCGCTCTTTTAATTACAATTCAGTAGCGCATGTAAGTTTTTTCTCCTGAGATGTACTTTCGACAATGGATGATCGGGAGTAGGAAGTGTTTGATGAGTTTTAAAAATACTTCAAATGGTGGGTCATACGTTGTCACTCCTTTCCAACGAAAGCGTTCATCAGCCATCGCGAAAGAAATCTTGTACATGGCGCAATAAGTCACAACCTTGTTGATACCCAGTAGAAGCCCAAATTCACCTAAAAGCCGTTCGCTCTTTTAATTACAATTCAGTAGCGCATGTAAGTTTTTTCTCCTGAGATGTACTTTCGACAATGGATGATCGGGAGTAGGAAGTGTTTGATGAGTTTTAAAAATACTTCAAATGGTGGGTCATATGTTGTCACTCCTTTCCAACGAAAGCGTTCATCAGCCATCGCGAAAGAAATCTTGTGCATGGAGCAATAAGTCACAACCTTGTTGATACCCAGTAGAAGCCCAAATTCACCTAAGAGCCGTTCGCTCTTTTAATTACAATCAGTAGCGCATGTAAGTTTTTTCTCCTGAGATGTACTTTCGACAATAGATGATCGGGAGTAGGAAGTGTTTGATGAGTTTTAAAAATACTTCAAATGGTGGGTCATACGTTGTCACTCCTTTCCAACGAAAGCGTTCATCAGCCATCGCGAAAGAAATCTTGAACAAGGCGCAATAAGTCACAACCTTGTTGATACCCAGTAGAAGCACAAATTCACCTAAAAGCCGTTCGCTCTTTTAATTACAATTCAGTAGCGCATGTAAGTTTTTTCTCCTGAGATGTACTTTCGACAATGGATGATCGGGAGTAGGAAGTGTTTGATGAGTTTTAAAAATACTTCAAATGGTGGGTCATACGTTGTCACTCCTTTCCAACGAAAGCGTTCATCAGCCATCGCGAAAGAAATCTTGTACATGGCGCAATAAGTCACAACCTTGTTGATACCCAGTAGAAGCCCAAATTCACCTAAAAGCCGTTCGCTCTTTTAATTACAATTCAGTAGCGCATGTAAGTTTTTTTTCCTGAGATGTACATTCAACAATGGATGATCGGAAGTAGGAAGTGTTTCATGAGTTTTAAAAATACTTCAAATGGTGGGTCATACGTTGTCACTCCTTTCCAACGAAAGCGTTCATCAGCCATCGCGAAAGAAATCTTGTACATGGAGCAATAAGTCACAACCTTGTTGATACCCAGTAGAAGCCCAAATTTACCTAAAAGCCGTTCGCTCTTTTAATTACAATTCAGTAGCGCATGTAAGTTTTTTTTCCTGAGATGTACATTCAACAATGGATGATCGGAAGTAGGAAGTGTTTCATGAGTTTTAAAAATACTTCAAATGGTGGGTCATACGTTGTCACTCCTTTCCAACGAAAGCGTTCATCAGCCATCGCGAAAGAAATCTTGTACATGGAGCAATAAGTCACAACCTTGTTGATACCCAGTAGAAGCCCAAATTCACCTAAAAGCCGTTCGCTCTTTTAATTACAATTCAGTAGCGCATGTAAGTTTTTTCTCCTAAGATGTACTTTCGACAATGGATGATCGGGAGTAGGAAGTGTTTGATGAGTTTTAAAAATACTTCAAATGGTGGGTCATACGTTGTCACTCCTTTCCAACGAAAGCGTTCATCAGCCATCGCGAAAGAAATCTTGTACATGGCGCAATAAGTCACAACCTTGTTGATACCCAGTAGAAGCCCAAATTCACCTAAGAGCCGTTCGCTCTTTTAATTACAATTCAGTAGCGCATGTAAGTTTTTTCTCCTGAGATGTACTTTCGACAATGGATGATCGGGAGTAGGAAGTGTTTGATGAGTTTTAAAAATACTTCAAATGGTGGGTCATACGTTGTCACTCCTTTCCAACGAAAGCGTTCATCAGCCATCGCGAAAGAAATCTTGTACATGGCGCAATAAGTCACAACCTTGTTGATACCCAGTAGAAGCCCAAATTCACCTAAAAGCCGTTCGCTCTTTTAATTACAATTCAGTAGCGCATGTAAGTTTTTTCTCCTGAGATGTACTTTCGACAATGGATGATCGGGAGTAGGAAGTGTTTGATGAGTTTTAAAAATACTTCAAATGGTGGGTCATATGTTGTCACTCCTTTCCAACGAAAGCGTTCATCAGCCATCGCGAAAGAAATCTTGTACATGGAGCAATAAGTCACAACCTTGTTGATACCCAGTAGAAGCCCAAATTCACCTAAGAGCCGTTCGCTCTTTTAATTACAATTCAGTAGCGCATGTAAGTTTTTTCTCCTGAGATGTACTTTCGACAATAGATGATCGGGAGTAGGAAGTGTTTGATGAGTTTTAAAAATACTTCAAATGGTGGGTCATACGTTGTCACTCCTTTCCAACGAAAGCGTTCATCAGCCATCGCGAAAGAAATCTTGTACATGGCGCAATAAGTCACAACCTTGTTGATACCCAGTAGAAGCCCAAATTCACCTAAGAGCCGTTCGCTCTTTTAATTACAATTCAGTAGCGCATGTAAGTTTTTTCTCCTGAGATGTACTTTCGACAATGGATGATCGGGAGTAGGAAGTGTTTGATGAGTTTTAAAAATACTTCAAATGGTGGGTCATACGTTGTCACTCCTTTCCAACGAAAGCGTTCATCAGCCATCGCGAAAGAAATCTTGTACATGGCGCAATAAGTCACAACCTTGTTGATACCCAGTAGAAGCCCAAATTCACCTAAAAGCCGTTCGCTCTTTTAATTACAATTCAGTAGCGCATGTAAGTTTTTTTTCCTGAGATGTACATTCAACAATGGATGATCGGAAGTAGGAAGTGTTTGATGAGTTTTAAAAATACTTCAAATGGTGGGTCATATGTTGTCACTCCTTTCCAACGAAAGCGTTCATCAGCCATCGCGAAAGAAATCTTGTACATGGAGCAATAAGTCACAACCTTGTTGATACCCAGTAGAAGCCCAAATTCACCTAAAAGCCGTTCGCTCTTTTAATTACAATTCAGTAGCGCATGTAAGTTTTTTCTCCTGAGATGTACTTTCGACAATGGATGATCGGGAGTAGGAAGTGTTTGATGAGTTTTAAAAATACTTCAAATGGTGGGTCATACGTTGTCACTCCTTTCCAACGAAAGCGTTCATCAGCCATCGCGAAAGAAATCTTGTACATGGCGCAATAAGTCACAACCTTGTTGATACCCAGTAGAAGCCCAAATTCACCTAAAAGCCGTTCGCTCTTTTAATTACAATTCAGTAGCGCATGTAAGTTTTTTCTCCTGAGATGTACTTTCGACAATGGATGATCGGGAGTAGGAAGTGTTTGATGAGTTTTAAAAATACTTCAAATGGTGGGTCATACGTTGTCACTCCTTTCCAACGAAAGCGTTCATCAGCCATCGCGAAAGAAATCTTGTACATGGCGCAATAAGTCACAACCTTGTTGATACCCAGTAGAAGCCCAAATTCACCTAAAAGCCGTTCGCTCTTTTAATTACAATTCAGTAGCGCATGTAAGTTTTTTCTCCTGAGATGTACTTTCGACAATGGATGATCGGGAGTAGGAAGTGTTTGATGAGTTTTAAAAATACTTCAAATGGTGGGTCATACGTTGTCACTCCTTTCCAACGAAAGCGTTCATCAGCCATCGCGAAAGAAATCTTGTACATGGAGCAATAAGTCACAACCTTGTTGATACCCAGTAGAAGCCCAAATTCACCTAAGAGCCGTTCGCTCTTTTAATTACAATTCAGTAGCGCATGTAAGTTTTTTCTCCTGAGATGTACTTTCGACAATAGATGATCGGGAGTAGGAAGTGTTTGATGAGTTTTAAAAATACTTCAAATGGTGGGTCATACGTTGTCACTCCTTTCCAACGAAAGCGTTCATCAGCCATCGCGAAAGAAATCTTGAACAAGGCGCAATAAGTCACAACCTTGTTGATACCCAGTAGAAGCACAAATTCACCTAAAAGCCGTTCGCTCTTTTAATTACAATTCAGTAGCGCATGTAAGTTTTTTTTCCTGAGATGTACATTCAACAATGGATGATCGGAAGTAGGAAGTGTTTCATGAGTTTTAAAAATACTTCAAATGGTGGGTCATACGTTGTCACTCCTTTCCAACGAAAGCGTTCATCAGCCATCGCGAAAGAAATCTTGTACATGGAGCAATAAGTCACAACCTTGTTGATACCCAGTAGAAGCCCAAATTCACCTAAGAGCCGTTCGCTCTTTTAATTACAATTCAGTAGCGCATGTAAGTTTTTTCTCCTGAGATGTGCATTCGACAATGGATGATCGGGAGTAGGAAGTGTTTCATGAGTTTTAAAAATACTTCAAATGGTGGGTCATACGTTGTCATTCCTTTCCAACGAAAGCGTTCATCAGCCATCGCGAAAGAAATCTTGTACATGGAGCAATAAGTCACAACCTTGTTGATACCCAGTAGAAGCCCAAATTCACCTAAAAGCCGTTCGCTCTTTTAATTACAATTCAGTAGCGCATGTAAGTTTTTTCTCCTGAGATGTACTTTCGACAATAGATGATCGGGAGTAGGAAGTGTTTGATGAGTTTTAAAAATACTTCAAATGGTGGGTCATACGTTGTCACTCCTTTCCAACGAAAGCGTTCATCAGCCATCGCGAAAGAAATCTTGAACAAGGCGCAATAAGTCACAACCTTGTTGATACCCAGTAGAAGCACAAATTCACCTAAAAGCCGTTCGCTCTTTTAATTACAATTCAGTAGCGCATGTAAGTTTTTTTTCCTGAGATGTACATTCAACAATGGATGATCGGAAGTAGGAAGTGTTTGATGAGTTTTAAAAATACTTCAAATGGTGGGTCATATGTTGTCACTCCTTTCCAACGAAAGCGTTCATCAGCCATCGCGAAAGAAATCTTGTACATGGAGCAATAAGTCACAACCTTGTTGATACCCAGTAGAAGCCCAAATTCACCTAAAAGCCGTTCGCTCTTTTAATTACAATTCAGTAGCGCATGTAAGTTTTTTTTCCTGAGATGTACATTCAACAATGGATGATCGGAAGTAGGAAGTGTTTCATGAGTTTTAAAAATACTTCAAATGGTGGGTCATACGTTGTCACTCCTTTCCAACGAAAGCGTTCATCAGCCATCGCGAAAGAAATCTTGTACATGGAGCAATAAGTCACAACCTTGTTGATACCCAGTAGAAGCCCAAATTCACCTAAAAGCCGTTCGCTCTTTTAATTACAATTCAGTAGCGCATGTAAGTTTTTTCTCCTGAGATGTACTTTCGACAATGGATGATCGGGAGTAGGAAGTGTTTGATGAGTTTTAAAAATACTTCAAATGGTGGGTCATACGTTGTCACTCCTTTCCAACGAAAGCGTTCATCAGCCATCGCGAAAGAAATCTTGTACATGGCGCAATAAGTCACAACCTTGTTGATACCCAGTAGAAGCCCAAATTCACCTAAAAGCCGTTCGCTCTTTTAATTACAGTTCAGTAGCGCATGTAAGTTTTTTCTCCTGAGATGTACATTCAACAATGGATGATCGGAAGTAGGAAGTGTTTGATGAGTTTTAAAAATACTTCAAATGGTGGGTCATATGTTGTCACTCCTTTCCAACGAAAGCGTTCATCAGCCATCGCGAAAGAAATCTTGTACATGGCGCAATAAGTCACAACCTTGTTGATACCCAGTAGAAGCCCAAATTCACCTAAGAGCCGTTCGCTCTTTTAATTACAATCAGTAGCGCATGTAAGTTTTTTCTCCTGCGATGTGCATTCGACAATGGATGATCGGGAGTAGTAAGTGTTTGATGAGTTTTAAAAATACTTCAAATGGTGGGTCATACGTTGTCACTCCTTTCCAACGAAAGCGTTCATCAGCCATCGTGAAAGAAATCTTGTACATGGCGCAATAAGTCACAACCTTGTTGATACCCAGTAGAAGCCCAAATTCACCTAAGAGCCGTTCGCTCTTTTAATTACAATTCAGTAGCGCATGTAAGTTTTTTCTCCTGAGATGTACTTTCGACAATGGATGATCGGGAGTAGGAAGTGTTTGATGAGTTTTAAAAATACTTCAAATGGTGGGTCATACGTTGTCACTCCTTTCCAACGAAAGCGTTCATCAGCCATCGCGAAAGAAATCTTGTACATGGAGCAATAAGTCACAACCTTGTTGATACCCAGTAGAAGCCCAAATTCACCTAAAAGCCGTTCGCTCTTTTAATTACAATTCAGTAGCGCATGTAAGTTTTTTCTCCTGAGATGTACTTTCGACAATGGATGATCGGGAGTAGGAAGTGTTTGATGAGTTTTAAAAATACTTCAAATGGTGGGTCATACGTTGTCACTCCTTTCCAACGAAAGCGTTCATCAGCCATCGCGAAAGAAATCTTGTACATGGAGCAATAAGTCACAACCTTGTTGATACCCAGTAGAAGCCCAAATTTACCTAAAAGCCGTTCGCTCTTTTAATTACAATTCAGTAGCGCATGTAAGTTTTTTTTCCTGAGATGTACATTCAACAATGGATGATCGGAAATAGGAAGTGTTTGATGAGTTGTAAAAATACTTCAAATGGTGGGTCATATGTTGTCACTCCTTTCCAACGAAAGCGTTCATCAGCCATCGCGAAAGAAATCTTGTACATGGTGCAATAAGTCACAACCTTGTTGATACCCAGTAGAAGCCCAAATTCACCTAAGAGCCGTTCGATCTTTTAATTACAATTCAGTAGCGCATGTAAGTTTTTTCTCCTGAGATGTACATTCAACAATGGATGATCGGAAGTAGGAAGTGTTTGATGAGTTTTAAAAATACTTCAAATGGTGGGTCATACGTTGTCACTCCTTTCCAACGAAAGCGTTCATCAGCCATCGCGAAAGAAATCTTGTACATGGAGCAATAAGTCACAACCTTGTTGATACCCAGTAGAAGCCCAAATTCACCTAAAAGCCGTTCGCTCTTTTAATTACAATTCAGTAGCGCATGTAAGTTTTTTTTCCTGAGATGTACATTCAACAATGGATGATCGGGAGTAGGAAGTGTTTCATGAGTTTTAAAAATACTTCAAATGGTGGGTCATACGTTGTCACTCCTTTCCAACGAAAGCGTTCATCAGCCATCGCGAAAGAAATCTTGTACATGGAGCAATAAGTCACAACCTTGTTGATACCCAGTAGAAGCCCAAATTCACCTAAAAGCCGTTCGCTCTTTTAATTACAATTCAGTAGCGCATGTAAGTTTATTCTCCTGAGATGTACATTCAACAATGGATGATCGGAAGTAGGAAGTGTTTCATGAGTTTTAAAAATACTTCAAATGGTGGGTCATACGTTGTCACTCCTTTCCAACGAAAGCGTTCATCAGCCATCGCGAAAGAAATCTTGTACATGGCGCAATAAGTCACAACCTTGTTGATACCCAGTAGAAGCCCAAATTCACCTAAGAGCCGTTCGCTCTTTTAATTACAATTCAGTAGCGCATGTAAGTTTTTTCTCCTGAGATGTACTTTCGACAATGGATGATCGGGAGTAGGAAGTGTTTGATGAGTTTTAAAAATACTTCAAATGGTGGGTCATACGTTGTCACTCCTTTCCAACGAAAGCGTTCATCAGCCATCGCGAAAGAAATCTTGTACATGGAGCAATAAGTCACAACCTTGTTGATACCCAGTAGAAGCCCAAATTCACCTAAAAGCCGTTCGCTCTTTTAATTACAATTCAGTAGCGCATGTAAGTTTTTTCTCCTGAGATGTACTTTCGACAATGGATGATCGGGAGTAGGAAGTGTTTGATGAGTTTTAAAAATACTTCAAATGGTGGGTCATACGTTGTCACTCCTTTCCAACGAAAGCGTTCATCAGCCATCGCGAAAGAAATCTTGTACATGGAGCAATAAGTCACAACCTTGTTGATACCCAGTAGAAGCCCAAATTTACCTAAAAGCCGTTCGCTCTTTTAATTACAATTCAGTAGCGCATGTAAGTTTTTTTTCCTGAGATGTACATTCAACAATGGATGATCGGAAATAGGAAGTGTTTGATGAGTTGTAAAAATACTTCAAATGGTGGGTCATATGTTGTCACTCCTTTCCAACGAAAGCGTTCATCAGCCATCGCGAAAGAAATCTTGTACATGGTGCAATAAGTCACAACCTTGTTGATACCCAGTAGAAGCCCAAATTCACCTAAGAGCCGTTCGATCTTTTAATTACAATTCAGTAGCGCATGTAAGTTTTTTCTCCTGAGATGTACATTCAACAATGGATGATCGGAAGTAGGAAGTGTTTGATGAGTTTTAAAAATACTTCAAATGGTGGGTCATACGTTGTCACTCCTTTCCAACGAAAGCGTTCATCAGCCATCGCGAAAGAAATCTTGTACATGGAGCAATAAGTCACAACCTTGTTGATACCCAGTAGAAGCCCAAATTCACCTAAAAGCCGTTCGCTCTTTTAATTACAATTCAGTAGCGCATGTAAGTTTTTTTTCCTGAGATGTACATTCAACAATGGATGATCGGGAGTAGGAAGTGTTTGATGAGTTTTAAAAATACTTCAAATGGTGGGTCATACGTTGTCACTCCTTTCCAACGAAAGCGTTCATCAGCCATCGCGAAAGAAATCTTGTACATGGAGCAATAAGTCACAACCTTGTTGATACCCAGTAGAAGCCCAAATTCACCTAAAAGCCGTTCGCTCTTTTAATTACAATTCAGTAGCGCATGTAAGTTTATTCTCCTGAGATGTACATTCAACAATGGATGATCGGAAGTAGGAAGTGTTTCATGAGTTTTAAAAATACTTCAAATGGTGGGTCATACGTTGTCACTCCTTTCCAACGAAAGCGTTCATCAGCCATCGCGAAAGAAATCTTGTACATGGCGCAATAAGTCACAACCTTGTTGATACCCAGTAGAAGCCCAAATTCACCTAAGAGCCGTTCGATCTTTTAATTACAATCAGTAGCGCATGTAAGTTTTTTCTCCTGAGATGTACATTCGACAATAGATGATCGGGAGTAGGAAGTGTTTGATGAGTTTTAAAAATACTTCAAATGGTGGGTCATACGTTGTCACTCCTTTCCAACGAAAGCGTTCATCAGCCATAGCGAAAGAAATCTTGTACATGGCGCAATAAGTCACAACCTTGTTGATACCCAGTAGAAGCCCAAATTCACCTAAAAGCCGTTCGCTCTTTTAATTACAATTCAGTAGCGCATGTAAGTTTTTTCTCCTGAGATGTACATTCAACAATGGATGATCGGAAGTAGGAAGTGTTTGATGAGTTTTAAAAATACTTCAAATGGTGGGTCATATGTTGTCACTCCTTTCCAACGAAAGCGTTCATCAGCCATCGCGAAAGAAATCTTGTACATGGAGCAATAAGTCACAACCTTGTTGATACCCAGTAGAAGCCCAAATTTACCTAAAAGCCGTTCGCTCTTTTAATTACAATTCAGTAGCGCATGTAAGTTTTTTCTTCTGAGATGTACATTCGACAATAGATGATCGGGAGTAGGAAGTGTTTGATGAGTTTTAAAAATACTTCAAATGGTGGGTCATATGTTGTCACTCCTTTCCAACGAAAGCGTTCATCAGCCATCGCGAAAGAAATCTTGTACATGGTGCAATAAGTCACAACCTTGTTGATACCCAGTAGAAGCCCAAATTCACCTAAGAGCCGTTCGATCTTTTAATTACAATCAGTAGCGCATGTAAGTTTTTTCTCCTGAGATGTACATTCGACAATAGATGATCGGGAGTAGGAAGTGTTTGATGAGTTTTAAAAATACTTCAAATGGTGGGTCATACGTTGTCACTCCTTTCCAACGAAAGCGTTCATCAGCCATAGCGAAAGAAATCTTGTACATGGCGCAATAAGTCACAACCTTGTTGATACCCAGTAGAAGCCCAAATTCACCTAAAAGCCGTTCGCTCTTTTAATTACAGTTCAGTAGCGCATGTAAGTTTTTTCTCCTGAGATGTACATTCAACAATGGATGATCGGAAGTAGGAAGTGTTTGATGAGTTTTAAAAATACTTCAAATGGTGGGTCATATGTTGTCACTCCTTTCCAACGAAAGCGTTCATCAGCCATCGCGAAAGAAATCTTGTACATGGCGCAATAAGTCACAACCTTGTTGATACCCAGTAGAAGCCCAAATTCACCTAAGAGCCGTTCGCTCTTTTAATTACAATCAGTAGCGCATGTAAGTTTTTTCTCCTGCGATGTGCATTCGACAATGGATGATCGGGAGTAGTAAGTGTTTGATGAGTTTTAAAAATACTTCAAATGGTGGGTCATACGTTGTCACTCCTTTCCAACGAAAGCGTTCATCAGCCATCGCGAAAGAAATCTTGTACATGGCGCAATAAGTCACAACCTTGTTGATACCCAGTAGAAGCCCAAATTCACCTAAGAGCCGTTCGCTCTTTTAATTACAATTCAGTAGCGCATGTAAGTTTTTTCTCCTGAGATGTACTTTCGACAATGGATGATCGGGAGTAGGAAGTGTTTGATGAGTTTTAAAAATACTTCAAATGGTGGGTCATATGTTGTCACTCCTTTCCAACGAAAGCGTTCATCAGCCATCGCGAAAGAAATCTTGTACATGGAGCAATAAGTCACAACCTTGTTGATACCCAGTAGAAGCCCAAATTCACCTAAGAGCCGTTCGCTCTTTTAATTACAATTCAGTAGCGCATGTAAGTTTTTTCTCCTGAGATGTACATTCGACAATAGATGATCGGGAGTAGGAAGTGTTTGATGAGTTTTAAAAATACTTCAAATGGTGGGTCATACGTTGTCACTCCTTTCCAACGAAAGCGTTCATCAGCCATCGCGAAAGAAATCTTGTACATGGAGCAATAAGTCACAACCTTGTTGATACCCAGTAGAAGCCCAAATTCACCTAAAAGCCGTTCGCTCTTTTAATTACAATTCAGTAGCGCATGTAAGTTTTTTCTCCTGAGATGTACTTTCGACAATGGATGATCGGGAGTAGGAAGTGTTTGATGAGTTTTAAAAATACTTCAAATGGTGGGTCATACGTTGTCACTCCTTTCCAACGAAAGCGTTCATCAGCCATCGCGAAAGAAATCTTGTACATGGCGCAATAAGTCACAACCTTGTTGATACCCAGTAGAAGCCCAAATTCACCTAAAAGCCGTTCGCTCTTTTAATTACAATTCAGTAGCGCATGTAAGTTTTTTCTCCTGAGATGTACTTTCGACAATGGATGATCGGGAGTAGGAAGTGTTTGATGAGTTTTAAAAATACTTCAAATGGTGGGTCATATGTTGTCACTCCTTTCCAACGAAAGCGTTCATCAGCCATCGCGAAAGAAATCTTGTGCATGGAGCAATAAGTCACAACCTTGTTGATACCCAGTAGAAGCCCAAATTCACCTAAGAGCCGTTCGCTCTTTTAATTACAATCAGTAGCGCATGTAAGTTTTTTCTCCTGAGATGTACTTTCGACAATAGATGATCGGGAGTAGGAAGTGTTTGATGAGTTTTAAAAATACTTCAAATGGTGGGTCATACGTTGTCACTCCTTTCCAACGAAAGCGTTCATCAGCCATCGCGAAAGAAATCTTGAACAAGGCGCAATAAGTCACAACCTTGTTGATACCCAGTAGAAGCACAAATTCACCTAAAAGCCGTTCGCTCTTTTAATTACAATTCAGTAGCGCATGTAAGTTTTTTCTCCTGAGATGTACTTTCGACAATGGATGATCGGGAGTAGGAAGTGTTTGATGAGTTTTAAAAATACTTCAAATGGTGGGTCATACGTTGTCACTCCTTTCCAACGAAAGCGTTCATCAGCCATCGCGAAAGAAATCTTGTACATGGCGCAATAAGTCACAACCTTGTTGATACCCAGTAGAAGCCCAAATTCACCTAAAAGCCGTTCGCTCTTTTAATTACAATTCAGTAGCGCATGTAAGTTTTTTTTCCTGAGATGTACATTCAACAATGGATGATCGGAAGTAGGAAGTGTTTCATGAGTTTTAAAAATACTTCAAATGGTGGGTCATACGTTGTCACTCCTTTCCAACGAAAGCGTTCATCAGCCATCGCGAAAGAAATCTTGTACATGGAGCAATAAGTCACAACCTTGTTGATACCCAGTAGAAGCCCAAATTCACCTAAAAGCCGTTCGCTCTTTTAATTACAATTCAGTAGCGCATGTAAGTTTTTTTTCCTGAGATGTACATTCAACAATGGATGATCGGAAGTAGGAAGTGTTTCATGAGTTTTAAAAATACTTCAAATGGTGGGTCATACGTTGTCACTCCTTTCCAACGAAAGCGTTCATCAGCCATCGCGAAAGAAATCTTGTACATGGAGCAATAAGTCACAACCTTGTTGATACCCAGTAGAAGCCCAAATTCACCTAAAAGCCGTTCGCTCTTTTAATTACAATTCAGTAGCGCATGTAAGTTTTTTCTCCTGAGATGTACTTTCGACAATGGATGATCGGGAGTAGGAAGTGTTTGATGAGTTTTAAAAATACTTCAAATGGTGGGTCATACGTTGTCACTCCTTTCCAACGAAAGCGTTCATCAGCCATCGCGAAAGAAATCTTGTACATGGCGCAATAAGTCACAACCTTGTTGATACCCAGTAGAAGCCCAAATTCACCTAAGAGCCGTTCGCTCTTTTAATTACAATTCAGTAGCGCATGTAAGTTTTTTCTCCTGAGATGTACTTTCGACAATGGATGATCGGGAGTAGGAAGTGTTTGATGAGTTTTAAAAATACTTCAAATGGTGGGTCATACGTTGTCACTCCTTTCCAACGAAAGCGTTCATCAGCCATCGCGAAAGAAATCTTGTACATGGCGCAATAAGTCACAACCTTGTTGATACCCAGTAGAAGCCCAAATTCACCTAAAAGCCGTTCGCTCTTTTAATTACAATTCAGTAGCGCATGTAAGTTTTTTCTCCTGAGATGTACTTTCGACAATGGATGATCGGGAGTAGGAAGTGTTTGATGAGTTTTAAAAATACTTCAAATGGTGGGTCATACGTTGTCACTCCTTTCCAACGAAAGCGTTCATCAGCCATCGCGAAAGAAATCTTGTACATGGAGCAATAAGTCACAACCTTGTTGATACCCAGTAGAAGCCCAAATTCACCTAAGAGCCGTTCGCTCTTTTAATTACAATTCAGTAGCGCATGTAAGTTTTTTCTCCTGAGATGTACTTTCGACAATAGATGATCGGGAGTAGGAAGTGTTTGATGAGTTTTAAAAATACTTCAAATGGTGGGTCATACGTTGTCACTCCTTTCCAACGAAAGCGTTCATCAGCCATCGCGAAAGAAATCTTGTACATGGCGCAATAAGTCACAACCTTGTTGATACCCAGTAGAAGCCCAAATTCACCTAAGAGCCGTTCGCTCTTTTAATTACAATTCAGTAGCGCATGTAAGTTTTTTCTCCTGAGATGTACTTTCGACAATGGATGATCGGGAGTAGGAAGTGTTTGATGAGTTTTAAAAATACTTCAAATGGTGGGTCATACGTTGTCACTCCTTTCCAACGAAAGCGTTCATCAGCCATCGCGAAAGAAATCTTGTACATGGCGCAATAAGTCACAACCTTGTTGATACCCAGTAGAAGCCCAAATTCACCTAAAAGCCGTTCGCTCTTTTAATTACAATTCAGTAGCGCATGTAAGTTTTTTTTCCTGAGATGTACATTCAACAATGGATGATCGGAAGTAGGAAGTGTTTGATGAGTTTTAAAAATACTTCAAATGGTGGGTCATATGTTGTCACTCCTTTCCAACGAAAGCGTTCATCAGCCATCGCGAAAGAAATCTTGTACATGGAGCAATAAGTCACAACCTTGTTGATACCCAGTAGAAGCCCAAATTCACCTAAAAGCCGTTCGCTCTTTTAATTACAATTCAGTAGCGCATGTAAGTTTTTTCTCCTGAGATGTACTTTCGACAATGGATGATCGGGAGTAGGAAGTGTTTGATGAGTTTTAAAAATACTTCAAATGGTGGGTCATACGTTGTCACTCCTTTCCAACGAAAGCGTTCATCAGCCATCGCGAAAGAAATCTTGTACATGGCGCAATAAGTCACAACCTTGTTGATACCCAGTAGAAGCCCAAATTCACCTAAAAGCCGTTCGCTCTTTTAATTACAATTCAGTAGCGCATGTAAGTTTTTTCTCCTGAGATGTACTTTCGACAATGGATGATCGGGAGTAGGAAGTGTTTGATGAGTTTTAAAAATACTTCAAATGGTGGGTCATACGTTGTCACTCCTTTCCAACGAAAGCGTTCATCAGCCATCGCGAAAGAAATCTTGTACATGGCGCAATAAGTCACAACCTTGTTGATACCCAGTAGAAGCCCAAATTCACCTAAAAGCCGTTCGCTCTTTTAATTACAATTCAGTAGCGCATGTAAGTTTTTTCTCCTGAGATGTACTTTCGACAATGGATGATCGGGAGTAGGAAGTGTTTGATGAGTTTTAAAAATACTTCAAATGGTGGGTCATACGTTGTCACTCCTTTCCAACGAAAGCGTTCATCAGCCATCGCGAAAGAAATCTTGTACATGGAGCAATAAGTCACAACCTTGTTGATACCCAGTAGAAGCCCAAATTCACCTAAGAGCCGTTCGCTCTTTTAATTACAATTCAGTAGCGCATGTAAGTTTTTTCTCCTGAGATGTACTTTCGACAATAGATGATCGGGAGTAGGAAGTGTTTGATGAGTTTTAAAAATAATTCAAATGGTGGGTCATACGTTGTCACTCCTTTCCAACGAAAGCGTTCATCAGCCATCGCGAAAGAAATCTTGAACAAGGCGCAATAAGTCACAACCTTGTTGATACCCAGTAGAAGCACAAATTCACCTAAAAGCCGTTCGCTCTTTTAATTACAATTCAGTAGCGCATGTAAGTTTTTTCTCCTGAGATGTACTTTCGACAATGGATGATCGGGAGTAGGAAGTGTTTGATGAGTTTTAAAAATACTTCAAATGGTGGGTCATACGTTGTCACTCCTTTCCAACGAAAGCGTTCATCAGCCATCGCGAAAGAAATCTTGTACATGGCGCAATAAGTCACAACCTTGTTGATACCCAGTAGAAGCCCAAATTCACCTAAAAGCCGTTCGCTCTTTTAATTACAATTCAGTAGCGCATGTAAGTTTTTTTTCCTGAGATGTACATTCAACAATGGATGATCGGAAGTAGGAAGTGTTTCATGAGTTTTAAAAATACTTCAAATGGTGGGTCATACGTTGTCACTCCTTTCCAACGAAAGCGTTCATCAGCCATCGCGAAAGAAATCTTGTACATGGAGCAATAAGTCACAACCTTGTTGATACCCAGTAGAAGCCCAAATTCACCTAAGAGCCGTTCGCTCTTTTAATTACAATTCAGTAGCGCATGTAAGTTTTTTCTCCTGAGATGTGCATTCGACAATGGATGATCGGGAGTAGGAAGTGTTTGATGAGTTTTAAAAATACTTCAAATGGTGGGTCATACGTTGTCATTCCTTTCCAACGAAAGCGTTCATCAGCCATCGCGAAAGAAATCTTGTACATGGAGCAATAAGTCACAACCTTGTTGATACCCAGTAGAAGCCCAAATTCACCTAAGAGCCGTTCGCTCTTTTAATTACAATTCAGTAGCGCATGTAAGTTTTTTCTCCTGAGATGTACTTTCGACAATGGATGATCGGAAGTAGGAAGTGTTTCATGAGTTTTAAAAATACTTCAAATGGTGGGTCATACGTTGTCACTCCTTTCCAACGAAAGCGTTCATCAGCCATCGCGAAAGAAATCTTGTACATGGAGCAATAAGTCACAACCTTGTTGATACCCAGCAGAAGCCCAAATTCACCTAAAAGCCGTTCGCTCTTTTAATTACAATTCAGTAGCGCATGTAAGTTTATTCTCCTGAGATGTCCATTCGACAATGGATGATCGGGAGTAGGAAGTGTTTGATGAGTTTTAAAAATACTTCAAATGGTGGGTCATACGTTGTCACTCCTTTCCAACGAAAGCGTTCATCAGCCATCGCGAAAGAAATCTTGTACATGGAGCAATAAGTCACAACCTTGTTGATACCCAGTAGAAGCCCAAATTTACCTAAAAGCCGTTCGATCTTTTAATTACAATCAGTAGCGCATGTAAGTTTTTTCTCCTGAGATGTACATTCGACAATAGATGATCGGGAGTAGGAAGTGTTTGATGAGTTTTAAAAATACTTCAAATGGTGGGTCATACGTTGTCACTCCTTTCCAACGAAAGCGTTCATCAGCCATCGCGAAAGAAATCTTGTACATGGTGCAATAAGTCACAACCTTGTTGATACCCAGTAGAAGCCCAAATTCACCTAAGAGCCGTTCGCTCTTTTAATTACAATTCAGTAGCGCATGTAAGTTTTTTCTCCTGAGATGTACTTTCGACAATGGATGATCGGGAGTAGGAAGTGTTTGATGAGTTTTAAAAATACTTCAAATGGTGGGTCATACGTTGTCACTCCTTTCCAACGAAAGCGTTCATCAGCCATCGCGAAAGAAATCTTGTACATGGCGCAATAAGTCACAACCTTGTTGATACCCAGTAGAAGCCCAAATTTACCTAAAAGCCGTTCGCTCTTTTAATTACAATTCAGTAGCGCATGTAAGTTTTTTTTCCTGAGATGTACATTCAACAATGGATGATCGGAAGTAGGAAGTGTTTCATGAGTTTTAAAAATACTTCAAATGGTGGGTCATACGTTGTCACTCCTTTCCAACGAAAGCGTTCATCAGCCATCGCGAAAGAAATCTTGTACATGGAACAATAAGTCACAACCTTGTTGATACCCAGTAGAAGCCCAAATTCACCTAAGAGCCGTTCGCTCTTTTAATTACAATTCAGTAGCGCATGTAAGTTTTTTCTCCTGAGATGTACTTTCGACAATGGATGATCGGGAGTAGGAAGTGTTTCATGAGTTGTAAAAATACTTCAAATGGTGGGTCATATGTTGTCACTCCTTTCCAACGAAAGCGTTCATCAGCCATCGCGAAAGAAATCTTGTACATGGTGCAATAAGTCACAACCTTGTTGATACCCAGTAGAAGCCCAAATTCACCTAAGAGCCGTTCGATCTTTTAATTACAATTCAGTAGCGCATGTAAGTTTTTTCTCCTGAGATGTACATTCAACAATGGATGATCGGAAGTAGGAAGTGTTTGATGAGTTTTAAAAATACTTCAAATGGTGGGTCATACGTTGTCACTCCTTTCCAACGAAAGCGTTCATCAGCCATCGCGAAAGAAATCTTGTACATGGAGCAATAAGTCACAACCTTGTTGATACCCAGTAGAAGCCCAAATTCACCTAAAAGCCGTTCGCTCTTTTAATTACAATTCAGTAGCGCATGTAAGTTTTTTTTCCTGAGATGTACATTCAACAATGGATGATCGGAAGTAGGAAGTGTTTGATGAGTTTTAAAAATACTTCAAATGGTGGGTCATACGTTGTCACTCCTTTCCAACGAAAGCGTTCATCAGCCATCGCGAAAGAAATCTTGTACATGGCGCAATAAGTCACAACCTTGTTGATACCCAGTAGAAGCCCAAATTCACCTAAAAGCCGTTCGCTCTTTTAATTACAATTCAGTAGCGCATGTAAGTTTATTCTCCTGAGATGTCCATTCGACAATGGATGATCGGAAGTAGGAAGTGTTTGATGAGTTTTAAAAATACTTCAAATGGTGGGTCATATGTTGTCACTCCTTTCCAACGAAAGCGTTCATCAGCCATCGCGAAAGAAATCTTGTACATGGAGCAATAAGTCACAACCTTGTTGATACCCAGTAGAAGCCCAAATTCACCTAAAAGCCGTTCGCTCTTTTAATTACAGTTCAGTAGCGCATGTAAGTTTTTTCTCCTGAGATGTACATTCAACAATGGATGATCGGAAGTAGGAAGTGTTTGATGAGTTTTAAAAATACTTCAAATGGTGGGTCATATGTTGTCACTCCTTTCCAACGAAAGCGTTCATCAGCCATCGCGAAAGAAATCTTGTACATGGCGCAATAAGTCACAACCTTGTTGATACCCAGTAGAAGCCCAAATTTACCTAAGAGCCGTTCGCTCTTTTAATTACAATCAGTAGCGCATGTAAGTTTTTTCTCCTGCGATGTGCATTCGACAATGGATGATCGGGAGTAGTAAGTGTTTGATGAGTTTTAAAAATACTTCAAATGGTGGGTCATACGTTGTCACTCCTTTCCAACGAAAGCGTTCATCAGCCATCGCGAAAGAAATCTTGTACATGGCGCAATAAGACACAACCTTGTTGATACCCAGTAGAAGCCCAAATTCACCTAAGAGCCGTTCGCTCTTTTAATTACAATTCAGTAGCGCATGTAAGTTTTTTCTCCTGAGATGTACTTTCGACAATGGATGATCGGGAGTAGGAAGTGTTTGATGAGTTTTAAAAATACTTCAAATGGTGGGTCATATGTTGTCACTCCTTTCCAACGAAAGCGTTCATCAGCCATCGCGAAAGAAATCTTGTACATGGAGCAATAAGTCACAACCTTGTTGATACCCAGTAGAAGCCCAAATTCACCTAAGAGCCGTTCGCTCTTTTAATTACAATTCAGTAGCGCATGTAAGTTTTTTCTCCTGAGATGTACTTTCGACAATGGATGATCGGGAGTAGGAAGTGTTTGATGAGTTTTAAAAATACTTCAAATGGTGGGTCATACGTTGTCACTCCTTTCCAACGAAAGCGTTCATCAGCCATCGCGAAAGAAATCTTGTACATGGAGCAATAAGTCACAACCTTGTTGATACCCAGTAGAAGCCCAAATTCACCTAAAAGCCGTTCGCTCTTTTAATTACAATTCAGTAGCGCATGTAAGTTTTTTTTCCTGAGATGTACATTCAACAATGGATGATCGGAAGTAGGAAGTGTTTCATGAGTTTTAAAAATACTTCAAATGGTGGGTCATACGTTGTCACTCCTTTCCAACGAAAGCGTTCATCAGCCATCGCGAAAGAAATCTTGTACATGGAACAATAAGTCACAACCTTGTTGATACCCAGTAGAAGCCCAAATTCACCTAAGAGCCGTTCGCTCTTTTAATTACAATTCAGTAGCGCATGTAAGTTTTTTCTCCTGAGATGTACTTTCGACAATGGATGATCGGGAGTAGGAAGTGTTTCATGAGTTGTAAAAATACTTCAAATGGTGGGTCATACGTTGTCACTCCTTTCCAACGAAAGCGTTCATCAGCCATCGCGAAAGAAATCTTGTACATGGAGCAATAAGTCACAACCTTGTTGATACCCAGTAGAAGCCCAAATTCACCTAAAAGCCGTTCGCTCTTTTAATTACAATTCAGTAGCGCATGTAAGTTTTTTCTCCTGAGATGTACATTCAACAATGGATGATCGGAAGTAGGAAGTGTTTGATGAGTTTTAAAAATACTTCAAATGGTGGGTCATACGTTGTCACTCCTTTCCAACGAAAGCGTTCATCAGCCATCGCGAAAGAAATCTTGTACATGGAGCAATAAGTCACAACCTTGTTGATACCCAGTAGAAGCCCAAATTCACCTAAAAGCCGTTCGCTCTTTTAATTACAATTCAGTAGCGCATGTAAGTTTTTTTTCCTGAGATGTACATTCAACAATGGATGATCGGAAGTAGGAAGTGTTTCATGAGTTTTAAAAATACTTCAAATGGTGGGTCATACGTTGTCACTCCTTTCCAACGAAAGCGTTCATCAGCCATCGCGAAAGAAATCTTGTACATGGCGCAATAAGTCACAACCTTGTTGATACCCAGTAGAAGCCCAAATTCACCTAAAAGCCGTTCGCTCTTTTAATTACAATTCAGTAGCGCATGTAAGTTTATTCTCCTGAGATGTCCATTCGACAATGGATGATCGGAAGTAGGAAGTGTTTGATGAGTTTTAAAAATACTTCAAATGGTGGGTCATATGTTGTCACTCCTTTCCAACGAAAGCGTTCATCAGCCATCGCGAAAGAAATCTTGTACATGGAGCAATAAGTCACAACCTTGTTGATACCCAGTAGAAGCCCAAATTTACCTAAGAGCCGTTCGCTCTTTTAATTACAATTCAGTAGCGCATGTAAGTTTTTTCTCCTGAGATGTACTTTCGACAATGGATGATCGGGAGTAGGAAGTGTTTGATGAGTTTTAAAAATACTTCAAATGGTGGGTCATACGTTGTCACTCCTTTCCAACGAAAGCGTTCATCAGCCATCGCGAAAGAAATCTTGTACATGGAGCAATAAGTCACAACCTTGTTGATACCCAGTAGAAGCCCAAATTCACCTAAAAGCCGTTCGCTCTTTTAATTACAATTCAGTAGCGCATGTAAGTTTTTTTTCCTGAGATGTACATTCAACAATGGATGATCGGAAGTAGGAAGTGTTTCATGAGTTTTAAAAATACTTCAAATGGTGGGTCATACGTTGTCACTCCTTTCCAACGAAAGCGTTCATCAGCCATCGCGAAAGAAATCTTGTACATGGAACAATAAGTCACAACCTTGTTGATACCCAGTAGAAGCCCAAATTCACCTAAGAGCCGTTCGCTCTTTTAATTACAATTCAGTAGCGCATGTAAGTTTTTTCTCCTGAGATGTACTTTCGACAATGGATGATCGGGAGTAGGAAGTGTTTCATGAGTTGTAAAAATACTTCAAATGGTGGGTCATATGTTGTCACTCCTTTCCAACGAAAGCGTTCATCAGCCATCGCGAAAGAAATCTTGTACATGGTGCAATAAGTCACAACCTTGTTGATACCCAGTAGAAGCCCAAATTCACCTAAGAGCCGTTCGATCTTTTAATTACAATTCAGTAGCGCATGTAAGTTTTTTCTCCTGAGATGTACATTCAACAATGGATGATCGGAAGTAGGAAGTGTTTGATGAGTTTTAAAAATACTTCAAATGGTGGGTCATACGTTGTCACTCCTTTCCAACGAAAGCGTTCATCAGCCATCGCGAAAGAAATCTTGTACATGGAGCAATAAGTCACAACCTTGTTGATACCCAGTAGAAGCCCAAATTCACCTAAAAGCCGTTCGCTCTTTTAATTACAATTCAGTAGCGCATGTAAGTTTTTTTTCCTGAGATGTACATTCAACAATGGATGATCGGAAGTAGGAAGTGTTTCATGAGTTTTAAAAATACTTCAAATGGTGGGTCATACGTTGTCACTCCTTTCCAACGAAAGCGTTCATCAGCCATCGCGAAAGAAATCTTGTACATGGCGCAATAAGTCACAACCTTGTTGATACCCAGTAGAAGCCCAAATTCACCTAAAAGCCGTTCGCTCTTTTAATTACAATTCAGTAGCGCATGTAAGTTTATTCTCCTGAGATGTCCATTCGACAATGGATGATCGGAAGTAGGAAGTGTTTGATGAGTTTTAAAAATACTTCAAATGGTGGGTCATATGTTGTCACTCCTTTCCAACGAAAGCGTTCATCAGCCATCGCGAAAGAAATCTTGTACATGGAGCAATAAGTCACAACCTTGTTGATACCCAGTAGAAGCCCAAATTCACCTAAAAGCCGTTCGCTCTTTTAATTACAGTTCAGTAGCGCATGTAAGTTTTTTCTCCTGAGATGTACATTCAACAATGGATGATCGGAAGTAGGAAGTGTTTGATGAGTTTTAAAAATACTTCAAATGGTGGGTCATATGTTGTCACTCCTTTCCAACGAAAGCGTTCATCAGCCATCGCGAAAGAAATCTTGTACATGGCGCAATAAGTCACAACCTTGTTGATACCCAGTAGAAGCCCAAATTCACCTAAGAGCCGTTCGCTCTTTTAATTACAATCAGTAGCGCATGTAAGTTTTTTCTCCTGCGATGTGCATTCGACAATGGATGATCGGGAGTAGTAAGTGTTTGATGAGTTTTAAAAATACTTCAAATGGTGGGTCATACGTTGTCACTCCTTTCCAACGAAAGCGTTCATCAGCCATCGCGAAAGAAATCTTGTACATGGCGCAATAAGTCACAACCTTGTTGATACCCAGTAGAAGCCCAAATTCACCTAAGAGCCGTTCGCTCTTTTAATTACAATTCAGTAGCGCATGTAAGTTTTTTCTCCTGAGATGTACATTCGACAATGGATGATCGGGAGTAGGAAGTGTTTGATGAGTTTTAAAAATACTTCAAATGGTGGGTCATACGTTGTCACTCCTTTCCAACGAAAGCGTTCATCAGCCATCGCGAAAGAAATCTTGTACATGGAGCAATAAGTCACAACCTTGTTGATACCCAGTAGAGGCCCAAATTCACCTAAGAGCCGTTCGCTCTTTTAATTACAATTCAGTAGCGCATGTAAGTTTTTTCTCCTGAGATGTACATTCGACAATAGATGATCGGGAGTAGGAAGTGTTTGATGAGTTTTAAAAATATTTCAAATGGTGGGTCATACGTTGTCACTCCTTTCCAACGAAAGCGTTCATCAGCCATCGCGAAAGAAATCTTGTACATGGCGCAATAAGTCACAACCTTGTTGATACCCAGTAGAAGCCCAAATTCACCTAAGAGCCGTTCGCTCTTTTAATTACAATTCAGTAGCGCATGTAAGTTTTTTCTCTTGAGATGTACTTTCGACAATAGATGATCGGGAGTAGGAAGTGTTTGATGAGTTTTAAAAATACTTCAAATGGTGGGTCATACGTTGTCACTCCTTTCCAACGAAAGCGTTCATCAGCCATCGCGAAAGAAATCTTGAACAAGGCGCAATAAGTCACAACCTTGTTGATACCCAGTAGAAGCACAAATTCACCTAAAAGCCGTTCGCTCTTTGAATTACAATTCAGTAGCTCATGTAAGTTTTTTCTCCTGCAATGTGCATTCGACAATGGATGATAGGAAGTAGGAAGTGTTTGATGAGTTTTAAAAATACTTCAAATGGTGGGTCATACGTTGTCACTCCTTTCCAACGAAAGCGTTCATCAGCCATCGCGAAAGAAATCTTGTACATGGAGCAATAAGTCACAACCTTGTTGATACCCAGTAGAAGCCCAAATTCACCTAAGAGCCGTTCGATCTTTAAATTACAATTCAGTAGCGCATGTAAGTTTATTCTCCTGAGATGTCCATTCGACAATGGATGATCGGAAGTAGGAAGTTTTTGATGAGTTTTAAAAATACTTCAAATGGTGGGTCATACGTTGTCACTCCTTTCCAACAAAAGCGTTCATCAGCCATCGCGAAAAAAATCTTGTACATGGAGCAATAAGTCACAACCTTGTTGATACCCAGTAGAAGCCCAAATTCACCTAAAAGCCGTTCGCTCTTTTAATTACAATCAGTAGCGCATGTAAGTTTTTTCTCCTGCGATGTGCATTCGACAATGGATGATCGGGAGTAGGAAGTGTTTGATGAGTTTTAAAAATACTTCAAATGGTGGGTCATACGTTGTCACTCCTTTCCAACGAAAGCGTTCATCAGCCATCGCGAAAGAAATCTTGAACAAGGCGCAATAAGTCACAACCTTGTTGATACCCAGTAGAAGCCCAAATTCACCTAAGAGCCGTTCGCTCTTTTAATTACAATCAGTAGCGCATGTAAGTTTTTTCTCCTGAGATGTCCATTCGACAATGGATGATCGGAAGTAGGAAGTGTTTCATGAGTTTTAAAAATACTTCAAATGGTGGGTCATACGTTGTCACTCCTTTCCAACGAAAGCGTTCATCAGCCATCGCGAAAGAGAACTTGAACATGGCGCAATGGGTCACAACCTTGTTGAAACCCAGTAGAAGCCCAAATTCACCTTAGAGCTGCCTCATGTAAGTTTTTTTTTATTGAGATTTTTATTCGACAATGGACGATCGGCATGGAAATCACGGCAATCAGAAATATCAATCAAATTACCCAATACTTTTCCGAAGCATACTGGGAGGACATTATTGAATTAGCAAGAAAAAACCATAATAGATAACGAGTATCGCGATGGTTGGTGAAGTTCTGTTCCATCTTCGAGCAGCTGTTCCATCTTCTAGCGGTCGGCAAATTTTCGGAAGGATGAAAAAATATGAGAATCTTCAGGTCGAAAATCCCGTTGGATGGATACTTTTATGTTTGATTATTTATTATTTATTTAAGATTATTGTTTGATTTATTCAAACTATATTGATTCAACTCTTGAGCTGTTGCTCCCACTGTGACGCATACCCGAATTCCGCATTCCTTCGATCGGCACCGAGATATCGATCTCGATCCATCCCATGTTAACGGGCACTCGTGCTCATCAACATCATCAGGAATAGCATCCTCAAATAGCCAAAATAATTCAAAAGTAACTATTATGCTGCATGCAGGCTGCTTAAAGAAAAATCGAACTGTGAGCGAACCTTAGAGTCGTTTAAACCGCACACGGTACTTTTTCCAACTATGGGCCTTCTTATTGGTCGGTTAGTGGTTCGTGATGGAACAATGCGGTTCTTTCGAAAGCACATCCTACTCGATGGAACTTTAGGCTCGTTATTGGTCGGTTAGTGGTACGCAAAGGAACTATGCGGTTTGTTAAGAAGCACACGGTACTCAGTGGAACTTTGTTTACAGCCCGATAGCGCTACTAGCAAATTCCGAATCCTCAAACGGACACTATCCATTTCGGGAAGTTATAAGTAAAAATAAAAGATTTTTAATCCAAGTAAAGGAAAATCTTATTCGAAATGTGCTCAATATAAAAAATAATACTCAAGAATACAACATACAAGTTATAGTGAAAGTTAGTAGCAACAAGTGGCATTCGTGTCATGTGTGTGTGTTTTGTGTTATTGAATAATAAAATTTTGATCTAACGTTATTTGGAAATATAAACACAACTACAGACAGTCTCCGAGACACGCGGTTCCTCTTTTACGTGGATTCGGAGATGTATTAGTTTATGTGATAGTGGGAGATGTGTGTGAGCTGTGTTAGTTTATAGCACAAAATCTAAGAAAAAAGTTGTAAAATTGGTTTACAATAGCTTCCTTCGTAATATAAAACATTTGTTTTTAGTTTCTTTTAATGTATTCTATCAAAAAGTGGCCTGGTTTGCTGAATAAACTAAGTGCAGAGAAGGAAGCCATCTATCTTATTTTAAAGTATAAACGATTTTACTCCCGCATTCGACTAACGCGGACATTCGAGATACGTGTATTTTTAACGGGTCGTGTATTTTTACCGCCCAAAATTCCACTTAGGAATGCAAATTACTGAGTTATGCTAATTGCATTTATGTACAAAAACAAAGGAAAGTGTTTAGAATTACTGAACCTGAACACTAGTTCGACTATTTGAGAGAAAGGAATATAAGTCGGGTAGTGGGCATCTTTACATAACGGGCTGTATGTCTGACGTCTTGTTTATGTCGGAAACGGGAGAGACAAATAAACGGCCCACTGGAACCAAATCCTATTTAAGATGACATCAGAATCAAGAGAATATGAATGACATATCTCGAACAGAACACGAACGAACGAACAGAACAAAATTAATAACATAATACACTGAATTTTACAGAAATGTTGCTCTTCCAGAGAATATACATACCAAAATGTAGCTCGTATTGCGTAGTAAAGTGGTGAATGGGGTTTATTCATAATTGCATTAGGATGCTTTTAAACATAATTTAATATTTAATTAGTGCAGTTCTTTAATAGAATTGAAAACGTCCTTGTTTTACCAACAAATTTAGATTTGTCGATCTGGTTATATCGAAGTAGACTATCTTATGAAATAACTATCTTTTCTTTCTAGTTTTTAAACTATTCTCATTCAGAATGTACAAACATGAAAAAAATTTCTTCTAATATTTTTTTTCCTCATATGCAATAATAGTTGGTTCTTGCTCCAATGGTTCTTGATTCACTCAATAGTGAGCCAACGTTTCTGGAGATTGTTCGTTTAGCTGTTTCTCGCGTGGCAAAACAATTAACACTGTTTCTGTCGTAACATCTAGGGAATGATGATATTGTGTTGTGATGGCATACTAGTTTAAGGACTTTTTGTTGCTGAAATATTGTTCGAATCAAATGTATCCTATCTTCGATAAACAAGACCGACATGTGTGCTGGCGCTAGTGAACGATAGAATGAACTGGAGAACGGAATTGCTCAGATTTAATTACAATCGAATGAAAATAATGACACTGTGAGAGGTAAAGTCAGGGGGAACGTTCTATGGGGGCGTTCCTGTGCTAGAGAACAACCGGATGTTGTAGTATGAAGCAACGCGTGTATGTTAGCATCCGAAGGAAACATTATTGAGCTGCCTTCGTTTCGGCTTCACATTATATCGTACCAAGCTGTCAGCATAAGTCGCTATCGGTAATATCGAATGTTTCATTCTTCTATCAATGCCCCCATATCGTGTTATCCCCCGATAGTATCACTTGGCAGCCGTTCGGCAGTAGTGCGCGCTATCAGTTATGACTTCCGGCGGCGTCTTCCTAACGTGAAGAGATGTTTTGGGACGAAATTGAGAAAATTTGGAAAACTCGCACTGTCAAACTCACACATAACAGGCTGACATTTAATGGATGTCATTGGTAGGCGGTACGGACCGTTTTCTATCCTTTGCAAACGGAAGCGCACAGTTTGTCCGTGATAGTTTGGTAACGTTTGCCACGCATGGCGATGATACATGTGCGTAGGTCATTGAGAAACGGGAACCCAGTAAGGCGATTTTTTTTTTCTTTAATCTAGCAGCCACGTTTTGGGAACCCTAGGCGAATGGATAGAAGAAGCGAGGCGCATAATTCGATGTCAGTTAGATCAATGCTAGGTGAATGAAACACAAACGCACACGGACCTAACGCGCGTTTATGGGGTATATTGTCATACCGACGATCCGCGCAAACCCCGTTAGAAGTAAGACGAACGATAAAACGGAATCCCACCCAGCATCGTAAAGAGTGCGACTTTCCGCACCAGGGTGCATGTTCTGCATGCGAAATTAGAAGTTTTCTTATCATACGGCTGGTCGGTAAGGAAGGTGGCTCGGTGGATTGAGGGCACTTTCGTGGGATTTCGTCCGTACTGTTCGGCAAGAGTACGCCTATCTGTCTATCTGCCTAGTGTTTGTGAAATGAAACTTACACGAAACACGGAGCAGTACTATCCGCTAGCAGCACTATGTGAATGCTGAGAAGAAAATTTTCATCACTCCAATAGGTTTAGCATGCAATTCTTATCGAACAAGTATCATCGCCATGATTCTGTTTGCAACTGGATCTCGTGCTGCTGCTGAATAGTTTTTTTTCTACATTCCTCAAACGGAAACTAGGTTGTGGAAATTTCAGAGGAACAATGGGAAGTGCACTAATGGTTACTTAAAATTATTTATTAAGTACAGTAAGTTTTAGTAACAGTACATAAAGTCGCTTGTAGAAGACAGATTGTTAAATGTGCTGTATTACCTTTTATTTGTTTTAAATTTGATTCCACAATAACTACCTTGTGTGTAGGTGAGGTGAAGAAATTTTTTTAGATTTTAGGTAGATAATGGTAAAAAAATCATCGCTCGCTAGACATCGAGCAATTGTTTGTCGCTGAGAATTTGTAAACCTTCCTACAATCTTCCATACATTAAATTATCTCACGGGATGGTATATAATTTTAATTTAATAGGGATGGTATTTTTAATTTTAGATTTTAATCATGTTATAACGATATGTATCTGAAAAGCATAACAAAATTACTCTTTTATTGCATGCCTCTAGCAAAACGCATTCGAAGACATCATTACATTAAGACATTTAATGGTATGCACGAATGGGCGAAAATGAAAAGTATCGGATTGTATGCAGTCATGAATACAGCGGAAGGGTAGTTGGAGCCCTTCTAGCATGCGTGGAGAGGGGTTTCGAGCCCTTTACTAGCACAACTCACGTACTCTTTCGTAAATAACAGTTTTTTAGACTTCCTACACGGCGCGGCCATAGGCGGCTGCGTACTCTGCCCACCGTTAGATCCGCCACTGATTGTGAGCTAAAATTATTTACAGTAAGCTAAAAGCCAAACATCCACGAGTGTATACATATTGTTATTTGATTATAGCTTCCGGTAGTTACAAAGGTATCGGTGCTCTTAGTGCTTCACAGTTGTAGACACAGTTTTAGAAAGTTGGCTTGACAAACAGTTTTAGAAAACAAGGTCCTTCAAGTCCAGGTACTTCTTCACTATTTGGATAATAGCCTCCACTTTCGGATCTACTATACCTATTAGCTGATCTGGTGACCAGGACAACATTAATGTTAGACTCTCTGGCCTTTCTTAAGATAGGAGAAGACATAAAAGAAGTCAGTTCGACCAAGACGGGAGAATACGAAGAGAATTTCGTATGTAAAATTTCTTCGGTTCGTTGTGACGCATGCAGTGTGAACAAAGCTTCGAAAGGCACTACTGCTTTGGCAGTGACCGTTACAACTTTAAACATAATATTGCAGAGATAGCTACAAAAAAAAACAGGGGTGGGACCTCCTTTAGGTGGCAGGGTACTAAAATAAAAAAATCGATGAAGTTTGTCGTTTTATTTTGATGCATACGTAATGCTTTGATGATAATTAGCCAATACAGCTGCAGTAATTTCATCTCCCTCACAAGCCCACATTCACCGGTAGTAAAGGTATGCCGTAATCGTGTGACTAACGTGATATTTTTAACTTAGGAAAGAATGCTTCCGGCAAATGTGTTTTATCGATATAGATTTGTGTTCTTTTGTTTTGGTAAAATTGACTGTTACAAATAATCGGTTACATACATATATTAACTGGGGCTGCGGATGTCAACGTTTTCAATTTAGATAATTGTGTAACTCCTGCCGCAAATCATGATGAAAACGCTATTGCATATCTATCGCAAAGAAAAAGAAGACGGATTGATATGCGTGATTTATCAGGCCCTTCGTTACAGTGGAAAAATCACAGCCCCGACTCATTACGGCGATGGTGTAGAAAAGTACGAGCATACAAGTTTCTCCTCCGCAAAGACGATTCAAGTAAATGTAAAAGTAAACAATCCAATCGAAAACACCAACAGAAGCTTCCAAACAGTTTAATGGACTTTGCGCGATAATGTACGCGAAGCATGTGTGTATGCAAATAAGGCCTTTTTTCTTTTCTTTGTCTCCAAAGTTGGAGTTAAAATATGTTTGAAAGCGCTTGTGCTACCTTCTAGCCACAGTGTTCCGTTTTTTACGGCTTGAGAAGTTTACCTTTTTGCCAGCTTCCGAGCGTAGGACGCACGCTTTGGACTGTGGCGAATCAACATTAAACGATTCAGCGAACGAAAATATTCCATTACGTATCAAAAGTGGTAGCAAGATCATTGGCTCTGGAGAAAGTTTGCTGCTTGCAGAATGTCCCAATAGCACACAGCAAAATATTCCTTTATGTGAATGGATGCAAAAATCTTCACGTAGTGCTTTTTCACGATGACTCTTGGTACAAAATGGAAAGTGTTCGGGGTAGGTTTGATTTTGAAGTATGGCAAATGACTAAATGGAAGGGATTGCTGAAGTGACACTTTTGTCGTTCTTTGCTCGCTTTCATCTCTTCATCCCTCTCTTTCTCTCCTACTTCCCTGGTTTTGCAATCTGTTTCACTATGGTGTCGGGACATCACATTTTTATTGGAGAAAGAGTAAAGTTTGCTCTAAAATATTCATCTCACCTAATAAGGTGGAAAATGATGGGAAAATGCTTTTAGCATGCATAAAAATCTGAGAAACCACTCATACGTGTCTGCCTTCCGTCATCCACAAACAAGAATCGAGGAGTTGGTGGTAGGGCAAACAAGAGCATAAGGTATATAACAAAAATAAAATGTGTATAAAGAAACTACAAACGTCTCGTGAAAGAATGCATGAAACTGGAAGAACACAACAGTTTTCAAGCCCAACAATGGTGTCAAGCCCAATAAGATGGATGTGAGGTGGTATGCGTTCGGCTTAGAATCACCCGTCCTTTCTTTACGATCAATCCGTTCGAGGTTAAGGATTCATCACGATTCGCTCGGTTCAAGGCGAAGAAAATGGTTCGAAAAACGAAAAATAAGCTGTGGAAAAGTGCATAATGCGGAAAACTTCCTGTTTATTTCGCAAGAAAAACGCAGAAGGTGATGCCGATTGGTAATGGGTTACGATTGGGTAATGAAATTTTTTGCACATTTCGAATGATTCTAAACTTCTTTCTGATCATGTTCAGATGACGAGAGAATGAACTGGAATGAGTGGTTGATCAAATAAAATAAAAATCTTCATCATATCATGTGTTATTTATATTTCATATAAATAAACATATTATTATTATTATTATTCATATAAATAAACATAAACATATTATTTCATTGATTTCGTTTGAAAGAAAATACACTTGAATGGTAATAATGCTTGTATGAGTAATGGTCACTACGAAAATAGTAAGGCAACTGCTTTTCAAGTTTTTTTTTCAAAATCACATCGAAAATGATAAAGTCTTCATATTCGCGAGATATGATCGATCTTCGAAAAGGCTAGAGTGCCGAGTAGTCGTTTTGTTCTAGGCGACAAAATGCAGAACGCCGTCATTGCAGACTTCTCCGTAAAGTAAAGTAGAACTTAAAAATGAAGATCAAAGGCAAAGTGATTTTCCTGGAAGTTGAAACAATCATCCAAATAATGACATGTTCCTGGACAAGATGGAATACGTTTTATAAAAGTGTTTACCAAGATCAATCACACGCGAGCAGTAGTCCATCTTCCAGAAACAGCGATCTAAATTTTTACCTTTTTGTAACCTATTATTAAAGGTGATTTTATCGAAGATCACCAACTCTCCTAAAAGCACTCGGAAGCGGTGGACAGAATGTCTTAAGATATATTTCAACTAGAGTTCAAATCTAACAACCTCAAGGCCAATACGATTGACAGTCAATAGCAAAGACTACGCAAAAGCTGCCAACCATAATGCCAACATTATGAGTTAATATGGTAAGTATGAACGATTATAAATATGTTTTAATAAAAAATAATTTCGAAATTCGGTCCAATGTGGATTGTAAAAGGACTAAATATTGAAAACTATTTAAAGATTTTTTTGTTTTATATGCTAGCTTAGAAGCGAATGTTTGTTTTTCTTGTCGCTTGTGAATGGCCTAACCGTATCGATTTATTTTACTACGTAGTTAAACCTACGCGGGAATGGTCTGGATGGGATTTTCACTCGATCTTGTCGTGCGAAGACTGGCGCCGATAGCAATACCGTCCCACGTCAGCAGCGAAAGTTATGGCAAAGAAAAAAAAAATACCAGGAATGCCAAAGGAGTTCGAAAGCATTTTATATCCGTGAAAGAGTGCTTGTAGAATGTTGATGCCGTTTGGAAGTAGCCATTTATTTTATAACGACAAAGTCGGCTCTACGTACGATGACGTTGTACTTTTTAAAGCAACGGTAAGCTAACGCGTGTGTATCAAACTGTAAATAATGTTCCGGAAATTGTAATAGGAATAATTTGGAGTTTTATCATTCCGCACGTTATTAAAATATTTCTTTATTTTGGACAATCCCCTCTTCTTTAAACGGTAGAGAATAACAATGATGAGGAGGATGTGTTACTCCTTTTGACGTTCCGAAAAAATGGTTAACGAAAATTAATTGTTCTAAATTTGAATTTCACACACATTGCGAATTTTACATACATTCCCGTTTGAATTAACTTTGTGTTTACTTTATTTTACGATGGGAAAATGTATTACCTACATGGAAACTATTTTGTTATTATTTGAAATAACTTGTCAACTAACATTTTGTATAATAGTGGACATGAGCGGATATATTAAATTGTACATGAAAGATTCCAAGGAGCAGAAACGACAGAAGAAAATATAAAAATATTACAGGTACGAAACATCAACCTCCAAATTTAAATCAATCATCCGCATTAGTATGCGTTACGCATCAGAGGAAACAAAAAGAGATAACAACACATTTGGTTAGGACTAGCACCTGTCTTCGAGATATATCGCGGTAAGGGAAAAATTGATCGAGTAAACATTGTGTATCAGTTGTGTATGGTGCTGTTGTGAGTGAGTATATGTTTGACATGGAATAAATTTTCGGTAGGAGAGTGTTTAGTACCTTTACATTGTATACAATAGAGGCAATTTAGCTACTGCCCCCCCACAGGAATGTACACGCAAAAGTCGACTGTTAAATGTTAATCGTACGTAAAATTTGCTGTGCATTAAAAGTTTTACGATGGATTAAATAATTCATTTACGATCGCTGCACGTTTTGCTCTGCAACCAGTGGATCGATTGGTTGGTTTATCTTGGTTGCTAGTGCTATATTATCTGTCGTTAATTTCGAATGGTTCGATAATGCAGACCGGTACTACACAAATATATAAGGCTATCGCTTAAAGCGAAAATGCGGAGTATTGTAACGTGTGGTTCATGTAAGGCTGAAGTGTTGGGTTTTTGCAAATTTTTTTTTTTTTGCAACTGCAAATTATCAAAATACGAAGCATCTAGATACATTGCTAATATACCATTCTTCGCGTTACGTAATTGAAAACAACTAGAAATTGATAGATTGTTTGATTTTATGACATATTTCAATCTATCTATCTCACATGCTCGATTTTATGTAATGATTCTGCATTATATATTTTTCTTATTTGTTTGTACTTTACTTCGTGCATCTGGTAAAACTAAAGAGAATTAACGATGTATTTACATGGAGTCAGATTGAGGCAAAATTGCTGCAATGATTGTTGAAAAATTTGAAAAAAAAAATTCAATTGAGGCAAAATACAACAATGGTGAACTAACAAAAGGAACATATTTGTTTATTACGAAAGTCAACTAATAGATATGAAAGGGTTTAATATAGTAGCGGTTCTAAGTCCTTAAATATCATTTCAAAACCAGGCATTTCAACCAAAGTTTCTCTGTACTGCAGTGGATAGAGCGACATTTGTGGTTGTAAGACGAAACGCGGTTTTTCTTTTCAAAACGATAATTCTAATGTCACTTATATTGTGCTGCGCTGGGCACTACAAGACAGCAAAAACAAAAATCAGACTAAGCCACAGCAGCCTTTCTAATCATACATTATCTGCAAATGAGTCATCAAGCAGGAAAAAACGGTCATTCGAAAAAGGAACACGAGGCTTAGAAGAAAACGGACAGTTTATTTCAACCGTAAGCGTGCGTTTGAAATCATTGCATGAACGTCGATATTGCTTTCATCCCGTGCGACAAGCTCAAGGTTCTAGGACGATCAATCATAATTAAGCCACCATCAGTTTGCTTGGCTGCAAAGAAGCCGCTTAATTCAATTGCCTTTCTGCATCCGAGAAACATCGGCAGCATATCGCGATTGAGCGACATGCCTGATATATACCTACCGGGACCGGTGAAGTACAAGTAGAAATATTTTATTCATACACAAGAGCCCATGAGCTATTGCTCGCCGTAACGTACTACCACAAACTAAAGAGAATATCCTTTTCCTCCAATGTTACTTTCTTTGAAATGGCGGACTAGACGCATCATTGCGGACGCACTCGAGGGATTTGCACTCCTAACCACAGCTCCTTATATGCGGCAGACATTAACAGCATGTCGGAAGTAAATGGATTTGACACTTGACCGTCAACTGTGATTAATGGCTTTTTAATGGAGTGTAAATAAGCGTACCCGATGTAAACATGGTTCACGAATCGCCAGCTTCTTCGCAACGATGTAGTGTCCTTCTAGTTCGCTGTTCGCTCGGCATAGAGAAAGAAGGATGGGGTGACGAATTCGTCCGTCCTCCTGTTGGCTGAACACTGTCAATCTGATGATGATGGTGGATCTGATTGATTTTTCTCTGTCGATCTTCTCGATCCGGATGGTGTTAATTTGCGGATGAAGTCGATTCGAGAATTAGGGGTAGATTAAAAGTGCTTCACTGGTTATTATGATTATGAACTCGGATGGACAGATGCTATTCTTGCTGTGGGTGAGTTTTTTGTAAGTTGTTTGTAAGCTGTTCATTTGCACGTAAAATGTGGTTAAATTGAATTCTGCACACGATCTACAGGAGGGTTTCCTAAGGGCAGTGGTTTCTGCGGTTTTTCTAACAATTTCCGAAACTGTTCAAGCAGGTTTTGTTCGGATCCATTCCTTAATGGACGAACCGGACTGCATTCGCGTCTAGGTGGCGTGTCTGGTCTTTTCGTGTGATTCGGTTGGTTGGTGGAGACTAGTAGTTTACTTTTGAATTTTTGTTTACGAGACGATTCTTTACTAGCCAATTTCGATTCCATAACTCTAGTGAAAGTGTATTAAAAAAAGAAAACGACTTTAACACTCATGAGTCTACTGAGATGGGAGCGTTTCATATATCACTGCACGTGCGCCTACTGCGCGATGAAGGTGATGAAAGATTACCTTTTTACCATCGAACGAATTGTATAGATGGGTAGAAAATGCCCCTAGCATCAGGGGTTTCCATACTATAAATCAAGTCGGATTAGCTGGGGCAACGCACTATTGCTTCTGCGTCTACCCCGAGCAATGACAGGAATATGGGAGACAGGGGATAAAAAAACTATATCTGGGACTCGCGGAAATGTGTGTGTGTGTTTTGTTGTCCTATCTTATATTTTCCCATCGACAACTGACTACATAGGTGCAAGGGTAGTTATGCTGGGTACGCAACATGGTAGTTTCAAATTTCATAAATTATCATTTGTGCTTCAATGAATCGCCGCACGCTGTTCCCATTTGGGTTTGTATACTGTTTCCTTTGGTTACGGATAGCTTTTCACACGGTTTGGATGTATTGGCCGAACTGCACTTTTGCTGTCTCCGGTTTTGACTAAGTACAGGCGGAGCACAAGACGCAACATAGCAAGTCAGATTGGTTTATGTTTCGATTATTTACTTTTATTATCCTTTTTAGTCAGCGTGGCGTTAGTTTGGAATAAGAACTCGTTAACTAAGGTTGATGGAACAAGTAAGAGAAAGTTATGTCAAAATAGTCCGGTGCATCGGCGACCGACGTGGGTTATGGCACAAAGTTTAACCAATTTAGGAGGTTTTCTTCCAGCGTTTGTTCGTGCTGCGTTTCGGTTTCGGTGTGCGTGTGGATCATTCATCGCGGGGAAAAGAAGTGTAAAGGAGTAGTGGAGAATATGGGATTGCAGGGGGAAGAAGAGAGGGGGTAGGATTTAGTTCCCACCGCGTAGACATTCCCTAGCGAGAGAGAAGTACATAGATGAGAAAAGTTTAAATAGAACACACTATTCCCTAGTGCTTACTTCTTCCACAGTTTAATGATCCAGATGGAAGTATCTTAGCCTCTGTATTCGGGTGCTGGAGACACAGAGAAGCAGTGTGACCGGCGAATAAATTGCGTCACTTTATGACATTTTTGGTAGTAGTTGCAATGACAGAAGGGTTCTAGTACTTCCGACCTCGTATCGGAGAATCAAGGGCGGAAACAAACGTCGATGCGTATCGGATTGCTAATAAGATGTGTTTTGTTTGCAGTATCCTACCTAAATAGCACCGCTACGCGTGCGGTGTTTCTAAAACGGTTTGATTAGACACAATCGTTGACCGTATCTGGACGACGTTGGGTTAACGTGCTAGGTCGTCGCTACGGCATCCGGCATTACAATATTGCTCAATGGGGCGATACCTCGCGAAGGGTATTAAACATTGACGAAACAGTATCCGGTAAGAGTGGTATGATCCGGTAAAACATGAAACCGGTATGAGCAAATAGATTATTCTTTTACTTCCCGTTGAAGCTGCAATACATACGGTTGGTTTAGGTTTTCTGTTTTCCAAGCGAATCGAACCACACGCCAACGACTCGATGTAGGTATTCTATCCACATGACTGACTCGCAGACTGTAAGGTTACGGGTGCCAATGCTTCTGAAATGTATATAGGTTTACAGAAGAAGAACTGTTTATAGACATGTGCAACATTTAATCACGATTAGTAGTGTATAGTTGGTGACTTGCTATAAAATGGAATATGTCATAATTTTTATGAGATTATTGCTACGGACCGTAACGTAGTACTTTGGTTGCTTAATCTATCACATTAGAAGGACGATTTTGAATTTTGCAGGGCATTAGTCTGCCTTAGAAGAAAGTGTCTGTAGGTGCAAAAAACGGAATAAAGCGTAAAAGTAGTCTTGCCAGATCATGAAGGAGTAAGTAAGGCAAATTAGTTGTACACTGTTACAACAACAACAACAACAACACAACAACGGAGTTGCGAGACCACGTCTGGCAGAATAGACATTACAGCGAACAAAAATGCTACAGCTGTTTGTTTGTTTAATTAATTTCGACAGAAAAATATTCAAAATATTTCGTTTGTCATTGTAATCTTTTTATTTCTTCGTAGTAGAAAAGCTCTGGTTTATAACCAATTTTGCTATTTTTTAAATTCTTCTTGTAGAACATTATGTTGTGAATCATTATTGTTTGATTTCGCGAAATAAATGGAGCATACTTTTAAAATTTTATCGACATTATTTAGAAAGAGTTTGAAAGATAATGTACTATTTATGTTCACATTAATTTTTTCCAAGAACGAATAACGCAGCAAAATCACTGTGTTCACATGGACGACTACATGGTACTAAAATTCTAACCAATCTCATTGAAAACAAAGCAATACTGTTTTGTGCTTACAAAACGAGCAAAAAGCAGTAGGTATTAAGAAATACGAGTGTTCATAGATGTATCTTTGTGCCGTAAGACACTTGCACGGTTTTCGCCACCTGAATTTTTATTATATCCATTCTAGTTTTACTTTGTGCTGTACGTTTTTCTGCTTGGGATCTGTTCAGTTTAAAATTCGTTTGCAGTGTTAAAACAGATTAGCATTATTGGGCAGTATGTTTTCGGGGCTCTGCAAACTCTCTTACTGCTTTTTTACGTGGTGAAAAGTGTTCATCCTGTTGCTGCTGTATGTGCTCGTTGTTACAAAAACAAAAATAATGCAAATGTTTGGTTCAACTTTTTTAAACCCATTTGTTTGTCTCGCGTAGATCCTATGCAGGCAACTATATTAGAAGAAGCACCCTTGCATTTTACTCTTTTGGTCAAGCACTTGCAATCCTGCTTCAGTATCTTTGCGAGGTGTTAAACGAATTTATAGCTGAAAACGCATTTAGCAGAAGCTTTACAATTTATCAGCTTCCCTCCTGAACGATGCATCTTAAAACCAAATTAGCACCCAAACACAGTACCAATGTTTGAAAGGCTGAACCTGAACCGATTGACTCTTCACGAATTCAATCGAGTTAGTCGATTGAGGTTAGACTAAGGCGGGTCTTACGGTCACCAGGGGATAAATACAAGCACATCGCAACCTTTTTCTTCAACTTGTATTCGTACGATAGAACCGCTAAACTGGTCGACCATAAAGGTTCCAGGGAGTTAGAGATGCTATGCAATGCTGGGGGAATTGAACAATCACAAAATCTCAAATCGGGTCTGCGGTTCATTCTACAATTACTGCAATTACATTCCATTATATCTTTACGAATTTCCAATGTTACTTTCGGCTCTTCCTACCCAAAAATTCATAACTTGAACGAAAGCATTGCATCATGGACTGCCTGTGCTGAGGGGTCAGAATAACGAATACAAGCAAGAAGAATATTAATACGCTAAAGGGGGAAATCATATGACCAAGTCTGTTATTCGCTTCTCCAAATACTTACGACCCGATTTACAAGTCGTTGCGCCCCTCTTCTGTCCCATCGCATGATCTACGCTTCTATCCTTTATGCTTTTTATCCCCTTCAGTAAAGGGGAATGTTCGAAGTACGGGTTTTTTTTCTTACAGCAAGCCCAGCTGGCGTAGATGAGATGCAACGGATTGTTAATAGGGACCAATGCTTTTTCAGCCCTGATTTCACATCCTTAAGGAGATTAGAGCTTACTTTAGCATTTGTCATGGTGGTATTTTTCATGAAGCGAAGATCTTAATGCATTTATTTACGATAACGCAAGGTATTATTTATGTATTGCTGCCATATGGAGAAATATATTTAATTGTGAAACGTATAATAGATTCATTCCTCATTGTCTAAACGAGCTGCTACACAGTTAGCGATTGTCGCAATTGCGACTGCGAATTTGTCAAACTCTATACAAAAATAAAAGCGAAATGTCGCGTAATGTGTATTTGCGATTTTCTACGATATTTCTGCGACTTTGTGCGACATCGACGCCAATTTATCTGTTATCACGGTGTAATATGATCGCTCGCACGTTCTTTTCGTAGCGCATAACGCGTGCACTCGCGATCATACTTTCCGGGTGTAGTAGGTCGGGTACGTACCGTTAGAATTCGTTTACCTTCGTAGGAGCAACATGATCGTCCAGACGATCGTTGGGTATTTTTGAAGAAATTCCCCTTTAGCTAGAACGTTGGAGTCATTGAGGCGTTACATTGGGTAAGGGGACTTTCAATGCCCTTGATATGAAACTAGTCGAATGGTTAGGATAGATAAACTCTAGTTCCGACACTCGATCTCCGCATCTTTGTCGCGTGTCGGCTACAGTGCTTTATTTATATAATTTCTGAAGGTAACTTTTTTGCATAATTGCTTAACCTGCTTACAAAAGTTCGTTCATTTATTGTGTTACCGCCAAGATGTTAACAATTTGGTTTCCAGCGTTGTGTCTATTGATTTCGTACAATTGCTAGGTTCATATTTCAATTATTGATTAATCAACGGGTTGATCCGTAGTGAAAACAAGTTGATGTGTAATTAGTTTTCTTATACGGGTTTTATATTGCATAAGGTCGCAGAACGTTTCTTTTTGCTGTCCTCAATTAGTTATTGTTATGTCCTTGTCCTTGTTATGATTGCTGCATTTGCACTCGTGAGCTCATGAACTCTATGTGGTTTTTACAGTTAGCTGTTTAGCAGATATGCTACAACGGGAGGAGTTGCTCGATATGCTGCCGATTCAAATGATTAAATTCAAATTAATTCAGTTTGTGAGCCAATGAAATGCAATAAAGTTATATTAAATTTGAGTAAGTTAACGCGCTGGAATAAATTGAGGGACTGTATTTATTTTTCATTTATTTATTAATACATCTGTGCCGTATTATCTATTTATTAGGTATTTGGCTGAGGAGAGTACAAATTTCCCAAGGCATTTACTCCATGTCTTTTGCCTCATCCTGGGTATGCTCGGTTAAGCGACTGTTTTGTTAATATTATGTTTTGGTTTTTAAAACCATAAAATGGTCATAAATTAAAGAAAAGCTTCGCTCTCGTGCACAACGGCATATACAGTATTGTTTACGTTGCACTTGCTTCGATGTTGTTGCTGTTGCATCCATAACCTCGATCACGACTGGAATCGATGTAATGTGCTGTTTCGAACCGAACCGAACGAATCGAACCAGGAACTTATTGAGTGGAAAGTTTGTTTGGTATTGAGGGAATTCTATGCAATTGATTAGATTATTCAACATGATAATTTAATATTGTTTTTAAGAAAGGTGGGAGAGGGTCGATGTGCTACATATTTAATAGAGGAGACTTGATTCTATTGTTACGTTTTATTATAATAGGGAGCAGGGTGTCAAATGATCAATTTTTCGTAACGTAATAATTAAATGAGATGATTGAATGAGACGGTTGAGACGGTTAAAATTTGCCCCAAAAATCATCACCAAGGTGAATTTTTATAGAAACAGCATCGTCAGGTCGCCTCAGTTCCTTCCGCAACTGTATTCCTTATAAATTCAATCTTAGAACCTTAGAAACCATGGATAAAGAACAATTATAAGCGCGAGTTCCTCTCTCTCAGGCTGACTCTTAAAAAGTGTTTTTTTTACTTAATTCATATTTAAACTTAACTATAATTATCATCATCAATGTTGGCAAAAGCTAAATAGCTTGCACACCAATTGATAATCTATGGACGAGGACATGATGATGGTATTGGTTTTACAAATTAATTTTTAACATAAACCGCACAAGAATGACAAGATCTAAATCTGGACAACGTTCTCTGATTACTAATACTATCAGAAATGCATTGAATCTTTGAATAGGTTTAAAAAAGAGTGATTACCCGAAGAGATAAGAGATAAGAATTAAGGTATGATCTTCAGGGAAGCAGTAGCTCTAAGAGCTCGGCAGTTCTTCCCAAAATGGTGATCTCCAAATAGTACGAGCCTTGATATTGCAGGTTGATATTGATATGTTCAAAGATTATTTCAAGATGAATCTTGAAGGCTTCTTCAGGCTTCAGCTTTTCCATCCGACCCGTGACTCCGTGACCGTAAACGCCTATTGTAGCCCCGTCGTTATATATTTTCTAAATAAGAGCAGGGAGGCCATACACGGGGTTGTTGTATGACCTCACAAATCATCGCATACAGAGCCAGGTCGGCGCAAAGCAGTACTAGGGCTCAACTGCACCTACGGTTTGGTTGAATTCCCGTTTGCCGACGAACAGAAAGTGTGAGCTGGAGCCCTGCCATACTGGATTCATCGGGACGGAGGAAATCTTAGCATTAGACCTCAAGCCGTTTCAAGCGAGTGTCACCTTACCTTTCTTGGGCATCGTACAGGATCACTCACCATCACCAGGAGCAACCGTTAATATCGTAACCAAAACCGTAAGTCGTATTCAAGTGATAATCAGCATCGGGTGGAGTGCTGTTGCGTGACTGCTATGCAACACCTTATTTGTCGTCGCTGTCTGCTCACAACCCATCGGAGAGGTTCGGATAAATCAATTAGGAACAGATTTTGCAGCTTACAGCATCCACTTTACGGAAATGACATTAAGACAGCTCTTAAAATTAACGAACAATTGCACTGCGCAGCACTTTCTGCGCTCTCGATAGTTGCGCAAAATGGAAAATATTGAATAGAGCGCTAATATAATTTACAATGGTCTAAAAAGCGCAAGCCTCAAAACTGGTGACCTGTAAACCGAGCTTCCGATGATGATGATGAATGATGGCCTGGAAATCGTGGCTTATAATAGCATGACGTGGTTTTGGTTGTTTTATTATGTTACCTGTAGATCCCGAAGTACAGCCGACGTAACACCGAGGAATCTAATTGACGGTTGCTAGTAAATGATTTACTATTGGTTGTTCTTCTACAATTTGGAATTTGTGGGAGGTAACATTGATATCAATACAAAGGTGTCCATTAAGGGAGGATTTTAACGAATAATAGACTAAATATTGAACGACCTATAGCCTACGGAAAATATTCAAATGTCAAAATCAGACATTTTTATAGATTTATTTCGAGATATTTTTACATTACAGTGCATAATACATGAAACTGTTTGTTCAGTTGTCTACCTTTCTTTTCTTATTTCATTTATGGAAAGATACGCACAAAAGCAAGTAAAAAAAATATATGAAAAATCATGTCGTATTTGCAATACGAATGCTATGCAAGCAGGAATGGCATCAGATAGAGGTTGGAGGCAGATTTGCTCACTATACAACTGTGTGACATAACTATGTATGCTCTGTAAACTTTGTTCTCTTCCATATCCCTAAGTGGTGTGTTATTTCCTTTTCTGGATCGACACTGCCTTAGCCTGACATGGCATACTATCAAGGATCGCCCAAATAAACGTGTTACAGATGTTCGTGATCTGGAGGTGTCCATTGCAATGCCAGGATGCTTTTACGCGATCACATGCTGAACATTGTCAACATAGCTTGACAGATGACAGGCGCAGCACGCGCCAACCAGATCACTATAAAGCCAAAACTTCCTCGCAGGGTTAGAAAATATACTGGATTGTTGGAATTTGAATTCGTTCTTATGTACTAATTACTCGTTAATTCATAACCTACTTGCGCTGCCCGCTACCAGCTGCCCCATTGCCGGAACGCGATAGCAGCACCTAAACTGCCGATACAGTGGGAACCGATGCGCAGGTTTTGGGGTGCGAGTTGCGACCGATCGGCACCTGAATCGCTGGAAACAAATCACCAAGGCATGTTTCAGCAGCGAAACCAACAGCAGTACAGAGATTTAAGGCATAGAGGGTCGCGGATCTCCGAAGATAAGTTGTTGCCCTGTTTAACGTGTTGTCAACATGAATATTAAAACACAATCTCTCGCCAAGCCATCGCCAAGTCTCGCCGAAGTCTTTAGTGGAGGTGACTCTATTTAAGTGAGTACCACCCAGAGAGCAATCCCACAAAATAAGAAAACTTGTATCCAAAAATCCCACCTGACCCGTGGAAGAACACCACAAACAAAAGGAATTCAGGATATTTTGGACATACCGACAGTAAGCTGAGGTGGATCCAGGAGAGTATATTTTCCGATCATCAGCATGTAGAGGTTGTCTTATACATTCAGGATATTTTGGACGTACCGACAGTAAGTAAGTGATGACGTTTACCATTTTTTTAACAGCAAGAACGGAATTCCTTCGGAATCCCCATCGTGTCCGAATTCGATCAAGACTCTAAGCATCCTAGTCGACCATTGAAGTTGGGGGTAGGCAGATTAGAAAACTTCTTCATTACTACTGGCGATTTTGATGTCAGCACTCTGAATGAGAATCTCGTAAAGTCCATCCGTTTGAAGTCTAAACGGACAGAATGAATTCGACGTGTCGTGTCCCTCGGTGGTAGTGGTAGTTTACGCGCATTGCGGTTAGGAGCCGTTTTGGTTGCTCTTATGCCGACTTACCTCCCTACGCAACTCGGTGCCAAATTTTCGATCTTGTTTCGCTGGAATAGAGACGATCACGTGCACAAGCAGTCTTTACATGTACTTGGATTTTGTCCAAAACTGATGTAACCCTCTTAGCCGCGTTCGAGAGGGAAATGTTCAGAAGAATTTTTGGCCCCGTATATGTGGAAGGACGCTATCGGAGCGCTCGCTGTCGTACAGCGAAATAGACTCGCCAGGCTCCGGTGGGCTGGCCACGTCATGGGCATGACACCGGAAGATCCAACCCGTAAAGTCCTTTTAGATCGTCCACATGGGGCGAGGAGGCGTGGAAGGTCTAAATTTGAATTGGAGTGACGGTGTTGATGCGGCCGACAGAAAAGCCGGGGTTATTTTTAATCACATGTTTATCACATTTCTCAAATGTCGACTTTGAGTCTTAGGTCCATGGTCTTAGGACTGTCGATAGTTGCGAACAAATTTTTTCGATTTTTCCGTTGGTTACGGACCTTGTTCCGGATACTTGTTTGAACTTTTTTGGAATCAAGAGGAATCAGCTCTGTTTTTTAAATGAATTTTATCCATTATAAATAGAAAACCCCACTGAAATGCATCGTTGTACATTTTCGAACAAACAAACCGGCGGTTTGCCTGGCTGTGTAACATTACCCCCTTCTCATCACGACTCGCCTTTCCGGCTGGTAACCACATAGATAGGTAATGGTTCAGCCAAAGAAAAACACACAAATAATTCGGCAAACCTTTCCCAGCAAATCCTTTTGTTGAACCGTAATGTTTGTTAATCCTATTACGTAAGATTTTTGAAAGTGCTAAACATATGTGTCTCTTATTTATGCTTACCATCAACGGGTCGTCCATCGTAGACGCTTCCGTTTTTTTACAAGTTGCTTTTACTCTAGCATTTATCGTTTGGCCATAGCGCATTGTGAGAGATGTATACTTGAGGTTTACTCGTTTGCTCATTTGTCTAAAGATTAAAACCAGAGTGTCAAATGTCTACCTAACGCTAGTTGCTTTTTGGACTATTCGTGGTGCATGTTTGTACTTGTATCTTCTGTAACATTTGATCCTCGACCATTAGATGCATTGGGGCTGTTTTCTGGAAAGATTTTAATCTCGAAATGCAAAAGCCTACAACTTAAAAGAACCTAGTGTTGGCTATGTAAGCAGAATTTTAGTGACTCTTTTTTGCAAACAGATCAATTTGCTGTGACAAGACTTCATCAGCGTTTGGTTTGCAATGTTGGTTATTTATTAATAAACCATACACACGTTTCATGTTTGCGTCTTGTTGTTTGGAACTACCATAAATTTGTTATTATAGCTTGATGATAGATGAATGTTGCAATTGTTGCTCCGAAACAGTAACGAATATTAGAAACATGCAATCCAATGATAATTGATCTTTTACAAAATTTGGGTATTAGCACATCTGTAATGATTGCACGCTATCGATGCATGAAGAGCATGAAGAGATGCAAAAACGGATTCATGTATTTACATGAACAACCTGCGACCCTGATGCCTTTTGTAAATCAAAAAGGGTGGCGGTGTACAGAACACACTATCCAGCTACGGATGAATAAAGTGAAGGAAAGTTAGAAACGGTAATGGAAATGACCTCTTGGTTTCGAAGGGTTACAAACAAAAAAGAATCCAATAGAAATGTTTTTTTTTTAATTTATAATAAAACTGTCCCAAATCGATAATAAAGTACTCTAAATACCATTAAATAAGTAAAAGAATTGTTGCATTAATTGATGGTAATCGAAAGAAAATGAATAAATACTTTGCAGTATTTAATGAAATCGCTGACATCAGTTGACAATAGAATTCCGTTGAGAGTTGCAATTACTTTATGAAGTATGAACTGGCAAAAGGTTCTGTGCAATATATAATTATGTATTACATCGATTTATAGAACATTATAGCGACAGTGATGGCAACACATCACACACAGCCCTCAAGCACGATACGACTGCGGTCTCTCGATCTCTTCTCTCGACGGCTTTCGTGCGACACAGTTCACAATCCAGCCTTCACTATTATTGATTAGGTTTTTTAAGGTTAGGTTTAGGTTAGTTTAGATGTAGTGTTAAGTTTAGGAATAATTAAATTGTAATTATATATTGTTAGGAGGAAATTTGAGATTTTTGTTTTGATATAAAACAATGACAGAAGTAATATTACTTTCTAAAAATATTGTTTTCTGTTCAACAGGACGGCCTCTCATAGGTACAACTTTACATAAACTTTTAAGGAGAGCTGAATTTGCATGCTTAACACAGTGAATAGGCCATCCGTAAGTACTTCACTGTAGTAAGACTGGGAGGTGCTTTGTAATGCCTATCAAACCCTAATACATCATCAGTCTGTCTCGACGGCGCTTACATTGGCGCTGTTTGCTTACGCCCTTGCATGCATATGTGGCGTAGCTGTAGGATGTTTACGATAAGTAAATTGCCAACGGAAAAGACAAACGTTCTCGAACCGGGCGGCCCTAGGTACGAGGACTCTCGGGCCAGTTGTCGACATAACGCCTTTTATAGAAGAAGATTTATGCTATGAAATTAATTAAAGCATCACCCACAGAAGAGGTTGCTTTTGCCTTTCCTTGCCTCTTCTAACGACTCTAGTGAGTTTGTTTGGCCGATGTGAACGTGCAACAATTGGGCGTTTGCTTCCCTGTTTGCTGACGCACTCGTCACTTTGGAGCTCGTGTGCGTTATTAAAAGTGAAGGGGTTTCTGCAGGGAGCTGTATGGGGATGCAAACCACGGATGCAGTGGAAAGGAACGGTACAGGACGGGTTTGTTTCTACCGCGCGCGCCAACACAAACACGATAAGCGCAAAGCAAAGCATTTCGTGGCACAATTCGTGGGACCCATCACTTTCGCTCCAGCGCTGCCGAAATGGCTTGCTGCTTTCCCGCCAGCGAAAAAGACGATGCTTATACGATGCGAGTAACGTTAGCATAACAGTACGTTCTAAGAAGTGCTAGAATGCGGTCCCTAGGGCAAGGCGCGAGCTTTAGCCATTTTAGCGTTGGTCCCTAAGTCCTTTGTGAAGGAATGCCCAAGAACGGACCACGTTAAACACGAATCGTGCAACAAAAGGCAGCCAATAGAGAAAAAAAGGTAACAACAACAGTGAGGTGCACAACTCAACACCACACACATATATTTGGCGGCAAAAGCAACAATTCAAATCACGCGCTTTCGGGCGCTTTTGATCGTGATGCTCAAGCAGATGATGAAAGATGATGAAGGTGCTGATGGTTCCCAGTTGAATGTCAGGATCAATATAAGAAAGCTTACTTATAATACGGTGCGGGTGTTCAAATTAACAAGAAAGCAATTTACTTTCGTCTGTCTAGCTTTGTTGTGTGCCTAACACCGACACAAACATGGATTTGTTGGCGCAAACTTTCTAGACAAAAGCACAAGCAGCGTTCTATTGCACGCTACACGATGGTATTTGAAGTTGGATACAGCAGTGACTGATTGAGCATATGATGAGTTTGTACATATAAATGATGATAGAATACAAGAATTGTTATGTCCTTTCCGGTTATCTATTTCTAACTACGTTACGGTTCGGTGAGATTTTGGAAGAAGTTTCCTTTAATAAATACGTAGCGGCCCTGAAACTAGCACAATCGTTGATGCCACAAACCAAAATATTCAATTGTATTTGCATGATTTGTACAATATTAATCTATCACTTGACTGGCAGGGGTAGATTCAACAGTCACGTTCTTGCCTTTTGGAATTCCCCATTTTTTCTCCGTCTATTACTGCACAACTTTTCCATACTGGAATTGTTTATTCTCGGCCAGTTTCGCTTAAAATGTAATCGGAAAAAATCAGCGCTTTGACAGCAGTTTGCAGTACCTTTGCATGTGCGGTAGCTAGGTCAAAATTCAATTAGCCTCTGCGTGCGCATCATTCTAATTCCAATTGTTGACAGTTCGCTGTGCTGCGTTTTGTTTGGGAAGCATGAAAATTTGCTTTTCGCACATTTGCTGTTTGTACATGCCCTTTGTTTTGGAGTAGAGTTGACGATGATGTCTAACACTACAAATTTGGGGGGAAGCAAGCACGATGAAAGGTTAATATTTTTTATTGAATTGGATTGTGACAGTATGAATAAAATAGAATGAAAAAATAGAAGAACGTGCCATTATTACCAGGCAGCACAGAATTTGATGCAGGTTTACAATTCAAAGATTGTTGCTGCCTTTATCAACCATTTTCAAATAATCGAAAATTAAAGGCACCAATGGGTATCAGTACAACGAATAGACAAAAACACCTTCTCTTTTGTTTGACTTTTCTTATCTCTATTTTCAACAATTCACTTATTGCCAATTTCTTAACATAGTGAAAGTACCAATAGATTTCACTTGATTTTAATTCTGTTTTATATGATTCCCGTTTCCGTATGTTAAAAAAATGATTATTGTTATTGGACGATGATTATACTGATATCGATTATGAGATGTTCCAGCTTAAGCTCAAATTAACGAAGGACGAAATTTTGTTTTAGGATTTTGAATTATATTTTCAAAATCTAAAACGTAAAATGCGTAAAGAGAGCGAGAGAGAGAGAGCTAGGATAACACGAACGCGGCTTTACATGTAAACTAATTTTATATTCACGCAATCATCCCTAATAAAATCTTATTTTGATTCTTTTTTTTAATACATGCATTAAAATATAAATCATTTCCTCCTTGTGATTGGCTTTATCCCAGGGAAACTCTGTTGTATTGGATTTTATCAAAGATGGAAAAAGACACAAATTTGAACTTTGTGCATTGCCCTGTAACTCAATCAAGCAGCTCATTATTAACCTCAACACATTAACGGACTACAATAGTGTTGCTTGAATCAGAAAATTCATGCTTTAACCATAGTTTTGTTTGCACACACGAGGAATCCATTTAGGTCACATTACAGAACAAAAATCATGCCAATAAATGTAGTTTTGCTTTTTCGTCATGTACGCGTAAATGTTTGGGGCAAATCAATTTGGATTAAAGAAAATGTAAACGAAAAGAATCTCGTAAATCATCCATGCAGGTTTCCAAGGCATTCCTTTATCATAATAAGCGTGTTCGTGGGTATGTATGTGTTGTTTGCCATGCCGAAAGCCAACATTCTTTGTACATTAAATTCGCGTAAATTTGATTGATTTCCTTGTCAGCACGACATCAGCACGGTGTGCTATGCCAAACCAGCACGCATTTACGATCGGTGGAGCCAAGTACACGCGCAAGAAGAAATGGAGCTCATGTGGATGGATGTGGCAGCCTGCAGCAAGGGGCACATGTACCAAATCAGCATCTGTCGGGAAAATCCGATCCACAAACATTGTGCCATGTATGGTTGGTGACGGTTTGTCACAAATGTAGGACAATGGAAACGGGTGCGGGGAGAGGCAGTAGTCATGCGTGGGCATGCAAGGAGTGTGAAGTGTACTGAGGAAGTTTTATTTATTATTAATCTGCAACTAATCCGCTCAGCGAAACAAAAGAAAACATTGCTACACTCGTGTCGTTTATCTGCCTTTCGTCAAGGTGTTCGGTGATGTGTCTTTTGTTGCCAATGTTGAGCTATGCTTCTTTCTCTTCTGTTCGTAGTTATCGGGTCGATTTAGTCGTATACGGGCTTTGTATTCTAACCACGCGACGGGGTATTAGTCAATATTCGATTAAGCAATAGGTTTTGAGCCATATGTAGCTCGATTTGGGTGTGAACGTAGCCGTATATTCTGCATATTACTCGACGAAATGTTAATTATAATTAAAATATACAATATAATATAATATAATTATAATTATCCGTATTGCTTCTTCTGTCCTACTCCAATATCGATCAAAAATGTCGCTTCATTTGTAATCAAAACATTGCTTAATAGCATGAAAATGGAAGATAACCGCTGAAAGCTTTAGTGATCTGTATTGGTTTTCAAAGCTAATAAGTTACAGTTTCAAAATGAAACCAAATAATAATCACTACAGACATAGCTGGCTTTAAATTATAATGCTCTGTTGCAAGGACTGTATAGTCACTTAGAAGGTTAGATTACACAAATATAAGAATAAATTTATTGTCAACTAAAACATTAAATATACGCCCACCGGTAAACGATCGGGAAACAAACGGGAAGTTTGAGAGCTAGTGTTCAATCAGCTTCAGACAAGCAAAACAGCTGAAGCGCCCCATCCGAACGGAATCGGTTAATGAAGGGTTCTTGTGTAGCTTAGGTAATAAATCCTTTCCTAGTTTTCTGTACAACAAACAAAGGTCCGGGCGTCCCATTCCTTGGAGATAACAGGAACGACAAGGAACAACGTCCGGCTGGTGGTTTTCCTTACACTCCATACTCGTCTTCCATGGATTGCAACGCACACTCATTGACCCATCCTTTAGTGTTGGGTAAGGGCAGCTTACAAACAGGCAGTGAGGTGGAATGCTTTACCATCGGATTGTTTCGTCTTGGAAAACCGATGTGAAATGTTTCCACATATACATTAAACCCACACCTGTCTGCATACGATACCGTTGTACCAACTACGGGTAGGCAAAAGGACCGTAGGAAATTTTCCATGTTGTACATTGTTCCATTTTCTATCCAGCCCGGGAGCATGGGAAACCGTAGGTGCTTCTTGACTACTTCGGTTTCTTCGGCAACTGTATGTGCCTGAAGGATGATAATTTTTACTAATTTTGTCTCATGTCGCAATCCTTCCAAGGATTTCGATAACGTGCTATCATGTATGATAACGTTTGTTGACCACTGCCCGGTACGACCATTTGCTTCCCATTGGCTTTAGTTTGCAAATCAAAAACCCTGAAAGTAGCAAGGCACATGCAGAGAGCGATGCGGAGAGATGTATTTCGGGCAAGAACATGCTCAAGTTGTTGCAAGAACAGTTGCTGAAAGGTTTTACCCTTGATACAGAGGATGTACTGTTGAAAGATATGATTTGTGTCTGTTTCATTTATTATCAACAATCTTTCATCCTTAGTCGGGAAGAAGATGCTCAAACCATCAGAGGATCGTAATGATTGTGGCAGTTTCTATTCCTATTCGCATTGAATGATTCGTACGGTACACCGTGTACTTTGCCGTGTACACAGATTAGCAAAAGACGTTTCCATCTATGATTGTCGATGTTTTGTTGTGGGTGAAGAAATGTATAAATCGCTTGTTTTCTATTGTTGTACTGTGAGTCTGTAAAAAAACTTTATTTACCAGTGTGATTTTCGAAAGATTTTTCGTTTTGCGATAAAATACATGCACTTTAACTTTTTTGTAAATACCTATCAATATTGTGAAATGTGTCGAATATTGTTTAGGACTAATGATGTTGAAATTAAGTTTTAATTGATTAATTTAAATACAATCCTCGGAGTTGTAATACTGTGAACTATACCAGTTGAACTATATTGAAGTACATGTAGCTCGTATGCATCTCGGGGAGCATTTTTTCTTCGCTTGACTTTTCACGACAATTTAAAATTTATTTGGGATTTACTTCGAAATGAGTAAGACGTAAGGTATTATTATATTACGCTTGATGTAGAATGCACATCACGGGTTTTAATAATTGTTCCACTCGTAAGATTAAAAACTATCCAAAGAGCTTTGAAGTTCCATTAATTTCCATTCCATTAGTTTTTAATGCAAGAGCTAACAAAACTTAAAAGTTTTAAAAGCATAAAGCTATTTGAATGTTTTGTTTAAGTGCAATTAGTTACTGCGGTTGTGAAATTCTGAAAATGTTGCAACCAAATCTGAACAGGGCAAGGTAACTTGTTCGGGGGACATAGATTGTATGCTTTGAAGTAGCGTGCTTTGCGTTAGTGTGCTTTTGAAAACTTTTAAGTAATCTTACAAACTCAATCCTCTTTACTAGTACAGGGTAAAAATTAGCTCATAGTTCAAAAGATATGTCTCAGTTTGCCATATTAAAAACATGGTGTTTTTCGGCAAAGTTGTTTAATATGGTCTGATGAATTCCTTAGAAAACTTATCCATGGTTCATTGACAAGCTCGTGTAAAATAAACGTACATTTACGTGCGTTTTATTCGTGAAAACCATACCGATAGCGGCGCATGCATGTGGAAAATTCATTCGCTCTATTTACACTGCCATCGTCATTGTGGCACAATAGAAAAGGTGCGTTATAATTTGTGCGTGATTGTTACACACTGCCTTTTTCGTAAACATGCCAGCTCCGACAAAGACGTGCAGTAATGCATGTAGGCTTGGATGCTTGTAAACTACAACCGGGAGTCGTGTGTTTGTTTAAACAGTCGACAGTCAACACAAGTATGGCCCAAGGAGTCGGAAATCGGAAAATCGTTGTTCCTCTTCCAGAAAATTCTTCTTTTCCGTTGCGGGTAAACCAAAAGCTTAAAATGTCGGAAGGGTGCTGGTGCTGAGTAATGTTGTATGGTTGTAAATATTTGCAGCACTCTCGAATGCTTGCGTTTTGTTTCTGGCATGACAGCGGCTTCAATAGAAACGAAGCACCGCAGGACAGAAGGTTACAGGGTAAATGGTTTGCACGAGTCGCGAGCGCTACCGGGACGGTGATTTCATTCGAGTTCTCTTCTACCGAAGCAACATCCGTCTGTTATCGCTGTTCACTAAAACAAAGCCAACGATGCCGTGGTATAACACCTCACCTGTTTTTTTTTTATATCGCGCTTTTTTATTGGATTCGTGTAAGTTGTGGTCAGGCTAAGCTGATTTTGCTTCTAAAAAACCTCTCTATAGTGTGCAATCGGTGATGTGCGAACCATCGAATGAAGTTACGTAGACAAACATTCAATTAATCATGTATAACACAGAAGTTGTGTAACCTGGACCCTTAGACAACAATCATTTATAATATGATCGCTCGCACGTTCTTTTCGTAGCGCATATCGCGTGGCGGTCGTTGGGTATTTCAGAAGAAATTCCCCCTTACTGGAACGTTGCAGACATCGAGGTCTCATCACGTGTAGAGGGACTTTCAATGCTCTTGAAATGACCATCCGTCTATGGTTGGGATAAATAAACTCTAGTCTTGATATTCGATTGATAGCCGTCTGATAGAATGATCGTCTGAATTTCTCGCGTGATTGCTACACCGCTTTATTGTGTCTATTGGTTTCTTCCGATTTATAGGTTCATATATCAATTATTGGTTAATCAGTGGTTTCGTTACTAGTCAAAACAAGTTGATGTGTAGCTAGCTTTCTTAAAGAGTCGTTGCATTATATCCGAATGCGTCTTGTTGATTCATGTATACGCTTTACCGCCTTACCGTTCTCTTGAACTCTATGAGGATTAACTGTTAGCTGTTTAGCAGATATTGTTTTTTTTCTTTTCTTTGTTATTTTGTGACTTTTAATTTAATGTTATCCAATGAAATATCTTCAACATTATTAAGGACGGTAATATGTTTTGTATGATGATTTGATAATTAGAGAATTGAAATTTGGAAATCTGTAAATACATGAGTTAGGTTTGAATTTGATTTTTGAGAAGTTGCTATTTTCGCTACTACATTTTAGTTCCTGGTCTGGGAATTCTTTGTTTGTTTCTTCTTCTTAAATATGAATGCATGCAATATCTTTTAAAGTAACTCTAAGCGATTTTATTTAACTTGGTTTATTATTGATGCTTTGCGCAATTGTTTGCTAATAGTGGAATATTTCCTGTTCAATATACCGTTTTTAACGTATTTAGCCTCTCTTGCAGGCTAACATATTTTATTTTCATTATTATCTATTTTCTTTTTGTATATGTATATTTACTGTACTTTTCGTAGCGCGGTTATGTTCTTTGAATTCTTTGCTGTGCATAATGTTATTTTCAGTCTTATGTGGAACTAGTATGTCACTTTAAAATTGTTCATTATACAGATCAATTATTTCAAACACATTATTTACTTAATATCTTATTTTAATCTTGTTTGTAACGTTAATTTCCTCGCATATATCTCCTCAAACATAAAATATGTATTATCACTGTATTGAACGTTCATTTCATTCTGTATTACTGAAATGAAGTAGAGGTTTCACCTGCAACTATTTGCGCTTTGCCAGTAAGTCTTCCTAGTGTTACTTAAATTATGTTTTCTTTATTTTCATCCTTAACAACTTTCTTAAAACCTCTAAGTTTGAAATTATTCCTTTAAGATCTTTTTCATTTTCATGTGTTTTGATACAAGACACGTGCTAATCTCGATTGCTTCTATTATAGATGCCATCTGTTTAGCAGATATGCTACACAGTAATAGTATTGGACGAAGCACACTGAATATTTTTTGCGTATGAATTCCACACATCTTGGACCTTCACAAGAACGGACCGAACCAAAAGCCCATCGGGACTAATCTCTCATACGCAGGGATGACTATCTAGCTACGGTTAAATAAAATCACAGAATGCCAGAAACGTCAGGCTAAGACCTCTTAAGGTTGTTGTACCGATAAAAAAAAATCTATCGGTAAATCTATACGTCCACATGGACAGAGAAGGTGTGGTAGCCAAATTAAGATGGAGTGATGGCGATTGAATTGACAGACGAAGAGGCTCGACCGTAGGCGGTATGGAGGAATCCTGCAGCAGGAAAAGAGCGCGAAAAAATCAGTTACAGATGTGTATTGAATACGGTTCATTTATTGGGATTATGAAACAAAAGAACATAAAATATTAGAACAATTAAGAAAATCGGAAGTAGCAAAGAGAACTAAAAACAACACATGTAAGTGGTAATTATTTCCAAAGATTGATAAAACCTTATCAGTTTTTTTCGGTGAGACAAAAGCACAATTATTATCGCACATCGATCATGGATGGTAAATCGTTACACGCTGATTGTATTTATTATCATTTGCAAACAGCGAAATTTCTATCAACTATTTCATAAGTAAAGTACTTTGAAGTTAATTTTTCATGCAATGTACCTAGAATGATAGGTGTGTTAGAAGAGAACACTCTTCCACATATAGTGCTGGAAATTAATCAAAACATCAGTCAGCAACGGTACATTAAACATTCTGGCGTTGCCTTTGAGTTTTTTCGAGTCGTTCTCCACTTTTTTACGTCATTCTTATCCTTAACCGCTGGAACGTTCCCTCTACCGAATGCACTCATACGAACACACCAAGTGGGGATAGTATTCGTTAAGCTCATGCATCAACCAATTGGCCAACAGTGTTCACATATTGCTGTTTTTGCTTGTGCTCGGATTGGTTTAAAGAATATTTTTCATTCTAGTCGAGTTTTTCATCCAAATGGCCTATCTTTCCTATCGCAGGAAGTAGAATCGAAGCAGTTGTGTCGCTGAATACGGTGCTTAGCTAGTGTTCATGTGCAAATATGGGCAAGGCAAAGCACAGGCGGCTCGTTGTGGGTTTCTCACTTTCTACACTCAAATGCTTAGGGCCACATCCCGGGAAAAAAGTATGTGCGTGTGTTAGTTGTTTTTTTGTTCTTCAAACATCTTTCCAGGTCGTGCAGACGATCAAATGAATGGAGAAAACAGAAACGTGGAAAATGCAAGAATCAAAAAGGATCAACGAGGAGCACATAAGTGATTTTCAAATCATTCACGATCTAGATAGAGAAGGTCGAGTGGGAAGAGGATGAAAAACAGAAGATCTTTAGGTCTGCTTGCACAAATTTTGAAACCTTAGCCATATGACGGCAATGGCCAGCTGATATGGTAAAAACGGTAGCGCAAATGCTTGGTTCGACAACTTTTCATTTCGGAGTGATTGAGATACTGGCTGCCTCGATATAAAAGCACATCGTACACGTACATATTTAAGAGCAGCTCTTAGAGGATGGTTGGAGCACACTCTTATCCAGCAGTTTATCATCTAAAAAGTGTCGCAGCATTTGCAAGGGAAGGAAAAAGAATACCAAAAGGGATTCCATTTCCGTTCGTCCTGGAGAGCACATCCACCCTCACAAAAATAAATGATAGTAGGAATGTTTTTTTTCATTCGAAGGTTTTTGTACCTTAGTGCTTTTCAAGCAACATGGAAGAATGTGAATGCATGCAAATGTAACTAATGAATTAAAAGCACTGGTTGTACACCAGGTAAATCGAAGATGGAACCATCTCAATCGCAAAAGGTAAAATATTAGCAAAGGTTAGGTGATGGTCTCTGACACCGGAAGTATCGCCAGCTGTCTAATATGATTATTTGATTCATCGTTTCTTCGGTGGTGTTGGATTGGTTTGAATAAGATTTAAGTTTTGAATGTTCCTCTAGAAGTAGGAAGTGTGGCGCAAGTAGAGCGTAATAGCACAGCAACAAGTGTACAATACTATGGTTACAATAAATGTAAAATAATGGAATAGAATAAGGTTTTACTTTTTGTTTCTTCTCAGATGATACATATGATGTGTTCAATACGTTCATATTAAGTATTCAACACATTTTACTACATCTCGGCAAACAAAGCATTCACTGGTAAACTTATTGCCTCATGAAAAGCGCACAAACTACTCGCTAAGTGGTTGTGATAAGTTTTGTACCCCCCACAATCTCGTTTGATTAACCCATAAACGGTCATTATCATGGAACACAAGCTGTCCATTTTCAAAGTATTATGGGTCATAACACATGCACAGCCCAAAATATACGTGTCTTCACTTACCACATGAATTTACCCTTTTTGGTCATGTTAAGTGAAGCCAAACAAAAATTACAATAAATTGCTACAACACACAGCGCGTGACGGATGCATGACTTTTTTGTACCTTAATTATGGTCAACCCAGTGGGTGGGTACGGATGTGACTAAAAGTGTAATTGTTTGAGCAAAAATAAAATAGAGTAGAACGATTACGCTTCTCACCGTTTATGACAAACCACTAATGTTTGTTGCCACTACAGCTAGCTTTACATATTTTAGTAGTGTATAATTAAGTGTTGTTTTTTTACTCCAGGGGTTGCTTGACGATATGGTTGCTGAACAGGCTGGTAATAATGGGATCAGGAACCTGTTCAACGATTGGCTGTATCGATTTAGTACTGGCGTTCGCTTTTCCCGATGACTAACCAACCTGTTGACAAATTTCCCAGCGACAAAAATGACCATTCCATACCAATTCAATGACAGTTCAGTTGAATGTAGAATGTAGGATCGAAAATCAATCATATTGACGCTCGGCTGTGACCATCTTACATTGCTGTTAAGGTCAATGGCGAGAGACTATTAGCATTTCAACTCATGCAGCAGCGTCATATTTATTGTGAGGTAGAAATTTGTCTGCCCATAAACAAAACGGAAGGCTTATTTTGTCGTGAAATTCCTGTCACTATCATTTATTTTGTTGCAGGGGCTATCAAGTTTCGGTTTAGTTATGGGTTGATATAATTATAATCTCTCATTTGATGAGAAACATAACAATAGAAAATTGTCTTGTTTACTTCTTCAACAGTTTATTTTTTGTACAGTAAATTTAGGGAATATTTTGAAGCTACTGCAAACGGAACGTAGTTTAAGGGAAATCTTTGAATTAGAGCCTATGTTTTTAGTTATATGGTTGGCAGACTAAAAGACTTAATTCACAGCAATTTAATTGAATACTAATCTATGAAAGTTTGTAGGTTTCAGCCATATATTATTATACATTAAATATTATCTTGAAAAAGATTTTCATTCTACTCAAACCATCATCATCATCGTTAACATATGTAATCATTTCAAGAAACTTCATAACATTAGAATTAGTAATAAATTTTCTTCTGCTTTTTAATATTTTCAAGATATCAGCGATTTGATTTATTAAGTGATGGCCAAAATTATTAATGTACATGTATTAAACTGCGTTTTACGCATTTACTACATTTTGGTCTCTTTTATAGGTAATTTTTTTTTTTTTAATTAAATATAAATTCCTTCTTCTTTTACTCAATCGGAACAACAACCTCAACAGGTCTAGGTCTGACATTTCTGATTTTTTTTGACTCCCCGATATATCAATTGAAAACCGTCAAATACATATACATGTAGAAAATCTTCATATCCACTTTTATCGACACGAAGTTGTGAAAGTACGCATAGTTGAATAGGAAACAACTTAATTTTTTTTGAATCACACAGTATTTGAATATTTATTAAATTGTCGTGTCACCATCCCTGTATCGAATGAATCTAGAACCGTGACGATGAGCTGGTCATCTAACTGGATGTGTTAGTTAATTATGCATCGTAGCATCAATCACTTCCGACGCAACTGTCATGGGTTAGAAGGAAAAAAGTATTCGCCGGTTCGATAGTGAAGGATCGGCATTTTGGATAATGGAAGTAAAACTGTATGGCCAGTTTTAAGCAGACGGTTCATGTTTCAGTTCCAAAGACGAGCTGGATTATTTATATCCCATCGGCGAACCTTTAAAAATGTTCCACCGGTTTACGGTCTCGAACTGTAGCGCTTGCATGGTGAACGTCATTATCGGGACAGTTTAAGAGCACCTTCGTTCTACGTAAAGGTGAAGATATTTCACGCCACCCGAGTACCCGTGGACTGCAGATCGCTGCAAGGTAATCGGAAACACATTTTGGAAATATGTATCGTGTGCCTTTTAACGCGGAAGTGCTTGAATGTTGGAGGATGTTGGCGGTTGTGGTTAATTATTCAACTGGTCGGGGAACGAATTTCACGGCAGAATAGAGTCTAGGACACCTTAGTTGCCCGCTTGATCGACCATGGTCAGGGTGAAACGTTGCTTGGACGAGTAAAATTCCGTTCTTCGCTGTAGCTTTTGGCCAGCCTTGGGTCAGTTAAAGTTTATGACTTATTCATACGCCTGGCATAACGAATTCATGACAGATAATCGCCGACCGGAAGCCGTTTAAGGGGCTACTGTAGTACGGGTTCGATCGAATGCGGTAAACCGAGAGAAGGTAAACTAGTATTACGGTTGATTTAAGAGAGAATTTTTAACATAACAAGCTACGTAGCCAACGCTTGATTACTATGTGTTTGTGTGAAGATTGAACTCAATAATAACAACACTCCTAGGGCCTAGGAAGTCTAAGTACATGCACGATATGACCGTTTGGAGAAGTGGTACATTTTACACGGAGTTAACTATCAAGCAAAAGAAATAATGTTCCGGAAATGCAACCGGCATGAATACAAGAGTTTTCAACTGCATAGTACTAGACAATAGATTTTCAATAAACTAAAGAACAGGTATGTAGTTCAGGTGAAACGTTCAACTGAAAGAACTATTTGTCAAATCTTTGATTTCAGCATTGGAAGTTGCATTTTGTAATGAGACCCATTTCTTAGAAAAGTAGCATATGAAAAGCATAATAAATTGATGTGTTGATGAAAGAAATGCCGGATTGATAGTTGTTTGGCAGTAGTTGAATATTGTTTTTACTCATAGCTTCGTACCATCATACGTCTCCAACATCCAACATATCAGTGCTGCCATGCTATCGTTTATGTATGTACGAGCACAACATAGCTCACAAGGTGAGCATGTATCATCTTAGTTTGCTATTACCACTGTGTGTATGTTAATTGAAATCGGTCGCATAAGATGTCCGCTGCCATCGTACCCTATCTGCATCGCCCAGCAGGAAATAATCCGTATGCTTGTGCATACACAGAATGAGATTCCTTTGTGTGGCGATTAGGAGACGATTGTTTTGGACGAGGTCACGCAAAATTGATGAAAGCATAGTAATTAACCATTTAATTGAGTGGTGTTCGCGATATCGGTCATGTAAACCCACTCGTGATAATCTATAGCAGTGCCGCTTTGGCTGTGCTGTGCATCGATTTGGTAACGGGATTATGTGAAAGTTTAGTAATAATTTCATGAAATTCAATTGCATTTGGATAGTTATGCTTATTGTTTTCGTGAGGTAGTATTTTCTGAAATGATTCATTAGTATAAGGCTGCACTTCATTGATCCTAAATTGAATATTGATTCTATTTTGCTCTACTGCCTCACTATCTTCAACAGAATTATAGTGGATAAATCATACTTTACACAGAATCTCATCACGCCTCTGAGTCCGATGAAAAATTAATTATCCTTTCGATAGAACCATGATTGATGAAAGTTAGCAAAAATAAAATGCCGTCTTGAGTCTTGAGAATGAATTGTCTTGAGCGAAACAACACCAGCAGTATTGGTAACGGTAGTTTTGGTTAACTAGGCAGTACGTGTGCGATCATCTTGCTACAACTGTATCGAAACTGTAGATTACTACATATTACTAGATACGGGGATATGTTGCTTCGTTGACTTCAGTTTTAAAACTGTTGCTTTCTTTCTCGTAAGTACACTAACACATTTATATACTATTTCGATTTACCTATATACAACAATACATAGTTTTTGTTCTGGTGTATATAAGTACAAAAAATGCGTTTAAAAAAAAAATGCACGGTTAAAAAAGAAAACATCAGCATCGATTTGATGAGAGAGCGGAACAATAAATCATATCTGCACTGGAAAACACATACCATCCTGTGTAACACTTAAACGGCTTTCTATGGACAATGCGCAGGTGCGGCTAAATAGAGCAAGAGCGTGATTGATTCCATCTTTGTCATAGTTCGCGATCCACATGGATCAACAGGCATAAAAGGAGGGCAATCGGCAAGCAGTTGCCTGCAATACAGAAGTTAGTGTCAAGTTAAAAAGTGGACTTCCCAAAAAAAAAGTGTTACTGGGTTGAACTTCCGGTAAGAATCAGTTTCCGTTTAACATATTCAGAACTTCACTTTAACATATATTGTGCGAGTTCGACACATGTGTTGCGAGCACTTATTAAGGTATTTGCGTCATTTTACTTGGGTTAGATTGTTCTAAAGTTGGTGCTTCATATTGACCAGCTGCACTGGTGATGCCACAGGTGATAGTTTGCCTAATATCAGATTGCATAATCAAGAACGTCAACGATGGCATAATCAAGAAGAGCTAATCGACAAGTTTTGGTGGTTTCTTAACGTAACTACACAGTCGTAAGATATGTTTTGGGCATTGCATTCGCCTGGTAAAATGTACACCGTTAGTCATCGGACTAGGGGACTGGATAGTATGGGCACCGATCAGTGTTGGAAAGTTTGGAACCATTTCAATTCCTACCACCCACATTCGCTAGCTAGAACCGATGAGAGCTTTCTTCAGACGTTGGTGTTTCTGACACCAAGATAGTGAAAATTGGAAGGCAAAGCTGGCAGGAGAGAGAAAAACTCCCAATGTTAGTGTGGTCGAATGTTAGAAACTAGCGCTAGGCTTTGTGCGGTGAGTCAATGGTTAGGTTAAAGGTTCGACTTGCTTGCGAGGGGTTCGTTTGGACAGGGGGAATCCTCTTCCATTTCCTGTGTGAAAGCTCCCGAGGAATCATGAGGAGTGAAAATTTAATTAAACTTTACGAAACCACTCCCGGCAGTGACTGACTTCCGATGGACTTTTGGTCCAACGAGTGTGTCACCGGTGGTTGTCACAGCCGGTGTAAGTTGGTTGGTGCCAGGTGAGGTCGAGGTGTGTTTGTGAGCTAGTTGTTGGCGCTTCCTTTTCGCTTTTAGGGAACGTGTCAAAACATAATAGATGTAATAATATGGATAATTTATTATCTAAACATCTTGCTGGCGCTTTAGCTTTGCACCGGATGAGCGCCTTCCGGAAGTGGATGTAGCCCCGCACTAGCGTGAGAAAACGGGACGCATTGCAGCGAGTGTGCCAGTGGGAATGTGACGTCTCGCTTTTGCCGGCAGCTAAGAGTGATAAGTGAGTGAGGTGTAGAAAAGTTAGGGCTTCGTAATGAAGTTGTTGCTATTGTTGGTTTGGGTGATTTCAAGGAGAGATATATAAATACATCTACATAATCTTGAGCATCATTGACCGGGAAGTGGTGAGTGCTGGTGGTACAAGACCGTACATACGGATGCCTACGAATTCTGGAAGACAGTAGCGAAAAACAGGCGGAAGTGCAAAGTTTTGTGCAGGCGGAAGGTGAAGCATCCTTCTCTGTGGGTGGCCTTGGTGGGTAGAGTGAAGGGCCATGACAACTGATGGTGGATGGGAACGAAGGACATCATGGCTTGGGGGATGGGACGATTTTGATCCAACGTCAAAATCTTGTGTTGCTCTGGATAGTTTGCGGTTAAAATCAGCCAGTGCAATGAGCGGTCGGTGTTTCTGGATAGTTTCTGGTATTAGTCTACTTGTTTGACTTTTCCTCTGTCCGACAAGGGTGGTGCGGTTTGGGAGTTGGGGACAGCGAAAGGAGAATGAATGGGTTTGCTATAATGGGAGTGATGAGCACGACAGGCAACCTGGGCAATGCGGAAAATGCACAGCCAACGAGCTGGAATATTGAAGATGGCACTTGTGGGACATGTTTACGTCTTCCGTTCGAAGGATGAAGGTTTTGTCAGCCAATGCCACAGCTCGAGGGCCTAGTTCGGGGATGCCGGGCAGGAGGTGATGTGTGGCACAGAGTGCACGAAGCAGCTGTTGGGAATGATCTTCAGATAATGATAGTAATGGAGAACGATAGCCAGCAGTAGTAATAAGGGTAATTCAATATCGAACGACAAACCCGTACCCGATAAGAGTTTGTCGCCTGCATAAGCACTAGAAATTTGACGACACACCAAGGAACGATCGCTACGGTGCTGGTAGATACCGTTAGCTTTTCCTGACCCGTGTTGCCCCGTTGCATAGTTGCACCGAATTAGAACGGTCTGTGGAAGCAAAGTGTTGGTTCGATTTTGCGGAACCGAGCAGTGGCCGGATCCGCACCGGGAAGAAACACCAAGTTAACGTTCCCTTGAGCATCATGAATTCGAGATGGCATTTGCAGCTGCAATCGGGCTGGTGCATATTTAAATTTCAATTCTGCACCTAGCCAAACCTTGGGACAGCAGCATAGAGGTGTATATCTTCGGTACTGGATTTATTACCGCACTTAAGTCATACCGGTGTGGTTGGCAGGGCTGCTAAATGGTCCGATAAGGTACTTGCGAAGGGGGAGATGATCAATAAGAATAAAACATACATCATGCATTGCAAATAAACAGCCCCTATCTCTGCTCAGTTGGTACTAAGGAATAGTTTTAAAAGCGATGATCGGTAGCTGATACTAGAAGGTGTGTGAGCAAATCAAATGTTACCTAAACATGAAATGAAGCTCGAGAGAATAATGCTATGCAATTAGGAAACTTAAAGTTGTTTTGCTTATGTACTGTTGAGGTTTTCAGCTAACGTTATACTTGTGATCTCTAGGGCAGAGCAACACATATTTTACATCTAAATTATAGTAATATTCGCTATAATTTCTTCGCATACCATTATTAGCTGACGACGGCAACAAATGAATGAGCGTACGATTCGTACGATTTTACTAACATTTTTCCTTTCCAAACCAATGACGGTGATGACTGTTGACATTGTTTTACGATTCGAAGCACGCATAGATTCACTGCTTCAACCAATTCAACCAAGGTAAGGTTCGGCAACAGATTGCATTTGTTCATGCTTGGGCAACTGTGATGGTTTTAATAGTGCGTTGTAACAACTATAATCTCAATGTTCTGTGGAACGAAGCCGCGTGATTAGTGCGTATTTAAAAATAAAACAAAGCATGATATACTGTCGACTGAATTTTGCTATTTTCTTTCCATTTTTGGTGTTCCAGCGCAACGCCAGGGGTTCCCTTCAATCTTCCATAATCCATAATCCGGCCCGGTGCAGCAAACGCGCTCGAGTGTGGTTGCTTCCTCGGACCCAATTTTACGCGCAAAGTAGGCGGAGCAGGCATTCCACTGGCCCTCCATCCTTTGGCAATATGCTACGCTGATATTGCGTGACATTTGTTTTAGTGCCGGGCTCGTATTTTGTGTAGCAGCAAGATAAATATTTGCCGATAAGAATCATCAAATTTCAGGCTCAGTTTCATTCTGGTTTTGGTGCCAGAATTGTGGTGGAAAGGTACTGGTGGAGAATGTGAAAAGAGGGACTTTGCTCGGTGGCAAACATCGGCAAGTTATGCCTATAGATCAAACCATACCCTGCTCAAAAAGGGATATCGAGCAGTTCTGCGTTTGATACGCACAAGCTGCAAAGTTTTCTGTTTTACTCGGCGGCTCAAATTCAGAGCCAGAATAGCCCACCTACGCGGGTCAGCTGCTAACGTCGGCGGTGCGAGATCGTAGATATGTGTCATAAATTTGTCCCTTCGTACGGCCGGTTCCGGTACAAACGCATCCAAACGCAAGGAAGATGGATGTGCAAACGAGAAAAGGGTGAAAAAGATCACCGCGCTCTCAAAAAAGAGCACAAATGTGAGGCAAGTTGAAAAATAGTTCATCCTGACAGCGTGTGTGGCCGATGCCATTGGTTACTACAACGGCCGACTCGCAGGTCAGTGAAGATGTTAATCTTTCGCTCAAATCATGCTCTCGGTCGATTTTTCGCCGGCTGTTTCCTGATCAACTTCCTGTTTTGTTGTTGAGCTTGTACAGCAGGTCAGAGCAGAACGTACAGTGTGATGGTCTGGTTCATCGTCCTAGGTTTCGAAATTCGTTGACATTTGATGTGAGTGGTAAGCGCTAGTGTTGTATGCATGAAGTTGACATTCTCGTTAACTCAATTTGGCTTGTTATAAACGGAATTCTGAAAGGATCTCTTTTTTCCATATGGCCTACATGTACTGAATCGGGTCAATTCAATAGACGCCGTATCTATTTAACACATTTGATTATAATTATTCATAAGTCTTGTCCTTTTTGGTGCACTGATAAAATAAGTCATGTCTGTCATTACTATTTTACTAGTCTTATTTTTACCTCGTAGTCTGATAGACAAACATATCCGGACCGATGAATCCTCAAACCTCCAATATTTAATAATTTATTCCAAATCGGACACGGGAGATGTAATGAAATTATTATAATACGTATGAATGGAACACGCGCATTCGTGTACGAATGATCACTGGATACTAAAACAAACCACCGGAAAACTAAACTCAAAAATTTTCAATATTCAATAAATACTGGATCTACCACGAGGAATAGTTTCCTATTACCTTCTTTCGTTATGAAATTTCAACCGAGCCGGTCAAAATGATTTGTCAAGTTATTTTGAATTCCATTGTACCCAACGTTTATTTTTCTAAGCCTCATAAATAAAAATTATTTTAATATCGATATTAAACACTGATTTAATTTCTTCATAATACTTTTTAGATCTTCTAAAAATATACAACGTATGCCTTAACTACATAACAAATTTTATGTGACTTGCTGCGAAATTCTGAACAGGTAACTATAAAATTAAATTTAACATCTTTGCTTATTTTTTGAATTTTCATTACATGAGTTGTTGCGAAAAAGGAGTTTTTTTTGCAAAAAACACAAATATTTGACAATATCATTTAATTTTTCTTTATTGGTAGATAGTTATTTTTCTACAACAATAATATTATAGTATAAAAACGCTGAACAAGTCAATGTGACTTGCAGATTTTTCTAATGTTAATAGATTGCAACTGGCAAAACAATAACACAACAAGTACCGGAAAAAGAAAGAAACCCCCTGTTCACAATTCATGCACTGTATTATAACGTGGCATTCCCGGGGCTTTGCGTTACCGACGCATGTTCGAAAAAGTCGCACGACAGTCATCGAAAAATGTTGCGCTACAAGACGCTGTGCCGGCCGTCGTCGGGCTGGTCTGGTATCGCGCCTTCCGTGGAGGGAAACTGCGACGAGTCACGTGTTCTAGTTTTCCAAAACCATTCCTGTTCGCAGCCACCAATCTAGCAAAAGGGTCAACAAAAGCCGCTGGTAGCAGCAGCAACGTACAGCGGGACGGCTGCCGAGTCTTCCAGGAGCTGTCACGCATTCGGCTGTTTTTGTTCGGTTCGGCACGGCTTTTCCTCCGGTTTGTTATCGTGCAGTTCGGGTAGGAAAACAAACCCGAAACGCTCCCGAACACAGTAGGGCACGTCGCAAGGGCTGGAAAAATAGCCGGGAAATACCTGCACGACACGAACCGTACTCACTCACTCTCTCCTAAATGCGCTCTCACTCTCTTTTCTCACACGTCAGTGTTTGGTGTGTGTGTGTGTGTTTTTCATTGTTTTCTCTCCGCATAGAATTCATTCCTTGGGTGTTCTCACGTAACTTGGACGAGAAATTCGCTCACTTTCTCTTAGTTTTCACTCCGCAAAAGGAAATGTTTCGGATATTTCCTTGTTATTTTGAACTGTTAGCTCATGTTGCTGCTCCGAAAATGATGGCCAAACGTGACACTGATCCTGGTGCTTCCGAACCGAACCAATGACGGTTCAGTATGTTCTTTGCTTTCGTTACGCGAGCATCCCCTTGTCAGAGGCACGGTTACGCATGTTCATCATACATCACGGTGTGAATGGTGAATAGGAAACAGTGCAGCAGGGTATCGGTGTCGGTGAAATGTTGATTGGCAATCAACGATGTGCACGGTGTTGCTTGAACGGATAACATTTATGCAATCAATAGAAAAGTGATCGATGCACGTGCGCCAGTACTTGGCACCGCTGCGGAGTGAAGCTGGATGCTTCCGTGCACTGCGAATGAGTGCAATGAGTGATGTTGTCTGATTGGAGTGTACGTGTATAAGATTCGTGTGTGCGTGAAATTTTTGTAGAATGTTTCGTTGATCGAAAGGTAACGTTGGTTCATCCAGATGAAATGTGCATAACCATTCGTAAACTTTGTGTATTATGAAAAAGTAGTTAAATCAACTTCAAACAAGTGTTTGCTTCTTCTGTTTGGGAATGTTAGTGCATTGCAAAACAGTGCTTTTTCTGTGCGAGTGTAACTTTTGCATGTGCTGAAAAAATCCTCATGTTTATCTACAGGAAGTTATCAATATTTGTTAACGAGAAAAATACAACGTATGAAAATAGTAATGAAAATGTGGAATTATTAAAAAAAAATATGATCAATATTCAAACGAAATCGTTACGGATACATCCAGTGGTATTAAAAACAAAAGCTCCCATAATAGTGAATTCTATGTGATACATAGAGGATGAACCTAAACTGAATTTAAAATCTGTGCTAATTTTCATCCTGGTACTTGGCCCAGTTTTCTGGGGATCGTGGATGTCTCGTTGTACACTCCAGAATCTAAGCTACTGCAGCTCAAGTATTAAAATGCCTAGGTGTCGGATGCCGTGCTAGCAACACTGACCCTGACTTGGTCGGCTTGTTCTTTGGCGGTACAAAAACAACGCGCTACACCGGAAGCGCAAAATACCGGTGACACAATTGTTTCTTCTGCCACACATTTGTTTATGGTGTCAGGCTGTATAAACTTCCACCCAGATACAGTGACCGTGCGACCGTGTTCGAGAGACTGAATTTTCCGCTCCGTTAAGTTTGTGGATGGAAGAGATGAGTTGAACAGCAGGGATGCCAGGGATCTATTGTTGGTTGCTTGTTGGTAAATATTTCACCCGAAAGTTGGGTTGTGAGGTGAGAATACGAGAAGCTCGATGTGTTCGGTGTGAAATGGGGTAACGAATCATGGAGAACTGCAAAAACGACAGTTTGGTGGTTGGTAATAGCACCAAAGTGGCAGCAGTGAGATCGATTTTCCACTTAAACTTCAATCGAGACCGTAAACTATTTCATAACATGCTCGGGTGGCTACCAATAACATGATATAGCGATTGCTGTCCAGGTCCTTAGGAGCCAAATGAAACGATATAAGGGCCGTAAAACAATCACTAGTAAAATGAGAAAATATTCATCTAATGTGAACAAAACCAAAATAAAAAAGACTAAGCGACTCTCGCTCGACGTTGGCGTGTGGGAAAGAAGATGGATTTGTCTGTTCTTCGTAGCAACTGTCTAGCAGGGTTGGAAAAAGGATCCACTGTGAAATCATTTACTAGCAGTAAACAGAGTGCTTTAGTGTCTAGATATAGGAAAGGACAATCCAGCTTTCAGTGTTTTCTCTGCTTGCTGTCCTGCACGACTAACTCCGCTGGCACAGCAACGGTACCGGTGGTTAAGTAGCGGTAATGAAAGGCTTTTCCAGCGGAGCATAGAAGAAAAAGGTTCGAACGGTAGCTGCGAAGGAGGATTAACAATTTATTCAATAGAGACAAAAGTATCCCTCCTGGCTTTCGGTTTCACCAATTCAAACGTCTTTCTTCCTCTCCAACCAGTATCCATTCTATTCTTCCCGGTTTTGTAGAAGCTTACCTTTTCGTCCTCATCACCTGCATCGTTCACTCTCCACATACCGCTGTGTTGTGTGCTGCGGAACTATACTTTCGGTTACGGAAACCGGTTCGAATTCGAAGCGATCTCGCAGATATCCCAAGGCCAAGAAGGAAACCTTCCGTATTGTGTCGTAGAGTAGAAAAATAGACACAAATAAAAACGAGCAGTGGCCCTGAGTAGGAGTGTGTCCCGTCCACTTTATGTACCGGTCGCGTAAGTCGTCCTTTCCAATCGGTTTTAGAAAGCGGAGGAAGTCGACCGAACGGCATCATTGATCCCGAGACGATGCTTAGGATAATGTTTAGTGTGAACTGAAGGGATCGGAACGGGTAATCGGAAGGAATAGGATCCTTGAGAAAAAGGGTAATAAAAGGGATATGCTGGAGCCGATCCTGGAGGAAAAGAGTTTGCCGGTAGAACTTTATTTCCAGCTTGATAATCAACTTTCCACGTTAGGGCCAATTTCCCAGTCCTTACGCAGAAGTGTACCCAAGTACAGTAGTCACACAATAGGCAAAAAAAGTGGAACTGAGGAGGATAGACCTTCGATACTGTCAACTCGTCCCGTAGGTGGTCATGGGACGATCAAGCGAAGGATGGCATGTTATCAATGGTGATGAAGACTCGCGGGGCTAAACAAGAGCGTAACCGATATGTCGTACTAACAAGAAGAAGCTAGGAAACCTTTTTTCCCAGCTTAGCCCTTTGACCTCTACGTGTGGGCTGAAAACGTAAGAAAATCCCCGGTTCGAAAATAGTTTTCCAGAAACTGGCGTAGTCCTTTCCGACGTAGGCTACTTGGTGCGAAATATCTGTAAGGGAAAGATTTCCACTTTTCAATCAGCATGTTAGTAAACGTATCACACGTTTTATTTTTATTTCATGCTTAGTGTCGTGCGGAGACGAACCCATCCTAGACCCGAATATCCACTTTGCTTCTTTGGGCCACAGGGTGTGATGTTGCGAATTAGCCGATTTCAGATAGGTGAAAATGAAGGGCGATGTGTGCTGGAGGCCGAAGAACCCCTATGTTCAGGGGATGAGTTTCTTTATTGTCGCTCTAAAAACGAACGTACTAAGAATTCGATTTTTTGTAACATTCTTGTTCCGCCCAATTTTGGGCTCCGGTCTAGCGAATGGTGTCATGGAAAAATAAGAAAAGGAACTCTTTTCCGGTAGCTAACGGTAAATTTTTTAACGGGGGCTGCTGTTTTAGTCACCCAGAATCTTTATTTGTTTATTGAGCAGAAATGAATTCTATTGTACTGTTTTTGTGACACATGGCCGATATTCTCTATACGAAATTAAGAAACGTGAAAAATCTTCCTATCTTTTCTGTACACACAATCACGGCTCTTTCTTCCAAAGCGTTCATCATTATTCCGAGTGGCGCCATACTGATGTTAATCCCTCATCGATGTCATGGCGGTGAACGTTGAACTTTTCGGGCTCTTGCCATAAAAATTAACCCATCAACCAGGGGATCAAATAATAAGACAATTAATTATCAGATTAGTCAGACGCGCTGTCCAGCCGGTCGTCAGAGTGTCGTTTTCCTTTGCCATGTATTTTCTCCTTTTTAATGTTGGTGTCGTTTCGTAGGGATTATGTTTTTGTGGTCTGTTTCGTCAGACAAACGAATTTTTCTCGTATCGCTCTTTAGAGTGGACCGATGTTGACCGAGTTGAAGGGTTCAAAAACCATCAGCGAATTATTGATGATAAAAATTTATAGGTTGCCTCGCCTATTCGATCTTCAGTTTCGCGATGAACGCAACAAGCATTGTCTATGTTGATTTATTGGGGTCAAAACAGTAATATAAACACGAGAAGAAAATTCTCAGTACTTTTAGTCGTTAGTCGTAATTAATTAGTCATGCATGTACTCGGTAGGAAGAAACTCGTTATAAATTTTCGAAACTGCTTGATTTGGAAATATTGTGCAAGCAAATGAATTCCAATTCTCGACTCGATCATGATGGCTGATTGCTGCTGGTCACTTATTTGAGTGTCAATGTTTGTTGCAATGTGGGGTTTAGGAACAAAACATAGTGGGTCAACGCAGCTGAATATAAAGCTGACCATAGGGACATCGTACCTCCGGTTAAAATAATCGCAGTTTGGAATGGATTTGAGTTGTATAGTGCGAGCACCATTTGCGTAAGTTGAATAACTCGCAGGAGATGTAAAGAATGTTTTGAAGATGGTCATATTTTTGCCTCGCCTGTATAAAAAAGGACGAAGCTCCCATGTCATCGGTATTGGTTCACCTATACCTATACCTATATAGTATAAGCTATACTATATTGTGGTAAGGAATGGTGGCGCGTTTAAACAACCACTTGAGACAAGGATGTTATTCTTTCTTGTCCGTACGCTCGTTTGTTTGATTATCATTTAATTTCGAGACGTTATGCTTTAGCTATGGTTTCGTAGTTCAATGTGTCCGAATAGGGAGAAGCAGTAGAAAATGGAAATGCACACATACAGGGCGATAGTCATGCTCGCGGTTTTAGCTATTTCTTTTCAATCGTTCAAGTGTTTGGCAAAGCTGGTACAAGGGTCTACGTACACGAGCTCGCTGTAAAGAGCTTTGCTTCGGAGATTTTCAGTGCTTTTCTATGGGTGTTTGGGGTGGAATTTGTGCAGCAGATAAGTAATTAAACCGACAGCTCTGGGGCGTGGAGAACACTTTTTTTTCTTCAGGTGCGCCCACCAACACAGCGACATAACCAGCAAGCAAAACAGTTTACGAAGGAAGGAGCAAACCAAAACAGTTGTTGTATGCACATCGACTTTCGGTCGTGTTCAGTTTGGAGCGTGCATGTGGTAAGGGCAGTTTAATTAATTTTTCTCCCAACTCTACCGTTCGCGCACGCTATGTACACTACGCTTTTTCTGCTCACCTCGACCCAGCCACCAGTACTTTGCGAAAAACGGAATGAATCTGCCGGCCACTGAAATTGAATGGAACGGGCTGTGTTCGATTGAGATTGAGTTTGTTTTAAGGGCTGAGAGTTTTCCAATGCATGCCTCGCGTTCTCCTACTTCGCTGCTGTTTGCTCACCTGATGGCAGTGGTATTGGTCTTCTAGGTGGTGATGCAAAAACTGTGTTACCTCGGTTTGGTAGGCACGGAAAAGATGCAGGGAAAATCAGTATCCCATTTTCTCAAAATCTGTTGCCTGAAATATCAACGTCAGCCAGAAGGGAACCGTTGTTAGTGTTAGTGTTAGTGAGACTGATTTGAATAGAAGAAATTGCTATTTTACTTAAGCTACTTCGCACCGCACTGTAGGTAAGAAACTGCCGAACCGAGTTTTGAGCATTTTCCAGTTTTTTCCGATTGTTAGACTTGGAAAAATATAAGCAGTTGATTTTGTTTGTTTGGAATCTTTCCGCCTGCTGCGTATACTAGGGTTTGTGTGTTTGTTGTTGTTGTTGTTGTTGAAATTGATTTTAGAAAGTTTTCTAAAACCATCATCGCCATGGCACTGTGTGCAGGTACGCATATATGCTAGTATGTTTGAAAAAAAACTTGTCTTTGTTGATCTTGAGGAATATTTTAAATTGTAACTTGTTTTTGTAACACTTTTGCCCTTATAAAGGTGAATGAGTACGCTCGCAGGTGTTTCTTTCACCGGGTTTGGAAAGGAACCACTATAGATGTACAGGGAAAAGTGTCCTACCGAGAGCCAACGAGCTGCCCAACGACGGGCACTGTTTCCCTTGGTAACCTTCTTGATACGCTACACGGTGAAGCAAAAACTGCACCCGTCGGTACCGTCTGTCAAGAATGGTTAGGTTAAATTAAAAAGCGAACTTTTATTCCAACCCCGCACGTGCACGTGCTCGTTCGTTCCGGAATGACTAGCTGGGGCCTGTAGGGGGCCCGGGATCACGAAAACATAGCATAATGAAATTATAAAGCAAATAACTCAATTTAGTCTCAAGTGGGACGATTGTGGCTTCCACCCGGTACAGCGTGCTCGCCTACCGGTTAAATTATACCCCTCGACGGGAACGGAATGGACGTTGTTTGCAATGTTTCGGTTTTCCCCGAACTATGATGGAGTATCGAAGTGTTGGATGTTTATATTTTTTCCCGACTTAAAGTTCACAGTGAGTGCTCCTTCGTAGCACCAACCAGACTCTGCCCTCGTTGTCCAGATGAAAAACCTGCTAATGTTTACCAACCTTACAGTTAGTTAGAAAGTTAGAATCAAATCGAGCCTGTTACCTAGTAGAACTTGCAATTCGTACGGTTGACCAGTGTCGCCAACTGTCAAAATTGACCCACTCGGGGAAGGATTGAAGAATATGATGCCCATAGTAGGAGAGCAAACGGGAGCTGGTAGTAGGAATTTTAATTAAAAGTCTTTTATAAATCAATTTGTCGATCCTGCCCGGCCAATGCGGGAACTTCATTGGTTGGAGTTGGGGAGGGCAAACAGTTTTGGCAACGTATACGACACATAGTTCGGGCGTTTGGTAAACGTAGAACAGATGGCGGAACGTATCGATTACTCCGGAACTCGGAGCGTTGCGGAGAATTTTCTTACCCAATGTACGCCTGGTCGGTATAGCCCTATCGTGTAGAACCGTTGAACCATAGAGAAGTTTGTTTTCTTATTATTTGTCCGGTGTTTGATGAGTAAAATTCTTTTTGGGTATGGAGTGTTGCCTAGGGCGACATCGGAAGGTTGCATTGAGGAGAAATGGTGAGCAGTTTTACCTTTACAGCTCCACGATGTCATAGATGAATATTAATTTTTGATCTGCATCATTTATCCTGCGATAATTTTGTGATGCTTATGGCAACAAACAAGTCGGTCTATTTTTTATAAATAAAAGAAAATGGAACAACCATCAACAGGAAGTGACTGCGCTCACGGTTCATTCGATCGTCAAGTGTAATTAATAATAACGATTTAACTTTGTTGACAGGACCCGTTGAGGTGCAAGGGTTAAATTTACCTTTACCGTCTCGGTATTGAAATCAGTGGGCTTTTTTCTTCTTCAACCCCGAATGTATCGTTTTGAGCAACTTCATTTTAATGCGAAGGTCTCTGGTTTTTTGCAGATATGATTTTTTGCCCCTGTGTTTCGTTTTGTGAGCAAAAAGTTCCAATAAAGTGAGATCATTATCGAAAGTAGGGACAACCGTCCCGTCGGTGAAATCGATTAGAAAGAGCCGAGTAACAGCAAAAAAATACAAAACCCAATTCCAATCATCACTATCGGCCAAACGACGTACGTAGTGGCAAAAGCCAAAGCAATTTTTGCCACGGAAAACGCAACATCAGGAAAAGATCATCGTTAATTAGACCTTGCCTATCCTACGTTCAGCCTGTTCAGTGTTTTGTTGGAGGATGCCGCCAACAGGAGCGGATGATTTCACGGTCGATGAAGAATTAAGTGCACCATCTTTTCCACCAACGGCCAGACATGATGGTCGTTTAGCTGCTGGCCACTGCTGTTCCCGCGGGCTTGATGCCTGATGCAAGTACGTCGGTACGATAAGGTCATCAATTAAATTTTCCCGCCTGACTTGACCGAGCTTCGGTCCCCTCGGATGAGAATGGTGAGGTTTATTCTAATGATCTCTTCGGGAATTGGAACGAAGGGAGTGCAAAGAATGAAGCGTACCGTACTGCGCACGATTGGCGATTTGTTGATTTTTTTAATCGATTCCCTCTTCCCTTATCGCTAGAAAAGGGTAGGAAGCTGTATACAACCAATCTTTAACTCAGACCAATGCGTCATTGAGGTTGGTTCCAGTTAATTAATGTTTGCGAATAGGCTTCTTACCATCCCACCGCACTGTGATTAAGATGGTGGAATTAAGATCGTTACCAAAGCACCTTTTCTCGTACCCAACTCCACAATGCAACATTTGTGTTTTACTTCAGGTGCTCGTTTATATATTTCTCCCAAATAAGAAAAAAAATGCGTGCACAACGTAAGATCGGCTTCAAAATGACATACTGTAATGGTTATGATTTTTGGTTTCATCCTGTGAGGGAAAACTTTTCCTTTTATGACATTTACACCCAGATGTTTTTCCTCCATCTCCCTGCTTTTCAACTCACTCTTTCTCACGCGCTGTATTTTAACGATGGCAGCTATAGTGAATCTGTGGCACCTGTGTGTAAAATAGATCGTCATCGTAAAAGCGCACGCGAACGCCCCGATGGTTGCGGTTTCAGGACGCATTGTGCCATTCGAGGCCAGGAACGATACCCCAAAACGCGAACCACCCGAGGACGGTGGCAACCTAAAGATTATGATCGTCTCCTGCATCTTACCGGTATTGTAGGTCCTTTGTTTGTGTGTGTTTTTGTGTGCGTGTAATGTGATGGAATGTTTACGATTTTAATTAAGATTCGTAAATAAAAATGTTCCTCCACTGAAATGGAACGGTTTTTCTGGCGGATGAAAAATACTTCACAACCTAAGCAAGGTGAGATGGCTCGTTTCCGTTCCGTTCGATCGTTTCGCTGCCGTGGTTTGTCAGTTTCGGGGGTGTATGGCATCGAAATGAAAGTTAATGCTGATGTGCACTAAGATTGTATGGAAGCATATTCACGGTTTTATGGGTTTATGGCACCGATAGACGGGAGCTGCTAGCTGTTCGGCTAGATCGGCTTCAACCATGCCTTTGTGATGCCCGCTGGGTAAAAATCTTATCGGTGAGAGGAAATGGAGTAAGAAAATTTGTTCCAGAAAACATTTCACAAGAGAGTTACGAATAAAGTTAAAGCAACAGCAATTTTTCTTTTTGGTGATTGGGTTAATCTTAGCCGTATCCAACATCTTACAATTTTGTGAATCGTTTGAAAAGCAATGTCATAAACTTTATAATGATAAAATAAGTTAAGCAGAATTAGTTTAAAACGCATTCAAATTGCCAACTTAGATATAATAAATGACTTTGTTTATAACAATGTTACAAACATCTTTTATAGTATAACAATCGTTTCTCTAAAGATATTCTGGAAATTTTCATGGCGTAGCGTGCGAACAAATTCAATGTCTTGGTGTTCATTTCCGTGAAAAACTATGATTGCTTATTACTGTAACGTATCATAAAATCTTTTTCTGGAAACGCGAACGAATTCCAACCATCAAATTTCGCGTGTTGATTTTCCACTCGACGAAACGGGGAACTTTTCATGCACGGTACTGATGATGAAGTTGTTGGATCCTTTCGGGAGCAGGTATGGGCTGTGGACTTCCAGCCAAGAGGGCAATCAGTAGCAAGCGTGAGAAAACACGTTCGTGGCATCATAGTGGCTAGCCCCACCAGTTCGGCAAAAGGTGAAAAAACCAAACATCGAACGACCTAATCTGAATCACAGTTGTATTATAATAAAATTTTATGTTTATATTTCCGTTTGCTCTGGGGATGGATTGGAGTACGACTCGTGTGGTAAGCTCTTGACGTAGGCCAGTCCCTTGTTGTTGTGGGGTATGTCCAGCACGAATTCCGGAAACCGGAAAGTTCCCGTGCGAAGGTCAGACGGTTTGGTTTTAGGAGCTTTCCTTCATTGTGACGATTTTTCGTCCCCTTCCAGTTCCCACAATCCCGTTCCGGTATCGAAGATCGTGCTACCTTTTTACTCCTTCGCAATGGGATTTCTACTGTGAATTGCTTTCTTATACTTATTATTTGTGCATCACGGAAAGGCAATATCTGGTTAATGGAAAATAAACCGTGAGAGCCAGTAGGCCAAACCTTCCACACCCGAACAGAGTGCCAGCGTGGCAAACGGTCGAGTACTTCTGCACCATTCATATCGTGTTGATGACCAAGGTAAAGGGAGCAACGGTCAGCAGAAGATTTGCTCTGGCCGTATCGTCTACTGCAGGATTTGCTTGAGGAGTAGAGAGGAACATTTTCTCATTGATTGTGAAATGACCGATAAATTTGGCCAGCAAGTGGTTTTCTTTTCGATTCCGTCCTCTAGCTTTGAAAGAAATCAAGCTTTGAAAAGGAAACCCTACCGAGACTGCACGTCCCTTACACATACATGCGGTAGGGACATAGAACAGAAAGCTCGCTTATAACTAACACCAAAAAGCTAGCCAACCGTATGTACAGTGTACGTCTATTGAAAGATTTCGATTCTCGGGCATAACATAAAGAACCTAAAACGGATGAATGAAGGTGGCTCGGCTCACCGAACCACTACAAACCATCCAAGCTTTATCTCGAATTTCGATTAATCGTTCAGCTCGATTTGCGATCAGCATTAGGGGCGAAAGCGTGACAACGAGTACACCAGGTGGATACAGCGGCTGAACGATTGAAACTCGGTTACCGGCAGCGTGGCAAATCTTCACAGGGCTGCAAATTTTCTCCACCGTAGAGTGCATTTAAATTGCTTCTGATCGAACTGTAGCAGCTTGCAATCCGGATGTGCCTTCGAAAGCTTGAAAGATAAAGCAGGAAGAAACACAGTCCTCCCGGTGGTAAATGAAAAGCATTTCGACTTTTCCCGGAATTTCTAGAACAGTGTTCTTTTCAAGTGCTATAGAACCTTGCAAAAGGTTCTACTGAGCAGATTGGTTTTCCATACTGGATTGTTGCATTGTACACTTTAGCGAGAGTTCGCACACAAGTGTGTCTAAGATGGTTGGAAAACAGATTGGAATAAACGTAGCTGTTATGCGTTCCTTCGTTGTCAACCGCCTCAATTAGACTGTTATGCAGTGATAAAGAGCAAAAATAAGTGCAAGAAGGATCTTTCAACACCTTCGAGGAATGAAGTTAGTTTTAATAAGACACGGTAAGAAGGAATCTACCACAGAGAGTTTGGAAATTGCACACATCAAAGCAACGCTATCTATCGTTTATCTTTCATTGCTTCTGCAGGGGTTTATTTGCATCGAACCGTTTGAATTAGGTTGCCAGGATGGTATTAGTTTCAATTGTAGCGATTTGTGCGTTCAATCATGGAGTGCATCTTCTGCTTGGGAAATTCGTTTTCATTAAATTTGTGATTTAATTTCTTTTTTATCATACACGGTAGTAGGAAATACCGTATTTAGCCGTATTTTCATCAATTTTGGTGTTATCATCTCGGTACTTAAGCCACTTAAAAGGAGCAGCTGATGAAATTCATTTTATGATGCAGCGTTAAGGATGCAAGAAAATTAAGAATGCAAAAGCGCGGAGTTATTCGCTTTCGTTCGTTAAAGATAATATTCTCTTATGCAGGATGCTTTCGTCTACGAGCGTTTTCTAATTTGTGTTTCTGCACCTACCACCGATGCATCAGCGCGTTAGTATTCATCCACATTGCAACAAAGACATTCTAAGGTGTGAAAAAGCTATGGGGAAACGAGCAATAAGAAGTGTGGGCTGGGATGCAAACAACTTCATAAATTTTAAATGAGTAATTTCATTCGCATGGCTCCCTACACTGCTGCGCATAATTATAACAAACGCAAAAATAAATAAACAGACATACTCACACATCCTTGCTGATTTTTGTCCGGAATGTGGTGAATAATTTAAATTTGAAACATATAACAAACATACGTTTGTTGTTATTATCTATATGTTTTGAATGATTTTTTTAAAATTTCCATCTAGTAGAAAAATAAAAGACGTTTTAGAAAATTAATATGTAACACACTGGCACGGTTGGACCTAAGTACAAACAGATTGTTTTATTTGTTATGTTTTTTGCTGCATTTCTTTACATCTTCCCAGTGTAAAATGGAAAGTATGTATAGTTTTCTTCTTGATATTCTATTTCTTCATGTTTTTTTCTTTCCCGGAATAACTACTTCTAGAGGTCTAGGCCTGCCATTTCTGATTTGTTTTGACTGTATTTACCTGTAGCTGGATAGTTAGTCCTACGGTACGGTAGATTGGTACGAATGGGATTTTGCATCGGGACTATTACTTGGTCATCGTTTTAATTGGATTTTTTTACGTTAATTTGTTTTCAATCATATTTTCTAGTCCGCTTTTAACACTTGCTCTTAAATTTTGCAGCATATACATTTGTCTATTATGTGCTTATCGCAAGAACGTTATATTTATTGTTAGCAGTACGTACGTTGCACGTGCAGTCTGTTCCCTGTACGGTTGACGTACGCATGAATGTATTCAAAATTTTGCCAACCTACAGTTTCACCTGTTTTTCAAACGCGGAAGAAGTGGTGCTGAGTGGCAAAAATGCGGTACGATGCAATTAAACCAGGCAGTAGATCGCTAAGAAGTGTTAGGGAAGTTGCCGATGGATCGTCATTGTCGAAAAGCAAATCTTTTGCTGGAAAGCTTTGCTCGCTACGTCAACGGGTAAAAAGATGGAATTGAATGTATACGTATTTTTGTTTTATTTTCTGGGCGTTTGCTGTATGTGTGAAGATGAAGCATGTATACTCAACGTAGCTGGGTGGAAAGATGGTTCCATACAGACGGAAAGTTCCGTCGGTGATGAGATTGAATCATAAGTTCCTCCTCAGCTAGACCGAGCATGACATAATGCATATGTATGCAAATTAGCAAACGTGCATAAGACACTCGTTTGGGATGCACTTCGTATTTGGGGAAATTTCTCTCGTTTCAGTTCTTGCATGTAGAGAAGAGACGGTTAAGACCATCGCTACATTCCCGTACCGCGCAAACAAAGGCGCCATGCATGCTGCGAAAGAAGAAACCAACCCTGATAAGATCGCAGCTCGGATTAACATACCAAAACGGGTACCGGCTGAACAGCAGGTACGGGAGCTGCTGCTCATTTGCCGTCATCGGTGTTGTGCGGCCTTGGTCGGCTACATTCCAGGCCCACATTCCGTCGGATGGGTAGAGCCATCGTCAGAAATTCATTAATTAAAAAGTGGCAACAAATGAATTTACTTGCTGCGCTGCCGCAGTCTTGGAACACACGGAGCACGCGGAAAGGGACAGCACTGGGAGGGATTTTGGGGCGTGGGGGAGTTAAAAAGGTAACACCGAAGCTTAACATTTCCTTTTCCGGAAAAACGTTCGCCCGAAAAGCGCCTGTTGTAATGCCACATTCCATATCCGGGCGTGAATCTACTGAAGAAGTTGTGTTTTGCGCAAACGGCATCGTGATAACGAGAGAAATAGTTTCGCAATTTGATAAAACAAATACGTCAGAGTAGGATGTAGCAAAAAAAACACACACAAACTTTACCAAATTTCATTTGCGCCGGATGAGGTTCTTTGTTCTATCGTGGGAAAGAATTAGTACTCACTGTCGCAGACACACGACGTTTCACATTTGTTTTGCAAATAATATTTCTTATCAAGCGCGCGATAAATAATGCAATTAAATTAAGGTAGTACGGTATAACCTAGGTTTAATCTTAATTTTCTCTTTGTTTGCAAGAGAGAATTAATAGTTATGTATTTGTTTTGTATTTTCTTTTCTATTTACAGACGATTTGTCTCACTTTCCAAACGGTTTGGCAAGAAATCATCAACATAATCTGTTGATTTTCCCAAGCAAGTGGCGTGCCGCGTTCATTATTGCTCGAGAACATAGCCGTGTGCATAAAAAGGAGGAAAATAAAACATTCGTGTGTCCCACAAGTGCCGATCGCTAGCGGCCACACACTGAACGTCTATGCAACCGTACGACGGCGGTCGTCACGTACTGTTCGTGTACATTGCCATCTTCTACAGCTGGGCGCCAGTGAGAAAACAAAAATTGGATAGGGTGTAGCTGATAATTGCATTTTAATTATCCAGTTCTCGCTTCCCACGCCTGATAATCCGCCGGTCCGTTTAGCTTGACAGCGAACATCGCAGTGTGCGTTACGTACTGAAATAATAAACGATCACGGGTCGATTGAAGAGGTTCTAATTGATACCGAGCCGAACGGGGCGCTTGTGTGAACAGGTTGTGGCTAGTGATGACGATGATGCTGGTAGTAGATGGTAATGGTGGTGGTGATGGTGGCAGTGATGAAGGTAATCGTTGCGTGAGGAAGTCGTTTGGCCGGCAGATTCATTAGGAAGTCACAAAAATGAAGCGCTTTTGCAAGCTGACGAAAATCACTGGCTGGTGAGTGTAAGACCCGTTTAGTGCTTGTGCGTGTTGTGTTGGTGTTGTTTGTGCGCAGACGAGTGAAATCGATAAGAAAGAAAAGAAGTGTTTTTGATTAATTTTGCAGAAGGTAATCGTGGTAACCGTTGGTGGTAACTATCCAGCAAAGTTGTTGTTATAAATATCTTTTAAGTGAGCGATATAGTCTAGAATATAAAGTTCAGTGCTAGTGATAATCGATTGAAACGTGGTGAAAAACGAATTTTCGCAACTTTCTGTAAACTTCCGGCGGCGTTAACTTTTGCTTGAAGCACGGAAACGAGACGACGGTTCATCAACGTTCGTTTTTACAGCGCTCTTGACAGCAGCACTGTACTAGGCCGGCCAGCAACTTGTTATTGAACAGAGGAATAAAGGAGAAAGAAACTCTTCTTGCCGCGTATAGGAAGTAGTGTAATATCCATCAAGAGGTTACGCTGTGGCCATTTGCCGACGGAGTCGAGTGATCGCGATGACTGCACTAAATACCGTCCGGTGGTATCAAGCACATCCGGCTACAGCTATTAGTAGAATGGCCACACATCGAAAACTCGGTAGTGGTAGTGGCACTGGCAAAAACGGTATCAACACCAACAGCGGCTACGACGCTAGCGATGAGGCTGCTGCGGCTACGGCTGCCTGCGATTCGGTGAAGCGCACTGTCCGACCCATCGTCACCGCAAACTGCGCCAGCAACAATGCTATCACGGCGGTGCCCAACAGCAACCATCGAAGTCAACGAGGCGTAGTTAATTGCTTTCTACGATTTATTTTCCTTCGCAACATGTTCATCCTCCTCATCGTCGTCAGCAGCCTGCTAGTGTCAACGACAGATGCGGTCATCTCCAGTCGTGGTGAGTTAATAACATTCCATTCGAGGGTGTGTAGTGTTTGTGTGTATCGTTGGCCGGCTTTATCCGCCCGTTTTTACCGATAGCATGTACATATTCTCTTGCAAGTTGTTTGTTGGAGTTCACATAGAGCACCTTCTAGTTGGGTTGCGGACATCATAACATTGGGTCAGGATGGTAGAACCTAGGAAAGCGTTTAGTTAGGGCACCTGGCACCACGGGAGCTTAACCGCGAATCTTTATCGATGGTGGATACTGTGCTACTTTAAGCGTTGGACGAATAGCTTTATTACACGTCACTTGTAACGCACACTTGTATCCGATGGGATGATTGTACACTGGCTGACAGATGAAAAACTTAAGGATGTTCTTGACATTTCTACGTGACGTGACATTAATAAATGAAACAATTAACTAACTCTTGTCACGTGATCAGGATGCTGATGATAGTTCTAAGCATAGCTAGCTAGGACGATGGGTGCATTTAAGGAAATAGAAATTAAGATGTATTATGCTGTTGTTACGGCTGAAGCTCTTGTTTCGCTAGTAATTTGTTTTGATAAAAAATATACCAATTTGCGTAGCAGTTCTCACCACTAAATACCAACAGTAAAGCACCACGGAGAACCAAACGAACTTGTGTAAAGCCCACGGAAAGCATGACTTGGGCTAAATACACCATCTGCCTCTGACAATAATAAACATTTTATTGTATCCATAATTCGCCAACCATTACTTTTTATCTGTGCTTCATAATCTTTCGAAACTAGTTATTGCTCACTGCACAAGCTAGCTTCGAAGGTTAGTGGATCATACCTTCCCGCATCAAACGTTATCTTTCCATCGTTTAAAAGGGGGAAGTTAAAAGCAGTGTTGTGACTCTTGTAAATCAACCAACCGTCAGCAAACAAAAATCAAATTCTCATATCAGCAAATTCCCAACTTTGCACCTTCCGGTGACCGATAGGCACCAAGGATCACCGACGGCATACCCACTGTGTGTGTGTGTGTGTGCTGGAATGACTAAAGTCTAGCTTTTGGATGGAGGGTTATTTAGTCATAAATCTTGCTCCGGCACAACCCGCACACCAGTAGTAGCAGTACACAGTCACCGGTAGGAAGATGGTGAAAACACCTACCGGACCAGCTAGGACAACATGTGCACTTTCGAAGCGCCAAAACATCTTCGACTTCAACTTTCTCCACCCCTTAACGGGTCAGGTGGGGCTGTGAGTGAGAGGAGATGGGGATAGCGGATGCTTTGGAAGGTGGTCGTCTTTCTGCAAATGATGTATACCGACACCGCGATACCAAAACGAAAGAGACACGCCTCGGTGAAGTTAGCAAAGCAACTTACCGCTCGGCTTTTTGGTTTGCTAGTTTTGTTGGGCTATGGGTTTTTGATAATAAAAAAGCACAGAGAAAACAACTTATAATCTAGCGCCAGATTAAATGTTTGGGGCATAGCACAAAATGGGGGTCCTCATCGTTCCCTGCAATAACATCGACTATGTTGTTGTTACCGCCAGTGAGAGCAGAATGGTACACGAAAAAAAAAAACAAGATCCTCCCTCAATTCGTACCGAATGAGGAACATAATGATTTACATCAAACGCCATTAAATTACCATAAATAACAATTTATCTATTTCCAGTGGGTCTCCGAATGTGGCCCACTTCCATATGGGACGGGGGCGTGGGCAAGGTAGACGGAATGGGATGAGGTTGTTTCGTTGTTTTGGTTTTCGGGAAGGAGCGCCTAATTTTGCTCACATTAAACAATTGAAAAGTTCTTAATGGACTTTCCATCCATCCATCTATCTGGGGGTACTTTTTGCTGCCCTTCGCCGCTACTACTGCTGTTTCAGTGGCTTCAACGGTCCCGAAGGTCCCCTGTAGCCATGCGGTCCTTTGTGTGCCATTTATCTGCAGCGAAGCAAGGAAGCGACAAAAGTGGTCACCCTCCCTACCCCACCCGGCTTATCTGCTGATCCCTTATGCTAGCGGCACAATCGAAATACAACAATGCAATGCAATCAACAAAATCATGATACTGCCACGAGACAAATCCATTTTCTTATCCACAGTTGGAAAACTTTCAACCACTCGTGTCCACGCGCTTACGTTGCCGGGAATGGTCGTGAATCCGCTATGGTGTAAACAGCAATACCAGCAGTGCTTGGTAAAGCAGAAGCTGTAAACTTTTTGCCATAAATCAAGCAGAAGACTCACGGCCTGATCGCAGTGTGTGGCAGCAGCTAGGGCGGAAGCATTTTTTTTACTGGAGGTTCCAGTAGTTGAAGAATAACTCCCTTCAAACGCCGGTGGAGCGAAAAAGAGAGAAAGAGAGAGAGCGCTTCCTTTCACAGAGTGTGTGTGTGTGTGTATGTAAGTGGTAAAGGTTACATGGCTGCGGTGGAAACGACCATGTCGTTTTCCCGCCTCGGTTTACCTCAACGTCCGTCAACGATGGGTTTTACCATTGCTGCCTATGGTCGCCTCAGTTGTTTCGCTTCCGATCAAGCAAAACCATTGCCATCCAACGTGTATCGTTGGCGTTACCATTCCGGATCAGGCGCTTGCCGTTGGGATGCATTGTTTGAAAGAGTTTTTACTCCGTTTCCACTAAACGACCACCAACCCACATCCTATTAGGAAGCCAGTGGCCAGATTCAGAGGTAGTCGGGGGTGCCGGGCTTGAAGGCTAGCAAAAGCACCCGAGTGCTTTTGGCGATTGCGATGACATTAGTAAATAAAATAAATGAAGAGACAAGCGAGTGTCTCTCTTGCTCGGCTCATCGGTACGACAGTGCTGCGTCGCAATGGAAGCCGAGTGTGGGTCTACTTCAAGACGCAAAAGAATATTCCAAGAACGTGCGGACACGGTGAGGGTTGCAGTGGAAAACAAACGGCGCAAATGCAGGCCACTCACTGTCCAGGGCGGCAGGGCAAATGAAACGAAGCAAATAAACGTTGACATAAATCGATCTAATGGCTGTAAATCCATTAAAAGCTAGCTTCTCACCAGAAGATGGCAGGAATTTCACCGAACGGGATGCTATCATCCTTCGCATGGGGTATAAATGTGAATACGATAGCGCCGATCCATCGGTTTCGATCAATCGCAAAAGGGCCGAGGATTGATGATTTTGAAAATGGCACTTCTTAGTGGGGGGTATATTATCTTCATCGAATGATCGACTCGATTAATGATGATGGCCATGGTTTCCTTATGTATGCCCTATGCACGAAAGAGGTCCTGGTTGAGGAACGGTTAGCCAGAGGTCAACGAAAATAATGGTAGCACATCCATAATGAATGAGCCGACTTGGACAGCAGATTGCTTGGAAATGGGATGATAATGTTTTAAGCATTTAATATCATTATTGAATAGTCGTCGCGGCATATTTGGTTGAGAGTCAAGATTAAGAAGATGAAGGAGAGCTGGATGGTCGTTTCCCCAACGCCCTTATATGCATCTTGCTCTCAACGCTCCTTACAGCATAAGAATTGATTGCACGACGCATTGCATACAACGAGGCGCACGAAGGATGGAATCATCTGAATGTAAATATTTGGATCGTTTGGGAAAATTATTTCGCAACAAATTTCACATAACAAACAAATGCCTTCCTGGCCATACCACGCCGTTGCTTTCTCTCTTTTGCTACCACCGCGCGTTGGAGGATGCGCTGGAAGCATAAAGCGTAGCATTCGCTCGATAAGACACGATAAACACATGAAGAACGCGAAAGCAGCAATCATTTATGTTTTCTGGCTCCTTGTTTCTGTTTCCGTAAATGCGCGTTTCTTTTCATCGTGCAGCGTTTTTCAGCCCTAGTGGGGGCGCGTTTTGTTATGCGTGGCTGGGTAGATTACGCGTAAGTATGGAACAGTGTGTTTGGCTATGTTTCATCAACACATTCATCGTGCGGCCTTTCGACAATGTATCTGAAAGACACGTGAATGAAGAAAAAATGTGGTGAAACTTAAGTATACCAATGCGCGGGAACATGTTGCAAAAACGCCGACGCAAAAAAATCCCTCTTCTTGGCGCAGTGTTTCTGCCATGTCCAGCCGTGGGCCGTTTTTCCTTGTGTAATTTAGTACGGCGTGGTGCTGTTTGGCGTTTGCTTAGAAAACGCCTCACTGTGCGTCCGTTTTGTTCTGTATCAACGCGTTGGAATCGTTATTTGCTCTACCAAAACAGGCCCATTTCAGCACCATTCACGCCGTAGCTGGCTGATGAGAAACTCAAACAGATACGCAACACTTTGCGCCACTACAGACACACCAACAAACGGTTTTCGCTGTGACCGGAAGTGTTTGGAAATGCTAACGGAAAGCCAACCACTCGGAACAGGCTGTACGGCAAGGAATACTAAATATTTATCGTCTTGAAGTAATTACTTCCTGTGCGAATTCGGTTTCGATGCCGTGAGCGCCAATGGAGTATGGATTTTTTTTGTCGGGCCGAACAGAACGAATGGCCCGTGATGGAACGCTCCAGTCCGGAGCTGAAAGTGTAACATAGTGATTTATTTGAATCGAATCTATTTCGCCAATTCGAGCGAATGATATCTCAAGGACACACGTGGGTTGGTCGTTTACCCACCGAGTAGAATTCGGGCGCGGCCAATCGGATCGTGAGATCGGTTGAATTACGTGCAAAACTTTAAACCATTTTATGGCTTTCAATGCTGTTCACTTCAAAATTCGTGTATCGGTGTAACCGTCAGTTGCATAAATTTGAGGCCAACTTCGATTGTTACAACAACATCGGTAAAGGTCATATTGATTACAGCTGAACATAATTTTCCTTTCAGATGTGTATGCATTTGATTCGGTATTTGTTGGGTTTTATGGTTCATCGGTGAATTATGCAAATATAATTTGGTGATACTATTTTTAAGTCATAATGGTGAAGGATGTATCCTCATTTGTTTTTTTGGCGTTGATATGGATATTTTAGTATTAGTAATCGATCGGATTTTTACAGAATAATATTGTTATAACAACCGAACATGCCCAGAAAGAGGAAAAAGAAAAGAAGCAAATGTCCTGAGGAAATTGTACTCTCTTCAGCCCATATGCGTCTGATAATATAAAATAAATAAATATAAAGTAAATAATTGCAAAAATACTTAATTTAGTTATTGTTACGAATGAAGATAGCTTATTATGAGAGTCGATTGCTAATGTAGGTGCAAAAAAGTCAATGTTTCATTGTGAACAAAATGATAAAGCACAGTTGCAATCTAGCATCGAGCTGAATGACCGATTTGGGACATTCAGAAATGAAATGTTTCAGTTTTCGAGGCTACACACCTGCCTGCATCATTGTGCCCAGCTCCATTCATTCGTCTGGCCTAGAATACTGTGTGGTGCCACATTTCATTCGCACTTGAGCCTATAAAAATAAAATAAAATCTAACGGTAGGGAATAAAATCGAACGTGCGAAATGAAGCAAAAAATAAACGAAACAAAATAAAACATAAAACCATTCCCAACCTCCCAAAACGGAGGGTTGGTTTCGTGGAACCATTGTGACTGAGTCCGTTTTGTTCCCACCAGTACGCTTTGATACGAAGACCGCTCCTGTGATGGTGATGATGATGGCGCTTGCTATAATGTTGGAGAAATTTCAGTGAATCCATTGGCCAGCTAGTTCAACGCTGGTTTTACAGTGTTTCCGGTTGTTATGAGTTTCACGACCATCATCGTCGACGTTTTAGCTATCGGAAAACAATATAACGAAGCAATATCATTTTACGCACATTGTGGGAAGGACAATAAAGACAGAAGCCTATCGTTCTCGTATTGGTTCATGATGGTTTTCATTTGCGTGTGTAATGCACGATGTGAATGTAGCTAATGCAGGGATAACATTGTTTAAAAGGAAAAAAAAAAACGAGAAAAGATTTTATTAGATCCTTTCTCCTTCCTGTCCAAAACAACCATACAGCTTTACTTAGGGATGCTTCCGGTGGAGTGTGGATGCTGGTATCATATTCCGATGGATTATTGAAAAGTCCAAGCCAATATCCTTCTGGGAGTACTCTCGATGTAAAATATTCAAATGAGCCGTAGGTGAATAAGAGTGACCTTTCGCATAAATGGGTTCATAAATAGATCAGTTTATGAAATGTGTTATGATTATGTTATAAGCATGGGAGAGCCATGCGAGTGATGAGAATTTTATAGAGTTCCGTCGCTGTTCTCTCACGGTACATCGAGGGATGGGCGCTATGTTAACTGCCGTTCCTGTGCATTACGTTCGACGTACTGGGCGCCTCCATCAATCAATTAGTGAATAGCGAATATCGTTGCAAAATAAAGAGCCCATTTACTTAGGTACCATGTAAGCCGGGATTATGTGCAACCATCGATGGAATCTACTTATGGACGTAAACCTGTGAACCTCTCGAGTTTCGGGCTTAACATCCTTAGGAATTTGTGCGGAGCTCGGTGTACTAATGGGGTACATTGAATGAGGCTAAACTCGAACATTTTATGGCTTCTGCAAAACGTATCGTGCGTAGTAGTTTCGACTAGCGGGTGATATATTTTGTTGCTTTGTACTAATCGAGACATTTACGTAAACTGTCTTGTAACTAAATACTTTCGACTGAGTAGGGCTTTTCTCGAAATAAATTTGTTTTGTTTTGCTATTGCTTATCGATAAAAAATTAAATGCATTGTACATAAGTGGAATTAGTGATTTTGCAGTAATACAATACCCTCCAACCGTATCCAATAGGTTAAAACAATTTGCTGTTTTTGTTTTTTGGAAATTCTACAAAACTACATCCTACCAAAACTAGTATACATTTTCAAACGCTCATTGAAATGTGATTGGCTTCGATTGTTAATGATAATGCCGGGTTACCGTACTCTGGATACCATCATGTTTCTTGCTAAGACAGCTGCACTTTACCATTCTATGTGCTGGTCATTCAAATTGGCAGAGAGATTGAAATGATTTCGAGCGGCAATCAAAGCTATAGAGAAACATCTTGTCAGTGTGCTCACTCTTTCGATTTCGTTGGGCTTAATTAGAAGTGATCGAAACTTCGCATAGCACATCCAGTCTGGAACACAGCAACAAAACACATTTTGAAGCAGGAAGAAGCAAGGAGGAAGGCATTTACCGTTTGCATTGAGGTGTACAATTGGAGAGAGAAATTAATTAAAATTAGCATTATCGTTGTGGTTTCGCCATTTCTGAAACACTTGCCTGATTGACGTTCCGTTCGACAGATGTCATACTGAAACGGTAAATCGACCCGAATGTCTACATCCAGGTAGAACCTTTTTCTATTGTTCTCCAAACGCTGCAGTGTTTTTATGATTGAATTTTAGGCTGAATCTTTATGACGGTTTCGGCTTCGGCTGCCACGTGTCGGATTAATTTCATTCTCTGTACCATGCTGTGTGATTCACCGATAGAGTTAGCGTATAGGTATAGGCTGGACGTATATAGGTACAATGGCAACTAATCCTTCAGTTCTGTTCAGTTTTTCTCGAAGCATAATAAAGTTAATACAAAAGAAGTTGTACCTTTGGGTTATACGACCAAAAAAGACATTCGAGTAAGCTTAATACCCTAATGGCCGTAGAAAAGAATCCGAAGCCGATCCCATTTTCCTAGAAGTTTCACCATTAGTAAATTGAAAACTGTACACAAAGTGATTTAATTACTGTACTTGTGGCTTTCACTTATTCAAAAAGATATTATCCGTGAATACAAATGGATCTATTCAGAATTTCGACTTACAGCAGTGTGACTCATATAAATGTTCCATTCCGCTGAAGTGAATACTGGTGAATGCAAAACAGGATAAGAAATACCAGAGCGGATATAGCGACGATTGTTGCCTGCTGAACTTTCCACAAAATTTGTGGCTTACTATGCAGTGATAGTGACAGTCATTGATGGTCTTGATCAATATCTTCACGTCCCGTAAGATACCTCTGCTGTGCGTTTTGTATTTTAAAATATTCAATCGATAGAATCGTATACAACACTGACTTATCGACAATGAGTCAATCGACTCAAAAATAACCAGCGGCCAAGTGGTAGAGCCTAGCATGGGTGAAGAAAATTTGAGTAAGAGAAAAGACAAATTATTGTATTTCTTTAATGTTTCAATACATTGCCCTAAATATTCCAATTAGTTATAATTCTAACTAATCCAAAAGTTGTAGAACTGTTTAAAAAATGAGGCTTGTCTAAACCCAATTTGGATTTATGTCATATGAGCATATTTTAAAGTTAAACAGGTTTGCTAACGCATGTAAAAATCAGGCGCCAATTTTCTCTATATAGATGAACTTTTTTTTTTTATTTCAAAGGAGTATCTTTAAAAAAATTAGTCCAGTACTAGACTATTGAATCATGGTAAAACAAAATCGTATTTAACGTAATCATAAGCATCCAAAGTAAATGTAAAGAAACCTTTGCTGAATCGAACAAGCACGCGTGGCTGTTTATTGGATTAGAAGGATTTACTTATTTTCCATTTCTACCGTTTCTTCAGCTTTAACGGCATTCTATGGAGTTCCCACTTTAATATGTCAGTCGACAACCATATTAAACGTTTTGCTTTCATTCATTTCGTTCAACGGCAGTTAATGTTTTGACGATAGCTTATTTGTTGATTGGATTTTCGCCCTGTCAAGGGGCAGCTTTAGCGGCCCAGAGGAGCGCCCTCCTGTGGATTCAACTGAATTTATTGATTGGAGTAAAGCAATATAGTCTTATCGAATCTGTCAGTAGTAGATCAGGTAGCATAAAGAGAATTAAATAGAAGCTTATTAGTGCCGCAATAAGAAACGATTGAAAAAAAATCGACAATGGTAGAATCCTTGATTGTTAAGAATTGTGAAGCTAATTTTGCAAACTTGTTGACAAAATGTAATATGTTTTAAAAGTTGGTGGTAAATGTTTGTTATTTAATTGTTTTGTATCAAATTGTACTCAATATATTTGATTTTCGTTGTACCTAGAGCGTTTAACCAGATCTGTTGCGACGCATTCGGCTGTTCATTCAAGATGGTAAAAGTTGATTGATTAATTTAGAATACTTGAGAAATACTTCAATCTTAAGGAGGTTGTATAATTTATCAACCACACATGCATCAACACTGGTTGGGTGAAAATTTTCGAACATGCTCCAACGACACATGACAACGCATAAGCTGTCATGTTTATCATAATGAAAACCATCTTTCTGCTTCACTCCACCGCCGCTACGGTTCACACACCAGCGTTACTCTTACCTTACCAGAGTTCGGTGATTAGACACTCCGTTATCGTCGCAGCTAGCAGCGATGAAGGTGTTGCCGGATGTGAAAGGCAGATTAGTTCGTTAACTAGAATCATCAAACGCTTGAGTCGAGAAGATACTTGAAGCCAAAAGAGTCCTTTACTCGCTCGGCTGAACTTCCTCGTGTTTCCCAACACGGTGAGTTAAAGCGATCTCTTGACCCTGGCGCAATAAATCGCTACTCAGACCTGGACTCCGTAGCGTCAGTGCACGAATGGTTTTGGCCATAATTTCACCCTAAAACCTCGCAACGTGCGAGGTTGCGAAGGCCGCCTGCCGTCGTGTTCACGGTATCACCCACGGTCGACACGTACAGAATCAGTTATCAGCATACGAAGTGCGAAACACCGGTGTAGGTTCGTCCACATACACATTGGCGAAAATACCCGAGCCTGCCCTACAGGGAAAGGATAAAGCTAACCTCGATGCTTAAAGAGAACGCTAGTGAATATCACAAAAAAGGGAAAACAACACGAATAGAACGCTATCGCAAAGATGATAGCACAGTGTCCCAGGCGAAAGATAGCGCTGTCGTCGTTGGGATGCTTGCCCCACACCTAGGCTGGTTGGTTATCTCCACTGGGAACAACGTGCTTGGTGTTGGTGGCTCATGCTGGACCTCGTGACGATAGATACGAGATAACGAAAAAAATGTTGACCACGGAGTGTAAGAAAAAGACGCGAAATATGCAGGAACACCAGACCATGAGCATGTGTGTTTTTAGAAGCAAAAAGCTTACCGGCTGAGAGAGACGTTCCGGGATTGTGGCAACGAACAGTGCATCGCAGTTGACCGAAGGTTGAACGCCAACACGGTGTGAAATATTTCTCGTTGTAGCGTGGCAGTGCTGTTTGATGGTGGTAAATAAATGCAGAGCACATTACGGTTGGTCATTTACGAGACACAACAGTGCTGCGAGACGTCGGAAGGGATGCTGGCAAAGTGGTTCTATAAAATATCGTCTGGTAGAAGCGGCCATGCGACGTTTGACGCGTTGTAGCGCTACCCCTGCTGCGCAAAAGCTCAGGAGAGAGTGAGCGACAGAGAGGCAGATAGCGAAAACTTAAAGGGGTTCATTGGCAATGCGAGTTGTCAGCAAGATTCGTGGAGTCCTTAGAGATGGTCGTGCTTCCAGGACAAAGTGAAGTTGGACGTTAGGCAAGCCAAACCTTTCTGTTGATGTTGTTCTGCGTCTTGCGTTAGGACCAAACCCATCTTCTTACAGAACGCTAGAACCGGCCAGTGACATAAAGCAGGCCGCTAGCACCAACGGGAAAGCCACAAGGTACAGGAGCAGCAACAGCGAAGGTATTGTCGGCCAGACACGTAGTGCTTTTGAATTTTTAATGTCCTATGCATCCTTGTGAAATCTGAAAATTGCAGGCCCTCCGGTTGGAACAAAAATTAAAGTACGAATCCATTCTTTGAAGCTTCCAATGGGTATGCTTGTAAAAGGATTATTCAGGAGAATTAGGCAAGAAGGTCTGAAAAACCTACGAGAATTGTTTTGTATGACCGAAAAGAGTAGTTCATAAAAAAAAAATATTGTTGTGAGAACATGTGATCTTGATTAAGATGTGATTATGCTGTTCCAGCTATTTACGAGAGATGATATGAGTTGCGTTTTGTGCGTATCTCGGCATGAGCATGAGCACTTCTTAAACTATTGAACAATAATCATAAAACAGGTGACACAGATATAAAATACATGAACAACTTTATAATAGCGTAGATACGGGAAAACTTTGTAGAATGTGCCAGAACCAAACGATCAGATTATATCTCTTGATTGAACGTGCATCTGTTCATTTCCGGTATTCCTGCTTCCAACTTCATGACATAGCCATTACCATTAAATAATATTATCCCTGCCAGACCGGCGTAGTACAATGATTAACGGGGCTGTGAAATGAATGAAGCAAGGTGTCCAACAAATATTCCCATCTGTCGATGGTTTTGGGTAACTGACTGCAGGTAGTGTGCAGCATCCAACTCTACTACTTCTATTTCCCTCGTCTTCATTCCATCCTCGATTTAAACTTTGTCTCACACAAGGGGCAATAATAGCGGTCTTTTGGTCGATGCTAGAAAAATGATCCAAGGTAGAGCTATTTTCCTTTCAATTTGGCTTGTTTCCGTTTCTGTTCCGATGCTGTGAGACGAACGATCGTATTAACTTTGGAAAGCACTCGTGCACCAGTGTTCGCAAGTCACCAAGCCATTCTTCGTGGTGTTGGTTGTGCACCTCCGGTAAATTCCACACGTGCATCGTTGCCGGTGGTTGGTTTCGATCGAATATCAACTTTATTAGACACTATTCATCAGCGCCAACACATGGTTGACAGGGATTTTTTTTTTGGTACGTTTGGTACGGCAAACTTTTTTTGCGTGCAACTTTTCTTCACTGCTTCGTCTATGGCCAATGGAGACAAAGTTGTACTGAGCACTTGTGTTTCCGCGTTCCTAAAGGACAGATGGTTACAACGAGGTTTTCCAGCGAAAGCATTTTTCTGTCAAACTCTATACCGTACGCTTACTACATTGCATTTCTTGCACGAAATTTTAGTGCGGAGAAAAATAACACTAAAGCACTGTTCTACACATGTACACACCATCATGCTTTTAGTCGAATGTTAAAGAAGTATTAGTTTGTTACACACAAGTTGTTGGGAAGATGAAGATACAAAAGCACATACAATTCTGAAGCAAGAGAGTGGAAGAAAGATGTAATAAGAAACACCCAGAAAGAACTGTAAGAAAAACAACGAAAACGAAAGAAATGCCGTTGATACTTTATCTTCTCCAGCTACCACATGGCGCACCGATATCGTTAGGAGCATGGCAGTAAACGATCGTTCTTTTGCATTACGCTTGAACTTCTTCTCGGTATGCACTAATCCAGTGCCCTCGGGGAAAAGGGCCGATCTGGGGAAAATTGGTCAATGGAAACAGTTTGTGGTGCGGTGTGGGTGCTCGCCACCACCCGTTCCACGGACACAGAACCAGTTTTCCTATCGAGCAAGGACGCGCTATTTTCTCATGGTTTTCCGAAATTTCCACATGTGTTTCGACGTAAGTGTTTTATGACTGCACGACAGAGCAAACCGGCGCGGACGGAATATGAGCAATCGACGGTGGGGTTTAATGTAGAGGAAAAGTTTGCTTCGCTCGTATGATGAACGATGGTGGGTAATTAATCATTGGAAACGATATTCACTTTTGGCCCGCGCACATGAGTGCCACGTGAGCATCGAGTAATGTGTGCGTGTGTGCCCTTGCTTTGCGCTCAACTTTACCCAGAAGCGAAGCTTTTGAACTAGCCCATTTATGTGCCCGGCACACACACACACACATACACGAGAGAACTTACTCGTCGAGTAAAATCTGGAACATCTTGTTTCAGATGAAAGAAAATGGCATCTTGGGGTAAGCACTTACCGTGTCTGCCTGTCTGTATACGCATACACAAGGGAAACCGGCCGTAGCGGTGCAGTAATTAATCATCACACGTACGCGCGTCGAAAAATTACGCGCTGCCTAAAGGGCTGCACATAAATGAGCACCAAAGAAAAGAGAAACATGCTAGTAAACAACCTGAAACAGACCGGAACGCAGCGAAGACAGTCGACAGAACAAACAAACAAATGAGAGGAGTGGAACAGCGAACCCATGCCAACCTAGGGGGCACTGCACAGCCAACAACGGGAAAGTGAAAAATCTGGGACAATTTGACACCGCTCCCTTTGGGGAGGGTTTTGCGGAGCGACGAGGTTCGCGGGATCGAGCAATTGATGAGGCGCCGAGCTTGTTCCGAATTGAAGTGGAAAGCAAATCTGATGGCGGCAAAGATTCTGGAACGGTGGCTGCTTTCAGCGCTGCCGAAAATGAGCGTGAAGATTTATGACACTTCGGAATGTAATTTAATATTCATTTATTTAAATTCCTCCCCAAAAACTCAGTGGTTGAATTCGCCGGTGCGGGGACCGGATAGAGGTGGGAAATTGTATCTTAACACAACACCACTATACGTGGCAATTGATTGGGGGCTATTGCGTTATCCTTGTCGCGCGCATTGCATATCAATGGTGCGCAAACGGATGACGGATGTGCAACTGGTCGTGCTGTGGGAGTTTCAGTGTGGTTGCACCCACCCTTGGTTTACGTTAATGATTTCGCTCAATTATAAGCACGGCCGGCGACGAGATTGCGGACAGCGAAATATGATGCTCGAAGTAATTAGAGCTCGCCGAAGGTCGTTTATAATTGACGATGAGGTTGCAGAGCATTTAAACAGAACGTGGCGCGTAAAGCCTGACCGTGGCAAACATATTGTTGCACCGGGCAAAATAGTGCTGTTTAATCCATTACACGCTGTGGAGTGAGGAGGATATCGATTATCTTACAGATAGAAATCGATATCGATTGCTAATTAAAAAAAACTGATTGTGATATTAAGATTAAAAATCTTTTTTAACAACAATTACGGTCACTCCGTTTGCTTCACTGGCAAAATTGCCTCCGAACTGTTGACCGCAACGGTTGTTAACTGTAATCAGACAGCAACACGATTATTTTCATGCAGGTTAGTGAAACCCCATCACAGCTGATAACATTCCATAAAACAAACGTTGGTATGTCATCTGCAGTCAGTATGACCATCCACACGGTTCCCCCACCATACCGCATCTAAGTCTATGTAACAGTGTGCACAACCTATGCTGAACGATTTTCCTGACCAGCGGAGAGTACACACGTTGCCCTCAGATGTATTCGGTAGTTTGCCTTGCTGAACAAAACGACGAGAAAAACTAGAACACAGCTCACACACATCTCTGGCTTGCAGCATACGGACGCAGGCCTTTCTCCAGGGCAGCGTGTCTTTAGCTGACTTTCCACAGTCAAATACACGATTATTAGCATCGCATGAATGGCCAGTCCGTCGTATACAGTACTGCACCATCTCAGAAACAGTTGCGAGTCTCTGAGCGGGTCAAAGGTTTCCTGCAGCCGCTGAAGCTGATGAAAGTTCCAGTTGCAATATAAAACCATCAGTAAGGGAGCTGGTGCATTTCCACGAGCTGATTCCTGCATTACGGACTAGCCTTGTTTAATTAATGGTTTTGGTTTTTCCGCTTCCACCAGGGGCTAGCATTTGATACATGTAAAAAAAGGGAAATTCATTGAAGCTGCAATGTGGTTCAGATATGTAAATTCACAGCAGTGTGTCGCTGTGTCGTACATGGAAGCTGCCTGCGGTACATGGAACCTGAATGTTTTAACGAGATAGATGGTTCAAAAAGAAAGTGGTTAGCATGCTGGGTAGGTTTGAACCAATCAAGGTTTAGAGAAACACAGAAAGTTTTTTTAAACAAATGAATCAGATTTCAAATTGTAAGCTGACCAGTGCTTTTGGCTTGAGGCTGTCACGGCAGAAGCATTTCATTTTGATTGTGGTTTAACTGATCATAATTGCATGCTATGCAGCCAAGCCACCAGTCTGTGGTGTGAGTGATTGAGGGCGTACTGAACCTGAAAGAAGCGTCCGGTAACAGTGTGGCTGTGGCTGCTTGTAATGTCAAGTTGACCGGCTTTCACATTGCCAAACAGTTGTAAGTGAATACATATTTAATGTCAACCACATCAACTACGTGTACGTTTTGGGTCCTATCAATGGATTTTACGGAGATGATTTAGTGTGTGGTATGTGAAACACGGTTTCGATCTGTATGTATCGTTTCGGTGATGGTATTGATGTTAAAGAACATAGTAATTTTGTAATGATTTTTCTCAATAAATCCTAACTTTTACTACGGGCTTGATCTCAAATATTTTAGCAATGGCCGTAAGAGACTCTGCTATGATAATATTTGGAATGGAGACAAATATGGTAACAGCTTTATCCTGCTGAAGAGGTTATGACAACCAAGCAGTTCCGTATCGGGATTTTCAAAACTGGCTAAAAAATTTAGCCTTTACACAACTGTGCGTTATCGTTTTATCTTCCCTCTTTTGCGCTGCCTGCACACAACGCTGAAGATCGTTTTTCCACTATACGTTTCGTTGTTACGCTGTTTTTTCCCGTTAAACTTAAAGAAGACTTTGCTGACCTCAAAAGATTGCTCCACGGATAATACCATATGATTTTAAGTTTAAAAATTACGATATAGATGTTTCTGCCCGCTCACATCAACTTCCGTCCGCACGGAAAGTCGTTGGCAGTGAGTAAAGGTTTACCAAAGAAGCCATTACCTACGCTGCAGAAAGTTTTAGCAGTGTACACTCCATTTTCTTCATCCACGCTGAGAAGCATGCATGAGCAGCATGAGTAAAAAATCTTATTCTCTTCGAGCTAGATTGCAATCGATAGGAACTCGTTGTTAGTCGTGAAATTTTCGCAGATTTGTTTTTTCCTTTGCTTGGATTTCTTATATCAGTTGTACCATTATCATAATGAATAGCCAGTAATAAAAATTTGTTCCGATTCGTTAGATGAAGATTTGAGACAGTGTATAAGTTGAAGTTTTGAAGCAAAAATCCAGCCCGCACGTTGTGTTACGTCCGTAGAATCGATTTAAACGGTTCGACTGAATGAAGCTCGTAGAACTAAAATTGTGCGAAATGGTTGCTGGAAATTTGGGAGGCGAACTGGCCGGGGTTGGAGATGGAAGCAGCCATCTTGCTGGCGATTTCGTGACGCCAATCGCTAGGCATTCGTTAGTTACCAGTTGTCGGTCGTTAAATAAGCCAACGTCAATAAAAAGCCAGCCAAGCGTGTAAGGAAACGAAATGAAATACTTTTGCTATCCAAAACCACTTGCTAGGGTGACATCTTGCATCAGCTCGTTTCGAGCCGAACGTTTCGCAAAAAGATCGTTGGGACCCAGAAGCACGGGTTGTTGGTTGTGAGTATCTAGGCACATACTTGTGATAGGCTTGAATTTAAGGTATGTATACAACCATCTGGTATTTCAAAGCACTACAAAGCATGTTGGTACGAGAGGAAATAAAGGCACAAAGCGAAGGTCGCCAAGACACTACCCATGCATGGTACAAAAACACAGGAGAAAAAAAAAAACTACACACTTTGAAGCCTGTCACCCCGTGAAGTCTTCTGCTCCGGGCCTACTGGGAAGCTACGGGACACCGTGGAAGCTTACACCCCATGCGAAGAAGTTGTGAATTGTCACACTCAATATTTTTCCAACCCGATTGGTCGACAAATGCTACGGATCTGTTGTGTCCAAGACGCAACTTCGCATTCTTCAGTAAATGCTCCCCCTGCCCAACAGACTCCCCGAAGATAGGGAAGATGGTGTGAAATAAAGTTTTTATCTGCTAACGAGCTCAACTCTTGTGCCAAGGCATAAAGCGCCTTCGGTGAGGAGGAAGGTCTTAATCTTCAGCAATTCTGCCTGTTCCTAGTCATGTGCCTCATGTACGTGGCACGATATCGGTTCGCTCGTTCACCATACGAATGCATGCTATTTTGCAAAGTTGGCCAAATGTTATCAACATACCAGCATCATCAGCGTGTGATGTGATGCTTACCGACCGGCACTCGATATAGAGGATAGAGACTGTGCGCTTGTTCTGTTTGATTTTTTCTTTCGCGTGTTCTTTTTCGTCCTTGTGCGTTTTGATCGAAGCCAGTAAACACGGCAGGGCAGAAGTTGAAGCGTTATCCTCAGCAAATATTCGGCTGTCGGAATGCTCGTGGTTGTGAGGCAAAAATTCTGATAAAGTTAAGCGACGTTGCTAAAAGTTTGTTTGACCTTCCCGAGCAGCAATTGTGCTGGCAGGCTTTCACTGCACACCATTTGTACCGAAAGCGAATGGATCTCATTGTGTTTGTTGGAACGGTTGCCGCTGACCAGCACGTTGTTGGACGAAATGGGTCTTATAGGCCCTTGAAATTAATGTTCGACATTGGTACAGACTGTTTGGGGCTGGTTCAATTCAACTACTCTCCATTCAAAAGGGTTGTACACCACTCAACGATTGTAAGCGTTTGTCGGGGCTGGGGATAAAACTGCATTATTAACCTTGAAATTTCTGCCATTTACGGATGACATAATGGACTGCAGCGGGTTGTCAGTTTTAAAATAAATGAGATAACGGAATCATTCCTCTAACATAATTGAGAAGCGTTATTGCAGAGCATGAAGTTTATATGAGTTCATAGATACATTTGTAATCGTAAACATTTTAAAATTAGATGTCATAGTGAAGGGAGTAGAATTGTTTAATGATCACATTTTTTATGGATATTTTTTTAAAATTCTGTACTTAATGTTTTTGGAAAAGTATTAATTTAGTACCTCCCATACTTTCATACTTCTACGTTTCCATAAAACGCCTGTTATTTTGAGCAACAAGGCCTGGCAATTATCCGAGCTACGCGTACATAAATAATGCTCGGCATTGTATTTATGTGCTCATAAACCTAAAGCTTCATGCAACATGGATTTGAAATGATTATTATATTGAGCGATGCTAAAGTATTCATTGACTAATAGTAATAGATGCAAAAGCAAAATCCAGCTGTAGCAGTTTGGTTGCTCAGTAAGTAAATCGCCCTCGCTGTCCTACCATATTGCCAATTAAACCCGCATCAGAGGACGCATGGAAAAACGAAACGAACCACCTGAAATTAGAACACAGTTTAGGTAAAGGGCGCATAATGTCAGCAGTATAATTTTCAATTGGCATCCGTACTTCCAGTTGCATTGCATCTTTTAAGTACAGTTCGCTCGTTATGCCAAATGCGAAATAGCGCAGTGTTGAAAGAGGTACATTCTATATTTTTCACTCTTTTGCTTAAGACGACAGACAGCCGTTTTAGAAAATAGTGAAAAATTCGAGATGAAAATGTATTTTTTTGTATTGAATTATCTGTTTAGTTCTCTTCAATATATAGATGAAACAGTAACCTGAAAGCTATGCTCCATAATTATCCAGATGTTAGGTTTTAATACATTCATAACCTAAACATAACACTGTGATTTAATGTTAATATAAAATGTGTAGCAAGGGTAGGGTTTACATAGTAACTACATTTCACACATCGAAGGGAAACTATTCTTTGTTCTAAAACATATGTTCTAAAACTCTTAAAACTCCTCTAGGAAGGGGAACACAACTTGCTAAAGTCATCTTTGAAAATTAAGCATTTCGCCTTAACCGTGCCATTTGTTGTGAATGTTCGCTGCCGTTGGCAGTGGTTGCGGTATCGGGAGGTTTAGCTTCAAAATGTATTTGTGTGCGTCAGAACGCTTGAGTAACCCTGAAGAAGCTGCTGGCCACCCATTACGGGTACATACGTCTTTTCTGTAAGGGATCGGTTCAGCTTATCGCTGTGACATTGCAAGCAAAAGAAAGTCAACCTTTACGATCCTCTAGGCAAAAAGGAAGTTTGCGAACTAGTGGGAGAAAGTTAAACACTATCGATCGGATTTGTGCCGGACAGTGTGGTGATGTTGGGACAGTGCGGAACGGTAAGCGATGCGTTTAGCAATCCCAGTACCCCGAAAGCTCGAAAGTTTCGACCGAATCCCGGTCTATCCTTATGCTTTAAAATTCATTTCTACTTTCTTTGAAGCAATACCAAAGCCCAAAGGACAGAGCCACCGGGACTGTTCGAGCGCTCGAGCTCTCCTTCCGCTCAATTGACTGCATCCTCGATGCCGGGTCGTTGGTTTCAAAAGAAATGGGCACATTTAGCCAAACAGAGCACCCCAGTATGGAGGAAACGTTCGAGCCACTACCTGAAGACAGCTGGAGTGCTTTTGTGTTGAGCTTGAATTTGTGGTCGGGTTTTCTAACGTTGCCGATGACCCACCCGTATGCGGGCGCCATGCCGAGGCACATGACTATGGCTAAAGTGAACATTGAGATGACCGTTTTATTTCTTTATTCATGCGATTTGTTAGCCTTTGTCCAGGTGGCTTACGAGGACATGCTTGGGGATACTTATCCTTCATTCCTTCGTCGCAAATGGATAAATTTTCAAGCATCTGTTTATCTGCCAGGTTTGCCTGGGAACAGGGTGGGGCGTTTTTCTAGAATATTTATACGGGGTTCTCTATAGATTCTTTGTGGATTGGTATGTGAAGGCTGGATGTGTTTCGGAACGATTGTTTCGAATAATCAATGTCCGAGAAATCTGGGGTCCTAAAATTGATTTAACGGTTAGCCATTTGCCAAGTAGCTCAAGGATATATGTTGTTGACTAGATTGGTCAAGATGCGACCCTTCGTAATTTTTAAAATTGATAAAAAAAAAATTTTCGAATTCGGATTGGAGAGCTCTTTAAAAACCCAATAATATGAGAGTACTTAGAATGTGGACAGATAAGTATGACGAATGAGACATTTAAAAAAATCCTATTTTTACCGGTACCAGCAGGACCGGTACCAAATCCTAAAAACAGGAGTGACTGGTGAGAAAACATAAATTCAAGTAACATCTTAAATTGTAGGTGGAAAATCGAGAAATTATTTGATGAAGAGTGAATTTTTAACATTTGCCGCATTAAAAAGAAAACTTAGAATAAATAGAATGAACAAAAGAAAAAATAATACCTTCAGACTACATTTTGGCGAAGTTCGTATTGTGTTATAACATTAAAAAGATTTAACGTCTTCAATTATCATATTTCACTAATAGTTTACTAGTGAAAGCAACCTGCTGAAGGGGTAGATCATGGCCACTGGAATAAATTACTACAACCTTGGTGACACCACGTATATCATCAATGTAAACGGCGCAACACACTCAAAACGACAATACATAGAGTATTGCAGATGGAAGTAAAGGAAGAACGCGGCCAAAAAACTATCGTTCGGACGGCAAAAGTGGTTCAACAATTTCCATCCGGTCCAGTGCGGCTGTGGGACTCACTTCCGGGAGATGGGATTTACCCATGCAGCAAGCAATAGAGAATTTAGAGCGCTCGGTGTCGTAATTCCTTCTCCCAGAAATCGGAAAACAGAAACAAGAATGAATGTGCCGTCGTTATTTTATCTGAGATCTTACTTACTGGTACGGGTGAAGAAAGTTGCGCTACTGCTGGAAAAGTATGAATATAAATAAGTTCATTTTGACGAAATGGTACTTCTTGGCCTTGGAGTCATTTTGTCATTTGATGCAGCTGTACTAGCGTTAGCATAACAGTGGTAACATCGCTTCTAGTTTGGTTCATTGGACTGTGGGATAGCTTTGCTTTCTTCTCATATTTCTTGCTAAGCTGTTTTCCGTTTCGCCTTTTGTCGAATGTATGATGATACGCTTTTCATTCTTTATATGCTGGTACTCTGGCAGATATTAGAAAGTGGGGATTTTTGTAGTAAGTTAATGAAGGAAATGGAACTAGGAATTTAGAAATTGCATCAAATTTTGTGCACTCAACTTTAGAAAAAAGTTATAGTAAGTTAATAACTATCCGGGATGGTTCTCGTATTCAATCATATCAGATTATCCTAACGCAATGCAAGATCACGCCTGCATGAAACAAACTTGTATATTAAAAGCGCATTGATGAGCTTAAACTTATGAAATGCTAAACCTATGGGGTGATTCAATGCAACAGCTCAGGATAACATCTTATGCATCACAAAAACTTTACATTATGAATATCTAAACAAGTATCAATCCATTCCGTTTACCTATCCATACATCCCAATTGTGAACACCTTAAATGGTCCAAACAAATTATTTTTGAGTCACTTGCCGATATTCTTTCCTACCTCAGTACAGCGTCAACAAAACAGCCTGTTTGCCTTTACTGATTCATGTCACACCCGCAAACATTACAATCCATGTTAGTGGTTGCTTAAGAAAGGAAAATTGAGCAACGATAGAACGTGCTTTCGCTGTAGCGAGAAAACAGTACCCAGCAATAGAAGAAATTTTCTAACCCGGTGTATTGTCATTCGATTCTATTCAATAAGCGACCGGCGTGTGAATGATTGGAACAGAATTTTTAGGAGGATAAAAAATTCAGTTGTATATATTTAACGTATTAACACGAAACTGGAATTAAGTTGCTAGAAGTGAAAAGAACGATATTTTACTGATTGTACATAGAACAAATAAACTTTCACCTTAGTGTATTTTCGACGTTCTTCGAATCGATTCCTCTTTAGTAAGTGTTAGTCACTAATTGACGTTTCCCAAGGAAACTTCTCAGATTTCATAACCGTAATATATTCAGCAAACGACGCATTCTTCCTCGGCAGGTGGATTGTCATCCAATTAAACTAGTTATACTATTAGCGAACTCTTCAGGTGTGCGAGCAATAGTTTTCAGTTCGATCTGTAAACACAAACAACCGGCCCAGACGATCATTAGTGAAGTTTCACAACAAATAATAGGGGTTGGAAATAGTTTAGGTTGCTCTAAGATTTTTGAGATTGTTTTCAACGCAGCAAAGGTTGCTTATAGTATATGGTTTATGGAGAACGGCAGCGGGATTTTCTGAAATTCGAGATTGGAATGTTTCGTTACGAATACTGTATTTGCCACCATAAAGCAGCTTTAGCAGGCGGACAGCAAATGGTTCCATTGCCATTGTTGTCGGATGGATGGGAATAACTTTTATTTCGTTGATGTAAACAATCCATGGCAGTTTTTCTTGTTCCCGAATCATAATGAAGCTGGACCTTCAACAGCCTGTGGTGGAATGTATTTCCCTTGGACTATTTAACGGATCGTTCTGGTATCTTTTGCCATAAAGTTGTTGTTCGATATCATCCCAACGATTTATTTACGTGTCTTACAGTTCTGTATGCCTAGCTGTAATTGTTTCATCTTTAAGTAAATTAATTAAGCAAAAGCAAATAAGTAAATTAAGTAAGCAAAGAGATCAATCGAATATATTCTTTGTGTTAGCGCCTATGTGTAGACTATTCGCTTTACGTATAATTTGGAAGTTGGGTTGCAGGAAGTGCGTGAGCTAGCATTATTGTTAACACGTAAGGAATATGTTTAATGCAGTACCTATACTAAACTCGTCTTAGGTCTAAGTCTAACCTGCAAGCGAATTATATTGAATTATTTCGCTATCGAATCACTTTGTTGTTGATGCAGCCAGTATAGTACATTCATCATTTATCTCTTTTTATTATGCTTATAGTGTGATGAAAAGGAACCACTTAAGAAACGATCTGGAAAACAATACTGAAATGATCCGTAGCTGTGACTGAATGATCCGTAGCGTCTTGTCCCGACGAACCGAACCCAATATACAAGTGCTTTCCAAAAACAATTCCGTCATTGTAGTTGTGCGCAACAACTCGTTTAATCGTTTAATGATTTTTGTTTTCTGTAGCAGAAGACATTCCGATTTCGGCTTTAATTTTTGCATCCGAGGTGATCACACAGTGCGTATGACGATAGCCCTGGAAATGGAAAGAAATTCTACCGTAAATAGAGAAGTGTTGCATATTGTTTGAAGCTAAAGATGGAAGCTAAGACTTACGTTTTTGCTGTCGAGCAGGACCCAGCAGGGTTCACAATGGTTGCCTAAACGACATTGCTCACAACGATGCCGAAGACTCTGTTTGCACAAAGCGCATAACAGTTCTGGCAATGATGAAACTAAAGAAAGAGAGTAAAATCGGCGCGTGAAATTAGCAAACTGGAAAACACCTGAGATCAGACAATTATAATAAAACCTCACCATTCGTTTTCTGCATGCTTTCGGAACGCTCCATCATGGATGGCGAAGAAACCTGTGCAATATTGTCACGAGAAGAGTTAAATACAGATTTTTACGTTTGAGCAAATTGGATTGAATAAAACATCCAGGATTTTCCCGCTGAATGGCGCTGTGTAACGAAATATGCACAATGCGTAGCAACTCCTTGAAGAACCAGATATGCGGGATACGAGCCAGTGACGCAACTGACAGCTCAGCGATCGCAAAGGTTATACTAGCCGGGTTAACGAGTTAATGCATGTTCGGTGAGAAGGTAATTCGCGGACTTGAATTTCGGCCGTTGAAACCGGCGTTTTGAAACCGAACATTGTTATGATTTTACCAATTGTTATTATTTAACAGGAGCATTACGGCGAGTATTATTGAATGTATGTTATTTGTTAAACACAGTATGTATGTGTTACACACAAACGCTGCCGATGCATTTCAGCACTACAGTTTACCATCCAATTCTTGCATGTTTCATATGGGAAATTATTGCGTGGAAGTAATTTTGTAAATAATACACTTGGTTAGCGCAGATCACTGTTTACCTTTGAACATTGAAAGAAATTACATGTAAGTAAATTAAAGATAATGGTTTTTTATTTACTTTTAATTTGTTTATTATTATTAGTTCTATTTCATAACCTCTTTCACTAGTCTCAATTCCTACACTCATCTCTTTGTGATGGTTACAAGAATAATGCTAGTAACGTTTCGTTGAGAAGATTCTTTTCAAAAATAATTTGACCATTAATTTGCATTATTATACTGCTTCTTCTTCTTCTTCTTTATTGGTGGAACAACCTGAAGGGGTATCGGACCTGTCATCCTGATCTATTTCTAAATTGTACAGAAAAAACATCTGTGTCGTAAAAGAATTTTCAGACTGCCTCCGGCTCCCCCAGCGAGACATTTGTGTATGGTTACTATAGTTTACAATTTTATCGGTACCGAAATTTTCTTTATCGTAATAATTAAAGGTTTAGGCCCTTGGCATTGTGAGAAAAAATGTTAAATGTAGACATATGTTGGAGAAAACATATAAAACATTTAAACATATAAAACCCTCAATTACAAAAACCTATTATATTAGATCGAGTGCGTTAAGCACGATCGAGATTTGTCTAGAGACTAGAGTCAATGTACATATCTATACTTGTCTATTATGTGTTAAGGTAAGTTTGTTTACCCCGTTTTTCTATTGACCATTGCTTCCGGTACTATTCTGGTGATGGAATACGAGAGTTCAGATACCGAAAACCAGCCTTGCGAACCAGAAATCGAAGCGTAAACCAGGACGCTCTAGGACCGCTCCTGTCGCGAATAAATTGACATAAGATGAAAGACCTCATAGACTCTACTAGGTAGTAGTAATGGGTAGGAGGTAATCATGCATAGAGCGCGGGCTTAACCCTCATCCTGGGTAGTATCCATGTCGCGAGCCAAACAGCTCTACGTGAGATCGATCGCGTCATTGATTTCAAAAAGTATCCTTATTCCAAATATCCTATCGTATAAAATGCGTTTTTTTTTCTCCTGACATGTCCAAAGTGCCCAAAGTGAAAAAGCTCCATAAGCTTAAGCTTTTACATTGTTGCAATACAAAAAAAAACCTATCTACTCTAAATTATGATGATATGTTCTACAGAAAAAAATGATATGTCATAAAATAATTTCACGTCAAATTACAACATGTAAAGATTATTTGTGATCGGGATTAAAATGTGTGTGTGTTTTTTTTAAACATATTACACGTTGTCGTGAATGCATCTCTAATCCACCAATCATTTGTGGTGTTTCGGTACTACCGAACAACATTCAGTACAGCTTTTCCTAGTGCTCAGTTGAAGCTTATTGCCGTTCTAGGGGAGTTTCTCTTTTGTCTTTAAATTTTGTGCTTACATACCACTCAAATCATGGCTTGCTTTCTCCACACGCAACACGCTGTTTTCGGCAGCATAATCGGGGGCTTAGTGCGTGTTCACGCAACATAAATGGTTAGGTGAAAGCTACGCGTGCAATGTAGGTTGCGGTTGCTCGTACATTGCGTGTAACGTTTGCTCGTTGTATGAACATGTAGTACCGATGGCTACTCACTTGCCTTCTAACAAAAGCGAAACATGGGCTAATTTTTGCAAGCAGAAAGTAAAAACAGAGACCGAGAGCTTTTAGTGTTGGACGACGCTATCAGTTTCGTGGATTACCATAATGGTTTCTTTACTCACTTATTCTTACTGTTCGTGACTCTTGTTAAAGCCAAAAAGCAGAAAATAATCGCCTAATGTACCTGCCAAACCGCACTGTCTGTCTTTAAGTTTCGGCGTACGTAACGCGTTCAATGATCCTGTATTCTGAAATTGTGCGTAGCTGTGACGTTACGAAAGCAAACCATTTCTCAAAGCCATTGGCGAACGAAATGGCTGAGTAAAATCAATTTGCTTGCGTACGGCACAGCGCAGAAAAGCATAAAAAGCTAAAGAAAAGAAAAACACGAAGCAAAGTGTCCGCCTTCGGTTAATTGAAAGAAACCATGATTCCCTCCAATGGCCGTATCTAGACGATGCGTCATATTTACGTTATGTGTAATGGTAATGTTTTTCCTACGTTTTGTTACACCTTGTCGAGTAATAACGTCCCTATAGTTGGATGGCAAATATACGTACGAAATCTGTATACACATACAGTGGGAAAAAATTTATTTTCATATCTCATTGGGCGGTATTTCATGGATTGAGGACGACGTTCGAAACCCATTGCTCCCATATCGTTACGCAGATCATGGTTCAGAGTTCAAGTGGAAGTATAAATCCATCGCGTCATAGGGAAACCTTTTTTTCGGTACACTTCTCAAACAAGTAAATGGAGTCGACCGCAGCATGTTAGACGTTCAACACATTTCCATAAATTTCCCCAACACCCTGCCCTCGCCTGGGATGGGCAGCTTCATCACGTTACGCTCCAAGCATCCTGATGATGCTAACAGTACATGCACGTGTTGTGCAAATTCATCTTATCGTGTTCAAGCCTGCCTTTCTACCAGTTTGCTTGCGAAATCCCGCCAATAGGGAACCCATACGCGATCGAAGAAAATTTATTGACAGCGATTTCAATAATTTTACATTTGCTACCGAACAACAAGCAAACAACTTAACTCCTTCGAGACGAGTTAGAATATCTGGAGGCACTCGAGTGTGAGTTCGCTTCGAACCCATTCTTTTTAACGGTTTAATGCAAAAAATACCGAGTAAAGGCTGACATTAGCGGGCCCTCAAACCCGTACCAGCTACCCAAACCGTGAATATGGCTGAACAATCGATGGCCGGAAAGGACAATTTTCTCCAACGAAGCATTTGCCGTAATGTGGCGCTTAAGGGTGACCAAACTGCCATTGAAATGGAAAGAAATCGGGGAAGTGCTTCAACTTTTCCGAACGCTGTATCGAAAGATGAAAGGAATATATTTATTGCGTTTTACCATTAACTTAATTGATGTTATGAGATTTATATCGGGTTTTTATTGTGCATGTCGGGTGCTACTTTCTACTGCCCATTCCTGGCACAGTGCGTCGGAATTCTTACTTCCTAACAAGCTCATCACTGTTAAAAGAGACAGAACTCAACGCTTTGGTAATTGATAGTACAGTATGCGCGCCAAAGAGTGTTTCTCGCTCCCAAACTAGATGAATACTGAGCGTAAAGGCATTTCATTAGTATTTTTGCGACATTCATTCGTGTTGAGTGTTGAAGGATCGATTTTTCCGTGTTCTCGACTGGCGTCCATAGTTTTTACAGGAAGTCTCCAAAAATGCTGTTGGGCCGTAAGCCTGATCTAGGGTCGATGTAAAACGATCGTACGGTCCACTAAATCCCTGACAATATTGGACAAATGAATAATTTATGATGCACGGCGAAAGCGCCAGTGAGAAGATGCTTCTTTTTTGGGCAAGCAAAATCCAGGGTTCGACTCTTTGTTTGCAGCTAAAAGTCTTCACAAAAGAGAGCCTTTCGCATGCGATCATTTGTGCAAGTAGGCTTCATCCAATGAGTACCCGTGAAAGGGAAAGCTTAACAAGAGCTTTTTATCCTACGCTTTTTTTGCTCTTTCCACCGAAAGGTTGAACCTATCCGAACGGGCTTGTCCGAAAATACAGCCAAATGCGTTGCCTGTGAGTGTTTCACTTGGATGCCATCATTCACATACGGAGCGTAGGGCGGATTCCCATTTTCGTTTTATTTGAAGAGCGGTTGATAGCTTAATGTAAGAGCCCAATCGGATGCGTGAACCACAAGGCAAAGAACCGTAAAGGATCCACACATATCTTTTGCTTCGGGTTTGAGAAGGAGTGCAAACTGAACCGTAAACTACCGGTGGAGATTTATGATGGTAGAATGATTGGAATGGATGGATAAGTTGAACAACCCACTGTTGAAGGTGGAGTATGGAGATGGGTTTGAGATTGTTAGTTATCTTATATTTATTCTGGTTGTCGATTTTACCCTGCCACCGATATCTGACACTACCTCTCCATGCGTACAGGACCTGACGAGGGTCTCTAGTACACGCGCAGAAGTATGGCAAATCCATTCGTTTTTATTAAGACTCTATTATTGGTTTCGGTTAGCAATTGCGTCGAGCCTAATAGTCGGCCATTTTTCTTTACTTTGGAGAACTTGACAGCGGTTCCCTTTATTTGAAAATGAAATGAAAAGGCTTTCCATCTGCTCTAGTAAACTCTTGAGTGGTTCTTTTCGAATCCAAAAATTATCAATAATGCATATTCATATCAGAGGTGCAAATAAAAACATGTTTTATTGAAAAGATTAATTAATATATTCTTCAAATTGAAAAGCTATGCTTTAGTGCTCATTATTCAGGTATAAAACAGGTTTGTGAGTTAATGTGGTCTTTTAAATACCATTTCAGGTAAGTTTATTGATGAGAGTAAACTAACATTTTAATCAATTCTATTTTTTTCCTCCAACTCTCATTGAATCATTTTTATTCTTCCACTCTCGATCAGCATCAATCCCAAAAACGTTTCGAAAAGAAAGTAAAATCCTATTTTACGATTATCGAGGATTTGTGCAGGAGAGTAAACAGTTTAATGAGATTGTTCTCTTCAATGTTCCATCGCTGTCACGGTTTATGAGACGACATGCAGTAGCACATTTCATACCGGTTTAGCTGGGCATTGGCAGAACTGTTTATTGGCCGAATCTGATACATCCAATCGCTATCGGTCGGAATACGGGCCAGTTTTTATCATTTTATTTGCAGACTTCAATCCAATCAAACCATTACGTTCTTCATGGTCCATGGTACCCAGTAAATCGCCCACGCGATCGTTCATTTACCTCAAAGCGATTGTGAATGGAATTCGAGTTTTTTTTTACAGCACGTTGTTTCATTTACCAACTACCCGTCGCGGATCGTTTGATGATCGATATTTTACGACAACTTCTTCACGCTTAAACAAGCAACTTGAGCTGACAAATATGCCAGGGTGACCTGCTGGCTAGGCAGAAATATAGGCACTTATCTTGGGACACTTGCCGCGAGGCAAGCTTTCCTTTTGTTCCACCTGCACCTGCTATGACAAGGGAGCTTGAGAAAAGACATCTGGCACTTCATCTTCGCGATAGTCTCAGGGGATTTTTATATTCTTGCCCAGTTTTCGCACTGAAAGTGAGATAAAAAGCGACTGTACCAAAAAAGTACGCATGTGTATGTGTGTATGTATGTGCGTGAGAGAAAATTCACACCATTTCACTAGGGAAAACTTTTTCATTCCGCGTAACATTTTCCAAAGATACGTTGGCGGTATGGGTGGTTGTCATTATGTTTCCTCCGATGATGGTTTCCGCTTTTCCGCCAACTGTGTGGGTCGTTTTTCTTTTCCACCGTTCGAAGGAGGTTCTCGCTGCTTCTCTTCGACCAACGCTCAAATTATGCCGTAGTGAGCGAATTATGACGACACATAAGCGCATTACGATTATGATGATCGTAATAATGTAATATCTTCTCTTTTTACACGCCACTTCCACCATCGTAAACGCCTGTACGGCGTTGGTAAAGTGCGTGGGTAATAGGGTAGGGTTGGATTTACGTTTGATGCACTTACGTCCATCGGCCAGGAAATAGTCGAGTTTTAAGAGGGACAAAATTTAAGCACTGAAAAAAATAGTAGTCGGAAAAGTATTCTTGTAAGATGATGGCGAATTGCCTTGCCGTAGACTGAACGAGTAAAAATTATTCGTCAGTACTTATTGTCGTTCAGTTGCTTTGAACTACACAATTTGTTGAACGCTTTTGTACTGTTTTTTGCCATATTTTGATAATGTAATATGGATTCTGCACTATAAACGTTTACATGCTTGAACTTGTTGTACATCAAAAGTGTGCTATTGCGAAGCTGATCAATTACAGCTACCTCCGTTCATACACGAAAAAGTGCTTCAGCTTCGTTCTGCTGTCAAATGTTATAGGAAGCAAAAGCAAAATCGTACAACATAACGTTCAAAATCTACACCCAGTACGTTCCCCGGTGCCACATTTCAGATTGCCAATGTTTCATGTGAGGCGACGAATGCAGCAGAAAACGAGTGAAGCTTGAATGACTTGATGAAGAGACCACTTATTTCGAGTGTAAGACGAAGCGTAAAAAAGAAAACAGACCACCGAAAACACCCTACCGAAGACAATAAGCGAGAATGACGTTTACTAATTACATTTTTCACCGTCTCCGCTCGACTCCTTCGAGGATTGCATTTTGAAAGGAGGTGCAAAAAATACAACTTAGGTCAGGGAAAGCGAACAGGCGGGAGACAAATATCCAGGCAGTAGTTCGTCCTTCGGTTACTATGAACTGTCCACCTATTGTAACTGGCTAACGGTCACCTGCCGTGTGAACAATGAATCCGGTAGGGATTTCTTCGAGGAAGCAGAGCAAAAACCAACCATCTGTACGGTTCGCTAGCATCCGGCAGAGTGCGTATGAAAGTTTTTCATGTCGATTTTGCTACCACTTTCTGTAAACCAAGGATGAGACAATGCAACAGATAAGATAAAATGAGGGTAAATAGAGTACAAGCGAAAAATTGTGTTCCGTTGACATATTCTTTTGAACAAGGAGAGATCATGACATTATATCTATTGTATGGATGGTAAAACGGCTTAGCTTAGTAATAAAACGTTATGAATGTAAAAAATAATTCGTAATAATCAGTGGATTGTAATACACGCAGCCCGTAAGTGTATATATGTATGGTAGAGTGTAATACACAAATTAATCAGGCACTTAAGGATACAAAAGAAACAGTTGCTGTGAAAAATACGAAATATATGAAAATTCACAATCTACCGAGGTATATCAAATTACCGGAAATGCTCAAATGTGCTTGACAATGTTGTTCGAAAGGCTTCGGATCATTCCAGATGGCAGATTGGTAGTCGAGGTTTTCAACCTATTCCCCAACCTCAACCTGTCCCCGCTATTGAAGGAAATAATAAAAATCCAACAATTTATGGAGCTCTTTGCCACGCTCTTCGTGGAGTGGTGGTCGAAATGAGTTCGGCCATCTTCCCGGGTTGATGGATGATAATGGTTTCCGGTTCAGTCGTTTGTTCGATGGATACGTAGAACGATAAAATGGCTTTTTCCGAACATATCAGCGTCCTGAACAAGCCCCGAGTGTGTCTTATAAGTTTGTAGCTGGATCGGGATAGCTAGGAATTATTTCCATGAAAATGATCGCGCATGCTAGTGAATGACAAATAGTAAGTTTCACTGAAAACTGTGCATCATTTACCATGAGTCACGCAATGCTGTAATTGGACAATGAACAGAATATTTTTAAAGCCAAATTCCCTCGACGTTTTTTGATCAAAGCATGCGTGTAAGAACCGTATCAGTTGTAGTGGTTCGGCAATTGGTCAAAAGTTGAACATTACATTTAACATTACGAAAATGCTTTAAGTTTACATAAATGGCTTAAACTTACAGTTATTACTGATTTTCCGTTTAATTATGAATTTCTCTCCGAGAAAAAAAGAAAACCACGAAACTACTGCTATTATACTTAACAGTGTAACATTAATTTTACAGCAGAGCTTAATTTTATACAGTTGATTATTTTTTTGCACTTCGTTTAATGTTAGTGTATTCATAAGTTTACTGAAGAAATAGATCTAATGAATTACTAACACCACTTGTTACATTACATATTACGTCGCCCTCTACAAACATTACAAGAATGGCTGAATGACCACGTGAGTCGCTCCACATACCGAAGCTTTATGCGATGTGAATGGTTTATGCACATCTTATGTTCAGAAATCCGTGTACAGTGCTATTTGTAGCACATTGGAAAGTCGTACTAACATTTAGGTTGGATTTGATTGTCCATCGTGACGAAGGTCTTTTGTTATAGAGATTGGCACTTAAGCAGCTTGAGGGAAAAATGTTTTCTTCAACCTATAGGTTTTACTTTGATTTCTTCGTTTTTTTTTGTGAAAATGTTGTCGATGGTTCAACGGTTCTCGCAACTTTCAGTGGAGATTTTCCCCATGACAATAATAACACAAACAAAGAAGATTCCAACTGAAAGCACGCGCATATTTTTCGCTGTACTGCCGCTGCTAAAGTTTGAACTGTTGGTACTTATGCGTGAATGACCGTTGAAGAGAGACGCTCTGTGAAGAGAGTGTATGCTCTGTGAAAACATCTATCCTGCGCACTTTGTAGCGCTTTCTTATTTTGTGTTGAGTTACGTTGACACTTTTCTGATGTTTGAAGCTCTTGTAAATCGGTTTTGAAGTTTTACTTAGACTCATGGGGTTATTTTTGTAACAATTCTTCAACGCTTGACGTGAGCTTTGTGAAGCTACAGCGTACAAATCGTCTCTTTGATAACATTAACCATAACATGAATTAACATTCATGAATTGTGTGTTTTGTAAGTGTATTTGATATTAAGTGAGTTTGCAAGGAAATCAAAAATCATTTGATCAATTAGTTGGTTTATAAAGTTTATTTCTTAATTAGTAGTAAAGCGTTTTTCAAAGCTATCCTATGCCGTTCATCTTCTCATGTCCCAAAGAGCGTGAATAACTTGTTGAATTGTAATAATCAGCATAGCAAGGTACCAACACACGGTAGCAATCGATAAAATAAAAAAAATATTAAATAAAAAAGAAGGCGAAAAAGATTACTTCTTGTTCAATGGACCGGAATTCTACAGTCGGTTGGGGAAGCGTGATAGTGGAAAATATTTAGCATTTTACTTGCCACAAAACTTGAACTTGGGTTCTACGATGCATCGGTTCAGAAAAAAGGGCTTATCGAACTGGCGAAATCAGAAAACGCAAGAAGGTAGTCTGGTGATGCAAAAATATAGCAGAATCACGTATGAACGTTTGATTGTGAAGTTCCGTACACGATTTTAAACACGGCTATAGTTTGTTGAGAAAAAAACTACTTGTAAAAATGTTGGTGATTATTTAAACACTTTTAATTGTAACACTTTCTTGACTGCAACGAAACAAAGGAAAATAATCTATCCATTACATCGCCGTAATACGAAATCTTAATCTTAATAAGTCATGCAAGTTTGTAGTCCTTCGAGAAATAAAGCCAAATGAGGGGCTAGCACATTATTTTCATTTGGCCATCTTCAAAACACGACATATCTGCCCAACATAGTTCAGATCATGTCTTGATTTTGTAAATTTGTAAATTTGTAATGTAATGTAATGTAAATTTTTGTGAATCTTCAGAAAAATAAATAAATCAAATTTTGTGTAAAGTATATAAAAAACCATTATTTTTTTTTTATTCTGAATGCTTACTTTTACGATTATATTTTTCCGAGCTTTACACACTACGAAAAAAAACTAACGTCATGTTCCCGACACTAACGGTACTGAAGTAAAAATAAACTGAGCGTTTTAGTTTCACAAAATTATACATAAAAAGAGCAGCTTTGCGTTTGTCAAATCATACGCTGGGATGTAATATTTATTTATTGAAATTAAAACGGTTCTATAATATGGCTATTATTGCTAGGATGTAATAAGTGGATACAATATTTTTCAGCTGCCATCCATCCAAACTGAGCTGCCAAATCCATCGAAAATGAAAAAAGCTTGTTGCAAAAACGTGTGATGAAAACATAAAACACAATCATAATTAATAATTATGTTACGAAATGCGCAGCCTGTCTACAAAAATAAAAGAAATTGTTGATGATCATTGCTAATTTACATTAAAGAGCTTATTTTATGGATACAATTTGAATAGTGCAAACAAAAATTGTATTCTAAGTGCACAAGAGCTTCACCGATATCTGGGTGTCATATGTGACGTAAGAAACGTGTCGAAAATCGCAAGATTAATGAGAGTGTTCTTATGTATTTTAAAACTAAACCATTATCTCCGAGACTTGTTTTACTAGTGGTTGTGGCTGGCCTTGAAACGATATAGCGAAAAAATAAAAATAAAACATATCAGCATTACGATTTTCTTGTTTGATGTTTGATTGAGAGTCTTGAATGCAGCTTGAACGTTTGCTGTAACTGTAACTGGAAAAGCGTTTGAAAGATTTATGATTTGGTAATTTTACCATATCGCACCTGCCATCAAAACTGCCCGAAATGGACGGTTTAGCAATAACGCATTTATCATTCATTAGTTACGTTGTGGATCATGTTTGCGTTTCTCCTTCATTCCACATCGAGCGACGGTTCGGTCGGTTTTGCTACCATCGCTCTTTACTAAGACATAAAAATTGATAAAATACATATTCTCCACCCACCGCTGCTAGTTTTGTTCCAGAAATGATCGAACCGAGAATTGTATAATGTTTTCTCTGTTGTGCTTGTTCCACGTTGTGCTTGTTCCACGTTTGTTGTTTTCCTTCTTCTTATGTTATAGAAAAATCTAATGACTACCTTGGGAAATGGTCAGTATCGACCAAACCGATAGCACGTAAGCAAAAAGAAAGAAGAAACACAGCTTCAATCCCATTTGAATACAGCATGGCTGCATAGATGCATAGAGGAAAGACAAGACAAAAAGCAACTTAGGTTTTTTGTGGAACTGTGAAAACTCTGATTGGGATGTTTGGATTTCGGATGAATGTAAGGTTTAAAAAAATGAGGAGTGGGACATTGGATGCAATCCAAGATTGAGGTAAATGCGCGAAATGGATGGATTGTAATAGGGGTAAGCGTTGGTGTATTCGATCGTTATATCTCTCCCTTTATCTGTTTCGCGCTCTAGCGCGTACACTGCTTCCCTTGCACGTTGGTAATATAACTAGAGAAAATGGACGCTTGCTGACGAAAGAAAAATGTTGAATAATGCTAAAAGCTTCATGGGAGGTTAATCCAGTTTCTTCCAAAGCGGAAACGAACGATGGGAGAATCTAAAACCCTTCACCAGATGCTCCTTGACAGAGATCCGATTCGTGTGGCAGGGATGCGCATTGATTCTGGCGATACTACCGGCAACATGTTGATAATCTGTTTTTATTCGTCCAATCATCGTTCGGGTTTTTAGTGCACCTTGCTTTGCGTCGGAATTTTAACCGGAAGGGACGAATTCAAGTGGGAAACGGCTTCAACTCGAAAGGCACCTATGTACGGCAGAAAACAACCCTGTAAAAGCCTTTCAAATATTCATGCTCGCATGCTTGCAACGCATCGGCTGTCCGCGATGTAGTGAATTTCTCGCCTCCAAGTGGACCAGCATCCAGCAACTTGTTCATGTGCCCTGTTTTTTATGAGCAAAGAAGTAGTAAATTTTTGGGACATGACTCTTATCGACAATCGCTAAAGTGTCGCAGATGATGACCAGTGCTGGCCGGATTTTGGGTGTTATTCTAACACTCTCAGGCAGCAGTGGAAGTAAGGACGGGATGCATCACGTTGGGTGAATATTCGGAAATCGAAGCGATTTTTTCAAGCAAACTTTTTGCTTTACGTGCCACATTTTACACCACTTGACAGTTCATGTTGATGGAGATGTGGAGCCAAAAAAAAAACCTTTGAGAGAGAATCGAATTTTGGAAGTACTCGAGTTGGGTTACAGCCGCTCGGGGAGGCTGTAAAGTTAATATACAACCTAGCGGAACCTAATTCGCGAATCGAAGCTTCCGTTTATGATCCCAAAGGAACCGTTTGGGATCGCACGCGGTAAGGTCTGATGTCCGTTTGTTTCGTTCATCCTGCCGAATTTATCCCCTCGGGAACCCTCATGGGAGTGAAAAGTGGAACCATGCTTCTTTAAACAGCCTGGTAGGCGTATATAGCTCGCCGACGAAGGGAGTTAAGCTGAATGGGGTCAGGTGCAAGAAAGGCTTTCACATAGTATGACCAGTAATGCCTGATATTATTGGGCCGCTTTCTAGTGCTAGCGAATATTCTAAGGGGGAGGTGGTGAAACAAGGTAAAGACGGTCTCATGGTGGATGTTAATTTCCTTTTGCATAAATTTTGGCAGTTTATTATTACTTTTTTCCTAAACCGGATGCGTTGAGGCGGTTACGGATAGTAGCGTCCGGTAGGTCTACCCTTGAATTTGGGAATCGGTTTCCCCGGTCTTACCTTTGTAAATATCCTTTTTCGGTGCGATATTTCGAAACCCGGCGGATGTTATGATACAGGTAAAATTGAAAAACATTCTTGGTGGGATGTTTAGGTACGGGTAATGGTTTCTTGTTAGAGATGGTCTTATTTCTTACAAAAACTAGATAATGGAATTTTCTTTTTTCTTTTTTATTTACTTTACTTAGTACACCTTAGAAGATACCAACAAGATCAACCTTGGACTAATGCCTGTTACAACTTCCAAAGCATTTTGGCAAACATCAATAGCGCATAGGGTCGAATTTTAAAAATATCAGTACTCTTCTCTTTCTGGAAAGTGTCCCTCAATTGTCGTCTAAATAATGTTCTCGACACTTGCACAAAGGTGAAACAGGTCCTTTGCTTGTTAGAGATAATTAAAAGATCGCAACATCTAGCTGTACTTTGAATTTGTTGTAATGAAAAGAAAACAATATTGGTTTATCTCTCAAAGGTGTTGAAATAATATCACTCGCTATTTAACGATAGCACGGATAGTACGGATACACTAGAATTAAAACTTTTATAAATGTAGGCAAATAGAAATTAGCGTTTGACTAAGAGGGAAATATCAGACAAATGTTAGCATACAGATCATGCTTTGAAATATTAACATTTTTCCCAGTCGTTACGGCTTTACGGTGATTCAACAAAATGGGACATAGCACAAGCAACATTTTTTATAAAAATCTTCACTCAATTTGGGTATCTTAGAGTCTATTGAGTTTTACTTTTTATTTATTTGACATATATTTACTAACATTGTTCTGCTCTCAATAAATGTTCCTCCCTTGGTCAACGCGTAAAGTTTACTGCAAGCGTTTAAAAGCAACCTATCGAAACCGTGTTTAACTCTGCCGCTTCCGATAGTCCAAGGTGTAATTGAAAACCTCCTCAATACATTGTTTAGATAAAGTTTATGACAATGAAAACGGTTCAATTATGTAAATTCATACCGCCATTAATAAACCAGTGCTAGACTAGTCTGGCGTTTCGGAAAACTTTACCGATTCATACGGACGCATGGCAACCGAGATCTTTCGTTTTGTTAAGTAGTGAAAATAATGATGCAAAGTTAGCCATTGGATACTTCTGTTCTAAAATTATCCCTTTGCGGGGAATTTCATTCATGTTGCATGACTCACAGTAGGGTTTCGTTTTCCAGTCTAACAGACTGAATATTTGACTAAAACATGTTCGAAAATGGCTGAAGACTGGAAGGATGCGGAGAGAAATATTGTCTGAAGGAAAACATGGTAAAATGTATTCGATCAATGTGCCTTCTTAGCAAAATATTTGTCGTTCATTATTGTACGAACGAATTCAGTTTGCAGTTCCACGCAAATATGATAAGATCGGTACCGTTACGCGAAGTGATCGGACCAATGCCTTGTACGAAACCGAAGGAAAGAATGTCTTCGTCCAATTTAACCTTCCGACCGTCGCATAACCTTCTACTCTTCCCATGACAAACGTTTTCCCGTAGCAGTGTGGGAGAAGGCAACGGTTTACTAGAACATTCCAAAAGCTGGTTCCGTGAGGATGATGACGGTGTTTCTAGCCTCATCAGGCACTGTTCCTTTCTATGTCTCACGGACCAAAATTTTCTCCGAAGTTTGATAGCTATCTGCTGTTTTTGCTGCCCGGGAGCTAATTAATTTGATTCAATTAATTTCAAAAACAAAAGCACACCCACAGCAAAGCATACCGATCCCGAAAGGTCCCGGATGGTGGCAGGCAGAGTCTTAGTACGCTCTGGCCGCCGGGTCGTTAATAGGTAGGAAAAAGGGCGTATTGTAGAAGTTCAGGCAACGAAGCGGGTTGAAAAGCTGGTCACTGGAGAACTGTATGGTAGAGTAACCAATTCAATGGAATCCTTTTTCTCCGGCAAGTGTGTGAGCTGACGACCTTGGTGCTACCTCAATGGGATCCTTACTACTACCGCTGGTGTTGATGCTAGGTTTTCTGTTACTGTTTTCAATTGTGGTGATGGCAATGGCGAATTGAAAAGAAAAGTCGCGAATGGGGCGAACCACTTTACGTTATTGCAACCAATTTTCCAAATAGCTCTATTTCGAGTGTTTCGTACCCGTGTGAGAAAAAGTGGCCACATTTGCAGCTATCTAGCTGCAGATATCTGCCGTAAGACATCGCTACGGACGAGATCTCTATGCTCGAATACTTCGCTCTCGCGCGTCCATTGGTTGCATAGAAGCGGAACGTAGGATTATGTAGATGTGATGTTGATTTTGAAGTTGAAATCACATTATGCACAGCCACCCAATTCATGCACGAAAGAGCACGCTAGTTTTGTTTTGCGAACGAGAACAATGCCTTTATCCATTTTGGCGGAGAAAATAGTAAGCAACGAATGGTTTTGTATTTCATGATGTATCATCTTGGTGTTCAGCTTAACTGTGATCGGAAGATATAATTGTGATTATTCTTTATATTTCTACATAAAGCACCACTTATACTTTGCTAATAAATAAAACAAATCTTTCAGAAGGCAGTCCAAGCACATTCATACTACTGTATAACGTTTCCGTTCGTATAACGATTTTTTCTGTTAAAAGATTATTCCTTTTTACAAAAATCGAATTTGAACAAGTTTTAACCCAGTGATGCCAAAATTAGTTTGAATTGCTGGTCAGTTTGCGTTTAAAAGACGTTCCATGAAGAACCATGCTCTAGTCACAAGACCCCTGTGTAATTTAAATTAATTTCGATTATTAAAATTATACTAATCGATAGGCAAAACCATGTTTCGAAGTTATCAGGTGTCCACATGTTTTATAATTATGTATCTATACTGAAGGATATTTTTTAATTGAACTATGACAAGCATGATTTTTTTCTGGTTGATCTGAAAGTTTCAGCTTAATGCACCCAAGCTTACTTTTTGTATCGTTTTGGATGAAAAAGCACACAACCCGTTTTTTATCAATCAGTTTGGCTTTCTGTGATAACTTCCACTACTAGCTACAGAAAACAATCCTAAGAGCTACGACGAAGGGGCTTTGTTAATCTTTCACATTCAATCGGCTTTCGGTTGTGCTTGAACATCAAAGTGATTTTACCGATCAGAAGGAAGTATGTTGCCGAAGCCTTGATTTCGCCAGAAGCACATTTTTCACATCACAAAGGCGTTTTGACATTGTGGAAGCGGATCTATGTTTAACGAGTAGAAAAGGCTCTCTGTCAAGGGTTTTGAGGGATTTTAGAGAAAGGTTATAAATAACGACCACCCTAACTAACTCTTGCCATACCGATTTTTTGTTCAAACCAGCCTAAGACTATCATATTTCATAAAGTCTACGATGTTGAGTTGCTTGTCGATTATCAGATATTGTGAATTCAATTTGAACTTTAATTACGGCTCACGCTAAAGTCTTAATACTTGGTGAAAAAGCAGCGATTAATTGAAAATATTTAATACATCTGAGCTCTTTAGCCAGTGCAAAAACGTACAGCTTTTTCACAAAGTGTTCAAACAAGAAATTTTTATACATTACAGTGTACTTAGAAGGGGGCGGCCGGGTGGCATGATGGTAGGGGTATCCGGCTACTGATCTGACACAATAGGACTATCCGGCTACTGATACTCCGGCTACACAACTGACTATCCGGCTACGTAGTAAAATAAGTCGATACGGCCTGGCCGATGTGTTTAAAAGAAAAAGTACTTTTAACTACGAAAAATTGACGAAGAAAGAATGTCCTTTTCGAAATCTGTACTCAAATGCTAAAAAAAGGCTTTGTCATATATGTTCATAAGAACGATTGCTTAAGTTCCGCAGAATGACGTAATTTATAAGAAAGAGAGAGAAAGAGAGAGAAATAAAAAAGAAATAAATTTAATTGCGTTCTTCAAGAACTAGCAAATTGTGAAAAGATTACCTGATGAAAAGTCAATACATCAACTTTGAAAAATCAGGCCACCAATTTGCAATACGGTATTTTGAGTATATTGAGTATGAAGGTATTTTGAACATGTTTTTTGTGGATAGAAAATAACTTATTGGGTGTTGGTATAACAATTTGCAAGTTCGAGTTAAATCAAAATTTCCTGATAGCTCATAGCTTCGAGAAAATCAAAAAGAGACTTTAGTGAACTGCGACTGTATATTTCTTCTTCTTTCCAGTTTGAATTGTTTGAATATCAAATTTAGAACACATCAAACCCCTTAAATGACGGTTAATTTAATGCAGATCTATAGTGGTTACTATTTACGGAAGTTTTATTTCTTATATACTTTCTTATCCGGCGTAGCAACCGCTTTGCGGTTTGGGCCTGCCGCAGGTTTCCTCAGACTGTAATATGTCCGGTTGGCACCCTAGCGCGTATCTCAAGCGCGTATCCAGCCAGCACCCTAGCGCGTATCTCAATATCAATTTTACGGTAGATGCTGACTTTTGACCCATGCAAGATAGGTGAAATTTTGGACGACTTCGAATGTGTGCACTTATTTATTTGCACGTCACCCTTGCGTAAGATAGGATTTGTTGGCAGGGCCGCTGTGACACCATCAGCGGTATTTGCAATGAACTTAGTTTTTGTTTCGTTCATCTCCAACCCGAGGTTTTCCCCACCCTTGCCTGCTCAATCCTTTGGTAAGCATCCGCTACGTAGGCGAGGCGTAAACCAATGATGTCCATGTCATCAGTGTATGCCAAGATCTGGATTGACTTATCTTATATAAAATGGTCGAAGTTTCCATCTCCGAATCGCGGATGGCCCTGTCCAGCGCTAGGTTGAAGAGTTGACAAGCCCAAGGAATCTACTATACCTGCAATTAGCAGGCAAGTATGCAATCATAAACCCAGTAAAAGGATTATTCGTAAATAACCGAACGATATCGGATGCTATATAAAATGAATTCAATTTCCTTCGTACGCTTTGCTTTTTACTGAGTTCGGATTGACTCGTGGTGTTGAATTCTGTATACCAGTAAGAGGAAGGCAAAAAACAGCAAAAATAGATAAACATTCATCGAATCGTAATCAGAGAGAAATACCTACTTTGGCATCGTCATCACCGAAATAGGAAATGGTGAATATAGACCACCACCTGTCAATTCTGTCGACTACGTCCCATAACAACAATAAGTATGATAAGAAATCTAATCACCTTTTTCCGATATCAAATGTCGATCTTCATCAGTCGCAAAACTCATGAACAGATTTCGTGTCAATCTCTGAGGCCGGCCGTTATGCTAGTTGCTCGGCTGTCCTATTGGACATGCGAACGGTCCTTTTCATCCCATCGTTGCCTTTACTTGTGCCTTGCTGTATTGGCAGCTTTGCCAGCTTAACGCCTGCCACCCATGAGCGGCCAACATTTCGCGCCACGCTCACAATGAACGAGAAGCTGTGAAAACTCATGGAGACTGATAAGCCGCATTTTGACTTCACCTTCAACCTACCCTGCGTGGACCTAAGCTAGAGGGAAACCCACCCGCAATGGCAACAATCGAATCCAGTTATTTGGATGATCAAATCGTCCAACCGTGATCCCAGCTCTGTCGGCATTCCAATTCAACATCACAGCCGAAACTGGTGCTGATTTTTGCAATCCGAAATGTATTTGACCTCGTATTTTTTCTTCATTCGAATTTACCACCTATCTCCTCAGCCCCCCCCCCCCTCCCCCCACTCCTCCCTCCCTACTCCTCCTCTACATCGATTCCACGATTTCCCCATAAAACGTACCAGCAGCACGGCGACGGAAGGCAAGCAGCTGCACCACGGCACAGCTTAGGTCCGTTGTCACTTCCGTCACACAAACGGCAACATTCGGTTATGTGAAACATTTGCCTAGTAGTTGGTATTAGGCAAGGTTCGTGGAAAATGTCACGGTATTTGTGCCGCTTTCAATCCGAAGGCCGAACCTTATCAACTAACATTGGACGGTACGTGTGCTCTACGTGTTCTTTGGTGTGGTCCGGATCCGGCATGCTTCTCTCCCCGGGCCGTACGGGTACAATGCACCAAACTATATTGGAGCATCTCATTCGTTCGGTTGCCTAGCTTTGCGATGTTATTTATACTATCAATATGTAAATATCTCCATACAAATGTTTCCTGGCGTACATGCCGCATACATTTCTTCGTTCCCCAGCAACTGGACGGTTGCGATCTTCCGGATGGCAGAGAGCACATTTTCCACCAATCGTACAACAAACCGTTGGATAAAAAAAAACACGAAAAGCTTCAAAATAGAGTACCCGAGCTTCCCAAAAGCATGCTACGATGGCTACGACGGCCACGCTGTGTACAAAATGATGCGGTGAAACGGAAAAATGTTTTATTTTGCGCACTGTTGTTCCTTCAGTTCTTGATGTTGTTGTGTTTTTTTTATAGTTTCCTGGGGTTGCTTCTTCATGATTTTAACAAAGCCTGCATTGAACCGGAGTTATTGGAATGTTGGGACACAGGCCGGTTTAGACGAAGTGTACCTTAGTCAGGATATAGCGAAACACATCGCTCCATTTATGTCGTATTTCGCTTCCTTTCTCTCGCTCTATTTCGCTGTGTTAGTTTCTTTTTTCATCAAAAATCAATCCAGTTTAGTACTCGACCGATGGTATCAACGACTAGGAAGTACGGGAGATGTATAGAATAAGTCTTGCAACGGCTATGCTTTATGCTGCAAAGCTTTCTGCATTCAAGTCATTGTGTGGTGCGCTTTTGTGCCACTTATTGGTGCATCTGGTAACACCGTCAGTGCTGACGGTTATTTGATGCGCCGAATTGCCACCAATCCATTATCTTCGATATGACGCGAATATTCCATTTCCACCGGCGCATGCTTTTGTCCGGCGGAGGATACTCGCTGCTCGTGCAGGGTGGTATTAGAACTATGATTCGAGGATTTGCTACAAATTGTTAACATTTTCAGCTACACAAAAGCATTTTCCAACTCGGGTCACCGAACTAACACGAAGATGGACGGATCGAGAGTGAGAAGAGTTTTGATAAAATCAACTAAATTTCATCACCATTCCCCGGACCCATCCAGCAATCTCGATCAGGATCACCGATATTCTGAGTGGCAGATGGGTTTTGTGACAGATTCAATGCCCCTGCACAAGTGCCATAGCTCTATGGTGAGGGTTTGTGGATTGATGATGGTCCGAAATACTGGAGTGGCTTTAAGATATTCATTTATTCCGATCCTACACAGCAAGCACGCAAGCAGTATTCAGTCATGTTCGTACCCTTCCGATTGGTTCAATATATTGCGAATTGGACTGTGAGTTTCCCGTAGTTTTCTCTTGCATCACGAGTTATCATCATTATCATTGCTGTTTTTTTATTTGCATTAGATTGTTGATTTTTTTTTCCTCTGAAGCCTTTTGCTTCTCGTAGCAGCGTTGGTGAAGAGTGGTTCGCATGTACAGCTTCGCAATCGAACTTTTCATGTGAAAACCAACATTTTTGTACAATTTGTGCCTTTCCATGGATTGTAGGCTATTCGGTATTCAGGGCTTTCAGGGCTGAACAGCAGAACAATCGGAAAATGAATTTGAAATTCTAATCAATCCTCATCCGTTCGCTTCGACTGTCGAGTGGTCAGAAAGTCAATCTCTGGTTGGATAGTTGAAAATGTTGGAATGTGTTCTTTGCGTTTAGAGTTTTATCCAAAAGCAATAGCACTTGCGGGCGGTTTTGATTAATTTGCCACTTCCAATGTGTGTTGGATTATTTTTGAAGGATGGTTTAATGTTGCGGATGAATGATTCGGTTTATCATCATGTTGATCAGCTCAGATAAGGTAAATTATGCGCACGTGGCAACGTTATAGTGTCCTTTACATTGCATATTTAGGATGTACATAGCTAACAAATATTGCAAAGGTCACTGTCGTGGGACATATTTATTCGTCTTAAATGCTACTCTTTAAACGCTGCGATACACCAAAAAGGGTAATATTTATTAAAATATATCCTGCTGCAAACGTACAGCAATGAAATTACATGATTCGTTTGTTTTATTTTGATATACACTATTATCATACGTCAACTGTAACATATACGATAACTGTATCATATACGATATACTTCTTAATATAAACATTTCCGTACAGAGGTAGAATGGAGACGGAGTAAACGTCTTGCGAAAAGGTGTTCATTGTAGAATAATATTTTTGATGGTAATGGTCGAAAGCACTTAGGCTACTCATTTGATTAACGAAAGAACCACCTGAGGTTCATTTTTTTCTTCTCTGTTCAGCAACAGACTTTTGAGCAGGATAGCACAAATGTTTCAGTGGCTAATTGTATCCCTATCATCTGTTTATCATTTTACTCTTTCTTATGCATCCTGCTCTTAAATTTGTATATCAGTATTTTTATGTTCCATCATTAAAATGTGCTGGAACTGCAAAAGTACTGCTATTATACTACTTTTAATCGAAAAGTATGGCTAATGGCACTACTGTAGGAAAGAAAAAGTCTGTTTTATTGTACAACATATCTAAAACTCTTTTCGCATAGCGCTTTGGATCAACAAATATGGTCCATACAGAAGATATGGTATCAGTGCGTTAAATTCAAACCAAAAGTTTCATTTTTAACGTAAAAGAGCGCTGAATGCAGTATAAACCTATCTAATCACAGTTGGCTTTGCCCGGTGGGAGATAATGTTGTTCTAAAATATTTTTACACCCTCGTGGAAAGGCTAGTAAGCGATAAAACAAAGAAGTGGCTGTCAACGTTCTTCGCTATGCTACGGATAAACACACGCAAAAAATCAAACAGAATGGCTGAAAAAATGATATTTTGTTTACATTAGCAGCTTCTAGCGGTGGTGCTAGTTGTGCTGGGTGGTAGCAATTTTACGCTTTGCTGAATGGTTGCGAACTGCAAGCAAGAGAAGCAAAGAAAACACAGACTCTAAAATGGCTCTAATGTCCAACACTGCGCGTTGGAAGTTTTTTTTTCTTCCTTCCCCTGAATTCACGTTCCCACCAACGCCAACCCCTCCGTCTGGAACTGGTGACAAAATCTGGGATACGGGAAATTGCTTATCCCTTCGAGAGCGTTAGGAAAAACGGAGCGAAATGAATCGACGGGCACTCGGGATGTTTTCTTCCCTTCCCGACGATTTTCCGACTCGAAGGAAATGGAAATGAAGAGGAAACGCGGCTGTGTACGCATCGCAGTACCAGGCGAACGTGGTTCACCCTCGGAACCGGGTCGAAGCAAGAGGACAGAAATTTATTCTGCATGTAATTTCGCCTTAATTGAATTACGCTTTTTTGCGCTTTTGGTGCGCTTTTTTATTAAATTTACATTGATTTTGTGCCCTTCTTTGCCCGCTTACGGATTTCGGAACCAGCGCAAGAAGCACGGCAGGCGCTTGGCGAGGTGACCGACAGTGACACCATTGACAGTGACGCAAAAAGGACACAGCTTTCTCAACCGGGTGGTGAGATTGTTCGCCATTACGGTACACCGTGTGGCTGCCGGGTGTCGGTGAATGACACTGGATTTAGATTGGCCATCCAAAGGATCACGCGGGCGCAAAGCGGCGTGGATCTAGATAAAAAATAAAACAACTCAAACATGCTGGATTGCTCCCAGCGGACGATGCAACAGGACAATCATTAACAGCGCTGTGGTTTTTTTCTCTTTTCCCTGCTATTGGATGTCTGCATACTGGTTGGACTTCGGGCATAAGTGCCAACACCGGCAAATGATGGATGGTTTGATCGGTTTATAACGAAACTTACTGTTACGTCCAATTGCCGCCACGCAATAGGAAGCTTTACTTTATTTGTTATACTTCCGTGGAAAAAATCGGCCCTCAAAAACATTGCTCTATCAAAAGTGACAAATTTGATAACGTTAAAATGTACATGATAGCGTGCTTTGATTATCCTCTTTTGTTTATTCACCCTTCTCTAGTTTAGATTTCGTAATGGCGGTTTTTTTAAACGTTTAGTGGATGAAAAGTGAAGCACATAAGCGGGGTGTTGTTTTATTTTCGTTGTGTGAATTCAGCTGAAGCTGTGGGATGTAACACATCAAACCGGGATGCAAAATCACACCAACGCCAGAATTCCTTTGAAGACTTGACAAACATCATCCTGTACCTTGTGGATTTGATCAAGTCAAAAACATCCACGCCATTTTTTTATGTTGCAGTTTTTTACCTGTACCTACGTCCATGCAACACCTACGGCTAGCGCAACTTAATTAGATTATAAAATTGTTACAGTCCCGGACAGGGAAAAGTGATGGAAAATTAATGACATGTCCGTATAGAACCTGTGCTACGTATGCAAAGTACCGTTTCATTTTTTTGTAAACGTTGTTGAGTGATAAAAAGGATTTCAAATAATGGTTTGCCTCGTCAAATGGTTTTATTTATGCGTTTGTTGAACAACCTTTGATTAATCGGTAGAAAGAGTAATTATTTTTCCATTAGTTTAAGTGTTTATTGTACAAGATTCGGCTGATTATTGCGGCTGAAACTTTAATATCATTTCGGCATAACGAGATAGGACGTCTAAAAAATGTCCCACTCTGCAGTCACAAATTAGAGTCATCTGAACTATCATAAAGTACATCTCTTACCATTTAACCGACAATTAGATCTGGTTTCTGCCTTGATGAAAAATTGCCGGCATGACTACCGAAATGCTACAGCAAGCCCCTCAAGGTAGTTGTAGCAGAACGCTCGGATCAAACACCGATAGTGATGGCGGCAGTGCTGGTAGCCATAAATTATTCCCTGGCAATGCCCATCGATGGTTGAACGTACACGTAACGCTCCTCAAACGCTGTTTGGCATTGTTTCATTCCCTTACGGCAATTGGCTGACCTTCGAACCCCAGCTTCGCACGATTGCCCTACATTTGGAAACGGTTGGTTGCACGACAAAGGAGGCGAAACCCTGGTCTTGGAAATTGCTTACAGGATCGTTTTCACCTTGCAAATAACACTTGTCCAAACGGGGTTGAGCAACACTGTGGGGATCCTAGTTACACCGTTGCACAATGGTCGGTTACGGCATGGGGCTATCTGCTAATGACATAAAGCCCTCTAAGCACTTTTCTCAAACCATTATACCGCGGCGTGACAAATCGGGTTTGAGCTAGTGTTTCACGATGCTGTCTTTGTTAGAAGTAATTTCCTTTTCAGAGAAATCTTCTAGACATAGTTGAAAATTGGTATGGAGGTGTTGAAAACAAATCGTATTTTTATGGAGCAATTGTATTCTCGGACTTTGTTGTGATTGACCCAAAAAAAACTTATATTCATAGATTTACACAAATTTAAGTCGATTTCGGCTTACCAGAACATAGAGCATTTTGTCCGCCTCAGTTCCCACAATGTGTGATCCATACACTGGTTGGAGTTCTTAGGTAAAAGCATGAAATATTCCTGTAACATGCCATGCGTGGACGTATGTATTAAAGGTGTAATATTGCATGTACATACAGAGTTACGAAAGCGAGAAAGCAACGAGAAAACGAGACAGCACTGAACTAGCGTCCTAGCTAGCAATACATCCCGCGATGCCGTAGGACCAGTGCCAACGACTACAAAACGTTGGAAATGGTTCTGGAATACGGCACCAACATGGTCGCCTCCTCCTCGGACTATCTTTCACCCTTGAAGCTATGGAGCAATAATTTTCCAACCGGCAGCCAATCCAAACTAGTGGTCTCACACGGCGCTATCCTTCTAAGTAGTTTGGCTTGTTGAATGGTCGGCTGAGAGAGTTTTCAATGCGAGTTGCGCATTCCTTCCTTGACTGCACGTTACATCTTCCCTTCCGGCACCGAACCAAATGGATGGATGGTAGTGGTGGCGATGGTGAGCGGTCTTAGTTGAAGGAGTTTGTTGTAGTTTGGCTTGAAAACTACTAGAAAAGCTCTCGAGCGAACACACTTCATGCGGTAGCCTGGCCCCTACTTCGGGTCTTGCTGGAGCCCGGAGCTAGCTGTACAAGCACGTATGAACGCTTGTTTGAAGTTGGCTGTGCACATTTTTCGATTCCACGCCACGGTTTCGTCCATCATGAACGGTACTGGTTGCGTCCCACAGCGAACCCCACTGCTTGGCTGGATCGGTGCGGGACAGAGTGGCATGTTATGATTAGGAATTTATTGTAATAACACCTCTAAACGGTTTCATGCTTTGGCGAGCTACAACACCACCCGGAATGATAAATGGGTTTGCGAATGAGCCAAGTGGTGGCGCTGCTGTTGCTCTATTACACGCCCTCTACGAATTCTTACGGATATCGCACAAAATCACGATCTCGGGGTGTTGTAGGGCCGGTAGGTTTCTTTTGCACCACTCGAAACGATTACTATTGTCGATAGCTTTGTTGCAGAAGCGTGTCGAGGAGAGCAGTGGTGTTGGTAAACTTTGTGGCTTTGTTGTAGCAGACGGTGGCAACTGGCAGCAGGTGTCAAACCGCTTCTGGGCACAATACCGAAACGATTAAACGATTCGATTTTCTGTAGGAAGTGATGTCGGTCTGTGAATCTGACTCGTGACGAACTTTCGAAAACACGGCATTTCGGGAACGTCGAACTGAAGCAATTGGAAGGGGTTTTCCTCGTGAATGAATTCAGAAACCATCACCACTCGCCTTCAAGGTCAGTTACTTTGAAATCACATTTGCTTGGAATGTATAAATTATTAACTTTGTCCCGTTGCTTCGCGGCACAAGAACGGTGGCACGTGTGAGTTTGTGGGGCTGGGATTAAATGCTAAAGGTAGCTTTCGGTGCTAGCTGGCTGTATCGGAGGTTTCCGAAGAGATGGCAGTATGGATGACTCACAAGAAATAAGTTTTCCTCTCGTGCGTGGGAATGACGGGTTGCGTACGTCAAACCGTCTTCACAAATTCCTTTCCTAGGGCCAGCCGCTCGGTTTCCCCTTGTCTCAACTACATAAATTCCATCTTAGAAGCTAAACATTTTCCTGCAAACTTCCATCCACTGATTCGTCAGCCTCACGTTTCCCTTCTACGAAGCACCTAGCACCTAGTCTACCCTGGAGCCGAACGAATGGATAGGTACTACGTTTGACGGTGCCTAACAAGGAAAATCGTTTGAAAATGCTAATTGAAACATGCTTTCAAATCAACTGAGAAAAGCCGCTCGAAATTGTTAAGCACAAAATCCGCGCAAGTTCGGTGAAAGGTTCTCCGGTTAGTCTACCGTTTTCTTTTATCTTCAGACAAGGCCTAGGCCGTCGCTGTTTTGCAAGATATTGCCGAAACATGCCGTTGGAGTTGTTTTCGCGTATATTTTCAACAGTGCTACGACTTCTCATCGGTACTTTTTGTTGTCATTCAAGTTGGATTCGATTGTAGGTTTGTGGGAGGGATCGAAATGAACGTCAAGTGGATTTTGCGACCGGCAACGATGGTTTTAGTTCGTAACATTTAGGTTAAAATTTTAAAGCAACACTTACAGTAATAATGCGCTAAAATTACCTTACTAATAGTTTTTTTTTTCATTCAATGTTTTTTTCTGAATCATTATAGGTACGTATTTATCAGTCGAATATGGACGCATTAGCTACTCATTTTCGTCAAATGGAGTTCACTATGGAGGACCATCTAGCAAAAGGAATATGGAAAAACGTAAGCACAACTTAGTGACCAACTAGCCTGTAGCCTGCCCATATTTCGAAAGGGAAAACAGCATCCGGTAAACCGTTTGTTCACTCTGCTGGCAGATTAAAAGCTCCCCGGCACTGTGTTTGTATTGCAGCAATTATTGCACCAACATCATCAAAACCAATAACACCCGAACGATCACTTTTCCTCTTGCGATAATTTTTGTCTGTCGAATGGTTGTTTAATCTGCCGTAACACCGTCACGTCTAAATCTGGTATGGCGAAACGTTGATCAGGAAAACTTCTCCGGATTTTCAAATCTCCAATATACTGTTGACTGTTGGAAAGTTGTGCTAGCGGTAATGGCCAAAGCCCGAATCCACTTTTGTCGGATGAGTCAGGTTTAAGTCATCTGCAGATTGAAACACACTTTCCCACGAACCGAGTGGCATCAATGCATTGAAGTACCATCGATGCAGATGCTTACAGGTCTTCAGCGCCGTCCATTAGATGGTCTGCACTGTGTGTTTAGCGTAGGAGTGATGGTGTCCTAGAGTTTGTACCAGCACAACTTGGTGCGATACGAAAGACCTGTCCATCAAACAACACATTCCACTTTACCAAGGCTTTGGTCAAAACATGCAAAGCATTTTTCGCCCATCCGAATTAAACACTGTGCGAAAAGTCAACGAAGTGTAAAAAAAAGAATCGGGTAAAAAAAAAGAAAAGGAAGGAGGAGTAGTAAGAGAAGTAGGAGGGAAGTATGTTCCGCTAGGCGAGATGTAACTGAGGTTGACAGGGATAATGATTTTTCGTGTCGAGCAATCGCTGTCGGATTATTTGAGCATGCAAACGTCACAGCATTCACAGCGTTCATCAGTACTATGGTTTAGTTTCCCTGATTTTACTACGTTATTTCCATCAGCAGAGGCACACTTCTTTTTCGGCTTTTATTCCAAACAAATATTGTGGAAAACATGTAAATTCAGAGTAGTTTTTACACATTTCAACATTACATATAGTTTAATGTGCGGACTCGATCTAATAAGATTGATCTTCTCATATACTTAACTAATTCATGGCAAATAATGAACATGATAAAACAAACGTTTAGTGTAATTTTGTCACATTATCCATTAGATTTTTAATTTCAAATCGATAATTTATTTTTGACCAATACGACTCACAGTAAAAAAAAATATGTAATGTAATTCGTTAATCTTGCTACAATTGGTACAGAAAAGAAACATCTCACCAAGCGCACATATATTTCTACCACCATGAGGGGGCCTTGAAAAAGTTTTCTGCGATTGATCGCTTTTGGCAAATCCTTCATGCGACAGGTGGGGACAATTTTCGTACGAAGTTTACAGATAATAAGATGCAAACCACCGTAAACGGCTCGTTTGATAAGCGTGCGTTTTTCCTTACGGGGTGTTTATTTTCGCCCCCCCCCCCTCCCCATCCTATTTTCAATGTGAGCAAGCGTTCGGTTTTGTTACAGCACACAAACTTGTGAACCATGAATGACATGGTTTTGTCACGCTGTTGAAAATAAAAGGTGAGCTTTTTTCCACAATCCACGCGTACTGTGAACAGGGGGACACATTTATGGGTGGTGAGCAACATGCTTGAGAGGTGATGGGGAAAGCGGGTTGGGAGTGAGGTAGGTAATAGAATGGTTTTTCCAGCGCGTCGTAAAAGGTTGAAAGAAAATTGAATATAGGTGTCGATTGATTGTTATTTTTCGTCGCCGTGCAGCCCGACTAAGCAAGGCGTTTTGGCCCAACTCGTTCAATAACGCCTATTTGTGTTTCCGAACGTTACCCGGTGATGGAACGATCTTACCATCGATACATCGCTAATATTGGGTTGAGTACAAAGTTTGAGTATGATTTGAACTATAGTTTTAGTTTTTGTTTGTTTGTTTGTTTGTTTGTTTTTGTTTGGACTTTTAGTAAATTGATTCTCATTACTTCAAATAAAGTCCGAAGAGAAAAATGCGCTTTTCGATTGTAAAATAAAAAAAAAAACATGTGGCATTTTTACTGATGGAATATATATACACTTTCGTAATAACCCATCCGTCTTTCATGCGAGTGTGAGTATATAGCAGAGTGTAAATGGTTTTGCACAGGTGCAAGCTACGGTATTGTTGTGGCGAAACGTTATAGCATCATTGTTATTATGTTTCATTCAATTTCCTCCTACCACCGGCCGTCTACCGTCTACCGGCCACCGTCTCGATTAGATTCGATTTTCAATAGCTCGTTTACGGTTTTGATGTTTTATTTATAAACATAATCGTTTGAAGCGTCTCGGTAGTTGGGCAGAGGAAAACACGTTCACGGTAGCGCAGGAAGATATGAGATAGCTTTTTTATATCGCACCCATTTCACTTCAAACTCGACCAAACCACGACAATCAAATGGAGGAAAGTTTCAAAACCCGGATTGAAAATAATGGCCAGGTCGATTCAGGTGGATCAAGCAACTTTTACACAGTACTTTGTTTTTCATCACTCCCATCATTGATCGACGTTAAACAGTCTTTACTGGGGCATTGGTGAGTGCGTGCCCGGGCTAGAAATATGTTGCCACCAGCAACTTGCACGATTTTGCCATTTTTATCCATGTCTTTTCCACAACCTGTATCCTTTCCGGCAGGAAGCAGGAGCAAACCTCGCACAGCAAGAGAACAAAGAGCCAATCATGGGCCAGACGTTCGTGCGGGAACTTGTTGAGTCTTTGCTCAAGGAAGCCTGCCTTACTGTAAACAGAACCCGTTTACGAAGTGGAGCTTCCTCGTGAAGTGTTAACTGGTGCACATAGCTGCCGTGTCAGAAGGACAATTAGTCAGTCAGTCAGCCGTTTGGACGGCGTGACTTAGGCTGTGCTTACATACATCGATCCCATTAAGGAGGATGTCTCTGTTTCGTGCTCGTTAAACAAGGGCACGTGCTACGAACGCCCAGCAATAACTGGGGTGGCCGAGGGACTGTTTGGCCAGGGCACACATACTACCGACAAGATCTCGGGTGAAACGGTTTCACCGTACGTTTCCCAACTACCAATTCTTCGTTTCCCGCTAGGAAGCCAGAACAGGTTGATTGTTTACAGTGACGAGCAAGTCCTTGAGCAAGTACTTGGCTCACCAAATGGCTTCGTTACCGATCGCTATGGTGCACTCTTTATGCACAGACTGTGCATGCTAACTTCGCCACATACCGTTGACATCCCGTATGCTTTTCCGCAAGTGCAAGTGTGCCACATTCGTCTGAAGAATGCAAAATCTCTGTTTCAATGCTTGTTTTGCCATGCCCCTGCTTACGGTACATGTTTCAACCGTGATTCATTTTCTCGAAGGCATGCAGCAGAAATTTGAACCTCGGATTCGAGACTTTGACAACCGTCGTCGGGTACAATAGTTTTGCAAAAACATTCGTCGTTCGCCTTTGCCACGGTTGCTTGCCAGAGTGCGGGAGATCGATCTTTTAAAGACGAAGAGAAGTTTCGATGCAATCAAAACGAAATGCCACTCTTGCAAAACCGAAGCTTTATGGATGGGGCGCATCCAGGGAATGCCGTCACGTTGCGCGTCATCCTTTGATTGTCAATAAATTCTAGTCTATTGGAATAGACAAACCGTACGTACAACATTTTATAGTAGCGCCATGCAGCTTTGTCACTGTTCACAAGAAGCTCCAATCTATCCGTGGATGGCTAAGGACACGGGTGATGCGCTACTTCTTTTGCTGTTGTGTGACTTTAAGCATGTGGGCGCTCACGGAACACTTCATTTCCCGGATGCGGTTCTCGTCTACATCAATAAACCAACCGCCGTGAGCCGTGTTGTTCCGTTGGGAACAAAGGAAGGACGGGGTTGATGTACGTCTATCAATTCCGTTTACTGAGTAGCGTCCTCACTTGACATGCATCCGGTAGCAAATTGTGCAGCCTTTGCAACAGGCTTCTTCATTGCACCACCAATAGGAACTGTTTGCGCTGAAGAATATACACACATACAAGAAGCATACAAGAATGCTTTCGCTACTTTCTGGTGCTTTTTGCTTATTGTCGTGTTTTATGGTGCTGTTTTACCCATTTGATTAGATTCGTTGGCAAATACAATTGTGGTATTATATCATTTTCTAGAAGTTTGATTTATGTATCCATCTGTTAAATAGTCTCATTCGAGTTTCCGAATTAGTTCCTTGTTAAAGTTCGTTTGCTATTGTTCTTGGTTTTTTGTTACTGATTTAAAATGTTTCATCGTCGTACATGCAACATTCCAACAAGAATAGTCCTCCATTGTGCACATGTTCTGCTATGGTTATTTGAATGGATTAAATACATGTTTTAAGTCTTTCAGTTCATTTATTTTAAAGTTGCTCTCTCTCTTCTTGGCGTTCATGCCTGCTATTTCTGGCTTACTTAATTTTACCACGTAGCCGGATAGTATTCCTTGCTACGGGTGATTGGTACGGATGGGAGTTTGAATTGGTCCTGTCTTGTGAAGGGCGTCGTCACTACTATATTTATTTTATGCAAAAAAGATTAAAAAACGAAAGCATGACCCTGTGCCAACTATTTCCCTTGCAATGACCACCAGGAATACAAGGCTAGCAAACTCTTACATATAGTCACACACACACATATTGTAGATAAGTCATTAGAAAATTGCTCTATTGTGCTGTTGCCGCAACCAAAACTTCCCCTTTTGACATGTATTAAAAATATTATTTAAATATTCCTTGTTTAGTATTGATCGCTATCGATAATAGTGATTAGTATTGATATAATGTGATTTCTTGAGTTTGATACAAAACAAACAATGCAATCGAAGTGCTTCCAAAAACGAATAGTGTGAAAACAATACAGACTCTTACGTTGACGACGAATTTTATGCCAAAAAAAAAAACAATTATTTTTTTCATAAGCGGATCAATAACGGAACTCAAATGGAGCGCATGTACAATGCACCATTTCGTCCGACTTGAAAAGGATAGCGCTGTTACTCGAGGCCAACTTTCCTGAAGTTCTCTTTATCAATGTTTAAAACAGCGGTAAAACCCATCGAGAGAAGTGGACTGCTTACCAGAGTAAACAAGTGATAGGCCCGAACAGTGGCGTTTCGTGCTCGAGCATGCTCTGGTAGATTTGCAATGACCACTCTGAAGCACTTGGAACTTTTGATTCCACCATCACCGATTTGTGTGTACTTTCGGTCAGATCGAATATCAGCACAGGCAGCAGCAAAAGGTCTGCAACTGCACCGCTGCAAAGTAGATGTTCATCGAGTCGTGCACGTTTTCCTCCCGTTTGTCTGTAAGGATGTACGAGGGAGGGCGAGCAAATAAAAACGGAATGGAAATTGTAGATGAAGGAAATACAACGAAGCGCTCAAGCAGAAAAGGGATGACAAAAAAAAACAACTGCCATCCGGAACTCGTTGAATGGAATGGCGTTCGCTTGTGTAGGTGCTATAAAAAAGGAAAAACACGATCACATAAAACAACACTTTGAATCGCGTTGCGATGGGAAGGAAAAGATTTGAGGCTATCCTGCAGACTGGAGCGTGTTATTAAAGTTCGTCTATTGGCCGGCAGTACATCGTTGTGCTGCTGTTGTCAACGGACTAGCGGTATCAGCGGTGCGATGCATCGGGATACATATAAGAGAACCGAAATTCGATGACCTCACGCGGAGACTGCACCCCGATGTTCCCCCCGAGGGATAGATCTTCGATCCCCGAGGGCAATAAAAAATACTTTCTACGGTACGATAGGAAGTGCCCCAAAATTTTCACTCCACACTTTCCCGGTAGGAAATGAGAAAAACGAAAAAAATAAATAAACCTTCCAGCCTACACATCACAGGAATACCCAGAATCCAGTGATCCATGACCCGATCGAAGATGACATCCGGTTGCAACGGTGGTCGTGGGAAAAGCAGATTTTTCCACTTTTCTCTCGGTTCACCCCTCGGGTTGCGGTTGAACCGTGGCCAAAAGCAAACATCGATGCCATTGGTGCAGTTGATGTGTGCACTTTCGCCTAGGAAAAGCTCCGTGCCACCGCCGTTTCCGCTCCAACGGACGCATTCATAATTGAATTCGCTTCTTTTGTGTGCTTCCTATTGCGCACTTTGCGGGCACGGTTGTGTTTTCGTTCGTTCATTGCAAACCTTTCGCGGCATAAATATCTGCTCGAAATCGACCACGGTTGGTCTATGGTTGCGCGGCAAAATCAAACGCCGAATGATTTTTTTGTTGTTCCCGTTTTCTCTGTTTTGATTCGTTCTGTAGCATTTCACGTAATGTGATTACTGCTTCCGGCGTAGACGGCGAGTCACATTTGGCATCCGTCGCAAGTGCGTCCTTCCGGCGCACTTGATGCGGCTATTCTGCCGGCAAACGGGGGCGGATGTTTCTATCCTAATGAATTTGCCATTTTGGCAAACTACCATGGAAATGGAAAACTAAGGCGTAGTTTTTGCTTGCATATAATTCAAATGGTCCATTTCTAATATAATTGTAGGGCGCGCATTTTATTCCCATCCTACCCGTAACCACAATATTCGGTTTAAATCTAATGCTTTGCTCTTCTTTTCGAGCAGATTACATGCTGCAAATGTTTGGAAATATTACAAAAGCCTGTCATTTCGAGCTAATTATTGCGCTAATTTATGTGTTGATATTGTTATCTATAATTGCGGATAATAAAACCGTCTGCAGTCGGTTGTTATAAGTTTTAACAAATATTATGTTTGACTATTAGTCAATCTCAATGGTTGTCAAATTTGTTTGTAACGTATACTGGGAAGGATAACGTACATAAAATCCCATAATGCGTGCTGGTTGGTATTTTAATCATGACTTTAATCATCGATCAAACTTTTCCACGTTTCTGCAACCACAATAGCACCGATATGATTGAAAACGAATGCCTCCTAACCGAACATATTGTTTGTGGTTTCCAATGCAACACAAAACACCACACGATATGCGCGCAGAAATTCGAAAACAAATACAACAAAAACAACACCACCAAAGCATCAACATCACAGACATGATCACACACCCCTTTAATGGCACAATATTTGTTGGAAGAAATCAGTTGCATTAATCTTTAATTTACGATATGTCAATGGGTGCGAACGCTAGATAAAATTAATATTAAATAGCATTTGCATTCGGTAGCGTTTGTTTGCTGCGGCTTGTGCAGGGTGCAATTATGGAATATTAATGTAGACTGATCAGTCTAGTTCGGGATGGTTGTGGTTAGGAAAAAGTGGTTGCTAGAAAAAATGTACAGCATGGTTTTCATTGGCCATCGGTGCATCGGTGCACAGTGCCGGTAGTACCGTAACTTGCACCCGGTACCGCACAGTCCCTCATTTTAATGGTTGGCAACTGTCATTCAAAGAGAAATAATTAAGCCGCAAATAATTAGCTGCAATTTTAATTGAAATTGAAGAATGATAAACAATAACAGGTCGCCCGGGCCGGTAAATACAAGTCCAAATCGAGTACAATGCCCAAAATTAAGCGTCATTGTAATGGGAGTTTTTTTAGCTTGTCCCCTGCACAAATGTCTGATTCCAGCTTATCCCCATACTCACACAAACACACACATACACATGGGGCTGTTTGGTTGTGGGCATCATTATGTAGGCATATTTGTAAATGGCGGTACACCGCATACCCTGAATGATCTGTTCAGCGTGTTATTGTTCGATACGATCATCTAATTTCGTGTGCGTGTGATTGTTTTCATTTTCCCCAGCCTCGGCGCATAATGATAATTTGCTCTGATTAACCTTTTTCATACACCGCTCACAGTGGCAGTTGGATAGGATGTGGTTAATTGATGTCTTTAATACCATCATTATAATTTTTGCATACCATGACCGCGGCAAACTTTTTGTGTTGTAGAGAAATAATGTTACCTTGATTCACTAATTACTTTGACCGGCGGAGTAGTTAAAATGGAGTAGTTTTACTAATAACATCCATCATAACCGTGGCCAGGTCAGGTTGAATACCTTCAACTATCATGACTGAGAACAGTGCCCATCATTGGCATCATGTTTAAAAACTCAGTTGACAGCTTTGAAAACAACCATTGCAATTGTCTGTTAAACAACTGTCATCATTGAACTTTAATCGATTTTAATTTTTTTATCAGAGCTTAAGAGCATGTAAATTGTATTGAAAAGTTATCTATGACGTACATGCTAAAAACTTTAATAAGCAAACAGCAAAATCAACGAGGCATAACTCACAGATACAAATTTATTTTTTTTATTAATTGATTTTGCACAAAACATTCTCATACAATGCAAACAGTCTGTACCAAGAGCAACCCCTCCTCTCTCTAAATATCCCTTCTGCCTTCCCTATATATTGAAGCAGATAAAGGCAAGCTGAAAATGTGTTTGCCCATACCAAAATGTTAATTTCAACAAATAAACTCATTGAAGCTCGTAAGCATACCGAAACACTCCATTGCAAAAGTCATACCGTGTGAAACGCAGGTTCGAGGATTACGGTAGGATATGGTCGGTAATTTCGTGACGGGCTACGATGGTAGCAGTATGTTATTGAGCTCTTCCTGCTTTCCTCGGTTGAGCAAACTCACCTCCCCAACACTACCATGGGACAGTTTTATTCAATTTCATTCCGATAGCATCTCATCAATCTTGTGTCCTCAAACTCGCGACCACGACGCCACACTGACAAGCGCCCATCGCTTCCAGCTCATCCTGAACGAGCTAAGAGCAGCTTCATGATAAAAAGCATGGATGAAAATAAGAAACAATTGTCTTCGCTGGGAAAACATTGACACTTCAAAGCGGCGACACGGAACGCGACTAAGCCCAGCACGCGATGTGGTGAGGTGAGATGAATGATTCTCCCGCGTACTGGAAAAGCTGCAGCATGAAAAATAGCCACCCGTCGGTGCCACCAACTTGTATGTGTGTGTGTTTGTGAAACGTAGAAACGAAATAAAGAACGTAGCGCCAAGAAGGGATATACTTTCAGCAAAATCATCCCGAAAACGACGGGCACTGGTACGTCCCGAAGAACCTGTACATCTTGTCCGCACCTTTCAATAGCATACGGTGAAAGTGTTGTCGCCACTGGAGCAAGGCATCCATCTGGGAACGGTTGGCACTAGGCAAGACTGCTGGCGGTATTCTTTTCCGTGCGATTTCAGATTCCTTTCTCGCGTTTGCTTCCTCAGACACGTTCAGCTCAGCGCTCAACCAAAGGATGTAGTTCGTGTTCGTTTTTTGATGAAAAATGATCCCATTTTCCACCGCTCGCCTGGCATCCAGAGCAGCTGTGCTTCTTGAACGTCACCTCTGGCACGACTGGATGAAACGGAGATGGATCGGAAGTGTATCACAATGCAGATGGCAGTAATCTTCGGTCATTTGGGTGAAAAAGCGAAGAAACATGAAAATTTCAGACGTTCCTATTGCTAGCACAAATTTAAATATGCAGTTAATCATGCTTGGCGGCGTTAGGTTAGGTTCATTTGTGTTCTTAGCTCCATTAAGAGTTCGATAGCGTGGTAAGGTGGAATTGAAAATAGTACATCAAAAAATCACTCGCAACGCTCATCAATGGTGTGTAGGAAGCTGCATTTTTCTAGCCGAATGAATTATGTAATACCTGCTGCGATATACAACGTCAATGTACAACAATTTATCGTTCAACTACTTTGCTGCTTGAAACAACTAACGAAGTTTCCCATTTGACATCAGCAATATCTAATTAGCAAGCTATTTTAGTAAGGCTATGTCATTATCCTGCAAAACGCTTTATTACGTCCAACGGAGGCCAATGAAACCGTGTCATTGGTGTTGAATAACAAACACCCAGCCCGAGTGCTGCAATTAGTGGCACTGCTTTTTCAGCTAACCCATCCAGTTACCTCCAGCCGGATGCGATCGACAGGATGACTTGAATTCGGAACTACGAAATATATATGACCACTGTCACAAATCCTCCTACCAGCGTCCCACTGCCGGGGAATCGGATAATCCAATCGTATTCGAGAGAACTGGAAACACTGATTTCTATCAAACCGTGTGTAGACTGACTGACGTAGACTGTAGTTAAGTTTTTTATTCGATCTGTTCGTATCACGCACTTGCCGCTTGCCGTTGATATCCTTATGCAACCAGCTTTTGCCTTTGAGCTTCGATCACTGGAAGAAGCTAAACAAACTTCCAGCGTTGCGTGTGTGGTGGGAAGGTGACCGTTCCGATTGCCGGAACCACAGAAGACGTACACAGTTCATCAACTAGAAGGTTTTCCGAGAGCATCAGCCATCCGTGTGCTTCGTTGGTTGGAATGAAAATTCTGAAACCGTGTGCGAGTCGGTGACAGGGAACGAGGAAACGAAGCAACACATTTCCGGTCAGTAGAAAAGGGTATTCAACGCGCCCCATTTTTATGCAGCTTCACCATGCTACCACCCAGTTTTGGACATTCGAAAATCACTTCTTTGCTGGTTGGTGCTAGTGCTGGTCATACGATGATAGGATGCGTTTCTGGGACGCTTTGAATATTGAACTTCGGCATAGATGGCTGACACATGCAGAATGACATTCCCGTAGTCGTAATCATCATGCACACGTCATCACTTGACGATGTGGCCAACCATGGACGGAGTTTTACCATTTTCCAGATACGAAAACTGAGATGAAACGGAAAGATCTGTAAAAACTGCCATCAGAAGCTGGGGAAAAGAAATGTTGATTTTTCTTATTACTTAGCAGAATGCTCGTTTGCCGTTGTCCCAATTCCACTGATCGACTGTTTGGTTTGAGTTCATGATGAGGTTGGTTTATGCTGTTTTTTGTTAGTGTAATCATGCAAAGCTCCAATCACTTGCATTCATGTAGTTTTATATTCAGTTTGGTCTATTCTAAATTCTGAACGAACTCCAAAACCACCACATGTATGTACATGAATAACTAAATAATTGTGTGGAACATACCTTTGAGTTCTGTGTACACTACTGTGTTGAATCCTTTTCGTTTTCGTTTTGTATGATCGGTAGATTTGTAACATTTTATTATGACTGTTTCAATGCTATTAATGCTTATTTGAAGCATTTTTCTCGAAACCCATTTTTATACAGCTGTCCTCTTTTAGTTGGATGTGCACGCTGCACACATATCAACATTCACTAGTTCAAATCTAATATTAGCAATTCAACCAAAATGAGTTGCATTGGAAGAATAGAAAACCAAACGGGCAATCTCAACGATCGTGGATGGCAATAACCATTACAATTCGTGGATGAACAGTACAATTGAAATGACGGCAAAGTAGACGTCAAACATCATCAGCGACGTCTCTGTTCGTTCAAGCAATCATCAAAGATGTTCGCCTCAAAGAAGCCAGTCAAAGGCAGAAGCTTAAGCTTATTTATGCATCTTGCAATCATTGCATTCGGGAGCGATGCTACCGATTTTCATCTGTAGCATCTCTGACTAACACTGGGTAGTATCAGGCACCATTCCAACCTGTGGCAGTTACATTGACTAAGAAAGTTCAAGTCACAGCACGCTGACCAGACGGTTCCTTAACCAGGGTGCGGGTTTATCAGTCGGTTGATTGGATTTGCTTCGCTTGCGATGCTGGCACTGGGTCGAGCATTCATTGACGCTGTTTTGAGTGAAGTAAAAGTACCGATAAGCTGTTGAGACCAAGACAAACAATTGCAACAGCTAGGAAGAGGAAGGCAAATTGGTTTATCCGGGACTGGTGTACGATGCAAAGGGTTCGCGATGCTGAGTCAGTGTTTTTCTAGATCGATTTTGATCGCGCTGGCGCTTTTGAACGTCTACTAAGCTTACAGAACCATATTGAAAATGGGCAAAGGTATATATGTATGTGACTAGGATTGCGATGGACGGAACGCGGATTCGTACTTCTTGCATGCAGTTATCACATGGGATGCTTCCAATGCAAATCTAACATAAAGTAATTGCTTTTATGTACCAAATTTCTGATAAAAAATAAAACTATTAGAAATGAAATTGCAGCCCTGATCTGGAAAATAATGCAAGCGAAAAAAAACGAGTGAGCACAGCAGGAACATAATGCAAATATTAGCGCAAATTCTCTAAAGAAATCAAATAAGAATGAAAACCCCCGTTCTTGAACCCCCACGGGAGACCGCCATTCGTCGGGGTGTAAGAAAAGTCATAGCAATGAAAGAACGTCACGAAAGCTCGCCACGGAAGAAGTAGGATACTCGATCAACAACGCAGCTAGCTTGTTATGAAAAAAACCATTGCCTGTACGTTGGAACGCGCTATAAACATTTTGTTTTTTGCTAGCATCTTACTTGCAAGTCGTTTGTTTTTTTCAACGGATTGGGATTTATTTTTACTTAGGTCATTTTTGTTTTGTTTGTGTATGCCTTGTTGTTCTCCCGACTTCAGACGTGCAACTCCGCTCAATGCAATCTTACTGTTACGGTCTGTAGTAGACCAAACAAGCTGAGGGTAATTTTGACGTTCATGCGAGTAGCTGGGAGTACAACTCTTGGTCTCGGTAGTAATTTCATTTACCCCATACCGAAATGAACAGAACAAAAAACCCCTTTTGGATTGTAATGAAAATAGCTCGCCCTCACTGGTCTGTCCTCACTGGTTTGGCTCACTGGTGGCCCCTCCCCTCCCCCCCCTTGCATCACCAGGCACAGAACAACCGGAAGACGCCGATACGATTTAGAGGTGGGTAGATTCGTTAGATTATGTTTTCCCTTCACTCGGTAAGACTGGGTTTTGTCCGTCCCTTTTGCCCGCCAGTCACTGGGGAACCAGGCTGACTGTAATAAAAATTCAAATAAAATAAAAATCTTCCGTCTCAGACTTATGACGATTGTTTCGCTTCACCCGGCTACCAAAGAACACCAACCGTTTGCTGGATTTGCATCTGATGAAAATGTGCCGTTCAGTCCACGCCCTTCCAAAGCAGGAACTGGTGTGGGAGTATATGTGTATTTTCGTTGACTTTCTTTTTACTTAAAAAAAGGGAAAATATGTTTACGCTCGCGCCAATTTGTCATTTTGATTTTTTTTTCCACTTCCGGTTCGCCTTCCGTTCACGTCAGAGTAGAAATAACTTTCTCGGGAAAAGCCACCATAAAAATGAAACAAGACCTCTCGGACGTTCAGTAGCTGATAAGGCAAAGCGCGGGTGGTGCAGAATTTTTATCTGAAAATTGTCACAACGGGAATAGGGTTTATAGTTCCGGGTCAGCCGTGCCACTAGCGGCCGAAGAAGTAGGCTCATATCTGATTTTATCTGCTCTGTTATGCGTGCAAAGCAGTCATTTTGATGAAGTCTGGTGGATTCATTCGGGCACGACGCAAGCGTTTGAGCAACTCGTGTACTTAAAGCCGCTGCAGAGCTTTATTTTTTCGGTTCAGTTTCAAAAACATTGATAAAATATTTATGTTTGGCGGTACAATATGGAGGCGCCTGGTGGTTTAGTAGTAACCGCATCGATCGCTAATGGACAGGCCCAATAATAGAAGCTAAGCAATCTTCTAAATGTAGAAAAAAAAAAACTAAGAAGATACTTTTGAAAATGTTTCGCTAGCACAAACTTTGCAACAGTAAGCAGTAAATAACATGATTCAATAAAATTAGCCGAAATCCAACGTGAATGCACTTATTCAAGTCAATTCGGATGCACGTTGTGGAGTGGTTAATTCCATTTTGTGACGTATTACAGATCAATTGATTTCCACTCGTATACATTTCAAACGCAAACAGCAATCATTGAACATTTCTGTTCAATTTTGGCTCGCTATTAGTACTCTGGTATGCAAAACTGACACATTCTTGCCAAACGCTAATCGCAAACGACATGTGTTGTGATTTCTGTATTGCATGTTTCTTTTAGCTACCTTCATTAAACCACCATGTTTAGCAAAACGATAGTAAGCGACAATACCTTCGCCTTTTGCCACCCCGGCCCTGCCTGCAAACAACCCACGGGAGGGAAAAATGATATTTATATGCAAATTACAGACAGCGGCACCAACCACCACCCGCCCGGCTGGAGCGAATCCCTTCTGATTTCATAATAATGTGCACTTGAATGTTGAGGAGCGTTTTCAAATTTCAATATCATCAAATCAGAACCGCAAAAACGCGACCCTTTCGGTTGCTGACGTGCGTTCCTACCTATCAGACCGCTGCGTCGCTTCTGGCTGAGCATAATCGTTATGATTTTGCCATTGCAACTAGCACTCCTCTACACGTGCCGGAGGATTGTATTTATTTTTAGGACGTACGTTGTCGATGTACGAAACCGAATCGGCACGAGGTACTGTATGGTATGTGAAGAATATTCCGTCCCAGCGCATAGATTCTATGTTCACTTCTGTGCCTGTGCACACTGTCGTTTAAAATATAATTAAACATAACCTCAAAAATGCGCACCAACGCATACGTTCAACCGCACGTTAGCGAATCATGCTCAGCAGGATCGCAATCACCGCGGTGTTCAATTCCGTGTGCTCTTCGCACAGTTTCGCACCATAACGAGCTGCAATTGTGCCAGTGCATGCGTATGTCTGTGAGTGATCGTTTGTGTGAACCTGGAAGCAGTGGAAGCAATTTCGATGGGAGTACAAGTTAGCATAACTGATCCTTCCAGTGTTACCCGCGTTCAGCGAGACAAGCAGATGATATAATTTAATTGAAATGAAAATTAAAAAATACATTCAATTCCACCATCCCTTAACATTGGCACACATTTCGCTTGCGGGCTTGATGAAATATCACTTATCCGTTAGTGTACGGCAGGATATTGCTCTCGAGTTTTATTTTTTATTTTTTTGCGGAACGATGGTTGAAGGTGTAAACGAGTTTGCATGTGTGATTTTTGTTTGCATTTTGGGCAATTTTACAGTTTACGCCATGTTCCTGCTACAACACTAAAGTTGCGCACTTTACACTCTGTAGTCGTACCTGATGCTGGCGTACTGGTGAAAAAAAGGTCAACTGATGATATCAAACAACCACCAGAGAGATACAAACATATGAATCTCGCATTAAGGGATAAGAAAGGGCAGTGTGAACAGTAACCGGAGGTCACAGCACACTCCAAAAGCCCAACTCGATGAAACATATCGAAATCGTGCCCGCCTGCTATCGTCCTGCCGGCGACGTTGTCTACCTGCGACTGATAATATCATGTAGACGGCACGTTCTATTTCCCACCACCGTGACTCGGCTGCTGCTCCTCTCGTTGAGCATTGAGCGGTGAGAACGCGCATCCAAAACGTGGGCGAGCTTTGAAGCTGTGATTCGATTTGATTCCTCCTTGGCAACACGTTCATTTGCCTTGTTTTATGCTGCTGGAGTGCTTTTGTTTTCGCTTTTGTTACGCTTATTTTACTATTGTTGTGTTGTATAATTTCGTTCCGGACCACCCGCAGACCATGGGCCTATGTTTCGTAGCGCGAGCAGGTTGTAACACGGGTAAGGAAATGCAAGCTTTTTACGAGCTGTTCCCACATTTTCTCCGTCACTATCGCAGGCGATTGGGGATGAATAAAAAAAACCAACGGTTCACCGAACTAATGGAAACTCTCTGCATACGTAGCTTTTGTTTGTGCGCGCTAGCATTAAATGGATGAATATGGTTTTGCAGTTGAATTTTTAATTTTCCAAATTGGCGCTTCCTGGCAAGAGGCTGGACCGGTTGTTGTTTTTTTTTTATCTCGCTCGTCCTACTATACCGTGTACAAGTGGGAGATTTCGGGTGGCTTTATGGTGGACAAATATTTCGCGAGCGTCCACAAAACTGACCTCGCGCGCATCCCGCCGGGAGTTGATGGCAAAAGTGTGTTGTCGAGAGTTGGCGTTGTAATTGAAATTTAAGTGTTGGCTCTTGTTTCCTGAGCTACTGCTGCTGCCTGTGTTGGCAGCAGTCGTTGTTGATTTGTTTGTTTGGCGCGCAGTAGGGTATTACAACGCCAGTAATGGGGAAACTTTTTTTTTTGCATGACTGATATCTCATTTTTGAGAACAAATATGTATAAAGTTCAGCATCATGGCAGATCGAGCGTGGGCGGAGGATATTATTTTGCTGTTCGAATTTAATATATACATTTCAACAACGACGGATAATATATTACTTGCAGGAATTTTGCAACTATTTACAATTATGAGACGGAAATGAGTCATCTCTAATGACAAAAAATACATGCTGGCCGTTCCTCTCGATTAAAATAAAATTGATAATAATTACAACAAACTATTACGCTAGCAATCAAAAGAAAATGTTTATCGCAACGATGACTCAAATTTATACCAATATCAAATTATTGACCAAAAAAGAGTGATAAAATATTTGGGTATTCGCTTAAAAATCCTTCAACTATTAACTGTTTGCTGTACTCACAATTGTTAGGAAATCAAATGCTCGAAACGGCACTTCAGTGCAGCTTGGCCGACGTGGCCAAATGCGTTTCGCCATGGATCCCCATGGTGCACAATGGGCTTGTTTTGAAATGGCCCAAATGAGTATGATTTCGTAGCTACTGCACCAAATAACGTACCACTTTAATGAGCTTTCCGAGGGCTGGAGTAGTTGTTTCTGTTGGGCCCTGCTGATCAACGCACACATAAGGTACAGAATCGGCAAAACGATGTACGTAATTTCATTAAATATTAACTGCCACACATGATGGTAGTGTCGTTTAAATTATAGATTAAAATGTGCATTTTCCGTTCGCTTCCCATTTGCAACCATGCCAAAGTCAGCTGTGTGGAAAGTAGCTAAAAAAATGGCGAGAAGTTAAGCTCGTGTTTGTTTGCGTTGTCTGTTTAGAGCATAAAGCTGTACTTTACAGCGGAGCTTTTGGGATAGTTTTGTTCCGGTGGGACAAAACGATCCCATGAAGTATTGCAACCAACCGTCAATTCGTCATAGTATTTTGCAGCATCCGGTGGTAATTCCATGCAGACGCACGAATGCGCACCAGCCACACCGATGGGCCACGTGTCGTCGAAAACACAATTTGATTAGCATTAGCGAGGAAAGCCGTGCATAATAATAAGCAACTGCCTGACGCTACTACTTGGCAGGTTCCACACCGTAGTATGGGTTCTGGTACAGATGCAATCCCACTGCATGAAGTTTTGAGCTTAGATGCAGCTGGACGGTACCACAAAGCAAGTGCGTGTCCATCCGTGAACAATTGAATAGATCATTTTGGCCATCACGTACATCGCAAGCAGGTTAACACATTCACGCTAAATGACCATAACAATCGATAAGTTTGTAGCGTTTGTGGTGCCGATTGCATATACCCAGGGGGTTTTAGCATTATCATTTCACTGATACAACTACCTCTGATGAAGTGAACAATTTTAAAAACAAAGACGATATACCTATTACAAGCAAAAACATTTGAAATACTGAATTTGATTTCTGCGGCGGCCCGGTAATGTATATGGTTGCGTCACCGATCTACACACGACCCCGAGCATTAATTAATTTTATTAACTTATCATAACAATGTCATGAGAGAACTATAACTTAAAATAGTTTTGCTCTATGTAAATCAATTGCGATTCTTCATCGATTTTTTGTTTCATTTGAGTGCATTGAGCAAGAAGATAATTTTCTCCTCATGTTTATAATGCCATAAACGCTGCGTACTGATACGTATTAACCGCCAAGTTTCTCACCGTACAACAACCGAATTTGAATCCTTAATACAAAGTTGCAGGGAAACTGTGGAACCTGCCTTGGATGGTTACGTCGTTTGCTGTTCTTTTCAAGGGTTACGATCCACTTCAAGTCGCTCATTACAAGTTTGCCCAACCAGTCACGGCCCGATCCAAAACTCGAACGCATCGAACTCACGGTGAGGGTGTTGATAATGATGATGAAAAAGATGGAAAAGCATTCGTCGTACCTATGAAACCCGACGGTAGCGGTTGTGGGTTCCGTAATAATAGCTCCCACGTAATGCATTATTGATGTTTGGCGGTTTTTTGATGTCCTCCATCCTGTTTGCCCGTGCCACTTACTGGTGAAAGTGAAGACGACACTGAACGGTGTGCTGCAAAGATAGAATGAATCCTACGAATGACAACTCGGTGACAACGGCGATCATGGTGGGCGGTTCGATGCGGGAAACGTTGGCAAAATTAAAATCATCTTGACAAGTGCTCGCGTGGCACCATTTGCATAATTTTCTTTTGCCATCAACCTATCCGCTTGGAGATGGATGGGTCTGGTGAGGTTCCGTGTCCGCGACAAAAAGCAAGCCCGTCTGCTTTACCGGAATCTCGTCACGCTTTCGCGGAGCATGGAGGCGTCGGGGTAATGTGGAGTTGTTTCTTGATTTGTTAAAATCTTCACCCTGCCTTCTGCTTGGTGACAATGAACGGTTCGATAACTTTATTTACCATAAATGACAGCACCATAATTTGGCATTGCGTCGCCTCGATTATCCTTTTAGAACTAAACTCAAACTAAAGCGACAAGACACTACAAAGTCGACCCCGACGGTTGTTGCACGTCCTGCGTACGTCATTAGTCTGCGAATGGCCGTTATGGCTCTTGCTATTCAAGGAATATTTTATCTGAGTGCATAAAATTTAACAAATAAAACAATGTTTATACCCCTTTTGGTAGCATTATTTGACGGAAGGCCATGCTAAAGTTCATTCACCTCTGTACTGGTTTAATTGATAATGATTTTTTTTTTGAAACGAAGAGATATGATAGCAAAATATTCAATACTCGCAAGCTAAGTAAATTATCATTTGTTATTTTTTAAATCTACTCACCAAGAACAAGAGCTTAACTGAAATAAATTTGATCGTTCTCTGTGCCCCTTACTACGTCCTTCAGATGAGCTTTCATACGTAAACGAACAACATGGCAAACAAGTCATTAGATGGCTTTATGAGTATCACAAACAACTTTCAAATACAATATGCGAACACCGAAAAGATATCACCTCTGACGGTGGGTAGAATGAAACACAGCAGAACGAAGATAGAATCAATGCAAACATCGTCCTACCATATCGGGAGGCAAATTTGTTTCCTGCTTGTTGCGACAGAAATCGACGCCAATGGGAAATCGAAATCTGATTCGACGTCGGATTTATTCTGCATTCACACACTTACACTGTGATCTGTTGGCAAGGATGTCGTCAGTGAGATTCGTGCCGAAGCTTCTTGACGGAGGTCATGAAACGGTACCGTCGGCACCATACCAGGTACGTGCCCAAGAATAAGGAAGAAAACGGTCCCCTTGCCTTCCTGTCGACTGGGCGTGGATTTACACGGAGGCGTAGTAAATTGTATCACGTACTGTTTGCATACGAATTACACACCGCACCGATACCTGCCGATTGGGGAAAAACATTCTTTCGTTAAAATACTCTTGATCTGATGTGTGCGATAACCATTCATACGGGTGGACAACTTCGAAAGCCTGTTGAGACTAGAGGCTATTACATGATACGAAAATTTAGCATTATGGAAGATCGGATGTTTAACAGAAATGATGGGTTTATGCACAGGTTATAAACAACTTTAACTAATTCAAACGTGACTTAAAATTTTATTCCAAATTATGTTAAAAAACTTACACCAGATAAATATATGAAAACACTGTAACTTCCAACACCAAACACTCCCTCTCATGGACATACTAGGTGTGTGTGTGCGAGCTTGTAGCAAATTTTGCTAACAATCAGCGACAAATCAAAACTTCCCGTACAACAAATAGCACAGCATCATCGATGCGATAACGCTGATAGATAGACACCGGCGCAGCTGTGTAGATACAGTCTCTGGAATAGGGCCGTGACATTGGTCTAAAATGCCAAGTGTCACCGTGCTGCGAGTGTAATTGACAGACGAGTGAAAGTGATTGCAAGCAAATAAAATCATATTTTTCGGATTATCATGCTCTGCGCGCTGCTCGCACGTTGTGAGCATTGAATGTGCGATGATGCGATGCGAGAGCTCTACAGCCGGGTCCTCGGAGTTTCACTTTCCTATTATGCAGAAAACATGGTGGCAACACATAGACATAAACGTCTTGTGTGTCAGGGTGGCGTTTATTTTTACTGTTTATCTTCAAACATCATCTGCCCTGATGATGAACAAACAGTATTGGTTGATATTGATTCGCCGGAACGATGGGTACCATGATGACAGCATATGACTCCGACATTTGAGCATGATCGTATCCGACGAGAAGTTGGTTATGCTTCATTAGGTAGGAAAGCAGTGTTGATGGATAATTATTTTTACGATTAGATAATGCGCAATATCTTGACAATACAACTGACTGCATCCTCCGTTCTTCACAATATTACGATCATGTAAAGTCCCGTAAATTATCAAGCTAATTTACCATTACAAACAAAAACATATGACTAAGACCAAGTTATTATCAGGTAAAACTCAAGTCAACTGGTTTACTTAAGCATTAAACGAACTACAGGTAATTCAACTATACCGAAACAGGTTGATTAAACTCCTTCGTACCTTTCATCCCGTGCGCAAGGCAAACTCAATTATCGAAACAAATGTTAAACTAATTGTTTCCAAATTTGCAGCAAGTAAGAAACCAGGCTGTTACGGACGAGAATCGAGAAAAAATATTGCTGCCCGAAAAATTAACGTCTCCCAAAAAAAACGATACTGGAACTTTCGCTTTTGTTGCTGAAGTTGGGTACCATTACAGAAATAACGTTCTGCGGGACGATGAAAAAAAAAGCCGTCGTGGTGCACGTACAACTGGCATTTGCCATCCCGCCACGGCTATTCGTTCGTTGAGAAATGATGGGAACTAATGCGAACGGTCTGCTGTTAATGTTTCGCAATAAATTTTAACCACGATTTATTTGCTGTACTTTTGTGTGCGCAACGTCCCCATGTCTCTATTTTTATGCCGCACCGAAATGGGTTCCGGAGAAAATTGGATGCCCGTTTAGGGGTAAGCTCTCAGGCGCGCTTGTTAATTGTTGTGCGTTTAACTAACCGAATTGAATCGAATGTTTACGGCGTGCAACCAACGGATACTTTGGTTCGGTTGCAAACATGGCAAAGCACAACACATTTCTTCACTAGGCCGTCAAGGTTTGCAATATCAATATAGGTTTGGGGCTTAAAAAATGCGACCCGATTGTACGCGAAAGATGTACATTGAAAATGTATGTTTAAGGAACATGGTTTCTATTTACGTATGTAGGATCTTGGAAGAATGTGATATTGGCAGTACTCTATGTGGGTATTGTACAGTTTAGCTCCATGTCCATGTTTTTTTTTCATGTTACAACACCGATGACGGGATAACCTTAAATTGTTAAAATGTCTTATTATGTTGGCGATATAGTTCACGCATTACTTTTGATCATTTAAGTTGTCTGTTTAGTTTCATACAACATATTAAATGCATTTTGGTTAGATTATCCAGCATTACCAAGCTTTATTAGTATTATTCAAAAATAGAAACAAAATTGTAAAGAGTAAGTGCGTTAATTCAATTCAATAGAAATAATATTCAAGTTTCGAATAATATCAAAGTTTTACATTAGTAAAATAAAGTGAGTGAAATCGAAAGAGTATTTTGAATGATACAACGATACTCGCAATCAGTGCTTGAGTCTACATTCTGATCCGAAAACATGCTGAAAGTGGTATATTTTATTATACGCCCGGACGTAATCACAATGCGATGGAAACGTCAACCTTGCTACCAACATAGACCCACTGTAATGCACTTGGCATTTGAACTAAAAGTAAAAGAAGATAAAAAAACGAAGAAAACAATAATTAGCTGCAAGAGTCCAGCTAGAGCGGTAAGATGCTACTGCTTGCTGACTCAGTTGTACCATCAATGGTTGAATCAGAAGTTCGATACACCTTTACCTCCTGGTACTTACGTTTTGCATGTGCACCAAGTGTTCTAACGTTTGAGTAACGGTATATGCCGTGTGGGAGTTTGAAATGTTGTAAATGCAGAAGGTTCGTGAATCGCGGCATCTGAACACTTTTAAATGATGGTTCACTGTAATGTGCATTCCGTGGAATAATTGTAAGGCGCGCGTTAAGCCGCTCGGATTGACGTAGCTCACGTATGCATAGCCCCTGTTGCGTTGCCCGTACCCCATCAGCAGGCGTATGGAGTGGATTAGGCCGGCGCAGGAAAATACGGGAACCAACTCGTTCGGTCCAAAATTTCTCGGAATGCCCTTCACAAACACTTCAACGCCTCGTTGTGTTTCGTGCATCTTGCTCCTCAGCACAATAATGCACTGTCCGTTGAAAAGTTGCACTACAAATTCATTGTTTAACCAAGTAATTGGCATTGTTGCAGCTGTGTAATGCACACTTCAAAGCACTTCTATTAATGTTTGCTCATCAACTATTTTCCCGTCACGTTGTACCACCGTTTTTTCTTCAGCAAATAAGGCCGCTTCTTACAGTTTCAACCAAAACGCTGCGCACTTAGTAGTTTACTTGCAAATAATGTCGCCAACACGTGGATTTTATGTTCGTCATATTAAAGTGTGCGTGTGCGGGATGGTATTTTTGTAAAACGCACACACTCGGAAAATGTGTAAGATAAAAGCTTCACATACACAATTACGCATGTGTTGCAATTGCCCATACGTACGGCATTTAGGCAGCGAGAAAGAAAAGGGTGTGTGCAAAAGATAGAAATAAAGGATTGTAGCAGAGTGGAGGAACAGAGTGGGAGAGATATTGAGAAAGGGAGAAAAATATGGTATTTGTGAATTTACGACATGTCCTGCCAAAAACAAGTTATAAATGTGTGATCATCACACCTCATCACACACACTGTGATGTGGAGTGATTTGACGCACCGGGAAGCTGTGACAATTCTAGTGATTGGTTATTAATTGATATTTTATCTAGTGCGTAATTTCATCCGTGTCGTAGGAGCATTGCGTGCATTAGGAAACAGTCGACGCCACCTTTCTTTAGTTGCCCTTTTCGACCCATGTATATAGAGGTACAATTTTAGACAAAATTGTATCTTTGTTTGAGCAAAACATTGTCCCCAAAAGGAATAGAAAAGTACGCTTAGTAAAGTTCCACATGCCCTGCAACCTTTTCTAACCGTTCCCATTTTATTAAGCTGTCTGTGTTGATCGGGACAATGCGGGAGCTTTACATAATAAGTGTTTTATCATAGTGTTGTACACCGCCATGAACGTTTGGGACGCATGGTTTCACCTCTGACACGCGACGCCGTTGCAGTGCTGGCCTTTCCGATAATTTACTGTTTCAATTACATTGTCTCCAGTGACCGGTGAGTTCGAGCTGTGCATAGTAGTAGCAGGTTAGCAATTTCTTCCCCCCGAGCTGATCCACATGACACGGCTGGCCGGAACGGATAAGTTCGGCTGCGTCCAATAATTTAGACCTAATTTATTATTGAATTAGCATCGATAAATCACACGGGAAATAATTACAATATTGCACGGTTCCCAGCATCCCACCTGGCGTTGCTACACGGCTCAAGTTTCTCATCTTCGGGCGTAATGGCCACCGTTTAATTTCAACAGCTCGCCGGTGTGCTGCTTCTCAGCGCCGCAAGCGATTAAGGTAGGTTTGGAAGCATTTTCGATGGGTGAATAATTTAGCAATCGGTGGTTTAAATTCTCCTCTGCTTATAGACAATCAGTTTGTCGGAAATGAAGTTTAAGACGTAACGATCTTCGAATGCTTCCAAGAACTGGACTATGTTTGATTCTGCATGTATAAGGAATACTTCTCATCAATGTCATGTTCTGCGGTAAGATGTGCTAGGGATAGCTTATCATATGGTGCTTCTGATAGACCGTTTTCTGTCTTAGACTGCGGTTGTTGGAACATGCTGGTGTTTCTGATTCAACTATGAATTGCGGTACAATGCGCTGCTGATGCTAGCCAACGGGCTTTCAATCATGCAATTTTGACTGAATAAGCGTTGCGGTCGACCTTGGACAGTGTGAAGCACACGACATTGATGAAACCGCAACTTAGTTTGGGTACTGATACGCAAATTGGAAGATTTCTTACTTGCTTTACTCGATGAAAATCTGTCAAGAAGAATTATCTTCAAATCGGAACTTAAATGAGTAGTATATGATTATGGTTAAATTTGAAGTATCTTAGTTGAATGTGCAATCTAGTAGGGTACATCATATTTTTCACTGAAATAAGGTATGTCAAGTACAGAAATAAGCACACAAAAAACTTCATGCAAACATTGCATAATTGTTACGTTCTCTTCATACAAACTTATCTATATAGTTCGCAAATGTTTTCGAACAGAACAAAACCGATCGTTCCTCGGGCCATATCGGTCTGTATCCAGTTGCATGAGAAGTTTACAACATGTGTTGGTAACAGGAAGAACAAAACACCACTAAAGCGGAAGTCTGTTGTGCGGAAATCCAAACAGAATAGGATATTAGAACTTCATCGGTAAATATCCGTTTCGTGGTTTAAACCTTTACGATCCAAAATTGTCACAACGGTTTGCTACTACACTCGGTCCCCGACTGCTGGTGGGCTGTTGTTATGGTAGGAGCAAACCGGACTCAAACGGATCTTTCATATCGTGGTATATCTATCCAACGTTCCTTCCCACAGCATTACGTACTTCTTTGGCACCACAGGACACTCACAGGTTGAAATACTTTACCGCGATTTTCGATAGCTAAACGATGGTACGCAGAAGGAGGCACGGTATCGAATAGAGCAGTAAGCTCAAAATTGTGACCCGAAGCAAGTTTCGTCTACTGATACCCATACCCTAGATTGGTCGTAATCATTGTCTTCATCATCTTCGTAACAGCGTTTCACCACGAGCAGCAACCATTTTTCTATTTCCGGTCCAGCGGGGTGAAAAGATACTTCCATCTAGCGCCAGGGTGAGTCGGAATAGATGCTTGAATTGAAGACAGAGCTAGGGTGCCTCGAGGACTAAAACTTGCTTACGAAACTTGCTCCATTATCCGAAGCCCGGGTAGAGTGCAAGCAGTACGGTGCCTGTTTACTGCTTCCGGATGTCCTCGGGGTGTATTCTGTCTTGGCTGTTCCTTTGCCCGGTTTGTGCTTCGATGTCAATGATGCGGAAAAATGATTGAACCCTTACCAAGGATGGCCTTTTGCTGAACGTAAGGAGTGTGGTGGGTTCTGTTGAACTCTTGCCCGTTTCATTTGTGGATGTAAAAGGATCCGATTCGGGACTGTTAGAAAACCCGTCCCGATAAAGAAAGAATTTTACAAACTCAACCCGACGGGCCCGTCTGCGGGCGAGGACTTTTCATAATTATTCCCGTAAAAATGCTACAAAATTTGCATTTCGGGCTGCCAAGAAGAAGACCTGTTTCTTAGAGTGAGCTTTTGCAGGATAGTTGGCATCGGAGTCACACCCGCACTAACCTTCGTTATCTGGAATATATTCATTTCCTTAGTCAGGTTTCTCTTTACGAACCGTTTAATTGAAGTAATGGATGCTTCCGTTGCTTTCGCTGGTCTTTTCTAGGCTGGTCTACGGGACTCGCTTTGTACAATGGGGCCAACGAACGCAAAATAAAGATAAGAAGAATAGGAAAATACGACGGTCCGGTTATATTGTGAGATCATTGAGATATTTTTTTAAATAAAAAAAGGACGTTTGTAAAAGGTGGATCGACAGGGTGGTACCATAATCACCACCGGTTAGACTTACCGAATGCCCAGCAAGGTACACCGGTGTACTCGTATGGGTACCAATGGAAATACTCCCTCCCACATAGTACAATGGGTTTGTTCGTCTTTAGAATAGATGCCGCCTATACAGCACCTGGGCGACAATTAGCGAGGAGATGAACGTCATTTGTTCGGTTTGATTGCGGTCATTAGTTTTCGGATGATATCGTACCGGTGGTGGTCCGTACAGTTACTAAGGGTACAACTTCAGTAAGCCTTAACCCTGCAAGTGTAGGTTTCATTGGGTTAAGGATTCAATTAAAATGACTGTTTTTCTGCATTGAAAGGTAGATGGCGGTTAGAGCTATCCTCGAGTAAGGTAAAATTAATTAACCGTCTGAACTAAATGGAGTTCGGAAAACCTTCCGAAAAATCTAATGGAAGCGAATCAATTGTAAAAGCCTAGTTTTGAGCGAGAAGTAATATAAACAGCATATAGACATATAACTACTTAGAATACGTTACTTCGGTTACCGATGAACTTGAACTAAAATTAGAACACGTGTGTTCCGTGGTCTTGAGATTATTTATGTATAGGTAAAGCGATGAGACTGCTTTGTAAAGCTCTCTGTTATAACCATACAGTAGAATTCTGTACAGCAAATTAATCTTTTCAAAGCATTATTTTTTCGTATGAAAAACCAGAACTAGAAGAAAATTAGTAATTAATATTACCGCCATATTCATTTCGATACAAACAATTTCGACGCAGTCTAGTAGCTTCTCTTGTTATTACTCTACAGTAAGCGTAACTGATGCGGCACCTTCGCGGAAAATTTACCATTCCAATATACAAATGGTAGGTTGTGTTGTTCCTGCGTAATAATACCCGCCATGCACGTTTGCCTGTTCGAAAGGTGAGGATATTTTGTTTTCCTTCTTCTAACACTAGCAATTTTGTTGCCATGGGTGGGTGCAAAGTTGGGCGAGTTAATTTTTCATTCCAGCAAAATTCTTCCCAGCGCACCATTGCTGCGGTTCGTGAAAATCTCGATGTTCATGTGCTGTGCTGTCTCGTTGGCAAGGGTTACTGGCAATTACGAAATGATTTTACCGGACCAACAACATCCCGTGTAGCTTAACGGGTGTTGCAAATGCAAAACTCATAAATTTCTGGCAAAGGAATGCCGGGAGGTGGAATGAGTTCGATGTGGATACGGCAACGGGCATGTACATTACCTGAGGGATGGTTTATGACCGTGCTTTTTACCTAGCTCGTGTCCATTGCCTATCCGGTATGGTTGAGATACGCTTGCAGCAGATTGGTGGAAAACCACCAATCTGACACGATGTTCGTTTCGTAATCCTTTGCTACATCCTTCGTCACCCTTTCGGCAGCACGGCAGTTGTTTTCCGTGTTCTACTGCAATGCAATTACGCTCCAATGTAGCAACACGTTGCATGGTTGCGGTGTCGAAGTCGCCAACCAAGGTACGATGCTGGTTGCGCTGGAAGCATGATGTTAGGAACGCTTTCGGTACGGACGAATCGCCAGGAAACGATGATGAGTTGCATCCGATAGAGGTTTTCTCCAAAACCATATCGATCACGCATATTAGTCAACCATTGACTAACATTTTCCTGCTCCCAACGTTACTCATTGTCCAATTTCCGCTACCAAACATGCACCATCGGATACGCGGACAGTGTTATGTTATGCGTACAGGAAGGATGACAGCCAATGTTGTGATCTGAGGAATAAAATGCATATTGATAATTATGTTCAAACAGATTTAGATTAGTTTCAAAACTCTTCAAAAACCACTCACAACATTACCATCTGTATTATATCCTCATGTTCCGCTTCCTAGTAGCGGGACATCAAACGCAGGACAGTTAACAATATTAGCATCCACGTACGAATTTTAATCTATTCGATTAAACACGCTGATAAGGTACAGGCGAAACGGATTCCGTCCGGTTACGAGGCGTGGGGAGTCGGAGTATGCCAGGGAGTCTGTGGGAAAAGAGCATTAGTGCAGAAAATTGGTAGTTTCCCTCCCCAACGCTCGGCATACTTTGGTCCCGATTTCCCAAACCGAAGTGATTGTGAAGTGAAGTGATGTTGCCAATTGCAAACTGCAATGTGAACCCAAAAATACCCAATCGGTATGCTAATAACAGGGAGGACGAGCTTTCGGTGCTTTGCTGTGCGCTAATGTGATGTTAAATGACATTCGATTTGATCACAATCCGTAGGTCAAATCCGTAGCTTCCTTGCATCCCGCACATACGCGTTGTTCCGCTTCCGTGGGTGATTTCGAATCAGTTGGAATGAAGGTAAAAACCGGGTCACCAGTTCCCCTTAGCGGGAAACCTGGTTGCACAAACGGAAGCAAATTGTTTGATGGTGTAATTGATTTTCGGCAAAACTGGAAATGAAACTATAATTAAACATACACAAACAGATCCATGTGCGGGCTTTGCGTATACCAGTGGGCCGAATGCTTTGCGACAAATTGACAGTTTTCCGTAGTGGGGACCACCGAGCGTTAGGTTTATTGACACCGGTTGCCTTGGCGCCGTTTGACATCAATCATACCTGTTTTTATGGATCTGTACTGTGCTTGAAAACGAAAAAAAAACACGCATTTATGTTTGTCTGATGCAGTTGGTTTGCGCTTTTGCAGGTTTAATTGGCCAATCTGTGTATTGCGTTTTGGGTGCACCACAAAGAACTGGTACGCTCGCCGTTGGTGTCATCGGTCATCGGTAGCACTGCTTACGTGACAAGTTATTTACCGACTAACGAGTGGATTTTGTTTCCTTCCTCCGAGAGGTTCGGCACGCAACAGATTATGGATAGTACTAGTCAATAGCTCCACTAACCTTCGTTAACGAACATATACCATCAGGGCAAGAGGCAGTTTTTCGCTCCGATTGCATTGGAACATCCAAGTCAACAGAGCGTGTAACATGGTACCAGTATTGAAACGATCCAAACAATGGCAACATATCCGTTTTTATGTTGTAACTTGCTCCAAGCGTGCCATTTTGATTGATTTTCATTTGATACTTTGTTCCTGTTGAATGTAAATAACAACTTTCTGTTTTTCTGGCAACACTGCCAGCGAATTGTCAAACTTGTAAATACGTGAAATAAATCAGTTGAGCTTTGAACGTAGAGTAAAACGGACGCCGGACTGTGTAAAGAGTTTTACTTGCGTGAGCATTACTCATCAGGTTATGGGCCCAGGAGCTGAAAATTGCTAGTTTGAGTAATTTGCGAAACGTGCTAAGCGAGTGTATTTAGTTTGCGCGTTATTTCTTTCTTCGTGATCGTAAGAAAAGATAAAGTTCCTGAACAACCGGCGTCACTAAGTGTACAAAATGGCGGATTCCGTTAAGGCCGTTTTTACGAAATTGAACAATGCGAATTTCATCGCATGGAAATTCCGTATGCAAACGCTGCTAGAGAGAGAGGAGGTATGGGAAGTGATCGAGGTTCCTATACCAGACGAAAAGAACGACAGTTTTGCAGAATGGAAGAAGAAGGACACAAAGGCAAGGAATACAATTGCGATGTTTGTCGAAGACAACCAGTTGCGCTTTATCAAGAAAGCAGAGTCAGCCAAGGAAATGTGGGACAATCTACGTTGTTACCACGAAAAGGCTACAATTGGCAACCAAGCTTTGCTTTTGCATCAATTGTGTTCTACAATGATGGCCGAGGATGCTGATGTGGAAAAGCATATCGAATATGTGGAAAACATCTACGAAAAAATGGACAACGCCGGCGTCGATTTGAGTGAAATGCTACGGATCATCTTATTTCTACGGACTTTGCCGCCGTCGTACAGCACGTTTGTCACATCGGTGGAGACCTGTCCTCAAGAAGACGTCACTATGGAATCGGTGTTGGCTCGATTGCGAGAAGAAAGCATGAAGCGCGAATGTCAACCAGGAGTAAGCTGTAAGGAGGAGAAAGTCCTTAAGGTTGAAACAAAGGATCGTGGTGAGTTGAAATGTTTTTATTGTCACCAACCTGGTCATTTCCAGCGAAATTGTAAGAAACGGCCATCCTATAAGAAGACTCCGAAACCTGCGCAAGCTAAGCGTATCCAAGCTAAGCAACAACCAACAGAGAATGATACTGCTGTTCATGGCGCGGCGTGTTTTGTTGCTGGGGAAGTGATTCCTGGCGCTTGGACGATAGATAGTGGCTGCACGTGTCACATGACCAACGATCGCGAGTTTTTTACGGAGTTCAAAGGCGGTTATGTGACTGACGTGGTGCTGGCCGATGGAACAAAGGTAAAATCGGCGGGATGCGGACACGGTATTATCTTTGGTGAAACTGGAGAAGGTAAACGCATCGCCATTACCCTCGAAAACGTTCTTTATGTTCCCGGATTAGAGGGAGGTTTAATTTCAGTAAGAAAGTTGGCACAAAAAGGTTTTGACGTCGTTTTTAATGCCAACGGTTGCGAAATAAAGTGTGGTAAGGGTGAGGTCATCGCGATTGGTGATATGGAAGGCAACCAGTACAAAATGAAGATTACAGAGGCGTGTTTGAAAGTTAGAGGAAATCACACAGAAGAGTGTCAACATACTTGGCACCGGAGATTCGGTCATCGGAGTATCGATGTTGTCGCGGCAATCCGGAATAAAGGGTTAGCAAGCGGTTTACATGTGAAGGATTGCGGAGAAAGGATTGTGTGCGAGTGCTGTTTGAAGGGGAAGCTATCCAGAAAACCTTTTCCTTTAGTGACCGAACGCAAATCCAAGAAACCATTGGACCTTTTACACACTGTTATATGTGGACCGATGGAGAATCCTACCCCAAGTGGTTACAAATACTTCATGACCATTATTGATGATTTTAGTCGCTTCTGTGTGATCTATCTCCTGAAAACGAAGAATGAAGCAGCCGATAAGATCGTCGAATATGTTCGCTGGACAGAAAACACCTTTGGTCGGAAGCCTAGTGCGATTCGCTCTGATGGGGGAGGCGAATACACGGTTAAAGCTCTACAGGAATTTTATAAGTCCCAAGGTATAAGCGCACAATATTCCACTCCATACTCACCACAATCTAACGGAGTGGCTGAACGAAAGAACCGAGCCTTGCAAGAGATGGCGAACTGTATGCTGCTTGATGCTGGACTGCCGAAACGGTACTGGGGAGAGGCTGTAATGACAGCAGCCTATGTGCAGAACCGACTCCCTTCAAGAGTAGTAAACCGTACACCCTACGAGCATTGGACTGGGTCAAAGCCGGACTTGTCCAGACTACGAGTGTTTGGAAGCGAGGCTTACGTTCATATTCCCGACCCAAGAAGAAAGAAGTTCGATGCGAAGGCGGAGAAACTTATTTTTTTAGGTTACTCGGACCAGCATAAGGCTTATAGATTTCTAAACATCGATAAAGATCGCGTGATCATTAGTCGTGATGCCCGTTTTCTTGAGCTAAGTAATGGCTCCGAACAGCAGGAGGAGTGCACTGTGGAAAACGTGCCGGTGGAAGCTCGGACTGAAGTTGTTGAACTGGATTGGACGGATCAAGTATCTGTGGGAGAATCCGAAGAAACTATATCTGTGTATGAAGATGCAGAAGAGAGTGACACTTCTGAAGAGCCACTAAAAGAAGGTCGAAGTACGCGTGGCGTTCTTCCCAAACGTTATGAGGACTTTGTTGTGGGCAAGGTCACTCATGACGAAGAGCCGTCAAGTTATCATGAAGCGATGAAAATCCCTGTTTGGAAAGAAGCTATGATTGAAGAAATGAAAGCCCATGGACAGAACCAAACATGGGAGCTTGTAAACTTACCCGTCGGAGTGAAGCCCATAGGAGCGAAATGGGTTTTCAAACTGAAAAGGGATGAGACGGGCAAGATAGTGCGACACAAGGCACGAATTGTAGCTCAGGGCTACACGCAGAAGTTTGGCATTGATTATACAGAAGTATTCGCTCCAGTTACTCGACAAACAACATTACGTACGATGCTAGCAATAGCTGTGAAGAAGGGGCTAATATTGAAGCAATACGACATAAAGACGGCCTATCTCAATGGCACTATCGAGGAGGAGTTGTACATGCAGCAGCCATCGGGATTTAAAGTTCGTGGAAAAGAACACATGGTGTGCAGGCTACAGAAAAGCATCTACGGATTGAAACAGTCAGCCCGCTGTTGGAACAAGGCTTTACATGCAATTCTGTCGACGCTTGGATTTGTACAATGTGACTCCGACCCTTGTCTCTATGTACTTCGTGGAAATCAGTCTACAGTGTATTTACTTGTGTACGTAGACGATTTACTGATGGGATGTGCAGAAGAAGCAACAATTGATCGAATTTTTGCTGACCTAAAAGATCGACTCAACATAACTTCGCTTGGTCCCGTTCGACATTTCCTGGGTTACGAGATTCATAAGGAAGACGGAGTGTATACTATGCGACTGACAGGTTATATAGAAGATCTAATTAAGAGGTTCGGAATGAAAGATGCGCATCCTGCTAAGACTCCAATGGACCCCGGCTATTCACTGGTTAACGATGACAGTAAAATGTTTGAAGACAAGACTCTGTACCGCAGTTTGGTAGGAGCGTTGTTGTATCTAGCAGTAAATGCAAGACCTGACATATCGCTTAGTGTTGGGCTATTAGGAAGGAAAATGGAAAATCCCAACGAAAGTGATTGGACAGCTGGAAAGAGAATCCTGAGATACCTTAAAGGAACAAAGGACTTTAGGTTGAAGTTCGGATCCGGCAATGATTGGACTTTAAGAGGATACTCTGACGCTGACTGGGCAGGCGATGTGAAAACACGAAAATCTACGAGTGGTTTTGTTTTCTTATTTGGTGGTGGACCAATTTGCTGGACCAGCAAAGCGCAAGCGAGTGTTGCATTATCGTCACTGGAAGCAGAGTACAATGCATTAACGTTGGCGTGTCAAGAGGTGCTATGGTTGCGGCGATTGCTAGAAGACTTCGACGAACCACAGACCATGCCAATTGTGTTGTACGAAGACAATCAAGGTTGTATATGCTTTGCTACTGCAGAGAGATCGAGTGGGCGAGTGAAGCATATCGATACGAAAAGGAACTTCATACGTGAATTATGCGAGCAGAGAACTGTGGAGCTGATATACTGTCAGTCGAGCGAAATGATAGCAGATGCATTGACAAAGCCGTTATCTGCGCCTCAGATAGGGAAGTTTTTGAAGCAAATCCAAATGTGCTCGAATTAACTATGTGTTTTGAACAGTAGTTATTTAGGAGGAGTGTTGAATGTAAATAACAACTTTCTGTTTTTCTGGCAACACTGCCAGCGAATTGTCAAACTTGTAAATACGTGAAATAAATCAGTTGAGCTTTGAACGTAGAGTAAAACGGACGCCGGACTGTGTAAAGAGTTTTACTTGCGTGAGCATTACTCATCAGTTCCTGGGTATGTACGAGCTGTGACTTGTCATCGATTGATTGATGCAATTATTGCGACAAAAGGAAATTTGCATTCAATTGCCACAAAACTGGCAGCATTCAGGTTTGTTGGGTTGTAAAATTGCCAGCCTATTAATTGATTGTACTGCTAAACGCGAATAGTTTGTTGTTGTTAATTTTGCTTCCAATTGCAAATGAGTCGTGTGGAGTGTAAGCAGTACGCACGAACTGGACGGTGCAACTGCACTGTGGAAAATTCTATACCTAGGTTTCCCGTTAATGCTAAACAACCTTTAAGCGATATGAGCTTTACTGCCATTTGACTGATACTTACAATTGACCATAATTGTTAATAATGAGTATTTTTCAAACAAAATTAATTCAAATACTTACGAAATAAAAAACCAAATCATCAGTTGTGCGATTATCGTTAAGAGGCACAGCTTTACCATAATGGGTCATTTTTGAACGCTTGTTTACTAGATTTCTGAAAAGTTAAGCTCAACGTTGCCTTTGGTGTGTTGAGCTGCACAAAAACTGGCAACTTCAAACGAAGAAAAAACAAAAAACTTTTTAGACTTTGAAGTTTCTTATATGAGTGCCATTGTCAACCTCTTCGTATCGGTTGCACGACCAAGAACGAATGGACTCTCGTCTTCCGTCTATATGCGACTATGCCAGTTCACTGTGGCTACGGTACGCAAACGGTTAGTACTTATGGGCACACGTATAAACGGAAGCACTACAGTCCAGGCACGTAATGACTGCTGGCATTATTTTAATAGCTTAATACTTTTGCGCCATATGTTCACATCCTACTTATACACTTGGCACTTTTCCTTCCGCTTTCGCGATATCTGTGAGGAACCGTTCACCTTTTACAATCGCTGTATGTGCTCGCTCGCACTCGAACAGCACGGCGGAGTGGAGAAAATGGCTGTGCACGCAGTCCCGCAGTTCGCCAAGAAATCGTCGCCTACAATGAAACTGAAATGGAGACGCGTGGTTGAACGCGGGGGTGCCCTAATAGCGACTCGGTTATCCTCGAAAACGAAATTGAAGGTAACAGTGAAGCAATGCACTGCGCTTCACATACGAATACGCACGGGAACTTAAACGATGTGAGTGTCTGCCTTTTTACGAATAGAAGACTACGTGGTCGTACCGTTTGTTTTCATCCAACCATGCACTACACTAGCAAATGTAAGTTATTGAAGGTTATTGTGAGCAAATTTCTTCTAATTTCTTTAAATTTATATTTGCTTTATATTTTTGTATCGTGCAACATTTATTGTTTCACTAACTTGAAATTTTAGTACTATGTTTATCAGTCCTTGTTACATATGCACCCGATCTACAGTATACTGAGCGGTGAATGGCTGAAATTTTAGGACATTCACATCTCTCTCTCTCTCTTTTTTCTCTCTCTCTCTCTTTATATCTCTCCTTCTTTCTTTCTCTCTCTCTCTCTTTGGCGCAACGTCCTTCTAGGTCATGCCTGCCATTTCTGACCTACCAGACTTAAATTTATCACGTAACCGGATTGGATTGGTCCGGATGGGATTTGGGACCGATCCTGCCGTGTAAAGACCGGTCCCGCTACAAATACACCTCCGTCTGCCCCATAGTATATTCTCATATACTTCACACCAATGTTCAGCTGTGCAACTGGTGTGCAAAGGAAAATTTAAATCTACTCACAGTTTTGGGAGGGCAATCTTGACTAGATATGAACAGCGTAAAGGAAACTTTTTACACTTTTCAAGATGCCTCTCTAGCGTTATAATAATAGTCAATCATTTCGAATGAGAAGAAAATGCTTAACCTAATGAATGCACTCCCCAGTGAGCTTTATTGTTTATGCACAGCAAGTTGGAGAGTCGAGTCGAGTGGATGCAAAGAGTAACTTGACTCCGCTTTTGCTCTTGTCCTGAAGAGCATTATCATTGCTTTATGCTGGCGTAATACTGTCAGCGAGCACTGTTTTTACGACGATGAATGCAGCACCGAGTAGTTGTACAATTTATTTGAGTCACTGATTATGAATGAAATCAAGAAGTCTCCACAGTGCAACCGTTCGAAGCAGCAGCATCGTAGTACGGCGAGTTGGCGTTAGTTCGGTCATAGAACCGGCATCATTTCGGTTCAAGATGGCTCGAGGTGCAGCTACTGTCCACCCAAGAGTCGCATTTAATTGACAGTGACCGATGGATCCAGGAGCAGCCACTGCGACCTGCTGCTCTGTGAGCACTGTTTCACTTACCATTTTATGATGCTGGGATTATCCTGCGAATGTGCTAATTCTATTTTATTTTCCATTCTCTACTCCCTTTCTTCTAGGTAAGTCGCCTATCAACCGAAACCCGACGTGAGCGAGTGCGTTCATAAATTATGTGGCACTCGCACCTTCAGCATATCATCAGCACCTGATAATGGGTTGTGGCTCCTTGCTCAGTGACTCACAAATCTGCATCAGCCGTCTTCACTAAACCACGGCCGATGTGGGACCGAGCTGAACCGAGGTAGACACATGCACGAACGGTGCTGTTGGTAACGAAACCGTTGCCGTTGCATAATGCTGAGCTTGCACAATGCACCCACAGTCAGCAGAAGATTGATTCATGCATCTACACATCGGCACATGGCTGCCGTGTATACCGAAGGTGTTCCCGAGTCCGCTTTACAAACGTTCCAGTCAACAGAATCGAGTGGTGGTATCCACTTACATGTTCAGTCAGTGATTTCATGGCAGAAACGATCCCAATGGTATTGGCATTAGTTACGTTCACGTCGGGTAACCTCGGCGTTGACTTCTAGCGATGCGCGAAAGGATGGACTACTCATACATAGAAGTACTAAATGGCGGCGGACCCACTGGAGCTATTAATATCCGCGACGGGCTTGTGAACAGCCCACGGTGCACGTTGCACGGGACTATTAATGTTAGGCACTAGCATGGTGCAATAAGTAGACGTGTGCAGTTCTCTTTTTAAGATCTCAGGACGTAGGACTCGTGTGTTGCGACGATTGTCCCCTATATCTTGTTGTACTCTCTAGAAGGTGAAATTAAACTTTCGTTCTCTTTATCATTTTTCACTTTGGCTGCAAGTCGCCATCGTTCGCCGGTTGATCGTTCGCCGAACCAGTATTTTTCACAACTTTTTCAAATCTGCGGCCGGAGAAAAGCGTCGGCCAAAAAAAAGGATCCTTGGGAAACGTAGCTGGGTAACATAAACGCTAGCAAACGAGTGGCGATAATTTATGTGCAATTAAACCTTGGTCTTGGCAGAAAACGTGTAACCCACCAGGTACCGTCGTTGGCGGGGATGGGTTAAAAAAGTAGTTCGAAGTTGAAGGCAATTGTACGCATTAGCAATGGTACAACTCTACTCTATTCAATCGTCCATATCGTTGGGACACGAACAGGGAGTCCACAAGCGTGTATGTGTTCGTTCCTGGGCTTAAATGAGAACGATTGGGTTTTTAATAAGAGTTAAAGCGATTGTACGGCACCTGCCTTTTGCCCACCCGATTGCATGGCGAACGGTCGAAGGGCTGTGAAATGATCTTGCTCTAATTTCATCGTTCTAACGCTCTCAACTCCCGGGGTGAAGTAGGTCTATTACCGGAATGCGAGGCACTTAAATTCCGTTTGATAAATTTTTCACTGTTTGCAGACGGCGCCGGAAGGTGTAGATTGAGGAAGCTGAAAAATTGCTACAAATTAGGCTGATTTGTTGCAGGGCAAGTCCTTTCCAACGGAGTCATAGGTTAAAATTTTTCATGCTTTAGGACGTGGCTCACGATGGACCGATGAAAATGGAAACAGATGGCCAAAAAGTGTATATGATTAAATGTTAGCTGTCCACCAACCATTTCTCATAGAAATATTTTTTTTATATTCATGTAAAGTTAATAGCACTACTGAAGATTTTAGTCTATTTGCTATTACCAATTACTAAGATCGAGTACATTTGTACTCAACTTAGTAATAGATCAACTTATAATGAATAATTTTGTAACTGTCATTTGTTTACCTCATATCATATGTTTTTATTTTACTTAGATTCCTATTTTTATATTTTTCCATTACATTTTAATTTAATCAATTAAACTTACCTTTGGCACAAGATAACATGAAAGCATACTTTGAATGTGAATTTAAACCACACATACCCTCGGCTTGCATGATGCTTTTACTATCTATAACACTATACTTCTTGTTTTTTGTTCGCCGTAGCTAATTATAGCATGGCAACCGACATAAGAAACATTGTCCTAGCGACAGCACCTCTGTATTTCCGTAGTAAAAATCCCTCTTGATCCTGTTACTAATAAGGGTTGCGTGAAATAAATAATGTGAATTCTTATGTAGGAGAACATCAGACATCACACTGCGAACTTGGTTCCTGGAGGACGAAAGCAAGGAAGAAAGCGTGTGATTAGTGATAAAATGTTGCGGTAAAGGCAAAACCTTCTACCAATTCATTTCGTTTCGTTCCATTACATTCGCAGTCAATCCAGGGTTGACCGTTCCCTTTTCATCTTTTGTTTTAATTTGCTCAATCGCATGCGCCATTCGGCCAGCATTTAGTTGCTACTGGTGCCTTTATGTCTTCATAGAAAGCGTTACGCTTCATTACCGAGCAACGCTTCATTAGAATCCCTTTGACCGTGTTACAGTAAATAAAGCGCTCTTTCGATGCGCGTGAGTTTATCTAATCATCGATAAATCACGATATTTTTCGAGTTTCATCGTTTTGTCTTAACGCTGCCGTTCTGGCATTCGGGAAGCACGTTCCAGCTTATACTGACCAATGCCAAAACTGCAAACGACGCGCAATCAAGGCTGGGAAGGAAAGTTGAAAGTCACGAAGCTCATTGGTTTTAGTGGTTGAGAATTAATAAACTCGCTTCAAAGCTACTTCACGTGCCCCAAGCAGAACGATGGCTTTCGCTTGCACTTTACTGCAGATAAGTGAAGACGTGAGTGGTGGGAAAGCAACCACCGGGGGTAGCTAACAAATGGGAGATCATTTTGAGCTGAACAGCAGCGCTCGATCAACCTAAAGCTTCGGCTATCGTTTCAACGAGCAAATTGCGCATATTAGTCGGAAGTCTTACTTCCTTTACACTTGCGAAACCTTGCCGGAAGGATAGAGAGCATCCGGATGCTCATACGGCCCTTCTGTAATCCGATGGACAGTGTGTTTGGCTAGAAAAGCATGTGTGATTGCTTTCCTTTTCATTGAGCAATCTTCAGAATGGGTTGGAAGGGAAGCCATCATGCTGTTCTAAACCCAAAGATAAACGATCATGTATTGGTAGGAATAGAGGATTATCCATAATTTATTTACCATTTCATCTCATAATTAAAACCAAATGAGCTTTTGCAACAAGCAATGACAACTATGCAGATCTTTCTCTAATTGAATGAGAGGAAGCGCTTAGCAAACATACTACCAAGCTTTTCAACAAAGAATGTTAAAACAATTAAACAACGATATTCAATATTTACTAAAGTGTTTATTAGTGTTTAAAGAGGATTATCCATAATTTATTTACCATTTCATCTCATAATTAAAACCAAATGAGCTTTTGCAACAAGCAATGACAACTATGCAGATCTTTCTCTAATTGAATGAGAGGAAGCGCTTAGCAAACATACTACCAAGCTTTTCAACAAAGAATGTTAAAACAATTAAACAACGATATTCAATATTTACTAAAGTGTAATAGATAATTCAATGGGCAGACATGGTAAACAAATTAATGGTTCTGTATACTTACTGTATGTCTGATGACTGACGAAAACGAAATGAAATAATATAATCAGTAGATATCTGTCAGTTCAATACCATGAGAAATGCTTGTTCATTATCGTTTGTACCGAGCGGAATATTTGCGCGTAATAAGCTTTTTTCTGCAGCACATTACGAGAAAAGAACAGGACATCAACTACTAATCCTTTTACTCTTCGTGTTTGACTTCAACCCACAAAACCTTTTGATTGAAAACATCTTTGCCAACGATTTCTTGAATAAATCATGACGGAATCCACCTTTTTCAAATTAAATTATTCAGAGCATGACCATCGCATCCATCGGGTTGACGAAGAGTGGTGAAGAGTGGCAGGTTCGTACGGATATCCTTTTCTGAGTAATCAGACTAGTTGAAATTTTCGATGCAAATGTATGAAACGATAGAATGTCGAACAAAGATAGCAGCACGGGGTAGAACGAAACATGCAGCAATAGCGATAAGATGGTACCCTAAGAAGGCTAGCAAAACTAAACGACTTGAATGACCGCGATGGTACGGCGATGGGGAGTAATGACGCGCCGGCGGTCAAAGGAAAACGTGAAAAGATCAATTTGCAATGTAAATCATGCTTTTCTATAAAATAATGATAAAAACCCTCCTGCAGCAGCAACGGAAGACCACGACCTACCACGGTCTGGGGCGACATCGATTCCGGGCGTCTCTTGATGGTGGCGAAAGAAAAGCAGAACCATCCACAATGACTAGCAGAAGGCGTGCTAGCAGGATGAAAAGCAAGAGCGATGGAGACGCAGTACTCGTAACTGTCTCTATCGAACGTTTTCCTGTTTTTTTTTGTACCCAACCCAACCCTACGTTCATCCGACACTTTCTGCTGACTCATTCCCCATGCGGTGGACGCGATTCGCCCTTGCAGCCATTGCAAGGCGATCGATCTGCGACGACCAGTTTCACTGTTGGCGATCTGTGGTCCGTTGAATGCCGGTGGTTTCATTTCCCTTTCGCGTGAACCCAAAAACACCGGACAAAGGGCGATGAATTTCGGAATGGCCAAATCGTGATCGGCAATCGTTCGGTGCAAGTGGATGTAGTGGATGGTCATGTAAAAAAGTGCATGGTATGGAACATTTATTTCATATGTTACTGTTATCAACCCGGAAAAGGAGTTCGACAGGAGAGGGAAACAACAGGAATAAGGCGAACAGTCTCACAGTTTATGCCCTTTTCCACTGCTGGAGCCATTCGATGCAAATGAGCTTTTTCCAAGTGCCTTCCTTTGCTGGGCGCCAGATTTATGCAAGTTCCCAACGCCACCTTCACTGTCGCCGCGTTCGTGGAAAGCGCTAAACTTCTGTTGCACCGTTTCCCATCTGAAAAATATCCACGAAAGCGCATTACATTCCATTGCGCATTCGGACGGAACTAATGAAATAAAATTTTCGATCATTCAACCACATGCCCCGGCTTTCGCTATCATGATAAAGACCAACAGATGGCACCAAGTGAGAAAGGAAATTGGTGGAAAAAATCTATAAAATCATGTAAAAAGGTTACAGCTCGAAAGAAGGGCATTCAGGGCTTTTCTAATCGTTGTCAATGGGAAACGAAAGCACCGCGTTTCATTAGCCCGTGGTGGACGGTAAGTAGAAGTAAAGAAAAAGGGTTTATCTGTTTTAAATGCATTGGCGAGCACCACACGACAACTTCTGGAAGCGTAATTTATTGACTCTTGTGGCAAATTTTATTGGACCATCATTGGTTTGCGGTATCCGCAATTATATGGTTTCAAACGGTGGACATAAACGATCATGACACCGAGGTTCTGATATTGCATGAGCAAGAACCTCATAAATTACACTGTATAAGTGGATTGCTCAATTTAAAGCATTGTATGACGACCACGTGAGAAAAAAACAGCTACGTTTAGTACCAAGGAAAGGAAAGCTTATTCAAGTACTCGTTATATAAGGTGGGCATTATAATGGACGCTAGATTCAATGTAAGGGGTTTTTCCCATGGAAGTATCTGGAAAGGGCTTAAACAAATTTTGAGACATCGATCATTGTAGAATTATAGAAATGAATGTAGATTGAATTGTAGCTATTTGATTCGAAAAAGGAAACGAATGTTTCGGATCTTGAATGGCTTTTCTATTTAATTCATTTATTACCATTTGTTTCCGTGGGACGGTGGATTTGGGATTTTGTACGGTGTGTTGGATCAACCTCTTGCTACCTTAAAATTAATTAACTAACCGTAATGTGGCTGACTGCGGCGGCCCGGTGGTATGATGGTAGCGAAGCCGGTCTTCACACGAACGTACCGGATAAAACAAAAAGATGAGGAAGAAGAATGGGGCTAGCTGGTACATGATGTTCAAAATAAGTTCAATTCATGTAATGCCACCTAGGTGCTGTTAATTAGTAGTAATCTCGAAATACTAGCAACACCGACGAACCGTCGTGGCACTTGCATTTAAAAAGTTTCTAATATGAAGGGACTGTCATTTTGAAATGAGGAGATAACTTCTGCCATGTAAGTTGTCAAAGTAATGCTAAGTTGGCTCTGACTACGTTTGGTTAAATGAATACAACTTTTCAAAATACGAATTTTGACTTAAACACTCTGAACTCATGTTTTCCCCTTAGCAACAATTTTCGAGAAACAATCGAGAAACAAATAATGTGGGTACTATTAGCACAATTACCTCCAAAAAGGTTAACTAATCATGAAAGAAACAAGATAGTATCATCCAGCTATGTTTCGGAAATTGCACCGTAGAGTGCAAGTACGGGAGTGAAATAAATTTCAATTATTAGCCCACAAACGTGCTAGAAAATAAACAAGCTTCATTTTCGTCGAAAACTTTTCAGCCCGGATGCCGTTTAGTGCACAGTGTGGGTTGGTACAGCGGGTACCAGTGTTCCAACCCATTCCACCATGGTTACTGCCACTTGCGTGCGTGAAACGGTAATGCATTAGTGGCTCTCGTAATTTCAAAATTGGCCACACAACCACAACGGACAGTGGTAACGGTGACTGCTTCAGCAAACCGTCGACCTCAAAGGATAGCGATGGGTTAGTGGTGCAACGTGCCTGTAAGGAAAAATGTGCCGGATTCGCGCAAAGTGTAACTTTCTTTTTCGTTTAGTGCTTCCAACCGGAGAAACATGAAGAACGAAATTGTTTCGACACTTGGCACAACTTCATCCATCATCCTAACCCAGTGGTGTTGGTGGTAACCAATTGCAAACTAGCGCTAAACAGCACCGGGAGCACCAGCATTAATGAGCATGTGGGTGTGGTTGGTGCTACTGCACTACCTTCTCCCTTGTGACTTGTGTTCTGTTCGTGTAATTTCGTCGAGTGTCACTGAAGACAGATTTTACCTTCTTGACCAGCTGGGAACCAGACTGAGCAAAACCAGTTTCTAGCAAACTTTCCACTTCTGGCTCAGTGCGCGTAGTTAGCAGTGGCATAGTTAAGCTGAACAAAATTACGCTCCTGTCAATGAGATAATTAAGGTGGAACAATTGTTCCTTACCCTGCTGGAGTTCTGGTGGTACGCTAAATTCGCAAACTGACGATGTGAGCGAAAAGCATTTCATGAACATGAAGTTACTGCAATTTAAGTTTTCATTACAGCATTCCCATGAAATTAAAATTTATGTTTGCTTGACATACAAGTGTGATGCAACCTTCGCAATGTCTGGTGCTAGTCAACCGTCACATTTGTTTTAATTAAAAACATATTTACGCTGATTTGTCTACAATTTGCTGCAAGGTATATCTGTTTGTTACTAAATAGTTTGACTTTTCCCTGTCTCTTGGTTATTATGTGTGCCTGTCGCTGTTAAAAGAACCGCACTCGGTGCTCCAAGAACCTTCAAATGGCAAAAAGGTTGGACCAAAGTGTATTGAACCAGCGAAATGGTCTCTTTTAATCAAATCAACGCAAGAATTCGCAATAAAACTATCGCGAAGTGCACGGTATAAATTGTTCTGCGACATGCAAAAGAGTCCTTTATCTGGACCCACAGTCAGTTCGTATTGGTCAGCACAGGGAGTGTTGCGGGAAACTGGAAAGCCGTTTAGTTACGACTCGATGCAAGCGGATTCTAAGCATTTCGAGGACATTTTAGTAGTTGTAAGGAACTTGTATTTTCTGCCATTCCTTACCTGTTCGTTCTTTGAGCCCTTTGCTCATCGTTGTTCGTTTGCTGTGGGTATCTATCATGCTTCGGGACGATATTTTGTGTTTCGGCTGTGTCAAACATGTACGAAGCTTCGTGTTGCAGAAAAATCGAACGTTTTATCAAGCCGTGCTACTTGCTTTCGAAATTCACGGTAAGGTTTCGCGTGTAACCTGCCGATCTGACTACGGCCATGTAGCACGTGAGCATAACTGCCCAGCCGTGTTCATGAGCAGGGTGAAATTTAAATAAACATGAACATTCGTCGAGGCTTTCGTTCCGTGTGCTTTTCATGTGGCAGGCTCTTAAAACATCTACAATGGGTGTAATCTCTCGGGCAGAAAGGGGTCCGACCTCTAGGTGTACATTGTTTTTTTTTTATAGTCTGCTTGGAGACATTTTTGCTTGTCGAATAATTTTTCGTGTGTAGCCAGATGGGGAATGGAGATGCAGTCTAGATGGAGGGGACTGCATTTAATGCGGCACCTCCTGTGTGTGGTAATGAATGTTCAACTGGTTCTTACGCGGGTCTACATCAACCATCCTGTCATTTGATTTGATGTTCTTTGCGAACATGATCCGTTTGCAAATATAAGCCAATCTAGTGACAAATGGGATTGAAAGGACTTTTATGGTTGCCCGTATAACGAACCAACGATTCTTCTAAATATCACTCTCACTTATAGAATGAATAGTAAAAGAAAATAAGTTTTGATAATTGTTATTATATAGTTTGATAATTGAATTTTAATATTATTGTTAAATAAATAGTATTAACTTGAAATAGTTTTTTTTTCGTTCACCCATTGGCTAGTTCCGAAAGCTGATGAATGTAGAATAAACTTTGAGAGTCATGCAGAAATATTCAAATTCTACTTTTGTCAAGCAATGTCCTTCCCGGCGCAGTTAACCGTTAATGAGCCTTGTCGAACGGAAGCAAAAGATGTGTAGATTTTGATTTGTTTGGTTGCGAATGTAGAGTATTACAGTTTCGTCAGAAATATCCAGACGCTTGCTTGTCTTTTTCGTCATTTTTCTCGCCTTGACGAATCTTTCGCTCCATCATAGGGAATGAATCTGCACAGTAAAGCAGAAATCATACACAATGAATGGGTTAAACGAGCGAAGAAATGTCTATTTGTCTTCGCATATACTATTTGCACGGCAATCCACGTATACAAATAGACAGGAAGACACGGCCGCTTACGCATCAGGAAATGTTTGTGACAGCAACGCGACAGCAAACCATTGTCAGTGCTGTCATCATTGTCTAGCGGTGTGATGCTCGCATCACCTTCCGACTCAGGGGAAACTGGAAACCGTTGCTGCTACACTTCTTCCGGGACTTGCTGGCGGGCGAAGTAGATCTTTCGCCGAATGAATAATTGTTACAGCGATGAAGAACATGTACAAGGAAATCAAAGAAAACGCGAAAACCGTATGATTCAAGAGCGCAAAAAACGGAGAGACCATAATTTTTAGCAAAAAATAAAATCATCTTGCGAACGTTGCTTTTGCACGTGTGACGTGCGTACGTACTCACTCGTAGTGTAGGTAAATGATTTTTATTGCAGTCCCTTATTACGTTCCGTGACAAAGTAACATTGTCCGTTTGATATATGGCGTGGCATCTTTATTATGCTTTTCTCCTTTGTGTGCTGCTCGTCGTGTCGTGTGAGCGGGATCCATATTGTGCCTGGCCTACGCATGCCTCTGCATACAGTGAGGACCACTGCATAGCTACATTACTAATGCCTCTAGCCTTTCGGGGAGGTTAATTCGTGACCTTCTGTGTACGCTCACGCCATTCGTAATGACCCATAACCTATAAGTTTTTGAGAAATATAATTTTTCAATCGAATATGAAGGTTTTCGTTTTACCCAATTCGATGAAACCATTGACGGTGCCCCATTTTATGTCCACTACTGTTCTTTCCCCGGAAGTCGCTATTGTGGCAGTGCGCCATCGTTAAAGGTAGGAAGCGTGTTCATTTATTCGCCTCTTCACGTACACACAAATATGGCAAAGAAACAGATCTGCACATCCATTCATTCACATTGAGCGAAAGTAACACTTTTCGTCGTCATTGAAAACAAGCAATGATATGTGTACACTACAGGTGAAACAAAACAAACCGACTTCATATCGTCCGCGGCGAAAGTGAAACAATAAAAAAGGGAAAAGCTAACGGCTGCCCATAACCACAACTCTTGTGGGGCATGACGTACACAGCACATAATGGGCGAAAACAATCAAGTGAAAATTTTAAGCCCATTTTTCATAAGCACATTACCATTTTCCCTAAAGCTACTAACCAGTTACAGGTCGGTATCCAACATAACCGTTGGTTGAAGGAAAATGCAAAGGAGCGACAGAGAGAACGAGAAGAAGGTGATGGACCATTGATGGTCATGTCGGTGAACATGCCCCTAACAAGGAGCATTTTTGGAATGGAAATATCCAAGTGTGTGTTTTCGTAATGAAATATGAACTTTTATGAAATTGCCAGTACTTGGCTAAGGCCTACTCACTTACATACATACATACACACACACACACAAGAGAAAGATCGTCCGTTGTATATCCAATGATCTTGCTCACATGGAGTCTGTAAGGTTAAAACGACAGAGTAGGAGGAATGGTACAAGTAAATTGATAAAATGACGAGGTATGAGTATGGCTTCTTATGCGGGTGTTCTGCAAGGTAGAATGTGTGTTCCACGAATAGAGGAACCCAACTTCAATCCCACGTATCCCAATCCCAATTTCCAAAGTATCCAGCGCACGGAAAAGAAACTCGATTTTCCAATGTCGGTTCGGTATCCGCCTGGTACCTCATGGTTTTGGATAGCCAAGGCCCAGCAAGTGACTCCGATGGTGATGATGATGTAGAACGAGGTTTTATTTTATGGTTCTTCAATATTCAACCTCGGTTTGAATTTGCACGAGCGAGTACGCTAGAAAGTTAAACCAACTCGACCGCTTCCGTTGGGAAAACTGCGTTGTGCACCAAACTCTAGGGGGAAGAAACACTGGCCTGTTGGCCTACCATTATTCAGGTCAGCATGGGACGGTGGCTTTCATCTCCGCCCGGACCGATGTCGAACGAAAAGGAATATGTGCACCGGATGGCAAAGGTGGTGCTTATGAGAGGAGAGTGGAAGGTGCACAATAAAACTCGTTCTTCACCGGTATACACCACCGGGAAGGAAAGAATTTGCAATCTCATAAACCTCACTCCACGACAATTCATGCAGGCCGCACTACCCACAATGTCCCGAACCGCAGATCGGATCGAGTGGACGATAAAATAATAGCATCCCGCGTGGTGTAGCGCGAGAACAGATGAGCGCAATCTTGGCGAAGCTATATAAATGCCACAAACGGAATAGCATTGTGGGCGCAAAGCTGCATGGGGCTTTACGTTCGACAACGGACTGGGCTATCGATGCTGGTGTGTTTGACCATTGCGAACCCATGTTGAACCCCAAACGGGAGGAAAGATAATTGCTTCGAATGCGAGATCCGTGGTAGAGTTGATATACACGGTAGGGTGTGTAATTTATTAATTCATTCATGTAATTTATTAATTATTCGTTTTTATAGAATTGTCAGTGTTGTGCATGATTGTGAGCCTTGTGAAATTTTTTTGGAATCTGTAACTGTTTCATGAAAACCTGTATTAGTATATAACGTCAAGTTGTGTTAAGAAGAAGAAAATAATTTTGTGAAAAATAACAAAGTATTTATTTCTGTTATAGATGTAACGTTAAAGCTAGCTTTAAAAGTTTATTAGATAGGGCAGAATACCATCATTTGGTTGTGATGCACAAATAAATTAAAACCCTTTCCTTTTTGTTCATTTGCACATAATATGGTCTATTCGCTACTAGTCTTGACTTTTCAGAACTATTGTATAATATTGACATTTTTGCTGTTGTGCAACTTAATTGAATTAATTTGATTGTTTTATGTGCTCTTTACATACCTCATACATTTTATTAATGTTATTTCCACTCACCTATAGCCAATAATCGGTTACAATTGAGATGGATGCTTTGAAGTATTTGAATTGTGATCGTGTATGTTTGATATTTCCAGGCACGTGATATTTGCTGCCTATTTTCATCTCACGCATACAGTAAACAGTTTAATAGCCCGGAGATGATCCGGAAGCGGAAATGTGCCATTCCAAGCTGTGTCATAAAATCAAACCATCTCAGAAGCAGATGGGACGTATTCTTTGCGGTAGCATAAATGGCGTAATGAGTGACAATGTGAGACCGACGACAACAATCGGCACCGTTGCTGTCAAGCGAATCCGATTGTTCTGTACTTCTGGAATCGAAAAGGACATCTTCACCTTTCCTTGGAATAAAAGATAGAGTCAATAGAGTAGGGGAGATTATTACATACGTATTCGCCCCACCAAAGAGCCCAAATGCCACAATCGTTGGGCCCACTGTCATACAGCGTAACGTTTGGGAGTATTTCGTGCGAGGTGTTAAATAAGAAGCTCTCGTAAAAGCTTCAACACGAGTGGTTTCGTTATGGCCAACGACACAAGACGGGACCGTCTTTGTGCAACACAATTGTGTTTTGATTGGCGCAATCTTCCAGATCGTGAGTGGAAATGAAGTTAAAGATTATAAGGAAATGGAAAAAAACGACATTCGGATAAAATGAAACGGTGGCAATTATGTGTGTTGATTTGTTGCTTATTACACACAACAATGATGATAGCTGATTCTGTTTTACGTTCTTTCTACTAAAGATAATTTAACATGATACGGAAATTATAGTGCAAATGTAATTAAATTTGGTGTTATGTTTTTGTTTTTTTTTAAACTTTTTAAACAAATACTCCATTGCCCAAACTTTATTAGCGTTTAAGTGTCATTCCAGAACATTGGCATCAAAATTTATAAAATCTAAAGTAAATAGTATAATCCTTAAGTGTCATAGATTGGTGTTTCGAGAACTTGTTATGATATTATTTGATCCATAACTCAATACCAACAATTTCAAACAATTCTAAGATTAACCATATAGCTTAACCTTAATAGATGAATTAAAAACACATCCGATCTCGTTTCTGGATGATGCGTTTTGGATTGTGCGTTTGGACTTAAGCTATAGTCAACCAGCAATTTGGAAAGGCATTTATCTTGTAAACCAAGTTTGTTTTCATACTTTGAAAGCTGTGTCAAAACCGTGTTAGGAGATTTCTATAGAGCATCACCCAAAAAAGGTTGTTACGGTTCTGAACGTGTTAATAGAATGCAGAATGCCATATGAAAACTAAGATTCGGGAAGCACTATCTGGTTTATCGAAGCGTTTTCATTATTTCAAATTCTTCGTTCTTCGCTGTATTGTAGCTTTTCGGAGTAATTATCGGATAATTTGTGCGACCCCAGTGCGACACGACAACCCCATACATACATCCCCGACTCACGCCAGACTGAATGTACGCAGGATTGACCATCCAGCTACGGGTATACGAAATCAATGTGATAAAAACCCGAATTGATCATGAATGCTAATCGCTCTGCAATATGTTTATCTGTAGTATTTTTTGCTGAATTTCAGCATAAAAAAATCATTTGACGGCACTGCTTCAAATTTAAAAGGGAAGTAAGGCAACAGTTGATAGCTAAATGTTCTTAACTGAAGTGTTGGTAAGGTTTGGTTCCGAACACGACGAGCCTCTCGTGAAAAATTAGTTATATCGTTTGGGAACTTGGTATCAAATGAAATCATGTGATACATAAGGTACCTACTGTTTTTTGTTCATCAACAAATTTTACCGATATGGTCCTTGATCAATAAGAGTTCCATAAAGTAAGTATTACTCAAAGTTGAATGGTAAGTCCAATCCCTATGTCTATGAATGGTATTCTACAAGGATGCGTAACTATTCTTTCTTGCATGGAATTTATCATCATCATCCAGAAGGAAGTTTTGCTATTGGCCCATCATGTCACTTCAATTATGAAACATTTAGTAAAAATGATTCATCATGCCAACATTGTAGTATCCACGAGACTTTTTTTATGATGGATACTCTTTGGAATAGTATGGAAGGGTTGGATTGTAGTGATACATGCTTATAGTAATTAATTGGCAGAACGCAAACGCAATCTATTCAGTTAAAGTAACCCTGGTATCTCATCTCTGAATAAATTTAAAGTATAGAAAGTTTTTGGCATTGATTGATTACTCATTTTCCAACATTCTATTGTTAGAAAACTAGTTCAGCGACGCATTGTAATATTACATGTCATCTAATGCTGCTAAGCTTAACAATCGAACAACGGTCAGTCGAATAAAATTTCTGGACATTATTACCGGAATCATTATTATCTATATCAGATCCACCAAGAGCACAAAATCAAGCGCTAATGCGTCGATGAGGCACAAAAAGCACAATACTTCCTTTGGAAAGTCGTCAATGGTTTGATCATTTTCTGTCCTAAGACTCAATCGCGCCGTAACAATATTAACATAAAACTTCAACTATATCTTCCATCTTTTCTAGCATTTTATCGCTTTGAACAAAAACCAAAAAACTCACTTTGAGTTCGATATTTTCATATTTTCTGTGGGTATGTTTGACATATTCTTATAAACAAAGGGAAACTTGAAAAACTCATAGAGATGGAACATGCTAGCCATTGCTTCAAGAATTTGAAGCTTGTTCGTTATTGTTGATTGTTGTTGTTTTATTTTTTTTGGGGCTTGTTTTGTTTTGTGGATCGAGGTGCCTGTGGGTTTTAATTAAATTTTGCAAAACCCACCGAGAAACATCCCTACATCCGGCCCAATAACTTAGCCTTTGATAAACTTTGACGTCATAGTTAACGATAGCCCGCCTTACAATCTCCAAGGACTCTATTGATCTGGTTCCCAAAATGAGAATAGCTCTCGTTGTTAAACTTTAAACAACATGATTTGGGCTCCTTGCAAAATCCAAAGTTTTATGCAGATCCAAAGATTAGGAAGTTATTTCGTGGCAGTTTAAAACTTTTCCTGGAATCTTGCCTGGGTTTCTCATTGTGGCTAATAATTTGACAAGATAATCTGCTTTTGTAAGGACATGAATTCATTAGATCTGAATAGTATTTCGAACATCGATTTAAATATTTTCCAGCAAGGTTGTATAACTTTTTTCAAGTAAATAAATTTCACTATGTTACGGAATTGCACTAAATGCTGTTTATTAATTTGTTTTCTTCATTCGTTTTGTTGTTTTATAACTATTTGCAAAATGCATTGTTTTTAAAATCAAACCTATCAAAACTATTCGCATACCTTTTATCCCACAAAGTTAACCCTCAATTTTATAGGATCGTATTTATTCTTTACCACGTTTTATTCTCAAACGAATATTACTTTTACGTAATCCCATAGCAAAGATAACTTTTTCAATCAACAAGCCACATTTGCCTTTACCCGTTGATTAGAATACCGGCTTGAACTAGCTCCGACATTCGACCGCACGCTTCGGCTAAATCGAAAAATGGAAGATTTTTTTTATCGTTTTATCGTTGTTACTTCTTCGGCCCGAAACTAACAGGATGTGAACGCTAACGCAAACGTCAGTTTAACTTACCCACAAACCCCATTCGGATTACAGTTAATCCATCGTTAGCAAACTATTCGTACGGAAATATATTGATAGAGCTTCCAATATCAACCCCGTCGTTTTTGTGGTAGCTCCACTTAGCGCTCAGTAAAACAACTATGTTTGGCGGAGTATGGCTGTTGAATGGTTCATCTACGCTGCCATGAGAGCCCTATAGATCGTGCCTTTGGTAAAATTTTCGAACAGTGACTCGGTTGTATTAACAATGTTTGGTTTCCTTTATTTTCTAACCAACTGATCTTTTTATTAGAACGCCCTAGTAAAGGCTCGTCCGAATCAAATCCGACGATTAGTAAAAGTGTGCTTCAGTAGAGCATAATTTTAAAAGCAGGAGAACTGACCTTTTCGCCTTCATATCTTCGTTGCACATTAATAATGCAACCGACGAAGGTACAATTGTACCTATTTTGCTATGTGTCCATTTGGTATTTGGCCTGTTGGATGAATGCCAGTCCATGACCTTCCAGCAGTTTCCTGCACGGTTCGGCCACTAGGGAACTTAATTTTATTTTAATTTGTACCCAGTGCCAAATACTGATTGTAAAATTTGTCCTCCATAACCTTGACTGCGCTCTGATGCAAGTGCAATAATGTTCGCAAATGCTATTTAAAGTCGCTTTGTACTGTTAATGCGGTTATCACTGTTCTTTACTAGAGATGAAGTATATATCAAGCATATCTAAATCAAAACTTGTCTAAAGACTAAATTAAAGATGACACAAGTGTTAGAACGATATCTTTATGCTGTCGCCTTAGTGCATCCGGAGCTACGTTCACTGTAAAATTTGTGTTGTAGCACATTCTTTGGCAGTGACTGGCAAAGGCAGTGGTTGACTGGTGTGAAGAGAAAAGATAATGAAGTAATGATTACAATTGTTAAATGTTTTAGTCTTTCGTACACAATTATATCCATATCACACTAGTTTCCATTAAACAGAATATTTTTGTATGTGCTTAATCGATAACAAACATGGCAATGGAAATAAATTTTTGTTCTCAATATGGTTAAATAATATTACACAAATAATATTGAAAATATGTAGAAATTCAACGTCAAGGATAAAATTTTTGAATTCCAAAAACACTTTTAGTCCCACACGGACATGCACTTGGAAGTTTAAACGGATAGAAAAGTTTTCATCCGTGTGGTTAAATCTTCCATGAAAATGTGTCGATGTATCAATGTCAGTCCGCAGACTGTTTCCTTTTTTCAAGCTGTTTGATTGAGATATGGTTTTCTTTTTTCTATCCTTTCGATTTACTTTCTCTACCTAAATGTCTCAGTGTTTAGTGTTTATGCTAGTTAACTTATTCCAAATGATCCACAATAGAGATCTCATTCGTTCATGTTTACTCTGAGCAGCTGTGACTGGAGGTGCGAGTGAATGGGAATATAGGAGGTCTTTTCTCATTGAAATCATGGCTGCATCATAGGTGAAGTTATTGTAACTCGCACCCGATATATACAGTCAACAATGTGAACGTGAAAAAAGCACAATCTCTAATACAGATACAGCCCACCAAGTATCATCAATGGTTAGCATGAAGTCCGATACAAATTGACACAGATGTAGCAACCATTCAAGCTTTGCGAAGTCTTTAGAAGAAATCCACCGAACAAACCCACGTGACACATGACACAAAGGCAAGAGTGAACGCAAACTAAAAACTTAAATAGATAGTTTTGCTTCCGTGTTACTTTTGCTGCTAGTATTGCGCCTCACAGCCCGATGGGACATGAGAGGTATTTTGCTCCAAGGAAAATAAATAGAAAATCAACTATGTCCGGCCAAGAGAAAGTTTACAACATTTTCTACACTTCGTTTTTACTGATGCTGTAAGTTTTTCAAGGACTCTTGTTGGTTGTTTAGGGTTCGCCCACCCGAGTGTTGGTTATTCGTAACATCGGTCAGGACGGCCTGTGTGGACGACCGACCGAATCAGGGGTCAGTAAGTAAAAGTTTGACAAAGTTTTCTGCAACGAGCGCTGGTTGCTGCTTTTTGCTGGCATCATCTTAGCTTAAATCGATGCTAGACGCCAGAATAAACGAACGAAAAAAGTTTGCCAAATGGTCGCCAAGCAATGTTTGTTTCTTCTAGACGTTGCACAGGAAGAGTGTAATGGTGATTGTTGTTAGTTATTTTCACCCCTATACAGTGTTGTATTCCGGGTTGAGTATGATAAGTTGTGGATAAGCACGGCGTCTTGTTCGTATCATTCATACAATGTGCTAGTTGAAACTTGTTCCTACTCTTGGTCAAGAATCGCCAATTCAATGTTATCATTTCGCTCACAAAAATAGATGGAGTTTGTGGGAGAAAATGTTGAATGGAGTTGGGAAACACATGTGACGAAGAACTGTTTAATTGTTTCTGTTTGTAATTTTTTTTTCAGTAAACATTTATCATATGTGTCAATTCTTAATTGATACAAAAGGTCAACGAAGGGTTGCAGCTCCTTAGTCAAACATTCATTATTAGATGTGTGGCAGGAAATGCGAAACGTTCCTACACTGAAGGCAACTTTTATTTTCTATCTCCCTACATCTGTCTTATGAATGTTCAAAAAGCTTTTGATTTTCATTTTACCAAATAAAAGCGACACTCTCTCGTGGGGCTAAGCTGCTCTCGACTGTTAATTGGTGTTATTATTTGATTGAACTTCGGTGGATCAGTTTTCAATTGAAATAAACCACCGTAGCATACATTTTGTCAACATCCAAATTACATTCTGTGTACCAGGCTCAAAGACCATCCAACGTCCAATCAAACCTCACTAAAACCAAAAAGCAAGTGTAATTTAAGCTGCATCCGAGACGATGCTAGCCGACCTGTTTCCACAAAGATCGAAAAGCGCCGGTCGGAAAAACGATCCAATTCATGATTGATACACTTGCAAATGAGAAATTCAATTTCAATTTTTCATCACCATCAACCATACCCTTTCGTAGGTGATTCCTTCCGTTCCTTATGCCGGTACAAACCGTGCCCATGTGGCAACTCACTGTACGTTGTCATCGTTACGGAACTAGACACACGTCAAACAGGGACAGAGTGGTTTTGAAAAGCATAGGAAAGATTTGGGAATGAATCGTCGTATGCTGCACGTCGAAGAATTTGGTCATGCCGGAAAAGTATCATCAATCTGGGCCAACTTCACTCTCCGGTATGGATGAAGCTTGGGATCGTGGAACTGTGCTTTTGCTACTGCTATAACGTATCCTAGCTGTACATCAGTCAGTGAACGGTCGTACCGATTGTGGCGTTACTGCACGTTCCCATGATACTACTCTCGAAAAAAAAACCAACCTAACCTTAAACATAGAACGTGTTCGTGTCCTTCATACGTCACGTTGCATCCGTCCACACGATTCTTTCATTTGTTCTCGAATGCTCTCAGTCATCAGGTTCATGACAACTGAATATAGTGCCAGGCTTTACAGAATGAAATGAATAAACCTCATTCTGCATACATGTAGCCTTCTCCTTGTTTAGGCCTTGAACTGCACTAGAGTGCTCTTCTGTACAGCTATCGCATCACGATCAACGAACCGGTTTGGATTGTGATCGAAGAACATCAAAGTGGAGTGGAGGTTTCCGTTCGAAACCATCCAATGTCGATTGGCAAATTTACCATAGAAAACCAGCGCCTACGAAAGAATTTAATGGTGTATCATATTGAAAAATTGAAAAGTGTGGTCTGATGCAGAATAATAACAATATGGAGGAATCATCTGTTGCTTTTATGGAACTTCATGTTGCATCAAAGCATCGTGAACTTTTTGCGAATAATTTGGAATGCCAAAAGCAACTAAATAGATTATTGAGTTGGACAAAAATTTTCCTGAATCCTACCTTTACTCAAATACCAGGAAAAAATACATCCACTCCTCAATAAAATTTCTTTATAAACTTTACAGCCTTTTGTGTTAATTTCTGTTGAACTTCACGGGCACCGTTTAGGTGCTGTATTTTTGGCTTTATCTACAACTACATCCACATCTAAGCATTTTCAATGTACGATTGGCCATATCCGTCTCTCGACAGTACTGCCAAACCAACCCACAAATGCGATTCCAGAAAACCCTATCCAGTGTCGGATAAAGCTTTTACTTAATAAAGTCATTCATTACATTCAACAAGTTTCATCGATGTTTTCCTTCACTGAACAACATACTGTTTGAAATACTGGCAATGCATCGTTCCCAATTTTATGCAGTGTATTGGTTAATAGTGCTACCAACACTTGGCGTTCCGTGATAAATCATCATCATCGATGGAATGGTTGGTAAAGTTAAGCACCGATCATGCAAACTGTGCTAGCGGGGAAAATTGTGCCCGTATCGCCTACGGTACCGTCTCATTTTCCCATAAATTTTAATTATCTACAACATGTTATTAAAATAATCACGAACCCGGGTCCAGCGTGGGTCGGTGGCTATCCTGGCGCGTACGAAATGCGTATCCGTGCTTCCGGTAGGTAGCAAGCTGCCCGACGAGAGGTAAAACGACGCGAAAGTATAACGCAGGGGGAGCTTCCATTTGACGTTTTCCACCTTTGTCGTTTAGCACCTGTTTTACGATGTGCTCACCTATCAACTATTGCGCAGAAGAGTCGTACTGCCTGCTGGTTTGATCGATTGTTAAAGTGTTCGAACCGCGACGGGATTTTATTCGGGACATGTGACCACAAAGCTCGTCATGGAAGAATAAACGGCAATGTAAAACAAAGGATGTAAATGTATTTATTAGTCAGATGCTTTGTTCGCTCCGGTGTTTGAAATGGCAGCAAGCACAATCGTTTGACAATGTTCGAAATAGTTTGATGTAATATAATTTTCCATCCACTACTGTTGCTGTATTGTTCTATCTTTGTAGTGGAAGTAAATTTGATTTAAACACGTTACTCTTGCGGGCGTGCGTTCTATTATCCGTGGTTGAATTAACCTTCCCAATGGAACTTTCCAACGCTTTCCGAATGAAGTGCAAATCTAGCACAATCCGCACCGTGCTCTGTGACCACCCGGTTTCAAAACGTTTTCTTTGCCATTAAACAATCTGCAACTTTCTCACGATCTCAGCACAAGAGCGGCACTAACATTCGCTGCAAAAGACAATCAGAAAATCTCATTAAGCCACTTCTTTCCAACGGTAAACCATATTATCGAAACATTACATGGTGATTAAACTTTCCATTCTCCGGCGACCCTGGCGTGGACCGGTACGAACCACTGTTCTTGTCTCTCCCAACGCCAAAACCCAACGATACTTCATCATCATCATTCCCATCGTGCACCATCGCAATGGCGTTGGTAAAGGTGTTTGAAAGCAGTGCTCCGTTTGCCATTGCCCGGAACCAGGCTCGAGAGTAAGCATTCCCGAAGCCGCAACCGACGAACGTTCATCTGCATCGGGGCATCGGCTTACAATCCATGCGATCATTGTTTTTCGGCTGCGAGAAAGGAATTAGCACCAACGAGAAAGTGTGTGCAAGAGAAAAAGAAGTCGTAAGCGCTAAAATAAACTTTTGCACCATTTCCCCCTGCCCCATGGTGTGGATTCATTTTCTCGAGATATTTCTCAAACTCGCAAAAAGTAACACAAAAAAGAAAATCTAAAGCAGGAGCGAAAATATCATAAACCCTCCGAAATGTCGTATGCAGAGCTATTTTATTTTCCATTGCTTCTCATTCAGGGACTTTTTCTTTATGCTCAGTTTTGTGCGCGCGTCGTCGTTATTTGAATTGTGATTATGTGCTTTTGTACAGTGAACTGTGGGGACTCATTTTTCTTCCCATCGTCTTTACATGAGGCTGGTGCGTGAAAAATGCACGACAGTGTGCTGCTTTCACTGAAGGCTCAATCCCGACGGCAAGCTTTATTAATCCAAGCATGCATCGTTGCTTTCGAGCGGAAGCTCTGACACTGGGATAGAAACGAAGGTGGTAGTGTAATGAAGACATATTCTGCAAATATAAACTAGCATTAACATCGATTTTTTTTTTTTCGTTTACTAAACAACGAACTCATCGTTACCGAAGCATTTACCCGCTTAAATAAGTTAACTGTGGATAACAACTGATTTTTAAGCTGAACGATAGGTACAGGTACAGGTGTATTGAGGTCCTGATTTTATTTACCAACTTTATCAAGTAGTCTTTTTCTCGATTATGAAAAATAACATTCAACCAAAATTGCTCGGAAAAGCTGGGATCAATCTGTCGCTGGAAAATTGATAGTAGCACAACAACACGAACCACTAATCACAAAGTTCATAATTTTTAAATGTGATTTTACTTACGGTTTCAGCTCATAAACGGCACAAATACATACAGTCAATCCACAGTGTTTTATTGGCACTTCAACAGTTGAGTCGCATGCCTGTTGTTGGGCATGTAGCATTGGGGGTTGTCATTGGGTTGGGTTGTCATTGCAAAGTAATAGAAAATAATTCGGATCTTTTTTTTGTAAAATCTTCTTGTCTGATTCGTGTGCTTTTTCGGTTATGTTCTAGATTTATAGTCTACTATTGCGGTTTCAATTGGCCAACTGAACAATTCGGTTGTGTTGGTCTACCCAACTGTCGCGTGGGAGCTCACTAGTTGGTACGGGTTCATATCTGTACCAGTAAGTTTAACCATATTCGTATTTTCTTGGAATATTAAACTTCCTTGCTGGAAATACTATAAAATTTATCCAAAAACAGAATGAGGAATTTTTCATATTTCGAACGTTAGCCATTCACCACCTGAAAAACTAACAGAACAATTGTCAGTCCGAGGAAAAATGTGTGACGGTAAACTGAACATCATTAAAGAGCATAATGATTAAAACAGTTTCATTGAACTAAATTATTAGACCTCCACTCGAATGCATCAGCTACAGTGTATCTTGCACCAAGAAAGCAGGGTTGCGGATGAGCAAAAGCAAGAACCAAAAGAACAGAGTTAACAGAAATTTACATTCCGTTCTCTTCTCACTGCCCCACGTTACCCCGTGATTATGGTTCCGTGTCCACACAGTCATCTACGCCATTGTTCCCTTGTGAACAATTACAGTTACATCGAATGGTGCGAGGAAAAAATTGTGTGAGAAAAAAACTTCGTGCGGTTTGTGACACGGCCTGTCGGCATATTGCCAGCTCCGGCAGAATAGCAACCAAAGGGAGTTGCTTTTGAATGAAAAAAAAAATGCAATATTAATTATAGACATAAAGCGCGGTACGACCATATTGCAGAGGACTAAAAGTTCTATCCCAGGTGTGTGAGTTGTGCGAGTGTGCGTGTGTGCGGAAATGTGGTGGAAATGGCATGAAAAACCTCAACCCGAGGGAATAATTATCATGTTATTCAACCGCACAAAACCCAGGTAGCATGGGAAATGTTTTAAATAAGTTTTTAGATTCAGAAATTTCATTCTGGGCATTTCATTGAAGCTACATTAATTCCTTGTAAATGTATTCTTCGTACGATTATTTGCATTGCATAATATGCACACATTAGCGATGATTAATTTCTAGAATCTTGCAAACTGATAAATCCAATCCCATAACGTAAGCATCCTATGTTAGCATGGATTTATCCGAAATTAACATTTTGTGGGAAAACATTGAGCATCTCTGCTTTTCCACCCACTTGTTCTCTACGTAAAAGTTCTGGTCACGACATGCCTCTCATCACGTCAGTTAATACACTTCGACCGATTGTAGCTTGCGGACAGAAAAAAAACAACAACCAAACTAATCGATGCTGTAAGGATTCCAAACCACAGCGAACTAGATTGTCCTGCCCACTAAATCGCACTCGTGGAAGTAATCGGCAGCATTAATGAATGTGTCAAATGTAATAGCGTTGGTCCGCTCTTTATTGTTGCAAATTCTGTCTGACAAGTGCGTAATTCGATTAGTGCGATCGATGCCTTTAGCAACATATTTTTCGCGTGGGTGTATGTGTGTGTGGGGTTTTTTTTGTTCGTTTGGAAATCGATTTATAAGTTGATAGTCGACTTTGCTGTTTTATTTCCTTCCAACGATTGACACGCGTTACAATTTCGCTCACGTTCCGTGTTCATCTATAACTTTTACCGAGCCTACAGCAACATCGATCGTGGGACTACTTGGTCTATCGCCTACCTGCGTTTCGCAACTCAATCGGTAATTGATTTCATTTGCTGCGAAGGAGAACATTTTTCGCCATTGGCCATGCGGTCCGCTTTTGCGGCAGGTCACGATTTCGGCCGGTGCCAAATCTGTGCGAACCGCCAATGTGAAATTAACCATCGTTAAAGTAGTACGTGAGCGAAAAACTCCGGCTTTGGAATGATTTAATTAGGCTTCATACCATGGTGTTAGGTCATGGTTTGATAGCCTCGAAAAATTGGGAAGAGACGAATAAGAATTAATTATTAATTATTCCCAGGCCAAACGAAATACTTTTTATGCAATTACTTACTGTGCAGTGTTTTCGTAGCATATTTTTATATGGTGTCGCTTTTACGGTTGCAATTGGTTCGTGCGTAAATCAATCATTTGTATTACTGACTGCAAAGGTAACTTCCTTTTGCAAATCGAACATCAAGAATATAAATTAAAGGAAATATTGTTGCTAAACAGCTAGCAATTGTTGAGAGATATTGTTGTTCTACTTTCATGAAAAACGAGTTTACCTAATAGTTACTCTTTAATCTTTCTTTATAGGGAGCACCAGCAACAGCAAGGCCAGCTCCGTACCAAATAATGGACTAGTGCCCCGATTTATCTCACGAGGCCATACCTACCGGGCAGTTGTCGGCGATACGTTGGTGCTACCATGTGAAGTAGAAAATTTGGGTGAGTAATTATGTTAAGATTCATATTATTTTAGTACCAAGTAAAGATGAGATGGAAACTAGATTGCATTGATTAAGATTAAGATATTGAAATTGAATAAGTTTTGTTTATTTTAGCAATATTTTTGTAACTAAATAATTTTGCTACTTTCATGGGAGAGTATAAGAAATGTTCAAACTTTTAAATTATGTTTTTAAATCTTCTTATTCCTTCATGCATCTACTGTACGCATAAAATCTCTGCCGTGTATGATATACCATTTGAATGATTTTTTTGTTGCTACAAATGAAACTTCAGGCAATGCCGTGGCATAAATTACCAGCTCTGTCAACGAGTTATTACAGCTGTCGTTTGATGTTTGTACCTGGTGATAACTTGCAACCCATTCTAATCAGGCAACCCATCATCAAGGATCACTTAGTAGGGTTGAGTGAAGGAGGGCAGTCATTGTTAGAGAAATCCCTTGCCTAAAGTTGAACGTTTTTCTCCTCTGGAAATCACAATAAATTACCAGAGAGCCACGATTAATTGCAGGCAATGTAGCAAAATAGCGCTGATAGCGATGGGAACGGGGAAGATGGCTTAGCGAAAAGAGTTTTGTTAAGCCCACATCAATTAGAGCTGTTCTTTCAGAACTTTGATTTGATTAATGAAATGGGCTGAAATTATCCGTTAAATTTGCTATTAATTCTATCTCTAGTGAGTGGTGATTGGTATGGAAATTAGAAAAAGATTTAAAGAAACTGACTAACGGTTCATAAGGTAACGTGCTGTATCAAAAAAATATTACTGTAGAAGTGTATAAACTCATTTTAAAATGTAGTTGCTTAACAAAGTTCAATATTATGAAACTTCTTTTTCATATTCGAATGGGTTAGACACTATTTCAATCAGCGTTCACGCGATTAAATATGATTGTTCCAAGGTTTAATCAAAAATTCTACCAATATATATCGATGGGGTCGCCTGGTGGCCCTCGACGACATCGTGACAACGCAAAAAAATTGTTTGAAGCATTCCAGCACTGACAATACTAACGACAAACCATCTTAAAATGGTACAAACTGCCACTGCGGCATACCGGACGAGGTCCAATCTGTTTACATTCGATTTTGATTTATCCCTTATGTCATCCTGGTCGTCCCACAACTGTCCTTAGTCTCGTCCTCGCTGGTATGTGGGTTTGTGTCACAACACACAACACAGAGCGTTGAAGTTTTTCCAGCAAGTGTAAGTTAATGGAGCTGGATGAAATACGGAAACGCACGGTGATATTTATGCACGGTCTGTGATGGATGGTTCACAAAGGGACAAAACACACACTCACACAGGAAGGACCTTGTTTCGAGGACATTTTTCGGAAGTCAAGCGTATGCTCTGACTTCTCACTTTTTTGCTCGATGCGGACGGCTTTGACGTGGACGTGGAACAGAGCCCAGTAAGCCTAGTCGGTTTATGTACCCGCTGATTTGAGGTTGAATACAGCAACTCATCAAATGCTCATCATTCATCATTCCGGAACCGTTTTTGCCATATTGCACAGCCTCATCGTCCATTCTTTTGGAATAGTGCAAATGGTCTTAAGCTTTACTGTTTAAAGCCATTCTCATTTACGTTGTTTCTTTGGAACAATTGCGTTGATCAACCCAGGCATAGTGATGGTGACAAAGACGATAGAATAAGATAATGTTTTTTTTGCTTAAATATATTGGAATATTAATCTAAAATAACACTCACAATAGTTTTGAAACATTTGCTGCTCCGAACAGTGCAATAGCGCTTTTTCCCGGGTGTATTTGACCCATAAACCTTTCGAAATAAAATTAATAAATATAAATTAGACTTGAGTTAATTTAATGAATAGAGAAAATTTTAACTTACTTTAAATAAATAGAACTATTCTGTTATTTATTTTAGAAATAGACTATCCGACCCCCAAAATTCAGCATAAATATTTGATTATTATTCTGCCGCGTCACATCTAACCACGTCGTCAAAGTTTATTTGCAAGCAAAAAAAAAGTTAGAAGATATCAAATGTAAGTTGGAAACGAGAGCATACATTTTCTTGAATAATCGCAGCTGGTCTATCACACATTTCAATATTTATCTAATCAAATTGATTTTTATTAAATTGTTTCTGAAAACAGTGAGGAAAACAATTCTTATAAAAGAGTTTTTTTCTGTGACACGCTTGTATAGCTTTGTGATAAACAATGCAAACGATCTAAAAATTTAATTAAACCAGACACCAACGCTTTTTGTTAAACAATGAATTTTATTCGCTTAATTTTGATATCCTTTTCCATTAAAAGGTAGTTTTCAAAATAATTTGCTTCATATACCTGTTACACTGCATGAATCACCCAATGAATTTCATCACAAACTTGAACAAAGCGATCAAAAGAAGAGTTTTTCTACTGTATGTCGAAAAAAGCGGAAAAAGTAATTGAACTTCTATTTAATCATGCCACCGCATCGTGCTGTAAGAACCGGGCAGCGTTGAACGCAATCGTGTGCTATGTCTGTATCATACTAATTACCCACCCGTGACCCCTCTTGTGCCAGAGTATTGTTTTTTTGTTTGTACGCTTCACTCTCGGCGAGTCGGATCCTGCACAATGGCAACACAAAACTACGAGTGGATGAGTAAGGCCACTTTCATCACGATTGCAGCAGTAATCAAATGTATGAGAACCACACCATAATTAGCGAGCGCGTAATGATTAATTATCCTCTTGCTGTGTTTCGCACGGCTTCATTGTTTTCAGCTTTTGCTTTCAAGTGAACTGTAATAAGAAAACCGTCACCACCGGATAGAGGTGTATAGTGTACACTTTAGCAACTGCAATTAAAACACTGTTACTTACACTGTTGACTGCCCGAAAGGTTTAAAACAGTACACTTCATTTGTGGCCATCACCACTGTCTGAAAAACGACAACGACAAGCATGGCAAAGAGAAGCACGGAAATGACTGACAAAAATTGTAATGCAATCAAACGTCATGAATAATCAATGCTATCAGTTTCAGTTGAGATCGATTATTTTTATCAGCGTACCACCGGTCCACGTTCTTCTTCACGATGAAGCGAAAGGTGATGGGTCAATTGATTAACTTTTTCATCCTGTGCCCCACCTATCGTATGTAGCATTTTCCAACCATTATTGGTGGTAGTTCTTTGTGGTAGGACAATTTTGTATCCCTTTGGCAGTATCGTTTCCCGCGAAACGGACATTTCATTTCAGTCCAACAGATTCCCCATTTTACTCGATGCTGCAAGTCGTTGCTATTGTTTTGCTGAAAAGTTTTTTTTTGTTGAGCATTGTTTGTCCGTTTCTACTGTATTTCGCTCGTTCCTGCGTACTACTGCTCTACTGCACTAGCCCATACATCAAAGCATCGGCACGTAGCGACCAAATTCCGCTCCATTAATTCGTTTTACTGCGATTTGGCTCTGGTTTTCCTTGGATTCATTTGCATCACACAAAGGAAAAGCGGAATGAGGAACTTCCAGCGGTAGGACGGTACGAATCATGTTTGAAGCTGTGTGTTCAGGGGAAGCAGAGATGTATTGCAAAGCGAGTGATTTTTATTATTTCTTTCTAAAGCTGCCAACAGTGTGCATTCGTTTGCGGTGTACAGGAGAGTTTTTTTCCCGCCAAAGCTTTATTTAATGTAATTTTTTGCTCCTTTCTAGCCAAGTATGCATTTCCCTTCATGGGGCAGCAGTTTGCCTTTCGCCGTGTAGCTCTGCTGGAGCTGGTGCAGTTAAATAAAAACACGAATAGAATTTTCACATTTTTTGCAGAAAAACACAAATTCCGTTTCGTTCGGGAGCACTTTAGAACAGTTTAACCAATTTCATTAGTTATATGCTGCTGTGGGTCGTTGTTCTGGCTCTCGTTTGGTTTCATTTATCCCATCAAAGTGTTGTATCTCTATCCGCACTTCGGCGTACTGTTTAGTAACTAGCAAACCTATTTCCAAACAGTACGTGAGCAATATTTATGCGCATGAAAAAGAGCTCAGCTGAGGAAAAACTAATGTATGAAAAAATGGTTGAATATCCTTTTTTTTCACATCCGTACGATATTACCGCCGAAAATGTTGCTTTGCAAATCGGAGTTTTACTAAGTTATATTCTATCGACGGCCCTGAATCATCTAAGTGAATAACCTTGGCTTGTTTGCATTATACTTTCCATTGCCATCTCTAAGTGGTTAATAATTTGTTCAACCCTCTTGATTTCGTTATTGGAATTATGAATTAACATATGTGATTCTGTGAATCGGAATCATATGAATGTGTGTGGGGACGGCCGGTGGTGTATTGGTAGCGGCGCCCGTCTTCAAACAACAGGACCGGTCCAAAATCCCATCCCATCAAAAAGACTATCAGAAATTGCAAGCATGACCTAGAAGGTCGTTACGCCAAAAATTAGACGTTTAAGTCAAATTAACTTGCCTGCTATTTCTGGTGTCAACAATTTTCAAAGTTTTGGTCAAAGAATTATTTTACTATTTTTTATCCATACGTCTCGTTGGATGTTTTATTGAGGTGTCTTGCAGGTTAATCGCCCGTTGGCTATGCATTTACCTAATCGCTATCCACAAGCTGCAGCCACAATTTCCCATTCCTATCACGTTACGGAAATGGTTTCACTTCAACCATCGTTAAATACAGCCGCAAGTTGCAAGCGCACCGACATTGAGATGTCCGTCTGACTGCAAAAACGATCATTTACTTCCAGCTTCTCACCTACACAACTACGCTTGGTTATGAATCGTTTCGCCCAAAAACCAAACCAAAGGATAGGAAGTTGCGCATCCTCCAGTGCATGGACAGATTGTTGACAATCGAGCAACAGTAAACGTTGTAACGTCAGCATTCCTGCTTTTAGCAGTAAAAAATCCAGAGGCTTCTGATAGGTGCGTATGTGTGTCGATAGCATTTTGCCCGGTCAGCGTAGCACACGTGACACTTGCTTCAACTACACACCAAATTGTACTCCTAAGTGGTTGGGTCTTGGGAAAATGGGATCATATATTTCCGTTGGCCTTTTATTCTCGCGGGGTTTACAGATTCTACCCAGAATCATGGAACGTTCAACCGGTACAATGGTTGTGCGCACAAAAGTGAACGATCATTCTCACGATGCACAAAATCACACTTTGTCGTTATTGAAACAACAGGTACGGGTCCGATAAGCCGCTTTTTTACTGAAAGCAATATGAACAAAGCTTTGTGATTCCGTCACACGTGATTCTGCACAGGACAGGACAGACGTTGCACCAAATGTTTTTTTTTCTGTTTTGTTTTGGTGTATGGAAGCATCACGTCAAACGCGAATTTGAATGCATTCTTTCGATGGGTATGGATACCATCGGTTGAAATGGATCATTAATCAGGCGAACATACGCACACAAAAAATCAAAACCAAACCATGTCGATGATAGTAAATGGCCTCAAAGTATACTGCAATTTAATTTTGAGGCATGCATCCTTAATTGTTTTCATATTTTCCTATGTGGTTAATCTATAGAAGTATGCATTTGGTTGAGCAGGTTGTAACACTAAGGGCAATCTAAATACAAAGAAATATTCATAGCCAGCAACCAATAGCATGTTTCAAGCCATATTGAAATAATTATTATTTATTTTATTTATTTATGAGGTACTTGTTGATTACAAGTTTGCATTACAAGATTACCCTAGTTTGTACCCATATCCAAACGAAATGAAACTTTGTAGGCCATTCAAAAATGTCCCAGAATGTGTAGCTAACGCAATATTTTCATTTAGCCATCTTCAGAAGTGAAGGTACTTTTCGATGTAAAAAAGGTATTTTTATTTATTTTTACTTTGTGTGTGTGTGTGTGTGTATGTTTTATTGCAATATTAAACAAATTTTCAGTCGAATTATTATTCTCTTGCCAAATTATCATTTATCGTTTTATTTATTTTATTTATTACACTTATGACGGCTCTTCGCTGTTGTTATTTTATCACATATTGTAGATATTAGAGAAGAGCTTACTTTTCGACAGTTTTAATTGTCTCTTAATAAACGCCCAAATGTAAATAAATATGAAGGTTTAAAGGCTTCGCAATGTATTTTTTAACCTCTTGTGCTCGGCACCGGCTAAATCCTAATACACGCGGTATCCATATTAGAATTGCATTGCTTTATCGAATGCCATTCAACAATTTTACTACAAATCTGCGATAGTTCCAAATTCGTACAGCAAATTTCCATGACAGTCGTGTTTCTCGATCGTTCTTTTTCCAACGTATGCCTCGCACACTAATCATCCAAACGCGCCATAGTGCTTTCTTTAGCATGCCCTTACATCGCGATACCGACCTACCGCTTGCTGCCGTCTATCGATGGCATTTTCGTAAAGTGAACAACGAAAGCATTCCGCTGACACACTGGGAGCACGCAGGAATCTCGCGAACTTAATATATAAATAATGATGATAAACGACGGTAGTTTCCCACGTCCTCGCATCTTTTTCTTTCTTTCACTCTCACGAATAATGGTTCTGTTCGCGGTTCATGATTCGCTTACCACACTCGCTTGTGTCCTGAAATGGGCGATTTTGGGCAGGTTTCTGGTGCTTGGGTACACCTTACCTCAAAAGCACGATTCACCGTTACGGCCTTTTTGTCACTAAAACGGCCAGCTCCTAAAAAGATTCGGTTCCATTCATTCGCCACGAAAGTCGTTTAGTGTAAGAAGGAAATGTTTTTTGATGATTTATGAACCGAAATTGTAAAGTTGCTTCGCTCTGCCAGCCTTTCAATCCCTGTCCCATGGGCATGGTTCGAAATGATTTTTCGTTCATGGTTAATGAGGGAACTTGAGACCGTACACTGACCAGCTACCAGAGGTTTCCGGAAGCGTCGAATATCAAATGACGTTTCGTCGTGTTCGTATCGCAGTGAGGTAAACCAACCCATACCCCCAGCATAGCTCGGCTTAGCTCGATAGGAAACACAATAAACTCGACAGTACCGTGTTGGCAACAACAGGCAACTCTCCGTTTGATATCATTGGCGAGGTAGTCGCGGATTGACACACACGCAAACAAAGAACAACAGCTTTGTGCTGGTGGCAGTCGGTTGGGCGAAAGGCGCGTCGTGACTTCCCGCTGTCTGGTTTGATGGTCTGTGGCCAACTTTTGCCTGTCAGATTTGCGATAACACGATATGGTGGTTGGTTTTATTGTCCACGTGGCACACATTTCCCGCCTTCGTTTCCACCGCATAAACATTTGCCGTGAAGGGGAGCGTATGAGCGACTGGGGGAGGAACACGTCAGTGGCCATTTCTTTTGTCATTAGGAAATGACATAGAAACTAAAGCAGCCGACGAAAACATGGAACGGGTATGGCATTAGGAAAAAAAAGACCACAAGAACGACATATGATCCAAAATCCAAATCATAATCCAAATAAAGGACACCAGCGGTTGAACAATATTCCTGTCACGCACTCTAGATCTATTTCCGCCGAGACCAAGCCTTAAATCAGCATTTGTAGGTATTTTGGTGTGAGAGAGAAACGTCAAGAGTAACACAGAAACATGTGCGTGGAAGAAAACAAGGCAGGCCCTAGCCACCAATGAAGGAATCCTCCTGGAGTGCTGGAAGTGGATGTTAATCTGCCACGATGGTGCTAGACTATTACAGGACCCCATGGCAAGTTCTGTATAGCCGTATAAGTTTGGTTTCAGTTTCATTCGCAGACACTTTTAAAACGCGAAACAGCAAGCCTGGAATGCTTTGCGCACACATTGGGGAGTTAGCATCTGCACCACTGGTTGATAGCACGTTCCCCAAAGAAACAACTTTACTGTCGACCCCAGCGGTGGTGAAAGCTACATTTACGGAATTGCGTGTATTTAAAATATATGTCTTTTAATTTATTGTTCACATCGTGTTCCACTCCCGACACTCACTTGTCGTACGTTTCCGTGTGTCACCATCCACAGACAGACGTCTAGAGAGACACTGCTTAGTTTTATATCCAAAGTCACCTGTTTTGAATTGCCCTTTGGTTCTTTGTTTTTCATAGTAAGTGTCCAAAACATAATAAATGGAAGGGTGTTAAAACGGAAATGTTTTACTTTCATATTTCAGCTGAGCTGCTCGTAAGAAAGAACGTTGATCGTAATATCGCATTTGCACTAGTTTTCAGCCCGTTTTGTAAACTCACTTCAATGCGTCCGAACGTAATCGATTAGACAATCGCACGTTAGTTTTGCACAGGGTTATTCTACTTTGCATAATCTTATTCACTGGAACTTGCAAACTGCAGTGTCTCTATCAGCCTGAAGCGTTCGAAAGACAACTGCAATACAAAGAGAGTTTGTTTCTGCCAACACCACTCGAATTAGTGCGAACAGCAGTAGAATTATGCCTTCGGTGCTGCGTCTGTTACTCAGAAAGATGTTGTTAGGAAGATTTCATCTGCTCAGCTCACGAAAGCCACCGTATAACGTTCTGATTGATGTTTCATTCGGCTTTGACACTGTAGGTTGACGGTTCTGAATGCTAGAGATGATTTATAGCTATCGAACGATAGTGGTATCGGGATGTCTTGCACAGAATTATTGATTTTTAACGATATCGTTGGAATTGTTTGGTCCGATATAGAAACTTGGCCAGACTGACGTGGAAAACGTGCCATTCATTCATTAAATATTTGATTTCAACACAACCGTGTCCTAAAGATTTGTTTTTTTTTTATAATACCATAGGAGCTAAACTGCCTAATGTCAAATTATAATATCTTTTATGGATTATACATTATGTCGACAGTTGCTGTATCGTGAAATACTAACATATTATGCAAACATACCATATTGTGTTCTTTAAATACATCCACTGAACTTACCTATAGTTTGCAAAATAGTTATAAACGATCACATTGATTAAAAGCTGTGACTTTATTATCCTTGAGCTGAATTTATCTTATAGTAACATGTCACGATTCAGGGGCGGGCCGGTGGCATGATGGTAGCGGCGCCCACAACGGCGCCCACACGAACGAACTGGACCAAAATCCCATCCGGGCCAATCCCCCGTAGCAAAGACTGACTATCCGGCTACGTGGTAAAATAAGTCGATACGGCCAGGCCGTTCTAACGAAAAAAAAAAAAAAAACATGTCACGATTGTACTTTTCTTGGCTTTATACTAACTACGAATTACATTCCCGTTTCATTACATCATGCTAGTATCGGTAGTTAACTGCACTAAGCCAGTAGTCGCTGGACAGAATATCTAGCTATGGGTAAACAAAATCAAAGAACGTAAGAAATGACAGGGCTAGACTTCTTGAGGTTGTTGTACCGATAAACAAGAACCAGTGGTCGTTAAAGTATGGTTCGTGAACAGCTCTTTGGTACTTTTATTGTGACTATTTGTCGAAAACTATCCATTCTATGCCTTACTTGCTATAATTAGTTGCTATAATAAATAGTAACTTCATTTAAACGTTATCCATCTAAATATTCCAATAATTTCAAGACATTTTTAAAATTACCTTAAGAACTTGAATTTTTTTTGTATCTGATCCATTCGGCTGTATCGATTCCTTGAGGCTAGTGGCCTACACTTCACGCAAGGTTTGTACGCTATGCTGCGTTCCAAAATGATACCCTAATACAACTTTTTCTATATAGTTAACCAAGATTAAGCAGCGAGTAGATATCACAAATTTAACAGATATTTTACCTGGTAATTTAAAATAACGTGGGTAATGAAGGCGATTGTTTACATTTCAAATCTCAAACGGTAATAATCTTCATTCACAGTGCCATCGTTTCAGGCGTATGTTGGGTTATCATTATGACAGCTATCAAGGCCTATATACATCGAGTAGATAAAGGGTAATGGTTTATAATTCTAAACCATTCACAGAAAATTAATCAATAACATCTTCCCTAATCAGGACGATTCAGTAATCAAAAGGACTTTATTTACTTGGTTTGAAATGGTCGAAGGTTTAGAAGCACTTTCTGATCTTTTATTCGGCTGTTTTAGCACGCAGGCTTTTTTCCGTTAGGACCTCACCTCCGTTTTCACTTAAATCTGACACTTTAAAGCTCATTTCATAAATTTATCATGATGTTTGGCCCTTTGCTCCAAGAAGTTTGCCGACTACAGAAACCGATGAATCTGCGCATTGAACGACACGTTTAGCCATTGTTTTTGTTCGTCGATACACAACTGCACCAATCATCTGTTCTACCCGACACTACGACAGCACACAAGTTGTTTGCGAAGTTCGGTCAGACGGTGATCAAAACTGAACCACCCATTTAACAGCATATGCCCGAGAAAAGATAGCATTTTTTGTGGTGGAGGAATTTTTCACACAAAAAAAAGGAAAGCAAAAATATCCACCGTATTTCCTACCCTACTTGCTGAAACTTGTTAACCTACGTTTTGGTCTTCATTTTTTCACACAAATTGACGTTTCATACCCGAGCGCCCTGTCATGGACACAGAATTTACGCTAATGGTTTCTCAAGCGTTAGCCCACCTGAGGAGCTGTAACAAATAAAAAATGGGTTTTCTCCATTCCGTATCGCCACGGCTGCTAAAAGGACACGTGGTAAAGTTAATGACAGTTTAATCACGAAATAATTACAGTTTCGTTCCGCAAAGCTAACACAAGTGCATTCATGTTACTGCTGGGTTGGGTTGGCTCATTCGTTTCATGTTATCAGCGTAACCGGAAATGCTACACGATGTCGTTCGTTGATTGGGACGCTTTTTTCAGCGCTTCATCCTTCGTCGTCCTTTAGGCGATGGCAAATGGAATTGGAAGCATCCGGGCGTTTTTCATCGTGATCAAATTGACACCTGCGAAAAATTGCTCTACGGAACAAACAAACAGATAAAAATATCGGAACAAAACAGATGCTAGAAGTCAGTCGATCTCATCAGATGAGTACGAAGAGTATACGATGAGCGTAGATTTAGTTGTTTCCGATGCTTACCAATAGACGGGTTACATTGCTAGTACGGTTTGAGTGGAAAATGTACAGATCGACACCCTGGATGAGATTGATTTGTGGCAGTGCCAGAGCGACAACCAACCCGAGTGTGCGAAGATCGTTTAGCATGACAGTATGGAAGTCAATTTATGAAGTGCTATCTAAATGTAAAATGCTACTCGCCAGATTTGTTGGTCCGTAACGAGCAATACTTTTCTCAACGGATGCAAAGTTAGAACTGAAGCAAAGTAATTAATTTTCTCACTCCTACACTTCGCCTAGAGAAAGACAAGAGCGAAGGAAACGAATGCAGGGCCGAAGTGCATTAATTATCGAATGGCATCCTGAACGAGGTAAATCATTGAACATCACAACAAAAGGGTAAAACATAATGAAAACCGGATCACCCTGGTCGCACAGAAGAAAAAAAAATCACATAGAAGGAAAAGTCAACAATCGGAACGCGCTGTTTTTCTATTTTCAGATTGTTAGCTAAGTTTAAAATTACCACCGTCAGATTTCGCAGCATCTGCAATATTCGGGTCCGCAGTGCAAACAACCAAACAACGAATTCTTGTCGGAATCCGGCTGGATTAGGGCCAGGGTTAATCCTACATTGCTGAGCTATTCAATCCAACCCTCAAGCAACCGAGGCTGAAAGCAGGATAACATTTCGAAGCAACGAGAAAGTATATCGAAAAAGAAATTCGTCTGCTTCGTGGAGCAGACTATTGTAAGGCTGTGGTAAAACTTGACGTTCAAAATCAACTCATCAACCTAGCAAAAGTCGCACCTCATAAATAATGCCCGAAAATGCCGTCGGCCAAACCACGCTCCCCAGGCAGCACTTAATTCATCCCACCGCTGGAAGCCACTTCCGATCAATAATCTGGGGAAAGTTTTGCTCGCACCTTATTAACTGGTCGCGCGCTGCTGGCGTGGGAACAGCGTGTGGTGAAGATAGAAACCGCTGGATAAGCATGGGACGAAGGGCACTCACAAATAAGCATCGGCATCGAAGTTTGTCGAAGAGTCAATCGCGGGACATAGTCGATGAAGAAGGTGGTTACAACGTAAAACAAAAAAAAAGTATGGAAGAAATTCTTCTCCTTGTGCTGTACTACAAAACTGCGAAGCAAAAGTAACTTTTTTTTTCTTCTCCCTGTTCTATCGTGCAATGTTCAGCAGGAATTCATCCGCCCATGAGTAAAGCCCGTTCCGCTCACTGCAAACAGATAGAAACCAATTGTAGGCGACTGTGTTGCTCCCGACGCCTGGCATGACTATGGACGATGGCGGCTGATGGTCACGGGTGAGATGACACACGGATCGTTAGGTGTATGCGAAAGGGTGGTGGGAAAAAGTTTATTTACGCCCGTCGACCTGCCACCGCTAAGCAGCTTAAAGCGACGTTTATCCAAAGCTATTTTTAATGAAACGGAAGAATGTTACCTGCTGCACACCGGATGGCCGACATTGGCTTTATTTCCTTGAACTGCTTTAGGCAGAGCTTGCTATAAAGCTTGCTATAAATTTCTTTAAACTTTAATTTCCAATAACTGAAAATCCAAAGCATAACAAAGTAGCACGCATGTGTTTGTTTTTGCATCAACAATGCAATTAAAAACTCATTTCGTGTACAGTGCAACGACAATGCGACAACTAAGTTTGATTTTAGGCTGATATCAAGCAAAACAACCTTATGCTTAGTCTTTGTGTAGTTCTTTGAACCACTATTGTTGACACCCTCTATTGTACATCATATGCAAACTGGGAACATTTAAGTCCGTAAAGAGATTAAAATAGAAATAAAAACTCATTAAGCTACATTTAGGCGAGTAGAAGGGCGGACGCATTTCTTGCGAAAATAACAAACAAAACGATACCATGCGTTTGGACCGGTAATTACGGATCCCCGATAGAAGGCGACTAAAAAAGTGGTAGCAAAAATTGTTGAACAAATTTTGCCACCGTTGTGTTTCGTGCTTGATAACGAACAAGGAACGCACAGAACGTGTACAGGTTTGGAAGCTTCCTGTGTCGTCCTGCGTACCGTCTGGTGTGTTGAAACTTTTGCGGTAGGAAAGCAGAAAACTTTTTCCCCCGAATGAGGCAGCGAAAGTGCGGAACCTTGGATATGTGGGCACAGATGGGCTTTAGTATGCTGGCCGGGGATAATGCCGGCAGTTTCGGTTGACACCTGATATGGTGGCGACCCTTGGGTGGTCCCGTCCACCCCGTCGCTAACACGTACCCGAAGCTGCTTCCATAAGCTTGGTGTCAGACAATGGAGCTAAATAGAGATAGTTGGTTGGAACGATTTTCTTCCTAGCAAAAGGGGGGAAAACATCGGGCAAGGAAAACATACGAAAAGAAGGATATTGAGTGAATTCGAGTAGAAAATGCTGCTCCATAGCATCTACTGTATTCTTTACTTTCGCTTAAAAATGTTACAAGCCAAAGTGTTTCCGCTGGTAAGCAGGAAGCAAAATGAAGCAATACAACGTCGCGAGACACATGTTTCCGTGTTCATCAAGCGTGAAATTAGTTTTTTTTTCGCTTCTCTTGTTCTTTTCCTGCATCACAGACCTTCCCATTTCTGTGCATTTGTTCAGTATTGTTCCTTGTTCGTTCTCCGTAGATGCAAGAAAGCTTGCAGAGAGAAAAAATCAACCCTAGTGTTTGGTGAAGGATGGACAAAGTTTGTTTTAGAACTATTACGCGCTTTTCTTGTCATGGCATAAGAAAGCATGATTAAATTTTCCGAGAAATGTATTTTTATATAATGTTTAATGTTTTTTTCTCTTGGAAAGGACAGTTTAAAACTCAACCAGGCTGTACAATGCTGTACAACATTACTTTAATGTTGTTCAGCCTTTAATGTTCTAGTCTAAGTAATAACAATCAAGTGCAATTGAAAGTTGTGAAAGGATTAAGAAAAAAATATATAGAATAAAATAAATAAATTAATAAACTGATAAAAAATGTAACTGATTTGATACGATGGATAAGTTTTATCAGTATTCATGCTACTCTACACAATATCTAATATTTCAAAACAAATAAAATCCTATAACTATACATTGCGGTGACATTTCCTTATCCAGCCAATGCAATATACCAAACCCTGGAAGTTTCCGGCAAAATCTAAACAATAAAAATTAATATGAAATATGGAATTGAACTCTTAGTTTCTTAATTTTTTTAGTGAAATGTCTCGAAAACGCATATTGCGTATTTTAAAGTATTTTTATTATTTTTCAAACTATGTATCGTTTCCGTGAGAAGAAGAGCATGTGGCAAATGAGAAACCTATTTAAAACCATCACGTTTTCTAGTGAACGCCAACAGTATATAAAATATATTAATCAATACTAGCGCATCCCAACCGTAAAGCTATAACGAAGGGATTTCTTTTAGCGCTTGTTTGAAGTTTGGAAGAATAATTGATAACTGAGTGCGTTTGAAAAAAAATACAGAATCCGTAGATTGGTATGCATTTAGCACGCTAAACAGTGATGTAAAATTGCGTTTTCCTGCTTAATTTCTGTTTCTGAAACTCTACAAAGTGAAGTAAGCAGTGTGAAAACAGAGCTACACATTGGTTTGATAAGACATTTTCACCGTTAACGCGGAAGCATGTGACTCAACGACAAAGCACACCAGTATTTACGGAAATAGTGCATACAGTCCTTTGATTATGTTAAAACATCAACTGGAAGGTGTAGCAAATTGGAATCTGAACTCGTACAAATGTTTCTTTACCGTTCGTATCTTTCCGTACACCGAAGTAATGATTCCACCATTTCTTTCCCAACGATGCCTTTCCGTGTTTTCCTCTTCCAATGCGCTAGCAGTGTCAGGCAAGGTTTCTTTCACGTTTTCTCGCGCAACGTGCCCACAGGGTGGCAAGAAATCGTAGCCAATTACGATAGCAACTTACGAAACCGAGTGAAGATTTACTGCATCGAGGCATGCAAATGTCTTCTTCGTTTAGTATTCTTGTGCTAATATCATTCATTCCCTGAGGCCTTCGTGGAGAAACCCTTTCGTTAGAAAATGAAGTTGACGAAGAAATCTGCTAACTCAAGCGTTTCAAACTGATTTCAGGATAGTATGGAAAGAGTGGATTGGAGTTGGTAGCAAATATTTTTGGAAGGTAAATGAAATTTCCAATCCCTTCGTGAGAACTTAATTGCTTCCTGAAACGTATATGGGATGTTCTATAAAAAAAGTCATTTAATACATTATGAGATAATAGATAACGCATCATCTTTCCCATTAGGAAAGTTACATTTCTCTGCTACACGACGGTTTTAAACACATATTAGCGCGCATAGAAAAAAAGACACATGTTACCAAACTGGGGCATTTGTTTTGCAATTGACGCAAAGCTGATTAAGCGCATATTGTTTCGTGGCAAGGCCACGGTCTAATATATTTTTCAAAGCTACGCAAGCTATGCCGTACGGGCGTTTAGGACATTTTAAACATAAAATGTTCAATAATGCAATGTAAAATGCACCTTTAAAAACGAACCATGGCTTTATAGCCTGGTTTCGATCATTTAAAAATACTAAGGGTATGATTAAGCTAACCCTAGCCTATCGCTGTATGCACAAATAACACGGTAGTTTGATTTTTGAAATTTTGAAATACTCAAAACGTCAATTTCTTGAGAACAAAGGTAACGTTGTCAGGATTCCTTTGTTATGAAATGTATAATACCGCGCTGTAGGGTAACTAGTCAATAAATTTAATGTGCATGTTATGGTAGTATTAGCTATTTAAGCATCCTTCTTACAGTAATGTCAGATTCAATTTCAAAACATCAATACTAAAATTGGTTGAACTACGGACGATAGTCTTGACGCTTCAGTTTCAGACGTTGATGTTTCAGCTTCAATACACAGTCCTTCTTGTAGTAGACCTATTAGTTTGCCGAACATTTCAGAATTTGTTCCATCAGATTTGCATTATAGTGGTGCTTTGTGGTGACGGCTTTGTTTCAGGTCGCTCCGTTTCGGAAACTGAAGCAACAACACGGTTATAAGACGTACCGAACAGCTATTGTTAATGCACCGTTCAATGAAATCCTTGGTGGATCGGTAAAAGCACTGCTTTCGTATGAAACAATACGTTATTACAAGTGCCTAGCCGGTTTTACTTATTATCCTGCAAAACACAATTCGATGAAACGAATTATTACGTTTTAAGCTCATGCAGCTTCATGTTCTAGAATTCCTACGTGCACAGAATTTGATCCTGCAAGTAGTGGTCGCGATGGTGCATCGGTATTTTGCATTCAATTTACCTCTCGAATCGACTGGTCGATACCGTTCATAGCATCAAATACAGAGCTTCGTTCGTTACACAGCTACAAAATAGACATTGTCACAAAGTTCTGATAGTGGATCACAGTGAAATCGTATACTGAAGCTACTGCTGTGCCATTGATTCCGAGCAATATCCTTCACCTGATCAGTTGCCCAACCCAGTTAGACCGCAGTAGATTAACCCTGCGTCCAGCTTACTAGAAACCCGTAGAATCTGTACCGGAAGAAGCGATCGGAAGCAGCCATAAATATTGTCATCAATCGACCATGAAAGCCCAGCTTTTCAGGCCCGGATCAATGCACGTTCATATCCGTAAAAGATTTACGAGAACGCTTCACTCCGCCTTTGTGGGTGTGTCTCCTTTTTCTCCCTTCAGCTCCTTCAGTTCTCTGCGGAATCAGAAAATTCGGCAAGAATCCGTAATTTCCGAAGTAATGAGAACTGTTTTCTATGCCGCATCCTTTTCAATAAATATTCACTCCAAATGGTACGTTGTGTTTCGGTTTGCCATAAGATCGACTCTGGTACTCCCTTGTAAATGTAATGGTGTGAAATGAATTCCAACAATACTGAACGTATTGGAGGTACACAGGGTGGAACTTTTACACGATAAATTTGACTTAATTAAGAACTAATACTAATACTGATAATACTAATACTAATAATATTACGACATACTAATTAAAAAAAAACGCATCAGAGGCCCATTTAGTTCAAGAAATAATATAATGTATAACAAATAACATATTATAAAAACAAAGAAAATGTCGTTTAGTATGTGGAGTTGACACTGTGCGATAAATTTCTTAATGAATTGTGGAAATCAGCGTTCGATAATTTGATCATATCCTGCTCGTGATTGGTTACTCGCTTGACAAATTTTTATAAAACCTTACCGTTCTTTGCCGCTCCAAAGCAACTATTCCATCCTTCTTCGTCCAACATATGCTTATGCAATACAAGTGCTTATACACGATACAATTTGCCAATGCAGCAGGTGTGAGTCAAACCTAACCAACTTGATGGACCGAGAGTTTTCTTTGCTGTGTGGTTAATACTATGCTTCACCACCTTGCATGGGAACTCCTGTGGTTCCAGTGAATTACATGCTGGTTGAGAGGCATTAAGTTTTCGCTTTTGAACATAAAATCCGATGCGAGAAAGCATGCGAATACCCTTGAGTGGCAGACAAACAACGATTGTGTATCGCACAAACCGAAGGCATAAAACTTTTCCTCGGCCAACATCAATTTTGGCGTGCCGTTTGTGTATGTGTCGGTGCAAATGTCGGTGTGCTTCCAAAGAAGGAAAGATACAAGTGGAAATGATAGGCATTTGAGAAGACACAGCTGGACACAAACGGAAAACGGATCGCCCGGTTGCCCGTCGTCCCAAATTAACGTCCTAAAGTGGTTCGCCCACGATTCGCTGGCTGCCTTTGCAATGAATGGCGTACAGTTTTGGCGGCGATGAATGTTTGGTGGTGAGGAAACTTTTACTTTTCACCTCGTTTCTGGCGGTAGCTACAGAGATATGGTTTCTGCGAAAGGCAATGCGGCATTCGCAATTAAATTGTTTCGATTGTTATTCTTGCAATGCTTCCCCCTCACAATGCAAGCACCTTTGAAATGTTGGAATACCTTTTACTTTTTGGCCTCATATTTTTTGAACCAAAACAACATTCCCAAAACCTGGTCCACTTAAATCATGGCGTTTTCGGTGGCAAACTGTTATATTATTTCATAGCTTAAGAAGGAAAAGAAAAATGCAAGAATAGTTCCTCGTGGTTTGTGTTTTTTTTTTTTACACTTTTGGTTGCACTGTTTCATTATATTTTTGCGTTCTGTAACATTGGAAAGTTTTTCGTTATGGTGAAGAATTTTTCAGTGATCAAGGATTTGCCTAGCAGCTTCGGTGATGTATTTTTTTATTGTTTTCATTTTTTTCTACTTTGCTAGACACATTACAAAAGTTTGGACTGTGTTGTTGTCCATCGCCAAACCGTGCCACGAAAGTACAATCTGTTTCTTGCAACAATTCATTGCCATAGAATCCAAAAAATGCATTGAAAAAGCACATCAAACAAACCAAACGTACTGTGAAGCTGAAAGCGACAGCATAAGGATATTCTTATATTGTTGCTTTTTCCTGTTTTTTTATGGTTAATGCAACGGGGGAAGACACAACGAATACTATTGACAACAAAGGAAGCTTTTCGATTCGAGCTATGGTGAGAGAAACAGTACAGCTAGTGAGGGGGTCGGTGAGGAAAGCTTCCGATTCCGTCCTCAGCGGGAGAATGGAGACACAAGTAGAAAAGAAAGAAAGTTGCTTTAGTGCGAAATTGGCAAGTCAGTGGTTAGCTTTCAGGGGTGAGTTCGCGCGGTTTTGTGCCATTCTTGCACTCCATTTTTTTTTATATCCGTGCGCCTTACTTTCAAACTGGAAACTTTTCCAATTTTCTGTCGAATCATAATTTTCCAGTAATTTGGTCGAAAAGTTCCGTTTCCGAACTGCCCCTCCCAAACCAGGGCAACAGAAGCCTGTTGGGAGAAGATCCGCACAGACCGAGACCACCTACAGGTCCCAATCAGTAGCGAGAAATGTCTTAAGGATAAGAGGAATTAGTGCGATGTGATTTGGCTCGAACAAATATAGTGGATAAGAGAATGCCGGGTTGAGATACGAAACGCCTTTCGACTAGCAAAATTCATACAACCAACAGGAATAGGAACACACGAGCAAACTTTTGCTATGGAAAAAAGGTCAAACTTTGACAGTACCCACAAATGGAATTTTCGCTCTTTACCCGCTCCCCACACTACCGATCAGCAAACCACAAAAAGTCGAACGCAAAAACCGCAAATGACAATCTGCTAGCGTAACGATGCACAAGCATGCTCCCACATACAAAGGCAGAGCGCATGCATTTTACTATGCGTTGCGTCCACGAGCGTAATTCCGTAATATCCGGCGAGGTTCTGGGTGCTCTGGCGAAATGCCTGTAAGTTCCAACACTTTTCCTTACCTGTTGGTGGGAGATTAGGTTTGGATGGTGGTCAGGGTATTTGGATTGGAATCGGAAAAGCAATTCTACGTGGCAATCCACTATTAACAGCACCTATCTGTGGCTGAAGTGGGAACAGCGGAAGCACTACGATTGCATCTTTCATCTAGTGGAAGAAGAAGTGTGAAAAATCTGCAATGAAGCTGGGTTTTTTTTACTTTCATATTATCCGAACTTTATATACGAAAGCCAAGAATTACCTTTTGCATTGGTTAAGCCACACAGACCATGGTTTCGGATGAGTTTTGCGAGACTGTATCTGTTGGTCAAAAGTACTAATCCTTGTTTATGTGTGGTACGTTCAGAGCAACACATTTTGTTTCATTCCCTATCGAAATCAGGTAAATATGCCAGGAAGTTACACATCGTTATGCTCCTTAAACACCAGATTAAGTTTTTGAGATACTTTTTCATCGCATATCATAGCCAGAAAACTTTCCGTAATCATGCATTTTAAAATAATTTTTCCTATTTAACGTTATTTTGTTTGGTATAATAAATCCCTCTTTTCTATTTTTTTAAGGCTATTACATGAGCCGAGTATAAATATGTGCCCCCAAAAATTCCCTTTTCCCGCAATCGTCGCCACACGTTTACACCATTTACAAACGTACTAATGTTAAAACTCATTAACCAAACCAAACTCTTTTTGTCATTTGAAACGATTCGGCGAGCTTACCAAAATCTCTTATCCTGTCCGGATCGTCACTCGCGTCGGGGGTTTGATGAATTCCTGTGGTGGCGTTAAAATGGCAAGGTAATACGTCTCACGCACCATTCGGAATCTAATTACAGTACTAAAACTCATCTTACGACCAGCATCGCTAGAAGCTTTCAAGACTAAAATCGAGATTTACCTCCTGCCACTTCCGGATGATTCCAACCATCCAGGCACATATGGCGGCGAGAAGTAAATTTTGCGCCCGTTTGAAGGAAAATTAAACGTGCGTAGTGTGTTGTTTGTGTTGTTCCTCCCATTGTGTCATAGCTTATGACGATGTCACACCACTGCTACAAAGAAGAGGATTTCACACAACGACATTCAAGCCTCTCGTGGGAACCCTCGAGCCTTTCCACGTGAAACTCCCTTTTGGGAACACCCTTGCTCACATATTCTTTTCCAGTTAGCATTAAAAATGCGTTTAAGCTCGTAGGCTCCAGCACGTACAGTACGGTACACTAGCACTTAAAGACAAAGCTGTACCGCAACCTGCTTAACCGAACCGGGTGGGTGTTACTTTACGAGAGCCTCCTTATTTCATAGCCATGGCATGCGTCACCATTTCGCCTGGCACACAGATGGAATATCAATTGCTGAGTTGAGCTTTTTAGCAACCCCCTGGCGAAGGGAAACTTGTACGACACGTCAAGCCAGACCTTGGACACGCAACCACTGCGACATAAATCTTATTAATTATCGTCTCATGCTCTCTGCTTACAGGAACGCTCGTGCTGCTGTGGCGACGAGGCTCGAATGTGCTTACCGCCTCGCAGCTGATGGTAACCCGTGATGAGCGGATACGGCTTGTCAACGGGTATAATCTGGAGATTTCCGAACTGGAACCACAGGATGCCGGTGACTATGTCTGTCAGATCAGCGACAAGGTCAACAAGGACCAGGTGCACACGGTAGAAATTCTCGGTAAGTTTTGACGTACCTTCCTGCAATAATTTATGGCCATCGTAGAAGAAAGAAAAGAAGCAAAGAAAAAAAAAACAAGGACTCCCTGGATCCGGTGTACTCAGGGCAAGCAGTTACGGAAAAGCGTAATTTGAGAAGCAACCCCACGGCATTTAATGGTACTAACCGAGGAACTGAGACGTTATAAATGCTGCAAATGTTTTCGCTTAGTTCTGGGGTCACTAAGCGGATGACTCGCTGATTGAAAGCTTGTTAGTGTGCAGACGTAACAGCTTTACTTCCTCCCCGAGACTCGTCCAACAAACTTGCCTAAGGAAAATTCGCACAATTTAGACGAAGAGCGCGGACCGACGGCAGTGGAAAGTTACATGCTTTGAGCAGGTCAAAAGTTCCTTCGCTTGATTGAATTTAAACGAATGTTTGACGGCTTGCTCGTTTCACGCACCGAAACGGAACGGAATGCATCCCTAACTAAGCCGCTCACTTGTCGTGTCCCGTGAGAAGGAGAGGATGGTGATGATTTTCCAGTTCGAGACCTTCCACGAAGTGCCCTGTATGGTGATGAAAGGTGGTTAGTGTGGTTGTTGGTTTTAAGTTTGTACTAAGTTTTCCTCCTTTTCATTACTCGATGATGCATACATGATCGAGCTGCGGAAGGGATTGGGTTTTGGCATGCAAAGTTGCTCGTAAAGTATTATGGGATGGCAGTGGAAAAGCAACAGCCACATAGCAACAACCGGTACGGACATGATGCTCGTCACATATTGTGTAACATTTGAACAATGGTTGCCTCTCCGTGGTACCTAATGGCTTGGTTTTTGAAGCCGCACGGGAAAACAACTATTTCATAGTCGCCTACATCTTGTTACAATGATGAAAAATGATCGATCTTTTTTTAAGCGTTTCTTCGAAAGTTTGATAAACTAAATGCTTGGAGGTCGCGTAAAAATAAATCATATCGTCTAACGCCGTTCTAGCATTTGGTATGTTGTTGCCAATGTATTAATGGATGTAAATTCGTTGCCACTGTGAGGGTTTCGTGAAAAAAAAACCCTACACAATACATCAGACAACATTTAGTGATAACATTTACGTTACCTGCATTCAAGCCTCTTTCACGGTCACACGTTCTCTCCTTAGCTGCAAATTGCAGATGGTACAATCAGCCTTACAACGTGTACCCATCGCCCATCTCGCGTGACAGCAACACGCGGCTTTCAGTTCGTTAAGCAACATCTTACCTTTGGCAGTAGACCGCTTAAAGTCATCGGATAATAATACTACACAGCAAAAAAAAAAGAATATCAGCAAAGAACTTATTCGTCAGCCGACCCTGTCGCACGTGGCGAGTGATGGGATCTGCAGAAGCGTAACGATGCAGCATGTATTTACTCACTACCGGGAACTTGCCGGGCTACACTCATTTCTTTGCTTCACTGATGCGCAGCAATATTTTGCTCCCATTCGCTGGTCCGTCCTCTGTCCCTTCGGTTGCTTTTGCATCGCAGGTGTACTTCTAGGCCTTCTAGAGCGATCACAGCACCAGTGTTCATAAGCAGGATCTTCGCACGGTTCAGCTCCTACGGTTTATTTGGTTCTGTCTCCTTTTCATCTGTAATGATGATGAGATGGAGAACCGTCAATACCGCTTCATCCTTTTGCCCATATTCCAGAGCGCGTATCGTCGCGCCATCATCTTGCTCAACCGTGGCCCGGGCGTTTTTCTTTGCGCCAGCATTGAAGCGAAAGTACAATCATTGGGCATCACATTCTTTCCCTGCAGGGAACCGTTTCGTTGAGTAAACATGCATGAAAAGAAATTGAAGATATGCCGAAGACCGTGCCGACTGTTCAAGAACTGTTGCTATGGGAAAGGTTCGGGGACCTAGTCTTCCTGAACCGTGTGGGGCCATTGCGTGGGTATGAAGTATTTCTGGCGCCAGATTGAGGTGTAAGGTAGTTGAACCTACCCGATGAAAGGCAATACCGTACGGCGTTGTGCGGGTAGCAAATGATAGTAAGCAATGGTGTTGTTTCTGTTTAGTTGCGTTTCCGTCTATCTACCATTTCCATCACCAATCGGTACATATGTGTGAGCTGTTCCAGCGTATCGTCGGGACCGGTGAGGTATGGCACATGCTTTGAAGCAACGCAACGCATAGCGTGAAGGGAATTCTTCCCCATACCGGTAGAAAAACGAATTGACTCACATCTGCTGGGGCTGCAAATGAGAAACGAAGTCTGGAAGTCTGAAAGCTAGAATAGCTAACCATTCCGAACGTATGCATACTTTCATTTCAAGTTCATTGAATCCACCCGTTCGCAATGGTCGTGTGAGCTATTCGAATGATGATATCGTTTGAAAAAATACGAAGATATAATCCATCCTTGGATTTCCTAGCACCAAGACTTCATTTTGGTGTACCGTGATGTCATCATTAAGTATGCTAGGCTACTTTCCCACCACAAGGTACCCGGTGCCGGCTGTACGGTTTGTTCATCAAATCATCATGCTTCGGGGGTGGAGTATTCAAACGACGCGGACCGTTTGCTTTGCAGCGAACCGCATACATCTATACCAGACCATTCACTCGTACCTTTTGCTGCACTCCCACCATGAAGGTAAATATTGTAGAATAGATTTTGCGCGACGTCCTGCTCAGGCAGCGGAGCGGTAAATTTGCATGTAGCTCGATAGGCAACAGATGAAAAACAGTTGGTCTTGGTTTAAATTGAAATAACTCAAATTCTTTGCACCCCACGAAACCACCAGACCGGTAAAAAGGGATTTGCCCGACTGTTGGCTGTGGAATGCATTTTTATTTATCAAACCAAGCGCAAATACCTTACGCCTTCTGCTGTACGAACAGTCGTACATATTATTGCCGGATTTTTGAGGGAAGGATGTAAGCGAATGCAGCGATGTTTGGTTGGTTGAATGAATACGGCCAATGACCTGACGGGTGAGGCGAATGATTCAACCAGTTCCTCTTCACCCAAGAAACCGTCCTGAACCGTATGTCACCAAATACTTTTACAATCAATCAGCACTGGGAAGCGATAAATGGAGCGAGTGCTTACATCAGGTACGTACCCGTGCGGATCTTCCACCGTTTACAAAGTCAATTTCGTTCAGCAACTTTGGCGCTTCATACATCTAGGCAGCAAAATATGAACGGAGCTCACTGAAGGAATCAAAGTTTGACGCATGGAAAGCAAAAAAAAAAGATGTTCTTGCAGTCGCAAGTAATGAACCTTGTGGCTTGTGAAGAAGCGAACAGGTTTTCGGTAGGATTAAAAAAGTTTCAATTGATTTATTATTCTATTCTCGCACTTGCTAGGGAACTTGTTGGTAAAGACAAGGGGAAAGTGTTTCCTTTTTCCTGTTTTTTTGCGCATCCTTCTAGCTTGGTACCAACTTTTATGCATATAGTCAGCGCTGAGTAGACTGACGGGCTTTCGCAAGTCACTTTTGCGTTGCTTGTTCAGCTGATAGTATTACGTAGTTCGTGTCTATTTATGCTTTAGTTGTAGAAGGATGCAGTTTTGTTAAATTTTTCACAATCTCTAGTGAAATTTGAGTGCTTCCTTTTGGTTTTGAATAATCCGATGTTTTGAAACGCAATATCGAGCTTAAAAATGACCTGCAATAGATAGGATTTATAAACTCCTTACTTATTGTAATGCACCATTGCTTCAATCACCGTAAACAGTCACTTTTTTACTATTTATCCATTCTGTGATGTAGATGTACTCGATCAACCCCATTGCCTAATTTTGTTTCCACGATCATCCCGTGTTGGTGGGTGCATCGAAAGTGAACTCGCAAAAATGATAGATTATTCGTCGAAAAATTCAAACAATCGCCGACCACCACCAACCCTAACAGTGCGAATGCATGAAGCGGAAACACGGTAAATTATGTTTGCATTTTCCGAAAGCAATCGTCTGATGAGCAAGCGTTATTTATTAATTTTTAATTAACATGCGTTGAAATTGAATCAATACATAGTGTGAATGCAGCAGCTCAACTCGGACGAAGTACCGACAAGGGCACCAAACGATCCATTGACTTCGCGTAATTGCATATATTTCCAACCACTATGTCGGTAAATGATTGCGTTCGGTGGAACAGGAACAATGATGTTATTAACATTTTTGATGGGCAGTATTGTGTTTTGCGGTTCATCTTCATAACAATACCGCGCATGGAATACAGGTGTATGGTTTAAAGAGAATCGTTAAATGCTATCCAAACTACTCGCCATTCATTTGGTCTTATTGTTTTGTTCCTGTTGCAAGAAAATTCGAGTGTAGGTTTTTAAATGTTATATAGGACTTTGAAAAAGGGTTAAAAACGTTTCATTTTTTTATTTTAACAGCAATCAGCATTTTGTTCCTCCTTTCAGTCCACGCACCCTCTACGCTATTCGCGAATATTGTCTGTAATTTCACAAATTATGGTCCCACACAAAACATAATCGTCCGTGGCAATCGGTCTTGTCGATCAAGCGGACAAAAGGTAATAGTGTGGGAGGACGGAATTTTGCTCGAATTTTGCTAGCAAACAAACACTCACACGAACGCGCAAACACCGAAACTCAAGAACACGATCAGAAAATGGATTACTTTGAACGGAACGCTCAGACTGCACACGTTAAAGATGTGGAAGAATAAAAAGAGAAGGAGTACAAAAACGTCATTCCAATTTCCTTCCGCCTCGGGGCGGACTTACCCTCCCACTTTCTGGTCGTTCGTCCCGCAATTGGTCGCAACGGAATAGCCACAGAATTAGATATGAAGCTAATCCCTTTTCTGTTGTCCCACAAATTGTTGTTCCACCTTCCATTCCATCCCATCGCTTCCTTTCCGATGTTGTCACACTAACAGCATGCCGCATTCCACCGGGACCGACCACGTACATCAAGCAACCAGGCGTCTCCATCGTGTAGCCGTGCAGAGCAACCTTCACGTTTTGCGGGTGGAAACTAGCGTTCCTGTGGCAGCCGGTGTTTTGCTTGCAAGTGCCATCCACGCCCGTGCGAGGGCTCGTTAGTTTGTAAGAAAGAAACACACTTTCCTGCTTTCGCATGAACTTCTGACCGTAGCCCGGTGCTTGCATTGCCATTTGAAAGGGTCGCTCCCGGCGGACGGTTTGGAGGATATTAAATGTTTTGTGCTATTTACACCAGCAGAAAATGAAAGAGCAATTGAACATTGCTGTTGGTCGCGTCTCTACTGTGCGCTCTCCAATGCGTACCATGTGCTGCCAAGGTTTGCGGCTCGTGCTTGAAAAGATTCTGTGCTTCGTTATGAACATGTTTCGACCGTCCCTTTTCTACCGAACAGCGTGGACTTGCACTCATTCTTCACTCGTACTTTATACATATATACACACATACACTTGCATTTGTATTGAGCGGATCTATTGCATCACCTTACTCAAGGGACATACCGAACAAACAGTCGCATTTGATGTGCAATCATGTGGCGAAAGCAAACGTGCAACGTGGAAACTAGTTACGGGAAGGGAGACTTTTAGAGAAGAAAGTTTTACCAACCGTGTTTGATACAGTTTTTTATCCGTCGAGCCCATGATGCTGAAATGACGAAGAAAATCGTCCACCCGGAAGATGAGCGCGAAACTTTAACCGTCCCGTCCAACCGACTTTCTCACCGATCCCGATTTCAATACCCGTCACACGTAACAACTGCTGAACGGCTGAAGGGACTGCCATCGGTTGTCACCAAATTTCAAACCACCCCATCTCTTCACTATCCTGCAAAGTTCTACCGGTCGGAGGGAGTTGGGTGAACTTTTTCATAATTTATAAAGTTCCTGGTATCCAGCAAGCAAAACACCATCCCGAAAGAGTTTTTGGGAACTTTACTTCCAATCCCGTCGAACATTGCATGTTGTTGTTGTTGCTTTTTTTGTCATATCTGTTTTGTTACACCGATACCGTTAGTCTAGTGCTTCTTTTGCTACCGGAACCATTCATCGATTGAAAGTTGCTGGTATGAGGTTCCCAATTTTATCTAAGCTGCTCTGGCTAACACCACGCAGAATTGGAATGTGTGATAAAGGAGGAGAACTGTGACAATAGATTCGCACAAAAAGGCAGTAGAGTGTAAGAATACAATCTGGAAAAAAAATTGTTTCACCCCTTTAGTGATAACTTTCTGTGGCTTGGTGATGGTGCTGTGTTATATTGTTCATTTGCTATTTGCTATCGTTTTTATTGACTTGACTAATAAATAATCAATATTCCCTTGGCCAATGCTTCGCTTGCATGTCCATGGCCTTCCATTTGTACTGACACGATGCGGCTCATCTGTGGTCGAAATGCATTTGAATGATTATGGTGGGCTTCCAGCAGCAGATCATTGATTTAATTTTGTGTGATTTTCTATTACATAAATAAAGTTGATGCAGGAGAAAAACAAAGGCACTCTCTTCTCCCTTCACCCGCCTGAATGGACAACCAACGAATGGCTAACAGGCGTTCTAGCAAACCACATCCAACGGAACCTGCGGTGCATTCGCTCACGTAGTCAACCTCCAGCGTACGTACGTGCCCTCACTCGATCCACTAAAATCAGCTGGTCAGATGAGTAAGGTTCGGAACCAACGCAGGGCCTGCAGAATGACATAAACACACATATCCTTGGGCTAACCAAGGCAAAACACCATTCAGTGCAGTACAAACACACAAATTGCATTGGAAGTCGAGTACAAGCTTCGGAAAGTTTTCCCGACCACGTATTTCAAGCTGAAGCTGGTAGATTCAGGTCCGGTCATTATTTAAGGAGTTTCAAGGGAAAGAGAGAGAGAGCGCCCAGGGCCGGAAATGAAAAGTACATGTGTAAAATGGTGGTACATAATTCATAATTTACAATTTCACCGCCCACATGCTGCAACCTCGGGGTCGGAGATTATGGCTACGAACCACAGCCGGCAACGAAGCCACGAAGAAACATTTGCCCGTGGTCTCACTGTAAACGGAGAGGGACTAATCTCGGGAATAGTTTTGGCTTTTCTGCTCGATGATCGTAACGAGCGCAACAGAAGAAAAAAAAGATATGTGGAAAAAATACGATGCCCTAACGATTGCATTTCTCGGGTTTCAGGCGAACCCCCCAAAAGTCGGGTCGGTGGAAATCAGACGGGTGCGGGTAAGGAATGCTCTTCTGTTGGTCAAGAATTTCTGCCAACGGTTGTAGTATGAGCTTCACGTATTCACTTGGAAAAAATAATAACTACAAATGAAGAAAAGTGGTCTGCCTCCGGTCGGCAGACCATCATCTACACGCTACGGTTTGTTGCATTCGAATAAGGGCAAACTACTCTAATCCGTGGGCCGTCCAGAAACACGTGGTGGTTTTTGGTGTATGATGTTTTAAATTGAATGTTGTTTCTTCTGTGTTGAGCTTCATGCGCCCCACAACTCGGTAGCGTCCGTTTTTGGTGGCTGAAATGATGGTGATGCTCGTGGACAGGCAAAGGACCTCTAGCGGAGAAAAGTCAATGGATTGAATGAACTTTTCCTCGGCGTATTTGGTGCAGCTGTGCTGATAAGGAGTCGGCGGGATAGCAGTACACCTTTCCCAATTGCACATTGCTTTAGCTTTACGAGCTCCGCTAGCATTTTCGGTAAATGAAGTGGAAGTTTATTAATAAGCTTTTTCTGCTTTCTCTGACAAGCATCATCCGGGATGGAAGAGGTGATTATTGTAAACTTTCCAGATTGCACGTCCCAACCATGATGGAAGAGCATACTGCGATGTGGCTAGGAAAGGTGGTATGTTTTTCGGGAAAAGATTTTGCAAGTTTTGCTATGCAAACTTTCACATACTTCTCTGTGAAGGGGGTGTTTATAATGCAGATATGATTAAATCACAGACAAACGCATGGAAAGCGAGTAAATTTTAATTGAATGTCAAATTTTGATGTGGTAGGCTAAAACCTCCATCCATTTAATTATACTATGCTATCACGCTGTTCGTACTTTAAGTCAATATCATGTAGGCTTTAGAATAAATTAGGAAAAGTTGAAGTTGTATGTAGGCTACGGTGGCAGATGCAATAACAGTGAAATAAATATTATAATAATATATGTCGAAATATTGACACTAAATAAAGGACAGAGCGATTTTAATCTCGTTCATGCTCCGTTAGCCAAGCTTTTTTAAGTTCGAAAAGATCCAATAGTTGAAAACAGTGAACAAACGATTGCTCAAGATGAAACCCTGTGCAGAATGAAATTGGATGTGAAAAGAACGACATCGTTCGGGAAATTCATTACAATAGCTATCATATAAGCTTAAATAAAATTTTATGCAAATTTTCCCGATAAATTTATGTTCTCTTCGCCATTCTAACGAGTAGCTCTGAGGATATGCTGCGGAAGCCACTTTCAACTCCTTTCCGTTCACCAGCGGTTGCTATCCTTGGTCATTCATACATTTTCGAAGTACTTCGGCAGTTATTGAAGCACCCGCTGAGTACGTACATTTGCCTATAGTGAGTAAATGGTAGCTTCAGCCTATCTCGTGCCCTCACCACCGCCCATCAAACCTTTGACACTGGTGGAACCGTGTGGTTTTTTTTCAGTATATGACCTACCACCATACACATGCACGATGCCAATTATTATTCAACCACGTAACAACCTCCACTTTAGGGTTGATGGGTGACTGTCTTCGTCGCTCGAATGATACTGCATGCACGATAGTTTCGCGCGTACCATCGCGAATCCCTGTGCATATTCACAATACGCTCACCGCAGACGATACGCCTTCATCCGACAAACGAATGGCTCTGCCGGAGGGTAGTAATAATTTCTAGATTGCTTTATGGTCACAGAACTGAGTAGAATGGTACCACACCCACGCGCAAAAGAAGCAATGATGATGGGAAGCCTGAATTGAACCTAGATTTGAATATCCTATCTGGCATCCAGTCCGCAACGGTGCAATCGTGCACCATTTCGCGCTCGTTGGACTGCATCAGAAAGGATGTGAGATAAATTTTTCACTTGTCAGCTAATACGGACGATACCTCAACTCGAGGTATTTTCAAGCAGCAGTGCAGTGCATGTGGAAATGGGGCAAAGCACGTTGTTCTTTATTACATATGATTCTAGGCACCATTTTAGGCTTATGAAATTCAAAGAATGCGTATTTATTTCCCATGCTTTAAGAAGACTGGCTGCATAAAATTACCTGCCCATTAGAAATGGCACAGGAATAATTCAAGCACGAATTAAGCTCCCACGTTAGTCTCCGTCAAGCGATAATGAGATTCGAAACATTTAATATTCCATTTCAATCAGAGGTGCCTCCCAAGACTAGAAACACTTACGATGAGCTGCAACACCTACGAACCTTTTAAAATCGAATCACTAACATGAAAACTAAACCCACACGTAAGCACAGCTTATCCGTTTCCAACTCGATCTGATAAGCATAGCGACGGTGTTTAAACCGGGTACAGACGAGGTCTGACTTCTCAGGCAGAAAGATCTGATTTCTACCTCTACCGAACGTGTCTCCGGTGCGAGCAACACTTTCAGTTTGTTCCCCATGGAATCATACGATTTCGACAACCGGATTATGATCCACATAATCCTTCCGTGTTTTGATTTTATGGCAACCAGTCATTAAACTATTATCACCTTGGGTCCTTCCGCCCGAGATCTTCCGAGCTATCTCGGTGCGCCCATGTTACCCAGGTGCGATATATGGTACCGAGCAGTTTGAGTGGAACAGCAACAACGACTACGGAAGGTCGATTAAACTACGCTGATAAGATTTCCCGGTGCAGAAGCAGAGACACGGTACAAGGGTGACAGGGTGGAAGCAACCGGTTTTCTATCGAATTAGGGCCTGGAACTGTTGGCATGAGCGCTGAATCTTTTATGACATTTTTACGCTCGTTTTCTTTTTTTTTTTTTGCTGTTTTCTGTCCTCCGAAGGAAACAAGAGCATTTCCACAATCAGTAGACAATCGTTATCTTCACTACGAGACACACTAACTACTAGCTCTACGGGCAAACCTTCGTCAACCATCCAAGTGGATCGATTTTTCACAGCTCTCCGGAGTACTGAAAACAAGGTTAGATCTCGTTTGTCTCTGGAGAAAATGAAGCGAGCAATCCACTGCTATCGTTTTTGACGTTGAATTTTGCGATACCGTAGCGATGAAGCAACGCAGCTACTAAGCTACCGTTCCCACAGGCTTGGAATACATGTGGTAAATTTATAGTTCTTAGTTTGGGTTTTAATAGCTTCAGTTTAGCTTATCGTCGTAATAACCCAACACCGCTCACAACCACTGGGGGAATTATTTTATCTTTAATCCCTCCATCAAGAGGTCATATTCTCATGCAGCACCAATCGTGATAGATGGCATTTAGATGATTTCAGAGGTGAAATTTCCATTATTGGGGACCTCTTTGTACAGTTTACACTTACACCCAACGATAATCAAAATCACCGAGGAAGAGGGGTAACTGACGATATCTCTGGAATATTTTAGCACGGGACAGAGCCCGCATCAGCCTGAAGCAAATTGTGTCTCCAAGGAAAAATCGCACGTGACATTATTGCTTCAAGTTCTTTAGCACTTTATCGAATCCGAAAATCAAGCGCAATGCAATCGCACCGCCAAGATGAACCTCTTCCACGTACTTAAGATGCAAATTGCTTTTAGTTATGACAATATTTGCCTTCATTAAGAATTATGCCGCACTTGAGAAACGATATTTCCCCGTGTGCTTCCCCATTGCGCAGAACTACCTGTTTCGCTACAATTGTCAGTATCTCGGCGATGTTTCGTTGTTGTGTAAATAGATGCTTCGCCTCTGCTGCCCTTTGACATTAGCGTAATTAACAGCGAGACGTTTCATCCTGTTCTTGCTCCTGTAGACTTTCGAGATTCCATGCTTTTCTCACTCCTGAAAGCCATTCCATTGAACACACCATCTGCTGGTGCAGTTATTGTACTGAATGCATTACGGTTATGCACTGCTCCTGGTGCTTTGCTACAGTGTTTGCACAATGGGTAAAAGCTGCAGCTTTATGAACTTTTTTTTTAAATCTGGTCCTCGTCCCATTCTTGGGGTGTCGTAAATGTAGAGCTTGAAATTTCGCTCCATTAATTGTGGTTCGGTAATGTTGGACTGGGCCAGTGTGCTATGTAAGCGTGTGGATGCGTCGTGAGAACTGTAAACAAACCACCAGAAACGTATTTGCTGTTGTGAGGCAATACGGCATTGCGGGATGCGAAGGTTTTGTAGATGTTTCACGATAGTAAGGCCCACCTTCCCTGCCGTTCCAATACCCTCGTACCTAAATAAGCTGCTTTCGACTTTCGAAAATGCTCTCGAAGGTGCCGGAGTTACCGTTTCTTCGCGGCTCTGGAATATATCCCGAACCGAGCGCACATCTGCAATGAACCGAACAGCATCACTAAAGTTCGATGCAATTGTTGTTGGTGTGGAGTGGTAAGATTGGTGTAACGTGCTGTAAGCGGCAAATACTTGGACAAACAGTAAACCGTCATCCGGTTCTAGTGGTGCTCCATATAATTTGATGGCACTCTCGTTTGGCAACGATTCATTTCGCCGCCTTGTTTGACCTTCGTTTCCTCCACCGGACACTGGTTGGAGACAGCAATAAAAAACATAAAACATTGTGAGTGTGACTGTTTATTACCGCTATTATCACTATCGTAGGATGTTCGGGCAGTATTTGTTTGTAGTGTATGTGTGTGTGCTAACCGTTGTTTCGGCCAGAACCATTACCCGTCGGAGTGGAATGTTTTGCACTCTGCTGCTGTGGTGACCTTCAACTGTGCCACGAATATTTCATTCGATCTCTATGGCACCTTCTTGCAGTTGTGTCTGAATTTCTTTTACGTCGAACGATGAATCTGTCTGTGAATGATTTACGGTTAGAACTGGATTTGAATTCACATGTGTATCCAAATTCGTATAATTCGCAATGTCCACAAAAAAAGGATGTGGGTCAAACAAGGAAAGGATTTGCTTATGAGTTATTGTTAGATATACCTACAAAAGATTTCAAGTGTATTTTAGAATCGATGAAGATAATAATAAAATGTTATCTCAAATGTCATTTTTCCCCAAAGAGAGAATCTTACTTCATGAACCAGCAACTTCGGCGAGTGCTTCACTGACACTATTCACGTTATATCGGTAACATTTACACAATACCATGTACTAGGAAAGGGAGGAGTCTTGTCCCTAAATGTCGCACGATGTCGCCAGTCAATGCCCACCATCGGTTAGTCCGTTGTCGTAGGACCTATATCGGTCATATAATTATGGTGCCTTTTATTGTCGCACAAGCGCTGTCTGGCGCTGTTGCATCATAAATACGGAAACACCCCGAAAATGTTGCTTGCCGGTGTATGCTTCCACTTTGCATGATGGCCATTCACGCACACTCGTACAAACATACATTTATGCTTCAAAAACTGCTCGGCGGCGGTACCAACATGCAGCATTGTTGCTCCGAACACACACTCAATCACGCGTAAAGTAAGCGTCAAGAGCTAAAGTGGCAGGATAATCGTTGTCCAACGCCAACACGATCCTTTCATCCGTTGGCCAACACGCGGGAGCGCTGGTGACGGACACGATCACATTATCAGCTTCAGTCAGTATTATTATCGTTGTCAGCCCATTGTCGGTCAAGAGCAACGGAAAAGTGGTTGTACTTTTGCCACCCCGTGTCGTGTACTTCGCCAGAAGTGGTCGAACGCAGTAGAAAAAGAACATCGCAGCCATTGTTTTGCCGTATGCTCTATATTTATGGTTCACCAGGTCTCATACGCGTCTGTTCGTTTCTCACGCACATTTGCCTTTTATGATTTGTGTCCCGTTTATTTTATTGTGCTTGATGTGCGCGCTTGTCGCGCTGGGGAGCATATAGCAATGGTTGGAAAATTCACATCAACACGTGTTTCAACCAAATTTCAATGACTCTCTTTCTGCTGTGACACCCAGAGGGAATTGTTCCGGTTTACCACTGACGGACGTTGACTCGCATGCCAATCCATCTCCATCCCGTGCGTCATCCTTGGGTGCGTTCCATCTATAAATGATTTCTCGGACGATTTTGCGCGAGGTGAAGGCTCTCATAACCGGCAGTAAAAACAGGAGAAAAAAAGGTCATAACAATATCTTGCACCTCCGCTGTTCGGTTTGCATGTTTGTCCACCAGTGCACGATCAAATTCATCAATATTTATGAACAAGGCCGTTTGTGTCGGTCGAGAAATGAATTTTGCAACATTTGTTGCTCCCTCGTTTCCGACAGCACACACACGCGCGTGAGAGCACAGGGTGGTGCAGTTTCTTTATGTGCGTTGTGCTTTTGTTCTCACGAAATAAAATGTTGAATCTATTGTTTTATCCGCATGTCGCAGAATGATTACACACGAATAAAAGAGCACACGAATTGCGTTCCTAGTAGAAGTGCGCTCGGCTTGCACTGAATTTGCATGGCAATTTTATGCACTTTTTGCTCTCACCGTAAGGTGACAGTGGGTGGCCAACTATGGAACGCTATAAAACATAACTTGTTGTTGATCCATTTTGCATTCAGTTTCGGTTTTATTTCCTCGAGACACATAACTCCCGGTGCAGCGTTTACAACGATTGCTCGGAAGCACTCGGTGCCATAAATCATTGCACATGCACAGGGGGAGAATGAAAAATATACGACTCCGCTCATCATGGTTCATGTGCACTTTTCACACATTATGCCATTTTCCAACGCCACTACCATTCATGAGCGATTCCGATTTAACGGGTAATGATTATCGCATGATGGCGAATGAACGAACAGCAAAAACACGACTCGCTCTCATGTGATTTCTTTGGTGGAATTTCTTTTATTAATCCAGATTCAATTCAATCCTTGGCTGTGTACTTCTCTCACTCGCATATTGCCCAAACCAGGCTTAGAAAACCTGATACATGCCGAAGCCAGGCTTAGCACGAACGTTGCGTTCGACAAAACATTATTGATTCTTGAAAATAATTCGCTAAATCAATTCCACAATTTGAGTATTCAAGGAAACGGTGACAAATGATCGCGCCCAAATGCTTTTCTTTCGTTTCATTTATAGATCTTCCAAGAGGCATTATCGATAAATTGAGTTCCCAATGCTATTTTCGCTGCCTTGGTAACGAGTGTTTTTCCTCTGTGTATGTCGAAGGACCACAGTGGCATCAGAAGACATTTCCACACTAAAAAAAATACACACTATGATTAATTTCTTCCGAGAATCCGTCAACGACCCCGGGGGAGAAAAAAGCTTCCAAAAGCGTATAGTCCCACACCATAACAACAGCACATTTGAGAGTGTCCCGTTCATTGGGCTAGCTGTTCCTTCCTGTTGAGCATCCCGTCGGATGGACAAATTTTCACGAAAATATTGACGGCACAGCACGTACAGAGCACAAATCTAGATTACGGACAGTCGTCAAGCCGCTTACGACACCCGCCTGCGACATAGCGAAAAAAAACAGAAAAAATAGCTAAAAGAAAAGAAACAGAGCAACCAATTTTGTCGCGGCTATGACCTTTTCGGAGTCAGTTCTATTTCACCTTTACCTTCTTTTTTGCTGTCGCGATATTTCACCGCAGAAAAAAAAGAAACAAAAGTGAATATTTCACTCCACATACCTTCTTGACCAGTGCAATCCTCCCATGCTGCCAGTCTGATTCACTTCCCACGGGAAAATCAGCTCTGTGGAGTAGGTGTAGGTAAGGTATCGGCGGGCGATTCAACTGGAATCCCAGCACAAAACAACCCGCCCCGGAAGGACACTCGGAGAACACGTGTTTTGAATAAATCAACGTCTTGTTTCGTTCGTGGGAGCTGGTGCGTCACACTCCCCGCACTGTCAGCCGGACCTTTTGCCACAACGGCACCCAAATAAAGAAATGTAAATGTTCGTCCTTCTGGTTCCGACGGTGTCACCGAAATGAAGGCGAGCATGAAAAACGATGCTTAAAGGCGTTTGGTGTTTCGGTTGGAACAGGTGGGAATGGTGGTTGGGTGATTTTTATCATGAAATAATAAAATAAATTCTCACCCATACTACTTGTTCCTTCAGTCCGAGAACCAAGGATAATAAATGGCAGGCAATGGAATATTCACCAAAGCTTGGCGATATTTATCCGCGGACCGATCTCCCTTCATGAGTATCAATTTAACTCACTTTTCAATCCAAATCGATCAGTTAGCTTGTTTCGATGGTTTGGAAATGGTCTGGCTTGCAAAACGTTCAAAAAACTATACTGGTGGTCTAACAACCAGATGAAACAACGAAAGAATTTCTCTTTCGCTAAACCCTCAACTATGTTTATTGCATTTGTACCGGGACCTGGAATGGAGATCACTCCCACTACCAAATTAATGGCCATAGCCTCCAATGAGTCCGCTTAATAACAACATGATCCAGCGTGCGTCGAGTATCCTCCGACCCAATCGTGCCAGGTAATATCGACGTAAATTAGTTTAATGGATTTCTGACAGCCCTCTTTAGGGAACGATGGAGGACGAGGATTTTCGGATCACAGGTGTATGAGCCCGTTGGGAGCGCCATTAACTATTCATCTCAATTTAGAAACCGAACGGGTTCCGTTGTCCCTCCCTGCTACGGGTAACGACTCGGCTTTTTCAACTCGGGCGTGTACAGTTTGGAGAGACGAAAGATGACGAAGGTGGGAGCTCCTGGCACGCTGGTAGCTGAAGAGGTTGAGTAACGGGAGCCAACCAGTGTTACGTTTGTCCGGTACTAAAGAAATGTAGTAAAATTTAGGATAAGTACGGAAAGCTTTTAACAGTATTTATAGGAAACGGATTTTGTACCCTGGTACATTCTAACATTCATCTTCGTCCTTTCGGTGTCTGCCTGCCATTCACCATAAACTTCGGTCGTGTTTTTGAGGTTTGGTTCCAGAATATCCGATGAGTGATGTTTTGTCATTCAAGGCACTAATACTTACCCAAAACCCTTAATTGTCTTTCCGAGCCTTAATTTAACCTTGCTCTCTCCTTCATACTTTCAGTTCCACCAAGCGTCCGAGCCATTCCACCCACAGGCCAGGTGACGGCACGCAAAGGCGGGGCCGTAACGCTCGAATGCAAAGCATCCGGTAATCCGGTACCATCCATCTACTGGACAAAACGCGTAAGTGTTCTCTTGCTCTATTCGTGAAAAAAGGACCAACTTAAAGTTTAGGTCCAAGTCGGCCGAATGCTAACGCCATCGGATATTCCGTCATGTCTATCTCTTTCACTTTCCAGCAGAGTGGAACGGGAAAATCGGCTGCCAAGATCGGCGAAGGACCCGTGCTCTCGCTGGAACGTGTCGAACGCCAGCAGGCCGGTGTGTATCAGTGCACCGCGGACAACAGCGTCGGAGATCCGGTCACCGTGGACATGCGGCTCGATGTGTTGTGTAAGTGTTTGCTAACGATGCGAGTCTCTCGCGCATTGCTCCTCCCCACGTCCACATATCCATTTGCCTTCCCTCTGGAGCATAATTTGAAATTATATGACCTTAGCAACATTATTCTACCCGACCTACAACCACGGTTCAGGGAGTCGCAGCATAAATCAGTCCACAAGAAGGCTATCCATGGAGTTGTTGCTTTTTAGATTTCGTTCGCGAAAACTTCTGGCTGACCGAATCAGAGAGCAATGCGGTTATGGGGTAGCGCCGGGAAGGTGGCATAGAAGCAGGCGGGTTTAATAACCATCTTAAGCTGAAATAAAGTATCACATTATTATTTTGGCATTTTTGTTCGTTCTGTTACCACAGCTGCAGTTTGTGCTTGGTGCTGGTGCTGTACGAAACGGCTACGAGTGTTTCTTTCGCGATGCAGACATTTTTGAGCGTGGGGTCACGATAATGCTCGTCCAATGTGTTGCGATTATGGTGGTTAGCCGTAGGGATGGTGGCCGTCACGGAAGCGGAAACTGGGACGTATACATTAAAATATATTATGCTCAGTATTTTTTCCGGCCGCTCCATGCTCCACCATGTGATAGCTATTTGGCCATTAGGTTAGGACGGGTAGTTCGGGCAATGGAAGCGAAAACGCAACGATCGGACATATAATTGGATGTACGATTCCGCCTGCTGGGTAAAACCTTCCATCCTGGTGCACGTTACGAATGCCCGTCTATTTTCCTCGCAGGAGTTCAAGTGCATCGCGTCCATAATAGTGTTTTATTTGTAGAATGCTCGGTGCAAAATGGACAATGTTTAAGAAAATTTTGTCAGGATCAGTCATTTTTTTAACAAAACATAATTTTAAAACAGACTATACAAGTTTCAGTATTCGGGTAAAAGCGAAACAACGAAAAATCATTGTGGTACGATTTATGACTCTTTGGGTGTTCTGCGGAAACGAAAAAAATTATACACTTTGTAGGTTACGGGTGGCCTTACACGTGTTGATGAAATCGCTTGGCGTTCAGAATATAGGAAGTCGCTATGAGGTTCAAACAGGCGTATTGCTTATGTACTCTGTTTACACATGCGAGTTTGGCGATTATCGAATCTTTTTTATCCTTCCCTCGAGTCCGAGTCGAGTTTTTTTTTATTCTTGCTGTTTTGACAATGCACGAAAGCTTGGCTCGCTCAACAACATTCGCTCGTGGAGATTCAGTTATTAAGTTATTAAGGTGTGTAGGTATTTCGGTTTATATGACAGGTAGATGTCAGACTATTTTGTGTTTCAATTATTCAATATTAAACAATAATTAATTATTGTAGCACCTATGGTAATTGCTAATTTAAAAAAATGGCCTGGCTACAATGCTCACCTAAAATCTTTTTTATTCGTTTAAATAAGGTATATATTTTAAGCAGTCAAAAATATAGACAACATCAAATAATCAAACGTCTTTTTCGGTGTACTAAGCATAAATTTTCGCATTCCATTCCTTTATATTCCAAAATGATTCTTCCAATAACTCGGCACCCTGGGGCTTTAACTAACTCTAGAAGAAAAGAATTTACATGTTACTATCAGTGTGTAAATACAACTTTACGTCTTTAGCGGCGGTGCCGCTTCGCCCAAAGGGTTCATTACGCGTATATAGGTATATTCAAATGAAATCCTCCATGTGCATGTTTATGTAGAGCGCGGAGAGCAACCATCATTCTAATTAAGTTCCTATGTACCACTGTACAATGCACTGTTGAGATGATTGGCAGTCAGCTTTGTATCATTCATCCCCTACCATTTGCGTAAAATGCACTGTGTGATAGAATATTTGTAATTATTAGTAAAGAGCAAAAGTTCAGATATTTCATCATTTTTAGGATTCTAGTCCTCACCGTGCGGGGGTTACTTCAGGGGATAGAAACACAACGCATTTGTGCAAACACTCGAAAGCAAAACCAATACGCCGTGCACAATTCGTCACGGTCCTTGGTTCGACAAACATTCCTTCCGGCGTAAGTGTGCTCCAATCTGATTCAATCCCGGGGGAGTGGTTTCCGATCAGTGAGTTGTGCATAAAATCAGAGAACCGAGAAGACCTGACGCACGCCACTGGCACCTTAAATCAAACAATTTAACGTTCGGCTGGGCCACCGTTCGGTGAAAGCCATGCGAACCGTAACAGCGCGACTGCACCACGATAGTCGCGTGCAGTTATGTGCTTAAGCTACCCCCCAAACCGGTCCGGTTACCTAGAATGCGCTAATTAAATTTACCACGTCGATACGATGAAACCCGGGGCGAGTACTGATCGGATTAGACAATCGACTCGCGCCAATCGGTGGCAGAGGTATAAAATATTCAACTTCAATGCCAGTCCCAGGAGTTGGGCAGCAACGTGCGTAGGCAAATGTGCGGGTACATTGGATGAGTTCTCTTCGTTGAAACTTCCGTACTTGACCAACAGCACAAGCGATACCCTGGCTGCCAGCGCAGGGCAGGTAATCCGGCTACCGTTGTATACAGCTTCACAGCCCTACGGTGTAGGCGAGTGTGAAATTTAATTTTTCATCCATACCCACTCACTTCCACTCAGAGGGTTGCGGCAGCTTCCGGTCGCTTGCTGCGTAGCATTTGCTAGGTCTGACAGTTCAATTTCGACTCGGTGGATGCATATCATTTATTCATCTAGCATGCAGGTTCTGCAATAGTTGTGGTGGCCAGTACCAAGGTATCCGTAAACATCATTGCCTCCTTTTCGTTCCTTGCACAAGGGTGAAGGGGTTGTTCCTTCGTTTCTGTGCTGTTTGGTGAGAATCGTTGGGAAATAATCAGCTTCCCTTCGATCGAGCATTAATGAATCGCACAACGGTGTGTGTGTGTGTGTGTGTGTGTGTGTGTGTGAGAGAGTGGGAGTTCCTTCCCCCGGGGAAAGTCAATCCCAGACGAGAAAACACAATGCAAACAATCACTGAGCAATTGAACCCCAAGGAATAATTTTCCAAGCATCGCATATCAAGCGATAAGGGCTTCGGGCTGATTGTTTCGCAACAGTGAACCGGTTGATAGTGAATAAATTAGCCAGAGAAATAAAGCAAAAAATATCTTCATTAAAATATCAGCAAGAATTATTCCAATATCTGTACTATGTATTTTGATTTGTTTTAGAATAACCCATGAAAGCATTTTAAAATGGTAATGAATTAATATACCTGTTGCGAGCAACGGTTTGGTTGAACCCAGCATCAGCGATACGTTGGGTTTACGCTAGGTGATGCTCGCAGCTAATAAGGGATCGTGCCCGATGATCGATTGTTCGCGAACGACCCGGCAAAAACACTTAGAGAAAGCGAGCTTTGAAAGCGAGGGCCAGGGAAAAGGTGACGCTTACGCAACTAAAACACCAGATAATTAAGGTTTGTTTTCAAATCCGCTACTCCGTTCCGAACTACGCCAAACTGCAATTGCAAAAATATGGTGCAAAATAGTCTTATGTTAAAAGATACTTCACGTGGTAGCCTATTTGTTGGGAAGGTGGTTGCTGGATGCAACAAACCGATTGATTTTTAAACAGACATTATCCTTTATGATTAATATTTCGATAATATTGTTTAAACCCACTACCATCATATGGATAGAATCGAAAAAAAAAAAACAATTTGCATAATGCATCTAACGGACACCAAGCCGCATTATTTAAAGCTCGGTATTGACGGTTAACAATCATTCAATATGAAGTCTTCATATTGCACTTATACACCCTGCTAGTTGACCTCGATGGTGGTTGATTCAATCGAAATATGTATAAATAAAATCGATTTTAACCATTACCGCACACAAACACTATTCGCCACATTCACATTAAATCATCGCTGTTACCATACAACGCATGTGAATGATTTAGTCCGACTTGACCAAACCCTGGTATGATTCCACTTGATCCCATAAATAGCGGTGAACAACTGGACTTTACCACGGAAATACCGCGTAGTTCATTTTTCAACTGTGAACCATTGTGAACCTTACTATATAGAACGGTAGTATTTTTTCTTTTACATAAGCTGCAATAATCTTTTCGTTCAATCTATCATGTGAAAAGCATTTAAATGAAACAACCGACGAGCATAAGGCATAATAATGTATTTAATAAAATATTATTCAACACAATACAATTCCCCGTCTGCGCAGAGCAATAGTGCAGTGCAGAGCAGTAGTGCACTATGGAAACGTACTACACTGATAGAGCCGAACGGAACGGGATGCAAACGGAACCACTAGGGAAGGAGACACCATTTTCTCCACCTTTTCACCCCCGTTTTGATTTCCGTGCAAAACTTTTGGTTGATCGATCGCTACGTCGCCGCGTCCATCACCGAAATAGCTTGATTAAAATCAGTATTTTTATTGGTCAGCCAATCTCAACTGTTACTCTGCTGCACTTCACCGCATCTGCAAACCATACGCCACCATAACCGAAGTGGAACATGAAAAGCTGATTGATTTTAATGTTGCCTTTCTACCGTGCTTTCCATCAACGCACTGACCCCGGGACGTTTCCCATTCCAATTTCATTTCAGATCCCCCCGATATCAGCGTGGAAAAATCGTGGATTCATTCCGGTGAAGGTTTTGAGGCGCAGCTCGAGTGTATCGTACACGCTGATCCCCAACCAACGGTAAGTTCCTCTTTAACCAAACGGAGAAGTTGTTGGAGAGTTGATAAAAGTAAACCTTTCAACAACCGAAGTGTGTGAGAGTGTGTGCAGCGCTTTTTTTCCTTTTCGTCTCCATTTCATCCTCGCTCCGAATGGTGAACGGTTTCCGTTTAATGAAATAAGTCACGTAGCATTTATCAAATTAGAATTACGTTCTGGCAAACCGATCCGGGCTGCTGGCAGGCAGGCACAGCGTTCGGTAGGTGAAATCCGAGGGCAACAAGTGAGTTTAAATTCGTTACGTCTATACGTCATGCGTTCACACATGCTCGTTCGCTTTCCCATCTTTCTTCCACCGTAAGAAAGTAAGTGAGAGAGAAAGCATTAATCATCAAAAAAGTGGTTGCCACTGCTAGCTTTCGCTAGAAAAGATTGAAAGTGCCCAATAATCGTCGAAAATCGTAAGAGGGTTTAAGGGTTAAGCGTAGAAAATTCATTGAAATTCATCGCACTCTCAACTTGAATTCAAAGCTCGTCTGTTCGTTTACTCGTTTTCTTTCTCGCTTCTCCTCAACGCTACATGCAATCACTTTGGTTTTCATGCACCATGGTTCTATTGGAGTAGTTTTCAATTCTTGATGGAGACGCATGGTCACTCATGTGCTCAGGTGTGCAACCGTTCTGTCGTCACTTTGTTGCCATACCCACTAGGCACACGATTGCCTCTTAGCGGATGAAACAAAATTGGAAACCAATAACATGTTTTTGGCCGTGCCATAGCACGCACCGACCATTACGTTTACCTGCATCCCTCTATCCGTATCGCCTACCAACGGCACATTGAAGGTCTTATCGTTCAAGAAGTTGGGAGGAGAAATCGTATCGAACGCAAGACTGCAATAAGCTTCCTTAGAGGCAGTGGGGACAACACTCTTTTCCCGCAAACTGCCTTTCCTTGTTAGCTGCTTCAAGATCTCAGGATTGGCGATCATGCCCAATGTTGCTGGCGTGATGAAACAGCCAACCAGCGTACACATGCGAATCCAGCAAAAAGAAATGAAAATGAAGCACTTTATTGCAATGATGAAAGCAAGTGGCTCGACTTGGCACCTGGACGAAACGAAGCGTAACAAAATAGGCTCAGTTTGGTAGTTTAGTCATGTGCTAGTTCCCTATAACAGCATAGCTATTCTGATAAAGTCAAATAAAAACACACGCCTTTTCTATGCTGCCAGTCCTTTTCCGGACGCAAGGTGTAATCAAACTAGATCCTCTTGAGGCGGATCAATCGGCCACAACATAACGGCATACGAGAAGGTTCACTCGGTTGTGACGAGAGCCTTACGAAGGTGATCATCGGAAAGGGGTGGTCTAGCGGAATCAAGGGATGCAAAGGGTTGGTGTGAAAATTGACTCCTGTCATGCCACGCTCCGGTTGGCCCTTGATGGATACCAACCCCAGTGTATAGTTTTATTTTCTAACTTTAGCTTTTCCTTTCGTTTGTGGACACATATGAACCTCTTACATGTACATCAACGGTTTTCCCAACCGGATTGAAAATCGCCATCATTCCAAATGATATGGGAACCAACGCAGAGTGCACTAAGAAACGGTGGTATCTGAGGTTGTGGCGTGAGAGATGCTTGGAAGGAAAACTTTTCCTAGTGATTCAATTTGTGAACACGATCTTTCAGCAACACGTTTTCTCTCTTCCTATCTTTTTCTCTCTCTCTTCTTCTCTTTCTCTCTCTCACTCTGTCCATCTCTCTGTCTTTCTCTTTTTCTATGTAAATAATACTCACAACTCAATTCTCTCGTCCAGCAGGATCAATTCAATAGAGGTACTAGTCGAACGCATTGCAAAACACACGCTCGTGCACACAAATTCTCAACATTTTCATTGCTAAACTGATCTTTTTTCTGCAACTTCTCTGTTCGAAGATTCCAATGATTGGCTATCGAAATTCGATTCAGGCTTCGTAATCGCAACCCGTTGGTTGTGTGGGCGTCTGATTTCTACGAAGTGTCCTTTGGACCATGTGAAAATGAAAGAAAAAGGAGTGAGAACATACATCAATGCAAAGATAACATAACTTCCAGCATACCAACTTTGCAATTCCATTAAACTGGGGTAGCAAATTGAATTTTAATTTCTTTGCTACAAGCACAAGTTCAAGTTATAGTCCTGATCCTAAATGTGGATTTCCGGATAAGTGGTTGCTGGACCAAAAGCCTTTGCATGTCAAAATTGTTGACGTTGCACTTGAAACGACTTCGGGCTATAGCGATTCGGAGACCAGCTGGTACCATCCATTAGCAAAATCAAATCTGCATGCGCTTGAAAAGCTGCTTCTAGATTTATTGGTATTAATCCTGCTGGAAAAGTGTTTTTTTTTAATAATACATACTCCATAGAAATAATACATACGGTGTGGCCGTTCTTACAAGAAATTACACATTTGAAAATAGTCATTCCTATATGACATTGAATATTGCATGCTCTAAATATGTGGTACTTATTTGTGAACATTTTCATATATTTAAATCGAGAAATCATTTTATGATACACGCGATCAAAATCTTATGTTTGCTTCATCATTGTTCACTATTAACAAATCGAATACACAATATAACCAGCTAAACTATTGCAAATTGTCAAACATTTTAAATATCCTCCCGACAACAATGGACCATCGGAAGCTAAATGTAAGCCTCTGCTGGAAAAGCAACGTTTGGTCCTGAAGGAACAGCTGATCGACGCGTAAATATCAGTATTTCGCCCGAACACAAATAAATGCACTCGGTTGAATGAAAAACTTTCCGAGATCTATCTTTCATCCACTCTCTCGAGCATTGATGATCGATCGTAAAAGTTTTCTAGAAAGATTCTAAGGCCACCAAAAAAAAACACACACACATCACAGCATCAACATAAACTGCCAGCTTCAATCTATCAAAAATACTAACCCGGCCAGCAGAAAAACAGATTGATCAGGCGTTCCGATGCCTTTCAATTCATTTAATGGTGCACCACCAAATTTATGGTGCTTTTAGCTTCCCACTAAATTGCAGCACAACCAGAACGATCTCATTTTTTTTTCATCAAATTAATTGATGCACAAAAAAACATTTCCTCGGCCAACAGTCAGCTGCTGATGCGCCAGCGTGTGCGTGTGCTTGGTATAGGCTTATGTGGCTGCTAAGTGTTTGCACCCGTACGCTGTCCATATTTTTGCTGAGTGGGTTCAATTTTCTAATTGGTTCTTTCGTTTCCTGTACCTCATGTACGCCCAAGCATCATTGTCATCAATTCCACCCTTGACTGGAGCGCCCTCGGCCCAAGTGCTGTGTGGGGAGACTCTCCCGTATCACCTAGCTGCACGGTTGGCTGGAAGAGTCCATGCGTGGAAAGGCGTGATAACAAGTTAGGCCACAATATACAAGTACTTTCCGCCGAACCGCGTGCAACAGGAGGCTGCAGCATGCATGTAATCATAGGCCCACTTCAATCGCAACGACTTGTCCTTCAATACTAGCTGCAGGAAAATGCGGTACGGTCTACTCCCTCTACAGCATACAGCCGTTTGAACAAAGTGAACAACTTTCACTTGCTCTTGCTTTTTATGTACGATAGCTCCCCTCGTGACGTTTGTTGGACGGGAGAGTAAAGTGTAATTAAAATTCATAGTAGAGTAATATTGACGCTACTGTAGCCTCAACAGCGGTTCTAACGAACCGGTACAGTAACGCTCCTCGCGGCATAGTTTGCAATTTTATTTTTATTCCACATATTTTCCTTTTTTTCCTATGCCCGCTGCCTCTCCCAAGCATATTACATCAATACAGAACATTCCGTTCCATTAAGAATTAAAGTAACGTTGGCTCGCACCAAGAAACTTTTGCTTTGTTTGTATAAATTAATTTCATAATCCCCAATAAACCAAGGCGCTCGAGCGAGCGGGGCTATGTCATTACGCTGACGTTGCAAATAGAGATGACCGCACAATGGCTACCGCACGTCAGCGTGCTTCTAACACGTAAAATTCATCGTAAGCCATCTAGCGTGGCAGGAAGGTGGAACTGTTCGGTTCATCATCGGCTCGGCTATGAAGTCGCAGCATGTGCTCAATCTCAGATAGGCCGGAAGGAAGGAAGCTTTTCGCTCGAGCGACAAGCACTGCGGGCCGTGTATGTATGGTCGCTAGTGTTGCTATTGCAGCTGATGAGTTGCTGATAATGATGTGCGATAGGGCGGCTTACGAGGAACAGCAACGGAAGCAAACATGTGTTCCGCCATCGTTGAGCCGTGGGTGTCTCTGCTTCAACCAGTGTGTATCATGTGTTACACACTGCCACTGACTGGTCGAACGTTTGCAGTAGCTGCTGTTGGTGATGTGAATATAGCCATTAGCGTGACGGTATTCACTCAAATTGGATACGAGCGGAAGACGTTGTTTGGTGCTGTGTTATGGTCTTTGATGAGCATTTCATTACCCGTATCCTTTTGGTAAGGGTAAAGTAATGGTATAAAACCATTCAACTCAGAAAGTGAATAAGCTAACTTGTTGTAATTTATTCTTCTATTTATACAACATTAACAAAAACAACGCTCATTGCAAACTCTTTCGTTTTCAGATAAAAAAATTGATTTTATTCTCCGGTCCTCCACTACTTCCTTATATCGACCCCGTATGATAAATATCCCTCGTAGTAGGCGGCAATGCAAATGAAAATAAAAAAAAAACCTTCGCCATTTAGAATGTGCTTATGAAGCTTATCACCTTTGGAGCAATGCGGACTCACGATAGAAATTCTGACACGCTGTCGTAAAATTTACCGCATCGTTCGGGTGAACACGGTACCGAACACGAAAGAAAAAAATGGAACACCGAATACCATTATCACTTCCATCGCAATCGTCACCATTTTGTTCATTCCCCGACCGTTGTTAGACCGTCAATCCGGTATGGCGTTCCCCACAACCGATGATGACGGTGATGATTAAGTCGAGGGGAACGAATGAAACACTAAATTCAATCGAACAAAAATTACGATAATAGAGACCACCGTGACCGATCAAAATCGCTGCAACAACCAGTAAAAGTTGTGAGAAATTTTGGAATTCAGAATTCGATTGCCAGTGAGGTGGTGAGAAATGAAAACATACCAGTCGGACACGGTTAAAGGAGGCAAACAAATAACGCACGAAGTGGGAAAAAATACGAAAAGCACATAAACACAAACACATATACGAACGCAAGCAACCAACTCCCAGGGAAAGATTCTACAGCAGGAAAAAACTGTATAGCCAATCATGAACAAAAAAAAACCCTTGCCAGTGACAACGAAACGAGTCGGAAGGAGAAGCTGTGAAAAGTGATAAAACTTCAAATCAATAATAATAAAAGAAGCGTCGCAAAAACAAGTTTACCAGCATCGACTTGCCGAGAAACTCGGTTGCCAAAGCGAATAGGTTAAGGAAGAAAATGTTTTTTTTTGCTTTCCTTTGGCAAAACCCTCGTCCGGAAAGGAATAAAGAATCGTGCCGAAGGACAAAACTGTAAAGAAACGACCAAAGATGAAGCTTATTACTGCATCCCGAGCACGTAGAAAATATTAAGGAATTAGTTTGGAATGTGGTCTTTGCGCGCGTCACTCGGGGAGGGTGCAAACGGAAGCCAAAGCGGGAGATAACATACGAAAGTGGGAAAACCAGAGATAAAATCGACAAACACAGCACCATTGTTGGATCGCGCACATTCCATTGCAAATGAAAACCCGTGTCCGTGGTTCCGATCGATGTCCGCTTCACAATTTTTCATCCAGTTTCCCAGACACCCTTTTCGTATTTTGGGCCAACGAATTCCATCCCTTCTATCCAAGAAGATGTAGAAACCTTAACACTTAACGCAAACCACCCCGGCATCCGTTTGTGGTGGTAGAATATACGAACACGGTAAGATTCTTCAGTATACATTCGAACAAATAGGCGTAAAAAAACCCTAGCGAAGGAATGTCTAAACCCCCCGGGGGTTGAAAGAGCGATTGAGTGTGGGCTATCGCGCTCCTGGATGGGCGAGGGAAAAATTCAATTTTCCCACTCATTGAATTGTGATGTTATTTTTGGTTTATCGCGCTCCGTGTGATGTCTCTCTTTTGTGCATTTGGTTTAGATGCGAAGCAATGGCTTCGGTGGGCCGTTTCTCCAGCCGCAGGACATTCACACAGGCACCAAAACTTCCCGTCCACCGTAGAGACAACCATCCTTCTCACTGTGTTGCAAATGATAAATGATTCTGAAGCGGGTGCTAGTTTTGTGTGGTGTACTTGAATGCTACAACAAAACCGGCTGTGCATTGGTACGATATTACACATTTTTCGGGGAAAACTGTACGGAAGCTAGTTCATGGTTTGGCAGGTATTTTCAGTGCCCTCGTCTCGGGAATACGTGTGCGTTTCAGAGCGGGAGGCTATAAACAGAGTTTTAATAAAGCTGCGCACCTCTAATCGACCCAATATTGCCTCTGTGTCGTACATTCTGTTGTTTCATTTACCTGGTACCGGGTCGCTCTGGCAGCAAATTATCCGACGGTTTTAATAAACTTTCTCGCTGGTGGCGGGCAACAATCACGCCACCGTTAGTCGGATGAAAACCGTGCTCATCGCAACTGAACAGAATAATGCACTCTACGCGGCGGAACTAGCGAGTGCAAAAACTAACTGCTCGGTCCGGTCGGGCACGGACCTGACGACGGAATACGAAACCACACCACAGAATGTCCAACGCACCTGAGCGCACCGTTCTGGTGGTGGGTAATAACTCGTCACGCTGCACAAAGGTCAGTAGCGGCCCGTACGCGAAAGCCCGTGCGCCGCAACGTCAAATCAGATAGGGTGGGCTAATAATTTGACCCACCGGTTGACTCGCTACTCGGTGAGAAGATAATATCTGACAATCCACCATATGCCCACCATTGCCACACATTCCTTTCTCTGGCGTACCCAGCGCTAACTCAGGCACGTTTGTATCCCCACAGAGTTGTGGGTGAAGGATCTGGAATAAAATTTTACAACTTCTAACCAATTCCAAATGGTGTTGATGGCAGGGGCGAATCGACACTAAACTCGTGTAGACGAACAGCTACAGTGCTAGATTTTACTACACCACGCTCAAACGCGCACGAACCCGTAAATTTATGGATCGATTTCGAATTCAATCGGCTGCAGAGTGTTGCGAGCCATGAATCCCCCGTGGTGCCCGGAAAGGAGTCGACTGGTGTTGTGAAATCTAATCTAAGAAAGTGCCAACATTCTCGCGAAAGGAAATCGGCCTCACCTCCACTGTGTTTTCACCTCGTCGATGCACTGATCACCCTACCCATTGCTTCAACTTGGCAAAGTGATAAATAATTCATCGCGATCCTTGATTCCTTGCTAGCATCACACCGTACACCGATACCCCGCTAATGGCACAGAGCTGAAACCTTCCTAATTCAGTGCATCCGGGATTGACCTGAGTGGATAATTTATAGTGCACAGTGTAATCACAATTTTAAATCAATCTGCTTACTTTTCTCAAGTGCATCAGTAGATTGAGCAAGATGAAAGCGTCCGCCGTCCACAGTCGAGTGTGATGGGAACGGATTTCAACCGGTTTCTCGAGCTGGACGATGAAACTGAACATTGGTTCAGTTATAAGTGGGATAGTTTCCATCCAGATTCTAACCTGTGACCCAGAAACGCTTCAAGAAATAGCGCATCCAAAAGAGAGCTTATGAGCGGTTGCTCAGGAAAAATGGCCTACTATAAAAATCACGACACAACTCGAAGAAATTCTGCCATATCCTAATTCGCATGCTATGGGATGTCAAATAAGCAATACAAAGTCTTCTTAAATCTCTCGAATCACAAAAAAAAATCGTGTACAAATTGTCATTTTCTCTCTTATCATTAGAGATGACAGTAACTACTGCTGTTACTACCACTCAAAGATTCATGTTCATGCACCTTCCATCGTACGGCCATTCCCAGACACCTTGGTTGTTGCCATTTTATTTTGCGGAATGAGCATCTTAAAAGAAATATGTCTGCACTACCCTTTACGGACCAGCGGACTCGAGATGAGATCATCGTCGACGGATAATCTCATTGACACCTAACAACGGTAATCACTGGCAATCGCTTCATCAACTATTTATGAACTGGTATCCTGCTGGAAATCAGCACTCTCCGTACAGCCCTTTGGTGCTGGTGACATCGGAGGAGTGTGTGCTCACTAGCATAAATGTTGATTCGAGAGCCGGGAGAGTCGTATGCATGCATGAAAACTTGGTCCCAATTTCACTAAGCTTTATACCGCACTCCTATGAATTACCTTTTTCCCTACCGGTCGACCTTTCGCTTCATTCCGCCGTCTGCTTCAGTGTTGGAGATGCTTGAGAATTGGACTAAAAGCCAAGGGACAATTCCACGGAGCATAAACACAGTATAAACACACACGCGGACAAGCACTCCTCCACACCTTCGGGGACATTTCGTCGAAAAGGGAGATCGTTTATATTCATGAATCCACATTTTCATCGCACGTGGTCGGATAATACACCTTAAGGAAACGAAATGCTATCATATGTTTTGAGCATCAAACGGGCCACTCGTGGCAGGGCGCGGGGAAAAGCGAAATGAATTCATTTTCCCAAAGCTACAACGCCGATCATAATATGGTGGCGTTGCATTAACTTCAGGCGTGCCCTTCACCACCTTGCCATACGCCCACTGGTGTGTTAAGCAAACTGAAAATCTTCACTTATAGCCTGTTATTTGTCCCTTTCAACAGCATTTCATCACCGAGCCATATATCGTCGGGCTCCATATCGAGTTGTATATTAATATAAGCACCGACAACTTATTCTGCCATACATTTGCATACCTTTTCGGTGGTATGAAAATGTTTACTCAGGTCACACTAAACACTGCGACAACAATGCGACTGTATGTGTGTTCTTTTTTCTGTTGCTCGTGTGCTATTTTACACGCGTTGGCCCGCATTTTTCCAATAAACAATAAGTTACAATCAGCACCAATACCATCATCCTGGCACACCTTTCCTTATTTTTATTTTTTTTTTGTTTCAGGCAAATTTTCACATTCCACCACCGTGTCGCATCGAAAGCAACTTTTCCATTCTTCCTTCCGCGGCTCGTGTTTATTGCATTTCGCCTGTTGGCACGTTAAATTTAACGTTTATAGTACACCATCACCCCCACCACCATGTTGCTATAGCGAGCGCTGTGAGAAGGCAGAACCGGCGGCCAAAAGGAAGCCATTGTCGGATGGCGTCGTTTTGTGGGTTGTTTTCATTTGGTTTATGATCAATCAACGTGTCAAGAGTGAAACGACTTCATGGCGTTGTTTTCGGTTTTAGGTGCCACGTAAAGTCGGCGGCGTTGTTGCTATCTTGTGTAACAATAATTCAAGCAACTTGCCCAATCAGATGGCTCTAGCAGAGGGGACGGAAGGGACGTAACGGTTGTACCAATCCTATAAACGGTCCTATCAACAACTACACTTACACCTTACGCTCTTACCGTAAGGTATTACACTCAGGTGGACACAGAAAATATGCAATAAGTTCGTGACGGCAATGAGAGTGTTCTTCCATCAATAAGAAATTTAATAATCGTAACAAACAACGACTCAAAGTTGCCTTTCCACGCTGTTGCCAATCGAAAAGATAACCGCATTCCAACAGCCAGACTGCTGCGTTCGAACTGCTAATTGGTATGGTGATTGGTACTATGATTAGTCACTGAGTCGGTTCAGGTCTATCACACAACAACTGGTCTGGAATCAAATCTCAATCGCACCGTTTCTCTTTAGCAAGGAGCAGCAGCTTGAAAAGATCAAGCAGAAGATCCGTCATAGTGTTCCATACAAAATGGTCTTATCCCGAGTTGACAAAAGATAATTTTTCATTGATGATTTACGCAAAATATTCCATTGACCAATTTTCATTCGTTGAAATAATTTCGAATGTTTACTGGAACGCATCACTGGAACATTGTTAAACTCACTTGGTGTATTGCATTAAAACGATACATTTCAGTCGCGTAGGCACACCTAAATTACAAATGATCATCCTCACAAAACAAGGTCCATTTTCTCATTACTGTTCTTATCCGTCAGGTAATCCGATTTGTCGCAGTTAAACATCCGTGCCGGCATGTGCCAAACGAAAATATTGTCACATTCATCATTTGTTTTTAAAGTCCTCTAAAGCGGAGTGTCTGCGTGGTGGGATCCGCTGCCGGCTGACCGTTGCGAAATGCGTACCGGGAAAAAGGGTCTACGGTCGGAAAAGGACAAGGAGAAAAAAGGGAATCCGCCTAGAAGATGTAAATCTCTTCCTTCAACGAAAACATCCTTCGCAAACAATGAAAGCTATTTTTTCTTCTCGTTTGTCCCTCGCGGCAATGACCATAGACAATCTTCCATAAAACCGAGCCATTCCTCGACCTGTGACCGAATCCGTATACCGTGCGAGGAAAAACGACCACCAACGACCGTGAGGCTCCGGACCGCGATGGGTAGCTGTCCGGTATCCTTCGGTTCGGGTAAAAAGGGATAATCCTATTTGTTTGTCATGGACGAACGGGAGGGCACGAGGCACAAATGTTGCGAAAGTCGGAAAAGGAATCGGGGTCCACTAGTAGCGAGGACAGACGTCCGTTTCCAGCCACAGAAACCACAATCGTATAATCGCCTTCCATCGCTGTTCGGGATTTGCTTCCAATCCGTTCGGTTGTTAGTGGTGGCTTTGCTGAAAAGGGGTTAAACCTTTCGCTCTCGAAGACCAACCGAAAGGGGCCGAATCGGTGACCGAATCATCGAGACTAGGTACATGGCTCCACAAATCCATAGCATGACGGTAAAGTGGGATCTACTGTGGAGGATGTTTCACTGTCTAAAAATAGGGGTATAGGCGCGAGAGTAGAAGAAATGAAAATAAGTGGCCCCAGTTCCCGTCCTGCTCGGCGCACTGCCGCCGAATCACCGAGTTCGATTTGCTTTCCTTAATCCGTTACATCAATTAATCCGACGGTTCTCCTGTGGATGGTTCAAGTAATTGTTTGTCGTTACCGAATCGTTTCTAGCTAAGTGGCTAAGTAGGAACCCCACGTACAATAAATAGCACCGAAAGAGTTTCCCACACACACACACACACACGTACGAGCACAAGGCGCCTTCTGTTAACCTCAACTTACTAGCTGAGGATTATGAAAATCAATTCAAAGCAATCGTTAGTACGTGCACACCAACACTCGGCCCAACTGAACATTCGGCTGGCCCTTTATCGCTCCCGTTTGAAGATGTATCCCGTACAAGAACACACACACACACACACCGCGATTCATTCTCTCCCCATGCGAAAGCTAAATCGCACTGAATGATGATGTTCTGCGCTGGTTGTTGGTTTGGGGTTAAAAACAAATTTTCGTCAACAGCCGTTGATCCGTCGTCGCTTGTGCAAAATCCCCTTGCCAATCCGATCGTACCATGGTGGTATTTAGACATTGGCAAAACACACGTGCTTCCGGACGGCACGGTGATGTGTAACGGCCCAAGGTGACTAACGAAAACAACAACAACGTAATATAAAAAGTCAAAAAAGTCTTCGTGGCTGTGTGAGAGATAGCTTTTCCATGAAGCGAAGAGCAAATTGCAGCGCACGTAATACGTAAATTCCAATTTGTTTTGGCAGAGGATTAGCTCATCCACCGAACGCACTCTGCCCTGTGGAGACGTATGTTTGCGCTAACATAACCCTTTGCGCGTACACGATTTGTTTACACGAACGGCAAACGGGAGCTGGGAGCAGAATACCGTAGGAACCAAACAGTCGACTAAGCTCTACCATTTCATGTACCACCATTTCATCGGCAATGGCTAGACGCGGAAGCGCCTATGAGCGCCTATGAGTGAGTAATGCAAGAGAAAACTTTAATACCGTTCGATATTTTGGGACACAGAAGCGCATTTCGGTGCAGGAAGCGGTGCTACGCCAACGTGTCAGCACACTCGCACCAGGTTAAAACATTTAAAACATACCGATTAAAGGATTAGCAAGGCATTAACAATTCACTTCACTCCGGTAAGGAAGGACTGGTGGAATTGATAATGGCGTGAATATAGTTTTAATTAACCTCATACTACAATGTATTGTGCAACGCTTGGATAAGCATCGCCACGCCACTGTCATAGATCAATTAACCCATTTAATCCAGGTTCAAAAAAGCACTTAACTTTTGGCTTTAATGTTGGGTAATTGCAAGAAAACATAAATATAATGTACAAGTAATCCGTACGACCTGAAAACAATGCACGGTGTGCGGATATCGAATATGATTCAAATGTGTATACTACAGTTAATCTCACCTTCTTCTACTGACGCAAGGCAATCAAAATGTATGGAAAAGTTATGCTTTCTATTGTTTCTGCCAATCAGCCATCCGAATGCCTAATTATCCATGGCTCCCGTTTCGCAGAACAATTTTGTGTAAAAGCTAATAAAAAAATATCAATTTAGTAAGGGTGTGCACTCTAAATGCAGTTCGTAGAATGAGCACTGCAAATACCAAATTCTAGCAAACTCACCCCTCTAACAATAGATTGAACGCTTTGGGTATTAACGTTGCGTTTATTGGTTGTACCGAGTTGCACGACAGCACTCTTGCGTTCCAATTTAACCAAATATCACAAACAGAGGAATTCAGCTGCGATGTCGTAGCATGTACGGTCAGTGGTGTACTGTCACATTCGCTGTGAAAATAGACCTGCGTACATCGACAACACATTACCGATCGTTAGCGTCAGATTGACTATTTTCCAGCCAATTGAAAATGGGGACCCACAGGACGCACAGCCCCAGGAGGTCATGGCACATGTAACTTGTTGAAGTTTGGATTTTGTGGTTTCGTGAACAGAGTCGGTCATCTATCGCCCCGGCATTGGTTTAGCTTTTTAACAGCACGAAACACGATTCCGAAGCGTCAAAGTGCCACCTTGCAGGTGAAAATTCGTTTGTGGCTCGTTTACATTTTCGGCCAATTTTCCCACAGAACCATGCACAATACGTTGTGCGATCAGTGGACGGGTGTTGGAGTAACATTCCGCAGGGTGTAGGGCGTTTTGCAGAGTTTTTTTTTATCTTCTATTGTAATTTGATCATGGGAAGCGTGGTTGCTTTTATTTGTTTCTTATTGTACGACCGTATTTCCAAAATATATATCTATATAATTTACACAAGCATTGCTATTTTTTACTTTTGTTGATCATATTTATGAATTGGCAACTCAACAAAATGATCATTATTAGTTTAAGCAATATTTCTATTGAACTAGATGTACAATGCTAGTACTGATGTATAATAGGACAATAAAGCTCTTTGTTCATCCTACTGATGGAATTGCGTTCTATAAATTTCATAAACTATTTTAAAGCAAGGTAACTATTTTGAAACAGAGGCATTTTCTATACAAATTTTAAACATTCCATCGCGTATGTTGCTTATGAACGCAAGGACAATGAAATTCGTACCGACGAACAGCCACCCGAACATATTCCCTGAGAAGCGTACTTCCGGTGATTAAACGGGATTCTCGATTGTGGTGAACCGCATCCCGTCGTCGATATGTGTTTGCGCCACAATCGACGTCGGTTATTTTGGTCCATTCCGGAAATTTTGTACCAGACCTAACCACTGCATCGGGCCGATAGATTGTGCCAAATATAGATACGTATGGTTGTTTCCAGGTCCTATACGTAAAACTGGAACGATTTTCAGTGTTAAATGTGTTGGTTTTGTAATAAATTATGAAAATGTTTTTAAGTTTTATTTCAAAACACTATTTCACACTGAAAACTACCATAAATATTGTAACATCTTATGAAGTGAACTATAGTATAAAACATAAAGTATCAACTTATATAGCAATTAATGTTTGTCACTGGTTTCTTTCATAATAATTTCAAGTGCAAAACAAACATGGCCACCAGAGTCATTTGTAATGGTTAGCATAGTTCCTAGGCTACTTTTTTCTCCAGCCAGTGATTATTAACAAAAAATCCGATTGCTATCCCCAAAGGATGCGACAAGAGAGGTCGTAAGGACAAACTGGCACAAAAAAAGAACCACAAACCAACCACTCATGGCCAACCCAAAAACGATTACGGTTCTGCTACCCAAGCGGCAAACCAGACATATTTTCTTTACAATCAATTAAGCTAAATAAATTGAGTTATTCGAAGTTATAAAATTTCACTGTTATTACTCGGTACAATGACCAGTTTTCTCATCCACTTCCGCCTCGTGATGGCTTTTGTTGGTGCAATTCTGTGTAATACCAATGCTCGTTGACGCTCAACCGGTACAGTCACAATCGAGGCGAAGGGGGGGATATTTGCTTTTCCATCCAACTGCCTTATTCTTGCACGCCCGCACTCGTGGAGACACATACCGGCAAGTTTCGACCACTTTTTTGCTTTGCTTTTACAAATTCACCGTAACGCTGGAACGGACCAACTTTATTCAATTGTCAATCGTTGGTCCATCGCGCATCGGTGCCAGGAAACTGGGACAAGCGAAACACGAAGAAAGCTGGCCCTTCAAAGCAATAATAGTCAACCTCAGGCAGAACGATGTGTGATCAAACCATGCAAACCGGCTCAGACTTGCACTTGGCCCGAGTGTTTTGAAAGGACGTCCCAGAAAACCATTCATTGGCCACAATCCGATCTTGCTGCATGTGCACGGAGATTGCTACGGGTCAGCTAAACTCATATGTCGTACTATACGAATCACTAATAGCATGTCCTGGCCCAACTCAATAGAGATGGGAGAAAAAAAAGCCTTGTAGAACACCCGTTGACAGCATTCTAATACCATACAACGGAAGCGAAAACAAGAATAGTAAAAGTTCAAACGAACGATTCTTGTCTCTCTTGTCTCTCTCTCTTGACTCTCTCTACTTGTTTGATCCCAAAACCTTACATTTCGTGGTTCAGCTATTCCCTTAAGAGCGAATATCATTTTGACCCGATTTCATCGTCCTGCCACAGGGAAAGGACATCGAGCTTTTTTTATGTAATGGCAACTGCTAACTCTCATCTCTGCGCATCTCTTGACTTTCTATGCTTTTTGTATACTCTCCAATGCAGGTCTCGTGGAATCAAAACTCATTTCCGCTGCAGCCAACCGATCGGCGTACGATGTCGTCCAGAGGAAATCGCCACACGCTCACTATTCGCCATGTGCAGCAGGAAGACTTTGGCAACTACAGGTTAGTGTACAAAGACACACTATTTTTGTTTTATTTTCTCCATGGAAGTGAACTTTAATCCGGAATGTAGATAGATTGATACAACTACCCCGCACACTAGAGCAGTGATGAAGAAACAGGAATGAAACTGAAATTAACTCATGTGCATCCTATAATGGATCAATGGTTCGAAATTGGGCCACAACTATAGGGACTTTGGGTGCAAAATTTGCTAACACCTTTGTATAGCGCAACATTTCGTTTGAGTTATTTATAGATGCATGTATGATACAAAAAACTCCAAAGCTTCGACCTCCTTTATGCCCATCAATTGTAGCTCATTCTTCTAGCTGGGATCAAACCGTTCTCCGTTCTTGTCTTGTCATGCTGGTCTCAACATCCGTTCATTTTTTGTTCTCGTTTGATAGCTGCGTTGCGGACAACTCACTGGGACGGTCGAAGAAGTACATGGAAGTATCAGGACGGCCAGGGCCAGCTGATTTCCTGTCGCCACCGTGGAGCCGCTCGACGGACAGTTTTAATTTGACCTGGAAAGTGGAAAGCTATCCACCACTGCAGGAGGTTCGACTGCTCTACCGGAAGCTGATGGTAAGTGTGTCGGCCCGTATCCATACCGGCCGGCCTTGGAGTGGTTCCAATACATGGGGATTGATTTCGTATTTCTAAAATTGTTGATCTTTTTACCGCTTGCGCTTCTACATCAACATCCGTCCACGTTTGCCCTTCACGTCGCACAGATGAATGAAACTTTCCAACAGCCAGGTCGATGGCACGATGTCATTCTAACGCCTGCACCACGACCCCCATCAGAGCCGTTGACACACGTCATGGCGTTTACGTTGCGTGGCCTACAGCACAGCTCCGTGTACGAAGCCATCGTGCAGGCGAAAAATCGTTATGGCTGGAACGAGGTAAGACTAACAGCGTTAAACGATATTCTCTGGCAATGACCATCATCAAACGCACTTTTCCTCTCCCCAAAAGGTAAGCGACATCTTCCAGTTCTACACGCAACGAATATCGTCCGACATTCACTCGGAGGAGATGCAGGTTGCCAGCTCGACATCGCGTTCCGGTTCTACGTCCTTACACCGAAACGCCCCAAAATCATCAGTCTGGAGAGTGGTGACACTGACGCTACTGCCCATCCTTCCCTGGGTATTGTCTCCATTATGCGCACTGCTACACGGCGGCACGCTTTTCGATCGGTCGAAACTCATCATCTAAGGATTGGCCGAACTCAATCATTCCAACGATCATCCGTTTGTGTGGCATACTGTAGTGCAACGTCTAGTGGTAGTAGACTCACATCTCCCATCTCTGCTCCCAATCACGCCGAAGATATAGGATTAGGACTTTTTTATTTTGCTGGGTTAAATCGGAATCACACAACTCATCTAGAAACTGTTCCTAGCATGAGACATTATGATTAAACAATCCCTCCCCGTTCTATGAAGAAATTCAAACTCTAACCAGTTTCCAATGGAGTTCGTGAGAGAGCTCACGCAGTCCTTCCCTTTACCTTGCTCGAATCTTAAACTTCAAACAGCGTGGCGCTGCGAGGCATTTTTCAATGCGACAACTCAAACTTGATCATCATTTGGTGAGCATCAACCCCGAACACAACGTCGACCCAATTGATAAAGAATGACACACAAAGCAGAGATACATTAGATATAAATCAAGCGTGGAAGAATCGGGCCCGCGTGGTCACAAACGACTGTACTTTGATAATTTAAACTAAACAAAAATACAATCGCTATCATAGACAGCGAAGTGTCACGTGTCTGACATTTAGGGAAGAACACTTCTAAAACCCATATATACATGCCAAAGAGACGACTCGATGCACACTTCCCTTAGCAATAGAGCAAACCGTTGTTTCATGCGCTTTTCAACTAGCGATTCCTCCGACAGAGCCACCGATTTTCCCTTTCCCTTCGCCCCCGGGTAGCTCATCCCTTTGTATAGGTGTATATGTGTGAAGCATAAGAGTTTGGAGAGTTGAATTGCTCGCAAACTTCATTCTAGCAAACTCATCAATATTAACGTCGAACTATCGCTTGCTACTACCTTAGGCGCTTTTATCGTGTACATAAGCATTTGTCCGCAGGAAATTGTGCATTGTCGCTAATTTGCAGTCAAACACCTTGCAAATCACGCGTGCCACCGCAACGTTGCGCCAGACTTTCCCGGTGACACGCACCCGTCAGCCGGGAAGGATGGGAATTGCCTGTGCGTCTGTTACTTTGGAGCGGGTCCCGGGTACGTGACAGGCAAATCCAAAAACTTTTCCTTGCGCGCCTCCGATTGCGCTTCAACGAAGGGGTCCAGTGCGGCAATGGGCTGACGGCAAACAACGTTGTATGTCAGCTCCCCTTCGCATGTGACACGCTGCCATGGGTTCGGCATCATTACTAATTCAACAAGAAAGTCAACTAAATCGCTCCGCAAGCTGTGTATGTGTGTGTGTACGTGTGAGTGTATGGATGTTGGATGGATGATGAATGATGATGCTTTATGGATGTCAGGATCTGCGGTGGCCTATTGAAGCCGGTAGCTGTCATTGGAGGGAAACATCCATGTGGTAGACGGAAGAGATCCACAGAACCGTAAGTTGTGTGCGCTAATATTTAGATAAAGTCTTAAGCAAATTAAAATCAATTCGGGCTAGGCGCCCCGGTCAGAAGTTGGTGGACCGAGGGTGGAAACATTCTGGGCAAGTGTCATCTTACCGAAGCCTGTCACTGTCACTGTTGTTAGCCGTCATACTTCAGTTCTCTCCTCTACGGGTACAACCTACCGTTGGTTTACTTACGCCTCGCTGCACGTTGACGAGCCTGGGACTCGGTACGAGAGGTTCATTGTGAACGTCGGCATATGGCACTCTCTGGGAGCGAAGTCTTTTGTAAATAAATTTTAACCATTGTTTTGATTATCAAAAAGTCAACTTGTAGCAAAATTGACTAAATGACTTTCATGCTCGTGTGAACCGCACGAACGGTGGCCAGGACAGTGAACGCCGACCGAAGTGGGCCGAACACTTCACGTTGCACCGATCACGGTATACAGTTTCCAAAATCGCCCTGAAATGTTTCAATAATGAGGTTTGATGAAGTTATTACACCGCAGGCAGGGAAAACTTTCCGAAACGTCCAATCGTCGCATTCTTTCGCTCGTTCCAGGCGCTCCGGCGCTCGTTCATTCAACGCCAGGAGGAAAGAATCAATTAAAATATGAAAATAAACAAACACTGCTGACATCGAGTGTGCAGTACTTGGTGCTGTTTTTCTTACTGTCCCCAACAATCATAGCACACGGCTCACGCACAAGAACACATCACTTTCGCAACCACACATAGATACCGACAGACGGACTCGATTTTCCAGCACAAGTTTTACACGCGACCCAGGGCGCAAGCTAGGACCGACGCTTTGCTATTGAAACCGAGTTTACATAACGACCACAGAAGCAGTTTTCGCTCGTCCGCTTTTGTTGGTACAAAATTAGGAAAATTTCGTCAAACTTTCCACTCACTGCCCACAACCACCTGCTTTCCATCACAGTAGCAGGGGATTCACTCGGTTCAGCTTGCTTCAAATTGTTTGCCAAGGCCGAAGATTGAATTTCCGCGGTTTTAATGTGCTACTGTGTAGGGTTTGTTGTTTTCCGAGCCATTTTGTGTCCTTTCCTTTTTTTCGAATCGAAATGTAAAGCAAAATGAAAACCCTTATTTGGAACTCGTTTTTTCTATTGTTTTTTTTTAAGGCGTGCTGTATGGGCTCGCTTTTTCATATGGAAGGGTTTGCTGGGTTTGGGCGATTCGATCAAGTCCGATGTGTCGCATTATTCTGACGGAACGAGATTAACGAAGATTGTTTCCGCAGTTCCATTGCGCCCCAGCATGATACCGTCATCCGTCTAAGCGTTTCATTCTGTCCAGTGTGTCGTTTGTTTCATCCAAAGTGCGGATGGATGGGATTCGGTTTTTGTATCCTCGGCGTTCGTTCTTTTATGTGGTCTTTACACTTTTATCCACTTGAAACCCATTTCCGGATCATTCTTAACGAAAACTTTGCAAAATGTTGTGGTTTTGGGAGCTCTTTTTTATGCATTGAGTTTGTGAATGTGTACGGTGTGTGTTTGTAAGAGGGAGAGAGAGACAGAGAGAGAAAGAAAGATTTTCGTTCCACAATCCTTTTTTTTTGCTTTTCCCGAGAGATGGCTTTGATCGTCCCAAATTCAACACGTCAATGTGTCTGTGGTGTTAAAAGTTTTCGGTTTGGTCTATAAAACTTCCGTCCCGATATTATCTTGCCCGCATGGTTCGACCGACATCCGCTTGGTTGTCCGTGGGACACTCATGTTTGCGTTTCGCCTGTCCCCTGTCATGCACCAGTCCATAGACCACTCCATTGCTACCAGCACAGGAAAGCACAAGGATGCGGAACACATGCCAAGAAAACGTCGGGCAAACCCGTTTTCGGGAAGAAGCGAAAACTGCGCTCCCCGGAACGCTACCATTGCCTTCCTGAGTGGCATTCATTCACTGAACACAATCACAATCCAGCCGGGTGCGATGCAAAAAAAAAGAAGAGTCCACATTAAAGAATGGAACCAAATAAAGGGACAAGAATAGAAAAAAGGATATGCAGTCGGCACTTTTGATGCACTCAAGCGTGAATAAGCCTGCAGCCATGATGAATGGTGCTGGTGGTGCTACGCGCCAACTTTTCGTGCTTTGGTGTCTTTTTATTTTTATTCCATTCAGTACTTGAAGCTTCACTGCTATTCTACCCCAACTCCTAACACCCTGCACAGTGTCTTGATTCCATCGAGCACTGAATGAATATTAAAACTCAGCATTAAATTTGTTGAAATTGTTTCACAAAAATTAAGCAACCAAAAAATCCTAGCCCAGCTCTGAGGAATAGACTTTGACAGAAAAAAGTGTAATGATAAGGATCATGTTGAGAAAAAAAAAACAGCGTTAGTCTAATTCCCTTCCAAGCGAAAATGACGTCTAATCCTCCTCTGCTAACCGTTTGCTATACGAGATACTTCATCAACCCCATCAAAGCGAGGCATTGAAATTTGTGCTTTTCTAGGGCCACGTGCTTATAATGTACATTTCTAACATGGAAACAGCGGCTCATTTCACAGTAAACGATTTGTTAGTTAAAGCTCTAGGAGCACTTGAATTGATTCGTCATCTTGGCGTAATCGTTTTGTAAATAGCACATTATTATCTACTTAAACACAATCAACCCAAGACTAAGCAAATAAAATACACAAATTACTTTCTGGCACAGATAGAGACGTAAGTAAAGCTCACGTACATACATCGCTGTGAACACCCACAAGCTCAAGTACATACACACATCCACACCCATTCGCATTTAACTGACACGAACAGTTTCACTTATACCCATCCTCCGTACAAAATGAGTGCAATAGTGATAAGAAGCATCAGTCTCTCCGGTGGAAGCATATGAAGAATCAGTACATACAACACTTATTTATCTGATGATACATTTTTAACTCAAAAAAAAACCGATAATGCAAATGGAGTCTGCCAAAAGCCACACTCCGAAAGCTCAACAAGCTCTGTGCATAGAACAACAAACACTCTACTGCTCAAAAGTGAGCCAAAGTTGCAAGCCGAAGATAAAAAAAAGTTACAAAAAAGAAAGCGTAACATCAAGCGGACTCGTGCATTGAACGAAGACTTTTATATTTAATATGGATGTACCTTTGAGCATGTAAATCGTAAGCCACTATATTGATAAGTATCACTACTAATGAGACCCAACCGAAGTGGACGTAAGAGAAATAAAACAAAATTAAACAAAAACAGAAAAAAACCGAAAATGTGCGGCGAGGAACTAAACACTAACAAACCAACGGTGTAGACGTGTTTAATGTGGATGCAAAATTTATTAGGATTATTCAGCGATCGTACAGAAGGCTTATTGGCGATAGCCGTAAATCGTAGATAAGACCGTAAATATTTAGCCTTAAGCATATTGACACAAAACAAATGCAGCCCCACAAACACACACTGTACGCGAGCCGCAACATCAATGCGACAAACAAACGAAAAAGGTAAAAACAAAACAACAAAAAGAAGAAAAAAAGTGACATGAAAATGAAAGTACTTAAGTTGAGGCTAAAACCACAACAACAAAAACAACTCTAGATACATTGACAAGTAATGGCAGGCTAGGTGGAAAACATATTAAGTAAATTAAATATTAACTTTAATGGTAAATAAATCACCCACGTACCATACCGTACCGTAAGTAATTGCTCCAAGCCGAAACGGTGGTCATCACCACAATGAAAAAAAAAACAGAACTGGCTCGATACAAGCAAACACATCTTGATCGAACACAAAACCAACCAACATTGGTGTCACACATAGAAAATGAGGGATAAAAAAAAGGATTTCATCCCCTTGGTTGGAGTCCGCAACCGTGCTTGAAGCAAATCCTGTATGATTATTGTACCAGTCCACAAATTCGGAAAATAAAAACAAAATTAATACGAAAAACCACAGCCATTTTTTATATCTATTGATTTCCGCTTCTATTGCAGTTTAATTAAAAGCTCCATTTCATGAACTCCTCTTCTTCAGCTGGGGGGCAACATAATCGAAAGCTTTTCCCTACCTATTTTCAACAACAAACACGCGCAGACACACCGAAAAACTCCTGCTAAAGTAAGGAAGGACTATTTCATATTTTTTGTCTTGCTGTTTCCGTCTCGCGTCAATTGCCAAAGACTGCACAGGGTAGTAGTTCCATCTGCCCCATCAATGACATTTACCCACACAACAAGCAACGCAGCTTGATAGCCACTTTGACATTCCGAGCGATTTTCTTCGCAGATTTTTAACCGAACGACAAAGGGAAAGGCTGCCAACATTCCAATACCATCTACCAGCTACACTCTACTTGACTTGGCCACTCGGCTGCAGCATTGCAGTTGACTTGCTGGCGTTATAATAGTTAACGCAAGCTTCAAGGAAAACCAATTCATCAAAATGGGAAAAACCAACATACGAACTTCTGCCGCGTCAAGCTTCTGGATGCTGATCGGTTTCATCCCGATTCAGGCAGACTGATGAAGTTTGGTGGTACAACCGAACGTACGACAATCAGTTGACATTCACCGGTGGTATATGTGTGAGTTTGCGTCGCATCAGTCGCAATGCCAGACAGTGTGGTTGTCAGTACCCGATTTATCTGAATCGAATGTGCATGGGTGCGAATGTTTGTTCTTTTTTCTAAAGTGTCTTTGCCAGTAAAGGTTTCTCGAGCAGCACATTAAACACTCTGGCGTCACTTTTCGATTGCAATGACCGTTCGTATCGGATCGTGCTGCCGGAAAACAGACATGATAAACCACTTACCTAGAAGTTAATTAATTTGTATCTCCAAAACGTTGGTTTCCAGTCCGTGCGGTTTATTGGAAGTGCACTGCCAGCGATGGGTGAGTGTGTTTGCACAGGGACGAAGAAGAAAAATGGCGGCGAAATCTGTTTCCGGGCGATGAAAGTGGCAAACCCTTCTTCGAGTCACTTCAAAATGGTAAGTTAAGTAAAGTAAAATTGGTTCATTCGTTGCGGTGGTAACGACTACTGAGATCTAGGTGAGCCGCTAGACGCCATAAGGCCATCAGATAAGTAAACTGTAGCAATCGTGGCTTAAATAATCAATTCCAAAATACTGACTTTCTTGAAACTACTTGCTCCTTGAAAAGAGCTCGAATGTTTGTCGGTAAGACACGTGAACTCAATTCAATAGTTGTTTTTACATCTGGATTGCGGGGTTGTTTAATGCAATTACAGTACCACTGTTAAAACCAAGTCTTTTTCATTACCATATGAATGGTATTCAAAGATTATCCTATGGGGCCCTAGGAATTATAGTGGTCAAGTTTCCGTCATAAAATTTCTTTGGACGCAGTTGAAATTTTTAACTATCGATTTTATTAAAAAAAACTAAAACATATACACACTATTCTCATGGTATACACCCACGAGTAATTCAGGTTCAAACAGTCATGGTAAGAAAAATAGGTGCAAATGAGATGTAAATCAGTTAAAATGGTCCGTAATTTAAAACACCTCAATCCTGCATTTAATTTCTTCGTGTATTATGACTATGTCTGGTGATTTTGGCCGGAGTTTCATGAGCCACTGAGAGTCCAGTGTTCTCTTTTGCCAGTCCATTGAACCGGCCCATGTGGTTAACGCAGCAACACCATCACCCCGTCAACAGTGGACCGTCCAAAAAGACCAATGTGAGTGTTCTAGTTTTATTCTTATCACATAACTAGCCCACCGAAACCGGTAAGCTCTAGTTTGCTGAACGATTATTATTTAATTGTGTAGTGACTTTTTCATGCTCATTCCGTGCTAAAGACCTCCTCAGTAGTTTCTCCCTATATCGCTAATAGCTCTTCGCTAGCTTTGGATGGAGTCGCATCGCTTTGTAGCATCCAAAGTTAAGAAAAAAAATTAGTCAAAGGAATCAAATCCGTAATTTCAAAAATCTACTTTTTAACGTATTCCACATTGATCAACTTTATGATAAAATGATAATAGATAACATTTAGAATATACTGTTCTATAGAATATATTGATCAAAATTCAAAGAATATAAAAAAAAATTACACGGAAAAACTTTATTTTTGTTCTTAAAATATCTCGAGAACTGAAGATGGCCAAATGAAAAGCAAGCTTATGGCCCACGTTTTGAGACTTTTATGGAAGGACTAAAAGATTTCTTGGTATTTGGATGAAGATTTCGTACCGCTGGGCTGTAATGGGATAAGATAAAGCTAATAAGCCAATTCGATATGCCGCTTAAAATGTCCAATAATTTGATCGCACTGGTGTTCGATCTAGGTCGAAAGTTTATGATTTATCTTATTTACTCATTTATCAGATTTATTGCTGCAACTTTAGGTCTTCAGCTGCAATATGACTCCTCTAAATCATTTACGTTCGATCATCGTCATCAGCCATGATTTATCGCTGATTGTTAATTTATTTATGTTTACTACATTCTATACCCTTAAACCAGTTATTTCTTGTTTCACTCGATGCTAAAAATTTTATTATCCTAAACCATAATTAATATTCCAAGGAACATTGCTGTTCCTTTTCATCCTCACTAATGTTTTCAAACACATCATCAAGTATTATCAATCACTCTCTGCATAAATAGCATCGTCCCCAGTGCCAGAAATGAAAAGTTAATACACCTGTATAACATTCCCCTTAATCTGACTTTGGTCATTATTCAACTAAAAGGGGTTCGTTATACACTCCAAAATACGGTTCTTGACTTATCTTTAAATACAAATTAAATTTTGATTTTGTATCCAAAAAATCCTAAGAAAAATTAAATTAAAATCCTAAACTTAATTATAAATATTAATTATTATTCAACTTAATAGTAGTCCACATCGTATCAAATCCAAGGAAAATAACTATGTAACTTTCCAGTTACAAAGTAGCTTTTCAACGTTCCACCAACATTCAACACAATAGAAAAAAAACACCACAATCTTTCAACAAGCAACCAATACGGCACAATTGCTTTCCAATAGCGAACGACTCTTCTTCAAAAGCAATATTCGACTGTATATATGGATTATGGTATTCGCAAATACGATCAAATTTTCATCAAATTCACCTTCTGATACACGAAGCTGCCCCAGCTTGTCCACAGCAGGACCAAACTATCCTCACATCAATTGAGTCTGGCCAGCATAATGGAGGGTAATTGGAATTGTAAATTTTCATTTCAATTACACCGGGTGCCGCCATCACGGGCAATAGCCGTGTCGAGCCGCGAATGTTCGCCCGGGCGCTCCCGCCATCCACCAATTTCAAACGTCATTAAACTTAATGTGATTTTTAACACACCAACTTCCGCGACCGACCAGCAAAGCGGAAGGGATGCCTGGAAATGTTGCGTGAAAAGTGAGCCCGTACCCAACTGGGTGTTCGACGGGTCTAGGGCGAGGGACTGGAGGAACGGTTGGGCCGGCCGTTGCCTTTGCTTCGAGTTAATGTGTGGTTATGCATTTTTGATTACCTTTCTGGCGCAGATGGTCTCACATTAAAGGCAAATCAGAGTTCGCGAATTGGCAAATTCCTTGCGCCTATTGTGCGAATTTTCGTCGATTCGTTTTGCTGCTAACAATTAGGACGCAACGTGCGATAAAGCCCGCCACCTCCGGATGTTTAAAGATATTGTACAAAACCGTTTTTAAATCGAGCGATTGGCACAAAGTGGTTCGTCCGATGAAGTTGGTAATCAACGTTTTGCAAAGTACTCTTCCCCGGTTGCTATTTCTCCCTATCCGAACCAAACGCATCCAACGAACCAAAATTGCCAGCTATCCGAACGGCGGGACTTATTCTCACTGGGTTAACTCTTCATCCTTCACGTTGGACACGCTCAAGACGGAAATGAGAAATGGAACACATACACACAAACACGCGCACACGGATGTGTTCTTTTCTATGTGCATCCTCGGGTATGTGTGCACGGTGATTCCGATGAAAAGAGCCCGCTACGGTAGCACGCTTCGATAGTTGTAGAAAATGCAATTTATTCTGCTGCTAGATCGTGTTATAGATTAATTAAAGTTGTGTAAACACACTGAACGATCGTAATCTCAACCGTTCCCAACCTAACCCGCAACCATCGGCGGCAACCGGCAGGTGGTCGGAGAGCCTACCATCCCATGCAGCCTGTCACGCAGAAGTCAACTGGAAAGGTGCATCCGACGACCGACCTGCACTCAGGTGCAGTGAAGAACCGATATACAGGACCCTTGTACCCCCACACAGTCGGCCGGAATGTAGCAAGGGTGAAAATCAGGCGCATGGGTACGAACCCCACCGGCACCGGGTAGGTGAGCCCTACACACCGGGATAAAGAGTGCGAGTGCAAGAGAGTGTGCGAAAGCGAATGCGCTCAGAGCCGGAAATTTATCCACAGCAATAAATTAAAAGTCAATATAAATTATTTGGATTTTTCGCTTCCTCCGTTGCGCCTGCGGGACTCCCAGCTCCCAGTGCCAAAGCCACGTGTGTATTTTTGTGTGCACACAAGCATACTCATGCCGAACGGTAAAAAGTGCCGCAGTTCATACCCAGGATGACTTTATGCACTGTAGAAAGAAAATAGTAATAAAGCACAACCAGTCCGATGAGTTTTCTGAAAAGCGAATCACTCACCATAACGATCGGAAAAGGGATCGGAAAGTGAAGCGGTGGCAATGGGGAAGGCAATGCTTTTCGTCCTAGTTTCCATGCAACTACTGCGTATTCTAGAGCACCTACGGTAGTAATCGGAAGAAAAGCAGGAACATCGGGGAAAAAAAACCTTTCAGCATTCATAAACTTTGCACTGCAATTTTCCACTTTCAATCGTATACAGATTGGATTTGCTGTAATCACAATATTTAGCCAACGTGTGCAATGTTGTGGGAATGTAATCGGGAAATTGTGATGATATTGTTTGCATACTGTAACTTTAAAATTGTATTGCTTTGGCCAAACACTGCAATCAAACCAAACTTAACAGAAAATTTGTCCAGCGTGATAACTGTAGAAGAAAATCTGAATTCGTCGAAAAATTCAAAACAAAAATACCAGGCAATTATTTAATATTCTCAGTATGCTTCTTCTACCTACCATCAAAACATGTCTCAACATTCATTCCACGAACAGGAGGTTTCGACAAGTTTACTACATGCAAATTTGAGACACAAAATTCTTGCAACTGGAGTACATTTTTCATACTAAAGCCACTAAACTAAACGGTGCGTAACAAATTCGGCAACAAATGGCCCATTCTATGGTTAACATGTTTGATCAACTCGTCTTCGGCCAGTTTACTCACTGCTGCGTTCTTCGCTTGCCAGTCCACCGAACCGGACCCCTCCCCCCTCTCCCACTTAACTTATTCCTCTAACTGTTTGTTCAGCAACTTGTCAGTGCCACTAAGAAGCAAACGTTTTCAGTTTGTCAGCAGGAAGAACGGAAATGATGTGCCGAGAGGCGAAATATTCAAATTATTTAAGGGCCAAAACTTTCGATCTGTCGACATGGCGTAAGCCCAACTCATACGGGCGGTTTGTAAGTTGGGGATGCTTGTCAATTATGTAAATTGCCTTAGACGACTTTGGGCAGCGGTTCGGGTAGAATTGCGTATCTTCACTATTGAATGATATGGTGGAGAAATGAGCCAGACTAAAAGCTTGATACCCAAACAAAGCCAGACAGACTTAATCGGCCATAGTGAGAGAGAAGCATTTTATGCTTTTTTTATTGCACGTTTGCTGTGGTTCTCATTTAAATAACGCGTCGGATGCATTTCGTACACACTCCGCGAGGTTTCGGATATTTTCAAAAGTTGTTCCCATTGACTGACTACTCGGTCATGGAAAAGCTTCTTCTGGAGACTTTCTAACCAAAACACAACTTAACCGATTTGGATTGAATTGTTTTCGCTTTAAAATTTTGTTTGGGGCGACCCGGTGGCATGATGGTAGCGGCGCCGATCTTTACACGTCCGGACTGGACCAAAATCCCATTAGGACCAATCTCCGTAGCAAGGACAATCCGGCTACTTCCGGTAAGTAATAAGTAAAATAAGTCGATACGGCCAGATCATTCTAACGATGTCCAACCAGTAGGCAAGTCGTGGGCAAGACAAGATGTATTAACATAATTTGTTGGACCTATATTCAAAGTTAATTTAACTCATGCTAATCTAAATATCGGCGTGTTGGATTTTAAATTCCGTACGATATGAATATTAATTATAAACAAAACTACCCTCTCGATCCGATTGCGTGCACTGTCCAATAATCACTTAAAATATCATCGAATAAATGTATCCAGAACGATTCCTTTCTTACTTATCCGGCGCTACAAGCGCTTCGCGGTCTTGGCCTGCTGCAAGAGTCCTCTAAACTTCTCACGGTCGAGCGCCTTCGTCAGCCAATCCATTATCCCGGCCTTTCTGGACGCATCAATGCCATCGCTCCATCTCAATTTAGGCCTACCACGCCTCCTCTGTCCATGTGGACGATCTAAAAGGACTTTATGGTCTGAGTCGTCAGGTGTCATTTTCATGACGTGATAACCGATATACGTAGGCCATCAGAATCTTTCAGATTCAAACAGTCGAAGTAATACTTCGATAATTATTGCTGATCGTGTAACTTTGAGTATAAATTAACTATAAAATATGGCAATTTTCAAACCCATTGATTAATTACCATTATTCCACCCACGTCAGAGGGTAAAATGATTGTGGAAGATGGTGAAAGTGCACCGTGCATTGTGGCATACACAATCCATTGTATTACAAAACAAAACGACAAAAGTTTCACAACAAATCATCTTCGAAGCGAATCGTTCGAGGATCCCAGGTGTGGCTTTGCTTGCAACATTTCCGGATTAACATATCCCACTTTTCCCTCCTCAGTGTCGATAAAAAAAGGGACAAACCATCAGGTTTTTCCCCTATCGCTCAGAAAGCATCCTTCGGCGCAACCCTCTGGCCCGCTTTCACTTTTATTTCGGGAATCTTGGAAACCCCAGAAAACTCAGCAACCAAACGAACCAGCTACCAAGAAAAGAAATAAAATTCTGAAGAAATAATTTTGCTGAAATGTTACAAATAGCTTTTACCATTTATTCTCCTCCTAGTCCTCTTTGATTCTGGCTCATCCCATGAGAGCTTCGGTTGTCGGTTATGATAACGCGTGTACCGACGGGCGACTATGTATGTCACACCTTTGCGGACGCTTCCTTCCTTTCTGCTGATATCGGAAGGTGATCTCGGAAGCAGTGCGTTCAACTAGATACGATCCCTTGGATGACACTTCCGATCGATCCATCGGTGGGTTCCATCCTTCTTCGGATTTTTTTTTATCCTTCGCTTCGTGTGGAGGAATGGGATTGAAAGTCGCCCGACCATGGTTTGGGTCGGGCTGCTGCGATTCAGAACGACTTCGCAGTGGTAACTGCTTCGAACCGTTTGCACCAAACACATACAACAGAATTGTGTGTTCCAGGTGAAAGATTTATTGAATTTCTTTCTAGTATACTTTTTTCTCATCGCCTTGAAACCGTTAGATTGTGACGACTGTGACGCTTCTGCCCGTGGGTTCGTATGTGTGAGTGTGTGCGTTTTTTTTTATTCTCCCACGACTTCCATTCGTTGTGCAGTGTAATGTTGGTGGATTCCCGCTAGTCTAACCAGCTAGCTGAATACAAGTGCGATGAAAAATGTCCTCCCTATCCGTTCTCGAAGGAATCCTTTCCCGCTTCCGAAAGCTTCCGACTGGTACCGGCACAGTAATTTGAAACGTCGGAGCATCCAATCTGTTAGTGGCCTCCGCGCGACAATAGCTTTGTGAGTCACACGTTGTTCCGTAAGGGCAGCTTACCCTACCCTATGTATCATTGTCAGTCGCGACCGGATGTGAAGGTATCTGGGCGAATGGAATCCGTACAGGAAGCTTCCACTACTCAATGGTGTGATATAATTTTCTGGAATGTAATCGAAACGAGTGAAATAACATTTCACCTTCGCCGTCGAGGGTATCTGCTTCCTGTCGCACCGAAGCGATTGCATTCAAACAAAATTGCACTAAAGGGAATAGGAACTGGCCGAGGTAATAGTATATCACGTTACTTAAAAGGTAATTGTGTAAATTCTATAAAGTCTCAAAAATACACCTCAAATATTGCATGAACGTCTAAACTAAACAGTAAATTATTTATTTGAACGACTGACGATTGTTTCTATAGTAATTGCAAGAGTTACACACTTTTTGACCACTACAAACACCTCACATATCCTGTAGTGTTGCATTTGCTAACGTGTCAAAACCATCAACGCGGCAAAGCGTCCTCCGACATTGTCAATCGGCGACACATAAAAAGAGGCAACGCAACAACGCTGTCCTGCATTAGCCATGCAGATCCCTAACGCCAATCGTCACTCAATGGCGTGCGAAAGTGGTTTACACACCGCGGGAAAAAGGTTGCCACAGATTTATTGAATCCGGATGATAAAAACATCCCGGCACGCTACAGCTCAATGCATATTCTCTTTCTGTGCGACTAAATTATGTTTGCACGCGACATCCTTCCAGCAGCGTTGAGCCTCGTGCCTCATTGCCTTGCTTGCCAGGCGCGTGATTCACGGTTCTCCATTAGCGGGGTTCTTATCGGTACGACAATAAATTCCCATCGCTAAATTATACACCCAAAGCATCATCAACTAATCCCCAGGTGGGCGGCACCAAACAGGAATACCGCATCCGGCCCCGGCAGGCCAAACTGACTCTGGTTTCCGCTGTCTTGCCGGATGCTGCACAGGAACAAATTTGCCTTCTTTGCCTCGCCGAACTAAACGGAACTGCCTGCTTAAACCGTTGAAAAGGGTTTGATTGATCGAGCGTTATCTTTGATTTATCGCCCTGAGCACCGAGCCAAATCCCATCTGCCCATGGATGAGAGCTTATACGTTTCGGTTTCATTTCGATAAGGAAGCATTGCTACCACTTACCAGAGAAAAGTCATTTTTAATCGCATAAGAAATGGGCCGGTAAACTCGAGAACGTTTGGAGATTTAAAACAAAACTACCCAAACAGACATGTCCTGTTCCAGCTTTCATACACATTACAGTGCGATACTATTGTGGAGCAAACATTTGCCAAAGCGTCATAAAAAAGCACTCCGGATTCCGTGCCTAACTGTGACAAAAAATGACCATTTTACTGGGCCTTCCTCGACGTATCCCGTACCGCCATAATCACCATTATCATACGCAATATTACTCATTGGAATGACAAAAGTTTCCTAAGTGAAAAACATTGCCCCAGACATATTTCAACTAGCCCGCACCATAATGCTGCCTGCACCGGAAGATTTCGCCGAAACACCCGTAAGAAGAAGATGTCCGCGAACCCAAAAGGCAACATTCATCGCGAACACGGCCGCACCGCCGCGGGAATGTGGAGCGAATTTATTTTCATTACTGACGCCGAACGCAACTACTGCCAAATTTCAGCCCCCGAAAACAGCTGCTGAGAAGGTGAAAAGATTTCCACCAGCCGTGTATGCCCCCACTGGCACACCAGGGACCCGCTCGTATCGTTCGTGTTTCGTTTTGCGTAGGCGTTTTCTATACCCGAGGGTGTTCCATTCTGCCCACTCTGCCCTTCATGGTTGGTCAGTCGAGTGACGGTACAGTGATAGATATTCCCATTCCCGAGGGTGCCATAGCGGCCAAAACTTTTTTTTGTGCTGCGCCCTGCTCCAATGCGTGTGTGGGTGAGGGGTGCTGGGGGTGAGAGGGGGAGGAGAGAGAGGGAGTGAGGGGGAAAGTTAGTCGTCGAAACCCCCTGGAAGAAGTTACGCCTACGGGGTCGTCGGGCGACAGAGGCTAATGGCAAAACATTCGTTATTATCAATAAAAGTAACGCTCGCACGTGCTGCAGAACCATGTTCGAAATGGACACACGCGACGATTCATAGCCTCCAATTAAATCATACTTTTAGCATGGAATCGAAACTTTACCGCTATCCCTGGAAATTTTACCGCGTCTCCACCCGACGGACTTCAATCCGGAAAATGCACGAAACACATTTGGTCCAAACTTTGGGTGATGGGATTGGATCGGGATTTCACGGATTACATGTCCAATTTGCTGGCGGCCCATGATACCTGCTGACGAACGTCGTAATGCCATTATCGATGTCATGCCCTGCGGAAAATCACTTTCGCTCATCTTAAGACCAGCTCTGCACAGCTATCCCCTCCTCCCGTTCACTTTACGTAGACTAGGTGTCATGCGATAAACTTTCCCTCTAGTGAAAATCTCCTTCCGTTTCCACATTACATCTTCTCCCGGTGGAAATGGTGGGTGCTACAGGAAAACTTTGCTGATAGAGTCGGCAGAGCGCCACTATTTGTTGGCAAACAGGGGCCGGTTGGGTCGGCGTACCCGTACCGTGTATGTTATCGCCCGGAGATGTTCGAATCACGGACTTCCGGGAGTGCTGATGCCGCAAATGCAATTACCTGCACCTACTGTATGTGAGGTTAAGTGAAGATTTCTCGATATACCTTGACCATCGAAGACCTGCGGACTTCAGATACTAACAAATGAATTGATGTTCAACTTTATGAATTCAAACAATATGTTTCATATTGTTATCTTTTCGACAATTATTTCTCATACAAGAAGATGATGAATATTGCAAAATATGTGTACATATTTCACTAAATCATATCCCATAACCCCAACTATGAAACAAATTCCAATACAGTGCGCTGAAGTTTGAGGTAAAAATGAAAACATGATATTGAATCATTCTCCCGGAATATCAGTACGGGATATTACGGTGCCCCCTATAGGCCTATTAAATTGTTGGCTTGAAATGTTATTTCTATTCCCGAAAAAATCGGAAGCTAATTTGAGCAGTCTTGTTAAAACATAGAACATCATCTCAATTACTAAACAATTAAATGTGCCCCAACTAAACACCTCGCAATGAGCTAATAGACTACGCACAAGTTTATTTTATTATTACTGCAATGATTTGTTCTTGCCTGAAACCTTCCATGCGTAAACCGCTATTTTAACTGCAATCCACTCCAAGTAACCAGTTTGCGTCTTTGAGGGGGAGGCCCCTAGTGAGCTAGTGAGTGATGGAGTTATTTATATTTGAGCTCATAGCTCAAATCTCTCCCATTTTCCCTGCCGTCGAATGTCGAACCGTCTTACTCTAACAACGGACTAAAGTTTACCGGACTCCCCTACACAAACCAATAATGGTGCGACCGTTTGCTTACGTGGTCGAGACGGAAGGAGAGCGAATGTGCCGGAATCTTTAGGAACTGGTGCAAAACTTTTCCCATCATCATTATTCCCCTATCTGCCGTTTGCTGGTTAGCTGGCGCAAACTCTCAACGATACTCACCGTCTCAAGCTTTGAGCCGAGCCATGGTCCCTTGGTCCTAAAATGTTCAGTTTTATTTTGATGAGATGAACCGGTTCCTGTCACTATAACTGGCCGGATGTCTGTCTCCAGTGACGAGTCCTGATTTCGAACTAAGCAACAATCAATTCTTTGGAGCAATATTTCCTTCCGAACCCTCTGCCTGCCATTTCTGGCGTTCTCTCACTTGCCCGTGTACCCGTAGCTGGCCATGTCGTGTGGAACCGGGTCGCCATTAGATAAACTATTGAGTATTTTTAAATATCCTGAGTGAAAGCGAAGCATCTACAGGAAAGAGTGTGGCACTGGCGTTATCTTCCTCGCTAAGTTGTTGAAGCAAATGAGGCAAACAGAGATATAATTTTAATGTGTGCACAAATTCTATTCCATAGTTTATATCTGCTTTCTACATCTATCTCTCTCTTACTTCTTGGCGTAACGACCTACTAAATCATGCCTGCCATTTATGGTTTACTAGACCTATTTTAAACACGTAGCCGGATAGTCAGTCCTTACTACGGGGGTTTGGTCCGGTCGGTTCGTCTGAAGACCGGCGCCATGTCACCATGCATAATTTACGTTTAATTTTCTTCAGACTGCAACTTCTTTAAATCCCTTCTTTAAGGAACTTCTAGGCTTTCTCTTATTCTCAATTAGGGCTCGAGAACAAGTGGATCTTGTTGTATTAAGGTGAATATTTTCTATGCGTTTTGCAACACTTCTATACCCCTATAATTACTTATTAGTTTAATATCATGCTGTTATCTCAGCAGTCTTTTCTTTTTTGATCTTTAAATTATTTACTACTTGGCTCTTAGGTGAAACTCTTACAGTCTATGACCGGTTGGCAACCAGCACGCTAGCGCGTATTTCAACATCAATTTTATTGTCGGTGCTGACTTTTGACCCAAGAGAGGTGAAATTTTGGACGACTTCGAAAGAGCGTTCACCTATTGGTACGTCACTCCTGCGTAAGTTAGGATGTGTTAGCAGGGCCACCGGTGGTGCCACCATCAACTTGGGTTTTGCCTCGTTAATCTCCAACCCGAGGTGTTCTGCCGCTTGCTCAATCTTTTTGTAAGCATCTGGCTCTCCTACGTAGAGCCGTAAACCAATGACCAATGACGCCTATGTCTTCAGGATCTGGAGTGACTTCTAGAAGATGATCCCCGAAGTTTCCATCTCCGAGTCGCGGATGACCCTCTTTAGCTAGGCTAGGTAGTTAGGTTGAAGAGTAGACAAACTAGCTCATCTTTTTGGCACAGACCCTTGGTGGTAGCAAAGGGCCCTAAGAGTTTTCCATCCACCATGACCTAACATGTGACGTTGACTATTGTCATTCGTTTTAGTTTAGCAACTATGATAGGCTTAGAAATTTAATTAATCGTAATAAGACATGCAATAGAGACTACTAGACAAATAAAAGATTTTAAATCAATTTATTTGAATGTGAATTCTAATTTAGCAATCTTAATCAACGATCAGATCTATTTTTCTATTTTTTCTATTCTATTTTTTATATAGATCTATTTTTTAAGGCACCTAATTTTAAGCACTTATAAATTATATCCAATACAGCACTAAATGATCACAATTCAATTTTTGATTACATAATTCTGGCAATTTCAAATCGGGGTGGGGAAAGTTGGCGATGATTCTTCAATTTTCAATTTGTGCGCATAGTTTTCGATTGAAGATAACCTTAGCTACGTTTACAGATAGACGTTTACGGTTGGACTCACCTTCACACGGAACCACAGTACCATTGTCCAGTTAGGGTTGAAGTTCGGTTTGAGCGGATTCCGTGATCAAAATCACGTCCCTTTGGTGGATACCCCACACGTTTGTCCAAGGCATAGTCCAACATTGTATCAGGGTCGGACTGCGGTTGGTCCGTTCACACGTCCCAGTGCAGGTGGTTTCCGGTGTGTTCAAAATGACCGTTTCTGTTCTATGCACGTGCGTTCCCAGAAACAGTCCAAATTCTTCTTCTCTCCCTCTCTCAGATCCGCTGCACCATCTGAAACCCTGTTTCGTATCGTACTCAACATTCAACATTCCCTTAGCTTATGCCGCGCGTCTTGTCCCTCAGGCACCCATCTACCCGTTAGTGCCCCTTTTGGGAAGGATATGAGATGCGAAGGTACAACACGACACGGGCGTGTTTCTTTTGCCACTTTAAGAACCTGCTGACATCGTTATGCATATTCACCAACGGCGAATACCACCAGTGACCGTAGAAATCCTAAATGATGACCATCGTCCCCACCGTGGTGGCCACCACACGAAACCCACAAACTGAATCCCGTATGTCGGATCAGTTCTAACCCGTACGGAGAAGTCCCATATGCTGCAAGACACAACATTACCATCCGCCGGTGTCGTCTGACCACCACAAGCGATGCGCCCGCCCTCGGTGCCAGGTTATGAGTCCCGATCATTGGCCGAGGAAACACGGGGCTGCGCTGCGAGAATGGGAAAACTTGTTCTCGCATATCCGCAAATTGGATTTGGTTCAAAAGTTTATGTGTCTGGGATTTGTTTCTCTCATTGTACACTCGGTGGTCGGGTTGCAGGCACCATTTGCGTGCCTTCACTGAGTTATGTCCAGCATGGCGTAGAACGGCAAAGACGGTGATGGACCTGGTGAGAATGCCTGGAACGGACCGAGTGCTGGTGGTGGGAAACTGACACAAACGCTCGGAGAATTTCTTTTTATCTATGGTTTTTTTTTCACCCTTTTCACTCCCTCAGGTGCTGGGGTTTCGGTTTCGGTGGTACCAAATAAACTGTTGTTATTTATCATCCCTTGACCGTGTCTAGAGTACTTTAAGCAGTACCATTCTCTTTTCGGATCGCTTTTAACCATCTGCTTGGGACGATTTGTATGCTTATCTCCTTACCCGATAAAATGAAACTAAGCGGTTCGCACTCTGTAACATTAGGTGCATGCTTATCAGATCATATATAGCAATAAACTTTATCTCGTCTACTCTATTGGCACGTGTGCTTTACCACAATCAAATGCATGCTTTAAACCATGTCGCTCACCATAGTTTAACACACAGCTTTTTTTGTTGCTAGCACACCCAATAATACGCCTTTTGCTTTGTAACAATGAATAAAAGATTCACTGTTTAAAAACACACACTACTTCTAATATGCGTATTCAAAAACATGCATTAAACATTTAACATTATGGATCTCATTATGATGTAGGCTTAGTGATCCAATTCAATCTACCCACTTACAACTATTCCATTAAATATGTTGCAACAGAACACTGTATGCGCAAGAGGAGTTAAAAAAACCGAAAATGTTTTTCTGCAATATTCATTGAAGTAGAGTTTCATTGAGCTTGAAATAGTGCGCTTTACAATAAAATGCTTTTGCTTTGTATACTAATATGGATGATGAAAACAAATTAATATTCATCCCCATTGCACAGAATCGTTGAGTGGATGCATGCATGCAGCTGAGTTCCTACAATCACGATCCAAAGCAAACAATTCATTTACATTCGATCACGAAGCACAAACATCAACATTACAATATAATAATTATTTATGCAACTAGATTCAATCAGATCGATACACATCATGCTACCAATAGGAACTTTAAAAAATCTCTCTAAAAACCAGCTTTCGTGAATTAAAGGTCATCAGCTAAATAAATGCTGATAAAACTCTACTACTGGTAAACTGGTCCTGTCATGTGGAACTGACACCTAAAGACAACCTACACTACCTAATGACCTCTAAACTTTAATGTTACTTAGAAGGAACATACATAGCCAACCTTTTTTGCTGTAGTCAAAATCCACATGCCATTACATCCATGATCCATCGAACAGAAGATACTTTTAAGGTATTGTATTTCTTTTACTCCAACCCTATTTCTATTTACTGGAAAAAGCTTTTTATGTTGTCAACAGAGCTTAAGGCATGACTTTGAAACATGTGTACAATCACTGGCGTTTTTAATAAGTTTTCAAAAAAACACCATTACCAGTTTGGCGAATTGTGCATTTTCTAAACTTTTTTAAACATCACAAGCAACAATCAAGCAAGAAAATATGGAACCAAACACGGAACGGTTTAACGATTTGCCATGTTTCGAAAAGTTTGCAATGCTCAAAGAACACTTTTTTCTTGGCTCTGCTAGTTTTCAGCGTGGAGTTAAGAGCATAGCATAAAATGAATCCCGTCCAAACGGTTCAACAATTTTATAACCGTTGGCGAAAAACCGACGAAATGTGAGTGTCTGCGTCGTGAGTTTGTTGGCGCAATCTTAAAGCAGGCCGATTGAACAAGTTGTCCCCGGGGTTAGATGGAAACCCATGCGACCACCGAAAAAAGTCTCTCCCCACAAAAAAAAAACCAAACCGAACGCGAGAAGATGATGGAAGCAGGGGAAACTTTGCTTCAAAACTTTTCCAAAGGTCCATAACGGCGTGGCGCAAACGCAAGCCGATTGTGGTAAGTTAAGCTCTGATTTGCCTGCGGAAACCCAACGGCTATCATCCGCATGAGTGCAACCGTCGCCAGTGACGGTGTGACGGTTGGAAAACTTACCACAGCTAAGCGGTTCCGCTCATTCAAAAACTTACCTACTCGGCTCCCAACTCACAGTCGCAGGAATTTTCACATTGATTTATAGTTTTATAGTTTGCAGCAAGAAAAATTCAAATCATTTTCGCTGCGGTAAGAAATTATACATTCCACTTGGCTGTGAGCGTTTTATTGCTTTCCTATAGATCTTGGCAAGAAGGATACACACTGCAGACCGAACTATACCAACCGTATTATCCGTATTATGTCAACAATACCATTTTTATTTAAATATTATTTTAAATCGTTTTATTGGTTCGTGGGTTTCAGTGACAGAATTGATATATAACGTGAGGATTCGATTTATATAAGTTACATCCATTAAGAAGAAAATGTGACGTACAACTAAACATGTTGCCCAGTTCTAACGATCCGTATCTGATACGATTGTAAGTCTCCTTTACATTAATTAAAGTACCAAGTTTCAAGTAAGTATACACACATTAAGTACTTTCTCCGTGCTTCCTTGTTGCTTATTTTCAAGATCAACTGTATTGATCCGTCCGCTCATCCGTTGATCGTTTCAACCAGCGCGGAGCCAATTTGATCATCAGCAACGCACCAAGCGGGGCAGTCAGAATAATTGCTAACACCGTTACGATCAGTACGGTTTGTGCCCGCGCGTACTCATCCGTTGCATTTAGACTACGAGCAAGATCCATAGCGGCCGGTCCCAACGCAGCTTGCACGGTAGCCTTGGGAAGACCAGACAGCGTGACGTACGCCTTTTCCTTCCAATTTAGCTCGCTGCCCATCGTAGAAAGATAGGAAAAAACCAATCGCAGCTGTAACGTAACATAAAAATGTCAGTAATGATCGAATGCAGATTCAGTGAAAGCATAATATCGCCGCAATTATAGTTACCAACACCGCCGCCAGCAGCGTAATCACTCCGTACAGGACCGTTTCGCCCTCTAGTACCGAAAAATTCACCTCTTTCCCGATCAACGAAAAGGACACCGGCTTCAGAAATTTCCACAGTAGATCCAAATACATGCTCACCTCGTTGCACTCAGTCGGGGGCCGTTTGCGCCAACCCGTACCTGCAACAAACGCCGTCACGATGCAACCGAGCGCACCTGCCGAAGGGTAACCCACCTTTTTGCTTCCCACCACCGACAACGTGCCAGCCAGGGCAGCCATTGTGAACCGCAACCCGTTAGTATATTTCTGCGGAAGCGAAATGGAGCGGATGTGCGAGTGAGTGTAATTAAAATTTTAACATCAAGCGATGTGTCATGACAGACCGCTGACTGCTTACCGCGTGATAAGAGGGCACGTACAGCAGCGCAAGACCGCACAGACTCCCGTAGACGAGCCCAATTACGATGCCGATCGGTCCCTGCAGGATCTGACTGGTGAGATCACCTGGGAAGAAGTGTGCGAACAAGGCGCACCCACACCTACGGTTAGTGAACGGGGACCTCCGATTCAACTGCAAACGGGTAACCGCTTACCGGTGGAAAATATCACACCCAGAATGACGCCGAACAGGAAAATTGCCAGAACATCATTACAGCTTGTCATGGCGATGATTAATGTGTGAATTCCTTTATTCAGGCCGAGTCGTTCTTCCTTCAGTCGGAGCAGCACGGTAACGACGACGTTCGGCGAGATGGCTGTTTCGACCAAGCTGCAACGTGCATAGGATGGTAGGGAAAATTTTAAATTTCAGCACAGTTTTATCACTACGCGCTCCCTTTTTTATGTTTTCTCCGTCTGTTGTCGTCCCATCCACGCTGGGAGGTTATCATCTTGCGCTCTAGAATGCACTTCCCTACCGGATGAATCGTTTTTCACTCAATTCTCGAGAGGATTTGCAACCATAGCATGCAACAGCCGTACCGCTGGGAAGGTCACACACAAAATTGCACTAACCTCTGGATGGGTGGGGTTCACTAGTGTAAACCCATTAAAAAACACGATGATGATTCGGTGGCCTAAGATGGTTGGCCCTAGCACCAAAGGAAACCACTCTATCAAAGGACTCGAATAGAAGGGATTTATTCCGCCACTCAAATCGTCGTACCAACCAAAAAAAAAAACACGCCACAAAGTGGGAAGAAAAAGTGACGAAAAGACAATGCTTCGAGGGTGGCAAGAAGAAAGAAGAAAATTCTGCAATACTGCATCGGGATGCTGCAAATGACGGCTTCCATTCAGGCCGCTGGGGTTTATTCTTCCTTTCTGCTCTTTCATCGAGTGGAATGAAATTGATTTTCATCAACCACGCGGACGCACCTACTAACACACACACACGGACACCCATCCGTGCACAGATTTATGCCCGGGAATTGGGCTTGGCGTTGATCCAACGCTTGAGGGACGAGCAGGGGAAACGATAACGCAGGGGAAGCAATTGCAGCAATCCATTTAGGGCCCGCTCGCAATGGCGTAATAATGAACCGTAACCATGGGTTGGTTTTTTTTTCGTTCGTTCATTTTCCCGTTAAAGATTTTCTATTTTGCCCGCCCCTCGTCCTTTTATCCCCTAAACCGCTGTATCCGAACCGATCCATTTCGTCCGTTTACCCTTCAAAAACGCGTTATGTTCTTGAGTGATTTTTTGTTGTTGTGTGTTGTAATGCATTACTTTCACCTCGGCCTTCCTGGACCTGGGATGCGGGGGGAATGAAAATGTTTCACGAATCCTTTAGCACACCGAGAACCATTTCCATGGGTTAGAAAATTCTTTTCTTGCCATCGCTACCCTGTGCAGTGGGCGCTCAGTTTGTTCCTGCACCATTTTCTTCTTCTCCGCTGGACGGGTGTGAGCCTCATGGTAGCGGACCTTCAATGATGCCGGGTCGCTTCCGGCGGAATGGATGAAATGGAACACTAAAGCTTGGCGTGACGTAATCTGAGCGTGGGACCAAGCGCCCCCAGCGGAACCAGGATAAGAGGTACCGTACACTTTCGAAGAAGGACCATTGTGGGAAGTTCTTTTATGTGGCTTTTAGTGCATTGCAACTTCCATTAGCCGGTGGCATTGTACATCCGCACCTAACTCCGCCACATTGCGTTGCCCATTCGTCCTCCGGGATAGGTGGCACGTTTAAAACCAAATTAAAGGATTTAATTCCCACCTCCCGGTCGCTGACACGTTTGTAACAACAAGCAAAACAACAACACCGGCCGGCTAACAACTTACCCGAGCAAAACACCCCAAAACCACGGTAAATCGAGGAGGTAATGTGAAAGCACCGCGACGGCCACAACCTCTGCCACGGTCGGCACCAGTGTAAGCTGCATGATGAAGCGAAACAGACTCCGTAAGGCGGTGTAGTCCAGCCCCAAACCGGCCAGCAGCATTATGTTGACGAGCGCCATCTCGCGCAGAAACACCTCGACCCGCTCGTACCCGGTAAAGTCGGCCCAGCCCACGTTGGCGTACAGTACGCCCCAAAACAGCATACCGAGCATGTCCGGTAGTCCGGTTAGCGAAACGAGAATGCCGCAGGCCTCCGCACCGACGAACAGAAACACGAGTCGCATCAGGCCGCCGGCAGGATGGGACAGTTCGGTCGGCAGGATGGCGTACGCTACGGCCCACAGAAGCCCAAATACGATCAACAATGCCAACGGTTGCGACGTGATGGGCCAGTTACGCTCCAACGCTGGGTACCTGAGGAAAGATGGATGGAAGAAAACCGACGGTAAGTGTGCAATACAACACGCTCGATTTCATCTAAACAATTTCATTTGCTGGCGGGAACACGCGTTTCCAACTTTAGCCAAGCATTAACCAAAAATTGCGCTCCGTCGAAATGTCTTACACTGTGCTGTTATTACATTCACTATTCTTTGCATTTCGTATACTAAGCAAGGGCTACTAAATAAAATTCATAATTTTGTCTTGGTGCATAAAACTACTACGCAGTTTATCGTTTGTTAATTCCATTAAATCAGCAACCAGCCTGCACCAGCCTGCAACAGCCCATGCCCACCAAATGCCGAGTTTTGTAGGTCGCAAATAATAAGCGATATTCAATACCATCAAATGTTCTAATAGATATGTTAAACACTCCTGCCCCTACTTTAGTACTATTTACAGTACACATTAGATATTTAGAACATGTTTAGTCCACCTAATTGGCACGGTTACCTGTCCGTTTGCGTCACATCTAAATCAAACCCTATCATATGTTCGCAGTTCTTTCTCCGGGCTCTCTTGCCAATATCGCTACAAATAGACACGATCGTTTATCACAACAAAATTATCATGATATACTTGCGAACTATCGTTGGAATCGTTGTCGCTTCATGGTCATTCGGACTGACAGGGCGCGTGTACAGCTGCGGCATTCCATTCCCTCCACCATCTCCGGATACTGCTCTCACCGGATGCCATTCGCTTTCGCTAGCGCTGGTTAGAGGTAGTGCACCGTCGTTGCTCGCTGTGTTCAAGATCTGTTGTTTACTTAATGCCATGGCCAAGTCAATCGAAGGAATCACTACCGATGATGCACTATTATTCAGACCTACGGCTGCCGCCACCGATCCACCGTCCTTGCGCGGTGCGCGCGTATCTTCCACGGTGCCTTCCTCCACGGATGTAATGTAAACTGAATGTGTATGGAGAACAAAGATGCAATGAGCGATTAGAGCGGTAGCCATTCGTCACGTTCGCGTTCGGATGCACGTTCACAGTTTGACCCAAAACGGTGCTTCAATTAAAACTACACATTACATTTTCCCTCCATTGTGTCAAAGATACACCGCGGATTGCTGCCACACACTGCACGCGCCTGTCTGGCACTGGTATTACCGTGGACAGAGCGAACCCATAGGGCGAATGCTTGTCGGGCTACTGATCATCATTGCCAGACGCTCGTGTGCGCGCGTCGTGACCGTCTCCCAAACCACACGGTTGGCGTTATCAATTATGACTGATTAATTGTGAGACGACAGACAGCTCTATCGCCATCGCAGCCGGGGTTTGTTTTGTAGCATCTTGCTCAAACTAGTCTCCAAAGCCGTACTTACTTCTCGGTGGAGTCAATGGATGCGGCATCGAATAATCTTCAAGTTGACGCTCCACAATCTTGTGCTCCCGTTGACAACCGATCTAGAGGCACAATCGCATGAAGACAAACTGTGTTTGGGAGTCACTACGCACACGCACACCGAGTTTGCTCGCATAATCCTCTGAAACCGAGCCGAGGACGGCCATGCAGAAAGAAGCGGTCACATATCGGGTGACTTCCTTTTATACGAACTGGTCTCATCGGGGTGTTATGGGACCATTTAATTACTTTTATCTTTTTATCTACTGTTTACTACACGATGCATTGCGCCGACAGTAGTATCCAAAACCTCACATTCTCTGGATGGTACCGATTCGTAAAAATGTCCTATAGATGCTCTGGTTTGGCTAGCAGCATAGATATCGTCTCGTTTACAACCTTCGGCTTTGTTGTCTGCAAACATTTGGATTATCTTAAAGCAATGGAACGAAACAGACAATATTTAAGTACAGCCGTGTACGGAACCAATTGCTATACGATGAATGTAAATGATACTTCTTGTTAGTCTCTTCCAGTGAATTAGGCAATGTTTGATTGAAAAATGGTGAAAAGTCTGAGAATTGTATCATTCCTTTGCAGCACCCAATCTAATCGGATCAGGCAGATGAATGTATGTAGTGTTACTGGAGAAAGTAATACAGCACCGATCAATAAGCGTAGAATGCGAATGCACTACATCATTCTCCCGCCAGACATGGTACCCAATTACACAAATGCAGTGGGTAATTTGCTTGCAACTTGCAGTAAAACTGAACGCCTTCGGAAAACCTACTACCCATCGATGGTTTGCATACTTATTTACCGGAGCATAAGGGAAGAGCTATGTCGAGAACAGTGAAAAGAACCGAAGCCCAACGGCAGCTGATGAATGAACCTGCCCAATCTTTGGGACGAATTATTGCTAGCGCTGTCCGCATGCGTTGGATCCATTCTAATCGTCTTATAGAATTTGGTGATGTTACACATAACAAAACAACCTGTCCGAACTTAAAAGCTACACATCCCGGAGATGCTTTTCAGTGGAGCGCAGCAGGGTGCGAGACGTGTGCCAGGACAGTTTTGAAGTGCTTTCACTCCTCACCCACACGATGGTGGTCAACCGAACCAAAAGGTGTGTGGTCAGCGTAGAGATAGGTGAACTAACCGAGGACAAGTTTTACCTGGGCCCACAACGCCAGCTTTAATGCATGTATGCAGGACGAATGCATACACGTATGAATCGAAGCAAAATGAATGGAAACGGCTGGGAAAATAATGACGGAATGAAAGAGACACAGGTTCACGTGTTCCACCTTGCAAACACCTACCGAGCTGCAGTATTCTATGGCCAGAGCCTACATATATGCAAACGTGATACCGGAACCAACCTCAGGGAAACCCGGAAATTTGCGCTCCTTCCGGTAGCCCTCGTACGGATGTATGTGTTTGTATGCCTGTCGATCCTCAATGATGATGATGATGATGCCGATGATAATGGTGGCATGGTGGAAGGAAAATGGGAAGGTCTGCTCCGTGCAGTCGTTAGAAGTATAGGGTGCGGTTGGACAAACTGGAGATAGTTTTACCATAGAGTTTGTGTTTTTGGAATATTTTGGGTACTTTTATTCCTTCTGCTAAGTTCCTGCCATTGCCGTCCGGAGCTGCTGTCTGGTTGTTTCTGCTGCATCAATTTCCAGCTTTTGCATTTCCGTTTTCGTACACATACATGTCCCCTCGCTCCAATCTGGCCACCGCCACCTGCGCGCCGCCTGTTCCGGTTGCCCGTCCTTTCGATTTGAATGATGCATAAAATTGCTGTGCAGGAACTTCCTCCACAGTTCTGCTCCGAACCGGACGTGTGTACAATTTCAACACAAAATATGAGGAGCTTTGATCCGGTTCTTATTAAGTTTGTATGAATGGAAATACTTATGTTCGACCAAACCGTTCCGATGCTTTTCACCGGTGCGGAAATCAGTCCGCAGGCATGAATCGATAGAGATTGCACACCACCGTACATACAAAAACACAAACACACGCACACAACGGCTTCAGGTTTGGTTTTTGGGAGGGATTTTGGAAAACTTTTCGTCCACCGGGTTTCTTCCCCCTTCCGCACCTGCGTCACCAACATCACAAATCCGGCCCGGAATAGAGGGGTTCCGCACGCAAACGTTTTCAAAACTTGCCGCTGCACAGTACAAGCAACAACTGTGCAACTGGCACGGTCCACACACCATTCTATCTTTGCTCTTCTCGCTACATGACGTACTGAGATACTTCTAGCCGCTAGCAAACGTTGGGGGTATTGAAGAACGTGGATAGTTTGGTTTTATCATATTTATGACGGGAAATTCATACAGTCAATTTGATTCTCGAGAAGAATTCCAAGTGTGTTTCATGCGATTACGACGATTATCTTCACCGGACATCCCCGGGTATGCCGCCAAACACCCGAATACATCCGAATGTTCCGAGAGAGATGGCCATCGAATTTGTCGGATTGATTGGATTTCAATTATAGTTCCGGTTATGCCGAGCAAGAACATCCCACTTTCCACGGTACATGTTCATTCGTATCCGTCTCCCTTCTTAAGAAACTACGGATGACTTCTTGTTTTGATAATATTATCGAATGGCTCACGGAACCTCTCTTTTAGCCAGCGGGTGTTACACATGCACCGTAAGTCCATCAATTTCCGTCCAATGGAAGTGAGCGCAAAACTTTCACAATTTGCACCGAAACTTTTGCCCACAGCGCCACACACGTGGGTACTCTGGCTTCTCTAGAGGAATGCTGGTTCGCTGGGGATCGACTCATCGACAAAATTGATATCGAGCATCAGAGGTTTTGAAATTACACCGATATTGATTTTATATGGTTAACACTCGGTTTACAGGACCCGTTTGTGGAATTCGTAGGGAAAAACGTAACATTTTCCTTAGCGTTTTTAGGTCGTAAGTTTATCATTGCATGTAGAGGGTTTTTTACAAACAATTTTTAATTTATTTTGTTGTAGAAAATTTTAACTTTACTTATGGTATACCTAACTCTACGGAAACCGTCAACTTGTCCCATGAAATGGGTCGTGGTTACATAAGCAATAATTGAAATTTACCTTGTGCATTAAATTACTTCTACACTCTATGGCAATGAAAAAATCTCAAATATAACCCACGATGCTCCTTGAGAATCTTGATAAGCGACGGAAATGGTACAAACAAATAGAAATGGGATTCAATGATGCAAACGCACAAGGAAACAACATCAACCAACACGGAGTAATATATCGCAGAAGAGGCAACGAATTTTATTACTGCACCTTTGCACCGAGCTGGATTTTGACCACCCGAAACGAACTTTGTCAGCTTCGTCGAACGGTGAGGTGAACGCTTCCCGTCATGAGTAAAGCAGGCAACCGTAACACCGGCGAGCGAAAGCTAATGAATTGAACATGTGGCACCATGTACCACAGGCACCTACTACCAAGCCGGCCGCAGAATGTACAGCGTAGAACGGTGCGGAGGTCAACCATTAGGCGAAAAGTTTTGAAATGTAGGCAACTGCACTACCCATGTAAACTTCCACCCGAGAACTGTCCTCCCAACAGCTCTGTTCTTCGACCCGAAACTCCACCAACACCTCTGGTCTTCAAACCCTTTTCCCCTCACCCAGACACTCCACACTTACGCTAGCGCAGCAAAGATTGGACTTTCAACAGTTCGTACCGTTTTGAGATCGGCATGAGCCAAAAAAATCAAACACACACACACACATAGGAATTCTGCGTGTGTCTGTGCAACCCCTTCGAGCTAGAACCGTACCGAAGGAGGTAACAGAACATTCCATAAAATTAATTTTAATTATCACAACGAGTGTCGTCGTTTTGGCGAAACATTTTTATGCTTTTCCGACACCGGCCATGGTTGTGCCCACACAGCCATTTCACCTTTACTCTTTTCGGCGGTACGTTTTGCCTTTCCGCTCTGCCACCATTTTTTACAGCAAATTTTCCTACTACAATCCCGTGCCTAGGGACACGATCACCGACAGTGCAGCGCCGCGGACGTGGGCCACAATCAGTTTGCCGGTATTAGAATGGTACACCCACTGTGCTGGTGATACCGATAGTGGCCAACGCAAGTTAGCGACACATCGTTTCTCGGTTTCTTCCGGTTGCACGGGATGGCCCAGGCAACCAACGGCAACGGCAACCGGGGCTGGTAAGAAACCGTCGAATGGAAGACGGTGTCACATTAAAAGTGATAAATTTACACGGAAAACTTCATGTGCCCCGGCATACCATATCGGTCCGTGGTCTGCCATCCCCCGAAACAGGAAAGGCATGCACTGAAAATGGATGTGTAAAGCGCGAGCGACGAAGTTTTCCCTTTAAATTTGCCAAATTTTCTCCATTACCTTCATTTCGGGGCTGTGTAGTTTCTCACTGCTTCGTGCAAGGCACCGGAGGAAGCTATAAATTTCCTGGCTTGCACGTGCATGCCATGGCGACGGTGTCGCTCTCCGGCTGGCAATTCGGTTGCAGCGGTATTAATTACCGGCTAGTGAAAGGCCATCGGGCAATTCTTGCGCTGCCACTTGACCTACCGTCTTATCGATCAGCCAGTCAAGACGATCGACTGACAATTCTGTACATTTCGTCCCCTTTTTACCAGGCACCAGTGATTGAGCTCAGTAAAAGGTGCTAATGATTGCCATCCCGTGCTTTCTACATTTTTTTTTCTTTATCACGATCCTTCAATCATAACAATTTATAACGTTAATTTTGTCTCAGGGATCGTAACGCACCGCACGAAACATGGTACCAGTGATGCTGCTACGGGCAAATAAATTGGATTACGAAAGGGACGGTGCGGTTACTACTGTAATGGAGCCAATATGTACTCCCGATCGAATCTCGCTCTGTCCCTTCGTTAGACCATCCGTAACGCAAAACGTGACACGCTTCGCACGCAAGCATAGAAATCGTTTAGAGTTGTCGTTTCACTGCGTCGATTTTAGGCATGATTTCATCTCCGTTTTTCCACCTAGTGTGTGCGAATGACCTAGAGAGAGAGCGAGAGAGCAACAGTGAGTTACCGGAAAAAGGTACTAAAAATCAACACTACATACATCATAAATGGGTTAATAGACCCTTTACGCCCGGGATAGCGTAAAACAACCCTCTATCAATCGATCAATGGACGAGACCGTAGCTGACCGAACTGTATGAAAATGAAAAAAAAAAAAAGAAACGAATAGCACTACAACCCGTCCGGCTCGTGAAGTTTAACGTCGAAATCGTAAAATGGAACGGAAATTATGTTTTACCCGGTTTTTCCCCTAGCATGCGAAAGGGTGTATAGAAAATAAATAATGCACTTGAAGCGTACGTCCGGTTAGGAAACGACACACAAACAAACAAACGAAGTAAAAAAAAAAGGATGATCACGTACTTCTAATGCGTCACTATGATGTCCATGGCTGAAAATCCGCGTGGCTGAGCCACAACAACAAGAGCATGGTGAAAGAAATTCACTGCCGTCGGCTACCTATTTTATGAGTGCTTTTCTTCGTACGGTCAATATTCATTTTTCAATTCCGTATCGCGCAGCGCAAATTGTGCGCTTTTTTCTCGAGCCATCGCACGTCTAATGGGCACCTCGGTTTAATTAAAAACCTGCCACGCTGCTCCACGGCCATTGCTGTTTCGTAGGCGGCCCCGCTACCGCTGACGAATACGGATCGTTTCCGTCGAACTAAACCCATTTCAAGTGGTCATTTTTCTGCCTTCGCGAACAAAATTATGACAAACCACAGATTAAAATAGATCGACGGTGACAGTGCGACCCCAAAACCGGGCCCGCCATCATCCAAAAGTACTGTGTGCCGGTCATTTCACGCCACGGAGATAAACGATGAGATATCATTTACGGGTATCATCCATCACTGGCACAGTCGGAACTGGAATCATTTTCCTTTTCGGTTCTGCTCGGTGGCCAAATCGTACAGTGCCAACACAGGCGACACCAATAAACTTTCCTTAAAATTCCCCGGAGATGATCCGTTTTGAGCGAAACATTTCCCTCGAGCACCACATCTTTCCTGTAAGGGGAGAGAGGGAGAGGGCAGGGGGAGGGTTTGCGCAATCGGTGAACACATTCATCAGTTTTGGTACCACCCATCCGTTCCGTTCCGTCCCGTCTTTCGTGTGCTGGTACTCCAAACCATTGCGGGGCATGCGATAGCGCCTTGTTGTGAGGGCCCAACAAGATTCGACCTGCCAGATAAAAATAGCCAACATTAACTTTTTATCCACCTACCGAAAAGAAGCTCGGGACACTGTTCTCAGTACCACAAACTTTGACTGACAATCGTAAGAAAGTCCGCAGGAGAAATTTGAAGCGCGGACGAAAGGTTCACCCGGAAGAACCAACCAAAAAGGAGACCTTCTCACTAATGCTCCGTCGTGTGTCCGTTCGGTCCGACCCAACATGCACTGATAACTTTGAATTCATCTGACATCTTAATGTCCCCGGTGGCCTTTCCACCGGTGACAACGGGTCGCTACCGGCCAACCCGATACTCTACCGGCCAGAATGGGTGACAGAATTCACGTTTCACTTCACGTACTGCCTACACCAATCCCGCACCACTTGCAATGAAACCGTTTCCCTATATCCGGTGCCGGTTTCTTTAATTACCGCAGAAGATGACAATCATTATTAATTAAGTGAGGGAATAAAAGTAAAATATAATCCAACGAACGTGTCCCGGCCGCCGCACGCACATGCAGGCAGACATGTTGGGACGGGCTGAAAGACGGTACCATTTTGCCACATCGCTTTCACTTTTACTTGCTGGCCGCAAGTGAAAAAAGTTTGCGTTGTGCAACCATAACCTTAACACTGAGTCACATTTTCTTGAAGCAGCGTAGGTACAAACGAGCAACGTGGAAAAAAAGGGTCAAACCACATTAGCTTGGCGGTGGAAAGTTGACCAACTTGATAATCCGTCCGACCGATCGAGTGTACCTCAAACCTAGCAAAGGATACATTTAATGGTCGAACACTGAGAGAGGCGATTAGAAGTTACGATTTATGCACTCCGGAATGGCGAATCAAGCAAAGGTACAAAAAAATGCATGCACCAAATAATACAATTGGCCATTAAGTTTTACATGCTCAGTAGCGAGGAACATTATTTACTAATGATGAAATAACATTTTTTAATCCTTCCTGATCTTTTCAGTCGATACACTGAATATACCTGCTTTTGGATGCTATTATAACTTTTTGCGCTAGGCACAATTCGTTTAAAGTTATCCCTTTTCCCATTATTTCTTCCGACCGTTGCTGCTGTAGCTGGATAAAAATGCCAGCAAAAACCATTCTTAAACATTCATCCGTGATCTAAATTGTGGACTTTTGGTTAACCCTCTTACAAATCGTAATTCTTGCTTGTTGAAAACCCTCTATATCTGGTGGACTATATTTTCCGGTATATAGGAGACGAGTTTTTGCCCAAAGCTGGGCCATCAAGCCTCTTAATGGTCACAGTACAGAAGTCATCACTAAATTCGTCAAGTAGCATAGCATCTCCAAGCATAGCACAATTCCATTTTTGAACTCTGATGGTGTTAAAGAACTGGGGTATTTATGAACAGAGTAATGCGCAATTTCATGTTTTCTACTATTAATAAAAATATTTATAACTGAAAAACGTTTTTCCAAAAATTTCAAGGCGTGTCTTATACACGGAAAAATACGGTATATAATGTCATAAAACTATAGTACGTTTAAAACAATAACTAAAAGCGAAGAAGAGTCTAACAACAGTAAGGTTCGCTTCAATGGTGGTCACTGCCAGGTCTTTGCGTGACATGCATCTCCCTTGACATCGGCCATAAATCGGATGTCACAGTGTCTGTGGCAACCCACGGTAACATTAGTGTCAGCTTCACGCGTCAGCTTCCCGGGGATCCGGGATTTCCTTTCAGGTGCTTTTCTGCCTAAATTTGCTTTCGCGGTGAAAAGTGCCCCGTGCCGCGTATGTGTGTTTTTGCTCTAAGAATCCCAATCTCCCAATGGTAAAATGAGGACACCTTTAGCGAGTGTCTTAAATTTCGCCATTTTTCACCTGCCACCAAATCCTGCCGAAAAAAGACAATATGCGCTACGGACCGAACTAAGATGGTAACGCTAAACCCAAATTTATGGCTCCCGGTCTCAGGGTGTCACACGCGCGAAATGCTAAGTTCGTGTCAGATGCTTACAAAAGCATAATAGTAAGATTTTCGAAAAGGTTTCCGCATCCCCTTGCATGGCACGGTGCTCGTCTATCGATAAGTATTGCGGAGGTGGTATGCACCAGCTGCAACTTTTGCTGCATGGTTGCGTACTTTGACAGTGATACACCATCGCTCCCCGCTCCGATTGTACAACGCGCTTCCACAAGTGCAAATCTTCTACCGCCTAATAAACGAAGGAAAGTAAAATCCTTCTGTTTACTGTTGTGCTTCTGGTGTATGGTACAGCGAGCGCATGTCAGTGCCAACACGGCGCCGATAGCAGCTGGCATTCGCAAAAATGCATTCATACTCCAACCGTAAATTTATCACTTCCACTGATGCTCCGACCACTTGCAATAATTTCTCGGTTTTATGAGTTAGTTGGACACCAGGCTACCAGAAACCGTTCCTTATCCGGACCCGTCAAGCATATTTAAGACACCGAAAGGAGGTTATGCTTGGTGCTTTGCTTTGATCAGTCTTGTTATCTTCTCTGTCACCCTTCCGAGTCCGTCCGTTGTTCCGTAATGCATTCCGTTTGATGAATCTTTTATTCGCGTGAGATTCATTCGACCGGTTATCAGCTTTCGGTTGGGGGTTACAATTATGTGATTATCGTGATTATCTTAGCCTGGTAAAACGCTAGGTATGTTGCCGCTTAAACCCACTTCGTGCGTCCACCAGTATAACCAACAACGCAATGATACGAACTGTTTAATCGTTATCTTGTTGGGTCAATAATAACTACTTAATAAACCCGTTAGGCGGTTGGATGAAAGGCAGAAGATTATTGTCTTTTTTCACCCGCCGGTGGGAATGTGGACTGAGCGGATAGCACACGCTATTCAAACATTCACACATGTGTGCTGCTACTTATTTTTAATAGAAAAGGGGAACGGTAAACATTATTTGCTAAATAAATGTTTTTTTAGTGACAACACTGCGGTACTGTAAACTGGTTGTTCGTAAAACTATGCTTAAAACTGCATCCAGTTCCAGTATCCAGGAGGAGTTGAACAGTAGTTTTATCTAATTTAGAACAGGGTCAATGCCGCCGATGATCTGCTTTACTTCCTATTATTGGTTAGTGTTGATTCACTTGTGGATAAATCCGTGATAGTTCGCTTCATGAACAACGATCTCGCTTCGATCGATCCTCATAAACTCCAAGGAAATCATATACAAGATCGGTAGAGGATCAGACAAATCTAAAATTAAAACCAAAGACTTGAAAAATACTACAAACAAATACATAGAAAACGACACATAAACGGAATATTGTGAGCAGTTTTGCACAAAATCATTATCTTGAGAAAGAGTCCAAACATGGTATCAGTTTACGGCAAAACATTTCAACTGATTCAGATGTTTTACATACCTTAACCTCCACACGATCTGAAGTTACGCTTCTTTGGTTGTTGCATCTAAATACCTTTTGAATAATCTTTTAACTAAACTAAACTAAAAGCAATTAATATCGGAATTTAGGCACAATTTAAGCTGCAACACCGTCGGCTGCAATCAATTGATATGTTTTTATTGCTAATCGAATTAAGCAAAGTCAACAAACACCGGCTGTCAAAGACGTTTCCTGCACCGATCACTAGAGGGCGCTGTGTAATTTAATCTTCACAATGGGTCTTCCTCATGCATTCTGGTGGTAGTTTTATTATGGGTCACTAAATTAATGTTTCCGTTTCTTTTACAATAACATTTTCTTGGCTGCATAAATGCCACATAATCGAACTATAAATCTGTGTTTTTGTGCCTTGAATTACCAACAGTTGAATAATGCAATCTTGCAGGATGGAGCTCTGGAATGGAGACGGGAATTCTAACTGCCAATAATTGACCTCGCCGTTAGTGTTATTTAGTGCCAGTATTGCACATCGACTTTCTTTTTTAAATCACGTAGGTAATAATATGTTATCAGATTATACGATAGGACAATAAATCTATTTGTTCAGTTGCTCCACGGTGTACGGTAAATTGCTACATTGATAGGCAGGAAAATAGAGATACTGTTCAAGTTCCGCTGTATAAAAGTTGGTAAACATTCTTGAGTTGTACAATTGACTAGCATTGCGATCTTTTTTTAGTGCTCAATAAAGTAAAGCTGAAACACATTTCCTCACACATCAAATGGAAATTATTTAGTAACAATGTAACGAATAGAGGTCAGCAAATTAAGTGCAGTTTAGCTAATTGAAGGCAAGCGGAACTATCTATCGCTAAAAACAACGGAAGCTAAATCAACCTAATTAGTCCGAAATTATACATAGTACACCTTAGATCGCAGAGTTAGTAGTTCGAACGGTGATGATTCAAAAAGCAGCGATAAAGAAGCTTTTTTTTAAATCCCCAATAAAATACCCGAAACCCTACAGGTTCGTTCAACATTCAACACTTTGTCCAACTTGGTGCCGTAATATCTATGTACAGCGCTTTTTCCCGCTTCAACAACTCGACCAGCTGCAAGAATATTGGAAACACCTCTAAACACCCGCGATCACCTCCAAAGCATCTCTTCAAGAGTCGAACAACCGATCGCGGTACGTTACCGATTGTTACACTGGATTCCCCTTCTTAAATTGTCATCTGGGATGTCAGAGAAAGGAAGTGGGAATATCGAAAATGTTACTAAACCCGATTACGTATTAGGGTAAACCGGTTTTGGGGCGCCGGCTCGATTCCACCCACTTTCGATGCATTACGACCGGTTGAGTCCATTTTTCGCCGTTGTTGTTGTGGGGAGTTCCGCATCGCGACGTGTCTCCATCGTCGGATTTATCATCGCAAGTGGCAACAAGCGCGGTGGAGAGTGTGCCAAGCCACGCATCTCAATTGGTGCTAGTGGCGCACGCCAGCTGTTAGTTGGTGCGCGATCGTGAAGCACTACGGACGGTGTCGATCAGTCGGTCAGTTGGTTGGTGGAGTTGTGTTAGTTGCAGTGTACGGCCGGTGTGCGTGAGAAGCGTTCATTAGCGAGTTGGTGCCGTTAGTGCCGGCCGAACGTATACAGGTGTGTTCCGTGTGCTTTTTGATAAATGGTTAAGATCGCCCGTTAGTGGAGCAGCGCGCCATCGTGTTGGATCGTGATGTAGTGCACTCGCGAGGAGAATGGGCCAGTGTGTTGCATCATTGGCATCGGTCGTGCATCCACTTTCTCTCCATGCCCTATGACATAAAACCGACCGCTAGAGATTTCTCGCTTCGTTGACCACGTGGGAATCCGTTCCTGTACGGCGTGCGGCAAAATCAATCCCGTTGCTTTCACCCACCCACCCTCTCGCGCTGCGAGCGAAGATGAATTAATGAATCCCAGCGAAATGCAGCGTGCAGGTCGGATGATTCGGGCAGATCTAGCCGCCGAACCACGCGGCCCAAAGGCTAACGGAGAAGGAGAGTCACCGATACAGTTGGTTGCCACATAGCAGCGGACAAATGATACAATATGGCTGTGGCATCGGCGTAATGAGCACTTGTAACGCTACTAATGGGCGGTTAGATAATTATTTTTCGCCCAGTTGTTTATGTGTGTGTGTGTGTGTTTTTTGTTTCTGTGCAATCGCGATGCTCTCCGAAAGCATCATAACTCTTGTTACTGACTGACGCGTCGATCCGTGAATATGTGTCGATGGTTGTATGTGGTCTATGTTTCTATACCTGGTTGGTACGTTGCGGTCGGTGTTGTACGATTGTGCACAACTAACAAACGCTGGCCACCTTCTAATTGCAATGGATCGTCGTCCTTTTTTGCGCGAAAAAATTGGATATTCACTATGCCGTACACCTTTCGGCTGTGTATAGTTTGTGTTTAATTACTGGCGTCAAATGTCTGGAAATGCAGGATCATTGCATCTCGCGCTCATTAAAAGGTCCTATAATAACGCTGGAAGCGTTGCTTCGTTTTCGAGGGTGGCCAGTTGCTGCACTGTCTATTGCACCATGTGTGCACTGGCCCAGTGTCCTCTGGTTCAAGTTCAGCAGAAAGTGTCATTCATTTTGCTTTCTTCGCTAACCACCGCTAAGGTTTTGTGCGGTACGAGTGGTGTTATTGTATTGTAGCTGTTTTGAAGTGATTTGGTTTCTTTTTTTTTCATCACACACTCAAACCGGAGACCCTTCGTGGTCATACATGTTTCTTTCTTCTGTTTTTATTATGCTTTCGACTTTGTTTACACCTGCTCCGGTGCTAAAATGACCTTGGTAACAGCAGTGAGACAGTGAGGTGATGTAGCAATCAGGCAGGGTCTAAAAGAATCTTTAATTGTTTAAAATGTAAACTTAACACAAAAATTTTATACTTTTTTTGTAGAAAGTACTGGCAATTTCCTTAGTAGAGTTGTATACAATTATTTTAAATTGAAACCAAATATAAATTCTTCAAAAATAATAAGTGTATGTGTGGATGTCATGATTGTAAAAGAATATTAAATTATTCAGGTTCTTCTTATTCTTCTTCTCCTTTCGTATACTCAATGGAGACAGCTTGCAATTGTTTACTTACATCCTAACGATTTTTATTTATAATAAAACAATATTATACCGTTCAATAGTGTGTAGTGCCACTATTAAGGTGAATCACAACAGCTCTATGATAAACAAGAGACATCCATGTATGTAGAATTTGCAGATGCAATTAAACTTCCGCAATATATTTATTTCACAGCAATTGAATGATTGATTGATCCCTTTTGATTCTTCCACCAAAATGATAAGAGACAAGGTGTTAAAGTTACGCATCGATAAGAGTTTTCACCACCGCATCGACTTGGCGCCGAGATGATGCAATTAAGTCTGAATTGGACTAGAAAATGTGTCCCCATTTCTGCTACCATTTCAGGCGGGTGCGAGTGAGGACGGGAAAGATATTCTACACGCGACCCACCCTTAGGGACAACATTCTAGCTTGGGTTCTTTTCTTCTGCTAGCTTTATGCATAAATCATGCATCGTACCGTTCACCGAGCCACAACGGATTTTCCTGCATTTTATTTACGCTCATTACACGCAAACTTTCATTCACTTTTCCCATCGTTAACTTCCCTCGCTTATTGTTCGGTCGGCTTTTTTTTTCACTCCCACCCGCTTTAGACGCTTTGAGCTCGGTTCCGTTCGTGCCGACAGCAGCCGCACACAACGGCACTACAGCACACTTTTGTGGCCATCAGCATTACCAGAGGCCGGGCGAGAAAGGAGAAAGCGAACCTAGCGCATCTAGCTCTTTTTCGGTGTGGGATCGGAAAAAGAGATCTTAAAACCTTTTGGGACGCACTAATTGGACGGATATAGGTCGATGTCGGAGTTACCTTCCCTGGCCGAACAATCAGATCCAACATGTCCACCGTCAAATCTTCCACCCAGCGACTGTTGAACGAGAAGACGGAAGAGGGTTTGCAGCTGCCATCGCGAATAGTCAAACCGCCGCCCTTGCCGTCGATTCCTGAGGTTCAGCAGTTGGCTGGACTGCGTGATAATCGTGACCAACTCCGCCATTGCTTCGTACCAGCCGATAAGAACGGTTGTCTCGGGTTGCATCTTAGCCGCACGCCCTGGGATCCGTATCCGTGGGTGAGCGGTGTCGTCGAAGGGTCCTGTGCGGATACGGCCGGCGTACGGATCGGGGACTGTGTGCTTGAAGCGAACGGAGAGGATCTGCTCGGTCTGAAAGTGATCGATATCGCCAAACGAGTCCGTGGTCGAAAAATTTCCCACTCGAATCCCGCCGGCGTTGGATTGTTGCTGTGGAATTCGGGCTTTGAGAAAAATGTAGGTACAAGGGTTGCAAGAAACACCCTTAGTGATTGCATCCGCACGTGTAGCAACTCATCTCATGTAGGTTTCTTTCCCTTTGACAGAACCTTAACCCACAGTCATTGTCACGGTTTGCCAATTGTCTGCAAGGCATTACCGGGCTACTCGAGTGTCCTATCTGTTTGGAGATCATAAGACCACCTTCGTGGCAATGTAACCATGGGCATCTGATCTGCTCCGGATGTCGCTCCAGAACCACGAAGTGTCCGATATGCCGGGAAGTGCTGGGTCGTGGTCGATGCATCGTAGCAGACAAACTGTTCCATTATCTGGTGCAAACTTTGGGACGTGAAGGTGAGCTAACGTAAATCAATACTTCAGGATCTGCTTCAGGATAGCTCAATTAAATTAAATCAAGAAGCAATATATCTCAAATTAACTAAGCTTAACATATTACGTACAAAGCAAAGATCAGTTATTCAACCACATCCATACTTCTTATAGCGGTTAAGGCTCATATCACAAGACCTAAAGTCATTATATACAGTTCCACCATCAAGATTTGATGATGGATTCGACTTGTCAAAGTTTCTAGAGCTATTGCTTTGTTTTTTATACTAAACTTGTACATTACACTAATCACTTATTAAATCTTTTTTCCAAAAATACACATCCACGCCTACCAGGAGCAGATCAGCATCAGTACACTGCGTTGGATCCGAAATCACAGGATGCAACACACAACCAGCAGCATCCTAATGGTCAAGCAAACATCTCTGGACGGCTTCCGCTGGTGCGCCGAGAGCACCAACATCGTCCATCGCAGCACCGACCACAGCCAGCGCATCCGTTCACGCACAAGCACGCATTCAAATTGAAAGCAAACATCGGCCCTAATGGCACGCCGGCATCCGTACTACCATCCCAGGTGACGACACCAGCGTCCAACGTACCGGTCACGTACCACTGCCCTTCCGGTCAGCCTTGTGCGCGGATGAAAAATCAACATGACATCCTGATTCACCTACAAAAAGCACACCAAACCAGCGTCGTGCAGTACTACGTCACGGCGGACGACACGGTGGACGTCACGCTGTGCGATGGCAGCAATTCGTTGACCTGCGTGGTCTTACTGCCGACCCAATCGTTCAAGGGCAATCACATGTTCTTCGTGACAAAGTTTCGCAGCCTGGAGGAACCGAACGATACGCTATGCTGGATGTGGCACTTGGGCGAAGCACACGAGAGTGGCCAGTTGCAGGTGCAGCTGTTTCCCATCGCAACAGATGATCGGCCACCAGTAACGGGCGGATCCTGGCAGGGACACCCGGTCCCGCTCGAGTGGAGTTGTCAGGAGATTCTCCGAAGCAGGCAGTACATCCGAATAAATCAAAACATTCGTCGAATGCGCGTTTGCGTCCGTGTGTGCGAGGCCAGCGCTACCATCAATGCATAAAGCGATGGGAGCACCCAAAACGCTAGAGACCACTTCACCGCTGAAAAGACTGACCATATCTGACTGACGGTGTAGCAAAAGAAGGACAATACCGCATCGACAGTGCAATACAATCCGGTTACAAGTACAAACGTAGTATCCTGATCAGGTCGTACAAGATGGTGTCTTTGTGAACGTTACATGACAACGGAAGGGGAAACTGTTAAACTAAACGATATGAAAGTGTTTCGAGGTGTGAACTTTATAATAAAGATAACTCTCTGATCTTAGTGAGAACGCTCTGTGTTAAAACGATAAGTTTTCCATTTACAATGTATGAAGATTGGAATGGAGTCTATTTTTAAGCATTTAAAAAAACTGTCAGCAGCAATTCGTTAACAATTATTCGTTTGTATTTAAATATTATTCTCCTATTCTGTCATTCAATTTTACCTTCAATCAAACAGCCAGTCGAGATTTTGTTTCAAACCTGGTGTTTTACCAGCTCTCCCATTTAACCGACCGTTTGATAACTTTCCACGACTTCAACATTCAAACCGATTTACATCGATTTGAGTGAAATATTTCATCATGGTGAAATGTTTCACATTTAACTTTATCGTCGCCAACTCCGTTACGTGTACTGTTTGATTTGGTTCGCTTCACGAATTTGATAAAATGATCGGTTGTTTTTTTTTTTATAATTTATATTATAAAGTTTTATTCTTTTTTAATTTTAATGTTTAATTGTAATAAATAAGAATTAATCAATAGGAATAACGGGTTGAAAACAAAAAAAAACTGAACGAAGGACACACGATTAATTTGCATCAATTATAAATACTCCAAGTACAATATAACGAGCTGCAATCATTTACATTTATTGCTGGTTTATCATACTTCAAACAAGCTATATTCGTGGAAGGAAATAAGATGTTCCATCGAAGAAACACATGGCCTCAAAGATCTGCAATCCGTTTGATGGACGCTTTGAGCAAGATCTCCGTATCAGGGCTAAAGGTAGCCCGAATGCAAACGCCCGTATAGAAGACGCCCGACTTCGTATTTACCAGATCGTTCCACGATTTATCTGCCATCGAGTACACCTCGGAACGGGAGATGAGCTCCTTGCCAAGGATATGGTCGAACCCTTCCTTACGGATAATAACCTCCAGCGCATAGTTTTTGCTTTGTTCCGAACTGCCCTCCAGCAAAGCGGACAGAAAGATGTCACCAACGGTGCTGTGGAGTGGTAAGCGAGAGTAATTTATAATAAATGTACAACCTCGAAGCGACCTTCAAACGGCCCATCAACTCGGGCGCGAGATGCCTCCGAAGATTGGGAAAACCGTATGCACACCGTACCTTGTGTCGGAGATTAGCTTTAACCAAAATTTATGTCCATCCAGCAACAACAGCAGACAAGCATTATCGACGGGTGTTCTCGGTGGGAGAGATATTTCGGCCGAGGCCGTACCGAACGATATGACTGGCGTCCGATGATGCACGGTCACATGTTCTTGTAGTTCTGGCGCTGAAAAAAAAAACACACACACACATTTAAGCTCGGCGAATCGGAAAGGAACTTTGATCCAAACGGATGACTTACCGGCAATTAAGTCACTACAGTATTCGCCACAAGGGCAATGATATGACATCTGTGCCGGACGCACCGGAACGGTCAGATGGATACCATTCTCCGGAATGCTGCTCAAACTTTCCACCGAAACATTGCACGACATCGACGAGGTCGGTCGACGGATGGTAAGACTGTTGTACGAACCGGACAGCTCCGGTGCCAAACGGTTCGCCGACGGACAACGTAACACCGACACAGAGTTATCGCGCCTGCAACGAGTAGGAGCACTGTTTAGCGGAGAAGCTTGGGCGAAGACCCCGGGAAAGCGTTCACTTACTTGAATATTTCGCTCGATGACAGCGACAACGACTTGGCCTTCGAACCTTGCAGATCGCCCACCACATCCGGTGGCTGGCTGTTTTGGCTGTGGTGCTTGCTGAGGTTATCTACCGAGCTGGCCTTGCCCATGATGCGTGCGAGGAACTTGTGCGTGTGCGAGTGTATTGGCCGTCCCGTGGCCACCAGATGGCTGTCACTACCGTACGGGCTTTTCTTTCTGTCGCACGATGTGGCCCGCTTCGGTTGACGGGTACACCGTGCACCGAACAGCCGTTCGCGCAGCTTGCCATCCGTGCCTTCGCGCAGATTAAACGCCTCCGTGATGGATTGGTAGACCTGCTCCGCCAGCAAGGAACGACCGATCGTGTAACGTTCGCGACAGATGGCACAGCGTTCCGCACGCACTCGGCACCGAGAGCACACCAGATGTCCGTTCTGGCACTGAAACACGGGCGGTGGGATTGTGTCGAAGCAGACGGGACACTCGAGTGCGGCCACGATCGTCTGCATGCTCGCCGTGAGACGTTCGAGATTGATCGGCATCGGGCCGCAGCACAACGATTCCGGATTGCAGGCCGGTTCCATCCCGGTGCTCCACAGCAGCAGTGTCACAATGTCCGCCTTGGAGCGGACCATACCGGCCACCTCGGCGATGCGCATTCCAAGGACATCTTCGTTGTTAACCTACGGTGTAGAAGGTTAACGCTTCCGTTTATTAATCCCGCAACAAAGCCACCGTCACACTTCCCGTCCAGATCGAACCCTTTACCTCCAAAACGCAGTCGCCAACCTTCAACCCGGTCACCTCGGCCGGTGAGTCTGCATCCACACCGCTCACCTAATGGTGATACAGAAAAACCAGAGAGATCGAGAGAGAGAGAGAGAGAGAGAGAGAGAGAGAGAGAGAGATGATCATAACGTAAACAATCATCACTGTAAAATGTGTATGGTGAGCAGTTCCTATTGCTGCGGATCCAAAGAAGATCGCCTTGAAACAATGCGGCTGCCTGGTTGGCGGAATAACCAGACAGATCCGCAGACTGTGGCGGATAGTCTCGTGCCAACCAACCAGCATCGCGTTCGAGAGAAGGTGAAGGTCGTCGGAGGCTTGAATGAATGATCATCAAGCGCGTCGCGCAATCACCAGGGTCACCTTCACAAGCGCACGGAAGAGACCGAAGAGACATTCTGGGAGTGTGTGTGTGTGTGTAGACATCAGATATGAATAAATGGATGCAATTAATTGTGATCTTCGTCACCATTGCAATCACGCAGACTTTCACTCCGCACGTCTCCAGTCATCTTTATCCCAGGCCCCCCTTTTTGGTTCTTGCTGGACCAAAACCTACCCAAGGATACGGATCCCATTTGCTGCGGGTTAGATGAAATCCGCAGGACCCGTCCGTCTGTTTCGGTATGTGCAATATCCGGACGGATGGGTCGTAATGATCTTCGGTCGACGTAGCAATTGGTTCCGCTTCGCCCACCGCCGTAATGGTGGTGGTCTCCGTTGTCGTCGGTTTGGGGTTTAAAGCTGGTGGAGCGACTTGTGTTTCCACCATGTTCACTGGAGTAAAAACGGCACTGAACGCACGTAACTATCGACTCGTTATAAAACACACCCGAAATTCACTAATTTCTCACGTTAGCCAAACATTGCACCGGGCGCGATCACCACCGACTATTGCACACCGAACGGATGGCTGTTTCGAAGGAGACTGTGCGCTCAGGTTACGCTGTAGCTCTACACCCGAACGTCACGCGAACGGTTCGTGTCCCCTACTCCGTAGTTCCCAGCGTGGAACAATGTACGACTGCCGTTGCTGTTGTTTGTTGTTGACGGACGGTCGGAAACCACGCTCAATACGAACCGGTTTTGGGTACGATCTGCGTTTGTCACCTTCGCCAACCTCCGGCAGATCTTGACGGCAAACACCAACGTAATGGCACCGTACCGGTGGAAGCTGCAACCACCACCATGACCCTGAATCCATCGACTAATAACACACCTTGGTCGTGGCGCACTTCCGCTTAAGCAATTCGCCGAAACCACGCGTGTTGTGAGCTCGTCTCCCTCTACTTCGCACCAGCACCGTTGTGGGTCAGTGTGCGATCGCCGAAACCTTCGAATTTCGGAGCCGGTTTTCAAACCGTCCACGTATCGGAGCATCGTGACACATGCACACCGTAGTCCGTTTCACAAGTTGCACATACCTTGCAGCAATTAGTGCACTGGTGAGCTGAATCAAATTCCATCCGTTCTGCCGTTCTTCGCGTAGCAACGTGCAGCACTATCGTTTCTCCCTACCGGCTTAGCTGGCACTTGAAATATTTACTACGGAAGTGCATGGAGCATGCCGACGTATGGTTGAGCGTGCGCTCGAACGTTACATAAAAACGGCAGGTTGTCTTGTTACTTTACCGGCGGGAGTTATACATCGGGTGGGGTTTTTGGAAAACGAAGCTTAAAGTGACGGTGAGTTCGGTGTCTAAGCAGCTACGTTAGCAAGCGTACACGGTTAATACAAGATTTTAAAAAAAACTACGCGAAATAGCCAGAATTTGCCTTGCTTACATGGGAATTTCGTCCGAGATTTGGAGAAGTACCGTCTAGAACTGGAGCAAATTACCATGCATTCGTCGAGAGTGGACGTCGTGTAGGACTAAGGGATAGGATTCAAATTCAGGGTACTGCGAGTCCCCAAAGTTTTGTCCAGGAAGTCCAAGTTAATCCGTTCCGAAGCCACGTTTGGACCAATTTGCCGTCAGAGCTTGTGTCAATGTCGTCTCGATGGAACACGTAGTGATCATCTCCGTAAAGACTTTGGAGACTGGAATCAATATTCTTCTGCAGGATTTCAGGAGATTTGCAGAAGATGAGGTTTTCCAAAGGCCATCAAGAGGTGATACGGCCCCACAAAACCTTCACAGACGATACATTTTGGAGATGTTAAAATTGGATCCTGATCCTGAACTATTTTTCGTCCACGTTAAACTGAATGACTTTCCAACGAGACAACTCGGAATAAATAGCTCCTAGTTGATCTCAACATGAGTGTAGCATCAATTTCTCCTACCGGATGAACCTACTTAGAGTGCAGAGTTGGCATACTACAGAAATCCTTTAACGCATTCCTTCCTTTAAGATAATGGTGACGACTTTCTGGCCGAAGCCCATGAGCCGAAGACCTCATGGAAGTTGATCATTATAGTGGCGGTAGTGACCAAAATCAGTAGTTTTTGTTTTGCAATTTTTTCCAAATTCGTATATATGGTTTTCATCGTACATAGAGTTTTTGATTAAGAACCAGGGCCAGGGCCATATTACTAATAGCTGTTGGTAGCTTACACTGTGGTACAATTCACATTAGTTTGGAGTAGTGATGATTCAGAATGAATGAATGATTGAAATATTTCTAGACAGCATGTTAATTCAAATTTCCAAATAACGACTCTTTGTATTTGTAATTCTTTTGCAATATTTTCTTATGCAATAATTAAATCATTGAAAGCAATTTTGATTTATCTCTTCACGGCGACCATTAACTCATGATGTTTCATGAACTCGCAAATCAGTTAATTCATGTTAAATGAGTTAAAGTTAAGGAGAAGCCGTTAACAGCTAATGAGTTAAATTACTGTTGACATATGTAATTCGCTGTTAATGAGCTGCTAGCCTAGAAAATTGAAATATAAAGGGTTTTGGAAAATAGTAAAATAATCTATAGTAAGTGATCTGTGGAGAAATGAAAAATAATATATTTGTATTGGTCTTCCCCCTCCTCTCAACTTTAAATTGCTGAATTATTTATGAGCGAGTTAAAAGGTTAAAGCTTTATTGTAACTACTTCAAATGTACTTCCCATCTCTAATTTGCAGACATTTCCTTATCCGAATTGTGAAAGGCACCGTATTGCGGGTGTGTTCCGGAGACAAAAAAAAATGATCGACTTTATTCGAAACGGTTGGCGAAAAACACTCCAAAAAAGTTGTATCTATCTCTTCAAGTGTGCGGTTTATCATCAAAAAGCAAGTGCTTCGCTTAGTTACTTATTTTTTCCGTTTCCGAATTGTCGAATTGGATAAGTTTGTTGAATTGTGCTTACGCTATTAAAAACCAGATGACGCTGCAAACTGTACAATTCTTCGAAAGGTGCTAGCGACATCTACACATAATTAGTAGAGCTAACTGAGAGCCACCAACGGGTGGTGCTAATAAAATTTTGGATATTTTTCTTCGCTTTTGCGTCACCTTTATGAAATTTACCTGTAAGCTTAGTGGTTGCTAGTGCCGTTTATTGAGTGATAACGAAACAAATCGTACCAATTTGTTTCTCACTCTCAAGAGACGAAATGGCTGTTTTTCGGTAAATGTTTCGATCACTATCTGACACAGGAAAATAGATTGCAAAATACAGTCGTTACCCGTGGTACACGAATAATGCGTTCTAGAGAAATCCGCGTATCTCGAGTTTCCGCTAAAACATCGTTTTAATGTCGTATTAAGGGATCGAATACTTATTCTCACGTTACGAAGCACATTTAAAATTGATATTTATACGTTTATTTCATGGAGGACAATAAAATGTTATGAAAATTAAGTGTTATAATGATGAGATGTCACGTATTTTTGAAATTTGCAATGTAAAAATTGAATTCTGCATGTAAAACTCCATGAAGTATCAAATTTTTAAAATCCGCGCAAGTCAAGTACCGCGTAACTCCACCGCGACTGTACTTCCAGCACTTTACATTTTACGTTGTTCTCTCAGCATCAGAAATGATAAAATCGCCAGTTTTGAAGGTGCTACCGGGGAATTTCAACGATTGGAAAGAAACGAAATTCAGACTCTATTCACAAAAAGGACGGAATAAACAACACATTAAATTGTTCAATTTAACTGACTGACTTATAGCTTTCGAGCTAAGCTAAAAATGAAACCGAAAATATTTTCTTTCGTAGGACAGTAGTAATAATCCTTCCTAGAGGGTATATAAAAAAATAATAAAACAAACAACACAATACCCGTTACTGTATTCAATAAAAATCATCTGCTTTTTATTGTATTTTGATAGATTATTTTTTCATCAATTTCTTTTTAAACATGTCCTGTGTCTTGTGTCGTTTATCTGCCTGTTGGCGCTTTATCTCGTTATGCGCTGATGGTGTGCCTCTCTGTACAATGCATCTACAGCGCCAATGCATACTGATATTACTGTGTTTACTGATTTGTTAATTCACTTAACCTTTTCGCTTTATGCTTATATGGAGAGATCTGTTTACGTGCAACCACCTCCCCCAATGGGTGGGCCAATCTCTCCGCAATAATCGTTTTGTTTGATCTTATCCCATTTTACACCGTAATCCAATCGAAGTTACACTATGAGCAATGTGGGGAGTCAACGAAACGAATTCTCCTATGAGCAAACGGGAAGGGATAGGGATAGATAATTGCTGGGCCGTTATTGACCTCTTATTACAACAGTCCGATTGGTAGCGATAGAGAGAAAGAGGGATAGGGAGAAGGGCCTTAACAAAATGTCTACATTGTCGTAATTTTATTATTTCCATTTTTTATACAAATCATTAGTACCTTATCTCGTAGTATTGAAAAAACGTATTATGGTACGGTAAGTGGTTCTTTTACCTTTTTTGAAAACGTAGAATACACCACCATTTTATGTCGGACAATAAAGAAAGGTTCATTTCTACAGTACAAATAAAACAATTATAGAAAACGAACCGTATTTGTAGCAGTTGCCAAAATGCCGACAATTCCGATGTCTACTAAATATGGTTCATAACGCTCAACTAACCTCAAGCGACGACATGTGGCGTGCAACACATCGCAGGAAACCTTCGCCCACTGTACATCACTGGACACACCCAACAAAACCTACCTTGGCATTTGGGTTGTACGCTCACTGTTGCTACTGTAGTGTTCGAAATTGATCCTCGTTGCTTTATTATTATTGATATTCACGTTCATGTTCTGCCACGTGTTGCTCCTGAGCAGCCGCTTTTCACTCGTTTGCTTTGTCTTTCGTTACGCCTTGTTTATAAATATTAATTTAAGTTAAGCTTCAAACTAACATACGAGGAGCAAACAATACCTAAACAAAAGAGGCGAAAAACCGAATTACCTACTTAGAAATTAATGCTTGGCTGTGTGTGTGTGTATGTTTGTGTCCGTTGAATCTTCGCTCGGCACGCTTTCCTTCAACATTCGAATACACAACACCACGTTACCTTTACTAGTTTTACGTTTTCATTCGTTTGTTTTTACAATTGTTAGCCTTACCACATTTCACTACCAAGCTAAATCCTTCCTACACTTCAAACAAATCGCGCAACTTATTCAAAATAATACGCCGGTTCGTTTCTTCTCTTCAAATACAAACTCTCTGAAACATTCCTGGTTTTGCGTACGCTCATCATACGTGGGTAATAAGAACTTCGCGATGCGTAACATAAGTTAATGTTAACGTCACAAGTTTGAGCACAACTTCTAACAAAGGGCGCACATATCCCAATCGGCACGAATAACATTTATGGTTCGTAATGGGCGTTTCTTTTTCCGCAATAGCTGAACGCTGCCAAGTGCAATCTGTGTCAGTGTTATTGTTGTCTATTTCTTTTGGCTTACAATTCTTCGGAAGCATTGCCCCCGGTAACCTAGCTTTGTCCGTAAGCACCCAGTAATCAAGACTTTTCGAGAATGAAAAGCACCCATTTAAAGGATATTCTCTCTATATACATAGATATATAGTTTTACAACTAGCTTTCCTTTTTCTCCTCATCCCACGGGTACTTTCTATCGTCTGTCGCTTTTTATCTCATGTTTATGGTTTGTAAATTCTTTCCTACTCCGGAACTTTCTGATTTGCAAGCATGGATCGAGAGAGGCGCTGGTCCGTTATATTATTGATTTTGATTATTGTGTCCAGTGTGTGTGGCCACTACCGTTTGTAGTATTAAAAAGAAATCTATCTTAAAAACAAACCAATAGCAATAGCAATTTCCGTGTCTCCAAGGTTTGTTAAAAATTGTGACATATTTCATCTCGTTTAAAAAGTAGTTCCCCCAAATATGTCTAGAGATAAAAACATTCCAGTTTCTCAGTTCAAGCCCGACAGTTAACGGTGTCACATTGCTTTGGGATAGTGTTTATGGTTATATGGTTGGCCAGTATAAACATACATTGTTTTCCGTGGCCTTTCAAAAATTAAAACTCGGCTGCCAATTCAAAGTTTGGGTCTCACTCACAGAACGCTCCTGGTTTTGTTCTTGTTTTACCATCTTCGCAATTCATTCAATCAATATCCAATAATGTTCAAGCTACTTAAACATCGCACTACAAGAATAAGGTGTTCTATATCCGGCATTCTGTGCTCCTGTCGCTCGATCTGGCGGGAACTTATGTACATATGTGTTTTTTTTAATGTATGCTAAGAAGTACTAGTTTATATGATCAATAATTTCACCTTAGCTAAATTACATTTTAAGTCAATATTATCGATAACGCCACTCAAGTGACTTTTCGTACTAACGCTGCTTTGCTCGCTTTAATGATCAACTGATGAACGCAGTTGTATGCAAATAACCAACCGTTCGTGTACAGTATATCATTTCTACTTCCCCCACCAGCTTCTGCATACGCACAGGTTTCCGATCGATTTTCTATTTGTTTGTCACATCTGCTTCTGATCGGTTGTATGGTGAAAGTGCAAGCCATGTTTTAAGCCTTTTTACTTCCCATTTTTCTAATTGCTAGTGTACCGTTTTGGTTGCTCCTTGGCAGTTGTTATCCGGTTCATCGCAACACTCTTTTTCATTTTGAGATCTTACTGGTCGGTTTAGGCCGGAGCTTGATTCCCTCAGAAGAAATCAGGTACGGGTTCAAAAAATACGGGATACAAGTGAACATTCTCAGTAAAAAAAAGAAATATTCTTAATAATCGAACTAAAAAAATATTACACAATTCTTCCACGAAGCAAATTAAAATTCTTTACAATATAATCGCGTACTGTACACATAGGTTCTATAGATTTGTTGATTAAATTTCGACGGAACACTACGAAACAAAACAAATGTAGATTGCTGTTTATAGTTCTGTAAACCACGATTGCCATTCTACAAGTGTTGTGTTTTCGCTTCAAAAAACATGTTTTGTTTTGGAATAGCAACAAATAGAAGAGAAAATAGGAGGCGTCAAATTTACAAAATTAATTATTTGTTATGCAAAATCTAATATCCGGTACACGTCACAACTGACAAATGGGAATATCAACTGTCACACTTCCTCAACCATTTAGCTTGCGATGGAAAGTTGTCAAGATTTTATGATCGTCTTCAACGGATCTCCATCGGTTGCGGTCACACCAAAGTGGTGGTTCGTCACACCGAGCAAACTAGCACCACTGGTGCCGCTTCCGGTGCTCCCGGTGGTGTTGCTACTCAGGCTACTGATGGTACTATTATTACTGTTACTACTACCACTGCTGCCGGGTCCCATCGGACTACCATCATCGGGCGATACACCAACCATGGGCGATGGGCAGTCAGTGGGATACTTTCGTTTCATGCCAACGTGCTGCTGGACAGCCGGCATTGATGACGATTGTTGACGAGGAGCATGTTGCTGAGCATGGGACTGTAGGTGCGTCACCGGATGATGGTTCGAGAGTGGCGCATCCGTGTGCGGATGGTGAATCACACCTAAGAGTGATGGATTGACGGAGTTTCCTAGTCCACTCGATAGTGGACTATCGGGAAGGAAGGAATTATCGAGCGAGTAGTTCAAGGAACCGTCCGTCTCGTTGCTTTGTAGATTCAAGATACTATCGATCGCATTCTGCACCTGCCGGTTGATATCTTCCTCAAAATTCGGCATTCCCATCGTATCGAATGAGATATGATTGAACTGATGGAGATCATGGATTGTTTGCTGATGGTGCTGATGATGATGGTGATGATGATGGTGATGTTGCTGCTGCTGTTGTTGCTGTTGCTGCTCTTGGTGATGCTCATGGAACGATGGTTCTTCGTCTCCCATCATGCCCGGTGGCATATGGATTGAATCTTTACCTCCTATCGTTATCGGTTCATTCATTATAGCTCCCGATCCAGGATTATGCTGATGGTGATGGGCATGCACGGAATTGATCACTGGCGTTCTACTGCTTTCATCAATACCGTGATGATGATGAGATGCGTGATGTTCAGAAGGGTCCAAGCCTAGAAGATCACGATCGAGATAGTTGATTTTATTGTGATCATTGTTACTACTAAGACGGGTGCTACTACTACCACCAACACCATCACCACCACAGAGAATAAGATTATTAGTTGCATCATCTCCTGGAATGGGGCCTGTGTTCGACCCACCAGCATGCATCATGTCATTAGCTTCGTTGAAACAACTCTTATTTCCTTTCCGTCCAACACCAACCACGGCATCTTCTGGACCAGATGATGCTCCGTCCACTACTGGATGCATATGACGGTGCGGGTGTGGGTGATGGTTGTGGTTGTGATGGTGATGCAAACTATGGGAAGTGTGATTGTGCGATATGTGATTAGGATGCAAAAGATGTGATTGTTGCTGCTGCTGGTGATGATGAAGTTGTTCCTCTGGCTGTTGTCCATGGTGGGAATGGTGATGAGAAAGTGGTTCCGTTTCACTAGGATCGCCACCGTTGTCCAGCAAGCCCGAGCTACATATGCTGTTAAGATTATTTAGGCTTAGGCTAAGATTAGTTTCGAGCATATCTAGCACGCTTCCATGATGATGATCTACATCTTCTGCTGTAGCCGATGCTAGCAAGATGTCACCGTTCCACGAGGTTCGTTTGGACACTCCGTGATGATGATGATGATCATGATGATGATTGATGTTATTATTGTTATTATTGTGGTTGTTATTGTTGCCCATCCTACCCAGCATAATATTAGTTGCTGTCGACAGCCCGTCATCTTCACCATTCATCTGATCGACTAGCGGATTGCCGTTGGAACCATTTCGACAGTTACCAATTATAACCCCATCAGGACTAATTACTCTACAATCACCACCACCACCACCTCCAACACTAGTTACTATTGAGCCACATCCAATATTAATGTCGGTGCTACCAATGCTGTTGTTACTACCATTGTTTACAAGAATGTGATCGTTACCTTGAGCGGGCTTCTGTATCGAACCATTCGAGCTGACCGTTCCCATTGGCTGCATTTGAGAGCTTGCTTGACTGGAGCGTTCGCTGTTTCCGGTACACTCCATCAACCAACGGTGGTCATCACTTTTCACATTAGCTCTGCTGTTATCGTCGAGCTGTTTTTCGTTGCGACCAAGCGACATACACTGCCGCTTATTAGGGCTTATCGATTCATTTTCCGATGATTCATTAGAATACAAAATATTGGCAGTAGAGCCAATTCCCGCTGTGCTATTACCACTCGTTACCACACCCGTCCAGTGTCGTTTTTGTGTTCCGCCGACTGATGAATGCTGCTGTTGAAGAACTTCGAAGCTGTTGGCCGATGATTTGTGCAAAAATGAATCGGAAGTCGATTCCTCTTCTTCCTGTGATGATTGAAATACGGAAGTGGACCAGTGACGAGATACCATCATATCATCCGTTTTCTCGTTAATCCCAGACGCTCTCGGATCAGAAGCAGAGGAAACGGTACCTCCATGGCGAGATATGGTCTCACAACCGCCAAACAACGCATCTAAACGTGTTTCGACACTTTTCGTCGCCTGACCTCCACACACTTCTGCATTGCTAGTTACTCCTGTGTTTCGCTGATGGTTGTTGAGAAATTCGGTCAGTGGCGAATCGACCCGAGATGCTGTAGATGATGGTTTATCGTCAGCAGTTGCGTTGAACAGCTGCTCCAACTGTTTATCGACACTCTTAGAATCGTTCGAATGAAACATTTCGTGAATCTCTTCTTCTGTTGTTTTTCTTCTTCCTGTGGGATCGATGCTTAGATTAGGAATAGCATTGTTACTTCCTATCCGCATGCTTGCACTTTCTACTTCATTCGTACCATTCCCATCGCTACTTCCAGTGAAGTAGGCAAGATCTTTTGGGAAACACATCCACTCATCATATGCCGAATCGTTGTGATCTACCGATTGCTTTGTGGATGTGAGTTGAGATGTTACAATGGATGAACCAGTTTCACATGACGATTGAAGCTGACTATTATCAGGCTTCTCTGCTATGCAATTCTTTTGTTCTGATGGTACCTGTACCTGATTGAAATAGCGTAATGTTGGTGGGGCTATTGATGTTACCATGCCTGATGATGAACCGTGAGGCGGGATGTTCGAACTGTCCCGCTTTTTCTCTTCACTCATAACGCCGCCGTCAGCCTTCTTCATGATGAAACTTGGTGTAATTTCACTTTCAATATCATCGTAACTATTCGTCGCTGTCTGTACATTCTTTTTAATCGCATCACTCCATGGGGTGCTATTTCGACTGGTGTTATTTCGATTGAAATTAACTATTTCTTGTTTTGCAACTGCAGACTGTATCTGCCCCGTAGAATGCATGGCTGCCGTAGTACTATTGATCTTTTGGAATGCGCTCTGAAGAGATAATTCACTATTCGCTAAAGATTTACACGTCAATGAGCTTGATCGTGCAGTTTCCGTTAGACTGGCGTTCACATTTGATGGTCCGTTCAGAGAAGTAGAATCCGATATATAATTGCACGAATCGGGTCTGCGCAAACCGCCTGGACTTGCATCGTTACCGGGAACTTCTGGTAGCGTTAACGGCAGAATCGGAGATTCGCTTTGGTGTGGCGCAGAGGAAAGCTCTTTACATTTAGGTTTCTCTTCATCGGACGATGATACACATATTACGTCCTCTGCACCCTCCTTCGAGGGCAAAGCGAGAATTTCGGCTTCTCGAAGATGCTCTTGCATTTCTTCGATCTCTTGAGTTATGTCTGCCTTAAAAAGTTTGTTCACCAACATCAGTTCCGAAGTGCGTACTTCACGCTGTTGAATTGAAAAGAAGCAATATATAATAAAAAAAAATCGTACACAACAAACTCTTGTGATCGTGCTTACCATCGATTCATTGATCATCAACCGTTGATAGCGACTGAGCATCGTCCGGAACGCTTCCGGGAACCATTCGGCTGTCGTCTCGAACTGTAATTCTTCCTCTTCATTCTCTTCGCACTTCTCTTCGTACATGCAGTGGTAGCGTATCAGTCGCTTAATAGCATCCTGTTTGCTACCAAACGGTGTGTTAGTGTCCGGTTTCGTGCAAGCATCCTGGTCTTTCTGTATCTGGATTTCAAACCTACGTTACGGTGAAGTACATTGAAACACAATGAATAAGAAAAAAAAACGAAAACATTAAACATATTAGAATTTTTTTAGAAACATTACTAATTTCAACAATCCTTCTTAATGACCGTTGATATTAACAATAGAAAAGTGAAAAGCAATATCACACTCACAAACTTGCACGGGGTACTTTTACAGCTGGACTATTTGGTACGTTTGTAGTGATGTACGTCATCGGGGTGGATGGAGAAGTACCCGCAGGAGCGGCGATAATAACGGCCGGTGTGCTTGAATTGTTATTCATAGCCGAAGCAGCCACAACGGCCGATGAGAGAGCATTTGCGGTTGTTGTTGTCGTTGGAAAGGATGCCAATGTTGCCATTGTTGCGATTGCAGTTGAGTTGTTAGCACTAGTCACTGTCGCACTACTGGTACTGTTAATAACCGGCAAAGGGAAGCTCCCGCTATTACCACCAGCACTGAATGGAATCGTGCTGCTACTGCTGACACTGGACGGAACCAACGGAGGTGGTAACGCAGACGTTGCCAGTGATGATGTCGATGATACCGATGTACGCAATGGGGCAATTGCAGCCATCACGGGAGATGAAGTGGATGTCGAAGTTGCTGGTACCGAAGTTGGATTAGTTAGAAGAACATTACCAGCTTGAGCGTGCATCTGTTGTTGCTGCTGTTGATGTTGCTGTTGTTGCAGCTGCTGCTGCTGAATTCTAGCAGCTGTTTGTGCGATCATTTGCGGTGAACCACTCAAAATGGCATGTGATCCACCAACGATCACAATAGAAGAGTTGCCATGACCAGCAGCACCAGCCAACGTTTTCAACTGACCACCACCGGGAAGTGTTGCGACAAGTGGTGGAGGAACGGGAGTGTTGGAACGATTCGTACTGTTTAACGCAACCGAAGCAGTCATCTGATTTGTAGCCATCGATTGTTGATGGTTTATGTTTACACTAGAAGCATTACTGCCACTGCTATTGCTTTCAAGCTTGTTAACCAAAGGCCCTGGTACATTCACCTGTTGCTGCGTCGTTGGCACAAGTGTATGCAAAGGAGGCATTACAGAAGAGTTCCCCTGCGTAGTACCACCAGTGGACAGCATAATGTGTTTCGGAACGATCGTTCCTGCTGGAACTGTGATGCTTTTTGCAGCACTAGCATTGTTCGTAGCCGATGCAACTGTCGTCGTCGAGTTGACCGATTTAAGAACCTGTGGACTGGATCCTGAAGTAGACGGTGGCTGCAGTGTAGAGGTTATTGGAATGATCGTTGTGGTCTGCTTAGCACTTGTTCCAAATTTCTGTACACTACCAACACTTTGCATCGGTAAGGTACTGCTTGTGATCGTAATGGACATAGATGAGTGAGCCACAGATGGCGCAACGCTTGTAATCGCACCAGATGTAAGTACACTCATGTTAGCACCTGCAGCCGATGAAAGAGGGACAAGCAGTTCATGTTTGCCAATTATCTGAGAAGAAGTAACAGAAGCTCCACTACTAACAGCACCACCGTGAAAGATGGACGTGCCACTGCTAGGAGTAACTGTGATCGGTGTTATTATTGCCTGTTGAGATTTCTGTTCCGCACTAGCGTTAGGAACAGAACCAGTTATTGTTTCACTAAGGCTTTGGCTGTTACTAATCGGTGTCGGTGGTGGCGGGATTGCCTGTTGTGTGGATGAACTGGCAAAAGTATGCCCCGTGGGGATGGTTGGAATAATCTTTCCAGTCGACAAGATCTTTTGCTGTTCCACAAACAATCGTTGCAGTACGTTGCAAATTTCCTTGTCCGACATTGTCTGTATATTCTTTATCGATGGCAAAGGTTTGTTATGAATTGGATTTGAAGCATCACACTCCGCCGGAATCAAAAGGGATGACAAAAGATTCTTATTTTGTAGTTTGGTCGATAGTTGCTGAATCTGTTGTTGCACGTTCTTCAAATGTTGCTGCTTCTGAGGAGTCAACTGAATTGTTTGTACACGTGGTACTACCGTTGGAGTTCCAACAGCCATCGAAGAACTGCTGCTAAGCGATGCCGGGGCTGGGACCATTGAATTGACACTAACCAAAGGAGGCATTTGCTGTTGTGGTGCTTGATTTAGAAGTTGCTGTTGTTGTGTAGCATTAGTTCTGCCCTTTTTGACTGCTGTCGCAGTAACGGTTACATTATTGATGGCAGAATTTGTTGCAGTTACTGTAGTGGATCCAATGGTACCTTTCACAACCATCGCCATTGTGGTAGGTGTTTTCAGCGCTTGATGTTGTTGCGGATGCACTTGTGCAACCAGTGGCGGCTGGACAGGTTGTTGGACCTGTTGCATTTGTTGTTGTTGCTGTTGGTGCTGCTGCTGCTGATGATGATGCTGCTGTTGCTGTTGCTGCTGTTGCTGCTGTTGCTGTTGTTGCTGTTGCTGCTGCTGTTGTTGCTGCGGCTGCGGTTGTTGTTGGTGCTGCAGTTGCTGTTGTTGTAAACTGTTGGTTACAAAGTTGTTTGGGTTCACTGTGCCAACTATTTTGGTGCCTATCTTGGTACCATTTTCTCCAAGTATTGGTTGTGCATGTTGACCAGGTTGCAGAACAACACTCGATGGATAACCGCTAGACATGGTGTTAACTTTAATTACCGTTGATTTCGAGGGGCTGGCCGATGGTTGTACTTTATCCTGTTTTTTCGATCGATTGCGTTTCGGTTTCTCCTTCACGATCGTTCCGGTATTTGTGGCAGTGGCATTGTTCGAATTCGTTACATTGCTGCTGTTGCTTATTATTTTTGAGTTAATAGTATTGCCTCCGGGGTTAGTAACGATTTGTGGCCCTTTCGTTGCTTGATTAGTTGTTTGTTGCTGCTCTACAGCCGTTTGAGAACTTGCCATACCCTTTTGGACCGTTGTCGTAGATGACGTAGAAGATTGTGAAAGTTGTTGCGATTGCGTTAGCGTCGATGTTGGTCTCGTTTCGCTGGACTGAGTCACTTGTCCGATGTTGTTGAAATGAATTTGTCCTTGCATCAGGCATTGTGCTAACTGTTGCGCGTTGATTCCTGTTGGCACGATCAACACGCGCTCCATTGGTCCAAGAGCGGCCGTTGTTTGTCCTGGACTTAACTGTGTAATCTGATTAGTCAATGTGTTGAGGGAGAACAGCTGCTGATTAGGCCCAACCTTCGGTAGCTCTACAAGTTTTGGCGCATTCGGGTTGACCAAAACCGTTTGTTGTTGCTGTTGGGGCTGAGCCGGTAAAGGTTGTTGGTGATTCAATACTGGTTCGATGCTCGTTTCTGGCTTACGAACATGCTTCAGATTTTGTGTCTGCGACTGATGCGTGTTGACCAAATGAGTCTGATTATTCCCACCAGCAGTCTGTATGTGTTGTTGCATGGTTGGCGTTGTGGTAGATGGCTGCGACGTAAAGGCTGGCGAGACCGTCTGCTGTTGTAAAAATTGCTGTTGTTGGATCTGTTGTTGCTGGTGTTGCATTTGTTGTTGTTGCTGATGTAGCTGATGTTGTTGTTGCAGCTGGTGTTGTTGATGTTGTTGCAGCTGTTGTTGTTGTTGAAGTTGAAGCTGTTGATGACCAGTTTGAATAGTCACAGTTGTGGTGCCCTGCGTTTTCTGCTGCACCTGTCCACTAACAGCAGCAATATTTTTGTTTTGTTGTGGCAAAGACTGTGCCGACACCACGATCTGATGATGTCCTGGTGCTTGCTGCTGTGTAATGGGTGCTGTAGTGTGCTGTTGTTGTATGGGGGCAATATTGGCCGGTATGGCGCTGTTTGCTAATGTAGCTTGCGGTTTGGATGGCTCGTTTACCAAAGTTATATTACCCAAGGCACCAGACAGAATAGCCTGCAGGATAGTTTGCGATTCCGGAGTTTGCGGTTGGTTTATGTCGTGCTTTAAAATGAGCTGACCATTTTCTGCCAACGATAAACTTAAACTACCAGTCAGTTGAGCAAGTATTCCTTGTGCCGTTGTAACTGGCGGCGGTGGAACTGGTGGTTGCTGTATTATTGATGTTGGCGTGATGGATGTTTGATTCAACTGGACAGTAGGTGTTGCTACGACTGATGGCTGTTGCTGCTGTGTAGTGAACACTACACCACCACCTCCTGCTACCACGCTCGATTGTATCGAAGTTGGTACAGATTGAATCGCATGCGACTGTTGCGACTGTTGTTGATGCTGGGATACAGAGCCTCCACACATTGATGAATGAATAGTATGGCTCTGTTGTTGCTGCGGTGTTTGTATTTGGCTCTGAATTGTGACAGTCGATTGTGGTTGACTAACCGAGGACTGCATTTGAGTAAGGTTTGGATATTGAGCACCCACTGCGTTCACCACTTTGCTGTCAATGATCGGAGTAATCTGTATTTGGTTGTTGATGGTGCCACCCTTAACCGCCTTGTTCTGATTGGCTGTTGTACCGTCAACTTGTGAAATTTGAATATTTCCTATTTGCGTTGGCACCGCACTGGTCGTACCAATCGTGTCGAAAGATTTTTCCAACTTTTTCCCATTTTTCTTGTTCATTGCTCCACTTCCGACATTGTTATTGGCGATTGCGACCGATTTCTTCTTCGGAGAGGGCGAGGGAACGGATAATATTTTACTACTGTTCGTGGATATCACAATGGATGTAGTCGTCGTTGTTCCGACAGAGGATGCCGATGCAGTTGTCCCACTGTGCGGTGCCATTGTCGTTAACATTTGTTGATGTTGCGATGTGGGAACTATAGACGCAGATACAATGTTTGATGATTTCGACGACGGAACAACAAGATGCGGCTGTGCTTCGGCGATCAGTTGATTCTGTATTTCGTTGATTTGGCTCTGCAGGGTTGGCGTTACTTGCGTATTGTTTAAAACGTTATTCATCAAGCTGTTCACACATATCGTATTGTTCTGTTGCATGCCGCTAGCATTTGAAGTGGCCATCGAGGCCGTCGTTGTAGTATTAATAGCTTGTACGCTAGCTGTTGGAGCAACGGTGGCAATGTTGACAACTTTCGAATCATCATTTGCTCCGCTACCAAATCTTGGCAACGAGACTGTATATGAAGCTTGTCCGGAACTGGAATCACTTGTTGGATCGATCGTGATCATGAACGAAGGCGCATCTTGTTGTTGTTGGCTTGTCATAGCACTAGGAGTGCCACCTGTAATCGTCTGAACGGGAGGGGTACAATTGACGTCAGGTGACACTTTTTTCTCCTGTGACCTTTCTATACCGGATGTAGGTATCGATATTGTGTAAGGAAATTCCACATTCTCCGAGCCAACGGTGGAAGGTATTGTAATCATGATATCACTGCCAGCACCTCCACCAACGGATTGGTTTGCCATTAGACCAGGTTGCTGGTGTTGTTGTTGCTGAGATTGTACGAGTACCTGACCAGTAACCGGCTGCACTCCAGAACTAACCAACGAGACGGACGACATAGCATCCTTTAAAGGATGTTGCTGTCCTGTAGTCCCTCCGGCAGAATTACTGGTAGTATTTAACGACTCATTATGTTGTATCACAATATTTGAAGGATACTCTACTCCAACTGTTGGATGATTGCTAGTGGTGGCCAGTAAGGGCGGTGGTTCATCTGTATCCATCAAATCATCGTCATCGATGCCGATACCAGAAATTTTCATCAGATTTGCCAAGTCTAATTTCCCCGTAGGTGTGTGCGTATTGCTGTACGACGAAGGAGAATTGGATGATCGTTCGGTAGCGATCGTTGTCGCTGTTGGAGTGCTGGAAGGAATTGGCACTTGGCTTACAGTTGGCGTACTTGGTTGAAGAATCATCGGTGCTGCCGTAGCCACCGGTGGCGGTATTGGTTTTACTTTTTTCTTATTTCGACGTTCCTTTTTCGGTTTTTCCACCTCAATTCGTGTTGCTGGCAAGGATAATGCTGCAGGTGGTGCAGGAAGCTGATTCGATTGCTGCATAGACACAGATGCGCTTGGTTGCTGTTGTAGGTTTGCGTTTTGATGATTGAACATTTGTTGCTGCTGCGCTGAAATAGCTTGTGCATGAATCTGTGCCTTAATACCGTCAGTAACGATCACTTGCTGACCGGAGGCGGTCGTTAGGATTGGATTCCCGGCATGATGATTATGGTTTCTCAGTGCGTCGGTCGAAACAGTAGGAATAATTTGAGCTGTTTGAATCTGCCCATCTATCGATGAAGCAGTTAAAATTTGCTGACCACCTGTCGGGTGCTGCTGCTGTTGCTGTTGTGAAACTTGAGTTTGTTGCGTTTGTGGTGTGCCCTGAGCGTTAACAGTAATTGCGTTGGGTGTAGTTCCGGGATTCGCGGTAAATTGAATGTTTTGAGCGTTTACAACGATTTCCCCAGTCGGTGCTGATCCTGGGGTAGCTCCTGGCGTAGAAGAAGGAGACACAAACGTTGCACCTCCGGGTCCCGTGGCAAGCTGCAAATTCACACTGCCCAGCTGATTTAAGTTAATGTTTTGATTTTGAATGCCAAAACTACCGACGCTAGCCTGTTGGAATTGTGCTGGGAGAGACGTGGTGAGCAGTTGCCCATTGAGGCCGTTTGGCATCTGTATCTGGGCTAAATTCCCGTTCAGCTGAAGATTCTGTATCTGCGCGACACCTTGGCTTAAAAGATGTTGATTAATGGCGGCTGTTATTTGCTGTGGTTGCCTCTGTCCCTGTAACCCCTGAATCTGCGTTAATGGTACACCCTGGTTTGTCTTCAGTCCGGATATGTTCTGCTGAACCAGATTGCCCTGGGACGAAACAATAAACGTTGGTGTGGTCGCCAACTGCATCGTCCCATTTGCGTTAAGTATTCGAAGCACTTGCTGCGGTTGAGGCTGTTGCAACTGCGGTCTCGTATTGTGAATAACCAAACTCGGCGCAGCTAGCTGTGGTGTTGGCGGACGCAGTATTAGCTGTACCCCTTGGGGTGTATTCTGTTGTACCAACACCGGCATTTGGTTAAGCAACAATGGCTGAGCGTTAATGTTTCCCGTGGGTAGAATGATGGAACCATTTTGTGCTGCTGCTGTGGCGTTTTGTTGTGATGGGGCCCCTGGCTGTTGTGAACCCGCCGGCTGTGTTGTCGTGGTAACCATTTGTCCGTGTACTTGCGCTGTGTTCAGCGTGGAACCCTGTGATTGGGGAGTCCCTGTTGTCGTAAAATGCACTTGGGTAGCGCCACCGGCACTTACGACAGTACCCGCTTGGGAAACCTGTATCTGAGCCGGCAGTTGCGATACTACGGTCGGCAGCGACACAGAAGTGACCGTCTTCGGCTGCGCTACAATCGTTTTAGAGCCGTGTACTATCGGGGTGGAGCCGTAACTTGAAACAAATGCGGTCGCTTGATGGGGACTTTGCTGATGATGCACAGCCATCGGTGTAGAAGAAGCAGATGATGACGATGATGTAGAAGACGTCGGCGAAACTGAAGGAGTCGCAGTTGCAGGCTTTGGAAGTATTTGTTGTGGTCCTTTGTTGTGATGTTTCACATTTGTAACATTGCCACCGCTTCCAGTACCGGCTGACGGGGAGCTCTGGAGTCCAGTTCCAGTTAAAACTAAACCACCGGTAGACGTAACACAGGCAGTAGAAGCAGTCGATGGTATCGCGCTCGATGCAACGGAAGTAGCGGCTATGATGTGTTGCTGTACGAACTGTTGCTGATGCGATGGTGATTGCTGAATGCTATGAAGCTGCTGCGCTTGTATCGCCTGTAACGGTATATGCTGTTGCACGTTTGTTTGGTTTAGCTGATGCTGCTGCTGTGGACTGGGCTGGGAAACTATTGTTGTATGGCGCCCGCTCTGCTGCTGGAGCTGGTGATGCTGCTGAGTTATTGCTGTCGCCGTGGCAGGTTGCGACTGGGTTATTGCAAACTGGGAACCTTGGAAAATTTGCACTATTTGATTTCCGGTGCCCACAACAGGATACTGTAAAGAGAAGTAAACCAGATATTTATTAACAACTGGTCGCTATCGATAACCGTACAAATACATTTACTTCTGCGGAGCTTGCTTTGTTTTTTTTTTATATAATCTGTTAAACAATATCCCTTTATGTACAATCACAGTACATCTAATTATAAAGCTTACCTGTTGAATGATAGGTTGTGGTGTCGGTGGTCTTAGTTGTGTCGAGCCAGCCAGGCTAGACGTGCTGGATGTTCCAGCAGCCACATTCGCTCCTGTTCCGTTACCGGTAGTGAGCAGTATCGAACCACCGTTCGGGCTTGCGATCGGACTGGGGCTTGCGATGGGACTTCCAACGAAAGATACCGCGGCGTGGTGATGTTGGTATGGATTCTGTTGTTGCTGGTTCTGTTGCATTGCTTTTTTCGCCGCTTTCGGGCTACTGGCGGGGGGCAATGTTCCATGTCCATGGCCTGCATGTGACTGTGGGAGGAGGTGGTGGTGTTGTTGCTGATGTTGTTGTTGAATAGCACTAACCGAGGACGATTTGCGACCCTTCTATAGAATGAACGTGTGAACAGAGCATAAAGAAAATAATTCAAATTAGTTACACATGCTTGGGTGACGTGTTATAAACTACTAACTGACTATTTTAATACCAACCTTATTGAGTGAAATATTGTTCGACCCGACTAGAGTCGTATTGAACTCATTTCCAGGTGTCGTCGAGATGCTGTAGGTCGTAGCCCCCGCAGGAGACTGCGTAGGACTAGGACGGTACACAACTGTTCCGGCATTTGGGCTGGTACTGTGGTTCAGCAGTTGCTGTTGCTGAACGAGAGCGGATTGTTGTTGACTAAATGATTGACGTCGCCCTGCTACTCCTGTTTTGCGATCCTAAAAACAAACAAACAAACAAACATGTTGTTTACTTCAGCACACAAGAAGGAGTGTCATTTGTTGGCGTAAGCATATATCATCGAATGCCGTAGCCACAGTGCAGTGCCGTAGAATTCTAATACTTACTTGCTCCTGAGTCACATTACCAATGGTGCTGTTGGTCACCAGCAGAATATCCTGTTGCTGAGAAAACGGTGACTGCGAAGGTGACGGTTGCAACCGAGGACTTGCTGGTATCGATGGCGACGGGCTCGGTGTTAGAAATGGACCCGGAGGAGACAAAATACCTTAATTGTGAATACAAGTTATAGAGATTATTCCAATGGTAATAAGAAATATATTAGGTAATTTAAGGAAAGGAAATTAATAAGGAATCCGGGGAGTTTAGAGCAAAACCATATGCAAACAGAACTTGATAAACGTGGACGTCAAGATTTATGTCGCTTTTTACCGAATATCATCTTTTCATCGCAGCCGGAAGACGTCTTCCGCCAGGAAAGAGATGGATGGAGGACACTTCACTTGCATATCACTAGCACTATTTGATTTTCTTGTAAATATATGTACACGAATAATACGATTGCATTTGCATTCTATAGCCACATTTCTTTACTTGCACTTACTTCACATTTTGTGCTGAGATAAACATTTAGCAATTTAGTAACATTTCTTTGAGGACTATATACCAGTAATCTCGTCGAAGGATACCACCGTTCACAGTTCTTTATGGTCTAATGTACACTTGTAGCAATTTCTTTATAATTTTAAACACTTCGATCATTTCCATTCACACTCCTATTACTAAAGACACAACTCACACTGAAAGTAAAAAGTTGACATTACTACCATCGTATGGGAGGAACAACTTTTATCGATTGATGTTGGTTTCTTTTTGGTCGTTCCACGCTGTGTGACTGTGGAAGTTCCTTCTTCAAAACAACAACAAACACTGTATCACACGGGAGAAGATAAAAAAAGACGCGCAAAGGTTGTGCAATAATACTCGCGAACAAACAATCTCCAATACTTGTTTCATCACAGAATTTGGCGCATAAATAAAATCAATGTGTAACACAAAGATCCGTACAATAATTTCGAACAGCTAAACGATAATCAAAATCAAATAATATCCTTTTTTCTGGGCTCCATTCTTTGGCGGAGAAAGCTCCACCGGAGAGCATTAAAAACGCGAAACAAAACCACGAATTGTTCGTTACACATCAACTACGTTCGGAAGAGATTGGAACACTTTGTTGAATTTCTCTCATTCGTGAGTGCGCGCGCCATCGAGCAGGACGACGACGAACAGCAGCGCGGTGAGCTTGTACACAAAACAGTAATAAAATATGTCGTTCCTGGTCGATGCTTTCTCTGCAAAGGCACAAAACACTCGGGGCACATCCTTTCTGTTCTACTGCACCTTTTTTCCGGATATGCTAAGTATGTGTATCGCGTGACACCCTTCTAAATCCACCGTTAATGTCGTTGTCTTTGCCGAGCAATGAGAGAGGAAGAAAGAGAGAGAGAGAGCATTTTCCCATTTTCCCGGTAGGTTGGGATCGAGATACGAGAGCAACAGGGAGAGAGCACCACAGGCAGTATGGTATGAAGAGCTTGCAGAGAAAAATCTCATCCGAGCAACTCATTTCCCGAGGGTTGATGGGACAAAAAATTCCTTTGTTTGTCACGCAAAGAGTTTCGCTGAACCTCCACCTCAGCCCGGGGTGTGATAATTGCTGCTGCGTTAAACCCACCCAGCAAAGTTTCACTGTTGCAAATCGCACAAAATTCACTTCACTGCTTCAACACAAACAAAAGCCAGTGGCGCTTGTGTTTCCTTCATTATCGCTGAGTGTACAGCCGCCACTTGAACACAACCAACGAAGTAATCACGTGAAAATTTAGTAACACAACAGAAACACGCACTTTTTCCACACCCACCGGCTGAGCAAAAGTAACTTGACAAGATTTGTTCCTTCTCACAGGTGGAGCATACCAGCAACACAGCTGCTTTACGACTTTTAAACTTTTGCCATCCCTGCACAGCTGGCTTGACGACACCACTGCCGCGAAAAAAAAACCACTGCTCTCGGGAGGTGTGTTATATTTTTTCTCATAGTCACCAACGATGTGCTTCATATTTCACGTTTTATTTTTGGTTGTTTCGTTTCACATCGTTCTTAGTAAGCTGTGCATCAACGGGTCTACCCAGCCACTGTTGAATGCACCGAAAAAAAAAATGAACACAACCTGCGAAGGATTTAAATAAAGAAATCCCACAGAACTCGCTTTGCAAAACCGCTTAAAAATAGTTATATCTATCTGCACGAACTTTTTTCCTGATAACGTGCGCGTTGTGCTGTTCACTCGTTCAGCAACGAGAACATAATCACGATCCAATTCTAGGCGCCTATCCTGACTACACAAAACGCTACAGCGAGATGCGATTGATTACTATCCATCACCCACAGCTCCTATGGTATCCTAGCGTACTGTCGCGAGAGTCCTTTACAGACACTGAGAATAAAGTTACAGGATAATAGTTCCGGAATAGAATCGTTTGCGGCACACATTCTTGGGATGTAGGAGGATGATTGGGAAAGTTTCTCTTCATCCGCGAACGCGTCCTGCGTTCCGTTCGATCTCTCGTTTACACTCGGCGCTCTCTTCGTGGTTTCCTCTTCCGGGCGTGAAGAATCATTCCCCCGGTTCCGCCATAGATCACATGTCTCATCCACTGCAACCCGCTGCTCTGTGTGTGTGTATCAGTTGGCCTTCCGGCAGCCCCGTCGAGCAACGAGAGGATTTACAGAAGAGGAAGAAGTTCGACACATACGAGCGTGTCGGTGACGTTTGCGTGTTTTTGTTGTTCCACAACAGGAATCGGAAAGGACACGACACAACGGAGAATTGCAACCGCAAGAGCGGACTGGTCACTCTCTTGAAATATTTACATCAACAAGCGCGTTGCGTCCGCTTTTTTTCCACACACCACGGTATGGCTAAAACGAGGATTCTCCCACCTGTGATATCCTGTGTTTTTTATGAGATTGCGTGAGAGAAAGCATGGTCGGTTGTAGTAAGCAAACTGCTACTACGTCATAGAGAAGAGGAATTACGAAATTACGTCGACCCCGACCGAACAATGAATTGTGGGGAGTATTTTTTTTTTGGTTGATTTTTAATCCAGTTGCACCACATCATTTACATTATACTAATGCCTGGGCACCAATGAAAACATGTACCGGGCGTCATGTTCAAGGTAGATCATTTTTCTATACATCCAACTTGTCGATAATACTCTATGGTTATACAGACGAGAACATTGGACCCAAGTGCATTTTGCATGGTGTGGCCAACAATATACTCCAAACACATACTCTCCTCCGATGGCCAACAATAAATCCAATTGTTTGTTTTGATTAGTGAACGCCAATACATTCGATGAATCATTTAGCCACCACGTTAACACTTTTTACGCAATCTTTAACGCACCGAGGAAGTCTTGCTCCTTGCGCATATTACATTAACGACGCTATGATCAATAGCAGCGTTTTTTTTTGCCAATGCCCCACCAATGTTGATAATTATTCAGAAGTCAAGCAAACTAAAGCGCACAAAAAACACACTAAGAGTAAGATGTTTTCAACCGAGAAAAAAAAAGAAGAAAAACAAAAACCACACACACGCACACACACACACACACCACACAATTGGTTGCCAACTGAAAAAAACAGGACGAGATCATTGCACATTACACGCTTTGTTTAATCACATTAGTAAATGTGCATTACAAAATAATCCCATTCTGCGTACAATCAAATCCCACACGCCGTGCCGTCCGTTTGCAGAGCAAATTTTAATTTCACTACACCACAAGTTCGAACGCTGCATACACCCACTTCATCAATGCTCAACACACGTTTATTCCTTTAATTAATTCCATCCTGCTCCTTCGTCCGGTAACGGAACCGCATGCAGAAGCAGCAAACACCTTGTGAATGCTCACAGGACGCGAAAAATACCCACACATCAAGCGCTACGGCCAGCAGAGGATACGCGAGATACAGTGTCCTTTTTTACTCATCTTACGCTCGCATTTCTTTCTCGTCCTTTGCCAACAACACCAAGAACACAGCCTTTGCCTCCCTGGTGCGCTGCATCGCTTTCTCACTACCTCACCACTACCAACGCCTTGCTTGAACGGCACAGCACGCAGCAGCTTCCCGGTGCGCATTACGAACTGCGAACCCATACATTGGCACGCGAGTGTCCTTAGCTTACACCCACACATCAGCAGCGCGCAATTTGTGCGCTACGTGACTACCGTGGAGGAACAATGCGTTACCACCACCACCACCACCACCACAACACAACTGCTACAACCACTACCAAAAGCGATCATCATCGTCATCAACACCATCATTGCCGGCAACGATTACAATAGCAAATACACAACATCCTGTTGTAACATGTGCGCGCTGCCGCTGTTCCGCAGGGCTGACATTATTCCATCCCTTTTGTGATGTCCTTTATTCCCGGCCTACATCATCCAAGTAACGCAGATGCACACTTGTACGATTTAGCCACGTTTTTACAACAGGTTTGAATATCCTTTTTTTCAAATTTGCAAACAAGGTGCGATGATTTCTTTGTGCGTCCGCTGACGAATCCGACGGCAAAATACGTCACTTGAACAATTCTCACAGTGGGTTAAAATATATTACCAAAATCCCTTGCACCCACCCCTTACCACATAGCGCAAATGCGAACGAAGCGTGCGCACACGCGTCCCCCTAGTGGTGATAAGCAGCATCATCATCATCATCATCATCATCGTCACCATAGCTTGGACGACATGGGTTTCCTTGTCGAGTTTTCGGTAGGAATCGATTTCCGCCACTGGCATACGCGCGCCAGTTGGAAGTTGTGGTATGCTTTTGATAGGTTTGTCTGTAAATCATTCAGCAGTATCAAGGACCACTTTCTCTTGCCGCGTTTCTCACACTTTTTCTCGCTCCTGTTCTCAAAAACCTTCGTCTCAACTGCTCAATTATTCTCTCGTTTTCGCGCCCTCGTTCCGTTGCGGGTATTGCTGGGACCATTCTTAAGGACCGACCGAGAGAAATCGCCGAGTCCGGCGTAAAAAGGATGCTGAAAATCGAATGCATCACCACAAACAAACACGCGATACAACTGCCAAACGCGTATCAGAGAGGAATGCTAATAGTTCATTCACCACAAGCAAATATCATGCAGTAGAGAATTTCAGTTCAGCTCCTGTTACATGTTCTTGGAGAACTTATAAGAGAAGAATTGGAGTGTGATTTAGAGGCAATAAAAGCTACAGTGCACATTGTCTGATACAGCTTTTCTATTATACATCTCATCTAAGTAAACTCCTTAATCAAACAGATTAATCTATTTTAATTCGATTCGCACTGCAATGCAAATTAGTTGCATACTAAACCGTTCATAATTTTCGATGGTTTTTAGTTTTCATTATGCGGACTTAAGGGATATATGAAATTGCAAACATCACAAGAAACAAATTGACCCAAGTTAACGAATAATTAGAGTTTTCAGCATGCATACAGAGCACAAAATGTGACAGTTGCTTCTAAACCAGGCTGTCGACAGATGTCACAACCGAACGGTGAAGAGTTCAACAGCATTCGCGCAATCCGCGGTCAGAGAAGACAGCCGCTTCCTGGTCGCTGCATTCATTATTAGTGCGATGGTTTGATGCACGAAGTGCATGAAATTGACAAAATCGATAAGCTATCGCGATAGCCAGCACCGCCACCATCCTATCCGGAGTTATCCGATTGCCGTTGCAACCGTTGTTATGCAGCATGATTTGTTGCCACAGTCTCTGGATAGACGCGCATGCATGTTGCGGGTGGTCCCGAACCGCGTTGCATGCCGCGTCGTAATGTTTTGAAATATTTTAATTACGTTTCCTTGCTTATGCTCTCTTCGCATTTCCCTATTTTTGTACGACACGGTGTTTTGTTGCAGAGGCATTGCAACAACAAAAAGCAATAACGTGCATTTTCGCTTCGGAATGATCAATTAATGATAAACTGAAAAAAAATAATTGAAACAGAAAAGGATACTGTATAAATCACACATCGAAATACGAAGCGCTAATGTACACATCAACTGGAATAGTACAATAGTAGTACAAGGCGGAATAAAGTTTCACTATTGCATGGTGTAAAAAAAATGACTTTTTTCCCGTCATTTCAATTAAATTTGTACCATCACCCGATACATGAAGGAACTCGCACGATGCCCTAACACAAAACAGGAAATATAGAATGCACAGCTCTTTTGCTTCGTTGTATGACAAATCTGGGACAGGATTATGTTAAATAGAAATCAGGACACGGCAAAGACAAAAAAAACTCGTTTGCCACCGAAGTGTGACGGATGACGAGTGCCGTTCAATAGAAAGCGTTGTATTTTCCGTTGTAGGGAAAAAAACCCAATGACTGAAAGCAATTAGTTGTGAGCAAATAATTTCACCATTTCCTCTTTGCGTCTAAAACCAAAACTACATTCAATTACAGAGATAATCATAACCTTACTCGCAGCGTAAAATTGCATAGAAACTAGTTTCTATAGCGACAGTTAGTTAATTAACATTAGGGCAAAAAAAAAGATATTACACTAATTGTGATGTTCTAATTTTAGAGACACAAGCTCGATAAGAAAATGGGATTTAATCTATGATGTACTTCTAGTACTGCAAATATGATTGATTTAGTTCAAATTGATAAATATACTTAATTACTTTCCTTGTCCATTGTAACCCTCAGTAGTTATCCATTAAAACAAAAGCCATATGGGAAAAATAAGTCTAGCAAGGCAGATATGTCCGATTAGATCGTTACGCCAAGAAGAAGCAAATAATTATTATAAAGTGTCAAAAACAGGAAGCAACAACATGCGAATGCACAAGAAATCATAATTGAATCGTTCCTATCGATAACAAATCGAAAACGGAACAGGTGTTGTATTCATGATTGTCTCTTGATTCGCTCACTACAGCTTTAGCACACCTTCCAATGAACGCATCCCGAAACACCACGAGCCAAGAGCAGAATGTTTTTGGAACATTTGTGCAATCAATTATACGATTTAGATGAGGAAATACTGGTAACTGGGAAAGGCAACTTCCCAACACTACCAGCAAGGAAGGGAAATGGGCCACCAGAACCAAGCGAAAGTAAACGAAATTAACTCTCCATAAACAATGGTCCGGTTGATCTGCTAGCCAATCACCAGGTGAAATGTCTGTTTTGCCAACACTGCGATGAGCAGAAGCTAATACCAGTACGTTGTGACAAGATCATAGCATTTCCCTCGTCCTGCGCACCACTGGTGGTCAGACTAGAGTAATTGTTATTTTAAACCGCGCTCAACAGCACAATTAATTCACCATGTCGGTCTTTGCACGTGGAGTTTCAAACTAAGTACGATTCGGCGGTTGCAATGTGGTTAAGATTGCAAGTTTGAACGGTAGTTATGATTGCAATTGCAACCGAGTATGCCCGGGATAAGGCGCATTTCGCAAGGAGGAAATGCCTTGTGAAATTTGAAATATTAGTAAAAACTCAACACTATGTTGACAATACGGCAAATGCCGTCATTATGCAGTAAATAAATAATAAATAAACATGATTGCAATTGATTCGTTCTATAATTTGAAACATTCAGTATAAAATAAGAAAACTTTTCTACGTCTTAAGTAGTTAAACAAACATCTGAATAACTTTACTAAACGAATGTATAAATATTTTTTTACAATGAAATGAAAGCCGAAAGATCATTATAACGTACTTTACAAAAAACTAAAAAAAAACATAAACATTTACCAACCATATCGTGCCACAAACATGGCGTATGGACGAATGCGGTTCGATCCCAGTGCAATAACAGTTCATAAGTTTGACAGCGTCGGATAATTGTGATCCGTATGCAAACACTCATAAATAGCGTTTCAAACCAGCGAAACACACAATATTTCGCTCGGTAGCATTACTGCTGACATTTAATAATGATGATGAGGTTAAATCCGACGCTGTAACTCCGGACACGCCTGGTGGAACATGCTACCGTTTTGCTCTTCCCTGCCGTTTTTTTCGTAACCGTAGTTTTAGTACACCGGCGTCAAGTGTAACGACGGCCACGTTGAATTTATGCGCCGTTCGACGACATTGTGGCACTGACCAACGGACATATGTCTGCACGTAACAGTAGCGCACCGCGTTCACCTGACGCTACTACTGGTGACCCATGCAGTGGGGCCAGATTTTATTTCGGCTTCGGTAATTCGCTTTGCTTATCGCTACTGCTTCCTAATTACCGTTTAATAGTCCGATAGCTGGTTGATTCGGTTCGCATATCACGGTGCCATGGTTCGAACATGTTTACGGTGAACACCGGCACACACTAGCCGGTGGGACTCTAGACGGTGCAAGCTCATACATTTAGTTCGCTGCACAAATCTGTTTTGCCAACGCTCAATGAACGCATGATGTTAATATATGTATATCACTATTGAATTCCGACTCAACAAACTTCAAGGTCCATGGTGCATATGCATGTGCACAAGCTATATATGCTAGAGCGATGGGTTTTACTTCGATCGATTGCAATTCGAAAACGGGTTGGCACGTATTGGCGGGATATAGAATTTGTGTCAAATACTTGTGTATCGTGTTTTCGTTGTATTGTTGCTTTAGAACTGAATAGTTAATAATAATAATAATGAGAGACAAATTATTTTCACCGAAAGGGAAAAGTGAAAGTAAATTATAACGAACGAAATGCACAACAACCAGCGGGTCGAGACTAGATGAGCACTTCACACAGACTAGATGGTCACAACGTCACTCATTAACTGCGCATAGTGCACCTGTCACCGAGCATTAGGATGCACTATTTAAACCCTGGTTTAATTTCCGAACATACTAGTTTAATGCAACGACCATTCGAACGTTGTAAAACGAAATAGTTTTGTGGTTTTCAACGATGAATGATGCTCAAATGCGCTAGTAGAGCTAACATTTTTTACGAAATTTTTAAACAATTTTGCTTTCATTGCCAACCGCAAAGAGAACCTCATAAATCGATCAAATATATTTGCCAAAATTTATTAAAATTATAGGTACGTATCTAAAACCAAAAGGCATTTTGCCGTAAAAAGAATCAATCAAAGTTTTATTCCACAACACGTTCACCTTCCATTACGATTTATTGCTTTGTGCAAACGTTTGAGGATCGCTCTACTGCATTGTGCAACATTGAATCGCGGGTTTTTGTAAAAAAAAAACATGCTTTTTTAGCCAACGCACTGGAGCTGTTATGTGGTTTGTACTGGCCGTTATCGGTGTTTGCTGTACAGTGCACCACCCTAGGTTTGTGTTGGATATTGATTTAAAAAAAAAACATTTGGAACATACATCGCCAACCAAAGAGTACGTACGTAGCAGCACAACGAATCTATCACGACGGTGATATACAAAAGCGAGGAAATATATCCGATTGACGGGTATCATCAGTCCATTACTATCAAAACCAACCTTTTACCTTTTTAAACAAACTTTCATAAGCTACGTTAGCGAAACATACGAATGCGACTCGGATATAGGTAACAACGAACGAATTGGTCCGAAGGTTCGAGTGCCGAATTTCTTGCCGAATGTTTGAAAAACTGTCACTCGTGCGTTGTCACCTACTTTTCCATCTGATTGCATGCCGTCTCAAGAGGACATTGAAAAGCAAAATCACATTTTCTAGTGCTAGACATACACATCGTGGTATCTGACTCTAAGCCCGTTTATCGCTTGGCATCCACTCGACTCCAGGTGTGACGTGGACTATTCCGTACCGAAAGGATATTGGCATCCTAAAGCTTGTGTGTTGTGGACAAAAAGATTTAAAGATTTAATATATTGGATAATGTTGTAGCGGACATTTGATTGGTGGAAGAAACTCACGACCAGATAAAATCTGCAATTCTAAAACATTTACACCGATTTCGTAGAGGTTTTTGTTCGATAAACGGAGATGAAAAGTTCTCTTCTAATAGACGCTTCCGTACATGTACGTACCGCCCTTGATGCAACTAAAACAAAAAAAAAAAACACTCTCACCTTTTCGATGATCATTGGAACAACACATCAACCGACGAGAAGGGTATCCAAAAACGCACTCCTGCAAACATTAACGGTCGGAAGTTGATCCTTCAGTGATGTGATGTGGTTAGGTGTTGGCTAAAGCCAATGACTCGTCTGCTCACAAACATAAGGTGCAGCAAACCTGCGCCCCCACAATTGCAATGTCTGCCGGTGCTTCTACCGAAAGTAAACTCAAACAACAACCAAAAAAGCACCTGTAAGTTGAAAAGCTTCACGCTTGTATTTAGGGATGGTGCATGCACGAGAAACCACCAAAATCTTCCAAACTGAACGATGCACCGGGATGTGCCGGGAAAGCAACGAGAGCAACTTAAACAACGCCATCGGCCACTCCAACAACCTTTCGAAACTCCGACCGACCTTTGGCAGGTCTTTTCCGATTCATCTACTGTGTCATTTTGGAAAGAAATCGTTATACGAAGAAAAAAGCAAATCAACCAAAGTATCAACAAAAATACCTTTCCTGCCATGGTACCGTATAACCTTTACAGAGCGTGGACGAGCTGCCGGTGGCAATATCAATATGCCCATCTTGGCTCTCTGTTCTCGCATGTCCTTTTTGAACACCTATGAGACCTATGATGCCATTATTCGTAAGGTTGCTTTTTTCATTTCACCCCTACCGGGAATCCCTCCGACCAGGCTGTCACTGCTGACCGATGACCGAACTGTGGGATGATGTACGGATGTTTTCCCAACACGGCAGATCGCTTTTCTGCCCTTTCGAAACCCATTTCATATGATGCAGAAAAGGGAAGACAAAAAAACATTGTTCCGAAAAATTCCGATACACCACCACGAAACTAGCCGTAAATTGTTCTTTCCTGATGCGTAAGTGAAGAATCTAACCAGACGAAAGATTTCATCCCTTCCTTTGCTCCAAAACCCGTTCCGGTTTTGCCAAACTATGCCAGTTACTCTGCTCCAAAACACTGGTGGAGACGCCTAGTCGTGCGTAACATTGGGGAGACGGTGCGTTGCCAGCTTGGGTAGGAAAAAAGGGACGAACAAGGACGACAATATTTGAAAGACTCAAAAATTCTATCAACACAAAAAAGTGCTCTTAGCACTACGTATGTAGCTCTAGCAACAACCATTCGTTTGGGATTGTCGTATGTACTCACTGCCGGAACGCAGACACATAAACAAATGTTGATTTTTTTCATTTGTGGGACTTTTTTTTATGTCCCCGGAGTTGCAAATCCTATTGCCCATTTTCACATACACATCTTTCGGTTTTTTTTTGTTTTTGCTGGAAAATGTCTACGTTCGTTTAATTTCCCTGTCAGCGGTGTAAATTGCTGTCGGATTCGGACCACCACTAGCCGCATTTTCCCCACGGTTTTGGGTTTTTCCTCGGTTTGTTTGCGAGTAGTTGTGATGGTGGTAATAGGATTTGCACCATAACCCCATCAGTTATTTCCCCATCAGCAGCACTATTATTCCCGATGGTTCTGCCAAGATATGCGTGACACTCTCCCAACACTAAAACACCATAACAGTGCGAATGCGAAAGAAACAAAAATTTTGCGCCCGAGCGGGAGCGATCGGTACTGTGCGATATGCAAAACAGCAACAAGCGGACAAGGTAGAGGGGTTGTTTTTTCGGCTGGTGCCGCTTACATACCATCGTTTCTTAGAGCCTTTCGAAGCACAAATCTGTCTCCGGTTTTTGTTGAACCGGTGCACCGCACTATACCGGCAAGGATGGTCGACATCGGTCAGTAATAACAAAGCACGAAACGGCGCGATTGGTGTGTGTTTGCATTTGATAGACTGTCTGCCTGCCTGACCCGATCCAAGCAGATGTGCAAAGGGATGGGGAAAAATGGGCAGAAAAGACGATGGGCAAGCTGATGAAAGATAGATGGAGCCACCAGGGATTTATTATGTGTTTGGAGGCGACACAGGTCGCTTGACTGTTTTAGCGACCGTAAATCATTGAAGCAGTGAGTATTTGAGTTTGCACATTGCTAGGTGTTCGTCATCATTTTTTCGAGGACGTATCTGGTGTAAAATCATTCCAAAGCGCATTCCGACACGGATGGAACTTCATGAAAGATCCATAGTATAATTGCTGTGTTTCTCGTTTTGTAATGTCAACAATGCAATACGCTTTTCAGTGTAGCATAAAACATATATAAGTAAGCTTTAGTAACAATCACGAAAGCAGATTAAACGCACAAAATTATGATGGAATACAAATTTTAAAAACATAATAAAATTTAAGGATAAGATCATCATTGGACTTGAGAATAAATAATAAAAAAGCACAATTTGATGGGCCATTGCAAATTGCATTGATGACATTCAGCTGTCATCATCAGACTTTTCGAAAATATGTTCCTCCCGCGTTACGTTTGATTCGTGTACTATTTTGTCGGACAGTTTATTGTCACCGTTCCACTCTGTTCGCTTATTTGCCACAATACCGAAAGGATCACAAATCCTTTGCGTGACGATGACGAATAGCGACGGGTTAGAAGAACACTGATCGTGCTCTGTTTTATGAGAGTAGAGCTTTGCGTTTCTGCTACTTCTCGTTTCGCTACTGATGGCTACGACTAATCCTTTTGTTGCACACACTGTGGTAGTTTGGTCACAAATACGTTTCTCGCACTTGAATATAAACAAAGAAAGGGGAAACAATTTAGCACCACTCAGCGGCAGGGCAGAAGAAAATTATATAATCGATGTACGCTTCAAATGTTTATCAATTTCCACAAGTATTGTTCTACGATTCTTAGCAATTTTTGTACTATATTTCTACCGTGTTGCTTGTTGTCTATGTTCATCATTTGTATTGATTGATTGGTGCATGTAAAATACAGGGTTTTACAATGGTTTTGACTGGTTGCCCACATTTTTGACACGCAGCACACGAATTCTTGCTAGCGGCGTTTATTTCTAAATGCAAGCAATGAACTTTTGATCGAGGATGATTAAATACTATTTCATCAAATAGAAATTTAAACTCCTTTGTCTACGCAGTACGTATCCCAAAGGTTAGATGTTATAGAGGCTGATGCAAAGCCGTCTAGAGTCGAAGTATCATTTAGGTTTATTAAACATAGGAATTTATCATACTTCATCTTTTTTTTTTTGTTTCAATTAAATAGTTGGCGTTCAGCTCCGTGGTTTTACTATTACATACAAATATTAACAAATTCATCACATACTTTCGATGTGGAGAATTTAATTTATGAATTATATTCTGCAAAAAAGGTATTCAACAATGATCATAATATTAAATAACGCAAACAGCCAGCAAACAGTAATTCAAATCGATCTTTCGACTCGGGGGTAATAAACTAAGTGCTTACAAGCTGCCAGAATCTGGGCTGATGAAATTAAATGCTCTCTTCAGGGGTCGGAAATTCAATGTTCTGTTATTCATGTGGTCTGTTTTATCCGTGTTTTATTCATCCATGACGGAAGATATAACCAACATTCCGTAAAAACTTTTTCATTGCTTCTTCATCATTATAAAATCGTAACAAAAAGTTCCCATGGGAATTATTAATGAAATAAATAGATAAATCGAAAGAACGACGATCGACAGGCGAACTTGGTACTCCACTTGGTTCAACAATGTAAATAATCATTTACAAAAAACACAACCACCTCAACGATCACTTTAACTTTATGCGATGTCTCGTTATCGTACCCTTAGGACAGAGTAGACAGTTTGAATTTGAAGTCATTTTTTCCTATCCCACGTTCACATCAGCAAGTTCGTTGATGTCCTTGATTAATTTCTTGCGTACTTTCTACAACTAAATGGTTGTGACGTTTCACGCTAGGGGTCATCCTTTGTTATTATTTAATTATTAAGGTGTCCATTAATTTGATCGTCATATCACACAAGAAGGCTAACAAAAAAGTCTCATCAATAAATATTCTCCACTGGTAACTGCACATTATGCATTTATCGATCACGACCGATCCAACCCAAATCCTCCCTACGATGAGACACGTTTTATTTTTATTCTGAATCTTTGCTCTTTGTCTACCATAGCCGTGGGGTACCACTTCATTTCCTGGGTGACATTTTGGCACGCAAAATGTTCGTTAATAAATTGCATAAAGCATACTTTTTAACCTTCTGGCGTCGGGCAAGTCGATGAAAGCGTATACGCGGTGAAGGGTGTGTTCGATTTGAGGTTGGAGGGTCGTAATGATAAATCATGTTTAACCGAACCGTAATTTATATACATATTCATTCAATCCGCTCCTACTCAACGCACTATAATTGATAATTACTGCGAATTATGCATGCAGAGTCATTTGCTATGTGTCAACAGGGTACACGGAAGGAGAGAATTCAAAAAAGAATGCTACATCCTACAGTAAAAGTGCCAAATTGTGCAGAATATCAGTTCCAATGCATATTGAAATTGTTCGAAAAATTGTATGAAAAACGCTAAATAGCGAAAGGACATCTAATTCTTGACCGACCCGATATTATTTATATCAATACAATATTAATTAAAATTGAACAATAACTTTTGTCCACATGGGTCAGAAAAGATAACTTTTCAGTGTGCATCGAAAATCTTTTAGCGGATATATCTTAACCCATAAATGTTTAGACATTTCTCCGATAAGTATGCAATGTTTGGATACATGGCATATATGCGCAATTAAAACTCTTCATTTTCTCGTATCGCTCTATCTTTATCATATGGTTCCGTATGTTATGAACACGGAATGACAATCCTTTGCCTCCGTTGCCTGATTAATTACGAAAGTAGTGCAAGCAGTCTTGCTACCCATAAGATCTGCAAACATGCCAAGCGCCATCGTTGTTGTGAATAGGATTAATAGACCATCGAACCGACCCAGCACGCAAAGATGCACTTCTTGCTTTCGATTTATCTCATTCGCACGAAGGATACTGATTGACTCGTCATTCAAGCAGACGATATTGGACGAGTGCCGGCGGAAAGGATAACATGCTTACAGTCTGATGTCCCTCTACTTTTACTTAGTTTACATACGAATAACACAATACTCAACGTTACTGAGCGTTCAAATACACATGAATTCACTGCAAGACTAAAGACTTCAAAAGTATCTATATCCAAGAAAATTGAGATTATAAAACAACAATATAGGTTTCAGTCGAAAGTAGCACTAAATAAGAGCCCCTAAAAATAACATTAGTTAATAGTTAATACATTGACCACAATTGGCAACTTCAGTCCACAATTAATTTCACGTAATGTTAGAACTGTTGTGATGGTATATTAGTTCCGACTTATTGGCTACCCCATAAGCGCTACTAAAGCTGGCACCTTCTTCAATATGGCACTAGCAAGAACGATATCGTCGATGGTGCGATGGCAGCAATCAATTTAAATCTAATTTTCCAGCACTCTGTATCCAACACGCTGCGAATTTCCGTTCGTATCTACCAAGTCATCTCCAAGTCATGTGCTGTCTTCTCCAGAGGTCCCATGTTCTGGCAAGGCTGTTCTGATCATCGGTCACGCATAAATTTATGCACACCAATGTACAAGAAGAGGTGCATCGCAATAGCCCTGCGGTAGTGACGGACATGACTATCTCGCTCTGTCGTTTGAATTCACACGTTTGGTTGCACTTGTATTGGCCACACGGCTTGAAATCTCTACACAGATTACACTTTCCCAGCGTTTCCGCTGGTGGATAAATAATAATACAGCGCACTTCCCAATGCGTACGTCACGCGAAAGCATCGCACAATCACGTACTATTTACATTAAAGACGATCGAAGATATATTCTTCCATTCACACCGTAATCCGTCTGTCGCCACAACATGACGAGTACTAGGTAAAAGTAGATGACGCACTTTCCGTATCTACACTGTGTATCAGTTGGAGTTGAGGAGCTGCATGTCTTGCATGTTTCTTATCGATTATGCCACATATTACGCACGTCTTGGCAATTTAAAGGTTCACACTTTGATCAGGTCGTCTTTGATTAGAACGACCCTGGACATAATCCGCATCCGAACGAACGAACTTTACGAAACGTATTTCAGTTTATTACACTATCTATATGCTGGTTGACTAAATATTACGCATACATTATGGCATACGATGCTTCCAACCGTGGAATGCAACAGGTTTCTGTCGTGGCAAAGTTTCGTAAGATAGAAAGTGTTTAGTGGCAAAGTAAATACCCGTTGACGATATCTGACTGCGTGTGTCAATGTGCTAATAAAAGAAGGAAGCAATTAAGATACCTCTATTAAGATGTTATTACAATGTTGAAAAAAACATATTTTTTCCTGTTAAAAGACAGATTAGGATGAAATAACAAACAACAAAAAAAGAAAAAGAAATAAAACATTCAGATAATTTTGTAATTCACGGCCGTAGCGATACTACAAGTTTTATAATTTTTGTTTTATAAAATAAAACATATTTAATTAAATTGCTAATATATAAAAAATGACCTAATACTTTTAACGTGCAGCTGGAATTGAAATATTTATTTTTTACATAAATCATTTGTATGGATCAAATATTTATTTGCCATTGTTTTGGAATATTCATCTTCTTCGCCATGCTAGCAGATGTTCACCATAGTTCACTTTCTTTTTCACCGTGTTCCGAAAACTGGTACTGCTTCTGTCCAAATCCGGGGTGAGGTGGCCGAAAGCCACCGTATGATAAAAATTATGTCTCTTGGTTCCAAGTGAAAGTAACTATCGAAACAGATGCGAATAGCGCACATATGTGTTGGTTATGTGTGTTTGCGTGACGCAGCAACGGATGCTAGTGGTTCCGGATTTATGAAATGAGGAAGAGCATAAAAAACAAACAAACAAACCCAGGAGCATACAAACATTCGCACAAAGCCACAAGCCGAGACGAACAACAAATACAAAAAAACCGGACGCACAACAAGTGGTGGTTCCTGCATCAAATGAAACTTTGCTTCATATACAGTTTGGAACAATATTACACAACATACAGGTAACCATAACGAGATAAATTGACATGTGTTTATTTAAGCAACGAATTGCGTAGCTTAAACAAAGAAAACAATGATACAAACAATGATCCATTTGATCGTTATTTACCATGTAATATAAAAATAATAGAAAGAACGAGCAAATGAAGTTAAACTTTATCCTCTAACTTTTCCCTAAATGTCATGCGAACGCAGGTAGAGAACTGAGCGCTAAGCAAGTTTCCACTAGCCAGCGAGGAGAGGCAATAACAAGATAAAGTAAGCCCACAACACGTTCCACGCAAACACAGCAGGCAAAACGCGCCATCGACTCAGCAGCAAACCGAGCGTCTCTCGTGACTTGATTTTCTTTTTCGCCCTTGAGGCAGCGTGCCACATGCCCAGCGAGGAAAGTGACGGTGGAGACGCACGGCACACGGAACAGAGGCGCGCAGTGGAAGCGAAAACGAAACCATGAATGAACCAACCTCCAATATTGCTACCGTGCCCCTTCGTCACACACACACATCGGCACACACACACAGCTCAGCTGCTGCATGCCGCCGTCAATGTAACATGGGGAAAAAAAAGGTAGTACTCTACTCACGCGGTCGGCTCTGCCTCGCCCGCCTGCCAATGCCAATGTCTTCTGAGAACCTTCTGGGGCAGAACGACGCTCCAAGAGATCCCGGAAGCGATTCAACCGCCCGGGTTAATGGAAGGTATATGGGTCAGAGATTTTTATCACTTTTGCAACTTTTCTTCATCCTGCGGCGAAACCACCTTGCCAGTTGCACGTTGGGTTGGATAAAGGACGATCGGGGAGAACTCACCGCCGGTACCGAGCGTTCGAGGTTACATTTCATTATCACGGCTACACGCAGTTACGTTTTCTGCTTGCGAGCTGCGATATTCTGTGACTCGCACCTCGTTCCATACACGCTTTGAGCAATATTTGGTTTCGCAACAAATACTGTTGCAGCAGTCCATTGCCTGGGTTGAGTTCGCTATTCGGTATATCTGTAAAACTTTTCGATGCAGCTGATTTGCTGTCTCCTTTTTAGGATATATTCTACCAACAAAATCGCTACAGCTGACATACAAAATTTGAAGAGGATTGATCGAGCAATAAAGCCACGATTTCAACAGTTAATAATCCCGAGTAATGCTTCTGTGTCAGGGGTTTTCAATTTACCGCGCTATGGCAACAGACACAAACATTCGGTTGGGATAGGTCAACCGGAAGGAAAAGACTCGTAAACGGTGTCCCAACGATTGCTTTTGCACCGGCCAAGGGTGAATGTGCTTCCCCACTCCGCCAGCCGGTAGTACGTTGGAATCCAAGCACATGGCTTCTAACAACACGCACGTTCCCTACTCACACAATACCGTGCGCTGGAGACGCGCTACTAGCACGCGAATAGCGTACTATATGGAGTCGGCTGTTATGCTTCCTCGGTGGCCCATGCAAACGACGAAACACGGCATATAGCGATGGAGTGGCAATGTTGTAAAACAGCAACCAAAACAAAGACCAAACACACATTTTTTTTTTCGGTGCATTGTTTACGAATGCAATCGGAGTTCGGCGGCCACCTGACCAGTGTAAGTGTGTATTGCAAACGCTGTTTTTGTGACCAAACATGCGCGTGTATTTGCAAGTAATATTTACATAAAACGTTATGCACTCAAAGCGATATGTTTAAGTTGTCCTGTGTGTGTTGTGAGAGGTTTGCTAACAGCGCTGTATGCATCAAATCGGTTTGAGGTACACTTCATTTGTTGTTAGAAATTAGGTTTCAACATACAGTGGAGTGTAGATTATCTGGGGGACGGATTATCCGTGCAGCCCGGAAATGACAGTTCCTTACGATATTTGACATATTCCGTGCAACATCATTGACAGGAGAAATGAAAGACCCAATTTTGATAGACAAAAAGAGCTCAAATAAAAAAAAAACAACTGCAGTGTCTTTTGCAACAATAAAACACGCAGCAAAAATAGATAATATACCAAAAAAGCCTTACCGTTGATACATACACCATTTGTTATCAAAAAAAGGAGATGTGCCTGTTATCCGTGTTATCCGATTATCCGGTAACCGACGAGTACCGATGAGCACAGATAATCGGAGCTCCACTGTACATGTGTCTGCCAAAAATAAAGTAACTTTGTTATCTACCATATGCCATCGTGCGAATCACGTTCAAAATATTGAGCATTCGGGGCATTGACTGGTTTCGTTTTTTATTTGATGCAAAAAAAAACGGTCGAGGTTTATGGTGAACATATGACAGCTGTTCCCGGCAATGCAAAAGTGGTAATTTAGACACAAAGGATAATTGTCATTGAAGGCGAAAAATTGAACGATTTGTTGGATTCCAACGCAACATAAATGTATCAAACATTGACGAAGAAGCAATAAATGCATCTCAAGCGACAATTTGTGTTCGTTAAAACCCCCTGTGAATGATCCAGTGAGCTCGCAAATGAGTGACACACGGTTTGAGCGAAGGCCAAATCCATTTTTGCAATGATTCTGCAACGATTTCAAAGCAAGTCGGTTTCGCATCGGATTGTCACTGGAGACCAGAACTGAAGATTATTCAAAAATTCTAAACGGTATAGAATTATGACTTTTTCTTTTCTTTTATGAATTTCTACCAGTCCACCAGTCAACTGATGACTCATTAGAATCGGTTGTCTCGCGTAGACAGATAAATTAGATCTTACATCGGGGGCTGATATAGATGAGATTTCATAACCGACCTTGGACGTATTAGACCAGACACCGATGCATGCATTCGTTCATCGTGAACTCTACGAACCGGAAAGATACCCGGATAATGTTTTACATTTTTAAACTTAAGTATGTTTTATTGGTAAATCGACGCTACAGAGCTGTTTTTCACCTAATTTTAATTTTTTTTTTTCTTCTAGAATGCATTCTAGAACTGAAAATATAATTTTCTTCTCATACCCGTACTATCTCTACGATCGGAATACACGGGGAAAACACTTTTTTATTTGAAAACTTTAGTAAACATTAATAGTTTAAAATATGGCCGAGTACACCCGGGATAAGGTGACCTTTCACGGTTTGGAGAAGGAAATGTCTTCAAACGTTTGTGAATTGTATCTTAGATTAAGCTTCCCCATTAGTTGTAAGCAATACGGCCTGGCCGTTCTTATTGAATAAAAAAAAAAAAAAATAGTTTAAAATACTTAAAATTTATTCCTCTCTCTCCCTTCTTGGCATAACGACCTTCTAGATCATGAATGCCATTTCTGGCTTACCAATCTTTATGTTACCAAGTAGCCGGATAGTCAATCCTTGCTACGGGGGTTGGTCCGGGTGGGATTTTGGACCGGTTCGGTCGTGTGAAGATCGGCGCCACTATTAATATACCACCGAGCCTCTCCTTAAAATTGATTTAGTATTTTTAAAACATTTTTTTGGGCATGAAATTTCTACATATGATATTGATGTTGATCATGGATCTTCTTGGCGTCGAAGCTAAGCTTGTTCATTGGCATTACGGTTCAGCCATCTCATGATTATGTGCTTAATAAGATCGTTTTATGTATTTTCTTATTGTCTTTAATCTGAAGTTGATCTGGAGAACTCCCTGGAGTTGGTAAACTAATGTTCTTCTCTATTTATTGTAAATTGTTACTCGAATTCAAAATGAAAAGCAACCGTTTACGTTGAATTCATCAAATAATTGATATTATAAACATAATTTGCAATACAGAAAAGATCTTGAGTAATGCAAGGTTTTCCCTTTCGAAAGGTGTTGTTTGTGTGTGTGTGCTTGTTTTTAACTGTCCCACCGAGCCATTGAACTTGAGCGAATGTAATGTGTATGTGCGTGTGCCTAGAACCACTTTGCATGATGAAGATTTTTGTTTTATTTTCGCACGCGTCCGAACACTGCACAACACGCGGTCACGCGGCGATCGAGAGACGGTTGACCAGAACACGCTAGGAACTTCCCCGACCGGGTCACAGTGTATAGAGTCCGCCCCATCGTACACTCCTGCACACGCGTGTGTGTGATCGCATCACGAAGGTGGTCACGGGCAAGAAGCATATTTTTAGCATTTTCAAAAATATCATATCACCCCTCAACGGAATAGGAAAGAGCTTCGAATCGATAAATGTGTGCAGTTTTGGGTGTCAATTTCCGAAATTCGAGACCTGCCTGCAACGAATCTTGCTTTGATCAATGCGCAGCTTTACCATCGTCACCAAAGTACATTGTTACACATATGAGCGACCGTTTGCTAAACACGCGACTTTTCGCATCTTAAAGATCGACGAGCCACTCTAGCCACCAAGCGAACATTTGCCAACCGGAGGTGAAAAGAGACAAATTCTAATTTTATGCGTGTTTATTTGGCCACCGCGAGACTTCAGCTTCGTTGCTTCGTTTTCTTCTGTCTTCGGCGATTCGGCGGTCGTTTATAGCGATTTTTATTTTCCGCCGTGTACGCTTCTTTCGCGTTATTTGCTGAACCAATTCGCATCGCGCACCATCGACACCGGGAGAGAGTCGAGGTTCGGGTTGGCAGTTGCATTCCGTGCGTGGGACACTACAGGGAAAAACCACCGACCAGGGATTAAGCGTCAAGCTTGACGTCATCAGAACTGTGCCCAGGGCGCTCTTCTTCGCCGCTCAATGGTACGGAATGTCACGCATCGGCAGAGACACCCAAAACGATTTGGCGACACTTGGCTGGTCGGTAGAGCAAGATGCTACGGGGTCCTATCGTGAAGGGTGCGATGCAGTGTGTGTTTGTGTGAATCTTTTCCGCACAAAGTGTACGCAAAATAGTATCACAACATTTGGGTCAATTTTATTATGGCTCCGGCATTTTACACCCGTCTGGTGGAAGAGCGAACCACGCGTGCAACAGTGAAAGCTGTTGCTCGCTCACTCGCTCCCTTTCACTCGATCGTTTGCTTTAATTCACCCCACGGCGATAATCGATAGTTCTTTCGTTGATGAGAAAGGTTTTACTCACGTTGGACTACTATCGAACGCGCGAAACGATACTGAAACGAGTGCAGGTGAAACCGTCCAGGCGCTGACAGTGAATATCCTTTTGCCCGTGCGCGCTCCGACCAGTGCCTTCTGCATACGTGTGCGTGCGTATATGCTTCCACGCGCGTGCATACCATTAATCTACCGACTGCGAGTTATAAAATGTGATAGCACCAATACATCTAATGCATGCCCGACGGTGGCCATTCATTCGATTAAAGCGCAGCAACGCGCGCTCGAGATGACGATGACCCGCGGACCGATCGTTCGCGTTGTGATGGCGTTTTTGAGATTTTCGTTTCGTTTTACTGCTACGTCCTGCTAACCCTGTTGTTGTGCTGGCTCGGAAGAAGACACACGCCACCGGGCGCCTTCAACAAACACGGGAAGCAGACAGTTTTTTGCACTGCGCGAAGAGAAACCAAAGCCCGCGAACGGGTAAAGCTCGCATGCAAGCTGGAACACATTTTCCCACGACCCTCCGGGACGGCGAGAATGAGCAGAGAGAATGGATTGGGTTTCCTTCCTTCCCATGCAACACGACAAACTTTCAGCTGAACGCAAACATTAAGCATACAATCTTATTTATTATTATTATTGCTTGATGTTGTGAAACAATCGAGACGCAGATTAATTAACTAAATTATTTAGTTTCTACTTTGCATACAACACACATTTTAAACTATCTCATTACATTCATTTTTAACAGCTTTCTAACTATCTTATAAGATGACATAAATTATACCTTTCTGACGGGCCAAATGAGCCTTTTGAGAAAAGTCACGTTTATAAATCTTCATTCAAAATTCATTCAAATCACTGGTCAACTCGCAAAGTATGTAATTCAAGGGTTCACAAAAATACGCATGGAATGAGTGTAATAGAGCCAAAAAAAGGAAAAAAAAATAAATCATTAATGGCGAGAGTGCGACTTAAGTACAATGCAATTAGGCGAAGATGAATTAGCAACAGAGACAACGCAACGGATGCAGAAAGATTCCAAGTTTTAGTTGTGCTCAAGGAAAATGTCAATGTCAATGTCAGGAATTTATTCCGATATTGTCAAGAATCAGCAATAACGGTTGACAGTTACAATTTCTGAGCGAGTTTTTGGGTGATGGATCATTTTCGGCAAAGAGCCTCAAGGAAAGTTCAAAAGAACCAAAGTGCTGCTTGCCAACGGTACCTGACCGATCAGTGGCGTAGACCAATGGAGCAGAATTTTTGTATTAACTGGTTGGATAATTATTTCTGTAGAGTAATGTAGATAAGCATTCAGAAATCTTTGTGAATTAATGAATCTTTGCGGAACCTTCAATCTTCAGAATAGAAAATCAGATCATTCTTTCAATTCAAAAATTCATGAATGAGATTATCCCCCCCCCCCACACTATTTTTTAATAACTTAGGATTTATGGTAATATTATGATTTGTTACTGCTAAACAAATATACAGATAATCAGTAGATGGAATTTTGCAATGTAAAAATAAAGCCTTATTAAAAGAAATATATTTTAATCGTAATAGCTTGAATCAATTTAATATGAACCTTATTTTATTGCTTAACAAACGATGTTTTCATCCTAATCACGAAAGTGCAAAATATAATAACACCAAAACTTCAAATTTGTCAGCAGTTCGATAATGTTCGACTTCGACTACATAAAAAAAAGTTTTTAAATCGTTCGAACAGGAAAATAACAACAAAACAAAACCATTATAAAAACGGCAGAAAATAAATATTTAACAATTTCTGCTTTGATGTTTTAGAAAAATAGAATACCTTTGCGAATACTTACGATCAAGTTGCTTAATAAAGCTGTCGATCGATATTCCTTTACTATTCCTTCAAACTATTGTTTTGAGAATTTTTTATTCAGTGATGACAAACATACAGATGGGAACAGAAATGGCAGAATAAATTTATATGACTTTGTGTTACACTTCAATATTTTCAAACGTTAAAACGTTCTATAAAAGTAAACAACTGCTGAATTGATAACTGAAAAGTGAGTGAAAGAATCATCCCACAGACACAGTGACAGTGAAATTTTAGAGAAATCAGATGCCCCTAGATGACTTTCAGCTCGAACACGTATTGAAAATAATGTAGCAACATGTAGCCCCAAAAAAATATTATTTGCAATATTTAATGAAATTATTTTTATTACTTCAAGTTATTTTGTTACAAAGTTTAGCGTGACAAAGACGGAATAATGAATGAGAAAACAGAATGGTGAGACGAAAGTGAGAGAGTTTCTTCTGTGTCGCTTCTCACTGTAATTCTCAACAATGCACGCACACTGGTTCACAAGCAACACAAAGAGCTCACCAACACACACGCACGCACATCACTGATTTGTTGGGACGAATTTGGGCGCACACGCACAGATTTTAATCGAGTCCATCCTTAATGAAAACGCACTAGACTCACCCGGCTGATTTAAGGGTTGGGAATGGGGACATTTTGGGGACAAATGGGAGTAAAAACAATAATAACAAAAACTCATTTTCACCTTGTTGCTCACCTGGCTTGTCCAATGACTGCCGACGATTCATTGGCAAACGGAAGTCGGAGCGTGGACGCGAAAGGCGCAGTGACCGCGGTTCTGCCCTACAATCCGGGACAAAACACGGCCACGAACGTAATCACTGCACACGTACACAGATACTCACAACCATTTCGGCACACGCACCACACACACGGGAACCGAAACTTTGGTCTCCGCTGCTCCTGCACTTACGCCAATGCACTTTTACTCAAGCGGAATTGTTTTGCCGCCGTTTGCAGGGTGCACGGGGCGTTCCACGGTGACACACGGCACGGAACAGAATCAATTGCGCTTTTCACGATCCCGCTGTGAAATTCGCGGTCGTTGTTGCCAGTGACGACTACGAAAAAAAACCTGTGCCAGGTAGCACCACTACCCTTGCCTCCTCATCTACACGATGCTGCACGTCGCGCTTCTAGGGCACACATTTTCCGCACATTTCCACGCCATTTTTTACGCACTTTGCTCGCACGGAATCGGCCAACTCCACTCACACGGCATGCCCGGTACCGGTGGCCACTGATGGGGCACAATTTTTTTACGCGAGATCGCACAAAACGTTGTAATTTTCGTATTTATTTATTGCTCGCGACGGACGAGGTAAATAAATGGCTGCCTTCGTCGCAAGATTTCACCAATACCAACGCATCACTTGCTGTTTCACGAAGTTCGCCGAAGGTAGGATGCGGTTTCGAAAAAGCTGTTCGAAAACGAAAAAAGCCGTTTCGAAATCGAAATTCCGTTTTGACATTTCTTAGTTGTTCGAATAGCAAGCAAAACCCAAATCTGTACAGGCAGTCCCCGAAATACGCGGTTCCTCTTATACGCGGAATCGGAGATACGCGGTTTTTGGAAATTTGACAGCTGTGTTAGTTTATAGAACGAAAAATTTGCAAAAAGATGTTAAATTGATTTCAAATAGCTTCCTTTATCATTTAAAACATTTGAGTTTAGTTTAGCTTTTAGTTTATTATTAAAGAATTCTATCAAAAAATAGCCTGTTTTGCTGAATAAAGTAAAATAAATGCAGTAAATGCAGTAAGTAAATAAAATAGTGCATAAATGCTGAATAAATACAGAGAAGAAAGTCAACTATCTAATATTGAAGTGTAAACGATTTTACTTTTACTCCCGGATTCTACTTACTCGGAAATTCGAGATAAGCCAATATTTTGGTATACTTTATTCACCAATACACTAGGAGCCATAAACGTAAATTACTATTCCTGGAAAATCATCCTAAGTGAAAACAGCTCCATTCACAGCTTTAAATCCTAGATATTTTAGTGTGTCATTAAAATCAAATACTTTTCGATTTTTTATTCTCACACCGTACACAATAAAAGAAAACTCCAGTCTAAAGATACTTTTCTTAAACGATAACTAGCTTTTAGAGCGTCACTTTTAACAGTCTATGAAAAATATAGTTGAACCTGGTTGAGTTCCAGGATACTCGTAGAGATAAAATGCTGAAAATGTAATTCTCATTTACATGTTTGGAGATAAATTACATCCCAAAAACTTTTTTAAATGGCTTTGCCGTTGCCATTTCGCCGTTTTCGAAGATCCGTATTTATTGCATAGACTGCTGCCTCATGTGTCAAGTTTTTAGAACATTGAAGTGTTTCCAAAGCGTATGCTGTCAAATAGAGCAAATAAATAAAACGATTCTGTTTGTGTGCTGTTTACGTCCGGCGATTGTTTCATAATTATGGCGCGACAATTGACTAGACTTGGTTATTTGGATGTAAAGAAAACATTGTTCATGTTATGTGATCTGCAAGATAAATTCCGCCCCGGAATGAAGATGTTTGATCCAGTGATCCAAAACACCGGCAAATTGGTAAGGTCACCTTGCCATAACAGCAACTGCACATACATATTGAACACTTTCTTACGTTTTTTTTAGCTGCAAGCCGGCAAGATTCTCGACGTACCGCTAATTGTTACGGAGCACTATCCCGAAAAGCTAGGACGCATCGTGGAGGAGTTGGACATTTCACACGCCAAGGGTGTGTACCCCAAAACGCTGTTCAGCATGATGATACCGGAGGTGCAGCGTAAAATAGAAGAGCTGTATGGACCGCAAGGCCCGGAGACCGTGGTACTGTTCGGTTTGGAATCACACATCTGTCTCGAGCAGACGGCAATGGATTTACTCAACAAGGGTTACACGGTGCACGTTGCCGCTGATTGTTCGGTATCGCGCACTCAGGAGGATCGCAAATTTGCTCTTGAACGCCTCAAGCAGTACGGGTGCTTTGTGTCGACGAGTGAAAACATTATCTTCAAGTTGATGCGTGATAAGCAACATCCCGCGTTCGATAAAGTTCGTCATTTAGTCCGTGAACCGTCTGTTGATACGGAACTCGCTAAATTGTAAAATGAATTTCGGATCATGGTAAAGGACAACAGGGAAGAATGTTATGTTTGAAAGTGAATATAGAATTATAAATTCAATATCTTTTGTTTGGGATGAACGGATGCATTTAAAAATGGTACCTATTGTACATGTGTACCTGTAATCTATAAGTAAAGGGTATTAAAAAGCAGAGTATCGTCTTTGATTGGTTTTTAATTCTTTTTATTAATGCAAAAAATCCTGCACGTTGGAACGAAATGGTAGCTGACTGTCATCCGTCCGGCAAAAAGGCCCTTGTGCTTACGTTGTATTTTAATGAGTAAGAAACAGAAAGAAAACCGTAAAGAAATAGTAGCAACCACGCTCTGTCACAATCACTGCATGAAATTGAAGCATCCCGCGCAATCTGCAACGAAGATGTCGATCGAACACGTGGCTGCGATTGCGAAGAACGACAATAGTAAACATTAACAGCAACAGTGCGCGAACAGTGTTGGAGAAACATGCCGCGGGACGGCTCGTATCTCAGATCCTGCTGTTGACATGGCAAGCCGTTGCATACCATCCGACCGGATTAAGCATTCGACCAGATGGTACACTTTTTGGCCCGATCGACTGATGCCAGGGTGGAGCTGAACGGATGCCAGCTGACGGCCGTGACAGCCGCACCGCTTCCACTGTGAAAAAACCAATTCCGGTCAGTAGTCCTCGTGGCAGGATGAAGAATATGGCGCGTAGTTTATAGTGAATGTGTGGTGGGTTCATTGGACGTATTTTTTGTGAATGTTTGATGGTGGATGGGTTCATAAATGTGCATAAGCAACAGAAGAAAAAAGGACAAAAGCCGAATGGGTATAATGAGATTAAAGCTTTTTTTGGACGTAAAAAATAAACATAACACAATATGGACATGCATAAGCAACAACAATTATTTGGCATTAGAATACACCACCCCTTTGATTCAAACACCACAGTATCAAAATTTTACTCACTTGGGATCCTTCAGCACCGTCTCTAGAGGTCCATTAATGTTCCAAATGAAAACTGATCCATCAGCCGATCCGGCTGCTATTCGGGAGCTTGATGGACTGAATGCTACTCTCGACCAGTCGCAACCAACCTTAAAATTATCGTTCCTGCAAAAAAAAAAAAATCAAACAATAGCGAATCATTCACGAAAGGTCCAGCGACAGTTCTGTACAGTGTGCATCCTCACCGAAATGTGCGTACGATGCGATTCTGACGTAAATCCAGCAGGTTGATTGTATCATCCCGTACACAACATAGCAAAAATTTACCATCCTTGGAAAGATCGAGCGAGGTGATTTTGCCCTGCAGTGGTATATCATTCGCGGTACAGTCAGCGGTCCGCACATCCCAGAACCGTATCTTCTTATCCACGTGTCCACTAATAAAGGAGAAACTATCCGTCGTGACTAGATCGTTGCAACTTGAACCGGCAAACTTTGTTTCAGTACCTATGGAACACGGAACGGTTGGAAGAAATAATTGCATTGTATAATAATTAAAACGCAGCAAACATGCGGTTGTACGTACATGAACGATTTTTGAGGTCCCATATTTTGAGCGTTCGATCGTGGCTTCCGGTAACGAGGAAAGCGGAACCAAGAAACTTCGCCGCCAGGACCTTTCCACTGTGTCCAGTCAAGGTGTGCTGCAAGGGAAAATTTACAAGGGAAGAAATACATTTATACTTTAATTAAAATACATATTTTGAGAAAAATAATTGATTGTGCTAATTTTAAAATCGTTCACAACCCATTTAAAAACAGCAGTACAAATCACCCCTAAGGCGTATAATAGACTAAAACTATACATGAAAAAACGCTTAAAAGATTCATAGAAAGAATTTCCATAAACATTGGACGCACAGTTAGCTTATTAAACAAATCTAACCGTCTAACGCACGCTTGACATCGCAGTGCTATGGTTTGCACTACTCAATTTGTACTATTATCAATGCAATTTCATTAAGAAACTCTGAAAGTGATGATCGTACGTAATCGTTAGATGTGCAATTATTCGTCCATGAAAGATCTATACTTTAGATGCATTCATTCTTTCCTCGCTGGGTGGTGTGTTTAGTGCGCTAGTTACCAGAAGCATCAATATCCAAAATGCATTAGCTTCTCACATGTGATGTGATGCTGATTGCATATATTGTGGGGTTTAGCAGTCTTTGGTATAGAGGTGCGAGGAGTACTGAGACAAATAATTTGAGCTTTTCTTCAATGCTGTCCTTTCTCGAGGTACGGGAATAATGCGTGCCAGAGGAATTCGCGTAACTCGAATTACCTTTATAATATCGTTTATATGTAGTATTCAGTGATTGATTTCTCCTTTTCACGTAACGAAGCACATTAATAACTGATAATTTTACGTTTATCTCGACAATTAGAGTAAATTTTTACCAAAATCATTGTTTATAATATTATAAAAAGCAATATATTATGGGAAAGATTTGAAATTTGACATACAAAAAATTCAATTTCACGTATAAAATTACTCGAACTGTCTAAATTTTAATTCGCTAATTTTAATTTTAAGTCTTGAATTCGCGCAATTCAAGTGCCGCGTAACTCGGGAAATGACTGTACTTAAATGATTCAATGTAAAAATTGAAGTGATAGTGTTTGCGACACTATGGACTGTTGCCAATTTGCAGTACAATATGTAGGCGTATGGCGTATTCTCGTGTATAAGTGACTATTATATATAAGATATCTCTTATATTTTTAAGAACAAAAACCTTGAGATTGCTCTTTGTTCTCATCAGAAATACGAAACAACTCTTAATCATCGTAAGGGGAATCAATTTGTTCAAAAACGACATTGTCCTCAATGACGAGGCATTGAAGCTATCACACTTCTTGGCGGATGTAATGGATTTTCCTCATACCAAACATGCTTCATCGATGATGCTTCGCACTTCCACGAAGATCTATCTAACATCCTTTCAGATCAATTAATGTCTGAAGGGAGGTTTATGACCGATACCGTATACTGATTATTCCCGATTTGGTTCATATGATTAGAGCAAGTCTTACCGCCTAGCATAAAAGACCCCTTATTTTTACTTAAAAAACATAAGCCGCTCATATCGTGTGGTACTCTTAAGATTGTTTCTTGTCTGGTTTGTAGACCTACCAATCAATTCACACGCAAAGCATATAAACGCACGTCAAAAAAAGAATGAATTTGAATCCACCTCTACACACACCTAAGCGAATTCTTCTTGTTCGGGGACATATGTGCGTTTCATATGCAAGTTGACACGATCCCGGCAACATGCCGTAATCTGGTTGCAAAAGCTTATGCTGACACGTTTTCTCACCCACTACATTACCCGTCGTCGATTCACAGCTATATCGTCGCTATATCAAGGCCGGTTGCCTCGACAGGTTCCATTCCTCCGGTGTGTTCCAGTTGCGGTGCATAATTACCACACTTGATGCGCACCAATGTATCATACACGCGCGATGTACAACCTGTACCCTCCGTTGCCGCAAAATGAGGATGGGAGCAAGATTTTTGTAGAGCATATGTTTTCCTACCCAGCTTTTTGCTACCCTTTAGCACGGTCTCAAACACGGCCAGATAGTGTGATGTCATAAATTTCAGCAACACTTTCCTGTTCGTCCCCAAACCATCCGCCCCTGCTCTGCAGTGCGTAGCGATGGTGTGCGTTGTGGTAATGCCCTAGATATATGCGTTATCGGTGAACTCCTATCATGCGGATGGCAAACGGCACCTTCCTGATCTTAGTGGGCGTCCTTAAAACAAACGGTTTATCCATTTGGCGAGAGATGCTGTGCTTTGGTTCCGTGATGCAAATTGATTGTTTCGATAGTGCATTTGCGTGTATGTATAACGCATTCTAGGAACGTTTGGACTGCACGTGTACGCTGTAATGGCGGGCAATTAAGTTGAAAAATTGGCACAATTTATGTGTTAATATAAACCGAGGTATCGCATAAACTGTACATTGAAGGTTTATCTATTTGGAAAGGGAATAACAAATGTATGTGCACCGATTCACAGCAGTGGTGTGAATTACATGCGCTAGATAAATATGTCATATTTAAACAAAACAAAAACAAAACAATTGAATGTGGAACATTTTAAATAGTATTTCATTTCATTTGGGGGATATGTACTGTCATCCTGTAGGAACAAAATTTAAAAAAAATTAAATTAATGCATTTTCTAAAAGCAAAAGTTTTGAGAAATATCTATATCGAAATTTCAGCAAAAATCAAATTTATAGTCAAGACAGTTAATGTATCACCATGTTCGGAAACGCAAACATTCTAAATGTTCCAATGCGTTTTATTCTAAGCAACTTTTTAAAAATCGGTACCCACAATTTTTCGAACACCTATCAACCAATTGACTCGAAATTGTTAGCAGATATTGTTTACACAATTTACTAGCACTTTTTTTTTAATTTGTTTCTTTAACGTTTTATGGACAAAATAGGGGCAACATTTCGGTCGAAAATTACATTTCCAATTTTAAATGTCCGCCACTTTGTCATATGTTAAAAAAATCAAGTCACTTCAATAAGTAGTAGCCTTAAGTATTTCCTTAAAAACATTCTTTCAAAAATCCTTGTTTTAGGTTTTGAGTGTATATCATCCCTTAAGGTATTTGCAATATACCAATCTTTTGAAAATTACATAATATTTAAAGCACCTTCTCCAAAGCTTATTCTAATTTGCCTTATTTATTTCTATCTAAACCTGGAAAAGCGAAGCGTCAGAGAGTATCCTCCAATTGAGGCCAAGTTGTATCATCAATAAGTGAAATTATTTGCTTGGATTGACTCCCAGACTTGCTTTTTTCGCTGGAAAAGAAGTCAGCTAACGATCTCTATCGGTTGAGGAGATCGGGTAAATAAAAACGGTAAGAAATCACGATTGCATTCACCATCCACCCTCACCCGGTTTATTAAGCGGCGCTTGTGCTCACAAGTGTATTTATTTGCTTGCTTTTCTCTCTCTCTCTGTATCGGGCACTGAGGTGCCCATTCAGCCCAACTATACCGACACAAATTCCGATGCAAACTCCTTGCGCCGAACCTGCACGACGCATGTTTTGCATGATGCGCTTTTCCCTGCCGACGAGGAATTGTTTCACTAAAAATAACATCCGAATGTAGTACACTAGCCCGCAATCGAAAGCAATTCCCAGCCATAGCGAGGGATTCGCAGATGCACAGCACACAATCGCAATGCCCTGTCCTTGAAACGTCCACCTTCTTCTGCGGTGGTTCAAAAATCAGTTCCTCTCTAAAGCGGATCCCTACCCCATTCAATAGGACCAGAAATTGAACGGTCCGAACGCGGCATCCGCAGGCTAAATGTAAAAGATTCACGCACATGCAAGCATTAGCAAGCAAAACAAGCCAACACATTACACCGGCAGCTCCACTCACTTGACAGTCTACACCACCGTTCGCCGCGTAGGTGCCACGGATGGGGTGGATGCTCTTACTGCCGGTGCGCCGTTTATTAAATGCACCCGCAAGAAAGAAGCGGAAAAACACGCACGCTCCGCATCGTGCGGCCCATCGCCCAACACTGCGGGGACGAGCGCTTTTATGAATGTTAAAAGTGGATTTTACCGTTCCGAAAACTTGATGGCCAACATTCGGTGCAAGCCGTTTTTCCTCGAAGCGCACACATTTTCCGCCGACCCTTAGTTGCAGTAGTTTGCAGGAAGTCGCGCGATGCTGTTTGCTTTATATGTTGTTGATGTGGCCCCTTCGGCCGGGTGCAACAACTACGAACGGTGAGGTCACACAGCCGGGAACACCAGCTTCGATGGAAAATGCGCCCACAACATGGGAATGCGGCAGGATCACTTTCTTTTTATTATGGCCGAGCTTAGTAGGTGGTGTTTTAGAAGGTTTTTATCGACCTGAATGAAGACGTCCCGGTTTAAATGGCAGTTATTGAGGGGTTCCAATATGCAGTCTTGTTTCAGGAACTGCTGAAATGTTCGACAGCAAACTTTACTAAAGCATGTTTTACGATCATGATACCAACATTACCATCGGGCACTTTTTTTGGATGTCCTACGATGAATCGTCTGCATTTTATCAATCTTTTATATAATTTGTCCTTGTAGATAAGTAAGTATGATTGTTGATGTTTTTTTTCATTACTAAATCAAGTTAATTAATTATTTATTTATTTATTTATATTATATTGACTGCGGAGAGTTTCCTTAAGGCATTTCCTCCTTGTCTATTGCCTTATCCCGAGCATGTACGGTTGATAAATCAAGTTATAAACGATACATATCTTACTTACGTACTTACTATTATACGCTAATACCTAAAAAATATTTACCTCAAACAGTTAAGTAAACGATTTTCGTGAAGATCATGAAACCAGAAGTCCAATTTCATCCATAAATCATTCCTTCATTGACGGTGGCCTGTTCCTGTTTAGCAGTAAATGTCATTGAAGGTGGCATCCATCGTAGAATTGTGCCACCGATGGCATGATGAATTCTTGGGGCAAAATAACACACCCCTTGGTTTGATTTATATTTCATCACCAGTTAGTGACGAACGAGTGTCAGTTAACAAGGGCAACGGTTGTGAAATTAGTTGGAAGCAGCCATTAACACTCCCAAGCCCATGTTTCTCCTGGGTTTGGATGGAAAGTTCATCCCGGACTGGTGCATAAAAGATTAACCAATTGTGGCCAGATGCTGCATCGCTTTAGGACAATACCATTACGTTAGTGGTGAAACGCGATGGAGCAGCTACTTAAAACAGCATAATCGAACGAGTAAGAGCGTTTCTGTTTAGGGAACAAGGGAGTGGCGTTATGCACGTGTGTAGTGTGTCCTGTAGATGATCATGAATTCAATTTTAAAAGACTCATGTTGCTCTAACCTCTTCTATACGACTGCATATTTCTATTCCATTAGGACTATTGCATTCCGGTAGGAGCGTTCTGCATCGATCGAAACAATTGGAGTCAAATCTGGAATGTTCAGCGATCGAAGGGAAATTTCCCATCCAATGTTCTTAGAATAATTTTTGACTGGAGCAGCAAATGTGGCTCAGCATTGATTTGACGGAACATATTGCGAGCTTATGTTCCACATTCTGACTATTTAACCGTTACATGTGTGAGAATCACCTCACTCATGTCTTAAATCACTAATCACTATCCATAAATATGATTACAAATAGGATAAGATAATAAATTACAAATTGTTTATAACTTGATACGCAAAAAGCTTCCTCTACATGTATGTATTAAAAAATAATTTCCGCCAAAATAATGGGAATAGAAGAAGATTACAAAGATGAATTATGAGTCCAAAGTCGATTATGATATGCAGAAAGATGAGAACCATAGTAGAAAAGATTGACAAACCCGTTGAAAAAACGAATACATGTAAGTAGAGGATCAATCAGCGGAGACGACGACATGGAACATATAAATCCATGCATATAAGTATAAATATCACCAGGAATATCAACTTCGTGAAGAACAATTGTAGAAACGTAGCTCAAAAAACCGACTATGGGGCAGAAACTTAACGCCAAAGATTCGACGGACGCCAAAGCCCGTAAGCGCTTTTTGCACTCTGTCAAATCTGAGGATGGATAAAGGAAAGGAAGAATATGCTGACGAATTTGAGTATTGGTCTGACAAGACACTCAGAGTTTTCAGCTATACAGGATCGCAAAAATCTGATCCTTTGCGGCGAAGTGGCCCAAAATGAGCCTTTTGCGGTTATTAATTACTTTGTCGAAATCACGCACCCAGATCTATCACGGATGATGACCGATACAGTAAATTGCCTTTTTTAATTAGATAGAGAGAGAGAGTTTAAGTGAAAATTAAGCGACATGCAGTTAATGGAAAAGGACAATCATGAAATCGATCAATTCATGAAAGGGTTGCATGTTCATGAGCAATTGGATCATTGGAGCCTTACGACATATCATGAGGACATAGGAAAAGTATAGCAGAATAAAGCTGCAACGCATCATGAACGCTCGGAAAGGAAAAATTTAAGCTAGGTAAGGAGTGGACCGCTAATTACAACCGTAATTACAAATTTACGTATTATTATTAGCAAATTTCCAGTCAATACATATGAAACATGAGATGTGGTATTGCTATCTGTAATGTACCGGTTACGCTTACTTTTGTAAATCGCTAAAAACCTGCTGGTAGATCCAAAATGTAGCAACGGATATCGTTAAAGTTTGATTTGATACTTGTTTGAAGAATACCATAAATAGCAGAGCCATTCATAACATCTAAAGCATACGTTTATTTACCGTCTTTGTAAGAGAATATTTACACACAAGCATAACACAGACTGACTAGTTAGCACGTTATAGCTAACTCGCTTGTTCTTTGCGGTAGACCCTCAACAAACATCACACGTGCATGCGGCACAACACGAGCTAATGTGCATATAAATATAGTAATAACCATTTGCAATAAATACAACCACAATAATTATCATTCTGTTTGTGTGTTTTCTTTCCTTTCACATGCCATCTGGTTTCATCACCGTGCAAGGAAATCCGTTCGTTGCGCCAGTGAGTCGCGAATTCTATCACAAGGGCGGCTTGTGTTTTTTTTCTCCTTTTCAATGTGTACCGAACGCATAGAACATTAAAGTGTGCGCACAGGTTTAATGCAAATTATGATCTACAGTAGCGTAAACTATACTCAAATAGCCTTTTACTGGTAGGATAAGACGGTAGTGCTTCTACTCTATTCCGTCTAACCTTGTACGGATGGTGCAACTGTTGTTGGAACAACGTAGCCAGGCGATCCATGCACCCAACTCTGAATCATTTTATAAAACGCGAGCAAACTATAAGAAGAAAAAATAAAATGCTAACCACACCGTACACCAAAGGCACCTGTAATACGAGCGTAATTTATTTGCCGCTGGTAGTGCAGTAAAAATTCTAACTAAAATCGTACCAATTTTGCCGCATGCATTGTATCTTGTGTTTGCTGGACTTTTGCTGTATAGTGTAAATGATATTTTTTCCTCATGAGCGGTATCATCAGTATACGGAAAGAAGGCGTCGTGAATGTGATCATGCATTTGCTTATTTCGCCGTGATGGTCTCCCTGTCGTAATGCGCAACCGTGCATTACAACATCTTTTGTTTTAGGTGGTCAACCGATCCACAGGCCGAGAAGAAGTATCATTATGCTAAAACGATGATGCGCCCGTTACGATGGCGTTGTCCGTCGGCGAGAAACAGATACCATACGACAGTTTGCGATTATTACGGTTAATAACAATCGTAATCATATTATAATTATAGCACACAGGTTAATGTTGCGCGAAGGATGCACGTACACATTTTTGCTAAAATTAAATCAAGCAACGCCAGAAATGTGAAAATTAAATAAAAAAAAGCCACACGCACGTCACACTGCTATAAACAACAAAGCAAAACTACTGGAAATTCCATTCGCTTTCAGTGCTACCGCTGTGCGGCTTATCGCATCAATCCGTCAATTATCTCACGTTGACGCCGGGACGTCGTAATCGATCTGGGTTCTGGTTCTACCAGAGTAACGCCCCGCTAATTCACACCTGAGTTGCACTGTGTGAAAAGCAACAAGAAGAGTTTACATCCGTTGGCCAGGTGTCAACAGGACATGTTCAACAACTGTCCAACGGCAGCAACACAACACAAAATAGACTCAACGGAAGATTTGATCGCTTAAATCGATCGGCCGGATAAAAGGATCTAATTAAATAGTCCACAGCTCTTTCTTCGAGAAGAAACTAAGCGAGAAAACCAATGCCGTTGGGTACATTCTGCGCACGACTTCACCAAAACGAAGAACCCACTCGATCGGTCGGCTATGATCATGTTCTAAATGCTTATCCGGCCCAATAGTTGTTCAACGCGGTGATATGACTGTTATGCTTTCCAGCACCATCGCCTGTCAGCAATCGGTTAGTCGATCGAGGTTTTATTGACACTAATTATAGAGTTCTTCCAGCGGCACTAGGCAACATCCCGGAAAAATAGCGCCAGAACAAAACGAAATCAGACCAGGTACGATTAATGCCCTTGATGTTTGTGTGGGTCTGTGCGCGCAAATACACATGTATCTGATGGTGGATTTTCTTCCCTAGATTTTCTTAACCTAGCAGCGTGTATGGTGCGAATCGGTGGTGACATTTATGTGACATAATTGCATCAAGACAAACACCTTCTTGCGATACACTCATTAGCGGTGAGTTTGTGCGCTCGCATGCAAGAAAGTGCACGTCACAGGGCCGCGCGTATGACGAATATTTCTCCCCATTCATAGGTACGATACGATGGGCATCGCAACCACAACACGCATTCCTTTCGACAACTTTGCTCTGGAAAGGTGGAAAAGCCAGGTACAATAACATTACCGAGCGAAGCGGAACGTCGCCAAAGGCGAAATTAAATTGAAAACTATTTATTGAGCACAATTAATTGTGCACTTACATTTGAAGCATTTTATTTGCAGACAATTTTTTGCCCCTTTTAATTTCAATCTATTTTTATTAGTACCACGTTCGCGTGGTTGATATTTGCGGTCCTTCCTTTTGCGTTTAAATCTGGCGGCTGCCGTGGTGGTTCGTCCCATGCATCACCCGTTTCATTCAGGCCCCCTTAACTTTGCCCTTTCGCGGTGCCCTTTATCGGGTGACGCTTGGAAGCAAGCTAGAGGGTGTTTGACACCCCGGCAAGGGGGTTGTTTGGGTGGGTAAAGGTTTATGCGCAACAACGGCGGGTAGGACAGAACAAGCGGGTAGATAATTAATTAATTAAAACGAAATATAATTCCAAACCACAGCCCGTAGTGCGTTTTCTGTGTGATGGGGATGATGATGCCTTGTAGCATGTACCATAGTCAACGGCAAATATTGCGCTTCCAAGCAAACGTTCTTGGGCAGTAACGCCTGGAAAAAGGTTGCATTCTTGGCGGGCAGCTGCTTATTGCTAGTACCCACCCCCCCGGGGGAGAGATAATTTTTATGCTGCCCAAGCGAATTTTGTCTTGTGTTTTATAGCTGCGGGACATTCTCAGGAGGCTGTTGCTCGGTGCGGTTGCACGGCACGGCATGAACGATGATCACACCGTTTCGAGGGTGTTGGTGAGTAACCGATGGCAGGCAGAAAGGAGCATAATCGTTCTACAGTTGCTGCGGTGTAAGTGCATCTAATAAATTTTGACGTACCGCTGTGGCTATATCACATCATTTGCAGCCCATTGCATCCGCAATGCAATGCACCAATCGATTGCGCACTTGGGCACTGGGTGAACGCGATCATCGCTAGAACCCGTGCGGCACACGTAAGGGGCGTTAATGGTGAATTATTTTATTGCCTATTGAGTTAACCTGCGCACACTGTTGGGGCGTACGCATTATTTAAAACACAATCATAAAGACTACACCGCCATATCGGTGGTACGTTGCTAACTCCCTTTCCCTGCTGCATGTGCATGTATAAATAACAAATGATAACAAGAACGCTAGTCTACCGGCGGTACCATCGGGCACGTATACGAGAGGTTATGGTGTAATTGAAAAATTACTTCACCATCATAAATTGATCGGCCAAACAAGTTGGCGCTACCAAGGGTTCAACTAACTGTCGGTCGGGTAGTTAGGTCTACGCAGTGGTTGATCCTTCCCGAGTGGCGGGTTTCCTTCGCTTCGAGGTTTAGTATCGATCGTCCCATTGGTGTTCCTCTTGGTCAGAGTAATTGATGATCTACATAGCCTAGAACATGATGCAGTTCTGAAAATTTTTGAGTTGGTCTTGTAATTCTTATGAACGTTAGTTAAACACGCTACAAATATTTGTTTTTTTTTGCATAAAGTTGAAAAGCACACGAAAATTGTCGTTAAAGTTGTAACCAAATAACCAACTTTGGATTGAATGTTAAAAAGCTTGCGTTAGTGTGCGCGTTAGTGTTCATTTCAATAACATCATTTTCTGTTCTTATGCATTCCGCAAAATCTTTGCATCAAAACCACCCGAAGCGGACAAATACATCCTTACAATACCGCTATAAAGTCCCGTAAACCTAAGCCTTTTCAACTGCAACGTACGTACGCGGAAAACTAATTCCCTTAATCCGCTGCACTACTTCCGGACGACTGCACACGATTCGTACACAAGCTAATGTGTCAGAACTGGAGCTGGCGTTTACCATTTCCAATCACGTTCCTTGCAGGCAGATGCCGCAAAGGAAGCCAAGCGCTAGCAAAGGTCCATGATAATTTCCATCATTCATATTTTCCTCGTCTCGTGCGCTTCCTTGCAACGGAGCTCTGGACAGCAATAGGATATGCACGGATGTTTGGCGGTTTTATTCAATTCCCCTTGACGGGTTCATGATCTCGGGCACGTGTGTGTGCGCACGCGAATCCACTTTTCTACGCTTGTCTCGTTTGTTTGGTGGCGCAGTTTGCATTATTAATACTCCCGCCAACTCATTCGCATTACGGAAGCTTGCACGTTTAGCGCTGGCAAGCACTGGATTCGTGTACAGAATGCTTCGGTACCGTTCCGTAATGTGAACGTGTCATTTTTGCTACATGACGCGTTATGAAAGTAAAGAGTTAGAATCTCGGGAAGCAAGAGATCATTCCAGTAGTAATGGAAATCTAACTGCATCAAACCTCGGGAACGTTGAATCAGTACACACATGATAAGTGATGGACTAAAGCTCATTTGCCACCCGCTAGGATGGCTGCTGAGGAGACGCGTCAAGCGCATGCATTGTTCATGGGCCAACCTGTGAGCTACCATAGAAAAGAAACATGCGACGGAAAAGATGATCATACGTGTCAGCAGCAGTTTCAAGAGGAGTCCTAGCATAGAAAATCACTAGGAACCTAGTCACTAGTCTTGTCTTGATGACCAAAGAAATCATATTTGTTTTCTACAAATTTCAATTAAAATCAATACCATCCGGTCTAGAAATAGCAATAATTTGTCAATTTCATCAAGAATGGCCAAATCGTAATGCTAGAAAGAGCGAATATGTTAAGAATATTTCATGAATTTCATTATTTATTTATTTAATTTTTTTATTGACAATGATGATTCTTAGCCGAAGTGAAAATTCGGAAGAATTCAGCCGAATATGGACTGAAGAGTTTGTAATATAAACAAAGCATTTCCGCTTTGTCATTTGTCTTATACCGGGCATAGTCGGTTTCGTGAATTTTAAGATTATCGAGAAATTTAGTCATGAAGCATTACAAACTAAACAGTGTAATTTTAATTAATTTAATTACCAAAAGCCACCAAACTTTTTAAACACAATATGACTATTGCGTCATATTAACTTTGGAAGCTTCGGCTAAGAGAAATTTACGGCAGGATTTCTAAAATTGAAGCCATAAAAGCGCTCCTCAAACTGTTTCATTGAAAGATTTGTCTTTTTAAAGCTGGACTACCCAACACCATACAACAATATCTTGATTTGTATGACATGAATGTATGTTTAAACGCAATATACATGACCATAAAGTAAGGAGCGATGCAACTGATTTCCTCGGCATAACAATCGCCGTCTCTCGCTCCTTTGACGAGATTACTATATTTGCACTTCAGAAGCGATATTTATGTACGCTAATGGTAGGGCTTAATGAAAGCAAATGGTTCGCTACCAAAGGCAGACTATCGAGAACTAGATAGTTTTACGCGAGCGAGCTCCCGCAACCAGTAGCGCACAAGCAAATTATCTTTAAAATGGGTGTTCACAAATCGACCACCGAATGACAAATGAAGCGACCGTATGTGACTTGCTGCGATCGTAACCATGGTCACCGTAGAAATCACTGTAAACCGACCGCCGCTACCCCGACACAAAATCGGCTTAGATACGGCCGTTTTGTCGCGGTTGTTTGTCGCAAAAATTATGGACACACAGTGAAAGCGGCTTACGGGATGTAGCAGGACCTTCGGCAGACAACGATAGCCACCCACGACAAATCGGAGACAACACAGCGCATAGGGCCCCGTAAGGCGAATGGTGGTCGGTGGTCGGTGAAGCAAATCGTACAACCGCCCGCAAGATGCGATAAAACTGTTGAATGCTTTTAACTTATCGACACTTTGCTCGTTTCTGCGTGCGCTTCTGGGGTAGCGAACGGTGCCAGGCGCAAGAACAAGCATCGCAGATCCTTTTGTGGTAATTTGAATTTTTATTGCATCTTACTTAATTGCAGCCGTACGTTGGCGTTGGCGTGTGCAGTGCACCGAGTTCAATTCCGGTTGTGATCGCACCAAATCGAACAACAATCTTCCATTAGACCATCGATTAGGTTTGACCAATGCGAACTAAATGGTACGCCGGATTGGACTGCGGTCAATCGATTGCGTTTTGTTGAATTAGTGGGGCAACAGCAAGAAAAAGGTGGAGAAAAGACACAAAGCCTAAGCCCTTCTGTTTGATAGCATCGTAGTGCGTGCCGCTGTACAGTTAAGACGCCACGAGCTGCGCGCAGCAGACTCCGATACTGCAGCTGCTTGACGAAGATCGCATTTGGTCGCATCCTCTTATATAGGGTACAAACATCTGGGGAATAATCTTCCCCACATGGGAAGTGGGCTATCGACAGGGCAAAGATCTGTGAAATTTGCATAGAAAATAATTATACGTCACATTTCGTTACCGCTACCAAACAGTGACGAACAACTAACTGTGCCGCAACTAGCTAATATAGGGTCGACACATTCTTTATTGTACATCATAGACAATTATTTTTGAAGGAGCAAAGCACATTGCACAACATACATTGTGATACAAAAACAGTAAAGTCCCCTTATTTTCTTATTGTAGATATTCAATTTGCTAGAGTTATATACTATCTGAATAGAATATTTTCCGCCCCATACTGTTTGTTCCGGGGCAACTACTAGAACAACCTCATAAGTGAAGCTATCGTTCAGAACCTTCTTCCATAAATAAATAACCCAAACAGCGGAAGAGACTAGAGCGGGAACAAGCAATGCTTACGAGTTTGTTCGCCTACCGTAGACGATTATTCAATGGACCCACCACTGAAACGACGATTGAACGTTTCGTGCTCCAAGTTCGCAGCTAACTGCTTTTGCATGGTTCAACCCTTTATCCATCGCTACAATGTTGCAACTACCGGGAGGTTTGTGAACCACAAGGCACTGCATCTGCATGACAACCTGCCACCATGGTGACACCGGGATCAAAGCTGTCATCTCTGGCGCACAACACAGTCGTACTTTACGGCGGCAAATGGAGTTAGCCCGATTCAAACAAACCGATACACACTATTCGTCGCGATGTCTGCCAATTTCAGTTGTGCGGCTTAGTGTTCAACCGTTCGCTTCTAACGTTTTTCCGATCGCGAACATGTTCTAAGCAAGCTACTGGTATGGGGTACACATACCCCCCGGACGTCCGTGGCCCAGCGGCACCCGCCGAATGGGCAAAAAGGGGAAGCTCATTAAAATAGTTTTTCATTTTAATAAACTTAAACCCCACACCAGATGCGAATGCGACAAAGCGGTTGGCCGAAAGAAAGCGACACATTTTCGCGGTTGTTTCGACGGTCGCATATGGAAAAAGCGACGAATCCGCTGGTTTGGAGTGTGCCGGCGAGCGATATCGAATCGTTCGAATGGGTCGATCAATTCTATTGAATTGGAGCACCTGTCTGGGTGAGCCGTCAGGCGGCTTTTCCATTCCCATTTCCCTGCGGCAACAACGCTGGGCGGAATGGACGATTTGGGCAACGGTTTGGGAAATATCGCCGAGCATCGTTTGCTTACAGGAACTGTCACGTTGATGTCAACCCGTTTGATCGATGGTGGTGTACCATTCGTTTAGAGCTAAAACTATTCATCACATTCCACGATGAAATTAATTCGCCTACTAGGCCACATACATCAATCCAGTGTAGACCGATCGAGTTCGTATGTGTGTGTTTTTGCGCCGGTATTATTGCAGATAGAACAGAGTGCACTTGTGCCGAATACTCCACTACCTAGTGGAATCAGAAATGTTGGAGTAATGCTAATCGATCGATGTACAGTGCCGGTGGAAACTATTTCAGCATTTACCACTCACCGGTTCTGAATGTTTGGCGCACGACAAACACAAAGATGGACATAGGACAACCTTCCCATCGTCGATCGATCGCTTCGCTTGTTCTACACACTACTGTAAAAGGAAACACTAGCATCACTTCTGTTCCGTACATTCCAAGCTCCAAGAAAGTGCTTCTAACATCCTGACAGCTATCCATCGTTCGGCTTACCCATTCGGTCGCTGGCATTAAGTCATCAGTGTAGCAACAGTTTCCTGCACATCTCCGACATTCAGCTACGTTCGCTTGTCAGTCGAAACTTGCTCCTCTACACACCACCGCACTCGGGACGGAAAACGACATAGCCCGACTTTGTTACTAAAGCTAAAGCTCAGCTATTCACCCACGCTGCCTTTACTGTCTACCGCGGGGACACTTTTTGCGTACGTGAAGGTACGGGTTCACCACTGCAAACTCATACGACGGTGGCTGCTTTTGCCGGTTGGCTAATTGGCTCTAGAAACGCTTTCTTTTCGGTATCCTTTCCGGGAGGGCTTCCATGTTATTGAATGCCAGGAGGACAAAACAGTGCATCCATTGCTCCAAAAGTTATTGGACGTGCTCGCCAGACATATGCCACCGAGACAGATGATTACGATGCCCGGAAGGGTCGTTTGTTGGCAAGATGCTGTGCAATGGGGTTTCTACCGAACTACCCGTGGCAGTCGGAGCTGTACCGTAGTTTTGATGGGACAATTATATTTAATTTTTGTTGGTCTTTTTTCGCACACCGTGTGGGTGGACAAATTTGCACTCCTTCCGGTGATACAAGCAAGTCGAGCGCGACGTTTACTTTAGTTTAACTTTAGTTCCAGATAACGAGGTAAACGAGCTAAATCTATTTTTTATAGCCAGGTGTGCCCTCTGGTGGACATTTTACTACTGACATGTGACTTTTTGAATGGCTGTTCTGTTTTTCTTTTCAGAGTATAATTTTTTTACCATTTTACTTCCTTGAGCAATCTAAGCATGACGCTCAGCATGACGCATGGAGTAATGTTACGCGTAATGGTGACATCATTCGAGCATTACACCGAGTTTAAAAAGAAAATAAAAACCTCTAATTAGATGTAGAAGCAGACATGTATCATAAACAATAACAAACACACAGTAGAAAAAAAAAATCTAACTCCGGTAACGCTCTCCGTACGAGTTCATAACGTACATACCAGCATGGAAAACCTGCTTGCTTTCAATCTCGAAATGACAATGCGTCCTCCCGCACTGGTACCGTATGGGCATCTAGCGCGGTAAGCCTCTCCACACTTCCCATTGCGCAGATCGCACACAAACTCATCGGTTCCCGGTCTCCCACCATTGATGCATATCTGCTGCTGACCCATTTTTCCTGATGCAAGTAAATTCCATCCAACCGACATGTGAACGATTGCTCTAATTTGGTCGATGTGTGGTATCCGAGCGGGAGTACTGTTGGGCATTTTTATAGACTCTTCCTACAATTTTCGCCTTTCCCAGTCCCGATCCCTGATGGTTGCATGGGGAACTGGACTTTGGAATCAACCCCCGATGAACACTGGAGACTGCAAGACCATCGCTACCATTTTTGCTGGTAGTTGGGATTGCAAACGTAAGAAAGCAACATAGAAGGGCAACAACAAAAAAAGTACAGACTCACTTCCGATTGGCCTGACTGAACTTATTGAACTCAATCGGTTGTTTGGTGTGCTGCGGGTCCGCCTGCCCGAGGGACAGGAGATGATCTCGATGATCGACAATGATTTTACGATTACCCATATTGGTCACAAAACTGCAATTCACCAAGATCGTAGCTACTGTCGCTTTGCGCGTAACAAAAAGTAAGGGGAAAAAAGCTTCGCCACTGAACTCGTCCGTTGTTAGAGATGTGTTCGTCGCAATGGCGCTAGAGTTAGTTGCGAATAGCCAACAAATGGTGATGATGGCAAAACCTTCTGACCAAGATTCGCATCGAAGTAAGTCAATAATATCAAATTGAATATTTATTCACCATTTCAAGGCAGCACATTCCCGCATGCACTTAGCAGAGTTGATGGCTGGTTGGCGAGAGTTGATGATAACGGAGTTGCATTGATCGCTGCTACTGGGATGGCTTTCGACCAAATCTTGGCGCACATTGACAATGTGGAATGTTACGGTGCTTGCCCCACCATTCCAGGTTTTCGTCGTTGAACGGATGATCGGCGTCACTTTTCCAGCTACCTGCACAACGCAACGATACCACATTAAATGTCACCGCAGCTAGGTGAATCAATTGGAACCGTTTGACTTTCAAAGTGTACCTCCTATCCCGACCTTCATTTCCATTTCGGGTCGTAACAGGAAAATTTGCCACTTGTTCTTCCTCGCGGTGATACCTAGTTCCCAGATTTTCGTGGTCACCAAGCAAGTTGTTAGTGAGCGGTTTGTTAAGCGAATTAATGTGCGAACCCGGCTGCAAGAGATAGGGCATCTCTTTTTCGTCGTCCCAGCACGGCCTAGTTCAAAAATCCTCTAAAAGGGAAAAAGGACTGGTGGCTCCATCGGTGCACCTTGCACACGTTTTTCCATTTTGTTTTCGGGTTACCATTGCTCAACAGAATCCAGACGAAAGCGATCTCGAAAAGTTTTGAAAAGCGAGTAAGAAAGAGAGAGAGAGGGAGAGAGAGAGAGAGGGAGAGAGGGAGAGAGAGAGAGGGAGAGAGAGACACACACACAAACATACAGGGAGAAACAGGAGGAAGAAAATATTCCTGAGGAGGTCAAAATTAACATAAAGTCACCTGTCAACTGCATGCATGTGTGGTTTGTTGTTGGTTCCTGAGTCAGCTGAGGCGCTGGTTTGTATAGAAGTTTTGGACTTCTTTCTCTACCGTACTTGTCTTCATTTACTTGGTTTTCTCTTTCATTTTTCATCTCTGTTTGCATTTGAAATCTTCGGAAAAATCGTAAAGTATGTGTGTGTGCAAAGCGAATAAAACATTCAGCCCAATGAAGATGCGCTCAGCTGGGGGAAAAAAAAACAGGAAGGCTTTCTTTGGGTTTTTATCGTTTCTTCACTGAACGGTTCGTTCACAGTCATTGCAAAAAAGGGTCAGACATTGCGAACTTTTTCACAAAACATCCCTCAGGTTGTGCCTGAGTCGTTGATGGTGGTGAAGGTGCGGGTGCTCTGTGTCACTGCGGAAAATGGCGACATTTCTCATGGAATAATCGTCTGTCGAGTGGAGGAATATGAGCAATTGATTATGTCCCCCGCGGGAAGTGCGTGTGGAACAGTGGGACGAATCTTTCGACTCAAGGTTTCGGGGGGGAATACGCTGATCGATGACGATTCGGCACCGACGGGAAGTATCGAGCCAGGCTCAATAGGGCACGATCGATGGGAGCTGCTGTTGGGCAGATGCCGGGATGAAGATAGCACTGATTGGAATGTGGTCATTCCAAAGCGACAGGCGACAGGCATCTGCAGTGTGTTGACGATGCACGAACAAGTTCGCTTTCCGCTCTTCGGTTGGCCCGTTGCGGGGCTGCATTCTCTCTGGGGACACCTGGGAAAAGCCAATCGATACATCAAACTAACCAAACGCGAAGAAAGTACACGATGGCACACGTAGAAAGTACTGTTGCAGCCTGGATCACTCTGATTATGTACTTGAAGTGGACATTAAACGGTTACTTTCTTAACACGTTGCTTTGAGCTTTCAGGGACCGATTTTTGTCAGTTTTTCAACGTCAGATTAACATCGTTTCTCGTTTTCTCATTGAAGACATTTCGCCAACCAAAGCGGATGTTATTAGATCGCATTCGAAACACCTACACATTTGCAATCCACAGTATTTGTGCTCATCGCACAGTTTAAAGGCTATTATTGTTGGTTTCACTTCCAATTGGAGTATTTCAGAACGCACCGTTAAGGGCAAATAATTCATCAAGTGCGTTGAATCTCTATGCATTTCGTTCAAACTATAGAAAACTAGCTGCCGCTTGTCGAGGGTTAGGACTGCACCATGCGTTTGACTGCCGCCAACCTTCAACATAACTAATTGAAACATACGCAGACAACCTTTCCGCCGCTCTAACAAACACTCTAAATGAGCACATTCTGCTTGTTGAAGGTAGCGCGATGTAATGCATGCTCATAATCGCGTGTGAATTGGAACTTTAATGGTATATCGAGCAACGCCTCCGCACCATTGACTTACTGGCAACGGGCTTCAGGGATTGTTATTAGCATTGGCCCTAGAGCGACGTTGCCGGATACAGTTGCTTTGAGAGTCAGCGTCCCAATTGTGGCTCTCTGTGGCTTCCTTGGAATGAGTTAGAAAATAGACGCTTCGGAACACCCAGCAACATGCATAAGTTACACAACGTCAATTAGATATTCACTCCCCGTATGTTTTACCCATGTAGTGGCACTGAAAGGGTTTCCGGCTTGTTGAGGGTTTGTAGAGCACGAACGAACCCGAACCTTACACTTTACACTGGTGGAATATGTTTTAGTCATAATTTGCAAACCAACAACACAACGCCACGATCGCTACCGGCACCCGAAGAAGGTGTGGCGATTGGGGCAATACATTTTCTCGCCGACCTTCAACTCTGAGCACATGATGTTGTGTCTTTTTTGCATTGCTCTATTTTTAGTAATTATCACAAAACATACCACTCACTGGCTCAGCTATTCAGCAGGGGATCATTTTATTTCGTGCATCTGTCTGTTATTAGATCACATTGCTAGTGCAATGTGCGTCGATTTACCTAATGGTCCTGCAGGATGTATCAGCGAAGTTTGTTCAATGAATCTTTTGACCTAAAACGCCCTCTACGAAAAAGTCCCGTAACAACGTACGAAGCACCCCGCAGGCAGTCTCGTGGTTGAAGCTTAATTTCACTGCCAATACAACATCTCCTCACAGCTGCCGTATACCGGTCTGTCAATTTGTGTCGAGATTTGGAACGCTTGCTCGTCTACACGTTACGACTGTACTGGAATCTGAAAAATGAGACACGGATCTGCAATACATATGCTGCTTGAATACTCGATGGAGAGGTCAGGTAGATATGCGGATCGAGTTGAACTTAAGGGTAACAATCAATGTGTAATAGAGCTTTACGATTATATTTTATCAAGCCGGCAAAACTGGCATAAACCACGACGAACAGTGGTGTTACCTTCCAACCCACGGTTCTCGCGGGTCACACGCAGTCAAGCAAGCAAACTACGTAGTGTTGCAGTTGATCGGTTTTCTCTCTCTATATTGACGAAACCAATGTCGGTCACCCGTCGAGTGGGTGACCTGGAAAAAGATTCTCCATTGCACCTGGCACAACCCAGTACCCGCGACCCGTCAATAAAACAGTCGTGCTGTACCGTTTGATCATTCCAGAGCGAAGATCAAAGGCGAAAGATGTGGTCCACCGAGATGTTTTACTTGGTGGTCGCAAATGAAGGTGCCCGGTATTGGCAGTTCTAGGCGTGGACTTGCCGGAAAGAAACAAAAAGGGAAAGCTTGCTTTTACGGAAAGATTTCCCGTTATCGTCCTGAAGATGAGCTCCTCAATTAGGACGGACTGGTGGTGGGTCGACTCGACCAATCAAGATCACCCGTAAATCATTCCGTTTATATTTTGTGCGGTTTTCGTCGAAGATAACCAAACAACCGAAGGGTACGATTTTGTTCAAGTTTTCACTGCCCCGACTGTCACACGGGTGGCGGCACACTGAACGTCAATCAAGATTTGCGGAAAACGATAGGACAACTTGCGAGAGAGCTCGTCAAAGCGGACACCCTTTGGCCATGTGCCGTGCAAGCGTCCTTCACCGAGATTGCCGAGACATTAATCATCGTCACTATCATTTTCCATCGGGTAAGTTGTTGTATTTCTACCAAACCCTACAGAGTTGAGAGGTAAACTATTATTCTGTTTCAGGCAGGTGACAAGTGCATTTTCGTTCATCGCATTAAAACACGAAACAGACCGTTTTGAAGAGGCAAGCGCATTTGGGTTACTTTGTAAGCTTTCGGTTTTACGGATTATCTACATAGTCTGTCGATCGTGTGTTGAGTGGGACGACCACGGGTACAAGCTTCATCTGCATCGATACATTGGGGATGCTCATGTTTGCTGCGAGTGCATGCGGTATCTTCTCTGCGTGGGCACGATGGAATCGTTTGCACCATGTCGCACCGGGACCTTCGATGACCCGACAATGAGCGATTGGTTGTGTGTGTTTGCTAATGCGACGACCTGGAAGCGACTCCAACAGTACCTACCGAATCAGATGCTCCACTTACGAACCCATGACGTTTGGTCGTCATTCCGGGAGCCTTTCGCGACTTCGCGACTGCGACCCCCAACGTAGCAACTACAGGCAACCTAGGTAAGGCAGAGCATGGGATATGCATGTACTCGATTCTATTTCCCTCCTTTCTATAGACACCGTTTTGGGGGAGCAAGACGTCTTCTTCGCACACAATGCGGATCGGGTGGATTTAACCTTTTTTTTTTTTAGGTACGTATAATTTGTGATATTTTTTCGGACAATTACAACCTACAATAATATCTCACACAGAGCTCGCCTTCGGTTTCAGTCGAGAGTTAATACCTCCGAGGTTACGTCCTACGATTCAGTTACTGCGATGCGCCCGCCAGTGCGCCTAAATGGGCCAACCTCTCTCGGATGTCTATGATTAAGCGATAGCGATCTTCGGCCTCGATCTGTCGTTTGGGGAATTCGTTCGCGTGAAGACTCACACTTGATCGCTTGGTCGATAGAAGCACCAGCCTCTGGTAAATGCTTCACTGCAGGTAAGGAAACGGGAAGGGCGGCGATTAGTGTGTTTCGTGTTTCAAACACCTTCTATTTTCCTGCTCCTTCACGTGGGTCATGCTTCGTCCTTCGTTTTGCTCGTGTCCCGTATTCTTCGAATGGATAAATCTGGAAAAAGCAGCCAAATGAAGCTACGACCTGTTGCAAAATTCCTGCCTTTACACGGTAGAATAGGCCGTGTGGGTGTGTGTGTGTGTGTGTCTGGCACAGTCCCACTGAGTGTTGAAGATGAATTCGTGTACGACCGAACGGTTTTGCATACCAGTGGAAACGGTTTTGCGATTCGAAGCCGGCAAGGCGAAAGAGCGTAATTAGTGGTAGAAGAATTTTTCCGATGCTGATGAATTTACTGCGATAAGAATAGCGCCAGTCGGAAATGAGGGCCTCGAGTGTTGGGTACAGTAAGTAAGACACGCTGCCGTCTGTGATTGTTTGAACGTTTCGTGGATCGATGGTGGTGGGTGCCCTTGATGCTAGGCGCCTTAATTCAGGCACGATCAACTGATGATGATGATGATGATGATCATGACGAGGAGGGGAATGATGAAGATGACGATGATACTGGCGATGCTGACTATCCAATTATAAGCCCTTTTCATACGGACCCTAATCAAGACAGCAATCGTTCGTTCTCGGGAACTCGGAATGTTTGTTCCGAAATCGTGGCGTATAGGTGGAAAGGAAATCAACGAAAGGAAGATGACATAGGGAAGAAAGAATGATCGCAGGCTGAAGATGCAATGGGAAAAAATCAGCTCAGAACGAAATAAAACAACGGAAATCATGTGATCGATAATTGGTCAACAATTTTATGTCGCTCAGAATTGCGCGACCTGACTATTTATGGACGCACACATAACTGTGCTTGGAAAAGGTTGTACGACGGAAGGGCGGAAGGAAAATAACGATAGGATGGCCCTACAGTGGTCGAAATAATGCACGGTGACACACTGCTTGCTTAATGTACCACTGGCAGCGTTCCTGACAGAAGCTGCCCTTTTGGCTCGGTTCCCAAGTCGCAACCAATTTGAATGTGAATTTGAAAGGCAACGCGGAACAAATCGGACTGCAGATAACTAGCGGATGGTGAATTAAAGCTGCAACAAGCACACCGTACGAAAGGATTGCAAAAGCGTCGCATCCGCAGCAATCTATAAGCAATTAATTAAATAAAATTATCCTATCCAGACAGGACGTATATGGTAAAAAATAGTTCGCGAACTTGCGATGGTACGGAGGAACGTAAGTTAAGCAGCGTGAGAGCGTGGTCAATACCATTTTGCCAGCGACCGCGATCGGACAATGTTTGGCGCACACATCGAAAGGTTAGCTTTTGCGGCTGAATAGAAGACATCAACCCACCCACGAAACGACGATCGGAGAGACGGGGGCCCCGTAGCGTTTTGGTTTCGTGCAATGCAATTAGGGAAACAATGGCTAATAAACGTATATAATTAGTGCACTTTCGCGCAACACTATCGGACGCAGCTGCTGAGAAGATAAATGGATAAAATAACATACACTCACAAACAAGCTTGATTAGAAAGAGGAGAAAGAAGCTGGTTTATATTCCAACATCCTTAAAAGGGAGCGATTGTTACAGCGCGACTGTTAGCGTATCCGTGGCTAACTGATTGGAAAATAGAACCCGGGATAAAGTCCGCACAACGCATTCCAGACCGTTCTTATGTCATTCAGGCTTATACACTGTGTCATCCGTTCCAAAAGAAAAAAGGCTTTTAATTAACAGCTAATCTGATACCATCACGCGGATACAGATCATTGAATAGGGCGCATAGTGTTTGAAATATAGTTACTCCTCATGTTTCGGAGACAGCATCACAGGGTCATTTTATTTACCAAGAGCTTCTGAGGGTGCTTGCTACTAGAAATGAGCATGAAGATTACTTTTTTTTTAATTTTGTTTAATTTATGATTCTCATTTTCGTGATGTATCACCTGCTTGCCGGAATGTTAAAACGGGTGCTTACGATCTCGGTAAAACATCAAACAGAAGAGAACTGGCGGGAATGGTGTATGGAACAGTGTCCCATGTCATTTACGTGACACTCAAACCTGATTTTAAGAAGATAAAAAGACAAAAAAATGCCGCACCACCACTACCGGTCTCTTCCACAGATGTGCTGCGGTGTAGAGTGATTACCTTTTCATAAGCCCGGTGCAACTACGCGAAACTTAACCCGGATGGGGAGATAAATAATCTGCCAATGGAAAGCAACGGTTTGGAGATATTCCAACGCTAATGGAGTGGCGTCCAGTTCGGATGAGAAGCAGTTCAATAGCATGCCGCAGTGTTTTTCTTCCCTTCGCGTGTATCCGCATTCTACTCCCCCCAAGTGTCAGCCATATTGTTCGTCTGGATTGCACGATCCACGTTTTGGATCCTTCATCGGAGGGGGGGAAAAACTTTCCGCTGGTACAGCGGTCCCTTGACGCGGCAGTGCGCCATAAGAAAATCATCAAACCACTTAATAAACCTACTAATTTACAAACCACTTCACTCGCAGTGAATGTTCGAAACGTGCATCCACCTTGAGGCGGCGTTGTAAAAAGGCGGACGAAACAGCAACGTCATAAATCGCACGATTGAACGAGCGCGTATGGGGAGGCCACCCTCGGCTCTAAGTAGGTGCCGGTTCGGAAATGGGGTCCTTCCCGATCGACGAGACGCTGCTTTTGTTGGCAGTGGGTGTCCGAAACTGCGAAACAAAACCAGCCCCAACCAATAGCCACGACACGAAAGCATCTTCTGCTAACGTTTGCCAACCACTACCGCTGCTAGTAAAAATGCGTTGCTACAAACGATCTACAAATAGCACAATCAAACCGGAAAAATGTTCCACTCACCTCGAGCCGTTCGCGATAGTCCGAAGAATTAGGCTCGTTATGGAGAGCGGGCGGTAGCAAATCGTGAAGGTGCGAAGTAATCCAACACACACCGAAAAAAAAAACCTGCTTTCCGAATGTGCAGAAAAAGCATCGTTTCTTTGGTCGTAGGACAACGTTCGCATACGGCACACGGCGTCGATCGAACGATTAAAACCAGGGTACTGTTAAGTAGCATAAATTCCAATCAGATCCACATCGGGCCGGGGAAGCGCATGGTACGGTGCCCGAGCGGTACCCGTTTTGCCAATAAACCGAACTCCAACATTCGCATTCCGGGTTGGGTGGCCAGCTGTGGTCCTCTGGTAAGGTGCTCCAATTACACACAGCACGCTGGGCAGATTTAACATTTCCGGGAGCGGTACTACATTCAAATTTGTGGGGCGTATCGAATTGTTCTTGTCAGAGTATTTGGTGGGAGGGCGCTCACGAGCTGAAGCCGTTGGAAAATTAACAGTAGTGTTGGGTTTTGTCGTAAATTGTTGCTCAACATTCCAGCGACAACCGGCGAGGTGGCTTGTAATTTAATACGCCAACACTTTTCGATCATTTGCGAGTTAGTTTCTACCGTACAAGATTTAACAAATAAACTAAAGGTACGGTGTGGAGAGAATATATGTAATGTTTACCATCTTTGCCCTCCTCATCATCTCAATGTGGTCTGTTTGTTCGCTAAACTATCCGAAAGCGAAAGTCGGGTCTATTGCATTGTTAGGATGGTAGATAATTGGAGGTAGCGAAGAGTGTGGTGTTTTTTTTTCTTCAGATTGAAGTTCTGCTTTTTTACCAAGGCTAGCATATAATTGTGACGGGATAGAGAAATAAAACTAAAAAAAATAGCGCATCAATCAACAAGTGTACGCATGCACAATGGGCCACAATTACCATCAAACAACGACGCGCTTTGTTGTGGAGTGAGAAGGGAGTGGGCATGTGTAAGGTAGGCAAAAACTATCCAACGCTCTTCCGGACCATTTAACTCGCTGTTGCAAACCTCCCTCACAGCCCTAGCAGCATCCGATCGTGTGTCAGGGGCGGAAACAATGAATGAAATTTCATGTGCGGGAGCCTTTTTGGATGGGTTTGGATTTTTTTGTAAGTTGTTGGAAGATAGTTTTGAGTTTTTTTTTTCTGGGAGGTGGCGTTAGTCCGCCGGCTGCGAAGTCTGCTTATTGTTTGTTGTTTTTCGGTGGTGCACGCATTTCACTTTTCACCGTTGATTGGCAGTATGAATGATGATCGTGATGATGGCCGAATGTGGCGGTTCTCGCGCCTTGAAGATGACCGCGAAAGATCCATTTTATCGCGCACCAATCGAGTGCTGCGCGCGAAAGATCGCACGCCCTTTTCCGCCGCGCCGCGAATGCACCACCGGCAAAGAATGGGACGCCATTGAAAAGCGATCGTTCGCGGATGGAAATGTTGGGGGTGGTGGTGGTGGTGGTTCATCGTTACGATCCGAAAATGATTTTATTTAATTCGATAATGATATTTATCAAGTGCCCGATCATGGTGAAACTGTGTCGGTACCGGAACCGAAATCAAATGCGGGAGAAAACCATCCGCTGGCCGATGGCTTCTTGTTTCGGTTCAAGTTCTTTTCCGACCCTTGTACTTTGGCCACCTTGCTGGATTTGACCGTGCGAGCATAAACTCGCCAGGGCAGCAGCACGCTGCCGGTGAACACAATAGCGGAAGTGGTTGCAATCGTGACTGTTTAGAGTAGGCAAAATAAAGCAGACACAAATAGTGTATCGTGCCACCCCGATGCTTGAACTCCGGGATGATTGGGTCATCGGGGGATGGAAGCAGATTAAATCAACACCGTGTTAGAGCGCGGCTGCGGGTGAAAGTGTTGCCCAGTTCGCGTGTTGCGGTTTAACTTAGCTTATGGAATTCCTTCGACTTCATGCGATCTGCACCGTGTAATCAACTCGTAGAAGAGGATTGATATGGAATTTAGAGCCGAATTGTGATCCGATAAACTCATATCTTTACTGTCACTCATCCACCGACACGCGGGCGCACACAATCACTGTTCTCGTAGATTACAACCTATCGGTAGCGTGCTGATGATAAGCTGTCCGAAATTGAGCTGCAACAAACGGTGTGCGTGACTTTCCTTTCCTGCCCAACTGACCAGATGTCGGCAAACTTCGCGCGGAAAGGAGCACAACAAACGCATCGAAACGCACGATGCACTATCCTCACGCAGGCATGGGTTCTCGTAAAGATGGGTTTGTTTCCGGCAATGCCCTATGCCATTTGTAAGAAAGTGTTACTAGCCATCATCGCGTATACCTGCGGGGGATTGATGGCTTGATTTTCGTCCAACTTGAAGGGGTCTTATTTTGGATGGTGTCTTTGTTATTAAAGCGTAGATCTAACAGGACTTGACAATTTCAACCACTTTAGAATAGGTGTAAAAACAACTCAACATAAACCCTTCACACAACGATTTAGGGCGATAAAGAAGGTGTCACGATCACGACACTAATTTTTTGATTTGAGAAAGTGACAATATACATGGACACAGCGTTTAAGTAATCATGGATCAAAAGGGTAGCAAGCAAAACCTTTTTCAATGAAGTGAATTTTATTCCTACAGATGTTTGATTTGTTGGAAGATTTTTCTGTATTATTATATTGCGCCAATATAAATTTATATATATTGATAAGATTTATAATAAATAAATGTAACTTTTTCCATCCCGTTCATTGGCATCGACAGTAATATACGTAAGAACGTTTTGCAGTATGTAAGTAATTGTATTGTTTTCATAATAAAACACATTTCTCCGTTCGATCCGAAGCTATTAGATGATCTTTAAATGCGCGAGTTGATATGAATGGCCAAAACACCGTCGTACGCATTGGATGGTAGGACAATCTGGGCGCGTCCATCACCACCGACTGTGATCGAGTTGCCGGTACATGCTCCATTTAAAAGATCACCAGAAATCACATCGCAGTACGTTCCTGCCGGCAGACATGTCTGCAGGTTCTGATTTAAGTCAAACGGTTCCAGATTGAAGGCGATGAAGCCACGGGAGCCTCGGCAGAACGCCATCTGGTAGTTACCATTGTCCCACCAGTCGTTAATCTGCGTGCCAGCGACAGCATTGCGAAAACCTATCATATTGTAAATCTGACGCCATCGGTGTTCGCATACCCATCCCGAACCGCACGAGTTGTCCGGATTGAACGTCGGAGATAGCAAGTTACCGTTGGCATCTTGTGGGGGGCCTTGCTCTGAATCGCTGAACGAGAACGAACTCATAACGCGTACAATTCCGAATGGATGTGCCAACATGAAGGCCGTGGCCATTTTGTAATTTCTCGGAACCTTGTAGGTAAGCACGTTCGAACCACCACCGCCATGGCCGCGCTGATTGTCGTGGTTGTCAATGAAGACGAGTGCGAGATGCGATGGCAGAAATCCCCAACCGGTGCCCCAGTTCGTCAGGTGCCGAAAAGGATTGCTTCCACGGAAAACACGTCCAATCTCAGCCGAATGGCGAAACTCGGTGATCGTTCCCAGGTGCGTGTACTCTTCACGCGTAACTGCCTCACCGCCCAGATCGATCACCTCCTGCGTGATGAAGGGACGAGCGTTCGGTGGGAAGCCGTGCGACGTGGGCAGATTGTTCATACGACTGTAGATGGCCTGTAGATCTCCGGGCCACATGTGCTTGACGGCGTCTACACGGAAGCCGGCAACGCCAAGACCGATCAGATGATTCATTAGTTCCACAATCTTATCGCGTACCCATGGGACACCCTGGTTCAAATCGGGCAAACTGACCAATTGACAGTTACGAACCATGATGGGATCGTTATAGTTGGTAATTAGACAGGGCGGGTTGAAGTCCGTCACACTGAATGGTACGCCGGGGAACGCGAAATTTGGCCGGTTAGCTGTACTGCCAGCAGTACCACCTTCTCCGACCAGATCAGCCATGTGGTTAATAACCAAATCCACATAGATGCGTACACCGACATCGTTACAGCGACGGACCATACTAGCAAACTGAGCTTCCGTTCCAGAACGTGTCTCCAGGCGGTAGGACATCGGTTGATACCGTTCCCACCATGGCCTTTGAAAGCTTCCCCCAATGACAGCGTTCTCCGTCGGTGGCGACACTTGCACACCGGCGTATCCGCGCGGCGCTAGAAAGTTCTCGCATTCAGCAGCAATGTCGTCCCATTTCCACTCGAAAAGATGCACAATACCACTCCGGTCAGCCCATTGATGGGTGTTGAACTGGGCTGTGGCTAGTGTGGCACACAGGGCTAGCAGCACTACGGCAACACGCATTGCCACTACGTTTTACTACACTTTGATGATTTTATTACACTGTGTGACTGGTTGAGGCGTTTTTAAATACTTCCAACTCCGTGTAGCAGTTGACTCTGGATTAATATATCGTTAATGATAAGATAAAGAAATGGATTACATTCCGATTAGCCGGTCAGTTTCCATGTTCAGATTTTTCTAGCAAATTTCGTCAAATCAGTGGCAAAAAAACCCACAACCATAATATTGCGATAAAAATGAGCGAATCGGCTTTGTAGATACACAACTTCTTCATCAATGAAAGATAACATAGATAAGATAAGAAATGTTACACGTTTTCTTTCACAGATGGATCTATTCGAATAGGCACTAAGAGCAAAACGCCAAAACGTGATATGAAAAAAGGTGTAACATTTTAAATTTATCTTAATCACGCATTCGAAGTGTGTGTAACAAGTAACAAGGAAACCCGTGTTACGCACACTAAATTATTGCTTAAAATTATTTAACATTTATCATTACAACAAGTCTAACTTCCCAGAACGATCGACAAAATAAAAGTTTAACAACTCAATCAGACCGTTCTCACAAAAAAAAACAGCTGTCGTCAGAAAGTTGCGAAGATGAAATACAAAATTTGTAAAAAGTGAAAAATAAAAGAAAAATATAACAGATACAAATTATTTCCCATATTAGACGAGAGCATTTTCTGCCCTCTGACGCTAGTCATATTGTAACAATCTGAGTATGAAATAAAAATGATCAATCAAATCAATTAAATTAATTACTCTAAACACACAAACCGCATTTAAATGAAAATAACTTCTACTTTATCGGCCAATAAACCTCAAGTGGCCTGCCGGTTCTTACTTTCTGTGACTTTATTTACACGCAGCTGGTTAGTCAGTGCTGCGTACGGAGTATTGGTCTGGATGGAATTCTGGACCGAGCGAAGACCGGTGATGCTACCAATACACCACCGGGCCTTCATTGATTCATTCAGGATGTTAACGTCAGGGATTACCGTACTATAACCAAAACCGATGACAGAAACAACCCTCGTTGCGTAAACCAAACAGAACATAAAACCTCGTACCACACTGAGCACAACTGTGGTGTGTTAAAAAAATACCTTATTGATGTGTCGATCGGATTTGAAACGGTTCGAAATGCGTGTATCATGTTATAATAATTGCAGATCATATGGGCATATGTTTTATTGAAATTTGTACTTTTATTCCGTCCAGTTCATTAGTGGAGTGCAAATAATACACTTAAGTGGTCAGGGATCCTTACAATCGGGACTGGAAAATAAATAACGAGAAAGAATTATTACCAACTGTGCTGGTAAAATGTGTTGCACAAGAGTTCATATACTCTCGAGGATACTCACATTGGCGTGAATGGCCAGGACACCATCGTCGGCGTTGGCGCTAATGAAGATATTGGCACGACCATCTCCACCAACAGTGACGCTAGCACCAGTGCAGCTGCTTCCAGACTTGCTACCCGAGATCACGTCGCAGTACGTGCCCGCCGGTAGGCAGGTCTGCAGATTTTGATTCAAATCATGGCCCTCCAGATTGAACGCGACGAAACCACGTCCACCGCGGCAAAAAGCGATCTGGTTACCACCATTGTCCCACCAGTCGTTCAACGAGGTACCGGATACAGCATTGCGGAAGCCAACCATGTTATAGATTTGGCGCCACCGATGCTCACAAGCCCAGCCACCACCGCATGAGTCGTCGGCGTTAATGATCGGGGAGCTTAGGTTGCCATCACCGTCAGATGGCGGTCCTTGGTCACCGTCATTGAAGAAGAACGAGCTCATGACACGAGGAATACCGTAGGGATGGGCCAACATGAAAGCGGTTGCCATCTTGTAGTTCTTGGGCACCTTGTGCGTCAGGACTTCTTCGCCACCCGCACCATGGCCGCGCTGATTATCGTGGTTATCAACAAAAACGAGACCCAAATGAGAAGGCAAGAAGCCCCACTCGGGACCCCAGTTATAAAGCCACCGGAGCTGGTTGTGGCCTCGGAACGCACGTCCAATCTCAGCCGAGAATCGGAACTCAGTAACCGTACCCAGATGGGTGTATTCGTTCTTACCGATAGCCTCACCGCCCAGATCGATCACCTCCTGCGTGATGAAGGGACGAGCGTTCGGTGGGAAGCCGTGCGACGTTGGCAGATTGTTCATACGGCTGTAGATGGCCTGTAGATCTCCGGGCCACATGTGCTTGACGGCGTCCATCCTGAATCCAGCCACACCAAGACCGATCAAATGATTCATTAGATCCACAACTTTATCGCGTACCCATGGGACACCCTGGTTCAAATCAGGCAAACTGCCCAATTGACAGTTACGAACCATTATGGGATCATTATAGTTTGTAATAACACAGGGCGGATTGAAGTCCGTCACACTGAATGGTACGCCGGGAAACGAGAAGTTTGGCCGGTCGGCCGTGCTACCAGCAGTACCGCCCCATCCGGCTAGATCAGCCATGTGGTTGATAACCAAATCCACATAGATGCGTACACCGACTTCGTTACAGCGACGGACCATACTAGCAAACTGAGCTTCCGTTCCAGAACGCGTCTCCAGGCGGTAGGACATCGGTTGATACCGTTCCCACCAAGGTCGTCCACCAATGACAGCGTTCTCCGTCGGTGGCGACACTTGCACACCGGCGTATCCGTGCGGCGCTAGAAAGTTCTCGCATTCAGCAGCAATGTCGTCCCATTTCCACTCGAAAAGATGCACAATACCACTCCGGTCAGCCCATTGATGGGTGTTGAACTGGGCTGTGGCTAGTGTGGCACACAGGGCTAGCAGCACTACGGCAGCACGCATTGCACAACGTCTTGACTACACAAGCTTGTGATGTATTGTTGCCACTGTGTGATTGGTTGCATCGATATAAACTCTTGTCACTTCTTGTAGCAAATGGTCCTGAGCGGATGTGAAATTTGTGATAAGATAAAATACTGAATTAAATTTCGATTAGCGGAACAGATTAATGTTGAAATGCTTCTAGAAAAATTACCCAAATTCAGCAGCAAAAATTCCCCCTATTGTCATAATGCAATAAAAATTGGCTTTGTAGATAGCCTTTTTAATCACAAAGAAAGGGTAGGCCGTATTGATTATAATTAAAAGATACCTAAAGACTACCTAAGAAATATTTCACATTGGTTGCGAGACATTTGCTGTTCCGAACCGTGAAAGAGCACCTTATCTCCGGCGTACTTGGCCGTGTTGCCTCGTGCCACTAATCCGTCATCCAACAGATAATTTATTTATTTGGCGTGGTTGCTGTCGCAGTTTAGGTCCAAACCATCAGGGACTATATTTCATGTTACTTCCTCTATATTTGCAGTGAATGTCATCTTATATGCTAGTCTAGCAAATCTGCAGCGGCTGACCTTCTGTTATTTGTCATTATTTCTAGATTATAGTATATATCGTACCTTCAATTTTAACAACGCAAATTCATTCATTCTACGGATGGGATTATGTCCCGGTCCTGTCGTGTGCGGACTGGCGCCGATATTAATACTCATCTGAAAATCATCTAAGTATAATATAGACGTTAGGAAGGGACATTCATTGTTGAATAACCGAACAGTTAATACGTTGAAGATACGCACCCAGTGCGAAATAAATACCTTAAATGAACTAGACTAAAAAAAAAATATTAAAATTAAATTAAATTATTAAAACTAGGTGAGTAAGCATTCCATCAGAATTCGGTTAACGTTCAGCAAAAATTGATTCTTATTTTGCTTTTTTTTAGTTCAAGTGTCGATATGTAAACTGCACACTTATGTGTTGTCGAACCGAACGCTAATTTATTGGAAAGATATGCTTATTAATTTTTATCTTTTAAGTGTAAAGAATGTCAAACTTAGAGATTTTGAATGTGAGATATAATAATGCATGCACTTTTACCATGTATAACGATAACAAAAAAAGCTGTTAAGTGCAAACATAAAAAACACTGAGGTGACAATGGAAAAATCCTCTTTTTCAGAAAATTTACTTAAAAAAAACAAACCAGTTTTTATGTTCGAAGAGCACACAAAATAAGAACCATATTATCACAAAATATTGCAAAAAAATTGCATTATTCCTTATTTCTCCTTTTCATATCGTCAGGATCGGACAGTTCGTTTTACTAAGCTTTATGTTGTGGAATTGAAACAATATCATGCATAACATTTAGCTACGTTCAGCATGGAGATTGCTTTCCCGTTTTATATGCAACATACATTTACACCAACACCAGTAACGATATAAGTGGTCGCTGTTTATCAACAATTGAAGGAGCAATAATTACATATCTCATCCATCTCGTAGTTTGCATCGCGAAAGATTGGCATAGCAGGGGCATTTTTCGATGATTGACACTTGTCAAAAAAGAAAAAAAAAACAAAGGTTCGGCATGGTCCGGTGTCAGGAGGCAAAACTTTCTCCACCAATTATGGCATTGTTGTTGCATTTTCCGAAACGCTTTCGAACCTACGCTAGCATTGTGCTAAAGCATTCAGAGAGGATCAATTTTTTAAGGTTCGAGTCACACCATCCACCCTCGAACTTTTATTTGAAGGCATCCTATGTCCGGAAGGTGGGAACGCTTGATGAACAATTAAAGTACGATCTTCATGCGATACGTTGAACGTAGCCTCGGACGAGGGTAAACCATGTCTCCCGTTAATGGTTGATGTGCGCCTGCATCGTGTACTGTCCAGCTCAGTTCGGTGCCAGTTAAGAGGTAAGGTCAGTTTTAACCCAATTCACACGATTAATAGCGCGCGGTTGATTAAATCTCTGGAACCCTTCGAAAAGGAACGTACAAGTGAGCCGTTCCTCCTGTTTCCCGCTCCATGAAAACGCACCAGACGATCAATTGGCTGTTCAATTTTCGCATCCCTGAGCACGCTCCCACTGGAGGTAAGTAATGTGGCCGGATCCATCGATGTCGAACTGACTCAAGATCGCACAGTAGCAATCTTACTACTGACGCATGCCCAGAATCTGAGCCTGACGACTACTGTCGAGACAATGAGCCAACAACTTTTCATTCATTTACTGATGCTTTGTGTCTTGCTCTTTATTGATACCGATCTGTTTTTTTTTCATTCGATATCCACCACAGTACGGTATGCGCTGTCGAGGCAAAGAGGTGGGAATAAAAAACACAAACTTTAGTAGGACGTCCTTTCTTTTTGCTTTGGGCTAAGATATCGTTTCACAAGAGCAGCTGCAGGTAGCAGGTCTGCAAAGGATGGTAGACTTCACAGAAGCGCTGTGATTTGCATTTGACATTTAAATTATACACAGAATCCAAAACCTCGCGCTGCTCGGTTAACAATTCCCGACCCGTTCCAGAGCGAACCTAATGACTATTAGTCTATTTTTTTTATTGATCCTTGATCGGTTGCCCTTTAGAGCGTCGTAATAGAATTGGATATTGGATTTTTTTGTTTTTCTCACTGGGTTAAAGATCCTAAACACAATGTATAGCCAATGATAGTCGGTGAATGGAATAAGAATTGTTGGCATTAACTGTAAAACGCTATCACTTGCAAAAGTAAGGCGAATTACTTTCGGTTTTGAAGGCCACGGGTGGTCGTTCGTGAATCTTAAAACTGAGAATCAAACCGCCATACACAACAATTAGGCCATTAGAATTAGTGACCGTGTTAAGCAGATGTTGCGATATGATTTGAGACATAGTAATAAATTAGAATAAAAATAAAACAGATCTGGAAATCATGTGCGCGTGGGGTTACTTAAAATTTGTACTTTTATTTCGTCCAGTTCATTAGTGGAGTGCAAATATTACACTTAAGTTGTCAGGGATCTTTACAATCGGGACTGGAAAATAAATAACGAGAAAGAATTATTACCAACTGTGCTGGTAAAATGTGTTGCACAAGAGTTCATATACTCTCGAGGATACTCACATTGGCGTGAATGGCCAGGACACCATCGTCGGCGTTGGCGCTAATGAAGATATTGGCACGACCATCTCCACCAACAGTGACGCTAGCACCAGTGCAGCTGCTTCCAGACTTGCTACCCGAGATCACGTCGCAGTACGTGCCCGCCGGTAGGCAGGTCTGCAGATTTTGATTCAAATCATGGCCCTCCAGATTGAACGCGACGAAACCACGTCCACCGCGGCAAAAAGCGATCTGGTTACCACCATTGTCCCACCAGTCGTTCAACGAGGTACCGGATACAGCATTGCGGAAGCCAACCATGTTATAGATTTGGCGCCACCGATGCTCACAAGCCCAGCCACCACCGCATGAGTCGTCGGCGTTAATGATCGGGGAGCTTAAGTTGCCATCACCGTCAGATGGCGGTCCTTGGTCACCATCATTGAAGAAGAACGAGCTCATGACACGAGGAATACCGTAGGGATGGGCCAACATGAAAGCGTTTGCCATCTTGTAGTTCTTGGGCACCTTGTGCGTCAGGACTTCTTCGCCACCCGCACCATGGCCGCGCTGATTATCGTGGTTATCAACAAAAACGAGACCCAGATGAGAAGGCAAGAAGCCCCACTCGGGACCCCAGTTAACTAGCCAACGAAGCTGGTTGTGGCCTCGGAACGCACGTCCAATCTCAGCCGAGAATCGGAACTCAGTAACCGTACCCAGATGGGTGTATTCGGTCTTACTGATAGCCTCACCGCCCAGATCGATCACCTCCTGCGTGATGAAGGGACGAGCGTTCGGTGGGAAGCCGTGCGACGTTGGCAGATTGTTCATACGACTGTAGATGGCCTGTAGATCTCCGGGCCACATGTGCTTGACGGCGTCTACACGGAAGCCGGCAACACCGTAGTTGATCATTTTGTTCATCAGGTCAACAATCTTGTCACGCACCCAACTGTTGCCCTGGTTCAAATCCGGTAGTCCCACTAGCTGGCAGTTACGAACCATGATGGGATCGTTGTAGTTGGTAATCGAACACACTGGGTTGAAGTCGTTCGCGCCGTACGGCACAGCCGGGAACTCCATGGCCCCAGCGTTTGCAGTCGATCCACCAGTGCCCCCGTTCGTACTAATAGCGGCCATGTGATTAATGACCAGATCGACGTAGATGCGTACACCTACCGCGTTACAGCGGCTAACCATGTTCGCGAACTCCGCCTCACTGCCTGACCGGGTGTTTAGGTTATATGAGATGGGTTGGTAACGTTCCCACCATGGGCGGGGAGGGCTCCATACGACAGCGTTCTCAGTCGGTGGTGACACTTGCACACCGGCATAACCTTTCGGTGCGAGGAAAGTTTCGCACTCCCTGGCAATATCGTTCCACTTCCACTCGAACAGATGTACGATGCCGCTACGATCGCCCCACTGGTGCGTATCGAACTGGCCACTCACTGCCACGGCCAAAACCGTCAATAGCATGCACACAAAGGCGCGCATTTCGGTAGTGTCGTTGTCACTGTTTGTTTTGCAAAAGGTTTAAGCCGGTTGGAACAGAAGTCCAAACTGTAACGTATGCTAGCAACTTTGACAGCTTTTATACAATCGCTGGTACCAGCACACTGATAGCGATACCTTCTCCATTGAACCCAAGACCAGCACGATTGTATTCCGCTGGTTTCTTATCACCGCAAACCATAATATCAATCAACTCATTTACGCGATGTTCAAGTGTGTTCGTTTGCGTATTGGAACAGTTCCGACATATGTGTCGCTGTGACCTTGCCTTTCCTCACATTGGCGTCGATTCTCATGTTACACACAATTCATCCAGTAATATTTACAGCCATATCAATGTATGCGTCTTATCAGCTTCTCTGTCAGTCAGCAAAGAATTGAAGATCTTCGAGGAAGTGGCTGGCATGCTGTCGTTGGAATCTCGACCCTTAACTGATCGTGATTGGATTTAACGATTGTTTTAGGAAGATGCGTCCGACGTGCAGTCTGACAAATAACCTTTGCACGATTACGGATAGTCTAGAGAGGTGGGTAATACAAATTGTAATACCCTTCCCGTCCATTCCAATTTGATACCGATATTATGCTTCGATAAGATAAAAAACAGGCGCTGTTAATTGCTACCGTACCACACTGGAATCACTGGTTTTGGTCATAAAGTTAGTAGTCTTACTACCAAACCTAGTTATCTAGGTTTGTTTTATAGTAATCTTGATAAGCAGATCGATAAAAAATAGAATAATACTATCGAAGGGAATGCATCGTGTTGGTCCCACGACGTTCAAATCCCAATAGGGGGTAACAGTTGGGGGTAACCTATAGTACTACGAATGCCCTACTCTCTCTATCGGAGATGACGACATTTTCGGGAGCATTTAGCACGCCATTTAAGAATGATTGATCACGCTCCACAGAGGTGATTACGTTATCATTACTGGATCGGTGGTAAATATCATAAAATTGTGATTCGCGTAAAGAATGTTCGCTAGTCGTTGAGTGCATTGTGATACCCGCGATCCTAGGGCACGCGGGTTTCTAGAACATTTTCCAAACTTCGAATCTGTTAATAATAACGAAATAATACACGTAATGAAAAAAAAAAATTATAATTAATCTGCAAATGACATTAGATGCAATTCCGTGAAATAATTGTTGATAAATAGAAAAAATATCTTCAAAGCTTTATTTTTGCTCTTTTAGTTTAAAGCTTACCTTGATAAATCTAAAAATCAAGGTGAATACGCTTCAAAACAGTACCGCAGCCAGGAAATTAATAAAAAAACGGCATTTTCCGGTTACTGTAAAAATTGACTTACATAAAAAATACAATAATAACATTTTAGTCTAACATTACGACAACAAAGACAAAACTTCTTTTTTAGATAAACTAGTCAAAACCTCATTTGTATAAAGACTGTTATAAGAATGCTGGAGTTATAATAATATAAAACAATATTGCGCTACTCCTTTAACATGAAGGATTTTTGGTCCCGTGGAATTTTTTGGTGTGTGGAAGGGCAATTGAGGACTCACTTTAATGACAAACTCTACGAGCTGGAAGAATTACTCACTACCTTACAGTGAATTAGTATAGCCAGGTTTCGTCTTGTCGGTCATGAGAATGACTCCGAACGACCCAGTCCGTAAAGTCCTTTTAGGACGTCCATATGCACAGAGGAGGTGTGGTAGATCCAAATTGTGAAGGGATGGTGACGTTGATCCGTCATCAGAAAGACTGGGAAATTGATTGACGGACTACGGCGCTCGACCTTGAACGATTTAGACAATTCCTGCAGTAAGCTTAGGCCACGAAGCGGTTGTGGCACCTGATAAGTAAGTAAGTATGTACCATTCCTTACGCTAATATTATGCAGAAGCCTCATTTAATTTAATATAGAAAATGTTATTGCTTGCGGTCATTTTTTTTTGAACGCCAAAAACCATTTATAAAACGCAATACAATTTGGAATTATTGGTTCTTCTTGGCGAAACGACAATTTCATGCCATTGATGGTTTAATAGACTTATTTTACCACGCAGCAGAAAAGTCAGTCCTTGCTACGGTGGATTGGTCCGGATGGGATTTTAGACCGGTCCTGTCGTGTGAAGACCAACGCTGCTACCACCGCTGCAGTTAATTCTTCGTAATAATGAATAGATCGTTATAAAAATTGTATCAAATGAAGTGGATTACAAAATTATCTAAATAATAAACTAATACACCACCGTGAATGAGTAAATCTAATCAATTAACCTCATCCCCGGTGCATTTTTCTCATAACCCTCTCGAAAGGCAGACTTCAAAGCCGATGACCCTTGGTGATGACATAGTCTGCTCCGAGGTGAGAGTACAGGAAACATAATTGATCTCATTCGAAATACAACGATGGCACGAATCGTGAATATGTGTACGCAAGTTTTTTTTCCGTTTTGTGGGAAAATAAGGGGTTATCATCCATAAAGATGGATCGCACATTCGCTCGGTAAGTGATAAGCAATTCTTACCGAAGCAGAAATGCGAGTGGTGGAGGAGTGCGAAACGCAAACAACGGTAATCGTCGATGGCGGCACACGTCGGGGGAAATCGAAATCGAACGATACCCATATCGGGTATTGGACGGATGAGTCGCCGATAAACTTTCGATAATCGTTTCAATTAGCGACGAAAAAGGAAGAAATTAAAGAGTGCACTCCGCGTCACACAAGGTCCGCGTGAACACTCGGCATGTCGCCGGGGGTTTCCGTGCACCAACAACGATTCCGTGTTCTGCTTGCCAGAGCGCAAAACAAACAAAAACTGTTGCTGCATACTGGTCATGTTTGGGTCGGCTTGGTAATGTTTTCGGTGAGTGGTTCCCGCGTGATTTCCCAGACCAACTAACGGGAAGATGTACAGTCTTTTTTCCTCTTTCGTAGGCGGAGACGCGTATTGTGACACACAGATCGTGACGACTGGAATCACATATTCAGTCCCCTTTACTCTTGTGCAGCATTCACGACAGACAGGCGGAATCGAGGACGTCCAATCGTTCGCGGGGCACCTCAACGCGATGTTGCCTGCTGATGACCGTTTGGTGCAGCGACTAATGGTGGACGCATGCGTCGATGGGCATCAGTATTGTATCACAAAGGTAAGGTGGTTTCTTATTTACCGCCATGCAAAATGCAATTAATTGTGCTTTGCTTTTTCCTACACTCCCAGGCTCAATCGTCAGAATGCGATTCCACCCGTTCAAGCATGGAAATGGGCAGGAGGATTCTTAATTTCCGATTATGCTACAAATTGACCTCTGTGTTCAGCAAACTAATCGATCATTTGAAGTGTGCGTGTGGCAGATCTGTGACCACCTGTGGCCATCTGTGGTTGTAAAAAGCCACCAACGCGTACACGATGCAGATGATGAACAAACGTGCAGTTCCTTTACCGATCATTCTGCAGTACAGTCTGCAAATAATCCATAGAGCTCCGCACGCTTGAACAAGTAAATGGATCTTTCTCCATTAGCGTACGGTTCGTTCGGGTTGAAGATGCACCGATACCGATCGAGATTATTGTATAGCAAATAATAATTAAATTAATTAGTTATTAAATTATAGACTTCGCGTGCGCCTACTGCAGAGTGCGTAGAATGGCGGTTTAGCGCGTCTGGACGAAGCGCAAGCGAGGCTCCACGGCTCATCGTTTGTTGCACTAGCATAGCATCTTGTCTGAAGTTGGAAACCAAGTAACTCTCTGAGTAACAGGACCAGCAAGTTACTCGCTAGCAAAATCAATGCAATGAGAAAGCTCCGTTCGACGTCAACTCTGTTCGATTGATCGTAACAACACCAGTAAACACATAGACCATGAAAACGTTCCACACCCACGAATGGATGGACACACGGAAATGAAATGAATTTTCCATTCGTTATTAGTTTAGTGGAAGATCTAGAGCCGTACTGTTTCAATTCTACATGACGCAACATCAGACAGCAGAGAATAAGTTTAAGCAAACCCATTTACGAATGCACAACAGCAACATGCAGCTTCAACGATAGTTAAACAGACAGAAGTGTAGCATCATCGTCGTAATCGTCATCAGCCATCGATAAGCTAATGTAGGAGTTGCAATGCTTCGAGCAAAGAAGAATATTCAGTTATTCAGTCAGCCAGTCGGTCTGTCAGTCAGTCAGTCAGTCAGTCATTCAGTCAGCCAGCCAATCCAGTTAAGGTTCTTCCCCGGGCTCGTCCCCTAATTGGATTAATAATAGAGGCCTGGGGGCGTGTGCCGATGCCTGCCCAGTGTTCTAATTATTTTAATTTTCAATTGTCTGACTCTTTTTATTTTGCTACCGCACAAACCATGCAGTTTCAGCTCTATTGATTAGGCTTTGGATCGAGAAATGTGGGATACACATCTATTGCTTCATGTGCGTGCGATTATGGGCACTGTTCGATGTGATTAATTCGGAATAGCAGTAGTATCGGTTTGGCACTTACAAGTTACATGCATGCAACGAAAAACCACTACTGTTACTACTACTGTGAAAAGGGTCGATGAAGCTGTTGTGATGCGATGTGATTGTTAGGGATTGAAAGTGTGTCATCGAAGCTTCTGTTACTTACCGAACGATCGCATATGATCTTCTGAATGGTTCGGAGGTTATACAAATGAAGCAATAAAATGATTATTAATTTCCTTCGGCACAAAAGCTACCGTCCGATGAATACAAAAATCAGAAACCGATTTCTAGCATTGATCATAAAGCGCAGAAACTATTGTGCCGTAAATATCTACAAGATCTCGTGACGCTACCAACAGTGAAAGTCGCTTCTGTACAGGAATGTCTTTCATTTTCCGATTCCCACAACGAGAAGACGTACGTGCGAGGTTGGGATTTTCGCACAAAGGAATATTTATTTCTTGCTTGGACAAAATTTGTACCTTAACTAATTCGGCCTGGCCGTTCTTTTTTAATTAAAAAAACCATAACCAACGGAACTGGTAAATATTGACAACGATTTTTTAAACGTGTTCTTTTGCATTCCGCGTTTCGCGTTATAAATGCGAACAACAGTTAAACATTTCTTCTAAGCATTTACAAATTCTTATTCTCATCGCTAAACAAGCGATTAGTGGTGGACGTATTTTTTTTCCCAAACTGCAGCTCTGCTACAGTGCGCCAACCTGTGTCCGCTAATATAATTGCAATTAAGAAAACGTTTCGATAGTTGTACTCCTCTTCCAACTGTTACACCGCGCTTCTGACGTATGGTTCCAATTGAAAGCGTATAATTTATTTCTTCTTTCAATTTTACCGATTGTTCCCAAGACTCCACTACGAATATTTCCATCCAGTGCGGATCGCGGACGATGGCAGATTCCAGCCACGATCTTTTCGCGATGAGTCATACTAGTATGTTTCTGGGCGATTCTCGGCTAGCTTGGTATAGGAGGAATAGAAGTAAAAAAGGCATGTCTGTGATTTATCGTTTCCACTCGAACGGCAAACGTTCCTGAAGACGTCACCATCATTGGTGGCTGTAGCGAGTTTAGCAGCATCTGCGCATTGCAGCGCAAACGTGATTTTTTTATTAACTAACTTTTACTACCATTGCACCAGACGAGCTTGCACTTGGAATGAACGATTTGATCGAACGAAGTGCAAGTGATTTAGTGGACCATGGGCTGCGATTGCATTTTCTACTATCGTAAAGTTGAACTTGAGGGCAAAAACAGTGCCCGCTGGAAAATTGCACACAATAAAGAACAAGAAATCGCACAGCTTTTCTAATTTGGATCAGTGAAACAAGGATTAGAGAAATTGTGCCAGTGTCAATTAAGTTCCTTAGCGACGCTGTACAGAAACGTCAGATACCTGCTGGTTTAATCAAGGAGGAATAGCTTTCGCTGACTGCGGGATCATCACCCACTGGGAATGATCGTATTTTCTGCAATCGATCCGTTGACATTGCTTTGAAGTTTTTTCATCGTATATTTTTTCTTACTGCTGCTAGCACCCAACTAATGAGAGGGTAACACAGCTTTATTGCTACAGTGAATTGGTGAGCTATGGAAAACGACAGTACCGACACCGATGTAGGTTTGTAGCTTGTAGCTTATAGATGTAGGTTCAAGTTTGATTTAAGATAATACATGTTTACGACTAGCTGGACAACGTCGTAAATAATATGAAATGTATGCTAACTATATAATAACTAAAAACATATTCAATTAAATATACAACTAATCACTACCCTCAAACCATCAAAATCAGATCCATATTCACAATGCGATATAGTTATTGATAAAGTGCCAATATAAAGAAAATGACACCAACGAACTTCGCATCGATAAATTCTTGATTATTATTGACGAAAGATTGAGCCATACTATGTTCGTTTAGTCCAAGAATTCCATTAGGCTGTTTTTGAAAAATTACAATGTAAAAATGTTCAAGATCATGACTGAAGCCGCTATATGATCAAAATGTTCTGACTATCTGATATGGATACAAAACCCAGGTCAAACTAGAATTTTGAATTGTAACTAATATCGTCGATTCCAATTTGTCTCGTGAATGTTGTTTTCCTGTTAATGATTTGCTCTATCCACTTTTGTGATTCTGAGTTCTCTTAACCATGTGTCATGTTAAGCAATCGAACAAATCCAAACGTTCGACAGCATCGTAAAATTGCTTGCATACGGCAGACCTGTGCGGTTGGCAATCAAGATTGTATTACAAACTTGAAGACAGCCATTTCCCGATGCTTCCTTTCGTATCGAAACTTGTGCTCGGGTGCTAAAAGCTTGACTTATCTTATCAAACTATACGCGCCATGGGGCGGTGACAAGGCAGCTTTAGGCTAGACATGCTGACCAAGGGATGATGAAGACACGGATCGAAGTTTCACAAAGGCGATCGAAACGTATCAAATGTGGATCGAAGTACGGCGCTAAAGCAATGCTTGACATTGGAAACCTATTTGCGCCTTGTGCAATAGATCTGCGTTTCATCGCTCGTAGCAAAAGGCATGCACACAGACTCGTTTTGTCACCAGCACCGATGGCGCCTAGGCACCGATCCTGCTAGAAAATTGGTTTGATAGGAAAACTGTAGGAAGGAAAGGAAATGGCAAGTGTTAATTTCAATTTATTCTCTAGCAATCGTTAAACATGCTGTTTTCATCGGTTGCTTTTTTCCCGACAAAGACATGATTTTACGCTTGTGCCAAGGTGATCGTGTTGCTGATTCGTTCGGATCTAGTGAATGAAGTAGAAGTGATCGCCTCACTCGCACGTCCGCAGCTTTTCGAGTTGTAGCAAAATGAAAGGAAACACGAAGGCGGCTATTAAGCTCGTTGTATTGCGATGCTAATAATATTAATAACAAGAGTAATTTATAAATGTTTCGATATAAACAACGACAGACGATAGGAATTGCTTTCCAGTGGATGGCAACGAGCTAGATCATATCATTTGTCCTCGTTCATCCTTATACTTGTTTGGAATCATTGGTAACATGATACCAAATACGGGAGAGGGGTGTGTTTTACATCAAAATAATTGATGAAATACTTGATGTCACAAAGAGTCAACAATAACAACAGCAACTAAATATTCACTATTGTTGTTATTATTATTTTACTATACTAGCGCAGTTGCGCAGACTTTTTGGCGAATTGCTAAATTGGGGTTAGAAACTATGAACTGTAGCTAAATTTGCCATATAATTAGTTTCCCTTGGGCTTATTTTTATAGAAATCAGAAAATCAATGTTGAATTTGAAGCAGAAAGATGAAAAAATTGTGTATATCTTCCACACGTGTGTTCTGATAATAGCCAGACCATACCACAAGTAAAGCTTTAGTTTAACTTAAGTTTTAAGCTGAAGCTTTTACTCTCTTTTACTTCTTTTTCGGTCAAATAATTCCGGTTCAGACCAGCTAGCAATATTGTCAAGTTTCGGTTTTCAGCTGCTTTAGTTAGGAAATTAATCTAATGCTTTTTTATAGGCTTAACTTGGCTTACCATTTGTATGGCAAGCTGTAAGCGGAAAAGCCTGAATGGGATAAAAAAAAATGTATCATTTTAGGAATATATTTGTAAAGATATAAAAGTTTAGATGTCAAAAATGTCAAAACGGTTTTATTCTGAAGATTTTCTATCACAAATTGTTCCATTTTTGCATCGTTTGTTAATTCGCATATGCCAGACTAATTATCCTTTTTTGAACCCATTTCGAAAAGAAGTTGCGTCTAAAAACTAATTTTGTCAAACTGGTAAGAGCGATCTGCATCGAACGCAACATGTAAAATATTGTCCTAAAAAGTTCAATTCTAGTCATCGTGCTGCAACTTGTATTGTATTAATAATCTGCCGTGTATCAAAATCACTTGCAACCGGTATTCGGTACAGATCGGCTCAGAAATGCTCCTCCGATTTCTCCCACTGACTAAAAGCAATCAATCGGTACCAGGGTACAAACGAGTCTCGGGAGATGTTAAATTTCCTTGCTTACCTTCCACTGGGAAAGCAACGTTTAGCGAGACAAGAAGCGGTGCAGCTAAAATCCCATAATTCTTCCGATAAATCGTTTCTTATCATAAATGCCGCGCATTTAATCTCAGTTTACACCCTTGCGCCGCATGTGCATGCGTTTGTATGTTTAAGGGTGTTGCAAATGCCTCATTGCTCATGGGTACGCTAGCGCCCTGGCAACTTTTTTCACTTACTAAGCTACCAGCTTGAGTAACCTGTTACCAGCACCAGATATTCATAGTGGTCATAGAACGAGTAAGCGAGAGGAAAAGATAAATAAAAAGCGATAGAGGGCTGGAAAAAACGCAAAAAACCACCAGGGGGAATATAAAGCATTCTTAATTTCATCTTCCGGGGGGAAGTGATGATCTCATGCAAACGAAGGCAAAAAGAGTTCACATCTATGTTAGGACCAGTTCAGGCCAAATAAATCTAGCCGTGTGCTCCAGCTGCGAGTTTTATTAGGTTATCAATGAGAGCATATGCGAAAGGGTGGGCCGGTTTTATGCGATGGAAGCCGGAAGGTTTGCGCTGGTTCGTTTTCTTTTGTTTGTTCTTATAAACGTATACCCATGGAATTTTGCCAGTACAAACCACCTGAGTTGCGCCATAAAACATTGCCTCATCGTAGAGCAGCACATATCTGGAAATCCTCATAAAAGAAAAGAAGTTGTTTTAAGGCACACTTTTGCACTGAAATATATTTTCCTTTCTAATGCTGCAACCGCCATGGATAAGGATCAGCCGGTACCCGTTGTAGTTATTTGTTGTTGTTTTTTTTTAAAGCACGAATGTGTTTTCCAACTTCTTGTTTCCTCTGCATTTTACCATTGACTATCAACTTTCGCCATTCGGAAGGGCCGCCCACAATGATGCAGTTGGGGGGATGCGAAACGATCGCGGAATATCCTCCTTCCCCGGATATGGCGGTCAGGATGGACAAACGAGCGAAAATAAAACTCCAACGGTAAAAGAAGTAATTAATCTTCCTCAAATCATCCCACAGGTATCAGCAACTAGTCACGATTACAGTTGGGAAGAAATGCGGAGCGTACCATGTCCTACAAGATGTGCTGAATTGAGGTTGATAAGCGCATGGGGTGTTTGTGGGAGAACAGTAAAAACGCCGTCTTTCTATTCTTTCACCGTACGGAAGTGTGCCAACATTTGCATAAGCTTATCGTTAATTTAATGCGTAAGCACTTTGTTTTTTCATAGTCGTAGTAACGCCTCGGAAATCTTGTTTAGGCTTAGAACTTATGCATAAAATAATCGAGCGCTTCGGCAAAAGGATGAACAAAATGTTACGCTAAGTGATGATGTTTTGTTGCTCCTAATGACTTTCTTCCATGTTCATAAAGTTTACTTCACGTTTTACTTCTTCACTTCACTTCATTTCAACACTTTCTATACGTATGTTATGTTCTAGTAATATTTTTAAAAAATCTCTGCATATCGTATGCAGCAGAAAGTAATCGCGTTAAAGCTAAATAATATACCAAAAAGCTACTATCGATGGGGAATTGAATTTACCACGCTACAAGGGTAGATTGTGCGCAGAGAGCTATAAACAACCGTCGACGATACCTATCATTTAGCGGCTGAGATTACATTCCGACTAGCGTTCCATTAATTCCGTTCCAATTTATCACTCCCGCTTCTACCGACTAGGCTGATTAGCATGAGTCGATGACATGCAAACATTCGTGAAATAAGAGCAACTGCCGTTCGAATTTTTAAACCACCCCGCAAGAATGGTTACACGAACAGTAAGAGAAACTTCGGAACCCACCAGTCCGGTGGCATGAAACTTTGTAACCATCGCCACAACAATCCGATGGACACGCGCTACACCGCGAATATAGACAAACCGCGGGACACCGTACGCCACTAGCGATGCAGTATTTATGCTGATGTTTGTTTATTTACACTTTTAATTTTCGGTTCGCAATGTTTTCACTGCCAATTACTTTCATGGTGCAAGAAGCACCGTGCCAGCCTAGCTGCCAGCCAGTGCAACCGTTTTACGAGCGGGGATGGATGCAAAAAAGATGCAATTTGCAAGAATTTTCCTACACTGTCATTCACATTAGCCGCCAACATGGCGAGCAAAGCGCACGATCATTCCCGCGTACTCGTGTGCACATTTCTTGTACTGCGTCGAGAGAATGGTCATGAGGCAGAAATTAGAGCACAGACCCTACCGCTACAGCAGCCAACCGTTGCAATTGCTTGAGATCACCCACAGAAGAATAGGGGCAGTTCCAGTCCTTGGTGGTATGTTTGGTGAAGTGGGTACAAATCTGGAGCAACGAGTAATAATAAAATACAAATAAGCACCAAATAAGGTAAACAAATTAAGTTTGCATATTTTGCACCTTGTTAGACGGAGTCTATCGTGAAGGCAAAAAAAAGCTACTATTTACATTCCGTCGAGCTGCGTACGAGTGTCGAGTAGCATGTGGTGAAGTTTATGGATCACCGATTTTCCACAACTATTGCACCGCTACGGTACCTTAGGTGTAGTTCTTTTCAATTTCCTTTTATTCCCAACTTCCCAAACTCTTCAACAGCATCAGCTCCAATACAGCTAGCACATTAAAATAGACGTCGATCAGCAGCGGGTGGTACGTGAGAAAGCGCAAAATGTTCATCTTGATTGCATAATAATTGCGGGCTAATAGTACATCAACACCCTTCGATCAGCTTCGACCACCACGGATGGTGAGGAAAACGCAAACAATAGATCAAAATTTAGAATTGGATCTAGACTACATCTAGGCAAAGCGGTAAGAAAGCATTCCAACGTTATGGCCGCGTTCCTGCGAGGCATTTTTCAGCGTTATCGCATCGCTAGGTATACACATTTTAAACACAGCGTGTGCGTTTTGCCAATTTTGCTGACTTTGACCTACATCGCGTGCTATCAATCGAGATCGAGCGTAAATCGGATTGGTTGTTTAGATCGGAAAAGTGTGTTTCTGTGTTTAGAAGCATTGCTACTGGTCTGCACGTGGAAGGTATTTACAGGAATTATGCTTAATGCAGATCGAACTGTTTCTACGTCATTGCGATTTCCATATCAAAAGAGAAATGCCGCACAGCTTGAACATTTTATTTAGAAAATATTTAGAGAAACTATGGCTTTACAGATGCTGCGCCAATGTAAACTTCGTTACAGATGCACCCTTTGTATCAAAAATTTAAACTAAAGTTTATTATTTTGCAATAGTTTGCAAAGTTAAACTATATCTTTTTACTCCACAAAAAAGAGCACTGAACCTATCATCATAAAGACAGTTCCTTTACTATTTTTCTTTATGGAAATTTATTAGTTTTTGTTTCTTTTGGTAATTCCTTATAATTAATACTTGATTCATGTTGACCTGCGCCAACCTTCATCGTTGGGTAAAAGCTGTTAATTTCATAATAAATACGACGGTAAAAAGGGTAACAGAAGCTACTGTTCAGCGATGATTACTTCATTAATCATCATTTAACGTCGCATCAGAACGTCACACAACAATCACAACAATGGCTGAATGCTTGCCACTCGGTAACCGTATCATTCGGAGCATCATGATTGTGGGTTTCTGGTCTATTCTTGCGCTCAAATCACCATCATCGGTCTGGTTGCATCCGGGGAACAGGTCCAGTCGCTTTACAGTAATCGGGCCAACGGTCAACAATGGCCCTGCTGTCGATGACGAATGTGGGCGCATTAACAGCGCACGGTTGGCAATGTTCCAATGTAAGTCACTTACCTTTACCAGATCGGGTCAACCTCGCCCTTGCACTTGACATTCGAGGAACCTGTCCCAGATGGCAGCTAACCGTTGCTACTGCGGATGTGAATAAAATTTGACATTCAATTCACCGAGTGATTATGTGTCTGCATCTTCTTCCAAGAGACCAAGCGGCAAGGTCCGATATCCGGAAGCGCTCTTCGATGGCTATTATTACCGGTAATAATATGCCTATTTTTGACACCGTATGTGCACTTCGGCCTACGCATCGCGCAGAATACCACACACGGAACGAGACGAATCCTCTCTAGCTTTATTCGTGTGCGTGTGTGTGTATTCTTGATTCATGCGGTTTTGCGGGGCGTTCGATCAACGCGCATAACAACGACGACGTTGGCCCAACTTCGGATAGCGGATACTGTTAAAGGTGTGAGACGACACGGCGAACCGGAACGTCGTGGACCAGGAACGGGATAGGCAAAATAATACACCGGTATCGCGGAGGAGGCGTGCTTCGATGTATCGTTCGCTCTACCGGTGGTGTTGCAGATGCCATTCCAATGCTGCATATTGGTGGTAATTTATACCGTAGATAAATGAAAATAAATGGCAATCAGCAGCCAACACTTGCTCGGGATGTACTGCGCTGCACTGGATCGGCATCGTAAGAAAGAAAGAAAGACTTCTTGTCCATGCGTTGAGAATAGGGGATGGTTATAGCGGGGTTGCGGGTTGGTTTGATGCTTCCGATAAAACGGCAGCACGGAGTTTATAAAGCGTGTATTACGGCAAATGTGTGCCTGCCAGCTAGTGGGTCCAGATAATAGCAATGATAAACGGTGTTTAAACTGTGCCCCCTTCGAATACAGACACACGCAGGAAACATAATGGAAGGAAACGGGAGGACTAAATCGCGCACATATCACGTGCAAAAGTGCCAGTAAGCTATTTCCGTGAGTATTTGCACGGGCAAGTGCATCATGCCGTCCCCCATTTCGTGTCCGTGTGAGAGTACCGTTTGTTGCCAAATGCATCATGCGCCATAGCAATGTTTCGAGCAATAGGACCCGCTATGGTTCTAGTATTCGGCGGGTGTTGAGTTGAAGCTGAACACTAAATTATGGTTCAGCAATTGCACTGGGGAAGGTTGCCCCAGTGCACATTTGTGGGCGGCATTATATAGCAACCTGTTACCTTGCTCATAATGAACGAAACACATCGAAATGAGAAAGCTCAGTGAAAAAAAATTTGTTTGAAGGCTAATATTAGCGACACGATGGTGTGGTTCGATGGTGTATAGGTAGAGACGCCGGTCTTCATACGACAGGACCGAGAAAAAATCCCATCCTAACCAAACCCCCGTAGCAAGGACTGAAATTCCGGCTACGTATTAGTAATAAGTCGATATGGCCTGGCCTTTCTAGTAAAATAAAGAAAAAAATAGCGAAACGATACTGATTCCATTGCTGCTAATTTGAAGCAAATGATATTGTATAACTAATGTCGATTGCATGGGATAACTCACATTATGCAGTTTCTCTTTTGAAATGTCCATATTATTGTCCATACTGTACATGATCGTTTTTAAAAAGACGGAAAAGACGCAGGTTTTCCCTTTCCCAAGTCCACATTATGCGGAATGAACCGCTGCACGTATTATTCTTTGGGACACAAATATTGCATTCAATTTGCATAGCTTTGCATACGGGAAAACAAATGGTTATGGATTACGAGGAATGATCGAAAGCTTTGGTTGGCCTGCCTTAATTACATACCTGGAGTATCGGGTATATATTGGGAATTCATGAAGCGATGACTTGAAATGTTCAAACAAAGATAAAAAAACACAAATAATTAAATGATAAATACTAATTTGTGTTTCAAATTGGAGTTATTGTATTACCGATCCAAATCCGTCCAATCAATTTCATCTATACTAGCCCGCATAGTATGGATTGGCAAGGTTGATTTTTAGGCTAATTTAATGGAACTATGCCTATCTCGGTCAATGTAAAAATCATTCATACGATGAAATTAAAGCAAGAATTAGAAAAAAATATGCAGTTCATAAAACTTCCTACGATCGAACTATAACTTACTTTTATTGTATTTGTTGTATTTGTATTGTATTGTTACTTGTACGAAATCTTATGAAACGTGTAAAATTAACGTTGAAAAATATAAATAACTGAAATTAAAATTAAATTTTAAGCGTCACACGATTTATCGAATATTAATTATTGAGTACCTTCATTTCATTTAATCATTTTCTTATTTTACGTTCGTGTTGAAAAGTAGTCGGTACTAAAGACTGTTACCGTCAGTCCTGAAGATGTATAGCGTATCTCGGAAGTTCATTAAAAATTCTTCTGTGTATCCTAAATTGTACCATCCACGGGAGAATTATATTTCCCGAATTGTTGTTAGGAAATCCACACCAACCTAAGGTTCGTCACTTACGAAAGATTTAAAGGCACTCGAAACCAATTTGTACGCTGAATGTTTGACACCCTGTGTTGGTCTGCGTCAGGTATATTGATTAAAATAATATCTTCTAATTATATAGGCCAAATGACTACGAAACGTATTTGTCTGTCGCTATGCAAAAAAGGGAAAGTCTTGGTCAGTGTCTGTGCTAAAAGTGGGACCGTCAAGCAATGAACAGACCGCACGTGTCCGAATCTCACGGAGCTCTTCTATTACTTCGTTTGCATGTGTTCGGAACTATCCGAGCGTCAGACTGGAAATTGTTTGCACCATTAATCAAATGCTACACAGCACCCAATCAACGATGGTGGTCAACACTTAAAGACGCCTTGTAAAACCGTCTGTGGGAACACTCATTTGTAGCTATTTTTGCCGCATCTGTCTAGCACGGGCACAAGGGAAGTAATAAGGGCGCAGTGTAACATTTGCTGCCAGCTGAGCTTTCGTGCCATTTCCGCTAAACTCGGGAAGCGAGAAAGCTCTCGTTAACTCATCAAAAACAGTACGAAGATGGACCACATTGGTGGGCTGGACACAAGAGTGACACACGCAACTAGGGACATGCGGTAAAGATTTGCTTGAAGTGCAGTTTGCAGTTTGTGCAGTGAAGCTGTGTATTGGTGCCGTCTGCCTTTGGCGCTGTGGTAATATTTTCCTGTACTTCCTGATTTTTTTCTCTCGCTGAACGTACAATGTTGAAAAATGAGAGGTTTTTCCTGTGTGCAATTAAGATCAAGCAGAAACACACCAGAAACAGGACGTGGCGTTTGCGTTCGGAATTCGATTCCCAGTGGAACAAGTTATTACGCACTGAAGGCAAAACCTCAATCACACGTTTGCGGCACGTTGCGAAGGCAAATCCTTTTTCGTATGCAGTTGAAGGGCCGAACCATCGTCTGTGTTATTAACACTTTAATAAATTTGTTGATTGATGCGCTTTGCGCTTGCACTCCTGTTACCGGTACTAAACACATACGCCTAGGTGCTACAAATGGGAGCGAAAGTTAACTGTAACGAATGCCACAAACTAGGCCACTACCATGCCATCCACCATCCAGATGAGCGATCCCTGAAAATATATAATTTTGTGGTCCAATCGAACTCGCTGATGTTTGTACTAGCCCGGTTGCTGCTCACACGCGGGAGGGTTTACCTTTTATTTCTTCCCATTTCTTCCCTTTCGCCGTAATAGTGGATCGCTACCGGATGCCTATCGGGAGGGATGGAATTTTGCTTCCATAGATGCACAACAACGGCGGGCAGACGATAAAACTTTAAATAAAGCGCAACCAGACACCGCTAAGTTTTTGGCTGAATGAATTTAGTTATTAAAAAAGTTGTGCATTTGGTTCGGCTTTGTGTTTAATACGTTGGGCGTAACTGACGGTTTTTCTTCATTGATGTAAAGGGATGAATGAAAATCGGAGCAAAGAAGGAAATCGGACAAACGTTAGTTTTTTGTTCGTGTGTCGGGAACACTCATACACTTTCGGTCTATGCTGCTTATGAATGGGGTCTGTGGCATAAGCATGGTAAAAACATCCAACATTTTTTTGTCTTTAAATTTATTGCTTAACCCCACGCGGCGAAATAAATTCATTCCGTTTTTATTGCTAACAATTCAATCAGGTAATTTAGTTGCCCACAGAGTACACCTGTTCATCTTACGTGCAAGCAAAAACAAACAATCACTACGATGCTGATATTCACACTTTTTCTAGCTCTTGCCGGTTGACCTTGCCGCCATACGCGTGATTCCCACCAAACGCCGTTGCAGCATAAAGGAAAGGTCACACTCTAATAAAACCACCCATTCGACGATAGGGTAAAAACAACCTATTTGTTTTGCTCTACTTTAGCGCGGCACGCGTTTCCGTCGAATGTACAATGACCCGACAGGCAGGCAGCAGAAAGAAACAGTGTAGAAAAGGGCCATGAGTGATTGGATTAAAAACAACAACATCATCACGATCATCATTCAACTGCAAATCGAGTTACAGCTATGCAAGCACGACGCGAACTATCTTCATTTATCAAACGACGAATTCCTGCCAGCTGTGTACGCATGCCCGAGTGTTTTAGTTACTCTTTCCATAGCGGAACTGGCATCAAAGAAGTATGGGATGTCGTCGAGAGTTGTTAAACAATAGGAAGCAAGAGTCAAGTGATGCCGTTGTTAGGAAACAGGTATGATAACGAATGTAAAAAAACAAACTCTTCGTTACCATCAGGCGTCCATTTGGCGCGGTAACGCGTTTTGTCAGCATGATACCTTTTGATCGTTAGAAACAATAGTACCCAACACCTTTTGTTTTGCTCAGCGTGTTGTTTTTATGTCAGGCGCTGGTGTGTACGTTATCTTCTTCATCCACATTACCGTTTTTTACCATACATACCTTGCTGAGCTGAAGAATTCATACTACTGACATATTTATCTCGCGAGCGATGCGTGAATTTCTCCTCAGAATCTGCCCAACTTTTCTGCCCAAAGAGATAGGACGGAACTGAAAAATACCGAGAACCCAGCAACAAGCATTTTCACCGACAGAGAACAATCAAAATGATGCAAAAAGCTCCACCCTGCTTACCAAACTCAACACCTAACACACGATCGTACATCATCGCTACATGGTCACGAGCGATAGTATTACGTTTTACGCACTCTTAGGTGCTATCTTTCGCACATCGCTTTTCCAGCGGGCAAAGCGTAGTCACATAGTTTTGTTTTTCTTCCCAACAACTACTTTGTTGCGCAAGCTACGTGCTTCTACCGAGCTGGCTCACATACCATGCCAGCCTCCACTATAAATGCTAATTCTTCTCCGTTGTTTCCTTCACCTCGACATCGTGTTTGTCTTTTGGTCTACACCCCAAGAAAAATCCAAAGGGTGGATCCAGCGAGATAGCAACGTGACGGGGCGAGGTGCTAAGGCATTTGAAAGGTGCGTGCTAGAAAAAAGTGCTGGTGTTGAGTTGTTCGCAAGGGGTAGTTACAAGAAAAACAAAGATTTTGGCCCACTTCTACGATCGCCTCCTCTTGGTTCTGGGTAATCTGCGTAGTAGCTATTTTCATGGAAAGTAGAGTAGCAAAATTAGATCACGAAAGAAATACATCCGTGTTTATCTTTCTTATATGCAAAAATATCTTAGAATTTCTACAGCGATGTAGTATCCTTTGAAATGGGTACTAATGACGGGTCTTACAAAGCAAATATGCATTTGATGCATTAGCTAATGTCGTCCAAATTGGGAATAAAATCAGTAACAAGTATTTTAAAAATATTGCAAATCTTTGGATATTTGTATATTCAAAGGACATAAAATGCATTACCATTTAAAAATTTTTAGACAGCTTTCAATTGTTATTCGACATGTTTCATTGTCATTGGACATCTATGGAGAATGCTAGTTTACATGTGAAGTGACATTTACTTTAAAATTGTTTTCAAGTTGCTAATTACTGATTCTAGAATGTGTGTTGTCCCAGGTTGTTTTGTTTGAGTAAGGAAAGTGTAAAATAAATCTAAAAGTTTATATTCAGTATTTTTAGCAATCAAAGAAATCCACAACTAGTTGATCCGGAACCTCTTGAGGTTGTTGTGCTGATAAAGAAGAAGTTGTATCTAAAGTCTACACTGCGTAAGCTTTGAATACAGTGAAATGAAAATATCAAAAGCTACAATAGAAAGAAGCTGCCGATTAAAAATGGGTTGCTTAACAATTTTTATCTTTTTTAGAACGATAAAGATATTATATATCTTCCAAACGGTGCTTACTGGTTAGTTCTCAAATGTTGGATACAATGAATACGAAAGTTTCCTTCCCGAAAACTATATGCAAATCAACAATCATCCTAGCACGGATTGAATAGAACTTACCCAGCCCAGTGAAATTGCCCATTTCACTCCACACTATTGCGAACCATCTTTATAAACCTACCTACCATACATGCCACCAGTGCGAAAAGGCACTTGCATGCAAATCAAACAAATCCCGTGCTACATGAGGTGCTGTTGAGGGTTGGTTATCGTCCTGGGGGCCCTTCGACACTCGGCCAATCCAACATTCATTAATTCGTTTGCCCGTTGGTCTCGTTCTGCCTGTTGTTCTGCTTGTTTGCTTGCCATACGATTTTGAACGCGGGTGTTGTTGGCACTCAATGATACCAACAGGCAAGGAAATGGTGTGGCAAATAGCAAAACGGAAACGTGTTGCACACCTTCGTTAAGGCAAGCAGCAAGCAGCTAGAGCGATGATCATCGCGACGATTAGGCCCATTTGCTGGCTGATAAATGGTTGCTAAGCAACAAGCACCGCACCGCTAATACTCGTAAACTCACTACCCTGCACAGGCCAACATACATCACTGGTTCCAATTAATCCGAAGTTAATCAAAACGCGGAAAAGCGCTTCCCAACCGGAGCGCACACATACGGAAATGCTCACCCAATTCGGGCTTACCTTCAGGGCACCGGTCTTAAAGGGCCGTTGTCCAGTGGTGTTCTGGAGTTCCAGCAGTCTGGGGGTCTCGATTTCCCATGTCCAGCGATGGACCGTGCTAACGAACCGAACGGCATGAGCGCATTGCCCAATAATTACCCATCCCGATCGCAGCTTCCGAACCGTTCCCGCTCGCATCCTGTCCATACAATGGCAATGCAATAGGCAAAAATCACCTGGACCTTTCAGGGCATTCGTATTCAAATAGGAAGTGATTTCACCGGTCAGTACCTTAGCCCTTAGCTTCTAGGACGGTACCCTAAGCAAAGGTACCATGTTTATGTGATCGTAATTTTACACTTCATTCCACCACAAATACCCTTCCTGTGCCATGCTCGCCAGTGCAAACACAACAGGCAGCTGTTATTTCCCGCTGGGTCTGCATTTGCCCGTATTTTGCTCCCATTTACCACGAGTGATTTTCTGGCATTCGAACTCTCGGTTTTCATTCGGCATGCCGTGTTGTGAGGCAATGTAGTTTTCCGATGAGCAATATTTCTACCGTTTACCAGGTACATCCGTTGCGGGTTGCAGTCACCCACATTCCCTGCCCGGGAAGAAAAGTATCCACGTCTGTGTGTATGGGTAAGCGTGTTTTGAAATGTGTATTCATTTGTTACGCGTCTTCGGGTCATTTAGCGCCCATTTTGAGGGTTTCAGTCTTTAAATGAAGCCCATAGATGTCGACCAGTCGCCTGGGCAATGAAAATCTTACGGTACACATAATTCTATTGGTGATTATAAATTGGCAAAAATCAGAACATTGATTGCAATTAATTATTTTTCACCACCCGATATCGCGGCAATCGACCGTACCTGGTTATGCTTCGAGACTTTGCGTATGCGCCGGAGGTTGGTAAGGAAGGTTCTGTTGCAGAGCGCTAGTTAATTAGCACAGTAATTAGATCAGTATACCTTTACATGACTAGCAACAGCAAGGGTAGAAACCTAGCTGGATTGTTTGTTATGGAGCTGTGCAACGTCCCGATATCACGTGAATGGGTCGGTAAGGAACGCGGTCGCGAAACTGTAGCTATGTGATGTTTGCTTTTGTTTTTTAATGTTTCCTCTGGAATGTAACGGTTCAAAGAGAAATGCACAAACATACACAAACATATGCATCACATCAGCAATACTGTAAACAAGGCACAAGCGTTGGGGCTTGTTCAGTATTGGCAAGAAATTAGCAGAAGAAAGCAATAATCAAGTATTAATAAAATGCCAAATACAACCAAATGCAACAGAACCAAACGATACTGACATGATGTCAAAATAGTCCTTTGAGCTTTAAGCCGCTACGTGCAAGTACACTTTAGTACCATGAAACTGTCGGCAGAAAGGAAAAGGAAAAGGAGGGAAACACACTGGAAAATCTACGCACGGCGGTACAATAAATGGCGAATAGAACTCAACAACAGCATTTCCTTTTTCCACGCTTCCAATCGGTAAGCATGTAGACTATACAGTCAAATGGAAAACAAAGCTGCTACATTACTTTTTTTCTTGTCCTAACTTCTCCCTTGACCGGCGATCATTTCACGTGCTTTTTATGGCATCTGAGACGTTTTCTCATAACGTAACCAATGGGTAGCATGTCAGATTGTGTACAACCTGTAACGACTTGTAATGCAGCACTTTCCAAGAATGATCATGTCGTTGTATGGGACAGGATCGCAACCCAAGCAGCAGACATGCACAGTTTGGCTAACGGCCCAGTCCTGTACGCCAGAGCAAAGCTCGGACGATGCTCCCGGTCCGTGACTTAACAATTTCAACGCGGCATGTACAATATGTGACCGGTATGATAAGATGAAGCAATATTAAATAGAATAAAAACTAGCATATTCTTGCCAAGCGCAAACCAAGTTGCTTGCGATGGTATCCTGTTCTTACGCTCGGGAAATAGCATAAAATGGAGGAGCTAAAACCGAACACCTTGTGACACAGCGCGCGGTACCGTATATTGTTTGTTCTCTGGCTACCGATGTGGTCCGTAACACGATATCAACAACCAGTAGGACACAAGCCTTGAGAATTGCCCGTTGCACGTGATGTTAATGGAATATAAATCATTCTTCCCTGTGGACCATTTTTGGTGGAGTGGACTTATGACCCAGCAACAGAAAGGGGTTGTTACTACTACTTTTTTTTTAAATTAAACCATTAAAAAAAAAACAAAATTATGATTACATTGTACAAGGATCTGTATAGGGTTGGCGAGGTTCTGCGGTTTGTTATTGGCGGTGCCGATTTTCTCACAACAAAATCGATACTAAATCCCATCCACCACGTTCTAGCGAACCAGACACTAACTATCGGACAACGGATGAATAAAAAAAAAAAGTCAGAAATAGCAGGTCCTCCTAGCTGTGTGTAACCATGTTAGGAGTCTTTTTCTGAGCGCTTAAACATTGAACGTCGCAGAACGTAACTATGAAGATCAAAGGTAAAGTGATGAGTGCGTTCTTCCTGGAAGTTTGACGCAGTCGTCCAAACAGTGAATAAGTAACTGGACAAAATGGACTTGGTAAAAGTGTTTGTCTCACAGAAGGAGCCACTTCTAAAAAAATACTTTTCAAATGGCAAATTGTAACGTTTTACCGAAGACCCTTACAGTTCTAAAAGCATTCGGAAGCGATAGGGAGATTGGGTGGACAGAGGCAAATCTCTAGCAGAGCTAAAATCTTATCATTTCGAGGCGAACATGGAGTGACAATTGATAAACAAGGTCACTAAAAATCTAAAAACATGTTCACATTTTTGTTTTGGATGCCACCTGATAGGACTTCGCAATATTTATCCTAAATGCTTATTAAACATATCATGCAGGAGAAGCTTTATTGCACAATATTATCTTTCAAGTTTTTTTCGTTCGTCTTCGTCGTTCAAGAGTTTCCACTTTTTATGAAGCATACGTTACTTTTAGTATCGAATAGTTTACGTTACAGGCATAATTTAACATCGCAACTACAAACTTGCGCAATTTGAGTATCATATCCTGTTTTGCATGAGGAAATAATTAAAAATATCTATTTAACAAATGATAATAAATATGATTTCAAACTCAAAAAGAGGAAGGCCGAACAGTTTTACAACCACCGTTAGCGTCAGCGATTAGTGTTACCTTAAGCACAATCACACCGGTTGTTATGTGGTGCAAATTCTCTCACATTATTCTCATGTGCAGCAGGCAGCAAGTTCCACGAAAAGGTCGTGTCGTTTTGCGCACCTGTGTACACGGGACCGCACGCCACGTGGAACCGTTGGTCTGAAATGGCGAGACATTCTTAGCAACTGTTTAAATCTTTTCACATAAAGCTTGCACCTTTAACAATCGTATACTTTCTATTATTTCACTTCCCGTTGCGTGATTGCTGTCCCTGCCCAGCTGTCCAACTTCATTAGCTACCGCTTTCGATGCTTGCCTGCGGTTGCATCCAATTTTATCTATCTGCTGAAAATCTGTCAGGGTTGTGCAGAAACATGCACCGGTTTTACAGTGGTGCTTGGTCAGCAAAGAGAACAATCGTGCCAAAGCCGCTGCGAGGGGATTGCATATCTCATCAAGATGTGCATATCTTCCAACGGGCAATCCTCATTTGTTTTAACCAGTAGAATCTATTTTTGCAAGTCATTATTTTGCAATGCGTGCAAGCAACCCCAAGTGACCCGTGTATAGTCGCTAGCGATACGAGACATAGTGTAATGTGTAACAGCTCTATACTGGATTATCCGTCTGACCCACACCTCGTCGTCAGGGAACGGCTGGTGTAACACAAGCTGAGGATTCCAGAACGGGCGGTTTGTGCATCCCGGGATGAATGGTGTTTTTACTTTACTTTTAATGAAACTAATTAAGCGATTTTAATGGGATGTTCGTGGGTATGCAACTCGATGTAAGGGCGGTAACACCGAACAGGTAGCGATTACGTGACTAGCGTGTTTTTTTTTTGTATTTGACGTTTCATGTCGATCGTGGCAGTCGAGTGTCATTGTTGCTTAGCACGCAATCTGAAGCCTTTTGTCCTCAAAACGCTCCATCGAGTGTACCGGGAATGCTGTGAGTGTAGTTACTGCACAACATGCATCCGTTACCATTACAGTCGTGTAGAACATATTCAAACGAATGGTTGCTTGAAGAAACATGTTGCGTATCGCACGAGTTGATTGCAATTTATAAACATATGATTGCTTGACGACGGAACAAAGTGAAAAACGTGAATATTCGCTCATTTGTTGTTGGCCTTATTGCTTCTCATCCCCTTTTCCCATCTCGTTCCATTTGTTATCAAACTATTCCATTTTTTTTGCTTGGCGAACTTGCTAACTGCGCCAGAAAACCCATCATTTGAATTGATCTCGTTATGCCACAAAACTCGTCAGTTACATTTACTCCAACCCTACCAACCAGCATTGCCGTATCCTGCTTCTACCGTGCCCGGAAAGTTCGCCAAAAAGATCACGATAAACTAAAACGGATCCTTATTAACGTGTAGCCGAGCAGCTGTACCGCTGGAATGCATGTGTTCCGCATTACGCAAACGCATGCAGTCGAAGGTAGCATAATTCAATAAACTCTTCATTATTATTGCACCGTTCTGCTGTGATGCCATTTTCTGTCGCAATGCTGGATACACCCTCCGATCTAACTCAGTGGGCAGTGGAAGTGGCCGGAATCGAGTAAATGAGCCTTTCTCTCTCACTCAGCGAAAACCCTTCCGGAAAACTTCGTAATCATTGATCTATTCCCTGCACGAGGGCGAGAGTTTGGATGGTCAAGGCAGAATGTTCTTCAAGATAGGCCTCCTTCAAGAGTGCTGCCGGAAAAGGGAAAGAATTTTTGCATCCTTACAAGTGCCCGATTTGGACTGGCGGGGAGCCACTGTCACAAGCACTCACACACACACACACACACACAAACCAAACGATCCCGTTCTGTGACCGTACCTCTTGGCGCATCATTCAGCCATTCAAACCGATGCAACGTAACCGTTCGATTGAACACACTAGCAACCCATACCATCCCCGTCCGTCCCAAGGTCCTAGTCATATTCTCTATGCACAGGAATTCCTGATTGCATGTGCATCGTGGTGCCGACCGTCGTCTCCGAATGGCACTATTCTGCTTTCATTAATTTGTTCTTGCTTCTGTTTTACATATCAAACTGTCAAAATATCGAATTTCAATGCACCGTGCATGTTCACTACCTTCATCTCTGCAGACCCAGTTGCACGGTGATGAATGATTTCGCCGATGAAGATCGTAGGAGTTCCACGACGGATGGGTTCGGAATGAGGACGCGTACAGCAACTGCACACCAAATACAGCATATTAAGCAAAAGGAATCGATCTGAAGCACCCGCGCAGCTTATTGTCATCACTCGTCTGGCCGTACTGCCTATGCCGACGAGCTGCTCTGCGTAAGTTGCGAATGTTCTCCGGCATTTCTGAGGCACACTGGCGCGCGTGCAGTCACAGGCAGGCTGCACCTTGTCAACTGCGCTCACGAAAAACCAATGGTCGACAGCATCGGCTCCCACCGGTCCTCGCGAACTGGTGGACTTAAGGGTAGCGCTTTCATCGATTGACTTTCAATTGCATTAGTGCGTCAGTAACGCCAAACATGTCTGCGGCAGTGTTTCTTTGCAGGAAGGTAAACAATCGTTTCAACAGAACGATGTCCACCTGTATATTAAGGCGGACGCGATTTACGCGCGTGTATGTGAGCCTGCGCGTATGAAAGCGTGTACGAAAGAGGGCGGCCAATCTTAAAAGGATGAATTGGCCGTGTTACTGGCAACTGCTACTGTCCGTTTGGCTAATTATGTAATTTGACTACGCGGCAAAGATGGTAAGTCGATTCGTCGTGACATGAGCACGGAACATAAGGATAACTTGTGACAGCTTTGTACAGCGGATGACACATTGTACGTGAGCTACACGCCGGCAACATGGTTTGCGAGAAAAAGGTCAAAATAAAGACAATTGTACTTTACTAACAAATAAACTGAAAAAGAATAAATTTTCGCAAAAAGCATAAGATTTGATGCGCGTGTGAGGTAAGTGACTGGAAAAAAGATAGTACGTGAAGTTAAGTGATGATAACAGATCTATGCACTAATAACAAAAATGAAGGTATTCTCTGCGAAAAGACGAACAACCGAATGGAACATCGAATATATCGGATGCAGCACACGATCAGCAAAAGCTGCTGAGCAGTGCAGCACTGGCACTAGAAGTCATTGACCACAACCATCTTTCAGACGGCAGCCTTTGGATGCTGGGCAACAGAGTTTATGAAAAAGAAGGAATAGCAGCCATAGCGCTAGACCGAACTATGGTGGGTGATGTTACTTCTGGTGCAATCGGCAAAATTCGATCTGTCCGCGGCCGGTCAGCGCACGGGAGAAAAGCTGACAGGCAAGGTTGTCGTATATTTTGTTTACCTTTTTTTTACAGAGCCCGCTTTTAAAGGGTTTTGTTTTTGCAACATTTCCCAGCGGATCTTCCCGCTTCACCGGAAAGAAACGATCCCGCTCGATCGCTCTTTTATTGATCGTTAGTTCAGCTTGGCATTATGGAGCACGGTGTTTGCTTAATTCGATAAAAAGCTAAAGAAGCGTGAGCGCAAAATTTACTCTCCATTACATATATGAATATTTCATGTTTCCATGTTCTACAGTAAACGCGAGTGAGAACGCGTCCACATAGGACGGGCATGAAGCACCCGGAGACGAGGCTGCCCCATGCCGGGTATATGTCCTAGGGTGGGCTAAAACTAGGGTGATATCACTAAGGGGCGGTAAACATATTTGCGGAACAAGGCGCGTTTACTCAATGCGAGGCTTTCGTATGTGCACTATGCTGGGATTTGTTTCGATCGCATCCAATGATAAGATTAGTGAACCGTACCGTACCGGTCGACGAGTCCGTCGGGTTTGATCAGGCCAGAAGATGTCTAGAAAGGTCCGTACGGTCGGATGAAATGAATTTGAACATACGCGCCACCGCGCACATACACACATAATCTCCCCACTTCCCTCCTCCTCCAATTGTTATGGCAATGGGGGTGGGATATCTCGGGAACAGAGCTAGAACGATATGACGCCAATCGGGTTGAAAGCAGGCTTTTGTTCTATTCAATTTCTTCGCAATTTTTTTTCTTACCTCACATACAACTGTTTGCTTTTCTATGCTAGTTATGCTTCTTAGTCGCTGTACACCTCATCATCTAACATGAGTTTTAGAGCGTTGCGGTTATCTACTAAACCATAAATTCTGCCTGCCTAGTCCGAGACATGAAGATCCCGAGGATTTTCGATCGATGTAGTTTTTTGTTTGTAGTTTCGTTTGCGCGTTTATGTATTTAACTTTGCTTTGAACTATTTTTTGCACCTCCAATGTATGCCCATCTATGCATTGCACGAATGCGTTCTCACGTTTAGCAGCTACAATCATCATACAGATCGCTCTGCTAACAACAGACACCTGGGCCAGACTATACATGAGTTGTATACGTTCATGACCACACTCAATGCTAGCAACACCATTAAATATTTGTGTGGACGGCGAGAACGCAGTTCACTGTGGTGTATAGTAAAGGAACAAGGATAGCTATGTGGAAGCATAAAAGTTATGTGAATAAAATATAGTCTAAGTTTGCAATCCGCACTTTTTATCAATTGTTTGAACGATTGATAAAAATGAAATAATTTAATTGATAGCCTTCCGGTAAAGCCTTAATAAAATATAGTAAAATTTAAAAGCATTATTCACACATGAATATAGATTACCAATAACGATATAATGTTAAGACATATATCAATAAAAACAATACCATTATTGATTGTTGAAGTACGTTATGAAATAGTATATTCTGTCATTCAATTAAGACATTAAACATTAAAGTAAACATTAAATTTACCTTACTTATGCTGGTTCGTAATATTCATATTTTCTATGTAACAAATATAAAAAAAAGTCGCGAAAGAACGCTGTACTTTCCAGTCATGGAAACAAAATCATTCCATGTACTGTAACAAAACACAGCAAAACGCGACTTGGGTAAAGGCATGCGACTAACATATTCCTCCCTGGTTTTCTTAAGTCAAAGAATAACGATCTAGAGATTAAGTGACGAATTATAGGATTTTCGTTTTACACATGCATCGCCGGCGGGACATCAGGTTCGCAAATGTCCAAGAGTGTTGGTTTGACGATGTTCCCGTAATCAATTCCTCACCACTGCGTACCGTCTGGTGGAAAGTGTCCATCCGACAGTGTTTATAACTCATTCTCGCATCCATACCAAGTACCCCCACCAGAACCCAGCCAAGGCCAAGGGGTGAAACTGTTGGAATATCAAGCAACAGCAACAGCATCACACGCGAGAATCACACACAAATTCTGTACATTCCGCATGTGCCCAAAGCCATCTCGTGGCTCGGAACTGCTCCGGTTGATTAACGAAAGCCGCGCGAATAGTTCGATTTGTGTAACAGTCGTTGTTTTTCCCTCCCCACGCTCGTTGATATTTGCGATTCTAAGTTCTATCTACTTGCTTTTCCCTGCTCGCATGTTTTTTTCCGCTCCGCTTCTAAACCATCGATAGTTTACATGATTCATTCTGGCGTAATTCAACGCAAGAAGGTATATACAACGCGCATAAATAACTTGTCCTCCTGCCATACCTTATCATCGCTGCCTCCTTTTCTCTCCTTTCTTACCGCAGCTTCTTGAACCGTCTCGCTGAGAGACGCTGGCCAGATCGGAAAATTTAAAAGGAAAGCAGATGCTGCGGGAAGGAGGGGTAAACGGAGTTAAAGGAACGGCGATAGCGTCGCAGTTTTCAAGTCGCCCTCGCGTCAGCGCGCGATTGCGGGTATAGGCATCAGCAATCAATTTAAAGAAACTCAACCATACGAAAACAGTTAACCGAAGTGAACCGTGCCCGGATGCCAGTGCTTCCTCGCTGCAAGCGTGCACACACGGTGCCGATCGCGTCTCCTTACCATTTCACGAAATTTGTTCTTTCCGTTAAGGAGCCATAGTGGAGGCGGAGGATGGGTTGGGCCTTCGAAACACTCGCCCGATTTGATCTCATACAGACGGGACGTATCAGCTGCTTCAGGGAATGCAGAATCAATAAAGCGCAAACCTTGCCGCAGTCGTTCCCACTTCCACCCGGTTGTGCACATCTCAACTCGGCGCGGGGTTGTAGATCAAAATCTTCTGAAGCTTTGGATCGACCGTACGAGTATGTTTTCAAGTTCATAGCGATGCAAACAAGACAATAACTGTGGGGGAATCGAGTAAGCGATGCAACCCACAAACAGGCATAATGCAGCGAATAAACATATATTCTTCTGGGTGGAAGATATATGTTTTACGTAAAGTGTATCGGACAGCAACAGTGTTGGTCAGTTACACCCAATACGTTATCTCCGTCAGATAGCGGTGAAATATGGATCGGGCTGAAAATCCGAGAATTCTGGTACGTTAGCGATGACTGACAAGAACTTACATCGCCCAGCTTTGGTGCTATCGATTCTCTGTAGACCCTGCCATTGTATGCACTACATAAAACGGCACTCCAGTTCTAGAACGGAGAAAATACACTGATCAGAGTATTCGCAGAAGCTAAGCTAAATCGATGATCGAAGCTACGTTAGTATAGAAAATCTGTAACTATAGGAAATTAAAGCACATCCTCTGGTACAGTGCATTTTTTTAGACTTCGAGTAAAAAAAATGTGAACAGCCCAGGAAGCTGGTAATTTGTGATCTCTAATTTGATCAACCGTACACTCGCATGCTCGTTAAACTCGTAATTGTTAAGAGATGAGGTACAGAGTCTGAGCTACATGCAATGGACCACGTAAAACCTACCGCGCATCGTCCATTAATGCCAAAAATTTGCCAAAAAATCTATCGACATAGCCATTACCTTTCACCTTTCACTAACGTTGGAATGTAGATTGCTAGTGAAGATTGGCAACAACGGAATGAGCGCGTTCTGCCCGGAATGAGGGTTGAACAAAAATAGAGAAACCTGACACATCTAAACTCAACATTCAGTGGGCGAGGTTTTCGTACATTCAGGTCCAGTTCCAAGTTCCATGACCTTGTTTTTATCCTGCTTATGAGGGCTAATAATAAAGCTTCGACGAAATATGAATTGAACTATTGAGCGGTAGATATGTTTCCGAATCTCTTTAGTGATTAATACCACAGGATTTTTTTGCGAGGAAATAAGCTAGGCGACGGTATCTGTAGATCTTGAAGCATTTTTCATTTCCAACTGAAACATTCTGTTTTAAAAGGAAAAGTGATATCGATAACTTTAACGAGTTAAAATAAACTGTCACTATGCACATGTTGGCTTACGTAGAAGTCAGAAAAAAGTAGGCTATGCATTCCATAATAATTTTGCTTTTGAATCGAAGATTTTTTGGGAGATAACTCAAAACATTTATGTTATTGATCTTTTGTTTTAAAAATTTGTTAAACCTTCAGAACAAAGCATGATACGATTAAAACATAATCGTATCCTACATTTGCTTCATGCATTTGGAAGTGTAGATAATGGTAACAGCAAAGATTGTTCTGACCCAGTTTTATTCTTTCCATTCACTATCAATAAGGTGATGCACTCGTGGAAAGCTCTAACAAATGGAGTGCAACAAAAGTAAACTGCACTACTGTGTGAATTCATCAGCAAGAGATTCTTCCGCGCTCGCCGCGGGTTCCGAAGGTATGGCGCCCGAGAATGAGCTCAGCGGGGTAACGCACGCGACCGGTAGACGCGATCGACATTCGCGATGTCGAATGATAATGACGTTCGAGATGGCGTGGGTCGGCATTCCAGGTCATATATTTGCATTCGTATCCGACATATAGTTCCCTTTTTTACCCCTAGTCATGCGAAGCTGGATGCTGTGGTAATGCATAGCTGCGCAAAAAATAATGGAAGCGGTAGACCACATTTTAAGTTTGCCTCCATACTACGTATGACGTGCGAGTGCAATCAAATTTCATACGACACACTTACGCGAAAGTGTCTGTTACGTTCCGCCAAAGATAGCGTTTGAAGATTAACCACACAGCGGCAGTCGAGCCTGGCGTGACGATCGATGATGGTCCCGGGTGACGAAGCGTAGGTTGACCAGCGTGGGTCGATTTGGATCACCGTAGGGGTGGTTGTTAGGGTTGTGAATTTTGCCAAATAGCCCTTCAAATTTTCAATTAGCTTTCAAATATATAGCTACAATAGCGCCGGAAGGCGCTACCTGTATTCTTTCGGAACTGTCATAATTTATGAAGCTCAGGGACATATTAGATAAATTATGGCGAAAGTACCTTAACTGTGTCGTGCAATAAGATTATTAATAGTAGCACATTATAGGGCATCTCAGTTCATCTGATTTGCCGTGTTATTGAAGTTATTTAATTGTTTAATAGATACATCAACGGTAAAATATATGAGTCACGACGCATTACATTCCTTAATGACTAACTACCACATAATCGTTCTTAAAATTTGCAGTTAGCTTAATTCTATTAAAAGATGTGCTGAACACCGCCAAGCTATGTAAGATTTTTTGTTTATAAAACTCATCGTGTTTTTTTGAGTGACCCAAACTGCAAATGTAAATGAAATTCATGCGCCCTTCGAATGCATGATCAAAACAGGGTAAATTGAAATCGTCTTCCGAGTGCTGGAGAATGACATATCAATAAATCAAATGGCAGGATGAGAACTAGAAAAGAAGAGGAAAAGGTGCTGCAAGCATGCGGAGCACGTTTCGGACCTATTGAACAACGTCACTCTATGACAGTGACACGAACGAGGCAACGTTGTACTGACCACCGCGAAGCAAAGGGAACATCTTTTAGCTACAATCGCAGTGATGGTTGATGAGCGGAAAATTAGCAAAGCTGCCTCTGCCACGACCTTCCGTGTGCGATCGTAGATGTCATTCAGAAGCTCGGTGATGCATTCGCCGGTCAATCATCTGGTCCGCATGCGAATTGTCAGTGTCAACGAGTTCGTCAGCTGATTGATTTCTCACAAGCTGACCGCCCTTCGATTCGTACGGCTACGAAAAGAATTGAACTAACTAGCCCTTGTTGGACCGCGAAGTACTGCCGGATGACCGGATCGAATTAACATCGTGAGTTGCTCTTGTATCGTGCGAGGTCATACCATGAAGTGACAGTCCGGGTCGCGCTTCGACTTACAACAACCTGCCAAACCGCTGGGCAGTCGGAAAAGCGCTTTTTTCTATTGTATAAGCGTTGGAATCGGCCTTCGAAGCTGAGACATTGTACGTCTTGTTTGTCGTACGATGGATAAGTTGATCTTTGAAGACAGCTTGAACAAAACCACCTACGGCGCGAGTTTTATTTTCCTTTCATACCTCTTTCAAATCTTCCAATCCGATGGAGCATAAATGCCATACCCTTTGCTTTTGTCTTTGATAATGAAAGTAAACAACTACACACCATGCATTGCACAACAGATAGCACAGATCAAACCATAATAGCACTTACACCGTGCGAAAGGGACAAAGCAAAGTACGAAAATAAGGGAGTCTGTCCGTGTTTTGCGAGTGGCGGGCAGTGGAGTGTAATTTAATAAATTTATAACCACCGTTTAATAGGTAATTTAAATATTTACGAGAATGTTTTATTCCTACCCCTGTTAAAGCTCGCCTGTCGGCATCGTAGTGTGTTTTCCACCAGATGCTTGCGTTTATGCTGCGTCTACCGTACAAATCGGTCCCGCGCGCACGAACCACAACCACCGCATCCCGCATTTATTATTCGTGTTTTATTTATTTTTTATTAATCCATTTCTTCTTGCTCCTATCGCACGCTTCGCGATTTCACGCTTCTTTACAAAATAAATTCCGTTCTGCATTCAGTTTATGCAAAACGGCACGCAAATTATTTTAAACCCCATCGGCAAGATGCCTTCAACCCACCCACGGAACGGCCAGGCCGGGAAATATAGCGAGCAACGGGAAGCCACCAGCTGACTGGGAAATCCGTACGCCAGAATCCGGCGGACCTTGCGTACAAACCCCTGTTCCCTCTATGCCGTTTCCATTAGAACATCCTCCGAAACTTCGCGTACTGTGAACCGGACATACGAAGAACAATTGATTGCCTATTTGTTTCAATTTTAAATCTCCGCAAAGCGATCTTTCATGCGCATGCAACGGAATTTTTTACCAGGAATTTTATACTACGGCCCTTAAAGTTGCTTTTTTCTCCATTCTGGCAGCCGGGAAAACGCCATCACATCTACTTCTAAATAATGGAGCTTGTACGTTGGTCCCAGTTTCAGGAATGATGTAAGCTTAGGGAGTTTTGGTATGACCGGGCATATATTTGGGGGGAGGGGGTGGTTGGCTTTCGAGTTCTAGATGAAGCAGCAGCATGTCGTTTCTGCCACCATCATCTGATCCGGTCGAGAAAGACAATAAACTCCATTTCATGGTTCGAGCGATCTTAACGGCCGCCACGAGGTAGTAGGTTGATGCTCATGATCTCATGGACGGAGTTGAGCAGGCTCTGGCTGGCCAGGTCGTATACCGGAAGACGGCAAACGAACGAACCCCGTACCGCACCGACGGCAGCCGTATGTCGAACAATTTATCTTAATTTGCATCTTTATGTGCGATATACAGTGTACAGTTTTTGCATAATGTTCTGGTTGTTTAGGTACGCTTCTGCACCGAGGGCCCCAAAACGGTCCGTGGGATGGGATTTTAATCCAACCATTCTCCGGAGACCTCCCAGCCTTATGCTGAATACTGGCAGGGGCACCAGACCAGAAGGAGTTAGCCTTCTATCTAATTCAACTCCATGGTTTATCAATGTGCCATAGCATGCATTGTACATCGGTCCTCGGCGGATGCCAGAATTGAAGGTGCGACTTTTAATCAAACTGCCGCACAAAACAAACACGTCCTGGCCATGTTCGTTTCACGTTTTACTTCACTTCCTGCATATTTCAAGAGATCGATTGGCAGTAACGTGCTGTAATATCAGTATGCACGTGGTGGATTAAGCGTCCCGATTTTCGTCTCGTTGCAGTAATGATTTGTGAAGCTTATCTCAATCGCTAAACCACCTAATGAATTGCGGTATTCCACACCATAACCTGCTGTACCTATTCTAGCGGAAAATGTTCGCTAACCTCAGGAAATGGTTTAACCGAAACCGTAATACGATCATTGCTGCTGATGAACGTTCGCAAAACCCCACCCAGAGGTGTGAAGGGTTTGTTCTGTATCTGTAAAGCAAAGCGTAACGCGTTCGCGTGGTTATCTTCATTGGGTTTTCCCCCCACATTTTTGGTTTTGTTTTCTGCACAGCTGCTGCAGATGATAATGATGATTGTTTTTGCACGAAACATCATACTGTACACCAGGGTTTGCACCACCTTCCAATCCCTTCATTCACAACGGCTTTTCGTTTGCTCATCCGCGGGCAAGAACTTTCGATTGCTTGTGGTTCTATCGGATGCATAATAGTGCGGAACGCATATTTATTAAATTTTGTGCTGCTATTCTCTGCCGCTTTCAGCAACGTGTTGCCGAGTGCAATTTATGGTAGGTTCAATCAAGTGTGAAAAATGAATTAATATAGATATCATCGTGGGCAGATGAAAGCAGCCGCAGCAAAACCAATCATGATAGCTTACTGCTGTGCAGAAATTAGTCAATGGTTAGGGCACGCTACTGGACTTGATTAATTGCTATCGTTCATTTGCCTTTATGTACATAAAGTTGTCTACATAAAAGCTAATCAAAGAGTAAAACATTACAGACGGTTTGATTTTTAAAAGTATCAAGATCACCGCATAAAAAGCCGCAGATTTAAATAATTTTATTTTTAACGGTAAACGTTCAGTTTCCCTGCTTCATAGATGAACATTACTTCTTTCTTAACACAATCAAAGGAATTGAATTATGTGCAAAAAGAGACAATGTTTGACAAGAATCATGATCATAGGACATGCTACGATTGCGTGAAAAGTTTTCCTCGGTTTGATGTTATTCTTCACGCCACGTAGTAGACGTTTAATTCCACTGAAATGCTAAAGCTTGATACTGACTTAAAACGAAACATTTGTTTTAAAGCACTCCATCTAACCTTCCTTTTTCAACGTTTTCCAACCGTCCATCGGAGGACCTTCAGTTGGCCTCCTAAATATCCCTGAATCGTGCTAACACGACATGCACACCGTCCCCGACCATAGGCACGCATAGTGGTGTTTATAATTTGTGTGCAAGCCTGCAGCAGCTGCAGTATCTGTCACTTGGTACACATCGATTTACGGCACGATTGAACCTGGTATGACTACCAGTGCGCTAGTGTGTGTTTCATTGCACGAAAGGCTAACCATGATGCATTTGCAGTCAAACCGAATCGAACCGAATACCGCGACGTAGTCGTGATCTTGCATTGTGCATGAATTTGCGACCGCGCAGCAAAAAATTAGATCGACCGACCACATTTTGACATTCGCCAGAGCCAGGAAGCACAAAACGTGAGCATTTGTTTTGACAGCAGTAGAAAGCAACCTTCATACGATCCATAGGATGGCCGGCTGCCGCGGTACGGTCGTTCATCTAACCGTGTGCGAACATAACTCACCGCTGAATATCGCATGGCCAACGAATGCGGCCTGCACTACAACCTTTGAGGGTTAGAGACGAACTCAGTGTCGCAAAAATGCAAGGCACACCGAGCGGTAACCGGGAACTACCGACGGAAATCGGTATCCTTTTTTCCCTCCCTACTACTTTCTTCTCTTTCTGTATGAGTAAAGAATTGAAATGCTAAACCGCAGCGTGGCCAATCGCTATTAAAGGAGTCATTTATTTTGCAATTGAAACGCGCAGATAACTTCATCGGGCGCGGTTCGCATATAAATAATCTGTACAAATATTGATTGTACACGATTTTGCATTTGATTATCGATAAATTAAGTATATCGGGGTGAACGACGACGGCAAGATGTTCGGTTTATTTATTTCTTTGCCTGTCATTTGTGCAACGCAAGATTGGATTAGGAATCGTCTGTAAAGCGCACCTCCCTATCCGCGTGTGGAACGTGTGGAAAAGCATCCGCCCTGGGAGCTTCAGGGTGGTTTCACGTGTAGGTGCTGCCACACGATCACGGAAAAGCATCTTGTTTGCACTCACCTCTTTGCAAAACAAAAAAAAAACAGCAATCACGGCTAAAGGTTAGACGAACGGCTTTCAAGCTAGCACTAAAGAGTTTTCGATCCGAGCAAAAGAATTATCACAGATATATTATTGTCTTTCAGGTTCCGTGTGGTCAGATGTGGTACGATTCCGTGCAGTATAAGCAAGAGTGCAAGCAAATGCGAGTGCGGGTGTTGGTGCTGTAAAGGCAAGATTGTAATGTAACGCAGAATCATGAAAAACGACCCGCTCGAGGGGGCTTCCTGAGAGTGTCCCCCATTACCCGGCCGCCCCTTGTTGAAACCATTTTTCGTGTGCTTTTCCAGAAGGGCCATGTACTTTCCACTTTAAAGGTTTGACCGGGGCCAATGGTGCTTCTCACGACCCTTCGTCTCTTCGGTCCCGAAATCATTCTACGGTTCCAACGAAAAATCGAGGAACTTTTAAAGCCGGCTGCACGCCTTACCGAACCGAGAGACGAAGCGTAAGCAGAACTTCATCATAAAGATGTTACACTTTAATGGCTTGGCGCTTGAGGCTATTCGGCTAACCCAGCCCATTCACGTTCGACCTTCCTGGTCACAACCCCACCATCAGCCTCTTCGGAAACACCTACGAAAACTGTGCATCCACCTGGCTTTACTCCGTCGATTCCATCACTAACGGGTTCAACATTTTTTGCATTCTAATATGAGAAGAAGCTCCCCAGCGCACGTCGCTGTGGAGAGTGCGCGCTGATGTTCTGAACGGTGAGTTCCATTCCTGGTTCATCGCGTACTTCGTAAGCTGTGCTTTCTGTTGGTGTACACAGAATAATTGGCAAAAATAATGTTTCATACATTCCAACTAAGGGTTGTGGGATTTTTTTCTCCTCTGGTTCATAAAGGAGCAGCCTACATCTGCTTGGCTGCCCTCCAAAGTCTAGCCCAAAGCTAGACACGTTTGTTCCTTTATTAATTGAGAGTAATTAAATACTGATGAAGCAGATTAATTGAATTAGAATTGTTGATTTTTGGGTAGCACGGCAAAGCGGCATACCGACTGTGTTGGCAGACAGTTAAGTAACAACAACAAAAAGTCGTTGTTTTGTGTGTTTCCGTACGTACAAGTTGCGTTGGTCACCTTCTTATGATTTCGTATCTGGAACGCAACCATCTTTTCTTTACTCAATCACACACACACACATTTAGTCATGCTGCTCATCCCGGCATCATTGACGTTTCTCATCTTTTATTCTTTCAGCTAGGCCCTGGGAAACATTACGGCATGGAGTTCCGTTAGACTGATGACAATTCTATCACCTTTAGGATGACAAAGGAATGTGAATCTGTGCCTAGGCACTGTGCTGTCAATTTTCAACCAAATTTCAACGACTAGGCCACTGTGATTTTTGCAATGCAAAAATTAAATAACAGGAAGAGAGAAATCGACCCTTAGGATAAGGCAGATGACGGGTACCTTTAGTGCTATGAGCAGAACAACTCGAGCACTACACTTCTTCATCTAGTGCAGAAGCTGGGCGAGCTAATGCCTTCGAGAGATAGAGACTGCCGTCATGGTTATGCAAATTGAACTACAATTAGCTGGAAAACTGTGCCATTGTTTACCGAAGTGGTAGCATCTAGGGATGCGCTCTGCTAGGGTGAGTATGATGAGCACGAGCTGTATTTGATGATTGTGTTGATAGACGGTTGACGGAGACGGGTACGAAATCGTGCCACCGGGGATGGTTGTGCCAGAATCTGCTTCGCGCGAAAACGACACTACATCATCATCGGGGGCAGCTTCTGAAGAGTCGCGTTTGGTTTGGTGTGCCGGTTTTTAGCCAATTCCTATCCCAACATTTGCAAAAGCAACCCTCGAAATGGGTTCCGCTAACGGAGGTTTTTTGCTAAACCACTATTATATACACTCGCGCCGTCAGGTGGATGACAAGTGTACTTGTCAAGTGCTTTTATCATGCTGGCATTGTGGCGTTCTTCGGCTGCTTCGGGGATGTAGAGTTTGTAGGAGTTTGTTTTCTTTCTTTTTATAGTTTGAATGTACATTTCTTAAACTGCTGAAATCATTCGTTGTTACACGACCAACAATGACTCAAAAAACTGTGTCAACGAGCCACTTTGGCTGATGCCGCTGATCAAACAGGCGCGAATTGCCAACCGATCCCAGCGCGATTAGTGCCAATTATTGAATTTTGGGCTTTGATTCTGTCTAATCAAACCCTGTCTTCGTATGTTTAAACGTGTAATAAGGCTAAGCCGGAAGTAAGGGATAAGACAACTAGCTGTGATGCTTGCTTCTTGGTTTATTCTTTTAAGAGCTTTCTTCAATATAGACTCTAACGAGTCGCAACTAGTGGAACGGTACAATGTAGATTACGAAAACCTTTTTCAAACCTACACGGATGATGATTGGTCAATTCATCATCGATGACGGACGCCGCGGTAATCATCGTCGGAGGATTTCTGTTTAAGATGGGAATATTTTCATTGCTCTTTCTTTTGTCGTATAACGTGCATCCTATTTCCAATCCGGAACAAATGGATCTGATGCTTTCGAACTTGCACACTTAATGATTCGACTAACTGCACGTTATTTGCAAAATCGCTATTCGCACATACTTGTGAACGGTGTTAAATGCATCCCCAACAAATATTACTCGTACTGCTATACGGCCTGATCGTTGAACATGAACAAAAACCATGTAGTGTTAAAACAATGTTAAATAACAATTTGTTACACTTGAATCTCTTTCAGATAAAACATAAGTTAATTTTGTATTTATTGTGAAACTATGTTTTTATTTTTATCACTATAATTAATCATAAAGAAATTGCTCAAAATATTGACCTCCATATTGGTCTAACACCTGGTATGGTGCTTAATTTTGCTCATAACTAGCGTAAGTAATTATGTTCGCTCCGCGCCTGGGCCTTGTTTGAAGTTTATTACTTCAAACGATTTCTAATTGTTCAAAAATTAAAATAAATTAAACTACATAGAAACCGGCGTACCAGGCGCGCTAGGCGAAATTGGATCAATTATAAATGATTTCACTTATTGGAGTACACATGAGGTGGGCTGTAAACCAACCAAACACCTATGCGAGCTAAATGCGTCGCCCATTGTGGTGATGTAGATGTCAAGTTTTTGCACCTATGATCTTCCGGCCGACCTTCGTACAACGCTACGTTCGACCGCTAAGGGAGATCGCATCGGACCGCGTGACCACTTGCCGCTTGTTAACACTTTCGCGAAAATTGCTAGGTGAAAAACTCCTTTCGCTCTCCGTGCCGACGATGTTTCTTAATGACCAGATGGGCGCCACACTTATGCTGTTGTTCAACTTGCCGACTTCCAGATGATGGACTGTCTTCCAATGCGGAATCGCAATTGCAACGCAGTCGGAAGACAACAACAAAAAATATGCACCCATTGGAATGCACTTGGGTTCATTCCGTGGAATGTTTTGCGAGTATATGTTGCGATCGGGCCCCGTTGATCGATACCGTCACATATTGTCGCTTATGATGTTGAATGAATCACGGATTTTCCAGTTAGATGATGATGATGATACTGATGATTGTGATAATAACGATGATGATAATGATGTTTCAACGTACAGTCTAGTCAACTGTACTGATCCCCTGGTGTGGGTCACTAAGTGATCTGACAGCGAAAACGAAAAAGAAGGAGAAAAAAATGAAAAATCTTAAACGCACTGAAAACCGTTGCACATGTAGGAAGGAAGTTCCTACTACTAGGTCAATCGAGAAGTACCTGCTGCCTATGTTGCCGTTGATGTTGCATTGAAACCTACAACAGCACGGTACGGTTGATATGTGTTCGAGTGAGATCTTAGCCATGAACCTGACGTTTCCTCGTTAGGGTCTGTTGGATTTCAAATCAACATTTCATATCCTTAATATCGCGAAAAGTGACATTGTGCGGTGGATGATGATCGTCGGCAGTCACCAAGGCACGTGTGCGGAAAACGAAGCAGATTTCTACGCCACAAACGCAAACACTCCATGCATCAGGGAAATGCGGCAACAGTCGCATTCAAAAGGCAGCAAGGAGCAAACAGACAGTAGATTAGAATCGCTGCACATTCGCATGTCTATCGATGCCTCGTGCGCTTCAATCATAATCAAGCGTAATGCTTCATCTCCGCTCTAGGTAGGCATGATCCCGATGGGTTAGGGGGAGATTTAACATTAATTTATTGACCCATTCAATGGCCAGCGTGCTCATGGCGCAAGGAAACGATGCGAGCCACGATCGAGCTAAACGGGAACGATCTGCTTCTGTCAGTGCAACCATCAGCGACCGATACTCGGTAAGGGTGTATATTGTTGGTTTATTTTTGCCCGCGCGAGAAATGTTGTGTCCTGATTGAAGGGTAATGTGAAATCGGTGGTAAAAGAACTGATGCACAGCTGACAGCAGGTGGTAGAAAACGACCGCCACATCACGATCAGTTTTGACGTTTTTTTACCCGTTCTTCTAATCTGTTTGCCCTTTCTCTTATGGTTGATCGTCTGCCACGGTCAGATATTGATTGCATCAGATTAGGACATGGAAGCTGTCGTGAAACAGACGACCGGGGTTGGTGAGATCACATTTATCGCTGTGACTTCCGAGTATCTCTACATTAAAGTTTGTCCAAACTCGAAGAACCACACTACATTTTGCACCGTGAAATACGAACGCCGAAGATAAAACACCGGTAAGATCCGTCGTGGATCATTAAAAATAATTAGAGGAATCTTATTATCAATCAGAATTGGAAACAGGCCGTACGTACACAATGTACGGACAAGCAAGGTAAACTGATGAAAAGTGAAAGCAAGTCAAGTTCTAATGCTTTGAGAGCCAATCGCAAATATTTTTCAAAACTGTTTCAACAACAACTTGCTAATAAATGTGATTTACGATCATAAAACATAGTAGATACACGATTGCATATATTGCGTACCCGGTGTGTACTTTTCCACTACTTCATGTCCGGATGGTATCGATTAGTTTTCTGGTAGATAAAACTATAAAAAAGCAAGCATGAACGGAGATCGTTCCATCTAACTCGCATGATGCGCATGTACACATATTGCTGTTATGTTCACAAACTAGTCAGAGTTAAACTAGTTTTGTACAGCAACTGTAGCAGCAGTATCATCATCATCATTGCGGCAGCTCCAAGCAAATAGACCTGTTCCCTAACAAATGGTATGCACTTTGATGCCGTACGGCGCGCGCAAAACATAATGATTAGCGTCGAACAAACTTAAAAGACACTGAAGAGAAATGCGAGAATAAGAAATCACCGCTTGAGAAATGGGAATGATTTTTTTAGCTCATTCATTGCTGTCGGTACTAAATAGTAAATAGTGCACCGTGGTTATCATTCAACCTGATAAACTAAATATGAACCACCTGAGCGTGATGCTAGCAAATTCTCAGCTAACATCAGGAAGATCAAGCTGTACCAAGTGATACTAACGTAACAGCACAGTATGAGAAACAGACTGATGATTTCCAGTGTCCAACTGTGCAACGCAGCACAATTTCCACACAACGACAAAGTTGCCACCAATGCCAATGCCGGTGCAGTAGCAGCAGTTGCACGGCTTGGGAAACGGTCGTCAGGGCAAATGGAGGGTCTTGAAAATAGGGCTTATGCGCGGGCATGAGGAAGTGGGAAATAAAACCAGATCACCCGGACGAGCTGGGACAGACGTTCGGAATGGAGCGTACGCTAAGTACGACGTAGCTGACGCTCTACACAGATGAATGTACAAACAACTCATTAAGACAAATTTAAAAGTCAATTAATTAACTGTACACCGATTAAATTATCATTACGGCACGCCGATAATACTGTCCAGACACTATTCGAAGTCCAGAACGGGTGAAAGAAATTAGAGGAGTAAATACGCATGGTATTTAGCTCCACAGGGATGATTGCCAGGAGAGCACTTGTCGAAACATTCTTATGCAAAATTGAATGATTGATACGGTTTAAACCATGAATGAATCCATTTATGGTCTAAAACATTATCAAAGGAAATATTGTGAGAGAAAATGTGTAACCTAGTTTACCAAGGAATCAATTACAAATTAGTTAACTTTTGTATTTTTTTGAATAAGTAGTATGCAGCGAATTAACAGCAAGGCAATACGGTCTGGTTACTTAATGTGAATGAATAATAATAATAACAATAATAATAATAGTAAAAAAAATATAATATGAAATTCAACATTTGGAACAAACGATTAATGTCCGAACGGTTAGCAATTAGGAAACCATGGAAAGATCAAAGTAAATGAACCTTTTGAATATCAATGATCGGTGAGCAAACAATGTGGAAGACATATTGTTTCTACAAAAGCAAACAGCCATTAACAGAACTACACATATGCTATGGTGCTCCCACGTCATTAGAAATGTTTAGGAATAGTTAGAGAAATAGCTAACAAAAAGGCGGAAACATCATTTCATTATCACAAAACTCCATCAGCTAATGGTTCGATGGATGGTTTACAATTTTTGCACTCCTTCGGCACTAATTGACGGCACCTTTTCGCCATCACGGCGAAATTACGCCACAGTGGCGTGAGAGGCAAGCTGAACCGAAACTCCTCCCTTTAAAACGTACTATAATTAGTGTACGAAGATAAAATATAAAAATTAATGCTTATCCTACTTTTCCACCACAACATCAAACTTCGTTCCCAGGGCGTTAGCCGACGGAATGCTGCTACTGTGATATTGCTACACCCATTACACTGCACTGCGCGATTACGCCACCGTTCCCGGCGATGCGTCGAGGTCGCGCCCGGCTGGATTGTGTATGCTTCCTTCCTATTGATATTTGGCCCTGTTATTTCCAACCCAGTCGACGATCCGATCGGGGACTTTTCACAGTTTCTGTCGGTGGTGATGATTGTTATTATCCCTTATTGTACTCACCATCGAAACTTCCTCAAAACTTTGAAACTCAAACACCAAAAATATCGCTATCTTGCGTTTGATTCACATACCTTCAAACCTAACCCTCACAGGTCAGCTGCAACAACACTACTGTGTTGATTGAAGCGAAGTCAGCTGCTGTGTTGATCTGCAGATTTCTTTAGGTGTCTTTGGCCCAGAAGGCGAAAAAATGGCAGCACTCGCGAAGCAAATCTATCTACACTGCCAAACCGCTTCCCGGTCAGTCAAATCAAAGCGATGTCATTAATGGAATCTGCTTCCGCCGGTTGGGCTAAACATTTGATGCTAGCATTTTTTCGATACGCCGGACAACCCGTCACCCGGCTCAGGAAGCAAACAAGTGGGAGTTGTTTTGGGCGGGTTACGTCTGCTTCCCACTCATCACGTGGATCAATGTGGGTGGATATCGTACCGGTGTGGAGAGCGGTACGGAAAAGAACAAATCTTTGTTTTGTGCGTTCCCTCCGTCACCACTTCACACAAGACAAAAGACAAAGATGGCTGGACTGGTGGATGCGCGGCAGAGGTAAAAAACGATTTTCCCGGGCGCTCTGACTCGGGGTAGGTTTTATGTGGGAAATGTTTGATATTTCCACTGTCCACCTTCGGGGCACTGCTGTCGCTTGACGTGCTGGTAAATGAGAACCCCAAACTAGGGATTCAGAGAACCAGTGACCGGCGAGAGCAGGTGGACGGTACTGCGAAAGGTGCTTTTCTTTGACAAACAATCGGTGATCCCCGCGGGATGGTGTTTCTATTAACGATTAACCTATTTCTGACGACAACCGGGTCCCGGGATCTGTGTTGCACAATCGCATGAAAGATTTGGGTCCCCGCCGTTCTGATGGGATGCCGCAGATTGCAAATGGTGCTGCGGTGGGAAAAGACACTGAATCAGACTGTTGTTTCCGTCTGTTGGAAAGTGTTCGAAGGGGTTGGAAAACACGGCAGCACAAAGTATGCCAGGGGGCAATCTCATCATCGACTTCATCCAGGGTAGAATACATTAGCATCAGCGCTCATTGAAGCAAGTTGCACAATCGGACAAGCACGGTTGTACCGTTGTAGGAATGATGGACATATTTGCACGAATAATGTTCAACGGTGCCCCACAATTCTGGTGCGCAATAAATTGTGGAGCTTAAATTGTGCGTTTTTGGGAGGACGCGTCTTGCGTTTGGTTGCTGTAGACGTACAGTGAGAAACTGTAGCGAAAATTGGTAACCCTCTCACATTATCATGGACATCACACTGTAAAAGCATGCAAATGCAACTGAAAACATTCGCCCTCGAATATGTAATAACCCTGTTTCCTATGCGCCTTATGCACATATAGAGAAAAAAAGAAATCGAGAGAGAGAGAGAGAGAGAGAAATAGAGAGACAGAGAGAGAGAGAGAGAGAGAGAGAGAGGAGGGGTGAGAGAGAAATAGATGGAAGATTTACAAATTATCTGAAAAGTTTATTGCCCACCCGTGTCTAAACACGATGATGCCCACTTTTAGAGCTTTTAGAACCTCGCTAACAACCAACCGACCCACCCAACATGGAATGCTTTTATGGGCGGTATGTTTATAAATTTAGAATTATCATCGCCGCGTACCTAATGTACTTCTTTACTGGACCGCAGGGCAGGAAATAGGCAAACAAGAAAATTGACCCCAAACGTCCGTACGGGAAAATGATGACGAATATAGCAATAAAAGATTAGCCCTTCTATTTACTCCGCCATTGCTGTTGCATACGACCCGTAAAAAAGTGAAGATACATAAAAAAGGTTCACGGGTAGCATCGGTAGAATGGTAAAAAGCTCGCACACATTCCTTGGGCGCCAAATGGTACATAAGCTCTCAATTAAAACCAATTTATTACTAGTTTCGGGAGTTAGTTCCACTTCTGTTTGGGAAAGGTTTGTTGTCCACTACCCATAGGGAAAAGAAAATGAAAACCTTACACAAAGAACAACAAAAACATGTAGCAACTTGAAAGCGGAGAAAAAGCAGCCCAAGAGCATCCCACGAGATCAAGCGAGCAGCACCGTTCTGAAATGCAACTCTAATTTAGCCCTAAAGCTCATCAGCACCATGTTCAGCTTGCCGACGACCAACGACGAAATCGGTTCTAATAAATAACTCTAATTGACCGGTGTGTTCTAACCTTCGATACCGTTAACCTTCGATTCAGTTACGTAGAACGGTGAAAAGATCGAAGCATAAACCGAACGGCCGGTGTCTCACTCATCATGTGCAGGAATTTCATTACAGAACTTTTAAAAAGAAAGCAACTGTACCATTCCGGGGGCCGTTCGATCGCTGACCGGTTTTGTTGATGTGTGGGGCAAACAAAACGGAACCAAAACAAAAAAAAAACGGACAAATAGGAAAACATTGTGGCAGATAGAAAGGGTGATGGCGTTGCCTATAGTCTCCTTACATGGTGTGGTACTGCGTTCTTCATATTTTCGGAATTCGGAACAATACCCCATTAATTGTGGCTTCACATACAGCACTTCTTTGGGTGAGGTTTCCGCATTGGTTGAATATATTTGGCATATTGTTAAGAACATTTTTAACTTCAACCACGCTCAACTGGTGCAGGCTGCGTTACGCTACACCTCAAGTATGGAACAACGTGCCCGAACTGGCATTAATCATCATCATAACAATCTTCAAAAGGAAGATGCCTTACATATCCAAACATTGTTAAAACCCTGCTTAACGCTGACGATGTTTCGTTTCCTGATCAGCTGCTTCCTTCATAAAGTCGTCATAAGGAACCAATTCAAGAAACACATTTAAATCCCATACCCATTTCTGCTAACTAGTAAGTAGAAAATGTACATTCCCACGTAAAAATTAGCAAATCAACTCGCTTTTAAAACAATTCTTTTCCATAGGAATTTTAAAAATTGTTTTTTTTTGGTCCATTACGTTGTATACTTTTTGTGCATGGTAAAAACATTTAAAATTCACTAGGATGTAAATCTGGCAAAATTTAATCATATCGTTAGTACAATATTTCAAGCAAAAAGCTAAACAGTAAATAAGGATAGGCACGACCGCCTCATAGCCACGAGCACTGCATTACAACACAATGACAAAGCTGACCTCGAGAATGCGGTCAACCATATCGCCAAGGAATTCATCACGTTTGCCGAAATTTATCTAAGCAGGTGTATGCCGTCGTTTGCAAACACCAGTAAAGCATTCCATCTTCATGATTAAGCCAAGCCAATCTGTTGCGAAGGCTACGATGATCCCTTTGCACTGCCTTCATTTTGAACAGCATGGCAAAAGGCAATCGGGAAATAAAAGATGTTCAGTCTCAGCCGCGTTGGAACACATTTCCTACTGACCTCGAAAATTTTGCTGACCGGCATGCGATCCGTAAAACCTTTACGAATCGGCATTCTTGGACCGTACGCTGACCGGTGGTAAATGGGAATTTTTATTTCTCTCTAAAACTGCATACGTTTTGAACGTTTCTTGTGAGTTAAAGGTCAACAGATATATCAACAAAATAGCGCAAAAGACGTATTGCACCCACAAAACTCAACCCTCGTTCGATCCTATTCATTCTGGACACATTTTGCTGCTTTTGTTACATAAGTATTTATTACTCCTTATAATTATCCATGTAAAGCGAATTACAAGGAGAGAAGGAAAAACTGGGCAAATTTATGAAATGAATTCTTCCGAAAGCAAGAGGAAAACACTTGCGGGATAAATTAAACGTGGAAAACAACAGAATGGCAATACGACTTTCTTTACTTCGACTGGTTAATCTTATGTTTTTGTACACTTACTCACATTTCCGCAATACTGTTCGCGATGATTATCGCGGAATCCGTTTGGCAACGGGTAGCTGGCCAATTAGCTGGTCGGTTTATCTAGAACATATTAGCTGTACGGTTGGATGGGTGAATGTAAACCCGCCAAAAATGGTCACCAACCGGCTCGGAAATAATCAACCCCAGCCCATCAAACACGAATAGATCATTCCACTTATTTTACGTAGCAAAATGTTCTAGTGTTGAATATATTATCCTATCCGCGGTTGGTGCACTTATTTCAATTCGTAAACCTTTTGGAACAAACTTGTATGAGGTGTTCTTTGCCGTCATTTATACTCATACATTTTTAATACGGTTCTCTTATCTTTAGTCGGTGGTAGATGGTGGAAAATAAAAATGATTTCGTTAAACCAAACGGTACCAACGATCGCTGGTAGTTGAGGGGTCGTAAATCGACACGTCACGTCGTGTGCTCTTGAAGAAAGGTTCGCTGCGGTCAGTACGGGTGGTTCATTGACAGAAACCTGAGGGGTTTGGAAAGCCCGTTAGGTGATGAAAAACCAGAACACATTCTCCATTCTGACCTCGGCAAACGGTAGAATTAGTTTTCCGATTACATGCGGCTCGGTTAGGGAGCTGGAAACAAACCTAAAAAAAAACACGTATGAACAACGCCAAGCGCCAGCCAACTCGTCTAATTTATGAAATTAATGCCAGTTCATCACTCTCCTGCAACCGGGCATCTAGGAGGAAGTGTGCAATATACAAAAACCACACACATGCTCAAATTTCTTGGCATTGCGATGGAAGAAGAAAATGGGAAACAATTAAAGCTTTTACTTTTACCCACGAATCTAGATAATCCTGTCTGGTGGATTATGGTGGAATGGAAGAGAATTGGAAAGCTCAGGGAAGGGTGGGATGAAACTGCTCTAATCAATTTATTGCAGCTTATACTTGATAGTGCTCGTACTGCCTTGAACATGAACTTTCCTCAAAACAGATTCAGTAGTGTTCCGCAAGCTAAAGGTTATGGTATTTGTTTCTTATTTTCCAACATCACAAATCTGGTAACGGAGGAACGGAACGCTAACACTGTGGCTGCAATGGGATGAATGTTAAAGCGTATGGTATAGCATAATCCTCCATTCTGTAAACAAATGTTTTCCGCCTCATGGTGGAAAATCAATGCCGGTGAAACAAAAACACGAGAAATAACTCATACACACATCGTACAAAACGGAACATAAACTCAAGGAAAAGCTCGTTCATATGATAACGATCTCATTTCTCATCACCGATGTTGATCGGTGTTGGTTTGGGTGGGTTCCTATTTTATGTTGCGATGACGGGGCAGACGGGTGAAAGTAGAGGGATGGAATAGAATCGTTACAAAATCGTACACTATTAGAGAAAGTGATCGTGAGATCGCACCTTCCATCTGACGAAGATCATCATCATCATAATTACCCGGCCGGCCAACATTGGTCAGAGGGTATGTGGTTTGGCCGGTTCAGATACAGGGGAAAGAAAGAACGAGCAAATAATTCATCGCGATCTTGATCCACGATAAACAACGGATGCGATTTGTTCCTTTTTCGTCTAGTTGATAGTGATCGCGTTCCGGATGTTCTACGTTCTACCACCGCATGTTCGTTAGTTCATTGTGCTACGATCACCATCGTCTATCGCGCACCTGAACCACTCGGTGAAAAAGATCTGTCCAAGAACCGTTCATCGGTTGGCATTTCCACTACTGAAGTGCGTGCGCGCGTGTGTGCGTTTCATTGTTGTTTTCGTTTCTCGCTATATCACCACCCTTACCCAACCCTCTTTCCATGCAGAGTCTATCCTGGAGCGCTATAAAATTTGCTAATCGTTGCACTCACGCAAAAGCTACCGAAGGTGCTAGCGGTATTCGCGTTCTGAGCTTACGGTTAATTCGTACCTTTCGAACAAATCGTCGGCACCCTAATCCCACGCATTAGTGCACTGTGTTTGTCCCGATCTTCGACAGGACGGCGAATTACCAAGCGGCACCGAGAGACACCACCACATGAAGCACCCCGTGTTGTGACGCCGTGCGTGCGCATCAATTAGCCACATTTCATCGCGCATCGGAATCGCAGATTTGGCGTAAGAACGAACAAAGCTAACCAACCGATCGACGAAAGTGTTGCACGCTCTGTCTCTTGAAGACCGTCCACCCTTTTGCTATATGTGTTGTGTGGTGTGGTGTGTACGCGCACGAAAGATTTTGTTCGGCCGGTGAGTGATGAACACAGTAAAAACGAAAAAAAAAACAACATAAAATAAATCCGCAACACGTGTGCCTGCATTTCAGTTCCAGTGAAACCCTCGCAAGGTTTCCAGGCGTCCTTGCGTGTGAGAGAATCTACCCGACAAGAACTTCTCTGTACGCTCTGTAATTATCTACCAATAACCGTAGCCGGCGGCAGACCAGTTGCGTGATTACATTAGGAGGTCTTTTTGCTCACCATGCCCTGCCCATTTTACGCGCCTTTGCGTCTTATCGGCACACCAGACAACCGATGCTGTGAAACCGTGCAGGGCCCTAATTCTAATGCTTTCGATCCACTCAACTACACGGTAAGGAGCCAAATGGTTATCGCAGTTTGCAGTAATGGAGCCGGGAGGCTGCAACGAGGGGTCAGTCTTTAGCGGCATTTGTTGGATTGATCTATTAATTAAAAGCTACTCGAAGCGTAACTGCGCCTCGAGCAAATTTTTGCGAACGATCGCCATCAAGAAGCTAGCAAGAATCATACAAGAAACAACAGCAGTGAGGGCCTTCTAATTATCGCTACCAGCAACTCGCTAGCGCCCCGTGACTGCCGACTGTTCTGACAGTGAGTGAAATTCGTCTCGGTCTTTTGCAACCAGATCAGCAGCTACCAATGCTACTTGAAAACGAAACAACAAAAAAACACACACACACAATGCCTGACCACGTGAGTGTATTTGGCGTTTGTGCGAGTGTCGTCTCGACTCATCACACGGTCATGTTGATGATACTCATTAAAAGGTCACTGGACTCGGACGACCCGCAGAAAAGTAACCATACGCACATACACTTATAAACATACACACTCTCTACACTGCGCACGCAATATCAGATCGAAAGTCGGAAACCCTTTCTCGGTTGCACTTCACGTTGCGCTTATTTTGCATTCGGTACGTGCGAAATTACCCCCGCGACCTAAACCTTCGGCGAGATTTCGCTTCCTTTTTTATGTTTGTAGAGTGTTGCCCTGGTTTTGTTTCATTTCTACCGTCAGTTGTTGATGGTTTACCATAAATTCGGTCGTTTGGTTGGTTAAAGCGTAAATCGGATTGAGTTTCCACCCAAAAATTAATCTGTGCACGTATCTCCAAGAAGTAGCGTCGGCGGTCTCCATTTCAGGGTGCACGATATGGTTTACCAATTTATTGACAACACTCACCTGAAAGAAAAAGAGAAAGGAATGAAAAATCAGATGTGTTGTCGACGATTAGCGAAGAATATAGAATTTAACTTAATCTACATCAATTTCAGAAGCCCAGATTGAATGATCAAATGTTTTATAAGGTTGAATAAAAAATAGCTTACAATGAGTAGTTTAGGGGTAGTTTGCTATTAAGAACATTACATCGATAAATATGTCCCCGGTAATATATTTTATTATTGTGATAAAATACCTTCAGTTCGTAACATATCAAACTAGTTTTGATTAACGAATTCCCACAGATTTTTAATTGTTTGAAAGTTTATAAATGCTGCAAGGGGATTGATTCGCCCTGGAACATACTTTTGTTTTTGCAAAACTCGATTTCTTAGTGATACATCTATGTGGATCTTCGAAGATTCATGAATATTTTGTGAGTGCGACTCATGTTTTGAAAGACTGTTCATTGAAAATTCATATCAATTGCCCTCCGCTATAAATTCATTAGACATAACACCAAATCAATCAATTATAATTGGGATCGATTGCCATCGGCTAATGGCATGAACGATGGTTCCAATGCGTTTGTCTTCGACATCTAGCAAACGATCAAACGTCAACATATGAGAGATTCCAAAGGTAAAAAAGTATGTTCGGTCACACTGTTGATAAATCATCCACCTATTCATCTATGACCGTACGACCACATCGATGAGAAACAAAGGTGCACGACAAGTAGAAACTGCGTCAGCGGGAATCATAACAACGCGGTGAGGAAATCGTTGAGATTCTGAATTAATTTAGTTGTAAAAGTTAATTTTACGGTACCCATTGTGGATCGTCGCCCAGAAGTGTTGGCCGAATGGAACACCAAACAACACACTTGTGTAGTGAAACGTAAAACATCAAGAAGTATAATTTAAACAACGAAAAAAAAAATGACCGAGGAACGTTCATCTACGCAAAAACAAGAAATGAAATAAGAGTCATTCCATTTGTACCTGTTAAAGTGGATGAATGGAACTTTTAGAACTTTTTAGAACTTAAAGTGGACGAATGGAGAACTTTTCTTCCCTGCAGTTATTGAACAGCAAACATGGGCTTTCCAGACCATTCGTTAGTCCAGCAAAGTGTAATGTTAGTGGTAAATAAATAACAAATCAGCTCTTCTTGTTCATCGCTACATTATGCAATGTATTGCCTAAACCGGTACATTATTTTTATTTCCAGCTTGCAGTGATATATCGATGATGCAACCATTTCTTACACGAATCTTCACCAAGTGCTCTGATTCGGATACTAACTTGTTTGACTGCGGAGATGGGACAGAATCAGGATAAAGGTGGATTTATTCGTCTATATACATAACATGGTCATAATTTCATTTGCTTGCAACATGCAACATGGACAACAACCATGATTTGCGTCGCGCATTTTGACGATAATTTATTTTATTATTATTGTAAACGAAAGGGATCGCCGCTAAAAACAACCGTTCTTTCTAACGTCCCAGTACGGTAGAGCCACCCTCAGTACAGGTCGTTTGATAATAGAATTCATGATTTCACGCTTCGTTTTTCTCGGTGTAACGCCTCCATCCACGATCGAAGCATCACGCGAGCTAACGGCTTCTAGGGTGATGAGTTGCGGTTACCATACATCCGTTCGCGCCATCATTGATAGCTGCAAAACACACATTTCAATATTTTATTATTTTTTAAGCATGCCCTCCCCCACACTGAATCAGAGATAGATTAACTTAACCCTCTGGAAAGTTTCTGCGGTCTAGCAAACTGCGGCGTTCATGCAATGTGATGTTAGTGTCCTGCACGACTTACTCTTCACACGTCGAAGTCTACGGTTGAGAGAGTCAGACATTCGGGTGGAGCGATATACGTTTCCAATATCGTTCATCACACCTTGAGGCAATCGAGACTGAAACGCTAGGCGAGAGATCATGCAAGCAAGGTGACGTTCCTCGGTTGATTTGTTCTTTCAACATCATAAATCACCAGCGATTGATTCCCGCAAAAGCCACACAGTTCAAGTGCAGTTTTGATCTCCACTGCGTTGTGAGGGGTCTCATTCTACGAGATTTAAACTTAATCTACAATGGTATGTATTAAATATCGATTTCAGTGTCTAAACGAAACCGCATAAGTCTGGTCAATGATCGGCGAATGAAGATACTGGCAGTGTCGGCGCCATTGATGGTAGATGAAATCGAAACTGGATAAAGCAGTTGTGTAGTCAGAAAAGGGAAAGACGTGATTTTAAGCTTCATTATTTCGTTCCAGCCCATTATTAACATCAACCAACATGCAGTGGTATATTTTGATCCACGATGCAATCTAGTTCATACAACTCCGCTATTTAATCTGGAAGAGAGCGTAGAAAAACGTATGACCAGGTTTGATATTTGACTACAAGAACAAGCCAACCACGCCAGACGGAAAATCGCAATCTTGATAACATCTTATCGTATCACATGATCTCATGATCTCGTAAATCATCCGTAATCATTCTGTAGTACGACAGAAGCTTAAAAATTGGATCTCCTACTCTATCGTTGATGCAACTCCCACTTGTATTTTGTAGACGATCGATCGTGAATGATCGATAAGCAGCGTGTTTCAGCAACATATCTATCGCACAAGTGGGAGTGTTTAGTCAGAGCAACAAAACCAGTAAAACCAAACTCATTCAAAACGAACGGTACCGAATTTATACTGGGTACGATTATGATCATGCGCGGAATTCATAATTCTTGACAAAAAATAAAAGACCTTACAAAACAGCATTTTCTTCTGGTGCATAGTTGCATGCTTTGGCAAGTTAAAAATGGTACAGCAAATTATAGGTTTTACCATGGACTGCTGGTAAATAACACCTAACAAGTGGTGCAGAGGTTGCATTCAAAGACCGATAACTTCTTTATTAGTTGAAAAACATACTAGGTTCCTAACAACCCAAAACCAAAATTATCCAGAATCCAATCACAATGAAACAGGGTTTGGAACAAGAATAATAATCAGGCTGACAGTATACTCGTCTAGACACATAAAATTTAATAATGATATGAACTTACTCACCAAAACTAATGCATATTAGAAACAGGTCACTTATACATGAATCGAAGGGCGTCGTGCTTCTGTACCTAGTTGTTAATCAAAACTCTTCATTATTGAGATCCTGTTGAGATCATCAAAAGCAAGCAATTCCCCAAACGAATGTACTCTTGCTGTGTAGAGGAAGTCAACATGTATTAGTGTTTAGTAATTCCGATAATCGCGAAGTGCGTTTGTCAATGGGACAAACCACAATCAATGGGATGTTGGAAAGCGATTCAAATCATTTTTAACAAGGCCCCAAACATGCATTCGTTAATTCATGGCTAGGCAGTATATTATGGAAACGAATCACGTGCATGACGTGAAGAAATCCTTTTTTTCTTGTTTGAATGTTGCTTTCCTGGTGAAAAGCATTAATGAAAGCATCGAGCAATATCAAAGCATTAAAATCTCAGCATAAACAGAATCGAAACGTTGTTGAAGTAAACTTCCATCCCACCAGTATGTCCGATCAGTGTCATCGCGAAGACTCCGGAATCATCTTCCATGCACAAGAATGGATGTATTTGAGAGCGCAATGATAATCGATCATATCAAATCACGCGGAACGACCATACTTTACCGAAGACGATACCGCCTGCCATACATCCAAGACGTTTACGTTGCTCTCCAAACCTCTAAAAACGCATATGCTCAGGTAGAAACGCTTAACGAAATCAACGGTATTTGATCGTCATTGTGTGTGTGTGTGTGTTTTTACTTTAGGTCCAACTCTATACCTACGATATGTTTATCGTTTGGTTGGTCGTTCGTTTATGCAAACATTTCACCATGTTGATAGTGTCCGCCAACACATTTGTCCCGGAAACTTGCATCAAGTTTACGAGGTGCAAGATTAAGAAAGATTCGGAGATGACCTCACCCCTTCATGATTTCAGTTGCTATTTGTCAACTGACATAGATTTTCGTGATGATGATAGAGTGCATATGACATATGGCTGCACATCTAACGAGCATAATAACGGTACGTTGCTGTAGGCAAATTTCAACCACAGAAATCCGATTGACGTATCTGTCAAATGAGCGCAGTCGGGTGGTCCTAATTGTTATTTCCGTTTGCGATCTTCATGTCTCAGTCATGGAAGGAAAGCATTAAGCGCCTTCATCTCTGAGCGGTGGCTACACTGCGCTCATCCCTTTAAGTGTTGAAATATGTGTTAATGCTGCTTTTGGCCCGCTTTTAAGCACTTCCTTTGGGTCCATGAATTGATTTGCTTCGATCGAGAAAGACATTCTTCGATGGGCAGCTTTTGCCGGATATTTTATTTCATGCTGTCGCTGCCTATAGAAGCCGCTTAGTTTTTGTTGTATTTCGTTTCTGGCGCTGTTCCCGTGTAACGTCACTACGTCACCGTCGGAATTCGGTCACTCGGTGGGCGGAAAAGTATCAAATGTGAAGTAGGCTTCGCTCTGCGTTCCGTTTAGCCGGAAGGCCGCACAAAATGCCATCCCGAGATTGCAACGCGCCGTAACAAATGAGCCTGGCCACTGGCAGCTAAGCCGTGGTGCGTCTGGCAACCGGCAATGGAATGCCTGCGGATCGGGGCTGACGAACCTACGTTAACACCGCAACGGTACAATGACAAACCATTAACGAAGAAAAAACCATAGACCTATTAAAAGCCTAGTCCCGATCAAAGCAACGCAGTGGGCAGAAGATGCGAATGTGAACTGCCTGTCTCAGATTCGTAATTCGGCTGGATCAACCACTGGTCGGCTATGCAACCCACACAGACGGCTAGCATCCAAAATTTGCTACGTACAGAAATATGAGCTGCAGCGCGTAAATGTGTAACTGTTGTTAATCTTCTTCTTATTTCACACCATCGTATGTTTGATGTATGAGAGCCTACATCATGTGAAGCCGTGTATCACCGATCGATCAGAAGAAGGGCACGTTCTCATGCTTGCTCAAACCCGCTTCAGAACCACTCGTCTCGCAACAAGCAGCGACGCATCGAAGCGTATCCGAAGCAGGTGTGAAAAGCAAATCAGCTGGAAAATTATACATCATCAAAGTCGCTTCGATCACGCCGTCCCAAAGGAAACTATCGCAGGAGATAGTGGTTACGTTTTTGGCCATGTTTGAGGGTGTCGAAACTAGTCGAGCACCGCAATAAAACGCACAGAAATGATACTCCAACGTGTGCGCTGTACCGTCGAACCATGTATCAGAATGAGAAGTTACCTCACTCCGTTCACAAAACCGGCCACAAACAGTGCCACAAACAAACTGAAAACGTTTGATTGAAAGACTGTCCGGAAATAACGAGCAATACGTGGTAGGTATAATGTTCAATAAAAGATGCCGGGCGTACAACTTTTCCTGTTTGTGATCACCGACGAATCAAAGCATTGGAAGGGAAAATTCGGCCTTATAGTCGACTCATAATTACTTCCCGAGGGGTTCGAGAATAGGACCACGCAGGTTTTCATGAACGGTATGTGCTCGGGTTTGATGGCAATTTGTAGTGAAGTTTTTCATTTTTCACTCCCCGGTGTACGCATGGTGATCGGGAGCGTGGAAGGTGTTGAAAGATGGGTTCTGGATGGAATGACTTAACCCAAGAAGGATTATGCAAGTTTAGCTGCCGTTGCATTACTGGACGTATCCCGTATAGCAGAAATCCGCCGCTGATAATTATTGTAATTTATATGACATAATGCAGCGTTTGGATTCCATCCATCACAACGGAATTGAGCGCGCTTATGAACTTCCAAGAGGTCGTGCTACGTTGAACTCGTTATGAGCGAGTGTCATGGTTATAGATGTGATGCAACGGGTACTTCTGTTTGCGACGTTCAAGATCACTGACGGGTAGCAGATAAACGTGGAGGGTTGCGCGACTAGCCCTTGTACATTCAAGACAAGATCTCTCCCCGTTTCTTTTATCGCCGTTACAAGCCGAGATGCAGAGTTCGATAGGAAGGTGCTTGAGTTTCGCGGGAAGCTGCTACGCGCTTCCCTAGTACCAGAACTCCGCCAGATGGCGCAACGAGGTGGTGTGGTGCCATTAGATCGCCACTCATTATTGCTCGCAGGGAAAAACAGCAGGGTGGAAAAGCGTGGTGTGCGGCCATAGCTCTCAGCGGGTTAGCGCGTCGTTTATTAATTTTTCCGATGTTTAATTCATACATTCCACATAGCGAAAGCAACCCTTCCAGAAGCGACTGTTTTATTCATCCGAGCAATAGAGATGAATTTGATGGAATGATGGAATTCTTACTTCATACTTCCTTCACCGTGCTTTCCAAGTTCTGCCGGATATGAACTGAACTATTCCGACAAACCGCGATCGTTGCATTAAACGTTCGGGATGAGCGCTGAATGACAGCTTTTAGACTAACTGTTTGTGAAGCAAAATTTTCCATCTATCAATTTAGACGCTTCTTTTCAACTTCCGAAATTCGCGCGTATCCTGCTCGGATGTGCTCGGTAGTGCTTTTCCGTTACCTTTCGCCTTTCAACCGTTTTGGTCGTCTTTGGGGTTCGCTGCAAGAGGAAACTGAAAAATGGCGAACCTGCTTTGAGCTTGCATTTCTTTGCAATGGTGCCAATTTTTGAAGGTGTTGCTAATGTAGATGCTCTTAGCTGCGGAAGTAAAATTTCCGAAGAATGCGAAGAAACATTACTCGCGAGTCGTGAGAGAGGCATCGCACGAGGTAACAAGCGAGTTGCCCACTGTGGGCATGAATAAATAAATTGAATGTTCATTTTTTAAAACTGATCTACCTTTCCCATGCCGAAATTGCTATTTGGGACGTTTATGAGAAGCTGTAAACTTGGTATGTTTTTTTTTCTGGAATCAAGCTCATTCTATATTTACTCCACAATGAGATTAATGCGGGATAGGGCATCAAGTTCTAGCAGACTATAAAACACGCGTTCAGGTTACTAAACAAAAGCTCATTTGAGAGAGATTCGAGTTATGTGAGAAAAAATTAGAACATACATTTTCTAGTTGCATAAACATAAAAAAACCATGCTGTAACATTGGACATGTTCTTTTTATGGCATTACCCCGTAAAATCTCTCTGCGAATAATAAACATAATGTTGGAGAGTTAGACAAATGGCATCGTAGGACGGTACTGTATATATAAGTGAGAAATGGATCAAAGATATTCGTTTTAAGAAAAGATACCGCTAGACTTGTATGAAAGTTGAATTATTATTATTTCAATTGTTTAATAAAGTTTATCTACAGGTAGGAGCGGATCATGCACAACGCAAACACAGCGGCTGCCGTGGTCTGCTATCCAAGCCTCGAGCTGCAAGGGGGTCTCAAAAACCAATGATATCAAAAGATTCTTGCGGAACCCCCCCTGACCCCTAAGGGGCATCAATGGCCATTCCACCCTAAAGGGGATTCGATAGGGCTTGTTCCGCTACTGTCTACAGGACTGATTCAATCAAAATTTTAAATACTGTATGGCGTTGAGTGCGTTTACTTATTATTACTTATAATATTTTGCTACAAATCAGTCTAAGTATCTTTTTCCATATAAATTCAATAGCCAGCAAAAGCCATTTTGTCAACAGCCAAAAGGGTAGGATTGTCTAAAAATTCCAAACTGTCAAACTGGTAGACATGTTCAACGCGCGCCATTGTCACATGGCACGCGGTGCAAAAAGAATGTGACCATGTGTCCTGGTTACTTTTTTTTTGCTGTGCGACTCTCGTAAGTAGCATGGCACGATACCATGCAAATGCGCAATGGAAATGTCATCCATGTTTGCAGTACGTCGCAGTTTGACGCAGTTATAAGGTTCCTTCAGCCGCACCCGATTCATCCAGTATCCCTGCTTCAGGGCAGGGCATTTTGTAAAACCAATCGACGAAGAAATAGACAATGCGTTGGTCGAGCGAGGGCACGAAAGTTCTCGAACTTTAAATGTGCTATCGATTTTAATTAATCAGTAATAGTAACAATTGAATGGTGGCATCCTCCATTTTCCCCAACTTGTTCTGCACGTCTATATTGCCTTAAAAATGTAAATGGAAACGGACAACTGCCAAGCGTGCCAATCCGGCAGTGGAGGTCAACTGCGGAAATGCCGCAGTTCTGTGAGACTACTCACACTGCCACTGGGCATGCAAATGCTCTCGCTTGCAGTAATAAGGAATGTTCGTTTCGCGAAAAGAAGACCCTAAAATACCCGCGCATTTTTACCTCCTCCCGTATCACACACACATACTTACACAAACACAACGCAGAGACGATGGCACACGACGCTTGGACGCTTCGAAGGAGCGACTGGTACGAATTTTCAGCGAGTTCTGCGCACGGCAGATGAATCGTTGGTGATAAGCATAAATAGAGGCAATTGAAATAGTTTTGCCATGTTCTGAGTCGCGCTTTTCGTTGCAGCGCAGTGGTAGGTGAGCCTGTGGTTTGAACCAGGGGGATCCTGGGGGGAATAATACGCGAATACTTGCGGATTAGGATCATGTCGATGCTTGGAAGCTAGGGTCACAGCAGCACCACGTACAACTATACACTCTGTCTCTGCGCGCAGTTCGTCGTGCCATGACTGGCGAACAAAGCCACTAACTACTTGCCCGGTTGTACGCGTTTGACAGGAAGGAAGTAGCTACATTTGGCTTTGCAAAAGGGTAACGAGTACGAACCAGACCAACCGATCCATTCGTCCATACCTTCATCCAGGATCAACTGGTTGGTGAGTGGGAGTTGCTGGCATTGTATGCTACGGGAGCAAATGCTGTTGCCCAAGTCCAACGGTACGGTCGATATTTTGTAGCAGTGCAAGAACAGGAGCAGAAGCACTAAACAGAAGAATGAAATTCTACGACTCGGTGTCAACACTCACACTAGCAGTTCGCATTGGATACCGTGCCAGGAGATGGTGCCAGCGTGAATAATGGGGCAACAGTTAGAACGGTGTGCGGAATATTAATTTTCAATTAAGATTGTTCTCCTTGGCCCATACACCCTTTTAACTGGCAAGCGAGAGGTTCAGTTATGCGGAGAGGTAGAGTAGAACGGAAAAAAGGAATTTGTTAGGCGCGTGTGGTTTGGCACGTACATACAACGGTTCTACTCCCAATCAGGTAGTTCAGCTACAATATATCGGGCAGTAAGTCCGTTTTCCATCAGAGTAGTGTTAATGCGAAGAGGAAATGCAATTGCGATACATACACTCGTACTGATTACGTAACATGCACAGCAGGTTTTACCTTTTTGTGTTAAAAATACAAATATATTCAAAAATGCACATGTGTGTAAGATATATCTTTTATTTATTTTCATTTTTTTCTGCATCAAGAATGGAATTTGCAGAAATGTCAACATAAGATATTTATGGTAGTCAATATTTATTTTCGAGATATTAAAAACAAATAAAAAAGGAATATTTCTTAAATAGGTCGAAATCAACTTAATGGAGTTCCAGTCAATTGTGTATTAAATATTTTGGTTTTGTATTAAGTGTTTTATTAGGAATAGAAAATATTTAATTAAAACTGTATCATTAAACTTGATTTTGTGTGAAACAAATTTCATAAACCTGTACTCTCTTGATCAAAACAGCAACCCATTATACAATTATTTATTCCAATTTACAAATAAGTACACAATGAATAAATGAAGTCAAATATTAATTTTCTACATTTTGTCGGACAAATATTATTCTTCATGTGCGCTAGAAAACATAAACTTTACACCTATTGGAAAGGTGTCAACAGTGAAGAGAAATGTGCAGCGCACAAACCAAACCGCAAAACTACGAGTCACTACAATTGGTATGCGGCAGATAAACAACAAACGACCGTTCTATGTTTGCGTTGGTTTGATCATACGTTCGCACAATCTTCGAAATCGCACACGTGTGTTGAAACTGTCGCTTACTTACAGTACTTGACCTTAGGGTGTTACACTCTTCGGTTTTCATGACATTAACCAACCATGACGCTACGCTTCGACCGGTTCGTGACGGTAAGGAATTTAAAATATGCACCGTTACGTTGACACTGATAGAAGAGTTTGCGTCGTACTGCACGAAATACCCATATTGTACCATCGAGCAAGATTTCAAACACAAGCGGCGGCCTGTTATACTACACCGATTTATCATTTTCGTCAGTGACCTGATTTTCGATGAAAATATCTGAAGGCCCGTGAAAAGCAGTGTAACCAATGTCGTATTCTCGGAATGGACACTTCAAATCGATCATATGCTAAGAAAAGAGACATGAAAACCTCGCGTGAAGACTCGGCCAGACGTCAGTTCGTTGTGTGGGTCATGCAGTCACGGGAATAGTTGGAGAAGAAATGGCACTGATCTCAATCAACGAAGCGCCTGAGTCGCATCGGAAAAAAGATTCACCTCCACGGTATGTGAGGGGTAATGATGGCAACGAAATAATAACTGTTAAATTGAATTTTTGAACAATCCCCTCCTCCGTCCACTGATTCTTGGGCTGTCTGACCATGGCTGGCTAACCAAGCCATCTTCAATGGATGCACAGTCAAGTGCCTGAATGCGGGAAATTTTGTACCTATCAGTCAACACTTTCGTCAGTACATCCCGCTTCCTACGCACAGTCTCATCGGTCCGAAAATGCATAAGAACGCGCACTGTTGCATGCTCGTCTCTGTCGGTCGCAGGGACTGTTTTTTTTTGTTGTACCAGTTCTACGGCGCTATGGAAAAATAAGATCGTGCTGTCTTGCCCGTTCATGCTGCCTTTTGTCTCGTGTATCGTCTTCGCTCCCTATACCCGTGCAGTCATTTTTATGCTCATGAAAAGAAGCTTGTAACAATAAAGATGATGAATTTTTCGTAGTGCACTTATCGGCGTATTTAATCAACGCTTTCTCCCGTTCACTATGATGCTATCAGTCCATCACACTGCCACACCGTTTCTCTTACCACTTTACGCTTCTTTTGTCCAAACTTTTTTTGGCATCTCATGATCAACCCGATGCCATCTGAAAACGATGAGAAATGAGTCTGATTCTCTTGTTCCTCCAAACGAAACGGTAATGCAACATCTCGTAACATCTCGTGCGCCAACACCGGATGACCGGTGATCTGTGCATAGTTTCGGGAAAATAAAAGCGCATATAGGACGGTCCCAACAGCAATTGATCTACTTTGGATCTACCAAGTTTATGCAGAAACGGGGGCACAATATGATACTCGCACACTGCACACGCAGTAAGTTGAATGGACATTGCAATGTGGTTCCGCTATGGATCATGAAACATCGCATTGAATTTGCAAGAACCATAAACTACACCGCACGAACGTATTCTACTATATCGTACGTAGCAAGGAGTGAAACGTAATATATGTATAGTGAGCTGAAATGAAATGAATGAAATGAAAAAGGACAGTTTTTTCAGTCCAACTTAACATTAAGATGCATTGTTTTCCACGTGTCTCCAGTGGGCATTTTGAAGTGCATTTGTCGCAGTTACAGTTACTAGTACAGCGGGTCTTTGCTATCGCGATTTGTTTGATTTTATTAACATTTATTTCATGCGAATGCACTGCATCCGTGTGATGGGGAAGCGTATGACTATACTAAGATTGCTATCAAGGTTTGAAGGACAACGTGTGCTAGATGTTGTCTAGGTTGACATCAGCTCAGATGGATCATACGGCTACTTTAATACTTTCACACTGTTCGGCACAAAAGCTACATTATGGAGATATGCGATTGCGTTGTAGGGAATAAGTTCATCTTTCATCACAGCCAGTCAGTCGGTCGCTCGGTCGCTCGGTCACTACATCTGCCAGTCAATGGGGCAATGAATGCCAACGGCTCACTGATTTAGTTTAGAACAAGTAGGGTAAAACTCTCTTTATTGTGCACCATCGATTGAATAGCGCATGTTCATTGCGCAAATATGTATTGACACGGTGCTATAATACTACACCCAGAAATGCAATCATGATTGCATATATGAGCTAATAGTCCATAGTAAAACATAATTTATCTGCTCATTTCATGTTAAGGAAAGCAATTTCATAGCTAAAAAAGCTGCTAAAATAAATACTCGCCTTTTTGTACGAAATAATTTTTTTAATTGAATAACCTTGAAATAATTTTTTAAACAATACTAATGAATCTGTATTACTTTATTTTTAACACTTTTAAACATTTGACAGAGCGTTCATTTTTGCAAGCGTTCTTACATGTTTAAAACGTCCTAGCAACATATCATTGAACTAAATGAAATTTATGCAATGAACTGATGACTAACAGAACAATTATTTTTTATCGAGCTTTATTATAAAACCAATTGTCGGTCGATTTTGATATAAATACTTATATTGGATATAAATATAGAAATAAATACTGCTGAACATAAAAACAAAACGTAAAAACTTTGAACATAGAAAAATAAATATAAAACTAAAATACATGTTAAAACGTGTTTCCTTGTGTTACAAGACTATTTGCGTCAATTGTCATAATACGCTATCCCAGCAAAACATTACGAAAAAACACAAAGAAAAAATAGTTCAATCGTGTATGCAACACAGTCTTTCCGATCCAGCACCTGTTCAACAATTTGACCGAAGTGAAACAAGTAATTCACGCGAGCAACGCAGTGTAAACATACTTGAATGAAAAGAACATCTTCAACGTGTACAAACAGTTTGATTGATGATTTCTACCAATTTCGATGTTTACATGCACCGTCACGGATAACGGGTTGCTCTTCTCGAAAGCCTAACAAAGGGCAACGGTCGCAAAGGCAAATATACCTGACATACGTAGGCCGACGCTTCGATGAACTTCGGCCGGCTGCAGCTTCCCTTTCGTGCAAGTACAAAATATCCTTTTAATTAATATCACCCGACAAGTGCTGCACTCCAGTACCGGTGTATCGCGTGCTTCGCGGCACCGTGCTAGACACATGTCCAGCATTTTTAAAGGGTTGCAACAGTAGTAAGTTACCAACGAATTATAAGCCTTTTCTTCCAATAGATAGGATGCGGCGTCCCCTTGTCAGCCAGCAAGCCTACCGACCTTCAATGTCTTAGAACTTAAGAACTTCGGATAGCTCTTTTCGAGACGGCTTATTCTACCAGCAACAGCTACTTCTGATGCTGCTAACCGTGCTCATGTCCGCTAGCATTCCCGCCTCTGAAGTGTTTATGTTCATGGATGGTGCATTTTCGAGCGGGCATTTCCAAGCGCCCATGTCAGCGATTCGAACCGCTTGAACCCCAAAGTACTACTCGGGCACGAGATACAACTGCACGCAGAACACAACATATTTTACCCATGCGCGAGCGTGCGCGTGCAACGCGTCCTCCTAAGATAAGTAGCTGATGATCATGCTCGCGCAAACTTATGGGTTTTCCTTCCGAGAAACGCACTCGATGCCATCACGATTGGAAGATAGGACCCACTATCTAGAGGACAGCCGTGTATCTCTGATCAAATTCGTTGCCTTCCTTTTTGCACTAACGCAACGCGTTTGTCCGCGAGCGAAACACATTCCTCGTTTGAATTTATTTGCCCCACTGGAATAATGAATAGGTGCAAAATATGACCCCAACTTCCTGTGGCTTCTCAAAACTATATAATCACCAGCTAAACAGTTTACCACAGGTGTCACGTCCAGCAAATCCTGCCTATCCTATCCGCTCTTAGCCAACACATTCCATTGGATTCTTTTCTTTCCTTCTCTGGCCGTACGGATCCTATGGTGAATTTGAAATTGATTTCTATCATAAGGTTGGCAGTTTTAATTAGACGAACGCCCGGTATTCTCTCACAGGTGCTCTCTTCTCTTCAAAGCGTGATGGCCACACTGCTTAAGCATTCACACAGTAATGCCGGATGCCGGAAAACGTTCCCTTTACCAGCTGAACCGGAGGAGGTTAGAAACATTCACATCACGGCGCAGCAGCATTCCAGGAGCGCTGTCAGGAAGTGTTCGGTTCGCGCCATTTGTAATTAATCCATCCATCTAAAGCGCGAAGGCAATTATAAGCTCATTAATCAGAGCTAATCATTAGTAGTACGTATTCTTGGGAAGACGTTCCTCGGTCGATTGTGCTAACGTACCGCTGTGAGAAAACTGACCAACGTAGTGTTGTTTTCTCAATGACCACTATGGGTAAACAGCTTTCACATCAACTATTGGACAGTACGTAAGCACTGAGACTACGGTAGAGTAATGTTGGATGGATATGGATGAAAGATTTAAATCAATTAATTCGATTTGAGCGCGTTTCATCATCACCTTTCACTCCTCCTGTGCTAGACCAGCACACGCATTAAGGGTCATTCTAAAGACCAGTAAATACATCAGCTAGAGGAACAAGTCAAAACACGAAACGTGCCTATCGTTCCAACCTTCACTATGATGTCTTCACGACTTTTCCGTTCGATCGTAATTAGTGGGCAGGCTGATGGTGTCAGTTTACTCTCGAGAAAGGGTCACATGAGGCGACTACTTTCTCCCACTAATGCTAATGAAACTTATCCTGTTTGATCCACCACAATGCAATGCGTTACCTTCGGCAAATGATGAATGATGCAAAGCTAACAGCAATCTGTCAGCAAACAAATGTAAATGTGTCCTAGCGTAGACTCAACACACGCAATCGGTTATTTAGTAAAATTTTTCGCACCTTCTAACTATCGGAAGCCTCTGGGTGGCCAAACAACGGTTAATATCCATTGGCTAATTGATATTAAATTGGTGAGCGCGTTGGAAATTTTTTAACTAATTAATGCACCTCAAAGGCTCAGCGATGATCACTACACGTCAACGGCACACGGCAAAGAAACGGTTGCAGAACTTAACGGTAGAATCATGCAAACATGTTTCTCCTTAGCAGATGAAAGAGAGAACGGTTTGCTATCCGTGAGAACTCGCGCCTGAGGATAGCACCCATTGTGAATATGTTTATCCTCAATCAACAGCATCATAAATCACTTTCAGCACATTTATCGGTGTTTGCATGTGTGTGTGTGTGTGTGTGTGTGTGTGTGTGTGTGTTTGTGTGTATATGGATGCTAAAAGAAAGTGTTAGTAAATATTGAACCCCTCAAACATAGTTCAAGAGGTTATTTTTGTGTCAGGGATATCGTTACATTCACAAATTTCACATAAACGCGATCACGAAACAAAATATTCCCAGTGAATCGATTGAACAAATTTCGGCTATCATAGGAGTAATTTATCCGATCCCTTGTCGCATTGCGCACGTTTGATCCATACATAAACACGTTCCTCGCCCACTGTGGATAAAATAGACCGTTTCAAACATGCCCGAGGAACACTTCCTCTAAATTTGGTTTCGTTTCACCTACTTTCAAGCGTGCCGTATACATGTAGGCCTGAAGAAATAAGCAGGAAATCTTATGGATTAACCTTTACCAGGCAGTTCAATTATTGAGGTTAACATTGCAAGTGAAAAATCGAGAGTTTCACTACAATAGGAAGACAAGTGACGAACCTGTCGTGCGATTCATTGACGATTCTTTGTAGGGTGCTTAAAAGAGATTATTTCTTCCGAATAAAATTCCGAATTCTTCTTTGCTAGAATATGTTCGTGTGTTTAAATAGGAAATATAGTGAAGAAAAAAAGAGAAAGAGAATGAGATGGAGAAAAAAAAGAAAGAGCGGGAAGAAAGAAGAGCTTACGGTTCCCCTTACGAATGTGGCCTTGTGGGAGTGGATGGCAGCCATCGTAGGAATGTATGGATTGCCATCTGCATTAAATCCAGCCGCACGCATCTGTGACACTTCTATAGAGGGGCTCAATTCGGTGTGGGTTCGTTCCATGGCTAACGTATCAAAACACTTGACCAACTCTGCCCAACTAGAATGACTAGGAGTTTGCGGTACAATCACTTTAGCCAGCTATTTGGTGTGTCTGATTGCTTAGTATTTCATTCTCACTGCAATAAAATATAGGTCAGCTGGTTGGTGTGTTAGTAAATCGTGCTGATGCAAGGAGAGGACGAATGAAAAACAAACTACGCTCAATCGACACCTCGGCACACGCAAACCAGCCTGGTCGTTTGCTCGATTTGATTTTCTGCGCCCGGCGTCGGTTAATGTGTGAAAGGAAAAATTAGTCACTACATGAGGGCTACCACTTTTTTCGCCCGGATAGAGAAAGGTGCATCCCCATCTCGCTCAAGGTGTTGCTCGCAGACAATCCGAACTGGTCATGGATGTTTGACTTTCTAAAGCAAACCCTCGCCGTCCGCAACAGGAATCCATCAAACATCCTGAGTCAGCAATTTTCTGGGAGCAATCTGTTGCAATCAGGCCTTCAAGTTATTGAAGATACAAATAAATACACACGGCTCCGCATAATCTTTACACTGTGTGACGGGCACCACACGATCGTTGAGCACTGTTTTCTTAGGTTACGATCGATTATCACATTGTGGTTTAACGTCTTAATCTTATGGGTGACGGATGGCGTGAGCGTTTGTGGAGATTTCAATGGGCCATGCTGAAACAGGGAGTGCAACAAAAAACCAGAGCTTATCAACTTCTTTAATGTTGGTTAGGAGTGTGCCAAGTGGTAGGTCGACACTTGTAAGCCGCATGCGAGCCAATTTAAAACCAATCATCGCCTAGGGAGGGAATATGACGTGAGGATGCACAGGTTGATATCTACCTGTCGTGTTATTCGGAAAAAGAAGCAGGTGACTGCACCTTTTTTCTAAGTTAATTTAACTGAATTAGCCGTGATTTCAACAACAGCCATTTTTTATTACATACAAACACCAATCGATACACAATTAACACGAAACCTTGCGTGTGATCGATTTTCGGTTGCATGATTTCAAACATTAAGAAGGTATCATTGTGCATAAATATTTACACGTTCTCCGAAACGCTTCCCCTTTGCAATGGTGCTGTTGAGAATGATCACGAGTCTAATCAAACTGAAAATGTGGCCTGATGAATCGTTCCACAGAACCGCTGTACCAATTTTCGATGGCGGTACCAAAAGAACAACCCAATACGGGACAACTGGAGCATAACTTTGTTGTGCGACCTACACTTTCTAAAAGATTTCCTGCACACAAAATAGAGGACACAGTGTGACCGATCGGATTCGATCCTGTGATTGAATAGTTTGCCCTCATCTGCGAGCCTTCAGGCATCAACAACCTTTTTTCCAAACAGACCACGCGTTTAGACGATTGCCTCAGCAAACGGGCACATTATTGGGGAAAAGATTGCCTCAAGATAATGAGAAGCTAACGACACATTCGACGCTGGTACGAAGCTTTTGTAGATCGGGAAAGAATAAACGCCCCCTCACACACCTGATTACCCACATAGACCACGGGTGGAGATATCAGGCCGATTGTCAAATCATACACCGATCGTTATCATGCGAAATGAGTGCTCCGTGTCTTTGGGTGTAGAGAAAGTTGAAAAAACAAAACGCAATTAATGCCGGCTACCGTCGAAACGGGCCGGAAATTGATTTATGCGCCCGCGTGTTAGTGCATTGGGTTGTAAGTATCAGCGCAGTGTGCATAATGCCGGGACCGGTTGATCAGTTGCCGGTTGGGGCCACTTCCGAAATGGAAACACGTAATCGATCGAGTTCCGAACGAAATTGGTGCGTTACGTCGAATGGTCAATTTCTTACTCAATTTTGCAGCACATTTATCCACTCTTCCACTTTCTCGCATCCCGTGCTGCCGACAAGAAGCATGAAACGATGCGTGAAGTGGACGGTGTTTCGCGTATTCAAATACTAACAAAGGTGGCTTGGTAATGGTAGATTTGTAGTGACCGGTGTTATGCAAAGTGGCCGTGAAATGGGCAAAGCCTCAACAACACCATGCAATGCGCGTGATGTGTTAAGTTTTCTTACAATTTCATTCATTTTATGGGACATGACAGACGAGACTTGGGGGGAGGTAGGGTTAGGCAAAATGAAAGAAGCCGATGGTGATCGTATACACCTTCACCGGTTGTTTCAGTGACCGACAAAGGGAATCGACCGTGAAATGTCGAAAATACAAAAATCCACTTTTTCCTGACTCAGCTTAATGACTTCTTCAAAACACGGCCTGTACTTTTGATTATCGATAAGAAGATTCGAGACAAGGCAGCCCCCTGCCCATGCATTTGATTGATGGATTGGAAAATGAACGACAAGAAAAAGGCCACCGCGAGGCCTCCTATTCAAGAAAATCGTGGGTTGAAAATCGCGTCAGTGGAAATTTAACAATGTTAATCAATTTGGAAATTTACCATTGTATACATAATGTAAGATAACATAATCGAACTACTGCGTGTTGAAGCAGAAAATAAGTTTTGAGTGAAACGCACAACCGGAGGTAAGATGTAATAACTAAACAAAACATAATCAATTTCATAACGGCTGGTGATTATGCAGCTATTAAAGTTATAACTATTGAAAGTTTAGTTGTTAGTTCCTTCCGGTAAAATTCCTTTAGCTTGTGCACTCAACTACACATAAGATTATGTTGGCCATATAACTAATTTCACTTAAATCAATTATGTTTGCTACATAGCCGATTAGACAGTCTATGCCAAGGGTACGAATCGAGTATTTGCACAGAAGATTTAATTTCGTCAAAGTTATTTAAATGGACTAATAACACATAGTTTGTAGCATACAAAGAAATAATTGTCATATTTTTAACTTCGTACTATAGTCAATCAACATTCAAACATCAAAAGCACAGATGCAAATGTTTCAAAAATAATTTTCAAACTAGTTATTCCAATAGTATTTTCTCACTTCCAGCAACTGCTGATGAAAACATTAAAACAATTGCGATGTTAACTGTAAAAAAGCAAGCCTAACGTGAGAATGCGCGCCGAAACTTTCGCCCATTGCACTAACACGAGTGAGCCCCGGTCGGGATGGAAAACAAAATCCCTTGCTACCAAATGGTCCAACGGGCCAGATTCAATGGCCGCACCCGCTTTTCCGTGCGTTCGGTATGGTCAAATCTGTGCACATCGTAGCAGGAAAGCGCGTTACCACGTTTTCTTCAGCTGCATTTTTTTTAATATAAAGAGGAAGCAACCCATTGTTGTCCAGTGTGGAAATGTGTCCGAAAACAATGAAACCCCTGCTGAGCGGTCGACAAAGGAATGGGAAGCCAAAAACTGTCACACTAGCGCGTGATGGTAAGTGATTTTTCGGTCGTTTCACATCTGCGTTGTAATGATTATTTTCTCCAACTTTCAGCGTGGAATAGGGCAAGTTGTCTTGTTTTATCCTCAACGTTCTCGCATCATTTAAAGCCACAACACGACGACAGTATCGGTTTTCACCTGGAAAAAGAGGAAATATTAGGTGCGCGTTTAAAATGCATCCATGAATAGAAGCTGATGATGTTGCTCTCACAATTTTTAGCACCTGAGTAGCACGAAAGCTACTAATGACAAACGTAATAAGATCAAACGATATAAAGTGAACTTGTTTATGTAAAATACAGAACAACTGATTATAACCACCCTTTCTCCGTAAACATATTTTTGGGTACGAACATGGTATGAATAAGAAATATGCTCCATTTTCCGTTAATTACTAAGATCATATTGATATAATTTTACACTTGTGTAAATAACCATTGAATAAGACAGCAACAAATCATAATCACTACCCACCTACGACATTTTGGCTTAATTTCCGCTGACAATCGATATATTTTTGGTTCCATATTGGTGTGTGTTGTCAATGTTTTAAGCTACTTTAATGAAAAATATTTAACGGAACAACTTGCAGCATTGATCAATGATTCCGGTATAATAACATATTCAACGAATAGTCAACGTAGATTACGTCATAAATTGCATTATCATGATATGAGTGTTCTATTTTTTCAAACGCGATTTGTGCATTCTTTATTCTTTTTCATTCAGTTTTTTTAAGCAACTATCAAAACCCCAAGGTGTGCTATCTAATACGATAAATTCACTTCACTGGTTCCGCAGGGTTGCAAGTCTCATCGAGAATTAGTTACGCCCAAACGTAACGGTCGGATGAAACCGAGCGAGAAGGTTATTAGTTGATAGAGTTGTACCGGCTCGTCAACGTCATTCGAGGTTAGCGATAGAATGTGTATGTACCATGCCAGTAGCTTCAGCATGGCGTGGTTGATGCGCTGCTGGAACCTCAGATACGTTTCCATTAGGACACCTTTTAATTAATCTTTTGAGATTTCGAGCAGTCGTTTTTGCAAGCCCTCATTCGAGATACTACACACCCGTTAGCGTCAGCATAGACCGGAGCGACTTTAATTTGCCGTAACACTGTTGCGCACGGCGAAAGGAATCGGTCAGCTTAGCGTTCTTAAATGGTAACCATTTGTTCCTCTAATGATCGTTTTTCCTACGTGCGAAAAAAAACAACAACATATCGCAACACCCGTTTGAATGGGAGCCCCCTGCAAGTACATTGTGACGGACAGTGAGCAGGAAAAGAAAACGTTGCTAAAATATAAGAATAAAAGGGGCAATTAAAACAATCATTTGTCGGAGACAAAGACTTTGCCATGTAGCCGTACTGCGTGATCTGAAAACAGTTCTCTAATATGGCCAGTACATAACTGTTTAATATAAACTGGAGCAGGCAACATGGCTAATCATATGGCTAATCATAATAAAAGCATTAGTCTTCACATGATTTTAGTAGCAATTATACAATTAGCTTCAAAACTATACAAGCGCCGTTACAACCTTTTCATGAATGATTTCAATTTACAAAATGATACTATTTTGAAATTTCAATTTGAAATTTGAACTTGTGATTGCAATCTTAAATAATCATATTAGTGAAAAAAAATCATAGTTGAAACGATCGTCTTATGTTACGCTGTTTAGTATAAATCTGGAAACATTTAGAATACAGCACCTGTGTGCATTATAACAGATGGAGTAGTAGATCACATAACACATAAAGCTCGGAAGGAATCCTGTAACAAAAGAAAGCAAAATTGCCATATTGCCACTTAAAATCTTCTATTGCTATTGCCTCCTTCTAGTAGGTCCGTGTTGCGTTGAATGTAATTTTGGTAAGGTTATGTCCTGTTAATAGTTTAGGTCTGCCAATAAGGATCACCCAAGAGCGTATGTATTGATAATAAACCGTGAGCAGTTGTCGTTTAATCCATCAGATAGCTGCTGGCGTGAGTTGTCTTGCTAAACGAAAGCGTTAATCATCACGTTTTTCACACTGGAAAGTTGCAAATAATCCGTCAGTATTGGTTGATTGGCTATAAAATGATTCCTGAGAAGGTACTTTCCAACGGGGGCACTTCAAGTAATGATGTGAGATGTCACTTTCAATGTGATCATTAAACCAAATTGAATCGAAACTAAACACTGAACACCTTTCAACGCGACCATCCGTGTTAGGTATACTCATTTGTTTGCACTAGTTTGCGAAGAGCAAAAGAAAAATATCCAAAAACTGAGAGAAAAAGTTTAAAATTGGTTTCAACCGAGGCATTTTGAAGAGCCGCTCTGTTATTGCATCTTCGTGCCTGCAGTTCGAACGAAGGCTTATTACTGTGAATCACGCGATTATTAAAAGTGCAGACATTGTCAACAACATATGTTCGGCTGTCATTTGGTAAAGTCTTTTGCTTGATTTTGATAGACTTTCACCAGAGTCAAAAAACGATTAATGTTATGCAAATAGTATCTATAGCGCTCCATAAGCTGCATGTTCCCAGTTATTAGAAATATACTTAAAATCATCGTACTGATGCTTCTAGGTTACGTCCATTATTATTTCATGGCGTGAGGGATCGATTTGCTTAAACTTTCCCTTGCTCTCGTGTATACCCAATAAAATGCCACACTTCGGGTGTGTCGAGTTAAGTGTGCTCGTTTGCAAATGAAACTAAGCAGGTAATGGTAGAAAACAAAACACAGCACATAAAAACATGTGCCACAGAACATATAATTTCTTTGCGCAAACGACAGCTTACAGCCGTATGCCAATGACAACTTTCCGCGGGGTCAAGGCGGTACGATCGTCTACCATAACCCACTCGCCATAAATTGAGATGCAGAACGAAACTGGATCACCGAAACGGAAACAACTCTGAAAAACGAAAACCAACACACAAGTGGACTACGCGGAAGCAACAGGGTATGCTGTGCATGAACATGACCGTTGACAGGCATATTGTGCGGTGCGGAACCTACCGCACAACAATGTGACATTAAAAATGCATACTAAAAAGAAAGTATCTATACGAGTGCTAAAATAAGTGCGCCATATCATCCTTGGTTCTCTCTTGCAGCAGCTCCCACCACCCCGAGTGGGGAAGTGCATAAGTAGAGGAAGCAACTTTTTCGACAAAATACTAGCAAATCAGCCCAGTTCCAGTAGTTCCTATAGTTTGGGCATCACTTTTCGCCGTGCAACAGTAGCACAATAATCCCGTGGAGAAAATGGCAACGAAAACAATGACCCGGCGCGAAAGTGAGCGAGATCACGACAATAAACGTTCAAAAAGTTGCCCAAACAAAATATACGACAAATAGCAAGACGTGCTTGAGGACAGCACGTTTGCACCACTTTACAGAGCTTTATGTCTTCGTTGCACTCGCACGACGCATTACTGTACTTTCACTCGATGCTGAAACGTGTCGATGCCACCACTTTGCACTAGAAACGTTTAACATAAAGAATGTACTTGATAAAATAGTCATTATCACATTATTATGAGATGTGTACCACGAAATGATTATTTTCGATATGGAACATGTAAATAGTTAGGGATGCTTCAGATTTTTTTTTTTTATATGCAGGTACAATGACTTCAACGTCGCCAGAGGATATTACGGGAACTTCAACAGCCTGTGCCTTGTGCCTTATAATCGTTAGCATCGTTGCACTCAAATGTCTTTTAACTAATCCTGAACTTCCCGTCATCTTTCAACGCATAAACGTAGCAAAGCCGGTACAAAACCATGCATACAGTAAACCTGTTGATTTCTGCTCCTCCCAACATTAGTGTTCCGTCAAGCTAAGCACTGAACCTAGAACAAACCTGACGGTATGTGCATCCGTTCGATTTTGCACTTGCACATGCCAGCTAGAACGATTGTTGGCAGAAAATTAGCATATTTTTAATCACCATTAACTTCGCCACCGTTCCATCTCTTCCACGTAGCAAATGCAGAACCAAAAAGAAAAATTGCACTACCGGTACTGACTTTCGTGGCGGAAGGATTGGACACGAGAAGAAAATTATCGTATCTATGGTAAGTTTTTTCCCTGCTTCCAATGCCCAATGCATAGCTGCACTTGTGTTCACCCGATAATCTGTCACTTTGAAGCGACACGTGCAAGACGTACTAGGGGAGGTACTCTTCCTATGATGGGTGAACGGGTTAGTGTGCCGCAAGCTTTGAAGAGAAATATTCGTTTAGATAAATTTACACTTTCCGCGTAACACGTCCAGATACACGATGTATATAGCGAATCTTTGGCAGACTTTGACTTTTACAAATGTCAAAAGATAACTTATGGCGTAAATACTTGTTTAAAAATTTTTATTAATAATGACAGCTTTATGTTTTGGAAATGAATTGTTTCAAATAAAAAAAAAAGATAATGATGGTGTAATTGTGGATCTTGTTACGCTTACAGAGTAAAGACCCGCCTGTGCCGCCTGTATGGGTAGGTGCTAGCCAATTAAATGGTTCAAACGAACAGAACATTTACCAGAACCAATCCTATTAGACCAGAGCAATGCAAATCTCACTTGCAGAAGGCATATCAGCGTGCTTTTGCGTTGAATGTTGGCAGTGCGTTCTGCAGAAAACGTTTCAACTTTGCAACTCGTTCTGGAGCCCTTAGGGAAAGCGGCAGCAAAAATACGTCAGCACCGTCAACGGCACTTCCATTCAATTTAACCAGACCCGGCAAGAATAATCGCATCCACCCTCGCCAGTGCGACGTGCTCCGTCACATGACTTGCGTTTGATGATTCTGAACTAGGTAACACGGAAAGATCAGCCACGGAACCGATACTTACCCGCACACCGGTTCTTTCGTACATTTCCGTCAGCATAGAACAGAATGAATCAAATTTAACGCCACCCTATCCGACACGCGGCCTTTATACTAGGATTGAACGTTAAGGGGGGGTTTCCATTATATTGTTTTATTTTTTTTTATTGAACCACACAGCCCCCTTTACAACCCAGTTGCGGCTCAAAATCGTATCGAATGTCGTAGCGTTTTCCTCGCGTTCGCGTCCAATTGACGAACGATTTAAAACAGTACTGTGTTGTAAGATTGGGCTTTTAGATTGTTTTTTTTTTCACCAATCTGGGAGTGGTACTCTAATGGGGGAAAAAAGATAGTACGGTACGCTACGGTTTCCTTGGAAAGTGATATGTTTTCCGTCGTTCTAAGTAACACAATAACGGGTAAAAATCCGGTATTGGTGCGTTTTCAGTTTTTGGGTTTTGGAAGTTATCCGCACGTTTCTCGTTGTGCAGCGATGCATGAGTTCGAGCGGAATAGTGTTGTTCTAATCCGAATAAATTGGGAAATGGTTGAATGCCCGCTCAGAGCAAAAGGTAAAAATTGCAACAAGTATTGGAGTTGTATCGAACAAAAATATCTGTGTCTCATCAAATCTTCAAATTGCTATCCATAAAGATTAATTTTTTTTTCAAGATTTTGAAGAAGATGATCGAGGTATCTAACCACGCTAAACTATGTGCAAATGGACAAATTAGCAACTTCTTCTATTAAAGTGCAAATTGAGATAAAAGCCCAAAACGACACTTTCAATTCGGTACCTACAGGCTAGATGTATACTCATCCATCCGTTTATGGTGCATGGTACAGACTCGCGCGGGTAATCAGAAGATACTGAGCTCACTTTCCACTCTGTCCGTTGGCGGTCACGGTCTTAGTTGGTCATGTCTACCAACATAGTGATCTTAAATCACGATTGTGCGCTCAACGACAAACGGCCGCGCGAAGATGCGGAAGCTGTCGTCGCCCGTTCTTTGTTAGCGCAAATCTTTAAGCTTAATTTATTGTTATGGTTTTGACACATGGTACCCAAAGCCGTTGGCACTGGTAAGTTTTGAGCAGTTGCGTACTGGAACGGTACCGAGAGACTCAATCGTCCGTGTCACCGGGGTGGTAGGTTTTAATAAAAGGTTTACCGCTAATGGTGGTTTTCTGACATGTCACAAGACACTGCCCACCGAGCAAGACTGTAAAAGTACGCTGAAAAACTGTGACCATTAGCGCTCCGTATCAAATTAGCGCCTGTCAAATAGTCAAATGAAGTGATTATTCTATGTAAATTTCACCATGAATGCGCAACATCATGGATATTTCCATAAACGTCTAATATTTATTACCCGTAAAACGGCCTGGACCCTATTTTTGCTATACATTATTACATGTAGTTGCGTTATTAATGCGTTATTACATTAAGATTAGCAATAAATATTTACATAAACATGTACAATAAGGAAATTCATATATTATCACTAATCTGATCTAGAACAATCGTTTAATAGCAATTATTACCAATATTTGGTACCGATGAGGCTAATGGCTAATGAGCATTTTGACATGCATTTTAAATTAGTTTGATCAACAGAATAAGAACCTTTTTTTATTAAATTACGAACTATCGTGATTTTCAATAGGAATTGATAGAAAATACAATACAATACAATACAGAATACAATAATGTCAAGTTATGGGCGGCCCGGTGGCATGATGGTAGCGGCGCCGGTCTTCACACGAACGGACCGGACCAAAATCCCATCCGGGCCAATCCCCCGTAGCAAGGACTAACTATCCGGCTACGTGGTAAAATAAGTCGATACAGCCAGGCCGTTCTAACGAAAAAAAAAATGTCAAGTTATAGTTAACAAACGATGAAATTTTACTTTTAATTTTACTTTTGCCTTAATTGCATGAAAGATTATAATCACTTCATCACGCTACTGAAGTTACGTGAAGTAACTTGAAGTAACGAACGAGTAACTTGAAGTGAAGTAACGTGAACTTGACTACACCAAGTGCACCGCCCTCTTTCGTCACTGACATTTCTATGCACATGTATGACCTGTCAAACTATTATCTGGCAAAGTGACTGAGCGTGTGCAACTTTTATTGTTTTCCAGAATGCCCGCAGGTTACTCGCTCGCAATGGTCCACCACTAGTTCAATACTGAGCGTCCTTAAGAAGGGAAACAAACACACACAAAAACACATTAATAATTATTTTCCATGCAAAACCTGCACACCGAATGCAGGTTCATTGTCGTGGCCCATGGATATTCTGTATCAGATAATTGAAATGAAAACCCTTTCAAGTTTCACATCGCACATTATGCAACGAACGATGTGGCGAATCCACCCCGGGAACGTACCATCCTAGTACCGTATCCTCAGTCACGAACAGCTTTGACACTGCCACTATGTGCGATCATCTTCACCAGAAGTCCGATCCCATGACCTGCACACGATCTCAGCAAACGTTAATTCTGCACGCTTTGTACATGAGTACATAAATAAAAATGTTAATGAACCTATTTCGGTGCGCTTTAATTTCCCTCTAAAGCGTCAAATTGCTGACAAACGGCTGTTGTGAGTCACCAGTGGCCAATGTGCACGACAGCTCCGATGCAACGGTCAGTGGCCGCTGGTCAACGCTGGTTGGTGAGAAAATGCATTTTTATTCCTGTCGCACCCATCGTTGGATGCAACCATCCATTTGGTATGTGGAGGTTAGAACGGGGGGAGGGTCTTTGCATCCCTTTTAAACAAGGCACAAAAAATATGAAATAATGCACTTGATGATGTTTACCTCGTTCGTCGCGTGCGCTGCACTCGAATGTGTTTATCTGCCAGCACTGTCTGAAGGTGAAATCAGAAAATAACAAATGTCTGGACTCAGGCACTGCCACTTGAAGCAAATCTCAACTTCGTGGAAGAAGAGTTGGTGCGAAAATGAAATTACACTTTCTTCCTACGAATGATGTGGGTTCCGAACAAGAACGACAGAAACTTTAACCTGCCACACGAATTCGCGTGTTGCCGGGGGATAACTATCAACACCATCGCCATCAGCTATCATCCCGGGGCACTTCTACGGCTCCTGAAGCTGTCAAGCGATCGCACCTTTTGAGAGTTAACGTTTGCCTTTTTTATGTCCAGCACAACATGCTTCGCCTTCGTGCAGATTTGAAGTTGGTCAAGTAAATGGAGCTTGCCTGCAACCAAGGGCAGGCACGGTTAGTCAAGGTCATTGACGATGAAGATGATGATGATATTAAATGCATGAGAAACTGGCAGCTAAAAGGTGTTTGACCACACCGTTACGATGATTTCAAAGGGTCAGCTTGGTGCCGATAACAATTTGCTTATTTTAGTTTTCCTTTTTGTAAAATCTGTTCTTAGCTGTGGTGGATTCAACTTAGTATATGAATGAGTGTGTATGTGCACATTCGTTTGACTTGCAACCACATAACGGGATATTCGGGCTACAAAAGGGTTTCAGAACTAATTAGAAGAAGAAAAAAAACGTTGAAAACCCTGTCGAGCTTTAATGAAATTCATGCTAAAGATTAGGAATCATAACAAAAAAAAATCAACGCCGCCAAGCGGGGATCAATGATCGGTTTATGACACCGAAACAAAATCATTTCGGTGTGCTTCTGGACAAGCACAGAAAACTTCAAACGCACGTGTATTGGCGCTCAAACTGAGCGAACATGCGGGTGAGCCTTGAGTCTACGATGGCGCGCGAGCCCTTTCCGGTCGATTAATTTTTATGGACGCATATTTGTTCCCCGCACATTTCCCGTTCAGAACACGGTGCGAGAGACGCGAAAGAGCAAAAAAAAAACATACACGCGAGCAAACCGGGCAAGATGTTCGGAATAAACGACTTCAGAATCGAGATCAGAACCGAAACCCAACCTGGAATCGCAAGTCATACCTAAAGGTTAGAAAGGCACGTGCTTTCGACGCAAACGGACGCGAACGGATAGCATAATGTGGATGCGTCGATGATACTCTTGTCAACGACCTTCAAAACAAACACGGGAAACGTCAGAACCCGATGTGTCTCATCTCTCCTTCTATAGATGAAGTGATTGTGTCTTGTCGTTTGAACTCAACAGAGGAAGCGATTAGAAAACGGTAGCAAAAGAAAATAAAAAGACCAACACCGTACATGAACAATGTGGTGGCAAAACAGTCTCTATAGACAAACAGTCAGGTATACTTTCTTAGCGTGATCATTGACGGAACGAGGCGTGCGAACCAAATAAGGCAAATTGAAATTAATTGGTATTGACTATTCCGTTTGCCTATCCACAGGGACGAAAAGAATTTTGCATTGCAAACTAACCGAGAAAATGACCGGCAAATGCTAGAAGAAAAAAAAAACTTCGATGTGAATGATTAATAGTATAAATAAATAAATATATAAAAGAAACCCGAATTAACGTATCAACGATATTTTTAACACAAGGTTCCTCGTTTACACGCTAATTGAAGTCTCTTTGATTCTTTGATTATCTTTGATTCTATTTATGGTATAATAATCCTTCCAAATAATTTATTTGGGGACTAAATTAATTTGGAGGGCTAAAAAAATTGTGTCAAATGCATGCTGGTAATTTTGAAAGCTTGGCGTCAAAATGTGCAATTTCTAAATTTCACAGAAAGTAAAATGAAAGTAAATGACCAAATATATAGAAGCGAAAAAATTATAAGATGGAAAAAAGACAATCGAAACAGGTTATGATGTATGTCACATTAAATGTTTTTTTCTCTTATGTTATATATTGAGGGGCGGCCCGGAGGCATGATGGTAGCGGCGCCGTCTTCACACGAACGGACCGTACCAAAATCCCATCCGGGCCAATCCCCCGTAGCAAGGACTGACTATCCGGATACGTGGTAAAATAAGTCGATACGGCTAGGCCGTTCTAACGAAAAAAAAAGTTATATATTGAGCTTAGTTCAAGAGATGAGATGGCCTAGACGTTCTCACGAAAATAAAAATTTAATAGATATATTTAAACCAATGATGTAAATATTAAAATACATGGTGCATCTCTATGATCCTGTGATCAATTTCGCCACATTCTTTTAACGGAACACATTCTAAAAAAATCATCGACCGAACGAACGCTTCGAGAAGAGAACACGAACGGTGTGTGCAGAAATTGCCGTTGAACTAACGTTATGCAATAGCGTGACCGTCCTCGCGCGAGCAATCTCGGAACGGATAAGTCAAAAGGCGAACCCGTTAAAAAGGAGGCCCGACTGCCGACCATCCGCAGGGGCTATAGTCACGGTCAAGGCGAATGCAGTAAGAACTCCCCTGAATGTACAGTGTGCTTTTTTCTCCTTCTCCACCCAGCAGTAGCGAGAACTTGAGTTGTTGTCGTCGGTCGTTTGCCCGAAGCACTTAACAGGGGTGAAGAAAACCTTCTCATAAAAGAACAGTAAAAAAAAAAACGACAAGGACGGTTGTTGGTACCACCAGGCAAGAGAGAAAAAAAGCTTTTAATGGAAGATGGAGGAGAATAAGTAAACTACCAACCCTTTTAGCGAAAAAGTTTGCACACTATCCCCTCCATTCTTCGGGAACTCACCTATACTAATGCGAACAGTGCGAAAGCTTTTGCGCGAGAGTGAGCGTTCATAGGTTTCCAGTCCCTAGAGAAGTAATTTCATGAAAAGCACGATAGATGTGCCAATCCTCTTTTTGCTAGCAAGTTCAGTCACATTGCAGCATCCGTATGGACTGTATCGTGTAGGTTAGTTTTGCGAAGTTTTCGTGCTATTTGTACATCGCTTGTGATGCCAAAACATGTTACTAACCTGTGAAAAAGGAAAATTGTAAAGAAACGTCGTAAATACCTTTACGTCAAATGAATGATTGAGCTAATGAATTTGCAACATTCTGTTCTTGTTTGTTTGCGTTCTAAACCCACGAAAATGATATCCCTCCGGAGTAGAATCATCGATTTAAAGCACTCTCTCCTGCTGTTAAATGGTGAATACACAAGAAATCAGTTGCCATAAACACATATCGACAATTGATTGAAATTGATTTACGACATATTGAAACGGTACTATGTATACCAATGTTGGTCTGAACTTTACCCCAATCTAAAACGTTGTGATACTCTGTTTCTATGCTGAGAACACATGCCTCACACCTCGCACGAGGGGCTAAACAGAGCCATAAACGTAGCTATAAAATATGTAAATTGTCCATTTCATCTGCTCATTCGCTGCAGCTGATGAAGCCGTAGTGATTCTTGCTAGTATTTATAGAAATTTTATTGGCTACACCATTGCAACATGTGTCATTCCATTTGCTCATAAATGAAATGGCTCCTTAAAAGTGGAAAGGCAAAAACTCGTGATCTTCCCATTCCTTTTATTATCGTAGTTCATAGTCGATTCGAACGTCATCGAAACGGAAAAATAACTTCCGATTTGCACATTTTTTTAACGGATACGTCAGTGGATAACTAAAAGTCAACGAAAAACTGTTGCCAACCTTAACCTAAATCCAGTTTTGCGGACTTGCTCGAAATTTCCCGCATCCCATTGGGCGGGCAATGATAATCTTTGATCGGAAGTGGATCGATTTCGTTTTTCCAATCTACATCCCATCCCATGCTTTGAAATACCCCGAAGTAACCGTGGATTTCTGTCATCGAGCGTATTTTCGGTCAACAATAATCAATTAAACTGCTCCTTCCGGCAGTTGCGATAGGTCGAACATATTCCCGCGCATGAGCGTGAGACAAACGATTCGTATTATAATTAACCCTAATTCAACTTCCTCCTTCCACCGGGAGCTCCAGCTAGGCGCCCCGGGGGCAGAAGTGACGCTACTTTTGGTGGAGTAATCAAAACACACCCCAAGCTAAATGGCGATGCTCAATGGGTAACAATTCCTTGGCTGGCTGGCGTGTGGAAAAATGAACCACCAAAATATAAACCTCGCTCCTGAAGAGCCGACAATGCATTTCACTTTCAACTATATCTATTCCATTCATCAGCCGACACACAACAGCACATAAGCATGCACATGCTCGTGCGCGATGGTACCATGCGGTAGCAGTGGTTTGGTGCTTCTTTACAGGAACTGTGAGAGTTTGATGAGTTTGATTCTCATCATTCACTGGGAAAATCATTTAGGCAATTCATCCGGCGCTTTGGCGGTGAAAACTCGTACTGACGCACACTGTTGAAAAGTGAAAATTATATCAAGGTCAGAAGGAGAAGATTGAAAATTTCGTCGTTCCCTTCCGTGCCGAGGGTAGCGAACAGGCAGCGAAGGCGGGAAGGTTCAGATTGAATTACACCCTCCAAGAGGAAGGGGAAGGAGGAACCAGTGGAGGGAGAGTAAAATTGTTTTCGGGAAGTTTTCCACTTTTCAGCATTCAGTACCATACACTGCTCGCGCGTGTTAGTCACGAAAGCATTTCCAAGGGTGATATGGAGACGGTTCACTTTAGGTGGTGTCTCCTCTCTTTCCACCTTCAAAACTACTACACGAATCAAGATGATCATTCACGAAACTCATGAAAACATTCACTTTCATTGCTGCCTCCTCTTCCCTTTTACGAATACTTGATAACCTAAAGCGATCGTGTACGGCACATCTCACGTACCTTATCTGCTACGTTCAAACACTGACACGGTGCGAAGCATGTGAACGCGTTTCACCACCAAAAGCGCAAACTCCGATCCTATCTTCAAAACCGTGGTAAAAGTGTGACAAATTACCGAAAACTAAAACAAAAGCGACTGTATAGGTGAGGCTCATCTTCGAATGGTGGATCTCCACGGGAAATCCAACCACTAGAAATCTCCCATAGCTAAAGGGTGTAAATGGTTTGCAAGATGAGGTTGGGCATCTTAACCCTTTCGTTCCTCATCGAACTCGAGAATCAAAATGGGTCGATAAACACAAAATGCACTACGGAATACTGGTATCTGTGGATGTATCTTAAACAAATTCATCCGGCCGTATGGTGGAAAACTTTGGACCAATATTTCTCATCCTGGTGCGATAAGCGAACGGCGCAAGATGCGTGCCGAAAGTGCTGACTTCCGATTGACCTGTGCCATTATTGCCCCCGTTTTGACGGATGGAATGAAACCAGCACAGAAAAGTGCATACCCACCGCGTATCGGTTCTTCTACCCGCAGGCGAAAACCGTGACGGAAATTTCGGATTCACACGACCGGGAAGGATTTCATTTTTTTTTATTTCAGCCAATGCAAGCAGTGCCATTGAGTGGTGGTATATTTATTGCCAGATCAACAGGATCGCGAGTCAAACCGTCCGGCCAGTAATACCGGATTTACACATACGCAACTCGATGACCATAAACATAATCTTACACAAGTGGGTCATGCCGATAGAGTTGTAATTCCATATGCTTTCACTTATCAACCCTCGCAAATTCGTTTCCTCTATCATGTTTGGGCTCGTGAATTTGGCGCGTTCACACATCGACAGGGGTCATCGTGTGAGATTGCACAAAGTCTTGAACCTCCAAAGTTGGCCACAAAAAAGAGTACACGAGTACGAGTACAAACATGTTATCTGACCATACCGGAAAACCATTGCAGGGTGCGCTTCGATGCAATCGTCGGAACAGGAATGAGACATATCAATACGCTTTATAGGGGGCCCAGTGCCAAGCATATTTCCATCCTTAAACATACGCACGATGCATAGTTGCAGCGTATGTGCATCCAAGTATCTTCCAAGCAGATTGTCTACCGGGAACAGCTCGCTGGGACGATTTGGTTAGGAAGCGAAACCAGTCCTACACGTAATGGAGATTTCTTTCCCTTTTTCCATCCTTAAACGGCAATTAAAGTCTAATCACTGCTATAACTGATACGAGTGCGACACGTACGCATCTAGACGAGCGTTTATGGGTGGTTTGTGAATGGAACGGGGCTTCATTTCCTGGCCGTCTTGGTCGTTGCGGTATCGTAAATAGCGTGCCACGAGTACCACCTACGTGCCAATAGGCTAGTAATTATTTCTCATTGCACTGATAACACGTCGTAAAACTGGCACGCATCTCTCGATGTGATTAAAGGAGAAAAATTTGCCTAGAATGTGCAAAACGGTTGAAGCGTGTGTCATTTAACCGTTTTATCTGCACAGGGGATATACTAGATGTCGAAATAAATTTTGTATTAAAAACAGCGACAGCAAAAATCACGTACCTTGACCATCACTTGAGATATCAGTAGTTGAGTAACGATCAACACCGAAAACAAGACCGAATCGAATGCTTTGTGTGTATCTTCTTGCTCATCAGATTACACTACCAAACGAAGGCTAACAACAAACAAGCACACGTTTCCGGTTCAAAGAGAAAGAAGAAATTAAAAGCAAATTAGAGATAGTTGGTCAAGATTTTGCGACACCAATGTATGTCGCTAGCATCATCGCAGCCAGTGTAACTGAAGAATGTCAATAAACAAAGGAGTGGCAGCATACCTCTTTCGCATACGACATTAGTTTTCACCGGAACAAGCGGAGAATAAGCTGTTGCGTTTAGCTTCCAAACAGGCAAGCAAGCTGAACTTTTTTTTTCCAATTATTCGCTTGCTTTAGCTGATGGCACATCATTAAAAACCAATGAACAAGACCATCACCGAAACAATGAATCTTTCTTCGAGTTGGCCACTTCAGACCATCGGTCACTGCTACATGCAATATCCAAATCCTCCTGCTGCGCACTTAAGCAAACTGTGGAATAGAGCAGCGACTGCAAGTTCATGTGTTACTTTCTCCTTCGAAGAAAATTGAGAATTTCCCACTGACCGCGTGCACGCGCAATGTTTCACAACCCAACATAGCGCGAGTTCATACGCATATGTAGAGGGCGCAGGTTCGGCGCGGTCATCAGATGACCAGCGACCCTACAACGTACCGCCAACAATTGTACCGTGATTATAATGTTTCCTTTCGCCGGGCCTGGCGGAGGATGGTGCGCTGGCAAACTTGATTTCTTAGTTATTTCGATTTCGGTGCCAATTTTCTCATGCTCCCTCATTTCGCAATGAATTTCCTGTGCAGCTCGCAAAATGTTCAATCCCCCGTTGTTGCCCACACAATGTGGCCATTTAGAAGCTGCCAGCATAAACAACGTATGTACCCACACAAACACACATACACAGAAACAATATGCTTCGTAATGAGCCCTAATAGCTACACTGACCTGGTCACTTAATTTTCGCTTTTTTCGCCAATAGTAACAACCGTTGTAAATTGGCACAAATGTGTAGCAACTCAGTGGACAGCCTAGCCCTGATGCGAAAAGCATAACTATGCGAAACCATGATTCAACAATGGATGGGGTGGGGGTGTGTGGTCGAGGAATGTATGGAGTTCCGGAAAGATGTTTGTATTATCAAAACCATCCTGCCTAGCGAAAACCCATTAGCAATTAGACTATACCTACTTCACGTTCATACCAACGATGAAAGAGAAACGTTAAACGATCAACAAAACCAAATAATGGACCGGAAAGTTCATTGCATCGCAAATTCATCAAATCTTAATCTGCTTTAAACAACACGATAACATATAGCACGACAACTTCCCAACGATTATGTTCTGTTGTACTCTTAATGCATCTTAGCCCAATTTGGAGTGAAACAAAATTTTCCTGATGAAAATTAACCAAATACTCACAGCAGCTCTAGTCATTACGCTCAGCGCAACCGGGGGCAAATAAAGCTATAAAGTGTAATTTACTCCCATGTCGAAGGTGAGGCAAGTTTCTACATGACATTTTCGTTTTCAAAGAAACCATCTTCCAGCATGAGAAAAAAGTGCCCCCTAACTGCATAGGACCCACGGAACGAGCTTACCTGGAAAGTTCAACAGTCAAATGATATTGAAGAGAGTGAAATCATGTGCGTAAAACTATGGCCTTCATCCGTCGCAAGGGAGGGCTTTGCTCCAAATGTTTGCAACGCACCGTCGTTGGCGAGACCGTCATTTCTTCCCTGGGCACGCCTGCTGGAAACTTTGGCATGGCGTGAAATTATCAAAATAGCAAATGTACAGGGCGGACGACAATATAATACATAAAAAAAGGCTTCATACCTCTAGTCGGTCAAACTCACGCGGCGATTAAACGGGTACAAATGATGGTTAGCACGATGGTTGACCGTACACATTTTTCTACACTGCCAGTATCTACCGGTGACACATGTTGTTGTACTCGCAATAAGTGCTCGCTAAATTGACACACTTTAGCAGGTCGGCTTACTTTTCTACCCACGATCGGGGCTGTTTCCACACATCTTAATGGCATTAATCAACATCACAATGTGTGTTGTCGTGCTGTGGTGCTTCGATGTTTCGATGATCCACTGCACTGTTGACCGCGTGAATGTCCCGCGGCCACGGGCAACCTGGTTTGGCAAAGTCGAAAGACCTGCTTTAGTTCCCGCAAACCTTGTCACTATTGTTGGCCATTAATTCGGTTGTGCATAAGCCAAATTTTGCCGGTGGTTGTTTAGCCGATTCCAAATCGTTCAGATAGTCCGCATGGTTGTGCTTTTGAAAAATTCGCACCAGAAGAGTAAAACCGAAAGTAACACTTGAACGGTGATAAACTGACGTGAAGTGTTCTGCGTGTGGAAAGGATAAAGGTGAACGATTCATGCGGTACACATTGGCAAAGCGATAAATCCATAAATTCAGCACAGGTCGCATCGTTTCGGTCCCGTCCTAAAACAAACTAGTCCAGGAAGGAGTGTATCGAATTTAAATCGTTCCTTATAATTTACTTCCTTCTCCACGCAAACCGAGACTAAACAAGCTATGCGGCGATGAAAGTTTCGATTAGATAGCATCCGAATGGCATCCCTGAAGCGTGCTGACACTAAACACCTCCTCGACGCAGAAGGATTAATTTTCAGAAGGAGAAATTTACGCTACGGTGATCGGTCAACCGATCGGACGTTCTCGCCAAACGGGCTGGCTTGCGCTAGAGCCAGATTTGACCCAGTTATGGTGATCTGACCATTCCGTTGGTCAAAAAATGACATGGAATTTACGGCTGGTCTGCTAACATATACTCGGCCGGACCGTCTAGCGACTAGTCAGAAGGTGCTCTCTTGCTACTGGCCCTATCTAACGTACCTAATAGGTTCATTATAAACACTATAATAATACTCTACCACATTGATGCAGATCATATTTTGCACTCCCCCAGTGAGATTTAACAGTGCGCGACAGGGTCTTTCATGTCGATAAGCAAACAGTGCCGCCTGATGCTGGTGTTTATATCTCATCATTAGCATCAGTGACCGACTAGGATGTGATAATTCTACCGCGTAACTGCACACACACACAAAATAGAGTACAGTGTTCCCCTTGGTGTTTTAGCGCTCACTTTGCGATGAACAAAAAAAAAAATGGGAAAAGTATGGAATACGAGATAACTCCACGAGCGTAGCAGACGGCACCCCGAAGGAGTTGGTGTATGGAGCGGGGATCAATGCTGGCGCATGATAAATAATGTTCGATGGAGAATTGTAATCGTATCTAGGAGCCTCTCCTTTTGCAAAACCGATAGGTGGCGGATTTGTGCTCCTTCCGGAAGTGATGCTGCCGCTGTAGCACATCCCGTACAGCGAAAGGTGTACATTATTCATTTTATCTACGTCGTGCACCATACCGTTGGGCGCGTTGGACCCGTAGAAACCTCTGTACGTTGCCGCAGTGGTAGCATACAACAGCACGAGCAACACACACATACTGCTGTTAACTAAGCTTTGTTTCACATAGCAGAATCTGCCACTGATGGACAACACCCGGATTGGAAAACGGCACACAAAAGCTCAATCATAAGTGCATAAGCCGGCGCACAAACCGACACCAAACCGTTGCTAAGCTCGCTTTCCCGTGGTACACATTGTGAGGAGCCTTCTGTCCTCTGTTTGGGATGGCTAGGGGATGGCTACAATCGGGTGCATACTGTTCGAAAATGCAATGAACAACGACGAAGACAACGGCAGCATATGCTTACCGGAACGGCAGTCCAGTGAACAGTCGCCCAACAAAAACGCGAACGGTTCCATTGCTCACTGCTCATCCACCTGGTTCCCAATCGTAGCAGGACCAAGGAGAGTAGCACCCGATGACATGGGAGAAAGGAATACCCAGGAGGGAGGATGGGAAGCTGTGAGACAAGGGACAAGATTGTCATTTTATTTATGATCGTTTTCCCGCGATCGTATGTTGGTGCCGGGAGAAAAAACGGTACCTGCCTGATACACAGCCGAGGTCATCACTAGTGGATGTGGATTTTTAAGACAAAAAGAGGCGGGAGTCCGGGAACGTGATGGTAGTAGGACAGCCACCAAACGCGGAAGGAATGCCGGGAAAAGTGTCGTTGCTGTTCCGTTGTGCCGCGCGTGTTGGTAATCGGACACAAACCGGGTGGCAAATGCTTGAAACTTCCCTTGAGAAAGGCGACATCTTCTGAGCGACTTCTACCGGTGATCTGCCGGCTGGAGAATTCTTTCGTGCTTGCCATCCCTTTGCACAATGATGAGTATTAGTCAAATTATTGCCATTCGACGTTAAGTGCCGGTACGGGACGATTATGCTTTTCCCCTATTGCGCTGCCACCACTGCGAATAGATGACCGGTGCTCAAGAAAGAACGCGAAAACCGATTGTGAATATCGCGTCCAATGGATTATGATTAGACCGAAACTGCAACTGTTGCATTACTTTTTTGCTTTCTTCTCAGTTCTCTATTACTATGAGCTTAGAATGGATATTCAAATAGCTACTGGCAGTGCATATTTCTTCTGACGGCTTCGCTTACAGCTTTCAATTGATTCATACCTAACCGATACTGGAAACCGTTGGCGGTCAAGTAATAAATTGTGGATGCATCTATCTGGAAATGATAACTATAGTTCAACAAATGCGGAAGCATAAAGTGGAAACCAAGAGCAATAACACTCATACGAAAAATTGTTTCACTTATTGTGTAAAACCAACATCAAAAGTAATAAGGATTATGTTATAAAACATGCAAACGATGCAATTTTTAAATTTCCCTAACACTGGTTCAATTGTTTTCCTTTTAAACTAACACTGCCTAATGCTTAATGGAAAAAAAAACTTGCAACCAATTTTTACTGACCACCCGTCAACGATAGCGTTATGGGTGATCAGCGCACGCAACACAGTAACAGAAGTGGGTCACCTTTAATGAGCCCTTCGCCTTTCTTGGATTGACGAAGCGTCGGTGAGTATTGACTCTCCGACGAAACAACTCATTTGCCATTGGTGAGGGTGGTTGTGTGGATTTCGGTTTATGATAATAATATAGGAAGGCTGCATGATGAGCAACGATCGGTGCGCTCCAGCGCGGTAAGAGAACCGGAAATTAAGCTCCACTGTGAATCGAACTCTACTGCGGGTTAAAAGGGTGTAGTTTGTAACATTTCGAAGCGTGTGTATTTGCTAATGAAAGAAAAAGAATTGGAAAGATGTACTCAAGATCGTTTACAGTTACGAAGTTACGTTTACAGACTGAAGGAATGAATTTCCCTATAACATGTAGATAATTGATATTCAGGTTAGTAACTAGCGATCATCATATCAATTTTCAGAAAAAAATAATTTGAATGTAGGCAGGCACAATAAAATTTATTTAATACTGATTCGATATCAACACCTGCAAGCTCTGCCCCCAGGAGATTCCATCCAGGAGGGAGACAAAGCCACAATGCAGACCAAACACACTGTTGGACTCGACTAATTTTGGCTTGTTGTAGTTTTTAACGGTTGATCTGTGACCAAGAAAATCATCATCGATTGCTGCTGCCGGATTCCCATCGTTTTGATCAATTGGAAACCATTTCGATTGTGCGGCAATGAAACGCAGAAAGAAAGTCAGTTAGCCCTTGATGTCACCCACCACCGGTTGCTCTGGTCGCGTATCAAAGCGTACATTGCGAAGCGGGCATCGGATTGGAGATCAACAGGAACCATGCAGCCAGCCTAGTTTCCATTTCGAACGATCAATTTCGATGAGAAACAAGCGACGACCCGTGGTCCACTGCATTCGATGAACTGAATTTCCTACTTCGGCATCACAAAACTCCCACCGGGGGCCTCTTTCCCGCGGAAAATCCCCGTGTTGCGCTTCCAGTATCGACAGTCATCTAACCGAACTAACTTGGTGAGCTAGTTACCTCCCAACTCTTAACTGCCCCGGTAGTAACGCGACCGACGACATCGTCGATCGATTGATTGATAGTAACAATCAACGCAGTTTTTCTCCCACCCGGCACGGTTCCTCAACCTAGGGAATCCGGTAGGAGGCAAGCAGATCGAACGATCGATAGGTTCGAACCGACGGTTCACCACGCTGTGGGAAGATATTTTCGGAACCAAACACATAACAACGCTCCGCTGTGTACACTTTTCCTGACCGAGGAAACGCATTCGCGCGCACCTTTTTCCATGCATACCATACGCCAACGAAGCTTTATCGTGTTGCCGACGCGCGTTTTTCTCGTTATCGAATGTGCGCTAGCTTTCCAATGCGCGAATGTTCACATCACAATCAGACGATTGGTTTCTAGCAGAAGGTGAGGAAGAAGTATCATTGCAACGACGCTGGTTCTCTATTTTCAGGAATTGTTAGCCGATTAGTTTAATATGATTTGATGGAAATCGGATTAATGGACAGAGTACGCTGAAGCCCACGGTTCAAAAGAGGAGAGACCGGAATGCGTCGGAGAAAGGAACTTTCGCACCAATTCAGGATTTTGCAATTGATATGCGTCGATGGCAGAAAAAGGGTTTTGTTTGAGGAAATAACAAAAAAAAAAAACTCAATTCACGTGAGAGGAACAGTTGTAAGTGGAGGAAACATTTCAAACGACGCATTAACGCTTTCACGCGTCATTCACCAAGGGTACGAAAGAAGTTGAGGTGCGAATGGTTTGTAAAAGAAAGAAAAACATCAAAACGAATTGACGAAAAATAACAAAATGGAATTTCATTAAAGCAATGAAATGGAATATATTTGTCGAACAAACTTAACCCATAATTGTTTTGCACAAACATACATTATTTGCTTACTTTTACCTTTAACGATCGTTACTGAACAACATCGCGTTTCAAAATAAATTAGAAAATATTTGTGACCATAACCATTTAACCACAAATAGTTGTAAATACCATAAATTATCTTCATTAATACGGAATTCCACTCACATAGCGCAGATAGGTGCATTGGTGTAAAACAAACATGACATAAAATCAACACAACAATGCTACACTGTCATTGTTTCGTTCCCGATAACCCTGTTGTGTTACTTGTGATGATTTATGAGTGTTCGGCGGATGGTACTCCAACGGAGAACGGAAAATGTGGTTTAACTTAACGCCTGAGTTATGGTCATATCCGATAGATATAGAACTTAAACAAACATACCCACACATACACTTAGCAACACTGTGCTGTATGCTACAGTCTTAACTTACAGATGATCCACATTGCATCGGGCAACACACGGACGTACCAGGCCCTGTGGTGAGAGCACATCAACTTTGCCCTACTAAAACACAAACCTATCAAAATGTTGCCATTCCGGTACCATCATGTTTGCATCTATTGAGCGAACGATCTACAGCATTCCCTTGCGTCGAACAGTTATGCAGACGCGTATTACAAAGTAGCAACATCGCAATTGCTTTACAAGTGCGACCCTCGGAACCGTAAAAAGGAAGATGCCCCCGGATGAGTGCTCTTGTTGTTGATGCTTGAATTCGCAATATTCACTTAACCCCTGCTTCCGAAGCAAACTTTTCAAAAGCGCGTAATCGATGCCAAACTGCCAGCAACACTCTTCAAACGCTAAGCATTAACGTCTTGTGGTACTAGGGTACTAGGTCTAATTATCATAACACCCTTCACTGGACGTGTCGCTCTCGCGTGAAGCAAAGCGTGCCAACGATCATACGCTCGCGAGCAGTCCGTGGATTGAATTACGTCTCAATCATGGTCCGAAAAGAGCTGTCTTCAGGTGTGCAAGGATTGATCGAACCCATCCGGGCGAAAGGGTGACCACTTTAGCACCCTCATCATACTGCCGGCCTGACGGGATGATGGGGCCGCAACAGGATTTATGGTCTCGTTGGATGGTTCCACGAGTATCACGAAGCATACCGTAGCATATTCGAACCGCGAAACTATGAGATGCTCAACTTCTTCGTCAGGTTGAGAGAAAGAGACACAGCTTAAAAAAGAATGATAAACGGAAAGGTATGGCGCATGGCAGCTTCAAGCTAGATACCTGGCTTGATTTAGTTGCTATAAAATAATAAATTAGTATTTTTCCGCGGATTTGATTTATTGCGCGCACACACATTGCGCTCATCTCGGGAGCAGCGAGAAGAAAGGTGCCTTTACCTTAGGGGCCACTAGAAGGAGTAGTAGAGTCACTGCTAACCACCGTTAGAGTTTCGCTGCAGTGCTTCTGTCGCTGGTCGATAAATAGCATCGTCACACGAACCGGCGAAAGGTGATCCGATGTAAATGGACGATTGTAAAAGCGACAAAGCAAGGGTAAAGGAAGCAGTAAGAAGAGTCAGATAAGCCAGGCATATGGAACAAGGAAACGGGTGCGCTGCCTCTTGGTAGACCAGATTGGAACATTAGAACCCTATCATTATCGGCAAACCAACGGTTTCGAGCATCTTCCGAATATCAATAAATAAGATCCGGTTGACCGATCCGGTGAATACCTCCAGCCACCCCGGGTGCGATAGATGCCTTTCCACACCCAACGTAAGATGGATCGGCATGAGTGTTGATTGCATCAAAGGCGTTGTAATGCAAGAACGCTATCTTCACTCTTCAAAGCCAAAGCGAACCGTTTATGGTTTATGTGCACGAAAATACATTACTCCATCACTTCCACAGCCCTTCTCCGGTAGCCTATTGGTGGCAATTAGATTCGCTAACTAACTTTCCGGTCATATCCGGTCGAGCCTCTACACCGCGTACGAACGTGCCTGATGGCGGTAGAATTCGATCGATTTCCAGCAATGCCCACGGGGCACGATCGCCAGCCCGTTGTGGCTCATCCATCTTCAGCGGATAGGCCGCCGATCTACCGCCTGTTATTAGCCTATCGCGAAATGATCGTAAACAAACACTACCGGATCGCGGAACACTAACCTGACGTTTGGTTATATCAAGGTTCTCGTTCGTCCACTTGCTACTGATGTTACTTAGCCGTCCATGGACGATTTCGTGCATGACTTAATGGTCACTCTAGATGAACAGCCTGAAAGCGCACACTGTCTTCAGTGTTTGTGGAATAATTTTGCTAGCCATTTCAGAACGCTGCCCTTAGCAGACACCAAACAAACCCACCTTCCCCACTCGGCGATGTTATTGAACTGGGAAAAATATATTCCTTTTCTATTATACTGTGCACTGCCATGGATAGCAACTGAGCGTGATGATTCTTTAACAACCTAGCACTGCTGCTACCTGAGTTTCTAATAGTATACTATGCAGTGCCTCAAACACGCTTTTGCTGATTCGCCAATTCGTTTTCCGTCCTTCTGACGGATTGGTCAATTTTGTTAAGTTTCCATCACCAACACCGGGTACGCGTAATCTTGAGAATCATCAACACCGACGTAAGCAAAATTGTTCCAATGAACTCATCTCCACGCCATACTCCATTGATTGCGAAGTCCTGCTATACCCTTTAGTAACGCTTCGGTACTCAGAATACACCGGTCGACATGCGATAGATAGCGAGAATGTCTGAAGTTATAGTTGCAATGCTTTTTCCCTTTTCAAGTATAGTACTGAGAATGAGTTTAACTCGTAACGCTCTACCCTTGCATCCACAAACCCTTATGTCGCTGCTGGTTGTGTTCTGCGGTTTGCCTAATACTTACTTAACGTATAACGCAACAACTGTATTGAACAGTGGCAAAAGAAAAAATAATTCCCGCAGCGTAGGCAACTTCATTAAATTCTTCAACCAAACCAAAAACAAACCATTTCTCGCTCTGCTCTGTGGGTCTGTTGCATGGAAAAAAGAACAAATGGAACATGGGGAAAAATGCCGCAGATCGTACTATTACTGGTAACATGCGATCAAGAATGATTGATCGCAGGCGCTGCGATCACAATCCAACAGCCGCATGGAACCGCATGGAAGTGATCGAGATTCAGCACGCACCGGCATTCACCTCGTGGTGGGTCTTTCGATGAGCGATCGATACTTGCCGTTGAAATACGGTGGAAACGTTGATGCACCATACTGCCATTAATGGCATTACAGAAAGTGCACTTGGTTGTGGGGCGGTAAATGAAATCATGAAACTGATATAGTTGAAAAAGGCTATACACATCGCGCACACAGCAACGAGACCACTCTTTCATCCGCGATCGGGATCATATCGATTACTATCGAGGAACCGATCGAAATGCTTTCGGGCAATCGATCGTACGCTAGAATACGTAATCGATAAGAGAATCCATTCTAGTGGTTCTTCTGATTGTGTTCTATACTTTGTTAATATAATGAACTCATTATGAATGGCAAACCTGTACCGGGGGATAAATTTTCTTATTAGGTTCATTGTGTTGATGCCACTGTGGTGGTTTTCCACTTTTAAAGCGATATAAAATCGCTATATCGCTTAAAACATTTGCTGCTATTCTCCAATTTATTTATATTTCAATATTCCCGATTCATCATTTATATAACTGTTCCTTCTTTGGATAACCGTAACATATCACCTTCTTCAGATCATGTTTATCGTATGTTAACTAAAATATATTATTTTTTATGACCAATGGTCTGGCCGTATAAGATTTATATCAAAATTATAAAATAATAAACAACATTACAGTTCGTTCGTTCAATTCTACATTCGAATATGTGAATACCCGGTCAGTTACATTTTCCGATCTCCTAATCCCTCAAAATTCTACCCTAATTTAGAAAAAACCACAAACCAAGAACTAATTTGATTGGATATAAAACAAACAATTTCCATCCGAAGCAAACCATCAATTAGCATTTCCCTGTCACACAGGTCTATTATTATGTTTATAAAGCATGGGTAGGCTTTTCTTGCACTGAGACCGATTCACAACTCGCTGCCAACTATGGTTCGCAGCTTTAGCAGTAAGCTGTTTTGCTCAATATTTAAGTTGTTGGGAAATTTTCTCTGATTTATGAACCACTGTACTTTTTAAAACAGTGCCAGGGCCCTAGAGTATCTACAACCTTATGCATGCAATTTGGTCTGAATGTTTAATGTGATCCACCAGTAAAATAAAAAAAAAACGACCGAGTGCTTGGTCCGCAGAAAAAATAAATAAAACGATGCTAACGATGCTAAAAATACAACAAAAAAAAACAAGGTCAGCATTGTACACCGCGAAATGAAATGTCACTTTTCTGATAAGAACGAATAATAAAGAGCCAGTTTGCAAATAAAGAACGCGAAACATAGCGGTACCGGTGGATCATTTTTGATTTTCCTTTCGGGATTCTTCTCATCTCGCTGCAAGCTTACTCTCTATGCTCTTCGGTGTCAAATTGCAGCATGTCGTTTAAAGTCACAGTCGGCGGACACAAGATTTACCGGTCTGTGCGAATACAATGAGTTCGAGGGTCGGTGTTGGGTCAGTCGCATGGAATGTGTCAGAATTTTAGGTCATTTATTTCCAAAATTGATCGGTGTCACACGATAACAAGTGGCAAGAGTAGACAATTTTTCTTATTCTCTGGAGTGGCTCAGACAACTTGACCACTCTTACATACATCTAGAGACTAGGTTGCATTTGGATGGTGCAGCGTTTCGGTGACAAAATGTTAAAATAATTGCATTATCCCCCGCATACCTAATTGCAGGTTATAATGCGTATGTGCTATGTGTGTTTGAATATTATTTTTTTCGTTCTAATTTGCTCTCTTCGTGTCAAACACTTCCCCATACCATGTCTTTACTTGCATGGGTGAAACAAAATTCTCGTGGTGAAAAATCATTGAAGCTCATTCAAGCTCTAAGTGACTTCAAAAGGCACTGAGTCGAACTTTATTCAGACTCTCATACCACGTCACTCAGTGAAAGCAGTCTCGTAGAAACACATGTATACAAAATAGAATTCACGATAAATGAGCGAGAATGGCGTAGTGGACGGTGAAATAAATGCGTGTAGAGAGCATGCAAGGTCTTCGTGCTCAGAGATTTGGGGAGCTTTCGGAGGAACCTTCCCCGGTTTGGAGCTCATTCTTCAAGACTGTGCGAAGAACAGCGTGCGGTAGCCTCTTTTCCGATTCGTTTTGGAGCTTTCTTTCGCTTCCGCGTCGATCGTTGAACTTCCTACTCGATCTGGGCCAAGCCGAACTAGCAACGAGCTTCACCCGATCTCGTACGCTGCTGAGCGCAGTTTTTCACGATCAAGGTTGTTTCTTCGCGGTGAGGTCTCGGTCTCGGTCTCCGGGACGCGATGTTTCGCTCTCTGCAGTGGTGTCTATGCCAAGATCATGCGGTTGATCTTCATTATGCAATGCAGCAGCATCGGTGGCCCGCTCCCGGGAGAGAAATGCACGATCGCGCGAGGCCGCGAGAAACCCATCCGAAGAACGGATCCCAATACGAAGATCGCTCGATCCACGCACCCGAACGGGTACGCGCGTCCCGAAGAAGATTACTCTTGTGCACTGCTACTGGGAGGAAAAAAACTTATATAACAACCCACGACCAACCAATGCTCTTTAGTTAAGTGACGACCTTCGTACGGTCAAGTTCATTTTCGAATAGTCTCCCCAGGCGGCCGAGGACGTAAAGAAAACCCGTTCGTCAATCCAGCTCCAAGTGCCGACTTGGACTTCCTCAGTAGCAATCCTTTGCTATTGACTTGTCGCCCCTGCTCGGTGTGGGTTGTTTTGCGCAGACGATTCTGGCAACCCGACGCTGGCTAGACACTTTCCTTCCGTTCTGGTGCTGTAAAGTGTAGTTCGATTTTGATCAACGGATCCCATACATGCACACGATTCCATTCGGTATTCTGGCATATTAAGGCTCGTTAAGTGAATGAAAATTGACCAAGTGATTTGACCGTGGCAAGCGAACCGATCGACTCAGAATACTGTTAGTGAAAATTACTCGCATTCCGTCAGTTCAACTTCCTGCATCGCGTCTGCGTTGCTGGATAGGAAAATTCGACCCATCTGCATCTGCAAACAATTTGCTACTCGCCTGAACAACACACACGCATAGCATAAAAGGAGCATTCTCCCAACCCAGAACAAGTGTCTGAGTGTGAGCGCGCAAGTGTCCGTTTACCACCTCTTTCTACTAGCTACGTCACCGTGTGTGTTGAGAAGTGAAAACATATTTCATTCGAAAAATAATCCCAAAAAAAATCTGTTGAAGCTGCCACAATTCCGAACTGTGTGTTTGATACTGTAGTGTGTGCAAGTGCAAAGCGAATCGACTCGATACAAGCGAACGTACAAAACGGAGGCAACAAAGGTAAGTTTTCGTAAAGATTTTTGACCTCTGCAAACATATATATATATACATATATACATATGTGTATATATACAAATGTACACATACGCATACCGTTCGGAGAAAAACGGGAAACGAAATGATTTCGCGCAACTATCGCCACGATTGAAGTTGTACGATGCTCTTGCTGCTGTCGGGTGGTGGTAGCGGCAATATCGATTGCTTCGTGAACGATTCAAAGGTTCATTAGCGTGAGGATGAGCTAGTAGGAAACCTTTTGCTGGTTTCATGTTCGTCAGTGTTACGGACATGTGCTTTTCCACGTTTGCTGTTTGGGAAATTTACACCAGCAGACGTACAATGTTTGGGGCAGACGATGAGAAACTATCGATTACGATTCTTGATCGTAATTAAGATTCATCGGATAATGTAGGGCCATCGATTGGAATAGTGCAGATCATTGGTGAAAAACATAACGTTAGCTTATGCAAATGCCAATTTACAAGAAAACGATCTGCTCCAGGTATTTGGTAACGTATCGCAAAATTATCATGACAACTTTACAAATATAAAAAAAAAAAATTCCCTACATATATTTTTCAAATCACTGTACGTGATTATATACAATGCACAATTAGTAAATATAGAGTTTTGTGCTTATAAACCAAAAATGATGTTCAATTGAACGATTCGAAAAGAAAATTCTACATCCAAAATTACGACTACTATTACAATTGTGTTAATGGGGTTCGACACGACTAAACTTGATACAATTTGTTCGGCTTGAAAATTATTAAGTCATGCACATTGAATTGAAAGCTGTTCTTGCCAAATGCAATTTAGCAAATCGGACCATGTGTCATCATTTATTCTTTATTTGTTTTATAGAGATGGGAATAAATAGTGAGTTGTGTGCATATTTGTGATTCGCGTGAATTAACGATCATTTTGAGCTTCTAAATGACTAGAAACAGTATAAAACTAGATCTCATTCTTCTGGCAAAATAACAGTAAAAAATGCTTCCTTGTCTCCACAAGAACGCATCCTCCATGCTGGTTGAATAAAAACGAGACACAACAGGTTTCTGCCGCGCATGGCTAGTTTACTGCGTGCATATTTTGTACATGGACCGGTTCGAATGGTTCTTGGCTTGTCTCATCCATCCATCCATGTATCCATCTTCATCAGCCCAGTGAAACGTTCTTGTGGTAGTCGAGTGATAACACAACGTAGAAGAGTGGTTTAGTAATGTCAATACCTCGAATCAGTGCGATCAAATGGCCCAGAACTATACTATGATACTAGTTTTACGGTGAACGACAAAACCATTCTAACTGCAACGAACGGTAACCCGATGCGTTTATTATGGATGATTGTTACTGAGCGGCCATCTATACACCACAGTGCACACGAAGGATGCTAGGCAGAAAATGCCTTTGCAACACTGTTGCTCCGCAAACATGAAGCTCGTGATCGTAAACAAACATTCCGGACAAAAATATCGGGAATGAAAAACCAAACAAAGCACAAGGTAATCGATCGACTGAGCCTATTGCTCCGAAAGCACATCTAATACTATAGGATAATGAAGAAGCCCTCGAGGGAACCACGAAGAAAAACAAACCACATAAGTGCTAACGTACTACAGCAGCGGCAAAGACAGAAAATATACTCGAGATATGTATTTCCCTTTTCATCACTTTCAGAACAGCAAGCCTGTACTTCTGATACGTATTCTCCTTTGGAAAAAACAAATTCAAATTCTCACCTTCATCGCCAACTGTGCTCGTTGCCATTTTGTTCCATGACGGAATAGGTGGCGTATAGCGGGGTTTAAAATTAAACACAAATTGAGTTCACCTGTTTTACTTTTCCACCATCACTGTTCTGGCGTGTTGAAGATTTTTGTTTCTGTTTGCTTGCCGTCCAGTTTGTTGGCGAGCGATGCAATGATTTTTCTTCAGATATTACTATTGCAGGCGTCGTGATATACAGCAAATGCCGCCGCCAGAGAAACTCCACAGTTTGGTGTGATAAGTGGTCCGGTAAATTTGGAAACCCATTAACCAGTTACAGTGAGATTAGGTTAAACACATGTCTCAATACGGGCCTAAAGCGAATAGTCAAAAATATCACCTGCAAGAATATATAAAAGACTTCAACAAGCAAGCGACGAACCCCAACGGCCATGCACACGGAGACCAGATATCGGATGGATCGGTGAAAGAAGAAAATAAGAAAAATGTTAAAAGACACAGAACCACGATTCAAACAAGTCTAGTAAGAACTCCAAGAAAGGATAAGGAATGTCAAAAATTGTAATGAAAAATATATGCAACTAGACTGCTAAGCTCATTTTTTTCGCATCGGCAAGTATTAAATTCAGTTGGCAGGTTTTTCCTCTGCTGCCTGAGATATATACAAGCGCCATGCACCGTTGAAGCAGTTCTCGTTTATAGACTTGCTACACGAATAAGTGATCTTCCTGCTTCCGTTTTCCGTTGAGCTGTCTGGTCGTCCGACTGCTTTATACTACTGCCAGCTTTCGGTAAAAACATTAAGGCAGCTAATGAAACAATAAACGTGCAGAATGCATGCAGCTTCATCTGCTATTCTTACTATGGTTAGTTGTGAGATTGCTTGTGTGTTGTTTCTGCCTTCTCTCTACTCACGTGCACGGTTATTGTTTGCTGGAACACGCTAAGTGCATCAACGCACTGTGCGATTACAGAAAAATTGAGCAGAAAGAAGAAAGATTAAGAGAAAAGCTTGCTATGGAGCAATTGCTGCTCTGTTCTTCGAAAGTTCGTTGCACGCAATACATTATTCACTCGGTTATATGAGAACAGCTTACGGACAGCGAAAGGAAAACGACAATAAACTGGGTTCCGATGAATTCCATGCATTAAATTGTAGCATTTAATTTTGGGACATCTTGGCGTTCTTCACGACTGCATTACGACGTGGTTCACATTTATCTGACACAGATACTAGGTTGATCATTGCCACAGTTTGTGACTATATTCCCACCAGAGAATTCTTTGGACTGATGTAACTAAAATGTTCGATTCCTTCTGCTTTCGTTCCAAAGCATCGATTAGTCCCAAGTCACTGGGTCAGGAAGAATGTGGCTTGTATGCATGCGTGTGTTGGAGAGTGATGCATACAATTGAAGGTTTTTTTCACCTGATTAACAGGCGTGAAACGAAAAGAACGGCCTCCATCCGTAGGCATGAATCAACCATAACCATGCAATCACAACAAGCGCTAAGCAACGAGTGGGGGATTTATTCCGGTAGCACAATCGTATCAGAAAGCACAACCGAATACCAACCGGAAGGGGAATTACTGATGATGAAGAAGATGATAATGGTGGCGGTGTTGGGAAGACTGGTGTTGGAATGTGCCATAATCATCACCGCATCGAGGCCTCGACTCTCAGAACCTACTACTAATAATAGTCGATACCGTTCGAGAATGGCCAACGCTTCCATTTGCTGCTCGCAAATGTAGATCACGCACGTGGGAATGATCGAGCAGCTGTGGGAAGTAGCGACTCGATCGTCACTTCTCACTGCCCAGTGCACATCTCATACATCCGACTGCCGTTTCAATCGTTCAAGTTTGATCACGTTCGGTTGGTGATAAACAGTTAAATAATTATCTAACGCAATCGCATTGAAATGCAGGCGCATTCTTGAATTTTCCAGTTTACGCGGGGTTGTAATGAAAAACCACTGTGCGCAATCTTTACTGTACAAATCACCCCAAGCGGCAACGCGACAAGACGGTACAAATTGGCACAATCTACCCGGGAAAGGATTAATGATTAGTTCTATGCCGCTAATCAATTTTTTCCAATCACCCTACCGCACAGCTCGACACAAACACACATTACCCACGGGTGCAGTGTGAAAGCACTGATTTTAATTTTAAATTCTACCTAACGATCTTACCTACCTGGTTTTTCTTGTCTGCAAAAGAACCGTGCTAAGGAACCAGCGGAAAATGACTTATAATTCTCAGATGATTTGCATGCTGCATGAATCAACCATGAATGCGAAACGCATGAGCCGAGTCCACTGTGTAACACCCATGTTGTGCGAGCCGAGCTTGTAAAGCCTTGGGCAGCAATTATCCTTTCCACAGTGTTACAGTTACAACTGCATTCACACGTTTCAGTAGATTTTGCGGGGATGTAACTTATAGTAACAATAACTTTAACCGTAATAAGCACATAAAGTGTGAGCGAAAAAAACACACAAATTGGACCATAGCACGGAAAACTACGGGTTGTTGAGTGTACAAAATACATTTTATAGCCGTAACTCAACATTTTTCTTTCCACGAGCATTAGCAAAAACAGAATGAAAAAATGAGACTAGAAAAAGCAACGATTAAGAAAAAAAAAACAAAACTAACAAACCCACATCAGGTCAACGAAATCGAGGAAAAACTTCTTAATTAGGTGATTACTATCTCAACTTCACGCAGCGTTTCTAAACGGTAATCGGAAAATCCGAAGCGAAATGCACCGTTTATTGCCTCGTCCGACTAGACACGATGCTCCCAAGATGGATATGCCGCGCCGGTCCGCTGATTTTCAGCTTTTCCGATGGATGGATGGTTTGGCTGGATGGAAGAATTTCGTACTCATACGGTACGGCTTCTCGTTCTACTAGGGAAACTGATCTCACATCAAGACCTACCGGAAAGGAATCCTCATTTACGGGATTTCTGACAGCGATGTGCGCCAGGGCGCACATGTAAAGAAACCGCATACTGGTACACACACGCGATCCGGTCCAACATTGGAAACTTTTGTCTTCCTCAAAGCCACCGGATCCAAAACTTCCATTGGGAGCGGAGCTTGCGCAAATGCTGTTGTTTTTATTTCACACCAAAACGGTTTGCTGGTGTTCGTAAGATCCCCTGCCAAGGAAGTGTGTGGTCCGGCACAGGAAGTAGTTCTCGGTGGGGGAAAATGTAGGAAAGCTTTTGAGAGGAATACCAGCTATAAGGGTAAACCTTCAAAGAACGAGCGCTTCAGAACAAACAATTTACTCAATTAAGCTATTTTGCGGCATGTTCCGAGAGGAAGATGCGATTTTTTAAGTATACTTGTAGGAAATAAGAAGAACGAGCAATGAAGTGCAGTTATTTTCTTTATGTTGGCGTTTGTTATGCGCTTTCATGATTTTTTTTATTTGTTTTTTTTTTCATTTACTTACTTAAATGTTGATCAAAACGTGCAAGGTAAACCGGGCGCATCCGATCGTGCACGCTTCATTTAGTTCATTAAACAATTATCAAAAGAAGAAAATACAAAATCGATTCTCCATCTAGGTCAGATGTATTGCATGGTTAGAAAATCGCCTTTCGACAAATGCCATTTGCACATATGTATTATTTCATATTCTTGATTTATTGTGCATAGGGTACCCCAGAGTCATAGTAGAACGTTCATGTATGGTCGTTACGAACAGCATATTATTTTCAATCGCAATACCCAAATGGTGTCTGGGTTGTAATTTGTGATTAGATACGATCATATTTTGCATCTTTTGCAGCATGTTCTCGTTTTATTTAGTGTCTGCTGAAATGACACGCTTGGAGTGAAATACGATTTCATCGGGAAGCTCAACACACTAATCGAACGTATTGCACTTCCCATTTGATCCCATATATCCTGCTTGTAAATGTCTTTATTTTGAATAAACGCAGATCGCATAAAAAAGGTTTCATGCTCCCCGCGGTTAACAACCGTCGATCGTGTTGTTAGAGTTGGCTGGTTGCATATGACCCATATTTGCAATTTGCCATTTCTGTGCGCCAAACGTGTTGCAACTGCACGTTGCCACCGGTGGTGCAAATAAGAGGCCCCGTTCGCAAAAAAGGGCGCGCAAAAGAGCTTCGGGAAACAACTACATCGAAGTTGGTGAGGCAAACCGAACGGTGCGACGCATTTGCTACTCTCGAACCCTGCCACGGCTGCCAGGAGCCATTCGCAGTGAGCAGCGTCCCTTGAGGCTGACTGCGCAATGCGCAAGCATTCCATGGTTTCCATTTTCATCGGCTGGACTTGCGGACGTTCCCGTTCGTTCATCAATCGCAAAATACAAAGGAGATCCCACTGCTATACCCAATAACCCCGTCGGTGTCGCCTGGCCGCCTTGTCGTCTTGAAAATATGTTCATAGCATCGAACGGAAAGGGAATAGGGAAGAGAAAACAACCGTTTGAAGGCGCATTGTGTACGAGCAGTTCGCGATTCTACCCGTTACCTCCCTGCAGCTGCTGCAACGGACGGACAGCGCCTCGATCATTGCCAACGGAAATGGGGAAAGTGTCTTTTCCGCATGTCTTCGACCGTTTTTCCCCACCCTTCAGTTTACCACTCCACAGGCAAGGCCATCCCGCCCCAACGGATGCGCATTTTCACGTCGCACAAAAGTTAGGATACCAACCACGGTTCTCCGGGCGCAATACGATAAATATTCCTTCCACCAGCACCACTGTCGTAGAGAACGTTCAGGTTCGTACGTACATCCCAGTCCAGTTAGGAAGCCTTTTTTTTGCACACCATTTTGCACAACCCGTTTTCTAACCAGTTTTTTGGTCGGAAGCTTACGGAACGAATAATTTCTCACATGCCTCATCCACAACCAGAGGACACGATTCGGGTCGTCTGTCGGAGGAAACACTCCTTTCTCTCTGCCAATCATGGTGTACTTCGAGAACCATCTTCCATTTCATGATTCCTTCTTATACTGTTTTGTCTATCGGCTACTATAGGTGCTTCTATCAGTAAAAGGTGATCAAAATCAAAACAAATCGACACCCGTTTAATTCCCTTGAAGAACGAGATTAGGACATATCTCCCACAAAGTGCCATTTGGGGATAACTTGCATCCCTTATTTCCCGGAAAAAACGCTCGTCTACACATTTTCCCAGTATCGCAAACATGTACATGCTGTAAATTCGCATACAAATCGTCTGCGTTGTTTTCCCGAGGGATTTCCACACCATAAAACGTTACATGATGTTACACCCATCTCGCAAATTCGTGCTGATCGCGCTGATGTACATGAAACCAACACAGAATGATCCTAACATATCGGGCACAAAAGTTATGCCAAACCGGCAACCAGACGGAGTTTTTAGGGTCTGCTGGTTCTAGAAATTTGCATACATGAAAATTAGGTCTTTCGGTACAGTTCTGCCAGGAAGTCGCACACCTAAGCTGCAGAAGCGATGCAAATAATGGAATGTTGAGAAGCGAACGTTTTCGTGAGCACACGCGACAAGGGCGCGTGTGCGCCAGCCCATGTTAATTGTTTTCTCCCTCATGTGCGAAAAACTATGGAAAAACGATGGTAGCGTACTTTTTTCCCCTTTAAAACGGGCATACCATTTTTCCTCACGCTGTATGCGGGTGATGCATGAAAACAGTTTCTTTCTCTTTTTATATTTTGTTTGGGTTCAAAAAAGTATTACACATCGGATGCGAAATAGGCTAAGCGAAAGCACAGAACAGCTCGCGGCGAGGTGTATCGCCTTCCTACTCGTCTATTTTACAGCGTCTTGCCTAGGAGCATACAACCGGCGGTTAAGCCGCACAGCGAATTCGAACAAATAATCCAGCGGTGAAAGAACCGGTGAAACTTGTTTCACTTTTGCTCGAAACCGTTCTCGTGACCGTGACTCAATCGTGGCCTCGAGGTCCAGTGATCAAACCAGACAAACATTCGATCAAAATTAAGGTCAAGCGCGAAATACTACTCCCACTTGCGAAACACACACACATACATATTAACCATACCGTTTTGACTCAACGAAAGAGAGTTTCTGGGTTGTTTTATTTGTCGAATTCTCGAATTCTTATCGAATTATTTGTGTATTCTTTATTGTCGAACCCCACGATCGTACGGACGAGTGTAAGATTTCGTTTGCATTCAGCAAGAATCGCTGTGTTCATGCCTGAATCACTTTGGGAATAGAGTTTTTTTGTTTATTTCTGGCATATTCAAACAGTCCCATAAGTGTCATCCATTTGCGGACGATGACCGAAGAGAGTCGGCGAACGTGTACAGGATGACGCCAACTTTCGAATGCAAAATGCCAACCAGGTATTCTGATGTTAATTCAACGTTCTCGAACTCGCCACCTCTCGAGGATGACCGAAATAGGAACGTTGAAGGAGACTGTCACATGACGACGATTTGGATGGTGTCCGATAGGTGTCATACAGTCAAAAATCCAAAAGAGATCAGGTTTTTTTCTCGTAACCGACACCAAAAAAAAGCCATCCTGTGTGTATATGACTACATCATGGGAAGACGCGATGATGAGCGTATCGTGTCAATGTCAAAAGTCAATTGCCTTCCGACTGCTCGCAAGGTGTAAATAGCATCCCGAGCATGTTCTATGTAGTACTTATTTGCGCATTACCATTCAGAATGACAAATTACTATACTGGAACGTTTCGGTAATGTTAGTCCTGTTGCTTAGTCGGTAGGTAAAGATTAGACGATGAGCTGCACCGAAATTGAATGAGTGAATTATCGGTGCCGAAGATTTACGTGACGCACAGCTAATTTGACACTCACCTCAAACGTGAAACCGCAACGCATAAACTTCGCGCGAAGAAAGCGCCAGAATATGGCGGAATAACATCACCATAAGGTGTGAGAGGCGACAGATAGTTGGAAAAGAACAACAAAAAAAAAAACATATGACGCAGAAACATCCCCTTAGCAAATATTGATTTATGTCGGTCACATAAGATTAGCCAGGCAAAGCAGGGCCACGTTACAGGTTGTGCCAGGGATGCTTAAGAAGATTATATAACGGTACATTTCGCACACACACACCTTGGTGAAACTACACAGTGTAGTTTGTTTTACCTGTTGTCATCGTTTTCGATGACGGATGATGGAACCCATTAGTGTGTGTCCACCCAAGACCTATTTATCTGAAACAAGTCAAAACAAACCAGTTGGTATGGTGGGCCATTCTTGCCGCGCGGATCGTTGATTTGCGTTTCGAGTGAGTCATAAATTGGGTAAATATTTATGCAAATTTTATCCTGTCAACAGTTATGTGTCGGAAGGGTTATCGCTCCAATGAATTGGCCGTCGTGTTGGATGGATCCAGAATGTTTGGGGTTTGGATATTTGATCTGCATTCATTTTGCTCTTCCCAAAACCGGTCTATGCGTAACGAAGCGCGAGTTGCTATACATAATCAAACAACTTGTCGAGTTTACTGCAAAAAATCATTGCAAAAAACCGAGCCTTTGTGGTAGCCTTGCATAGAAAAGCATGCACTTTATTGCAGAATAAATACTGCATCTTTCTTACGCTTTATTGAATTCTACCACAACTAACAATCGCACCAACTCATTGCTAAGGCTTCAATGGCTTCAGCGAGCCACCGCTTCATGCTCCCCAGTATCTAGCTGCTACACCTGATACGAAACACTCGTTCATCGGCAATGAATTCTTCACACACGTTCGCACTACAATGACACTGCCGATCACCGTGGGGACGAGGGATGCGGCTTGCGAAATGGATCACTTTTTAATTTCTCACCAACATCGCATCTGCCCTTCTGAGGGCACTTTGATTTACAATCGAGAATGGCACAGATCAAACATTAAGCGCACATATAAAAAAAACCCTTAACCGAGAACAACGAGACACGAGCTCGTTCGTTTGTCCCGTTGGCTATGCTCTGCTTGCGTGTGGGCTTATTTATGCCCTTATTGTTCAGCAAACCTTTTTCTTGTGCTCTTGACATTCAAATCAACACAGTTGACTGCTGTTGTTGCGTCTAGTGTGGCGACACATCCCCGCGATGAGCAACATCTTCTTCCACGGTTCCAAACAGCGCAGCATACTTAGATAATGGATCGTTCTTGACGCTTGTAAGCGATCCTGCCAGCTTTGCATCTGGCAAGAGATGCCGGCAAGGCTGTGAGAGATGCGCAAAATGAATCCGTTGATAGGGGATAATAAATTATTCATGAGCGCTTGATTGGTAGTTAGCAATTTGTCAGCACCGCACACTAGAGCAAGGAAAGCAAAAGAATGAACCACAGATTCCACTATTTACACTAAATTCCCTTCCATTGCTTCGTTTGACACTTGACAAGCTTGATTGATTAACAAGCGTTAACTAGCATCCATTGACTTCGGCGGTGTATGTAGCTTTTCCTGCAGCAAGACTTTTACGTTGCCGTGGAAAATGGATTTGGTGAAACGACTTTGCAAAACGGGGCAGGGAAAATGGTGTTCCGATCCACAATAATTAAAACGATCCGCTACGATCGATTGCAGGAAACAACCTTAAGAAAAGAAGAAGAAACAAGGGCCGAGGGAATTATTCTGCCCTATGTAGGTCGCCGCCCAGTGGTCGAAAGTGAAAAATTATTTCCCATCATCATTTAGGCAGCTAATAGTCCAATGGGCGTGTGAGGGGAAATTGGGAACCTAGGCGTGCAATATGTATGAGAAACCGCAAACCATAATTAAAAACCACTAAGCAGCTGTAGCCGGAAGATGTAAAAGGTTTCATGGTCACGAAGGTGGCATCTTTATGGTGCAGTGCATTGAATTTCACTTTCCATCATACTAGCTTTGCTAAGGGTACGGAATTTTAAGCAATTCGCATTTTGTTTCATCCGTTTAATGGAGGAATATTTACAATTACTTGAAAAAAATTTTTGTTCCCGCTACTGGACGGGATAGCGAAAAACATCGTACTTTTTGGCATTAGAAATGCGAGAAAGTGTGAACTCACACCACAATCGTGTGAACCACACATTCGTTTTGCATGTTAATACTGAAGATGAATGAACGCAGAATAAATATATTAAAGTTCAGATTTGGCACGCTAACATAAACCAAACCAGGCACTTCTCTGTTATGTACCGGTAAGGGATTCCGGTGAGAAAATAGTAAGTTCACCTCACAGAATAGGAGTAATATTTCACTTTCCTTACTTAACAAACAGTACATCATTACACGAGCAAATTGTCATTCGCATTAGGCTAATTATTTTACTAAAAAACTCTTGCATTACTGCGTGTATTGTTTGTAAACGTTGTTGGACTACTTGACACATTGATAGTTGTTTGAACTTTGAAGCACATCACAACCAATCCCGGTAGTTCATTGACACCGAACCGCTGATTATGAGCTATAAATAAAGTATAAAAAAGTATCATCACCCTGTACACATGGGTACATCCGGTCAATTAGTTCAGTCTCAGAACGTACAAAGCCAACCTCGATATGCACCTGTACCCTGTTAGTACGGGGACCTGCATCCATCTCGCGCAGCTTACACGGTTTCATTCCACTAATATATGTATATGTGTGTATGAGAATGAAACATCCTGCCATCATGCATCGTTACCCAACATACCGTCGGTCGGAGCGGTAGGTATCACGGTAATGATGCGCGACTTCTTCTCGTTGAGAACCAGGCCGAGGAAACTATTCGTCTTCCAGCGCGCGTTCCAGCTCGTTCGTTTTGCCACCCAACGATTGCATATTTGCATTTTTTATTTGAGTGCTATGCATCGACTGTTGTGTATAAAAAAATTCGCCGAAAATGGTGTTTGTAGGATATTTCTGCACAATTGCTGCACAATTGTGGCCACTTTGTTTTGCTTGCAGTTTGTGGTTTTGTGAATATGCAAAAGATTTTCGTCAATGCGGTTAATGTGGAACAATTTGTTCCGAAGCCAAATAAAGACAGACTAAATCGAAACCTTTGGCGCCCGTTTTCTCATCCCGTTCTTTAAACGGCGCAGTGGCTGTCAGTCTCCAACAGACTAGAGACAGCAAACCGTACGCAACGAATTCACCATGGGAAAGGGATACAAACATACCCTATGTCCCTTTTTCTTATTTTTTCAGCGTCAAAGTACGCCAGTGTTGGTAAAAGAAACCGGAAAACTCGATACCGATAATTGAGAACAACGAGCGGGATTTAGACATTCCAACCTGTTTTTATTTTCCATCACGTCCTCGTGCTCAGGTGTTCATATTATCTCCCTCAAACCATTGCCAGCATGCCGTTGTCGTTGCCAAGACGACGAACCTGAGGAACGCGATCTAATGCGATCTCGCCCCTTCCCCCCACCCTCATCACTTCCCTCCCCCAACACTTTGCGGCAAGCACTAGACACGAGGTGCCCGATTGATAATAGTCGGCTTGTGCTGGTGAAAGAGGAAAGCGAGAGGAAGCCAATGTGGAAGAACCTGTTCATCAGCATCAGATCCGCAAACGCCCGTTCTGCATCCGAGAAAACTGGTTCAGCTTTGATTGAAATCGCTCCGATGGGCAACACAGATTGATGAAAATGCCTTCCTTACTGTTTCGCTCTACCAATACCCAAACTCTCTAACTTCGTCAATATTTTCTTCAATTATTCTTTTCGTGGAACGTTACCACTTATTTGCCTATTTTGATCGTTTTGTATTTTCTCTTCTCCATTACAGGTATGTAAATCCACCTGTGACAGATCATTAGCGCAAAATAGGATCTTACAATTGGAACGATCCCAAACTCAACAGGTAACTGGGAACAAACCTTATCAGAGATACACCTACAATCTTGTATCTTGCATTCTCGACTGATGGTCTCAATACGCGAGGACCGCTCGTTTTGCATCCCACCACCTAACTAAGCGAAAAGGGAAAATGATCAACCTTATTCTTCGCAATTCCTTCCTTCGTGTTTCACGCGTTTTGTGCTCCGGCGGAGAAAAGTGCAGTTATGTGAAGGGTACGGAGTTATCCATACTCAGCATGAATGCCAACCTGCCGATAGGCGACAGACGCCAATGCTGCTGTTTGCACATTCCAGCCCCTACTCTAGCGACCGGAAGATGCGCACGCATCTACGCTCAGGCAGGATGATGGAACGCCTGGAACTGTCGCTGGCTGACACGCACGGCGCTTGTGCTACTGAGCTAATGTATTTAGCCTCCTGCGACCGTTTCTACCAAGCCGCTGCTCGCTGCCAGCTGCTGGCGGGAGTTTGTCTAAGGTATTTACATAATTTAAAGCTAAATAGACACAGGCCCGGAAGGAGCAAAACCTCGCCGTAATGGTAATCACGTCTGTAAAAGGAGCTGGATGTGAGCTGGATGAGAGCGGCGCGAGGGTTGTTGTTGTGCAGCTTGCTGCTCCACAAATGTACAAAACATGGCATGTAACAGTTTCGGGCTGGCGAACAATTCGCGCCAAACATTTATGTTCGTTGGTGCATCGTCGTTGGTGCATACGAGCAGATGCGTAAATGGTACGGTGTACGAAAAACAATAGGATACAGATGCGGCAGTGCATGTGCTCAAACGTGATGAACGGTGCGTTCTAGTTTTACTTCTGTCATGAAAATGCGTTTAACCACTAATCTAAAAGTTGCTTCTGGGCAACAACAGACACCAATCACGTACAACGCTAATGGTATGCTGCGTTTCATATTTATTACTGCGTCACATGATCGTGTCATACGCATTCCCAATAAATTCTCATGCGAAACAGGTTCGCCGTAAGAATACAGCTAGCTATAACGTAGAATATGACCAAGTTTGAATTTCAGATAGCGCCACTAAGGGTATGAATTATTGACAAGCCAATTGACTGTTGCATGAATCATGAGTAAGATGTTCATGCATTGCACAGTAAAATATTATTATGTATGTTTTGTAATCATTCTTCAATTTTATTTCTTAAATCAATGATAAATATTTAAGAAATGTTACGAATGCAGCCATTAATGTAGCTAAGAAGTGTTGAAAACATGTTATAAAAACAAGTTTTGGTCTAAAGAGCATAACATTTTGTTAGACTTATGACTGAAACTCCCTATGTAATTGTTACTTGTACACAATTGAAGTATAAGTGAAAACTATGCCTTGTTTGAACTGAATATGTGAGCATAGTGTGAGCATATAGTAACAAAGTAGTAACATTTTGCTCGCTATATTTTATGCACATTTTGATACGATAGTCCATAATTTAATTCCAGATTGACATAAAAGTTAGCTCAAAATCTGAATCAGAGCACTGTACTCTAGCGGGAACAAGATTTAACCCAAATTTTCCACCAAAATGCATTCTTTGTATGAATTGAATCAATCACATTCATTGAACATTGATAGCGGGAATGTGCTGAATTAGGTCATTTCAACTCGTTCGTGTCCTTCGGTTTGTGCTCGTTTAGTGCATCGAACAGAACCGGTAAAAACGGCCCTGTCCGTGCGTCAACAAGTGACTATAAACATTTATGCGTCTTGTCGAAGCGCTCTTTACGTTTCGTATCTTGAATAATAAATCCATTACAGCAGCGGATGAAACAACTTTCACTGCAGGTTGTATACGTTGGTTCGTCTTCTCAATCCCTTTAGACGGCACAATTGAGGGTGGCTTTACCACCTATTAACGATGCTCTCTAACGAGATCCATCTACACTTGATTCAAGATCAGCTTTTGGTATCGACAGCGAGTTGATTGTTCGCAGCAGCACGAACGTCATCAGATATCGTTCTATTGCGATCACAATTTGACAATCCGACTGAGCTGACCCCATTTCACTAACAGCAGCTGAGAGAAGAATAGCGAAAGCGAACGAAATAATTGCATAATGCCGTTATCTTACACTCACTGCTCCCGGTTTTATTATAACTTGATAGATAACTCGAATCTGATCGCTCCATCGGTTGGTTAGATCTTTTCATTGATGCTAATTTTCTGTACCACGTTATCAAAACAGTTCAAATATATTGTGTTGGGCTACATTGAGAAATACATCGGTAAAACGTCGGTAGGAAACCCCTTTTTGTCGACCTTGCAACAACAATCACATCACGTGCCAGTTGTATTAGCATTGGTGGCGGAAGAAGACCTACTGTTGATGTATACTGCGCCAGCAAAGCGCGACACACTCACCTACATCTACGGCTAGGTCCCGCAACGCTAATGCAGCCATGGACATTACCGGTTGTGTGCCGACAGTTCGTTTGTCGTTTTCTCGATTTTACACACCACACGGAAAGCTTTATAAACACATCACAGGCACCACCATCATCAGCAGCTCGACATCATCAGAAGCCACGGCAACAGTCAAACGTGGAAAGCATCATTCGAAGGGAAACGTATTCTAAACGGGTTCCAATTCCAGTCACGCACCAGCACCATCCTCCAGTACCAGTCCGAGGAACCTTACGTTCCGTTTTGTCACACAGACGGTGCGGGATGTGCATTACTTTCTCCTGGGCGGTCTTGGGTTGTGCTGAATATATTTTGTTCCCCTTTTCATTCTTTTTTCCGGTCGGTAGCTTCTTCTTCTGGCGAGCGTACCGCACAGGCTGCACGCATGATCAGCGATCATCATCACACGCACGTCACCCAAACTGAGCTGAAATGTCATTTAGCTGCTACCGACTGTGTTTCTTTTCTTGAAAAATGAAGTAATTAGTGTCACCAAGAGTCACGACATCGCATCATCAGCAGATTGGAAAGGAAAATTAAGATTCAGTCAAGCTTTATGTGCATAAGAACAAAAACAGACTATGAACATGAGCAACTTCAACATACGTCGCAAGGACTCTAGCAGTGCTACTCGGAAACCTGCTCGGATTATGCGTTTTTATGCATCTTCAGGGAAAGTACAAATGAGGGAAAACTACAATTGTATTCCAGAAGAACCAGTTTCAAATGCATAACTCATACTAACACAGTTTTGTCTATTAAAACTGGAGAGAAGAACTTCGTACATTGGCCTCTATCTTTACTACGAATGCTATGCGGGATGTTTAGCGGACCTATGATAGCGATACATGCTCACGATGGGGGCGAAAACCAGAATATCCGGCACAGGAATATAGGCCAGCAAGTTCCGCGTTTGCACAGACCGCACAGACCGTGTATGAAGTAAATCAACCTGAACCGTGTGGATGGACTGCATCGCACTTGCACCACTCTCACCAATTCTTCCGTTCTGTGCACGAAGGCAGCGAAAAAAGTATGTGCGAAACACATACACGATAAAAAAAAAGTATGTGAATGTTTTCTGGTGCAGTTCGTTCCAGCATCTTACAGAGTACGGGACTGGAAGCATACGGAGTATGAAGCGTCGAATAGATGGTCTGAGCTGCGGTAAACCTACATCATAATTTCTTATCGTCTATCGTCATAATTTTATATACCCATATAATGCGACTGTAAACATTATTAATAGACCTTATTCACATGCTTTATTGGAACAATTTCTCCGGCCTGCTTCCTTGGTCGTACCATGAATGGGTAGCAGCCGGTGCATTGTTAATACACTGCAGCGATGCAGCAGCGAGGCGGTGTGAGTTGTTGATGATGATGATGACGATGATCTCGTGCACCAATCATCTTCATTCCAGTGGGGTTTTAGATGCGAGAAACTACAGTTAACCTACACCATACACACAATGCCGTACTCATGATGGCCGAGACCTCTAACATTGCACCATGATCTTAGTGTCGTGTCCATTCCCGCTTCCGATATCTTCCCCGCACGCAACCATGTGGTTTTACTTCTATACGTCGGAAAGTCGCTCCCCCACCCTGCACCGGCACCATTGTTTGCTAAACGATTGGCAAGTGTCCAGTTAGTGTCCGACGTGGACCGAAGAATGCACTGTTACAGACCAACGGCACATAAATCTAGTGGATAATTTGTGCTAAAAGACTGTCCGGGAACGCCAAACTCCCCCATCAGCTGTAAAGCAAACGGTATACAAACAATGGTAGCAGCAATGCAAGCGAAATAGAAGACGATACGGATTTAACAGGTCACGCAGACAGCTTTGCATACGTCACCCTGTACGATTATTCTTCCATCGCATGATCATTATTATTGATTACCAGCACTCTATGATACACAATTTGCCCACGGGCACTCTCGAACATTGTTACCAATCACGCTGTCGGACTGAAGATAAATTTCTATGGTCAAAACCGCACTGTTCCCATTTCCAAGGTTTACATTCCCAGCAGAGAAGTGATTCTCAATGCAATACAGATCACGGCTCTCTCACCGAATAATTATTTTATTTTATTTTGTTCAATTTAACGATGAGAACATTCTACAAAATTCTCATAGCTATTTTAGTTGAGGAACATGGAATGACAAGCGTAATTACAATTATGTCAGAAAACATTTTTATATTGGACGAAAAAAACAAATTCACAAAACATTAACGTTTAATAACCTACAATGAATTGTTACCGTTCAGAAATTGCGTTCAATAATATAGCATTTCGACAACAATGTCACGAATACAAACAATTCACACAAATGAATCTACGGAATATCCGTATTTCAACAAGTAAAACATGGTATGATTTATGTTAACAAGAAAATAAATATGTTAATGATAATTTAATTCGTGCACGCATTATTATCGTGCAAAATGAAAATCATTATTGCAAAATTTTTGACTTCCACACCACACCACCATTGCGGTTGTATTCAATCTTGTAATAACACACACACACAAACACACCCCTAGTATAGCATTGCACATAGTTCCAATTGACATGCAACAACCTTGAGCCCATCTAGTTATCCAGTTCGAATCACCAGCGGCATAAATTAAAACTCGTCCATTTTGCCTCTTCTGAGCAGGGCAACAAGACGCACGCAACCAGATAAACGGAAGCGTTGGCAAGATGATGGACTCATCCTTGCCCGTATGCTGTCATCTCGTCGCCAGCATACCTTGACGATAAGGCATGTTTTCGCCGTCCGCAACACCGCCGCAATGGCACGCAGTGGTATACATATAAATATAAATAATGTCTAAAAGCGTACTGCAATCGATCGTTTCTTAACGTCAGCACACTCTGCCACACGATAGCCACCGATAAACGATGATGATGTGCGCAAGGACCGCAAGGATGTAAAGGCAATTAAATGCAGCAGGACCGTTGCGTCTGTACATTGGCACGATCCATCGGGAGTTTCGTTTGTCTATAAATAGAACCTGAATCTACCTTCCTTTCGTTCAACACAGCAGAAGTTCTAGGCATTCCCGCACGCCGTTATCCGCCGGCAAAGAGGCACACTTTGCATATCGATCATAAGCGCATTGTCAGCGCTGGGATTGGACGATTAGCAGATCATCGGGCTAGAAAATATGTTTCGTTGGCACGTACATCTGCGACTGAAGCAGACGTAGCTAAACGGTCGCAAATGATATACCGAACGACTCTACCGCTCCACATTGGTCTCATTCTCGCGTACGATCGCATTCAGTATGATAGGAAGAAAAGATCCACGCAATCCACACGCAGTGCCATGCAGCGGGGTTCCCCGTTCTGCCAGTTTCGACCCGAAAAGATAATCACTGGTTACAGCACCATAAAAGTACAGTTATGACCCTCGTCAATGGCCACCAACACCCGCATGCTCTGGCACAGTAGGGTCGCTTACAATGTGCCGTGTTATGTTGCACCTTTAAAGGGGCGCCTACAGAGACATCTTTCAGACATCCGAAAAACTTTTTTTGTATGCATACCATTCTTTCTCCGGGAGTTTTGGGAAAGTTTGTTCAACTGTTCAGAAGAGAGATGCTATGTCTACGTCCATCATTCTACTGTTTGCCATAGTTTCAGAGACGGTAACACGAAGTAACACGAACTAAAAAAAAATCACAGCGATCCACATTGAATGCCCGTCCAAAGACCTAACACTAAGCTCCAAAGGTCTGATTTAGATCTTTTCTCAAAACAGTATTACCCCATTAAAGTTGGCTACGTAATCGGTTTCAATCGTCTTACCGCGGGAAATGGATAAATCGATCAATGCACGGCTGGTTGGTAATGATTTCATAACTTCCTTCCCATCGGAACGGTCGAGCGGAAGTAGATCGTGCCGGCGGAACCGAACTAACATTCAACATCGAAATAATTCGGTCAGAACGTATTAACAAGCCAGCAATGCCGCCACAATGTTACGAACTAAGGCAATCTAGCGGGGTTTTTTTCTTCTTCTGTTGTGGTTTGTGGCATCGTTTTGATGAGATGTAGGGAATCGAAGGTGCTAAAACTAGGCTAAAACGCTTGTCTGATTGCTTGATTTTGGACACTTCCTCCACATCGAACCATTCGCATCATGCACTTTTCTTTACCATTGGTTCACCGGTTGCATGAGAATAAAATGCAAAACATAACAAATTAACTTTACTCTGCTAATTTTTCACGGCAAAATACCTTTCTCTTACGGGTTTTTATACATCCGCTACGAAACTACATTTGTTGTTTCATTCGTGAACGAGTTAAAAAGTATCACAATTTTTTTTTACGATGCACTATTTTTACCTACACTTTTTTTCGTTTTGTCAAAAATGTTCATTCCGTCAACGATTAACTCGCACAGGATACTAAAGTGAAGCTTCTAATGTGCGGCGAATCGTGTTCTACGATGTGTTTCATTGTTGTCGAAGGTGCGAAGATGAGTTCATTGTTTTCGAACAACATTGTTTTTGTTACCAAGCATCCATTCATGTTTTTTTTTTCTATACATTTCCACTGCTTTTCGCCTTTACCGACAATCTAGTACAAAAGCGAACTGTAACAGAAACAGCTGCAACAGCAGTACGAAATAGGAACGGACCGGACATACCAGTGGATCCAATACGAGAAACAGTGTGAAAATCTTACATCAGAGCGTTCGGCGACATGCGCCATTTCTTTTTTTTTCGGTACCGTTGCCATCGTCCGGCCGTGCACTCATTTCCTTTAGAATGCGATGCTCGATGTATACGGCATACACAAATCACCGAACAACAGAGGCACTCAAGAAAACAGTAACCACAGCAGCAACAAAAGAACCGACTGTTTGGGGAGTCCACCACTTTCTCATAGCTTGGGAAAACATTAGCACCAAACGTGGAAAGGGTCAGCAACAGTGAAACAAAACGAAAAAAATAAAAAAACAATAAAACGGGATCACGTACTGAAATAATGCTATTTTGTGCGTGCCGTTTTCTATATTTTCCTTCCTTCATTTTGGTACTTCATTTCGCGGTCATTTTCTACCTGGCTTGTTTTTTTGGGTACGCGTTGTTCATTTCTACGTACACGTATGGTTTCATGACAGAAAGTGAACATATTACACTGCATTAAACAGAAAATGGCTATCAATTACATCTTACGCTTGGCATGGTAGCACCTTTTGCGCTGATGGACGAAGGTACGATCAAGTCCATAAGCAATGATCACGCTTCATCAGTACAGAAAGCCGTTGCCACTAAATCATTCTGGTAGTTTATTCTACGTTTAATTTATGTGAGAAAATTGCTATATAACTACACTACACTACACTAATTGGGCAACGTGAATGAAAAACTTAACGGAGGGAAATACAACAAACGGAGAAAAAAATCTTACCAGTGATTAAATATATTAAATGTACATAAATCTACGGATGCGATTGTGGAATTTTTACTGCAATTTCAAATGTTTTAAAGGAATGTTATCGGTATCGATCAAACAGTATGTACAATTTTTAAATTGAATGTGATAATTTGATGCTCCATTACCCAAGCTAAAAACCTTTACATGATTTTGACTGTTTCCAATCAAACCAGAAAACGTGAGACACTGTATTACGATGATCACGCACCGATGCCACAACGACTAAATGCTACGCTTAAACGCATTCTCACTGACACTTCTCAGCCAACCAGGGTGCACAAGGTTGGGATAAAAAAGTGGAACATTCCCAATTTTACTACTACCGCTAACGAATCCAGCTAACGGAGCCCGGGCTGAGACCAGAAGAAAGTCTTTCTTTCGGCGGACACTCAATAAAACGACATAGCACCACGGATTGCACGGTGTATTATTGCCAGTATTGGATTGAACTTAGTTGTCCCGCGAGACTGGTATACAATTACAACCTTTTTTGAAAAAAAAACGCTCCGCGTGGTCAGAGAATGCGTAACGACCGGTTCTTTTTTACTCAACCGTTCCAATTCGCACCACAATCGTGCTAGGTTGCGTCAGGTAAAATTGAGCCACAGTGCCAAGGTTTACTTCCAAAAGTACGGAATGAAATAATGCCATAGGAGAAATGCAATAAAAAGCAACTATGTGAAATCTACCATAAGGCTAGCACCTTCCATCATTGGGGCTGGCTCAAAATACGGCACGGCCGTGACTTTCCACAACAATGTGGTGCGTTTTTGCTTCCACGATGCACCGTAATCTACAAACCCCAAAAGAGGTACACACAATTCAATCGATTACTATATTTCTTTTGGTTAGCCTCATCCCCCATCTAGGCCGAATCAACCAACTTTCAACACCTGATTTCGTTTTGCCCATCTGTGCATGCTTTTCGGTGCATAATTAGTCGGTCTGTGCTGATCAGCTATCGCCCAATCATTATGAAATTATCAACTTACACACCACGTGCCAACAATCGGTAGTGGTAAAACACATAGATTAGGTGAGTTCAAACTTCAGGTATACCTGCAAAAGCTTTCAGCGATAACTAATCCATCATAAATACAATTACGTTAGATTTAAGCAGAAGAACCCGAAGTATATCGCTCGGCCAATTTGTCAAGTAAGATAAGATAGCTTTGGTGTTTATATATTTCATGTTACGAAGTTTGAGACCATTCCTATGGTACGATCATGTCGGCAAAAACCTAAAATTTGAGTATTTGAGCAAAAGCTGGTTAATAATAGTACTCTGCGCACCTGCGAGGATTTCAACGCTGCAAACATCCACCGCCACCAGTACTTAACGATCCATCCGACAAACAGATATGCCTTTTTCCATCCACTTTTCCTTTCCTCGAGTTGACAGCCATTGATATTCAAATGCTCTTACAACGGGTCTGTATTCGTCAGACGTTGGTTTGTATGACGGTCCTTTCGACGGTTTCTTCAAACCAAGACATTGCCCCTAACCCGTACCTATTATCCGTACGTCCCATCTTCAAGCAATAAAAAGGGCAATTAGATTAGACCAAACGCAACAACGAGGTGCGGGTTGGCCCACAGCAGACAGATCGAAGTAGAGGGTTTCTTACATGAGCGTATTAAGGAGGCCACTTGTAACAGCAGAACATTTTTGTCATATTAAAAGACGATTTCCCGTTACAGTACACTAGGGCACGGCAGTTGCTAGAGAGTGATTAACGATCACCATTCGTGTGCTGTCGGTCGTGGTACGTGTTTCATTTTTTTCATGTGGTTTCTTTTTCCTTTTCGCTGCTCGAAGCGATGCCATCACCCGACCCAACACTACCAGCAAAGGCATACCGAAATCACTGGCACTGTGTCCCCTTGGAATACTAATCACGCAGCATGTGCATTCTTGTTCGAAAATATGTAGAAATAAACGCATCCCATCAGGTGGTACCGTACAAACAACTGCGTCAAAAATCACGTGTTGCTGCACTGTTTCATCTACGAAAAAAGACAGTTTATCACTCGTCAGTGCCGAACGTTCCAAGCTAATGGTTCCCTAGTGACCGACGGAACTCTCCACAACTGCAAAGGGGAGGGGATGATTTTTCCAACCCCACAACTTAAGCTTCCTCCTATCGATGCCCTGCGACACTCCTAATGCAGTCGTGCGTTCGTGCAGACATAATCAATCTGCTGATTGATGAAACGCTTAAACGATACTTGAAATAGTGCGCGATGTTAATCATCATTACATATCACCGACCGGCAAATGCATGGGTCAAATTCAAAGGAAAAGTGATTCACTTCAAGCCAAGCGCAAGCAACGCGGTGAAAAGATTTCATCTAATTATGTAATTATGCCTTTTGACCGGAGCAAAACAACCATCACCAGCCTTCACAAACTCTCTTTGGGCGGAATGGTGAATTGAACCACTCATTCCTGCAGCGGGCCTCGAGCAAAACAACCCAAAGGCCAGTAATGCCAACATCAAAACAAAGCACGATGCCTTAAATTTCCTTTTTCGGCGTGTTTGGTTCCGTATACGATGGGGTGTCAGACATTTCTCTCTTTCATTTCTTTCACCGGTAAAAACATTCTTTTTGGGTCACAGTGTCGACTGGCTAAAAATAACCACGATAGCACGCATCAAAGGATCGAAAACACATTCCCTTTTGGCTACGATTCAAAGCACGTTTTTCCTACGACCGATCATCGCGGCATCGATCCATCATTTGAAAAGAATTTGTTTACGAATGGCACAAATCGTTCCTTGTTGGCGCCGTGATGTGCCGATGAAATTTGTAGCGCACGATTATCCTGTACCTACGAGCATGAAGCGAGGGTTTTGATTGATGGTAAATGTATCAAAATGTTTTCGTTTTTTTTTTCATGGGAGAATCGTGTATGATTTATGTCGCTTTCAGATGAGCTTTTACGGAAAATCATTGTGTTCACTCACAACATGCTCGTGCTGAACCAGAAGTATCAAGAATGACACCATGTGTCTCACAAGGCGCGTTAATGATCAATTATTTGATCAGAAATGGGTAAAACGGTTGAACCTTTCTGAAAAATGTTGAAAAGATACAGTTTTTGTTCTTGTACACCGAGCAATATCAAAATGGCGATGGCGATGGTATACCACAAAACTTCTTGAACTAAAATATGAGAAATTACCTATCCGCATGAATACGCAACTGCACGCTGAATATCCGTCTACTTAGGCTTCTTGGTATTTGAAAACGTACCTGAAACGAGAATAAGATAATGAAGTGGGGCTTAATTATGGATATATGGCATGATTCATAATAAATAACATTTTTCAACCAAATAGTCAAGGATAAAAAATACCTTCATCGATATAAACTTACTACCACTTCAATTGAAAACGATTTAAGTCTAAATACTTTCCCGCATAGATTTTACTAATAAGCTTTGGCGTATTTTTTCGTTACAGTGCCACCTACGAAGCAACCGAATTCCGATAGAAGGTAAGTTATGCAAATCCACCCATAAGAACACCATTTAAAAAATCTATCATGACACACATGATGGCATCAACCTTTCAGCCAATCATGTTCTGAAAACTTTCGGAGTAAAAGTTGTCAAACAAAAAAAGTTATGTTCTCTTTCATTTTGGTTTTGCATGATGGCGCCATCGGGTAGTACAGGCCCGAAACACAGGAAGCCACCGAAGGCATCTCGAAAACACTGTAATTTGAGCTTATTTACTCGCAGCAAGCGCAACGATTGAAGCCATTTTGCCTCACCTTCGTCCACCCCAATTCGTCTTTTCCCGTGCATGTTCTGGCTTTTGCTTCAGAAGCACGCAGTAAGTAGGTCTTCTCCCTCAATCTGCGGAATCTCCTGGGATGCTTCCTCCCATCGCTCCTGGATGTCTTGTGGTTCGAAACAGGCTATAAGTGAAGAAAATTCATTCAAACCTTCTCGTGCGTACTTCTCGCACAGAGGGAGGCTTAAACATCATTGAGAAAGTGGCATAAATTTGGCAAAGAAACGTACATTCAAATGTTCTGCAACGGGATCGAGAATTAGGTTCTGCGGAGCGAGTGTGATCGTAGCCCGGGCGGAAAACGAAACAATTCGGCTCATCGTTTCGGCAGCGACGTACAGTTTTAATCACACACGCCAGCATTGACCAGGGTGGCGACAACATCGTTTTTGTTGTTGTAACGATTTCGAGATATATGCTAAACGAAACGTCCGTAATTCCTTTTTTTCCTGCCTAAATCTTTAAATACCTGCTAGCAACACTGGGAGCAACCGTGCGAACGTGTAAGATTATGTCTAATCTGCTCATTTTCACTACATGTGCACGGTGGCACAAGAATCCGTTAGCCGGAATGGATTTTTATACCAAAGTAAAGATGCAGAGGTGCCATGATCTATGCAGGCTTATACACGTACAGCGACAGTGAAAACGATTCTCGGTAGCTATTACTGCAGTTTTATCAAGATTGTTATTCCAGACCAAGCGCTGAGAATGGATCATTAAAATCATTGGAAATTTTCTACAATTAAAAGCTGTCTTCTCTTGGTGTGCGGTCGCTCAAGTTCAGCGCGCAGCAAGCATAATCACGTTGCGATAACGTGAAATATGTGCACAAATACGCATGGGACAGGTGAAGTCTACATCTCTGCATTCCACTACATGTTCTTATACATTTTTATGACCTTCACATTCAACCAGTACATCCGGGCAGAAACGCGTAAAGTGCGCTGAACGATCCGGTTAATTCACTCCCCCTAGTGAGGTCAGTATAGTTCATCGAAACCGAACGTAACACTTCAAAAAAATGCACTTATACCTTTTGCCCATTCACACCCTTGCAGGCTTGCATGCTGCACCGGAAATAACTCAAAACCTGTATGTACAACCACTAAAGTGTTTGCCTAAATTGCCACGAAATAAGTGTTAAAATCGAAGTTAAAAGCAAATAAAACGTAACACCAAACAAAATACCAAAATATTCCTTCTCACTTTCTCTGCCACGATCTTTCACCCATCTTCTCTCTATGTTTGAATGAGTAAATGTTATCGAGATGGTACGGTCCATGGATGAGGGGTAAAATCACGAACCAACGGTTTATTTTTCCACATTTTTACGTTCACCCTGCTCCAAAACACACTCTGTTTCGGTGAATTGAGTGTGAGGATGGCGTTTCGGTCATGTAGCCACACAATATCATCTCTTGGCTTACCCGCGAGTGTACCCCGATCACTGCCAAGTGAAGTGCAAGGTCAGAATAGGAGATTTGGGGGGCGACGCGAACGGAACGGTGGTAATCGCCTGCCAGTGAGTTTGGAAGACGGTGCAGACTGAATACGACTGCACACAAACTAATGGGAACAGAAAATGGGGAACAAATACAGACAGACCAAACCTTCACCTTCACGAAAGTACCAGACAGATCCACACTTGATCTACCGGGACGAGATAACCACAGAAATTGGTTGTGTAATAAGCCACAAACCGGGCAAACATTACACGTTGCGAGTGAAAGGTTCAGGTGTTTACGCACGGAGTTGTTCTTTTTCGTTTCGCCTTTTTTGTCCAACTCGATTCTTGACCGATTGGTAAGCTTTCAGGGGAAGAATTTTGGAGACAAAAAAAAATACAGACAAAAAATAAGAACTTTCAAGGAAGTGGCACCGAAAAAGGGATGGTGAAAACAAACAAAACCAGTTGACCAAACCAAAGCCTTCAAGTTTTTCATGGCACCCATTTTACGAGTTTTGATGCACTTGTTCGTCGCTGGTTGTATTTCGACATGTCACGTTAACGGTAACAATGTGATAATGATGTTCGACGCGAATGCATTTCTTCCGATACCGACACCAGTATAACCGACCGACCGACCTTTTCACGAACCATTTTTAAATAATCTGCAACAGTCATCGGCAAAGGTTGGTTTTTGCGTGCCTGAGGCTAATTTTCACCATTCTATCCAACGGAACAACCGCCAACAATTATTGTACGTTTGATCGTCTGACCACACGCATTCGGGACTGTACTGAGGCGGGTATCTTGTGGAAGTAAGAAAAAAACAGACAGTTGGTCTGCGTGTCAGTTGGTCATGAAGATTTGCACGACAACAAAGTCGAACTGAGCAACGGCCAGGAATGGCACCAACGGCACAAAATTACAACACAGCCACGTTTCGGTGTAATGTGCAGGAAAAACATGCCGTTTAACAATAACTAATCGATTACGCATGACCAGACACTGTGCTCGGGATTGGTAGGAGAAAGAAAGAGAGACCCAGGAGATCCCCATTCGCTTTAATTTTCCCCTGCTAGCCGTTTTGCTAAAGCACCGTTATTGATCGAGAGGGTTACAAAATCGGCTCAATGTTCCGCATTTTAATTGCTACCCAGCTTAAAATGCATCGTATATCGCTCAAACGCGTTGACCCTATTCAGCCCGGAGCGAAGAAGTTTTTCTGTTCCTTCATTTCTCTATCTGCCAAATGGTCCGTTCCGGTGACATTTGGACGTTGCATTAGAAGCGTCTTAGAATAGTGACATTCCGGACTCACTAATTAAACGGTTCGGTCAAGCGTGCCTTCTTTTGCTTCAGTTGGCCATTTCTCGTTCATTCGTCTGGGCAGTTCTCGCTCCACGGAGCAGGAAGCTACCCGTTCATCTTCACGGTGCATAGGATCGTTCTAATTTTATTTTCGTCCCAAGCACAAAATGAAGTAAGCTAGAATGGGACTAAAAACACACTTCAAGAAGCATAAAATAAAAATGTACCGCTACGTCGCCATGGTTCCGTCAACCTTGTCCATCGTTCTACCGTTCGATGTTGAGTTCCGTCCGTTCTCGAGACTTTCTCCCAGGCGATTGGCTAACAAACCGACAGAAAAATGAAGAAAGAGCAAAAGTTCTACGAACTTTCCATTTCGAATATATGGGGATAATCTATGCACATGGTTGAACTCGAACATGAGATTGATGTCCAGAAACGCATCTCATTTAGTGACAGCATGACGGCATTTCGTAAAATACGCTTAAGATTTAGCTACCCAATGTACCAGAACCAGTATCTTGATCCAAAACGTTAGTTAAATCACATCAAGATTATCGATGATTAGCTCATTGGATAAGCGACGAACCCCGAAAAGAACAGTTGAGAACAGGTTGTTTAGAAAGCATTGACCATTTACATTCCTGCCGGGAAGTTGCATTTGTAACATCAACCCGTTCTACCGTAGGTAGTAAGATACGTTTGAAAAAAAACTACCAAGCACCCCGCTAGTAATCTGCCGAAATAGAACATTAATGGTGTGAAGTTAATTCAGGGATCAAACACACCAACGCAAGATATGGCGCGGGTGCAAAAGATAAGCAAAACTAATTACACTAAAAATCGAAAACCACTGCCTCGTTCAAATCGTACACCATGCGGAAAATTTCGTACATCCCAACCCAACCAGAAGAACGCTTCCATCGTTCTCTGATCATTTAGATTCTTTTCTCATTTGGGTGCGCTTACCTTCTTTGGATGGGTAACTATTCTACGTGGTACATGCGTGGGAAATGTGTGCAAGAAAGTGAGTAAAAGAATGGTGTTGAGGCAACTTTCTTCACTCAGCTTCAGTTGGGCGTATTGGAGAAAGGAGATGGAGTTGATGACGAATAATAAAAAAAAAAACGCCCACTCCTACTCCCCTTTATACAGCAGTGAAACAAATTGGATTTGTTTATTCACGCCACGGATTCGACCCTGCGAAAGATGTTTTAATTTTGGTCTTCCAGGAAACAAACCCCACGATCCCATTGCAGACTGTAGCGATGTGATGGTTGGATACCGCTGCTCAGCATAAACCGCACGCTTCCATTTCGTGTTGCGAACTTTTCCCTTCCTTCGCTGCTGTATTCAATTTCACTAGCTTACCATAATTCAATCATAATTGCACTGCCCGATTCTTGCCTCAGCTAGCCACACGATTACGGGATGCTCCGGTCTCGTCGATCGTGCGCGAGCAGAACCCAGAACAAACCTTCGAACAAATCTCCAAACTTCTCTATTGGTACAAAAACTCAACTCCCATCTGGAGCTGCGAATTCTGTATTATTCTACCATTCCAACGCGACTGGAAGCAATACATGCACACCTGACCCGAAGCTCCCGTTATCTGTATGGTTTGTGGTGCGGTGAGGAACATCTGTCTTACGACTGATGCAGAATTGGCCGTGCAATAGCAGCAACAGCACCAGCAGGAAGGCTCGAGCTTGTTTTTGACCCCGTTTCACCCCGTCGGTAATTTAATTTACACCACACGCTCGCAGTGGCCATACCCAGAGGGCTCTAGGGGGCAGAGATCGTTTGCGTACGGAACTGGATTGCCGATTGTAGCCGATTCTTGGCGTGCTGGCATCACTGGACTCGGAAAAGGTATAAAAAATTATGATGCATACAAACACAAATACATAATTTATTGCTCGACTGTAGCGAGATGCATTCCGCAGGCAAATGCCAGAAAATTCCAACACAAATTGGTAGCTTTCGGGAACCTTTCGGAGGGTAACACCCATTTTCTTTACGAATCCCCGCACCAACCGAAAGCGGTCTACTGCCTTTTGATACTGGGCGTCGATCGTATCTGATAAGAAACGCTCGCACCGTACGCGGTACGGTTGCGGTGCGAGTTGATCTATTTCCTGAGGGCGGGTTCGGGTAATTTGGTCCAAAACTATGCTCATTCCCTTCCCCATGTGTTGGGTGCATGCATAAATTGTGCTCCAGATTGATTGTTATTAATTTGCAACCAACCATTGGATTTGAGAAGGTGTGCGTGGACGCATTAGGGGCCAGTGCGACCGAGTGGAAAGAGCATGTGAACAAGTTGTTTGCCTAGTTATTTCGCACAGACTGCACCCGAAGCGCGATCTACTTCACTGCTTGCTGGTGCTGCTGCTGATGATGATGCCGATGTTGCCTGGTGTGGATAAGCGCGCGTATCCGGATGGGCGATAATCAACGACCGGCGGGCGTTGATTCTGGTTCGGTGTAACAGAACTTGTCTGAAAGCCAACTGGAACTGGGTTAACCAACTTGGTGTTGTGTGGGAGGTACCTACTGAGGTTCGTGCTCTCACTTGGCATTGATGTCGTTTGTTTCCATTTTTTCATCGTGCCTTCCGTTGCATTTCTTTCACAAGGCTAAGTTCGCCAGTTGGACATTGCGTGGAGAGACATAGAGTAAACGTGCTGTTCGAAGTACACCCTTCCACATGGTGGTAGCGTTTTGGTGACCATAGATAAACGATCGGAATAAAATAGTACCTATGTCAGCTTTTACCAGCTCGTTGCAAACACGCACAGATAAATCCACAATCCCCTATGCGCACATTGCCGAATATGTTACTATTCATGGGGACATCTCGATTCGCGTGTAATTCCAATGTCCAAACTGTAAAAACTGCCGCACCAAGCACGGTACTGAATGGCAAAAAGTGTAATCGCCAAACCGTGCGACCGATTCACTGCTGTGGTAAGCTCGACAAGGAAAAACGAGTGCGCTCAAGGTAACTGTAAACCCTCACTTGTTTCAAACCCTGTTACGCACATTTACAGCAGGGATAGCAATGCTACGGGGCGAATGAAACTCAAACATGCTACGTGAAAAGCAACTCAAAAGGGCAGCATCGAAGAGAACTAAACCAAACTGGATTTTTTTTTTTTATGCCAGACACACACACAAACTTTACCAACGCAAAAAATTGGCAGCAAATTAAAACACAAGAAGTATAATTCGATGGTCTGATGTTGCGGGTGAAATGTGAATGTGCAAAATTTAGCAATGCATCAACTTTTCATTCGGGAACGACAGCACATGGAACGATTGGCATGGTTGAAACAGGAAACAACCGTTCATTGATTGGCAACCTTTTGTGGTGAATGTTCCGCACAGCGCTTTGATACTAGAAATAGTGTTTTTAAGCTTTTTTCGATCTCCAACAACAGATTTGACACCTTTTGGTTAGCCCGTGAACCGATTATTCCGCAAAATAGCTTGATGCACCAACTTTAACCTACCTACAACACGTCGCTTGACACACATATCGCCTGCATAGCCCCAAAAACTAAGCGAAGGTGCGAATAGGCTCGATTTCGCATCGCCCATTGACCCGTTTCCGTTAACGATCTCGCGCATTCATGCGAATCGATGTGACTTGAAGAAAGAAAACAAACAAAAAAATAATCAGTTCAACGCTATAAAAACGTGGCCGCATCCTCGCATCGTTACAGCGGAAGTTGACCCGTCATCTACCATGCGTACACATTGTCACATTCGGTCGGATTAAACGGGAACGCCAGCAAGCAAAAACGAAAAGTGGCAATCCTTTGCACCATGTACAACAACAGCATGGGAGGGCGGAAAAAAATTAAATCAGATCAGTATAAATCGCACCAATTCCAGCCGGACGACGGAACCCGATCGGTAAGAAGCACTTTCTTAGTGGTGGTGATGAAACTATCGTTGAAAAATTGCAATCCAGTTCTCCAATCACTAGCTGTGACCACCGTTGATGATAATGTCTTTTTCCACGATGATTTTTTTACTCCAATTAACCTGATTTTGTTTCTCTCCTATTTGCAACGACCTAACCACCCACTCAGACTCGGTACGAGCTGTTGGTTAGTTCGGTATGATGCTAAGAGCTACCAGCAGCAGGGTCATGGATATCACATACTGCTGGGCTACTGATCGTCCACAATTGGTTCAATCGTCAAAAAGTTTATCCGAGTTCCAACATGTCAACGTCATGGTTATTGCTTCACCTGTCGTCTGATCGCAAATAGACGATGCCATAGAGGCCAAAGAAGGCGAATTTAAAAATAATCAAGTGACACACCGCGTTTGTTCCGACGATCACGAATTGATTGAGCACGCAGGGTATTAAGCAGGCAGGGCACGTCTATCTTACCATAGAGAAACTAAATACATTAAGCAATGAAGTGAAAGCTTTAAATGATTTCAATCAGAACTTACAATTGCTTTTATTTCAGATCGAAAAAAAATGTATGCCATTACAAATGATATGCTCTTCAAATCCTTTTATTGTTGATTGTGTTGCATTTATGGTTTAACTTTCTTCTCTAGAAGATTAAATATCTCTAGTCACTAATCGTTTCCTCTACTGAAACGACTGTTTCTCAAAATGTGGAAAATGTGTAGCTACTATCGCACCTTCGATGATGTGTCAGACGTTCAAGAAGCAAAACGGCCTACATCATCTAAAACATCATACCAGCGAGAAAAATATGTTTTGACGTAAAATTTTAGCGTCAATCAAATTGCACCTTTGCTAGCTGGAGGCAACTCTACAACAAGCGACGAACCTAGCGTCACTTTTAAATTGACCCAAAGGTTAAGAGGATCGCGCCACACTTGAATGAGTGATCGTTCCGTTTAACGTATAACGACATGCAACATCATTTGATGCGCCCCGAGAACGCTGGGTGCCCCATCAGATCGTGTGGAGTGTTGGGGATTTGAGCTTTATTTGCATTTAATTAAACGCCTGCCAAGCGCACGGCATGCCCTCCTGCAGAGAGTTACCCAACAATCGCCATCAGTGCAATGGCACGGAAGCTTGCAGTAAACTGCACTGAAACTTGTACACTACGCAACAAGAATACCATTTGCTGGAGGAAGGCTTTGATTGACCGATGCCAGAGTTGGCTGAGGTTGAACAAAAAAGGCAAGTGTGAAATCGGGGAATTAAACGCACCATGCATGCGTGCGTGCTATAATTATTCGTGCCGATCTCGATCGCTGCGGGCCATGCACTTTCCACCGCTGCATGATACTGGCTGCAAAAGGTCAGCGACAGCCAGACCCAGGATAGAATGCATTCCCACAACCTGATCAACAGAGCGCTGGGTGAAAACGTTCCTATTGCATGCATGTCACGCATGTTTCCACCACTTTACAGCTGAACAAACGAACCTCGAAGCGAAGTCTAGGATGCGCGATGTCGTGTGCGTGAACTTGAGCTTCAATGCACAAACCCTGACAACATCGGGCAAGTTGTTACGATCTCGACATGCCACTGCACTGGATCGGAAGCATTGCTGGAGAAAGGAATGGATTTTTTTTTTCAATTTAATTATTACGTGTTACGATGATTCTTGGAAATTCTCCATAGCGCGTCACACACGTCCGCAGTTGCTGCGGTTCTCGTGCGTCAAACACTCCGTAGCGCGATGATTCATAGATGCCGGAAAATAAGGAACGAACTGGAACCTGTTCTGATGTGGTTGGAAAAATGCAGCCCCATCGTAGGTACAGTTGGTTTAAAAATAGATTCATCTACGCTGCCGTCAACGAACAATCCTCGGTTATATTTGTCATCTGTCAAGAGCAGATTGAACGAGTGTACGAAATGTGTTTCTCGGTTTTATTTCACCTTAAAGCAGGTCCACTACAGAATGCACATGATGCCTAATGATAGACGACATTAAATGCTGTGCGAATCACTTACAATTTTCCATCCGGTTTATTGTTTCGATCATTTCGTTTCACGTCCATTCGTCCTTTCGTTTTTGTTTCGTTAGCGGATGGTTTTCCCATAAAACGAATCTGTTCGTCCATCACCCAATCCTACTACGTACCTGTTGGTCGTGATGGAGATGGAATTTCTTCTCTTCATCCCACACATGAGTACGATCACGAATGTCGTTTTATGTTCGACGCACCTGTACTTGCAACCAACTCAATAGAACGTGTGGACATAATGAGTAGACTTAACAGAACCGTTCTTTAATGGTCCCGATGACAGATGCCATTTAATTGATTTTTCTAGTTGACAAAAGAAATAAATATAACACTTAAATCAATAGCAAAATCGACGGCAATTATTATCCTCCGCGCAAAATAAGAGTAAATAAAATTAACACAAACTATCTGTTTGCCGCCTGCGTTACACTAGTGGCATTGGCGCATCGTTCGCTAAGAATGTTGATTATTGCAGTATAACCCTTACGCTTGAGAGGCAATGCACGCTGGTGCATCTACAGCATCATTGATGCCACTGCAGTCAAAGTTCGTGCAACTATTTGCCATAAAACAATTAGCACGATGTCACGGTTGGTGGTCGCTGCCTGCAAGCGAATATATCAGCAGGAAATGGACACCATAAGAGATTTAATTAGCACCAATGTGCTTAACCTTGAACCAAGAAGATGAATTACTATGTACATCCACCTGATGTCTGCACTCGTTTCTTTGAAAGTTATTCTGCATGATTGTACCCCCCAAGGGGTTTGTCGTACATCTTACGTTCTGAGATCATCTGCGCACAATTAAGGATTGCAAAGACAGTTTGTTATTACAGCCGTACCGAGCTCCGTTTAATGATCTTTTAATGCGTCCTTGACAACATTAGGAAACATCGGTATATAGCATAAGCGCACGTTGACTGCAACCTGAGAGCAACAATTACTTCTGTTGACCCACTTTCCTAACAGCACCCATTAGATACTTTCTGTCGATGAAACTTCATCTACAGTACATCGAGCAGGAGAAAGGGGTTACTGGTTTCACCAGTGTAGCGTTCCTTTGCCCGTCTAATTGCATAAATTGATCACCAATAGTTAGGCCAAGAAAATAAGCAGGTGCCCAGTCCCATTTAAGTAACATACCGGAATAATAGCGATGTATTTGAAACAATGTTATATTAATTGGATATAATTCATATATATATGAATCACCACAAGGTCGAATAAAAAAAACAATACACACGGTGTTATCGGGTATCATTGGAATAATGCAATCACAGCACGGTAATAATGAGATTAAACGAAGAAAATATTTTAATTACACAAAACCCACTCATTTTTATGATTTAGTTAACTGATGATTAAAGCCAAGCTTCTTTAGCTCTTTACAAAGAACCAAAAAATGGTATCTTAAAATGTTTGCACATTCAAATACCATATTCTAACATACTTTCAATTCGGGCTCACAATGGAAAGAGCAACGGTGTCTACACATCTGATGAAAGAACTTCCTACTGTTCCGATCATCCTGAGAAAAAGGCAAATATAGAAGATTAATTTTAAATCAATCACTGAATAATTATACCAATTCACTATTCTTCGCATTACCATGCCAATTGAATCGCGAATTGCTGCAACGGTACATAAGTTACCAAGCCTCGTCTGGACGCACCTGTAACGAGGCATGATTTGCACCGTTAGCTTAAAGTGACGTACTTAAATCAAACCCTCAAAAACAACGATCGGATCCGAAAGTTAGATTGTTAGGGAACATGGGTTTTTTTTTAATCGTCACCCTCGGTTAGGCAGGAAATGTGAATGTAGTCAGATTGACCACTCTTCATTAACGGGTACCAATTGCGGCAAATACTTGAAAAAGTTCCAGGAATTGGGGGTGCTACACTTAATCTATTCTTGCTAATCTTACGCACTTCAGTAAGCCACGCGATGTCTTTTCGTTGCTCATTTTATGCAATATATTTACATATGGATATGGTAGAAAATTTACGTCGACCGGCCATTAGACTGAATGCCAAAATTTAAAAAAAAATTAACAACTTTTGTTCATTATGAGACCAAATTGCTATGAATGAATGGTCAATAATTATAATCTTCAGCACCCAATTCAAACGACCTTCCCGTTAGTTTTCGTTTCTTTCATCTATTAACCCTTCAAAGCACACAAACAATTCAATCCAAATTTTCAACAGAAAAGATGATCGTTAGACAGTGACAGAACAGTGACATGTCTAAAATACAATGTTTTCAAAACAGATCTATTTCTGCACATTGCAGTTACAGATTCCAACAGCACGCGAAAGAACCCAAAACGTTTGGAGCTCGTAACTAAACATGTGGTTGTCTTTCCCGTATCTTGTATCGCTACTAGAAACATAGGCGAGCAATTAAAATTCTTTTCCTTGCTTCATTCCAAAAACAAAACACATACACTTCACTAATTGTACTGCGATGAAGACTGCAACACATCTTGCACTTGCTTATAGCAAATATGACAAATAAAATGTTTCTTTACCCGTGTTTCTACTCCGTATCTTCATGCTACGTGCTACATGATAGGAAGATACTTGCATACCACACATAAGACATTCTGGGGGGCATGCTACGTATTGTCTTTAATTGCCCCCAACATTGCATAGCGCTAGTCTAATTCCGTGCAAGAAACATTGTCGCATCGTTCACAATCTTTCAATACCAATCAACGCAGCGACATTGTTGCACTATCATCACAGCGAAGGTTTCTTTCTATGAGCCACACTATTGAACTATCGTAAACTTGTCGAGAATGTCTTTGTAAAGTCCGGAATCTGGTGCATTTATTTCTTTAACAGTCGAAACCCGGAGGTTCCGAGCTTCGGCATTAAGAAAAGGGCAAACGCCAAGGAGCATATAAATGCATTCGTTTATATTCCATCATATCCCTCGGCTAACAATGGAGGGGTGACTTTTCCACGGGAGCCCGTTCCGGTTTTCGCATAGCAATTTGATCTTTAATTTCTCCACTATGTGATCACAATTGCATTGCGCTATTTGCCGTTAGTATACTCCACTCCAGACACGGGGATGTGTTCGAAATTTTAGCATAGTCGTGTCTTTTGCAGTTTCTAACATCTTCCCAATGCAACCGTCCATATGAACGGAGCTTGACCGGATGACATTTTCACCAATGAGAAAACCTACACCAAATGCAGTTTTTCACTCGACGGAACCAGATGGCGGTAGTCGATTACCATAAGGGAAACACCATTTTCCCATTCCGCATCGCTGAACCGACGCTGCCGAGGACAGTTGGTAGTAGTACTTCGATAATGATGACGACGATCTCAACTGATATCACTGGCAAGGAAGAACGAGTTGGGCTGCTTTTCACAATACAATCGCGATAATCCCTGCCCGAGTCTTGCTGTCCGTCCGATGAGATTCGCTAAGAGAAAAAGGGACACTGGTAGTGAAAGCTCGTGACTGACCAATTTCGGCAACTAAGGAAAGATACCCTATAGAAGTGGATGGCGTGAGAAAGTAATAGTGCTGGCGTGATCACGCACTGCCGGATTTGCCGGCTTCCCGTTTCCAGCACCAGGTGGAAAAAGTTGATGAGCTTTGCAAAAGTGTTGAAAAACAGCCGTTTTCCTCTATCGTCCAAGGACAGTGTTGGCGCAGATTGTGGTTTGTCGTTTTGTTTGCAAAATGCAAATGCTGCACATGCACGACCACACCATCGTTGTCATGTTGGTAGCGTATGACCACAGCTCGGGAAAACTGTCCAACACAGCCAGTGTGCTATTTTCACTGTCAACAAAGATAAAACCGCAAAGAAAGTTATAATTCGCCGCAATGCCTGGCCAAGAACATCAGAGAAAGTTTGCAACGTTACGCGGTGGGTGTTCGACCGCTTCTAGCGCGAAAGCATTTATCGTATCATTCCTCTATCTTAACGCGTGCTGGGATAGACTTAGTCATCGGACGTACCGGGAGGATTTGTACGATACGCATCGAACAAATGACTGGACGAATCGATCCGCCCTCTTTTATTACTGTACAATTTTCACCAAGGGTTTGATTTAATGGTAGCAACATAATTCATACTGCGTTATGACTGCAATGTTTCATTTCGACAATGGAAGTAAAACGGGAGTTTTCCACGAGGACCCGACACATCGCCGCAAGACATTGACTAATTAAATTATCTACTGAATTAATCAAAACACAGATGCGTACTTTAAAATGCGTACCATCGTTAAGAAAGACATCATAATCAAACGCTAGCCAAGGGTGAAGCAGCGGCAAAATGATTCTACTCGATAATCCGAGGTAAGAATTCTCTTACCTCCTTCTTGCGGGCCCATCCCTAATACCACGTTACATGACAGATTTATTATGATACATCGTCACCCACCACGCTTTGCTCAGGTAGGCAGGCAAGCACCTGGTACGCTGCTCCAGAAACAAGTGCTCATAAATTCTGCCAGCTACCAATCGTTTCTTGCGTAGCTAAGGGTTTTTCTTTTTTTGTTACATTGCCATTGAGACGTACCCAGGAATGTTTCGCCTGCACCGCAACTGTTCTTGGTGGTGGCACCACCAACACTGAGTTGATGATGTTGGCGATGATCCCAAAAGCGATACCGCGAGAACAGCTAATCTGTGCCGCGTTCCTACTTCCAACCTGCTACCGGAATCGTACTCTTGCGTTACGATCCGCATTCTGATAGAGGTTGAGAGTATGATAAAAATAGCTAATAATAGCGCTGTACAGAAGCTGCCCGCAAAACGGAAACATAAGTCAAATGAAATCGTACTCGTTGTACCACTAGCAAAGCAAGCAATGTAACAGCGCAAGAACGAACGCATTTTCAAGATCGCCGGCCAAGGCACACGCCGCCAATGCAGTAGCGCATCTTTTCAACGACACAGTGCAAAGCGAACCGTTCGAACATTTTAATTAATCCTTTATTTATGTTCTCTGTCACGGCTTTCCCTTCTGGGGGTCAAATTGCGCAAAATAGCAGCTACGGATCAGTTAGAAGATGAATGGGGTGTGATACCAGTACATTACTTCAAACACAAGCAGATTCGGCAGGATTGTATTGACCTCTCGCACACGTATACATAAACGTTGCCCACCATGTCTCGTTCACGTTCGCGTTGGCTCTCATTTACACGATTCGTTTGTTAATTGCATGTTAGCAGTTGTTTGAACCAGTTGACCGACTTGCATACGCAATTCCTCTGCTTCTCTGGTGGGCAAATGGGAAGAAGCGTACTTTTCAGCAACATCATCGTCTCAGTTCATTCTTCAGATCGTAAGCAAAGTAATGATGGCTAGAATGGAGTGGTGTGGAAGGTACGAGCAGTTTGGCAATTAAAACAAAAATGAAAAGTGCACTCGAAAAACATTTGACGGGCGATTCGGCAGATTCGATGGGTTTTTGATGCTTTCGGAATATTTACCTTCTTTGCCTGCATTATACAACAGTGAAAAGGAATTTTTGGCAAATGGATATCAGGTTGCGTACACCACTAGCAGTATTAGAAGGTCAATGAAATTGAAACAAGACTATCGATGAAGAGTGGGAAACGTTCCACATTTAAAGCGAACCTTAATAGCCGTACCGGTTTTTGAACACTTGCCAAACCATTCCGAACGTTTACGCACTTGCGAAATCGATTGCAAAGGAAGCTTCACGTTATTGCTCTAGATCTATCCATCATTCTTCTATCCATTATCAAGCAGTTCTACAGACGATAAAAGTGCTTATTACCATAGTCTCTTTACTCCGAAATAAACGTTTTTTGTTCGAATTTGATGCCCTTATTATGCGATTGCCACAACTAAATCTTATTGTGTTTGTGTTGAGTTGAATCGAGTAATCATTTGGGTTGGTTTTGTGGACTTTTATCATTTAAGCAATACAATTTCTACGATTGTCTTTACCATCACCATCAAAATTCCTCTAGCAAAAAACCTAATCATTATTTCTTCTGTTTTCTTTTCATTGCAGATTAAATCGCGTTTAAAGCAGGTACGATGATACTAATTAATAATGAAAATCTTTAATTTTCTAAGAGTCAGTCACCTGCTTCAATGCAAGTTCATTTGGACCACAATAAACAGTGCGATCCGTGACGCAGCGAGTTTCTTTTCATTCCATTTATTTGTCATGAAACCGAAAAGCTAACAACTATAATTTGCTTCACTAGCATCAAACGAACAGGCGAATGGCAACTATTTGCACTTGTCATGTTGTGACGATTTGTCGACAGATTTCGATCGAGACATTTCTTCAAATTACTATTTTCATGCGCAACATAACGGGCCATTCAATTCCGCAAGCTTATCCACCGTTCATTGAACCAAGGTTTCATTATATTTATCCGTTTAAAACTGATCATCACGGTGTGATTAAAAGCCCAAGGACAGAAATCTATCTACTATAATGAGCGAATGCGATGCGTCCAGTTGTAACTTCCGGTCGTTGGATATCTCTGTGGAGACAGGAAAATGGATGTAGTTTTTGTTGTTACAATTTTCATAATTGCCAACCATTATGGTACAACAATCGATTACACTTCACAGACAACGAAACAGTGAGGACCGCGTCAGGTGCTACGATTCGATTACAACTCATTTAACGAAACGATTGTGCAAATATCTATGAGCAGCTAGAGATATGCGTGGTAATTATGGATATCCGTACTCTTTGGCCATTACATTACTGCATACATTTCTGGCTTTTTTTACTCTTAGCTCTTAGCTCAGGACGCATTAAAGGAAACTCAACATCCTTTTCCAGCAGTCAGTTGCCATGTTTAGTCATCCGAGTATGGATTATTTCCTTTCGAAAAAAAAAAACTTGTGGCGGATAACTATAAATTACTTGTCCCGAACGAACATTGTATTATCATGCAACGACCACGCGACCATTTCCCGGATGGTAGAATAAGAACGGCAAGCATAACGCGAACAAAAATTACAACCTTAAAGTACCTTTCGCAACTTCTTCAACAGGAAACGACCCTGTTTTTGTAATTCGTTCGAACTTGATAGCTACAAAATAAACAAAAAATATGTATAAAACATTTAACGCACATTTCCCCACATTCGATAGTGTAATTTCTCACCTTTCTCCGGGTGATCGTATCCGACCAACAGTGTGTTTCGATTTACCTCGCATACCAAAACGACTCGAGTTCAATGAACGCCAGTAGCAATCGCAGGGCAACCCGAAATACCCGTCGACTCGCGAGGACGCTCATTAACGCTTACCCATCCGCCATAATATCTTACCCTTGCAAGATCAAAAATGTTGGACAAATTTCACATGAACCAAACAAAAACACATGAACTTATTCTACAAGATTCTTTCGGAGCGCTTGGGGATGGAGCGAAGAAAACAAAAAAAAAACACCGAAAACTTGGCACGATCCCTTCGCGGAATGGTTTGGTGTTGCTTTACCAAGTCGCTGGCGTGTAACGTAGCGCAACGGATGGATCATCGCTAGCATCAGTTACGCTTCATTTCTTCCGATCGAACGAACCTTCTGCTCTGCTTACTGTTTTGCTCATCGGTCACCCCATCTCCCGATGGGTGCTGACGTGCCGTTGATGGGGTTGATGAGGTACGAAGCCCCAAAGGGATTCGACCGAAGCTTAATAATATTTTTCGGTTTCGATTCAAATTACAAGCTGTTCCCGCTCGGGCCCTTCCATTTCCCATGGCGGGTTGCGATGAAACCCTTACCATCGACCACACGTCATCCTACTGCGCGTGCTCGGGAAACCGGGAGCGGTGAAAGAATCAGAACCCGTAATTGTGAGCTCACACTTTCGATCCACATGTTTTTTAATGAGTCGTACATGGAAGGTGAGAGAAGGCTCCAAACCATCACACGAAAAAGGGCCTTTTGGGGCCAGAACCGTAACATCCATTCGGTGCAAAGCTTCACGCTCCTTTCACGGAAACCCGGGAAAACGGCGGGCACTTAGAGGAGGATAAATCTTTCGCCACTCCCGCACAACACGATCAGGCATGGATGTGTGTGTGCAAGTGAATGTGTAGAAAAGGGCATCAAATACCACCCAAAACTACAGTTACTCGTTGTTTGGTGTACAGCAAAACAAAATCAGACACATTCTTCGGTGCAACGCCTCACGCTCGTATTTACGGCAGTTAATGTAACGTTTCACGTACAAAGGTTAAGGTGCTAAGTTTCATAATTTGTTCACCCGAATGAGATTACAGACTACCGCTGTTGCATTGGGTGATGCACCCACAGCACAAGAACATTCTAATGAGGTGAACAACGGCACGATGCATTTTACCATCTGCATGATCATCGTAACCACCAGCCAGTCGTACGAAACCCAGCTAAACTCGTTGAAAGCGCATTGCGGCGGACGGGGATAGCAAATTATGAATAATTCATTCGTTGATGGGTCGATGGAAGCGAAACAAAAAAAACTACACACAGACAGAGAGCTTGAAGAAACACAAAACCTTCTATCACCAAATTTGGATCAACGGTACGAGGGCGGTACTATCATAATCCAGTAAGAGCCAGACCCCGGTAGTGTACCACCGTAAGAAGCTCAATGCACAACGATCGCCCTGTCCTGTGTATGAGTGTTTGTTCGAATCAATTTCTTCATTACGGATGCCACGTTTTTCGGTTGCTGTCAATTTGATCTGCATAATCATCTTCACGACGCGGTCATGGGAAAGATTTCGTTTCTGGGCCAACGGTTCACACCTTCGTTGTTGGGGTTCGTTGTTCGCGCTGGGCCAAGTCTTTAGATTCCCGATATGACAGTGCGGAAGCACAAACGCAAAACGAGTGAGCGGGAGAGAGCGACAGGGTCATTTCAAGCAAAACCAACCTACTGACCGCAAGATAGCGAACGCCCTTACCGATTCTGCCGTCATTGGTGCTACGACAAGAGAGAACTTTGTTGTGTTGACTTTCAGGGCCGACGGCTAGGGAAGATCGTGGTTGATCGCACAGTCAGCCATACTTTAGCCACCGCGTACCGATATACCGTAAATGTAATTTGAAATTATAATGGAAAATATCTTCAACCTGGCACCTGGCAACCATCGCCCACTGCCGTCCGACACGGCCGGTGATAATTCGCAGAGGCAGCAGTAAACACAGCTGAGGCAGTAGCTTTATCGGCCACTGCTGCCTGATACTGAAGCGGCAGATTGAACAAATACCGTCCCATGCCCGTAGTGTTGAGCATGCGGACATACCGGGTACTAATGGAATGATCACGGATCGAAAGGATGCGTTCGGTCTGATGCACCATGAGGTGGTGAGGATTTAATAGCGCACACTAGCCGGTCCGCACACAGCAACCGGGAAGCATCAGTGCGCTGCTGCACGCATCCGAACGGTCAATGGGGCTCCCGTTAGCCGGTGGCATTAGGATGATTACAACGAGATTGGAATGATTCGATTATTGAAATATTCTAATGGCCGTTTTCCGTCTTCGATCACCTGGTCAAGGCTTCACCGTAAATTGCACAACCATTCCGGAAAACGAATTATCGCAATGTTCTTGCACGATCGATCGTTCGCATTGCGTTTGCTGGCACATCCTCTTTGCAATCCTTACAACGGCCCATTGGAGAGGAGAAAAAATATTCAAATGATCTCTTAAAGACACAAGTCCCACTTACTACTGGCGAGAAGAACGTACGAATAAAGGTAATTATTCGCAAGTGATACCACCGCGGATAATGCGTTTGGCACAGTGCCAGTTTTTTCTGCATGAAATTCTTTTCCTGGTTATCCCATCAAGGGATGCGTTATAATACCAGATGTAGTTTCTTTGGAATTGCATCGATATCGCCACGAAGTCTTGACCTTCGCTTCGCTGCAGTATTCCGCGATCGGTGTCAACAGCGTTTGCGGAGGGCCTTATGTTGCGAACTTCTATCAGTGATGGCTACATCTAACACTGTTCGATTCCTGGAAACACCAAGCGATTCGTGTGCAACGTGTGTAGTTGTATTTTTCCTTCTTTCGCTTCATCCACTTGCACCAAATTAAAAGATCCCTCACCACCGATAGCTTGCCAGCACGACAGCAACAATAAATTCCACCAAATGTTTGTAACCGGTGTCAGCGAAATTGCTGCGGCACGCCAAACATCGTCACTACCTCCAGAAGCTAGCTTTCCTATCGAATTCATGTGGGAAGAATTTCAATGCAAGCAGCCCTTCGCCCTCTCTCGTTCCCACCGCACTACCACCACAAATTGACCATACTGCGAGAGGTCAGAGGTATGGCAACCATCCTTCCCCATTCGACGAACCGGACAGAAACGTGATGAATTTCTTTCGGTGTTTTCCTGCTGAAATCTCAAGTCAAGGGTCTTAATTAAAGGTATACTGGAGACCATTTAAACTGCCTGTCTGTTGCTGGTAAGTGCAGCACCGTCGAACGATGTCGGGTCGGGTCGCGTTCGCAACGCCTTATCAAGTGTTGACCGTCACAACGCCTGCCTGGTCGGGAACGGACACGGGGATTCATTACCGAAAGGACCGACCGTTTCGAACCAGCGACGGAGGAAAATCACGACTATTTTCACCCATCCGTCCTGGTTTTAACTATCTGTTGGCAGGAATTTGCATTCCACGCTGATGAAACTCTGAACCTACCGCCGACCGACTCCTGAGGATTGTTGCCGACGTACGGAAGAGCGAAGAACTAGGAATGCTCCACCGCGAAGCACATGGGGACACGAATACGAAATCATCATCGAAGTGGGGTGATTCGAGGTGCCATGTACGGATGGTTGTTGTTGTTGGGAAATTGATTCTCGCGCAGTGCACGAAAAGACCGTAGCTTGGGAAATGCGATTATACACACAGCGGCCACGATTGCACTTGATCTGCAAACGTGAATCTTTCGGGGATTTGATTTTTTTCCACCAATCGCTTGCAATACTCACGGTTACGGCTAACACCATCCGGTTGCGGTTGATGTACCTAGAACGCCTAGAATTCAGAATGGCAGTTCGTTCAAGGCGGCAACAAAAACACTCAACTTGCAAGAATGCCTAATTAACTTTCAACATCTTCTTTAACAATCGTACCGGTGTGTACACCGGCCGCGGAAACTCGGTTCGAAAGCGGAGCACTTCAAAGTAGCTTTCCGCCAAACCGTAAACCGTACCGCAATTCAGAACCGACAATCCAATTGTGCCCAAAGTACAAGCAGAAACCAAGAGCAAACGAGTTCCCAAAAAGAGAGGAATACAATTTTCGGGAGTTTCGATTCTTCTCACGGGCACCTCTAACCGGCGAACGATGACAGAACACAATTTTAACGGTTCCAACCGTACTTAACCCACTTCTGGCATATTGCATCCCATTAGGCGGCTCGGGTTCTAACAGTTACACTCATTGAGAGTGGGCAATTTCGTGATAAATTAGTTCAACTGTGTCCAACCGTCCACCGAACCATTTTCTGTGCGAGAACCGGCGGCGTAGCATGCGAATATTCATACCTTTCGTACATGTAGTCGAGTGTCGTCTCAGAAAATGCCGCCCCAGCTAGGTTAAATAGCGCACCGGACAACAAAACGGTCTAACTGCCAGCCGTCTGGCGTCTTTAAGCAAACGACATCTCGTTACTGCGCATTCAAAAAGCCAATCTTCCTGCAATCAAATCGGACCGGGTCCCGTGTCCGGAGTGAGGCTGTAAGCGCACGGTACACAAAGCCATGTACAACAAACCACGAGACTGCCAGGTCTAATGATGGATGTTATAAATGATCGACCAACCAGGGTGCAGTTATGTTTGTCAATACAAAGTAAAGCATTATTTGTTTCACGTTCTGCGCAAATCGTTCTCAACTCGCAGTCCCGAGCTCAGGCAAATCGGAACATTGTCATTGATTTGGTTGAACGCAGGGAACGATGCAAGCCGATGTAACAATACACTCATCTTATCGATCATTTGCCACCAAAACCTACTTTTGCTGTTTGGTTACCGTGTAGCAAACGAGCTTTCCGATGGTCAAACATAAACAAAACCCTTCACACGCAGTAATTACTTCCGCGTGTATTTTTTGTTCTTCTTTAAGTCAACGATTTTAAAGATTCAACTTTCATCGAATCTTCTTTTTTCATATTCTTTGTCTGCACGCCACTCGCCAATACTCATTGATATCAATCTTTTCTCCCCTGCGGGCGCTTCCTCCGATAGCCAATCTTTATTTTTCACCGCTCTAACTGACACGTGAAAAGGGAAAGGCTGGTTACAGCTTATTTAAAGCCAACGCTACGCAACGTCATCTGAAGCTTTTTCCCCTCGAAAGAACAAACAACTGCAACCGGCAAACTGGTCACACTCTCAATACAAAACCAAACAGCAGCAAACGGACAACTGTGGATGGGAAAATAAATTACCTTTTCTTTTCAACCGCTCCCACCCAGCCCATCACTGCTTCGGTGCGGTGCGAGGTGTAAATCCACCGCTTCTACATTTATTTCCTCTGCTAATACTTTCATTTACAGCAGGGAATTGTGCGCCGATCCGGTTGCAGCATTGCGAAAATTTAATGAAAGTATTTGCACCCCCATTTTCCCGATCGCATCACGCTCATCACTCGAACGCAAAGCTCGAGCGATCGCGCACAGCTCGGAACGTGTTCTAATTCCCAGGACTCCGCACATTCATCGTCCGGGAGTGTGTGGGCCGACCTGCAGAAGGGTTGCAAGGCCATATCCATCCCCACCTTTCAATATCACTGGCAATCAAAAGGGGGAAACATGAAGCAAAAACATAGCATCCCGTAACCATTCAAATGGCTATCGGTTGGTGAAAATCTTCACCGGTTGGATCCGACCGGGAAAATCGCTCAGCAAAAAATACACATCAGGATAGGTTTAGCTACTAACAGCCAGTGTGTTTTGCCAACCTATCGATTGAACCTAGTTAGCGAATAAAATGTAAAAAAAAAAATCACATCTTCGCTAAACGCTTTTCGTTTCAGTTTCGCGATCGCGACCGTAGAAGAGACGTATCTTGTGTTCGAAATCTTACTTACATTTTTTTTTTGCTTCCTTACACTACTAGTGACACGCGCGCACCATACAAGACATTCCGTACGATGTAAACTATCAACTTTCGTGATCTGCGTGATCAACGCCTAAAAGTATCATTTGGCTAAGACTCTCAATGGAAGATGACGTTTAATTATTCATCCTATCGCTTTTAATTGCACATTTCAACTAAGCTCAACGATTTGGAGTTTATTTAACTATTGTGATGTAAAATATATACAAAAGCGAGTTTCCCGTCTCCAAAATTGTTCGACCACAAAAATATGCGCTCCACGTGAGGTAGACATAGATCATGCGGAAATTAATTAGAATTCTATCACAAATTTGTTGTGGTTACATTATGCTGGCATGTACTTAGGGTTGATATTACTATCGAATAATCCGTCGACACCTGGCCCGACCGTCTGACGCCAGCATCCATGCAAGGTTTTTTTTTTTTATACAAGAATCCTCTTTTTCTCTCTCCAAGTGCCCAGCGTATCGGCCTACCTAAGTGGAAGAATAATTAGAACATGGCATTCATTAGCACCCTTTAAGCCGTTGTTCTGACCGGTCGGCCGTTGCTTGTTGCGCCGGCTTACGTCAAGACGGGATACGTACGATGCTCCAACATTTTACGGTAGCACGGAACACACCGCGGAGGGGACTCCAGAGGTTCATGAGCAAGCATTAATGCAGAAACACAGCCCAACTGGTGCCGACACTGCATGCGGCTGCTATCAGTATCGGTAGCAGCGGTTGGGCTGGTTGCCATTAGCTGGCGAAGGATACGTTACACATGCATGATTACTATCGAGAATGTTTCAATAAGCAGGTTGAGCGAGCGAATGTACTGGAGCGCGCGCACACGCTCAATATCACAACGGGAATTAGTGTTTATCGTGCAGTCAATCTTGCTGCTGCCGATTCCTCCCGCAACAAAGTTATCGGTATGTCGGTTTAGGGCGCCCTACAACGCGGGTGCGAATACGGGCCACGTAAGCAAACGGGCTAACGGGACGTGAAGGGTAACATATCTTTTGCCCTACAGCGCCCTTCAGCCTTGTATGTGCCGACACACACACGAACACAAAGGCGAAATTCTTTCGCGCATGTTCCAACACTCTCTCCAGGGCAACACGGGGCTGGATGGGTCCAAGGTATGGAGGAGTGAGATGCGAATGTGTTGAGGAAAGGTTATCATAAAAGCAGCGGAACCGCCGTACGCTTTGTTTCCTTCTTCGTACCAATCGGGGTCATCGTTAGATTGATCAGCCTTTGAAAGCCGCTCTGTTTATAGCGCCAGGATGATTGGCCAGGATCTGTTCGCCAAACAAACACCAGCACACGGTTCTACATAAGATGACGCATTTCAGTGCCCAGGGATCACAAACGGCAGCGATTCGGTGAGGCAGTTCACACACAGATTCCACGAACTTACGAGGACGTTGAACTTCAAGCCAACAACTTCAAGTCAGCGATAGAAAAGCAGCTTCTTTAGAGTTCGTAGGTAACAATTCTTCACCGAACTTCTTCGATCAATAGAAACCTCTTCACTTTTATTTTCGACAGTGGGAGGTCAATTCCATTTCTATTTCCAACACCATCAATTAGCCGTCAAGGTCGATTTGCTTATTATTATTTTCTTATCAAATTTGTTCATCATCAATCCTATGCCCGTCATCATGGGATTTTTTCTTGTCGGTGCCTAGCCCGGTATATAGAATTCGCAACCTCTTAAAACGAGAGGCACCACTTATGATTCATGTGCGAGTATCTTTAACCTCGAGGTAAAAGGTGCTATCATTCTTCAAGATGCTTTCACAGTCGAGATCACTTGAAGTGGGTTCCTTTATTTTCCATCCCAAACGCACTTGTGCTATGGGTAGGTTTTTATTGCCATTTTTACCATTATCTCCACTTTTCGGCAGCAACTGATCCCTACCCTGAGTACATATTGTTGTGTACTAGAATGATGCTATCTCATTAGCCCATTCTCATTCCACATACGCTTCTCATATACCTTTGCACCAACGAACTGGGCGATTTTCCGCAAAACCGCCATGTGGATAACGATGAGCGTTATTTCTTCTGTCTAACGATTATATAATAACTCATTAAATATCGTTACTTCTGGATCGACCTTCCTTCGCCACACAGCTTTGGCACGCACCCATCCAGCCAGCCCAACAACGGAGGTCGAGTTCAATAAACCAGTTTGTTATGATTTCCTCGAGCAGTGGTATTTTATTATTCTTTTTTTTTTTTGCATTAACCCATCGATGCGCAAAGACGCCAAATAATCTCGCTTACATTTGGAGCCATCAGTGTGTCTACGCGCTACCCAAGAGTGATCTCGTTATTGTTCCGAAGGGTACTTGTCCCAAAACCACACAATCAAATACCGAAGAAGGATTGCTGGCCATTCCTAGCCACGCTAGAGTGGAAACTCATTGCCTCAATGTGCGAGGTGGTCAAAAGGTGGCATAAATGGAGGAAAATAAAGCTAGAAATAATAATCACTAAAACCTAACCGTGCAAACACGCTGGCTTCACTTACTCCGGACCTGCCGAACCTGAAGATGACGCTTGGCTGAGCCTGAGCGCGAAGGTCATTAGCCTTGGCATGGGTCTCCGCGCGACATGCCGTCACTGCTGAAGGCAGTAGCAGCAACTTCATCGTCATCCCTATCACTATGGTGCTGCGAATTCTACAAACCTCAACAAAAAACAGAAACGAAAAGCAAAAGTACAGAAGTGCACAGGAATGTGCCCGCTAATAGGTTCATTCCTTTATGCCTTGACCAATGATTTAAGTCGTTTTTTTTTTCGTTCGCTTGCTCGCATCGCCCGTTTGTATCAGTGAGCGACATATCGTGCACTTGACAGGAAGTTCTTTATGCCCTACCGACCTTCACGCGTTCTGTTTTTTCTGCTTCCCTACGCGACAACAATCGCCACAACGGAAAGAATGATGAACTTTCGCTGCGGTGTATAACTACGTTTAAGAAGCCGTTAAACGGGCAACGCAATGGCGAAAGATGTACGTGTCTTCAAAGGTTCTTATGTTAATTACGTGCCACAGTTTCTTCGCAAAATGGCCCAAACACTAAAACGCCCGAGATCAAAGGACATTTTACACTAAACCAGGTATAGTCGTAATTAAGCAGTAACATAGAAGCGGAGAAGTCATTGCCAGGCAGTGCTGACTATTCATCCGGTGCACACCATAAAACATAATGCAACACATTAGAGCTTTACTGACAGTTCTAGTGCGCTTCGTGTTGCCAGAACGTAGAATGAATTGGCGTTGTCCAGTATAGCAGCATCATAAATCATGCTGCCGCCGTAGCTTTAGTGTGCCGGTAAAGTCGGAACGGTTGCAGGTTGGATGTAAATTGGTATATGCCCACCAGCTGAAACGAGGGTTATAAATTATCGTGTATAATCCGTCGCTTGCTCACATTAAAGATCTAGCTTTGACAACCGTTGTCATAATCGAGTGCTTACAATCGTTTGATATTTACAGTTTCATAAACCTTTTTAACCAGATCTTAGTTAATACTTTATTGGTAAAATACTACACCTATTATTAGATATAACGACAAAACAATATTAAAGCAATATTCGACAAACAATGAATTACAAAGCAAATATTGGTGATATGGTTCTAAGCTCATTGCCGGCTCATATAACCTCTAGCACGTCGTGTGCAATATGGACAATGAACAATATAGCGAACAGTAGTGTTCCTCTTCTATTGGCCAGAGGCAATCACAATAAACTCGCTGAGGTCAAACAGATTACTCAAGCAGTTAACATGCAGTAACCTCGAATAATATTCTGGAGACAATTAATATTCTGTTCACGAATATCGTGGCAACAAGGGATATGAATTGCAATACCTCTTCTTGCAATCGCTCGAGAAGATTTCAAATCTTGCAAATAGAAATATTGGAATTAAAACGATATGCTAAGTAAATTGGTTAACGTCACTTCTAAACTATTAAATTAGAAAATGTAATTTGTTATTATGGGTTTGTTGAACGCTCGTAGCACAACGCTAGTTGTTTTTATCTACAATCGCTTCCGTTTCGCTGCTTATGTTAATATTTTCAACAACATTGTTGCACAGCAAGCTGCTCGGCGACAATAGCATGCGCAGCAGGATACAATCAAGGGTGCTTTTCGCTTGTTTTCGAAACAGAAATCTAGGCCACAGGTGCCTGCAAGGCGCAAAGTTCAGACACGAGCAACAGGAAAAAATGCTCCTCAACAGCAAAACAGATATCGCACTGCATTCCTGACCCCATCCGGTATGGGTCTAATCGGCTGTAGCGTGACTTTCTGTGTACCCGCTGTATTTGACAGGGAAGAAGTAGCTTGAAAAAAAAAAAACAAATACCCAACAGTAAAATCCTTTCTAGCGCAAAAATCGCGTTGCTAGTTCAAGGCGTAATACCTTAGCATCCATCGTTGTTAATCTTATTCGTTTTGCCTTGAGCTGTTAAAATTATTATTTGCATTCATAATCGCTACGTCTTAGCTGGTTTGCTTTAGCCATTTCATTTCTTGTTTTTTCCCCCTGTTGGGCGATAGCATTATGTAGAACGTGCAGAAAATATATACGCTCGTACAAGTCTACCAGGGCCACAGGGTTAAGAATAAATACTATTGAACTTTTTTACTATCCGTGTCCCGCCTTTATTGAAGAGCAGTGTAGAATATTACTTCCAGCTAATGGCGCAAGATTTTCATTTTACACCAACGCTGGCGTGCATGTTTTAAAGTTTTTCATAGTTCAGATAGACTTTCTTAGCGTAATGTGCCAGTTGGTCGGTGGAAATTACGTCAATTACCTAGACTTCCACCGTATAGTACAGATCATCCTGGGGCTATTTGCTTTCCAACTAATGCATTTCAACTCACATAAGACCAGGCTACCCAACATGTGCCCATTAGATCGTCGTTAACCGGTTGTTGTATGTTTTGGAACATACGCCGCAACAGAGACACCAGTTACCATTTGCACACATTGTTGTAAAATAAGAGCTCAATCGCACAGCATGCTGGTTAATTCCCGCGGAAAATAGGATGGAAAAAGTGAGCAATCAATTAAGACACACGTTGTTGAGTATAGTGAATGATTTAACATCAAATATTCAACCGCAGATTGATTCGAGTAAATTGTTTCATTGATCAACCTGATAGATTATTTGTTGCTTATGCAAATGTTTAGTTAACACACCAATTGCGATATAATAAACAAACCATGAAATGGTTAACGATTCTGTCATCGTTATACTTGAAAAATCCCAACTTCACAATCTAACAAGATTAATGAAAAATGGGAATCGAAAAACCATTCTACACTGCACTTGCAGTGCATGCACACGCACTCGAATCTGCAAAAAAAAAAAACATCCACGTTTGTCTATTTTTCCGAACGAAATGGAGTATATTCGCAGACACGCTTTCTATACACGGGGATGACAAACGAATATAGTATGTTAGGCTGTGACTAAATTCCCCTGCCGCACAACGGCAGTCGTGGTATTTGCTCACAATCGATTATCGCACTTTGCTACGATAGTATGACAGCGCTTTGCTTAAACTACGGTCGAGCCGTGGATGGAATTTGTAACGAAAAAGGGATTTCGTTTGGTGGATCTTGTGCCCTCCAATGTGTGTTTGTTTCAAAACACAAAAAGCGCAAACCATCGTCTGAAGTACCATGAGGCTACGTTTTATTTTCTGGTGCCGGACCGGTACCAATCTGATTTGAATTCATATTTATACTATTGCTTATAGATTTTTGAATGGTCAGACCTACCGCACCCGTATATTGGACATACATTTGTTTGCGAACGAGCGTCCTGCCTTCCGCAGGTCGTGAGGATGCTGGAGTGGAATCAAGTAACGCAAGAACATATCACGCGGTATTCTGCGATCAAGCGAGTTCACTTTTCCGAATGGAAAAAAAAGATAAATTGGAAAATAACAACTTTTTACCGACAACCACAAAACCGCTCCTGCGTTATAAACAAAACTCTGGCGAAGTAAGGAAATCACCAAGGATGTAGGTAGAGGGTACAACAAGTTGGCATAACGAGCAGGCCTGACATGGACTCACCGCACCTTGCCGTGCTCGGCCACAGAAAAAGAAACAACCATCTTTAAAAGGGCCGATCGAGAAAAGTTTGTTTTGCACTGGAGCAATGTAGTGCCTCGTTTGATGGTGCTAGCGTCCGGTCGAGAGCATATGTTTTATATCGACTTGAATCGAATTGAACATACATTCTTTTCCTCCTTTACTGCAGTACACTCGTTCCTGTGTGGCTTTAAGTTTCTCGCGCATTAATTCATTCATACCCACAAGAATCATATATTGCATTGGAAGCTTTCACTCGAATGATTCTTTCAATGTACATATTGAATTATTATAAACGAAGAAACTTATATTAATAATCCATTGTAAAAAATAGTAAGTTACAGATGTACTGTAATACATACTTGCTAATGTTGCGAATGGAATATCGTGCTAAGTTTTGTTTTGTTCATAACTTCCCAACTGGGGTGCTGAAACGTGCTGCTTAAACTTCAAAGCTGACAAATCATAACGTATTCCCAGGAGATCATAACGTATTTCTCCGCGCATATAAGGAAACAATTTTCATTAGCAACACTTGGGAAAACATTACGTCAATACTCTGACAAATTTAGTCCTATTGCGACTTAATGTAAACGGTTGCACACTATCACTCGATCATATTATGTACCGTACATTCGGACAGGTTCATTAATATTCTGTTTTCTTCGTTTTTTATCATACAATATTTCCAGAGCGACAAACTCTCATCTGTCAACATGCTGCTGAGATCGTTACGTTCGTTGTTGTTGGCGTGCCTTCTGTTAGCGTCCTCCCCAAGCATAGATGCTGCGAAGAGGCGATCCCGACTCGATCTACCAATTTCAAAGCCAGCCGATGCACCACTCGAGGACAACCTTGCTACCGCATCCGGTTCAGAGCCGGCGTACGAGCGCGTAGAAGCACCGGCAGCCATCACACCGGCCGCAGCTACCAGTGCAGGCACTTCCGCCGAGACGGAATCGTCCGCCAACGCTAGCGGAAGCGGTAGTTCGGAAAACAGCAGCCAAATGATCGACGAGTACTCGGACGAGGAATGTGATCCGGATTTTATAGCTTTCGAGCTGGTCACCGGGTAAGTTGACGAACGTGGTTGAAACACAGCGCCATCAACATTTTGATTACGTACCTTTCGATCGTATTTGAATTACCAATGAAGAAGAAGTAGCTCAAATTATAAAATGGTGGCATCAAATCAACATCCACACTCATCACTCTAGAACGTTCCCTGATTCCACACCGTTTGCATTCCTTCGCTTTTCCTGATAGGTATGTCTTCTCGGCACCGAACAAGCTTCTTGATTCCATGCCCGGTACGCTGATGCTGACCGACTGCTTGGAAGCTTGTCAGAACAATGATTCATGCGCATCCGTCAACTACGAAACCGGCCTGTGTGTGCTGTTCTCGTCAAACTCTGACAAATTACCAGGTAAGTTGTCGTTGCTGTCAAAAGGGAGAAAAACACACAATACCTTACTCTTGTTCGTTGCTAGTTGGTAGTCTTCAATAATTTAGGTGTATCGTCTATAGAAAACTGCTTTGCTCCGAAGCTGCAGTACTGCAGGTGGATTTTTCCCATTCCACAAAACCTTGTCCCTGGAGACCGCTACAATCTTTGGACCGATAGCATACATCTACAATATGATCGATTGATTGATTTCAAGAAGAAAGAAATTTTACGAGATAGATCACTTTCTTTCCCGCCGGATCGAAACATTGTCTGCCCAATGGACAGAGCGAAGGGCATCCTATTGAGGATGGGACGGATGGTTCATCCCGTTAGAGTCTGGTGTTCTGTTCGTTGGGAGGTCTCTATCGATCACGCTTTTGTTGATCTCCAAACGTTTTGATCCCTCACACAGATGGTTACGCGCCGCACAACAAACAGAACGGAACCTTGATTTTGATCTGGTTCGATTTTCAAAACTTAACCCGTAATGTGGATAAATGATGTCAGGAAAGGTTAAAGATATGGTCTCGGCCTGTGAAAATGTTGATCGTTCATTTAAACATCCCGTTCACTTCCTGGCAAATTGCATTCCCAGTGCACAGATATCATAAAACTCGAAAGCTTCCACTCTTCACCGTAGTGGCGGCTGAAGCAAATGGCTAATCGAAAAGCAATTAACTTGATCAAATTAACAATGATGGGTTACCGAGACGGTATCGACCACCCATAATTGACCGTTCCCATAACCGTTGTTGCGATGGGACCCCGGTTAACCTTAGGGCTTCAGACGATTGTACGAAAGGCTCAACATTTTAGAATAAGTGGTAATAGTAGGGTTTTTTTGGACTATACTTGAGTATATAAACAAAAATATATAAATTCACAAACAAGCGATGAAATCTCTAGCAACAATTAAGATGCGCATTCGTTAGAAGTTGACTCACACAGTGTAAACAACATAGAACAGCAAAGTAGATAGTGTCGAAACAGTCAAATTAAAAGTTATAGCCATTAACTGTGAAAATATAATCGACGATACTGAGATACGACCGCTGGTATCTAAAATCGATGGAGAAAGCCACCTAGGCTTTCTAACAAAAGGTTGGAAAAGCTTCTCAAATCGCGATCGTTTTACCGCTGACCGAACGGTGTGTGGTCATTAGCTGATGCTTCAACACTTCGTCGAACATCCGCACGGGAGTTTTCGCCGTTCCCAGGTAATGTCTGGGACGTTAAGAAAACCGATGCAAGATGTCAGATTTTCTCGCTAGATTCCTATAGAAAAATCGTGATGATTTCCACGTGACATAGTTTCGACGTAAAATTTCTTTTTTATTTCAGTTATTCGTGCGCTTCCATTTCTATCTTGCCCCAAGCCATAACGGGCTAATGATGGACGGGCGAGCACATGGTGAGTTCGCTTTCGCTTGGTCGCGTGATTTGTTCGACAAGGCAGATGGCTCGCAAGTTATGAGCGAAGAATTCACATCACTCACCACTAAAGTGGGTCCCGGGCAAGTGTGTGCGATGATGGCGTTTAAATTCTTGAGCAGAGATGTTATTTATTGTTTCCATACAATGCGGTTGTTAAGCGGTCTGATCTGCTTGTTCTTCCCGGCAGCAGTATGTGCACAAAAGGGGAAAGTAGTTTCATTCATTTTACGATACCCACACCGGTATCGGTTCTTGCTCAGCTATCGAGAGGGAACTTTATTCGCATGCAAAGCTAAACAGCGATGAATCGGCAAAAAAACGCGATGCGGACAATAATAGCGGACCCGAAAGTTATTAGATCTTCCTCATATTCGACCAGTCTGCAAACCTGCAAACGTTCGCATTTCGCTTTTCAACAAGCACATAAATTAGCCATTGTGTATCGGCGCGCAATGAACAAACTGATCGTGTCTTCCCGCTGTCATCATCCTTCCCTCTCGATATCTCTCACGGTAAAGACTTCGTTTAGAAGCATACCGAACCGATGAACCATAGGAAAATCTGTTGAATCGGTCGTAACCATATCGTTTCGTTTGTTTGGCGTGATTTCGGCGCATGTGAACAGCTTCTCCAGCCAGTGATCACCGACCGCGAAGCGGAAGCTTCATCGCTACACGATTCTACGAACCGACGGGCTGCCGTTTTCGGTGACCTTTCGAGAAGCCTAGCGACTAACAGAGAGAAACGCTGTCATGGCGTTTGCATTATCACAGATAAAGTTGCGCAGGTTTCCGCGCCAGCTGCCATGATGCCCTGGGGGCAACGATCGCAAAAACAAACAACCATAATAAAATTGTATCTTTTCGATGATATCTCGACGGGGGGTTGTTCCACCATCCACCGATCGAATTGGCAAAGAAAGAGCAACCGCGTTTGACAACTTTTCTGCTAAAGACAACAGGCCAAAGCATCCTTTTCGGTTCTCATCGCCATCAAATGGGTTGTCCATGATAAAAAAGCAGCACCGTAAACAACAGAAAGAAAAGTTTCCACAAGCGTGGACCATAAATTATGAACCGTCGCATACAACGAGCTTACGCCTTACACTGGTTTCATATAGATTCTACGCTGGTAGATGATTTCTTGATATTGTGTATATGCTGTGAACAGACCTCGGCTACGCGTTGCTCAGTAGTTCAGTGATTTATGCAGTAATATCTTTGAACCGTACGGGCCTTTAGACTGCACACTATCATCCACCAAACCACCTTCACAGATGGATCAGCGTTATGTACGAGGAATATCCCACTGCGAACACCAGAGGCTATCGATCAGCTGCAATGTCACGCTACCGATCTAACTGCCGTGCAGCAATCAAAACATTGGAATGAATTGCAAGCAACCGTTCTTCGGGTTTACGATTCTAATTAAGAGATATAGCATAAATCAGTGCATTACATCTTCCACTATGAGGGCCCTCACTAACGATCCCAGCATAAATAGCGCTCTCGACAATCAAATCCCCACGGCAAAACATTGTTCCCATTCTATCAGATAGTACCGATCCGGGTACGCGAGTGCGTACGCATAGCAGGAAGTCTCATTTGCAGGCAGTGCTGTCGTTAAAATTCTCAGCAACATGCAATTGCGTTGATCGATCGCAACCGAACGGCACACGAAATGTAAGTGGAAAAAATGATACAACCGCGATGAGATGAAACCATGCGGCATGTTTGAAGTCGGTGCAGGTAAGCATGTAGCAAAAGCTCAAACTCATACAAACGTGCACAACGCATGGTTCCAAAGGTTATCGTAAAAACAAAATAGAAAGCTTCATTTTACGTCAACGTCCCCCTACGCGTTCTTTATTCTGAACGGTCACGCGTTTTAGCACGCAGTGTTCTCATGTCAGCATGCATTTCGATTTCGAGAACCATGTACAGCAAGCTAACTGTAACGCTTAGCGGGATATTCTAGCCGACACCGAGCGGTACTTACAACATTCCATCTATTCGTTCGGCAATGTCTGGTTGGTTGGAAAACTAAATCAATTTTTTTTACCCACTGTAAATGGCACTAGATTGATTCGCCGCTAAATCAAACCGCGTATCATTTTCTTCGCGCTGCACGCAAGGCAAATCCCGTCCACGGAACAGGTGAAACTCAAGCAAAAGCATCAAAAGAACGTCCGATGCCGGATGGTGTAACGTTTTTCCTTTTACGCAAAACCTATGTTCCGCTCGATTTTCATCATAAGCATGCCGATTTAAATATAAGACCACCCGCTAGCTAACGATCGTTCCAGCGATTGTTGCTGCAGTGGGATGTGGAGTATGGGAAAGGACAGGAATCGTTCCCCTAACACAACTGGAGGCACAATCTTCTCACCACACAATTGGACATCGCAGCAGGAAATGAAGCTTCCTTTTGATCATAATTTGCTTGCGGCACGCAGGCAGCGCTCTACAGCAGCGTCAACAGTGTCCCGGACCGCCAACGATAATTAATAATTTGTAATTTATCTTTCCACGCCACGTTCTCTGTCACTCTATGCTCCGTGAAACGGAGAGCAGTGCGTCGTGTACATCGTTAGTGGACGGATTCTTAAATCCGGTTCCTTCACGTTGTTTTGGTTTCGAACGCTTCACTACTCTGTCAAAACTATCCTATTACTAGGTTCGTTTCGATGTGTAACACGATTTCTATATTATGCCGATCTTCCCACCCTGAAATGGTTCTGTTCAAATGCAATTGATGTGAATCTTCCCCTCCACACCCAGCAGCCTCTTTCAACCCACCGAACGAGGTTTGCCGGCAAAGAATAAAAATTGAAATGTTATCTCCATTTTACTGTCACCCTTCTGTGTGTACCAATTGCTATAAAAGCACTGCTTCTACCCAAAACCCATTACTTCTACACGGTCACCAACGACATTGACCGTTGCAGCTTCTACGATGGAGCGCTAAAAAAAAGGGTCTATGCAATTCGTGATCGGAACAGGCCAGTACATAAATAAAAATTGGACCGACCCGCGGCTCCACCATCGGGGGCACGCTGCCGCCTGGAAAGAAGTTTCGGTGGCTGGGATGGATATTTCTTTCAAAGGCAGGCAAGAATTTCGATAGTTCGTGATTGTGCATATATAGTGCATTCCCAGGCTTTGCTGCAACATTCTGACCATCGACAACTGGTCGCCCACTCTACCAGTTGCCAGTGAATGATGAGAAGCACGGCAATTTAAGAGATCCACCATTCAAACTCCCCCGTGTTCCAACCCCGTACACCATGGTTCTGAAGTTCTCAGTCCCAACGTCCCATCGTCGGATCGTGAGTCGGTGCCGATATTTGCCGGCTGTTTATTTTTCAAACGATTTTGTTTGTTTTTTCTACCACCCGACTGTTGTGCTGGATGCTGTGTAAGCGGGAAAGAATCTAAACTAAACGCACATAGTATACCTGCTTCGCGGAGGCATTTCTTGTGATGCACGCTGTGACAGGGATGCTCTATTTCTGCCCGATGGTTCATCCTACTCATTATAATTTCCATCAAGCAACATCAAAAATCTCTTCCTTTTACCTAGTACACCCCACCCGAGCCGGGCAGGAATGATCAACACCACTGACACCGATATAGAAGTGAAAGGAAAAACCGCAAACTTATGAGAAAATGGGCACCGCAGCGCCGATGTCTCGGCTGTCTCGTAAATTTAGCCACCAATAGACGCGGCGTTTGTCGTTCCTCTATTCGATTTGGCTCAATTCTTCCACCCTGCTCTGCTTTAACTCTCTGGAGTTCATCTAATTTTCCCACTGGCACTGAGCATGTTGTTATACCAAACCGAACGCGATTCAGCGGATAGGTAGCAACAGGCTGCAAAACGAAGGAAAAATGCTCAAATCTCAAGTGCACACGATTTGTGCCTGCTTCCCTTTATGTGCTAAATCCGCAGAGGATATAATCGGTTGTACGATGCTGGTGCAAAAACGGAAGAACATGAATTCATAATTTATTTGCAAAACGGGAGAAATCGTGGACACCTTGGGGCCGATTTGGTGTCTTTTTTTTTTGGCTCATCTACCCTCTCGTGGTTGACGGTTACAACGCAAAGCGATCGGCGTCACGACGAACCAACCACAGGCCACACATTTAGCCGCGGGAACGGTGCATTCAGTCGTCGCTGATGGGTGCACTAAATCAAACAACAGTAATAGAAATGGGCCTGTAACGACGATGCGCTATCGTTTGCTCATCGTTTCCGGTTTGCACGACCAGCTTTCGCACCGCTTGCCTTGGGGTTTTACTAGACGGTCGCGGCTCGGTACAGCTGGGCCGAACATGTGCACTCTCACTTGCGTTCGAGACGTTATTAAAAGAAGCTTTGGAGAAACGAGTGTTCTTTTTGAATTGACAGTGTTTGAGATAAATCCATCATGTGTATCTGCATTATATGAATGATCATAATATTTACAATACATTATCATTCCACTAAAATTGTACCAAAGGAGATACAATTATTCGATTATGGAAAAGGAATATTCTAAACTGAGATACAAAAAGCCACAATGTTGGGTAATTACAAATCTATCCCGCTGCCGAGGAGCTCGGATACTTTTGCAGCATAGTTTTACCCATTCATAAAACCGAAAATACATTTCATGCAAGCTTAGGCGGCACACAAGAGCACGTTGTTGAAGGAACACTAATTTACACGCTCGTTCCATCCATCCACTCCCATTGGTGCTACAACTCGGGACGAGGGCATCGGTCAAGAAGCTTTTCCAACCAAAGCATCGTTACACCAACCCAACGGCTCAACTAAAGCCCAGGGTTCAACCACGTAGACAACTAGAACCTAACAACTATCAAATTACCGCTAATAATACCGCACTTTTTGCACCACTGCATGATCTTTTCCTGTTCGACGAACGCTCTTCCTTGGACGTATTTTCATGCATCAGCTATCGATCGATCGTATGACCGATGTGGCAGAAGATGTGCTTGCGGATTGACTGCAGTACTCATCCCTGCTGGGTAAGAGCATTCGGTGCTGTTGCGAACGCAACGACCAGCGCGAAAGCTCCGTTCCGCGGGATAACCAGAAAACACGGCCCTTTAGATATTGTTTCATAAACGCGAAAGAGAACGATAATGAAACGACTGATTAAAGGCTGCTTCTGCGTTCGATCGCGGGACGGCCGCACGAAAAGAAGCGCCGCTTTCTGAAGCGAAAGAATATGAAATTGCATACATGGTGCCTCAGTAATAATGGTTTATCCCATTATTAAATACAATATCTTATGCATGCGGCTATACTTACCAGCCCGAACGCTCTAAACCAGCCCCAAGCGCAATAGATATGCCGCGCCAACAAACGGACGCCCGGTGGCACTACTTCGTACAGTCGGCGGAATCGGTGTTATCAAACGAACCAACGCCATACCACGTCATCGTCAACGTCCGGCCGATATCTAAAGCATTGTGGCACCGAGGAAACTAGATTGGCTTATACTTTTTGTTAGCTAGCCCTACCGATTTCTTGAACACATGGCACGTGATGTTGCCAGCTATGACGAATGCGATTTCAAATAGTTAACGCAAAATATCGCTCCAGAACACCATCACGAACTCAACCACATCGCGATGCGCGGAACGATCTGCAGCACTGAATGGGCTGTGCGTCGTGCTACCTGTAGGCTTTTCTTTTGGCTACGCAACGGAAACATTCAACACAACAAAGCTTTTCGTCCCTATCGGTTAGAAATATTCGATCGTCTCAATCATTTTACTTTCGTTCCATCAAACTTGATGGCCGGCTTGCACCGGCTAGAAGTAGGTGAACTCAGCACGTTCCATTTCCGACCGTTATAGTAGAAAGTGTACTGGCATGTCGCGTACACTATTCCCTTCTGCACTTAATAATTACCTTTTCTGACCGTCGGTTGTGCCTGGAAGCGTAAATAATTGTCTTTTAAAGCGCTCGATTAAAAGCGATCACCGATGACGGCTCGTAATATGAAAGAAGGTAAAATTAAACTTCATTCCACTTCGCTTTACTCGATAAGGCAGCAGACGATTCATGCTGAATAAAAGTGAAACCTTTTCCGTAAAGGTGATGATTTTTGTAATTTGTTAAATCTATGCTGTCCGTGCTCGTGCGGCCCAACTAGTAGGATAAGATATGGGAAAGACAGCGTACTTGCCCACCCGGAGCAAAAGGACAACTAAACACACATAAATATTTAACATAGATTTACGCGTTTTGCTGTTGCTGCCTATTCGCCTCTATCCGATAATCATTGATGGTTTTTATCTTCTTCTCTTTACTAGGTGCCCTTACAAAGTCGCAGTTCCCGGTGTTCACGATCTACGCACAGAAGTCCTGCTTGAAGCTACGTCCGTGCGAACGTGCCTGGTGCATCGACAGAGTGCAAGGCTACAAGCTGAACGGACACGTCAAGCGTACCGCCCAGGTCGTTTCGCGCCGCGACTGTATCGAAATGTGCCTTGGAGAAAACGAATTCACCTGCCGGTAAGTAGACACCCGAGTAAAGGTCCGCTGCACCATTGCAGTAGTCGTACCAACTATGCAACATTAAAATCAATGACAGCAACCCATTGCGTAGTAGCGCCCATCGTGCATCCGTTCATGGGGAATCTATTCCAGACGAGTAAACAGCGTAACGGAGTCCCGTGAGATGGTGGCACCCATGGATGCGCTCTCCCTTGAGGATGGTACTTGAAGATGCACATGGTCCATTACTCAGGAGATTAATAAGCTCGGCATTTTAATGATGAATGATAATCGTAACGGGCATGAACTTTTAAACATATTCCCTTTGCCAGATGCGCGCACACGGAGAAGCATCGCGGAACGAATGCTCTGCCCCAGTAGGACTTTATATACCAGTGCTCACGCTGATAGAATGACAAAGAAATCAATTTTAGCGATTTATACAGTAGCGTGAACGAAATGCGGCTTCTTGGGGTCCCTTTGAAAGTGTTTCAGGCCACGTTTTCGTAACCGCTAATGCCGACATACAACGATTATTTATCAGCTGTATTTTATTGCATGCGCATTCCACAATAAAATCGCTCTCATATTGCTCCGGTTAGGTTAACAACTATTCATCACTAGACCGATCCGAGGCACACCGGGAAAGATGAGATATAATGTGACCTTCTATCGGACGGTCTAAACAAGATCAAGATGAGCCGTGCGTAGAGTCACACTGAGCCTAAACTGGTTTGAAACTATTTCAGACAATTGTTTTTCAAGGCCGAGCGCGGCTGTTGATTTTTCATGATTTTCTGTTTAATATAAACTTTCCCTCCCACTTCTATCCAGCATTGTTGGACAGCGTATCTATCGACGAAATCTAAACATTCCATTTAGACGTAAGCATCGCCGATTAACGTTGAGTCATCTTGTTAGAATTTCTTAATGCTCTGTGGACGATTGGGCAGCGATTAGGAACCTTCTTCCGTGTCCGAGTTCGAATCGTTGTTTGGCTTAAAGTGTAGGAAAAATCTATTTTTCGATCATTACAGGTAGTTCGATTGTCGATACCGTGTTACGAGGATCTGCTAGGCAAACACAAGCCCGCAGCAACTCAATTTGTAGAACCGGTTAGACGAAAAGTAACCTGACCGTGATGGATTGTAGACAGACACTTGGGATTATGTATATGACTGCCTGACCAGTTTGGTTATTGTTTCACTTAAAGACTGAAGGTGGAGCGAACGGATATTGGACCAAATACATACAATGACTTTCAGTATTCGAACCACATATCAACCGAATGAAAAGAGAAATTCATTTAACTGCTTCTTGTGGTACATTATTTTAGCACTTTGTTTAAACTAAAATGTGTTCAACCGTCCAACAAACAGTTGAAGATTACTAGCATCATACATACACACGAAGAACCCTTCACCCGACCGGTGCTGATGGTGATCAAATAGAGAAAATCCGATTGCGAATCCTATCTTCATTCCATCCAACGACAGCTCCACACGAGCAATTTTGCACTAGATCAGCGCTGTCAGGATTATTACCCCGCCCGATTCAAACTGCGATCATCTTCTTAATCCACCGATTTCAACAGCAGCCATCACTCAGCCAGAGCAGAACAAATGGTACCATTGCTCCGAGATCATCCAAGTGCGCTCAGTGGCGTTGAATTAGCAAACGCGACGCATCAAGTAATGATGCTGCGATCATCAGAATGGCTCATTAAAAACCCATACTTCAGCAGAAAACGGCATAATGGTGCAGGGAAAACTATTGGTACTATAATTATTAGAATATGATGTACGTGGATGGGGATTTCTTCGAAGATATTTTCTTCCTCCACGCTATGCTTCGCATTAGATGCGATGCATTTTCTTCACACTGTGCCACGATGCCAATCGTTAACATGTTTGCGATTGAGTGACCGTTCACAGACGGATGCCCACACCCGGTGGCTTAATAACTTATCGTCCAGTCAGCTTAAACACCCTTCAACAGAGATGTACGGCCACTCGTCAGTGTGTGTGTGTGTGTGTGTGTGTGTGTGTGTGTGTATGTGTTGAAGAAATGTTCAAGAACAAACGAGTTACTTGATGCGATTTGTAGACAAAGTAACAAGTGTCGACATCATTGCGATAAAAAGAAAGACAAACATGCGGCAGAATAAGATCGATCGCAATTGTTGTCTATAATTCCGCTTCCTTAGCTATAGCGGACAAACTATCGTCCAAAATGAGCCTTCAATTCCCTGCCCAATGGAATTTATAATAAACCAATCGATTTTCTCAAGCGTTGCGCATCTAACTACACTGCGAGGAATAAAACCGTGATGGAAACAAGAAGCACAACAACAAAAAAAACCTGAGCTTGTTCTACACTTACATCTAATCGGCGCTGCTGTGCTCATCAAATGGCACTGTATATGAATTGATGCGCTTGCACAGATAAAACGAGAAAATTACAATTTCCCTCGACGAGTTGGTGCAATCAGCAGTCAGCCCGTGCTTGTTTGAAGAGTACCGTTCGATGGTAATTATCCGCGAAGCCTATCATCTCAGAGACTTCACAGCAGGAGCCAGGAACCATCGCTTCAACCATCATCAATCGTTCGATCGAGCGCACCCGCGGTGGTGCGGTTTCGTTCACGCGCGATCTATGAATTATTCATAGTCCTTTCGGGTGCGCGATCGGTGCCAGGATCGTGCCCTTTTTATGCTGATGATGCCGCGAACGGAAGCAACTGTACCGAACCCGATAAGCTTTGAACTTAGCTGCACGAATTCAACTCCTTTGAGTCCCGCGGAATCCGTCGGACAGTTGGGATATTTCGTGATTCGTCGCCACCAAAACTGGATCGTGTGATGCTAGTGACACACTTCATTGGAGCAGAGGCAAAGAACCGCTCGCTCAAACGATCTATGGAGGATTATTACGTCACTAGAACAACCATCCACATTCGAGAGGCAGTGCAACCCAAAACGAGTGGTGGGACTTCGTGAGCCTTCTTAATAAGTCCCATTAACGAGCGTGCTTACGCTGAACGGCTTCTGACATACGTGGAGCAGACTGCTCGCTAGCGCATCTCTTTTGATGACACCCGACAGCTAAATCATCTCCAGCAATTGTCAAAGGAGAACGCTACCGTTAATTGGGAATGGTATTTGTGCGTATCTTCTGTCTTGCATTGAACTTCTACGATTCTACGAACAGCAAAGTGTGGGAATATATAACAAGTCATTGCTATCGAGATCTACTATTATTGATGATCCGCCCTTGTTCACAATTAACGAAATCGATCAAAGATCATAAAAGTCTAATCGGCTTTTCAGATGGTTGCCTTTTCATGGTCAAACTAGCTAGATTTGCAAGAACCAACAGGAGATTTTCAAATTTTTCGCTTTACCTGCTGTGCCTCAATATTTGAGAATTGGTTTACTATCTAACATTTCGTTTATGGGACTTTAAATCGATTTGTGGTATATTTCCTGCAGTAACTTTGTTCTAAACAGTCGGTAAACTTTTACATTGGACCTTCTTCGTTGACCAAAAGCCAACGATCGCAATATCACTGTATCAGAAAAGAAAACCAAAACGGAAAAGATAGCTCTTGTTGTTCGTGAGTCTACATCCGGGAGACTCCGTTCCTCATCAGTACATTTTGCACACTTTATGCAGGCGCAATCATAAAACTTAAATTTTATCATCATCTTAATAGAGAAATCATGACCCATTGCAACTGTTCCGTGTGTTCACTTTCGCCATTTTATTTCACATTGTATTTAGCTACATTATGGATGTCTCGGTTGGCACACGGTTAGTAACAGGCTGCCCCTCAGCTGGTGCCAAATGTGACTCTTTTTCGAACTAATCGCATCAAAACGGAAAGACTATTGCCAACACGAAAATGAAACAACTGATTCCTTCTTTTCCAGATCAAAACAAGTTTCATTTCCTTCTGGCCATTGTCCGAGCCTTGGCGCTCTGGTAGAAAATAAGAGTAATTCTAGCGTACCCATTTGTCCGGCCCCGTCATCTGTACGCTTCATTTTTCTGATGCTGTGAATGAGCCTTGGCTAGTTCTTTTGAAAGTTTTCCGTTTTTTTTTTCGCATTCTCCGTTAAATCTGTGGTCTATAAACGATCATTCGACGGAAGTGAACATGACATACGGGAGAACCATTCTAGAAACGATTTACGCTCCAGCATCCGCTCGGTGACTATCGCGATGGTCAAAGTTCTCAGTTCTAGAACTACCTTATCCACGGTAAAGCATAAAAGTGATCGAAAGCTAGAATGATGCTTCCGGGAACAGGGAAGTGAGTTGATCACGCGGTCCCGTCTCGCTGTACGGGGCAGAACATGCGGTGAATTTATTGTTATGATTACAACCTAAACAACTCAACCGTTTACACTAACAACATCGGATATTGCTACTATTAAGCAACATTTCTTTCTCGCCTAGTCGTCCCATCCTAGCGATCATCACTGACCGGGGCTTGAGCTTTGGTTAAGGTTGAAACGTGCTTCTTGTCTTTTTACGGGTTTCGTGCTGTTACTCTAGCATACTCGTGTTCTATTCTATTAACCTTTCTTAAGCCACATCACACGCTTCGAGGTTGGGTGCGCATGATCGCGATCTTGTTCACAGCATTGCATCCGCTCGGAATCACTCGAAACCAATCAACGGCGAGAGTAACAGCGAACAGTATCATCCCATACCGTCGTCCATTCAATTCGTGCAACACATACACACTTTTGCTTTATAAAAACCGAATTCTTTCACGAGGGAAGATTTTTTTCCCCCTCCTCCTTGAGCCTTCGCTCGCGAAAACGTGCGGCAACTTGATCTGTGTGCAGAAGCATAAAAGATATTGAGTTAACCCTTCGGTATTGCGGCTACCGGCCTAGCTACCGTTAGTGCGAGATGCCTTTCCTGTATCTTGTGTGTGTGTGTGTGTGTTTTTTTTTGTGGAATTATCTTTTGCAATGTCCATTCGAGGGGCACAATCGGTATTTTGAGCTAACAACAGTTAACAACACTTTACCACCCGTTTTGCCATCCGTCCCCCATAGCCGAACGCTTGCTGTACGACCGTCGTTCTGGTGGTAGTTTAAAAAAATGTGGTCGACATAGCTGTGAACATGGTTCCAGTATCATTTTGCTCCTTTCGACACGTTCTGTCTGCACCCGTACGCGGAAGAACGTACAAGAACCCGTCGAAGAATCCGGTCACTGAAATACTACATCTACAGCCACTTGATGACTGTGGCACTTCCCTGTTCGGGTGCAGTAATAGAACATGCACCATGTGACGTTCGAATGGATTTCGCGACCGAAACCGGTGCGTTTCACATCGTACCGCAGCGCTGCCGACCCCAACGCCCATGACCAGTACATTATTAAAGAAGTGCGATTTGGTCACTCCAACAAGGCGCAGGCACTTTCAACCATCGGGTTATTGCCAACAGCAACGGTAAGATGCAAAACAATTGCAACAGTTGCCCTTTTATGTAATTTCTGTCAACTTGATCACTTTTTATGCAAATAAACTACCCCGGCCCGGTAGGAACTGTGGATGGCAGAGTGGTGCTAAACAGACCAAGTGCTAACCTCTAGGATAGAGCAAAAAAGAGAACACCCAAAGACAACGAGGTATGCGAAAATCGAGGTAGCAAAAGTTATGAACGAGCATAGGTGAGATTGTCGCATTAAGTACCATCTGCTCGCCCTTTCTGCTCAATCCAACCGCAAAACGGTTCTGTACCTCTGGCCATCCCGGTGCTTAGTTCTGGCCCTGTGTCTGTGTACTCTCAAAGTGACGCTTTGCGTACAACCGACCTCATTATATTCATTCACTGGCCGTCTGTGCTTTCAGGAAGGATGGCGATCTTAACGATCGGCGTGCTTACAGGACCAATGGTAGGCAAATCCATTCGCAAGCCGGTTCACCAACCATTCTTGCAGACTGCAATACCTGGCCAAGGCTGAAACGCAAAGCGTCACACAAACATCACTCGGACCGAGACGCGAAGACCGTTCGAAGCAAGTGCAATCGAGCGAAACAATCGAGCTGAAGTGCAATTAACGCCACACGCACAAACAGCTTGCGAACTACCGGTTCCCGGCTGGTGAATTGCACCGGAGACTTAAACGATCGTTAGACCTGACAAAATGTTTCACTTCAATTTGCGCGAAACCAACTCTCCTTTTTTCCGTCGGCCAAGTGGTACGAAGTTCTTTCTACACATCGGTAAGAATCTGCCCAGACATCCCAGACAGAAAGATTACGTCTCTAGATGCTGATTCGAGTGCAGAATACAGCACATAAGAAAACAACAATAATCATAAATTTCATAATTTCTCTAACAACTACCGGCTCGAATCTACGGATTGAGTCCACACTAGTTTTGCTTATTGTGTTGTTATCCTTTTCTTAGGAAACACTTTTATGAGTGAAGATTTTCTTCTATTCCGTTTTTTTTTTGTGTCGCGCTTGTATGATTTCACGATTACACGCTTTGGTAGAAATGTTTTCAAATCACTTCAAACAATTCATCGCCTTCAAACGCCTACCCACACTTTTGTTTATCATACAGTGTAAACTTCCTTAAGTGGTAGAGTTAATATTTTCCTGAACTTCCCGCGACAGGTGAACAGACGGCAAGCACCGTGCAAACAGCGCCAAGTTTTCTACCATCGCGCGCTGATCCGTTTCGATTCCATTTCGGTGGAAGCTAAGAACACGTTACCTTCGTTCCTATCATTGTGTGCACCAACGCTCTAGCGCAGAATGCGCTCATAGACAAGGAATCTAAATTGGAGTGTAAGGCTCTAGGAAAGCAAAATTACCATAGCATTAACATTGTATGCAAATACTGCCCGTTTCCATGGGCAGGAGAGCACGGTTTATCTAAGGCGGCGTTTGGCTGACAAATTAAGGCATGATTTAAATTTTCATCTGATCAATAGAAGAAGAAAAAACAAAGTTCGGGCATCAAAAGCACTGGTGCTTCCATTCCGGTCCTGCCGCCCAAACTGGAAGCGAGATTCGTTGATGTATCCCCTGAGGTGACGTTGCTAAGCAGCATAAACCGGCATGGCAGATTGTGGTCAAACACTAACAAGGAGAAAAATGGGAGGATCGATAAACTCGAGTAAAAGAAAAAAAAAACATACGCAAACCAACAGAGCTCTATGCCGTGCATACGAAGCACTAGCGTATATAAGCGAATGAATCGCGACGTTGAAATATAAATTAGATTATCCTTCAACGTTCGTCCCCCAGTTGACCGCGCATAGGCGCACACGAAACGAAGTGTGATGAAAGCCGCTGATTTCAGCGTACACCCAACAGGCTCGCGCGGGCTCATTCCTCCTCACATTACGCTCGCGCTGAAGTACAAGAAAGCTTTCATCGGGTTTCTTCCGTCGAAAGAAAGCGAACACGAAGGGTAAAGCGCGGCCAGCAAGGGTAAAAATAACAAACTACCAGCGCTTCGGGCATGACGCTATCAACGAGACCGCCGGACCGCTGTTTGGAAAGGGTCATTTAAATTGATTGCTTAAATAAATATTAAAACAAGTGTATTGGTTTAGCGATGGTACGGTCGACAATTGGCATTGGCAAATGTGGTACAAACGGATCAAGCACTAAGATCATCGTGCTGGTGTTTTCACTCCGGTCTGGTTTGCCACCCCTTGAAGCAGAATGGCACCCACCAAACTGCATAGTGCGGCTGAAGGTTAGTTTACAGTTACCGGAGCGTTCCAGATGCGAAACGCGAACAAACCACATTCGCTATCGCAACCGATCTAGAGCAGACTCGTTCTGGATGATATGTGTGATGTTGGTTGATTCGAAGTAAATAGGTTTCTAATTTATACATAGCTACAAAGGACCTAACCTTTGGCCGATATCTAGCTTTCGTACCGAAAAACGATAAGCATAAATGTGATATTCGAGTTCAGTACTCGATAAATTAAGGGGTAACGCCATTCACCAGACGACACTGAGACACCATTTGGGTTGCGCAGTGCATCACTGTAACAGTTAACCGCATTACGAGTTCAAAAGAAGAATACCGATGTTATGGCATAAACAGCATAGTTTTCGCACTTCTATAGGATGTTAAAGGAACTCCCAATGTCTGGGCAACAGTTCAATCGATATCGCAACGTTACCCAAACCCAGAAACCAAATTAGCAGCTAGTCGAGATCCATCCCAGAGCTACACACTCACAGGCAACTATCTTGAAGCGGGAAAAATGTGGGATAGCTTCTAGCGGTATATTTTGCAAGAGACCACGCGGGACCGAACCGAAGGGGAGGGAATCGGTGCACCCGGCGATATGGCTTGATTGCAACTAATCTAGAAAATTAGCTCAATCGGAAAATCGTTGCTCGGGTGCACAGCGAACCAGCCGCTAGTACGAACATCGCAGTGGATCGCTCGATCAACAAACATGGTGTCGACCCACTAAGCTATCCCCCATTCTCCTTCCCTCGATGCTATCCTACCGGTAAACCGAATTGTATTGATCAAGAGCAAACGAGATCGATTATCGATTGTCCAAACAACGCACCTGCCTGCAAGGTATTTGATTTAACGGTCGGGTTAGATTTTTACCGCGTGCAAACCCACTGTTAAATGGTATTACATAAATCCGATAAGCATAATTTTCCAACCCCTTTCGATCAAGCGATGAAGCAAACAAACCTAACAAAAAACGCAATGCCCTGATTGCGATCCGTTCTTCTGGTTAACCCACATTCAAGCTAATTGGACCGACATGTTGCTTAATTGCAAAGAATACGGCCTGTTCCAGAAATTCAAACAGTCTCCCTCTAGAACCGATGCACCAAATCTGCAGCATACGACCCGGTGAGCGAGGTCAAATTTCAAAGGGATGGTGCTTACAGTGGGATTTCGATTTTTTTTTATTATCTTTCGTTCTTTGCCTTCCTTTTGTCAACCTCCTGCAACAACTGCATCGTTCGTAGTTGGTCACGAGCACCAAAACGGATCGACGGGAGACCGCCGGAGACCGAATCCAAACACACCGGGTGCGTGAGAGAACATACCATTGTCCACATCTAACAATCCAACATGTTTCACTGGGTAACTTAAATTCGTGAAACGTTAGAGGTGGAACAAAAATGCGCCACTCATCCATCCTAAAGGAATGGCCCCACGAGTGGCCTTCTAAGCCAGAAATTAAAGCAACAGCCCCAATAGCGCACTGACCGTCGAGATGCGGACCTGTTACTATCATTATCGTCCGCTACAGACACTTTCCGTGGTTTTCCGAGGTAGAGGCATGTGTATGTTTTTTTTACCTCCTTATATTCGCCCTACTCCCCACTGTGGGATGGGAAAAACAGCAATGAATTCGCCTTTCATTCGAAGTGATAGTGTGTAAGCCACTTAAAGGGACTATCGTACCCTATAAGTATGACCGCAGCACCATCTTCCACCGTGCTCAAGAAGGTTCCAGAGGATGTCCATGGACAATAGACGTTCCATTCTGCAACGACGTTCCATAATTAATTCTAGCACACACTGTGGGCTCACACACACGCCCATTGAAAGTCTCCCACGAGATATCGCGAGACCGGGCATGGCATTGGCTTGGACGACACTCTGCGTCCTATTCCGGGCGCCCGGTAAATGGGAACAAGCGTGTGCGCGCGCGAGCGCTAAATAATATGAAATTAGTGTGTGTTTATTAATTGGCAGAAAATTAATTATCCTATCTACTTGTGCCGCGACCCGGACCAAAGAGACGCGCCCAAGTTCCGTAAAATGTACCGTTCGTTTGGTCGCCCTGGCCCGTTCACGGTTCTAATTACTATCCAATGGGCCAGGAACAAAACAACAACTCAGCACATACAAAAAAAAAACAGTGCTTCAGTTCTACAGCCACAATCATTGTGTCTACCTTGTGGCAGAGCTAAGCAGCAGCTCGGTCCGCGATCGCAACCAGTGCGTTTCATCCGCCATCGTGTGCATCGTCGTTTCATTACACTTCAAATAGTAGCCGGGGATGCAGAAGGCTGTGCGAAAAATTCTAGCGGTTTTTTAAGGCGGCCACTTCTATTAAACCCCAACTAAGCCTGCAGTACACCATCATCATACACCTTAATTTTTTGGGTCAACACTACCATTCTGGTGATTGCATGTGTTTGAGCGTTTTACGCTCCACACCGTCCGACCAATTTTAAATATCATCTCCAGAAGCACATGATTGTTCAAGCTCATGCAGAGCAGTGATTTAAAAAAAATACACCGTAGTGGACCAACCCGTACGACTGATGACGAAGCGATAAGGCAGCCCTCCCGAGTACATCACGGGATAAGAGAAGGAGAAAGTCTAATTAATTTACCGCATCGTGCTCACGCGATCATGGGACGATCTTCACGATGCCGATCTGTCGCGGCCACTCCCGCGTTGCGATCCTTTTGCTCTAGGTTAGATCCCGCCGCCCAAAGTGTCCACAGTGTCTTCTAGCGGGAGTTGACCGTAGAAAGTCCAATTAAAACGGATGGCCATCTGTGCCGGTGGAATTCATCATATGGGGGAATTGGGGTGAGAATTTCCCGAGTGTGTTGGAGGCGGGCGCAACTAGAAAGCATAAGCCCGCTAGACTTGGAACACCGCTTCCAAGTTGTTTTTTTTAGCGAGCAGCGATATGTTGGCACGTTGCAGGTATCGATAGTGAGCTCCCGCACCCTGGAAACACTGGACATGGTTCCAGTACAATCCGTTCCCAGCGTACCAGCGGGGATCCTCCGGAGGCGGCTGACATTCTCTGATCTAGGGGACCGCATGCAATGTGAGTGAGCGGCACGAGTGTCGAATGCTATCATACCCGAGCTGTCATATTATTTGCCACAACCGCTGTTGTTAGCAAGCTGCAAGAACCCTTTTGCGCGGCGGCAAAAGATAAACTGTCAATCCCTGTTCGGCAAGCCACACATTGTTTGGATCGTACTTGTACCAGGCAGTCCCCGGGTGTGTGTGTGTTTTTGTTTTGTCTGTTTTCAACGCTAGTCAAACGGTTGTCAACAACGGTAAAAGAACGTTTGAGATGCTATTTCTTTTTTTAATTTCATATCTCTTCACCAATGAGCACTTCCCATCCCATCCGGGGCAGCAAAATATCTGCAAAAAGTAGGAGTATCTTTTTACCACCTACGGCGATCGCTCTGTGCGGTTGGCGCCAAATTGCGTGACCGTGTAGCAATCGCTTTCTGGTCACGTATTGACTAAGCGTCCCTCACCGCTTCGATCCGAACCGAGGCGGATCGGCTATCTTGGCACCCCAACTGGTTACACTTTGGTTCCGATTTATTTTCCACCAGAGCGAAAATTGTTCCTTAATGATCGCCGTAGCCTACAGCCGTCACAGTAGCAGCACCCCGCACAGAAAGCAGGGGTTAGAAAAGAAGCCGATGCACGTCAGCGAGAATCCAAACTCTCTTTGCCAAACATAAATCATGTCCCTCTGTCATGTGATATCGCGATTGATCGATCCCCATTGCCAGCGTATGCTGGAAGGCGCACACAGGAAGGGACAGGACAGGACAATCGTAGACGTAGAAACCGGACCCGTCTTAAAGGGTTCGCCGCCGGGGACGAGCTGCTAAAGCTGCTTAATATGTCCCTCCACTTCCATCAATCTATTGTTGAGCGTACGCCGGTGGGCTTGGGGCTTCCGTTCCTGCGATACAATCGATGCCATGTCGCGAAACGATCGCCCGCGTGAACCCGATCGACTGATCGGGGTAAGTGTGCACAAATGCACTTCCCGCTACGCTCGACTATGCTTTGCGTTGAAAATTGAAGGATTTATTCCAATGAACGTCTTTCCGAATGGTCTCATTAGCATACGGGAAATGTGATAGCACTTCACCTTGCCGGCAGCGGTCTGACCGGCCTGTTCTGGAACGTTAAACGATGGGGGCTGAGTCTTTGCACAATAGGTCTTCTTTTATCAGAAAACAGAAAATCAATTTAACGATATACTGGATTTTTTTTTTTGACAAATGGAGAGCCTTTGGCATATGGGTGAAATTATATTCATCGTCACCGAGTACGATACACGCATTAATTGACAACGAAGTGTAATTTCGAGGCTAAACTGAATATGGGTTAGTTTCTTAGCTTTGGCAAATATTTACATGCCACTCAGTGAAAAACATGTGCATACTACATAACAAACATGTGTACACCAATCCGACAATACTTTTGCTTCCTGTGGTAAATTTCCAAATTTCCCCACCACCCATATGCCAGGTGTGTCCGCGTTACGACCTTGTAACTGGTTCCCTCCATATGCACTACTTCTCCAGAATCAGCTCATCGCGGTAACTGTAACGTCGGGCTTCGAAGGGAATGGGAAATATCGGGCCCAGCCTCCCAATCCAAACATCATCCTGCCGCTTGGGCCTGCTCGATCGTACGACGCAATCGAGATCTTAAGGAGAGCAAAGCGAAGGGTGTACCGGTACTGCTACGTCCCGGTGTTCCAACGGGAAAATAAAAAATCCCAATCCCATGCATACACGCCACAGCTTTGCTACACGTTTCGCGCGGAAAGAGAAGGTGTTAATGAAATTGGCTACCCAGCTGTGGGGATCTCAGCGGTGCAACCGCATCGATTGTGCGCGGGATGCGATGAAGGACGGGGAGAGAAACACATCATCTCGTAGAGATGGTACCCCGTTAGCACATTTCTGCTCCGTGGCGTAGAAAACTCAACATCATTTTCGATTGACCCAATTACGGGTAGCACCCGGTATCCATTCATCAGGCTCCGTACATCCAACCGATGGCAGGCAGTTGAAGAAGTGGCATGTGTAACCAACCTCGATCCCATTGCTTGACCAGGCGGCACGGAAAAGCTTTTGATTACTCAATTACAATTATGCATTATTTATGCTGTGTTACTGTTTTATGCTTCATTGCTACTGCTTGGTAGCATATGCCCAGGGGGCGCTCCTAAGTAAGTGTCCCACTACAACATTAGTTCAACAGTTGTCTCTGCGATACTTTTTTTTCTACTCCACACGAACAAGATTACAGCCACAGCTTCGTTTTGTATTTCTGGCTTTTAAATATAGAGCGCCACAGAATCCTTCCAAGACGCATGGCACCTGGTGGCTTGAGATCCCCGTGATCATTCGCGCTGGAACAATCAAATAAAACTCGGCACGAGTCAAACGCGCCTTTACAGAAATAAAATAAATACACTTGCTAATGATCCGTGTACCTGTGATAGTGGCAAATTAATTACTCCTTACTGAACTAATCCTCACCGCCATCAGGAACGGGCGGACGTGTTGGTCCATTGCTTGAAATAAGCGCTAACTATACAGCTAGCGGGTTAGTGAAAAACAACGACTAAAATCCTGTGCAAACAAAGTAGGTGAATGCTAACCCGATAGCGCAAGCAGGCTTGAGCGGCCCCAATGATGCTGCCGCCTTTTTGCGTTGAGAAGATAATTAACATTCATCGCGTCTGTCTTACCGAGCGCGTAAAGAACGGCTATTACACCTGCGCTCGAGAGGAACAGGCGTAGCGCCGTTTTCTCCCGTCGTGCCAAGTGATTTATAGTGTCGCCCAAATGTGTCTACTTACATTTCCGACTAGCAGACATTAAATTGCATGAAATGGTTTCAGTTTTCAGGCGGCTGAGAAGCTAACCATGTCACAGTACTCCGTTCGGTACGCTATTTACGCTTGTCAACACGTTTCAGCGAACCCTTGCCCGGCGCTGCCTATGCCCTTTTGTTAAATAATGTGTTGGGACGATCTTATCTAAATTGCTTTCATTCGATATGTTTTCGAGTAACAAATTCCGTGAAAACGCGATAACATAGCAAATTCGAGTAATGTGGATTTTGACCCCTTTCGGGCGACCACACAGTTGCCGCGCAAGCGCTCCACGATTGCAAACTTTGCTGGTATAATTTTCTTTTGACAAGTGAATTAATTACGTCTCCCAGTGCTGATGGAAATATTATGTAAAACTTTGCTCACTAGAGTAAAAACACAAAACGCTCTGAGCAATTCATTTTGTTTACCGTTACACTTTTTACGGAGCTAATAAAACAGCTAGAACAGACCTAGCAGATTGGTGTAAGATTCGAACCTTTAGACAACTCAACTAACGCTAACGGTTTACCCCAGAATGGTGCCCAAAATCTCGGCACGTACCTTAACGATAGCAGTGACATTTTCCATAAATCCCTGCGCATAGGCTCGTTTGTCGTTGCCGGAAGGCAGACTCATGCTCAATTAACTTGCAACCATCAGCTAAGCATGGTGGTAAATTATGGTACACGGATTAGAGCATGGCAGCTACATACGCCGTTGTGGTTTGTTGATCTCCACCAGCACGTAGCAGGCGTTCGGAAAAGATCGATTCCGGCAGATTAGACCTTACAGCTGCTCTTCACCTGTACCAGCTACTCAAGTGTGGAGGATTCGCTAAGGTCGCCGGCATGATGACTTCTGCACCAAGCTCCGTGCCTCCTTCTATTACGTGCACGTTGCACCATTGTTAGAGCGTGTGCGGTACGGTGTGCGACTATCTCCGGCGACATGACTTCGGTGCTTGATAACCATCGAGCAGTTAGTAGATCTTGTCTGAACCGTCTGCCCGCCTCGGACGGATCCGAACCTTACCGACCAAGAAAGGGTGGCCTGTCGTGTTGGCATGTGGGTCTGTGCGCGATTCTACTGACATTCCAATTACTCCCCAATCATTCGACGAGATCGTACACGGCACGCGCAAGCAGAAGTTACGGTTAGGACACTCCGGATGGTTCCACCGCTACGTGCTTACCACGGGAGGATTTCCCCCAACAAAAGAGAGAAAGAGCGAGAAAGAGTGAGGGCCCAGCGGTACAACAACCTGTACCGATTCATTTTTCATCCGCTCGAAGGGTGATGAAGCTTGTCTTATTAGCACAAAATGGATCACACACAAAAGGAACACGAGCGGACCACGCATATACACCGAGGGCCACCTCTCCGAGCGTCCGATTTGTGCACGGACAGCGGAGAGCCGTATCGTAATTGTACGCCGATCCGATTCCGAGCGCCAATGCTCGGTGCAGGTTAGCGTTCTTGTGCTGAGCATTAAACCATCTTCAAAAGGAATCCATAACAACCTGTTAATTATATTCTTCCCTTCGGCTTTCGGTCGGTGCTGACCGCATGTCTAGTCGCGCACACCTTGCGCAAAATCTAGTCGTGTTCGAATTCGATCGCAAACGAAGCTTGCGCAACGCCCTTTTTCAGAACGCCATCCACCGGGTTCTTAACATGGCTGCGCACGGTCCATCACCTTCCGCTTTTAGTAACAACAATAATGGGAGTATTGTGAAGTATGGCCGAAGAAGGATGCTAGAAGCAGCTGGAAGCTCGTACTATATCATTATTGTTAGACGATAGCAGCAGGGAAACAATTACTATTTGAACCACGACCTCTAGCACTGGGCAGAACGGCAAACGAACTCACCGCGTGGTTATGCGCCCGGGCCGGAAACGAGCTAACGCTATAGGAGAATTGGGGGGATTGCCCATTCCCGCCAGCTCTGGAGAGATGGTGCACAAGCGGAATGTTTGAACGAACCAGAAGGGAAAGAAGAAAAAAAAACACAACGGAACGATAGGAGGACATCTTTCGCCACAATTGTTAGCAAACAAGGGCGAGAAGGGTGAAGACCATTAAGCGCACTTTGTACCAACCAAACCGTACATATTTTATATTTTATCCCTTGCAGCCTCCCACTTCCCTTGCACCAGAACCAGAGTTGCTCAACTTCTTTCACTGATAAGAATCTCACCCCACCCTTGGCTGGCTTTTCCAATTTGGAGCTTGCCGGGGTCCATTGTGGAAATGCGACTTTGGCTTTAACCCCTTTTTAAGTAAACCCTTCCGCATGTCAATGCGCTTATGAAACAAGCGCAAGGGATGGGAGTGAAGAGTGTATGTGTGTGTATGTTTGCACTATGCTCGATTTGGTACCGCGGGCGCGTTCGCGCTCACATGAAGGCAAATAATGGAAGTCGGATAAAAGTAATAACAAGTAAAAAATATCTATCCCCGGATGTACTGCGAACCTATTATTATTGCCTATCGCAAGCCCATCGTTTCACGGGTTTTGTGCAAGAAGGCAGAACATGTAGAGAATCTGCCCAAGTTTCCTTCGTATTCCTTCCGTTTACCTACTTTGCCGACCGCCGTCTTGCATAACGCCCATTCAAAGCCATTTTGATTTAATAAAGCACCGCATGCGCTTGTTAAAACTATTGCAGAACAAGCATTCCATGCTGCTTTCGAGTGCACCGCGTCAGGGCAAATTTTGCCGAATCGTCGTTGACCATACTTTTGCAGTCGTCGCGATGCAGTCCCCAGTCCAAACGGGTAGTGGCCAGCTAGTTCGTACGAACCAAAACAACCCAATGGTAGAGAGGATTAGAGACTCGTGACAAAACCATGCGACAACCGGGCGACGACTCTAATGATCGCCAATTATTGCGATCAGCAACAGAACGAAGCCTTCGAATGGTAATCCTTGTTACATGACAGCGAACAAATCGTTTGCTGAATGCTCACTCACCCGCACTCGCCGATAGTCCCACCCGGCAGTACAACCCTCGAACGGTTGAATAGAACCGTGTCAGAACGGTTCTATCGATCGATCCATCTATTCCCAGCGCGTGTTGCTGTTTGCAAGCAGTCGATCGTGTCCCATCCGACCTGTCCGGCTGTCGATAAAGGTCCATCAGTCTGCGTTCGAGTCTGTTCGCTGTCGGATCTCCGCCACTACCGACAGCGGGCTTGTTGCTGTAATCAATCATCAAACGCAAACCACCGGAACGGCATAGAGCTGGTACGGTGGTGTACGATGTCATCAGCCTTTGTCCGTTGAGCTACCGGCACCACCAAAACAGCTCAATTTACACGGGCGTTCCTCTGTGGCTGAGCATAAGTGTCATTATTATTGTATCTCGCACTCCTAACTATCATTGCCGCTGTTGCTACGCTTACACCGCCCTTTCCCTCAAGGACGTTCCGGTTCGATGACCTATCTTTCTTTCTCTTGTCCACCGGTCGCGGATGGTCGATCAAGCACCCAAACCAATCAAGACAAAACCACGAATTGCGTGCATGGTTTTGCACCCCCCCTTCAATCGCCCTTCCATCCCTCGCGACCGGGTGAACGCGAATGAGAAGTTTTATGTGTGTTGCCATTTCTTTTCACACAATCCGCAGTCTGCACTGTCGCTTGCGCAACATAACCCGCTGACTTGGGGACGGTCCGCTTTACGCAACGGCTACCTGTTTGAAAGCTAGATGAGCCCGTCTGTGAGCCTGAAAAATGGATAGTAAATTAAACAAATCAAGAGCGCTTATCAGCACCAGTCGAAACGTGTACAACGGAAATAGCTCAAACCAAACAAGCACTAAATGGCACCATAGGGTTCCGGATCAGCGAACGAGCGCGCGCCACTGCGTGCGATCACACGCCACTAGCCCAGTGTGTAGGGTGCGCGATTGATCAATGACCTTTCGATGGGAGGTCTATTTCGCGATTTCCCCTTTTCCACTCACACACTCAAACACACATCTTGCTAAGGATTATGTGTGTGTGTGTGTGTTTTTTTTATCTCAAAATATCTTTCCAACTTCGTTTGTTTTCTGTTTTGTTTTCAATTCAAGATTCCGTATGCCATGTGAACCTCTTCAACAAGGACTGTTCATAGAGTAAGAGTAGCAAAACCTAAAAACACACGGATGAAGAAACCATTATTGCTAAAAAAAAACTCGTTTTTCCGGGTCATTTTTATCACGGAACCCGAAACCCTCATTCCAACACACTGGTAAAGGATTTTTGGGGTTGAATCATTTTATATCCTCTGCACTGTTCAGCCAACTGTTCGGTGCCACCGGTTTGATTACACACATGTATTCTTTCTGGGGCCCCTTCAGCCCGAAGAAGATGCCGCCTTTATCGTAAAGAATAAATTAACAATACGCTTTATCGAAGAAGAAAAATTACAACTTCACGTAACGTTAAAAATTTGCCTCGTTTTCGAATCGTTTCGATTTATGAGCTTGTCGAAGGGGAATGACTCCATTAGAAGGAACCCGAAACTCATCGGTAACAATCACACCGCGATACGTTTTTTGGTCGTTCAATGTTAACCGTATCAACACAAGCACCAACGTGCTAACCGCAGAAGCCCAGTTCAACCGGGTAGACCAGAAAGATAATATCAATTGCGGTACGATAAACGAAATGCTAAAGCGTAAAAGTGGAGAAAGGGTCCAACGTGAAATGGAAAGCATCTCAAAAACCGCAGACAACGGCGTGGGTCACAGTCGGTTGTTTGCTTTGCGTTGGAGACCACACAATAGATGGGCGAGGGCGCGACATACTTGCAGCACCTACCGTTCAATTTGGTTCGCTCCAATTTACCCGATCACCTTCCGGTTATGGGTCACCAACTTTTACTCTTACCCATCAGTCCATCAGCATCTCGCACGTCACGGACTATATTTGTTATTGCAATCTGTGCCTGATGTACTTTGGCCGTTACCGGTGCTGGTGGTTATCGGTGACCAGCGATCATACCCGGAAACATATTTGCTTCACAGTAAACAAGGCAAGACGACCCCTGGTTCGAAGTCCAGTGTAGGTAGGCTCCATCCGCTATCGATGAAAATTGATCAATTATTATAATTACTACCGCACATTGGACGCCGCGACACCGGGCAGATGAGACCTGGTCCTTCGCAAGCGAAAGCCTGTCGCGCTAACGTGTCCGGTCTTTGCTCCACCATACCGACTGTACTAGAATTCAATCCCCGTTAGGATCGTTAATGCCATGCTCCCTTTGCACCGGTTGTTGCTTCACACAATATAGGGCACTGTATGCAAACGGAAGGCAATCGGTGTCGAGATTAAATTTTACTGATTTGAATATGACAAACTCATGTAACGGTGAACACAGTTGGTGCGGTGCGGTAGAATGTCAGTGCACGAAGTGTCGAGCTCTCTGCTTTGTGAACCCTGCCAGCCAGATCACTATCACAGCTCTCGTATTGCTAGCGCTACCGTTCCTGATTGCTAAAACGGACCATCTATTTGCAGAACTGTTACATTCCTGCTGTTATAACAGGGTTATACATTCCTGCCGTTACATGTACCATAACATGTGGCAATACCAAATTTTCTATATACCTTAAATTAAAGAGTAATGGTCGAATCGATCCGCTAAACATTCATACTCATGCATATGGTTGTTTTCTCGATTTTCATTTTTTCTCTCTAGTTCGGCCAACTTTTACCAGACCACGATGACTTGCGAGCTGTCCGACATGGACCGTATCACGCTTGCCGGATCCTCCGCTTTCCAAACGAATGACGGTGCGGACTACCTGGAGAACAACTGCGCCGAAGAACCGACAAAGCTGTGTGAATTCAAGCGCCTATCCGGACGCATCTTAAAAACGGTCGACTCCGTGTACCAGGACGTCGCCAGCGTGGACGAGTGCCGCGAACTGTGCCTCAGCTCACCCTACCGTTGTCACTCGTACGACTACGGAGATACCGGCGATATGGTGTGCCGACTGTCCCATCACAGCCGTGCCACGCTGTCCGACATTCAGGATCCCTATCTGGACGTACCGGAAGCTGCCACCTACGAGCTATCCTCGTGCTACAACGTTTCGATCGAATGCCGTGCCGGCGATATGATTGCCAAGATTCGTACCTCCAAACTGTTCGACGGCAAGGTATACGCGAAGGGATCACCGAACTCGTGCTCGGTTGATGTAAAGAACTCACTGGAATTCGAACTGCGCATGGGCTATCAGGATATCGACTGTAACGTGCGCCAGAACGGTTTGGGTCGCTACCTGAACGATGTGGTCATCCAGCATCACGACACCATCGTGACGTCTTCTGATCTGGGTTTGGCCGTCACCTGTCAGTACGATCTGACCAACAAGACCGTCTCGAACGACGTCGATCTGGATGTTACGGGTGATATTGAACCGGCCCTGTCGGAGGAAGTGGTTGTGGATTCGCCCAACGTAGTGATGAAGATTACCACGCGCGACGGCAGCGAAATGATGCGCACGGCCGAAGTTGGCGATCCCCTGGCGCTTCGCTTCGAAATTCTGGACCCACAGTCACCATACGAAATATTTGTCCGCGAGCTGGTCGCGATGGACGGTGTGGACAGCAGCGAAATTACCCTTATCGATGCCCGTGGTTGTCCGACGGATCATTTCATCATGGGACCAATCTACAAGAGCGTTAACTCTGGCAAGATCCTGCTCTCGCACTTCGATGCATTCAAGTTCCCCTCGTCGGAAATGGTACAGTTCCGTGCGCTCGTCACACCGTGCATGCCGACCTGCGAACCGGTACAGTGCGATCAGGACGACTTCGGCGGGGAGCTGCGCTCGATGGTGTCGTATGGACGCAAGCGCCGATCGGTTAACGCTACGATGAGTGCGCTGATGGATGCAGCAGTACGTCATCGCCGAGAAACCACACGCCAGGCTCCGCAAGACGACATGCTGCTAGTACAATCGATTCAAATTACGGACAAGTTCGGATTCGAAAAGCAGCAGGGTGCCAAGCCAAAACTCAGCAGCAGTGAAACCGTGTTCGTAGCCAATGATGGACAAGGAATCTGTGTCAATGGATTAGGTAAGTATATGATCGCACATACCTTTAGTAGGATCGTATGTAATACTAAAGCTATTGGTTGTTCTGTTTGTTTCCTTCCGTCAGGTCTTATCGTTGCTGGAGCTGTGTTCCTGCTCGGCCAGTTGGCAGTCATTGCCATTTGGACTTATCTGTGGCAACGTCGCCGAAAGCAGCGTCAGTTCGAGAATGCCTCAATGGGTTCGTCGGTTGTACCGACCCCAACGCTGACCGGTAGCCGAGCGGATTCTATGTGTAAACTGTATGACAGTGGTTACGCCGGCAGGCACTTTTAAATCGCACCACGCCAATGCTGACCACATCCCCACCAAATTTGCGCCGGAACAGATTTAGATGACAAAAGATTTTCCACGTAACCAACAACAAAAATAGCTGACACACTCATTCATTAACAAAAACAAGTACATTTTTTGTACGTGAACGTTATAGAACTCATGCACAATATTTGTTCAGAAACGATTCACATCGATCGGATTGTTGTTCATGGTGGAAGTAGTAGTAGCACTATTGGTACATAATGCGAAATACTACTACTGTCAGGAAATGCAATTTCATCGCCAAAACCACGGGGATATTTTATCCTGATGATCAAAGTTCCCCCATTACCAACGTGCCGCTGCTTCATATCTCGTGGTGGAAATACGTAAAAAATTTACTCATTTTTGGATGTGCGCAATTATTATTTTCTAGAACGATTACAAAACGAAGAAAGTGCCTCTAGTGATGGAGTCTTTTTTTTACAAAAGCGAATGAATAACTCATAATCACATTTAGAAGAAAAAAAAACAACAAATCATACAACCCAATCAAATATCATTTTATCACCATTTTCATGAAAAGATCATACAATCGATGAATTAAATCATATTGGAGAAAAGGACGACTAGAATATAAAACAGAAGAACAATTGAGTGTTTACTAAAATGAATTAGGCAAAGAGACATCTCTTGAACAGGAAAGGGAAATGAAACATTATAAGGGAAGGGTTGGTAGGAACTGTGTGTGCGAGGGTGAACGCGTAATTGTGATAGGCATTACGAATTAAACGCAAAAAGCTTCTTCCGTTTGTGAGACTGATATGCGTGACTGACCGATAGGATGAATGAGTGCATTGCCATACGGTTGTGCATCTTTCCCAATTGCACAAGCGTACGGGTGATGGAGAGTGTGTGCGTGTATTAGCATTAGTAGTAACTGTTTCGACTAAATAGGGGAAAAAAAGAAACAAAGACAAAATTCACCTAGCAAAGGGCGAAGCAAAGTAGTTTAAAGATAGGAAACAATCCCATCCCATATTAAAACCTTCCCGAATCCGACCGTAGCGGCCGTGGTGTAAACAGGGTATAAGGGAAACATCGACCAATCTGTAGCATTGTATATCCATTTGTCCTTTTCTCCGGACTTTAAGGCCACACTCAGGCCGGCGGACGTTTTTTTGTTATTTTATGAACGTGTGCGAGTGGTTTGGGACCGAGCGATCAAAGCGCAATGAACAATTGAAATGAAACCGTAACAAACGCTTTTATTTGAGTTGTGCATTGCACGATGGATCCAATTGAAGATTTGGGCAACATTGGGGAACAATGCCCGGTGGGGTCCGCTTTAAAAAGGCCTCGTCCCATGCAACTTGTTAGCCAGTGAAATGTGCGGCCTTAATTTTAAGCATTTATCATAATTTATTTTTACTCAATAAACTATAACTTTTATTAGTTCTTTGAAGCACACCGCATTTGAGCATGTGACACACATGGATCTTTGGCGTCGGAGAGCATCTTGCAAGAGCGCTATTTACTTTGCACACCATACTCAGTACCCCGGACGCTAAAGTATGCCACTTTTTCCTCATTTCCTCAAACTCCCACTAAAACCGACAAACAAGAATAAACAATACCGTGAGTGCATAGACTTCTGCATTACCTTCGTATAAAACTGTCGCTGTACGCGATGGCATTTCACTGAATACATTCGCAACCTAACTAACCTTAGCCACAGTAAGAGATACATAACAATAGTTAGTAGCAAATGACGCAAATAGCAAATGACGTCCACATTTTTTTTTCAAACGAAAACAATTCAACTCAGACATTACTGGTACTACAGTAAAAATCACTTACAATTCGCCTAGTGTTTCTTACAATAGTTTAAAGTGCATTTTTATTTCGTCTCGACACAGCTACTAGTAGTTTGTTCACCGGTATTGACAAAAACCGTTAGCATTCACAGCTCCAATATACACAACTCCTAACCGCGCTTTACGAATCAAGTTGAGGAAGCCAAGATGTAAGAGAAATGAAAAATGATAAAAATATCAAAAAATGAAACACAGACACACACCGCATAAAAGTCAAAAAATTAAATCATAATTTAACTTAATTTAAATGTAATGAAATCAAATTAACATTAACTTAATTGCGCAAAACAACCTTAGGGTAGTATATGGACGGAACGAAAGTGAGAGTAACAGAGAAGATACAAAACGTTACGAAAAATAATCTAACCGAATAGCCACGCACAGCAATCCCTTGAGGAAGGAATTGCAATAGCGTGTCTCAACGCAATAGTACTACATACAATACATATGCATATGTTTTCTATGTAATCGCTAGACACTACAGCGCAGAACAACAGCGATTAGTAGCAATGGCTTAACCAACAAACATCGGTTTACAGCGATAAATAGGAAAACGTTACTGTAATGTGAAACATTATTTTAATAAAGTGAAAAATTTAAAAAATAAACATAAACGTCTAGTTTCTGAATAACAAAGAGTAAAACAAATCGTAAAGATAGTTATATCATAATTTTCACTCACCCTTAACCGATGATCCACGACCGACCACATCCGGCTAGCTGAATCATTCGAAGCGGCCAATATCATGGATCCGGTAGTATCAAATTCAACCGAATTGATGCCTTGATTGCTGCCTACAAGCACACCACGCTGTTCACAAATACCTTAAATGAGAAAAATGGACGATTATTTTCTACCGGCCGATGTGCTTCGGGTTAAAATGTTGTGTTCCCACCTTTTCCCACGTCCCACAGTTTAACCTTTCGGTCAGCACCACCTGTGGCTACGATACGCTCGATCGGACTCCAGCGTACCGCATTCACCTCACCGTCGTGAGCATCAAACTTAAACTCCACACCCTCCGGCAATCCGTCTACATCGAACCGATCTAGATCAGGTCCGAGTGACGAAGGACCCGGTATGTCGCGTATAGCCCGTTCCAGTTCACTTTCTATGCGTGCCTTTTTCTCCTTGACAAATTTATCATTTTCCTTGTTCATAATCTCGGCATCGCGTGATTTGTATTCCATTAGCAGATTGAGCAGCTTGGTGTTCTCATCCTGCACTGCGCGCAACTTGTCTTCGGCCGCATTTGCGCGCAACTGCGAAGCTAGCGATTCATCCTTTATTGTAATGTGTGACGCTTTCAGCTCGTCTAACTCTTCCTTCAACGAAACGCTCAGTGCCGTCTTTTCTGCCAGTAGCCGCTCTTTCTCAATCAGCAGCCGCTGCAGATCCGACAGCTTCTGGTTAAGGTTAATCACCATTTGCGAATGTTCGCCCTTGCGTTTATGGAGTTCTGTTAGCTCTTCCTGTTGGGCAAGCACCTTCTTTTCGAGCGATTGAATTTGGGCGTTCGTTATGGCAGCTACATCCGTCGCGAACCCGGTGCTACTACCCCCCGTGCCGGTAGCATTTACACTGTCCCGAATTTTTTTATCAATTTTCAAATCCAAATTTTCCTGCCGCAGTTTAGCGGCCGCATCGAATAGTCGGTTATCTGCAATATAAGAAAAAACAGTTTGAAATAAAAAAAAAAATCAACAACCTTCAACGCCATATGGATGCTCTGTGACGCAAAACTTCTTCCGTAATGTATTACAACCATCACTTTCTCTTTTCACTTTCCCAGTCAAAGAGATAGCCGTAGAAAGTATGACCGATGAACGCGCATATTGCACTCAGCACAGGATGTATTACTACGCACACATAATCTAATTTATCGCTCTCTATGCCAGTGAACCGGTTCCACAAGGACACTTACTGTAATGTATAATATCAGCAAACCGTGCCGATTCATTTTTATTTCGTTCCCGAAGTCTGTCAGCAATAACATCGCGCCAGTTTTCTTGCACCTTTGCCATAACGAATCGACTCGTCGTTCACACAATTCTATTCCTTTTGATGGCAATTTCTTTCGAAACTACACTTTTCTGATTGCGAAATTGGTGAGCTTTTCAGCCAATGAATTCGTTTTCCACCAAACAATCACTGAATTGCGTTCGTAAAATGTATGCAAAGTTTTCATCACATTAAAAACACATCGCCATAGCACATTCAATGGCTAATTTGATGCTTCGTAGAATTTTTAATTCACTTTTTAAGACGGTTCAACGTATGAATATTCGATTTCATAGCCAGATTTACACCGCGTAGAGACCCCACCGTGTGTTTGTGTTTTGATTCACACTTCGTCCCATTTGCTCTGTTTTCGGGCTGACAGCAACGAAGTAAACAAATGTCTTGAAAATGTTAGGCTAGCAACCGTTTTCTTGCACACATTTGAAAGGTTTGCAACAGTCACGCACGCGATATTTTATTTATGAAGATTGGAAAATTGTTTACACTCACAAAAATAACACCGGTAATTGTTTTAATTTTGTGTTCTGTAGAAAAAAAACCACCAGTACCGAGATCCGTATCTTTGTTTCCCATTTGTGTTTTCCAAATATTGCATAAACCTTAGGTAAAGTGTCCGGCTGTCAAAGTTTGAAAAACAAAGAAAACTACAACCGTCTTCCAAGAAAACGAACAGAATGGAAGAGAGTGCCATGGTCATTTCTTGCGAATACTGTTTGCGCCTTTTGCAAATTAGTTTTAGCTAAACAATCAGTCGTAAGTAACACCAACGATTGTAACGCGAAAATACTTAGCTATAAGCATCTTTTCGTTCTACTTACACTCATTTTAAGCAAACCGAAAAGGATTCAACACAAATAAATCATGACAAGGAGCAGTATGAAAGGCAGTACGAATTCAGAAACTACAACAGTGGCAGAACAATTCAGGAATGATCCTGTTGAAGAACCAACAGAAGCAAACTTATCTTGGCTTGAAGAAACTATAGTCAAAACAGAGATCATCATTTTGCCGGATGACTTGTTACCAACCATTAGATGTCGTTTATGTGATAGTCCCGACCATGTATGTTCGCCTATATACAATCTACGTGGTGGAATCGAATTAACGGAAAAGCATCTGGAAATTATATACAGACTGTCCGGTATCACCATTACATATGAACAGGATCACGCATCCGTCGTATGTTCATATTGCTTGTTAAAAATAGAAGAATATAAAGTTATTCGTGAAGTATGGCAAATGAAAAACAAAACTGATCACGAAAGCAACGTTCCTGCGCTTCAGCCAGCTGCAACACTCATATCATATGTGGAAAAAACTGGCATGAAGGATGCTACCACTCAAACCACGGAACATCACACTTTCGGGAGCGCTCTGGATGTACGAGATGCATCCACTTGGACAGATAATTGTGAGCCAGCTCAAGCACCAGTTTCAGCTCCGGAGCACATTATTAGCGTTACAGAAAATGGAGACAAGGATTGTGATACGCAGTGCGAAACGATCGATGTAGAGCAGTATTGTTCAAGAAGAAAACGTAAAAGACGTCGAAGTAAATGCGAACTTATAGAAGAGGTGATGCAATTAGTTAAAAGACGCTATCGATTGGAGTCCGGTGCAACGAATCGCTAAATTATTTAACACGTTCACTGACGCATCATCCGATTTCGGGTGATGTCCTATTTACAAGGTGTACAAAGGGTTAATTATTGTATCTTCGTCATAACTTTATTTTAATTATGACAGCTCTTTGCCGTATTAGCATGTTTGTTGAATTAACGTTACCAAAAGAAGAAAAAAATAAAAACTCCTTCATATTATTTATGTACAACTAGTTAAGCTCTGTCGGGTACGTAACGTCATACGTTTGGCAAAAGAATGGATCCTTTTCAACCAGTATTTTTCTCAGCAATTCGGTTGGCCGCAACTGGTATTTCCTGGTCACAACGAGGTACCGACCACCTTCTTCGCCTTCCTTCCCGTAACTTCGTGATCTTAATTTCATCTGGTTTGCGAGCCTAGCAGGAGAAATAAAAAATAAGATAATTATTTTGTATAGACAATTAACCACTACTTCACTTACGCATGGATGAGTTTTCGGTCCTCTTTGGAGCACTCACTGCTGAATACAATTTTCTGAACATTAGTCTGTCCATCTCGGAAATCTTCCATCATCTGTCTTATCGTATCCCGACTCAGTTTGACATTGGAACCATCTTCCGTTCTTAACCCAAGACCTTCACGTCCCTCTTTTTGATCGACAGCCACAGGATCCACTATACCATCCCCGCGAACACCCAGGCTTCCACCACTCCAACCCAGTTTTTCCAGTAGTTTGAATCCAATGTTTTCCGCGTCGAGTTTCAATGATGGGGACTCCTCTTGATCGCGATCATGGGGACTTTCCGCAATCGCGGATTTCGTTACAACGTCTGCACCGTCCAGATCCGCTGGACAGTACTTGAACTGAAATCGGAACCAAAAAAAAAGAAAATGTACACGGAGAGTACATATATTACATGACAGTTACCTACCTTTAACGAATAGCAATATTGCGAAAGAAATTCAATTGCATTTTTCGACGCCTTCATAAGAGCATGCTTGGCACTATGATCGACGGCTTTCGCTATCTCTATGGGTCCCACTTTGACCAATCCTTCAAACATCCCATTACCATCCGAACGGGTGGATGTATTCATTTTCAGATCGTTGTTGAGGTTGTTGAATATTTGCATAGTTTGTTGCAGATTGTTGTTAAAAATAATTAAATCATTACGCAACCAATTTAACACATGCCCTGGAACAGGGTGCTGCGTGTCCTCAACGACTGTGTTATCCGATAGATTCCTATTATGCTGTACTACATCCGATAGGTTTAGCTTACGCACTTTGCAAGCAGCCGCATCTGAGGCAAAAATGCATGTTGGTTTGAGCATAAATGCATGGGCACGTTGATAATCTTGGCCAAGCCCTTCAGATAGCTTGGCAACCATTTCCATGGTTTCTGCAGCATAGTTACAGCCCAACAATTCCACGTTCATATAAACCTGGGCAAGGCAAATGAGCTCATCTGGCGATAGAACTTGTTGATTTTTCTCCAAAAATGCACGCCGCAAACACCAATGTTCCTCTCCTTCAAACGGATTCCGAAATTGGTCAATGTTGAACGAAGTTTCATCGATATCTTCCGCTTCCCTGTTCTTTTCCATTGTTTGCTTTATCTTTTTTTTCTTGGGTACTTCTTCAGTGATCACATCACCGTTAAGAACATTCGTTTCATGATTGGCATTGTCACTATCAACTGTAGGTGACGAATTCCGGCGCTTATCAACGTTGTCCGAGGTTTCATCAATAGTTTTCTCTTCTCGAAACTTTTCTATTTTCTTTTTTTTCTTGATTTCTTCTTCGTGTGACAGACTTGCTGTAGGTTGAAGATTAGAGAACTGGTCACCGTTGACCGAAGTCTCATCGATAATTTCCTCTTCCCCAATCTGTTGCACTTTTCGCTTTTTGTGTTTTTTCTTGGTTACTGGTTCATGTGGCAGATTTTCTGTAGGTAACAGATTACAGAGCTGGCCAACGTTGTCCGAAGTCTCATCGATAGTTTCCTCTTTCCAAATCTGTTGTACTTTTCGTTTTTTGAGTTTTTTCTTGGTTACTGGTTTATGTGGCAGACTTGCTCTAAGTAGCAGATTACAAAGTTTGACAACGTTAACCGAAGTCTCATCGGTAATTTTCATTTCCGGAAACTCTTGCTCTTTAGGCTTCTTGGGTTTTTTTTTAGCTTTTGCTTTAGTAATCAATTTGCTATTATCATCACTCGTTTCACCATTAATTTTATCAGTTGTACGTTTCATGTTGAATGCAGTAGTAGGGTTAACTTTGTGTTTTTTATTAGTATTTTTCACTAGGTTCTTCTAATTTTCACCAACTCCAATTCTACATTAACCACAATTGCTTGTTATGCGAGCATGGTTTTGGGAAGCATGGTTTTGTTTTGGTCAAATGACATCTGTCAAAGCGTGACACAGGCGAAATATATCGCAAGGTGTTGATGTGCTGAAACGGTAATCGGTCCCAAGATTTATACGATTGAACCGGTTATACCAGTGAACTATTTTTGGAAATATAAATTTAAAAATCTTTAATTTACTTTCTATAACGTTCCACTAGCGTACTACATTTTACATTATATTTGTTATAATAACGCAAAAATTAATTTTCTAAATTTTAGTAATTTCATACCAACTGTCAGTCTACTGGTTCGTTTGGTGTCAAACTGGAGTTCACCTTCACTGTATTTTTTAGCTCGATCGATTCAATTCGCGGGTAATCCTGCTGGCAAATAATATACTACGTTGGTAGAGAACGATCGTTTACCTGATAATTTTTATAGTTTAATCCTCATACAATTAGTTTTACTTTTCACTCGCTTGTGTCACTAAACTGCTGTTGATATGAAAATAAGGGGTTTAAAGCGCAAAAAAATACGTGCACGAAGACCAAAAGTCCCCAGGAAGCAAATCAAGCTCAAATGGTCAAATCGTTACTCGCGGAGCAAACAATCCAAAACCAGACCAGTACGTAAGCCCCAGACAACATCAGACGATTGCAGCAGCGGTCGGGAAGCGCCAAACCACTTCTTTGAGACTGAGTGGCTCATCGACAATCACCGTAACCCACACGACACATTATATTTATGGGAGCTAAAGATGTTGTTCATGCAATTGCACAAACAGCGTATCCCGGAATATGAGTTGGTACCTTTAGCGCATGTATTTGCGAACATGGTAGCTTATGGTTGTAAATACACACCTAAGCTCATGGAACGGGTGAAAGAACTAGGAGAACCCGTTTATCGCAAGCTTGAAAAGAAAAGAACCTACCGTACTCTAGCGCCCAAGGATATACTATCATATGATAAACAACAGGAACAGGAAGAGCTAAACTCCGAAATACGTTTACAATTGTCACGATTAAGCCCCATCTTTCCTGCTCAATCTCTGGTTGAGATATTCCAAAATATTGTTGTAGTGAACAATTCCTTAAAAGAAACAACCGAATGGTTCGAACGTTTGGGTAGTGGCACCATATCTATTGCTATCAGCTCAATAGCGTATGGAGTGTTCGAAGTAAAAGCTTACGTATCAAACTATTTCATTACCAGAGCGTCCGGTACGTATCAAGTTGCTTACGCACAATGTGTGGCAGATTTATTGGAAATCCTGAAAAACTACTGCTATCAGGTTAATGTAAGTATGACGGGCTTAACTGTTCCATGAGACGTTTAATCAAACCGTGTACCACCTCATATCTATTTCGCAGTACGTACAACGGTTTTCCTACCTTAATTACAATGTAGAAAGATTGTTGGATGAATGTACCCACCAACCTGCACAGTGTTACCAGCAGTACAATATCGGCTATCGTTTACTCCAAAAGCTAGGCTGGACCGGAGGAGCACTTGGATCTAAACAGACGGGCATCTTGGAACCGATAAAAGTGTCTGGCAAATTTGACCGCCGCGGACTGGGTGCTCGAGTGACGGTGAAAAAAACTCGAGTCAAAAGCGTGATCGAAAGCGATTGTATTATTGATGAACACTTTTACCATGTTCTTATGGAAGCTATACTCATCCGCAAGCCGTACTATGATCTTATATTTTCGCCAGAATTTACCGAATATGAACGCATCCTGCTAACGAGGTAAGCGATTGAAGTTGATCTTTTACCTATGCACTTCCAGTAAAATCATCCTCTCACCGTAGATTAGCAGTGGAGCGAAGACTTCGGTGTGAAACACGGCTAAGCGAAACTGGACAGGCTCAGTTCGTAATCAAACGATACCCACTACCACCACATGTTGTCCTTACATATGTGCTGGTCTACGATCATCCACTCGTTTCAAAGTACTACGAGGTAAAGGCACCTAAGGTGTTGAACACTGACTAATAACATGAAATAGGCTGAGTCCACTCCATAATACGGTAAGTAATAATAAGTAGTAAAGCGAAACACTCATTAAATAAAGGTTTCAACGCTTTCGGGTTTGAACAGATGGTAACGCGCAATGCGTAGATTTTAATTTAACGACTTTGTTTATAAGATGGCCTGATAAGATATATATTGGATTCATTCAATACTCCTTAACACAGCTGTTAACAGCCTGTTCAATTCCATTTATCAGTTTTGTTACTGTTGATATCTTTACTTATATTCGAGTATCATATTTCAACGTTATTCAAATTGGATAAATTTGTAACTATATCGTTTTGCCAGTAATATCATATTTTTAACTTGGAATTTATGATTGTGTTCATATTTTGAAACGATTGATCGATTGAATCTTAATTTTATCTTCATCATAATTACGTCACAATTTTGTATAACATTTTCTAACCCTATCGTTGACGGTTAGGTCGTTATTGAAAACGCAATGTTATCGGTTCCTTCCTTAGCATGATAGTATTTAAACTTTATTTCCAATTTTAGGTAGAAGAGTGAAGCAAACTGAAACAAAAGTTGTGGAAAGGCCTGAAGGTTTTATGTAATAAAACAATTCACAACAAAAAGCGCTTTTAAATTAATGAAAACCTAGTTGTAGACTTATAAGTGCAGATACAAGCATGGCTGTCTTGCACTTTGGGGTATCTTTATATTTCATTTAAAGCAATGTACGAAATTTAGTTAAGGGCTTCGAACGAAAGCCCGTAAACTGTTAAGCATAAATTAAGTATAATAATCACATTCGCTTCGCTCATGTATACGTTAGTTAGACATAAAAAGGATTGATTCAACTGGTGAGTGAGTCGAACTTAAGATAACTTTCCATGAATTGTTTAAATGTCCTGCTTGTCTTCATTTGAACTGAACTGAAATAAATGATTAAATAATGTATGTGAATTTATGTTATCCTTTTTCGTCATATACATCTGCACGCCCTAGCTTATGCTTGTAAGTGATCGAATAACCAAAAAGCTCGATTGGTACATCGAAAAAGCTCACTTGAACCATGGACAGCAATGGTCTGCATCTACCAAAGAGTACATACTACCCAACGAAAGCAACCTGTTGCATTGTCGCGGCGCTTGCTTCTCTGCCGTATCTCGTGGTTCATATCCCCGGACCGGTTTATGGTTCTCTCGCGGGTGGTACGATCTGGACAGCAGTTCCCGGTTTTGTCGAAGTGTGTGTACGTGTGTTCGCTTTGCACCGCCATAACACAGCTTTGCGCGGTAACACAAAAACTAATGCAACAGCACCGTAAACAAACCCAGGTGAGAAACGGCCAGAACAGCGGAGCAAAAAAAAAAAAATAACAACTGGCCAAAGAAGCCATGCGACCACCATGAAAGAAAGAGATCCGCAACGAGACGGACGAGCGCGGTGGAAAGAAAGTCGCACCAAAAGCTCCGGAAAACCGGTTCTTGTGAAGTCGGTTCACCTGAGCACACGAAAGCACACACATTCATATTTTCGGGTGGTTTTCTGTTTGTATTGGTTCACAGTCTGTTCTTCGCTTCCAAAGCCCGTGGACCATTGCGAGCCATGGTAACCAAACGACCACGATCTGCCGGTTTCGCTGAATGAAGGTGGAGCACGCATCAGTCGAGTGTAGACCACGGTACAATGCACATCGGCGCTACGACGGTTTAGCAGCGGTTTAGAGGAACGCGTACGAGTGCTTCGGCCTACACACAGCCCCGGAACGGTGTGCTGTTGCTTAAGAAGGGTCCGAATATATCTTATCCTCATCGATCGTGTCGGTTTCACGGGCAACCAGTGACAGGTGCACTGGATCCACAACACATTTCGAGATCCCCGTGGGGGGGCAGGATATCGTTTATGTGTGCTTCGTTTCTAACAATCGAAGGTTTGTTTCGTATAAACGCAGCTGTTCCTGAATATGCGTACGGTTCTCTCGTGCTTTTATAGTGAATTTGGTCATGAGCCTGACGAAGCATTTGTTTTCAGGTGCAAAGTAATGAAACTGGTGTCAGTGGATGTGCAAGTGCACTGTGAAAGGCAATAGGTTGCACAAATGCAGTAAAGAGCCACACGTGTATGCGGTGAGTCAGAGCATAGCTTCAAGAAGCAAGCACCCTTTAAGGTGATCAGCATTCCGTATGATAAAAGTGTGTCATCGTGGTGACGTTTTGGCGTGTAGAAAGTGACACATTTCTTTCTCTCTCGTGGATAGTAACTTCAATGCGCGTAGAGAACAGGTCTGATCTGACGGAAATGTGTATGTTTAGAAAAGTGTGTATGTGAAGAATGTTTCTTTAGTGAGTATGTGGATGTGGATGTAGTGTTTGTTTGTAATTTACTCCTCATTTATGCACGATTCATGCAATAAAAGCAAAAGTGCAAAAGCGTTTTTAACTAAAGGAACCGACAGCGATGCAGCACGTGAATCGACAAAGGTACTCCGTATCGTTTCGGGCTGTGCAAGAATTTTAATCAAGTGTCACTGCAGTGTTACCGCATACATTGCTCATTTTGCAGATAAAACGTGTTCCCCACGCAGTATCAGCTCAGTTGAATCGTTTTGCAAGAATACTGCCGCTAAAAGCATTCCGGGGTGGGTTGCAAAAGCATGGTGAAAATGTATGTTTAGTGCAAATTGTTCGATGTATAAGTGCAACTAGCTGTGAATTGTGTGTTTTTGTTTCATTGTGCCTGCAGTATGCGAAACCACTATTATCATGTGCATCGGGAACACAAGTGTTCAAATGGAGAATTGAGTGCCGACCGTGCTCACACAGGTGACAAATTGGATTAAGTGCAATTCCATGTTGTTGCCGCGGTCAATACACTCGTTTGGATCTTACTGCATACCAGTCCAGCAGAGCCAAGCTTTGCAGCGGTCTCCTCTAATTGGATTACTTACTCTCGCTTGGCACAAACTGCAGTTACACTAATTCGGATTACGTTAGCCACTTTCAGGAGGTAATTAATTGATTGTTTCTAATTTGTATAAGCTATCGATCGTTTCCCCCGCTGGTCACTGGAAAACCACCAATCCATTGAACACAATGTATTGCTATGCGTTTTTAACTCCACGTTTCATCTTTTTCTGTCGTTTCCGAGTCCTAATCCCCACTGAAGTATTTGGGAGTTTTTGACGTATTCAAAAACTGGGTAGTCACTGATTCGATCGCTTTTGAATATGGAAATGCAGCTTTTTCATTCTCTAGACCATCAATTGATGCTATAACCATCAAAAGAATACAAATGTTACTGCTAGCTTCTAACACGTCCTGCAAAAAAAAAATATTCAAATTACATTCCATCCAATTTTCTTTGCCCTCATTCGATCTTAAGGACGTCTGTTCCGGCATCTTAAGCATCTTAAGCCGCCAACAAGTCGGAGGCGTTTGAAAGTCGATCTTCAAAAATCATCAAAAATCTCTCTCAATGTTTCGTTGCCTTGTGTATCCCGTCCATTCGGAAACTTGCCGAGCGCACCCACCCATCTCCACTATGGCCACCCATATCGTCCGAATCAAACGGTGGCTTGTGTGGTGGTGTACAAGGCGTCGCTTCGATTTTATGGCAGCAAGAATGTTTCATATGTTGAGAACGGTCTTTCGACAGCCCATCTGCTCGGGCAGAACCGCTCCACCGAAATGGTTCTCATCAATCAAATGACAGCGACTTGTATGCGCTGGCAATTGGAACCCCAAACACAGGAGCTTGCCGCCGCATAAATAGTGAAGCAAGGAACTAAATCGACACAACAGGAGAAAAAAAACTTGATAGTCTACATCTTAGTTTGAGGACTTCTTAGAAAAGACCGACAAGACGAGGGAGAAAGAAAATGAGCACCAGAAGGCACAACAAATGACATGAAAACTATAAAAAAGCGAGAAGAATACGCTAAAGTAGCGCTTCAACGTGATCTGAAATCGATACACGCGCTTTGTCGTTTGGTTGGAAATCGTTCTCTTACAGCTGCCCAACCGTAACCGATCCGCTGATCGTCATCTTGCGCTGCCACGATCGGTTCACGATCGAAACCGGTGGAAAGTGGTTACGGTGGGAACACTTGTGGCTAGTGTTTGAATTTCATCTACATAAATTTCCCACCCAAAACGGAGCGCGTGCAGGGTGCAACCATCGTTGACATGAACGGTTCAAGTGCGATGCCCTTTCTTGCCGGCGAGCGCTGACATAAAATAGGGCTTTAGTGAAACATTAGCAATAAAACAATCGTTTTTCGTGCTCTGCTAAACTCTTTTTAAATCCAAAAAATTATACTTGTTGTATTTCTTGTAATGCCTCTGTTCTAATTGTATACACATAACAAATAACGGCTATGCTATGCAAGAAATGCACCGCTATAACAGTTACAATAACAGACAGGTATTACAAAAAGACAGGTTCAGAAGATAATTTGTTAAAAGCATGCCATATCTCAATAAATGTTATCGGGTGAGTGGTTGGAATTTTAGCCTAAGGGTACAATTTCAATTGAAATATGTAATCAAAAGTAGGAGTTTGGAGTTTGTTTATAAATGTGTTTCCACAAAACCCCAAACCCTTTGCTTTCAGCCAAAGTTGAGCTGATCATTACCATGAGCTTAATCGCTGATTTGCAGTGTGAACAAGATATTAAACCAAAGATAATTGCCTTTCCTTTTGTATTGTCTGTACTACTGTTACCGCTTCCCTTTGTTATTTACCTCGAGTGCCAGAATTCCAAGAAACTTAACACACCCAGCATTACTGGAAATGCTGCAGCCATTATCTATGGTGCGTTGCTTGCACTATCATCATCATCATCGCATTCGCTACCAGGACCTTTATTTGGCTGCAAAAGGTTTGTGTTCCCAGCGGCAGCAAGTGGAGATGAATCCTTGCCCGTAATCCGTATGGTTGGCTTTCCCATCCAATTATTTTACGATCAGCTGATTGTGATTTTTGCTGGTGCTTCGTTTGCAACCATTTCAGGATTAACCGATCTCGATGCAATCCTTGGTCGGCTCTGGCGTATAATGAATAATGAGGCTGGTAACGATGCTGCCATCGTAGTGTAAGAATGTTAATTGAAACAAGTAACTCTAGTTTGGCTTTTCACGTACGATCGTTCGATAGTAGCCGATCGAGTGCATTGAGAAATTCTAGCCATGGTATTGGTATTGTACAGCAACGCACCGACTGCCTGTATCGAGGCGAAGGGATTCTCGGATCAGGTTTCCGACCATGCCGAACGTACACCGCATCGTAGTGTGCAAGTTCGGCAAACACAATAAACTCATAAAATTTTATGTTAACATTACGACAAAACAAACACACGAAAAAAAAAACACATACAAATAAACCAAATACCAACCGTTTGTCCGACGTTCTTGCCCTTAGTCGCAAGCGGTGGCGAAGAACATAAAGGGATAACGTAGGGTGAAATAAGATCTGGGAAGAGAAGCGCTACAAACAACACGAAATGCCGGCGGACCGTACGGAATGTCCGCCGCACTGGAACGCACTGATGCAGTTAAAAGCAAATCCACGTAACAGCAACATCTAACTACTTGTATTATGTGCCCGAAATGAGCTTTTGGAGCAAATGTGAGCAGAAGGAAATGGGAACCCCTTTCGGAAAATGACCACCGCACGATGGCTAGCAGGAAGCGTCAGAACGTAGCAACGAACCCAAAAGAAATGAAGGGAGCAGCAACATTAAACGTAACGAAACGGAGGTTGACTTTTTCGTGTTTGGACCGTTCATCTGTGTCTGCCTTGGACTTTGGACGGTGAATTTGGTTTTTGGTTTAGATTTAGCTTCTGATAGGAAACGATTTCCTTGCTCGCTTCTCGCTTTCGACTGGTATTTTATTTGGCATTTCATTGCCAAAGGAACCCCCCTCCCCCATTCATGGCCTTGCTGCGATCGGTTCTGATCGTTCTGTGCGTCGTGCCCAGGAACGCCCTTACTGGGATTGGTTTGGGATTTTCTGCTTTCTGTTCTGCTTTTTTTTTGCTGCATTATTGCTGAAGCCGCTGGCATTTCCTTCATGCTGTGATTGAAATTGAAACATTAACACACCACTGCGCGTCATCGCGGGTGACGTGTTGGAGTGACGGAAAATCACACAGAATGACTCATCGTTTTTCCAGCGCTACGCCGTGGCAGAACGCGTTGCATGACTCGTGTTCAAGAGCGCAAGTGATCTTCGTCTGTCTAGGTTAATGTCCTTTCGGGTGGGTGCGTATTGATCAGAAAAATATCAAAAGAATCACTCGTTGGCCGTGTTCTGAACATTGGGTGGAAATTGTACACAAATGATTAATGGTGTACCGATGTATTTGAAAGGTTTTCTAGTCTAGTTTTGCTTCACAGTATTTTGTATCGCTTATTTTCTGACGCGATTCCTAATGCTTTTTTCATTTTCTGACAAATATGCTATGTGTCCTGGGTCGGAATCTTTTAAACGGCAGATATTCTTGAAAATTTAGAATAATCGATAATGCATGCAGATTTTTCTTATCTTACTTTAAAGTTCGTAGTAAAAATTAAAATTTTTATGGAATTCGGGGGTCATCAGTTCGTGGAACAGGCGGTAAAACATAATTTTGCACCTTTCATGCCAAAATCAGAGGAATTTAGCGCACACACACAAGCTGTCCCGTTACGTTTACCGAGAGACGCGCTACAGAACACTTAAAACTGCTCATTTGTGCTCCGCTAGCAGCTTGACAGGCGCACAATCGCTCGATCTGACGGATTGTGCGAGCCGTCGATCAATCGATCGATCGATCGTTCTTTCGCATGTTCCAGACCGAACGCACCGCGGCAGGGTATCTAAACAGCGTACGAAACATGAACGACGTTCTTTGGAAGATGCTTGGAAGATTTTTCTTTTTTGCCGAAACGACGGTGCTCAATTTTCGAGTGGTAATTAAGAGTTTATTTACCTATTTATTGGCTTTGCGAATGTGGGGAAGGGGGGAGGCTTTGCCTATGGTTGCCGCCTTCTTCTAACGACACTTTGTTGCCCCATGGCACAAACTTTAATCTTTTCTGTACGAAGTGTCGAACCATCCAAAAACGCAGAGTACTAGCGGCAAACTAAGCATCTTTGGTCATCAACTTGAGAGTCCATCAGCAGATGAGACCGCATGTTCACATTTGTGCACGATTCTAGCTAATGTTTGCCATTACTATCCGCCATTTGTCTGTGAGCGAGTTTGCGAGGTGTGTCGTTTTTTTATTCATCCTCTTTTTTATGTGCACTTCGACAGGATGAAACATTTTAACGAACTGATAAGTTTATTCGAAAGCAAAACTGTTCTTGCATTTAAAAAGCAAAATGGTCAGCTTAAAGTTTGAACGGCTTCACATGGGTTTTGTGTATGGTTTTGTAATATACCGGTGCGGGATCGAGAGTGTGGCATTAGCAGTGATCGAGTGGCCTGTTGCCTCCGTGTGCTAAGATTAACACTCATCGATATGAATCATTAGCGGCAACAGCCATGCCAAGCTCGAGCCTCGCTAATCGCACCATTATAAAGGTATGAAGGGAAAATAACTTGAGCTTTTCGATGTTTCAATGGGGCACCATTTGCACCTGTGCTGTGCTGATCGTTTGCTTTCCGATATGTGAATAAACGCTTAATTGCGCAAAAGTATGTTGGTTTTTTCTTCGCTCCGGCTGTGTGTGTGTTTTACAACTTCACTTCTTGTACCGTGTACTTGGGCAGAGGCACAGAAGCATATGGTTCTGATTGTTTTTCCAAAGCTCTTCAACCAACCTGTGCTCCGTTTTTCAGGTAGCCATCAGTCAGCCAGATTTTCCTAGCGTTTCGGCAAAGATGTTCTATCTAAATGTGAAGAATGTAGCTCTGAGTCAAAGTGGGGAAACGTACCACTTCACAACCACACGTTGCACGATCATCATCATCATCATCTTACGCGCCATGATTGATAATCGTAATAATCTTCAATCCATCTGCAAGCCAGCAAGTTCTAACCGGCAAAGATCAGGGGCAACCGTTGAAGCAGGGCAAATGTTAATAAAATTAAATAATGTGTTACCGTGAGTGGTTAAATGATGATTACCAATGTTGGACGAATGTTTTGTGGCGCTTTACTGCTTGCTGGCCATTTTGGCGCTGCCAAGTCGCTTTGGATTGGGAACTCAAGCAGAAGAAGCAGAGAGGTGCGAGAGTAAGAAAATGCCAACAAGGCACCAAAAAAGGAAATCGTTCCATCGGCTAGCATTGGCCCAACCTACCACTAAATCACTCACCGCAGCAATTCTTCTGTCCTGTGTTACTAACCTCAGGTTTGGATAGATCTGTTCTTCCTGGTTATACACACAACCGGTGATTCTCTTCCGGCTGATCATGGACAACATACGCAGGCTCTTGGATCGTGCATTTAGCATGAACTTCTCTGTCGAATGTCGCATTTGATTTACTATCTATTCACTGGCAGACTTTGTTTTGTTTTCGGTTCATTAATTAGACTTTATTCTCATTTTATCACGACATCCAATTGTTGGCGATTGGCGCAGGTTGGCCGCGACCTAATGGTGTGCTCTTTGTATGCCTCACTGCTGGATTCGTCTGCGTTCCGACGAGAATTTTATACAATAAAACGATTTTTTGTGTTCTTTTGTGCCTCTTACATCTTCACTGCTCGTTATTATGCGTTCTTGACGCGCATGCAGTTTGGCGCTAATCGAAGGGCGACGAGTTCAAATGATCCGTTTTTCTGTCGCCGCCTTCTTCGGATACAAACGAATTCATCGTCAAACTTGAAACCGTACACATGTGTAAGCAGCGGTACAGTAGTGTGGGATCATGATCGCTTTTCTTTGCTACCGCGTTGGTCACCGATTTCGTACCGACGATCAGCGATCCAAGTAAAGGGGTGCGTCGGTCCGCCGAACCGGACCCCGACCGGAAAAGCGATGGCGTTTTGATTTTAAACCCAACCTCACCGGAGGACGGAAGAATAATGAGCTAAAAGGAACAATCGTGATACAGACGACCGGTAGCTTCCTAAAGGCGGAATAATGAAAATGCTGCGGAAGACGAACGCTGTCTTTTGGAGAAGGGAACGAAAGCGATCAAGCAAGATCGCCCGGTGTGTGTGTGGTTTTTTACTGTTGTTGATGATGTTCTTGAAAACAACGCTGACGCAGACAATCGTGGGAGATTCTGAATGTATGTTTAACATGCGTCGCTGTTAGACGGTCGGGTCCCAAACGAGCGAGGTTGACGCTGTACGACGGAGTTGGTGACGCACAGCTTGTCGCCAGGAAGTGGGATGTTCGGTCTTTGCTTTGTTTGCTGCCGGTAGCGACTCAGAGAGAGAGAGAGAGAGCGCGGATTTGATGGAGTTGCGGGACGCAAACCTTTTAATGATTTAATTAACATTATTGTCAATGTTTGCATCTTGATCGCCGGAATCGATGGAGGTCCCCCGGTGCGCGGCTTCATTTAATTTCTACCAGACAAAACTCGGTTAGAAAACTGTACTGCCTCACAATGGTGCGCGTGAAAGAACAAATCAATTTTCCTGCTTCTGCTTCGTTTTTCCTCAATTTTTGTTTCCTTCATGCAAATGATACGTCTGGTCCGATTCTTATTATGTAATATTTTTTCCCCTTCAATTCGATTTACATTCGATGCGCACATTGCCTCAAAAGGCCATAACATTTGGCACGTCGAAACAATCCGGCACCGCTGCAGAAGCTAGGAGAAAAGACGATGTAAGGAAAGGAAAACCGCACAGCGCAGGGATTATGATCTTTCGATCCGATTTGAGCTGCGGTCCGCACACAATACCGCGGAAATTGGATTAGTTCTGGTTAAGTGCATCCGAAGGGATATAGCCGCTCTGTTTTGTTTTTTCTTCTCCGTTCCCTACCATGGAATGATGTTCCGGATGCTTTTGTCTCGACAATCGCGATTCGTCAGTTGAGTGGAACAGAACAACTTGCCAGCAGGCCATTACGACTGGTAACAAAAATCTAACATCTTCGGCAAAAGTCTTTCCAAATTACCGTTTTATTTTCATATTGTTTACCACGGGGCTGGAGTGATGGACGCAAGGCGACATGGCTGGAAACGAACTCGGAACAAGATTAAGATCAAGATTGAGATTCCATTAGGGGCCATACAGCTCATCGCCGGCCAACCGTTGGTGTGATCGAGGGCTGTTTTTCGAACGAGTTAAATAAAGCCATGTCTTCCTCTAATTCGATCTTGGGTAGATATAGACGGGATGGCAAAAACAAACGGGCTTTGCTTTTATTATTCTACCGTTCAATAAGTGTTTCGATCGAGTGGCTGCGAACGGTACATACGCTTTTTTTCCTATTGCTTCAACCCGGCACAGCATCGCACCAAAGTTTTCGTGCAAAAGTGGCAAGATTCGCGAGTGAAAACCACACCGGCAATCACTTTCAGTCCAGTGTCCAGTGAAGCATTTAGCAAAAGAACGTACCGGGCGCATCTAAATGGACGGCATCGTACGGAACTGTTCGGAAAAACGGGAATAAACCAGATTTAGCTTCAAGTAACGCCTTTCCTCGACCATCGTTTTGCCTCAACTATTATGTTGCGGGCTTTTGTGTTACGGCCGGTGTTTACTCAACGTCGGTCGCGGAGTGACGATAGAATCACTTTGCTATTAACGGTATTCTGAAAGAAGTATGCTGCCAGCAGCAGCTTTTGATCAACTTCTGATGCGATCTTGATCTTCATTGTTACGCGATCGATTTAGTTCGTTCTAATGATTTTCGGCTTTCGGTAGGCGGAGGTTTAGCTATTCAGACTGGAAATGGTCCACTCACATTGGGCTCGGTGATTTAATTGTGCTGTTCTTCAATGTGGAAAAGAAGCGGCAAAATGTTTAATGTGAAGCTAATGAACTTGTTACTGAAACTATTGTTGAATGATTAGAGGTATTGCCATTAATTTTTGTGCAATACTTGAAATTGTTATGGAGATTTTTACAATAATTCAATAAAATGTTGAAGAAATTGTCATTCTGTTATGTACCGACGAGGAGCTGCATGCTGTGTGATTTTTTTTTAGACAAAAAACCAGCCAACGATAACCAAATATAACTAAGAGCCTAACAAACAACATTTGTGCTCAATTTTTCAACACCGAAAGAGCTAATTGGTCGTGACAAAAGTCATCGATTATCGGAAATGTCACGCATACGTCCTTCGAAATGAAGATGGCTCGTGGGCAGCGACGATCGATGGATATAAATTAGGAATTACCGCCAGTGCGACAACCATCATACGCCCAATCGAATGGGCGATGCCGCGGAAGAAAGTTTTGATGGTGGCCTACGGGGTGAAACAAAAGCAGAGAACTCAAATGAACGAACGGTTTACGAAACTCCGCGCCAAATCGGGCCACAGCTTCAGGTCGAAGAAACGCCGGCGATAGATAGGAAACCTATCGCTCCAACCTACGCTCCGCCGTCACACATGACCTCAATATAGCGAAGATGTACAGCGCGACAGCGAACGAACCTCACATCGCGAGACACCGAAAGTCACAGCATGGCGTTAGTGTGTGCTGTTTGACTCTACCGTTTTTGGCGTTTGGCCCATCCGGACCAATGTTTAGTGCCACGGCACAATGGCCCTAGAAAAACGCAAGCAGGTTGAACTCTGCTGATCTTCCATCGGGAGTTTCTCAAGTCGTCAGACGTAGCGCTGAACAGTTGCGTTCGAGCGACTGTGTACTAATGGCGTGGTGAAGGTACTAGTGTAAGGAGAAAACTAAAATATTTGCCACACGCTTCCTTTCGCTCAGTCTCGTTAGCATTGGGTGCTAAAATCCGGTAATGTTCTTTCACTAGCCGTAACACACGAGGAGGCAGTGCAGACGTTCGCGAAAGCTTTCGATTTTTATACGACCATGTCTCATGGTGGCAGGTGAGTTGTTTTCTAATTTTAATCCTACCGGGACCGGCGCAGTGTATGCAGGAGATGCTAATGACAGCCGGCAAATCTAACCATGTAACATATGTGCAACTCTCGACATGCATACCTTCGTATGGGCCGAAGACGAAGCCTAGTAAATGAAGGCGTGCTATGATGGCGCGAAACACAAGAGGAAACGATCACGACCAACTTGCAAACCATCGAACCGTTGTTCGAAGCGCACGATCGATTCATTTACATATTTTGTTTCATAAATTTACCTTTACCGGCCAGTAAATATGCCACATTTAATGTGGATCTGTGTATATGTGTACTTTTGTGTTCGATTATTTTATTCGCAAGACGGACAGGTCGCTCAACTAGCTAGAAATGTCGTTAACGAACTGATCAATCGAGCGAATTATGAAAATCAGTATAGAAAATTAAATTTATATCAAACGCTTCACGCCAATGTTCCGCGGTGATCAGGGGCTTGTTGTAAGGTTAGCACTATGTTTTTTTTTTTTCAATGAACGAACCCCAACATGCTTGCCTTAAAGACCCCCCTCGCTCGTAAAATTGCTTGAACACGCTCGTGCTAATTTATGGGCGACAATTTATAGAGTGCCAGAGTTGCTTTAGCTGAGCACAGACAGACGAGAGGGATCATCTAATCGTTTTCAGGTTGAGAAAGTGATAAGCAGGTTTATGCATATTTTAACCAGCCAGTATAATGGTGAACGAACGTGCCCTCAATACAGGGAGCCTGTATTGCGAAATTCCTGCTTGTAAAGGATTTTACTAGCAGCGTGGATAAATTATTTGCGTGCACTGGCCCCATTTCCTGAACTCTCTAGTATTGTGCCACCCGACACAGTATCGCGCTGGGTTGTTTTAAAATTCTTCCTGCAATCTGGAGCAATTGAAGCTTGCGCACGATATCACCCTGAAGGTATAGAGGTGAGTTTTTCTTCACTTTTTTCACACCATCACGCAAGCATAGAGAAAGCTAATCTATAATCTTCAGCCGGTGCAGTTAGTGCACTTTCTCTCTATTTCTTAAACGAGCGTACCGCTTAGTTCCTTGCGATTGACGCACCACCATTAACGCCCGGTTTGTTCGCTGGCCATTGAACACATGCTGAGTAGAAAGGAACCAACGTTTGACCTCTGCTTCATAGCCGTTGACCTATCGCCTCGACTGCGCAATGTACAATGTACGGCGCGGTTTTGTGACGGTCCCGGTCCGGAAAGCATGGCATCAGGCTGCCATGTCTTCCCCAACCCGATGCGGAAATGCTCGCATCGATTGCCTTTCCTTATTTATATATCTTCATCGTCGTTATCTACGGCCGCCTGTTGAACTTGCAGTTCCATTTCGACCGTGACAGGTGCGCACATGGTGATGAGTTTCTCACGGATATTATCCTATGCGCATGCCCCGGTTCTCCCGGTCGTGAACCAAAAAATTAGTCGGTAAAAATGATTTATCTCACTCGTAAATTATTATCACACTATGAAGTGTCTCGCTGTGTTGCCATTGCTCCATTAACTTCGCCGTTGGCCATTGACCAGCACGGAGAAACACTTGTTTCATCGTTGTTGCCACTTCAATTCAAAGGTTTGGTACGATTTCGTTGTGCGCTCGTTGTGCACATCTTCGTGGCTAAAAAAAACTGTAAAATAATGGTGTCCACCGTAATGGGGTTATGAAAACGATGAAATTGAAATTTTCTGTGACCAAAGTAGACAGAAGAAAATGAAAAAAAACTAGTTTTCTTCACTCAGCGACAAACTGAAGACAACTGTCTCGCGTTGATTTGGGCTAACTGTAATATTAATGGTTTCTAAAGCGCATTGTGCTAATGATCATGGACCCCGACCGTTCTATGGGAAGCAGCAGATGTATTTCGCCGAGCCGTTAGTATTACTGGATAGTACACACACGCACGGCAGAGTTTAGGGTTATTGCGTTCTCATCACATTCTAGGACCCGCTTTGGTGACCGCAAACCGCTTTCTCGCACTCGGTGGTTTTGACGAAACATTCGAAACCCATTACCGCTAATGTATTTGTCTTTAACTGTGGTGAGCAAATCGTATCAGAAACGTTCGTTGAGAATGCGATCTAAAATGGCACCACTCTGCGGCAGGGGGTTCGTCGCTTTACTCACGGTTGAAGTCTTTTGTTCTTTACGACCAAGCCAGTTCGTTCCGTGCGATCTGGGTTCACAGGTGGTGTTCAAATGCACAAGGTGTGAAATTCTTTCATACGTTCGATTCGATTTGCACTACTGCTCAGCATGTTGGCGGCACTGGAAAGACAGGTTCGAGATGAAAAATAGCGAAACAGCCTATTAATCGATTTCGTGAAAGGCCGTTCCGTTAACTTGCGGCTCCGTTACCGTGCGGAATAACCGAGTTACAACCGGTAGGAAAGGTCATAGTAAAGATTCACCAAGGAAACATATATTAAAAAAAAAGAAGTTTACATTAATCCCGGTGAGATTTCGGCAATATGGAAAAAAGAACACAAAACCGAATCATTAATATCGTTGGTTTCTCCGGTTTAGGTTTTTTTTTGGTTTATAGGTTATTTTTCCAATTAATCAACAGTCTAGAGCGGATCTGATATGCTGGCTGTTAAAAAAAAGGTTAGAAAAAAGCATGATCATTAAAAAAAACCCCAGCAAATCCTCTAACGAGAGACCCTTACGCGAGTCCGATCCGTTCGTTTTGCCTCCAGCTTGAACCAATCGGAATACGTCTTAATTTACAAGTTGTGGATCAGTCTTCGAATCGAAAGCGTTGGACAACAGATATCTACCAAAGTGGCTCGTCGTGCCAACCAGGAGGATAACGAATTTGCAATTCAAATACACCCTTGTATTCGCTGTCCATTTTGTTTGCCTTTCGATGGATTAATTAGATTAACATTAGGGGCTCAACAAAACTCACATCAGTCAAGCAAATGAGTTTGATCATAACCACACATTTTAGTGCGCGCAGGAACTCGCAGGTATGGGTTAGTCGCCACCGCGGCTAGCACCGCGCTTGTCAAAAAGCCTGCGGGTTCGTCCCAGCCCAGGCCCTTGCCAGTGCGGTCTGAAAACACACAGCAAACTGGCTTCGACGTTGTTGACCCGCGATAGTGATCGCATGCTGATAGAACAGGATTTTCTTATCGATTAATTGCCTTCCACTTCTTAACAACTTTGCTTAGAGCGGTAGATTGTTGCGTTGCGTTTTTATTTTTGTTGGTGGTTGTAAGAAAATGAGCAAGAACCAGTTTCTAAACTCTATTGCTCAAAAGAACGATTCTTTAAGGTGTTTTTCTTAAACAGTCTATGCTATTCTCAAGCACAAATTCGTTAATAACAACGTCGTACAATCTCTTCTACAGGCCATCCATGTTCAATCGGTCGATTACTCAGTGAAGCTGCCAGTTTCTGTGGCGGCACGATGTGAAGGCAGCAATTAATTATGCTAATTTTCCGATTTTAACCTCCATCTAGTTCGTTCTCTTGGGGCAGTTTTGTGGTGCGCTGTTGGTGAAAGATTTGGATACCTATTCACATATGTAGGTTTGGTTGTTTTCTTGCTTGGTTTCACCTTCGCTCCTTCGATTCTTAATTATGATCAGCTCGGTTCTTTCGTGCCCGCTCAGCCGTGCTTTTGTAATGTACCTTTTGATACACATTTATGTCTTGTCGTAAAGCCAAGATTTCTAAACGTATCCGTTGCGATGGCTTTTGTTTAACTGGTGACAAATTGTACTTGGAAGTTCCAAGCCAACAAACGGCGTGATTGGACAGTGCTACGAATTCCTTTCGCACGCTTAGTTTGTTCTCGGGTGGTCAACTCGCATCACTTTCGTACGGATTGGCCGTAGTTTTCATTCCTGCTGCTACAGCCATGAAATGAGACAAGTCCAACAGGTGTCATAACGGTCTAGCAGAGAACAGCAAGAAGAAAGAAAATAGAAGGCTCCAAGATTAGATTTACGGGTGACGATAAAATCGAATGAAAAATGGTGCACTCCACCATTGGCGTTCCCCGTACAGCATACGAGGTGTGAGAATGTACGATTGAAATCCACCTCTGGTGATGAGGCATGAAATGGCACGAAGACGATGCGAATCATGGGAATTGAAATAAAACTGTACCGCGTGATGTTGGTTGTTTTAGATGGTTTAACAGTTTGACGTCAGGGATGCTAGCAGCATCAACTGGCGAGTGCCAAAGGGCTGAAAATAAACTAACAAAGAAGGCCTCACGTGAGGTGCTGCCGGTGCCATGCTGTGGTGATATGTCAAGCGTCCGTCCTGCTGGGATGACAGCTAAATGTCACTCAACAGCAGTGCTTGAATGAGCGCAACGAGTTTTTTTTCTGTAGCGGTTTTGCCACACTGAATGCTGATCTAAGACTGAATGTGGAGTGAAGAATTTTAATTGAATCAAATGCTTTTCAATTGCGGCCGTTGATGTGGAGTTCCATTTTTTCAATTCGGCTCCAAAACCTTCAAAAAGTGATGCCATTCATGCGGACTTTTTGCCAACGTTTGCTTGTGTTGGGTCATCGCTGGTCTGCTGTCGGCCCAGATTGGCGTACCAGAATACACAGCGCATGCCCCAAAATGTGTTGTTCCGCAATGAAAAAGTGCAATCGATCGCTTGCAAACCGGGTCGGACAGTTTGGCCTTGAGGGATGGTTTAAATTGAAATTGGAAAGAAATCCGTCAACTCGCGTGCTGATTTGTGCTTCGTTTTCGTGCACGTACTGATTCAGGGCCGATCATGGTGCAGATTTGGCGAAGGAAAAGTCCGACAATAAACACAAATAACTGTCGATTGGATTGCCATTTCGGAGTGCTGTCGGGTCGATAATGTACGATTCGATCGTAATGTCTTGGGCACTGATCTCTGATATTGATTCAATCAAACTCAATTTTATTGCCTAAAATGAATCGAATTTTTGTATTTTGCTCCGCCATGCTTTGTGAACCTATTCGAAATCGCAGTGCGACAATCAGTGTATATGAAGCGTATGGTTTTGAACACGACCGAAAAGCAGCATATTACTTATATTCATTGGTTCGTTGGTTATGTACTACTACACACATTGTCTGTGTTTGGTCAGTCTGCTAGCGTTACTGCAAAGCATCGAACGTCTTCTTAGCGTCCCAATTCTCATAGCCATTGTGGGTAGAATATGCAAAATCTAGCCTCAAATTCGCAAAACAAATGCTTTGCATACACATTATTCCTACCATTCTGTTTCTAGCCAAGCGCCATCGGGTCGTTAGTCATGCAGATTAATGGTTACGCATCTTGACATTATCAACCGATCGTGACCACGTCCGTAAGGCTTAGAAATTGTCTGTGACACCGACAAAATCGTCGAGCTAGCTCTGACTGGCAGTGGAACACTCCTTTAACAACAACAACAAAAACCGACGAGTCACAATCTTTTACGATTGATAATTCTAACCACTTCGTCATCCGCAAACCTTCCGTTGATGGTTCAATTTTCAGGTGAACCTTCTATTTCTTCACTTCTTGCGATCTTCGGTACACCTCCAGCCTACGTTTGCGACGCGTTGCCAAAGGCCATCATAATAAACTGTCATAAAAAAGAAGACGAATTGAAACCATTTTCGGTCAAATGGATAAAATTTCATATTTTATAGCCGCGAGCGGCAAAACAGTGAGCATGCTGATGATGTTCATCACCATCCGGGCGAAGTCGGCGTAGGGATGTTGTGGGTAGGTTAATGTACACGCAAATTAAGTTGTTTTGGGACTTTCGATGTTGACGATTTTGGAGTTTCATTTCGATGGAGTGTTGATTTTTTTTTTGCAGTTTTATTTTTATGATCGTGCAATAAAAATACGATACACTGGGATGAGCGGTTTTTTTATACTACCTTTGACCCGATTTTATGCACAATTGTTTTGATTGATGTTGCTTACACCACCAGATTGCACGAATGAACTAGGAAAACTAATGAACTGCTTGAGTAACTTTTTTATAAATCTAGTACGGTGATTGACATTTCAACTTAATATATCGATCGAGTTCCTGTTCGATCCTGGCATGGAACACTGGCTTGCTCCGGCTTGGTTTGGACTGGCATTATCGCATAAATTATATACAAAGTGTTCTCAGGCACATGGCTAACGAGTGCCTAGAACGTTAAGACATCTTTTCTCACCGCAGCACGACCCATTTGCAGAACAAACAAGAATCGAAGATTGCGTGCTACCTGCGTAAAGAATGCATTCCTACCACAAGACGCGTACCACCAGCCACAGCCGCGCCTATATGCGTGACAGTAATGAATGTTGTTTACTTGGATTTAAACAACTATCCGGCCTGCCGTTTGCCGCCCGGCCAGACGTTTCGTTTTCATTTGTTGTGCATTTTGTTTCTCGTTCGCTGCAAATTACGCAGATCGTTATCACGGTTCGAAGTATTTCGCGTCCCCCTTTACGCCATTCCCGTTCAGTTCCGCGCGCTTCCAACTGCGAAAATCTGATGGAAACACTAGCATGTTGTTCTGGCCATTGCAATGAATCTGTTTTACCGCACCTTCGTGGAGCAGAACGTAACGTAACCAATCGCTAATCAGGTTGTCTAAGTTTTAACGATCGTTTCTGTGGATGATTAAGAGGACGAACGGCAAGGAATCCTTAAATGTTCGCTATCCTTTACGGTGGCAAGCGTAGTGTGAATCGGCCCAGGCGCAAAGTGTGAATGTCTGCTGCAATATCAATAATTGATCCAATTTTCTATAATTGGAAAACAAACCCGACCCGACTAAATGTGCGTGTTTTCTTGCGATCATTTTACCACCCCATGGGTGGTAATAGTGACGGTGGAGGGGAATGCTAGAAGTGAATAAAAAAATCTATCAAAGCATTAGTAAATCGTGGTTTTTCTTACACCTGGAAACGAACCCATACATGAATGTTAACGTGTCGTTTAGGAGGTTGGTTAATGTAGCTTCTTAATGGCAGCAAAATTTATTACCACCACCCCGCCGGATTCGTTATCATTTCGCGATCGAGTAAATTCCAGTGAACGAATCACGATCGTACCTCGGATACGTGCGAAACGAAATTACTTACAGCAAGGGAGTTACTCCTGTTGTACGGCATGTACCGAGGGAAGAAAAGGAAAGGAATTGAATTGAAGATACCCTACAACATACCGGTCGTTTTATAATAATTCCAATTTATTGCCATCTGCTATTTGGATCTTCTCCGTTCACACAAAATTGATCAGTCGCATTCGGTGGACTGCGTTTGGAAGGATAACACTTGGCAGCAAATTACCGAACAGCTGCAAACGCGTTTTGCATCAAGATATGATGGGATTTATTTATTTTAATACAAACTCCCCATCCGATCAACCATCGATCAGCTTCGGTTGATAGAACAACGCTTGCGCAAGGGAGGATGTACACTAGCAACAGTGAGCATGACTTATTTTAGCGTATTTTTTATCGAAGCACACACGCACATAGGCACACATACATTCTTCAAAGGTGTAACCGATTGGATTCTGCGAAGCTGATTATTACGGGGAAATTGATTTTCATTATTTTTACCACCTTCATGCGAGGCATCCTTTCGCCTCCATTGCGGTTCTTGTGGTGATTCCAGGTGGAATTCCAGCGGTTCTTAGCATGTTACAGAACAAAAAAAAAAACAACGGCCACCGACATACTGCAGCTGTACGGATGGAGATGAGCTGCTACCCCAGTACGGTCTGGACATACGCGATGCGATTTATGCGAGACCTGCGAGGCTGCACCCGCTACAACAAATCGTGACCACAATGTGCGCGCGTTCCTTTCATCGCCTCGCGATCGTGCATGGCGGATGATACCGTTGACGATGGTTTGCGCAATAATGATCACATACACACACACACAACACACTTTTCCGGTGTGTTGTATGCTTCTGCGGGTTTTGCTGCAATTCTTGAAACTGCAACTCAGCACTGCACCAAACCTTATCCATACAGGCTCGCCCGGTCTGAGCGAGGGAGTGCGGATGAGCTTTCCTTATCTCGGCAAATGGTAATAAATTCTGCGATGATTTAGTTCCTTTTTTTAGCTTACCCTTCTACCCCATCCATTTGCCCAACCATTTGCCCGTTTTTGTGCATCGCTCAAAGGGCGCCGTTTTGATGCGATCGTACCAGTGCAATCGTTTAGTGATTTGAGCCAAACGAACGGGTAACAAAATTGAGGTCATAATCCCGTTGGCGTATGCTCGATAATGGACTGGCGCAGTATGTCTGTTTTCCAGCGTGGCACATTCTGGGTGTAGTATTGCAATTAATGCGATAGGATTTTGTTTTGCTATTCGATGAGTCTTTTCAGGAAATTTGCACTAATCTCTGGCTTGCCATAGTAAAGTTATTTTTTAATCCAAATTCTGCCAAGCATAAAATAAAAAATCGTTTACCGTTCCACTTTTTAACCATTCGCAGACAGTCTGGCGTTCGAATGCTAATAATTCAAATGCGCAGTTTGTGTCCGACTCAAAGATGACATTTTGCGATCAGGGAAGCGAGAATAACGCAAGACAGCCCACATCCAAACAGCATCCAAGACGTATCGTATCAAATATCCGCCGGTTACCGGCCGGCTGACAGTCCAAACATGGCCGGGAGCGGGACGGCAGGAAGGAATACGTATTAAAATTAGCAAAAATCAGGTTACCATCCAAACGAAACTGAATGAGCACATCCACCAAAAAACCGGCGGACGAGCCCAAGTGTGCTGCTGGACCGTTTTCGTTCGGTCTTGGTTCGGTGCGGCAAAGCGTCCTCCATCGTTCCCAGGCTGTGGCGGATTAAATTTCCGTACAGGTGTTATTAGATCGCGTCACCTTACGTTGGACAGCGCGTTCGTTTCGTTGCTGGGTAAGCAAAGCTACACCGCCAGATCAACGGATGTCGATGGGGTAGCAAATTAAGGAAGAGAAATGGTTTTGTTTTTGTTTCACTTGAACTTCAAACTGGATCTGCTGTTTTCACAGAATTTCATGCCTTTCGGGAGTTCCTACATGAAACATGAATTTATTCCTTAGCCAATCGCTTTGGTTTACCCACATACACATCCAAGAGATTCAGATGATGAGTTGTGAGACAACACCAAAAGGTTAAAGCTACTGATGAGTCACCAAACACTGATCATGAGTTTTGGATTATTTGGAGTACTTCATTCGTTTCACGAGGCAACCAATAAATCAGACATTGTGGAGCTTTCTGTTTTTGAATTTCGTTTTGTTGCCTTCCTACGACTATGTTAGTGTAGCAGAATTTGGACTCTCTTCTCATGCGTCTATTCTCAGTGTTCATTCCTTTCCTTATTTATTTATATATCTAGAATTGTTAAAAAAACTGATTCCTCTTACAAGATGCATCCTATATGCAGGTGCGTTTCGTTTCGCATTTGCTCATGCTATCTACATGGACAGGCACTTCACAATCGCATTGGCAGCCCCATCTGGCCTGGTGTTGGAGGTTTCGGACGTGATTTTTACTGATTGTTTGTAAATGTGCCTCCATCGAAACGGTTTTGCAAACAACCATTCGTACGTCATTAGAACGCTTTCAGGTTTACCAAAGGGCAGCGATAAGCAGCATTCCAGACGCAACGTTCCATAATTTCTTCCATTAGTTGCGTTGAAAGCTATCGTAAGCCAGCCGGTTCGTTGGTCGGTTCTACCTCCGGTGTGAGACCCGGTTTCTATTCTTCTCGTCTCGTTTACAGCGAGACGATAGCCGACACGGTGCGGTGTGTGCGCCGTAAGCGTGACCTATTTAGGCGTCGCAGCGACCTACGTTTGTGGACATTATAAATTATCTTCCCATTCCATTCAATTCAAATGCGTCGGGGCGGCAAACGGGCTGCACTTTTATCCACTGCGCGTACACATGAATGTGCGCTTGTGCGAACGGTTTGACCATTCTGAAGCCCAACACCCCGAAAGGGAGAAAGCGTGTTCTAGCCGCGGCAGCGGATCTCTTTGTGATGGAATAATTATTTCCCCATGTTTAGCTTTGTTTCGGTCGCGGTGCAAACATGCAGTGTTGACAGTTTATTTTTTGCACCACTGCAACCACCCAACTGTAGGTAAATGGTAGCGCGCGCGCGTTAGGAACGGTACCCACCTTTTACGGCTGGTTGTGTTTTTTTGTTTGTTCAGTGTGGTGGCGAGAAAGTTTACTAATTTTTCCAACATTTCCTCACCGAATGATTCCGACCGCTTCACGCAGATGAAAAAAAAATGTATGCGTTCGTCGTGCGCACGTGCAATGGTCATACCAGCCCGGAAGTAAGCAAATAAGTGCAACGGCTGCAATTTCGGGAAAAGAGGCATCGTGCCGGGAAATGGGAAAAGCGGGAAAAATATGGTTTAAATGCACCCTGCGCAATACGGACGCATCCAGCCGCGAAGGTACCATTGTTTTAAATCGTAATGCGACATAAAATGTAACATGTTCACAAACACTCGCACTACGCTGCGAGTACCAGTCAGCCCAAAAGCGATGGAGGAAACCATTTAATTTTTCTCCAACTGTATCGACCGTTGCCATGGTCACCGTTTGTGTGTGTGTTTTTTGTTTGAGCTTGCGATCGCTGTGCCACCCGATGTTTGCATATATGCAAATGCGCAATGCCAGTTTGTTTCGCGCGTGTTTACTTTCAGTGTTCAATTTCTTTGCCTCGCCCGGAGCCGACGCGCACCATTTCCACGGTGCAGCATTACGCGCGAAAGTGACCGTTCTCGGGTGAACTTGAAAGTGAGGGCCCGCGTACCGCCTGCACACATAACATTAGACGCGTGTTGCAGTGCCGTATGCAAAACGGGAGGAATGCAGAAGGAGAAGAAAATCTTAACACCGCATACCGGGATACCGTGAAACGATTTTTCTCTACCCACCACTTCTGGGACTGCCACAGAGTCTCCCGAGACCTGTAACGAGCTCCCGGACGTATGGCTACCGTATGCAGAAGGAACGAAACCCATAGTCGGCACCAATAAGCAGGTCAAAAGTTCATTCATTCGTATGGTCCGCTTGCCCTTATGCATGGCTGATAAGTACGGGACGTTCGCAGTATAGGCAGGATAATGTGAAACGATGAAATGAGCAGCATTAATCATGCTTACCGGTGAAATGTTCAGCTTTTGTGATCTCTTTCTGGTACTTCCTTGACGCTTGCATTCCGGAGAAAGAATTTATGGTCCAATTTAGAATGTTACATAATACTCACATCAAATGTCGGCTCAGCACTGGATAATCTGCTTTGCCAGACTTCATACCACTGCTTATGGTTAGTAATTATCTTTTCCACCGTTGCAAACAGGTGTGGAAAAGCTATACCATCCGAGTAAACCGGTACCGTTTGCGTGAAGGATGAAACGAAATCCCTCGCATTAAGGAATCGGAAAGAATTTCCCCTGTACTAGGCCCGGTAAGTTTCTGGCCGATGTGGTGGCAAAAAATGAGCAAATAATTTGCGACTACCTTTCGAACCGTTGCCTTCCTTTTGTTCCTACACCGGCTGCACGGATATTCATCATTCGGATGCTGCTAGTGTGGTACATTCGTTGATGATAGGGATCCGTCTGCCGACGATGGCGGGAAATTGCACACCCTTAACGATGGATGTATTTGTGTAGATGTAAGCAACGGGGATGTTACCATGATGCTCTTAAAACCTAATGGTAATGGTATTGTTATTTCGTGCTGTCTTCTTGCACACTGCTAGTGCTCAGGTGTGGGCTTTGAAATACCGACGTTTGGTGCAAGCAGTGGTCGAGAGACAAGCTCATATTGCGCGCATTTAACGATCATCTCATCTACCCTTTGGGGTGGTCTTAGGCTTGAATTTGAAATGTGAAGCTTTACAGACACTCAACACGCTTGAGTGCTGATAAATCCCCTATGGTAACGCATCAAATGCGCTTGATCCTGATAGTTCATTCGGGTTGATCGGCGCAGAAAGCTAATGAGCAGACTCATTCCCACCGACCGTGTTGGCTTACTATCGGTTGGAAATGGTGACGATAAAACGGGTTCAAACCAAACCGAAACCCGTCAACAGCCCACCTAGATTTGTCGCTAGCTGCTCGAGGGCATCTCCTGTCCCCGACACGATCGATCATCCTACGCAATCTTTCGACCGTTCGCCGGTACCTTGTTCTACAAACAGCGTGGAAAGCGCTGTCTAGCGTACGCGTTTCACTCAACGCACCACCCGTATCACATGGTGTCTTCTCGCGTTGGCCAACTTCGTCAGTTTCTAATTCACCCCTAACGGGGTAGGTTTACATTTGCGGCATCGCGATGAAAGCTATAAATTTTCATCTTCTGCTATTTTTAAAGTAATCAACGGAGATGTTGCATTTTCAGCTCGGGAATCGGAAATGGAGACAGCGGTCGTGGTGGGCTGTTTACGTAGCTAATCGAAAGCCAATTCAGCCAGCCGGTCAAAAGCGCACCGTACAGATGCGGTAAAAAGCGGGTTTATGTGTGAGGGGATAACCCAATGTCGGAGGTGAGAGCACACGTTTCCGGATGTGAATGCGAACCTTCGAATGAACTCGCACTGGCCAAACGTGGTGCAGCTACGTGCAGTTTTTGCTATCGCGAAACGGAAGAATTCCGGACTATCTGCGCAAAAAAGTTCCCCGTCTCGCAGGTCTCGCTGTCCCGCACGTTCCCCGTGTACACGAAAACGAACGATTAAATTAAAAAATAATATTATTAATGTTGTGTCAATTATTATTATATTTCCCCTCGATCGTGGCAGCATCCTACGAGTGTGGAATGTGCGGTCACAACCACTCGCATCTAAACAGCGGGATGCAGGCAGGGTAGCGAATAAAAAGACAAACTGAAACGTGAGCCCGATTCATCGATTGGAGGACCCTCGAGCGTGTGTCTTCTAGCATGGCACGGCGCACGGTGTCGTTTTGGCGGTAGGCGAAACTTTCACCAATGCATCTCCCGGTTGGGAATGGGTCGGAATACGCTGTGGGTTGACTATTTGACAGCATCCGACCCGGGTTGCGGCTTTTACGTTAGCGACCGGTATGTTTGTTTGAGCACACCCGGGCCCGAAAGCTGCGGAAAGGCGTGACAATGAAGCGATTTATCAACGTGTCAAGGAAATCACTGCCTAGCACTTGTTTTTTTTGTTTTGTTTGCTTTAAGAAAACGCGTGCTATCGGCCACGCATAGCCTTTTCAGAGGAGGGTTTAATATGTTAGGACAATTTTATGGATAAAGGATTACCTGTTTAGTAAGAAGGTTTCGCATTTTTTAGATACATTTGATTAATTTGTATTGCATTTTACCCGTTGAAGGTTTATTAGGCTTTTTCAGGTCATACCATCAGTTAGCTCTGTATAGTTTATCTTTAAAAACATTAAACTCTTCAGTACACAAACGTCAGAACTAAAACATATTTCACAGGAAGCTAAATGAGAATTTTTTTGTACTCATAATTCTATGAGTAAAAGTGTGACGAAAGTAAAGAAGAAACGAAAAAAAGAGAAACGTTCACTGGAAGCAAATTGTTACGTGACGATTTATTTGAACAAACACTTAGCAAAGCATATGGCTAGATAATTTATTTTCATTTAACACCCTGCCATCAAAAGTGACACCCAGTTTTTGTGACAATTGAAACTGGAGCTGAAAAGTCACGCATCCGTGCCGCTTATTTGTTGACCCCGATGCCTCGGTGCGTCATCGTTCTAATGTATTAGCAAACATAAATGTTCTCAGCTCAACCTTAAACAATTGCTAAAAAACTGTTTCTAAACAAGGTTAGTTGAACTTGGCCAAACTCTTTCGATACTTTTTTCTCATGTTAATTGATTCATTCGGAAGATTAATGAACTATTCGGTACGGTCAATAACATTTCTTTTCGCTCTCCATCGATCACTGAATTCCCGCACTGCTCAAAGAATAAAACACGGCCAACGATAATCAATTGAATTAAAAGGATCGGTGACCATAAATCAAATTCGATGATTTTAGTGTTTGTCCGTAACCAATCGATGATCCAACATCCGCCAACCGGATTCTGGCTTAGGTGGGAAGCAAATTAAAGAACACCGAATTTCAGGTAGAACCGGGTGTGCAAAATACAGACCCGTGCTAGGAACTAACCCTCCCGCCAGAAATAAAGAAAACTTTAAACATAGGATCACCAATTGTTTTTTTTTCTCGCCGCATTTGATTATGAACCAATTCCTGGAAGCGCGTTCAGCTTTTCGGCTCGACATATCGCAACTGATCGACACACTAAATTACATTCGGACCACGATGCGATGCCCTTCGATGTGGCGAATTGGAAAGGAAAGCCAAACTCCTACAGAAATGGTTTAATGTACCATACGTTGGGACGGGTGGAAGAATCTGGCTGATCTTCAGCACCATGTTTGGTTCGCGATTTCGGGCAGGAACCATGGGTGTCATGGGAACGGGGTAGTTAGGACACCGTGGAAATGAAAATATACATGCGATCTTTGTATGGCTTTCGTTTCATTTCATTTCGAATGGCACAGACGTTACGGGTTACAGGCGGAGGGGAGGGGGGTGGGGTTTGTACATACCACACATACACATTAAAACACAGATTCGTCCAAATCAGCCGATCTTTCTCGCCAACGCCCCCGGAGGTGCTCTGGCAGTTCTAGGAAATGAGTAAATACATAAGCTGACGTTAAAACAAATGATAGCATGCACGGCAGAGACGCAAAGACAACTGGTGGTCCATACGAGAACGGGGTGATCCTCGTGGAAGCAGGTGCCCCTTGAAAATCCGGAACGCTGGGGAAGGCACAGAACGAAAAACGGCTGGAAACAAAATCTCCACCGAAAGATTAATCAACCGACCGTATGTGTGAATACGAAATGAGCTCGAGAAGATCTAGTTTTTTTTTGTATGACGATGGAGTTACCACGGTGGAGCGGTAACGTGGTAGCTTGGCAGAAATGCGATTTTCGCTCATCGGATTGAAACGCCACAGATCCCGAACACCCACTCGCCTAGTCTGGCGTGTGCGTGCCGAGGATTGACCCACGGGATGAAGCAAAACCCATCCGTCCGTCAGTGTTCGCATGCGTCTGTATATGTGTGTGGTTGTTCTGGGTGCAGAATGAGAGAGGGAAGAGAGTATGCAAAACTGAATCATTCGCCGGTTTCTGACTAAAAAGGGTACGAAAGGTACATAATAAAATAAAGAATGATAATCTACTTCGGGGGTTTCCACCGGACATTCTGCTACTCGCGATCTTCTGATTCTATGCAGGCTCCCGGTACGATCGAGAAACGGTGAATCAGGTAGAGTAGCTTGTGGCATTATAAATCTCTACACCACGCTCGACGATTGACCGGGTTCGGCGAGAGCACGGATTGAAAGTGTAATTTGCAGGGCGCTGTACTAGAACGGGACAAGTGCTTGTTCTGGTAGGTTGCTGCAAGTTTTTTCTATTGGATTTTTTTTTGCTGCACAGTGAAACGGATCCTTCTCCGCTTACATACCACTGAGAGAACTGATCATGTGTAGGCGTTCATTACGCTATCGCCAGATTCAGATTCACAATTCTTCGTCCAGACGTCGTCGTTGTCGTCATGGTCGGCATGTTCCGACGTGGATGCAACCGGATCGCAGAGGTCGTGGAACTCGATCTGTCGAAGATGGAAGCATCGCTACCAGCGACTGAAACGTGAGCAAAACAGCGAACCCAAGAAGCAGCGTGTGACAAAGTGTACGATGCTGACTTGATTCCAGAACAAGCCACTAATGTTTCTTCCTGGATCGTCAACCGAGAAGGGAGTGTGTGTAGCGGACAGGTGAAGGCACTGCTTCGGGTGGTGATCTAGAGGGCCGTCCCGAAGTGATCTATGGTAATGGTAATTTTTATTGCTGGCAAAAATTCTACCAACCTCTTACGATTCTGCTAGATCCCGGGCCAGCTTATACGGCTTTCGCTCTAAGTCATGCTTTGCAAAAAAAAACAAATCGGCACTGAACATGCTGCGAAACGGCAGCTCAGGATGGGGCGTATGCGCGACTTCAACAACTGCTCGAATGCCGGCGTTTAAGGTGCATGATTTATGAGTGTAATTTATGTAGGAAAATTGCCAGCTGAAATCAATTTTACCAACCTTTTACCAATCGACTGGCGGTATGGACTACGGGCAGGTTTTCCTTGTGGAAACGGGAAAAGACGTCCCACCACGTTTTAGATATTCGTTCCAGACAGCGGGAGAAGGAATGAGAGACTAGGTTCCAGTTTCCACTGTAGGAATGCATTTTTTCTTATGTTTTTCGAGTACACTCGGCAAACGTCCGATTCGAAGCACTGTAGATCGTTTGATTACCGATCTGCATGACCTTTCCGCGCGTACACACATTCGGTACGGGTGTGGATGTATGCTGCACGTAAGGCTGGATTCTGTTTAGCAGAAATTAAGTATGATAAATGGTAGAACATAATTAGCACATGCTTTGAGAGAGTTTGTAGTGCATAACGCTTATAGGGGTACAATTATTTAGTAACAGCGCCAACAGTTTTTGCCAGTATGTTTCGATGTAGACAAAATCCTTCACCACAAAAGCGTTTCCTACTAGCTGTTTAGGGCATCGCAAAATTTGACCCGTTTGGCCGTTACACGTCTTACGCTCGAACGAAAGGTAGCGGAATGGAATGAACCACTTGAGGTTGGAAAGGAATTTCAAGTACTCGTACACCCGTCACTTCTATGACTTCGAGCAAATAGATGGTTAGGAAGGCGGATTGCTGTCCGTTTCGTTCCTTCATTGTCTCTTATGCCTATCCCACGGACAATTGATGGGGGCAACCTGCTGACGGAAAATACGTCAATTGGTTTCGACTCGTGTCTATAAAAAAAATCGGCGCATCTAAATGTTAAGTCAAGTTTGCCAACAAGAGGACAGTTCATCGATCCAATCGGCAACCGAAACCACAAGAGGATCTAGTTTCATTCTCTCTGGTTTCCTCCGAATCTAGCGAATTAGCCCACAGGGCCTTGAGATTGGAAGCTTTGCAAAGCGGTAACGTGCACATCCGTCTGCATGTCAGTGGAAGCAACATGAAAGATACATCGAACTGCTCGTTTTTACAAAAAACACAGGAAAATTGGATTAACACTTTACACTTATGGGATGACAAGCAGGCATATGAACGATGGTGTCATATTTCCATGTCGCCTATGTGCAGCTTATCAACGAACAAAACTGACATACGGGAAGTGGCATTTGTGCTTCCTTTGCACGGAACAGGAAGGGTATTTGATTTGCAGTATCGGCAGTCCACGTTCCCTACTTCGATTTGTTGAATGTCATTAGGTCGAATATCGACCACAACCTAGTCCGGGCTGTTTGAAGGGCTTAAGCTGCAAATTTATTTCCACTGGTACACTCTTGACAGCCAGGGCCAATGTCCCACTGTGAGATTGTTTGATACGTAGGTATGCGAACATATAATGCACATTGAAGAAGAAAATAATCGGAAAATGGTAATGATTTGAACACTTTCATAATATTTCGATAAAAAGGTGCCTTTAATACCGGATCGAAACGAATGCAAAAGAAATACTGTTTCATGTAAGAATATCCTTCACTGATCGGTACTGCGGTTAAAGGTTGCGATTGGTAACGAATTGCTGAAGAATTCAGGCCTTTTACCATCCCATTGCAGTCCCGGTGTGGTGCACCATATCGTATTGCTTCGGTAAGCGTTTGAGATTTAGGATGATCAACCGCAAGAAAACAGAAACCAACAAAATCAGGAATGAGAGATTTTTTTTTGTCAAGCTGCCAGTGGCAACGTTCACTTCGGTTGGCGTTTAATGCAGCCCGAATCCGCCTCGCTATGCTGCACTTGTCCAAGATTGTGTTGCAGCTGGTTGGGCAAGTGAGCGTAGGCAGTAGAGTTTGCCAATGCAAACATTCTGCTCACTTCCACCGATCTGCTTCCTCGTTTTAGCGTTGTCGTCGTGCGGTTCCTTGTTAGCAGGTCGTGTTCTTGAAGTTGCACGGTTTAAGCTCACCGTAGTAAAGTCTTAAAGCACGAACATAGAACACGCTCGTTTATAACGTTTATTCGTAGGATTTACCTTGGACGAACTGAAATATTTACTCACAGTGGAAGTGAAGAAATTGATGGAATTGTTGCAAAAATGGATTATAAATAAATTAAACTATGTTTGAACTGATTTCCTGTACCAAAAGTGCTTACAGTAATAAGGTGAATTTTCATACCTTGATTATTAGCATAGTTAATTTCTTATCCGTATTTTTATTATGTGATATAAAATTCAGTTTATGATGTTGTATTCTTTTGAACGAATTGCTATTATCTCACACAGAGCAGTGATTATCCCTTTCAACGCGAACCTTAACGCCACTTGTTAGCATTTACGAGCACAGTGGTTATGGTCGGTGCATATGTGGTGTCTTGCTATGCTATAGCCGTTGCTCCGTATGCATATTGCTAGTAACATTGCTCGAGAATCCGGCAATAATCAAGCAGCCATGCAACCCACAGCACTCGATCCCATAAGGAGTGGCCATTTATTCCAGTTTTGTTCCGTTCCCTTAAAACTTCATCGCGGCAGCACGGTGGCAGCAACATAAGCAATGGCAGCAGCAAAATTCCACCACGTTGTCGTTGTCGAGAATCAGTCCACCCCTTCCCATGGGCACGCTTTCAAACGGCCGTGCTCTAAATAGCCAATTTAGTGCGCCAAACGCGGCGCGAAGAATGTTTCACCTTCCTCATCGTTGGTCCTTGGGGAGATCATCGGCTCGCAGGCACGTATTCGGTTGCCAGAGTCAAAGTGCACCTGTGTGCTAAATTTACTGCCATCGCTCTGCCCGGATCGGTTGGAAATGTGCTGATTGATGGCGTCGTTCGGGCGTTGCACGATACCGCTACGTTGTCGTCGTTGGTCATCTTGATACGGCGTGCGGCTCGTTGGACCGCGGCTCGCAAAGTATCGCACGCCTTAAGCCACTGGTTCGCGAGCGCTATTTACATCAGGGTTGCCCGGTTGAGTTGCGCCTAACATATGACTTAATTATTGGTCTTATCTGCCCGGAGCGAGTATCACAAGCGAAATCCTCACCACAACGGATGAGATGCGATCGCGGAATGGTGGGCCCCAATAAAAATGGTACCATTTTATTCGCATTCGCTACACTCTTTTTTAACCGTGCAAGGTTAATGGTGGCGACAGTGAAACATTGCCTTATGAAGTAGTCGGTCCTTCTGAACCTGATCCGCCAGGGCCGCATAAGAAGTGGTGCTCATTTTGTAGGATATTTTTAGTTTACTTTACGTTCGTCGTCGACTTCTTCCCGTGGAGATCCCCGGAAGGACCATGCTAACGTGATCGTTATATTATGCGGCAAATTGTCTACTATCGCAACTCAGCTCGCACTTTTCATCATATCACACACTGGTGCGGCCGGCATGTTGACTGGTTGATTAATTTTTTTTTTCTCTTTCGCATTCGTTTCAGATCTTTTTGATTGGACTAGTGACACACCATCATCATGCACAATTCAGACTCACCGGTGATGATGCAGAATAGTGCAGTGTTCCCTAGACAACAAGTGTTCATCGAGTGAAATAGAATGATATGAATGAGATGCAAGCAATTGTGCACACCAAAGGATAACGCGCCGCTTCTGCGGAAAATAAAATAGTTTTATTCTACAAAGTTCATTCTCTTGCGTCCCCCAGTGGGTGCTCTTCATTTTACGCCAACGCTAACGAGCAACACCCGGAATGTTAGTGCAAGATTAATGATAATTACCATCCAGCTGTCGCATGATAAAGTGTTTACGATAAAGTATAAATTTGATTTCGTACCGTTCGGTGATTTCCACTCGTTCGTTAGGTTTGCACAGTTTCGGTTTATCCGTTCTTGCCCTGGTGAAGTGATAATAGGTGACTAATCAGTGTATAATACATTGTGACGAGAGTAATTCAATTTTTGCCATCTCCTTTTTCTGATTTTCTCCATTTTCTGATTTTTTTTCTCCATGTTATACTCCAACCCTGTTTTTTTTTTATTTTTGTAGCCTTACTTTGATCGCTTTGCACGGTTGTATAGTGCCACACTGTCACACTCGAATGTTAGCAGGCCGGTTTTGACAGGAGAAAATCTTTCCTGATCTTGGTCATTTAAATGGAGCCACATCGTTATCGGCATCATCAGCGATGCATTCAGAAGCATCAGCATCGGCTGTCATTATTGTGAGTGCAGTGGTTGAAAATGCATCGTAAGTGTATTCAATAGTGTATTAAGTGTGAGAAAGAAAAAAATAGCAGCACACAAAACAGACAAGGAGAGTAGTTGATCTACGAAAAGGACGGACCGAACGGAACCACCTACTCTCCGTGGTGTGCCACAAATACATCGAAAAGCAGAGCGTGGAAGCGAAAAGCAAAACGGTTTTACATTCTGCTGCATTTCTTCGGCGGCGGCTACTGCGGCATTGATGGGTGGCTTTAATCTCACTCAACCGATCTGAGGTTGCTTTTAAATCATTATCATCACACCCGCGCGTACACCAGCATCCAGCCGGTGTAGAATCGTCGATGCATTTTGCGGTGATCATACAGCATCAAACGTGACCAGCCGGTACCCCGGTTGAAGGGTTGAACATTGATTAGCGGCGTGGTAGCGCTTCGTTTCCCATTATCCTCCGAACGCTCTGGCAGACACCTGAACGGCAAACAGGACGATACATTGTAACTGGCAGTGCGGTATCACGATCGTCAATTGGTGCAATCGATTGTGAACCGTCATATTCGCTTCCGGCCGAATTCAATCACCATCCGTCGTCGTTGGGAAAAGTGGTAAGTGTACCAAACAATAGTGCTTTTTGTTTAAATTTTTAACTTCCGAATTTTTCCGTTGGTATGAATCGTTTATCCGACGGGAGCGATTTTCTATTTTCCATCCCGTTGTTTGGTAAATTACTCAATCTCAATTTATAAGATTTTGTAGAGAGTGTTAAAATGCAATGTTATAAAACTATTGCGAGGATTCTAACACTAAGAATATGCGTTTGATTTAAAACGAAACGTAAATTGTTCTAAGCTTTATTAATCCATGCATGTCTGTACTTGTAATTCATTCATCACAATTCATTTGCATATTGTAAAGTGTTCAGTAAGATCATAAATGATAATACCAGAGGCTTTGTTTCGAACGAAATCACCTTTTTCCTTTCTGGAACCTTAAAACAAATGCCTTATTTCATTTCACGCAGCTGCAACGGTTTCGTCTTACATGTGCCATCATGTGGACGGTTTTGTTGTTTTTTGGAGGCGGGTTGCCAACCATAAATTTCGTTCCAAACCGCTCGACAGCACGAAATAAAGAAACGAAACAAATTCTTTATCAGATCGCCTATAAATCTCTGGCGCTTGAATCTCACACCCTCATCTATCCGAGCCCCGATGCTTTGGTTTCCAGAAGGGTTAATCTAACAAAATGCATCGTTCTGGACCGATGCCTCAGTATACTGGGACGGATGTTTTCGGAAAGGAAAAAGTATGCCGAGTAGTTTGTTCGACTGCCAAACGTAACCATTGGAACACCCCCCGATGCTCGGTGAAGTCAATAAATTAATGTACCAACATGCTTTCGGACGCGGTTTCGGATTAAATGTTTTGCTTCTACAGCTTCCCAGTGTTGAAGTCAGGGATGCCCCAAACGCCCCACATATCTTCTGTTATGGGTTCACGCACAGCGTGCGTTCGATTGGACCCATGTGTCCCATTCTTGGATCACTAGTGAAATGATCTTCCCGTGGATATAGACAATTTTTAATTTCTCACTGCTTTTTCTCGCTTCAGGATCTCATAAATATGAGCTTTGTGTGTATGTTTGTGTGAGTGTGTGTTAGGTAGTGATATTTGTTTTGATCCTCTTACGTGTTTAATGGTTCTGGTGCCACTACCTGAAGGGTGGTAGTGTTGGAAGGAATGTTGTACAAGATAGGCAAAACAGCATAGTCATGCAACTGATCAAAGCGACATCGTTAACATGTGCTTCGCAACCAGACGACGATGGCAACGAAAGGTCAGGGAAGGAATTTCACATCCTCCATTCAAATCCCAATCAAATTGTGCTCTTTGCTGTCATGCGGTGCCATTACAACGGACCGGTATCCTCAATGAGTGTACACGATATGCTGTAATTCCTGTTTGTACAGCGTCGCGAACATCCTGGAAGATGGATGGTGCAGTGAAGTTTCATATTCTATTTCCATTGAATTGAATCTAAATATTTTGACAAAGAGCGATTTAATTAAGCACTCGCATTCAGTGATTTGCCCTACCCGACGTTTCAAGTTTTGAGAGTTTTAACATTCAATACTTTTGATTTGTGAACGCTGCGTGGTAACAGCGTTGGCGGAACGATTGAAGTTTGGCAGGGAAAACATGTTTAGACACTGTTTTGAATGGATCAATGACTACTTACAGAAGAACCTTTTCTCAACTTTTGAGTTTCGTTAGAAAATGATTTAACAAGTCACGCCGACTATCACTGTCCATCAAAACTTGACTAATTCATAGTGAGCATCTTTCAATTAGTGTAATCAGTTTTTCTTATCTGTTTGGTTGCTTGTAGACTTCGTAGGAACGATCCTTTGCTTATGCTAATTTATAGCAACCGAACATGCAACGGTTAAAACATGCCCTCTGTACGGTTGATTTTATTGATTAAACTCAAGGAGTGCCTACGCTGATGACGACAAGTAGAACGATCCTGTTGACTGCTAAATGTTGAGCATGCAGCCGCGGCCCAACCAAGACACCCTGTTCTATTGGTCGGAAATGTGATAGCACTGTTTGTGGTACATACTTACCCATTTTCCCTTACAAATGGGAAAAATGAGCAGAAGTATTCCTGAACGGCTTCACATGCATCGTAGCTGCTGCTGACGGATAGAAGGCTCACCGCGGAGGTAAAAGTCCATAAATTATAAATTACGAGCTGCGAGGCTTGGTAACGTCTATTGAATAAAATATGGATCGCATGCGTATCGCGCATGTACATAAATGCACTCCCGACGGTGCACTCGGCCACAGCAACCATCGCGGGAGATCGTGCTAAACACGTGCGACTACCAAACACTTTTTAAACCAGGAGAAAAGAGACAAAAGCGACAAGGAAAGGGCAAAGAGCTCGGAGAAATATATAGGTAGGGTGTTGCATTAACTGTATCTGCTGCGCGAGTGCTCTTATGTTGGATGCGAATCATCTAATTGGTCCACGCGGTCTAACGTGATGTAGTTTTTTTTACCATTAGATCCTCCATTTAGCAGGTTCATGCAAAACTATGATGGGCCGTGCCTGCTAATGGCTATACACGGGTCCAACCTTCTAGTAGCTACAGTGCTGTTAATGCAACATCATTTGCACATTTTTTTCCGATTGCTGAGAAGAGAAGCTGAATCCCAAAATATCTTGAGCTTACTTTAATAAAGCAGAATACTTTTATCGCTCGTTTTATTTTTAAGAGCTTAATTTGCCTGTACCCGTGCTTCGAAAAGATGCTGAAACATGCTGAAAATGGCTGAACAAATTTTTATTTTTAGATTTCATTTATTTTTAAAATAAAAAGAATGTATAAACTTCTCTTACTTGATTTTTTAGCAGATTATTATTGTTGGATTTTTTTAATTTATAAACATTAACCAAAAGAACCATTGCTTCTAACCGCAACTAACTAACTAATGTTTTTTTTTTACATAACAGCATTTTTTTTATACTTTTATTATTATTTCTTCAAACTCTCTTATGTTACAAGCCCCAAACGTATATAATTCCTGCTCATCATGCAAAACGTTGTGTGGAAATCCATCTCAGCTGTAAATTGTCTAATTATTGTGCAGACAGGGAACTAAAAGAAAAGAAAAACATGCACAACCTCATCGATCATTTTCCATTTCGTCATAGTGAGCGGATGTGTTTGTTGTTTACCCATAGCCCATTGAACGTAACATCCAGTAATGCAGTAAAAATACATCAATTATATGAAATACTAAGCAAATCCAATTCCCACAGGTGGTTCACAGTGGATAAACGAGTCGGACACTGCAAAGTCAAGAAGGATAAGCTCAGCAGCACCAATGTGTTTGCGATGTGCTAACATTTTAGCGCACAAGTGTTGGACCGTAAAATAACACGACCGGTAACATCCATTAATCGATCGCGAATGTAACGCTTTGGACGGTGCCGGACGAATCGTTCGAATGTACGCGCACAGCTGGGTGGTTCAATTTTCTCCTCTATTAAAATTTTGGCCATTTAACGTTTTCATCACATTTAATCGGAACCTTTGGAAACGGTGCCGTTTTTGTTTCATTCACCTTACCCTTTTACATTTGCGCAGCACGAACTAAGGCGAGATGATCAGTCGATCGCCGCTTGGAACACTGGTTTAAAACTTTCGTTTATGCTGTACCGGCCTTCTCTTTACCGTATTGGGCAAATCGAATTGTGTACGGAGAAAGGGTAGAACCATGCGTAAGTGTGTGCCGAAATTTGGCGGTGGCTTTTTTTTCGTCTTGGGAAACTGTTTGGTACTTTAATTTACGATTATTATTCGTATCGTTTTTTATTGTCTTATTTCACTTGTTACTTGACCCGTGTGCGAATGTTTGGTCGTGTGCGTGTTTCTCGGAGTGATTATCTTTACGGTTCATTTTCCTGTTTCCTGTAGTATGGACGGTTCGGAAGCTGTTAGCTGTGCCTGTTTTTAACATGCATCTCAAGTTTTGCCGTCTGTTTAGGGTTTCCCATGGACGTAAAAGTAGTTTCTCATTTCTAGTCTTTTGATTACAATTTAGTATAAATTGTTATGTATATGTCGGTAGTTTTACACAAGAAATTAACTGTAGATGACACATAAAAGGCTGAAATCCCGAAAAGATGTTTCAATTAAGATTTATCACATATATCTGTTTGTTGTTTTGATTTCCGCTTGCCATGGGAATGCGTTCCATGTTTGGCGGAAGAATATTTCCCTCGTGATGCCCGATTGACCCAGTTGATGGGAATGAAAGAGCGTGGTTAATCTTTGTGCCACCATGCGCGCTGGAGTCCTATTTGCGTGCCACACCCAACAAAAGCTAAACACGCACCGGACTCTACACGTCAAAAAGCTACTGAATACACGGGCCAACGGTTGCGCGAGATAGAAAGGAACAGAATGGAAAGTGGAAACTAACAGGGCGACCTAGTTTTCACTAGAGATTGTTTAGTAAAATGAATATTTTTGTCTGCATCTCTAAGGGATGGTTGCTAGTAAGAAAGTTGGGATGCATCAGTGTTGCATTTCCGTTCACCATCTTTGAGACATGCGGGTAAACCATTAATCTAAAAGTAAACAGTTGAACTTGGTGAAATTAGTATCGACTGCTTATTATGCGATCGTGCACGTGAGAAATTGGAGAATTGGTGTTATAATTTTTGTACAAAACGCTGATTCACATACAAAATTGGTGCACCAGCCGACGTTGGAACTTCTCATCAGGCAGTTGTTCTGCCTTTTTTTCTTCAAGTATAGTAAAGTATAGAAGCTTTTCTTCCAGTATAGTAAAAATAAAAAGGAAACAGACAAGCGAAAGAAAACAAATTACAACTACAATAAATGCGATGCTTTCGGAGTTTTTTTTTTATGCATATTCTGCAAAGGTTTTTTTGTTTCTTCTAAATGAGGAAAAAATGGGCGCCATTTCTCTACAAACAACAGTGATTGTTTGGACAAACGAATAAACACATTTCATTGTGTTTGAAAGCTTAGATAAGAAACCACCAGTTGTTGGTTTGTCTATTTTTTCGCAACTGTCAAGAAAGTATAAATAACTCAAGACCGCGCATGAACCATCCATTTGCGAGCTATCTGCGCGCTCAGATCTGCGAACGTGCATTTCTTTTTTTCCCTATATTGCTACACCCAGCTCCATGTGTCCCCTTTGAACTTCAGCCATCGGTGCGAGGTCCGCATTTGAGAACGGAATCTGTCGCCGTCATCATCGTGCGGATGTGAAGACATTTGCGACGACGAACGTAATTCACTTTCCTTCCGCACACGCGGTACGCTGCGCTTCGAAAGAAAGTGTGGACGCGGTTCTATGGTCCAACACGAAAATCCACATGACCATACCGACCGCATGCGTGATTGTGTTTCGTGCCGAGGTTATGAGTTTGCTACAAAACTATAACCGGCTACGATTAGCCCTCTTCCTGTAGGGAAATGCTTAGCTCCGTTACCTTGCCGTGCCACATTCGTGAGCCTTTTTTAATAGAAATAATAAATTTCATCGCACTTTCAGCGCAGCCCAGCATTCATCTGTGTCTGCTGCCCGGTTCGGAACTTGTTTTAGTGAACGACAGTTGCATGGTGGTTAGATTTTCTTATCCGCATCGTCAACCCACGGCCACGACAGTACGCGGCATCCCAACTGGGTGCATGTTGGAAATGTAAAACATGGCACGGGCAACAGGAAAAAAAAAACCCTCACACACACCCTGATCTAGGCCGCGGTCGGGATTGTGTTTGTACGATTTAAGCATTGGCCCTTTCGCCCGTTGGTTCCTGGATGGCGCGTTCTGTTCTGTTGATTTGATCGCAGGGCGTATTGCATTTTCTTCACAATCGGGACGATGAAAAGTGTTTTCTTTTTTTGCTAAATTTTGGTTTAGTTTTTCATACCTTCATTTGTCTACCCAAACCCTTCGCTTTTTTGTATCACACCGGCCGGTCCGATTATCTTCTGCTTGTTACGACTCAAAAATGGCATTTCGACGTGGTTCCGGACGGGAAATCAGAGTATCTTTGAAGCGGCAGGCAAAATTACAGCGCAAAACCCAGCAGCCAGTAGTTGTAGCTGTGATTTGATCGGTTACATTAAAACAACCCTACATTCGTGTGCAATGCGCGGAAAGCTGCGCGACTGCGGTCATTTCTCTTTATCGCAATCAGATCCCTTGCAACGGGAAAATAAACACAACCAAATACACTACGGTACATTGTCGATAGCGCGATTGGCCGCGATGGAAAGAATGGGTAAAGCAAAAACGGGAAAAGCAAAACACAATTCGATCTCAAACGACTTCCCATTTCATCGATCAATCATCCGAAAGATCACGCCTACGATTTGAGTACAGCGGCTTTCGGTATACGATGCAAGAGGTATTGCGCATGCTGTAATGGCGGTAATGAGGTGCACGAGGTAGACTTTAAGGATTTGTGTAATGATGGTTGGAAACTGAAAACTACCCGGGCACTTGTTTTTCACATTGTTTGTCCTCGTGTAAAGGGCCATTTAAAGACTCGCATCTCGTTTTTCTCTTCCTTCAAGAAAAGAAAACTCCACACTGCGCAAAGTGAGGGTTGTGAAGGGAGAGAAAAACACATCAACGGAATGGTTTAAACACTGGTACACACTTCACCGGTAGTTAATTTAATATTTATAATCAATAAATCGTTAGATAAATTGCCCCCGATAGACGAATGCGCTTTTGTTCCGGACAGTTACTAGTGCGCGCGAGTATAAACCGTTTGAGCTGGCGCTTTGCACGATCGCCCTCCGATATTCGATCCACTTTTGCATCGCCTATCGGCAACAGAACGAAACGAAACAAAGCTAAGACAACGGCCCTGTTCAATGTGATTTCGTCTTCGTTGGTGTATCACGATTATGGCGTCGATCGATTGATCTGCGCCAACTTTGTACGCAAGAGTGCACCATCTACTGCTTCGGTTTCTACAATACTTCTGCATTATGCCGTATATCCGTCGATTCGAGTGCTTGAAAGTAGCTGACCGGACCTGCAGGCCTTTGCTTGATTATGAACCCTAATGAAGACAACCAACGCAGCACACTTCGCAAATGTGCTATTACTTTAGCTCGTTTCGATCAAGAGTGTTTGATGCATTATCGCTTTTGATTAACTTACACCAAATGTGATAGTACTGACAATGTAGTTGACTCGTCTTAAGGTAAAACCCGTTTTAGTAAATAATTTGTATTAAAGGAAAAGTTATGATGAAAAAAAACGATCATTACACATTTTTGTCTCCTTGGACGAACGTGTGCTAATGGAAATGCGTTCTAGACGTGCCGCTGTCCAAGGTTTACATCCAAGGCTACATACCACTGCTGACAGATCGCGCTTCTCGGTCATGAAGCTCATTTAAAAATATTTTTACTTAATCGAAAGTGTGTTTGTTTTTGCTGATTTGGCACAATTTCGTAACATTCTGTTTTCTACACTTCTCGCATGCCTTTCACGAACCATCATAGCGCTCTGGCCCCGTAACCCAGCCTGTGGTCAGCCTTTTTTTCCCTTTCAGTTGCACATATTTCACATCACGTAACACTTTCATCCTATTGTTATGATAAACAGTGCAGGTTTTTTTTTTGCGGCGGGATGCTTTTGTGATGCACACTTGCCACTAATCGACTAATGCTAATGTTATTGTTTGATAGGTGCCGAATGGAGTTGCGGTCTTTCGCACTTTTTATGAGTTAATTCAGTCAGTTTTCACCAGGTTTGCGAGTCCGGGGCTCAAAAACCTACTCAAGCCCCATGGTTTGTCTGGTCTGGAGCAAGCGATTGTGGTAGGTGTGAAAAAGTTCGCTTGCTGAAAGGTGAAGATCGTGCCCTTTTCTACTCCCTTCCAGTTTTACGAGCATTTACGCACACTGACAAATGAAACAGTGATGAAGCCACCAGTGTGTTTTGCTAAACGGTGTCATTCGATTGCGCCATCGGTGGGTAGACGTACACAATTTTTGGACTAATTTTTCCCCATTGTTTTGGACAAAATTCACTATACTGAAATTCACTGTGTGGTGGTGGTCATCAACAGAACTTTCCTTTAAACCGGCAGCTTGCAAGAGAACAGCGGAAATTTTATATAATGTACAATACTGAGCAACGATGTGGGTGCTGTATTTCGTCATGGTTTTTTTATTGTTTTGCCGCCTGAAATTGTATAATTATTTATGTCTGCTGCAGGTCAACAATCACACCCGGCACGTGCTTACTACCGCAATGGAAAGTCAGTGCGAACTTGATCCGGAAAGCGAGATCAGTGTTATGTTTACAAAAATCGTGGGAACTGTTGCTTTTCGTTTTCTCAATTTGTCAATGTATTATACTAATGTGAATATATAAATGCAATGAGGCATTGAGTCACAAGAAGATTGTTCTTATCTTTTCGTGAACATATTGTCCGCCAAAGGAAACCATGATTTTTAAGTTCGCTAATGAGTTTGAATGGTGCTATGCTTCGAAATATTGCCGATGATAAATGAGCAGTGAAGTTTTTTTTTCACAGAAATTCGCCGAACTTTTTTTTTCAGTAAGAACTTCACCCATCGAATTCTTATAGGAGCGTTCTGAACCTACTGCCAGCAATTTAACATCTTCGTTTAGCGATGGAATAAATTTGTAAAATATTCTTGCATTGCCAGAGGCATCGCTGTTTGGCAAATGAAACCAATGAGGCATACCGACACGCGATGAACAGGGTATGGAAAATATGAAGATATACCAAAGGTTCTAAAGAAGTTGCACCCCTAGCGCAGAGCTGGAACTGACGAAAGAAGATACGTCCAGATATTTCCCCAATTAAGCAGTCACCACACGACTCCGTTGACCGCCTTCAAGGAGATCCACAGCATCCAAGCTAGCCATGTGCACCGGCAACGCAGACCAAGCACGGAATTCCACGAACCAGACCCTTGTTGGCTGTCGATAGGGACTCGATGAATTTGCAGATTATCCCGAGAGCAAGTAAAGATGCACTCGCGTTCGTCTGTTTGTATACAGCGGGTTCCTCAGAGTAGTGTTAGTGTATTTTTATGTCTGCGCTTCGGGCAGGTGTGTAAAACGTGAAACACATAATTATGCAAACATTAAAATACAATAAATCTAGAGAGGATTACCGCATGTCGTTGAACCCTGACGAACGTGGTTCCCGGAGGCAGTAGAAATCAAGGACCTGTACCATCAGTGCACTTCGCTTCAGACACTTCACCAAATGTCCTTGAAAGAAAGACCTCTGCCTTGCATCCATTCATCGATCTAGTCGTACAATGTGAGCTGTGCGCTTAGTTTGGCTTAAGGCGATAGAATATTGATCCGTCTTCAATCATCCCAGCTCTTTCATTCTCTACACTCTATGGAAGCTGTCATCAAGGGTTAAGTCCTGAGTAAGATATGGCTCTAGATCGCTTGAGTTGCGAGCAAATTTATTAGCAGGCTTTTATGAAAACAAAAAAATATTCTACAGCGCAAGAATAGAATTTCCCCAAGCACGCCGATACCCATCAGATTGATTCTTTGTTTGCCTTTTTGGATGCTATTTGGTTCACATTGCCTTGTATTGGGCTGTCAGGCATCTTCGGGTGGTTATTCGTTTCGGGTGGAACTTCACAACAATGTACCATTATTGATTCACTGACGCAATCTTGGCCGTTTTTACCAAAACGGTGGGGTGTGTTGGGTGCGAACTTGAACGTTGCTACGCCGTCCCGTGTGCCGCAATAGCACACGAAAATCTCGATTAAGCAATATTTCCCCATGGAACTAGATCGAGTAAAAGAGAGAGTGTGAGCCGCACACCAGTCGGAAAGCTCACGGGAAGGCGACGACTGCGACGGAACGGCTGAAGGTTGAAGACGTGGAACGAGTTGTGGTACTGCTGGGAAGAACGGCGACAACCGGCAATGGAAAATATTGCCCGCGGAAACCGTTCGCAGATAAATGGTTCATTGTAGGTTCGATGGTTTGAGGCCGTAGATGAATTAGTCGGCGAATGGGCGATTGTGGAAGTAGCGTGCACGCCCTCAACCAGCAGAGCTCAGTTTTCGGCGCAGCGGATTTTTGTTTGCGCGTGGGAGACTTGAGCACAAAATTGGTCAAGCTCTGCTCTGTTACTGTTTACTCTCGGTTGCTTCTACCGCTGTTCCCCGGGTATTTTGCAGCTCCCTTATGCCCACCGTCTCCATTGAAGATCATTAAAAAGGGAAAAGAAACAACGCTTGCTAATCGCATGGCGCTAGATTTAGGTCCGCGTGCCAACATTCTGATTCAATGGCTTTTCAACACGCCATTCTTCCATCAGGGAAGTCTCCACTCGACTCAAACGCGAAGCGACACACTTGGGAGACTCGAACACCAATTGCATCTTTTCACCCGACGAGTGAGAGTGAAGCGCTGAAAGTGTGCAAGGAAAATGATAGCATATGATCGTTTAGCTGGAAACGATCACTAGCAACCATTTATGCTGGCGTGCACCTGGTACTGCTCGTTTGGTCTCCAGCATTATCGCACCACGGCGAAAGTGAAATCGACTGCCAGTCTCGAACTCCCCAAACCGGTCACGGTAATTGGTGCCGAGATGCATCGTACAACATCGCATGTGTCCATCGGTTTTGCGCTTGTCGTCGATGTTGTTGTCATCATTGTGGCGAGATCCCAAAAACCAGAGCTGAGCGTTAAGGATTTGCACCACACCAGCATCTTCTACCAGGCAACTTTAATGTGTACAACATTGCCCGATCAACGTAAAGCGATCTTTGTTGTTTTTTCCCTTGTTTCATTTGTCTTGATCTTTTTTGTGTCCGTGCAATGTGAAACGATTCGACCTGGTGAGTGGTTTTTGTTTCTTGTTTGTTTGTTTTTTTTTTCGGTACAGCTTTTTGGGATTTGGAGATTATTTTTGTAAGCTTTCTGCAGTCAATGTACATTGAAATCGGTTCTGAAAGCCCAACCCAGTCAATCCATCGGTGATGAGAAGACTAAACGAATAATAAAAACTGGTCCACGCGCGACATGCTCGAAGCTCCATTTGACACTGTGAAACAGAATCGAAAAAGTTTCCCTCAAAGAAAAAATCACTCTCGAAATACACCATCAACTTGAATAAAGGAACAGATAAGGCTCGCTAACAACCAAACGAAACAGGATTTACATTTGCTTTGGCACAAGTTGTTGGGATGACGTAAGCTTCAGAAAAGTTTACGCGTAAGAATCAAGCGATCGAAGTGTTCAACCATAGACCGGAAGAGTGCCTGTTGATCGAGAGCAAATAAAATAAAACAATTTGCCAAAAAAACTAACCCCACGGTTAAGCGATGCCGCCGCGAGAATGAAACATCATTGCCAGATCTTGAGACTGATCGAGAGCAAATCAAGTGGCCAGCCGCTGTTGGATGGCAATGGGATGGAAGGCTTTTAGGAAGTGGTCACATTATCTCACACCATTCTCTGCTCGAGCTTGCTATTAAACAGTGAGTGGGATAAAAATGAATTGGAGTCAAAACGGCGAATCATCACGGTCCGAGCTGAAGAAGTATTATAAAATTGAACAAATTTATCAGAACAGGTTCTGTGAGAACTCGTTTCCATTATGAGCTAGAATGGGTGTAGTGTGACTTTAGGAGCGAAGTAATTTCCGCCGAAAACTTCCGTTCCGACGCGTAGCGCTTAAAAGAAGAAGGTTTGTATGACGCACTGCCTCATTCGACGCGTGACATAATTGTCTTCGAAGTCTTCCCACCGGCTGAGAGCAATCTTCTTTCGCCTACCTGCTAGTGACAGGTTGGTTACGGACCACGCAAGAACGTCACAGTGGCGCGACGCGTAGTTTATGAATGATTGAACGCATCCACATCGCAAATCCGCAACCCGTGCGCGACCACTCTGGTGGACTCAGACTCAGTCTGTGATGGAGGATGTTTTCTACTCCCCATACCAGAGCGGTAGACAGTTAGCCACCCACATAAACAATTGGTGAGTTGTTGGCATCATTGATTGCACTACACCTACCACAGAGTCGGTAGCTTTTTTGTCTTCTCCAGGCTGATCTTCGCACCCAGACGGTGTAAAACGTGCGACCGTGTCGATTGATTTACGGCCCGTCATTTGCCTCTTCTGAACAGTTACTCAGACTGCAATGTTCCTGTAAAGTCGTTCATCATTTGTCAGTAAAGTTCTACGGAGATCTTGAAGGTTTCTATAAGTCGTATCTTAATTAGAATGGTTGACTACTTTCAGACAAATGACTACCGTTTTACTGCTTTGCAGCGTCGTTGTGAACCCTACCACTAACCTCGGGCACAACACAAAAAAAAAAATTCAATGGCTATTCGACTTTTCTCTGACAGCTTCATTAATATTCTAGTACTACAAACAATGACAACGGAAAATGAATTGCTTGTAAAAGTTGAACTAAACGCGATCGACTTATGTCTCGAGTTGTCCACCGATAATGCACGCGTTATTGAAACGATAGACAACTTTACATATTGTGCAGTATGCAGTGTCCGCACATGAGCACAGTTTAGGAACTTTGCACACGAACTACCTGATTCAGAAGGATGGAAACAGGTGTTAATTATGCAAAAGTGTGGGGGGAAGGCGTATTAGCAGGTGGTGGGAAGACAGCAAAAACAGGGGCACATGGTTACCTGTGACGGTCCCAGTGTCGCAAAAGTCAACTACGACAGAGGCTGAGATGGTGATCGCGAGCCCAATACGAGCCCATAAATTATAACGCACTTGGCAGGCGGACGGGCGATCGAGAGCGATCTCCTGCTCGAGGTCTGATGGAAGCGGTTCGAGAACCGGTCGCCGTGCTGGAGTTGCATGATAGATGGTTCGTTTTATGGCTGTAAAATGTCTCTCGCTGGGCGATAATGCGCATGACACACACATGTCATTCCGGCATACCAGGCAGTATGGCGACAGTGTTAGATCGAGTTGAGATTAGTGCAAGATCAGATTAAAATAAGCAGATCTAAATCAGTGATAAAACTCATTTGCTTCCACAGTTTCCTCGGTTGGCGTGGCCAGTCGGCCGAATTGGATGGATGACAACGGATTACTGGTGTTTCGGTTGTCTATGTCGCAACCCGCTACAAGAGTGGCTTAATTCTGCCTGAGGTTAAGCCGGGAACGGTCTGAAAAAGAGGACGGATATCTCAATCTTTTGCAGGTTGCTACATCACCATCTCGACCTGTCCAGCGGTAGACTTTCTTTTCCAGCGGGGTTCTGCACTGGACGTCAAATCATTTCCTTGTTTATGACCTTTCGTCGAGTTCTCAGGCAAACGGACCTGGTCACCGGTTTCTGGCGTACTCGATCTGCTGAGCCCCGTGCCGCGATCATCACGATCACCAAACTCTAATTGCATTGCCTTACAAGGTTTAATCAAAGGGAACACCTCATCCATCATCTTTCCCGCTGTTTGGCGGTAGATTTTTGTTTCGTTTTCGTCTTTGGCCGGATGCAGGACGCTTAGAAAAGAAAAAAAGAGAAGAAAACACCGAATAAAGCACTACATGTCCTACGGAACGTAGGCTGCTGTCCCTCGAATGCAACAACTCTTTTGCGCTACTCGGGAACCTGGCCGAATTGCTGTTAATACGGTGAAAGTAAGCGTCGTCAGCGAATCAGTCAACCAGTCAGTCAGTCAGTCAGTCGTCGGGCAAGTCAGTCAAATGAGTGGGCTGCCAGTAAGGTACCCGCCTGGTCTTCAGCTGGCTGGTATCGTTGATGCCCGGTTTCATCCGATTTACCAATGCAGCCATGTATCTTAAGGCCCTTGCAAAAGGTTACCAACTCGAACACATAGATACAACACTCAGGAAAGCTCTGGATTGCAAATTCAGTGAGCAGTGGGTTTCCCATGCTATACCGTTTTTCGACGATTCAACACACCCCGCACCAGCTCCCGTTGGTTCGTGGTCGTAAGCATGCTCACAAATTTCATGTATGAATAAAACACCGTTACGAACCTCTTGTGACAGTGACGGTTTTGGGTGAGTGAGAGGAACCTCCGTGAACTGTATGGAGACAATCTACAGCAGCACAACAGCAGCAGCGTTAAGATTCCGACCGGGAGTCGTGAAAGGAAGTGCTGCCGTGGTAGAGCAGTTGTGGTTGATGTAGATCCCTCTGGTGAGCAAGATTGACATGACTAATACGTGGATCATTACAAGACTCTCGGTTTCCACTCGAAGCAGTGGGACAGATCTGCGATTATATTGAGAAATGATCTAGATCACCATTTGGACACCGTTTGGTTTAAAAATGCTAAATGCATCGCATTCGCCATTCAGCAACTATTCGATCGTTTTTGCCCGTTGGTGATTCAATCAGGCTTGCGTGCTTTTCGTAAAATCGTGGCAGTAACCTTTGACTTTGCCCATCGGGGACGGCTTTGCCGTCCACTCAAGCTCACACGTAATTGTAGCGTTTCAGAAAGAAAATTGAATTAAAACTATCACCGATCACGCCCGCATATACCGTGGTTCCTGTTTGCTTAACCACACAGCACGACGACCAATAGCTGCCATCTCGAACAAACTTTCACATGATGTTGGAGTCTTCCACGATTTTGAGAACGATTTACTACAACATTTGGTATGTTATTCAAAATATAGGACCCGCTTTTAGAAGCTTTACCAGTTCAACTTGGCATCCTAGTTTCTGTCGCATGCATCACTGGAGCAATATAAATTCTTTTCAAACGTGTCGCTTACCGTTCCTTGATGGTAATGCACCCCCTTTGCAACGGGGAGTTCACCTGACGAAATGACATATGAGCTCGGTGCGTGCGTGCACATCGAACACGACCACAATCATACTGCCAATGGCAGCAGCCATTTATCATCACCCACTTCGTTCACCCGACCTGAAATGGGAAGTCGTCACATATTGAAGCAAACATACGATCGCTACACGATTTCATTGCAGTGGCACGGGCACGCGCACAATTCTTGCATACGGGACGCACGCTTAGAGCTTAAGGTTCTCAAGCCAGAGTCTTTTTGTTTTTTTTGTAATGCATTGACTTAATTTTGTTCGTATGGTGTTGTGCACAATCCAATTGGCTGGGATTGGTTGGGATTTATTGCGGTAGAGCGTTGTGCAATCGATCGATCTTCACAGAACGTGCATGACGGGCAGGAGTGGCTGGGCAACATTTATCATACAGAGCAACCTCCAAAAAGTGATCTGTAAATTACACCTGATCGTTGATAGATCCGTGCCGGGATTTTGAAGTACTCTCTCTTTCGCAACTTCACCAGTGCATGCCCAAGTGGTAGAACTAGATCGGTCGCCAAAAACTGAAAGTTGTTTTGGAGGAGGATGTAAGGTCTCTCAGTAAACGATATACTGATGTAAACCCGTCGAACCAACGCCATGTTAAGCCCTCGCAATGTTTGCGACAACTGGAAAGGTCTCCTTTTTTGCGTAAGATCTTCGGAACAGGGTATTGGAGCTGAATTAGGGAGGTAAGGGAATACGTAGTACCACCTGTACGCTGTACTTTAAATTCAAAGCTGGGAAGCTTTTCCGAAACTTCCAAAATGTCGCTTGATTGGAAATTCGCTTTTACTCCTGCGTTACCAGGTATGCCTAGTGACCGTAATTACAAATATATTGATCTCAATCATTGGTAAGTCCTTATCCAGAAAAGGACTCGTTTCTGTGTGAGTGTGTTTTTCTTCATTTTGTGACTTTTTTTTTGCTACTGTGCGGAAAGTCTCAAAGGCGAACGAAACAACACGAAACAGACAAACCGGAATGCTCTTATTATGTGATGAATGATTTATGAAGCAGAAAATCACTCTCGTTTTCTGACAAAGCGCATACACTGGCGGCTCTGCAATTGCGTTTGGTAACGGCACAAAATGGGGACAGTTTTTTTTTGTTGCTCTTTCATTTACTCGATCCCATTGCATTTGGCATCGTTTAGCTCGGACCGGTGGGAGCAATGGTAGGCATGCATGCCAGCATTCATTAGCAGATGATCGAAAAACTTATGTCAATTACATAAAAATAATCAATCCATCTATGAGCCAGTTTTCCGCGATCGATTGCGATCAGCGTTTGCGATTGTTGCAAATTTGTAGGTGCCTTTGCTGCATACCGGGACGAGGTTGTTAGGATGGCAGGCACTGGAACGCTTGGTACGCGCTGGTAAGAAGATATTTTTATTGATTCCTTTTACGAATGCAAAAGAGAAAGGCACCCACAGGCAAAAACGCAGCTATTGAATTCCTTGGACCTAGCGGATTGCGTTCTTATAGTCGATCCTTGAAACTCTTCCATCCAACTATTGCATTTCTCTTATATGGTATCGAGTCGCATACCGCCGTGCCGGGGTTGTGGGTGCAATATGGGAATTTCGTGACGGACTGATGGTTCAGAAATCCGTCAGCCAGATTCGTTTGCGATCTCTTAGCTGTTACGATCGAATTTTTCATACATTTCAGTGTGTGTCTTCACTAAGGTGAGGTGATCTTGTGATGTATGGTCCTGCAAAACTCGACTGAATTGTAAATATGTGAATAAAGAGCAAAACCTCTAACCTCACTTTTTATCTCTCTTCTGCCGACAAGCATTTATGATGATCCGGCAACACGAACAGATCACATATACGTGTGGTTGCGATTGTCATTCATCCAAAAATCGATGAGACACAACATCAAAAGCGGTCCGATGCCGTAAAAGGTGATTGTCGAAACTTTACGACCGCATGTTTCGAGAGGGTATTAACTATTGACGCGAGGTGCCAATATCTCTCAGCGGTTTCGACGAGATCGTCCAACCATCCAACCCAGTCCCCGGCCGCTCACGGACAGCATAAAATCATCAACAATGGTGCGGGAGCAGTGAAAGGTGTCAACTTGACATTCAGGTTTGGTGCTTCTTTGATGCCCGGTGACGGGATGGTTTTATATCTTTCCTTGTCCACTAGTACACAGGCCGCGAGGTCACGAAGAGGGAAAAGTGTAAAATCATGGGGAGGGAGTGGGCAAAAGATACGATCGTTGTTAAATTCTACGCCCCGATGCAGATTTTACATGTTTCAGGGTCAACCCTGTCATTCGCACAGGAAGGTTAAATGGTAACGCTGGTGATTGGCTCCGCATGGTCTCGATGAGAATGTTGGGATTTTGTTTTCGTTAGCTATGGGCAGAAAATCACATCCACTGACGGTGAAAATGCTCAAAATCAATTGTTTTGGCACATTAACGGGTGCAATGGCTCTAGTAGACAACAATACAATCAACGTCCTCTTTGGTCGTCGAACTTGCTCTGTGTTGATATGAATAATTGAAATCGCAAGTTAAAGGACGCTCGAGTGTTTAGGTATGGCGAGCTAATCAACCTATTCGAAGCTTACGAAACGTCTAGCGTGGTGTTTCTGTCAGTATACCCTATACCGAAAATCCTGATAAGGTACCGTGATCGAGATTTTGTCCGTTGCGTTGCCATGTCGATCGTGATGGAAAACCGACATCTAGAGACATTCGAATTGTTCGATTGTCAGACAATGGCATCCTTGCAGCATTCAGAACATAAAAGCGTGCCGCCCAGTCAACAATATGCCGTCATCTCCACCACCGACTCTTACCATTGTTTCCGTTCCTGGCGGTGCATTTATAAATTATTAATGTGAACTCGTAGCAATGGCTCAAGATAATCCTTAAGGTCGGCTGGTAACGCTCTGATCGTTTCCACGATTTCACACCGTTCCTAGAAGAGACAGCCTGGTAGCCCCATTCAAGAGGGCACACTCGTTGGAAAAGCTCAAGTGTGCAACAAGTGCGTTCGCGAACAAGCACTGAACCGACGCTGAATGATGAATCATTTTCTCACACAGCCCAACCTTTTTCCTCCTTGCGCAAAAGGTGTCGGACGTTGGGATGTTCTGCGTTTTTGCTGCTGCCTTACAGCAGCAAAGCGTCGCCAAATGGCAGCACGGCAACTGATGATGTTGCTGTTAACTCGAAAGCCGGAAGCACAGTTGGCGGGCTTGTACAGCCAAATACAGTCGACACAACGCAACGGCCAGCATCGCTCGATCGCTGTTGTTGTGAAGAATCGCCAAAAAAAAACAAGCCTCCCTTTGCTCAATGCCGTGTCGCCCAGCACCAGCATACTAATGAGCCGTAAAATAAACCATGGCGGGAATAGCAAAACCGTGCCATACACTCGTTAACCAACGCTGGTTCGCAAATGGCCATCAGGTTTTCGCCTGCTTCAGCATAACAGCAAGTGTCGCTAACGTTCGGTGTACGGTGCACTGCCTAAACGCCTTCAACTTCCCTTCACTGGAACTAGTGTGCGTTCGAAGCGCAGCAGCCGGGCAAGGCGTGAAGCAACAGCTATGAAAATAATAATGACCTCATTTTTATTCTCATTTGGTCACCAGTTACAATCTCGCTAACTTTGCAAAACTTCCCTACAATGCTGCTTCACCCTTCCCACAGGGGTAGATCTGTTCTCCAACGCTACCACTCCGCTGGCGAAACTTCTGATACTTTGGTTGGTTGGTCGGTTGGAAAAACACAAAACAAAAGCCGAAAAGGCGTTGGACGTCAAATCGCCCTGAAGCGCAGGAGAAAGCGTATGTTTATTTCTATGGACATATTATGTGCTGATCTGTGATTTTGGTGAAAACAAAAATAAAACCATGCGCATGTTGAAACATACAAAAGTAGTTGTTGGTTATACAGTTACATAGCTGCCAAACTCCATAATTTTAATTCTATGTTAAATATTTTAATAGCTAATTGAATATAATACATATTAATATAATAGTTAATTGAAAACTGCCCTCCAAAAATGAAGTGAAGAATGTATTTTGCACTCTTTTATTTGTTGGAATTGCTAAATCTTCTGTCTACCTTTAACACGAAATAAATCTGGACGCTCGGTGCGACCACTGAGAGCCACTCTACTCAAGCCTTTCAAACTTAACCGCACATTTCCGTTCGAAGTGCTCGCTTCGGACAAGAGCTCTCCAGAATGGTTTGCAAGAAACTGTGAGTAACAACAACGCCGACACACCAACCACATTTCACCTCACATTTGTTTTTGCGTATTCGTCTCTGCCTCATCGTCACGGTTGTGTATCCCGCTCACTCTAGGTATCCACAGCAGCCATACCATAGCACGCTACGCAAGATTGCTTAGCCCTGGAAGTTGCCTGGAAGTGAATGTATTGGGACGGTTTCGCGTAGCAAACTGCTCGAAATGGTAGCAAAATCCGTCCGCGAAATGAAGGATATCAGCACGGTGAGCCAATCGACACACACACACAAACACATTCGACACCCTTCGAAAATGGGGTTATGAAAATATGGATCAAAATCGTGATACGGTCCTGTGCCCCTTACCCTTCAACGCTCCATTGCACTATCGCGATCACTCCAGTGCGTTGCGATTAAGAACAATTCAGCTGCCGATCGACTACCCATTGTGGCCATACACCGGGAGATCTGGTAGCAATCAAGGTTGACATTGAGTTCGGCAGCAACCATGGAGATTGTGGCTTCGGGATCGCCATTTGTTAATTGATTTCTTGCCCCCAATGCCTTGATTCGCGCGGGACGCAATTGTTGATGACGTCCCTGACGAGCCCTGACGATCCCTAGGGTAATGGTTGCAGAAGTAAGCGTCGTTTTGCAATGCTAGTAAAAATGAACCACCGTGGCGATACCGTTAGTGTTGCAGCTGATCTATGTATTGACATTATGCCGCAGAACGCAAGCACTCCTCCGGTACATGTAGCGTTACGGTCGAAATAGGATTATCGGAACAACAGTAGCATCGCATTAAGCAACTGGCGTTGCATCAATCATACCCCAGAATTGTGCAGCACCGGCTTCAACACGCGAGCAAAGGGTCTTCTGCCAGAGAAAAAAAAGTAAGAGAGCTTTGATTACAGTACAATTAACATCATTACGACATCTGTGCCAGTGTCGGACTGTACCACACATATACGCCGAATGATACGACCGCCGGGGATAAATATGATCGATGACGGGCATGCGATCAATGCAAACCGACCGTAATAACTCAATCGATATGTTCGATCGCCGGTTGCCAGCAAACGGATCCCGTCGCTATACTATTTTCCTTGATTTCTCCCGCAAAGAAATCAATTACAGACGTGTTTTTGCGACTCACGGCAAAACCTAATCAGGTCACCAATGCTTGAAGCTAACGGATCTGTTGGATGCCGTCACAGAACCTGCTCCAACAGTCTGCCGCACTCTGACGGCGGGGAGCGACCGGCCATTTAATGGATGGGTTTTTCGGTGTGACTGGATCAAGTGAAAATCATTTAGGAACACAGCGAGATTTTTTTTAATGTCCATCATTCAACCATCCAGCTGCTGCGGGATGCCGTTCACGGAACTAAATCCTCCAACGCCGACAACTTTAGGATAAATGATCATCATTATCGTCATCCTGGTCATCATCAACCTGGTTCGCTAATGATACCTTCATCTGACAAGCAGGGAAGAGTTTACTAGTGGGTCGCTTTGCGCCAATACTATGAAGTTCCTGTCCGTGATTCTCACTTTTCAGCAGCTTGCTGGTGCTCTTATCGCATCAACACAATGCCTCAGTGTGCAATGGTGGGGAGACATTCATTGCCCGCGACGAGTGTCAATTAAATTCATCTTCACCCGTCGCAATTACGAATTCCAACTCTGCTGACACTTGCGACGCAGAAACGCAAGGAGGTCCTTCCTGGCGGGGCTTAAAAATTCCATCTTGTCAACATGGTTGAAATGTTTTCGTCATTTCCACAGCCACATTGAATACCTTCATGTCTTGAGGTGTTCCCTACTGCACACGCTCGATACAATCGCTGAAACAGTGGTACACTTTGTCCCATATTTACGGCCAGCTTGATACCGTAAATCCAATTACATTTATTTTACAACATATTTCCCTTCGCTAATTTTATCGCTCTTTCATTATCTAGTCTCTCCCTTCTGCCTTTCCGACGGATGTATTCATTGCTTCCTACATTGCGTGATGGGTTTGTGCTTTATTTTCATTTCTCATCACCCCCATGGTATTGTACGCGTAAATGTTCATACGGATAGCACCCCCTTACTGGAAATGGAAAAAAAAACAATCGATCGCCTTTTTGTTGCTCGTTTTGTTTGACTACCTGTTGCGTACACTGCAACAGGGTGAAAATTTTTCTTACTATTACTTCTAGCTCTAAGTGAGCAGTACGGAAAACTTCCTCTCTCGCAGCTTCTCAACTGTCAATAGAGCGTCATTTTGTCTGCTTACGGTTTGCTTCTGCGTTGCAACATTGCTGATCTACCCATGCGATTGTGCTCGATTCTAAACCACGCTCGCCGGCGCATCGTTCGACAAACGATCTTGGCCCTCACCCGCTCCGTAGTCGTCATTAAAATACAACATAATTTATGTGTCCATCAACTGAAATTTATGTTAAATTATTGAAAAATAAATAATGAACGTTAAACCGTGCATCCTGTCGCACGACATCTTGGCTTGGGTTATCGTGCGTACTCTATCCAAGCACCGATCCAAGACCGCTCCGCAAAGTGGTATTTCTTTGCTACGAATCTGCAACAAATCGCAGCACCTCGTTCGAGGACGGTTCAACCAAGACCACAGTCTAAGACCAATCACTCCGGTGCAGAGTTCCGTGTTTCATTTGTCAACCCTTCTCGCCGGCACCTACATCTTTCTCCCTCTTGTCCTGGATGTTCCACCTAGCTGTTCACGGCAATAGTTGATCGCGTTCTAAGGCGCACCATGTTCTATTTTGCATTTTGTCGCTCGTTTCCACCGTACTATTGGCATTCGCTTTGATTCTAAGCCGAATCGTCTAGCAACATAACGGGCTGTCAATATATGCAATCGGTACTCGCTGTCAATCCGTTGCCGATTCGCAATGGCTACCGGTGGTAAAGGAACGAAGCCGATTCTTAATCTCCGTCCCAAAACAATGCGCATTGTGAACGCGCCTGTAAAGTCGCTACCGTTTCAACCTTCTTTTATACAAATGATGGCACACCGATCCGATCTAAATGCATACGGTAAACTGCTATTAATTATTCCTCTTGCTTGCACGAATCAAACTAGACAAACAGACCAAGAGGTCACAGCTAGCAAAACGAGTGACGTTGTTTTAGTTTTTTTTTTTATTTAAATTTTAAAAAGGATTTTTTTATTGTCCTAATGGTTTGCAGAGATTAAATTTGTCCCATTTATTAAAAGAATTTAAATTGCCTAGCCTAGAACGAATGGGTTTGCGCGATAAGATATTGTTATTTGTCTATAGACAAATACATCCTGATCTTTCCACTTAAACGAAACACATTTGCAGGTGTTTGAAAACATGCATGAGGTCTCGGGATCCATTAAATTTGCGGCTGCTCTGTAGCGTTCAATGTGTTATTCTTCGCGAATACTCAAATCAAATCTTTGACTTGTAATCCGTTTTTAAGTTCTTTTTGTGACATTTACTTAAGTCTGAAATTGGCACCGGCTCACATAATGCATTTTAAAATGTCAAGACATGTGCGTCAATTCGACGATCGTTGATTAATCCTAGTTAGTGCAAATTTGACGTTCGATAAGAGGGATTATTGCGATATACGTTTTGATCCTTTCGGCCGACGATGGTGTGTCGGCGATACGATTTGTAGAATTTTATTTGGCGGTCTCTATTCTTCTGGTCTGCTGGAGGATTTTATGAAATTTAAAAAGAAATGTTTTTCGTCTTACTGTAACAGTGACATTAATTTAGTTAGTTTTGCTATTGGTTATTCAAACGTAAAATCTGTTTCATATTTCAGTATTATAATTTAAACTATTAGATTCACGATTTTCATTACAATTTGTCAACTATTTGTTTTAATTTGCTGGTACTGGGGGAACTTTTTTATAGGCGCACCATTCATTAAATAAACACTTTGCAGCTTTATTGAATATTCTTAAATATTCATATTGATTCACATTAGTTGAATAATTGTGAGAGTGTTAGTGAGATGCAGTATCGATCGATCGTTTGATCATCGTTAAATGTGCGAAGCATTGCTTCGTGGACCATGGATGACAACGCAGTGACGAATTCTCGGGCAGATATGTGCTAAGCTGCGAATGGAGTTTTCATAGCGTAATCGTTTTCAGCATCTGTCGCTGAAGGGGTACGGAAATTATTTCCTTAGCACTGATCAAATATCACTGATACGAAGCTCCACATCAACGGACGATTGATCGATTGATCTTTACGATTAGGCAAATCGTTCTGGTTTCGCGGCATCTTCGGTGCAGCTGCACGAACGATACATAAGCGAAAGAACCAAAAAGGACACGGCAAGATCAATGTGGCTTAATTTATAATGATTGTGATACGGTATACTTTAGTCCGATTAGATTTGCCACACCGGTCCGAGCAGCGTGATGAGCCCGGTTCGAGACCGTGGAGTGACAGGGCGCTTGCAAACCCCCTCGATTGGCAGCAAGCTGTCTTGCGCATTTGTACATCGTAGGAAATTTCGATACGTCCAGCATCGTATATTGCAGATCGAAGTTTGCGGTGGTCTCAATCCGTGCTCCATCATCCGTGCCACCCGTTGAATCCAATCAATCCACACACTTTTGTCCTACCCACAGTACGATAGCGCTGGTCCCTGGAGAACGATTGCCAACCAGCTTTTGCCTATTACGGACCGTTCGCTTGATGATGCGGGTCTCGATACCGTTTAACCGATACGGTACCGGTACGGTACCGTCACCATAGTTTCAAATCAACCTCGCAACAACTGCTTCTATTCGGAAGAACTGCTGCAAGGGCGCCATCTTCCCTTCCAATCGTGGCCGCCGGATAACAGCACGGTAATGGAACGAATGGGCAGTGAATGCTTCCTTCCTACGGTGCAACACGCCGCGAGGATATTCGATTTATGCGAAAAACCCGCACCACGCGTAGGATGATGAAGCAAACAGAATTTCTTTTGCTTAAGACGCCGCCACAAATTGAACCACTCTACCCATTATTGATCCACACTCCTCCCCCCGGGTTCATGCACAACTGCGTTCAACATGGTAGTATGGTGCAGTAGGAAAATATTTCCTAGAACTTTATGGTATTGAATTAAATCGATATTTGCTTCAGTCCCTGGATCTACAGGGGCATTCCCCAACCCCAATGGATCGTAAGCTGCATCGATCAATGGTGTATCGACATTATCACCATGGCAAATGCATTTTCTTCCGGATTATGCTCCACCTTGTAGCATGCTTCGAAGCGAACGACCGAGTGTTCTCTTCATTTTGTTGCCACGGTAGGGGATCTGTTCTGTGTGGATAACTTCATCATAATAAACGAACCCCTTTCTTTTAATTAGCTTAGACTTGCACATAAATATTTAGCCGGTAGAACCACTTTTATCCACCTTCATCATCATCATTAACAACGAACGCAGCAAGCGAGTAATCATAAAACCCGGTCGGCTTAGCGGCGCACGGCACATTTGTTCAAACCTACACACGCGTTCCGATCGCAAGGGCCGCTCTGTTGTCATGCCGTTAGCACGTCCGTTGACTCCGCCAACTAAAAAACCCACAAGCAAACCCTGTTTCCCATTGCTGTGTGTAAAATGTCGCGATCTTCCGATACTTGGCAGAGGGAGATGCAAGAGCTTAATCTTATTTACGAACAAATTATAATTTCAATAATGTGCAATAAATAATCGCTAATAATGATAAACCACCTGATTCCACTGCGTGCGCATACACGCTTTCGGTTGTACAAGCATAACTTGCATTAAACGGGCCCCGGCTTTCGGAGTACCGCCGTTTCCGATAGCAGCACACGGTGGGTTGGGTTGATTGTAATGAATAACTTTGAAAGCTGCTTCCATCGTTGCCTGCATCATCGTTCCTCGTCGTGCGGCTGTTTAGCATTCGTCGTTGTACGTATTATTTGATTCGGTTTTCTTTCGGGGTCGTTTTCTGGATTATGACATTCTGCCATCAGTGCCTCGAACTTACCGTAGCAGTAAAAGTAACTGGACGTAAACCAGACGATTATTGCGTATCGTGAAGATTGAATGCATTGCGTAGGTGGTTCTCATACTCCCGCAACTACACAAGCGGTTTGAAGCAGTCTTTGGTCTATGGTTGTGAGGTGTTACAAATCATCGTGCCTCATGCCTGATGAAGATACTATGCAAACGATGGAGCAGTTTTGTTTGGCAAAAGGTAATTTTTATGATCAAAGATACCCTAACAAAGGAAACGCTCAATCAGATGTGAAAAAAATATATTCTTTCTTTTGTTATTCTCGTTTTAAACGAATGTTGAAGTAATCGGAAATTAAATTAGCATACCGATTTCAAACAGCAATCGACCTGCTTCGTGTGAGGCAAATGTTGTTGGGTAGGTCTATACCATCCTACAATCCAGAATTGGAGTGGCTATCATGGCAAAAAGAAAGATTACTCTCAACACTTCCTTTTGTTTTCCATTTTAACGTTGTTTAGTATTTTTTGTTTGTATTTCTTGATGACGTATCTACCATACTGCTTTCATTTTGTTTATATACAATATGGTATTAAATGCTGTAAAAAAGCATAGCATTTCGTTACAGTCTAGTGGTACGTTATATTTAGTTTTTAAATGTGCGTCAACGAAAAGCATATTGTGCGCAAACACCACAAAATTGGGTTAAAAATAATCTTTTCCCGAAAATCAATTGGTCAGTGTAAGATATTTGTTGATTATAAGGAACTATAATGTTTCTCATTATGTTACCAATTGCTAGACAATAGCTGTAATACTATCAGTCACAAAAGATCTCAAACGAACAGGGCAGATCTAATCGTTTGCTTGCTATGACCTGCCTAATGGGTTCACTCCCCTCGGCACTCGTGTGGTTGACCGAATGGACGACATGTTTTGTATAACTATTTGCATAATGGCATGATTGTGTCCCAAATGCCAAACGATTTTCGCTTGTTTGGCCCGCCGAGCTGCTACTTTTGTACGTGGGTTTTTTTTCTGTAAGCTTTCTTCCCGATGTTGGGAAATGAAAGGAATGCAAGAAAGCCCTACCAGTTGCGATTGAGGGTAAACCTATGTCGCCTGTCTGCATGGCGCAAATGGAATTGAGCATCTGTTTTTTTAGCTATAGAATGTCTCTTCCTCCCAGTCAACGATGGGGAAATTTCTTCAAACAATCTTCAGTTCCACCTACAACTTTCATCTCGAACGGACAGAAAAGGAAAAATATGAGACCGTTGTTCTGCGCTGCGCGGGCAAGTCAAACGATGTCTCTCCTCAAGGGGAAATAATTTATTTAATGATGGACTATTGTGCGCCGGTAACAATGTTGCTCGTATAGGCACGCAGACCGAGGCTGAAAGCAGGCGTGGACGACCCAAGAGGTGCTGAAGGATTGCGGGTGATGAGCAGTACACAAGACCTCCAACAACGAAATGCATCGGCAGGGTTTTGGGAAGCGGAAAATGTACCGCGATCAAATAAATGCCTACTTCCGTACAGAATAATACAGGTCGTCGGTAGGATCCGCGCGACTTTGCAAAAGACTATAGATGCTCGGAATCAGAGTAAGTTGACCGCACCACATCGTAGCGGATCGATTGATCGATAGACGCCCCCGAGCGAACATTGATCGACGAATTTGCGTACCAGCTCTCAGGTCTCGGGCAAGTATCGGCGAGTGAGACATTTTAACATCGAACCACGATCGAAGATCGAGATCATATCGTATCGCTTGCCACAAAAACCGACCCGGACGAACTTGTGCCCACCCGAAACCCATACGAGCCGCGAGAAGACGGAGTAATCATGTGAAAATTATACCCGTCCCATCCGGGGTGGGGGTCTCATTAAATTATACGGAACTTCAATCGAAACCCGGGTTGATCGATCGATCGGTGGAAAAACGTCCCGAAAAGGTCGCCCAGTGTACGGTTCGCCGTTAGGTCGATACGGCACCCCGTAGGGGTTTGATATCGATCCGTCAGGTTCGCATGTACTCAGCAAATGGACCACAAATTAATTAAAATTAATTTGACAAATTTATAGACGAACGTCGGTTTCTGTACGACAGAGCATATGCGGCAAACAACACTGTTGCCATTTTCACGGCGGGTGGCACAACATGTTTCGTCTTAAGCCGCTTATCGCACTACCAAGGACGGACGGGGCGCTGTAACAATCTTGCATCTCGCACGAATCGATGGCATCTCGTTGCACATCTCGTTAAGACTGTACTTTATGTCTTTGTCATTGCCGACGCTGAATGGTTGGCGTTGGTCGATTGCGCAGGCTAGATGAAGCGATTCCAAGGTTGCGAATTAGAATTTGTCATTGCAAGCACCGCAAGTGACGAGTGCTACTTATAAATTCAATAAATAACCCATAAACGAAGTGCGTCGTCGCATCATAAAACTGAGCAGTATGCTACGGACCGCCTAATAGAAGGCAGGTTTCTTTTTTACGAGCAGCTTCCTGGCGTGTGTGCACATTACACATCGTTTAAGTGCTTTCAACTACGCAACGTTGCTCGGTGCAGTGGGAGGAAATTGACTGGGAAAATAAAATGGATCGTAAAACCAACGGTGTGTGCTTGGCAGAACGTATACGTCTTGGCTACACATTAAAATCATACAAATCGATACAAAAATGTTGCACTTAGTAAGTGTTTTTAAGTGCAGTTTAACCTCAATCCAAATGGATTAGCTAGCAATTCAGCGAGCACAAAAAAAAACAGACTCTCTAATAGATAGTAGAAATTTAATCGATCGTCTATCAAAGGAATGTGCCGTGCGTTCACCCTGTGGTAGGAAAGCTGACAAGTGGGAGAGTAGCATTATACGAGCATGCGTAAAAAAATAATTAATATCAATCAATTAATCTCGCAACGCATTCGAAGAAAAAAAAACAAACCAGTTCAGCGGAATGATAAAAGAAGGAGGACGCATTTTGTTGGATTGGCATGAGCTGAAATGAAAGATAAGTAGGATCCGGGGGTAGTGATTCCTTTGCAGCCGAATCGAACCCCAAAATACCCTGCAGGACCGCGAGGTCGCCTCCGATCATCGCTTGCTATCATTTTCATTTAATCGCTTTGGGTTATAAATGAAGCTAATTTTCAATTTATATGCACGGGATATGATGGTTTCCCGGTGGGTTTCACTCGTACCATGCCTGAGGGTGGCATGACATGGTTAAGAGAGAAAAAAAAACAACACCCTGTAGGCAAAACCATCAGGTCAGAGCGTTTCATACGGAGAATAGAAACAAAAACAAAACAGTATCTGATTGTCAATTCGGTTGTGACGAAATGGGAAGCTTAATCGGGATGCCATGAAATTCTTCGAATGCTACAATTTTCACTACCCAGGTGGAGGTATGTTCCGGTCCTTCCAGGGACGCCAGCAGGTTGATTGAAAGCGTCTAGATGCGAAGAGAAAATAAAACGTTACCTAAAGTCTAATGTCACCTAATGTGGGTCAGTGGATGTAAAAAAAAAAACAAAATGCCCAAGAAATTGGGACTTGACTACGGGCTTTTTCAACCATTGTTTTTTTCCGAAGAAGACTTCGGATGTGCGTGTTTGGTAAATGTGAAACGAATCATGTATCCGCGCCGCAACCACGGTCAGCACTCGAAAGTTATCCCACCCGAAATGTGATATGGACAGCGGTTCGTAGCATTACAAATTGTTTGTTAAATGCACCATTACAATGTAGTTTAACTGGTTATTAGGTCACCGACCACCAACGGTGCCGGTTCCTATGGTACCATTTTCATTGCGTGAAATGGTCAGATGAATAAAACGCAAAAACAAAAAACCCTAATTCAAATCACATGATGTAACGGAGCGATGTGACCCACGCACAAAAAAAAGTAACAAAATGTGAAATTTTTCAAAGTCAACAAAAAGAAAACAAAAACAGAATGCTTGACTCTACTGGATTGAATAAAATCGTAAAACAATAGGCAACTGTTCCGCTTCACCCCATCAAAACTGGTTAGGTATCTCCTATTTTCAGTAAAACTAAGTTTGTTGAGATTTTTCCTAGGCATTTTTTTTATTTCTAGAGCTTATAATACCAATGGAGTGTACCATTTCAAAAGGAAGTAATAAAGTAGTTCAACAGCAAGGAATCTAATGCAGTAAGAGACAGCAATTCCGGAGCAGTAGGCGTAATCATTAGTAGCAGCAGTTAGTTTGCTAACGTTCCAGGAGGTTTATTCTCACCAGCATAAAGTGCCACCACGGAACTACAATTATTGTATTTTACCATCCACGCGGTATCACTCTAGCTCCGTTTTGGACCAACACCACTCAGGGCCCTGTACATTCGAGCTTACAATGTTTACTTGGCTCAATTTCCTCCATTTCTTCTGAATGCTTCTTCAATTGCAGAAGCCATGGAACTGTGCATGTTGCAAAGTATGAACCGGAGTGACTAGTATTGCATTGGCGTGTCATGGCAGTGAAGGCGGCAGAGGAATGGGTCACAATGGCACTGGGAAGAAATAAAGTCGGGTAGCAGGCGTAATAAAAAGCTATCTTACCTTACCACCTCTTGATCCCGATTGTGGCAAAAAGGTTCGTCGCCGGACGATCTCAAGTCACACACTCAACACTGCGCAGACAGGCAGGCGTGCTCTGTGATATGCTTCTTGCTATCATCCTTCAGCTATAAACCGTGTAGAAAGGGAACCAGAGCTCCCAAAGGGTTGACAGCGTTCGGCTACTGATCGGCTCCGGCGGCTAACAATGGTGACATTTGCGGCGGCGCTGTTGATGCAACAATGTTTAAAACATGACAAAGTGGATAAATTTATTACGATTGCACTCGGGCAGCGTTAAATTCGAGGCAATGCACACAAAAAAAAACAAAAGCGTAAGAAAGGCGTCTGCTTTTATACTCGATACAAGCTTTTGCCGGATGGGAAAAATTACTATTCAAGTGCATTAAAAAGGGTAGCAGCAATAATATACCCAACCTTTTAGACGAGTCTTCGTTACCGCTTTGTTGAGTGTTGGTATGTTCCAACTCCATTTGTGATAGAGTAAAGAAATTATCTTTCAATGCTCAGATGTGGAAAAGGTTTTTAAATTTTTGGTCCATATTGTCTACCTTTCAAACAACCAAACATGCAAAACAATACATGATGTAAATCAGATACGTAATTTTAAAGAAATTACGTATTTCTCGAAACACTAGATCTATAAACCGTGATAAACCATACACTTTAAGTCTAAATACACACACACAATGCAACATGTGCATGTTTTTCTACTCCATGTCTACATATCATCTATGGAAGAAATTGTTTTTTCCTACGATAGCCCCCACCTAAAAAGTATCATTTTGATCGCCAAAAAACTAAGCTGTTTCTGTTTCATATAACTCATTGGTCAATTAATAAAAGTTATGTAATGCCCATAACAATCTACCAGCACAACCATCCTCACTCAATCCGGCTACAAATCAAGCATCAGGTGAACCACGCATACGTTTTGCATCTGTTACCTTGAAGTTGAAGTTTATTATAAAGGCACAAATTAATCATTAAATTCGGTGATAAAAGTAATTTAAATCGTAATTGATCGACCTACGCAAGCAGACCGACGTAACGTTGACTCCTCACTCCCGAATGATTGACCTTTTCAACAGGCGGGCATCAGGCATCGACATAACTCGGGCCACCAAAAAGAAAAAAAAAACAATATTTGACTCAAAAACAAGCATAGCAAAACTCAAACGTGCATGCAATCTGAATTGATTAACTTTTTTACTCTCTGTTTATCGTAGACCGATCATTGCTTGCGAACCGGGCGTATCGTACGCACAGGTCAGCAGGGTATACGGCAGGTCAAACTACACATAAATCAATGCATAAACCAACCGTCGACCAACGATGCAGCACAGTTTGATGAGTTCGTTTTGTCGCACCGACGGCCGATTGTTGATCGATTTAAGAGGCGACCGTATCAGCGCTATTGCTTATGCAGAATGATTGTTGGTGGTTACATTAAAGAAGGACGTTGCTTCAGATATGCTTCAGAAACACCTACCTTCGATCACTATACGATCGGGCCTGTTTATATGCAATTTTTGATCAACTTATAAGAGCAGCGTCGAGCACGATATGTCTTCCAGAAGGACATATCCCGGAGAAAAAGCGACCAACCGATCGATAAAATGACCAGCAGAGGGGCGAAATTCGAAATTTAAAAATGCACACCCGATTTCTTCCCTGCCGAGGAGGCTGTCATACTGCAAACTAGTATTTTTCACGTCTCACATAATTCAATCTACATCAGACGAAGTGTGTCCCACGAGAGTCCACAAGGTGAATTTAATCATTGTGTTTTTCTCCCCTTTCGTGTGCGTGTTTTTCTTTGTTTGTTTGTGCACAAAATGTGAGGTAGAAAAAAAAGATATTTACAGATGCACGTCGCCCGACTCAAGACACGGTTGAGGTAGCACTCGTTGAAAGCAAAAACCATCGGTTGATTATTTATCGCTTCTAGACCAGGAGTCGGCAACAGCACACCCTGGAGCGGTTCTGTCTTTCCCGATTTTGATCTCCTGCCACGTTGACGCGAGCCGAGGACATTGACTACAATTGCACAATGTTGCCATTGGAGGCAGAGTTGCCAGGCCGTGCAGCCCTGACGCACTTAATCCTGCGCCCGAGGGTTTTACCTTCTTTAAGGGCAATATTCATGTGACCTTCATCTTGCGGTCAGACTATCTGCTCAATAGTGAAGGTGTTTCCGTCGAGTTTTCCGTTTTTGCTTGAATTTATCACACGTTGGGGTAGGATAACATATTTTCTTGACTCAACTAGCCTCATTGATGTTGGCTTCGGCAACCAGCAGCTCACCATCATATGTGCCTCCGGAGGTGGCAAAGGAATTTTCCCACACGTAGCATAAAATGGCACTATCAGCTTCACCAGCACGTTCTATGTAGCCAAGTGCATATCCGCAAAACAGATGGTGACTGGTAAGGGAAATGGTAAAAAAGGGAAAATAAACGATGGCTATGGAATCGAATGGAAAATATGAGTGGTGCACCAGTTTATAGGGTATTCTTGTAACATTGCTCCATCCCGGCTAGTGTTTTTTATCATGGAACTATCTTCTTCAACCCAACGCGACATCATCAGCGCCACGAGCTGTGTTCGATTCGTGCAACTGGCCCGATTCTCATCGTATAGACCGGATGGTCGCAACGGTCGCGCTCTCGCAGCGGAACGTTAAGCCCTAAGATATTTCATACCTAATGCGTTGGCTTTATAGCGACGTGAAATCGCTCGAAGGGATATGATTTAATTCGTACCCAATCCACCGAGGGCCGGAAATGTCCCACAAAACCCTCCCGCGGACAAAAAACTTTAACAGAGGAATCAAAATTTTGTTGTTTCTTGTTGTGTTTTATTTCAGTGCGGGTTTTGTTCGTCCTATTCAGTGAACCCACAGTGGGTCCGAGAAATTGAGGTGCATTTTGGGAACATTTGAAAGTAGATGGTATGAAGAGGAATACAGTCAAGACAACCGATAACTTCGAACGAGTGGGAAAAGATTTGTCATTTCCTGCTTGATTGATTTTATTATCTTTGGTGACCCTCCAGCAACGGCTGCTCCAACTACAGGTGTATCGATCTCACTCGCCTATAATTCATAAAAGGCTCTCGTACGTCTGATTGGACAAGGGTCACAACCGTATGACTGCGTGTGATCGAACAAAACAGGTAATCCTTCGGATTCGCTTTCGATTACCGGCTAGTTTTTGAATATGGCAAGTATAATTAGTGGGAACTAACGCACAAGGGTGTTAACTGCAGCAACTTCCTGTCGAAAGTCACAGAGCGAAGCTGTGAAATACAGTTTTATTATTATATGTTTAGTCAAATACGATATGCTTGATGGGATGTTTATCCATTTGAATGCATTTAAATTCATCTTTTTATCATAGCTTTTTTGCGTTTATTTCTCGTACTTGTACAGCTAAATACCACCCCGTACCGAATGAGCGCGAATTCCTTTCGATTTCTGTCCTGGCACGATGGTGGTGATCATATCGCCGTAGAAATATTATTTATGATCACCGGACAGAGGATAGTTTTGCAGATGTTGGCCCTCTTCGATCATATCTGCCCGTGTTGCTCGGTCGGTCTAGCAAGCACGGTGCGGCAGCAAAATATGGATCGCATCGTACCATAGCGATCAAACACTTACGGTAACAAAAAAAAAAACGCCAAGAAAAAAATCTCATCTACCACAATCGAAACAACGAGGCGGAAAAAGACAGCAATTATCAGACGAAGAAATTAATATTAATAAAACTGCCCTCATGCTCAAGCCGTGCTCCGCAACCATTATGGCGCACGGTTCCGACTACAAGCATGGTCGGCCACGAGCAATATCGACTGTATATATTTCGGTGGAAAGTGAAGCAGTTTCGTTCATGTATTTTTTTTTGCTCTGCCTTTCCCGTCTGGTACGTTAAGGCAGGTCTGTAAACGGCGTCATCATTGCTGTGGTCAGTTCAGTACAAATCCATTGCCTCCCTTTGAAGAATGGGGATACGGAAGGGAACTTGTTCGGTATTTTGTCTCTCGCCGATGTAGGTACAACCGGCGCATGACAGTGATAAATGGATTTCTAATTACATTTGCTCACCTCTTTTGGGTTTTTTTTTTTCATTTGTTGCTGTGTGCTGGATGGGAGGAAATTTGATCCTGTCTGTTCGAAATATTTCAGTATGGTTCGATCACTCGATAATGTAACATCACGTGTAGATTTGTGTAATACACAAATCCGGTTTGGTTACATTGGTTTGGTTTGTCGTCTAACAATCTTGTTTAAAGTATTTTAATATCCAGCAAAACCGATTTTTATTTCTTACCAATACCCTATGCAAGATTTCAAATAGGAACAGTAACAGATATCTGCAACGTTTTACATTGTATTGACTGGCATCAATTAGGATCCATACGTAAGCAATCCATGGGAAAATTTGAATAGTCAATAGTAGTCACCAGCCCGGTCTGTATGCTCTATCCTCCTGTACTTGGTCATGATTATCGTGAAGAACATGACAACTCGAGCTCACCAGTGTGCTACAATGTTGCATCTCCAACCAGATCGTGTCACTAGACTTTCTAAATGATGCACCAGAGTGCAAAACCAATGACATTCATCGGCACCAACCGATGACTATCGCAACATGAATGCATCGTGGTGCTCCTTTCGCGAGACTACCAAACGCGATCCACACACACTGATTAGCCGGCTGCTACTCGTATCTGTCCGCGCATTTGCCACATTTCATTCCCATTTTGTCTAGCAGCGAAGATCGGAATTCATTCACGGCTAGTGTCGGTTGCACTATCGGTTGCAACAGTCAACCACGGGTGCACTTGCACTTCGGCTTCAGGAGGCCAAAGTTTACGGGCTGTGTAACCGTACCTACTCACAGCAGCGTCGTGCCACCATCGTAATGGCATATCGCTCGCTAACATCTATCGACGCACGAGATCGCACATGATGCGCACTGATTGATTACTTCGCCCATAAATGGATTGGTGCGAAGACATTGTCGCTACTCACGATGCGATGCACGCAGCAAACGTTGCACCCATCGAATAGGAAGTGATCGACCGAGGTGCGATTGATGGTAGCGCGCGCGCCCACCATCGCTCGACGAGTGACATTATCCACAAAGCTCACGAAATGTGATGCACTTTGCTCACACTTCCAACCTTACAACATTTGTTCGGTGGCGAAAGGAAGTGGGCATTACTGCGTGGAGAGCTTTTTGACAGCTAACAGGTGTTTCTTCCTTGTACGATCAAGCGAAAGATCAGTACAGCACGTGGGAAGCACCTGTAAATGGGTGGCAAAGTATTACGTAACATCGAATGAAAAGCGGAAACACGATCAAATTGTGCTTTGCTAGCACTTTGGTGCGTCTTTTGCACGTGAACAGAACAGTGTAAATGACACTGTCGTGGTGCAATGCACTGCAATCGGATATATCACCTTGTTCTGAAAGGTGGTGTACACAAGACCATATTGAATGAATCGTACCTGAGCTCGCTGGAAGGAAAACTGTACTAAGGGCGTAAGGTGCACACACATAACCGGTGACTTGAGCGGTCAGCACAATAGTGGGAAACCGCCACTTGCCTCAGCATCTCCTTGTAGCCGTAGATGAATTGTACCAAACCACCGTTAGTTGTGGTGATCACAGTAAAAAAAAAATGTACCAAAAGGCGTTCATTAGGCTATCCCTGAGTGTTTGTGGGTACGTTTGTAAGCAAGCGACTGTCCTAAATGTTTCAACTGTAGGTAAAGAGAAAATGCCACCCAACGTGTACACCCACCCATGCCGCAGCCCATTGTATAACGGAGGCGAGCATTCTTTAGCTGCCGCCGCCGAACGGGAATGCAGGTGAACCCATTTCCATGAGTGCACCCGCGGTGAGCTTAAATTGTTGATCTCGGTCTTACAATTCTCCTTGCGCGCTCGATCAGCTAACGGAATCCACCGGTGTTCGGTGCGAGATTCTTGCATGCAAATTCAACACCCTCAACATTGGCCCTATTTCTCGTTCCAGGCGCTTCGTTAAGCAATCGGGTTTGAGTCCACACCGTGCAGAAGGTGCGAGAACAGATGTAGTTTAAAGTATTTAGCTGCCTTGCTGCGTGCGGTGGGATGTGAAAGTACGGTGTCCACGGTTTTGGCATACACTCAGGACGGATTGCTGTCCTTTCGGTGGTGGATACTAGGTAAAACGAAGGCGATGGCATCAGTTGGTGTAATCACGATAGGTGAACATGCACGATTAACGGTGAGCTGCCCATCCGTCCAAATCTCTCGTTCTCTCCCGAAACGGGTGTGAATGTTGTTTATTCATCTGTGCATGTTTCTTGGCGCACTAAGAAATATCTTGATAAATTTTATTTCTTTTCACACTGGGCCAGGGCCAGTGCTGAGCTGTTCGATGCCGATTGTCCACGGTACGTGGCATCGTTTGACTGGGGGGGGGCGCACAAGATGATGATGTACGATAAGTGGAGTGTCTCTGCGTTTGGAGTGTGAGCTATAAAAATTGCCAAAAACCACGGTTGACAACGCGTGTAAAAAGTGAAATCCTACCGTCGACTATAAATTGCAGCCTATCCCAATCTGATGAGCACGTGAAGCACGTAGAAAAGAAACGTACCGCACAAGCACCTCAACATCGATGCAACAACATCAAACTTCAAAAATCCTTTCCACCGCGACGGATGATTTATGATGCGATAAATCACGCTTCGATTTAACACTCTCATGGGACGCCCGATCGGGATGAGATGGAAAATGGCCAAATTGCTCCACCTACCTCTCCACGGGTGACACAATCACTTGGCCCAATATTTGCATTAACGGTCAGCGAGACGGAGAAATGAAACCCGTCACGTACCCTGGTAGCTCCACACATTTGCGAGCGTTGGCTAAATTGGCGAATAAAACGATCGTTTCATTTTTGGCAAATTATTGTACGCTCGTCAAATGTCCACATTATGGCCGGCTTTCTCACCTCTTGCGAGTGTGCATAAAATAAAGTTTTTGTTTGTTGTTGGCTATTTGGTTGTCTGCTGGCCGAAACATGGAGCTCTGCCCGCGCTGTGCACGAACACATGTAAACAATCATAAATCAGCACCACATTTTGAGGGCGCTGCCGTTCAAAGTTCAGCGGATTCGGGAGGTGACCACCACCGGGTCACGTACCTTGAGCCGGTGTGGTCAACGGCAACAGTTATGCGTTGATTGCATGCGTCGTTTCGGACCTGGCTGTAAATCATCGGATTGATTTTGGGGGCCCGTTTTCCGTCCGTGCTGTGTTGTTCCACCTCCATAGTTTTCTTCTCGGAAGGGCGAATATTTATGTGTTTTTTTTGTGACATGGACAAGATCGAAACCGGATTTTCAGTGCACACCGGTAGCTGTGAGACAATCAACAAAAATGGTGTTACAATCACGTGATTGAAGGAAAGAAAAAGTAACAACTTATCCAAAAAAGGTACATGCTTAATCCAATGTATGAAAATGTTATCATCTGCAGCTCTTCCGTTAATCCATTCTCTGTACGACACATCACACTCTACACACGAAAAGCGAAAGTAGGCCAACACATTGGCAAGAGTTCTCCCTGGTAGAAAAAACACAACACACACACACACTGAACCCTTGCATGGTAGATGTTGAATTTTCAGCCTTCAGGGTGGTGGGTTGGACACTTCATTTCTTTTCCTGCATCCCACAGGGTAAAGCCGAAGCTTTGTGTGTTGCTTTTTTTTACGTCCATTCCCAACCCTTTTTTTTTCTTCCGGGTGCTTTTCTCGCACACATTATTTTTTCCAATAAGCTTTCGTCTTTCTTCTTTTCATTTGCGAGCCAAATTGCTTTGAGAAAGCCAATAATAAGAACGCCCCAACCAGTTCGGATTGGGGTCATGTTTTGGTGGCATTTTCGATGGTTAAAGCGAAGCTTCGGGAGTTGTGTTTTTCTGTCCCCCTTTTGAGGCAGTTAAGGATTTTTTCTTCTTTACTATGCGTACAAAACAATCCACCCCAATGATGCGTCACATAAAGCACCCTAAAAAATGCAAAGGCCAAATGAAAGCGCCATTTGATTTCAAGCGAAACGAGCGAACATATTTTTGTGTGATTATTGAAAAATGTTTTAATCTATTGTCACTGTCGTTGTACGTATCGAGGGTTTTTTTTTATATTCAACACTTCTTCCACAAATCGATCACCTTTCAAACGATGCCCTCGCGGTAATCCTGAGTGGTGGTAAAGCAGAAAGAAATTGTGATAAAAAAGAAACCTACGATGAAACATTCCAGAGATGATCGGCAATGGTTTGCGGTGGAGGTTCGCGCTGTTTGTTTTATGGCTACTGCAGAAAGCGAAAAGCTTCCCTTTAGTGAACTACGATGATCGTTTCAGCTGGGTCATGATGGTTTTACGTTCGGTCCGTCCCAAACCTTCTCCCGTTCGTCGACTCCTATCGGTGTATCAGGGTTGAGTGAAAGTTTATCAGTTTCTGCATGCGATCGGTTTCTGGCTTTCGGGCCATCGAAAGTGGTCCTGTTCCGAAGCAGGGGAAGATGCCTACTTCGGAACGAATACCATTGCTACAACCGTTGGCACTGAAACGCGATGCTACCGGAATGCTTGAGCTTTAAAATCAACAGTACCAATCTCGAAACCAGCATCATTGAGATTCGGAGACCGCCAACAACGAAGGCAACGACCAACTACCCGTAGAGGTGTTTCGGTGGAAATGAAAATATCACAGCGGAGTGTAGTGTTATGCTTCTTCACATACCAAACGCCAAACAGATTTCGCAAACACTCGTACCCCAAGCCGTTAATCTTTGAACTCCGCCAGGCGGTGAGACAGACAGCAGAACTGCGATATAATTTTTATGTTTCTATAGTACATACTGGATGTGCTTGTGTTACATCAAACGATGGTTATCGTTAAAGTTCTGACATTTGGCGGTACACAAACCAGTGTGGAGTACCCGATCCTAACGCTCATGAAGCCAATCGAGCTAACGTTGCCTCGAAAATTGGACACCATTTTCGCCCGTTTTACGTTGCCCTTTCACCCCGAGCACCATGGGGCCATGCCATGCACTGAAGGGTTAACCTTTGTTGTGTTCACAATTAGAATAAATCGACAAGGGTATGGAACGTTAGTTTGGTAAGAAAAAAAAAACCACACAACAAAATAAGCAAGTATAATTTAGCTGGTGAGGAGGTATTAAACAGATTGAAGGGCAGTTGGAATTTTCTGTACCAGACTCGCCACGTCATCATAAATCACTTTCAATTTCGGCGTAAGTATTATTATTTAAGCTTCAACGAACGGCATTTCGTTCCTGTTCCATCGATTGCAATGGCGCCGAAAGCTTGCTATTCCGAACGCGCCTTTATTTTTGCCTTGCCCAATGATAAAAGGCGAAAAAAAAACTCATGCTACCGAACGTAAGGCTCTGCAAACCAAGCGACTCTGGTTTACTTTGATCGAGCCTTTGGGTTGGTTTATGTGTAGCAAAGGCTAATTTTATTTAATGCGATCGTCGTGATATTGAACGCACCTTGTCGATCGTACCATGGGAGAGGAAAGGACACAAGCAAAGCAATTGTGAATGGTTGAATGAAAATGCGAGCGATTGAACTTGAATGGTGTTTGATGACGATGCTGCGGATGAGTCAGTCGCTCGGTTATTATAGAGGGAAGAAGAATTGCCCATTGTTTCCTTTTCGACTGCTTTCCAACACCTTCGTCCGTGCTGTTGCAGGCACCGCATCCTTTCCCCCGTCAGGCATTTCTTCGGCCATCGTGGTTTAGAAGCTACTTTAATGAGGGTACTCTTGCAACAATGAGTCAGCCTGCTGCACGATCTTAAACCATGCAATTGCAAGCGTACAACCAACGATTTTATACCTCAAAGTTATCACTTTACGGCGGGACGTGGCAAGGGTGCCTTCCTCACTCGGTTTAACTGATGTCTCGGAAGAGAAATAAATGTCAAGCCCGTCTAACGATGATACAGACAGCGAAGGTAAAAGAATTTTAAACACACCATGAGATGCAACGAGACACCGGAGAAGGTGATTGACAGTGATAGCACGCGGAAGGACTCCTTTGCCCAGGAAACCGAAGTGAGAGTGATTTATTTACCGGTATCGTACCGAAGGTTCAAACCCAAACGGGGGAAAGTCTAGAATTGATGACTGTTCATTGACGATGCGAAACGATTTACATAACGAAACAACGGTGGCGACAACGACGTCGCCAGTTTCTGGTCTGGCAAAGTTTCACCTGAGTGCAATGTGTGTCAGCTGCAAATGGACAAGTAGTCATCATCGATCACGGGGTGAAATTGCTGTTGCACTTTTGGATGCTCGCTCCGCACCCCAGTGCAGCGGTGTTTCTGTTTCCAACTGTATGAAACCGGCAGTTTGCGCAACTAAAACAAGTGACTTCAACGCCACCAGCCGCAAGGCACTTTTGCACTCTGAGATATGGTGTAAATTAGTTGCGTCCATCTGATTTTTTTTTATTTAATAGGTATTTTTGTTTTCAACGTTTGTAATCGATCCTGGCACACTGCGGATCCAGTGAAAGGTTGCTAAATGAGTGAAGACAAATTAACACATTTATACCTAACGATCCCGCTCAGTGTGAAATTTAGCAAAAAAAAAAATGCGAAACAGACAGGATGAATATTTTTACACGATGAAGTGATCGTCTTCAGTAGCTTTGTGTGAAAATAGTTGCAACTGTCAAAGTGCGAATCGCGCAGGAAACGATGTGGACAAAAAAAACATTTCCTGTCACCACCGAGAAATGGGGAAAAAGGTAAACCCTTGCTCCGGAACCGTTCATTAAAACCGTGACGGTGAAAGGAATCGAGGGATTGATGATGGACTAGGGAGTTTTTATTAGCATGTGGTTCATTATCGGGACATCCAGCGGCGTTCGATCGGGTTCAGCGATCAGGCTCGCTGTCATCGAGGGTTTCTGTTTTACCTAATTTTTCTTGCATAAGGTAACATCGTTCACCGTACCGAAACCTGAGCGTGCAAAAATATGCGGAACAGCCAAACCAAACCATGCCGTTTGCATCGTCTGTGATCAATAATTAGCAGGCACGCTCCCTGTAATTGAAACCAGTCCTGAAAGTTGTATTGCCAGCATGTCAAAACATTTACCACCCGGTGTGCGGATAGGTGGAAAACTCGCTGGCTTGAAGGCTGAAACATCAACCGTCGCAACAGTGAACCTTACAAGCAAAATCAATTAAAACTAGACCAAAATGCAAAGAAATTGGTTTGTTGCTTCAATGTTCCCAAATACTACGAGATTTCCTTGAATGCCACTCTTTCTCCACGGCTGTAGAAATCTGTCGCTCAACCCATTACAGGGGCATTCACTGCATGACGATCGCATATACAAACAATGTCCAAGTGCATCTAATTAAATGGAAAAATAAAATAAATAATCCAATCGCCGAGCACCACACGACCATACGACGGTTCGAGTTCGAACTGGACAAGCTGAACACAAATCGCAACCATGGTCAGGAAGTGCTGCCGCACTAAATGCTGTTACTGCTGCTCCATACATGGAGAAAACAAGTGTGTCCAATCTTTGCAAACACCACAAACACCACCACTACCACCACAAAACGACCTATCTGCGGGGACCTAAACGTGATGGAGAAGCTCACAGCAAGAAGCACCCCTCGATTACGAACCCGGAAAGGTCCCAGAAAGAAGCGGCCGGGTCATAAAATGAAATGAAAAGTGCACTCCACGGGAGGAGACACATTTGACTGCTGCCAGCGCATGCGGCCGGATTGTGGTGGATTGTTTAATTTGTGTACCACCCGGAGGTCTTCACCGCGGGCACTACTCTTCTTTAACCGGTGGCAGCATATCCCGAAATTGTCATGTTCGCCATCCTCTTCGCCTTTTCCCGCAAACCACTGCGTATCACGCTTGTTCATTACGTTAGTTCGTTTTGTGTTTGCTGAAACTGCCAAACAAGTCAACATTTTATCTATCCAGCTGCCAGCCACTAAGCACACTTCCAGACATACTACCCTACGTTGGCGGTTTGCAAAAAGCCAATGGGAATAGATCCGACACGCATATGCGAAGTGAAGTGAAAGATCGTGGATCTTATCTGTACGCGTTTCCTTGCCACGGTGCATACTCGCCTACCCCGTAGCGAAGATTCCGGTCGCAGCTGAAACGCACACGTCCATTGGCACAATCGGTGGGAAACAAGGTGATCAGTACACGCAACCAACCATCAACCCACAGGATTTTGGCTGCCGGTTAGGAGTTCCAAAGATGTTTTTTTTGCTGCCTAGCTTCACAACATCATTGCCAACACTTCAGCGAGACTGTATCGATGCCCTCGTCCCAGCGGGACACAGCCGTCGGAGTGTCTTACGCTGAATGGACGAAGTGAAAACGAGTTTTAATTGATTTAACAAGTTGTTGTCATTCGATTTTTCTATGCATAATTTATGGGCCGTAAGGACATAACGACACGCACACGAGCGTACGCACGAATCTGTATTATAACATTCGTGCCAAGCTCATCTCAGTTCGTAGCAGGTGAATAGCAAACGGGCAACATGGTGGCTTTCTTTTTAAATACAAATAGACCAACCGTTGTTTCAAGATTAGCAACTATTTTTAAATAACAAAAGACAAAATGAAATAGGGATGGAGAGAGAGAAAAATTGTTATCAAACCAGACGTAGTATAATTTCTATTTTTCACGTGAACAAATGCTTTCAGCTGATGAAAAGTTTAGTTTTACATTTGCAATTTTCCTTACCTAAGCAAAAATTTTAAAACTGCTGAGACAATGTTTTTTCTATTACATAGTAACGTTTTATGAGCGGTAAGGATAACAGCATACATTCAATTGGTTAATCAATTAAACTGTTTTTTAAACCAAATGTTCAATGATGTCACAGCAATTTGATGGATTTTTGATCTTCATAGTCGCTTAAAACATATCTCAAATATTTAATTGAAACGTTTGGGTGAGAAATGTTTTTCATGTATGACTGCATCATTGAAAAGATTGTAATTAATCCATGTAGCACCACCATTCGAAACATGCCCTTATGGTTCGCGGTGTAACCTTTTAGCGATTATATCTAACACTTAATATGCAACATTACCTCGCATTCGCCATTACTAGAATGTTTCTCCATCATAACTGCTGATGATCGAGAGATGCAATTATAACCGCAAGATTTTGTCTTCTCCGTACCATGCCTGCAATGTATCAACGCAGATCATAATCATCTTTTCACCTAACAGCTCTGTACATCTTCTCTGCAAAGACGTACAATCATGAATTCGTCGTACAGTCCCGCCGGTAAAGTTTTCTTATCAACACATTACAGACACTGTCCACTAAATCAAAAACTGCACTACAACACTACACTCCCACCGGACAGGACCAATAAATAAATGTCACAATTTATGTCCATTCGCACCAAATGATGCATCGCGCACACTGCGTGGCGAACGTGGGCAATGGCGGCAAGAGCATCGTGTCCCCTGTGCGTGTGTGTGCAACGTACACATCTTTCCGCAAGTGATGGAATTCCCATCCGCAACAGGTAGAATCGCAAAAATCACCAAATGCAAACATAACCGGTTCGCAAACACCTATCCATCGCAGCAGCAATGCAATGCGCGCCCAGGAGGTGAAAATGTACGCGCATCTTCTCGCGATTCTCGGCGCATGATAAATGGGTGATCGATCTGGCAAACGAATACCGCGCTCATGTTACATTAACAATGCAACCGTCGCGTTTTTTTTTATCGTCGCCAGCAATGTTTTCGCTTTTTGCCGTGGTGTAGTTTGCCTGAAATTTTGCTTATCTTTCTTTCATCTTCCGATTATTGCTTGTCGTTTGCCTGTCCGCTACTTGACTCGATAAAAAAAATGGCATCTTACACGGTGCATGGTGCGAAATTTTAGAATATTTTCGCCATTAATCAACACCATAATCATTATTACGGGCATTATCCAAACTTTTACTCCGAGAACACACACACACGCGCAAATGGTTTGGCCCGTAACAAGTTATTTGTTTGGGAGTTTGCTTACGAACGTTGTCACAAGCTGTGTGGCCTTATTTGTCACAAATTTGATGACCTTCGGCAACTAAGGTGTGCTCCAGTATAATCAGTTTCCATCCTTCTTCTGTGTAGGCTGTTGCATAAAGGGGATGGTAAGAAAAACTAATTCCGCGACCGACTGATTGGTTCCCGGTCACCAAAGATCCTAATGAAGTCGTCAAAAAAGTTTGCCATTTCGCAGTAGATCGCCTGTAGTGCTACCTTAGAATGGCAAACCAGAACAAACTTTCGGATCATGCAAGAAAAAAATAAAATAATAATAATAAGTTCCTGGCAGGAATAATGAAACTGGTTCACATTCACGTAGGGAAATAATTTACGAGGTATTATTATTAACGACGATTGGGTAAATTGGGCCATAAATAATGGCACGAAAAAGAGCCTTACGGGCAAAAAGCTGCGAAAGAAAAGGTTAAGCACTCCTGCCATTGCGGCCGCCGCACGTTAGAGAGCCCCTTTTGCGTGCAAAAAGAACGCGGTATTCCCGCATCACGGAACCCACAGCATAATGAGCCCCAAACTTGCCCTATCGTCGGTTAGGGGTTAAGAAAAGAACGCGTACTCCAACGAGGAAACAAAACCGTGATTCGATCGCTTGCGGATGGCAAAATGGGTCCAAATGGGGGAGACGCTCGTTAAATGTGTCCGGATAGATTACGGATACCGCATGCACCATGGTATGGGTACACTTTCGCCCAAGCCACAGTTCCAACGTTGCCACCATTGCGCTCCAACGCTCCGGGCAAATCAGTTTTCGTTCGCTACTCTCTTTTTTATTACAGCAATGCATGCCAACATTCCTTGGGAGAATGGTGGCTACTAAAAACAGAACCAAACATGGAAAATCCGACTGCACTTGTTGTGGCACCAGTATATTATATCGGGGGAAAATCTTTCGCAGCAAAACCGCACCAAACGTTAACGAAACATTTCCCGGTACCGCAAGTTGCGTCGAACCGATCAAGTTCCCGATCGGATCGGGGTAGCGATCGAGAGCACTCGCTCAAGTTGCGTAAGGTTCCAGGCCGGCTGGCCGCAAATGCAAAATTTATGTTCAATTTCTCTGACCAACAGACGACGACCGCGTCGGGGGACGAACGGGAGTGTACTTTATCTTTGTGCCGAGTATGGAAGCAAACACGTAGCGCCTGCAATCTATCACCAAGCATCTTTGACTGCCGTGCCTGCAATCATGACCCACTGGTTGGTGTGTGCAGTGGTGCGTTTTAGCATAGGTCCCATTCCATCGACCGTAAGAGCGCAAGGAGTGTGCACACAAACGGACGAGCCTATTTTTCAAAACTGCTCCAAATCTCACCACAAAAACCTCCTGTACGTCGTACCGTTGCAGAACACTTTCGTATTCCCTTCTGCAGACAGGTGTAATTTTATCTGCCCATGAATGGGCACCACTGCAAGGTGCATTTTCGCTAGGCTACACACAATCGGTGCTCACTTTACATTTGAATATTTAATTACTCCAATCGGGGTATGATCGGCAGGGATTTTTTGTCGACCGTGTGGCTAGTCTATGTATAAATTTTCAATTTTAAAGAGAACCATGCGGTGATTTGAAGGCGAGCCAAGCGACAGGATCATTAATCTTTGAATCCTATCTACTCTGCTTCATTTGGAAAAATCGTGCATTCGTGAAAAAGCAAGGTAACGGGCGAATGGACGACATGTGTAAAAAACAGACTTCCCATTGATCAACGCTCAACATCGTTCGACCTGGCGGTGATCGATAACCTCAACGACACATTGCTTCTTACAATCGATATGGAGAGCTTTTGACCAGTTTAGCAATGTGCGCGCGATCGTGTAAAATATATAAAAATGCTTACCTTTCAAATGCTATCGCAGTTCAGATAGTCATTTTCTAAAAGTATATCAAACCTGACTCACAATCGAACCCTAGCAACGACATGGTGAGGATGTCGTTTTTTCCTAGTCACGTGTGGAATGTCTGTGAAAGTTGAGTATATTTTAGTACACCTTACGAAGGACATGTAAAAATTAAGATCCTATTTTAGCTTATCTGTTATTTCCTCTGAAAATAAAAAGTCGAACAATCTGCGTACATCAAATCACAGCTAACTCAATCTTTTGTTTTTTATTCAAAAAGAATGGTTTGACCAGATTGCTATCTCTTTCAATCTAAGAAAGTTTGAATGACGTTTTACAAGCGTCACAAATAAACAAGTTTCTCGCGAATGACTAATCTCTGTGTATCTCTGTGTGTCGCTAGCGGAAATGGAATTACCATTTTTCTCCGCGCTATTAATCTTCTAATCGTTCCGATACGGACAAAACCACTTCCCCGTGGCTCGTGCCTTGCTTTCTCTCCTCGTCGCCGTGGTGCGGTTATGCTAATAGTAAGCAATCCTCACGATTTGATCTCTCGAACCAACGAAAGAAAGAGCAAGCGCTGCAACCAGCACGTAGCAACGCTTTGTTAGTTCTAGTTAGCATGTTAATTGATTAAAAGTATCACTAATTGTTGGTGGTACGCGTACATGTCCTATACGTATCATTTTCGTGCAGGTGGAACGTTGATCTGTTTCCCACGAAACATGACCCGGTCTTACGTAGGCGTTGTGGTGGTGGTGGTGGTGGTCCCTTTTCTATACCATTATCGGTTCACCATAGTGTATGAATGTATAATTTGAGAGCGGCTAAACATTCGCTACTTACAAGCCTGAAACCCACCATTTTAATCCTGCACCGATCGCAGAATTGCATGCGTCTTTAATTAATTCGTTGTGTCGTTCTCCGTTCCCTTCTAGACACACTGGCTGCGTTCAATAGGGGACCACTGCAGCATCGATCGACCAGCTAGCCAGCGTGACATCGCGACCGGACGCGGCGACACCAACGGAAATGACTATCAGTACCACGGCCGCTCGATCGACGGAATCGATCGTCACGAAACGGGACCCACAGCAACCACAGCTCAACAACGGACACGATCGGCAGCGGTTGCGGCGAGAACGACCGAGAACGCAACATCCAGTAATGATGGTGACCAGTTTTCTGTCCAAACCCATCCTACCTGCCGTAATGGCGCACGGCACACTGCTGCTAGCGATACTGCTCGTGACCTCCTGCGCTATGCCCGTCGCTGAAGGGAAAATGCAGTTGTGTGAGGTAGAGACGGGTCAGTCCAGCATCATTCTGGACATTGAGGAAAGCCGAGGTAGCTGTAAGTATAGAAAAGCGAAAAAAAAACATCCAAACTCGTTCCCGTTTTTGTTTTTAAGCATAAATAGACATATTTACGTCTGGCAAACGCATCCCCGGGCGTGGACTTGGTGCAAAGGACGTTTTATATCTTTCGCGCAGCAATGTAACAGGCGGCAAAGCAAAGCGTTACAACTTTAGTATCTATCCCTACAGGCACACGCGTTAAAAGCTGCAGGTGGTAGCATTGCCACAAACATTATCCCTTTCCGGCCAAACATGAAGCCACATTCCTGCAATGAAACAAAACCCGATTCCATTTTAAACTGATCATTCCTGCTTCCCCGCCGTCTAGCTTTCCGTGGCACATATAAGTAAGGCAGAAAATAAACACAATCAATTAAAATTCGCCCTGTAGGCGGAAACGTAATGGGTACACTTGTTTTGCAGCAGTACTTCGTGACCGTTCAGCAGCTCTTTGGGGGCTTATTGCCCCCGCAGGCACTAATCAGAATTAGAGCTTCCTACGGGTGTAATCCATAGCTGAAACTAAAGCGCTTGGGTAGGGCTCAAAAAGCAATCAAGCGAATAAATCCTGTCATTTGGAGCGTCTGTAGAGTACTCGTTTCAGCCAACAATCATGTACTAGAGGCCCTTATTACTCTCATATGAAGTCTGTTAAATTATATTGGTTTACTTACTTTAGTATTTGGTCTACGTGTTTAAAGTGAATAATTCCATGACAATGGTTGTTCCCTTGTTTTGGAGCTACAAATCTTAGTCTATTACACAGAAGGTCGTAGATAAACGCTTATATGAATCTTTTTTTTTACAACAGCCATAAGGGCGTCAACAGCCATAAACTTATTAAGCAAACACCAGAATCACGAACTTGGTTCGGAAATGTTTAAATAACACTCAATATTTTGATGAATTGAGAACGCCAATTTAAAAATATGTACAGTTTAGCCGTTCTCATTAAAATTAAAAAAAAATCCAGATAATAACTGCTCTGTTTCCTGCTCTGGTTATGCTCACAAATGCTTCATTATTTTATTCCAGCCATAGCACAACATACAAACCCATCGGAGCTACCGATATCTGGTGACCCGAACGATGACATCACCCTGGAGCTAGTGTTCCCAAAGGGCAAACCAACCTTCCTGCTCGATGGCAAATCCTTGCGACTGATCCATCCACTAGATCGCGATGAGGAAAACCTCAGCCACATCGTCTTCCAGGTAGGTTGGGCCACATCATCTACTACCACTACAATCACTTCGAAAACTGTCCTGAACTGATCGTTCTCGTTTGCGTGTTTCTTCCGTGATCTAGATAACCTGTATGGTGCGGTCAACGCGCCGCAAGCGCAACATTCCAATAATCGTCCGAGTGTCGGATGTCAACGATAATCCACCGATGTTTATCAACACACCCTACGAAACCACCGTCCCGGAGGTAGGTAGCGCACTAGATTTGTCCACACAGACGCCACCGATTGAACATTGGTCGCACTTAGCAGTATGCTCGAGTTGCACCGGTACGATGAATCATAAGAACCGTCGAACACACCCCCAAGCTGTGAAAAAAGTGCTTAAACGGCATCACTCCACTATCTTTGCTGGTGTTGCATTATTTATGGTGCATCAACCGGCGTCAGTAAGCGGGTGGCTGCGTACGTGGCCTTCTTTGGATGCACTGTTCGACCTCGGTCGTTACCTAGTGCAGGGTCGCACTGTATACAGCAGCACCTCGGTATCGATCCACCGTGATGTGTCCGATCCGATCAACAGGGACAGTGCGGAGGCTATAATTTTGCGCAATTCAGCAAATGTAACCCTCGGCATGGATTCCAAACACGAGACCCGCCCGTATTCATCCCGTAATTCGTTACGCATAATAATTGCACATGCATTGTGCGGTGCCGGAGTTGCTGCGTTGCCCCGGTACGGTGAACGGTGGAACTGGTTGGCTTTTTTCCATTATAAAGATACCTACACGGACGGTGTATGAAGTGATGATATCATTTGAGTTTTACAAAAGTCCTCTCACCGTGGCTCAACGATGTACTGAGGAAGGTTCAAGAGGAGAAGGCTCTAGAGCGGTGTCATTATCCTAACCATACAAATGCTGGAAACGGTATTCAATGCACAGTTTCGCAAGAATAAAGTGGGAAAAGCTGGCAAGCGAACTTGTCACTGGATCTCTGCCTAAAGCCTGGGAATAAAAGGGGAAAATTAAAAGCGCGATCTCTCCGCCATGTTTGCACTTTGTTTCGGCTCGGGAAAGGCTAACTAGATTTATGAAAGCATTGAACTCTCCTGGAATGCGCTGCAAAAGTCCAACGCGAGTGGACGAGAATCTTGATGTCTTTCCTTATGAGAACTATCGTCTATCGGCGTAACCCACTTCTGAAATTGCATAACAATCCTTGCGTGCAATCAGTGAATGTAATTGTACGGTGTTAGATCATCCATTCATCATTATCATCCTGCTCAATGTCAGTGTGCGCATAGCATGACCGTCGCTGCACCACTTTATTAATTTTACAAATGTCTCTGTACGGTGTGCTACAATCGTGAAGCAAGCTCATTTTTCTCTGCTATCTCTCCGTTCCCATTTCTCTTTTCCACCGGGATAATCTTACAGAGCAGAACTGGTGGCTGTACTATTTGCGGATTTCTCTTCCTACCAACCGCTGCCTGGTCCGGAATCGGAAGGTGGTATTTTATCGATCTTATCGATACTTAATTCTTTGTTTGTGCAGCAGAAACGGAGCTGAAACAGTTCGTGACTTATTTATTACCTCCGCTTCACTGTCCCGACCTACATTGTTTTTGCTCCTTCCGGACGGTCCCTGCTCGGCGCTAGGATGAATCGGTGTAACTCATCATTGTCGATGATGCGCGGTAGAAACATAACAAGCCACATCCTACATACAGCAGTTCGGTAGCGACTCTTGCAGCTTTAATCGGTCAGTTCAATGCTGTAATTAAAGCGCGTGACGTGTGCTTCCCTTCCCCTTTTATGTTTTTTTTTATTTTTCAATTTTTAGATAAACCTTTTGCAATAGATTTCGTTTTGTCGAGTCGCTCAAAAAGACTATGATTAGATTTTTAATTAATTCCATTCGAGATTATGCGTTTGTGAGCAGCGGGTTTCATTTTCGTGAGTCGCTGATTTTATTTATTCGCCTGCAAAACCGTACTCTTTCGTGGGCGTATTAACAACTTTGTTGTACCAACAAGACATTTAAAAGCTGCTCGTTCACCGTTGAGCAAACACGAATACTTTCTCCATGGTTCTTTTTCTAAGCTTTCCAACTGCAATTGCAAACCGGCTGTGTGTATGCGGGAAGAACGAAAACAGGATGGCGAGTAGTAGTAATCTAAACGTTAAAACCGGTCCCATCCGGCCGGTCACCATGCGATGGACCAGCTCACACCTAACCGTCCGCGGCAAAGCAAATAAATTAGGCTCGAAAGCTTTTAGCGAAATTGTTAGCACTATTTGCTTCGGACGTCACATGTACTGTATGGTCTTCCTTTCCTTGAGTTACTTGTTTTAGTCCTATTTTAGACGACCTTATTCTGTACCTTGGAAAGCATGGAAAGAATAAATTATAAAATTTCTCTTAAGTAGTAATGTTTAAATTGATGTAATCCTACTTGGAACATGATAAGCACCAGGATGCAATCAATGTTAGTGCGAATTAATTGCAATACTCTATCTAGAAGAGAGCTCCCATCAACGATGTAAACCTTCATATGGCAATAACGGCGTAGTGTACGTGTTCACTAAGGATAATATTTATCACCTTGTCGTTTTCGTTCACCATAGCCAGCGATTAATTTATGGGACTTGGATCACAACCCTTCCCAATTGAACATCTATCAGGAACACTATCGAACCTTCTCGTACAGACGTATATTTTTGTTTTCTGACATTTTAATGCATAAAATGTCGAAACTCATACATTCACACTGTCTAATCTCGTTCCATAAACGCATCAAAGAAAGTGAGACTCACAAGCTGACACTCTCACGCGCAACCAGCGGGTCAACTCAATTTGACCTCACCCTAGTGCACCCACCTACCACACCACGTCCTCGTTCACCATCATGTTATACTTTATTTTCACCGAGTCCACTTGCCCGCCTGCATATGCGTACGTACCCGGCGGCGCAGTTTAATTCGAAAAACTAAAGCCACCGGAACGACCGGCACCGGTGGGATCCGTGCTGAGGATAATTAGAAAGTCCTATCCCAGTGATGGCTGGTGATATTAAGGTTAAAGATGCCCTGCGGCACGAAGGAACCAAGGCCGGAAAGGTTTTCCTCGTTCCCAAGACGATTGTGAGAACGAATGAATCATCCAAATTCAAACCCAAACCCGACAGGCGGAAATCGGCGACATTTTAATAAAGTCTTTGATCTTGTCGATGAGTAATGTGTGGGCAATTTAAATGAACGCTTCGGTTTGCTCATATGTTTACCGACATGCCGAACGATGTTTGTAATTACGCAATTAGTGTTCCTTATTAAATTATTGTTGAGATTATCATACCAGTTTATCATACACCTGGGCTCCCACTTTGATCAAACCCTTTGTCGGAAGCGTTTTCAGGGCGATACGACCAAGCCAGAATGATATGTGATTGGAATTGAAATGAAACAGAGCTCCACAACGGTGTATTTTCTTTGCATTCACTGCGCGTTCAAATATTCAGCATAGCCGCCGAACCGATAGCTAGCGGTGGGCGCATTTGTTGTGACGAATGCATCGGTACACCTCAGTGCACCGTTTTGTCGTTTTGTTTGTTCAAAATCCATCATATGGGTCAGATAGCAGGAAGTACGTTTAAGCTACTGCTGTCTCATTCTCTCTTTTTCACTTTCTTGCCTTACATCGCTCGAACCAACGCCCGTACCAACCGAGCGTGCGTATCGATTACTGCGACCGAACGCACTGATTTATGGGTGGTTAATTAATTGCAGCAAACTGTCAAACGAAGTCCGATTAAAATTCAATAATATTCCGAATCATGGTGGCTTGATGCCGGAAAGCGCGTGTCAACTTTACGTAGCGTCAAATGGGGGAAGCGAGCGAATCAAAAGCCGGTGCGGTACAGTGTGAGGTGTACGGATGACTTGCGTTGCGGTTAGGAGACGAACCTGTTCTACACTCTCGTTGGTGATCGGAATGATATAATTAACGTGAAATAAGCTATTCGCGGGTTGCAGGAAAAGCTCAGCGAATGGAATGAGGAAGTACCAGGTAGGGCGAACTTCCATCGTCTTTGCACGCGATGAACGTCTGAACTGGTTGATCAACATTGGTTCGCCCAAGATAGCCCACGAGGACGAGAAATGACAAACAAAATAGAAGTAAAAAAAACTACACAGGAATTAGCTTCTAATGAGGAAGAAATTTTCTTGTGAAATTCATTACTTTAGTTTTTGTTGTTGTTTCACTTTGCCCAGTTCGTATCCCGGTGCCCGTCGTAAGGAGGGAGTATATGCCAGTTATGCTAGTTTGACGTAGATCGTCAAGCTAGAACTGGATTAATCGATAACCATATTTGTGCAAATGTGATGGCCTGTTTGCTCAGTTTACATCCCGGCTAGACGATTGCTTGATGCAACGTAACGAGATCGTTTTTCCAGCAACCTATCTTTGAAGCATTTCTCGATCGACGGAATGCGATAAAACGGTTCATCCCCGCCCGCTCTAATGCGATACGACCCAAACGCAATGCAAGCGCAAGAGACCGTCATTCGTGAGTCGTCGCCTACTTTTAACATTAGCCCTTGTTTAAGACGTGACGTGCTATACAAGCATCACAGTGAACAGCCCGAATCACCCTACTGATGTGCAATAAGCTGGTTGAAAAAAAATTAACATAGTGATCGTTTCGTTCGACCAAAACATGGCCAAAATTATATTATTGTTGTGTTTATTATTTCACTCCCTTTGGGAAAACACATCTTACCACCGCGGGGCATACTATCTGCTTCGATTCTCGGCTCATCGTACGACACGGGACGAAAAGGTTCTGTGTGTTTCGTGTTTTTATTTTTTTTTTCTCAAGTCAAGTTATTCCACTTTAATGCGAGCAGGACCACCGCAACAGTTCGGTTCCGTGGGCGAGAATCAACTCTGATTAGGTTCCAATTTTTGTGTTGCTTTACATCGATGCTCGCTCTTCACTTCTCCGCTTGTAGTTGATTGAAAGTTTGTCGTTTTGTCGAGCGGGACGATCGTTCGTTTATCATAGCGTCATTAAACGACGGTGTTTAATTTGCTGGTTTGTTTGGTTGAAGCATGGAGAAGATGGGGATTTTTTTTATCAACAGTTGTCTTATTTCATCAACTAAGACCACGCGTGTGTACGGACACGCAAGGCTGTAAATTGTCCGCACTATAAGATGTCGACGAAAATAACACAAAATGTGCAAAGGATTATTACGACGATCGCGGCCAATGTTGATGCTGATGCTGTTGCTTCTGATGATGATGATGATGATGATGATAATCATGTTCATAAAATTTGATGAGAATACTCGTTAATTATATTGTTGAAATCGAAAATCACTGTGTCTGTATTAATTCTTTGCCCTTGCCGTGGTATCGTACGACATCGGATGGGTAACGCTCCCAGAGAGACGTATCAAGGCACATGGACAACGCGATATGAGCATAATAATCCATTTCGTATCAAACCGCACCATACACCGGCAAGCTGTTGTTCAATAAATCTGTTCCATCACCTAAATAGCGGCAATGTTGATTATGTCTCGTATGAGCTGAGAAAATTAAAAAGAGCTCGTAACGACGTGTGATATTAATTTCCTATTTGCATTTAGCGTGAGATCAAGGTCATCTGGGTTTGCTTGAACGAAAACAAACTTACCCATGGTGAGCAATCCATCGAGATTGTCAGACGACACCATTTGTCATGTCGTGGCACAGGGTCGAAATAGTTTGTTCTTGCCGAAGAGTGCTTGGAATGGAGCAAGCAGCTAGAATTGTAACGATTGCAATTCAAATCTATTTCCGACCGACAAAACTGCTGCCAAGAATGGAATGTCGCATTTACAGTCACTTTACGCCCATTCACAAATGAAACCGACCGTGTACGTGAGAGCACCGAGGCAACCTCAAACAAACCTGTCAAAATTATAAACGGTTTCGTGACACATCGAAACACCCCTCCCGGTGCACTGCGATTCACACGTCAAACAGGCGGACATGTGCTTTGCAAGCGGCAAAACGCTTCCAACTCCAACGCAACACAAACAAACGAAACGGACCACGAGCGCTCGTGAAGCGATGCAGTTTAACTTCCACTCACCTGTGCGTGGTTCTCATTTTCGGGTTCCCGAACGTTTTGTACAAACAAATTAGTGACGACTACTTTACCACTCGTGCGAAGGTTTTTTTTTTTTTTTCACAGTCCTCCATTATTGTTTTGCTTTAGAATCAGCCCACCCAAAACCCAAATCGTACGAACCACTTCAAACCGATCGGTGTACACGCAAATCACACCACTCAAAAGGCGTCCCCCTGTCCATGCATGCATTCCGATGGAATTCGATGATTGTTTACCAATCGATCAGCAATCTGCAGTTTCGATTGACAGTTTAACCTTCAGCTTTCCATCGCCTTCGGTGAACGCAGATTTAGTGCGAGGTTTGATCAAGAAATTTTGTCATACCTTAGCTGCACGCATCGATGGATCTTTTTTGGAACGATTCCTGCCAGTGAAGCGTACCGAAGTCTATGGTACTTTTCGTACTGAGAGCTGTGATTTTCTCACGATTTTGCCATTAAACGCTCTGTGCCGCTGGGAATTCATTCGTTTACCTCTTGAACACAGCTCGGTTTTGAACAGGAATCATCCGAGTAAGCTAATATTATTAATTCAAATGATCTGCTCCTAATTGATCGAAGCCTGTTTGCGCTGCCGAATGAAGACGACGATGACGCTCTTATGCAAGCCGCTATCCAAAATGGCAAACGGGTAACAAACGCTGTTGACAATCGGTAACCGCAGTACTCCAAGCACACCATGCGCACAGTGCAGTCTCATCGAAGGCAAACGATCACCGCACGGGCTTCTTTCAAGGTCTTGGATGCTACGTCAAATGGCTTGGGCAGCGTGGCACAGCCGGTTGGGGCTGTGTGTAAATTAGCGCGCATATTGAACAGTTCTCATCGGCCCTACTTCACATAGCCCGGGTGCAAAACCGCAATTATGAATCGTAATCATTTTTTGCCATCTTAATTCGTACTTGCCACCAATGAAGAAATCGACGGTGATGTGTGTCGTTACTTTTTTGTTACAAACGGGACAATTTTATTCATCGAAAGAAACTTGCGAAAAGGAAGGAAAAGAATACAACGCTCGACTGGGAAACGAATGTTGAAAGTGATCGTATTCAAAGCGAATGCAATAACGTGCGGTCACAAACGTTGCAGATTTTTGGAAACTGTTTTCATGCCGCAAGCATAGTATTTAATGAGATTGTTGATTTCCGTGATATCATTCGGCAGGGTAACACTTTGATGAAGCCGGACGTCTCGGCAACACTTTTGAGTATACGTCAAGTGGTAAAATCGATTTATAGGAAGGACATACAATACTGATGGAATGAAATTGGCTTCATGTATTACATTAAAATCAATCAGCATAGCGAATTTAATTTAGGATTCAAATGTCATTTTGAATGTTGTTTTCTACAATAATAACAAATAATGTCGAAGCTTGAGCTGTATGAAATCTGTTTGGAATAAATTTGTGTTTAATTGAACACGCTATCTAAATTCCACTTGAAAATTAAAAGTCTTATAAGTTATTTGCTTTTTTGTACGTTTATATACATAAGAATAGGTTATATCAACTTCAACATGATAAATGAGCCAAAAATGCATACATGTCTCAGTATCTCAGTATCCATGATTACGACCCAATGCATTATGTAGTTTTGATTGTCCTAGATACACATTCCATCATTTGCAAACAAGATTCATTTGTTACTATCGACCGGCTCAGCTGTATTCAGCTCTTTACGTGAATGTAATTCCAACGAAACGGTATTAGCACACCTTGAACACTATCAACACCGTGATACATAAACACAGCTTAGTGACAATTTGCAGCCACTCCACAACCATAATAAAGCCATAAAAGCCATAGAATCAACCTCCGCACCATGTCACAAGACAAACGACTTGTGCGCCGGAACAGCGAGAAACCTTCCGCGCGAAACAATTTTACTCCAAAGGATACGAAATTGGTTGAACCTTCACTGTAACGAATTGGACACTTCTCCTATGCACCACAAGAAACGCATTACACGCAACGTGACATTTAGCAATATTTTTCTTCCTCCATAAACGAGGTCAACGAGGGAGAGCAAATGTGATCGCATAAGATTGAGGGCATTAAAATTAAAACAAAATCACATCAAACTGTGATAGTTTGTCAGACGAATGGTCCAACTTGAAAAAAAAAAATACCGCAAAGTTTACGAGTAATAAGGAACAAAAAAAAAACATCCCTCTTGAAAAAGGTTAATGAAATCCAGTAAAGGGAATCGCAGTAAGGTGGACCACCGCAATTAACCTGATCAACGCCAAATTGGGTATATGTTCCAGCAACATTCTGCGCAAGTGAAAACGAAATAACAAAACCAGGCCAGAAACACCAAAATTGAGTCACATCGGTCAGCGTGACTCGGTTTGTGAAGCCCTCTGCTTCACACCGATTGACAGCTGGCACGTTTGGGTGAGACATTTAGCAATAGCCACACAACAACAAACTCGGCAACCGTGTCTGTACATCCAAAAGTGCATGTCGAAAACACGGACATCGATCCCGTTGGATGGAATGCGAGAAGAAGAAGGAAAAGCAAGGCACTTTAGTGGAGCGACTGGAATCAAGTTCTAAATCACGATTCTTTTCTCCCTTTGGGTTCGGCCCTAATGGATTGTCGTTGTCTGGATTGTTTTTTTTCTTGTTCGTAGGCGTTGTACCTTGTTGCAAATACAGGTAGCCATAGATCCGACCGAGCAAAGGTGCCACCGGTTCAATTCGTTCGGTCACTCCCAAAGATGGACGTGTGTTTCAACATTGCCGTTAGGTTCTTGAAAAAATTAACAAGGATCCGAATACATACAAAAAACTCAACCCCAATCGCGAATATCCATCCAACGATCCGAAAATACAGCACACTGCCTCCATCCTGTGCAACTCGCTTTATTTAACCAGAGCAAGCAGAATGTAGTGAATTCTCGATCCTTCTTTCCGTTTACCTTCTTGAACGCTCACCCGATTAGGGGTTCCACCCGGGAACCACATTAAATTTTTTACACGACTTTACCTTTTCGCATCCTGTCCAACATAATCCTCGCGTGGCTAAACACGGCCACGCCGCTACCATCGCCGATTGCGAATGATCGCAGAAAAATCACCACGCTCAGAATCGCAGTCCCGATCCGCGTGACCACGAACCTTGCAACACCGCATGACCGGTTTTGTCGGGATCAGTGTAACCTGTGCTGAAAGAAGATACCGGTGACTCCAACATTTCTACTCGGTCTGTTCCTGGTTATCCATCGAATACGGGAACCGAACGTTTACCGCAGTACGGAAAGCACACGGAGTGAATAAAGGGCAAAAACGCTATCGAGAACGGTCTCGACAACGGTACACGCGGAAGTTGCACTGACACCGAGAACATAACAATTTCGTCTGACCGCAATTGTGATGTCGCGTTTTGTGATTCGTTAGCACACGCTTATGCGCTGTGCTTTCATTCCAGGTGAGCGTTGGAATTTTCATTTCCCACTTTGACCGCACCTTGCCAAACGATGAAGGTTGCAGCTGATTTTCAATAGTTGCCTCTGATATAACCCGTAGTAAAGCAGCTCAGCAGTTTGCAAATTGAAAACTTCCGGGTATTTGCTGAAGGAGCGCCTAGAAATACCTCGACTCAGAAATTCCGGGACCATAACCAGCCCGAAATCAAGTAGCTTATCCTTAGACACACCCACCAAGGGATGGATGAATTCGGTTAAATTGCCCATGTTCTTGACTCGTTTCCAATGCTACCCTTCCCTCGCTCAGCCTTAAGGCACATATAGCCTGAGTAAAATTGTAAGAAAACTGTATCTCACATGAGATCAGATCAAGATCAGGTGGACCAGTAAAGGCCCGACCCGTGAACGACGTGATTTGCCAAAATCTCTACTATTCCACGGCTAATAATAATAATGACTAACTAACCATAACCTCGAAAATGGCAGCAACGGTCAGAAGAGCACGGTCAACCTGAGAATACCATCGAAACGTCTATTAATCTTAGACATGATATTCACGACTAACACGTGCGCGTACACACGTACACCATACCGTGCCGAGAGCTAAAGTTTAAATCTGCTGCGACAAACAATCACACGCCGTTGCGGTCAAACGGAATAGAGTTTTTTTTAACGACCGCGAAACGCCGCTACCATTGGAAAGATTAGCAATTACGCAAAACGATTCGCGGTAGAAGCTTGACATATGAGTTCCTGCGATTCGAAACCTACAACCTTAACCGGCATCCCCTAAACTATTCTTAGACCATTCATCTCGCTTAGACCATTCGCAGCTTAGTTTGCAATTTTGGAGGCGGTAACCACATGGTGAACAATGCAAATCGCGTGTGTAAAGATTTTTTTGCGACTGATTGGTCTGAAAGGCAGAGCACAGTCAAATCGACCATGAAATGTCACAACAGATTAACGGTAGCTTTGCGGTGGTAACGCTGAATGGAATGGGGGAGCGAGACGTTTAAGCTGTCGGTAACGGTTGGAAGGGTTAGTGAAACTTGAAAAGCAGGTGGATACTTAAGCAGAACCACTTTAACATTAGATGACCCATGTACCGTGGGATTTAAAAACCGAAAACATGGTTGGCTAAATCCATTAAAAATCTTTAAATAAATAATGACTATACAAAAGTTGACCTACTTAAGGTAAGGCGTGGATAAACTACTAACTAAAGTCATCTGTTTTATTATAAACTAGCTCGCCCTAAACCACATCGACAAGTTTTATGTAATACTAGTTACGGTGATTTATGTATCACGTACGGCGCACCGTACTTGAACTCATTATTTACTGAAAAATCAACAAATCTTGTTGTTTTTTCTTGTGTTTAAATAGCGCTCTCTCCACAGGTAGGCAATAAACCGAAGGTCGAGTGTTTTAGTGAAATGATGAAGTTCGATACTAATCTTTAAGAGCCTGTACAACATTATATCAGTGCAGGCTGGGCGCTTGGATGGAGCCTGGTTTACGATCATCTTGTTACGATGGGTAATAAAAGTAAAAGTCAAATTCATGTCAAACAAATTACACCATGTCGTGCTCATATCATTGCCCGAACAGTGATCAATCCGTTTCAGACCAGTGTTCCATCCTGGGTGGTGATCAATCTTTGCTTACAACCCTCCGCTCGGATAATGTATTCTGCATGGTTTAGACCTGCAACTACCGCCAAAGAAAAAACAAACACACCCTACTATGGTGCGGCAAAGAACGGGGTCAGGAAAAATTCCACCCATTTTCCACCCACCCTTCGCTTAAGCTGCTTCTCGGGGATGCTGCAAACATTATCAACATTGTTGCAATTATATGACTCCGGCATTGAAGCGCACCGGTCGGCACAACTCGTGCCGTAAACACGAGAATTAAGATCATATTTCTTATTCCCCACCCACACTCGTGCACACATAGCTTGTGCTCCTAGCTTCACACTGACGAATGCTGATTCTTTGAAGGCTCCCATTGATCGCAGTAGATAAAATGTCGGATTAACACTCGGAAATGGCGCACACTTTGAAACGAGCGCACATTTGATGACTTGCTGCTTGGGCGAGTCTTTAGATTGCGCGTAAACTTGCTCGTTTAATCCGTGTAATTTAACACTTTGCACAAATAACAAAACGTGCCACCAGAAACCAGCAGGTCGCGTACGCTTTGGAGCATATTCGCAGGTGATCTAATGCTTTGCAGGGGGAAAAATTAGCACGCCTGACCAATGCGATACATAGGTAATGACCTGTTTGATAGTGACTAATTTCCCACATTGATGTCGATAGCTTCGATACTCGTTCGCATGATCTTTACAGCGAGCAACATTAGATAGCCAAGTACGATCGGACCACCGACATTTATAAATCTGCAGTGAGCAAGCGTCTACTGATCGTGCCACAACAAAAAAATCTACAGCAACCGCTTTTTCTACTGCCGCCGATTGCTCCATAATGGCACCCTATTCTGGCCGAATGCTGCAAGCCAACGTCGCGTAAATGGGATGAATTTGTTGCCCTTGTTCCAACGACCCATTGCCTAAGGTGTTCGCCCGAGCTGAACAATGCTCAGAATGGCCTTATTAGAAAGCTATAATTGATCCACAAGGCGTTGGGCGCTTTTGTCACTCGTTTGCTGACAAATTACCGGACGGGATCAGTATTGCAGCATGCGACGTGGCTCTCAACTCCGTATGCTTACTTCATAAACCTCTCCAATGGTTCTAGTAGCGCGAAAGGTGATCCCAACAACAGATCATCGATAAGCAAAGAATCGAACAGCACTGTCTGCCCGAGTTCCATCGAGCCGAACGATGTTGACCATAATTGGACACATGCTGGTTTTCATTCCAGCTGATCCAAATGTTCCGATTGGCGTTCGCCGACGAGCTACACTCGGTTTCCACCGATACAATGAATAACCAAGGGAAAACTAATGCCCCGCTTTGAGGCAGAACGAACAGCCGCACACCGCCACGCGTTCGACGAAGATGTTCGTGAAGAATGTTAATCAAGCATCGTACTCTGTGTACCAGTTTGCTTTTTCCATTAGTGGACAAGTTGGGCGTGAACATTTGATTGATCGCTGCTCGCAAACCCAGTTTCCCAAGCACACGCTTCTCATTAGCTACTGCTAACCTGTCGCATCATTCCGATCTCAAAAAAAAAAAAAACACTCACGTAGTTGATGCTACCGATGAAGGTGCACATCACAAGACAAAGCTAATCCAGCACGAATCGTGCGATCAAGAGTAAGACAACACCTTGCGGTCTACGGAATATACATACCCGGTGGTTCCATCTTCCTGGTTTTTGGCATGAAAATGTTTTGTAGGTCACACGCCATCTCCGGTCCGTTAGTTTTCAATTCGCCCACCAACGAAAAATGTAAAGCAAAGAACCCCGGCACGGAATCGATCAGCGGTTGAGCGATCATAAATAATTCATTTTTTTCGCCACCATTGCCACCACGCGCAGCTTGCGACGCCCACAATCTATAAAACTGTCCTGAAAACATTCGCGAAACCCATCAACCATTCGGTTGTACCGTTTGAATTAAAATTAACCAACTCTCGAAATAGCTTCTAACAGCTGGAAGAAGGGAATCGCTCCGTTTTATCCTATTCTACCCCAAGTGAGTCGTGCTCTTGTGTGTTGGTGGTTTTTGTTTTTCTCATCGTCGCTTACGGGGCAGTTTTGTGACCGTGTGCCCGAGAAAAACTGATGCCACGGGACCGGTGCAGTATTGCTCTGATGAGGGAGCCACTCCTTAGAGAGTATAGCTTCCCATTCGTTTGGCATTCCGCTCATCGACACCCCGTGCCCAAAGCGGCAGGTGACTTATGAAAACCGATGAAAACGGGTCGTGTAAAACGATGATAGGAGTGCGCGATCGTCGTTTTTCTTTTTTGTTTCGTTCGGGAAGATAAATCTTCAACCAGCCGCTGAAAGATTCCGTCGTTGTCGTTCCTTTTTTCCTTTTCCCCCTTTGTCACACTTCGATATGTTGCCTTCTAATAGCTACAAGGTGTCCCTCCTTTTCAATGCGGCATTGCAAAGTGCATGCAGACACGATACCCGTTTCACTGCTGCTGCTGAAGTGCAGCAACCACGACAAGCCACGATCGCGGTTCCATTCGTGAGGGGATGTTCTTGTTTTTTTTTTTTTTGGGGGGTAAATACCTTTCGGTAACAAGTGAACTTACCGTATCGTGTAGTTTCCCTCTTACAGGACGACACGCTTGCAATGGCTATACTACCACCATCAAAACCTTTCCCAATCGTCCATCACCATCCAAAACTGGCGGCTGGTGAAGAAAAGTCGTACCATGAGACAAACGCTTTTATTAGAAATTGCTATTTATCAGCATTGCCCCGCGGGATTTAGTTGTCTTTATTTGTGCTTCATCCGTCTGCATGGTGATAACTGCCCGTTCGTAACCTTCCATTCACCTTTGTCGCGCGGGGTTCTCGATTTGGCGGGCATTAATAAAGCAATAAACAACATTATCCCTAGTTATCCGCACCGCTTGCCCTGGAGCGATCCACAGAAGAAAAAAGGTGACGACAGCCAAAGAATGCCGATGGCAAGTTACCGTTTGCTGCCACGGTAGAACAGTTCTGCACGTTTATCCACCTGTGCGAGAAGGAGAACGCACAAGAGGACGAAGAATGAAGCGGACACGAAGAGCGATAGTGCTAATTTCAAGTTTATTTATTGCCCGCACTTAAGTGCCGGCCAAGATTCGAACAATTCGAACCCACCGTCCCACACAGCGCTCGCTGTTGTTGCATGCCGAACCCGGTTACGTATGTGCGTGCTGCCGTCACTCCAGGATCTACAATGCTGCCCGAGATATATATACCGGCACTATCTCACCTTCCCAGTGCCGCATGCCAGATTTCGCCAGTACTCACCCATATTTAGACGCTGTGCACTTTTAGCACTTTCCGGAACGAAACGCTGCCAACATTCGGGGCACATAGCTACGAGACTCGCATGTTTCGATCGGTACCCATACGGTACCCCACCACTATGGGGTCGCACACACAGGATGAGTGTGCAGGGATGCAATGTTTACCGTGCCAGTTTACCTTTTTCCTGTGGGTATCGATACAAATGAGCGAGAATTACATACCGGCAAAATGCGATTTTTCAATTACCACGCGGTCCCGGCGGTGCGCGGATCGGGTCGACCACTCACTGACCTGACCTTTTGCCCGATGGCAGTGAGCATAAATTACATTAACACAGGCCACGTATCCTGTCACGCCGGAACCTGCGCGTTTGCGGCATGAAAATGGTATAAAAATCGGAACGTTGTCGTATCCCTGTTTGCTGCCGGTACATCGCAGAGGTTGCGAGGCACGATGAACGGCGATGGAGCATGTACTCGCTAACTGTAGCTAGGGTTCCGTTATGCAAGAGAAAGTAACGTTCGTATCACGATCGATCGATCGAACGGTGTGCAGTGCGAAAAGCTTATCACTTCCCTTTAAACCCCATTTATGACAATTTACGATAATGGAAGATGTGATAAAGTAAGGATAAGGTTTGCTTCTTCCTTGTAACGGACCATCTGCAATGCCACGCTCGAAACACACACACACATACGTTTATGCATTTGGTCAATACTTTGTAGCGCCGGGGTTAAAAGCATCGCCCATTCAGATGGTCTCTAATTTCGATAACCGTACACGCGACCGCAAAACAACACTTTGTGCACGGTTCATCATTGTCGGTGGTCCCGTCCACACATGCATCCCATTTCCGAACACACCCCTTCATCACTTCTGCATGCCCCGAAACAGTAGGAAAACCTCGACATGCCGTACAGTGCAATTCATTAGGGTGTCAACCGCAAAAAAAAACACTTTCGACAGCAATTAACCTATGCGAGGAGATTTAGTTTCTTTCCACCGCGAGGTGACTCTGCCCTCCTCGCGAGTGTATAACGACAAAACCCGCATCCCCACTCAACCGTACACCCCGTTCGGTAGGAATGATCGTACTACATTAATCTTCGTCTGAGATGTGCAAAAACCATCGCTTACGCTCGGTTGACTGTCATCGTCGTTCTAAACGTTCCTGGCATGCGCGAAACAGACGGGCGCGCTTACGTATATGTGTACGGCGGGTCAAAATCTCCTGCAGCGTTTTGTGCGGCTTGATCTGTCAAGTGTCAGTTTTCCAGTTCACGACCCAACCGCGCCATTCTCACGGCACGATCCAACACTACTTCCTTGCTGTGACGTGACGATGATTCTAGAGCATTTATGCCGTGTGTCAAAAAGCGGCGTGATGCTCCCCCGTTTTATCGCAATTATATTCCGAAAGGTATTTGCATCCTATTTTTTCCGTTACATGTTTCGGAGGCTCGTTTCTCATACTCGCGAAGCCGTTGCTATTCGGGTTTCAAACGTTACAGCGGGAAAGGTTCCATCAGTGTCAGCACGACAAGTGGTCGATCGTTCTCGCCTGCCAGGCGACCACTAGTCACGTATCCTTTTCCACAGGCATAACGGATGCGACCGTTTGAATACCACAAAACACGCGAGAGAAATGGTTTATTGCAATCGCTCGTACGAATCAAACGTTTTGTTACATGATCGTTCACCCTTCATGGTCGGGGAGGTCTCCAGTAGGTTATGATTGATCGTTTGTATCGACGACCACTAGAATCGTATGCACAGAGAAAAAGACACATCCTAGAACTTGCCCGAAAACGAAGGCAGCCAGACAAAATATGCGAAACTGAAGGGTGTATGCGGCAAATTGTTTGCATAATCCCGGCAGGAGAAATTATGATACATGATTAATTGAACAACAGTCGTCGTTGGTCGATCATGCTCGGCGTTCTTTCTGCTCCTGTCGCGATAGTGTACGTAGATTGTGACGAGCAGATGATGAGTGACTACGGTTACTCCCGCAAAAACTGAACCACACCGCGTGCGCCAACCGCACGAACTTGCATCCGTGGCCCGGCGACATGCAATTTATTTCTGCCACCTTTCAACCTCATCACATTGGGCATTAAGAGTTCTATCCGGAACCTACATCTTCCACCACACAAATGCACCATGTTGTGCGGATAGTGCGCTGTCTTTCGCAGTCGCCCTATACCAACCCGTTGTACATCCCCGTACAATTACAAGCATTAGGCTAAGCCGAGACCATGATTTATGATGTTGATTTTAATACCGCTCCTATTTTGCTTCCTTCGTTTGCTTCTCTTTACAGTCAACACCCGTCGGGACGACGATATTTCGCAGCATACAGGCCACGGATAAGGATGCCGGTATCAACGGTCTGGTCGAGTACTTCATCGTCGAGGGATCGCAAAATATTTCGGACATTTCTCCAAACACCCTCACGGCGGCGGATGGTTTCGGGGTGTTTGCCATCGCATATCCTCACCAGGGACAGGTAAGTTGGTTCGTGGTGGGTAACAGAGTTGGAGTGACGCGTTGCCATTGCAAGATACGGAGACAGCATTGGGAAGGCCTCTAGAAAGGGGTTTCGCGCATTAAAAGCAAAATTAATGGACGAAAACAGATAACTGACTGTCACTTGATCAAGTCAGTATGTCTTGATCATGTTCCGACCATGGTGCAAACTGACGCCGACCGATGACAATGACGACAGCGTCGTTGTTTATGATATTTGCGTGTGCTGCATCAGACGGGTGGCCACCACCGTTGTACCATGCAGCATGCTGGTGAATTCCTGTCACACTACAATCACATTCATTTTCTTCATATTTCGTTTTTACGAGTGCTTTTTATGTACACAAAGCTTTGCACGATGCACAACGAAGGTGTTAAAATACCTCCGAAAGCGTATGGCAGGCCTGGCAAACTGCAGTTGCCTCCGGACCGCAACACAAACACACCAGTGCTGCGGAATGTTCGCTTTGGTGAACCAACGAAATGGAAATGATGGAAAATATCAAAACCCCCTCTCCAATTTCCATTGCCAACGGAACGCGTTCGGGGGACTTCGGGGACAAAACGGGACCAACCATACGGCTAGAGGTGTCGCAAGGGATGTGAGCATTTACCCGACAACCAGGAATGTCGTTGCACAACAGCACGGTGCGAGGTGCACCGTGCACACTCCAAAATTTATAGGGTGCCAGTGCTGTGTGACGGTACCTCCCGCACTATCGACAGACAGGCCGTGCCTGGCGATGCGGTTCCGAACAGGTCGCCTTGCTATGGATCTCGTCCGCTGATTCGAGAAAACCGGGTCACTGGAGAGAACGGCTCCAAACGAAACGATAGGACGAACCAAATAGCGACAGGTGAGCGTTGGCATTGGCTTTCGGTAGGAAGGAAGGAGGAACTAATCTCGTTTTGGTACACCCCCTACCTATCAACGTGTAGGAGTAGCCAGCAACCATTCGATAGGTTCGGTTTCACGGTTCCTGATCACTGGTACACGCGGTCGCGACTTGCAGTCTATCTGCGATTCTACCACCGAACTAACGGGTAAACCCGCCACAACTGTGTACATAACAATAATATCAAAAATAACAATTCATCGCACTGCTCTAGTCCTTGATCTCTCCCCAGTGCACTAAAAACACGCTCTCGTGTTCCATTACTTCGCCATATTTTATCACTAATTTCCATCCGGGGAACAGATTAAGATAAACTGTTGCCTGCCCTCGCACCTTACATTGTTCCATGTTGATCGTACTGCAATTGGGAGGGAGCCAAGTGAGTTCAGGTGTACAGTAAGAAAATGCGGAAAAAGTTCCAGTTACAATTTCTATCGCTAGATTGTAACCAGAAGGGGACAAGATGAAGATAGACTGCAACCAAGGAGGCTCTTTGGAAGGATCGGAATTTTCAAAACAGCAACTGTTTATAATTTACAAAAAATAGCCAACGTAGACCAACAAATTCGTATAGTTTGATTATTTAAAAGAGGAGTAATATTATTAATTTTTCCACAATTCTAAAAACTGACACTAAGATCAACTCTTTACATTACTATTGGTATGCTGATGGTCCATTTCTATGGTTGTCCCAAGAGTGTTACACGAAGATGCTGCTTGTAGAATACGATTGAAAGGGTGCTGGCCTTACGAGGCACATTTTTCACCCCCAAACAATACGACAGAGCATCAATCATTCGTTTCTGCTTGCTTGTGCATGTGTAATAAAAACTCCTTTGCAAATGCATCACACCTTTCGGGACTCACTAGTTTTCTCCCAACATAAATTCAGTGCTTGTGGGTTGCAAACGATGCAACAGGTAAATGAAGTATCTAGGACACTCGACTTAATCACCACCACCACCATCACAAACATATTATTCACACCCGCTAAAGATGGGTGGAAGCTTGTAGTGCTGTTGTGTATTATTGTTTACGTACCATATCCTGGCCCTTCCTTCGAGATGAACCATGGGACAAATCCCATCAGCGATCGCGTATCTTGCATCTGGTTTCGCGCGTTCAATGTTTTTCATATTCTTATTGTTTTCGTGTTATTTATTTTGTTTTCCTTTTCCTTTATTTTTTGCTTAATGGTCGTTCTCATTTAGGTCACCGTGGTCAAGACGCTGGATTACGAACGAACGCAGCGGTACTACCTGACCATCGTTGCATCGGTAAGTACGAAATTTATGCGCTTAATCTTGCATCACAGTGCAAAAGCACAGTACAGTACAGCCCCCGACGGTACCATTATTTACGCCGTGCGAATATCAACGGAACTGAAACCGCTGCGGAAGAAGGGATTCGGTAGATATAAGCGGTCAATATAAGGTGTGAGCGGCTGTGGGAACGAACACGGCAGCAACTGAGCGGAAACTGCTAAAATCCCGCGCAAGGAGAAGTAATTTGGGAATGAGTGAGGGTGCTGGGTAACTAAATTACATAAATGTTGATATTTCTGCCGCCGTATACACATCACTGTACCCGGTTTTACGATGAGCTACGACGAATTTTACGCCACAGGCAATCAGGCTCGATGCCAGCGTCTATGATGAAGACTTTTATTGCGCCACTTCAGCCTGCGTGGCGAACATCATCATCGTGTGGGTTCATTTTTGGAAGCATTAATTCGATTGTACATGTATTTCAAATGTGTACACTTTCCAATGGCAAAATTAGCCCCAGTTGGGCAGTGTTTTAGTGCAATTAGTGCATTTAAACGTTTACTCTCTCCGTTTGCATTTGGTGTTATGCATCAAAATGTACATGTTAACAAACAAATTCCTCACCTTTTGTTGATCCGACCATTATGTTGATCCATCTGAATAGTTCATAATTCTATTTCGAGATGAATTTGCACGTATGCTTTCGCTTTTTAGCATGAACATTGCACGCACTCGAGTTGCTTTACTACACAATTCACCTTTTAATACTCTCGTGTAATTTTGACCATACCATTCCATAGCTTTGACTATGTGTTGGTGAAGGAATTTGGCGATCGCAGTTTTCAATTGCGTCTTCCTTTGCTCTCCACTGTAGCGATTGGGTGTGTAAGTTTTCTTTTCTTCATTTTTACCCACAGTTTGGGGTGTTTTACCCGAGTGGGTTCAGCTGTGAGCGAATATTCGATTTCGATTTGATGGTGCCGAAACGATGGTAGGAAAAAAATAGCAAAAACATTCAATTTATTGCTTTCGCTTCACTTCCACGGTTAGTTGATGCATGATAATCTTCTTTGCTGGTATAAAAGATTTTTTTGTGTTTCGATGAAAACACACAATAGCACATCAAGTTCCGGCAGAAAATTGATGCGTTGGTGTGTTAAATGTGATTGCTCAGTATTGAAATACCGTTTGCTGTGCATTAGTTTAAGTGTGATAGAGTATCATTTATGTTATTGCCCCTTTCGTTTATGTAACCTAAGCTACGGTTAATGGAAGTGCCCTTAATTCTTTTCTTGGTACACATTCTTTCCGAAACTATTTTCCACTGGAATGTGAACAAATTTTCCATTCTTCTTTTTGACCCGTACATTCTTGATTTCAACACACATCGTCTCCTTGCCAAAACCACACTGTTCTAGATCGCCTGTTCACTCAAAGCATTCGCCAAATGTCGGCAAATGTTGCTCCTTAATAAATCAAATTTCAAAATGTTTCACCTGGTGCTGCTGCTCCCATTGCTGCGGCTCAATCAGCGGGCGTCGTGCGAGAGAATACATGCCGCTACTGAATACCGGTACTGTGGTGGCCATTTAAACTGACCTTTTAGGGAGAAAAATTCATACTTGACTACCGGCGAGTTGTAACGAGCGAGTGAAGGGATTTTCGATGCCCTACGCCATCGCCAAACGAGTTTTACAGACTGGGAGTGTTATCCGATCAGGTTCAAATAGCAAATCGCAACCGCATATGGTATGTTCTGATTCTCATCCTATTTCGGTAGACGCTTCAGGTTGAAACTAGTAAAAGCTTTGATCATTTGACTGGCAAAAAGAAGACTTGCTAAAAAAAATTAAATACATTCACAGTTAAAATACATTCCTCAATATTTTCTTCGGCTAACTTTCCATTAACTAACACCTTTAAACATTTCGGTTCGTTGAGTCTTGAAGTTGAAAACAGTTCCACTGCTATACTACGGAACGTTCCGTTTGCATAAGAATGCTTATTCCGTTTCTTTCGCTAGGCTTGCAGTTGTATCCGTAGGTTTTGATTTATTAATGGAACCTACATGCTACAGCGATACTGTTCTAGCTTATCCACGACCGCCGTCGACCGGAGCCAGGGAAGCCCAATACAACGTTTATGTTGTTTGCATACTTCCACCTCAAAGGCCACCAGCGGCAGGCTTTCGTAGCGTGGTCCCTTACAACAGCGATACCGTGAGCTCTCCGCAAAGTCCAAGAATGTGCTCCATCTCGTTGACATTTAACCCCGAACTAGCAGGAATGTTCCTTATCAAGCATGTGCCATTCGTCTCGTTGCTAACGATCCCGGACCCAGTTAGAAGAATTCGCACGTTACCGACAGTAACCATTCGTGATTACTAGGTTCGCTAACGGAGGAAGTAACATAGGCAAACAAAACGAAACGACTTTTAACATCAGCAAGACAAACGACATTCATGCTGTCCAGCCGGGGGCAGAAATTGGCAGAAAATTTGTTCGCAACATAATTTACGGCGTTCGGCGTTGATGTTGTCTTCTGTCGCAGCGTGGTGACTCGAAAAATGTTTGATAAATGCCGTAAGGTTCGTACACAATCGCGGCAAGAATTGGAGCAACCAGAAAGCCTGTGAGAAATGCTCGAAACGATTTAACAAGTTTGAATATAAGCTATGAAAAAGGTTGTGATTAAAAGTTAAGAGAAGTTAAAATAACTTCAATATCTTAGAAAATTGGAACTCATTTGGAACACACCATACACAAACCTCCTCGGTTAGGCTCGATGAAGGGGGCGTCGGTGGCTCCGTAGGGAGGAAATTAATGGTGTTGTTTACGCTAAATGGTAGCCATAAATTAATGCACAGATTTCCTCCTGCTTCGTTTTATATGTTCGATAGATCGCGAGCACTTGTCAAAGAAGCATGAAAAACGCACACATTCACGCATTGAATGGCATTAGTTCCTTGATTAATAAATTTACATTCGAAATTCAGGAAAGGCAGCAGAATCACATATATAAAACACACACGCACAAACGGATAAACGGTTAAACATATAGGCTGCGAATAGCCACTGTTTAACCTGCTAAATGTGCCTTGTGTAACACCATTTCATGAGTATGACAGTCCGTCCCACCGGGCGCCCGCAAGAAAGAACGTTCAGATGCCAATTAAAAACACTATTGCTTTAATTTTACACTTTAACTGGAAACTCGTTTAAAGGTGCCCATGGATACGGTGTCAATGGTTGCGATCATATAATTCTTACGCATGCAGCAAAAACAACAAAACGCTAACATAAAAAGATGGTGTACCGTTTCTCTAGTTTGCACCCGCAGTGTAACCTTACCGAACCCGAAAAGTGAACGTTGTCGTAAATTTACTCCGGTAAGAAATAATACTGGCATTTAACACCCGCGGAAGATAACTCACTTATACTCGGGAAGATGCGCAAGGGGCATCGTTTCAGGTTGCAAAATTTTATTTTTAAAGTTTAGTTTTCAATTCCCCCCAATTTCCTGGACTGTATCCCACCGTCTGGCATTCGAGAAACTCACAAAACCCGTACATTTGCCAGTATCGAAGGAACAGAAGAGTAGCGTTCCTTCTACGCATCGTAAATCCATCAGGTTCGGCGACCTCCACTTGACAGGCGACGGAATTCTTGCTGAGAGATGGAGATTCAGAACGTAAAATTTGGCTTTCCTTACATTGTTGGGAAGTTCGAGTTTTTTTAATCCCTTCACGCACCGGTTGCGTTAAATCTCGCTCGCATCATCCTTTTGTACCGTGCCCCGGGAAACCGATCAAATTGATGACCGATTAAAAATTATTAATTGATACCGGATCGAAATAATTCTGTTCCGAATCTTCGTTTTTAAATCGGCATTAAATGCGCCAATCTGTTTTTTGGGGATTTCGTTTCCTTTTCCTTCCATTCCGTTCATTCTTTCGAATCTCTTCCACTTCGAGCAGCGGATGAACCGAGAGCGGAAACGGCTCTGTGCTTTGCGGTCTGCTGAAGCATGGGTATGAGAAGCAGGAAACGTGCCAAGTCCTACAGTGCGGGATTTATTACATCTCTCGAACCTGCCAATGAAGTTTTCTACCCTGGTACAGTACAGAGTAGAAAGAGAAAGGAAGGTAAATGCCAACCAAACGACTACATTTTCGGATGGCAGAAGGTTTTAAAATTAAAGCAAACATACGCTTGTGGACGGTCGCACTCAGCTGTACAGATTTGCTTGGCGTGACCATGAGCCCAAAGCGTATCGGTATCGATCGGCGCGGGTTTCATGCTGCGAGGGTTCGCGAAATCGCAAACACAAACCTGCCGCTAGGGATCGTTAACGGCAGCCGTGCAGGGAACCGGTGCAGATGCCGGACGGAAGGTACCAAAAATGGTAGGTTGAAGTTTGCACTACATTGCACCAACCAACGGCGAGCACCGGCATCGGCCACGATCAACGCGTGTGGGTGTTCGTTTGACGTTCCTTGCCCGGTGTGTTGCTGTTGACACGATTGCTAATCGATTGTGGTGGTGGGTCAATTTGGTGGCCTACACCAAATCGGACACCGCAGGTTTCCTGACTGCTCGGTGTCTGGCAAACACGCAGGGTGGCACAAACCGATGCAGTTAATCTTTCTTTGATGCGGGCAGATGAATCATCCGATAGTATTGACCTTTGGCTTTGGTTTCATATTTATATTCCACTCGGCAACCGAAGAACCGGGTTCGTTGCTTTTATTTGTTGCTGAAGTCTTTTGTATTAGGAGTAAAATTACGATTTAATCAATGAAATGCAGAAACTGAATAGTTTAGGACATAACTTTCAAACTTGAATTTGCATATAGCTTTGTAACATACACCCACCGTTTCGTATGACACTCAAATTCGACGGAAGCACCGAATGGGCTTTTTTTAAATAATGGCAGACCCGTATTGCTACCGTATGTGTCTGTGATTAATAACACAAAATGCATCTTTGAAACGTAACCTGTCTATTGCAAAAATAAACAAATCGTGCTTAATGAATAATTCATTAGTAGCAACTGCATTTAGCCATCGCTTAATATAAATCTTCCAAATTGATTACCATTCCAAAGGACATTATTCGCTGCCATATCTGTAGCATAACCAAATTTCAACAGCTTCGTTCGTTTGAAATCATTAGCATCTACGGTTCTCTTTGCACCAATTCGGATGCGAATGATCGATACTCGACCAGAATATTTACGAATCATCATGGATCGTGAACCGTGTATCTCGAATCAATGCGTTCCGGTTATGCTATTGTTTTAAAACTTCACCAAAAGCTGCTAAGCACCTTTGTAGTAGAGCCGGCCGCAAATGAGATATTAATTAGCATTTTATTTTCCCTGCTGCATGCCATTTGATCGTCATCGATTGCTACAACACAAACCGGGCGGATCGGATGTTTCGACGCGGGTCGATGATTGTAGCTAAAGTGGTGTGGCTTTCATGCTATCACGAAACAAAACATGTTAGAGACAGAACGGTAGTAGTGGTGGTGGCGATAAAATAAAAATCCCATCCCATATTTTTCGCCTTTGCTCTAATCATACCACTGTAAGCGAAACTATAAATCAGTGACGAATTTATAGCGCGTTCAGATGTCGTCGTTATGGATGTTATTAGCATATTTTACTCATCTCACGACCATCATCGGAGCGCGTGAGAAAGAGCGAGAATGGGCTTGGGATGGTGAGTGGAAGGAAGCGACCGCACAGACAAAATGTCGGTCGGCGCAAAAATTTTGTTATCATGTTTTGGAATATGTATGAGCTGTTAACACCACGCTTAGCGTGCCAACTCACGTGAGAAGAAAGGAAGCAAAACAAACCGTACAGGGGAAAGGATGGTAGAAAGTTAGTGGGTCAACACCATTTGGTCAAAAGCAGTACCACAGCTTTATCGTACCTTTCGGATGCGATTGTCGCGGGGGTCGCGGAAGTACAAGTTAATTATGCAAGAACCAGCTAAACCCGGCGAGATTGCTGGCACGAATACCACCCGCTCCAAACTTCACATGGGGAAGGAGTCATGTTGCTGTAGCCATTAAAATTTTCTCACCCACCTTCGACGATAGGAAAATTGTCTTCGAGCACGTGATAGGGAACCGGAAAGTGTGTCTCCAGTTTGCATGTTGGCGCCATTTACTGTCGCACCCACACACACATACACACGCGTAATTATAAAAATGTTGTATACTTTGGCTTGAAAACGAGCGACACATACGGCAACTGGTTCAAAACACTAGCAACACAATGTGTGATGCGTGCCGTGGCTGAAAATTGCAGAAACTCCCATAATGCCAAGCGTATTCTACCGGTTCGCAAAGGAAAAGCGCTGTGAGAAAATGTGATAATCAAAGCACCAGACTCGCGATTCATTCACCAGCTCGGTGTGACCTTCTTATGGTCGGTAGTAATGGAACCTTCCTTACGGTTCCACATCATCATCGTGTCGCGTACAGCCAACGAAAGATGGAAATGCAATGAAAGAAACAACAAACGACTAAATGTTGCAATACCACAATGCCGGTAGAATGCAGCGTGGTAACCGCAGCTACCCGCAGCATACAGGCACTGGCACCAGCCTACAAATCTAACCCTCACCCGAAGACACCGCAAGGTACCGGCCACAATGCTACAAAAGTTAAAGTTCACCACTGAACCGTCTTCACCAACGGTTCTTTTTTATTTGTCCTACCATTGGGGCTCCAACCCCTAACACGTCTGCCGAAGACTTCACCGGTGGATATAGTTAACAAACCAACAGAAAAAAAACGCTCCCCAACTAAAAAGCGAAAATGTTCAAACTGTCTTGCAGTGTATGTGTATTCGCTTTGTAGGCAGAGAGCACCCGCTTGTTGCACTCCCGCAAACGATCACGGCACGATGCTCTAACACGGAGGCCAAAAGGCAACGACGTGTAGTTTGCTAATGTTAAACAACTAATTAATTTCGATTTAAAACGACCGAACGCAACCGTGCCCTGTGCCCTTAACGATACGGTGGAACAACGAGTACGAGCGCAACAAAACATCCAGCAAAAGGGATGCCTCGAAAGCAGCGGAAGAAAGCCGATACAACAATAACAAAATACAACTAAAAGAACCGTATCCTCGTAGCAACAACGCTTATTGGTATGGTTTACAGGCGATGATGACGACGCCATCGAGAAGATGCACTGTGTCACATAGACCGTACCTCTCGATAACCTAGTTGCATAATAGCAGACGGTATTGTGTATGAGTATATGTGTGTGTGTGCATTGATGTGGGGGTTTGAATGTAAGGCATGCGATCTTCACGTTTGGTGCCATTTCAAACACGATCGTTTGCTGTTGTGTTTTCTACACTGACGTACTATTGTAATGGTAGAATTGTTGTCTAGATGCTCGGATGTGGGAAAACTCGAAAGGGTAGTGCACGGAACCGATCGAGATCCGCATGCGAGAAGTTCAAGGTCCGGATGAGACTGGACAATATTTCTTCATACCTTGACATATGCGCGTTCCGTGGCTTCCGCCCCACGGACCCAAATAGCAGCATAAGTTATGGAGCTGCTTATCTGTTTCTTTCCCTCTCGTGGCTGGCCCTCGCTATTTGCCATAAGCTGTCTTCATACACCTTCATCTCCCGCAGTCATATGTTCGTCACAATTGGTGAGCAGGAGACCAGAATCTAATGAAAGAGAAACCGGAATCCAATTAATGTAATTGATACTGTCAAACCTGTCGCAAAAGGTGCCCATTCGGAAAAGTGTATCGCCCATGCATACCATAGAAGCCTGCAGACGTTCGGTTGTAATTCTCCAGCCTCCCAGTGCCGCCCCTTCCCTAGTTCACTCATTCACCTTTACCGACGAGGGGCGCTCATGATGGAGAGTCCACTTACATTTCCACCTGAAATCGATGCAATTTATAGTTTTGGATCGCGTTACTATCAAAGTGGTTGGAATCAGTGTCGTTCATCTGTTTTCTTACTTTTCTCGTTTTTTTGCTCGAATGGCGAATACTATTGAGGCTGTGAAAACCCATTCCATTACTGCCGACCGCTGATGTAGGTTTCGTCTACGTTTTCGAAACTATGAGCGAGTTCTGTCTTTCTGGTGCACTTCATCGATCGGGGAGCTATTGCGAATATATGCCCACCGCCTTCATCCATCAGAAGCTGCTGCTGTTTCGGAATCAAAAGAAAATGAAATAAACGTATAGGAACTCTCCAAAAAACAACCTTATACGACAAGTGGCCAGCCACGACAGAGCGCCCAGTGTCTGGCGTTCGTCGTAGCAGATCCACGGGTGCGATCACAGAAACTGAGCGAAACGTAAGACAGGTCGAGCATAAACGTCTCTTTACTGTGACGACCGGTCCTTTGCGATCGTAGATCGAAGATTAGGGCTTAATTCAATACATCGACTTCAGGTACGCTCTCAATTAATGGGTTATTTAATCATTTGCTCCGAACCAAACTGCATGGCCGGCAGTGCCGCTGGTGTGCCCGTTCGCTTGCATTTCGATTGCTGCTCACATTTCGCACGCGAAACTCTCAGCATCCAGCTTATTTGTTTTTTTTTTTTATCGTCCAACAATTCGGTGAACGCGATTTTGCAATGATTAATTAATTTCGATGCTTGTACTTCCATGACCCTGGTGTCACCTGCGCAACCTAGGGGATTTATTTGATTTGTGTTTATTAATGAGCACAATTACTTCGCTGTTGTAGACCTCTCGCGATACTTGATCCTTTTAGTTTCACTTTCAACTAATGGCTCAGTGGCATTGGAAAATTCTGTACCAGACCGAGAGACGAGTTTCTACGCGCACGATCGTTACCCAAATAACAGTGAAAGCTCGGTGGAATTTCTATGGTGGTACCGCAGCAACAAAATATGGTCGGAAAACAATAGAACGATCAAAAATGTAAATTTGTTTGCTCCGAAAGGTTTCCAAAAGGGGATCTGCTAGACCCCCGGGAGTGCTCCCAGTGCGCTCCGTTACCTCCTCTCGGTAAGCCTCATTCATTACGGTGTGCATCTGCTTTTCCCTATCGTAGCCGCAGCATCGCACACATTCCCCCCCACACAAGCTGAATAATGCCGAAGGACTATAAATGTAAATACAGCTATATTTAGTTGTTTTGCTCACTCGCCGAAGCACGGAGCAGTTGCTTAGTTTTGATTTTAATAGTACCGTGGAGCCGCTCAGCTGGTACGCTCGAAACAGCAACTTTCCAAAACCTCACCAAAGAGGCAACCACACAAATAACGCAGCACGAGACAGTGGTTTCTCTTTCCGGCTGGTTCTGTTTCTATTGATTGTGTTATATCTTTAGTATCGTTTTTTTTTCTCGTGTTATTTTCTTCCTGTAATTCAATCTGTACAATGATGCGCGTCATGAATTATTCATGAGGCTGTGGAACCACGCTGAAGATGGTCACAGTTTGGACCAGGGCAATAGCAATGAGTTTCGCTGATTGGCCAAGGATTCGTACCATTCAAACACTGCACGGTGATAGCGCTAGCAGTGGTACAGAAAAAAAGGGGGGTGTGAAAAAGATAAACACCAAAACCCCATCGACCAAAAGGTTCGAACGGAATTGCCCACCCCATTAGCATAATGATCGAGGCGTTTGCGTCGCCATGGCGTTCTATGGGTGTATACGTGTTGTTGCCAATAATTTTGCGCTCCTTGTATGGCGTTTTACTCATTCTGCTTACAAGCCTTCCGTATTATCACAACACGCATTCCACCTTAAATAACATTATTGTATACCTTCGACCGCTTTAATGTCCTACATCTTATGCGATGGTACGTAATATTAGAGTTTATCACATCATTTTGGACCTTTCAACAGCTTTTTTTCTATCAAAGGTTTATCAGCCTGGTTTACTTTATTCATGGATGCTTTTGATCCCTTTAGTCTGATTGCTGTCATCGGGTCTGTTGTTCTCTCTCGGTTGGAAAAGAATTCGTTCCATCAAGCGCCTAAATCGGGCCAACTCATGTGCACGCTTGAATAAAGGTAGACCAGTGGCCAGTAAATTATCGTTTATCGGTTTCTAAAGAACTAGGCTACTAGGACAAACCTTAAACCGCGGGGAAGCGTGCAGTTTTGAAAACTGAAAGAAAACCAAAAGAAATGTGGGTGAGTTTTCCGTAACGTTACATTGGCCTCAGACCATTCCTTTTGTCCATCACATGCACGATCCGAGCACAATCTGAAAGTCGCTTTGTGCAGAAGATTGCAGCCAAGCTTAGCCCTCTAGAACAAACTAAACCGGGAACAATAACCAAACGAAATCCAAACTTCTGGAACGTACATCATCTTTCGTGATTTTACACCCCGCGAGCGATAGTCGTGTAAGCAGACGTGATCTATTCATTTTTTTACACACCAAACCGATCCGCCCCAGCATCTCCGTCGCATATTGGTTCGTCTTCATCCAGTCCATTATCTCACCCGTACAATCGCGTACGGGTTAACACCTTTCTTAGTTTGGAAATCGTGGCAAAATTGTTGGTTCCTCGTTGCCGAAAGAATGGTTCATGCGCTTGCTGAGATTTGTGACACTCGAGCACGGGTACCGCAAACTACCGCGCAGCGATCGATTCCGATGGGATCTAGCCCGTACATGCTACAGCCGCCGTTCTGACTCTTTCAATTGGAAAGCATTTAAAATTCGACCATTAGTGCCGTATCACGCCCCCACGCTTGGTTTCATGTGCGATCGATCGAAGTGGTCCAAAAATCGATTTTCCCCCGTAGCATGCGATTGATTTCTCGTTTCGTGTTTGTCTAGTTTGCACTGAGGCAAAATGCCGTCACCATTCGTGCATAACGGAACATCTGATCGAATCGACATTATTATTCGGCCACCGGGAGATGCGAGCAACGCTACCAAAGGTGGAAGTTCACATGCAACCGGAACGCGCGCACGGCCATTTGGTGTGAAAAAAGGGCCTGCAAATAGAACACGGGCGAAGGGACGCACAGAGAGCGTCGTGTAATTATAGAGCAAATGTGTTGGCGGTGAAAGAATATCGCAAGAATCGAGGTCGGGACGATCTAGCGCGCCGATAACGAGCGGACCATGTATTGCCGTGGCTGCACATTCAAATCATCTTCCATCTTACCATCTTCGCTCGGCGTGATCAGCCCTCGTTGCATAACAGTTCCGTCCGTCGTACGACCGTGCTCGATTCCGTTGGTGGAAGCAGGCATGCATGATCATGCGCACCGCCATCGGGTACGATCGGTCGGGAGGGTTGAAGAAAGTCTTCACTAAGCATAAACGCTTTGCGCAATTAAGATTCACCCTCGCCTTCGCCGTACACCCAGTGCATGGGAAAAGCATCGGGGCATCATCATCGTCACCTACATCGGTGCTCTCTCTGGTGCACGATTGCTTCGACAAACTGCCCCATCTACTCGGTGGTCACGGTGATCATGGTCGGCATGGTTCGAGGGAGGCCAACAACTTAATTAGCTTTTGCTTATCCTCACCTACGCCTGCAACCCTACACCCTGGAACACAGATTCAATCGGGAGTCAAGATCCGATCATCCACCCAATTCGCGTCGTGTACTGCTTTGTTGCCGGATGGACGCTGAAGCAACCCGGAAATGCACTACGCTCCTGCTAGCGAGCTCAACACTATCCTTCCTTCATGTCACCACCGGTGAACGTGTATGGTAGCAATAGTTGCAATCTCCTGCTGCTGCACTGCCCACTTTCTCTTCATGCTGCGACATCCTTGCCCTAACGTTTCGAGCACAGAAAGTCGCCACTCGGTTTACAAATGCGGGCGCGCGCTCGCGTTAGGTTGCAATTAAGTTCAGTTTCAAACCCGCAAGGGTAAAATCCGTCTTGCTTGGGATTGTGTTTGCATTTCCCATTTTACCAATAATCGCTTTCCGCTAGGGTTTTCGTTTTCTTTTGCAAACTCTTTGTATCCGCCTAGAGTTCGTTTGGCTATCGTCAACGAAGTAAAAATGTTGGCAACAGGATATCGGACATCTGTCACAAGCTGGCGATAAAACTGTCCCCTGGTTACGGGTTTTCGACAAGCAGGTAGCTTCCCTTCGTTCCTGCCATGCACTTTTCATTACATTTCCACTAGAGTTATACGTTTGCTGCAAGCCGTGAATCAAGGTTTCATTTTAGAGAAAAGTGCCAATTTGTTTCCATTTCCATAACGTTTCCACGACGAATGAGATTGACAAACCAATACAGCACCATTATATTTCTTCCCGTGACCCTTTCTCCCTCTTGTACTATGGCGCACAAGATGCGCAAGGTGCCTTTGGTAGAGAGTTTATGGCAACTTACCAAGGTAATGTAGCTTTCTTCTGTTTCTTAAGGGATTCTTGGTATCTGATGTTATTCGACATATTTTAATTGCGAAGAGATTAACGAAAAGTATAGCCCATAAACATTTGAAATGTTTGTTTGTTTTTTTTTGCTTAAATCTTTTTTAGAGTTCTGTCAATCTATGGTGAACATAGATTGATTGATTCTTGGAGATTGAACAAAAATTGCAAAATATTGTACTCGGAGCGTGATTATTGTACATGTAAAAGCTCCATAAATCCAAGTTGAATATTTTTGACAAGCTTTTAGCTTGGGCAATTTTATTTGTTAAATTGTTTCTTACACCTATGTTAGGCGGCACCACTTGACAAACAAACACACTGTCTCAAAATCATATTAAGCTCCCCAAAATAAAACGCTCGCAACCACACGCACACACAGTGCAAGCAACAACTTTCCAACCAATGTCCGTTAAATGTCGAAGATTCGCGCTGCTAATTAATGGCAATCTTTACGCACAACCGCTGCAAACTCCACGGACGAAAAACCGGAACCACATACTTATAGGCGCACCGCGGGAGAAAAACATGCCGCGCGTAATTATGGGAGGCCACTTTACGCAGCTCCGCGCCCAGTATGAGCCGGACGCGATGTTGCGCAACCTGTGACTGACCGCGGACATCGGAAGAGTATTGGGTTTGCAAGTGGTAAGAAGGCGAAAAAACAAAAACGTTAACCTTCCTGTTAAAAGTTCCGTCAGTTCAAAAAGGCACACAGATCCTCCACATAATTATCCACCCGTTATTTAACTTTTCATTGATCGTTTCCGGAGGTGAAGGCGGTTGTTATGTGGACGCCCGGGCGCAAAGGGGAGGTGAGCCTTCTGCAAGAGCTTTCGATGCAAAGAGAAAGCGCACCATCGTCCGTTATCATTTCGTCGCTCTCTGATCATCACCCGCAGCATCCATCGAGACGTCGACACAGACGCCCCATCATCGATGTGACAGGTTGAAAAAGAGAATCGATCGGTTGGAGCAGAAAAGCAAAAAAAAACACAGACACACAATACCTCCAATCATCCGCCTTCATGCCGATGATAAACCTTCAATTTTCCTTCGATCGTTTTTTGGTTGGCTAATATTGGCGCCGATCAAACGAAGCCACCATCATCAGGCTCAAAATGTGGCGAGATCGGATAGTAATTAAAAGCATCACAAACAATTCTGCCCCGGTGGCAATTAAAATGATAGTTTCCCCCGGATCGCGCCCGACCAAATGCGGCAAAACTAAGGACAAACCGGTGTTCGAAACCTCCCTCTATCACGCGAATTATGCGTCGCCTTTACATTGCATCAGCAAAGGCGGTTCGATCGCGCTTTGGTAGCACTTTTTCATCGTACACACATACACACACACACATACACGAATGCAACCATTATCCTAATTGGGTCGCAGCAACCTGCCTCTAGAAGCCGGTGGTAGTATTGTTACTACCACTTTTTACGGGTCCAGCGTCTACGCATTGCGAAGTTGCAAAGTGTTCGGGCACACATCGCGACGGAACAGATCCCAATCGAAAGCAATCGGACGCTGCACCGCGTTCGAATTACGCAACCATCATTCGGACTGCTGCGGCTAACACGGCAAACTGACGTTTCATTCATACTTTTACGCACTAACGCCAATGGTGCGACCCCGATGCACGCTCACCAATCAGTCCGGCAGCTCATTGAGTAAAATAAAATAATAGAAAAAAAGCTGACATAATCTCTCCCCTACCCCGAACCGGTGTGAAGTGGTGGCACCGGTGGGTACATCAGCAGTGGCAGGTGCTGTTCAAACCACGACCATCAATAAATCGTCTCGCGACAAACCGTTAGAAAAGCTTTCGAATCGAGTGTCCCCGTGAGGGGGATGCGTGCGTGAGTGGAGTGTAAATGACACTATTTGCACAGTCCGATTTTATCCTCTCCCGTACGTTTCCTTCCTTCGTTTCTACCTATTGCAAACCGTGCGACGCCAATGGGTTTGCTTGTTTAACCCACCCTGTGCGGTTCCACCATTTGCACTATCAGCCACCGAGCTGAAGGCTTGTTTTATGGTTGTTTATATTGGTTTGCTTGTTTACATTTCTCCTTAACGCACCTGCAAACCACACCGAGTTGGTAGTCACGTACGGATTCCACCGATGGGTTTGGCTGATTCCGAAATATCGCGCCGGAGGCGCGTGGGTAAAGCGTTCAGCTTGTGGGTCATTTGCATGTGTACTGCCCTTTCCGCGTATTTTTGTTCTCTACGCGCAAACAAAACAAAACATGTGAAGTAAATAAAAAAAAACTCTGTTCAACAAGTGATACTAACAGCAAGGTTGAAGCATATCGAACCAGCGTGAAGTTAATTTAATATTTTATAGCAAATGTATTCCATACTGTACAAACCTGAAGTTGCGCAAGCTGATGTGATTTTCATAATTCGTAATGGTGCTTCTACCATTTGCTCATCGTTCGTGTGAAAGCTATCAAATCGCTCGAGAAGCACCATCGGCAATCAAATATAAACGGCGCCAAAAGTCAACCCTGTAGGGTGCACAAGAGAGTCTAAAGCACACTTTTCACAAGCGTCTGCACACACCACCAGGCGGACATCTTCATCGATGAGTGGCTCATCATCACGCTCGACCTCTCTAGGTGGGCACACTGCGCCCGAGGTGGGCTGACATATTACAAAACGCGACGCGTCACAAGTGGGAAAAGCAACATACTTCCCTTACTGTGTACCGCCATCAGCCCGTCCGAGACCATCGATACGGCGGACTGGCAGGGTTAATTCCTGACATCAATCAAATGCACCTTACGCGCTTGCGCAACAAACGGCATCGATGCACATTGACGGTAATTCACAGTTAGTGACGTTTGGCACACGGTCACCCCTAGGGTACTGATCTGGCATGCTGCCGATGCTGCCACCATTCATCTATCAAGGCACGATCGTTAGTTTTTTTTTGTGTTCAAACCTGCATGTGATTGATTGCGGCTCGTATGGGAAATTCTTCAAAATGGCAACGCTTTACCTTTGCACCATGTACTGCCATCAAGAACAATTGCGCTCCAATGAGCAGTCGACTTTCACAATGCACTGAAAAAACTAATAAAAAACAAAAGTTTTTATTTGTGTATAATTATAGAATGAGATTGTCTTTATAGCAAGAATATTTACTTACTTATTATCCGGTGCTATAAACGCTTCGCGGTCTTGGCCTGCTGCAGGAGTCCTCTATCACTCCATCTCAGCTTGGGCCTACTACGCCTCCTCTGTCCATGTGGGCGATCTAAAAGGACTTTACGGGCTGATCATTATTGTAGCGGCTCCTCCATTGTACTTCCACACATACTGGACCAAAAATCCTTCTGGGAAAAGTCCATGTATCAGAGGCATATGTGAGTGCTGGAACTATATAGTTTCTATATAGTCCCAGCTTCATTTGTCGCGACAGGTGCTTTGAGTGGAGAAGTTTCCTCAAACTGGAGTATGACCGATTGGCAGACAGCACCCTAGCGCGTATTTCAACATCAATGTTATTGTCGGTGCTGCCTTTTGACGCAAGATAGGTGAAATTTTGGACGACTTCGAAAGAGCAGTCTGCTATTTGTACGTCACCTCTGCGTAAGCTAGGATGTGTTAGCAGGGTCGCTGGTAGTGCCACCATCTTGGCTTTAACCTTGTTAATCTCCAGCCCGACTTTTTCTGACGCCTGCTCAATCCTTTGGTAAGCATCTGCTTCGTAGGAGAGCCGTAAACTAATGATGTTTATTGCAAGAATGCTCAACTTGATATTGACAACGTTGAATTGTACAGTGGAATGTTGGAAGTAGTCCATGAAGGAAGAAATGTAAAACTTTAGCATACGAAGCGAAGCACACTGCTTTCATACTACTATTTAAGTTAGCTATAAATATCCATTACTTCATCTACTTTATTTAATCAAAAGGACGTTATTACGAAGGAAAAAGGACGTTCACACTCCAACAATGCGATTTTTAGGTGAGACATACTTAACATCGCCTTATTGTTGTAATACCTTTTGTAACTATGGAGCAAGTTCTTCGTTACTGACTTTTTTACAATTTAATCCACCCGGGAAGTGCTGCACATATAAAGTAGGAGAAAGAAATGTAATCCAACCATACTCTAAAGACTAAGGTGTGATGTCTCATGAAATATCAGATTTTTTATTTCGGTTAGACATTAAGCTTAATTCATAAGGTATACATCTGGGTCGATCTTACAGTGCTGACCATCTGAAACATACTATCGTTTGTAATGTATCGCATTTAGGTAATTAGTGATATTCTTTAACCAAATATAAATAACCTAAATACATATAAATCAACAATTTTCAACCTGGCCACAAGTGATGGCGTGTGATTGAACTGGCATGGGCTTAATTTTCAACCAAGAACGTACCAATCTATAGGTTCACTTAGAGCTTACATTGACAAACCCACAACCATGTCAAGGTACTGAAAGGTGCTGTTACTGCCGCTTAAAATCCCAATCATGGGAAGTAGATTAGAAAAAAAACCCGCTTGTTAGTTCAAGCTGTCCGTGATTACGTGCCTACAGGACCAAACCTTCAGGTTCTCCATAGGTATCCTCGTGCGTAAAGCCACCTATCTCTAGGTACGATGTTGCACGCTCCTGCTCCGATCACCCTCGATCAAAATGGAGCATAGCAAGCCCCACAATTCGAAGCGGCTATGTTCTGGCGAACGTTTCACGAACAAGTTCTTGTCGCACTTCGCGGCTCAAAAGGGCATAGGCGTTCTGTACCACCGGCATAACAACCAGACCTGAGCAACTTCCAATTTTGGGCGTCCGGCGTGTAGGGGTAGTTAACCTTCAACAACGCTTGGCCGGTGGTTCGTTTGAAAGAGTTGGCACGGTTACTACTACGTCTTAGAGCAGGTCGCACTACCCGTACGCTGTACGCGCTTAAACCCCGCACAAATAAATGGGTTTTGCTGTGGACGGAGCCAGGGAGGAAATTTATATGCAAATGAGGCTTCACTTTTAAAAAATGGAGCATGATTTTATCGTTTTCTGATTGGTTTCTTGCACTTCTATTGCTTCCACTGTTGGGCGGGCGGGGTTGTGTTTCGTTTGCGATCGCTCCATCCCACCTACTCCCCTCGCAGCTTCCACACTAATAGCTGTTATTCTTTTCGGTGCGATCGCGCTGGTAGATCAATGAAGCATTCGACACCTTGTCTGCAGTGCTGGTGGCAATATTCGATGACTTCGTTGTCATTGTCGCCGTCACCTGTACACGCTAAACATCCCCTAACGCCTAACGCCCGCGAGTTTGTGCGTCGTGGCACGATCGAGCCTCCCAATCGAACGTTGGAATCTCAGATTCTATCGTAGCGAACCAAATGAATGAATGAGGCGGGTTTGCAGATTACAGCCAGCCATCTGTGGGTTGCGATCGGTGGTGGATATGATGTGCACTTTACGGCAAGATCAACGAACAAAATAGTGTAAGCTTTATGGAGCATTAAATGGTATGAAACGCACATAGGAAACGCGCTTAAGCACGCGCCACCACTATTGGCTCGCCTTTCATAATCATATCTCCACCTTGGGTACGCAGCGGGACGAACGATTACACGCGAGTTCGGATTAGGTATAATTTAAATGGCGCGACTCGGTGTGTGCGGTCTCAACCAAGATATAGTTTTTATTCGCTACGGGCAATGAGACATTTGAGTTTTTACTGCGCCCGTGATGGTTATGCTTTTTTTTACAGCATCTTAAAAAAAACCAAAGCAAGTACACCATTAACATCGGCAGCCGGTGCTTCGGTGCGGTGAAACCGAAAGAAATCGAGCGGCGCAGTGCTTTGATATCATTGGACATACCGAACCTACCGACAAGTTCGCGTTCGCAATTCTTCCAGGCGTTAAATAGTTTCATACATCCCCCACCATAGTGTGCTGGCCGTCACACACGCAACACGACGGTGAGCAAGTGGAAAAAAAGGGAACGCTACAAATGTCACACAGCCACTGGTAATGTAAATACCTTCCTGACAGGATGTTAGCTTTCCGCTCAAAACGTCAGCACTCGGCACCTGATACTGATCGGTCCCATATTTTTATGGCATTGGAGGGGGTCGTTCGCATGGTACTCCTTTATCCCACAGTCCTGTGTTGCAGCAGTATGATTTGTTTTGCTCCAGTTAAGTCGCCCCACCTTACGCAAAAGATGTGATTGTGCCTTTTGGCCATGGAGCATTCGTGTCTGTTTTTCTATGTGCTCATTTAACAGTCGCCCGCTTTACTGTTAGGCTCCCTTTGCCAGACGTTTCGGTAACCGCACCAAACGCTAAGAACTAGTGAAACAAATTTAAATACCCTTGCCCGTGACAAACGGAATGAATCTACTTGCACGACACATGCACACGCCATTGCAATCGCGTGTCTCGTAGGTGTCACCAACTTTTATGCCACCGCTTCACCACAATGGCACAATAATTTCTCAATGCGTTCGCGAATGTGGTCTCCGAAAATCTGGTTTGCGTTTCTGCCTACGATGTGCTTAATTGTCATTAAACCGTGACACCGTGTAGTATAATCCTAATTCTGTTCACATAGAAAAGCTCCTTATATCGGGGTTTTCAAACATTTCGCAAGACTCACAAGAACTGATGAGTAAGGATTGCTGCTTAATGATGCGTGTCGTCGGAGATTATATACAATTCCATTGCACCTGTAACAGCGCCCTGTTGTACACCACTGTCAACAACATCTGATCGAATGCCTCACCGCGCACTGGTTACTGCAGTTCTGTTTTGGTGGGATTTTCCACTTTTTTTATGTAGAACCACTACGATAGCTCGCTTTCAAAGAGACTAAAAGAAGGGAAACCTTCTTTATTTGGCTTCGTGACAAGGTCCCGCAATGCAACTCGTGGTACCGCTGGTTGCTGTATACTATTGGCAATATTGGTATGAAGCCTATGTGATTTCGATGCACATCATTCCATTCAGCATCACATCATCACCAACGCCATGCGATAGTATCCCTTCCCTGCCGACGACAATTGTTTCTTAAGTTCACTGGGGAGAGCTCTCCGTGCAAACCAATGGCAGCATAAATTCACATGATCATTATAGCGAACCCTTCCATAGTTGCGGCAATCTCGGAGTGTCGTACACTGCGCGGCAATAGTCCCAGGGCAGGACAACAGTACGACACAGAAGCGATGAAAGGAATGGGAAACACAACCGCGGTACAACAATTTTAACATTTCACGATCACATTCAGCATGGGGATTTGGCAACATCAGCTCGGTACGGTTGAAGATGATACACTCGCAAACGCTCGCTTGTATTGGAAAGTGACAAGGAACTGTTTAGCTGTTCGTTTGCAAACTAGCTCCTGGTATCGTGATCGATGGATGGATTAAAAACCCCCTTTAATTGATGAGTATTTTCTGTACATTGTGCTGGAAGTTTCCATGTCTAGAGTTGGGACGGTGAAATGTAATCTTAGGCGAATGTTTCCGTGACACAACGGATAACATGGACGCAATTTTGTGTATCCTCTTCACCAACAATAAAAACGCAGACGAACCGAGACTCTCATTAGCGAATGAACAATGTTTTGTTTTATCGCGAACCGCTGCAAGAACGTCATTTAAATCACCTTCACTCGTTCTTACCGGCTGTTGACATTAGAGACGACGAAAAAGTTGAACGTTCCCGTAACAACAGTGCTCTTCTTTAACCGCCATAACTTCAATGGCCACATTAGCATTCAGTTCAGCTGTCGCCCTCTGAGGACCTCCGAGAGAAGTTATTCTTTATGCACTGCCAATGCGTTACCGTCCCCGCACACGCGAGCTTTTCATCTCTTAATTCAAGGAGCGTTCCATTATCTGCTCATATTTACACGTAGTCATCATCACCTCATCCTCGTCACCTGGTGTCTTGCCTGCCTTGGCATCAGGTGACGACCAGGCAGGGATCCTTTCTCGCGCAGATCGGCGACACAAAACGAGATGTAGTTGCCGATTGCCCGTGGTCACCAACATCATCGTCGATCGCACAATGAAGATATCCTATCAGCCAAACTTATCAACGCCTGGGAACGGGCAATGTGTTTGCACTTGGGTCCCCTCCGGACGAACCATAACTTGCACTTACACGCAAAAGATACAATCACAATCCTGCGGCCGGTGATGATTCGCAACCGTCCAGGCAGGTTCGGCCAGCATGACAAGCGATAAAAGCACGCGGGCACTGATTTATGGGAAAGATTTACGACATCAGCTTAATTCTTGATTTGCAGTGTAACGTCTAGCATGCCTTCCAGTCTGCATGGACGCCGCCAGTTGGATGCCCCGCGGCACAATAGACTCCACCTCCGTGTGGTGTCCTTCTGCTGGTCAGTTTTGCAACCAACACCCAGCTGGCGTTGAACTTTAACAACGTCTCTGTTGTCCGCCTCAAGTGAAACATAAAACGCACCCAAACGATATCTGTTCCACCGACGACACCAACACACGAGCAGCACGGAATAGCATCGGAAGAGTAAAGAATGCGGAATACCGTACCTGACGAAAGGGCAACACTCTCGATGTCATCTCACGTCGAACGACGCGTAAATAATTTGCACTCACGCGACGTGACTCGGCGGGATTAGTGAAAGTTTTTTTTCGCACGTCCAGACGACGAACCCCCCAAGGACCGTTCCGCAGTATTGCGAAAAAGGATGAAAGGGAATCGCAATCGCAACATCCCCCTTCCCACCGGCATCGTGCGGCTAGCTTCAAACGCCGCAAAGACGCCGCTATTCGATCGCATTATTTAATCACTTAATAATAGCTAATTCATCATTTTGCGTGCATGTCGGCACATATCGAACACAGCCAGCAGCGGCGTTTGATCCACTGCCCGGAAACGGCGGTAATCGCCGATCATCGACATCATTCGCACTCTCTTTTGATCCCAACCGACCGGTGTACTGTTTTCTGCTGGCCGCACGAAGAAAGTGCCAAACAAAACCGTAATCGAATTCTCCCCCACGCGATGAGCCTCCCCATCTGCAGTGTCGATGTATGAAGGTTAGGGCACGGCCATTGCTTTGCTCAATTCGTCCGGTTCGTGTTCACACTTCCCTTTCCGGGATGGTCTAAATTAAGGCATTGGTTGCATTTTATTTTTTAATCTACCTACCAAACCAACCTCGCTCGTGGCGATAGCTTATTCTGGGCCAGCTGGGCCAACTAGGCAGAAACCTACAACAGTCGATGTACTCCAATTAACCCCACGCTCCAATCGGAAGTGATCTAATTTTCTTCATTTTCCACCGGTTCTATCGACATTCTGCGCTGAACCTGAGCATGATACTTAGCAGGGAACACAAGAAAAACAAAACACACACACCCTAACCGTAAGATAGGAACACGTTTGAACTCTTCACCATGTAACGTTACCTCAAATAGGGTTCAAAACCTTCTTCTTTGCTTATCCTACATCCCCCATTTGTTCGATCTTCCTTGCCAGCGCAATGGGAATGTGCTTATCGGAGATTAGAATCTGCCTCGTGTTGCTTCAGTCGATTTTTTGCTCGCTCCATCGCTACTTCATGCTGCTTTCCAATTCCACCCCAAGTGCTTAATCTGGTTCGCTCCCGAGGGTTTAGTGCAACCCTTGATTGTTGCTGACCGCATTTTTTTAGGTCGGTTCAATCATTACCAACCTACAAGTACCTCTCTGTGCGCGGATCCTCCGATCGCGGTACCTCCCTTCACCCGATAAACGATCAATCGATCTGTGTTGCACAACTTTTCGAGCAAAAAATAGGCCTCGGCTCGTGCCATTTTCCTATGAAACCGTGCAAAGAAACTGTATCAAGAACAAACGAACGCACGGACGCTCCCTAGTTTGGGGTCGAGATGTTTTCTCTCGGACGGCAACGGGAATCAGCTCCCGCTAGGTCAGCTCACCCGCTCCGTGCACATGGGTTTCCTATCCCAGACTGCCAGCAATTAAAGTACATTGTGGTAAAGCCCCTCAAATGTAGACCATGCGCTCCGCAATCACAGGCAGGGGGATAGTCATGTTAGGCTTGGTACATTTATGCGATACGTCCTATGCGAAGCGGGCTACATTCTTTATATTATTGGACATTTGGAGTTGTGTAACCAAATAACACTTCCAACACACCAAAATCCTGTAATAAATTATTATTTATTACACTTTACTGGCCATTTTTTTTTCTAGACTTTAGTTCTTACATTTAGCAATACATTCCACAGTATTTTCTAAACAAACGTACACATCAGGAAAAAATATCACTGATCGATGATTAACGATACTCTCTGACAATAATTACCAACACCTGTGCGAGTGCCCCACGGTTAAAGGCCAATTACTCGCATCATAAATCAGTGTCATTGATTTCTATCTAATCTACACAACCAAGCACCCTCGACTGGTATGTGAATTAATGCGTCTTCCAATTAGTATTTGCTCCTGTTGATCTGTCCGTAGTAGAGTAGTACTAGTTGCCCCCAAAATCTGTGGAATGAATGTAAGAATGTATTCTCAAAGCTATTAAACGATGATGCTGAATGCAGTTAATGCATTAAGGCCCAGAACTGCATCGCTATCGCCATACAAAAGAGCTACAGAATGCACCGCGAGAAGGCAAATAAATATATTAATGAAAAATACGTTACGTTCAGTAAACTATACTTTGTTACAAATATGCACAAAACTGTATACATTTCGATGATCCACCAGTGGTTGCCGATGGCCAACAACAAACGATTCGAAGTAATGGCAATAAAAGCAAATTGTATGGGATTTGCTATTCCCCCCCGTTTATTCGTGCGTTGTTGGTTGCAAAGCGTTGGCAATCCTATGGAAATTTAGCTCTATTTAATCAAGCTTCCGAATCAACTTTCCGAGCAGTGAGCTACAGTGAGCTAGCTGGAAGACAAGAGCTATTGATCGTTATTAGCGTGTTCGTTATGACAATGGTAATAAATCCTTCTCCCAGCTGCAGAAAGTAGCCGTATCGCAAATTAAGCTAAGTGCAACATACTTTCACCGATTTGTCAAGTGCTGCTCACTAAAATCTTGCTCTAAACTAAGCCGATATCTTCATTTCGCGGCAATTTGCCCGCAGGCTGGGAGGCTGTAAGTTTGCATGATGATAAATCTAATACCAAGCGTAAAGTGAGAATAAATATCGCTACACCCGTACTACACGCTCTTTCGCAAATGATATTTCACCTTGCGTTCGGTACGGGGTTTTCACTGGTCGATTAACACTTCCAACCAAACGTGCAATACTTTCAGCAACGCGTAACTTCCTGGAACGTATCCTTAATCCTTCTGTGCCAAGGGCAATCTTATGCAGCAGCATATCACACGCGGAAAGGAATAATTACGAGTTATTAAAACTGATAGGTTACATTTTTGCTACTCTCTTTTCGCTGCCATCATCAAAGCGTAAAACACCCGGTCCGGTGCTTGTTAATAGCAAACACATTGGATAAAGCTCAACTAGCAACCGCATACATTTACACAACACATTTCACTGCAATGCAAAGGCATATCCCGCGGCATCGAACACGCCCAAAATCAACTGCAGCCTTGGAGGAAACAGGGAAAAAGCACCGATGTGGTGATAGAAACTTTCGAGCCATGCGAACTTTTGAGTTACCATCCGGTAGGGAGGCACGATAGGACATGGCACCACCATAATTACATAGTTTCTGGCAAGTGTGAATTTCCGACGCCAAAAACCTGTACGTGATCACCGTCAGCGACGACGATCAGGAGCGCAAAATGTGCTCGTGCGAAAAATTGCCCGAAACAAGCGAAAAAAAAAGCGGCTAATAAATTCACTCGCCGCACACCGTTGCGCTAGCTTCCCGCGAATGTGCGCCACTCGGGGTGGCAGTCCGATAGTGTAGGTAGGCTTATAGGCGTGAAAGTCTAACGACATCTAATCACTACCGGAACGGAATCATGCCATTCCCTCTGCCTGCGGCGACATCCGTGATTTATGAACTGACGACGTCGGGTACGCGCTGGAGCAGTTGATTGACAGTATGGGGGGCCATGAGGGTGGGGTGGTGGAGTGAGGGAGGAATGATAGTGATATTAGGCTTCCTAATCGCAACCGACAGCAACCGATCACTGTCCTGGATTGTGAACCAACCCCAACGTCTTTGTGATCGCAAATATCTAGCGAAGGTAGAGCTGCTTGACAATTTAATTATCATTCTGTGTTTATGCGCGATTTCTTGCATGCCGTAGTGCACGAACAATTTCTCCCCCAACCTCTCTTTCCTTTTGTATCTCTTTTCTCTCTGTTTGCTGCGCGTGCCAGCCCTAAAACCGCGATGCGTTTTGCCCGGCATTCATGTAATAATTGCTATTTCCATATGCATCGCGAGCGATCGAGGGATGAAAAACAGGCCCTAACCTAAATACCACCAGCGCCTGAAAAGGGTCTACGCGGCCGTATTTACGTATGGTCATACCCGGAGTCTGGACAAGGATGGATGGCACTCGCAGACTCCCTCTATGTGGACCAGGTGCAACGTGCAGTGTGACGGTGCTGCAGACAGTAATTGGAACTGATTTTCCCCCCGTTTGGTGGACGACGAACCTGGCAAACTCGTTCGATGCGGTGTGCCTTATCCAACACGGTTTAGGGCGATATTTGTTTGCTTCACCTAGCCGTCGCATATTTGCATAAATATCGTACAAACCGCAGCCAGCAGCCGTTGGAATGCGCACTCCAGAAGCGCTACCCCAAAACAAACAACCAATCGCACACACAGCTGGACAGTAGCTGTATGGCTACAAGTGTCGAGAGCAGGCCACAGAGCGAAACCTTACCCTATCTACCCCCCGTACACAGGACGGTTCTGTCTCTTGCCGTTTGCTTTAGTCGTCTGCCGACGATTTGCAAAACTCGGTCTCGGTGCGGCTGGCGTATAAGGTGAAACAGATTAACTGGAGCAGGAATTAGCCTACGAAATGGGTAAATTGTTTTTGCCCTTTTTCCGATATACTCCGCACCCGGACATGATTCGCCACGGTGGACGTTTTCTGCTCCATTTGCTCCATCTTGCCGGTTGTTCGGCGGAGGCTTCTTCGAGCGAGGAAACTAGCGACACGATGAACGTTTGGGGTTGTACGTTTTTTTTTCGTTTATCTAATGCTGTACTCGTTTGGGACAGATACTGACGACCTGCATTCCACGGCCTCGATTGTTAAAGGCAACTCGGCAGTGGAGTTGCACACCATGCCACCTGATACTTTACATGATCCTTAACCTGCAGCAATTCTGTTGCAAAACTCGAACACACATGCCTAGTGTCAAATCTGACAGTTTACTTCTAAAATAACATCTCAGCATAAATATCAGTTTATTTCGCGAAAATAAAAGTAATCTGCAAGCAGGGGCTGATTTATCTATCTCCGGGCCCCAAGCGGTGGGAACAAATTGGGAAACAAATAATTTCAGTTTTATAGATGAGTTTTTAAAACACGAATCAAACATTTCAGCCATAGTCGGGTTATTATGTTTGAATAAAATACAGAAGGAAACTTTAATTATTGTATCATTATTTAGGAAAATATTTCATGCAAATGAAAAACTGAAAATGCAAATGGTAGTGTCCATCAAAATATCCTACCTGTTTAAATAAAAAAATTGCGTAAACATTTTTTATACTACGTATGATACCTGATATTGCTATTTTATTAGAATTTTTTATATCTGACTGTGTAATATCAACGATTTAGATATTAAGCATTTAACTCACCCTTAACACTTACCACTTACGCTTACATTCCAAGACTTTCAAATGACTTAGGAATAATAAAGAAATATTGGGTGATATAAAACAATATTAAAAATAAACCTATAACCTATATTTGTCAAAAATAAATTATAATTATAAGTCTTAAAATTATAATTATAAACCCAGCAGTGCTTTAGTATCTGCTGAAGTATTTAATTGCTTCTCATCTACAACCGTTAGAATGATTGTAGAATGCGAAAAAAGCCGCTGTACAGTGAAAATTATGTTCAGGTGTGAAGTTAATTTAAAAATGCTTAAACACAAATTGGCGGAAGGGTTCTGAATTTCACTAAAAAAGCAAGCTAAGTAAACTTTCAAACCGACTGACATTCCATTGGTTACGAAAATATGGTCAAAACATTGTGTTAATAAACGATGTTCACAGATAGGTGACGTATGGTGTCGATTTTAAGTCACAAAAAATCCATTTGAAAAGATGTGTTTTTGAAAGGGCCTAAACATTTTTTAGACCGAATAATTGACTACTGGGCGGGCTATGTCAAACCTTAGTGTATATCCCACCATCTTCAAGATTTATCATGAATATGTTGATATTTTAGTGCACTGTTGGTGTGTTTGATGTGCAATAACAAACTTAAAGAAATACGTTTTGAATTGAATTGATTTTGAAAAAAAATTGAAATGTATTGGCTTTTGTATCAAGTTACAACTCGGGGACCCCCGCGGCCGCTCAGTCCGCTTATGGGAAAATTCGCCCCTGTCTGTAATACAAAGCGGTCCCTTTTTTGCATCTCACTTATAAGTCGGCACGCTTTTCATCCTGAAACTATAATAAGCTGTTTTTGACTTCTTTATATGGCATCATTTATGAATCACTTATAGAAATGGCAAACAGTAATAAACCAAGTGGTAATTAAATGATTAGGTGGTAGTATAAAATTTTTTTTTTAATTCTGCCGTTCTAACGCAAGCACGATAAAAACTGAAAATGAATACTCAATTAACTAAATTGAATGTTGTTTATTTTTCTCTTTCGTTAAAGAGCATTAATGATTTCAGCAAGGTGTGTTGTAAAAACGGCGTAAAATATCTGACTGAGGCAAAATCCATCTAGGCAAAACTGTTCTACTGTGATTTGACATTGAAAAATTTAGTTCTACTTGCGTAATACTGTTACCATTGAACGCTGCCAACGCACTATCCGAGGCATTTTTTTGTGTTTTCAAATACAACAACTTAAAGGGGCAAATGTGTTGGTCATGCGCACGGCAACAGTGCCGCCGCCAGGAAGAAGCAGGTGAAAAGAATTAACAAGTCACGTTAATAGGCCAAGCCGGCCACACGGCGAGTACCACCGAAACCAAGGTGCCAAATGTAGACCTAAATTACGAGAGATAATAAAGATTGTGATCTTAATTCGTGGTGCAAGTTTTTTGGTTTCTTTGTTCACTTTGTTGCCAGCAACGCGTTGCGTCATTAGTGGCGGTTCTCTGGCGGGGAGTGTTTTGTCCTTTCGGTACGTTTCGGCACCGTTTCGGGGGGGGTAAGGTTGCATTCTCAGCGGTGTAAGCAAGAAGGAAGCGTCCACTCGACTGGTCCACACGCTGTTCCATCTACGGTAACCGCACCATTACGCCGAACCACGATCGGCAGTCGGCTATATTTGCGGTGTGCAGTTGGAGGACATTGCTGTTGCCTTATTGTTTCAATCACAAAACTAAACCCATAAGTTCCGGGTTCCGGGAATAGAGATGTGGTGATGGACGGGAATGATGACGTGCGCAATCGAGAGGGCGTCGTATGCAATTACCTGTTCTCGCCGGTCATCCGTAAGGTCGTCAGCAAGAGTGATAAACTCGGGTGGATTGTGTCCGTTGAACCATTGACCAGCGAGTTTCCCTTTCGATCGCCATTCAAGTGGATCCTCGAAATTAACCGTCGTAACGAGCATCCCGGCGCAAGGGTACGAAGCATAAAACTCGCGCCAAAATCATACGACAGTGAGTGCACTGGCCGGCAAAACATTTGCCCCCCCTAAACCATGGTACCTCCATTTCCTTTTAGCCAAAGTCGTGATCAATTTATTATAATTTTCAACCCCGATACCCACAACAACTTTATCTTTTCTGCTAAAGGCGCCACGCTACGTGCCGAGCTAGCCCGCCCCGATGGCGTCGATTGCGTCGCTCGGTTTGGCTTCGACGGAACACCTTCGGAACGCCGTTGGCACTGAACTAAAGATAGTTATTTCCCGGTATTGTACTTCGGTAGGCTTCGAATTTGACTTCTCTGGTAATGCTAGGCTACCTGGCTTGCTGTGCCATTCCCATTTTGCTGGTGCGGCCCAACCGGGTAAGGCACACGCGTTCCGAGAGTTCCCGAGGAGCCAATTTAATTGGAAAATGCATACCTTCCCGTCAGGTTGGTTCAGTTTGGTGGTACGCGTTTCGAGTTAAATGATTAAGTTAACGTATCTAAGGTGAACATAATCGACTACTTTTAAATAGTTGGAATGGCAGCATTTTAATATGCTTATCAAACAATACTAAGGTAATACAATCTTTACGAATACAAATTCAAATTTGGTACAAAATGTAATCCAAGTGGATTATATAAAACCACCCAACATACAAGTACGAATGACATAGATACTCCATCGTAGTGTGTTTTTCCCCTGATACGAATAAATGTTGACCAAACCACCCTAATAATCGTGATCGTTCTTAGAAGTTTTTGTAAGTAGATATTATTTAATATATAATAATGTATAATATAATATAGCTACAAAATTTAGGAAAGGTTGTCTTTTTCGCTCATGTTACGATCACGTCGCAAGAAACATTTAACAAACATCTACACCCGTAGCTATCGCAGCGGGAATCCAACTTTAACTTGCCTCCTCTCCTTGGGTGGTTAATTTAACACCCATTCCCACCATGTACCAATTTCCACCAAAAAAAAAACCAAACATGCTGTTGCTGCTGCTGGTTTGACCACTTTTGTTTTGCAGCGGACACACAACAACAACAAGCAAACGAGAACACCGATAGTGATAATTAATAATAGCCGGGCTGCGCTAATTCGATTCAAAAACAAGGCTAAACCTTCAACTCTGACCAACGCATGAAACCGACGAGAAATACGCGTGGACTACGGTCGTCAACGGTCGGTGCGTCCTGTTGGGTGGCATACACAGCATCGGTTGAAAAACCGTTGACAGAAACTGTTTGCATTTGGAAAGGGTTTCCATTTTTCGAGAGCATTGAAAGCACAGCTCACGTGTCTTGTAATCTCGTCGCGCTCTCAGCCATTGTTTACAATCACTGTGCAAACCAGCAAAAAATCGGAACGCCACCGATCGAACCGATGGCGCTGCATTATTCTTCATGTTTAAAAGGATTTTAATTAAAATATGGTGTCCCCGCACGCACCCGTCCCTATGGGAACAATGGGATGGTGTTAGGGTGCACCCTTCAAACCGTGGTGATGGCTTGCGGCATTTGTCTCAGAAAGGGCAGATGATTAATGAGCCTGTTGCCCAACACCGTCAGCTCCGTCCGATGGCAATTACATTCAATTTACCGATGCTTGACAAATGACCACACGAGGTGGATTGGGCGCGAGATTGCAGGCTACTGATGTGTTACCACTAACAGGGTGCCAATGAACCGATTGACCGTCGACAGGAACCATGAAATGCAATGAAGAACGAACTGTGATGCAGCGCGTCATACTGCAATTTGCATCTCGTTGAAGTGATTTCTACACGATGCACCAAACGTGGAAGAAGATGCAATGAAGCAAAAGAGAGACATGGTCGTTTGGAAGATTGTTCATATGTGTAACGAGAATTTTAAATGATAGCTACCCTTTCCCACCCTTGCCAACGTTGGAAGGTGCTGCAGCTCGTGCATTCGTCTGGAATATGAGCTGATCAGTGTATGGTCGGATCGGAAGAGAATCGTTATTCGATGCTACCCTAGCAGGGATGCGAACGAAACTCGCACCAATAGCGACGATCACGATGATGATGATTGGACTAGATGAACCGCGAAAAGAACATGTCAGGTCAGACAGAAATCTGCATCATGCGTCAGAATGATGGCGCACGATGAAGGTGATGTTTGGGATAACCTGGGGGCACACGAAACATCTCACCATTCGAAGGGAAATGTCTGGAGGGATTACCAACTTAGCATTTCCAGCATGTGGCGGAATTCCTCGCAGAAGAGGTAAAAATTCTTAAGTACAAAAGATGCCATAGTCTGCTCGGCAAAGCTGTTATTGATCCATGTGATCTAGGCAGCGAGAATGGCTGGACAACGTTTCACTGAATCAGCGACATGGTGATCATTACGCTTAGAGAAAGAGAAGTGAAGGGAAATGTTTGGAGGGATTACCAACTTTTAAGATACTGGATTGGTATGGTTTTGTTGCTATAGTTGTGATTCTTTATGTAGAGATATAACATAAAAAATCTCCCAATCATTACATTTAACGTCAATTTTAAAATTCAAATCCTAGTGTGTAACTAACACTAACTTTCAAAGTGTAACTAACACTAACTTTCATCATTCGATTCTGTTGCGCAGCGCGTTGTATCAGAAAGGTTGTATTTATTCTACGAAATTGGGCACCATTAGCACGAACCATTAAATTGACCCTAACCTGCACAAAGCAGACCTTTTTATGGGCAAGATTTACATATCTTTAGCTAGGCTCTGACTACATTAATAGTTTTTCGACATTTTCGCATTCAGGTAGCACCCGAACAGTCTTTAAATCGTAAACTCTATCGATACTGTCGTAGCTGTAATTTAGCATGGTACGATATCAATAAAGTATCAATTAACACAAACTTTAAACCAAACTTTATTATTCCACTTCTTTTACGACTTACGTGACGTTTTGTCATCGCTTCTGGGCACATCACCCGCTTGAGTAAAACTACCAATTAAAAACGACTCCAATTACTGATCCCGTTCTCAGGTGAAAGGAACCGATTAAAACTCCTATAGTATTTCCCTGGGGGGAGGCAGTCACCAATTCGATTTCCCTTTCAATGAATAGTAATGAATATTCCAAAATGGCACTCAAACAATTAACAACAATCGCTCAGAATTGCTTTACAGAAGAAGACACACCTTGGCTCAAGCGAAGTTTACTGATCCCATTTAAAGATTTTATTCACAACGCTTCTTCTTATTGCAATACGTGTGTATACATTGCGACCAGATGCAACCCACCAGATGTAGACCAAATGAACTCGTTGTAAACGTAAAATAACTGCATTTACTATTACTATTGAAGAGCTCCACTAATTAATTTCCATATACATTTTTTTTTTAGGATCGTGCACGAAATGCCAGCGAACGGCTATCTGCTACAACAACATTAACGATCGATATTGCCGACTCGGATGATCAGGACCCATCCTTTATTTATCGCGGATGCGTATTGCTGGACGGAGCATGCCTCAACCCAGAGTATAGCGCTTCCGTACCGGCCGGCACATTGCAAGGCGTACTGACGGTAACACCCGAGCGAATTCAAGCGGTCGATCTCGACACAATCAGTGCACCCATTCGGTACTCCTTCCTGAGCGGCATTCCGGGCAACTACGGTGATTATTTTGAGATCGATGCACAGACGGGTGTGCTGAAGCAGACGAAACTAGTGGATGCTTCGGTGACGGCCAAAAAGTTTGACATCATCGTCAAAGCGGAGGAGGTCTCTGATATGAAGCGATACACCACCGCCAAACTATCGATTCACGTGAAGCCGGTCGATGCATATCCACCGATGATTAGTATCTCCTCTACGGAGGGTTTTGTCGATGAAAATTCTCCAATCGGAACGGTGGTTATGGATGCGCAGGGTAAACCGATTAAGCTATCTACCACCGATCAAGATCTCGGCCCGGACGGTGAAGGTATGGAGTACATCTACGAGGTAACGACACCGTCGTTCACCGTATCGAAGGAAGGAATACTGCGCGTTAACGAGGAAGGACTTGACCGTGATCCTCCTAGTCCGGGAAAATATCTCTTCCAGGTCGTGGCGCGGGAAGCGAATGGTAATGCCGCGAGTGCACCAATGAGTCTAACGGTGCACTTGCGCGATGTTAACGACAACGCTCCGAAGCTGGCCATGGTCGCCCCGGTTACATTGATGGCTGGCGACGGCCGACGACTAGTGACAAAGGTTCATGCTACTGATAACGATGCGGCCGATAATGCCGTCGTCACATACTCCATCTTCCATGTTTCCAACAACGGTGCAAGCAAATTTGCCATCGACCCCTCCACGGGTGAGATTGAAACCAGAACACGTTTGAATGCCGGTGAGCAGTATAGCATCACGGTACAGGCGTCGGACATTGGCGGTTTGTCGTCGCAAGCCATTGTTGAGGTGACTATCACACCCGGACCAAACACGAAACCACCACGATTCGCCAAACCGGTGTACGAGGTCCAGGTAAGCGAGGGAGCTGAAATCAATTCTACCGTCATCGTACTCAAAGCGGAAGACCCAGAGAACGATCCGGTCAGTTACGCCATTACGACCGGAAACGATCTACGCCAGTTCTCGATCGGCAAGGACAGTGGCGTGATAAGCGTAATCCGGAAACTTGATCGTGAAGATCTTACGCGTTATCAGCTGATCATACGAGCGGAAGACAACGGAGGACTAGCGAGCAGCGCCACCGTGAACATCAAGGTCACGGATATTAATGACAAGAATCCGGAGTTTGATGAACGTAAGTTGCCGTATGTGTTTGCGGTAGACGAGGGTAAGGAAAACATTGCAATTGGAACGGTTCACGCGACCGATGCCGACGAAGGTATGAACGCGGAGATTACGTACACCATTCCATCGGATATTCCGTTCAAGATTGATTCAAAGACAGGCGAGGTACGCACGAAGATGGCGCTAGACTACGAGAAGCAAAAGGAGTACCGATTTGTCGTGACGGCAAAGGACGGTGCACCAGAGCCACGGCTCGGAACGGCTAGTGTGACGGTGAAGGTCCGCGACATCCCGGACGAAATGCCCCGGTTTATGGAGTCAACCGTGGAGATAAAAATACCGGAGAATGTACCTGATATGACGGTTACTACGGTGCGGGCTTTTGATCCGGACACGAACCCCGAGATCACGTACGCACTGAAGCGCGGTCCGGGCGATTTGTTCAAGGTGGATGCCCGAACGGGCCAGATTAAGACGATTCGCGGATTGGACTACGAGAAGGATAAGATGCACGAGCTGATTGTTGGTACGCTGGAAAACAATGGCACCAATCCAGGCGACTACATAAGGATCATGGTGGAGGTGGAGGATCGGAACGACATTCCGCCCGTATTCGTCTCGATCCCCGAACCCGTCAGTATCAACGACAATCTGCCGATCGGAGCAATCGTCGGATCAATGCCGGCCGTCGACGGTGACGGATCCTCGCCAGGCAACGTAGTACGGTACGAGTTGGTCGGTCGCGGCAAAGCACTGAAGTACTTCCAGGTCGATGCGGATTCTGGAATCGTGCGGATACGTGATGACTTGGGCAAGGAGGAGGATAGTGAGTATCTAATCGATGTACGGGCCTTTGATATGGGCGAACCGCAGCTGAGCAGTGTTTCGACGCTTCCCGTGTACGTTGGCCATATCCCTGCTAATCCCAATGGTGATTCCGCCGAGTCACGACTGGAGAATGGTGGTATCGTGAACCTAGAGGTGCAGGGACTCGCATTCAGTGACGACAGCTATACTACTAGCGTTCCAGAGTCCACTGGCGTAAATGCGACAATTAAGCTCATTCAAATCATCAACTCTAAGAAAGCCACTAAACACAACGGTGGCTTCAGCTGTGAACTGGTAGGGGATGGCAATGAGCAAAAATTGTTCCGCGTCACTATTGAAGATCATGCCTGCGCACTGATACTGACCGCACCATTAGACTACGAAACGGCCACCAGCCACACACTGGAGGTTCGGCTAGCATCTAACAAATATTTCGTTAACCAGCACAAAAATTCGGCCACCGTTAAGGTGATCGTGCAGGACGAGAACGACAATGTGCCACAGTTTGTGTTTCCGAAGACCTATCAGCAAAGTACACGTAACGACACTTACTACGCTGTTATCAATGCCGATGCAGACATCGAAACACCTTTACTGCAAGTGAAGGCAATCGACCGTGACGTAGGATCGTTCGGTCAGATCAAATACACGTTGGTGGATGTGGAGGAACAATTGAACGAGATCCCGCACGACGATGCACCGAGCACGTACTTCACCATCAGTGAGGACACCGGAATGCTCAAGACTCAAAAATCGTTCCAGAGTGTCCGTCAAACGCCGCTCGTATTTTTGGTGGAAGCGCGAGACAACAATGGTAACGCTTCCAGTGGCACGGTACACAAGGCGCGGGCTCGCGTTGTGGTCAACCTAATTGCCGATATCAATCGAATGACGCTAGTGTTCCTGGACTCGAATCCAAAAGATATGCGTCGTCATGCACGCAATCTCGAGGAACTATTGCATGAGAAAACTGACGGGCTGATAACTGGCATCGAAAGGTTTAGCGTTCGCAAAGTGCTGAACGAAAATGGCACCGCAGAGGAGATGGCCGGAGCGACCGATGTATGGTAAGTATCAAATTATATAATAAGATAATAAGCAAATAAGTCACTCCGGTGTGCAAACTTTATTTATCATTCTTCTTCGCTAGGTTCTACGCCGTTGATCCGCAAACGGAACGCATCCTCGAACGGAACTCAAGCACAATCGCCAAGCGCGTGTTCGCACCGGCAATCTTGTCCCAGATAAATTTCGAAGCATCCAGTATTGCACGTGCCACTGCTCAAGGCATTTTCGGACCAATCGAGCCGAAGCTGCCTATTCAGAAAATTAAAGCTACCATCGTGGGTAATGATGACGTGTTCCCGTTTGCACTCATTGCCGTAGCCATCGTAATTCTTATTCTAGGTTCCATCGGAATCGTGTACATTTGCATATCTTGGTCCAAGTAAGTAGAGCATGCCAATTTCGAAAATCCTGCTAGATTGATCCTTACCTAAATTTTTCTGTTTCCTTATACACCATCTTTCGACTACGTAGATATAAAAACTTTAAGCAAAGAATGCGCCAGTATACTGCTCCCGCTAGCCCCGTACGCTACGATCCAGTCATGATCAATTCCCAACAGCAAGCACCGTCGGAGAATCCGACCAGCTTGAAAGAGTACGAAACGCAGGTCCTTGCCATGGCTGTTCCCCTTGCGGACGAGGGTGACGATTTGCAGCTTGACTTTAGCGCCAAAAATCATGCCTTCAGTCTCGACAATGTTAGCTACATCACACACAAAGAAAATGGTCAGTTGAAAACGTTTTACAGTGTCATTTGCCTGTTTTGCTTTTACCTCCTTTTGTGATGCTGATGTACAAGATCGATTTTTTGTTTGTTTTTCGTTTTCACTCTCGCAGGTCAGCACAGTCCTACAAACTCCGACGCAACGACCGCTGTTGTTGGCACACTGCAGCGCAACAATAACAATAACACTAAAAACAACAACAATCTTAATATTAACAATCGCCAAAACACGCTCAACCGAACGCTCGAGATGAACCGTAACAACTATCTGAATCCCCTGGTTTCCGGAGGAGGGAATGGAGCGGTGCCCGGAACGTTAACCCTCGGGCGCATAAAATCCGAACGCAATAACTACATCAATGGGTAAGTGTTCTACAACTTCATAGCAGAAAGCATATGCGTTGAGATGGAAGAAATGTTCTAATTGTGTGCTTATCTGCAACAGGTATGGTGATACACTCAACCGGAATAATTTAACCATGGCCCAGAACAACACATTCAACACGCTTGGCCGCAACCAGCGGAACATCAACCACGTACCACACAACAATGCCACCCATGCATCGAACAACATCAACCTTAACCAGGGCCATCATCACCAGATGCACAACGGTGGCGGTTACGTGGGGACAGAAATAGTGACCAACACGCTCGGTCGCAACAATCGCTACAATGATGTGCCAATAACGAATCCTCTGTTTCACATACGGTAAGCTAAACGTTGTTGCTAATCCTTCGCGCACAGCCGCATTTCAACTGATCCAATCGCGTTGCTCACATTATAGACAAAACGGAGATCTACAATCGCAACCACAGCTGAACCACATCAGCGCTACGAACGAAAACGTCAGTTTTGGCAAACGGGACTACAACCAGTTGTCCTTCTCCTATCTAAACGATCTAGATCGATCCGATGCGGAAACTACTACGGAGCTGTAAAGGCGGGGGTTCCAGCGACCCGGGCACGTAACACAGAACGGCGATACAACACAACTCGGTCTCGACAAGATTAATTATCTCAATAATGCCTTAAGAGGAATCGGAAATACCACGTGGGACCGGTGTTTTCGAAGGGACACGAAGAAAACTGTATCATCGCTTCGAATAGGTTTAGCATACCGCTGTAAAATATTGTGACATATGTGGCATTTTATCGACTATCGTTTTAATTTCTGTTCTACGTTTTATGCCAATAGTTGCTAGTGTAAACAATTCCCTTTTAACGACAGAATAGATAAGTATGCAATTTTAAAAACGAAATAGACGGTAGCAAAAGCAAACGTGTATAATAGTAGCAGTAGATAGATAACAATCGAAGAAGCGATGCTAAACATTGCAAAGCATGAATGGAAATGAATGATTGCGCAATTTTATATTTATTCGCTATGCACCATGAAGGAATTGGTGCGCAAATGATAGGCTGGAGAGTATACCACCGCTTTGAGAAAATCGCTCTCCTTTAAAAATATTTAGTTGAACATTGAACCAACGTAACTTTTTGGTACTGCATGCGAAATTTAAAACGGCCAATAATGATTCTAGAACACGAATGAAAGAGACTCTCAGTCCGTTGGCTATAGTGTGTAAATATATACAGTCATTTAACTAGTAAGCTCGTACTCGTGCTTAGGAACGTTCGGAATTGAAACACTCAATATACTAAGTTATGGAGGATAATGTAGAGCGAACAGAGTACAACATCCTCAACCATGTATGCATATTGACGCTCACATTCATCGTTTTTGAATCGCCACAGAACTGATCGATAAACTGCCCGTATTTAGTGGAATCCGAACAGTCTGCATGCTTACCGTACTATGGTTACATTTAGGGAAATGCAATCACGCCCGAGGAAAGGGACGATATTTATAGTACTCCGTTAGACTGTAATCGTACAATGCAATGCAATGAGCGTAGGAAAATGGGTTTCTATCATCGCAGCCAATTTTAATCTTACAATTGCGTGGAAGCGCAACAAGCGTCCAAATACAGCAATAAAAACCTACTCAATTTGAGATTACTTTTAAACATAAATGTGTTCGTCATAGCATCCATATTCCCAAAACATCCAACCTGTCGAGACCAACCTTCATGGATCGCGGTCATGCGGTTCTTTTTTAAATGTTAGCATTTTCGTTCTCTTCAGTATCAGTTCAACTTGCGGCGAGTATTCCACAGGTTTAATGGGAAACTGCACCATGTGCCCATACAACGGCAACGAGGGATAGGTTTGTTCCAACTTTATCGTCCGCAATTTGGGTTCTTTGGATGGTACCTTCAGCACAGTTGTATTCACTATCGGTTCGATTAGCGCGCTACCATACGTCTCTATCGCTGGTGTGTGCTTTTGTCGATCCGCCGAACCAGTTGCGTTGCTTGTTAGACCACCACCGCCGCCACTACTTAGGGTCCGTATTCGTGGGAAATCTTTGCCACCTCGTAACACTTTCGCCGTGGTAAAACTTACCTCGCGCTGCAAATCCGGTGGTATGCGGAAACGATATTCTTCTGGCGGAGGTAAATCAGTTGCCAATGGGTCCCAGGTGACAGGGCTACCCAGCAGACCAATGTAGCGTCCAGCGAGGGTCCACAGGCGTATAGTGTGATCACTACTGCAGCTCAACAACAGACCCGTGGCGTCCAGATATACCAGGCCGGTAACGCAGGTCCGATGCGCTTGGTAGGAGTTCAATAGCCATGGTTTGGGTTGATCTCTGGCCGATCGTTTAGCACGACCCGGTACAACATCGTTAAGGAGGAATGGAAACATGACTCTTAGCGCCGGTTTATTCACATGGAATTCATCTTCGTTAGGTATCCTATATGGGTAGATAAATTCAACGATAAATATGTTCTATTTACAATTTTTCATAGTACAGGGCAAATATACTCACCAGCAATTTTCAATGTACCACGTTTTAACGTATCCTAATGCTGTACCGGTAAAGAGAAATCTGTTTGCTTTGTCAGTTGCCATCGTTATTATCCTATCACCTGCCATATGGATTCCATTGAACTGTCCCTTGAACTCTCCTTGTGGGTGATGAGACCACACCTGAACTATTCCATTATCAAGCGAACCAACCATTGTTCCGTACTCGGCAAGCATCGGACGGTTTGCGAGAAACAGTAACGACTGCATCGAAAGCCGTCGCATCTGTTCTAACCCGGATGGCATTACGACTCGGGACAGACGACGCTGCACCAATTGTCGAGAACCTCCCGCAAACATAGACCGTCTTGGAGCCAATTTGTGTGGTTTTGATTCTGGAACTTCGCGGAATAAGATCGGTATCCGTGTTCGGGGATTGGTTGCATCATACTGGCAGTACGGCTGTCCTGTTTCCAGCATCCAAAAAACGAGTTGCCCAGAGAAACTGGATGTGGCCATCACGCCAGGCATCGTACCACTGACCGCCGCACAAAGAATATCATCCGAGTGCAGTTTGCGCCACTGCAGTCCGCGCGGGTACTCATCGTTCTCCGTGAACGCAGCGAATTCTACGACTCGATGGTTCCAGCCCATTGCTAGTATACGGTTCGCTTGCCAAAATACGGCTGTCACTTCGCAATCGTCGTCCATTTGTATCGTGCGCATGCACGTTCGACCACTAATGTTCCAGATTTTTAGCGAACCATTGCGTGCACCGGTCAATAGCAACTGCTGCTTCCCATCAAAGCACGCTGCCGTGATTTCTACCGGTTCCAGCACTCCATTACGTATCTGCGTGTGCGCTTCCGTGATGACCGTCATCTTTCGATTCAACCGGTGGTCCCAGACTATGACGAAACTGTCGAACCCGCAGCTGACCACCAGTTGGTACAGATCATTGTACAACAGCACAGATACGGTCTTAGTATGACTATCGCCATCCGTACGATCTAGTGCAATCTCAGGACAGCAGGCTGTAACAAATAATTTGTTACTGGCTACTACAAGCTCCCGCTCACGCATATTGTAGTAGGCACAGGCCGGAGTGCCTTTCACGAGCACGGTCGAAAACTGGCAAAACGTTTGCAACAAGACCCGATTGCGCACATCCCACACCTTGATGATCTTCTTCTGATCAAGGCTGTAAATCTTCTCGCCATTATCTTGCAGGAACACGAACGTAATGCTCGCCGTGTGCCCTACCAGCACAACGGACGGTTTATCAGGTCGGTGTATATCCCACAAACGAAGATCACTATCCGGTCCACCAGAAACAAGCAGTTCGTTGAAGGGTTCAAACGCGAAACAAGTCACGCCACGTGGAACGACAAACCTCGTCAACAATGTAACAGGAAGTTCCAGTGAGTGAATAATCATGCTGCATGGTTGTTCCGAACGTGATCGTCCTCGAGTGGCAATTAGAGGATCTTCTTCCGCGCACGCTACGAAACTTTCCAGACTATCAACAAATCGTATCGAACGTACTATATCGGGTAGAAGACGTCCATAATCGAGACATTCCAGCGGTGAATATTTTCCACAGGAAACGTCTTGTAAGGATACGCGCGTGATTGTGGTGAATGTTTCACTCGATGATGTTGCTTTTCTTTCTGGATGAAACACAAACATGCGTATGTGACCGTCGTAGTCACCCGTAATAAGCTTGCCAGCTTCAAGACGATTAAAGCGATACGCCATTGCACTGACAGGATGCGGAAGTCGTTCAATCACCAGCTTCAACGTGAAGGACGACGCAACGACATCATAGAAGCGAAGCTCCGTTTCCAATCCAGCCACGCAGAACATACTCATATCTGGAAGAGGAACAGTGTCGAGAACCCAAGTTTTGGATCGTTTCAAATTCGAAGGTGTCGTTCTAGCCATCATGGCCGGTTTCCAGTCTTCCGTCCAAAATTGTATCACACCCTCGCGAGACGTTGTTATCCAGTGTCCTTGCGACCAACTTATACCGCCGTCCTGAATGTATGAGAATTCTATCAATAACTGCGTCGGAGTTCGAAATATTGAGCACACTTACGTAGTACACCATTGGACAAAAATCGATCTTTGTGATAGTGTACACCTGGCGGCGCAACTTTAGACATAGTTCACCCGAAATAGGAGGATCAAGCGATTGTTTTACACCCAGTGGATCGTCGTCCTGGAAGCCGAGTATAAGATAGCTGATAAATTCGTCCCACTGGCAGTACTCATCGTGGTCGGTGTTTATCTGCAGACACAAGTTTCGATACTCCTCATCGGTATATTCCAGCCCAATTCCACACAGCAATTCACGTAATTCCACCAAGGTAAGATGGTCGTTTCTCCTACGGAACTGTCTGTGTAGAAATTCTATCTGTTCAACAGTAACGAAACGATGAATTTCCTTTTCTGGTCTGGTGAAAGATAATCTACCGGCCATGTTGCAAAGCGACAAATGTACTGTGTACTTGGATCGGTACTTAGCTTTTCAGCTCACATCGACTTGCTTTTGTGATCATATTATTCATATTATGATATTTAATCATACTCCTAGATTTTTCAAAACCTGGACACGATGGACAACTGCATCACAGAGGGAGTTGGTGGTGTTTATTGGGCGACAAAAGGAGGAACAGTTAATGGGACACACTGTTAGCCATCACACATCAGATACCAACCAAGTCAGGAGAGGGTCACCAGATCATATTTATTTAGTTTAGTCAAAAGAAGCTTGTGATTAAAACTGTTGAAAGCTGCCCTAAAGACGGTGTAGATTACATCTACCTGGCGATCTTTCACTATATATTTGAACATAAATGATACCAGGCACGTTAGAAGTAGGCGACCGCTTAGGCATAAAACGGTTAGAAGTAGGCGACCGCTTAGGCATAAAGCCTTGTGGAGCCTGGGACACATGTGATGAAACGCTAGATCGGTAAACGACAAACTCCAAAACGTTTACCCTTAGTATCGATATGCCTCTAAAATTGACAATATTATTATGACATCCGTTTTTTATGGATAAGGACATGGAAGGCACATTTCCAAAGCAAAGAAAGCAATTACCACTAACAGACATATGGGAATAGATGGGAGAGGATAGGGGCGAAGAACGAGGTGCAACTTTTCAGTAAGTAAAACGGTAAGATTAGATAATACTGCACAGAGAGACGATATAGTTACAAATTATAACATCAGAGTATACCTGCGAGTAACAGACAACAAGCTGTTCCATCGTAGGGCCGTCTTTGCCAGCAGCACTTTGCGAACAGAAACATAACGCCTGCTGTCCTACACAACGATTCTTAACAGCTTCATGCAGAACTGTACCTTCTGCAGTTCTTGGATGAGACTGCGAATGGCCAGCATCCTTTAAACGTCTGGTTCCATTCAGGCCATCGTTTGGGGAATTTTAGAGTATACATGGGAAGCACGCCAGGATAGTGCATTGTCATACTGACCAATCCACGGAAACACATATTACTTCGGTTTCATCCATTCCAACCCGGATGCATCCCGGAGTTTGCGGGTTTCCGGTAGGTTCTACCGAGCCTTGACTAGTCTGAGTGAATGTTTGCGCGGTAATTCACAGATTGGTTGCAATTTATACAATTTTATACTACAAGTGGTATTTTATAACTAAATTTTACTTCTTTACTACGCAATTTTCCACAGCAACCGGCTCAATGGTATGAATATTGCAACTTGCAATGACCATATGAGTAGCCCTTTGTGCAATGTTGGCAGAGCAATAGAAAAATACAATATTGTAAACAAATCAGCTGTCATTCGTATTCTATCGCGGAAAGGGAAAATCGACGACACAATTAAATTCGCGTTGATTAGATAACGTCGCGATACGTAGGCTTGCGTCGTTGATACACGGTTACGCTTTTGTTGATTGTTTATCCTCAACATAGTTGCCCTTGATATCTGTTGCGTGTGGGTGAATCGAAAACTTACTTCGACTGTGAATGCAGTAAAACAAATTCTATCCTTTATCCCCATCTTTTACGACGGCAAAGAAGGCTTTACCAAAAATGGCTTTACGACTAAACGAAACGATCGGGTTCATTGGTGGTGGCAATATGGCTTATGCTATTGCGTCTGGTCTGCTCAACAAAGGTTTTTTATCCAATGCAATAATATATTATCCTTTCCGAGCTAATGTATTCCCATCCGTTTCTTCCTCAGGTGTCGTGAAAGCGGAACAGATTTGGGTTTCGGCCACAAACCTTGAGAATCTGCGAAACCGTTGGAGCCCACTGGGAGTTACGCATGTTACCAGTAATAACAAAGAAATAGTTTCCGAAGCGGACGTTATTTTTATCTGTGTGAAGCCACAAATTTTCCCCCAAATAGTGGGGGACTTTAATTATGCAGCAGAAAATCATATAAATTTGAAGGTTAAACTATTTGTTTCTATAATGGCAGGTGTTACGCTTCATCGCTTGAAGCAACATCTGCCACTGGTAGACAATTCTAAGTTGGTCCGCGCAATGCCCAACACGCCGATGCAAGTTGGCGTTGGTTGTATAGTGTTTTGTCGATCGTGCTCCACCAACGTTATCGAGCCTCTGTACGAAGACGTTAAGTTAATGTTTGGAACTCTTGGACTTGCTTACGAAGTGCAGGAAAGCCAAATTGACGCCGTTACCGGGTTGGCTGGCTGCGGGCCGGCTTATGTGTACGAATTTATCGAAGCGCTGGCCGATGGAGGAGTGAAACAAGGTATCCCACGTGCAATGGCCCTGCAACTTGCTGCCCAAACGGTAATGGGTGCGGCAAAGACCGTATTGGATACGGGCAAACATCCTGCCGTGCTAAAGGACGAAGTATGTTCACCAGGAGGAGCGACTATACATGGAGTACATGCATTGGAGACGGGATCGATGCGCGGCACCGTTATGAACGCAGTGGAGCGAGCAACTAATCGAGCCAAACAGCTTTCCTAAGTTGGTGTGTTATGTTTGTATATACATGTTGTACTGTTAACATGAATTTATCGAATCATCTCCATTGCTTACATAAAAAGGAAAATAAAATGTATTATTTTTTATTGCCAATACTCTGGTCTGCTGATTAACCGTTTGTCAATGAAAATAGGTTCTAATCTCATATCTTAATGCTATTTTCTGATGCACGGTGCATACGCCATGCTTTCGTCAGCTGGTCTTGTTGTAACTCCGACTTATATTTAATCCTGTCTATCCTTTTTACTAACGTACTCTACGCACCGCGAGGGGTCGGTTGGGAAATATTCCTGCATTTTAGTCATCAGTCGTTTCAACCCTTGTATGTACTTTCTCTGCGTTTCATCGTTCATGACGTGCGCCACGTTTTTCGAGAAAATTTTTTCACGCCCCGTACGTGCATGAATACCGACCATAGTGACACCGATCGGCCACGGTGCATTTCCGATGGCCATGGTCAGATAAGCATCGCTTGCATGAATATAGTCACGCTTTAGTAAACTTTTTGTAATGTCCGTAAGGCTGTCGAGGATATCCTCGGGGATGGTTTTGTTCTTCAGCTTACGAAGCAACGGCTTCAGATACAGTCGCGTCTGTTCAAAGGTAGCCCGTGCTATTTTGCCCTTGGTAGCCATCCGCTCTGCGGCCGTCACCGCACTCAACTGATCGTTCCACATTTTAAGCAAGAACTGAATGAGCGTCATTATTACGTGACAGTCGTGATCCTTTCCGCTACGCCCTAACCGAACAGCCATTTCCTGTATCGATTCGTAAGTGACACTTTCGTCAATGGCGTAATCTTCGTTGGAATTTTTCGCTTTGCCCATACCGGGTGCTTGTCCGTTAGAGGTAAGAATTTCATTGAGATACTCCTCGTCGACCTGTTCCATCGCTTCCTGAAAGTCGTTCCGGAAGCCTCGATTAATTTCCGGGGTCGATATTTCCAACTGGTGCAACCGATGGCACGATTCTTTTTCCGATTCGCCAAACAGCAAAATAGGTTCGCCGCGTTCCCGTAGCTTCCTTATCACTTCCGACCGAGGTAGCTTTTTGAAGTCATATTTTGGGTCAACTCCCAGTGTGGATTGGCCATCTTTTTCAGTTAAGCCGTTGATAGTAGTTCCATCAAATTTATTCAATCCACTCTTTTCAAGATACTCAACCTCTTCCTGCGCCAAAAGTTCACCACGCTTGAAAAACTTCTTTTTCGCATCCTGGAATGATACCAGTAGACATTGGTTACTATATGAAAGTAATGATCATGGAAGCAATGGCACATACCACAAGCTTTTTATCTTCCAGCAGCTTTCTTTTTTTAGCTATTTCTGCCTTTAGAATATCCATTGCACAACAAAATAGTAGGACCACACCGAAATACGTATTTCTTTTTGTTTAGGAATTGAACATTTTGTAAACAAACTCAATTGACAGCAAATGCGGCTCAAGTACAGCACTTCTACATGTGAAATGTGGTACTAAAAGAATTCGAGAAAAATTTAAATTCATCGTTGTTTTTTAAACTGAATATTGAACTAGGCGGCTAAATTAATTGTTGATTTTGTTGAAATAATAAATTCTCAAATAGATTCGTGATTCGTGGAAATACTAACCAGCGGCAGGATGACTTCTTGATTTGATCTTTCCACCACAAGACTCATGTTTATTGTGGCATGAAAATAAAGTCCAAATAGCAATTGATGCAGAGTCGTTATGGAACAATTCTGTTGCTTCCGTAGCGAATCAAATACTAGAAGAAAGATCACATATCAAAAGAATTTGATCTGGAAGAAATTCACCGACCGGAATAAAATGCGCTACATTGGGGAAGGATTCGAATCCTCTTCAAAGTCCTATAGGTTTTCCTGCCCAATTTCTATTCCACCACGTCCTCGTCGTGCTGAGTGGAAGCAAGTCTGACTGTATATCCAAGCATGGGTACACAGGCTTATTTTTAACCAAAGTGTAAGGACCCTTTGGCGGATGATAACGCATGACAAAACAAGAGAGCGGTTAGTCCTGGACTCTGAGCTCCCTGTATGTCAAAGACGCTAGACGCTTCAAAGACTCTCCGATATGACTCAAGAACAATATTAATACAATGATCATATTATTCTATAGCTCTCGCATGCTTCGACGAATGCACCAGGCATCAGAACACTGGCTTTTGAGAAAATTCCCCTCAATCCTTAATGAAGCTTTTCTCATCATGTTCATGTAGGACATTCAAGAAATTCCTGCGAAAGCATCCGCGCTATCAAAAGTTCAATAGATTTTCACGCGCACAGCGTGTTACTAAACAATTCGGCCACAAATCATAGCGGAGAGATTCTACAACTCGCTTTATTAACTTTTGTTAAAATTTTAATAAATCCCACCCTTTCCTACTATTTTATGATATACCACTTTCGCTGGGACAGTGAAACAAATTAATGCAACGTTCTTTCCACCACAGCTGTAAGGACTGATGGCTTTACGGATTTATTTCTGTCGATGGAAATTAGAACATGTTACCAATAAAGTATGCATACCGCAGCAAACCAGCATTCATGCATTTACTTCTTTACGACCTTCTTCAAGGCTTTCTTGCCAGCTTTCGCGTTCTTCTTCTCCGGCAGTTTTCCGTCCTTTTTGGCGGCCTTGTAGTCAGCCAACTTCTTGTCGACTTTCGCCTTTCGTGAATCCAATCGCTTCTGCACTCGCTGCACTCGTCGCTTTTGTTGCTCGATGTAAAGGACAGCCTTGTGCTTGGCATCCAGTGGTTTCTTGCTGGCCTCCGCCTTTGCCACCAAACGCTCACACTTGCGCAACTTCGTCATCAGCTGAGCGCGACGCTTCGTCACGGCGGCGTACGGGTTCAGCTTCAACATTTGCTGGGTGTTGGTCAGCGGGTTCAAACGGCGCACATATCTATAAACCTTCCTCTTCGGGGCCTTAAGCACACGACGGATTTCGTCCGATTTCAGCAAACGGGCCAGATCGGTATTGGCCATGATTGGGGTTGGCAGATTGTAACCCTTCTTCATGCGGGACTTCTTTTCCCAGGTGCCGTACAAAGCGTCCAGCTTAGCAAACGCCGACTCGGTCCAGATGCACAGACGGCCAACATGACCACCAGGAGCCAACTTCAGCAAGCTCATCTTCGACACCTTCATCGTATCTACGCCGGGAATGTTGCGGAACGCCTTGCGTAGACCTTCATCCTGGTCGTAGATCACCAACGGTCCACGACGCTGGATGCGACGACGGTTGCGCATCTTACCGCGACCGGCACGCAGACGCTGCGACTTGTACACCTTCTGTACATCAGCCCAAACCTTGGACCGGCGCAGGAAAGTGACCGCCTGCTTGGTTTTCTTGAACTTCTGGATGTCGTTGGAAACTACCAAAGGCAGCTCAGAAATTCCATCGATGATATGACCTACGATAAAAAAGCGCACAGTTATTAGCACACGGTGATAAGCAGGAAAAATAAGAAATCTGTGGCTAGTACTTACCTCGCGATTGCACCAGAGCAGGTACACCGGTGGCGGCCAGAGCAGAAACCAGAGCGTAACGCTTCAGGTTAATGTTAATCTTGCGATGCCAACGGCGCCAGGTCTTGGTCGGGGCAAACATGCGCCCACCACGACACATGTTACCGTACGCACCCTGACCGGAACGGTGAGTACCACCACCGCGAACACGCGGAATACGAGCCACCGCACGGCCAGTACCCCATGATTCAGCCGACGTTTGGTGACCGGCAGCCTCACTAACAGCGTACGGCTGGCGACGATTACGGCGCATCAGCTGCGACACCTCGCTCACAACATCCGGACGGATCGGAGCCTTGAAAATTGCTGGCAAAGCAACTCCCTTGTCCTTCACCGCCTCATTTTTGTCAGTGTACACACTGACCAAAGGGCGCGCTGCCGTTAAACTCTGCAAAGATAAACACATACATACATGCACATTGTTAGAAAACAATTGATCGAAATAAACCACAACAGCGGACGGACACAAATAGAAAACAATTTCACAATTCTTCACATCGAAATATTCTGCAGTCATTGTGGTAAACAAATATTTTATGCGCTTTTTTTATCTCATGCAACACACGTTTCCGGTATTCTCGTCTAGGGTACGGCACGACTAAGGCACGCAGCAATCCATGCTCAATATCAACCGCAACAATAACAACGAGAATTCACCGTTCATTAACAACTGGGGAATGCTCAATTTTTCCATCGTACATAATCGCATCTACAAATATTTCAGCGACGGCTTAGATTCATTTCGATTCGGTGAAAAACAACCACTCCACATTCATTGTGGTACCATCCGCAGATCACACAAACACATAACAATATGGCTACTTTCTGTTCCATTTCTGCAACTAACGAATTATTCTGCGGCTGCCCAAGCTTTAGCGCATCTTTTACCGTGTGAACTTACCATTTTCGTACAAGTTTACACCCAAATTTTCACAATTTTTGTTGGCTGCTCCAATAAAGCACGTCCACCATGCCACGGGGGACTGAAAAAGAACTATTCAAAGCGGAAGCACCCCGGTCCGGCTTTTCCATGACAGTTGTCAACATGACGGAACTTCAGTTCAGTGGAGTGTTGAAATTTTCTAAAAATGCATATTTTGATGAATAACCGGTTGTACATGTTGAAAAACTAGCTGATTCTACTACAATTTTTAAGAAATGAACTTCTGTATTGAAATAAGTCTTGTTTCATCACGAGTTGAACAATTGTTATGATATTGTTATTGTCCTGCAAAAAAGCCTATTTGGCCATGTTTATAACGGAAAGCCTTTTCGGTACACATACGCATACACAAACTGTCAACATAATTGTTGTCAAACATAAAAAATTAAACGCTGCAAAAGCAAATGCTAATTTCGACTGATTCGGCGGTCTAAAATTGAAACAGGAAATCCCAATAAAATGGCCGGTGAAGTTTTAGTAGACGCTTTACCATACATCGACCTTGGCTACGATGATCCTGGCGTGCGGGAAGCGGTACATAACGAAAATTTGTATACTAATCTACATCTCATACTAATGCAGTTCGTTTCCATTTCAGGCCATCGCTATGGTAGAGGAAGAATGTCGCCGATATCGGCCAACGAAAAACTATTTAGAACATTTGCCTGCCCTGAATACGACCGCGTTTGAGACCGAACTAATGGCTGCCGAATTCGAACGTATTCAAAACAGACTCCCAATGGAACCGCTCAGTATGAAACGATACGAACTTCCACCGCCACCAGCTGGCAAGATGAACGAAGTATCGGCATGGGGCGAAAGTGTGGACAATTCGATGGCGCAGCTGGAACATCAGGCTGTACGGGCCATGAATCTTGAGCTAATGGCTGATTATGGGTGTGAAATGTGGAAATCTTACTTGGAAACGTTGGTAACGATGCAGGCGAAATGTCAGACCAGATTGGCGGAGGTGAAGAAAGAAATCCAGGACGTAAATTGGGCTCGCAAGACAAAACAGACGCAAGGTGGCGAGAAGCTGCGCTCATTAGAAGCACAGTGGGTGATGCTGGTATCGAAAAACTACGAAATTGAGCAGGCTTGCGCCAAACTAGAAGAACAAATATACCATAAAAAGATGGAGTGCAAAACGTATGAAAAAACGCCTGACAAAGAGCAATAGGCAGAGTAAAAAGTGGAAACTTAATAAACTAAAATATATTTAAAAGTATTGCAATGTAATGATTTTTGACATCACTTTTTTCAGTATCATTTTTGAACATGCACAGCACAGTTGGTTCGTTAAGCCATTTTGCAGTACAAATCAGAGACAAACATTTTTTTAAAATTAAGAAAATTCATCATGAAATCTAAATGGCATAATTATCATTAAAAACATATGTAAAGCATTTTTACACCATAATGTATATTGTAAGCTAAAATAGTTCATCTAAGAATAAGTAGCGCTTGCACGTAAGTTGAACATATGGTTATCTGTAAATATCCATCCCTTTACTCTACGTAAGCTGATTGATTTGAGATCGTCGTTTATACAGAGGTCAGTGATGTGAGGTACCAATCTACAACAGATCTGGTCGTAGATCGGGCAGCTTGTAATTTGCAAAATGAAACGGTGGACCCGACGGTGACGGTGATCGGCTTCCATCGTTTCGTGAACTTTTTTCCACACTCGACGTACTAATAGATTGGGCAGGTCTGTCAGCCATGCTCATATTTTCGTTTAACTGCTGATTGTACTGTTGTAAATCGATTTGGTTCGGTTGTTGAATAATCGGAGACGGTGCCGATATGTCCATTGCTGCCATTTGTTGCCGATTTGTAACACTGCCCGGATACATGGCCGTTCGGCCACGCTTTCTTCGTGGGAGTATACCTTTACGAGCCATGTAGAAGCTAAACGAAACGATAAAGCAATGTAATGCAATCGTTTTTTTCAGTAGAATTTGCTAATGTCAATAGGATATACGTACCGAATAGTAGAAATCGGAATATCAAACTTAAGGCTAACGTTTTGGAATGTGTCTCCGCGCGATACGTACTCCGCCGCCTGTTTGAGAATCTCTTCTGATCGACGCACCCGACGACCTGCAGAGCCGGTGTCTTGTTGTGGACCCTGTTGAGTGTTCGACTGATACTCACATGTTACATTGGCCAACGCAAATTCTGATGGCAAATCTAAAAGATAAACACGCATGTATGAAGAAAAATTTAAATGAAATATTTTTCCTTTGTTAATATTTTTCTCTTTTGCAATCGATGTCATCAGCACTGAAGTGAAATATCCCACTATCGTTCTTATAAATAGTTTACTGGTATTTCCTTTGCTTGGATTTTGTGTATGCACAATATATTCGGTATATCCTGTCATAAGTTCCATCTGTTTGTCTCGCACGATTTCGCATAGACGCCTTTGTAAAAAATAGGTGAGGATTCACTCAACATTATTCACCATACCGGTTCGCTATCGCCTATTTACTGTAGTATATAGCTACTGCATTCTTACTTTCTTATGAGACATGGGCAAGAAATAAACACCTTCACCAAACGTCACAAAGTGGTAGGAAAGGATAATGAGAGCAATAATCGAACGGCTGGCGACGACTGATGACTACTACAAATGGATTGGTACACACTAGCATCGAACTAATTTATCGGCACAACTATTACCTAAGTACGACGGCAATTAAAAACCTATTTCGCTAATATTCGGTTTAATTTCGTGTCAAATGGTGAGATTTAGTTTGGCTTGTTATACCCGTCCATATGACAATAAATATTGATTTCCAATGTAAAGAGGAATAATTGAGATAAGGAATACAAATGTAGCAATCTACAGGTAACTGAACATAAGCGTTGGAACCGATTTGTCGATCAGAGCTCGCTTTAAATAAAGTCAATCACAATCAAACTAAATATTAACTTATGCATAAACTATACCTTCTTGCACTAAAATATATTGCCACCGATTTTATCGAATAAAAACAAACATAAAAAACAAAAAGGTGGAACAAAATACTAAAACTTTAAGCACATACAATGGTTAGAATATTCTCTGGTTTGAAATAAACAAAACAAATTTAAACTATCTGCTTAAGAAACAGATGATGACTAGAAAACCATCACTTGTTTAGAATCAAGAGGATGGTAAAGTATAACTTTCGATTTTAAGACTTGTCTAGATGAATCTATGCTTTCCTTCGTTTCGTCTACTTTGGCCGTTAGTATAAACAACTTTATAAAATACAAATCCGCATCATTCCGCATTCTATTACATTTCTTTTGTCATATGCAGTGCGTGCGGTAGCTTGAACGAATTCGAAATCAATATTACCATCAAGCAAACGTTTACCCACGGGTGTAGTTAAAACGTATACAAAACTATTTGGTTAAAAGTAATGGGTATTACTGACTATACGATAAAAATGGGACGATTCCATATATCGTGCTTCACCATACTTGGCAAATGGAGTGTTATTAGTTCAAGGAAATAAGTTGCCTTGCATGTTGTTCAATGGCTGCCATTGCTGCAACTCTTCTCACGTAAATGGTTCACCTTTTCAAGGAAAGTGAAAGTTGATAAATTCTATGCTCATCGTCACTGTAAAATATAGTTTGTAAAATAATAATAGCAATAAAATGTATATATATCTATACTCTTACCATTCATTTCCCTGGGACTATCTTTATCTTGGCATCTATTTCCTTCCCTGCGCAATGTCTTTTAGTACATCGCAGTGTAACATCATTTGAATTCGTACGTACATATATGTTCTTATTGTATATATATCTATAATGTTTGTTTCTTCCTTTACTAACCGCCGTTTACGTTCTTATTTTGTTGTTTCGATTCTCTTTTGGCTGATTCTAGAAACCCTACACTCCACTCTCGTTTCCTGCTTTCGTGGGGGTTTATCCCCAAGTTATGGGTATAGTAGTATTGGCAACGGTTGAAACTGATGCTGCTGCCTGCGGTACAGCAGCACTAGTGGGATTAGCAAAGTGGAAGTTGGACTGTAACAACACGTTATCATCCGTTTGGCATAACAATGGTAGCATCGGTTGCATTTGTTGTCCCAGTTGCAGCTGCTGCAACCGTTGCTGTTGCTGCTGCTGCTATTGTATTTGGCTTGTTAATTCTTTAATGATGCGCTTTTTTTCTGCTGCTTCCTTCAGCTGCCTGGGCATCGGGTAAGCGGACTTTATGTCCCAACGCTTCATCCAATTCCGTAACGTTTTTCGAGGAACTTTGTGCATTTGTGATGCGCTATCGAGAGGAAAAGTAAATTCATGCTTATTATCTATTATACACCAAACCCAAATATCGGCGGTACGAGAGTTCATCAAATACCTACCGGTAGATACTTTCACCTGCTTTTACATCCATCAGGGCTGCCCACAGTGCTTCGGTGTTGTATGTGCGAGGTTGATTTCCCCGTGGATTGCGCAGTGTGAAAGCGATCGGTGGTGGCGTTCCATTCGTGTTTAGCAACTGATGGAAAGCTTCTTTCGAGCGGGCTGATAATCTGGGACGACGAGTTACCGATCGGGTCAAACTGTTTGTTTGCGAAACGCTGCCTCGTGCCTCCCGCTCTATTTTGCGAATCGTTAACGTCGAGGTAGCTCCGGTTCCATTGCCTATCGCTCCGGTTCTTCCATAGGTTCGTAAGGTAGAAGTTTTACTATTGGCACAGTTGTTACCAGAGTGAGATCCCTTTGCACCAGCACCAATGGCCATTAGGGGAGGTGGTTTATAAAGGATTTCATCTCCTTCGCTTTCGCCTCCGTTTGCAAGCATACTGCTATCTATCTCTTCCGCTAACAGCTCTATAGCGTACTGATCTCCGTACTCTTCTTCATCATCGTCCTCTTCCGCCTTATACCCACCACTGACGACTTCATTCAGTTGAGGAAAATTGGGCGAACATATTATATTTTCATACCCATCTCCATCGCTCACCGTGGAAGCATTCGTTTCGTCTCCGATACCCTCAGCATTGGGATGGCGCTCGTTTGCTTTAAGAATACGCTGTTGCTGTTTAACGTAAATGTCCATATCATTCCGGTTGTAGATCAGCGAGGAAACTATACCACTGGCATGTTGTTCACTGGCACTATCATTCTCACTGATGTTGGCACCGCTACAGCCCAGCACCAGCAAAGAGGATTGCGGTGTGTTTTTTCTTTTATCGCGGGAAGACTTGTTTGGTGATTGTTTTGCTTGATAACTTTCAAAGAGATTCTCAATAGACTTCACACGGATCGACCCCTTGGAACCGCTAGGAACCGTTCGTGTGGTGCTTATGGAAGAAAGTGATGGCACGGTACCTATCGAACGAGCACCATTAGATCGTTGTCCACCTTCCAGCGTGGTCGGTTGCAATGGTTCTCCCGATTTATTGGCACAATTACTGTAGGTCGATACCATGGAGGAAGCAGAAAGGGTGCGAGCTGAGGAACTGTTGGGTACTAATAGTTCGTTGTTTTTGGTGGAGTGATGCACTGTAACGCTTACTTTTTTTGCCTTTCTTCGCATTTCCAGCCTATCGGCACCTTCTTGTGTAGCCAGCGATTCTTCTGTCTCTTCTCTCACCTCCATCAGACCATTATCAACATCATCTTCATCATCACCTTCGTTCTCGTGGGTAAACGTATCGTAATCGTCCGGTACGCATTCATGGCGATCTGTATGATTTTGGGCCTGTTCTGACTTTTCCATCATCATTCTACGATCACCGATCATTTTTTCTCCCTCTTCCATCTCTTCCTCCATTCGGTCCCGCATCGAATCATTTCCAACCCGATCGTTCACTCGATCCTCTGAATCCATTGCATGAACGCCGAGGAACTGCTCGCAGCGAATCGCGTCTGCAAGTAGACACACAGGTAACGGTAAACATGAAATATTATAATAAATCCAAAGAGATAGAGAGAAAAAGACATTAAGTGAAGGCGATGATGTCATACAATGTTAATAATCAAAGGAATGTGTGAGGAAGGTAGACGAAAAACTTACGATGACCACAATCGGAAGGTAAACGTTAGGTAAACTAGTCTAAACTAGTGAAAATGTTGTCTAAAGGTAATTTCGACATAAATTAGTATGCATTAGGCGTATATAAGGAACATCAACCAGGCACCTCCATTTATAGAGTCAGAGATTTGGAATTATCTCTTTGACAAACTTTCACAAAGATATGACAAAATCTAACTGGGTTAAGATTTTATAAATCTTTTTTTTTTTTGCACACAGAAATGCGGTAACGAAATGTATAGCGTAAATTGAAATTAAATTTTGTCTGCATTTATAACAGACAGAAAAATTATATGAGTGTAACTTAGTTTCGCTGGAGAACACTATGTAATACGGTGTACCAATAATATCAACACTGATCGGATTTAAACTTTATATGAATTTATATTTGATATGATTTCGTTCGACATTATACCGAAAATAATAAACTTACCAGAAGCTCCTTTATCATTACTGTCCATTTCCAAGTCTTCATCGCCACATTGTCTGCTTGTGTCGTCATCATCATCTATGAGAAGGAACAAAGCCAAAATTCAGAACAGTTAGAATAATCCAAAACCAACCTCAACGACCGCTTACCGATAATTAAATCTTCTGTTTTTATGCACATTTCATTGCCACTTTCCCCGTTATCACTTCCATCCTCGTGGTGATGGCTGCTCGCATCAATAGGTTGCAGGTTTAAACTATTCAAAAGCTGTCTCTTTGGTCCACTAGGTGCGTTGCTTTGCTGTGATCGTGCATCTACAAATATACGAAGAAAAATGTCAATATCAAAATGTCAAAATCAATACACACTCACACTGGATATGGTTACATTGTTAAACTTACTTTGGTACTGACTGCCGCCATGTCGATTTGTATCGCGGTTGAATTCTACCTGGTCACCTGGTTCGCTACTGGCACTGTGATGTCGTTGTGGCTGGTAGTTGTTACCTCCCCCGCCAGCAGGTGGACTGTGTGTTTGGTTCAGGTTTAATGCTGCATCGGATCCGCAGAGACCGCGTATCTTCAATATTTCGGCACATTTCATCAGATCTGGTAGCCCGGCCTGAGATACGTTCACTTCTCCTTTGTACATGAAATCCACCAACGCCTGTATGGCCCATAGCTTAATGTCCCGCGGTAGGATGATGATCGGATGTTTGCAGGGATTTTCGCCGAGCAAATTTTCGAAGTAGGTGGAACAGGCGGCCAACACCAACCGGTGACAATGCACCTGGTGTCCCTCACAGGCCAGCGTTACATCAACGAACCTTTGACCGGCTAATAGCTGCGAAATAGTAACAGAAAGCAATTTGAAGTTATTCTACTGCTTTGGAAAAGATATTTTTTTTACTAACGGAAGAACGGCTAGATCGTATATATGTTTTACTAACGATACAGAAATACATACAAATTTATACAAAATATTTTATTTATAAAGGAAGAAGCATGCTGTTAGGGAAATTTAGCTAAACTAACGCATGCCGTCAAAAACGAAAGAGGCTAGAAGAACCGATCCACACAGATTCTTTTATGGCTTCTTTCAATGCTAAGGGACCCTCTTAAAAGGACGTTAATTATCAATCCTGAAACGTTCGATGACCCCAGACAAGGCAACGCTACAGGGAATAGTTCCGATACAAACATCGTTTACTGAGCGCAGACTCAAATAATGCCCTTTACACCGGATTGAAGCATCACGAATAGAAGTAACCAAAAAAAAAAGAGAAAATAACGTTCAAATTTCCTCATTACCCCTACATCCATGTAACACACTGGCCAAGGTGCTGAGGGGTTTGTCAACAACAAAAAAAGTTATCATTCGGATCAAGAATAAAAAAAAAGGATATTTTCATAGAAAAATAGAAAATGTTGTCCTTCCAAACGGTAATTCCCCTCCACCTTAAGACTCCAATGCGTAAGTGACCTTTAAAATGTGTTTAAACCCTTCCAAAAATTATTTTTTCTGCAATTTCGGCATTTTTTTTTTGTTCAATTGAAAGGCTACCGGTTAGTGAAAATTTCTGACAAAACCATTCACTGGACGACCCTAAACTCAGTACAAGATTACATACAACGGCATAGCGTAGAGCGCCTAGAGCGATAGAGCGAGGGCGAAATAAAAAAGGGAAGGAATGTAACTAGATGGGAAATACCGAAGAGCGGCGCATGATCACGTTTCACGGAACCCCAGGGCGTGCTATCATCGAAACGCGTGTCGCACAAATGGACCACATTGGAAACCAACTAAGCCAAACCAAGGGGTGCTTCTTCGCACGGTGATGCTGTCGGTCGCAGACCTTTGTTGGTTACGATAGCGCCAGAGCAAGAGCTGCACAATAACCGAAAGAGACGCCACGTTTGTACTCAGCAGCCCTTTCAAAATGGGAACCCTTCGAGTTGTAATGCACTTTGCGCTAAATGCTACCCCTAGGAGCTTGCGGTCCATGTCCGACGCTTAAGGGCAGGCCGTGTTCCGCACCCACCCGTTGTTTCAGCTTCGATTCTCGCATGTCGCCCTCCTTCTCTCCTTTGCATCATTTGTTTGACGTACTTATTATTACACCAACGCCAATTGGGCCGTAGCTTACCTCCGCTTGCACTAGCGGCCACAGTCGCAAGGACAGCCGTGCTCTCCCACAAAACCAGGCTAAGAAACAGTGTGCCACCAGAGTTGCCCTTTCGTGTCGATGGTTTCGCATCTTCGCATCTTTAACAACACAACCCCACGCGCGCTCCGATGACGAAAACGCACACAAGCGTGCACAGGCTGGTTACCATTGACAACACACCCTCTATCGTTTCGTCTCGGTGGGGTGTTGTGATTGTGGTAGTGATGGTAATACTAGTGTAGGGTAGGATAAAGGATGCGATGGGCAACGAAGATATCGCACGTAGTAGGAAGATTTGCTTGCACGCATGAATTGACGACGATGATATCGAAAGGGGTGGTCATATTTTGAGACCCTTGTTACAAATCGAGTACAGATTTTTCCTTCCCATTGCACATGTCCGGCAGTTGGTTGGTTGGTTATTTTGGACAACTTTTAAAATGAAATGAAATGTGGTTTCGTTGGAACAAAAATCCCGTTGGCTGGAACAAAAATCAATCGCTACCAGGAAAAGAAATATTTAACCTGGCACATACCTGTGGAAAGGCCGCTCCCAAGCTGCCCAGATGGCTGTTCCATCGTACACAGAATTGCTGCGATAGTCCGGTGGCACTCATGATGTTTGCGTGTGGTAAGTGCATGCACAGCACGCACCTTTTTATCACCACTGCTTAGTTCATGTGACTAGTTTCGAAGAACGGCATGCATCGGATAGTGGATGCTTAAACACTAGGAGCTGTGGAAAGAAGCAAGATGAACACTTTTCAGACCACACACACGCGAGCTATCCGCGACGTCTTGCCAATTAACACGCACGCTCTACGTGAAGGTGGAGAGCTCGGCGAATCGTCTCCTCGGAAAATCAATAACCGTGTAAATAGACTTCAGTACGTTCACAGGTAACTACACATCATCATCCGAGGAGCCGTTGCGCCGTGCTGTTCACGGAGGGCGCGCGAGATGTAAACTAACTGGGGACACAGGAGTCACAAAGCAGGCGAACCCTCGCAATGCGCCCAAAGAAGAGTACGTATTTCGCACACAAAGCGTGCAACCCCATTCTAAGCTTGTGCGATAAAAACAGCACCAACACACGTTCGCACACACCAACACACACGGATACAGCCCCGGCGCAGGGATATAGTCTCCTGAGGTCAAAGGTTCAAAGATCCCCTAGAATGAAACCCACCTCATCCTCATTACTAGTACGCACACCAGGACGCACCCACAAACACACAGGCTCTCACAGTGTCTTCTTTTAGTGGGGTGTATTCGTTCGGGGTGAATCTTTTAATCTGTTACCCATCTCGCTCTAGCTGCAACTGCTTACTGCACACGGGGGTGCTATTATAGACTCTAGTGCGACTGAATCATAGAAACCTATGGTCGCCGTATTCGCCCATTGAACATCACACTAGCGAGGGTTAGGGGAGAGGCGACGTGTCGCCTGCTATGCTCCTCTGCTCAGTATTTTCATCTTTCGCTGGCCCTACGACATCCAACTCAACAGCACACAACACAGGCGCGACCCTCTCGGCTGCACAGACTCTAGACAACGATTACGAAATGTCACACTCGCTGCTGCTCGCCTTCCTGTCGGTATTATCGATCATGAAACTTTTCGACCCCAATTTAAGGGTGCTCCCGAGAGAGCAAGGCAAACAATAACCTGGCCAGCCTGATTCGGCTTCCCCGTAGAGAGCTCCCATTTTCGGCAGGGTTGAATACACTGCCCACTTCTGCCGCTACTACTACTACTGCTACTAAGGCACGAAAGACCACTTTCATGTTCACATCATGTGGCTGATATTATTGCATCCGTAGCTGATAAAATTGCATCTTTTCCATAGTGATGTTTGATGAGATAAGCTGGTCAGAGATCCTTGCCGTATTCTGAAACACGCTAAAACATCGCGTACGCAAATCACAATCGAAAGAAACCTTTTTTTCACCTTGTCACTATGGCATCTTCGCCAGCACCACCGCGAAACGATGCATCACTGTTCGCGTTTGTATTCAAATGACGTTTTGTTCCGTGCCCCCGTACTTGCGCCCCGTTATCGTTTGCTATTGCACAACACTCGCCATCCGTCTCCGACAATGAAAACACTCGACTTGACACACACGCACCGAATTCACCACCGAGACGCCATTTTAGCATTAGAAAATGCATTGATTTAGCCTTCTCGCTTCTACAACGTGACTCCCACGTATCATCCCCTAAACGGCGACAGTTCCGGTCGTTTCCGTTTCGCTCCGATTGCTCACACTTGCGCGGAAAAAGGATACGCAGTCTGTGGATTGTTTTGCTTCGCTGCAGAAGGTGTGTGCGTGTGTGTGTGGTGATGTGACGCGTGCCAAACGCACGATTGTACGCACACAATGATCGCGATGTGTAAGTTTTGTTTTGATTATCTTTCTTTCTATACGGCCTTGTCATATGTGAGGCCGTCTGATGGCGCAAAAGTTGATAGAACAATAAACAACAGCACAACTGCATGTTAGTGAAAATAGCATCTCCCGTTTATCAAACTAAGGTCCCGATTATCGTAGGGTTGTTCTAAGACGGTCAGGAAACTTTGCATTACATTTTGTAAGTCCTAGTAACGTTTGCAGTACAATTATACTTTCAGCCACTGATATAACTCCAGCTTATCCACCGATTGCAACTACCCGCAAATCAAAGACCAATCGATTATGTTTTCCTTGACGAATCCCGACCGTTTGAAGCTGCTCAACCACAACGAGCAGCAACGTAACCTAAAGCCAGTACACTGTAACAAATTCCTGCATGTTGTAATCGATCCGGACTTTCTGAAGGATCCACACGGTACCCAAGTACTGTCACAACTTTCCGAGCTAGGATGCAAGTACGAACTGACGCCACAACCAGTGTCATCCACGATAACGTTCTATCGAACCATTACGGCTAAACTTACGCCAGATGGTGCCATCTCGGGAAACACAATTCACGAACCATTTGCCGTGTATCTACTTAATGGTGGTGATTTTGTTACAGCCGTACGAAATCATCAACTGTTGGGAATGGTAAGAAGCGTTAAGGAGCAGCTTCCGAATCGCCGACTGAGCCTGATCGTTTTCGGACTGGTCAGCTACTGCCGTGTACACCGCGGTTCCGTTGGTCGCCGTGAGACGGAACACGCGCTCACCGAATTGCAATTGTTTGAGGACATATCCCATCAGCTGCTGGAAACGGCCGAACAGGTTGCAAATTTTGTTTCCCAGCTGGCGCGAAGTATCGCCGAACTACCCTACAAACAACAGCAGATGGAAAAGTACAGCAGCGAACAGGTGTATCTGGGCAATGAGAAAAAAGGATGCGTGCGTGTGGAAGGCACGTCCGGACTACAGCAACTGTACCAGGCGCAGCTCATTAAGATTCCTTCGGTAACGCTGGAGATAGCGGAAGCTATAATGAGCGTTTACCCAACAATGAACTCGCTGTTGCAAGCTTTTTGCGAAGCAGGTGTGGAGGCCTCCAATTTACTAGCAAACATTTCGATTCGACGAGCCGGCGGCCCCATCACAACATCGAACCGACGCATCGGTCCGGAATTGAGCCGTAAAATCCATGCCATGTACGTTTCTACGAATCCCAAGCAAGAGCTATAAAGGAAGAAAAGTTGTTTTTTTATTTCTCTTACGTCTATTTCAATTTACATCGTTGTGTAATTCCATATTTGTGTACACTTATCGAAAAGAACAAAGTTGTCTCTCTCAACTAAATGTTACTTTCGCTTCATATTGCTACTACTGAGGTTGAACATGTTCTGCGTCTTCTTAATGTTTTTCGCTATCCGGCTGTTCGGATGTAGCTTCTTTTGGCTACTACCTTCACCAGCATCATTAGCTAACGTAAAACCACCGGCAACACCACCACGTTTGCCTTTGCGTGGAGCAGCTAGCGGTTTAGAGCCACCCTGGAATCTGCCGAAGTCTACATTGCTGTAATCGAACGGTACGATCGGTTTGTTCGACGTTTGACGTGATTGTCCGATGGACTTTTTCATGCGATTACGATGACGTTGCTTAGCTTTCTTAGAGTTTGCTTTCTTTTCGTTCCAATTCGCGCTGTCATTATGACCGTCCGGTTTCGATTCATCCTTAAACGGAGCCATATGGAGTTTTTCTTTTTTCGCAGCAAGATCATACGATTTATCGCTTCCATTCGCTGGCGCTAGGTCCGGCTCGATAGTATCCGCACTGCCACTAACATTAATCTCCATCGGAAACGATTTCCGTTTGCTGTGGTTCGCAGTCTGTTCGGTGACGTTCGTACCATTAAAGCAAAGCTTTTCACCTGCTGCAATTGCTTTACGTGTCCTAGCTTCTTCCAGCCGTTTCAGTTGATTTTGAGTCATTAAATGTTTCGGAGTTTGTGAGCTTTTGCTTTCTTCCTTCGCTATCACTATATTTGCCGGAAATGGTGTTAGTTGAACTGCGGCATCAGACGAATTAAACGTCGCAAGCTGATTCGAAATATGGGAGCTTTGCTTTTCAGTGGATGGTTGTTGCTGTTTCTGTAGGTTTTCATCACTACGTTGCTTTAACTGTCTCAAACGGCACGTCTCTAGATACCGTTCAAAGGGAGTATTGAATTTATTCTGTTCATATTTGCTAGCCTTACTTTCATTTCCCGCTTGTTCTTGCTACAAGAGACAGAGAAAAATATTGTTATTAATAATGTTATATTTATGTACAGTAATATGGCCCACTGTTTCAAACCTACCGAAATAGTGGTATGCAACGTCAAGAGCTTTGCAAATCTTTCCTTACTCACGGCATTTTCATCCAAACCAATTTGACCGCGGCTGTCTATCGTTCGCTGTAAACGAAAGGACAACCAGTGTGGATAAAGAGAATCCTGCGATCTTCAGCGTTCTTTTTTAATACTTACATTCTTCGTTGTTGCCAAAACTCCCATATCAGGAGCATCCTTCAATAAATTTGAATTAACCTGTTGTATTAGCGTGATCGCATTAAGTGTGTTGGTTAAATCGCCCAGCAGTGTGGGATGATTAGTACCACCGGTTGCATCTGTATGCCCCGTATTGTCATGGGGACACACCAAGGGATTATCAAAATCGAACGCAGCCTGTATTTTATACCGCGTGTCGGCATGCTGCTCCTTTGTATGTGGTTGATCACCAGCTACCGGGGGCAATTCGCGAGCCTTCAAGATGATCTGGTGAATAGTGTGCAGATGCTGTCGAACAAGCGACGGAACCGGTGTACAGCATGCTATGATTCCTTGCATCTCACGCGGCAGCTTCGAGGCAATATCGAGCGCCATATGCTGCGGCAATACGTATCCCGGAGATTCGTCCTCCAAGCGCGCTATTTGATCGCGCCAGTACAAAATTTCACGAAATGCGTACATTTGCCGATGGTCGAAAACGTATCTCGAACGACGATAGATGTTCATGACTGTGTCCTCGTTCATGACGGGTTTCTGATAACGTTGCTTGCACATAAATGTTGATTTATCGAACACAGTCTGTAGGAGACCTTCACCCTTGTCTAGCAGTTCGTTCTTCATACGATCGTAGATGTACAGCAGATAATGTGTATCCTTCCGTGCGTACTCGACGAAGTTGTCCGGCATCGGACGGATTCGCCAATCAGCCAGCTGGAACGTCTTATCCGTATCTATGTTGCAATAATGCTTCAGAAGAAACTGCAACCCGATGCGGGAGAATTGTAAAACTCGTGCAGCTTCGCCCGTATCAAACATGTTCACCAGATAGAGCCCCAAATCCCGTTGCAACCATTCGATATCACTAATCGAACCGTGCAGCACTTTCAACTTCTTCGGATCGGTAAACACTTCATTCAGAACGTGTAGGTCATCGCGAAGAGCTAGTGCGTCCACAATGTAGTCCTTGTTACGGGTTGACAACTGCATCAGACAGGTGAAACCCTGATAGCTACGGTACGAATGATGCTCTAAATCGATTGCAATTTCGTTGGCTGATTTTAAATCACGCATCAGATCTGTTAGCTGTGACTCTTTGTCGACAAACAATAATGGCGTTTCTTCTAGTAGTGTTGGTTCTTGCGGTGTGATACGTTCAAAGACGTTCTTTGCCGGTTGAAAGCGATCCAGCTCAAACTCGTACGGATGCAAATAGCTAACGATGTTTCCGAAATCGTCGTACTCTGGCAACACAGCCAACGGTTTCATAGAGTTCGGTTTATAACGTATCTTCGGTACGAAAGGATTGATGCGTGAATTATCAACCGGTACTTTAAATTTTACCTGAGGTCGAGCAACATTAGTACCAGTAATGAGGGTCGCTTTGACTGGTTCACGTGGCTGCTTTTCATTCCATGCACCGCTCAGACGATAGCGTGGTGCAATCGGAACCTGTACCTCGGATTGAACCAACACTGTTGGAGCTGTTTTCCGGATGCCTGCCATTTCGTCCAAGTTGGAGTGTATCCGCTCCAAAATGTTATCGTTAAAATCGTGAATCATTTCCAACCGTTCATCCGGATCGCGCCTGTAGAAAAGTGCATACCAAGATGTAAATCATTGCCTTAAAAAATGTATACGTTCTCTCGGTCTACTCACTGCAGAATGTTGCCCTGTACTCCCTGTAACTGCAAAATGTTCGATATTATATGCAACACCTGATTTGCCCGCGTGTCCATGATTTTGATGAACTCTGGATGAGCTGCATAAAGGTCGCGCGACCGTCCCGACGGCATCGCGTTCGTTACCTTCATCCCAGCAACAATAGCGTTTTGTGCTTGCTGCGAAAAAGAAGCAACCAATCAAAACAGAATGTAGCTTGTTTCTTTTCTTTTGTGCTGCCTAGTGGGCACGGAACGAGCGAATATTCCGCGTACATACCTCGCAAAGGTTCCGGATGTTATCTCCATTGCTGTCGTCGCTGTTCTTCATCGATGGTGACCCCAATTCCATGCTGTTACCGTCTGCCGCAAGTGTACTATTTTTGCTAATTTTCTTTTGTTTGCTACTATCGGTCATTTCAGTAGCCATGACATTTAATTTGTCCTACAAAGCACTAGTACGAGCGGCAATGGATCAGTTCAACAGCCCCAGAAAACGCGAGAGAACGATTTTTCACAACAAAATAAACGTGTTTGTGTGTTTGACATTAGTGACAAGGGAAAATGTATGCCATAATTATGGAAAAAGCCAGCAAAAACAATGTTGTTTTGAGATTTTTAACTGTGTATTGGACGGTGTATAATTTTATGAATTTTTCATTTGATTTGAAAAGTAAAATGAAACAAGTTCCTTTCAGGTTGAATTTGCCGAATAAAATAATTTCATGAGCTGTCAAATATCGCTTGCCACAGTAACCAACTGTCATACGTCCCGTTTGTTCCAGCCTGCGTTTGTATTTTCTCCAATTGTCAAAATATACGAGTGTTTTGTTCAGAAGGCAAAAGTGTGTACGAAAAAAAGCGTCGTTGCAATCTGCGAATTGTTTGTTCTGTAATTTGGTGATCGTTTGATTACAAAACACGATGCCAAAGGTGCGGAGAAGTAGAAAGCAGCCACCCGAGGGATGGGAACTGATTGAGCCTACACTCGAAGAGCTAGAGCAAAAAATGCGTGAAGGTAAGAATGTGTGCACAAGCGACACAGGCTACTCGATATCATTAGTTGAAGATTGCATCTCCTTAACCCAACGCCTTCATCCTTTTGCAGCCGAAACAGAGCCGCATGAAGGAAAACGTATTACGGAATCACTGTGGCCGATCTTCAAAATACACCACCAGAAGTCACGCTACATTTACGATCTGTTTTACCGCCGGAAAGCGATCAGTAGAGAATTGTATGACTATTGTCTAAAGGAAAAGATAGCCGATTCCAATCTTATAGCGAAATGGAAAAAATCGGGCTATGAAAATCTTTGTTGCCTGCGCTGCATACAAACCAGAGACACAAACTTCGGTACGAACTGTATTTGCCGTGTGCCGAAATCGAAATTAGAGGAAGGCCGAGTGGTCGAATGCGTGCACTGCGGATGTCGAGGATGCTCGGGATGAATCAAGTTTGTTCAGCTATTAGTTGCAACGGATTGGCTAACTGTAGCTAAAACGTTTTATTTTTCCATTAAAGTGATCGGATATTAGCTCTGAGTCAAAGTCTTTCATTAATCAGTTGTCATTTTGTTATGTTTAAACATGGGGGCTTTGGTGAAATCTTAAATCTTCTACGAGAATATTTCATGACCGCAGTCACTGACACACAAAATTACAGAATAGGTAAGTATCATTTCAGTTCCAGACCATGCGTGTTGTGTAGTTCTTTGATAAATGTACCAAATTTACTATAACATTGGAAAATATCTTTTTGTTTTTATTTTATTCCTTTATTTGTTCACAATAATTGATCTATCATATTATAAGAATTTACTAGAAGTTCGCAATTTGTGTAAGGATACTGATGCATTCATCATTACTATTTCTAGAACACTTAATCAGTTGTGGAACCTGATTTTAAAGTTTTTCCCAGCTGTGATGAGCTGTAATGTGGGATAAAGGGTGCGCAATATTGTAATATCAGAGGACGAAGGTGTACAATTCACTAGGCATTGGATTTCTTTGATCGTAGTAATGCCTGGCCGTAGACGAATCAAGTTTGTTATTGGAAATGCTACAATGAGTACTTCTACACTAGTGAGCAATTGCAATGATTGTATTGCTTGTGAAGAAAATTTTGGTAGTTCAACCTGTTTCAGCTTCGGTATTTTAATAGCAAGGGCGGTCATGAAATCCGTTGAAGTGTTTACGCTCAGAATAGTAATTTTGCTAATAGATTTGAATGCATCTAACGTTTCATAGTGTAGTGGGAAAGATCCGATTCCCAGTGACTCCAGGTTGGGCAACCTCACGGTTTGAAACGATACAGGTTCAAGGCATGTGATGTTCTTCAATTGAAGGTGACGAAGCTTAGCAAGCTTGGAAAGATTTTGCAATGTAGTGGTATCGACGATATACAATGATTCAATTGATAATTCTCTTAGATTGATGCAATTTTCGCAGATTGCTTTGAACAACAGGCCAGAAAGTTTTACATTCATCAGGTTTAATTTTTCCAGTTGTGCGTGATTGTTCAAGAACCGTAGTACATGTTCTATGTTGTTAATAAAGGTTAGGCTAGATAGAGAAACTTTATCGATTTCCAGAGATTTTAGGCTAGGTATTCGCCATGAGAATAGCTGTTTCTCGTACAGAATGTCTAGCCTTTGGCTGCTAAACACAGACGGTCCCGTAGTGATGCGCAGTGACGAAAGTTTTGGCGCTTCTATAAGAGTTGGAATTATATCTGCCAAGACAAGGAGCTGAATAGAGTTGCTACGAATTTGCAAATTGTCCATGTTGCTTTCATCAATCCCATATTTTTCCCAGTTTTCAAGGCACAGTTCTCGAAGTACTTTCATGCCCGCAATCGCATTCATTATCATTCTAATACTGTTAGTTTCATATTCAACGATCCGTATTTTCAATGTAACCAACTGTTCCAGCCTTGGGTAGCAAAATACGCTATAAATTCCGTTGAAAATACGGTGAACATTTGAATCGTTCAAATTGCAGTCTAACATAATATCCATATTACAATACAAGCGATCTGATTTTTGTATTAGATTTAACGTTTCACATCCTGCTGGAATCATTACCGATAACCGAAACCGTTTAATGTAATAATCGGAAAAAATGGTTTTTTGCCAGCGTCGACATGTACGAGAACACTCCTTCACGCTCCATATATCGAGGTAATCAAATATTTTACACAGCATCTAAAAGAAAAACATAACGTAACTAAGTTTTACTGTTCTACTGCAAGCATTAAATTGTTTTGAATGTTTTAATATCATTTAATGTTTCACTTGCCTCGAATGGGAGTTGCTGTATTACACAAACAGTTTCTTCGATGTCCATGGTTTTTGTTGTATCGTAGTTGCCAGATATTTAGCAATTAGCGAGATGAAGCGTGCACCAGTGAGCGACAAATAAGTACGTAATGCCGTCGTCTTTTGACGAATTTTCGCTTAGCCTACTAGAGCTATTTTTTACCAATGGAAGTAAGGAACCTCAGTGAGCGATAGTGATGGGTAAAACTGTTCCGGACGGTTTCGTGTTCTCTCGTCGCCTGTTTGTATCTGAGATATGCGGGATACGAGCCAGCGACGCAGCTGACATATCAGCGATCGCAAAGGTTATACCTGTTGAGTTAACGAGTTGATGCATGTTCGATGAGAAGATAATTAGCGGATTTGAATTTCCGCCGTTTGGAAACCGAAAATTGTTATGATTTTTAAATGATTTAGTAAGAGCATTACGGCGAGTATTGTTGAATGCGTATTTGTTAAACACAGTATACACACAGATGCTGTCAATTCTTGCAAGATTTATTTTGGAAATTGTTCGTTGGAAGTAATTTCGTAAATAATAGACTTGGCTCCCACAGAGCGCTGTTAAAATACATTGAAGAAATCACTTAAAAAAGGATTTTTCCATTTATTGTACGACAACAGTTATCCCGCAATATCAGAAGCCAAATAGCCAGGCAGCTAACCAGCATGTCAGCCAGCCAGCCAACACCAAACAGCAGTTTAGTTAAACATGCCGTCTGGGTAATAAAGACCTGTTTTTTTTTTTTTTTTATTCAAACCTGGTGTCTGGTTCATAATTGGCGCAACTGGAGATACCGATACAGATACCCACACGCGTTTTAAAATCACCACCAAAAACAAATCAATGAGTTACTACGAAATAGCATCATAACCCACTCATCAAGCCCCTATTCCTCGCCAATATGGGTAATCCCTAAGAAAGCTGATCCAGAAAAATAAAAATTAGAAACAAAAAATCCCAATTCCACAACTAGAGGATATCATAGATAGTTTAGGTAAATCAGTTTACTTTACAATGCTTGACCTCATATCGGGATTCCAACAAATCGAAATAGATCTCAACGATAATCCTTTACGGCTTTTTCAACATCGCAAGGACACTTCAAAGTACATCGAATGCCCTGTGGGTTGAAAAATGCCCCAACTGTTTTTCAATGCGCTATGAACTGCGTACCAACAGGGCTGATAGGAAACACTAGTTTCGTCTACCTTGATGACATTATTATCATTGGTGAAAACATGAAAAAACGCGTAGAACATTTAAACACAGTTCTAGAAAGACTCAAAATTTCAAAATTAACAAAACTTTTTACAAAAAAGGATGCAACATTTAACACACTAGACGAAGAATATAAATCAACATTCAGTAATTTGAAGCAAATTATCGCTTCAGATACCTTAGATTAACATACCTTAATTTCTGGAGACCAGTCATCCTGACAAATGACGCGAGCAACTACGCACTCGGCGTAGTTCTATCTTAAAATCAAGATGGGAAAGATTGGCCGCTCGCATTCGGAAGCAGAACGTTCAATATTTTAGAATATCACTAACACAATGAAGATAGTAATAAAGTATAAGTTTAGTTTGTGCGAAACCATCAACCGAGTAGGTTCAGTTCATTCCTCGCTATCATTAGACACCCCCATTCGATTATGTCAACAGAATGCAACCGAGTCTAAATATTACACAACAGAGAAAGAAGCTCTAGAGCATTTGGTCTGCTCAAAAGTAAAAACCTTATTTGTATGGTCATTCATCACCGACCATAAACCGCTAACTTTTATCAGAATATCTACTAAAAATCCCAAACTTCTTCATTGGTGCCTAGAACTCGAAAATTGTAATTATGACGTCCAATATAAGGAAGGAAAGACTAATTTAGTAGCGGACGCATTGAGCAGGAAAACGAGAACTCTTTCAAATACTATAACTAATCAAAATTCTTCCATTTCAGCAACCCGGGACATCGAAGTAGACACTCCTAAGAATGTTGTTCTCAAAACAATAGACATCAACTTCGAAGAATTATCCTCCATTTCAGAAACCTGTCCACAGAATAACTCACTGAATAGCACTAACTCTAATGCACAAACCATGTGTTCAGCTGACACATCCGATGACTATTTTGTTCTTTCCGCTGAAAGACTGATTAATTATTACAGGAACCAGATTATTCTCAGAAAATATCACATAACAGCTCACATTACTGAATCCCCTTTTACCAACTATAACAGAGCAATTATGTGTAGAAATGATTCCGATAAACTATCAATACTTAATTCATAAAATAAATTCACAACAAACCGAGATTATGGCAACGGATGAACCAACTATTGCGCTCATTCAATCCGTTTATCGACAGTATTTTAACCAAGGTGGACACTTCATTCTCACACTCTTACAAGTAGAAGATGTTACTAACAAGCAACGTCATGACATCATTATAGCTAAAGAGCCTGAACGAGCTCACAGAGGTATCAACGACGTTCGTATTCAGCTAATAAGATACTACATCTTCCCACGCATGCCAACAACAATTAAAAACCTTATCAAATTTTGCAAGATCTGCAATGTACCCACATACGAAAGGAAACCTTATAGTTTTAAAATCACACCCCGGCCCATCCAAACAGCCCATCGCATCGATGTTTTTGGTATCGATAAAATTAATTATTTAACATTTGTATGTGTGTTCTGATTTTTTTAAATCAGAACTTTATTTTTATTCAAACCAAATTTATTCAAACCATCGAAATTGCGTCCACTAGACAGATATAAAAAAACGCAGAAGATCTCACGCTTCATCACCACCCAAAAAGGCAGCTACTTATTTCCGCACGGCGCGTTGCCTGTTCCTTATCATGCGTGGGCGCGATCTTCCTGCCATAACCATAGTAGCAGTCCGAATTTGGTCAGCTGTGCACCATTTGCTTACATAGGCTGAGGCAATCGATGGTAGGGAGACCGGTAATATTGAACGAAGCGTAAATCTTGCATTTGTTGACATCATAACGATTGTGTGGACAATTGTGGTTTGTTTGGTTTGCCGAGACATAAGTAACATTAGTCTCCAGCTTCACATGTGAATGATAGGGAAAAAGAGGAAAATAAAGAGAAATGGTCAATATTTGGACAAACTTCATTAAGACGGGTGTGTGTGTGTGTGTGTCCCAATGCTGGCTATTAGCGTCGCCATGGCAGTACGGAAATGTGGACGATGGGAAAGCCGGTATCAAAAGAAATCTTACCCATTACTGGCGGATTTTCTAGCTACTAGTGTGACATTTTCAGACGCAGAGAACCGGGTAATGAACGACAAGTTTTGTAGCTGGAAGTGTGTGCCAAGAGTGAGATAAATTAAGCGCATGGAAAGGTTGCAACTCTCGGTATCGGTGGATCCTATCGGGATCGCAGCATGGATGCTAAAATTGCGTCGCTGTTTGCTTGCCATCGTATCTACACGTCCGGATGGGAAAACGTAATAGAAGTATTCTAGTTTATTAGTAGAGAAAAGGATAAAAAAAAACCGGTACCAAAGCTTATCATTAACGAAACCACGACATGGCCGAACGTTGGAGAGAGACAGAAAAGATACACTTACAATTGGTGTAAGTACTTGTGTGTGGGTGTGTGTTCGTGAGGAGAAACGGAGGAAGCCTCAGGATATAAACGATGATGGGTAACGATTACTGAGCGGTGGACATGGTTTCGTCCCGCCCTGACCAGTCCAGGGCCACCTATCGTGAAATTGCGCCTTCAGATGCATTGTTCCAATGATCGAAGCTGCGGGTAATCCTCGGCCCGGGAATGAAACGTATCCGAAACCAAACATTTTATCATGATCCATAAAGCTAACTAGTTCCTCAAACAATATGAAACGGCAGTAAAATTTAGGTCATACCACGTACAATGTGATACCGTGCGCTTCCTGCTCTGTTATGAGCCATTCTTGCGCTAGCTCGCATGGACCGTACAGCAGCAGAGCCTCCACACCAGGTCCTGCTGCTGACTTTCTCTGCAAATGATTCGTTTCTGTCTAGCTGCTTTGCGCTTCCCTACTGGGTTGGGTCGCTTTTGTTGGTCGCAGTGTTTATTTTTTTCTTCTTGTTGCTCGTTCAGCTTTGCAAAAGCGTTTCGTGATGATAATGTTGGCGTTTTATCGTTCCACTATTCGTTCCCGCACTGGCCTGTTGGTTTTGGTTACATACGTCTACTGTCGATTTAAGGAATCGTTTCCAAAGGATAAATCGGAGGTGTCCGATTCTTAGTGGGTACAGGTAATGTGATCCGTTCGATTGATGGTTTCAACAAAATCCGACAAGGAAGCGATACGAAACAGATTAGTGTTTGATGCTCAGTGTGGTCACAGAGAGTGGCTAGCATAAATGGTGTTAACGTTGGAATGACAAAATTAACGAAAATTGTTGTTATTTGAGTAAAAAATTAAATACGTTTGAATATCCATATTGAATGCATATCCTTGTTACGTAGACACCACGTTTGCTTAGAAGCTATTGCTTCGAAGGCTAGGGTTTATCTGATTGGACTCTGCCCTCAGTAATCGTCTGTGAATGCGGATGGAGACATCTCTCCTAGATTAAAACGATTAACGGAGAGATCTCCCCTCGATCGCATCGGTCACAGGAAGAGAGCGCATACCGGAAGATACATCCTGTAAGTAGGGAGCAAGGAGTCGAGAATCGAACTTTAGTTTTGCGCGCGCGTCAAGAATTCGTTAAGAATTATTTGGAATAACTTAGATTGGTGTTGTTCTGTTCTGTTCATTGTTGCTTTGTCTGATTTCATTTAACACTTATCATTATGCTTAGGTCTGTTTCCCATTTTTCCTTAATTACGACGGTATTACTTGAAGAAAATTCCAAAACGCTTGATCAAAGTAGTTTTTAGTAGGGAAACTCATTAACCGAAACTACAAGGAATGGTCAATTTTCTCACTCAGTACGATTTCATTATACTGTAAGTGCCTTTAGTTGGTGTGATTTTCTGCAAACGGCGTTCGTAGTAGAAAAGGTATGAGAAATAAGCCATAATCCATTAGTTATTGAAAAAGTTGGATCAATGTGCTGTTCCTGAAATCTTTAACCGGAGCCTCCGGGAAGCCAATTGTAGCTTTGATTTTCTAGCACCACATCACATTTACGGTATCCGTGGATTTACTATGAATGTGTACGGATGTAAACTTTTTTTTGTTGATGTTGTATTTCTTTAGCTTACTGTTCACGGTCACTTAAGGGAGCTGCAATGTGGGTGAGCGAAAAGAATCGAAAGCTATGATCGAACCGGTTTCCGTTTGTTATCTGCTTGACAATAGGAGGTTGTGGTTGTTGGTGGAAACATCGTTGAATAGATGCTTGCTTCACAAATCTGGCCGAAAGTGGTGAGTGACCAGTCAAGCGGGGATTGCTTTTCTTTTTGCCGTTTTCAGCTGGATTACCCACGGTCGATGGGATGGTTGTTGCGGAACGAAGTAATCTTTATATGTGACATTCGCGAAGGGCAATGAAACCTGCAAGCACGGCCCCGTGGGTGGGTCTTAATACATTGCGCAATAAATGCGAAGGGAACGCTCGTGTGGGCTCGCATTGCCGCTGGACGGCAATGGGGACGCTTCCGCCACGATATTAGCTATTGTCAATGGGGGAAAAAGGATTATCGAATGTTTAACTGGAATGTTGTTCTATATCTCTTGCTGTTTGCCTTTTTCCGTCCTTCTTAGAGGAAGAGATTTTGAACGTCCTGCGGCCCCTACGCAGTGAAAGTGTACGTGAATGAATGCACGACAATTTTTCCTACCACCCTACCGTCTACCCAGCATTGGACAGGGGGAGTCACACATAGACCAGGCGATAAGTTAGCAATCGCATTATAGCGAAAGAAATGCTGATGTTTGCTGGGCGTTGAAACATCGGATAAACATCGGAGATCGGAGCAATAAGTGTGATTATGGAATTGATTATTTCGTTTGGAATTCTTATTGATTTCATAACCCTATTAATAATAGTGAATTTCATAGGTCCCAGAAGCTCTTGAGGTTGCAGTGCCACAAATGAAGAAGTACTGAGTTTAAATTTTCAGCATCGTATATCATGACGCTGCTTTAAGACAGTTAGTAACAAATGCGTTTTGCATCGTATCATTTAAATTATTAAAGCCAGATAAACTTGTTTTTTATGTAAAAATTATGTATGATAAATAATTTGTATCAACTATCGTTTTCCTCTACTCTCTTATTACTTAGAACATGATGATCTTTTAGTAGCAATCTGAAAATTATGTAAACAGTGAAAATTAAAAATAAATGGAGACAAATCGTAAGCTAGATGTTTTACATGATTCCACAAGGACAACACTGTTTAAAATACCCATCTCCACATAAAAAACTCTTTTATACCGTGGAAAAGTAATGTTAAATACCTTAGAGCAATACTAGTTACATTTAGACTCACAGAGAACAAAATTATCAAATGTGAGAAAATCTTCACACATTCACTGTCACATCTTAGTACCTCAAAGCAAATGTCCCACAGTGGCATAGGACAAATAAAATCTTACTACTCATCATCGTAAGATCATAAAGATCTTATTGATTGATAAAATAGTTATTTTTTTATTCATGAAGAACAACCAGATCGTATTGCTTAAATCTATCGGAATCTTTATCTAAAGTACAATTTGAATTGAACTGAAATTGAATGTTTTGAACTGAGGATATATTTCATTCTGCAAACAGTGTTCTACAGTGTCTATTACCTTATCCAGTATTAGTTTTTATTATATCAATATTTACTTAAGAAAGGAGACCAAAACTTATATTCCAGTGTATCCACACGAGAGCACTCAATGTTTACAGATAATTTTTTATTTTTTAATTTAATGATAATCGTTTAATATGATTTTTTTAAAGCATGATGATCTCTGTGATGATGAAAGCTTTCTGGATTTAGATTTATTTTTCATAATATTGCTTCAATTTGAAGACATCGATTACTGTGACACAGTGCTACGTTATTCGCGCTGCGAAGAATGGAAAAAAATGTTCAATTTTTATATCCTTAACATTTCTTCTTCACTCGCCCATCTTGAGGATCAATGTTCTGGTTTGATTTGGGGTTTTCATCAGCTCTCTTCCTTTCACCGGAAGTGATAGTAATAAAAAGATACATTCATAACGCTCTCTGCTTGTTCATCATGCTTCGGGAGTTCTCGTCGGGTGCAACGCTTGTCTCATGCTCAGTTCCTTGCTTTTGTTCTTTTTGTTCTTTGAATTCCTTCCAAATTCCATTCCAGCAATGGAGGATGTGTGAATACCGTTATTAGCACCATTTAAAGCTGATTCGCGAGGCATTTACACACGCACACACAGCATCGTGTTGAAGATGATTGGTGAAGTTGATTCAAGCGTTCATAAAATATTTATCTCTAATCAATTTAATAGATTAAAACATTACGATTCCAGCTAATACGAAACCCCAACCCGACAGTAGCATACTGTCGGGCACGATCGGCAGTAACAGTAAATCACATTAATAGTCTGTCGTTTTTTCGTCAATCGACTCCTTGGGAATGTTCGGTAACTGGTGTGCCGAACAGTGGCGAGCTGGCGGTCCAAAAAGAAAAAAAAAATGTTCCATCCGTTCGCAGTGGCATTATCTTGAAAGTTGTTAATTTTTAGTGGGTATATTGCGAGATATCCCGGCCCATTGCCCGGAAAAGGAAACCAAACGCATCAAATTCAAGTCACGATGGCACGGATTATGGCTTTTGAGATTATGCGGCGCCCTCCCGAAAAGTCGTCAGTCGATTTTGGGAGAGGATGGCTTTGCCGCCCTTTTTTAAATAGTGGCTGTTTGCAAAGGATTCGGTTTGCTTGTCTTGCCGTCGAACGGTAATGTCTTACTTTTGCTGCAAGGTGTAATTGATTTTAAGCAAAGCTTTTGATTGGCCTCATTCCGTGGTTGGTTGGTGGATTATTTGGAGAAATTTAATTGCACCCTACAATTGTTGAATTTGTTCGTAATGTATGACAATGTCAAATGTAGTGAGTAGAACCACTTATAAAAGACCTACTTTATTTAAATTTACATAAAATGTATGTATATTTTAGCGAACATAATATAATGATCACAAAACAATAGGTAACATTTAGTTTTATTTTTAAAATGATGTTTTTATTTTCACACAAAATAAATTGTGTAAAGTGCGATGAAAAAATGTTCAATGGACAGTCGATAGTGTTAGTAAGCAACCATAACATAGTTCAGGTCGGTTTAGTTAAATAAATTAATTAATATTACATACACATTCATTCTTCATTCTCTGTATATGATGCTGCACGACCGGGCAAGCCTTAGGCTAGAGAGCATCCTTTGTGGAACACTTTCCGAAACACTTACAAAAAATCACTCATTTACAAACAAAACCTTATCCTTCGGGCGAAGAAATGCGTAATAAAACAGGAAACATATGATGCTTAAAGCACCACTCACAATGATCGTGTGGTGCAGAAAGTAGAACCACCAGGATTCAAAGACGCCCAAATTGAACCATACCACTAACATTGCGACGTTTTCCAACATCACAATACCGATGTAACCCACGTACCACCAGCGCACATGAATGAAGCGTATTTTAAACTCCATCAATGAAAATACGTACATGTAAGCGAGGAAAAGGTAAAAGAAGTAGCGCTCCAACTTTTCGTGCAGACGCACCTCGTAGATGATGCAAGCGATCATCAGCAGATAGTGGTTCGCGACCAGCATCCAGAAGTACAGGGGAAAAAACACATAGAACGTGGAGAGCGATAGCATACGCATCAGTAAGAACATAACCCATCCGACGAACAGCACCGTTTTGCCCACCATATCGTCCTGCTCCAGGCCCACTATCGTCTGCCGGCGCGATGGTAAGGATATTGCATCACCGTCGTACTGATCGGGCTCTACCACTTTCCGCGTTTCGGTACGGTCCGGCTCCGTATGCTCGAACATTCCTTCCGGAAGTCTAGGAACTTTTTGCTTGATGAACGCTTCCGCATTGTAAAGCAACATGTTCCGGAACACGGACACCCGGTGAAACATACCGGGCGTTGCTTCCGGGGTTGGTGGGGCCCGTTTCTTTGGGACCGCATCGAACTCGTCCGGTTTCAGGTATTCGTCATCGCTGTCATCGGTAACATTCCGGATATCTTCCGTGCTGCGTAGATAATGGTCCATTTCCTGCAGTTCCTCGATGGTATCTCGAAGCTTGAAGCTCACACTCCGCCCAGTGTGCCGTGGTTTGGCCACAACACTATCCACGGTGTCGGGTGCATTGATCTCGTGCAGCTTATCATCATCGGTAAAGTTGACGAACGGATCGTGATGTGCTTTCGATTGCTGACGATTGAAATTGATCGCATCGACGTTTAACGTTTTGCGGGGGCTGCTAGGTGCACCAAAATGTGCGCTTACTTCGGTCATTCGTTCTTCATCGCTGCCATAACGTGAGTAGAAGTTGCGCATTATGTTCGGTACGATCGGATCCGCTTCCGGAGCGATCGACGGTGTTTGGGTCGCAAGCGTGTTTTTAGCCGTGCTAGTTGACCGTAGTAGCTCTTTGCGACGCGTCGTCGCCTGCTCGGGCGTACTCCACGGATAGCACCGACCAACGATCTTTTGACTTTCGAAACGTTGATAGCTGGTGATGATAGTGGCCATGGTAAGGAAGGAGAAAACGACACTGATCACCTGTGCCGTGACCGTGTCATAGTTGCGAAAAGTGTTATCGCGTAACAGGACGTAAAGCTGAAGCATCATCTGTGGAGCCGCCTGCAGAAAAGCTTGAAGAAAGTGATACAGCTCACAGGGCGACATTTCCAATATTTTTGCCACCGATTGTGCCCGTCCATAAGTATTCTTATCGTGGAAAAGGGCTTCAACACTCCAGAAAATGCGTCTACTAAAGCTGCAATAAATGCACGACAAATAATGATGGGAAAGGAAATGAGTCAGTCGCGTTCGCCGATGGGGTTGTGCTCGTTTTACTGTACCGATAGAGAGCAGCGAGCGGAAAGAACACCAGGATAGCCGTGTTGATAAATAAAAAGCGTCTTGTCCGTTCGTCACACCCAATCTGATCTGGCCACCTTTCCGGGGTAGATATGATGGAGCAAAAGCACACTAACGATGGTAGCCAGATAAGAGACAGTGTGAACCAACCCCAGGACGGGTTACCGTTGCGAAAGTGTTCGACGGTCACCAAAATATCCGCCGTTGTCAGTACGATGTAAACCATCAGCTCGAAGATCACCGGCACTAGGAATGTCATCACAATTTGGGTACGCGTTTTCACCGGATAACCGAGCACCGATCGCGGAACACCGTCAAGAACGTCCATCGTTCATTCGGTTGGGAATCGATTTGAGGGTACGCTACGTAACGGGTAACGTCTGGCAACGAACGCCAACCACATCCAACTAGCGCTATCGGTCGGTGCTGTGTGTTGCGCACCGTGCTGACTCAACCCCTGTTGGGATGTGGCCAGTGTGTTGGTATCGAGAGCGATAAGAACGTTGCTGTTGGAGGTGCCCGTTGGAGCGTTTGGTTGATTATTTTGTTTCGATAGAGATACTGAACATGGTCAAGATAACATTTATGATACATTTCACGGAAATGTGTTCGATGGTGGAAAAACACCACTGTGTTCTACTTGCGCTAGTGTGGCATTTGAGTGACGCTTGGTGATTGTATTGCTGTTTGAAAATTGCAAATTTTAATGTTCTATGTACGGTTACGATGTAAGTTTTCTAATAAGAATTAAAACTTCACTTATATATCAGGCGCTTCAACCGTTTCACGGTCTTGGACTGCTGCAGTAGTTTTCCAATTCGCTCACCGTCGAGCGCCGTCACTCCATGTCAATTAAGGTCTACCACGCCCATAATTAATATTTTTAATTTTAAATTTTGTGATACTAAGGTTTTCGAATGTTTTTGAGGAAAGTCGGATCGGAAAATAAAATCAACAGTAGCACAACAAGGGTAACACTATACGAAGCTCAGAGCTATTTGAAATCCCGGCGAAGGTAACTTGCAAGAATGATAACAACTCACGTCATATGTTTGGTGGCGGTAGCTGGAAAACTCTTAAAGCCCTATATTACCACGCTCTAAGGTTGGTAGTGAGCGTCAGGCACTTTAACTAGCCAGTCTAGAGCATATAAACGGCCCAATGACATGAGAGTAGCGACTCGGGTTTTAACACGAACGGACCGGGCAAATCTCTCATAGCAAGGACTTGATTATCCGATTGCGTGGTAAAATTAAGTCCTGTAAGCCAGAAATGGCTGTCCTGACCTAGAAGATCGTAACGCCAAGAAAAGAGAGATTAAGAGAGAGAGATAAGGAGAGAGAGACAGAGAAAGAAGGAGAGAGACAGATACCCTATACGATATAGAAATATAGGAAAATAATAATACATAATAATAAATAATAATATGAAATTGATATAGGAACCTATAGGATAGGCAATTGAGAGGGTCTTCTACGGCACGAAACCCATCTTCTATCAGACTCCGACGTACGCTGTTGCTACATAAATCATTGATTAACTATTCTGTTACATCGAACTGTAGGTGAAATATCTTGGGTTAGTCGGTTGCGGGATTAAACCCAAAATGATGGTGTATGATGGTAGTACTTACAGGTAGATGATTACAGATTTACAGATAGGGTTGATCTATAGACAGGTGATCGTATTTTCGAAGTGGTTCGTCTACATTGGACAAAATCTCACAATAAATCAACACCAACAAAATCAATAACATTGGTGCTGGAATAAATCAGTTAGAATGTCTTTTGAATAGAAAGTATAGTTAGCTTATCATCAGCAAACACAAGATTAGTACAACTTCAAAACCATTCCGACTCCATGCGTTGAATAGGTGTCCTCGAAGCAGGTTAAGAACATTTTCTGAGGTCCAACCATGCCCAGCCTGCATACTACCAACGATGTCTATTGCTTGGGCTAGAACCGTTAGCAATGAGCTGCGAAACTATGGTATGAAGCTTCCTATAACGACTACATCAAGGTGAAATCGGTTTTCTTGACCTTCTTGCTGTAATTAATTTGTATTCGCCGAATAGTTGTATGATCGAGATTTAGTTATCGTTGTGAGGGTACTAGGGCCTTATGTTTTGGATAAAGTAAACGTTTACAGCTGATGTGTCATGAATTAAACGATCTCGAAGATTAAGTGTGCGTGTATGTTTATAGAGCGTCTTCCTTTCTGTTCTGTTTAGTCTATAAGAATTGATTAAGAAGTTTGTGTAGACCGAAATAATGTTATTTGAAAGCAGGATGCTTTATGCAAAGTAAGAGAATAAATGATAAATGGAAATCAAGCGAATGCATCAAATCAATAAAAAAAACTTAAATCAAAGCAGTAAAAAGATTGTAAAGCAAAACTTTTAACTTTCTCATAGCACACAAAAGGATGCAAATATGCAATCGCTTTGAAAACAATCAAATCACGCACTCTTCTGGGAAAGTCATAACCGTAATAGCTTTTCACCGTCAGTATTTACTGCATACGTTCATCATTGAGTTCTAGTATTGATTTAGGCAGAACACTTTGGAGCGATTTTCGTTTTACACTGTTTTATAAGCTATTTAAATCAATACCAATCAATGTACATTTTAATCCCGACGCTCGGCTTTACCTGCTCCGTTCACCCTGCGGCAATGCAACAACGATGCAGCTGTTGAATAGCTTCCGGCAATCAGCATAAAGCACAATCAAATGGAATTTAATTTAGTTCGGCTTTGCATGCATGCTGGACGCCAGGAGTTGTTTTTGCCCTTCCCCTAGGAAGGGAGCATACTAAAGCGAACCTCGGCTTCGAATGGCAGTTTCCAGTTTCATTTAATTACTCGTCGATTGGGATTCTCGATGGGACGCACGACGACGGCATGCGGGGAAATACGACATTTGGCATTAGCCGCTTTCGCTCCATCTGCACGACGCAACACACTGCACGGCAGGCAAAAACGATCGAAGCGGGGACTATCTTTTTTGGGGTGAAAATGTGTTCTACCGGGACTTACAGTCTCCCTATCTCCACGCACACTGTTACTAGGATTTGCACCGAACGGCATCGGCTCGTGAGCAACAGTTGTGCCCGTGTGTGGTAGAATTCGGGAAAAATGATGGTTCCCTGCTTACATTCCCATTACCTCTGCTAATGCCCGTGCCGTTCCCGCCGTGTAGATTGGTACAGCAAATTCGGTTACCCAAATTGGCCCACCTTCGAACTGGTCCAAATCACTGACCATCCCGATGTTGATGTTCTGGCAAATCGAACGGATTGTCGTGTGATTTTGCCGTCCAATCCGCTCAGGAATTACAATTCGTATTCACTTTTCACGGTGATTTGTGCTGCTGCATTCCACACGTAGCTGACCATATGGGGTTTCACCATTTGCCAAACCAGCTTCAGTGTACGCAATTGGACGGTTGAACTCGTAAATCGATTCCTAGGATCACATAAATTTGACAGTGAATGCGGATTTTGGTGAATCGCTTTGGCTATTAAATTTATAAGCCACTTTCGTGCCGTGCGTTGGGGTTTTGTCTTTATGGGAGGATGTTTTTCTTCACTGTTTACATCCGCCAAGCCAGCGATATGCCTTCGGTAGCCACAATGCTGTTAACTGGCCCATTCGTGCCCGTTCGTAAACCTGGACCAAGCAACGCATTCGTCTTCGAGCGACAAAATGGAACGCGGGAAAGCCGGTCCGGTTTCGAAAAAGCGAAAAACATCCTGTGCTCTTTAGTTGCCGTATTGTGCGATGATTCTGGGGGAGATTATCGATGAAACTCCGCCTAAAGAAGAAGCATGCCAATCACGGACGGTAGTTATTACATCGGGCGTGGAAGGACACAATGCAGCCGACACGGGCTAATGTGTTTTCCCATCACCGATGGATAAACTAATAAAAAATCTTATTTCCTGCCGGATGTCACTGGCAAACGTTTGCCATCCGTCCACCCTGTCCTGTCGGAATCGCTATGCGCTGCGATGGATTTATTTTATGTGTTGTCGTTAGCCAAAGACAAAGTTGAAAGTTACACAATGGCAACTGCAACGGAACCTGCGCGAAAGGACCACGCGAGATTGATTAACATTTTTATGGAAAAGTGATGGGACCGATTATAAGTTTATGGGAAGGGCATGCCGGGTGGGTTATGTTTATTGTTGACGCTTGGTGATGGTTGAAGATCGCATAGAAATTGAATAATTTAAATTATATTTTATTCAGATGGTAGACCATAGGTAGGCGTTGGGGATGGTAAAATTGCTATCAGTATTCCCGCTGTAACACACTTTGAGGTGCATCGTGCTGAAATTTGTGCTATTCGATCAATACCATTCATCAGCGTCATCGGATTATTTTGCCAATACGGTGTGAAATGTCAAGTGGTTTTTCAAGAATCTGTCTCTCTTCCATCCGATCATTGTAAGATGCTCGCCTACAGCAAAATGGTACTGAAAGAAAACACGCTAAAACACTCCCTCTGCCGGGAATAAAATAAAACATTATATGCTTGTATTTCCGTTTTCCGTACTTTATTCTCTCGATTCATGATCAAGCTGCAGTCGAGTGTACTGGGCCGAAAAAAAAAGCCCGAAATGGAAAGATGTTTAATAGTGTTTACAGGCCATAAACCAGAACATGGGTTCAATAAATCGCACTCGAATTGATGGGCTTCTGGTTCATGAGTTCTCGATCTCCGGTTGGTGTTGGCGAAAGTGGCATTTTTATGCGTGTTTTAGCTGTTTGGCTATATGTGTGTGTGTGTGCGTGTGTTTCCGTCGGGATTATGGTTGTGTAGTGGGAGTTTAATGCTGAAGTTCTTCGTCTGGTCGAAATTCCCGTCTCTGCCCGCGGATGGATGGAAAAGGCACAAATATAGTGGTGGACTGGATAATACACCGACGGTGCATGGTATTGGCATGTTGACGGTTTATATATATATATACTTTCGGCCAGCAATCGTATCAGCGACAAGCACGGGACGCAAGCGTAGCTCTTTGTGGTCTTTAGCCGAAGCCGTCTCATCAAATCACCAGCGGTCATAATCGAATTTTGCTGTTTATTCAGCACTTTTTGCCCCAAGCTTCAAACCCAACTAACTGTAAAGCCCATCAACCTTCGGCCCATCAAACTGTGGCCGCTTGCTTCTCACGTTGGTTTCTCCGGAAAGGGGAAGCCTATCGATGCTGGAAGGAAATAAAAAATCCCCAATAAGCCAGCCCCGACAAAACGCTAACGATGTTTAAATCCCACTTACTTCAGGCCGCATCCCGCTGGCAATGACCAGATTTTTGGCTCACTGGATGGTTGAGTTTCAGTTTAAGCGTTTCGAATAGCCGAAAAAAAAAATACGAAAAAAGATGTTCGATTCACAGGCTCTCCCCAAAAAGTGACCATTTCCGGATAAACGTTGCGTTTAAGCCTTAGGGCATAATGAAACAGGAATGCAGAATGAAAATAATTTTCTACACATTTTTGGGGTTCAATTTACTGTGTTCGTATTCGTGTAATATACTGAATTTCTCAAAAAAAAGAAGATTATTTTCAACACAGAATCAATATGTCAAGCAAGAAAGTCGAAAAAACAGGGTAAATTGTATGATTTGTTATGAGATCAACGAATATGAAATAATCCATTGATGCACAAAACTCTTTGTAACTTAAGGTCAGTAATTTACATTTCTCGTGTGAAAATATTATTGAATGTAATAAAAGAAAATGTTTTGTATTGCTTGCCTATGTCAAATAGCTTTTGGAGTGTTAATGGGAATTGTTTTAGGCATAGCAACACAATAATTGACCCTGCCCTGACCCTTGCCCTGATATTGTTTCATCCTTTTTTCATTCAAAAATCGTTTGTTGTAAGGATCATTTTTTTACTTGTAAGACCCTTGTCGTTAGTGGTACGTCTGATATACCGGGGTCTACCAGCCAGTACATGGCAACACCCAGTACGGGAGCACATGGTTACACAGTGCCAATGATGACGATCCGATGAGGCAATTTGGGTAAACCGAGACCGACAACGTTATTTTGATGGAGCATCCGGAACTGGCCTTCGCTTCCGGGAAAGCTCGAGCTCAAGATGAATGGTCGACCCGAGAAGACGTTTATCGACCCAACCTGCCCACATGTGCCGAGGTCTGACTCCGATTCGTCATTCGAGCGACGCGTCCTATTTGGACACGTCCAAGGACTTTCACACAAACACGATTGATGGATGCGGTGATGACTTGAGGAAAATTTATACCACCGGAACATTGGCGTTCCGTTGAAATCGATTCTATTTCTAATAGTTTTTGTTCTCGGTTTACTTGTATATTGCGGATAATATTAGATGGACAAGGATGAGCCACAGCTAATGGTTCTAGAATTTATAACTTATGGTGTAGTATTTGAGTCTGGATTTTGTGCTTAGTTTACGGTAATAGCTTCCAATATGTTTAATGAAGTCTAGGGTTTTCGGTTTGTGGATTGAAAAGTTTCATCTTCTTCAATATGAAGTGCGTGGTTTATTCGATAATTCTGAAAATTTAGAAAAACGAAAAATTTAACTAGAATCGATGGATTGGTCGGCATTAGCAAAACTGCAAAGTGTTTATAATAATTATTGGTTTTATATTTTGTTTTAGGCTGATAAAATAGTTCAAACTAAAAGGCACTGGTAACAATATAAATAACCCCGCATATCACGGTTCATAGGCTGTTTGGCTTAAAATGTAATCACAAATTATTTCGAAAATGTCACGATTTGATCAATTACGATTGCTACATAGCATTTGGCCTTTGTCTTGAATCCCATGCAACGCACCCAAAAATAAGTTTTAAACTTTTATTTCGTTTCTGTTAGGAATTATTCACTGGCTTCTTCTTGTACAGCAGTTGTTGGATTTTTCTGCGATACACTACCAATGGCAAGCTGCAGAACAATTTAACCGCACTAACTCTTTTAATTGTGTTAATTTTCGGTCGATTCATCCATCGTTCTGGCCGAACGTCTGGAAAAGGCTGGAGCTGCAGTGAGAGTACGAACGAGTAAATGGGTCGTGTAACTATCTCAGATCAAATATTTACATTTGATTATGGAAAGTAGCAGTGAGCAAAGTTTACTCGTCAGCGCGACATAGCCTCCGCTACGGGCAAGCATGAAGCTCTCCACGGTACTCGGCCATAGGTCAAATCCCGTGCCGTTACTAGCACGGGCAGGCTGTTTTGGTGCTTTGCGGTTACGGGGTAGCTGTGCCTGCGGAGATCCTTTGTAATTAACTTGGTTAGTGCAACAAGCGTCGGCTGCGGTGTGCCATCGTTAGAGGTCGCAAACGATTGGGAACCACCGATAGAGGGCGCCCGCAGCACACGGCAAACGTGGTGACTCTTTTCGTGTGCGTCATAAATCTGACTAATCCCAAACACCATTAAGCATCGTCATTAAGCTGCTGGGGTCCGAGTGGGTGGCCCGGGGTGCGTGGGGTTTGCTGGATGAGGGATCTAGCTTTATCCACAATGCTCGCTAAAACAGGCAGCGAAAAATGTGAACGACGGAGTTGCATACGAACTCGGCACGTAGGCAGCTACACAGGACGAGGTGCCAGCAAGCGATGGCAGCAGTAATTGTACAACAAATCAGGGGTTTAACGGCAGAGTGCTTATGTACAGCAACATGCCAGTGTAACTCTTTGCACTTGCTTAGAGTAGTTTTAGAAAGCTGACGCTTTGTGGCGCTTTTGTAAAGTGCATGGAAACAAAACCGATGGTGGATTAGTTAGTAAAGGACTAAATGGATGTACTGTTTGTGAGCATCTAGAAGTAAATAGTGGGGAAAGCTATGCTACTACTGTTTTGTTTTACTAATGAAACATTTTTTTTTGAATCACTCATATGCAAAAATGAAAAAAAGTCATATAAAAAGCACTAAAAACTAGACTGAAATGAAAATGTAATTCGAATGATGTTAAACGGTCGAGAACATCCAATCCCATCCATTATATCGTTCAACACAACTTTTGATTGCCTACGACTGCTATCCATTCAACAGTAAGCGATGTATTCATTTTCTAACAATCGAGCACATTAATCGGTTTATGTATCGTTCGCTTTTGCCGATCTACAAAATTCATTTAGCATGGAACATTGGTAAACATAAGCACCGCGGAAAACTCATCCGGGGAGTATGATTTTAGCCTAGTAAAGTTATCGTTTTATACTGCCGCTCTGATTGCAGAATGATGACTTCATGTGTTACCACATCCGTAGTTTGATGGTGCATGTGCTGTGGGTGCGTTATTGCTGCCTTACTATCGATATTGGGCTAGTGTGTTTTGATGCGGTTTTGCTAGTGGAGCACATGTTGCGGTGAAATGGATTACGAAATCCCATTTATAGGCTTGGCGCTGTGTGGCGATTTGTGGGAGTGTGCGTTCGCAAAATCTGAATATTTTTTTTTTATAACTTCTCAAACCCATCGTACAGTACCGTTGTCGTCAGAAGTACGCATGGTTATACCGTGATTGTTATCCCGGTTTCGACGGTGGAAGATAGATGGCAGAGAATAGGTCGAAAAGGAAGGGCAAAGATAGAGAAAAACCAACACACCCTATATCCAAACATCCGGTCCCAAGCGTCATACAACATCACCACGGTGTGTCCGGTTGTGCTTCGGATGGTTGCAAATCGTTTGGTGGCGATTGTTTTATCACGATTAAATTCTCCCACCTACCCGAGGCGGCCGACAAGCCGCATGATGGCGTCAAACCGCAGTTGGCGCGCTTTGGTCGAGATGATGAGTGTTGATAGCTGTAAAGGATGGATCAGTTCCACCGTGCTGAGGGGCGTGCATTTTTGGCCACTCGTGTTTTTATTCCATTGCTGCCATACGCACGAGCTATCAGTGTTTTCTGTGTGTTTTTTTTGTTGTTGGTACTGTTTGTTGTTCATTTTTCTTCTTTCCGAGTGTGTCTGGTGCGTTCGCATGGTAGGGTATCGGTGAGGAAGAAAAAAAAAACACTGTGCCGATATGATTTACGCTTCATCTCGCATCGTGTTTTATGACCGTGTCGGAGATTTGTGCTTTTCAGCTTTGTCCCGAAATGGTGTAACGTTTGTCTTTTGGCTTGCACTGTACCTTTTTTCGACTTTGCTAAACCTTAGACACACTTTGGGGTTGAACCACTACCAATGGATACCAATGTTTGACACATTTGTTTGCTGTGGTGCTCTAGTGTGGTTGTGATATAAATTTGATTATGAAGGATCTGCCCACAGTGGTAAAACCAACAGCACGGATGGGGTTTTAGTAAAAAAGGCAAGTATTCCTGTGCTCAAGATATTACATTAACAACCGTGTGTTACTTTAGCAGTAAATTAAATGAAGCTGAGATTTTGAGTGTTTTTTTTATATATTTTGAGAAATAATATTCATTATGTAACTATATCACTTCGCCAAAGTTTTTATTTCTGAAAGCTTGTCGTTAAATGGTGTAGATAAAATTCGAACACCTTCTGTACCGGAAATGGTAAGCGACAAAGTAGAACACTCAATAACTCTCGGTGGGGAATATGGTAACCTAATTCTAATAATCTATTGAGCTTGTCTACGTGTTCCTTTTTTTCCTATCGTTTCTCAATCCATCCTGTCAAGGAAGTAACACTTGTCAATGGTTTGCTTCTTCCTGGTTGGGGGCTTTTCAAAGATGTAAAAAAGGGTACACAAAAAAAGCAGAACCATCCGTATCACGATTTCTGCACCGGTTAGTACCGGGTGACAAGCTGGCAGGAAGAAACAAAAAATGGAATCATATTTATTATCAAACTGTCCCACTAAATTCGAGCACGGCGTCGCAGAGCATCAGGAGCGTAAGAACCGTACCGGGTACTTTTCGCAAGGATGGCGCAGGAAGGTGACAGATCGGATATGGGAGTACTTCTTCACCGTCCGTTCGATCATTGAATCTGGTACGATTTAAATATTAATGAAAAATTTCCGACTTCCCCGACGCAAGTGAGCCGACCGGAGGATGTTCAGTGGCATTATTTTTCTCCATCCGATTGGCGAAAAAGAATGGAGAATGGAAAAAAAGGATGCGTTCGAGATGAACACAAAAATGGTATCATCCTTACTGTTCTTCCCACTCAACTCTCCCTCTTTTGCTGGTCGCTCACCACATTGCGCTCGGAGTGACTTAATGCGAGGCGTTGGGAAATGAGAAATCATGCAGAGGTGAGGGGTGTGGAACGTTTGGTTGCGTGAAAAATTTATTGCGATTTCAGAAGTAAATTGGAAAAGCAATCGTGCGAATAAATTACGCTATCAAAAAGGGAAAATAGACAACGAGCCGCTAGGCCGTGGAGCGGCGCATTGTTGTTGAGCATTCGATGCATTCGGCGGAATGGTTTCAACGCATGGTGGGTGGTAGACTGGCAATACGCTGTCCCTGTTTGTAAACTGTTTGTTCGTGTGTCAGTAACTGGGTGTGGATAGAAGTATTATTACTAGAATCGCGTTTCGATTTCAACGATCGATGCGTATGCGTAGGGTCGACCCAAACCAATATTAATCAATGTACCATAATTAGTATGCTGATTTGGGAAACAATGACTCCAGATGATAGTGTATAGCTTGAAGAATTTGTCCAGTTTTTTTTTTGTAGAAAATTAATTGTTGCAATCTATCTTGCTTGGACCAATTCACTGAAAATGTTTTTCCCTGCTTCAATATTTTGTAGAAACGTAATGAGTGATCAAATACAAAAAATCCAAAGTTCATTTGTGACTTTATCCGACGAAGCATTTCTTTTCATCAATTAGTCTACTTTTTTGTATCCTACAATAATCGAATGCAAGGGATTTCAATCAAGGAAAATATTACATATGAAAGCAATTGTCAAACGTTCAATCAGCTTGAACTTCTCGTTTTAATTTTTCGACTAAGCTCAAACAGATAGAATCACTCAATTGCACTTTTTGAGAACCTCCACCAATAGAATTGTACACTTAATGATTGAACTAATAGAACTCTTGCCAAAATAAAGATTTCATCCATCACACATTCGGACATTCAGATTTACAATGTACCTTGTGAGCTTACAATGTACGAGGAAGTATGCATTGATAGAATGTGAGCATATGGATATGGATACTTTGCATTGTTCAGATTACAATATTGCTGAAGGCATACGCATCTAATGCATTAGGTTTTTATGAAATGTGCAAACATCCGTTCGTTCAATCAGTACTCTTTCGGAAAAGTTGGTTAAAACCAAGTTTAAATTAGCATATGCTTCATGGGTATCAGTTTGCACATATAATTATACACCTCATTTATCATCCTGCACCGAACCTGGAAAAATAATCTCAATCCAAACGAACCTGTAAGCAACGGGTTGAGCAGATGATGAAATCCAAAATTAGACATTCGTCACCGTCGACGATCAACCGTAGCTAGTGAAAAATGGATGGCAAACGCATGGATTGAATTGATACTCTACCAATATCAATTCAATCCATGCGTTTGCCATCCATGCCTGGCCATCCTTTATCATGCCTGGCTGTGGCTGTGCGTTGCCCACAATCAAATGCTGTGGATTCAGCTTGCGTCGTTTGCATCTTTCATGCGAACGTAGGGAAGTAGAAGCCTGCATCGCTTTGCATCGCTCCTGCAGCAGGTTCTCGCCCCGTGAAGAACCGTTTTTCTTTAATGATATTTTAATTGCCTTAATTTCAAACGAACTGCGTCGGAGAAATCTGATGGCAATCAGTGAAGATCCTCACTCTCACTGGTGTTTGCAGCAATCACACGAAAGCTGGTGTGGCTTGCGAGTGAGAAGAACAAGAAAAGCTTCCATTGCAAGTAGCACTAACTAGAACCCGGTCACTAACGCTCTCACACACACACATACACAAACACTGGAATTCAACGGCTGCAATCAGCTAGGTGAATGAGGATGAAGAAAACCCCACATCGAAGTGGGCAGAGTGTGCGCCTTAGGTGGCGAAACGACTGGAGGGCGGCATCACTAAGGGGGGGGGGGGGGGGGGGAAGCAATCGGCAGGATAACTTATTGCTGCCAATTGAATGGATCGTATGGGGCGGGTCCGTGCGATCAATCGTGCAACGAGTGCAGAATAACGAATGGGTTGGCTAATTTTCTTTCGAGCTAAAAGTTAATTGAGTTAATTGATTGAAATAAGAAATAGCGGTCGAAGGGAGCGTGATTAAATGTTCGCTTTTTACTTCATTTGCATTGTCCGTTTGCGAAAGGAGCAAGCAGAAGAAAAAAAAGGATACGGAAAGTCAAACATGCTCCAAAATTCAGACGCAGATATTTGAACGGGAACGTAAATGTATTTTAAAAGTATGTTCATTAAAAATCAACCTGTTTGGTATGCAGGCGAAACTTATTCAACAGCTTACCGGGATATGGGTACCGTGGGAAATGCAGTTGCTGTTTGCGTTGGATTGTTTTTAACTTACTATGAATTTTCAAGAGTTTTCAATTGCAGAAACGAGTACGGCTTTTTTTACTCATATAACCGTGTGTTCAGCATTGAAAAAAAAAACATTCGGGAGGGTTTTGTGCTTGCCCATTCTATTTCTCTATGATGTTGCGAAGTCGGGGCGGTGCGCTGCATTATGCAGCTCCATGGTTAAATTAAATTATTTATTTCCCAAACATGCTCCCACTGTCAATGAGATAGTGAAATGGCGAATGTGTTTTAGTGCCCGAGCGTGAATGCACACATAAAAAATCACACACACACACATGCATCTATAAAGCAACAAATGAAACAAAACCAAGTAGAGAATTCAACCGACAAATTTAAACTCTTACGTGGTGTGGGGCGCATTTTCCACCTCAAATGCATCCAAAAAACGAGAAACGGGAGCGCAAAAAAAGGGAAGAGCTGGGTAAATTTATGTCAAATTTATGAACAAAACGCTGTTAATATTTGCTATCCGCATCGAAAGGAAGCTGCACTCATTTGAAACTGAAGCAAACACGTTCCGAAGCATTTGCAAACATTTGCATTTGGTGTGGAGTACTTAATACAGGGTTAAAAAAAATCTCGCAAGCAGATAACGAGAACGTCTGTTGCAGGCGTTGGCTCTTGAGTGCTGTTTGAGTGGTGTTAGTGTTCTTACCTTACAGATGCGTTAGATCCATGAAAATGGTTACTATTTCCTTTACGTGTCGTACGCTTCATGTCAGCATAGTTTATATTAATGGTTTTGTTAGGTGTTTTTATACCCAAGCTAATATTTGCATAACACCGTATAGCACCACTAAATAAACACTGGACTGAAACTTGAAAGGTTTTGTATCGTAAAGAGAAGAACTTTGCCTTATGTTGGAGCAATATTTTGTAAGGTGTTTTCATTAGCCTTGTCACCTTTCACCCCACATTAAGTCTTGACCTCCGCTGGAGCTTTTATTGTAAAACGTTTTAGTTTATAATTTGCTTCATTACTGCTCCGTTTCGAGTGCAAAAGTAAAGTTCGACCTTTTTTTGCGAGCAGCATCCTTTCCCAACTTAAGCAGCACCGGCGAGAATGAGATGATGTTGTGCATAACCTTTTCAACTTCTGTTGTATTCGGTAGGTACGATGCACCGGCCACGGATCGTGTTTTAACTGTTGCGCCCGTGTTCGATTGGGAAAAATACGAACGACCAACGTGGCCAACCTACCGTCCGATGCCCGTACATTTGCATAAAATTGTGCAGCAGATTGGTTGCCTCCTGCGTGCACATGGTACGGACAGTCTACTGATAATTTGGTTGGCCAAAAGTACCAGTTACGCGAAGAACCGCTTTCAACCGCGTTTTTCTTTTTGGTGAATGTGCCTAGTTGAAAAGGCGAATGCAATTCCCTTGACTTGGATCTATGTCGAGTGTGTTTTGTTTTGCTAGGTGGACGAAAATGGCGTACGAATAAATGCAGCAGAACAGGCAAGAACCGTGTACGCTTCGTTCTATTCGTCTGGAGCATACTTCCATCGGGTTGGTAAGGATAATGAAACCCGAACCGAAAATTTGTGATAAAAACCGGCCCCTACTTGAGTCTTCTGGTTGTTCCGGGGGGGAGTATTTTTTTTACCCTACCCCTTCTACTCGTCCAGGAGTCGCAATGGACCCTGTGGCATTGTAGCGTTTTCTAGCTTTGTGTACCTTTTTTCCATTCAGAGATTTAATATTTTTCACTCACCCGACAGTAAAACTACTAACGCTATTTATGTGCGGAAGTGCCAAACGGTGAAATGAAATGGTACTTTATATCCAAACGCTGAAACCGACAGACTTCTGGAGTTTTGGTCGCGCAAAGGGACTGCACGAATTGGCGAAATGAGCGTCTCGAAACGTTCGTCTCCAGTTGTGGAGTACACCAAGCGTGCTTTTGTTTTGTTTCGTGATGCCTTGTTTATCATTTGTTTTTATTCGACATTTTTCACACCGAACAGAAGGCATCGCTTCAGAAGGATGGAAATAGAGTAGCCGTGTGCGGGTTGTATTTTTCTCAACCGAACGGTTGTGTTTGACTTTATCGCACTCGGGAGGTGTCGCTGGTTTGGAAAGCTGATTGCTGGTGTGGGTGCTGGTGAGGATCGTTCCCGTTTACTGGTGGTTGCCCGCACCGATGTTGTCTTAAAAACATTCTCCCACTGATCATCAACATCTTTTCACCATTGTCATCATCGTTAGTTGGCGGTATCGAGTTTTCGACCCGACTATTGTCAGGAGCATCTTCGATGAAACAGTGCTTTCCTGTTCGCTGTCAGCCTTTGTTTCGCAAATGTGTTGTGCTTGCAATGGGTTTCTCTTGGCACGGAAGATAAGAAACGCGCCAGAAACAAACCGTATCGTGGTCAGTCGACACTCGGCGAACCGACCTGGTGCCGGGTGGAGGCAAATTCACTTTTGAGCGGAAAATTATGACAACTGAGAAAGCAGCAGCATCAGTTGAGGTGGCATCAGCTGCAAAGAAGTGGCTGTTTGCTTGTGCTATCGCATGCAGCCAGCCACGACACGTTGGGAAGGAAGGTGGACCGTGAAAAGAAAGAAGATGGTGAGAGAGAAGAAGCAGAGGATGGTCCATTGTCGCTTTTGCTGTGCTGCTGAAGTTTTTCGGTGGTAAACTGACAATATGATGACTGTAGCACATGCAAATATGTGCCTATTGGGGTAGTATGTAGGCGGGGAAGGCGGAGGGCAGAGGTTGTTCCAGCAAATTAATTTTCATAATTTCATTTTATGGGAACAGTCCCCCCGGTTGATTATATTCTGTTTCCCGCTCGATGCAAAACCATAGCGACCCGTTGAGATGCTATGAATGCAGAAATAAATGCTTAAGAAACAGGAATGGATGATGCAGTTGGCTACGGGACGGTATCCGTGCACAAGGGCGCAATGAGGCTATGTGCACGTTACTCAAATGCTGGTGGCAACCTTTTGTCGAAAGGTCCACCAGCCCTTATTTCGTGTTCAGCATATGTCGAGGTGTATCATGATTATGGTTTCTCAATAAGCTTACCTGTAAACCGAAGTGCCCTACGTCAAGTACTCCATACGAACCAACATCCTTGACTTGTCATTTATCTGTGCCTAGCGTTCACCTCGGATATTTTATTTTGTCGCGCATGGTCATTTCAGAAAGGTTGCAAACGAACAGTTCATAGCAGGGCAAGGCCAGTGAAGCGAAGTAAAAGATGTAGGGTGTGGTCAATGTGAAGGGTGAAGGGTCGTTTTGGAGCTGCTCTGTAAAGTGAAGGAGCAAAGCGATTGCTTATAAAAATGGAGCAGAAGAATTATGACACAGATGTACGATCTGTGGCGTGTTTATAGAGGTGGCCGGTTAATGCGATTGATGCCGTTGTGGGAAGATTGGTAATTTAAGGGGACCATATCTTGAACGACCATAAAAATGAACGATAATCGATCGCTTGGGACGAAAGATAATTTGATTGAAAACGTGAAGGGTTATTAGTGTGTGAAATGCTAAGAAAAGCTTCTCCCTACAACTTGATGCTATAAGTTATGCCATAATAAAATTTTTCGCCAAAACATCAAATGCAAGAAATTGTTAATGATATTTGACTATGTTTGAACTGGAAAGTTCAACTGAAAAGTGTGTCTCTGTATAGTAAGTTAAAATTACTGTATTGTGGACAGTTATTCCTGTAAAGAAATTTTGACAATAAAAGCAAAATTTTTGGTGTTCAAGTTTTTGAGGTGTTTCGATCAACATCATGCTGTAGTTTTCAAGAAAAGATGAATCATATTTATTAAATATTATGTTGAACGGAACAGTTGCAAAGTAAACTAAAAGATATGTTTGCGAATAGTTAAGTTCAATAATATTATGTGAAGATTCTGTAAAGACACTTGATTTTCTTTAAATAGTGTTAATGACCTATTGGGTGTTATATTACACACTTCAAATTAATGAAAATTGATTGCCATGAGTGCAGTACTTTCCATTTCGGGACTTAAATTTCGGTCGATGCAAACACGCAGGTTACAAAGATATCGAAACCGGAGAATTTAATTAATTGATGTAAATTTAAACTCAAACAGCGTCCAAGTGGCACTATGCAGCACTCGCTTTGCATTGCATTGCAATTGCGTAGTGAGTTGCTGGTAATGGGCAATGCAAGATAAAGCATCTTCACCATGTTTGAGGCGTGAAGCGTAAGAAGCGAATAAAAAAAAGGAAATTCCAAAACTCGTCGAGAGCGTTGGAAAAACGAGTCATCGTAAAGCACTGAATTTGATTGATTATCGAAAAAGAGAATCTATCTTCTTCGTACTACGATACAAATGGGATGGCGCCATGAGGCAAGGAGGTAGGTCGATCGTTCGTAAGCCCCAACACAGAAACTGCTCCGTTCTTTGCGTTCCATGGTCATAGGATGTCATCGATATGGGAATAATTTTTCACTTAAACACTCATTTCGGTGTCATGAGAATTCGATGCTTTAGTTTAATGCCGTCGGGTGTGCGGGAATCATTTTCAGCGTTGTCTGATTTGAAGTGATAGCACGAAACGCTGACACCAGTGCGCAATGGGCGGTTAGGCATCATCAGCGATTAAATCGCGCCGAAAAGCGGCACCAACCGTCGATTAGTGATCGATGAGCGAACGCACGGTAGCCCAGCGTCCGGGGAAAGCTGTCGTCTCTCCGTCAGGCAGTCTGTCATTTCGCCGGCCTCCAAGGAGCAGTCTAATGATGCCTTCGTTTTATTTTTTGCCATTGAACGAACGTTAACGGCTAGTGCGGTGTCGGGCGGAAGAGGTCAAGATTAATTGGTTAGCAATGGTGGAAGTATGATAAATTGTTATTTGTTTCAAATGCAGAATCTGAGTTGTTGTAGCATTTGTTAATTTGTCCTTAATCGAGCGTGGCACGAGCTAGAACAAAGATTGAAGCCGCATCATCTTTGGTTATGGCAAACACTTTGTCAGTAATCATCAATTTGTTTCGTCATTAGGTTTGTTATCGGGAGCTATTTGGACGCACACTCATGTTGGAAGAAATTTATTGTTGTCCCACGGAAGCTATAAGAGTGCATATGAGATTTTCTCGTAATAAAAAAATACGTTACAAATGTTAAAAAAATTGCAGAAAGTCGTCTGCTGTGGTTGATGCAAAAAGTAATCGACGAAAGTAACTTAACATCTTCTGACATGTTATAAATAATGAATTCATTATTTGAGTCAAGGTGACAGATAGTTAAAGAAAAGTGTGGAGACGCCTGGTGCTTTATAATTTGAATGGATACGCCTGATACTTCATGTGTGACGCTATACTTAAAATGATGTCTCTCATTTGATATCAAACCTTAGACTTTGGTAGTTTGAACTGACTTATTCTAGGTATGAACTAGTCAGCAGTTAAGTCGGGTCGAAAAAGGGCTGTACTGATTTTTGTATTATATTGATCGTTTATTCAGAAAATTATATGAAAGTAAATTGCAAAAGCAGTCTACTTTTTTACTTATCAACCAACAGCAATTATAAAGCGTGGTTTGGGTAAGTGAATTGTGAAGGTGAAACATTTTTGAAATGATGGCACCTTCAACTGATCCACAGCATGACGTGGCCGGAGCATTCTTTTCGTCTAAGGTGTTGCAATAAACTACTTCATCGCTTTCGATTTGCAGTTCGTAAGCTTTAACGTACGACAGACACAGATTTTCAGAGCAAACGATGAGCACCGAAGCTTTACTGATTTACATGCATTTTGTGTTGGGTAGTGTAGGTGAAGAAGTTACGTTGCCTGTCGGGCACGATGCACTGTCTTGATTTATCGCTCTACAAGGGTAGTGGTCACCAAATGCCTGTATGCAAGCGCACCAACCAAACTTACAAAGTCACTCAAGAGCAGCGTGGTGAGAAATTTAATTTTCATAATGGAAAATGGTTGTATGGTGACTTGGGTCATTTTGTTTCTTCTTCGTTTTTGGCGACGCCAATTCGGTACCCAAGCTAAGCGTAATGCTCATTTCGTTGCATCGTAATCTCTGTTTTACTTTACGCCTTTTCCTTGTGAAATGAGCATTGTTCCTTGTTGCCGGAAGTACTTAGCGCTATGCCATGGTTCCTAGCATTAAGGAAAGGTTTAAAGGTCAGTTTCAGTTTTATGATAACTGACATAGTTAGTTCATGGAAAAAAATACAACTATTGGAGTAAACTTTTTGTATGTATCAAAGGAACCTAGCTCTTATTAGGGGTTTACAAATTTATCACAAGTTTAACTGAATATCATATTGTAATAGCTTGCTTCCGACAATAGATTATTTTTACTTAAAGAAAAGTTCTTTAGAGCGGGAAAATATATTACTTTGTAAAAAATATTTAACGCTGTTCAACCGTTGTTTTTCAAATACTTCCACTTTAAATTTCTTTTTAGGGTTGTTCGCCGTTACTTCGCTTTGTTTGCTTTTCTTGTGAAAATAATTTTTCTGCAAAACTGGATTTGAAATCGTTTAACCAACAACCATTTACCCTTGCCCAGGGGTTCGATGTACAATTTCCTAACCCGGGCCCTTATCAACATGCGCCTTCATATCCATTATCTTCTTCCGAAAGACAGTGGCGCGCGGATTGGAAGATTGAATTAAAATTCAAACGCCTTAAGCCTAACGATTATGGGATGTCTTTGACCGGAGTAGCTGGTTCCTCCGTAGGTTCGTGCAATGTAGCAAAAGAAAAGTGAAAAGCAGGGAAACAAGAGAAAAGCATTGATTTCGGTCATGGATAGCCGTACCGTTTAGTGACCGTAAAAAAACGAGTTAAACGATTGGGCAGTTGTGCTGTCGTTTAGGAAATGCTTCCGGTTACAAGGGATACCAAAACCGACGGCCTGCAGCCGTTGTTGCGGCATTTAACCCGAAAGGATGTTTCACTGCCCGGTGCCTTTTTTAGCAATATTAGGTTCCCAAAAATACGCAACAAAACGTTCAACCTAAATGACGTGTATGATAACGATGGCCAGTTAAATCGCGGTAAACATTATTCGATGCGTGTGTCTTTGTCCATGGTTTTAAGTACTTTGAAACAAGCTTTATTGGTTTCGCGCCCGGGTATTGTGTTTTTACAATGTCAAATGAAATTGACATTGATTGTTGTGGTAAGCCATTGTGAATTTAATCACAGATTGTAGCTTGTTTAAGAGTAAGCCTTCCGACGGAATAGTTATCTCACGACCTGAAAGTTGTTAACGGTTAACGACCAACGCAAACTTACGATCGACACGTGCAAAGGTTACGGATTTTGAAGCCAATCTTTTGGTAGGGATGTATTATAGTTTGAAGCTTTTAATGAAATTAGTATCGATAGACGAACGTTTTTTTTTGTTTCATTTCTTATGAGATAGATATGAACGATCATTGAAATGTGCTTGTGTGTTTATGAATGCAATTATGAATTGCTACTAAACAAGTGTTCAAGTAACGTTCATACTTCGCATGCTTTAATAGAAAAAATGGTATTATTTATTTATTATTACTATTAATAAGATTATTAGTTGTAATTGTATAAATTAGCAACTATAAAACCCATTGCTTTATTTAATATAACACTTGACTTTGTAATCACCCATGATGCAGGGCCATGAACATAGTCATCCGCAAAAGGATATAATATATTTGAAATATGAAGCTTACCCCTACGATTGCTAGAAAGGACACACGTTGAAGGATTTCTTTTGGGTTTAAAAGAGAATATTTCTCCAACCTCTTACTAACCATCAGACGGACAGAGGCACGTACTTGCAATAAATATACAACTGAAGTCCACGTAGGACATCATATTTTGGAAATGTGATCTTTTTTGGTTTCCACCTTTTTTTGTGCAAGTAAAAGAGAGAAAAGGGACAATCGGTTGGATTTCCTTAGATATCAAAAAAATAGCTCGAAAACGATCGTCTAACCGGTGGACATTTCTGTGGCAGGGTAGGTATTGTGAATATTATGGTTATTTTATGGTAAATAACGGATATAAGGCATTTCATATCGTTTCGCTAGGGTTTTTTTCTATTATTGGGTCTTGCAATGATTCTAATACGGTTCCCCGTAGGTCTGCTTTAGGGGCGAAATTGATGACAATATCAGCTTAGGGTTCGGTGCGGTGCATTAAATGAGCCTACCTTTGAGGTAAATAAAGTGGGATTAATCAAGTGGTTCGAGTGGCTTCTTTAAACGATTGCCTCGACGGGTAGTGGGATTATGGAAATTGATTTTGATTCGACAGGCATTCGAATGTGTGACGCTTTATGTGACGCAAGAATTGTTCAGGCGACAGATACGATTTGACAAAGTCAGTGGGATTGAAGAGGGTTCGAGATGAGGCAGCATTAGTGAAAGAGTTTATATCCAGCAGAGAGAGCATCGACCATCGATTTCTTAAACTGAAATCAGACTAAATTGTGCTCGGAATAGAAAATGTTTCAAAGATGGTAATGCAGCAAAGGGTTTTTATCAAAAAAGTCTTTTAAATAGATTTTGCAATGTAAAGCACTTTAAGTTACATAATTAAGTGTCTTCGATTAGCTACATAACTTGCCTGCTCATGTTGTATTATATACATTTTAAACGATTTAAAATAGTAACCATTCCTTGTTTCTTTAAATTCTTGTGTTGAAACATTGAAGCCTTATCGCCATTACATTAATCAACATGATCTGAGTGTTTACAATGTAATTGAACAGAATAATGGTATGTAATATTCTTGTTCTCAGAACCCTGTGCTGATTTCAAGAAAGTTGGTTGTATTTGAATCTTTGAAGAGATTTTTGAGAGATTTGTCATTTCAATTGGATGAATTTTGCCGAACGAATGTACAAGCGAATGTACCTGTTGTTGTACTTGGTCTCAGATCGGATTAATAGGATTAGATGCTCAGGTGTGCTAGATTTAATTTCTTCCCATGAATATGTTAGCGATGGTGTGACATTAGCATCAGGTATTAGTTTCGCGATATGTTTTTCTTGAATCAATTCTCTTGTATCAGTTCTTTTGGTACGTACCAGTTTAAGTAATACAATGAACGACGTATCGTGAGATTGAAGTGCAATTGAAGAGCGTAATAAAAACGAAGCTTTTTTAGCTTTTTGCATTTGGTTGTTTGTCGAAGCTCATGTATGTTATCGAAGGTTCAGTGAAACATTCGAAGTAACATATTTACCATATTGTCATGGATATTCTAAACAAATTATCAAACAGTGCATTATGAACATGACAAGAAAAAAAAAAAGAAGCAAATAACAAATTGACAATTGAACAAGAATGTAATATTTGTTGAGGCCCGAAACCAATTAGCGCAGTCGATTATAAGTTTAATCTTTCCATTGTCATAATTTGTCGAACTAATCATTGAGATTACTAAATAAATTCTTTTCAACAGTCACGAAGTAGATTGCAAAGGAATGGTTGTGTGTTTTTTTTTACAATTTTACCCGATGTTATGTTTCATAGATTTGAAATGGACTGAACTAAAGGATAACCTTTTTTAGTTACAAAGTTGAAAAAAAAAGTTTAGTTGATAAGGTTGTGTTAATGCTCAAATTAACCAGGAGCAATGCAATTTATGAATTGTTAATATAATAATAAAAATAAATAATAAAATATTAATAAAATAACAAAAGAAATACTTAACTAACTAACTAACACAACACTATGGTACATAAGTAAAACAAAATATTACAAAAGTGTTACATTAAAACATTATTTTGCAAGAGATAAATTAGATTCATTAATGTTCGAAGAAGGAATGGCAATAACGAAAAAAATGTTTCATTACCTCAAAAGTGTCTTTTATAAATATGTTTGAACGTCAATTTGATATTAATTCAATAATAGTTTGAATAGTTGAATAGTAATGACGTAAATGAAAGATCATTCTACACGCATCCAGTTCTTGTTCCAGTCTAGAAAACCAAACTCCTTCCACCTAAACATTCCTAATCTTTTGCTTCCTACTGTTTAAAAACCTATTGTTTATATCTTACTTTGCTATTCCCAGTATCGTTTTTAGATCGTAATGTTATTTAAATGCTTAAATGATTTGAATTATTTAATGAGCATTAGAAATAGAAACAGCTAATAAAGCAGCTATCGAAAGAGGAGATATTTGGCTTCAAATGGTAGAAAACTCACTTGAGAACTAACGAACATTGTGAGAAGTGGAACATTTGAGGGGCGAACGGTCCACCGTGGCAGATAAAGACACTCCGAGCGAACATAAATCAGGGCATAAAAGCTAAATCCGGCACCGGCAGCATTCGACGCTGCTCATTTGCAGCTGTAACATGCCGTACCCATTTCGTCCCGTCACCCAATAGCTGGAGGAGGAAGGAAGCATTCTTCCAGTCCATGACCCAAAAGGGACCAGCTGATTAAAAATCTTCTTTCGACATGGAACCGTGTACGAGCATGTTTGGCGAGGTCGGGATCGGTTTGTGTTCGTGCCAGTAACGTAACGTAAGCCGGTTTTACGATCGAAACTTACCGGGCCTGCGTTTCCATCCTTGTGAGCCCAGTTTTAATGAATTCGTAATTGATATGAGACTTAACTCGTGCATGAATGATGATTAACAACTCTTTCACCTTTGCCGCTGTAACTGCTGCTGCTGCTGCTGCTGCTTCTACCGCCTGTTGGCTATATCTTCCAGCAAATTATACGACTGGGTCCTTCATTGACTGGAGTGAAGAGGCCAACCAGAGCAAGACGTTTCATGCTGGTTCGCGGGCATTTTCATTTGTACGACCTCACATCTGCAAACGGAAATTTTACTTCGCTTCTTGGTTCTCTCGTTTCTGCTCGCTTTGCTGTACAGCTTGGCACTGTCTGTCTGTTTGCATGTCCTCGTATCCTGCCCCAGCATGTCTTGGGTTCAGCTCTCGGGTTAGTGATTTAATATTTCATTAAACCGACACACTGTAGCAGCCCATGTTCGATGCTGTTACACTAGGGAGGTTTTAACGTGCGGAGCCCACGCTTCAGGAAGCGAACCTTCCAACAATTACCTCATAAGGCGATAAGAAGATCGACGGCAAGACAAGGCCGTGCGCGGTGAAAATGGCCAGGCGGTAGGTTTCCTGAAAGGAAGTAAAATGTTTATTTTAATTAATCTGTATGCAAAGATAAAGCAACACACTTCCTCCGAAGGCGACTGTTTCGAGCGCTGTCAGTCAGTGCTGTGGTTCGCCGAAGGCGGACGGTCGGATTTTGTAATTCCCACCAATGATCGGTGTTTGATGTTCCCGGCACCATCCTGCTGCTGCTACTGCTACTGCAGTTGCAGGTGGCGATGATGATGGTGGTGGTGCGAGGCTTCTTCGCCCCGCTGTTAGAGTGCCCTTGGAGCCCGGTTGTGTTTTGCATTCCAGTAACTAACGGTAACTTATGCCACTTATTCGAAGCGATTTCGTGCGAAGAGCCTTGAAGTGACTTTCCGCGTTGCATATAAGGCGTACTTGTGCGATGGCAGGAAGTGTACGAAATGTTTTGTTATGCAAATTATCAAGCAGTTTCGAATTTAGTTTGCCCCACACACATACATAACGTCAATTTCCGTTGCAAGAATGTCGGTACGATGAGTACCCAATTCCGGTCTCTTCAGGGGAATGCTTTAGTAATGCGCTTTTGTATACGGTGACGATTGTCTTGGGTTTTTGGTCGCTGTAAATTTGCCCCACGAAGTAGTGAAAAGGATAGCTGCCTCGACTGCTATCGGATGAGGGATGGATGCGTTCGGGTATGTGGTAGCATAAGTTTTGAATTATTTAGTGACAGCAAAACGGCTGCTCCATTACAAAGACCACCGACGGTTGCACTTTTTGATCGGGATAGTCAAATTTGCATTTGAAACAAACGACCATAATCCCTGACAGGGCAAGCGCACGGAACAGATAACGAGTGAATGAGTTTGATTTCAATTAGCACGCTGGAACGAGTTATCCAAGTGGGGAGGCCGATCAATGGAGCATCCCGTTGAATGACAATGTTACGAGAGTACGTTTTTTTTATCTGAAGCTAACGCGAGCTGGGGGATGGGATAGTAATGAGCTGTATTATAGTGATAAAAACGTCCTGATCGATAGATAGCTGAATGATAATTTGTTTATTACTTTTAAAAATTAATTACTGAGCGAGGTTTGAATGATGATAAAGTCAATGATTTTTTATACTAATAAAATAATTAGGTTGTTATAAAATAAATACACGTATCAGTAAAACGATGATATCGGATTTTGCATTAATAAATGCCATCAACACTATGGAGATTAGCGGTGCAATGTATACTGATGATTAAGTTATCATGCGATGCAAATACGAATTTATCCATAACAAGAGCAAAAAAGGTAGAATAAAATGAGGTCCCTATCCGTTACTTTCAATATTTGCTATTTATTTTACTTTTCGTTGAAAAGTTGTATTCATACCATAAAGCATATTTCTGGTATCCAATTAAAATTCGCTTACACAGGACGTCCATGCAGCTACGAGTAGTTAAAGTCAAAGAAATGATGCATTATCGTTTTTCTTACAATTTCGAATCTATGGCTACTTCGGTGCCTCACGCTCAGTTCGCTAACATGAATTGAAAGTTTTTACTCATAAAGTAAAGAACATGAAACTTGTAACATATTGTTGATTTTTTAGAATTATGGCTCCGAAGCAAGTACGCTTAGCGCTGCTAGATGTTATTAGTTTTAAAACTAAACTATCGATCATTCCGGCATTTATGAAAAAAGCTTTGCTCGTTTCTTATGTCAGTTATTTATAAGCATTCTGTTAAGGATTTTATTTATTTAGGAGAAGTCAACTATCATGCATTTCGATGACTGATAGAAACGAATTCCAAATAGATGAAGGTAATTAGATTTTTTTATTGTCAATATTATTGGTAGTAGGGTAGCATACATTTGTTATCTTTCTGCGACAAACTTGCGTAAAGCTTACTGTGCTGACCAGCATCAAGCACCATAAGCTTTATTTATGAATTAATATCCCTTTGCAAAACGATTGCCATGCCATAGCCCCGAACCGGGTTGTGGTAATAGGTTATTGGTCAGTAATAAATTTCTTGCGTTCGCGTACTGCATTATAATTACTTTACTTTATCGTACCGAACAGCTTCGACCAGCGTCGCTTCCACCATGATAAACATACTTATTTCTATCGCTTTCCTGTAATTACCCGTACAGTGTAGTTTTGTAGTTGCATCGTTTCTCATTAAGATTGGAATGCGAATTGCAATGCAATCGGCAGAATGGGGGCATAAATTACTCCCACCATGTCCGAAACTTGCTGTGAAGAATGTTAAAGTAAATGGAGCCGAAAGTTTTGGTCCATTCGAAAAGACGCGTCGGCACTACGCTATTTCTTTTCGCCTATCCTTCCACGATCGAACCGTGCGCTTGTGTTTCGCGCCGAAAGTCATTTGGTGGTTAAGAGTTTTTCAGTTTTTATTGTTGTTTGTGCGATGACTGTGTTTTTGTGTTTTTTTATAGCCTAGGGCTCAATGTTGCTCAAAGGTTTCGGTTGTTTTTCGTTGCTGTTAGAAAACAATCAATTATACCACAACCCACGCCATCATGCGCCGTATCAAGGTTTTGCAAAACAGTGCAACGAGTCACCGACGATGTAAAAGGCACGTAAAAGTCGAATATCTGATGCACAGGATGCATCATACAGCTGTGGTGGTTTTGCAATGCACGCGAGGAAAAATGTAATAACGCCTTGCGAAGGATAGTGTATGGGTGAAACAGCCAAGCTGAGCTGATAAAAAATGTATTTATCGAAAATCTGGACCAGAACCAATAACGCGGATTTGTACGTTCCCTAATCTGGATGGTTGAGTCTAGCCGCGTGCGCTAAGCTTGGTGCGTGGGGTTAGGGAAGTTTTATCGCATTCGGATGAACGCTAAGGTTTGTATCGCACCGGAAGAGTGGTGTAAGGAAGTGTTTCGGAGTGGAAGTTTTCGGGGGAAGTGCGTATAGCAAGCACAGATAGTGTATGCAGGACGATAAAAACGGCAAGGTTCATAAAAATGTTTGATTCATTTTCAGATTGCATCAATCGCGTCCACACGGTTCAGTGCCGTTGCTAGGGCCGAAAACGGGTAAATCGGTTTGTGATCCGTTGTTTGGCTCAGTTTGTTCGCCTCACAAAACGCAACTGGAATGCAACTGTAACGAGCTCGAAATAGCGCTCCGTTCGATTCATTCGGGAGATGTTCCGGTGCTAAATGGTGGGAATATTGCCAACACAAAAAAAGGGGAGGAAATTTCCACTTCCAGAGTCAGAATCGATCGTAGCGGGTCGGAACGCAGCCACCGTAAATAGCATGCTCGCTATCGTCAAAATCGCATTTGGAGCTAGTCATTTTTTTACGTTGCACAATCATCATAAATTTGCCTTTAGCTGGTTGTACGCGTATCGTGCGGCATGTCCTTCAGTTTGTTTTCGGTTGTTACTACAAGTTTTTGCTTCTGCGTAGCATGCGCTACTATCCTGTTCGCTATCAAATTTCGCTTCCCGTACGATCACGGTATGTAGTACCAAAGAAACGGAGCGCTTGGGCAAGGGTATTACAGCCGCTAGCCAATCCAGCAAGTGTCACATTTTAAGATTCCAAATCGATGCAACTTAGTTTCGGAACTTTGAAACGCATTTTGTGGTTTTGTATCATTTTTTTGTGTCTTCTTTCTGTTTTTACTAGTTGCACGAAAAAGAATATATGCTGCTATCCACTAGATCAAGTCAATGTTAGATCGATAAAAGTTCCATCTACCACACTCTCTAGAAGAAGCTTTGTGTGAGCTGCAGAATGAAAAGAATGTCTGCGGTGGAACGATATTTTGGGCGACTTTAGGTGACCATTTTTACCATTTGTGCACGCCATCTGGCGTGGTGCCGCTTGCGGTTCGTTCGTATTGGAACGCGCTTGGGCGAGAACTCGCAGCAACCTCGAATGGCAAATAATTTGCACCGTAATCCTCCGAAGATATCCCATTCGGTGCACCCGCAACTGTCCACCGTAGGATGCGTTTACAAACATTTATTTTACAATTTAGTTTTTTTTTCGTCGCTTTCTACAAGCTTGTGAGTGGGTGAAGATATTTTATCGTATGTTTCAACGAGTTTGTTCCTTGCACTGGATGCGCTATCTAACACAACTTCTTCTCATGAGAGCATCATCTAGAAACACAACCCCGGGATGGGTTTAGGAGTTTATCCTTTTTGCATTAGTAGTTCTACCACTTTTCCCGAACGAAGCATGTGGATGAGCATCGAAGTAGAATAAAGAGATGAGATGTTTTGCCTTTGCTGTTTAGATTCTTTTTCTTTTGCGAGTCCAACATTTGAGACATTGACAAAGGACATGTATTCAGCCGTAAGGATTGATGTTTCCATTGGGACATTTATTCCAAAAATGAGTTTTTCCAAACATTACATGATGGTAAATTTTAACACTAGATTATACTTGCTTAGGATGGCAATTTTCTATTGGGTTTATTTTTAGGATGTAAGATTTCAGTTTTAAATGTAGCATGCAAATGGGATCTCTATATGATTTCCGTAAAGTGATTTTTTATATCAAAATGTCATGAATATTATGTGACGAAGGCAAATATTATTAATTTGAATTGCTGCGTTGAAACATGGTACTATTACCAGACCTTATCGCTTTGTTGTACTAAGAACCGCATTTACATCATTATAATATATTAACATTACTAATGAACCCAATTAAGAAGTAAAAAACTGTCACGGCAGCTTCAATTATTTACCAACATTATCATTCGACATCTGCAGTTGTAACAAAGGAAGAAAATTGGTAAAAAACATTGTTTCAACATCGTTAGTGAGCGCTGTAATTTCATATGAATAATATAAACAGGGGCAATTATGTAAAATTATCGGTAGCAAAGATAACACAATCGGAGCATGAGGTAAAATTGTATTGATGTTGTAAATGAAAATACTTTCTGAGAAATTGAAAGGAAAAACATAAATGAGAACTCATTGCTGTTTGCAATACGATTTCACTTTAAATTTCATACTTCATTTCAGGTGAAATGTGTTATCAATCAACATTCATACGTTATTTTCAATTAAGTACCATTCTAAAACAAGCTTTCTGTATACTGGGAATATTTGCATGTTTTAAGCAAATGTTGGCACAACACCCATTTTTATACCTTTCAACTGACTTTTTAGAAATAGCTGCATTGTTTCAGCGAGTTTGATATGAGTGAAATTGTGAATAGTATGTATTGGTTCACTGAAATTTAATTAGCCTAGTTAATGTTTCTTACTGAATTGATTATCGGTTTGAATAACATGGACAAATATTTGTTTTACAACATATATTTGAAGCTATTGATAGCTATCGAATGCCAGTTGTAGTTTTAAAATCATTTGTCAATAGGTTTTACAATTGTAAAAAAAAAAATATAAATTTTTAGAAAGCTTTTATACAAAGCTTTTAAACACGTTTTGCTTTCTTTGTCATTGACCAAGTTTATACTCCATCGAATGGATCGGCCTTATTGTTCGTGGCCAGCAGCATCCTGCTGGCTCTTGTCCAATAGGATAGTAACCATGAAAGGTTGCACCAGTTGGTCCGTGGTATCGGTCAATGTATGAATGTTTTGTGGCCAGTAGCAGCTTTTTAGGCAACCAAATCAATTTCGAATGAATCTAAAGCTTGGATCACAGTAGCGGCCATGCGAATGATACTTCTATACCCATTTTGCAGCTGGATCTTCGAGATAGTGGTAGGATGAGTTTAGAAAATGGAACGTCAACGAAAGCATATAAACGTAAGGAGAGGTAAGAAAGCGGAATTAGTTACAAGAAAAAGAAATAGAATTGAAAAAATGATCCCACAACCGTCTCGTCAAACAATGTTGGAAGCTGCCTTGAAACATGAAAAAGCAGCACTTGCTAAAGCCCAACGAACGGCACATTGAGCTCCTGGGTCGAGAGTTGCTCGTTTCGTTCGGTAGTGTTTGTTCGGTAGTGGATGGTTCGCGTACTTTGTTCAAGCGGTAAGCTCAGGGACCAAAGGCGGTGATATGTGGCTCATGTGTTTTGCTAAAAACCACCGAAACAGATGTGACAGTGCTTGGATGAAAATGAATGAGATTCGCAATGTTGGGACACTCGGAGTTTTGCCTCACAACGTTCGCTGTGGGCACTGCTGTACATGAGGTGACGTTTGGTAAACTTGAAATTTCTTGCTAAGGTTACGCTTTCCCTACCCACTCGATTGCTACTGGGAAAGAATTATGAGCTAATGTTACACTTCCACTGTGCGAATCTGCATCATTACTTTCATCCGCTGTGGTGGTTTCTGCGAGGCTACTCCCACTCAGCGAATGCTTGAGTATTTTCCCAGCGGATTGGCCAATCTGTTTCCATCCCGTGGCGGTTAGTGTTTATCTTCGTAAAGCAACTCGAAACTGTCGCTCCGCTTTGCTGTTTGGTGAATTCTACGATCGGTGAATCGTCTGTGGGTGCGTTAAAACTAGTCATACTAAAGTGTCGTCTTCTTGCAAACGTGATGCTGTTTCCTTTGCATTGTGAATGGGGAAAGTGCTGGCAGAATGGAGGGTTGTATGAAAAGATGGAAAACGAAAGATAGTTTAACTCTTGTCGCCTCGGTGTCTTTTACACTAGCGAAATTCGTACTCGACGTAGCACTCGCAGCACCGCTAGGTTGGTTATTCCTCAACTCCTGCAATTTCCTGAACCCTTCCCGATCGGGTGTAGGATAAAGTTTTTAATAGTCTAAATCGCCCACCAATTTCGGAGAGTATGTTTGCCCGGTTCTTTAACGTGGTCGGCGAACGGATGCCGATGGTGATATCTTACCGAGAGATGTGACGATGAGTGGCGATGATGAGTGTCGAACCGGTTAGTGTACATAGAACTGGCAAGTATTCTTGCCTGCCGCTATCACCAAAAACTGCTTCCTACGCAGCGCAGTAACAGAGCGAAATTGTTGCTGCCAGTCACTGGCAAATGGCAACGAACACTCGTGCCCAGCGTACCGAACGATGGTAGGTGGGTAAAAGTTTTGCCACTTGTAATTAGCATGTTTTGCATGGTTCGCTACGAATCCTGTACCACCGTTCCGGTTGGATTACTGGTGTCGTGTGTAGCGGGTGGAGAAAATTAACCCTTTCACGACGCGTTCGACACGAGTCGCTTGAGTTGGTGAGTTAGAGATTGTTGCCAAGATGCGACCGCTCGTGGATTGCGCCGTGGCTTTTACCGTTGTCCTGGTGCGTTATGTTTCGAAGATTTCGTTAACGCTTGAGTTGATAATCCTGTGCTAGAAGTGTGAATATTATGTATGGATATGTGTGCATGGGTATTGAAAAGATTTTTTTTTTCAAGCTCACTTCGGCTTAGTCAAAAAGCTTGCAAACCTCACCTCAATAGAACACGCTGTGGATTACACTTTAAACTAAAAGCATGGAAAAGTCTGCAATGTACGTATATAGAGAGTAGATTTACACTTGTAGTGCGTGGTTTGCCTTCCATATACAAATAGGAATGACGTTCAATAACCATAAATACACACTCCAATAATATATACGATGCAGGCCCCGACAAGCTCATGAATTTCACCAGAGGATCCAATTAGTTATACCGTAAATTTACACACGACTCCATTTAGAACATTTGAGTAACACGTTTAGGTGGTTATCGTTCGGAAGTGCGCCGTGTTAATGTTAATTGCTGAAAGAACATGACAAAAAGTAAGTTTGCTACTGGGTCATGACTATAAATTATTGACGTGGTTTGTTATTTAGTACATATATAAGCATACATGCTACAGACCCACAAACAGATCTTCAACATCAACATTAATTGTAAATGAATGGTACACTAGTTAAGGTAGCTTTCGCCAGGGAACGTGAATGGTTTCGGGGAAATTACAACCGTATTGGTTTAAATTAAGAATAAACTTACCCACATTTTCCAAACGGGATGCTTTATGAAAAGTGTACAACTTAAAAAATGATTTTCTACTAAGCAATATATTCAGTGGCTGATGTAACGGTGGGCGAAGGGCCTCGCCATGTTTGGGGGGCCGAAAATAGAAGGTGTTAAGAATGTTATCGGGCAGCCCGATAAGGATGTTAACGGGCAGCCCGATAAGGATGCTATCGGGCAGCCCGTTAAGGATGTTATCGGGCAGCCCGTTAAGGATGTTATCGGACAGCCCGTTAAGGATGTTATCGGGCGACCTCATCAAACCACGCTTTACCTTCGTCGCATTTGATGGGCCTTGTACCCCTCCCCGAACTTTAGTTTATGAAATAAGATCATGACCACTCTACCGGCGTAATTAGGGGCTCCAACTATTATTCCAAGGGGTCTCCAAGGGGTTTAATGCACCACTGAATATATTACTCGTTTAAAGTTTCTTTTCAAGTAATAAAACTTTAATTTCGTCGAGTGCTTACGGGATAAGATATCATTTCACTGTTCGAAGAAAACAATGTCTCCATACTTATGTGAATTGTACATTAAACTGAGATTTCAATACATTTAAGCAATAAGGCCGTTCTTCACGAATTAAAAATAATGGAAACCTTTACCATTTTATTATTTAAAAAAATTAAAACAGGTAATATTTAAAAAAAATGACTTACAAATATCGAATTGAAATTGAAATGAATTGGAACACTTTAAAAATGTTTTATGAATGTGATAAACCAAATTCATTGATGATAGTCTTCACACGACAGGAAAAATTATATCCCATAATCCCATCCGAACCAAACCTACGTACGCAGAACCGACTATCCGGCTACGAGTAAGTAAAGTCAAAAAAAGCCAGAAATGGCAGGCCTATACTTCTTGAGGTTGTTAAGCCGATAAGAAAGAAGAATACAAAATGTCATCCGGCACTAGATTATTACGAAGTACGAAAAGTAAAGCCTAAAAATTAATATGGAAAATAACTTGTAATACTCTCGATGCCCAATTATTATCGAATCAAATTTCATTACCTGTCTATCCCAGCCCTGGTTTTGTTGTGTTTTTGCTAGCGGATGGGCTCAATCGGCAGGCAAAAATAACATGCCATGGCTGAGATGATAATGAAATCAGGGCCAGTCCATGTAAGAAAATGTCTGTCTCTATGTACAGCGGAAACACAGTAACTAAAGAAAACTAAAAAATCAAAATAAACGAATGGTAACATTTTATTCCACGGCTGGGAGAAGAGTACCAAAACAAGGAACCACTTCCGCTGGCGGTACCAGTTCCATCTACCAGATATATTATGTGAACCTTAATGGAATGGAGGGAAAATGTACCAAAACAGAAACATTTAATTCTTCCCTTGATGTGATTATTTCATTGTTTTTGTGTGATACGTTAAATGGATATCCTATTTCATTGTGGTATGCAATGCTGGCCGAGTGCTGAAGCAATGAATAGAAGTGATCCTGTGACTGGATTAAGTTCAAGCGTGTGTGTATGAGAGAATTCCCACAATATAATGGGAACATTGAATTTACCGTTAAGTAAACGCAGAAATAAAAACTAAGTGCGCTGGGTACGATCATGTTGTAAATTTAAGTATTCGCATTTAATTAAAAACTATTTTTTTCGTTGCTTCATGAACTCATCATTTGGTGTTTTCACAATTAATGTGTTCCTAAAGAAGAATATTTTAAAATTGATGCTTACTCGGTTATTAGCGTGTTGACACTGTTGTGGTATTTGGTTTTACACATTAAGCAATAAATGATATTTAATTTTGAATTTTAGGCATGCAGGTCCCGAATGAAAGCAATACGGCATGACCTTTCTTCTTAAATAAAAAAGGCTCAACTGTGCAATAAAAAATGTGCAAACGAACAAGCTATTTCATCTCAACTTCTTACGGCACTAAACAAACGAAAAATCATAAGGTCAATCAGCAAAAATTCAATTGTACCAAAAATAAACCCATAACAAGCCATTGTAGAACGCTACAATTGGGCCATCGACCAGCTTCCCCGTCTACATTTAGCGCAGCAAACAACATCATAATTAATTAAATGGTTTATGACTGTTGCAGTCGCCCGGTATGGTTTCTGTAGTGATGGATTGAGGTTGCAGAATGCAATTTTTGGCTGAAACGACAGTCTGACGAAGACGACCAAGCAGAAGGGTGGATTTGTTTTCGGAAAACCCAGCATGCCAACTACCGGAGCAGTTGATGGACATTTTGCTGTACTAGTGGATGGCTATCTATCCATTCGCGTTGGGTGTGGTTGCTATCAATGTTGATCCGTATAATGTGTCTCTTGCGCTTCCAACAGTGAACTGGATGGCCATAGCCTGCTAGACGATCAGAGCTATTGGAGAGAATGCTTTTCAAATGAATTGCATGATCGTCGTGTTATAAAAGCTTTCTGTTGAATTTCAGCGTTTGTTTGTTTCATTTTTAATTCAGCTCGATTTACGTTTAAAACTTTAGTGAACACAATTGAATGTTTTACATAAAGAGAAAGCAAACATTTTGCAATGGAATTTTTGCGTAAATTTTATGTCTGAGCGTAAGTTATTTTGAGAGCTAGCTTCTACAACAAATCCCTGGGCGGTTGCGACATATAACAATCGTTTCCAGCGTTCCTCATTACGATCGAGTCGGCAAGTGGCCAGTGCAATGTGACCACACATGGATTATTGATTTGCGATTTTCAAATAACAACTGCTCGTCCGAATGATGAATATTGTGTTCTGGTTTTTGGTTCGAACCAGTTGGCCTGGTTCTTGATTGCATTTCTTTTTTTTACCATATAGCGATTCTTTTGCCCCACGTGGACTGTTTTGTTTGCCCAAAATAGATGGCACTGCTTTTTATTGAGAGTTCGTGATCCATTCGTATCGGTTATGTTTTGTACGCAGGGAACAGATGTTTATCGATGAATGTACAAGTGCTGGAAAGATTTATTTGTTTGTCTGCAACATTAGAGTAGTTTGTAAAAGACAATCTTGACGTTTGCTAGCTATTTGCAAGCAGCATAAACATGTTTTGCAAATCTCATCCAAGAATAATATTCATATGGTCGAAGCAGGTTTGCCGATAAGGCAGTAATTTCTTTTTAAAAATCCCTTTTATAGTTTTAATAATGCCGCTTAGCTAGTTAGTTAAGTGCTTCTTTGTGGAACGTTCGAGTCTGGAGTCTGGAACGTACAACGTTGTGGAAGTTTCCGTTCCTTGGCATTTATTAATATACATATTTATTTATTTATTTATTTATTGATGTGTTTATTATTATTATAACGGATAAGAGAGCCGTATTATCAGTCCTATAATGACTGCAGAGAGTAAAAATTCCTCAAGATATTTCCTCCTTGTCTATTACCTTATCCCATGTATACTCGGTTGAAATCGTGCCTTGATATATTTAGTGAAAAAATAGCTTTTGGTTAATTTAAGTTTACTTTCATTTTTAATTTCATTGCAAAATTCGCTGCAGCGGTTTGACTTGTTGTTTAGCGATCTTATTATCTTTTCGAGGACCTGAACCACCGCGACTAACACTGAGGGTGAGAGTACGATCGGCGATCCGAATAGGAATCTTGTAATGGCGCAAAAGGCTCAGCAAATCCAACTTGACAGAGCGACATAAAGCCAATGGACTCAATTTTACCGAAAAGTATTTTTTTTACGGACGAATCGAAAAATGTACTTTCCTCGGACGAAAATAAGTTGAACTTAAATGGTCCTGCTGGATAGCCAACTAACTACTGATACGATCCACGAAAAGAATCTGATTCAACCAAAGAAACCGTTTTGAGAAAAAAATCTATTAGCGTAGATCTCAACGTAGATAAGTATTGAGTATTCACAGAACCAAATCTGCATTAGGTATTGCAAATATTTTTTTTAGCCATCTCGAAAGTATCCAAGTTTCAAAGAATTTCAATGGAATTAATCAAAGGTTAATCATTCTGTTAATATCATAACATAACATTCAACATGTCACATCCGATGTACCCGTACCATGTAGCCAGATAAACAAGCCTTGCTACTTGTGAATGGTCGTAATGGGATCTGATATAAGACCGGTCGTGTAACAGAGCAGTGCTGTTAAGCGATAGACTCCAAGGCCGCCCTTATTGAAGTCAATTCAATCTGTCTTCGAATTGGTAAAATCCTTGTCCAAAATTCACCTCACCGTGCATCTTTTTCGTAATTACAAAGATTCTTAAAATATTTTTCTTTCAAATTATCAGTTCATAACATACCTTTACCGTTTCATGTGACAATATACGATGAGTAAAATAAAACACAAACAATATACAAAAACCTACTTACAATAGACGAACTCTACGTTACGTCCTTTTTAACGTATGTTATACACCGTATTTTAATTCCATGAAGATTGGCAACTAAACAATGTATTTTGCCGATGAATGGGTATCAAATTTTGACAAAATGCCCTTGAATAATTGAACTTGAATGATTGAACTTGAGGAACAGAATAATCTATTTCCGCTTAATATTTCAATCGTGTTCTCTAACCATTTCTGGGTAAAGGTCTAATAAAAACCATACGCTATTTTGTGCAGTAAAGTTTAGATTGTCCGCTAGCTGCTCCATTGTGCACGATCTTTCGATAGCGGCAAAAATGTGCCATCGTTGGCAGAAACCGAACAGCATCCTAGCGCTTTTCAAGAATCGTTAAGATTTAACCTCGTAACCGATGACCAGTTACCGTTCGTAAAGTAACCTACCTGACCTGGTGTCACCTACCGGCCATGGTGTGTTACCAACCATCACCGACCATCGCTCTTTTTAGGCTCGTTGTGCAGCCAGCAATGAGAAATATGATCGTGTGAAAAGCGCTTACACGTCTCCAGATTTAGTCACGAACTCTCGACTCAGTCTTTTCGTTTATGGACGGACTCGGACGGGATGTTTTTTTTCGGAACTATAAAGGCCGTGAAAGTCAGTAAGGCTTCCGTTTCGGTTGACCATATGGGGTAGTTTCCTTCAGCCAGCACGTCGCACAACTGCCAAATAACCCATGCCCGCTGAGTCCTTTTCATTGCCGAAGATTGAGGTGTTCGTGGTGGAAGACACGTACAGATTTAGGAGCCGTCCCATGGCGGCCACTAAACATAAAGAGCCTTACCGAGGCGGTAGTGGAAATCGCGCACGGCAAGTGTTTTACAATCTCGGTAGCATAAATTTTAATGACGGCAAACATTTGCCGTTACCAGCTCGACATCTCTTGCTTCGGTGCTCCGACACGATGCTGTGGGCAAGTGTCTCCTGGGGGACGGGAATTGGCCATGAGTCCCATCGAAGGGTTGTTCCAAATCTCTGTACGACTCAGCAGCGTTGTTTGCCTTCGTCAACATGGTGGAAGATATGGCGTAGCGGAAATTCGTGTATCGACAATCATGTTTCTTTTAGTGAAGCTTGAACATTCCGGGAAGCAATAGCCGGTACGGCTTTCTGCTAGCTGCTACCGCGATTCGCCGAAATCAAAGATGTTATTCACACACAGCTCAGTGTTTGTACTTTTCGTTCCAGGGTGCTTTGGGATCGGAAAGCCCACTTCTCATCCCTCCCAAAGGCGAGACATTTTCTTTTCGGAAAAACAGCGTGCACCGTAAGTGGGTTGTTCGGCAGTAGTGGGACAAATTACGACGCGTGTAAATTACGAGTAAAACCGCCTTTATCCCCGCTGTGATGTTGCATTTGCCAACTGTACATGTATACGAGCGCTTGTTTGCTATCGCTTTTCTTGTCGAGGTTGTCGTCGTCCTAGTTTTCGTTCACGCGGACGACGCTGTTGTGCGTCGTCTGCTGGGAGAAATTATTGCCCGGTTAGGAAAATGTTCGCCTCCCACCGCCCTATTGTTGTTCGGCAGAAAACATGACAACAATAGTTGACGGGCGCACACTACAGCCCCAAGGGCTAAGCTTTGCTTCGACATTTCAGCCGATAGTAGTTTTTAATCGGTACACTAAGTGGATGAGATGTGCCTGAATGGTGCAATTCGCTGATGGAGCCGGTACCGGTTGGTTCAAGTGTGTCCTTGAGCTAAGACTGCAACCGAATAAGCAAAATGGCAAGGGAATGTATTACGAAACGCGTTAAGTGTGCGATGTTAGTGTGGGCTACGAAAGTGAGGCAAAATTCCATGTAATATAAATAAATTGTGGAGGTAGACATTGATAAAAATGAGGCTTTATACGCAGTAGTATTTCATGTTATTGCTGTATTTCGATATTTTCGACTATCAAGGCATATAACAGATCTTGTTTTGATAGAGCGACTTGAAATGAATGTGTCAGAAGCATAAAGTTAAAATAATACTCTTAATGCAATTAAAAGTATAGCCCAGTAACATGTCTTGAAACTTCTAGAAACTAATTTCCAGCGATACAAACAACGACCTTTACGTTGCATGGACCTGAAATTACTGCCGAGAAACCATTTGCCGTGGGTGTTAGTGCAATGTGTTTAGCTTCGATCCGGAATGGGCTGAGATGAGAGCGCATGGAGGGCAACGGTCGTTAAAAGTAAATTAGAAAGCATTACTTTACTTTCCTTATAATGTGATGTTTGTCCCAGCCCTGGATTACTGCTTTGCAGCTCTGGATTGTGTCGTAGATAGAATGTACACCCGGAGTACACGGTTGACCAGTGAAGCAGTGCAGTAGGTTTACATTCGGTCGGTATCGGCCAGCAAACGAAAGCAACCCACAATGCAGACGTTTGGTTTTGTAACGGCGATAATAATCATTTGACTAGCTTTCGTATGATGTCAGTATTTTACCCATGCTTTGTTCTTTCCTTTCAAGTAACCGTATCAAATTAATGTTAATCGAAAGCGAATTACTTCAGAGTGAATTGATACCTTTGCAGCTTCATGCTTCTGATCGGTAGCATATTCAGTTGTTGAACAATTTCAATTACGCTCCGAAATGGATGCAGGTTGCAAACTGTTTTTATTGCAAATCATAAATAAACAACTGTTGGGTACATAAACAGTGACAAACAAACATAAAACAACTCGAATAAAAGATGAACAAATTTGGTAGGTTGCCACATGGCTGAAAATATGGTGCCGTATTGCAAATTTTAATGTGAAATTTTCATTCGTCAAACATTATAAATCAAACACGATTGAAATGTAAAGCAGTAAAAAGCACTGTAAGGACTGTAATCCAAAGTGGCTGTTGTATGTTACCATTTTTGAAATTATTGGATTATCTGACCATTTTTAGCATGCCTGATTGAATAACAAAACAAGCAATTTATAAATTGCCAGCTTAAGCACAAAATGAATTAAGTGCATAATTAATGTATAGTGAGCAGCAACTGAGCTACATACCAACTTTGAACGATGAATAGGATGACAAGAAATGTAAAACAATAATTACAACAAAACAATTAAATGTAAAATACATTCCACTGTGCACATCAAAAGATCAAATTCATGCACTGATCAGGACCGCGTAGTTAAATATAAAAGAGAGTAAAACTATGTGATAATACAAAGACAAGGTTCAGATAAATCATCCGGCGGAACGGACGGAACGAATTTACGCTTACAGATTGATTGGAATTTCCATTGCAATGGAAAACGCTGTTATTGTTTTGGTGATCGGTGCTATTTATCATTTTTTTATATTCATAACGCTTCTGCAAACCCCCTGCTTCTGGTAAATTCAATAAATGGGTGAACACGTGGGAAGTAAAGTTTACTGGAATTACGGTACCATCGATAAAATTGTGGATTTAAAATGCATGCTGAGGTGCTATTATGCCAATAGTACTCTTGTGGCGCTTTGTTCAGCTTCGGAAAGTATAAAACGAACAATACAAAATACGCCCTATGCCGGTGCATTCGGTCGAAAAAACATAATTTAAATACGCAAATTTCAAGCTTCGTTCAAACACACCCAATGCGAACAATTGATAGCGAAGGCATACCGGCGCATGGTTGTAAATTGGCGCAACCGGTTGTTGACTGGTGCAGGAATCGTGTTGCCATTTGCAGAAGATGTGGCACAATTTTTCAGCCCCATTTCATCCTGTGTTGCTCGTGCAGTTGTGTGCGTAGTTTTCGTTTTCGTAACTAAACGGAAGGTGAAAAGGAATACTGCAACGACGGGGGGTTGCGAAACGGCGATGGAAAGGATGGTCTGCATCGACCGGAACCGGGAATGGAAGTAATTTACTTTACAGTCTCCGTCGGTGCGACTCGATTCCCTTTGCAGCCGGGATCATTGGCTCACCATCAGTTGGTGGCGTGTCCAGACGTCGGTACTCGAGGCAGCACCGTTCCAGTGCATCATTCAGTGGCAGTCGCTTGGTTGTGAGTCTGCAATCCTATCGAAACGCGTTACGTAGCAGGGATAGGGAAGGCACATGCCAAGTATCAACAAGAACCGAGCAAGAAGATGAAAAAGCAGTATCGAGTGTTGCTAACGGTATTCCGGCAGTATAAGATTGCGTTGCTCCTTTGAAAGTTGATTCCTTATCATTTTGTCAGGTACTCCATTTCCATCGCTTGGGAAGACGTGCTCTGGAGCGTGCTTGTAGCGGGAAATGAAGTGAATGAATCAGTAACATCAGCCCAAGACCAACGTAGCAGAAGGACACCATGACGGAGCACGGTGGGCGCCAGGTGCAGTAATCGGAATCGAATGAATAACCACTTTTTCCGTGTTTGGTCTCGTCCGATAGCCGAAGTAGCAGGGAAAACCTTGGTTGGAAAACCATCGTTGGTTGATGCAAAATTGATAGTTCTTTCGCGAACAAGTGAACGGATGCGTCGTAGCAAAAGTCATTCCGCCAAGAGCCGCTTGGCAAGCATCCCGGCGTGGCCAACCAAATCCCAACAACACTTCCGCCAAGCCGGCAACCGAAAATTCAAATTAACTGCACCACCTTGGTTTCTCAAGGCTCATCCTGCGGGGTCGGAGTGAATGAGTGAGAGAAGACGGCTGGAAGTAGTTTGATTGGGCTTGGTTGGTTTTAATGAAGCATGATGGTTAAGTGATGGATGGATGTTTGATTAGTTTCTCATGGTGGTGTTAGAGCTGGGCTCGGAGAAATGTTGAGGCATAGAGGTGGTAGAAAATACCGACCCATCCTCCTTACGATGGGGGTGAAACTATTTCAATTACATTCGAGCTACATTTGCTGAATCATACCGAACGTGGGTTTGATTAATATGCATTGGAATGGCGTGCTGGTTTCAATGCAATTGTACCAGCGCGCCCAGCGAAACGTTACACTAGTTCGAAGGAAGTAAAGTTAGTCTTCAATAAGTAAGCTACAGTATTGGGAATCACAGCATGCAGAAAAAGTAATCAATCGCTCAAAAGTAAACAATCGTTTGCGTTTCGTAGAACAATGCTATCAACGCTTGCAGTAAACCACGAATTCCCGATTTAAAAACATGTAACCATGGAATTAGATTTTGAAATGAATTTATAAATGAAAAGTGGCAATTAGCTAATTCTGTGCAATTATTAGAAAGTGTTTAATTTTTTTATAACACAAAACATAAACCAAAGCTTCAAACAATCTATTTTAAATTATACAGCAAGAAATTTTTATTCATATATGTGAGCAAACTTCTTCCTGCTGTTGCAATGACCCTACGAGGCAATGAGCTGTATAAAGCAAATTTAGTTTCTTTTTATTCAAGCGGAATGGTCAGGCCGCATCGCTTATAACTAAAGTCAACTTAATCTCAGCTACCAATCACATTCGCTTGAAGACATTTCCTGCTCCAAACAGTGCAAGATCACTTTATCCCGTGTCCTTTTCTGTGCATATAGTTTCTTATTTTCTGTCAAAATTTAAACAACCACTGTTGAACCAAATGACCATTTGATCACCACTCAGGAATTCCAATAATACATTTAGAGAGTATATGTTTACTACATTGTCTCTATCAAACTACTATGGCATTCTGACGAGTTGGAATGCTAGACATAAACAATCTCATCGGAACATTTGAGCGAATGAATGGGGAATCTATACTTTCCTTTCGCCAAAAATTGTAATATAGGGAAGATCAATCTAGAAAGATACACGTTTAAGTACATGAATTGCTCATATTTCGCAACGTCGGCATTTTGCGATGATGTAATTGTAACACTTTTGCTGTTAAATAAATTGGACCATCGAACCATCGCGGTACCTCATTTCCGCACATTATTTGTTGGTTAGGACGAGGGATGCGTAATGATCGAAAATGATAGGCTGTTCCATCGGCAACCGAACGACAATAGTGGTGCCATCTTACGTACCGTACCGAAATAAGCACAAAACCATTCGTTCCATTTCGCCCCGAGTCGGAAAGCGAACGCCGGAGAACTAATGATTCCATCGACACTTTACGCCTACACCGAAAGGCAGATGCTGACCTCGGTGGAATTCTGCAACGCCAACCCAAAAACCCGACATAACGACCGATGATGGCAGTGGCTGCGGTCCCAGCGGAAAATGGAAACTGCGTACTGCGATGATGATACTCATTTTACCCACCCAGAGACACAAAAAAAAAAGGATCGCTTATGAAAGCACGAAATTATGTGTGCATATTTTCCGTAACTGTTCCCACGGTTTCCCGGTTTGGTGGCAGCTGATGGGAGCCGGTAGCGCATCCTTGGTCTCGGTGGGAATCGGTTCCTTTGTTGTCCGAGTACCGCTTTGGATGAGGCTCGGTCCTACGAATCGGAATCGTGTCGTTCCGAGAAGTCCGGGCTATCCATGGATAGCGGATGTCTTTTTGATCGTTCCGATATAAACGAACGGACGTATGAGCTCGACCGTTGGATGCCGGATGTAGGAATAATGATGTATTATTTCGAATATGTTGATGGCAAATTTCATATAAATCATCGCACCCGCTGTCGGTTTGTCCGTCCTTCGGCTGTCCTGTCCCGGTGAATTCGGTAAGGATTACCTACAAACGGGGGTCAGTCGGGATTGTGCGAAGAAGAAGAAGGGAGGGGGATGGGGAGGCTTGAAAGGTGCGAATGGGCTGTAGAAACTGACTGTGTGTCTTTGTAGCACAACGTGGGTAGAGCCATGCGAGACATTCTTCTTCTTTGACGTGCGCTTGCAGGAAACGATTTGAACGAGGACAAAAGCGATATCGACCGACTGAGGTTCGGTGCAGTAACAGCGAAAGGTTGGAAGCTGTGTGCTTGGCCTGCATAAGAATGTTTCCAATAGAGGTGTGATATCTATATTCGCTAATAGGCGATAGTTGTGGTTGTGTAGCTAATTGAACGGTTTTGAATGGTTTCATTTCAGTATTTGTTCTTTCAACTATGAAGGCTTATGATTCAGAGCTAACAGTAATTGATAATATATTAATTGTGGTGAAAACCAAAAAAAAACAACATCAGGATGATGTGTGGTTTCAAAATTTGTAAAAGCCTACATTTACTGCCACAACTGTAACTGACCAACTGGTTGATCGGGGAACAATGAACGAATGCGGCATTCTACCGAGCAACTGCTGGGCGTCAATCGCAGAGACAGCAACAGCCGGATGTAGCTACCGGGAAGTTACGGTTCCGGTTTTGGGACTGGTTTACGCGAAAACAAAGCCACGAACACGAGCCAAACATGGACGTCATACTGAACACGACAGTTGGTGGCTTCGGTCGGTGGCATAAAGTGAAATATGATTAAACGAAGTTGTAAATTATTTTCCGTTTATTGAATTCTTGCTTTGTGTGCGAACGAAAACTGATGAAGAGGCAAACCAGATTTCTGAAGGCTCGTTGTTAAAATTACGAGAGGAATAAACGCTTCTGTCATAATATAGCATTACTTTAGTAATGTAAAGTAATTATTGTTATGGAGTTATAGCATAAACATAATTATAAATACAATTTTTAAATCAATTATATCCTGTCAACTATGAGTTATCATAATTAATTCGTCTCTTTTATGTACATCCGACATATTACATTTCAGTGGAGGTGGGTAGCTGGCAAGTTTTTGTACATTCAGCTAGCAAAGTATAGCCTTAAAACAAAACCATCATTAAAAGCGTCAGCTCTGTCACGCGTTTTCGTTTCTCACAAGACTTCGAGTCTCGTTTGCGTCTAGACAATTTGATTACTTATGTAGATTAGCAAATGTGGAACAGTCTGTTTCGTTGGTGTACGTTCGGTTGTGTGCTGAAGATGGGAGGAGCGAGTTCAAGCAATGGGAGCCGATTACAATTTTTTTGTTCCGTTCTGTCGGCAGGCTGCTCAGAAACGACTGAAAGACGCGTGGTCAAAGAGGAGCTTAGGCTATTTGAATGCGATTGTATGCTGCCATGGAATAGAGTGAACTTGACATCGGTCTGGGTGAGCTGTAAGCCAAATGTGTCAAACTAAACTTTTCGAATATTCATTTCCTTTTGTTGAACTGTAGTGCTTCGCAGCGAATCTTCTCGTCTACAATGAACAAAAAAAAACACATAACCACACTTAGTCATGGTCAGCAATGTATAGATTCTATTAAATTTGAATATTAATCGTGGGAGTTGTGCTACTGTTTGTATGCTTAGGTGTTTATGTGTATGTGTATGCATGTTGTATGTTTTTTCTTCTTGTTTTATAGATCAGCTAGCGTTTTCGGCGCCACTTAGTGCCTTTTAGGATGCAAGACGTGAATAATCCTTTCCTGGTACATTTCTTTCACCCATTAAATATTGATGGCATTAATGACATTTTTTAAGTATAAAATAAAGTAGTATTTAACTTTAACGGCTTAAACATTCTACGTACCTGGTGAGCAATTACTGAGGCGCCTGGTATGGATTTTCGCAGGAAGGTGAAAACATATTTAAAACTAGTAAGGGCAACTAACAACATAATAGCGCAAGAGAGTCACCTCTTCCCCAAGTTTCACTCAGCAGAAGAAGCCTCATCAGACTTTACGAAAGAAAATGGTTCGAGGAAGTGAGACACGCAAACTTTGTTTTTTGCCAGCTTTCACTTCGCTTTTTTGCCGTGGTTGCGAAAAGAGTTTTATTAAATTACAATGTAGCAAACTATTTTAATCAATTTTCCCTACCTGTTAGCAACTGGTTTCGAGGGTGAAAAACTCCCACCTGCAGATTTTGTTCGCTCGTTTCCAACCGGCGCTTCCAGTGCGGCAACCTAGACATCCCGACGGTAAAAGTGAGATATCTCCAGTTTCGCCACGCCACGCTCGTACGATCGTTTTGATGTTTCTTATCAACCGTGTAACAGTTTGGTAACCTAAAGGTTTAGACGGGATGATGGCTTTCGGCACGAGGAAAAAAAAACTGCGCGCAGAACGAGCTTCAGTAGATAAACGCGGCAAGAGTGGAAAGCTTCACATATATTCACTTTAACCGAAAAGGGGTTTCGGAATCATTGCGGCACTAGATAGAGCATGTGGTGGTGAACCGAATGTGGTGTGAAGATAGGATAATAGAAAAAGTGAAACTTATATCCCGTCAACATTGGGCGAATATTGGAGAACGGTGCCCCCCTGGAGCCTCCCGGATGCCTATGGAGGATCAAGATAATAGAAACCGAAGATCTGGTTGGTCATGTCTCCCGGTGTGAGTAATATTGCCGCACGAACACATGCAATAGAGGGGAAAGTTTCACTTCGCGCGGCTTATAACTCGCAGGATATTTCAATTAAACTGTTGAAATTCGTCTCCTTGCGTCTCCTGCTTCCTCCAGCCTCCATCTCCCTTGAACACAGTACGATGTAGGTGTAGGTCTTGATCGAAAAGTAATCCACACAATCGAAGGGATAGAATAACCGTGGCGTCGGGATACCATGATTACCCACAAACTTGCACTATGGCCACAGAAATGTAAGTAAACCTACGTCGTCCCGATGCATGTGCAAACTCGACATGCAATCGTCGTGCGAAGGAGTACCTTCACGGACGACGGGTTACCCTATATTGGTATATTGGCCGACGCGGAACAGACTGAAGCAGTGGTAGTACCACCGGCAAACCGAGAAAGGATAAAATCAAGCTCCGTCAACAGTCGACGATGGGTGGCGGCTTAGCATGTTTAAGCTAGGATTTTGACAGGGAATGCAAAAGTGAATTTGTCACACCGATTACGGGCGAAAAGGGGTTATGACCTGGGCATCCGAATGTTCCTTTGGTACTGGCAGCACAAGCAACGCGAACTAATGGCATCGAGAGCCAGCGTCCTTTCAGCGCTCACTCGTTACCGGACGACAGCCGACTGTCGGCTGACAGTCGTTTTTCTTGCTCTTGGGGATTACATTTTATGTATAATAAATGTATGCAGATTAGATGCGAACGGGTGCAGCAAGGCAGTAGTAACCGGTGCTGAATCTGGGGTTGTTACGGGGTTGTAAGCGCGATAACGAGGAAAGCAACCGGCAGCGTCATCGCTAGCTTATGCATGTTATTGGACAGTACCGAGATGGCAACTGTCAGGCACTAAGGCTTTGTAATGGTGGGGCAATGAAATAAAATAAAACGCTGATTGTAATAAGGCGTCACTCGGGTAAAGGCCAATCAATACTAATACGAATATGTGGAAGGGGTTACCGGATTGGCCCTTAGTACATATGGTTGGTATGACTAGGGTAAAACGCGAGCATTCTAGCGTATTGGATGTTTCGGTATTGAAGTATAGAAGCGAAGAAGCTATCGTTTCACATGAACTGGTGGTGTTTTATTTTCAATCGATTGGATGCTACAATGTATTTTTATAAAAAAAAACTAAATTTTTAGTTATTTTTACTGATCCTTAGTTATTGTTTGTTTTGTTAAACGCGTTTTATCCATAAGGATTTTCGATTGAAATGTGTTACAATATTAAAAACTAAACAATATTGGAATCGAAAACACAGATCAGATAGAGCTATGAAACACGCTGCAGCTATAAGGATTCGCTTGAAAGAAAGTGCAGTTGTTAAGGGCACACATGGATGTAGTGTAGCGCAAGGTAAGAGTCTCGCAAATGCCGTCGGAACTGTTCTAATCTCACCGGATACTGAGGCATGGAGGTGGACTCCCCCCTTTGCTATTTAACATAGCTCTAGAAAGTGTCAAGAGAAGTGCGGGCTTCGATATCCGGGGTACGATTTTTACACGTACACTTCAATTCCTAGGATTTGGTGATGACATCGACATTATCGGACGGACACATCGGATTGGACTGAGGATCAATGCGACGAAGACAAAGTATCTGTTTGCAGGAGGCTGTGACTGTGTTAGGAATATTAGCCCGCCTGGAGCAGAATATCAGTTGACGGCGAAGATCTTGAAATAGTAGAGTTCTGCTACCTTGATTCGATCGTAATTTCGGATCTTCAATATAAGCAACAAAACCCAGAGGTTCAATATTATGGGAAACCGTGCCTACTATGGGCTTCACAAACACCTATGGTCAATAAGAATTCAACAAGACTCAAAAAAGAGTAGTGCTTGATCTTTTCGACCTAAAGTAGATCTTGATCTGCTGCCAGGAACAGAGGGAAGGAGCCTAGACGGTGTTTCCTGAAGATTGGTTGGTGGCCTGGCCATCTGCGGTAGTATGAGGAGGGAGAAAGGAGAATGTGGTGCCATGTTTTCACACGATAAGCCTGGAAACAAATCTCGATCGCATCGTTCCGTGGGTAGGACTGATTGCCCAACAACGGTAACTACAAGTACAAGTGGCTCGGAAATAGTAAGCGAAACGGTTCTAATGGTCCATGCAAGTGTATGTTAACTTCTGTGGCTAATTAAAGACCGTTTTTGCCTCATATTTCCCTCCAGTTAATTTTCCTCAATTGAAAACGGACACCTAAGTGGTGATACCTATTAAAAAATGTACATATTTATTGAAAAAAGTCTGTAGGCATAGAGTAATTGAAGAAATAATATTCAATTTCTACATAACCAGAATTCAACATATAACTCGGCAATCATTTGAACGATACACACTACAAAGGTAGTAGATTTATTATGTTACAAACTTATCATTTATCCGACGAGTTGCCAGTGGCGTTTTCCTGTTAGCGGAGCAGTTGTTACACACGCTAGGACCGGTATCAACTCTCATCCGGAAGGTTATGCCACAGTAAGGACTGTTTATCCCACTACGTGGTAAAATCAAGACTAATAGGCTACAAATGACAGACCAAGCAGAGCGTTGCGCTATGAAGAAAACGATCATTAGTCTGCAACCATTTGGGTGGTCGGTTTATCCGACCAACGAACATCTTTTTAATACTTTCACAACTCCCAACAATGTTGCGGCAGCGAGGAGTGTTACCACCAGAAACCCTTTCCGTTTGTCGTGCTGGGCGTCTAAAAGTTTCACAAAGTGATTAATACAGCTACACTTTCCCTCAGTGTTCGAAACGCTCGTCACTGTATAGTTAACCCAGTGGTGGAAGGGATAGGGCAGTTTGGCCTCAATGATCTCGTGCACCTGATTTTCATCCTTAGCGGTCGGTGGTTCCCGGTTCAACACAAGCAAACCGTAAGTGTCCATCTTAGTGGAGCAGCTGACCAGCAGTACCATTGTTTTCGTCAGCTGCATCACATGTACGACTCGAAAGTCTCGCACTTCCTGCTGGCCCTTGCTGCCTGCTATGTACATCCCGTTCGGGCGCGTAAATATATCGAACGAATCGTAGGAGGCCTGTGCTTCCCGGCAAACGAGCTCCATCAAAATAACACCGACACGTGTGCGCAAGGTGTAGCTGTAGCAGTTACGATTTGACACGATGTCCTGCGGCAAATGGTACAGCGTGCGGTACGGTAATTTCGGTTGCTGGAAGGCCACTACGTACCAGATGTCGCTTTCGAAATCGTCGATAATGTAGTTGAGGTCAGTGAAAAACTTTTCGTGAAACCCGTTGTACAGACATATGGAGCAGAAGACACGCTCGGTAAAAAGCATGAATGACACGAGTATTGACGCGTGGCGGAAGATCATCGCTCGGCAAAAGTTGGAAATGAACTGGCACCGTTGAGCGTGTGCGGTATGATTGACGAGCGTGTCAAGTTGTAGTAATTGTGTTTGCCCATAGCTAATGTGAGTCTTCAATTATGCTGACCGACGTGAATGATGTGGTGTAATGGGCAGTGATTTTCATATGCTTTTTGTCGTTTCCCGTTGCTGGGCTCATAAGTTTTTTCCCTGAATAGAATTTCGTCACTTTTTTGTGATACTACCGGGTTTTTTTTAATTGAAGTATTCTTCACATCCATCACAACCAAATAATGAATAAATGTTGTTAGTTTTGGATGAGTTTTCTGATACATCTGATAGCTCGATCTGATTCTGAAACAGATAAGAGAACCATATTTTGGTATAAATATCAACAATCAATAAATGTCCTACAAAAATAAATATTGATGATTACCGGGTTTATTAACAATTATTATTAATTTACGCAATAAACTTTAATTAAAAACAACCGTGTTGTGGCTCTAGCTGGAGCTGCTCGTGCTCTTTGTAACGCGCTTTAGAAAAAAGTGTGTTCAATTTAACAACAACTGTGCTCCGTCTTTGTTCTTTTTGTATTCCGGTCCGGCACTTGCAGCATGTATTAAGCATTCAAGATGTGGGCTGCGGCGAAAGGGAAATAAAACCATTCTCCACGCTACGTGCAGCATTCATTGCAAATTTTCGATAAGCTCTGGCAATTTTAATCAATTCATACCACACTACACGTGCATTGCAGACGAGCCAGCGTTGGGCGCTCGAAGCGTTGGGCAGTCTTTGTGCTGCTTCGTGCTCAAAATTCCATTAACATCATCTGTTTCTAATCGTTGATCGGCTACGGGTCTCTTCCCATCGTTCCACCGCCCCAACCCCTCTCGCTGTTATAAAATACGCCTCGGGGAAGAAGCTGGATGGATTCGTTTCCTAAATCTACTGGCACGTACCGATGGTAAAATTATTTTCCTATCAACGGAACAGGAAATCATAGTCACATAGTGCAATGAAATTAATGCTGATTAATCCACTTGTACCGATGATCGCTGATTGAATGCATATGGCGAGGCAGAGCCAGGACGCGTACGACCGAAACATCCTGCCTCATCTCATCACCTTCCAAAGCGTCGCGTTCAGGCATGACTGGCGATACATTGATGGTCATGTTTTGGGTGCCTTGCAAGATGGTGATTTAATTACCCACCATTAACGATTCGCTCAAACACAAACACACATAGCTAATGGAAGCGCAGGATCGGAAGGGAGTGTATCGGACGGATGATGGTAAACCTAGCAATCCCCGTTGGCGAGCATGTTGGCGTATTGTTCAATATTCGGTCGATCTTAATGCATATACAACATCTACAAACGTGGTGTGTGACAGTTGTTCACGGGCACGTATACTTGCAATGGTTGCGCTGTACCGCATGTTTATCCATTTTAAAGCACACCAATCCCTATGGCGACAATGACCGGATCCGGGCTAGAAATGCCAGGATCTCAAAGATATATTTGCATAATTGTCAAATAATGTATCTTCATAAATCCATGACACCCACAGGACGACTGCAGCCATACCGATCATTGCTTGTGTTACGTGAACAATCCTCCTGCCGGACCAATTCAACTGCCAACTAGCAGCTTCCCAGTGTAAATGAGAAAAATAAATAGTTTTAATGGATTCCACTCCTCCAGTGTCGCTGCAGGGCACGCCGAACCGTTGTACCATTGCCGTATCATACCGTACACCTCCGGCATAATGATGCAAACCGGCATCCAGCTGCCCAACCGAATCCTTCCGGGGAGCACTACAGCGGAAACAAACGCAACAAACTGTGACGACAACTTTGTTTTATCTCGCAGCGAACAAACAACGCCTTTTCCGGCAAATTGCGCCACAAAAATTGCGCACAGATAGACTCCAGAAGAGTCGGTGTGTTCTAAAATAGATACTGTCCAAAAATTCACACTCGACGACATCGTCGTTGCCGTCGGTTTGTACAGTTTGTTAATAGGTATTTATTTACTGCTACCGGGTTGTCCGGCTTCTTGCGCTCGCACCTCATCGTTCACCCTAGCGTTCCGATTGTTTCGCGTGCAGCAGTTAGAGAACACGGTGAAACTGTGGCTCGAGAGCGTTCCATTATCTCCGGTGGAGCAGTTTTGCGGTGGTATTTGCGTGAGCCATGTGTGAGCTTTTTGGGAGGTTCGGTGTTGCATTCGCAAACAACCGGGCACCGGGCGCCTCCATTACTAGCACTAGCAGTTCCGGAATTTGTTGTCCTGTTAGATGTGAGAAAGTGATCGTTGTTGCGGGTGTGTGCAGCTACGCTGGTAATAAGTTTCGAATTTCATTTCCCACGCATCAACCCATGCGCTCCTGGGAAAGTATGCCAAACTGTGGAACAGGTGCAGTGGGTGTTGACGGTAGAATTTAGTGACGGTTTTGCTACGGCTGTACAGCAATGGAAAAGCTGCAATCAATGGTTTCTGTATTCATATATGTTCACCATATCGTATCCGAATGATTTAATCCAATTGTAGCTACGCTCTACCATTGGTTCTCTAATGGCTTGCTACGCTCTTTTGATTAGCGGGTTTTTGATATATTATTTTCAAAGCGCTGTCACTTAGTGTTGTGTATTAGGTTGATGAACTTCCAGAAGTGTAAAGTGGATTTAACCTGTGTTAAGTGATGATTTATACTAAGAGATAGTTTTAAAATCATTACTAAACGTTATAATTTATTGTTACTCAGTTACGAAGCATTGCATTGAACAGAATGAAAAGCTGGTGGGAAAAAGGTCACTGAGCATCGCAGCAAGCAGTGAATATAACAGCGGTTTTCAACTATTAAAGGAGGTGATATCTATTGTGCCACTCCAGAAAAAAAATGTTTGCGACGGTAGAGAAATATTTACCAGTGCGCTCTGTTTCGCGTTGGTGAAATGGGGAGTTCTTAACCAGACAGGTAGAACAATCGAAGCACCCGAAGAGATGGGACGCGAAACGCGCATACGGTAACCGGAGGTCGGATAACAAACGAAGAAAGTGGTTGTGGTGAGCTCTTATAAAATTATAAATGACTGATGAGGTCTACGACGCTACGGTACATGGACACATCCATTGTGTGTACCGGATGATAGGAACCATACACTCTAGGACCCTGCTGGGTTTATTGCATTTTTTCGGCATTTGCTGTTTGTACGCGAAGCTTCCCTACTATTGCATAATTGTGTGTGCGTGTATGAGAGTATATGTGGGTGCATAGCGCAATGTTGCAGTGGGTACTGTTTCAAGTCGTTTCAATTATGCCGGGCAGTGCGAAATACTCCGTTAGCAAGCGGTGATGTGAAGTGGTGATATATTTTTTGTGCGAACTTTGAAATTCTATCGCACTGGTTCTGCTTTCAGCCTTTAATGAGGCGTTCTAGTATTGCTCCCTAGTATGTTGCTCTATTTAATAAAAAACGGATATAGCAAACAACCAACCTAACGTAGCGTACAGCAGACAACCACTGCGAGATGGATGATGAAAGTGGGAACAGTAGAGCTACACAACACGGAAGTGAAGGAAAGATTGGAAGCTATATGCCATTCGTCCCACCAACGGACACAGGTACGGTTGGATGAAAACCAGACAGTGAATTTCTTTCTTGATATGCCAGAAATTAAATCTACTAATGTCCACATGATGAATGAACAAACAGTTTAAAACTAATGAATGCCACACTTTTGTTTTGGTGTCATTAAAAGTTTGAAAGTACCAAACATTTTCGATACCCAAGATGATTGCAACTTTTTACGATAATTGAACGATAGAATAAGATCAGTCGTAATGCCGTGATTAAAAGTTTTTTTTAAATAGGAACAGAAATTCAATAAATGTGAAAAAATATTAGCTTTAATATGCAAAATAAACCAAATACTCAGATACTAAGCTGTTGGAATAGAGTGAGCTTACATATTCTTGAACAAATTTCATGTAATGTAAATAATAAGTTACGTTTGTCTAAAAATTATAACTATATCTACATTAGCAAGGATAGTGGATCAATTTTTCCATGGAATTCCAATAATCTATTTGGTAGTTGGGAGACGCAATTACAAGAATGGTAGAGTTGGAAGAACATAGCAATTGTTACCTCAAAACGAATTGATATATTATTTTGGCATAACTCATTGTGTCTATGTATTTATTGTTGCATATAACGCACATACATCATTGCTTTACGCAATCTTTTTGAACGATTTGAAACGGCTTGATAGTATAACACAACGGAAACCATGCGGCGGCTATATACGAAAATGGCCGCTTTTCTCTCGTGTTATTGCACAAACGTACCTCTCTTGTCGGTGAAAATAGGGGGTGTTTTCGAACTCAGCCGTATTTCGCTCGCTCGACAGCGTATTTCGATGTTCGAAACCATGCCTTATCCACGCTTCCGCACCCCGTTCGTCTTCTCTGGTCATTCGCCCCATCATCGCTGTATCGCGTTTTGGGGTTGCAGTAGCTCGTACACTTTCTATCTTTAGCGGTCTCCTTTGCACTCTCATTGGTGCTGGCTTTATCAAGACTGTGGACGTAGAGTTTTTATCGCACTCGCTGAACGTTGGGTGAGTTCAGCGTTGTTAGCGTTCGTTTCTGGTCGTGGTGTAGAACGTTAGTTCATTTACCATCGGGTATGTACGTCCCGCACAAGAGGTGCCTCGAGTTATGAGTGGCTGAACTGTAGACCTGCATGCGAAACACGGCAGCACTCAGATAACAGCTGTTGGCATGCGCACACTTTGCCCGTCTTATGTGGGACAAGTTGAGTTTTCCGGACCGCTCCGGATCCCGTGCGATGCCTAACCGTACGCTGAGTGCCGGGAAAATGAACGGCCCGTGTTTTGGCAGTGTTTGTTGCATCAAGTCAGCACCGAGCGAAACTAAAGTAAGATTTTGCTCCCACAAGAAGCCAAATGTGAGCGGATCCACTCGCGGTTTGGACGTATGGAAAAGCAATTTTTCACCAGCGGTAGTATCAGGGCTGAGAGCTGATTGAAAAGGCTCTAGACTGGATCCACGGCTGGCCAGACGCGTTTCGAGTGTGAACAGATTCACATGGGAGTAGTATTTTCACGCGCATGAAGGTAGGGAACAGAAGGGACGGGTAACGGAATGTAAGGATTTAGGTTCCCGTACCGTGTGTGGAACAAAAGATTGTGCAGTGTCGGCCACAACTATATGGTCAAGCGGACACATTCTTACAGTGGAGCTGTAGCTGGTGGCGAAGGTGCCGTGTTTGTTTCGCTGACATTTCACTACACTGTGCTGTGCCGTATGTTGCCTACCGTGCCCAGGGTGGGCAGCGCGGAATGAAGGAACGGAATCTTTCGCGACTGAGTGTATGTGATAGGTGTTTTGGGGGAAAAACTATGACGATGTCTTCGTGTTGGTGTGCGTGGATCATGAACCGCAGACCAGAGTGTGAAGTTCAATTGTTCCAAAGCTTGGCCCCTCTATCGCAGGTGTTTGGTAGCAGACAACATTTGGTGAGGGATCTCACCATCAGTCCCGGGCAGTAGCTCTTCGTATTGCTGCTTGCATCCGTATCGTGCATGTTTGGGGTTATTTCAATCAGTGTGGTTTCGTGCAGGTAGATGCAGTGTTAATATAAATCCGGTTTGCAAATTAGAAAACTAGAAGCAACAACACGGTATGCACCTAAATACGAACGTGTAGTGTGTGGGAAACTGATATCTGCGTGTGTGTGGATGCTTGTATTGGCATTGAATTGGTTTCCCGGCTAGTACGTACTAGAACGGAACCTGTAGTGGAGCTTATCGAATCTACCCATCTGTCAAGGTGGTAAATTATTTATGAATTTGCGCCATACCTCAATCGGTCGAGGCACGATTGAACATAGATAGAGCACCTAATGTATCTATGTTTAATGCAATCGATGAGGTACCAGCGACCACGTCGAACGTAGCAGAGACTGGCGTCTGACTTTTTTTCGATGATGCCAGCTTATCAGCAAGCTTGTGACATTAGGCTGCGGTGGTGTGCGTGTTTCGTGCAGTGCGAGCTCCGTATGTTGAGTGATGTTTTGTGATGTTTGACTGCGTAAACGTAGCTGAGGTTAGAAAAATACGCAAACATATTCCGACATATCGTACAGAGAATGGGCGCTGTGCTGAACTCCGGTTTCGCTGCTTACCCCCATCTTTCTCCGACCGATGACGACATCGTTATCTGCTGATAACGTCTACCACCAACGTAACGCCAGTGAAGCGTGTTGGTGCGTCAAGTTAAACGTGTGTTTTTACTGCGTTACACAATGACACATGTACATGCAGAGGCAAACAACCACCTAATCGATAGCTTACGAAACAGTGGAAATAATTGTTCGACGAAGAATGATGAAAAATTCAGATTGTAGCGGTTGCTTCTCCCGTGGTTTGGCGTTTTGTATATTTGGTGTGACGTACGCAACATTCAGCATACAAAAATAGCCTACTGTTTTGACAGATTCTCTTCTGACGTATACATTTATAGTTTCCCCGAGCAATACGGGCCGCGAGAGTGGAAAACTGTTCATTCACAGGATGCTTTACGCGAGAGCGAAGAGTTGACGGTACTCGTGTTGGGGAGAAAGAGTAACATAGTGGTTGGGAAATCGGTTGAAAAGAAAAGGGTGATGTACGAAAAGCAAAAAATACACTACACTCACGAATACGTGCAAGAGTGGTTATTAAAACAGGCTGTACAATGGTTAAATGTGGAGGAAGAAAAAATTAAAGCACGGACGAGTGAAATCGAGTTTAAGAGAAGAAACGGCACATCATTTTCCCGATTGATTTTTCATGCCGCAAAGTTGGCACTGCCGCCACTAAAAAACAGTTTTCCAATTCTCTGTCTTCGCATTATGAATGCCGTATGTGTCATCATCAGGCATCAAACCTAGGTGGCATTATTATTTAGAGAGGGAAATTTTGTTTCATTTTCCTTGCTTTTCGTAACGCAATCTCTACATCCATTCCTACATGCCTTGAGTGACGTAGGTTGTGCGGCTCTGCAAGTATTCGAATGTTTCACACTCTCTCGCTCCCTTGATGCTCCTTTTGCAGAAGTCGGCGCATATTCCTCTCATTCATGTGCGGTGAAGTTTTCCTTCCTATTGCACGTGTACGCGTACGTTGGTGTGAGTGTGCAAAAGTTATCCGGCACAACATACAGGTCTGGCAGTCGGTTGGCATGGAAAATCCTAGCGACGCCGCGTACGCGATATAGGACACAATTTTCCCTGCGTTAGTAATGGTAGAGCTCTCTGTATCCATCTGCTGGTGTATGTGCGCGTGAAGTGTTTACGACTATTTGACATTTGGGGTAGCTGTGAATGAGCCGTAGTTTGCTATCCACCGGCGCTTTTTGAATGACAGAAAATAAACTGTCTCGTAAGTTTGATCTAGATTAAATATTTCAAATTATCGCGACTCTTACAATCATTTGAAATCAATAGCTATTTATGGCAGAATTCAAAACAGAGAGATCGTAGCGTTCCGTACAATTTATTGGCGTTTTACGAAATGTCCCATGAATTCCGCTATTACGAAAATGATTGTGTCTTTGTTTTGAATTGGATATACTTCCAAGTGTACTATATAATTTGGAATAGTGTTCATGGCGAAGGTTTGTTAATAGATTTTTTTTTTATTTCAGTAAACACGTTACAACAACGTTATCGGAATTTAGCAACTCTTTCAATCAACAAGGTTCAAAGAGTGTACAATAATCGTTCTTTTTCGGATGATAGTTCGGTAGAGAAAAACGGGAAGTACGGCTGAGGAATTCGGCATCCTAGGCCTTCTATAACTAATACACAATATTGGTCCTACGCAGTTTATTAAAGGGCGTGATCGAACTTTTTATGAGATCCATTGGGACACCACATGGGCATAGTCTCCGGTCCACATATCTTGTGTACAAGAATTCATAAATTTCAAAATTAATGCATCAGCAAACTTAAGACATTGCAGCTGAATTCTCGTGCCATATTGTGAAATAACTCGTCAAGAAGAAGCAAGTTGTTAAGCGAACCAGTTACAAGGCTTTACTACTTAATACTTATAGAGTTAATGACATGAGTAAAGCATGTGAGCAGTTTTTTATTACCCAATTCTATTCCATTGCAATTAACCTTAATAAAAAACCGAAACAAAAAACCATCATGAATATCAAGGCCGAAGACGTGAAGATTCGCCTGTTCGCTTGCTCGAAATGTCTTTCTTTTTTATTGATTCTTATACACAGACCGATCGAACCACTTCTTTAAGTTGTACATGTTTAAACGGTACATCAAGCGCTTAATTATGATTTGAAGAGTAGTTTATACTGTTGGTACGCAAATAATGGCTGCATGGACGATGTTCCTCATTACCAATAATCCGTACAAAAAACGATAATTATGAATGAACGCAAATCAATTCGGTTACACGCTACACCGACGCAAACGAAATGATTCGATTCGTTTGGTAACGTTTCATAATTTCATCATTTTGCTGATGAAATATGTAATCGTTTCGTATTCGGTCAGAAGGTCGACCGTGGGTAGATGGGAGTGTAACGGGCGGGCTAAAGATGTCCGACGGACTAATGGCTCATCGACGAATGTCCTGTTTGGCCCAGTTCTTTTCCACCTCCTGTGCCTAGTCAGGTTTGAACAGTTTACTCCTCCCACAAAAACAAGCATTCCGGAACGCATCAATCATAGCGGAAAATTTCCCATCATTACACCGCCATCGCCGATCGCCGTCCCATCGCTCCAAGTGTTCAGGCGTTCGATGGAGTTATCATATCGGCTACCAGAAGGCCACCCCGAAGCAGAAAATGTCTTCGCTTTTTTTTTTGGTTTAGGCTGCCGTCATTAGACGGTGTTGGCAATTGGAGAGTTCTGATGCGTTCAGTTAGAATCCGGGAAATTGGATGGCGGGAGGTGGTTGGGATATTTTCCGATGGCACATTTCGGTTTACCAGGCATTTTACTGACGTCAGTAGGCGCTCGGTTAAATGAGAGCAGAGGCACAATTATACCACTGTCTAGACGCATCCATACTGTCTGTCGCAGCGGCACACACACGTACACCCAGAAAGTTCCCTTTGAGATACACAGAAACACGCAAAAGCTGTCTTGCGGAGTAAAATATCCTTACGCATTTGTTTCCGTTCCAAGCCATACCATGGTGAAGCACGGTTTTGGCATTTTGGCCACACCAAATCATGGTGGAACTCACTGCATCACTCACCATTGGTGGCATTGATCGAGTGACTAAGGAAATGCGTTTAAATCTAAGACCATACTCGGACGACAAATCTTCGTTAAATCGTGGCGTTCATGCTTGCAAGGTTCGCAGGAAAACTCCTACGTACGATTAACCGTTGGGTGGGTGTCGTTTCTAAAACGGAAACTATTCTCCGTCCGAGAGTGCATGCCGAGAGTGCAGGATGGCCATGCCATCCGAAACGGCGCATGTCACAACGAGTCACTCAGTGTTGTTCGGTAATGTTCCGTTTAGTTACTCCGTTCGTATCCTTAGGCCGGACACGAGTTCACTAGGGTACGGTGCCACTGGGATAAATGTGCGTTTGTTTACTCCCCTCTCGCGGCCGATCCATTTCATGCACCCAAACGAACCTTCGGTAAGCTACGGCACTGAGTGCCCCGAACGCTACCTTTCGGAATCGGTTGCTCCATCTAGGTCCATCGGCAGCAGGATGGCCGAATAAAACTCAGCCAACGCTGGTATTCTGCGGTCAATTCGTGTCGCTTCGTTTCAGGACAAGTTGATCGCAGTAGCGAGACGGAACGTTTTTTCCGGCGTCGACAGTGAGAAAGCACCAATAAGGCTACGGTTAGAGCCCGGGTGTGCATTCGAAGGCGCTACGGGAAAACATACGCACTGTCCATTCGTGTCAAAGTGTTCGCAGGTGACGGGAAATCATCGACGAGTTGCTAAATTTGCTTACCTATAATACATGTATATTCGTAACGTTTCTACCTGGTGATTATCCATGTGCTTGTTAAGTTTATATACCGCTATTACGCTAGAGTTTATCGATGTGCTTTGAATTAGCCGCTTAGTTGGTGTGTTAAGGTGAAGCGTTGTCTTCTGTCTCCCGGGTGTAGAAAGTGTTTTCCAAGCAGATTCATCGATTGTTGAAACACACAAAACTAATGCTACTGTTTCTATCAACTGTTAACGTTATCGTTATTCGTCTTTAATCGAACTGGTGTGATGATAGCCTCAGACGGCTTCGGTGTGTGAAAAGGACGTTCGAAAGTGTCAAACAGTTGTGCATTCTGCTCAATACTAATATCCTCGTACATCTTGGGCCACTTTTCCTTCCGAATACAGATACGCCATTAACTGTGGGTGCCCGTGTGGTATATACGTTCGTTTGGTGAAGAACACTAATGCACCCCGAAAGTGATCCAGCGGTTAGTTGATGTTGATGCGTATCACTAGTAAATCGTGTTGTTATGATCGTGATTACTACCGTGTAAGTTGAAATAATGTAAGTGTCCCATCGGAATTTGGATGCGTAAAGTATTTGCATAAAATCAAATCAAAAATAAGCGTATAATACAAAAAAGTGTAAAATATTGTGTGAACTCGTCGTGTTCGTCGCATCGGTGTGCTGTATCGTGAACACAGCGAGTGCAATCGTACTCGTTGGCTCGTATATCGTACTGGTTCGGCATTAAGTGAAATACGTGAAATTTCTTAGTACGGCAGTCAGTGCAGAACGAGCTGGTACAAGATCGGTACGGTGTAAATTCAATTGTACCTAGTGTTTTCGTGAAGATTTGTTCCAAATTGTAATTGTGACTTGTAACTTACGATAAGCGTGTTTTCTGAATTCCGGTATCGTTAGGAGGGCCGCATAGCTCGTGGGCAGTTGGTCGTCCCGTTCTGCTGGTGCGGGAACGGAACAGAGCGATGGGTGATTTTCTGTACTCCAGCTCTGTTCTTGCGAACGAGTCGTGCGTGGCTAATCCGTCGCTGCTCGACACGCTCAGCATCAATAATTTGCTGAATATCAAGCATTTGGCGGGTGCGTCTGGACCCGACCTTGCCGGCACGGGCATTACGGACAGCTTGGGCACGATCGGCGAGTCTTCTTCCTCGTCGTCCTCGGTGTCAATGGGAGAGCGCACCAAGGCCAACGGTATCGGTGGCACCGGTTCCAAAATGTCTGCTAGCGGTGGATCGCCGGGTTCGCTGTCACTAGGTGTTGCCACGGGTGGTTCTAGTGCGTCCGAGTGCGTAGATGGACCAGGAGGTCTGCTGATGGCATCGAGCGTTGCCGCTTCCAGCTGTGGCGTGGGAGGTCTTTCTTCAGTGTCTAACATCATCACAACGGCCATGTCGTCGGATGGATGCTCATTGTCATCTGTGTCGGCCGCACGCGAACTTTCCATGGCACTAAGCTCGGCAGCAGCAGCCGGAAGCGTCGGTGAGGCGACGGTGACTTCATCGTTACTGAATGGTGGCAGCATTACATCGCCCTCGATAGTTAACCTTGGCGGGCACAGTGGTGTAACTGGGATGTTAAATAATACCGGCAATAGCTCCAACGGTAACCACAACGGTACAGGCCACAACCACAGCAATAATAGAGGCAGCAGTGCTAGCAGCATCAACAGCAGTGGTACGAATTGCGTGAACGGGAATGCTGGTGGAAATCAAAACAGCGCCAACAACAATCTGCTCCTGGACAGCGGAACCGATCAGCTGCAGCTGCAGTCTGTAGCCGAAGAGCTCAGCCTTAAGGCGACCGATTTGAGCTGCCTCGGTGTTACGTCCAACCTAATGAATGGATCATCGCACATTGGTTCCTGCCTAGCTCCCAGCGGGCTCGGTTTCGGCACTTCTCCAGACCATTCCAGTCCATGGTCAACGGGCCCGGATGAAACAACGTCCGGACAGGGCAGTGCCGGTGGTGCTCACCTTTCAATGAATGGATTGGGAGCGTTCCAGAATTTCTCGAGCAATCTCTACAGTGGTGCCGTCGTGGCGGCTGCTGCAGCAGCTGCAGCCGCAGCTGCTCAACAGCAACAACAGCAGCAGCAACAACAACAGCAACAGCAGCAACAACATCAACAACAGCGCCGTGCCATAACAGCGTCCCATGGCGGTTTCCCCAGCCATCATCATGGTATCTCGCCCAACGGTTTATCCGTGCATGGTAATGCAATGCTGCAGCAACAGCAACAACAGCAGCAACAACAACAACAGCAACAAAACCAGTATAAAAACTCGTACCCTTCGTGGTCCAATCCGGGACCATGGTCACAGCAACAGTCCACCCAACAGCAGCAACAGCAGCAACAACAACAGCAGCATCATCAGCAGCAAGTGCATCAGCATCAGCAGCAGCAAAGTTCGCTATCCTCCTGGAACCGTGGACGTTCCGTGTCGAGCCTCAATCCATCCGGGCTCGGCCCGAACGGGTTACACTCGCGCAAGCCGCCACATCAGTCCGGCAATCAATCCCTCTCGCCGTACGGTATCGGTAACAGCAGCCACCTGCAACAATCCCACCATCACCAGCAGCAACATGCGCACCAGCAACAAGGCATGCAACATCAACATCATCAGCAGCAGCAGCTCCATCACCACCCGTCGCATCATCAGTCGAACGCACTGCAGCCGTTACAATCGAACCTTGCCAACTCGCCATCGCGCTACAGGCGCAGCACTTCGTCTATTCCATTCCCGAACAAATCGTCCCTCAGTATATCTGTCACGGGTACTGTTGGTGGTGGTGGTGGTGTAGGAGGCAGTGGGGTTGTTGGTGGCGGTGGCAGTGTAGGAGGCATTGGTTCCGGTGGTTTTCCTGGGCCACTCGACGTAGTATCGGGTATCGATGAGAATCGTGATCCATTCCTTTCATCGTATCAGGTGAGTGACTAGTTACCTCTGAATGCTTTGTTTGAACGTTTTACTTTATTGCACCCACACGCACACGCCACCGATTTGTTGTCATGCATTACGCAAAGGTATGAGCGCAACGGAACTAAGACGCACCGGCGCATGTCAATCTGTACGTAACGGGATTGAGTAATGTATCCGAGCACCATCACCCTCACCCGCCTCCAAACGGATGCGGCATACGGTGGGTGGGTGCATAAGAGGCCATTTTTAGCTTGTAACAACACTTGACCTTGAAACATTACGCTACAACCATCGTAGGAGAAGTTTCGACGGAAGGGCATCATCCATTTTCCCGGCGGTGGAATTGTACCGTTTTCGTGTCGGGTGTAAGAATACACATCAAGCCAGTATGCGACTTTTCACCGCCTCTCCCTTCACCCTGTTCCACGTGACCAATGCTTAACCTGTACAAGCGAAAGTGTGCGGCTAGTAGCGAAAGTAACCGTCGATATAAATTGTTTTGGATTTATTTTTACCACTCACCGTGCGGTTAGGCGAAAGAACAAAGAAAGAAGCTAACCCGTCGGGAGTTAGTGTCGGCTGCCAAAAAGACGCACACCGCTTGAGAACGTGTTTGTTAGTGGACGGTGTTCATTAACCGTCCGTCGTTTTGAAACGGCAAGGTCGGGGGGGTTTTTCTTCTTTCTGTATCAGATAGATTGTTCCTCTATGCCCTGTGGTTCTTTGTCGCTGTTAATACCTGTACATACAAGATAGGGCTCTAAGGCGCGACAATGTATACGGTCGCTATAGTGAGCAGTGAACGAACTTCTGTTTAAGATAATATGCGATGTTTTTTGGTTGATTTCGCTTTGGTAAATGCCTGATTAAGGATTAAAAATAAAGCAATCCAAGCGGAAATTGTTAAAATATCATGTACAAATTAGTGATGTCATGTTTCTTAGCTCCTGTCATCCATCGTCACGTGTAGCATGAGATTGGATGTCACACATGTTTTACAATACGCCTTGTAGCTCTAACAAAGACGGTAGAAAACATTCGTTGCACCCCTCGTTACGCATTACGTTGTTCGCGCAAAATAGCCTCAGTTCTTTTTGGGCAGCAACATTTGCATGAAAAAAGAACAAACCGTTCTTTATTAATGAGAGCTATAACATAATAGATATAAAGTTTCAATCGATCGATATGTCCTTGGTGAATAGATTGACGGATGAATAGAAGTGTGAAATGTACAACGAATAATTAATCAGCAAGATGCATACACGTACATGCAACTTTGAGGGTCCTGAATCTTCATCATACATCAACAAACATTTACTCAAATACTCTTAGAATCTTAGATTTAAGATTCTTCAACGATCAGTAATAATACGATTCCTAATCAATCATTAAGATTCCAAATTATGTTAATAAATTTGAGGGCAAACATTTGTGTAAACCCTTGCCTTAATGGCTATGGCAAAGCTCCGGTCAAAATTGACCGTAAAGCAGTGGCAATTAAGTTCCCAAAAAGGCACTGATAATACTGTGCTCATCAGGTGTTCGGCGAAAGGTTGCTTAATTTAAATCGCCTGCATATAAGCACATTAAGTTTTGCAATCGTTGCAAACACTTCCACTTTTCAACCGTCAACCGTTACACCTGGTGCTACTTTTGCTGCATCTGCAAACGATGGCACACAAGTGGGTTACCGCGGGCGGAGCGCTTGTGTTTCTGGGAAAAGGTTTGTCTGTCATTTGGGATAACGTGACAGGCTGTTGCACCAGTACCGCATACGGTCCCGTTAATAAAATGCGTTCACCATTAATCGCCACCGGTGCGAGTGCATTCGTCCTGAAAGCGGCCCGATAACACGTTCCCAACGGTTTGATGTTGAAAGTGGAACATAAAGTGTCCATTACGTTTACGGGTAAAAATTTATGAACCTTATGGTGATACTGCACCGGACCGAGGCTAATGGACGTTAGGGTTGTCCAGTTAGTTAAGAACTGATTACGGAAGTGTGAAGTAACAGGCGACAACCATTACGATTCGTTAGCGAATCAATTGGTCAGAGAGCGTTCTTTCGTGATAGATTGGTTACAGATAGAGTGTTAATTTCCTTTATTCGGTACTGTTGTAGCAGGCACACTATAGAACACACGGAAACGAAATTTTAAATAGACGTTAAGAATTATGTTTTGGAAAAGATTTACAAGCGAAAGAACCCATCAAAACCAGACCCATCAAAACAAGAGCAAATGAACTCTGCTCACTAGGAGGAAAAATTGCCGACGGGTGGTCGCTGTCAGTGTGATGGCTGCAAAACGACAACGGTTGATACGGGCTGGTGTTATAGCGTAACGCGGCTTCCAAATATGTTTGATTTGAACCAAACTGTTACAAGAGAAAGCATTGTGAATGAAACAGCCTTTGGAATAAAGGCCCCGTAAGGATACGAACGATACCGTGGCTCGTGCCAGAGTGGCGCGGTTCGAGAGTGGCCCACATTTTCTTGCCATCCGCCATCTTGGGTTGGAACGCTAAACGAACGGTCCACACTAACCGCGCCGCAGTGTTTCTTTCTTGTGACGAATGTGCTGAGGTAAAGCGAATGGATTCCAACCGAGCTAGGCTTTGGGCCACGAATGGGTTATATAAAAAAAAACTGGGATACAACGATGCCTTCACATACCGACACGTTCACTTCCTAGCCGGCATTGAGCATAATGTGGGTCCAGGATAATGACGTCATTAAAAGCATCTTTTTGACCTACTTTTCATTTGCATCATTCGAATCCAACCGACAGTGAAGGCGGCGTCACGTTGGAGCATGCTGTGGAAAAAAAAGAAACAAAACACACACATACACACCGTAAGAGAGGAAATAAAACACACTGATTGTGCTGCCTGCTATACGTGGCAATGGCAAACCTCGATCGCACTCTAAAGCCCACGCGTACTACCGCGTGGTGTGAGTGTGCGCAAACCCGATATTATCCCCTGGTTTGGAGCTAGGCTTTAGTTCGACGGTGTCGTGTGGGTATTAATGGCGTTCGGCGTAGGCGTGGGAATGCGCCCGGTTGCTAGCAACTTTCGTTGGTTTCGTTCCGAAGTGCTTGGTTTGGTTTGGATTAGTGTGTTTCATTTTCCCTCTCTCTATCTCTTTCTATTCGTATAGTTTGTTACACTGAACAACGTAAAAAAAACGGGCAAAGGCTTCGAACGTTTGGGTTTTACCGCTTTTTTCTTCGCGCGTTCTTCATTGGCTTCGTTTCCTGGAATGGAACGACGTTGCCTCCGTTCGATGATGGTGACATTTGACGTTTCCGATCGGATGGCGTATGGAAAGGACGGTTCCTCGACAGCCCATGTGTGGTGTGGATGGAAACTATATCCCCTAGGAGTAACAGTGGGAAAAGAGGAATCATGAAACTAAGCCCAGCAAAGAGAATGAGCACAGGACGTTAGCAGAGTGTGAATTAATGGAATGTAGTGTCATTCGGTGAAATTGATCGTAGCACATATGTAACTAACGTCTGCACTTGCTCAGGTAAAAGTGTGGCGTTTTTTTTGTAAATGTGTGGGTGCTTTTATGTTTGATGATTGTCGATTGAAATGGAGTATTTGTTAGCATAATTGAATTGATGAACTATTTCTGATCTAAAATAATCAGAATCCGATCGCAGAATAAAATTTACTAAATCGAAAAAAACTAAATCATAAAGCCAAAGTTACGCTAAACATCAATTCATGCAGTTGGTGAAACAACTCTAATACCGACCATTGGATTCAATGATTTTGTTGAATAAATATTTGTTTGAGAAAACTGTTCCTTTTCTTCCGCAATTCCGGGTTCTATTCCAAAGGCACTTGCAAAACGAGATCGATATAAGCCTGGAGTCCTATGAATGAAAGTTAAAACCCCTTAGAAGTAAAACACAAAATGAAAACTAAAACAACAAAAAGGCACAGAGCAGCATCGGTTCAGATGAAAAATATGCCCTACGTGGGATGATTATGGAAATTTTTCCTATACAGTTTTTGCCTATTGTGAGCTTTTAGTTTGGTTTCTGCAAGTGTGTACCGTTACGGTTTGCAGTTTGTTTTATTTCATTTCGTATGCTTTCGGTTGGTAAGCATAAAAAATGCTTATTTTGGAAGAACAATTGACCTTTCCAAACGGTCGAGATCAATTGGAATGGAATTTCAATCCAGTAAATTTCGTAGGCGTGACAAGTTTTTTTTTAATATATAGAATATATTTCATTCCATGGGCGGCCGGTGGTGTATTGGTAGCGGTCTACACACCACAGAATCGATCCAAAATCTCATCCGGACCAATCCCCCGTAGCAACGACTGACTATCCGGCTATGTGGTAAAAATAAGTCTAATAAAGCAGAAATTGCAAGCATGACCTAGAAGAGAGAGCGAAAGAGAGAGAGAAAGAGAGAGAGAGTATCATTTCATACATGAAATCATTTTAAAACTTTTTTTATTGGAATGAGAATTGACCTGACCATTTATACAAACCGATGGTGTTACTAAAACAAAAAATGAAAAATTAAAATGAAACTTGATTGGTGAGAGTCATGTATTAGACAGATTTAACAAAACCTAGACCTATAGGTTGTACGTAAATGGTTTGAAGTGATTTATCATAAAGTGGATAACTTATAGCAATAACTTAACTTATAGTCTTATAGTTTTCTTATGAATAGGAATAAGTAATTTAAAATAAAATGTGATATTTCTTGTATGAATTGAAGACCATGCATAAAAAAGTGGAATCAAATACAGGATCAAGTTTGTTCACGATTGCAAGATGCATGATTTAATATGGCCGTTCTAAGTTGAATAAAAAAATGTTAGGTTCATGTTACGTTCGGTACATCACATTTAAGTTTTCAGTTTTTGCATCACAGTTCGGTTCTTTCTTTTTTTCGCTTAAAAAAACAAAACGAACGGACAACCTGAACTGCTGGTTCCAATGGATGTCCAAACCGATGGCTATGGTTCAGCCTGGAGAGGAATGGATGGAAAAGATTTAAAATGTTAACTGGAAGGGTTTGTTCTTATGTTCTCTCGCCAATACAGCACGACACCACTTGCTGCCAAAGCTACAGTGAGTTGAAGGAACGCGCTGGAATTTTGGACGTTTTGGCTAAACGCGAACATGCGTGTGTGTGTGTATATGTGATGGAAAATGTCTGCATGTGGCATTGGCGTCATGGTTCGTAGTATCCTGGTCGTGTCGTCGTAATCGTTGGTCTCGCAACCATCGGGCTTGACGTCGCCAAAGCTTTCTGCCTGTTCCGTTTGCTCCCGTTGCCGGTGGTAATTTATTCACTACGTTTTCTGTCGAGTGTATGTTATTCTGGTCAATTTGGTTTGTTTCTTCGTTTTCCATACCAGTTGGCGCTGCTGCTTACACCGGATTCTCATGTTCATGTTCTGCTACTGTTCGGTTGTTAGGTTTCGAACCCATTTCGGACAGACTAAACCGTCAGTGGCTGGCGAGTGGAATGTTTAGAGAAAATCGATGATGAGTCGAAGCTACCAGTTCTGAACATCGAGTTCTGTGTGCTCGATGACAGCGAGCAACGCCTCAAATGTGTTTGAGCCGCTTTGCAAAACGGTTTCGAAATGGAGTCGCATGGTGCTTCATTAAAATGTTTCGCTTTGTCCAATGTACAGCACATTTTTGATGAGTAGCATTCGCTATTGGACACATTGTTTTTTTTAAATTATACATAAAAAATAACATTCAACGCAAAAATTGTGTAACTGGACTATTAAAATAACCCTTTAACCGTTTATTTTTGTTGTGGATGTAGTATCTATTCTAGTAGGATAGCTTTGTTGGTTTTCATTAAGTGAAATCAGATAATGGATCTACATGACTCGCAGACGATGACATCGTTATTTATCGTAAATTGAAGTTTTGCCCGTTAAATATGCAGTTTTTTATATTGTTTTCGCCGAAAGCTGTTGTAACTTGAGGACTAACTTTTCGAGGTTTTGAAGAAAACTTTAACAAAGGTCTTACCATGCTTTACCTATTGCTATGCGATTCCACTATGAGTTTTTTTATGATTCTGTTTAATCCTTTGCACATGTACAACTAGTGAAGCTTTTGTTCTGATGTTTGACGTGATTGATTATCTTCAACTACATAGACAAGCTCCATTGGAAGCATGCAGCATGTTCCGTTTTAAAATTTTCCAACAGTTCGCCCTTCGCACTTGGACGAGTATTTTTCCCGGCATACTTGCACAGCGCAACTACAAGCACAGAAACAAATCGATCAGTTCAGATGATCTTTATCATGGGTTCAACTTGCTGTGCGGTTCACGCTGAAGGCACAAAAGGCTCAAGATCGTTTGTTCAATAGTTGATTCGCGAGCCGTAAGACAATGGTATTACTAGGGCACTTACAATGCCGCGCTACCGTTGCCGTTTTCACTCCGCTTTCTGTGCAGGAACGGTACACAGAAATGACGGGATGGGATATTTGGTTATGTAAATTCAGTTCTCTTTACCCATTTTGCTTTTCACTTTCTTTCCCACCGGTTGTCCGCTGGACCCCCATGCGGTTTGAGCTGTGCTTCGGGAAACGTTTCCGAAACGGTCGTACGACCAGCAGCTCGCTCTAACCAAGCAAATACGCCGTATTTCTGGCCATGCTGTAAATGTGTGGAGTTTTTTTTCATACTGCGTGCTTCGGTGGCCTCTACCATCATTTAGGGTGTCTGTGTTGATTTTTCTTACTGAATCATGGTTTGCTTTTTACGAACAGTCTCACATGTCAGTCGGCTTGGTGACGTCGTCACACTCTTGACATAATGGCTGATGGCTTAGCTCCGTCTTACGTATGGAGTCGGTTCTTCTTACCCAACGGATTTTCCCGCGCGAAGCTTCCTGTGTGGCGCCCGTTGGGGGTTTTTCTTTTCGAACTCCGTTACCAACGGCTGCCAAGCTCACCAGCAAGCGGATGGTTATCGATTACAAAAGCTTGTGCTGCTCCATCATCACGAGAGACCCACATTCACATGATAAGTGTTTTTGGTGAGCAAATCAAATGCATAAGTTTCCATTGCTTACCCTTACAACATGCTCTAATTACGTTTTCAGTGTGCAAATGTCTCTTTTAATTGGGGCTCACATTTTCACTGTTGGATGGAACGGAGCAACTTCTTGTTGGTTCAAATGACAATCGCAAACGGGCTGCCTTAGCACTGCGTGCACACTACAAACGGAGAACGAAAGGATGACGAGAAGACTTTTTATGGCTCTTTCGAACTGTCACTGTTTTGGGCAAATTGTCCTTCATGCGTTTACGATTGGATTTCCTTTTCTACAGAAGCGAGTTTTTCTGTGTGTGTGTTCTGTTGTGCTGTTCCGGAATCGGAAAATATCCTTAAAGATCTGCAAACGAAACGAACCGATTTCTTTCGTATTGATTCTTTCGATTTGCTTTTTTGCTTTTGTGTCAAAAAAAAGTGCCAAATGAGTCACGTTTTTGTAATTTCTGGAGAGACGCATTTTATGTCTACCCACTCCTCGACTCTCGAGTGCTGATCCAGCAACCAGGACCCTATATGTGCCAGGTTCCTCTAGATGTGGATATTGGTTTTCTTTTCTCTGTTTTTAGTGCCATGCCTTGCGTTAAGGCCGCTCATTTTACTTTCTCCTCTAGCCGTTAATCGGATCGTCCCAAGGTTTGGTTGTGTTTCGTGATTCGTGTGATGGTTGTCTGATTTTCTTTTGTGGTGCATTAGTCCCGAGGGGAACTTTCTCTTTTTTCTCTCCATCATACAGCTGGCTAATTTATACTGTACTTTTGGCACCGTTTCAAATGTGTGCTGTGGATTGGGGCTTAAAAGTCTCGCCGGTTGTTTTGGCTGTTGGAGGAAAGCGTCGACAGTCTTTTGTTCATTTTCTTACGATGTTTAATATTCCAGCCGTATAAGCTAAAGGTTTTTTTTCAAGGAATTTGTCTCGTGCAATTGCTTATTGGCGGTTTATTTGCAATTCGGTACAATGGGACGGTAAAGGTTTGTGTTGCATTATCGGGTGGACTTGAGAAAGGAATGTTCTCTTCAAAGAAACCGCGCCTATTAGCCAAGTTTCATATACTCGCAAGCTCTTATAAGAAAACTCACCAAGCACCTCCGTTTGCCTTTGTATAGCGATATTTGAGTATACTTTTCTTGATCTTATTTAGCTTTTTGGGTTTTGGTGAGTCCAAAAGTTTGAACGTGTTTGCTGGTGACGTGTTCCACATGAACACGAACAAATACTGCCCAAAAAAAGAATGTCGACCACAAAACTTTTCCCGACTGTGGCCGAGGATGAACGTTGACAAATGTCTGACTGGAATGCTAATTGGGCGCTAGTTAAGGTGTACGTCTTGTTCTGTCGGTGAAACTTAATATTTGTTGCTGAGGCTGTCAAAGTATGCGTAGAATTCTGGTTTTGTTTTACAATCGGTTTATATAACTTCTGTGAAGACAATAAAAAATTTTTTCTTTGAAACGTACGCTCATTAATTCTTATATTTGCGCATGAATAAACAATTGTTAAGAAACCGAATGGATGCAAAAACTGAAGATACTATTGCAATTGCGATTGCTCCCATGAAATTGATTATTCCATTCGCAAAACGTGGTCTCGATTGTGTGACCTTTTTTTTGTTTTTTTTTTTCTAGGGTATCGCTCCGATTCCCCGAATGGTCGAGCAATTTATTTTCTTCGATTTGCATATTTTGTAGTTCTGCGCTTTAGCTTCCATGCGGTTCGTATGTGGTGCGGAAACCTCGTACGGAACGTTCCAACGGGACTAATATCCCACTTTTCGTTTCGGTCGTTTGAACCTGACCACCGAGCGATGGTAAGCTTCGCATGAACGTTCCGCTTTAATTTTACACTTCATTCGCCAAAGGGCAAACCGGTAGAAGATTGCTTTCACCGCGCACGAAGTGAACAATCCCCACTAGGAACATTGGCGGTTCATTTGCGGTTCATTGCAAACCGGGCCAATGTGCATACGCTACCTGGTTGGTATGCCGTTGTATTTCCTTTCGGTGCAGTATCAGGGATGTGCTATTCGGTCGTGTAGTTCGGGTGTTACAGATTCACATACCCACACTCACACACACACACCACAGTGCTGCCAATACACGATTCATTCGAGGGGTATTGCTAGCAAATTGACAAGACTCCAAGGGGTCCTGGTCCGTGCTTCGTGTATATTGTGCACCCTTGAGCGTAATCGAATAGTGTCTGCAACCTTAATTTTCTCCCGTCCATTCAAAACGATGACTTAGAGCGTTATCATAGGTGGTGTTTGCACCGCATAAAGGAAGCGACGTGTTTGTTTCACCTCGCACTGTGTGCAATTCAATCGAGAGGATGTTGTACCTTTACGATCCCTTTTTTTGCACCTATCGCTGTCCACCAGGTTTCCAATTGCATGAGCACAAAAAAAATATCCACAACCATGAAGAGTGGTTCGATGAGGGCCGATGAAACTCAATCTACTCTAGGACTTCGTCTTACAATTTGACCACAAAAAAAAAACGAAATTCCACTACGCTTAAAAAGGCACACCTTAAAGTGCCTTTCTATACGTAAAGGTCTTCGATATCCGCTATGGCTGGTCCGTGGGGTGTGCTAAATTTTGCAAGATATGAGTGTGAACGCAATCGATTGGAACAAAGAGTCGAGGTCAAGTTATGTGATCATGATTTTCCAGGTAGCTGATTTAAGAAGAGCGACAGGGCTACAAAACCTTTTTTGAAAAGATCAAGACGATGTGATTCCGGCTGATTGTATCAAATTGACTGGACCAAGTGTCTCGTCCAAATGTTCCGTACATAGTCGGCTGTTATGTTGTACGTTGATAGAATGGTTGACAGTGGTATAGAATTGAATGATTGATAGAATCGAAATTTTCGTGAGGTGATTAATACGATGAACTATTTATATTGATAATGAAACAAGCCCGTCAAATTGTGAAGACGTTTAATTCAATATTCGTGGATCTCGTTTATCAAAGTAGTGTATATGCAGATGTATGATAAGTTTCTCTCATCTCTAAGGTCTTGTTTAAAGTGTGCAAGATCGACAAAAGAGAGCAAGCGTTGGTATTTAATTAGAACTTTTCTAGAATTACAACCCACAAAACTGTGAGCAAAATGTGTTCATAACTGTCGTTACTGGTTGAACAGAAGTTCTAGCGTATCTCTTGCGTTAAGTTACAAAAAGACCATCTAAACCGCCAGCTTTTCAAGACACTGTGTGGACCCATACAAAAAATAGCAGCATAAAGAAAATTGGTTATGCAAAAGAATGTTGAAACAACTTTTTTTTTGTAAGTTGCGAAGGAATAAACACAGAGTTTGAGAATTGCAATCACAACATACATTAGTGGGTGAGCACAAGCAACAAAATCAGCACTCGGTGCTACCCTCTAATAGGAATGCTGTAAGTGCATCTTTGGCCACGTTTTAGGGCGTCTTGGATTGGATGGCTTTTAGCGTAGGAACAAACAAAGCACTTCTTGTGCGATGCAGCATCAGACCGTAGCACTGGTAGCAATTACTCGTGAAAGTAATCACGAATTGAATGCTTATGCCAGTGCAAATAATTGAAATTCTTTTCCCCCCCCTGTCCCGGTCGTGCTGAAAATCATACCGAATGCTGCCTACATTGCAACACTGATTGCACTTTTGTGCTGCTGCTTCTTTCCATTATCACCTCACGAACCTGCTACCAGCTGAGTTTGAGGCCGTATGTTTGCTGCCGTCACGATACGGCATGAGGAGCAGACTTCTGACGATGCATAAAACAAGCAACAAAAAGGGAACATTTTAGGAAGTTGTTTCCGCAATGACACACCGGCCCAGGCAGAAGTGAGTGAGAGTGTAGGATTGATGGAAAGATTTTTTTGGCCAGTGGTGTGATAGCACACTATCACTATTATTTATTCACAATACTTTCAACCATCGGTATTCTTACTGTTCCTGGGTAACTGGTGGCGGTAAGGTTCGTGGTAGGCGTACTCTGCGGCGAGAGTCCTGGGATGGGTTTAGTCTAAGAGTGTACGTGTTTTGTTTGTACTCTTAAGCTAACCAGGGGACTGTCTTCCCTTTATGAAACCATGCTATTTTGCAACGGCTCATCACCGCTCCCGTTCTACAGATTCTCGAGTAGTATGCATTTATTTCCATTGCTGCAGACCCGCTGGTTTGGTTTATTCGAATGTGTACGCCTACCAAGTGCAGCAGCTGCTCCATGCCACATCACGCTACTGATACCGCGAGTTAAGAGATGGTAAAGTTGCTAGCATTTTGCCACATTTTTCTTTCACACCATCACGATGCGCTTCAGCGAAAAACATGATTCGTTGGTGTCATGGACGTACTGCAAGTGTATCTACTTTTCGCACTAGCTCCTTTCCATCCGCCGAGATGGAAGCTGAAAAAACAGGGGAAACCGCACAAACTCTAAAAGCTTTCCACTACTTTTGCAAAATGTTTGCCATGGAAGTTTTGAAATTGGGCAAAACTGGAAACGGCATGTTGGTATGTTCTAGAGCTGTTAAGGTAGGCAAAAAGCGACTGTTATTCAATGTGCTGGAGACTACTTGTGTGGTAACAGCCATTACGAACGTTTTAGTATCTGCTGGCCGTTTTATTGCGTTTATGCTTTAATAGAAAAATACTTTAAGCCTCTGAACATGGTACTTGTGCGTACTTGTGGCACGTACAATGTTGAAAGAAGACATATTATTTATTTTTAAAGCAGTACAAATGAACAGTGTTTTTTTAAAATTATTTCCCCATAATTATTTATACCATTTACTCGGTTCAGAAGGAAACATTTACACTTGTTAAGTTATGCGCAAAGTGTTGAACTGCGATCCAATAATAAAATCGATTTTCTTGTTGTTTTTTTTTTATTGTTTGTTGATTTTCTTGGCCAAGTACTGGCCTATTCAGCTAACATTTAAAGAAATCCTGACATAACACAACTTGATATAGACTTCCTACACAAAGTTACCTTGTTTAAAATATAAATGTGTATTGTTTTGTGCAGTACGTAAATGAACTATGTTCAGAAGCCATTGTGTCTAACTGTCAGTTACAAAATGAAAGGAACAGAAGCAAATCTTATCGGCTTATCCATCATTAAAATGTTTGTCTGTGTTGAATAATGAAGCTGCTCTGGCTTTGTTGTCGAGCGGTTTTAATTCATTTAGACGCTCACGTTAGCGAACAGTAGATCTGCATGGTTGTTGGATGACTTTGCGTGTAATCGTTTTATCATGAATGAAAGCTTAGGCCTGCACGCTTCTTGAACAATGTCATTGCTTTCCATAGCTCTGCCATAGTCCTCTGCATACGCTCCAGGAAATGTACTTTGAACGGTGATGGTTTTGCTATGAGAAGACGCAAGCAAATCATGCTTGCAACGAAGTAGAAGCGGATTAATCTCACAGCTGACTGGGTGCGACTTTAAAGCTGGGAAATGCAGGAAAGAAAGCAAAGCAGCCGCGCCAAAGAACCGCTACCCATCTTGCTGATAGCTTCGTGAATGAAAGCGTAAGCATAAAAGTAGCACCACTACCCGGCACATGTTTCGTCTTGCTTTCCAATCTACCCATTTAAACAAAGTGATGTGGTATTACTTAATTCTCGTAATGGAACCGATAAGCTGCGTCTGTCTTTCGTCTTACCGAATCAGTCCCATCCATCAACTAGAACCAGGCCGTGGTACGGTTTGGAATGTGGTGACCACCATCAAACGAGTCGTCGTATTGCCGCCATACTCGATATCGACAACGTATTGGGTGGAATGCTTGTAACATTGGGCCGTCGGGTTTCCTTACGGGGTTGTGAGCAACCGTACACTGTGCAGCACATACTCAGTACCGTTGTCGCCATTCAAGTTCGGTTTGGACGTAAAATGTCACTGGTGGAGGATAACGAAGCTGTTTAAACTTTACTTTGACGTAGGAAGTAAATTGATTGGCTCGTTCGCCACCGCCATTTCGGAGGAAGCGCTAGAAGCCTTCACGAGGAAATGGCTGCATCATCAAGGATAACGAATCGAACTATGTGTCGCTCGATGGGCTACCAGCGGGATTTGCTCATATCGTTGTATTTGTAGCAACTTTAAAGCAAGCAAAGGAAGCCAAAGATTTCGTGTGGTTTGACCGGTGTCGCGTGGAAACCGATGAAAAGAAAAGAAATTCGGCACGTCTTTGCCTGCTGGATGGTACGTGTGCCTGCTGCTGGTAACGCTGACTGACTGCCTTTTTGGGGATGTAATTTTTCGATCGTTTTTGCAGCCTTACCCGGGTGCTTCGTCCTCGAGTGCTTTCCGAGAAGATTGCGCAGTGTCGAGGCAGACTGGCGACAAAATTTGCGACTGTAGCTGGCTGAATGTGGCTAAATATATAATTTACTGCTTATGAACTGTCGCCACAAAGCGATTTCCCACTGTTGGCCGGGGTTACAGAGTGGGTATCGAAATCAAGAACAAGAACTCCTTGCGTTACACGATAAAAAGAGCAATGAGCTCAGGATGTAAGAGGGTCGTGGTAGCGGTATTGAAACTTGGTTGATCAAATTTTAAACAAATATTCGTCTACATGAAAGAAGCTGTTCAATGGTTTCGCAAAACAAGGGCAATAAATTTCCATATAGTGCTGCAATTTAAACACAAGCGGCAACACACTTTAATGGGCAAAATATATTTACGTGTATAAATGCATTAGTGTTGCAGTGCGGTAATAGTTATTGCCAACGCTTTAAAGTTTTCTTTCCCATTCCATGCTGATACGGTGCAAAGTTAGTAAAAGTTTTTTACTATGCAGCTACTTGAATAATTCAGCAAATATTTTTGTTGCAGCAAATTGTGATGGGCAGCAACAATGCAAGTTATTAGAGGCGACATAAGTTTACCACGCTTCGTTGCAGTTGAATTTTTAGTTGAACACCCGACTGTACACAGCAGTATAATAAAGACTATCGACGCGATACAGAGGTTTCCTCGGCAAATGAGCAGCCTTGTAACGAGGGCAAAAGAAAAGATATTATGCGTTTTTCTTACCCTACACCGTTCAGGACTATCCGTGAACAGAAGTACAATGGAAAATCCTGAATTCCACGCATTGACGAAAAAAGGAAACGGAAAGTTGTGGAAAATGTATCTCATCTCGAGAGACTTTTTTCAATCGTAAAATTAGTAACAGTAAAAAAAGAAGAGATGCTTAACATAGTTTTAGTTGGTTCTGCTTGTTTGTGGTTCTTTGTTGTTTGAAAATGGTAGAAGCGAATAAATGACCGCAAAGAACACACCATGGATATTGAAATAATAAACCGAACAAGGTTTATTATTGTCTATAGTTATCAAAATATTCATTTTCGAATCTTGTTTTTTGTACCACTATTGGGGTAGATTAATCTTTGGTGGAATCAGAACCGTGGGAATTTCAGATTCAAGTTACTGTGTTAAAAAAAAACAAGCTAACCCTCATTCCCCAGGCTAACTTGTCTAGGTAATTTTATTGGAAATCTGACAGCGAACAAGCCTCAAAATGTCAAAAACAATTATTAGAAAGCTAGTGGAAAGTGTGATATACTGCATTATTTGAACTGATTATGATAACATTCCGTTCATCTTACACATGCTACACAGCCTATAATGACAATTGATGGTTTAGGAAAACATTGTGAAAAAAGCTCTTTTTTCAAGATCACTGTGTTGCAATCACAATAATGTGCCTATTCGACTATTAACGCATTGGAATGAAGCAAATGAAAGAAGAAAACAAAACAAACGCAGCATGCACATATATCTCATAATTACAGGCAACATGCATTTATGACATATTTTTTATTTCCAACCTACGTAGGGAAGAACTATGTTACGCTGAAACAAACTCACTTGTGGTTAGGTCCACTCTTCCTTTGATGCAATGATAATCATAATGGTAGTAATGATGATATGACGATAATGGCAACATTCACAATGACGGGAAAGACAATCGTGTGCATCTATATTCAAACAACCATCGTGCGATGGTACCAAGTCCAGTGGTTGGTGACTGCATCGCGTGTATTTGGAGTTGATTTCCCTCTCCTACGCCATTGCCTATCCACCGCGCCTTTGCATCTTAATATCTCGAACCTCGCTACGTTGAAAACGTTGTATAAAAAATATGTTGTTCAAGTACCGAGTTCTTCTCCTGTGCAACGCAGAGCACATCCTCAATGCTGCACAAATCGCTTGCAAAGTGAAGTGTTATTTGGTGAGCCAGGCAGCCATATCTGGCACGAGAAAGAAATGTCGGGTTAGGTGTGCCGAGTAGCTTCCGAGGAAAAACCTCTAAGCTCGCTAGAAAAAATGTGAGCAAAGGCGGACAGCGGTGCACCAGAGCTGTTATAAAGCAATTCATTTGAGTGTAGAATGTAAAATAGAGAAACAGTGTGAGAAAAAATGCTCCACATAGTGAAACATCGGATCGGAAGGGTCTAAGTTTGTATGCGGTGAGTGCCATGACAGCAGAATGAAGTAGAACCGGTGGGTGAAATCATAAAAAAAAAAGCAGGCGGCCCCACCATGCTGTAGTGAGAAATCAGCGCCAGGTCCTTTGTGAGATGGAAATGATTCAGAAAGTGGGTTGCTTACGTGTGTCCGCGAGACGAAACAGTTGGAAAACTACGTCACGTTTTGCGACGGGCGCTGCCGGAGACGGGGAGCATGATCGAGTTGAAAACAAAAACGTAGACCAGGGCAAGTAAACGGTGTCGAGGACCAGTCGCATGGGTGGGGGAAACTTTGTCGACAAACTTCCCATACAGCAATGAAACGGAAACAGTGGGAATAAGAACCAACTGTGCGAAAGGGACACAGCACACGGAAAGGCTTCCGAGGACAAGCGAAAGCGTGTGAGCTTTGTTGGTGACAAGATAGTGATTGTTTGAGCAAAAGTAACAAGAACCTCCTACGGGATGGCCGGAAGCACTCTGGGGAATCCTGCCACTGAATGGAGTGGACCGTATCGGAAATGTTTCTTCTATGCTGCTTCGGTACCGGCAAGAGCCGTTGCTTGTTTTGCAGGCTGCGGAGATGTATGCGAGTGGTACGCTGGCACTGATGTTTACCGGTGGGGTCGATTTGCTTTGGGAGTAGCACAGGGTGGAAAAAAGGGAAGATGAGAAAAATGCTACGATTCCCGATAGCTCTAGGTGAAAATCGAAATTTTATGAAACATCACTAAACCGGTACGGTTATTGCGAAGCCGAAGTGGTTAGAATTACATTTTTTCCGATGAACTTCCATAAAGCGATACGCTGTGTGAATGAAAACAAAATGTAGAACGTGGGAGATAGTATAGCATAGTTTTAATGAACTGCTTGATCATCTGCTTGAAAGACATGTAAGACAATATCAAAAGATTGCATCCATCCGGTAAGTGCAAGCGGTTGTACTTCTGGATAGTAAAGAGTGATGCGAAGGATATGGTGTACTGTTTTGCATGTAAAAGTGCATCGATTGTCAGTGCATACCAGTCAAGCGAACAAAGGTTTCTTTGAAGTTGGTTTTATGGAGGTTTTCGTTAATGTATGCATTACCCGGGGTAGTGTAAATGATAGTGAGGTGGCAGTGCTGTTCAGAATCGTTTTGATCAAGCAGTTGACCCACTTAAAAATGTATTACAAATTCTGAAAACGGCAAAAATATGCATAATATATGGCTGCGTGTACATTCTATGTAAATGTTTGATACATGTAATGATTCGTGTATATCTAAACTCTTGTTCTCGTTTCTTCTTACAGGTAAATCTTTTCACAACTATGGAAACGTGAGTGCAAAAAACAGCTGCAAAAAGTTCTGTAAAACATTAAAATTTGTTTGTTTGCGTAGTGCTCTAACTTTCAATCCTTATTAATAACTTTGTTAGAATCATACTCGAAATGAAATGTTCATCCATGACGGCATACAAAACATTAACCATACGGACATTAGTGTTCTTATCCCCACACGATTATCACCTGAAGCGGATGTTTGACTAAAAATGGCATCGATCTCGGTTTGAAAACCGTTGCGTAACATTGAACGCATGTTGGCTGTTTGACAAGAAACATTTTCTTATCTTAAATTTCACCCAATAATCTGTCGGATTTACCTGATCAATGAAATGATGAAATGATAATTTTATAAAATATAAATTCTGTAATACCAGTTGTTGTTGTCATAACTGGAGGTGATAGAGAAATTTATCGAATGTTGCTAGTATAACAAGCACATCCAACAAAATATTTTGCAGTGTTTCTTCACAACACTATTTTTTCTAGGATGTCGCTTAGTTCTCCGACAAAGCTGACAGAAGCTTTTGCTGTGGAATATTCATATTGATTAAACATCCATATGACCCTAAGATCCGGAGCTTGTGCTCGATTGAATTGGTCCTACGGCCGGAAATAGGTTTTTACCCTAGATAATGCAACTTTTCAAGAAGTCTCAGAATGATATTTGAAGTTTTTTTGAAGTTTGAAATATATTGATAGTGTAGAAATAATTATAGAACCTTCAAATTTCAAATCAAACAGTCAATTGGTATACATTGACTACTGACTGGACCACCGTGTCACAGAGTAATTATTTGAAAAATTTAAACATTTTTTTTACTGCATGCATACTTTGTGTATATTACAGGGTCAATTTTATCTTTGCGCAGATAATAGACTAGTCTACAATAATCACTAATTGATCCTAGTTTTGTATGTGACGTTGATAGTGAAAATGCATGATTATGCAGAATTAATGCAGAAGCTCAGATATTTGTAACTTTTCAATTTCTAGATCTCGAATTACCATGTGCATTTTACCATAAAGATCATTATCTCGCTCATGACAAAACTAACATATTTGCTTCGTGTGCAGAACTGACTATTCTCCTAAGGATCGATAATGCAACGGAAAGCCAAGTCTAGCCAAAAAGTTGATCAAGTTTTCATGCTGTAGGGTGCTGTAGGTCTACAAATAAGAAATCAGCACTGGCAAGCATTATTTCGAAAATGGTGAAGGCTATGAAATTATGCGTATGTACTTCAGTGAACTTTACATATGGTTTATGCATCCTGACACTTTTCTTATCAGGATTGAAAAAAAAACATTCAAATTATGTGACACCGATGAAATGGTTGCGTCTAAAAAATTACTTTCAAATCAAACACCTAATCGTCGTTTACCCGTCACTTTGCAATCAATTAAGCTTGTCCTTATCACGATACATAACATCCGTGATGAAAGTACGGTACGGTGGCACGACACGGCAAAAAGGTAAAATGATTCGATCTGTGAAAAATTGGCTCGCGTGCGTGTTGCATGTCAATGGGCTGATTTGCTAAGCCACAATAAATATTATTCCAATACGCTACGTTTGATTGCCACGGCTGCCGCATTCTCACGCCACTACCCGTTTTGCTGGGGCCGTACCCGAACGCGCGCAAAAGTGGCAAATAAAACCTTGCAAAAGAAATTCAAATCACCACCTGTTACGGCACTCAGCAGCCTCACACACACACACATGCCGGCGAGTATTTTGTAGAGCGTAGAGTAAACCGGCTTCTCAATACCTGTAATAGCAGGTGAGCTGGTTCTCGTCCAATGTATTTCTTTTTGCTTGTTGTAATGCAAAAGGAGCAGGAAAATTCGCACTGAACTGCCTGCGGGTTATCAAAGAAAATCGAAGCAGCCAGTAGACAAGTTACGCGCAAGTAGACAAGGTTAGCGCTTATCCTGGAGGTTTGTAAAAAAAAGGGAAACACGTAGACTCGAAAACTGACACCCAGCAAAGGGCTTGAAGTGAACGTTGCGGTACAGGATTCAGGATTCATAGCTTCATGCACATTTTGCAGCCACCCCGGGCTACCTACCTACCCGACCAAAACCATCTGCATGTTCATGCATATTAATATCATTTACCATATCGCACTTTTGACACCTGGGTACCAAGGTTATGGTGGTTCGCTTGCCATCATCGTCATCATCATTATCATCACCACCAGCATGATCATTACCATCGTTAGAATCATCGTCACCCTTCAGTGGGCCGTCCATTTCCTATTGCTGGTGGAAGCCAATTTTTCCCATCGTACCTGTCGCAATTGGTTCACCAGTGGGTTTTTACCAGGCGTTGTGTATCCGGCCCAATCCCCGGGGGCCATCAAAGGCGAAGGCCCATCCAGTGAACTCCCTTCGGGGCCCGGCAGTCCAAAATCGAGCCGAGTGATATTAATGTTGATGTGATTTGTTCCTGCGGGTGCCACTTCGCGCCATTGCCAATTTGGTTGGTGGCGTTCCTGTTGCAGCGATCGCCCCGTTGCGGGGCAAACAGCTACGACAAACAGAGGGTGAACAGGTGGAAAAGATACTTGAATGACTTTGAGCGAGGGCACACTGGGGACTACCCCGGGGATGATGACACGTTTGCGCGTTCGGTGAAATTTGCTCCGCGAAAGAAATCGTTCGGAGTAAGTATTGAGTTAACATGGCACGTCAGCGGGTTCCGTTGGGACTTTCACCGAGTGGAGATAGGATAGGGTGGGTAGATGGTTAGACGCTTTAGAGCGGCGAGCAGAAACTGGTTCGGCATGGGTCGATTCCGATGGCTTGGCGCTGTGGAAAGGAGCAACCCGTAACAAGGGAATGTTGGTAGGCAAGAAGTCCCCGAGCGTCCATTTCCGTCGCGAGCGCACACTCTCTGACCGACCGTGTGGCTTGTTGGGGTGGTTGGAATAATTTGAGTTGATTTGATTTATGTTTTTCGTGTCAGTGTCATATTTAGCATTTTCAGCTGTCGTGATCTCGCTGCACACAACATCCACCAACGCAACCCATGAACACGGTCGGACGGTCGCACTAGCTTCAAGTGCTTTTGATCAGTGTTGGTTATTTGTTGCTGCTACTGCTGTTGTGGACACTTGTGGAAAAGTTTAAGTTCCATTTTTTCATCAGGCAGAACAAAAGCCGAAACAGGCTCGAATGTAATTAGTTGGTTTACCAGCGAGCAAATGGTAGTAAAAAAAAAATAGCGACAAAAATGGTTCCCGCTCGTAAACTTCGATCTATGGTGGGAATTAGTTTGAACTGTCGGTTGGCAGAAGAGTACTTTTTTCCTTCCCCATTATTCCCCACTACACGCCAAAAGCGTTTTTTGTGTAGGGTGGTAGCTGGTCAGCACTGTCGCGCATCATGTGTTTTTTTTTTTTGCAGACAGGAGAGTGTGACAAGTAGTTAGGCGTTGGATAACACTAATTTCACCATCCATTTCCACCAAGCGGACACGAGTGTTATTTTCTCCTGTACTCCGGTCGATTCCAACACCAAAACCACTAATGCTCGGGTCGGTACAGCTCAAGCGCTAAGTGTTTGCGCTCTGGCGATGATGTATAATATGATTTACTCACAACGCCCCGGTTCGCTGTTCCGTGTGTTAGAGTTTGTCCGGCAACCGGTAGTTTGGGGCCATGGGCACACATTGGGCCCGGGTAGGAGTGTAGGAAGGATGTAGGTTACTTGCATAATCGCTGTGACCGAAACCCGGTGCCATTGGTGATGGCCAATTAGGGATGGCGCTTGCTGCTGGAATATTATTTTCTGTCGCCTGCGCGATACACGAAATGAGTGGTAGTAATTGAATTTTCTTTGGAAAATTGGTGTCACATATTAGCTGTGTATGTGGGTCGGTGTGGAGGGAATACTATTAAATGAGTTTTCGGGATGTGGCAATAGTTGTTTAGTAGGAAGTTTTTGAAAATATACTGTGAGCGGTTCAGCTTACCCCTTGACGTGTCTTAGCGAGAGTGTTCGTAATACGCAAGAACGTTACGGAGAATGTTTCTCATAAAAAAGAACATGAAAGAAAATAATGGAATCGTTTTAAGTTTGCGATGAAGGCTTTTTCTCCTTTTTTCCTGTTATTTCGACAGAACAACTTCGACCGCTTTAGTACAACAGTGGAAAGCATCGTCCAGGTTTCGGCTTATGATTGTTGATTCACCTACCGGTGTCTTGGAGACGGGTGCTTAAGAAGCAAAAGTCACCCAAAAAGGAATATCGATTCCTCCTTGCGTTGTATCTTTTTCTCGTCGTTTCTGCCATTAAACGAATGAACAATTTCGGTATTAAGTGTCTAGAGCCAATTCTATCGTTTCATAAACATCACATTCCGATGGCATTACTGTGCAAATACGACTACAACAACACAACGATCAGTTACGCCTAAAAGTGGGGGAACGAGAGGAGAGGGAGGGGGAGTGAGGGTGGGAAAGTTCCGATGGAAAAATACACAACAGAAAACCATCGAATGAAAAGCCAAAAAGTTCCTAACGTCCGCTCAATATGCTTAAAATAAGTTTCGTTCGGTTGTCGTTTATTTTGCTGTGCCTTACTTTCTGTCCGTTTTTCTTTCACTGTTGTTAGCTGCCAGAAGTTTGCTTCAACGTATCGTCATGTGATGAAGGCCACCGACGTGAATGCGTGTAGGTGTCATTCGCTCCCTGGTACGGGGAAGCAGGTAGTGCATGACGCAGAGCGGCGGGGTAAAGTTCGCCCATCTAATGACACTGGCTACACTTGCTAAACAACCGAAAAACCTCATCGTTTGCGGTATTACGAGTTTTATTCTGTTGGAGAGACAGGTTTGCGAACTTTTTTTGTTTTCCACCCTCTCGAAGCGCGCGAACAAGGTGAGGCCCTGGGGTGAGCGTCTGCGGAAACGGGATGGGGAAGGTTTGTTGGTACTGGCGCTTGTTATTATTGCTGTTTGTGGTTTGATTGTTAAAAACGTATGGAGCGAATGAAACCGTGTCCCAGGAGGAAATTGGAAGCCGTGGCTTTGTAGAGTAGGATTTCAAATCAAGCAGCTCAAGATGGTACGATTGTCATCACAACCGGTACCGCTAACGACGGTGACGTCAGTGTGGGGTGATGCGGACGACGACGTCCATGTACCATGTACGACACTGTTGCCCGTCCCTGCTTTTGCCTTGTGGGGATGAATATAATCGAAGTGAAAAAAGGATTGCATCACGAGCACTGGGAAATCAATAACCAACAGTGCTTTATGCTAGCACCTGGTTACCATTTTGGTTTTCGCGCTCTTCGGAAAAACCTCGTTGGTCGGTGGAAGAACCCTAAGCAAAGCGCCATGCTCCACTTGGCATTGATTGACGACGGGATGGGATGGGAGGTTTCAGCTATGAAAAAGGGAACGAACCGTCGAACCGTTCGCTCGCTCGACAGTACCATTTGTTTCAACACCGAGGGTACGAGAGCAGTCGGTATGTTGTGTGTCACGTCAAGTGTGTATACTGAACCACTGAGCTCTAGCTGTGGTTATTGCTGTTCCGCTTTTGTAGCGAAATTGTCATGAATCATTCAAATTATGCTTCCGACCGACTTGCGGCAAACCGACCAGGACCCATCGTGGGGTGCGCTTTCGGTTTCAACTGTGATGTAATATTGTTGGACATTTTTGTTTTAATTTTCGTAATAACCCTCCGCAAATGATTGATCCGTGATGAGTTAGACAAAAGGCGTGGATGCGAAAGGAATCCACCCAGTTGTATTATAAGTCGTTCGCAATGCTTTAATAGGATGATAAAACTGGCTATAAATACACGTAGTTTATTGATAACCACGTCATAACCAAGCTGCCTCACAGTGATCTGAGCACTTTAGTGTAAATCGTCCTTTAAAGCAGTCTGTCGACTAGGGATTGCCTCCAAGACAGGGTATGGAAAAGCGAATGAAATGTCGGTCAACTTGCTCTGCAGATGGGTCGGATGGTCTGTTATATGATGATTTTATTGGTAAGACCTATTTGCGTAACAGCATTGGCAAAACGGCATCAACCTGTAGAAGAAGTTTATTTCTAGCTCATCAAAACCGACTGCAGCGGTTGGGCGACAAGGCGTCTCCATCGGTCCCAAGATGAGGAATCATTGTGGACGGTTTCGTTCAAGGCGTTCCGTGCCGAAGTGTTTCTGTTGTTCAGGGAGCGGTGCAATGCTTTGAACGCATGCCACCGACCTCGCTCATCTATATGCGTTGTAGTAGCTTCATACCTGACAAGGCAATGAGGCAAAGTTTGGCTTGACGCTTCGGTTTTCATTCCGGACCGAACAAATAAAACCGAATGATAACGAGCAGACGGTTTTCTACTCCGCACAGTGGCATTTGTGAATGCAACGGATATGGTTATGGTTCGTTCCGGAAGCAAAATCACGATACGTGGATATGTGTTTGGACGCACATGCTTACTAACACAAAAACATACACATGTATAGCGACAAAAACGGCAAACACAGGCATGTTTTATTTTTTCATCCGTATGCCTTCAGCCCGAGCACTCCGGTAAGGTAGGGACAGGAAGCAAAAAAGAGGTCTGGAGAAAAGGTCGCAGCAGCGGGCCTGCTAAATAAAGCATGTACAATACGAGCGTTGAGGATGCATTAAATTATCTATGGATTTTTGCTTGGTACCTTTTTCCAGTGTGCGAGCATGTGAATATTTGTGACGCTACTTTAAGCGAGTATGTGTGAATAGTTTCGTTTGTATGTTCACAGGAAGGCGGTTATGTTTTGAAGTTCGTGAAATAAGCGAATGCTCCTTTAAAATTTTCCCCTTTAAATTATGACTTACCGAACACGCTTTTGCAGGGGACTTTCAAAGTGCGTTCAAATAAATCTAACGTATTCTGTATCATTCTGTATAAGTCAATGCGCTCTATGATGGTTAAGTAAAAAAGCTTTTAGACATCATCTGCCATAAAATGGAAGAACATCGATCGGTGAATTAAAACTAATTTGAAACATCGATCTTAAATTGAATTATTTTATGTTTAATGATGCTAGCTTTGTAGATTCTTGGAGAAACGAACGTTCACCTACCGTGAACGTTTGTACCATACCCTTTTCTTAAATTCACGGGCCAATAAATTTTGTTACATTGCTGCTAGATTAAGCCGCCAAACGTCGAACAGGTTGAACGTGTCACAAAACCCTCTTGCTTGTTTGATTTTTTGTTTGTACTTATTTGTTTGTATTAATGATATAGATTTATCACTTTTGTTTATACAACCATCAAGCGTTTTTATGATCATGAAAGTATTCTCGTAGTTTTAACTAGACCTTCGTCAGCCAAAAAAAAAACTTCTTCTACGATGACACATTTGTAGCAGCATCAAATGGTTCGTTCCTGCCCATGCATTGACTGTTCAGATTAACAATGATTGGTGTGAAGCCGAGGAATGATTCTAATCGCTATTCTTACAAAACTGGATTCCATCCGATGTGATCGGTCCCGCCGAAAGACGTCACCCGAAACTTTCTCCAAGTCGCCCGAGCCTGTCACCGGGCGACACCAGTATGCGGCCACAGAGCGTAATGGATGCTCATCCGCACGGGGATAAGCTGCATAAATGACAGGGTGGCCCATTCTGGTGAAGATAACAATCTATTTGATTAGGCTTTTAATTATTTTCAACATGCCAGTTTATGGCGGACAAAATGGATTGAGCCTGCACAACGCGCATCGTCGCCTGCGTGAGTGTCGGGATGCCGGGATACTGCTTTCGCCTGCGGCTTGAAGCCTAGTCAGGCTACATTGTTTGGTGCGGAGACACAGTTTATGTGTTTATGTATCTACGGAGCGCGTTGCTTCGTTTCACTCCTTGTTCGGGACCCATCCAGAACCAAACGAAACGGTCTTCGAAGACATTTCATGTTCGACACGATAGTGGGTAAGCACGGAGACAAGCACTTTCACGACTCGGTCATAACTTGTGCAGAATGGATCTCTATCATCTACCGACCCGAGTTCCACTTTCTCGAAATGGGCTCGTGCTCCCTTCTTTGTCGCCATAGCGAAGTACGCTGTACTAGCTGGGAGGTCATTTTTTATCAGTGTGCGAAAGCGAAAGATTTTGGCACACACAAGTTTATGCTTACATAAAAAGTGTGTAAAACCCTTTTCTGTTTTAATAACGAGCAGGGTTAGATAAATTTTGCCAGCGCTAGTTAGCCCGTTGTCGCCAGGCCGTCGGTTTGATGAACGATGTTTTTTAAGCAGAACACTCTGGACAAACATTTTCACCGAACGAACCGACTGCTAAGTGTTACTCGTGCGCGGTATTACCGTTAATGCCAGCGAACCGTTTTGTGGTAAAGATAATTGGTGGGAAGATAAATTTCACTTCATCGTACCTATTAGCAGCTAAATAGTGTTACCCTTCTTGCACTCTCTCTGTATGAGTAGTTGGTGGCGAGCTTAGCGAGCCCGACTCGTACTAATAAAAGTTACTCTCGCAATGCATTTTCCAAAGAGGCGATAGGAATAGCGCAGAAAAGCAGGGAGGAAAAACTGACTCCGTAATATAGTTATTATTAATAAATGTTTCATCAGGTCTGCTCTGTATTCGCAACCCCGTTCAGTTTGCGCGGATGACCTTTTTCACCTCGAGCCGTCGTATTTAACTCGAAAAACAGTCCATAGTGCGTTCCCGAAGCTTACCGAACCAAGGGCACCGATGTAATGGGTATGATTTTATGTAAACGCGAACAATTTCCACTGCTTCTGGGTGCATTCATTGGTTTTGTGCGGGAAAGCCATGGAACAGCATCATAACCACGTACCGCAGGTTTCAATAAATTTTGCAATTAAAGTTACCCCACGTTCAGCAATAAACTTCAATCGTACGGCAAAGGCGAACTGGAGCATGGCGACTGAAACTGTGGTGAGGTTCGGAGGCACCGAGTTTGTGGGTGGCTTGCAACAGGCTGGACTGGTTTGCTGGGTTGCATTTTGCGCGCATTCGAACGTTATGGCTTGTGATGGGTTTCTTTTCTACTGGTAGACAATTGTTACGTTAGTTTCATGATCTTGCCGTATTATTGTTGCCTTCACGTTTTGAAACGTTTGATAGTTTACATAACGGCAGTGTATCAAGGTAATATACAAAAAAAACGGGATTTTAAGGTGTTGACGCTACACCACTTTGACGCATAGACATGTTTTCCAGAATCGGCTAAAACGATTCCCTAGCTTTCACCAGTAAAACACGTGCAAAAGGTGACCTACCATGGTTTGCTTGTACTTAAAGAAATTGTTCCTAAAGGCAAACTTTCACACCTGCCATTTTTGTGCGCCACCATTGTACCCAACGAACGAATCCATCCGAACTTCATCTGCTACACGTTTCCTTATGCCTTTCCGTCACCACACAACCCCGCCGAGAAAACAGCTCTCCACAAACGTTTTCTCGCAGGGCAAACATACCGGTACGGAAAATTAGTTGTAGCAATGGGAAACGTTTCGCACTGAAGCCTACCAAACAGCACGGTAACGTACGCTGTGCTGCACAATTTGGTAGAAAAAAGATGTTGGGCACTGCTGGAGCACAATGAAGTTCTACTGCAGCGGCACGATCGCAGCAACATGATCCCAGCTGGAAAAGGTAACCCCGTAATGGGTTACAAACAAACGGCTTCTTCCCATTGCCGCGAACAACATCCATTGAAACGCGGGCAACACAAGCACCGAGCTACGGTGGATAAGGCATTTTTATCCGGGAACGGAACGTAAAAGTCTCGAAAAAATCAAGAGCTATAACAGTTAGCAAGCGAGTTTGCAGGGATGAACATAAATTCATCCATAAAACCCGGAAAAAGCCCGCGAACGCGGTACGAGCGTGTGGCAATAGTGCGCTGCTTACTTCAGAGCGCTTGCTAGTTTTGGCTGTACCGTGCACAATGGGAAGAATAAAAAAAGGATGCATTCAGGTCCGAACATTACCAACCGCTGGAGTGTATGCATTTGGTGGAAATCAGTTCGTTTACGGGTCCACGTAAAGATTCCGTCATCGATCCATCCTCTCGTTGCCATCGTCTAACCAGTTCCTTGTTCTTTATTCTGTTTTGTTAAGTAAAAAAAGAACCGTCCATGTACTCCCAGCCAGCGAATGCATCAAGCGTAGTGGTCCAATCCAAGCGCCGTAAAGTATACGCTTACAGTGCGAACTTCATGCAAGCAGTAATCCAGAAGTATGGCACAGATAAGCGAAGCATTTAACCTTCGAAACGGGGTTCCTTCGACCCTCCCCGGTCGGTTTCACCCTTGCACCCTTGCATGACACGCAGAAATGCACCGAGTACGTTAGAAAATGTGCTGCAGAATCATTCGATGTTGGTAGTGGCGAACTTTAAACTTCTTCTCGGTTGATGGGCTTCGGCTGATGTCGCTGGGCAGGAAATGAAAAGGTAGAATCTCGTTTTCTGTTTTACGGTCGTGTGCATTGAACCGCGTCCATGCCGGTGGCGGGCTAGGTGCTACTGTTGCCCTGGGAAGGATTTTCCTTTACGTGTACCAACTTTCCGGCTGCAGCATAGTAGAACTTGAAGTTAATGAAACACCAAAGTGTGCGCTGCTTAGGGTATCAGTGCGATTGTTTTAAGAGCCGGCGGTTCAAGGTTGGTTGGGGTCAGGGCTCATAAAATGATGAAACGAAAAGAGAAGAAATATTAAACACACAAATGGAGTTTGTTTAGCGAAGGAATGGCAAACGAAAGACGCACTAAAGTAAAGCGAGGCAAGATTTTTTTTCTTATAAGAAACAAACGAATAGTTTTTATTTGAAGATGCAAAGACAAATGAAAACCGTCTGAGAATTCATTTCTACAATGTGTGAGTATTTATGTTAAAGGACTTTTTGGATGCGTAAACTCATATTTTGAATGAAATGTGTTAAGAGAAGGTATTGTAACATTACAAACAGATTTTCGAATAATTTAGCATGCTCTCATAATACTCTGCCCCTCTTATATAAACTGTTTGCACTTGCAAACATTGCAAAAACATAATCTTTTATTTCAATTAAATAGCATATATGCTTCAGAAAATTTCACAATCGTTAAATACAAGTTCACTACATTTACATGACGTGAAACGTTACGTGTATGGAGTTCTTTCCGTACACACAGCAAGGCAGATGATGGTGGTAACCATTCCAGAAAATTCCAAACAAACAAAACCGTTCAAAAAGCGATCCGGTCCTTCAGAAAAACACGTTTTCACAACAGTCAACTTGTGTGCGAAGCGTTTAGCCTTGCCATTGTCCCCGGGGATCGAACCGGAACATCACGCATCATCTATTTCTGACTGGAAAACCGTCCATCCGGCATCCTAATGCTGGCCGTGTGCTCTAATTATGATTCCTGTCCTCGTTCGTAACCGGCAGGTTGGCAAACTGAGATTGGTTCACCCGGGGTTTTTGAGACAGACACACCGGGAAAGGATTGCGTGAGCCGAATAGCTACAATAACACTGCCAATAATCCAGCAGACAGCGAACCGTACGGGTGAGCTGCTGGAACGACCAAAGGACGGTGGTGTGTGTCCTTAAATGATCTGCTATTGTAGGGCATAACGAATCCGCAAGACAAGCTCGGCAAGCAATGTGTTACGGTAGTTCGAATGTTTGATTGTCGTTTAGGCCCCGCTAAACGGGTGGCTGCAAAACAGATCTGGGTGAAAAACTATCCCCAGAAATGAGTCCAATGAGCTGCTATATCGTTCGGTCTCGCCCCCGGTTTGTGGAGGAAGACAGCCCCGCGGTAGGACAGCGGGCGAAGAATCACAGCATTCCCAGCCGACTGTACGTTACGGGTTTGCTCCGGAAGCGGGAATTGAATGAAAATATCAACTGTCCAATTTTCGGTGCATGTTGCAGCGTGCAGCTGATTGAGTGGGTTATAGAATTTTAATGGTTTTATGAATTTTTCCCGAACTTCGCGCGCTTTAGTTTGCTTGCAATGGCATCGACGGTCGGGCTGGTAGTGCAACCGAAATTGGCAAGGTGACTGAAATGCGATGATGAAGCCAGCAAAATTCGTAAACCGAACGTCCGTGCAGAATGCTTGTTTCGCCTATTCCAGCCGACGGGTTTGTACCGATCCCGCTACCGATCGCTTTCCATCGACGGTATTTCAACCAGTCCGATATTGTCCAGAGGCTCGAATTGCAGCGCGAAGCCATCCCATCGGCCTCCTGGTTTGTGATTCGCGCACCAAAAAATTCTCAATTCCTCTGTCCGTGTATGAGGCCAGAATGCTTCAATAACACTGCTGGATGGCGTATAACTAAAGGTGTGTGTTTTGTTTGTGTGTGTGTGTGTGTGTGTGTGCTAGTACCAGGATACCAATGGTAAGGGCGAAAAAGCGAATTGAATCGTTCATAATTGATCAGCCTCGGGTCATCTGGGACGGGTACGGTATGAAACCATGGCACCTACATCGGCACGGTACTGTACTCGTCAATTTTTGGGTGCTCGATTTCTCGGACAAACCGTGTTTGCCGAAGCCTAACGTGAACGTGTTCATCCGTCATTTGGTTGAAATTTCGCGCCACAAAATACCGCACGGCTGGAGACCTGAAACGGTGGCATCCACTGGGTTCGAAAAACTAAACAGCGTTGGCGTTGCTCGCTAAACTCGGGCCTTCGCTTGTGTTGGGGAACGTGTTGATTTCAGATTGACGTTTCGATACCCGTACACGTACCGCTTGGCCACCCGCAGGTATACAGAGGTCTAGGAAAAAAAAACGCAAAAGTGTCGCATAGTACGATGAAAGGTAATGTTTGGTGTGCGAGTCGGAATTTTGCACGGTATCGGATTTGATTAGGCGTGGATATTTGAAACGGTTTCAAATGATGCTGCAGCAGCTGCACCTATATTGCGTAGGAACGCATTGTCCTGGAATGCTGCATAACTGATTTTTTACACTGAAATAAAAGCATTACGGCGTTTAATGAAATATTTAATGTTTCGCACAACTGTCTGATGATTCCACGCAGAAAAATAAACGCAGTTTGTGTGGATTCCAGTGAGACAAACTTTTTTTACAATTGTGTAAATGGTTTAGTGCTTAATTATTTTAATCAGTAAAATATCGATCATCACTCGTCGCCCTGGAATGTCGTCCGACAGAGTTTCGCTCGGATATAAATATAATCAAACGTTCGATGAAGTATTTAACATTTCGCAGAACAGTCCGGTCGTCCTTTGCTCGCTAAAAACATCTCAGTTTGCGATTTTTGGGCAAAGAGCTGTCATAATTATAATGAAAATGATAACTTTTTAGTTTGTGACAATTGCAATGAAACAAACACGGTGGAAATACGGTGATTGTACTGGTTTTAATTGATTTTAATCAGAAAAAATACTTATCATCACGCGCCAATCAAAAATGTAGCTTCACAAGATGGATCCGAAATTGCTTTGATCTCTCGCATCATTATGGCCTATCCCTAGCCTCCCGGTCCGTCCATCTTGCTTACCAAACATTCAATTATGACAGCCTTTAGAGATGAACCCCCTTGTACCTTTGATGAAGCGATTGAATCACATCCGAGGCAGTCTTTTAACGATGATGAGGGAAAACATAAAGCACTGTTAGCAGTGTGCGGTCTTATCAAATCAACCCACCAAACATTGCCTACCTGTCAGGCGCATACGTTTGATGTACTATCTTGCAGCCTATGGCTACGGTCGGAAGACGACTAACTGTGTAGGAGCCTTTTTTTTTTCTTTGTTGTTCAGCGTGGATATATCCTTTTCTGCTGGTTGCCTTAAGGGCACGAGTATCGGTTTTGTTTTGCTAGCATTTGCGCTGGATTTATTATGTTGCGATCGATCTGTTTGTGCAAGCCAACCAACGGTGATCGGAAAAAGGACCGCCGGGTAAACAAATAGAAAATAATCAATTTTATTCACCTGTCCTGTAAGTTTGTTCTTGCTCCTATTTTGTATAATATGGACACATATAAACAGAGGCTAGCAGCTTTATTTGCATCATGCTGTACGCCGGTAAGGATTGTGGAAGAGCGAAAAAGTTGCTTGATGTTGTTATTTGTTGGATAGATGTTTACCAAAACAGCGCTTTGGAATGATTTTCGTATAGAATGTGTTTACCTTGCATTTTGCTCCGATGACACTCAGCATTTGAACCCATAGTTCGATCCGTTCACTAAGTATGATGATTTCTAACTTTACCCTTAGCTTCTACCTTGCGATATGATGCATATGAGCCTTACCGAAGGACAACACAAGCGTAGCCGTTCCTTCCGCGGATGCATTTTCTGGAGGATTTAACCTTCTTTCGCTGCATCTGAGTTGCAGTATGCGAATTCTGTTTGCTTTGAATGCAAACGCTAAACTACGCAGAAAAGTGATCATTTTCTCAGGAAATGGCAGCAGTCTACTGCACAGTGCATTCCGGCTGACTGGTTAGCCGTTTGCAATGCATCTTCTCCCTCTTCCGAATCGGGCGGGACTTACACTTGCTTATCCCTCCATTGTGCCCTATTTCAGAGCTAGCAGTTCGCAAGAAATACTATCCCCGGTGTGTGGCTTTCACACGCTGAATGCTTCTTGCCAACTCTGGTGCAGACTAGCGCATCGGATTCTTTCACTGCACAGCCGCGTGCACCCGTCGGCAATCCGGCAATCGGAGTAGGAATGCATGGGAAACGAAACCTTACCAACATGCAACAGCTGTGGGGCAACGAATGCCCGAAAACGATGGGAAATATGCAAAAAATGCTGGCAAGAAAAATAAATGAAAGAATCGAGCTGCTCATCCCGCGCATATATGAAACGTGTGCGGTTTTTGGCTCTTCGATTGCCTTAGAAGATGGATAAACTTTCCCTTCACACCGCTCGTAACCTTTCCCAGCGGGTTTGCCCGGGTGTATGCAGCAGCGTACATAATCTCTATGCCACTTGGTGCTAGAAAACGACATCTTCTTCCCAGCATCGGCTTTGTCATTGACTGTGTGATCCCTTTCGGGTAAAACAGAGCCCATAGGAGACCAACGAAAGATGTGGATGGTATGAAATGGACGATTTACACGGTACATCGTCTTGCTGGTGGGTCGCGAGGTGCGCACTATTCCATCCTGCTGCCGTCGGTATTGGCTTTTGGTGTCCGTTTGCAAAACACACTCGTACCGATGTGAGGCAGGGAACGTAAAATTGAAGCAGCAAGCGGAAATATTTCATTCAAAATCCAATAAGAAAATATTTATACGACCCAGTTTTGCCATTCCAAGGATGGTTGGCTCCGAGGACGGTATTATAGCGAGATGCTTCCGTATTCGTTTTGCGGCCGTACGTGCATGTGGGTGTTGGTGTGTAAGCTTTTTTTTTGTCTGCTACCTCTCTATCTCAACCAACTGTTCAACGGTCTAAAGTGACATTCTGAAAAAGGAGTTAGGAGTTAGGAGGATGCAACACAGGAAAAGTTTTCTTAACTTTGCTCACGGCAAAAGGAACGCGCTGACGCGGTTTAGTGTGATATGGTTCGATCCAATTTAGAGATTTGACGAGTTTTTCACAAAGCATCCGTTTTGCATCCGAGTTTTCACACATGTGTGGACGTTACTAGTGTGGGTGCAATTTCAAATATTTCTAGTAGCTTTAGGCTACTGATTTCCAGTGCAAGCACGTGATACGTGTACCATTCCAGAGCGGTTTAAGAAATGTTGAACAATTTACGTAACCAATTTTAAGTTTATTCTTGGAATATGCAAAAAAAAGAAAAACCTCTCCAAACTGCAGGAATTACGAATGAGTGAAGCGTAAATTTCATCAACAAAAAGTAAAACACAGTATAACATACGGTAGCTCACTCACCGTCGAGTACCCTAAAGGTACTCATCCGAGTGTGAATGTTACCTGTGGAAAATGAAACTTATCGTGGCTAACCTTTTGCGAAATTAGTTTCCCTTTGCCTTCAATGTGCCTTGGCGTGGGGGAGGGGGGAGGGGGATTTTTCCACAGGTTATACCGCCGGGACTGCATGGCGTTCTGAGGCGTACCAATTTGCCATTTGGGACTAAATTAACATACACGAGCAACTTATGAATGGGTCTCGTTTCCAATGGTTGACCTTAAAGAAAGTGACTTCACTAAGGAGCATCCTTCCGACGGAATGGATACAGTACCGTCGTGGGATAGGGTTTAGCAGCTCCTTTCCTTCACACAACCGCGCGCCCTCTTTCTCTGCCCCCTGGGCAGGGTTGTACTGGCTTAATGGCACTGTCACTTCTGAAGCTTTCGTCGACGACGTCGTAGGGCATCTTTTGAAAATATACTACGCTGCGCAAAAAGCGCTCGGCAGAGAGAAAAAGTTACCCACCGTATTCATTAATTACCGCCGCAATCTTAACTTCACAATTTTCGGACCGGATTTCCCTAACAGCTTCATTTCGTCTTGTTCTTCCAGGACCGCACCGGACTGAGCAATGGTTTGGACATGCGCTCGCTGGAGCACTGTCTGAGCGACATCATGCGAAACGTAGGCGAGGCATCGCAGCCGGATCATCTGAAAGGTAAGTCCGTTCGACCCGTAAGACCACAATCGAATCATCCGCAGTATCAAATCTGATAGTGGAACTCCATTACAAAACTTTCCAAGAAAGGGAATAGTAATAGCACAGTCCCTGAAGCAAGCTTACGTATATTTGTGTGCCGTTCACACTTTGATACACAATTATACTGGAAATCGTTTAAAAAGCGCACCATTCGCACCGGTAGACACACGCAGGCCCACTGAAAATGGTCGAGAAAAACGGGCACGGGTAATCTTCTATCGGGTTGCTTTTATGAGCTGTCTGTTGAGATCAAAATTAGCGTACGATATTTCATGTAACCCAGCTCAAAACCCTTTACCCATTAGGCACCGCCTAGCACCGAATGCAGATGTGGAAGGTTAAAGATCCTTGGGAGGAATTTTTTGGACGAGGAATTTAATTAACATTTGGACAGATTACCTTCCACGGGAACGGACCAGCGCAGGACAAGGGAATGACAGAACTTTCGCCGTATCGATCGTGCGTCATACATTCGAGAACTTTCTTTGTGGAGCCTCTTTTTGGTTTTGTTGTTTGCCGTTGGTTGTTTGTGGTCTTTTTTCTGGATTTACAAAGATCAACGATGTGCTCAAGTGGAAGAAGCATATTTTAGCTTTTTTTAACGTCTCGTATGAAGAACGCTACGGTCACATTCTTCACAGCCCTACCTCCGGGGCATAATCTGGTATGCTTCGAGTAGATTGTGCGGTGATTCGGTTTGCAAGCAAGAGATAATTTGAATCGATATACGCAAAAGTGCAGGAATTGTGGGTTTCATGCAATTTTATGGGAACATTATCTGTGTTTTTTTAAGATCGTTCAGCTGTAACATCAACATGCAACACGAATCATGCGTAGAAATGTAATATTTAGCAAAAAGGTTATGGAATTTTTATTATCTGATCAGATAAGGGTCAGTGTTCAAGGTCCACTAGCACTAAGTGTAAATGCAAGGAATGTTTTACTAATGATGGATGCCACAAGAATGTTAGGCTTGCTTCTTCAAATAAATAGTTAATTAAATGCTGAGGTTCATGTTATATCTCTAGATTGCGAAATCTTCAGCATGCATTATGATTATAGTTACGTTTGATCATTTTTAAACTTAATTTCCATGTATCCCTTGCTGCTGCAAGTACGCAGTAGTACAGTCTTTGATACATGGATTTCCTTTACAACGTTGGCATACCAATTTTCCTGCTGGTTTGTTGAGGTTGGCTTGAGGTTGGTGCTGGACTCATTGTACCAAGTAACCGGCACCCTTCTTGGCAGGTGGTTTCGACTCATATAGCATGCAGGAAAAGGGAAAAGAATCTGTATAGACGTCATAGGATGTGCGGTTCTGCGACGAACTGGCCATCAAAACTCGCCCCGATGGTCGACAACAACGAAACGATGCCAAAACAAGTGTTTCCGGGCTAGAAACGATGACAACATTTCCCGCTACACGATTGTCTTAGACTTCCGCAGCAAGAGCAACGTGCCGGCTAAGCAGCATAAAAGGTATGGATGTGTGAAACTCGTTGTTGCCAGTCGACCTATTAAGCTTGTTGAGCAGTATGTACCCAATGCATACCATGACACACACTGCTCGCCAATTCTGCATTGCGGTGACAACGGCAACGACGCTGCAAATGACAGCCTAGCGACCGAGATGATAAAGGCACAGTGTGTATATATATATATATATATATGACGAGAAATAGCATTCAAAATTTACAGCCAAATGTTGTTTTGCGGAAAATGAGTGCACTGACGAGTTGGCTGTCTGTTTCACAATTTAAACTCAGGACAAAGCAGATAAGCAATCATGGTTATATGTAACACGATAGGGGAAAATATTACTTAACTAATTAAGGTTCTATTTGGTTGTTAAAATCGTACTTACGTGTTTGTTCTTGTGTCGTATTACATGAAAAGATATGATCTAGTCAACCTGTTTTTTTATCTATCCAAGTCCTCACCGCAATTGCGGACACGAATGTGGCATCAGAATTCATTGAAGCAGCAGAAGCAAAAGATAACACCAAAGCTTCCAACCTTACACAGAAGTATCTCGTAATCCATGTCGTACCGAAACAAACGAAGCACAAATAAAAGGTTTAAAATCAAAGAACATCTTATTAATATGCATGGGAAAATTTTTCACTCAGCATCCAGTGTGAAGGAAATCCGCTGGGAAGCTGGCAATAGCAAAGCAAAACCAATGCTTCGGTAGCTTTGGCCTGATGCTGTTGGCGCGCTGTCGGTTTCGTCTCGAAGGATTTGCAGGAGGAGTCGGCGTGGTTTCGATTTTTCTTTTCACGTCCCAGCTTACGCTGGTAAAGATTGGATTTCACTCATATGACGATGCCTTATGCAGCTCAGGATTGTGGGGAGGGATTTTTGTCGCCTCCCTCTTTTCCGTTCCTTTTCCACCCGTGTCCATTCCAACCGACTGGCGGAAATGGTCGAAATGTTGTTTCACACACTAGAGGAAGCTGAGCTGTCATACGCAAACCCCCGTACGTTGCTGGCTCGATGTTCTTTTCTTGATATTCGGCTGACGAGAACACACTGGTTACCGGTGTTCATGTTTTCTTGGCAATGCGTGAGCAAAATCTATCAGCATAGTGATTTCCATCTATTTACTCCGTGCGAGTGTTTGTGCCTTCTATTTGCTGTGTACCGGCCCACCAACACCACCGACCACTTACCGAATGGACATGATAGCTAGACAGTCGAAACAGTAATCACCTTTGCCGATGAATCTGTGATTGAGTGTGACTTGATCGAATTTCGAAATGCGACCGTCAACGGCACATCCACGAACACGACGGCGTGATGATGACTTGTGTCGCAGCGATGAATGGATTTTGGGGCGAAACGAGAAACGCTTTCCATAAATTTCCGCACCTTTTTTGCGAGGTGATAAAGCGAAGGAAATTATATTTTCATCTTGCCTTGGTGAATCTTTTGCTCTGAAGCAGTGCTGCGGGATAGCAGCGTTTTGCGTGTTCGCATGGCGTACGGTGCTCGTGCACGTACCTGCGCGCGTACGTTTCTTTCGGCTCGGGGTGTGATTGGGATAAATTATCGTGCACCCCGAGTGGTTCCATAAATTTTGCCCGAAACTAATCGAAACATTCACTTTCGTGGCGGGTGGCGTGCCTTTTGTGCTCTGCACGCTCACTTCAGTAACAAATAGTTCCAATGCAGCGGATATCTGCGCACCGCAGCGGGGAAATATGAACTTTTCTGCATTTGGTTGAGTGCATCTGTGCGGTTGCACAAACGCATAAGGACCAAGATTTGCTTCGAAATGTGCCTCCTGTTGCAGGGTAAACCGATGGCGATGCATCGAATGCACCACAAAATGGTCCTTGCACGCATTCCTAAACCCCGTGCAACCATTATTGCTGCTAGTGCTGCACTGCACCGGGACTATTAATCATCTTTTCCCTTCGCCGACATAACAGACTGTGCGAAGGAAGTGGAAATGCATCGCGTCGCGGAAAACTTTTACTCCCTCCCCCACCGGGACCGTCGAATCCCTTTTCGCCAAGCAATGAATGTACAACAAAAACAGACAGCCAAGTCAGTGAAAGGACAAGGAAAATAACAACGCCGGATGATTTTCCCAACCAGTGCCACCAACACCACCACCTACCGGAGTGTTCGGGCATTAGCCGTGTACTTGTATAGCAAAATAAAGCAAAAAAAGGGTTTCTGGACTAAGAATGAATAGAACTGGAATATGCACTATTGCCACCTTTTGCCGAAAAAGAAACCCCCAAAACGATCTCGCCCAGTGGCTTCCGGTTTGTGGTTTCTTCCATTGGGTTCAACTTTTCTCTCTTACGGGATCCCAATGTCGGGTGCAAGACGACACAAGGATGCGATCGTGCACAGCATGCTTACAGACGGCTTCGCGTGAGTTGCATGCTGGTGTGTGCTCGCTAAACTAAACGTGTGGTTGTGGGTCCTCAAGTCATGTGACAATGGCCAAAGCACGCATCAACCAGGCAAGTTTTGTGTCCCCGAGCCGGGAACGAAGCAGCCGGCGTAAAAGTTTGTTGGTTCGCGGTACGGTTTGTGAGTGCATCTTCGTCTCCCCTCCATTTGCCCATACGGCATAGAGTTCGATGGTTGGCTGCAAGGTGCCTGCAAAAGTTATCCCATTTAGCGGGCACCTCTCAGCCTTGGATTGGGAAAAGGCTAAGCAAGTGTTTGTGTGTGTGTGTGTGTGTGTGTGTGTGTGTGTGTGTGTGTGTGTCTATGTGGAGAAGATGCGACAGCTAAAATGGAAATCGGAAGGATGCCCACGGGAGCTTTGGGTTGTATTAAAATTTTCCGTTTTCCCCGGAAGGTAAAGTTATTTTTATCTGTCAGGATTTCGATCGTATTTGTAACTGTCACAAAGCGCTGGGAGTTATTTTGCCACTTTAGCAGGAAAGAAGTGGTGCAAAAAAGCTGCCTGATTGCTTTATGCGTTTCACTGCCGTTTGAGCTGAATCGACTTCTTAAGCTTGCTTGACGTTATGTTACGGCTATGTAAAAATAGTTTTCTGAGAGGAAAAAATATGCTTTGAAAGCATATCAACACAGTTTGAGATGTCTCTTACTCATGTAACGCATTTTATAATTATACACTAACAACAATATTAGCAGAAGCAACGGCAGTAAACAAATATGTGTATTTTATAAAACTCTTGCTCTAGAAATATCATCCTCGAATTTCTGTCTGTACATTTTCTTTTATAATTAACGACACGCATAATTACGCAAACTGCGTCAGATCAATCGCATTGCATGGTTTTTGGCTAGTTTCTAAAACACGCGAATTTTGTGTTTCTTTCCGACGTTGTAAAATTTCCAACAAATTTGTTGGAATCGTTTTAAGCACACAACAAAACGTTCTTTTTTCATGCTTAAAATAACAAATTCTTTCTTGCAAGCTCAAATGAAAAAGATTGTTGCATTGAAACTCCTCCGAATATTGATTTTAATCATCACTCCACTGCTCCGTACCGTGAATGAGTGTAGGTGGTTCAGTGATCTTATCGAAATCAGTTTGTATTTCGGTAGCGTGCAGTTCCGCCTATTCCAGAACCATCCCACATAATGGACCGACCGGTAGCAAGTGATGAATAAAATAAACAGCAGCGAAAGCAGAACACGAATATCCTGCAAACGATAACAGCTTTTCATCATCAAAACCATTGGCCAGCAGAAGTGGGGACACATGGAACAAGGGGGTTTGAAACAGTTCACTCCCGTCAAAATCCCATCCACCCTGTGTCTCATGGACAAGACACTTGCAGCACGGACAAGAGGAAGTGAGAGAAAACTTGAAATAATGAAAAACGATGTTCGTTCGCCTTGGGCGTTTGTCGATTTTGCACCCATCACACCGGGTACAACGCAGCAGCAAAGAGCTTTCGTTAACTGGACATGGCATAAACGTTGAGTGGGGGGAAAAAACGGAAAAAGAAGCAAGCATCCAATATAAAGAAAACAACCCCACAAAGCAGCATCAAACACTTTCTCCAAAATATGGCAGAGATTGTCTGCCATTTTATCGAGCTGGAAGTTTTTGTGTGTGTTTCGGTTTTATTCTGTGTGCGTTTTTTCTTCGACACGAGAGAGCTTTGATAGTTTTCGTTCCTGTCCGGACGCTCCTACCGACCAATTTTATCTGCCCTTGATACTGTTGTTTGCGAAGTGAAATGAAAGGTCTTACGAACCGACGTGTGCAAAACAAGCAACGGATCGGAAGAATGGGAAACAAAATTTTATTGTTTTCCCCGCAGTGCTCTCGAAATCATCAGTCATTGTTTGGTTCTGGTTTTGTGGAAAAATGGACACAAACGATAGGCCATTCTGTCTCTGGCAGGGCTGTTTTTATTCTTAAACAAGTGTGTACGGTTGTGAAAATTGTACCTTCCGTTGTTGAAGGAGTATTTTCCAGAACGAACTGTCCAAAAAACGAAACAAAGACGTGTTGGCGTGCACAAATGTTTTTTTTTTGTTTCGGTTTTGCTACGCATCCTCATTCATATCCGTTCGCTGTATTTAAGAATGAATGAGCTCCAAAGCTTTCATCAAATTATTGTAAAAAATCTACGCAACTGTAGGATGAAATTTGTTGCACAACTAATCAGCACGATCTATTTCTTGAATCGAATATAATTGCGATTTTCTACGAAAAGTCTTTCGTCATTGTGTTAATGGTTTACGTAGGAGCTTTCTACTCCTAAGTGAATTCTTGGGCTGTGCAGTATTAAAAACCTACTGCTGAGGTTTCATCCTCTTTTTAATTTTCCATGTTTAATCTCCTTTTACTCATGATCAATCGTAGCGGGTCAAACTTCAACCCCTGCATGATGGTACGCATTCGTTCGTAAGCACAAACAAATAAGTATAATGAGAAGCACAAAGAAAACCGAAGCGTCACTAAACAAGCATTCAAGTAACGTTTTGCATTTGTTACCTGTTTGTGCGATTATGCAAATTTCGCTGGTTTTTCGTTTTTTGTCCTCTTCATCTGAAAGGCTACGGCTACGACACGTTCGGTAAGGCTCGTGGATATACAAGCTGGATTAATGTAGGCTGGCACAAACGGAGAAAAGAAAGACAAACGCGTACCACCAATAGCAAACGTTTAATAGGAAAAACAGATTTCTTGGACACTAAGTGAACTTCCGATTGTGAGCTTCCGATAGATTGTAATTAATTAGTGCACCGGTGTGCCGAAGGAAAGGTCACCTGTTCGAATTGCGCGACAACTGTTCGGTATACTTACGATTCCAGCGGCACTGCTCCGAGGGCGGTAACGCCGATGCAAATGAGTTTGTCTGCTTGGGCAGTAACATGCGAAAATAAAACCGTGGAAGTAACCAGAAGGTGCCTTGGTGGACAGGCTTTAGATTCATCGTTTTTTTCACGTCAGCTCGGTAAAGGTACAGGCGTAACGTAAATCCATACTTTTTTCTGCTTTGGTCAGATTTTCCGGCTGTGTTACGGTGTGTTTATGTGACTCACTATCGTTCGCTACCGTGATTGCGTTCACCGAGGCAAGAAATTACGATAATTTCTATTTAAAATGAACCATTTTTGATAACCAGTAGGCTTGCGCACTACGGAGTTTCATGAATTAAATGGGTTTCTTTTCCTAGATAGCTGACATAAATTTCGTCTGTTTCATATTAGTAAAGTTGAAAACGAGCATAAGAAACATGTAGTTTGTAACCATTTCTCGATGAATGGCAAAAATATGCTATGATCATTATTATTATTTCGATTGATCACCTTAACAATTACTCCCATTAATCCATTTCGTAATTTTTTTTAATTTAAAAAACAAAACATTTAACAGGTACACATTGGCATAGGCCACAGGCATACAATAATTATTTCTAAAGTTCGCTTCACAAATACTCTTCTGCTCCGTCTTGATGTTGGCCAGTCCAAATTCATATTTCTTCCCGCAGATCGTTCCAATTGACATGTTCACGTAGACATGTAAGGAATTTCGAAATTGATTCAATAAAGTGTGCGCAACATTGTTGTGCCGGTGGAAATGAACATTTACATGAAAGCTCAATAAAAATTCCGCGCACTCGCTGCAGAGATCGTTACCAACTAGGGGAAAACGTTCGGCATAAACTTTTTGGTGGAATCGTTATTTTAGGCGATTTGAAATCGGCTTCCGTGAGTTTTATTCTCTGGAGAGTTAGATTGTTCTTTTGAAGGTTACCTTTAGACGGTTCGTTTTAGGCATGAACTGGAAAATATAGCTTGTGAAAATCGTATTTGAGTGTATGCAAATGAGCATGCTGTTAAATGAGATGAAACAGATTGTCGGCCCCTGATGCCGCATGTGGTGTATGTGAAATGTGAAAGGATTGTTACACTCGTTACGCGTTTCCACGTATTGAAATTACATTTGTAAATGGGGTAAAAAGACTGCAGCAAAACATTTCAAACAGGCAAACATTCACAAACAATTGAAATGTTCCTTTCGCAGCCGTTCATATATTTTCGAAGGTGTTACGATAAATCACGTTTAAGATTGTTCGATATATTGATAATGATTTTATTTCTTGGACAAGGGTGTTAATTAAGTAAGAAAATATCAACTTAAAGATGGCATCCATCACACATTAGTTTAAACATCGAGCGGTTAACTGAAATAAGGTTGTTGTTATGCTGACGGATTTTAAGGGTTTGGCTCTAAACTTTTGATTAGCCGCTATATTACCTAACATCCGTGCCGGAGAAGTTTCTTGGAGGATTTCAATGAATCTTGCCAAAACGACCAACTAGGCCAATCCTGCCGTTTCATACTTACTTCATACTTAATATTATCAAGAAGTTCGACCAATCCAGATGGGATTTTGTACCATGACAAATTGAAGAAAAATTCTACTAACTTAAGTATTTAAAAAAAAAACGATCCTTCAATATATGATATTCTTTTCATATCCGCTTACCTTAGAAACTAACTTTGTGAAATAATTTGTTTTGATACTTGTCGAACAACTAGTCGAAATCCTTAGTCCTTACTATGCACATAATCTAAACTTAAATTTAAGGGCCTGTCAGTTTATTTGAAAATCTAAGAGTTTTAAACCTTTTGTTTAAACGTTTTTTTTTTCATTCGCTTCTTAAACGGTCTAAATGGACAATCAGCTTATTTTTTCGCTAGCCATACGTTCTTCGGTAGACACGAATTTTAAAATTTTACATTTGAGGAACAAGTTTTTCAAATCCCGAGAGAGTTTTTTTTCATTATGATATGAAATGGATTAAAAATGATATAATGGAATTATTAAAATATTAACCATTTTGCAAAAGATGCAAAAAAATTGAATATTTTCTGTTAACATATGATTAATAAGATGGTGTCTTGATGGTTTTCAACAAGATATCTACAAATATTTTATCGATGAAAAAAACTATTCGATCTATGATTTGAGAATGTTGCCCTCTGAAGGAGCTGCCCGGTGGTGTATTGGTAGCGGTGCCGGTCTTCGCACGGCAAGACCGGTCCAAAATCTCTTCCGGACCAATAGTCCTATCCAGAAATTGCAGGCCTAGACCTCTCTGTGCTGTTGTACCGATAATGAAGAAGTTGCCCTTTGAAAAATCGAGATAAGCACAGTTTTGAGCTTCGGAGTATATTTGTCAAACATAGATGAATTAAAGACTTTTTTATAAAAATAAAACTAGCAATAAAACTGTTTTAGTTAGTTATTTATGTTATCCGCTTTTTAAACCATAATTTATATTTACGCTTACATAATTCATGATTTTTCGCTTTGTGTTTCATTATAGGTATGTTACCCACCTCTCTGCAGAGAAGTGCGTTTTATGTCTATATGTAGTTTACACAACATATTTTGTAAGTATTTATTATTACTGTGCAAACGATTACAAACAAAAGCTAGCACAGTGCATTTCTTGTGCTTTCTTTTCTTTCTTGTTTCTATTCATTTCTGAAATATCAAAACTCTTTTCTTATCAATCAATTTAGGCCGTCGATCTCTAAAATATTTGAATTTATTATTTCCTTAACAATTAGTAGCAAACCGCGATGATGCTCATGATAAAAGGTGACCGTAATCTTTCACTGGTTAAGCGCATTTAAAAACTCACTCTAGAGAACTAAAGTTTCGAATACGGGTTTCGGCATGAAACTAATTACCTTCTAATTAGTTGTTTTTCCTTTACCAACTGGTACGCGCCTGTTCGCCGCTACCGTACCGTATCCGATGGTCAGATGGTCTTCACCGTCCGATTTCATTCATTTAGCAAACGAAAACGCATCTTTTTCCCCGTGCTCGATTCTGATGATAAATGAAAAGCAATCCACTCGAGCAATCCATCTGTGGTGCTTACCATTTAGGACTAAACGAAACTTACCATTCAGAGCCGGCCAAGCCTGCTTGGCAGCGGAACAAAAGGAAGTGAAAATAGCGTACAGTTTGCATTACGGTTAGAGACGGCAAGACCGTGGCGAGCAAAGCACACCTGAGTGTCACTGTTTTTCCTTCGGATTGCCATTTCCAACACACGGGCTGCAGTTGAGCTTCGGGTTTGCCAGCATTTTTCTTCCACTGTCACAGCTTAAGAATACCGTTTATTGTTTGTGCGAGGCGAAGAAATCTTACCTGGTTGTGTGGACGGGTTTGCGTGAAGTATGGGAATTCGCAGAAAAAGGGGTAGTGTTTAATTTTCTGAAGTGCCTTGTGACCTTGTTTCTGGAACAAGCGACACTCTATTTCGGTAGTTCTTGCATCGGTAAGCCGGGACACAGTTTTTCCCATCCGCAAAGGCGATCCAGTTTTCGGATAAGCGATGTTCCGATGGGACAGTTAGGTTTTGTGGCAAGTGGTTACTATGAATGGAGATGGTTGAGATGCTGCAGGACGCTCATCATCTGCAGGCGGTGCGTTCTTAGGCAAGATAGTTATTTCATTCCTTTTTTCGCTTTTATTATCATACAACAGATGTTTAATGCTAGATGAGAGATGACCACTCCTTTGTGATTAATAATCATTCCCTGCAATGGTCACTCTCGAGTATTGCGAATGTATTTTGCCACGGAACGGTACGGTTTCAAGAGCGGTGAAATCGTTACCTAAGCCATTCGTCACTTTTTACCTCACGAACGTGGTAGTGTGAATGATTGCGTGGAGTGGCACTACATTTCGTGTTGGTTTTTGATGATAAAATGTAGCCATAATATTCAGATCTCTGCACCATTTGCGAGCATGAATGTCACTCTGCCAGTTGTGCAATAGAACCGGCAAAAACTAGCAACACAGAAAATAAACCATAAATTATAGATAACACATTTTTTAAAAGAGCAACGAAAAAATTACAAGTGACATGTTTTTCATATCCATGAAGTATTTTTTTTATATTTCAACAATTCTGTTATTTTATTCTATAAATCCTTACTCAACTACTTCATTCCGCAATTGGCACATTACAATTGTTACAACACAACAACTTACTTATCGAACACTTACAGCTTTACTTTAAAAACTTTGAACACTTTCAACATTTAAAAAATGGTTCGGTACAAATCTGTTCATTGCGACCGATCCCCAATTTGTGGTTGGTTTTCCAACTCCACTGCAAACGCTGAACAGCTTACACAACGATAAAGACAACGATTAATTGGTTTCCCATCGGTACTGAATGGGACATTTGTCGTGCCAGGCTTATAGCACCGATACTGCTTCTACCCGGTTCGAATCAACCGTGACTCCGTGATCGGTACCAATGCATCCTTATGTTGCTGCCGTAATCTTCGTGGAATTGATTTCCGTAAATCACAATTATCTGGTATATTGCGACTAATTTACATTGCTACTGGAGTTCGGTACTCGAGAGGCAAATGATATTGGGCAACTGTTTCATTCGTATCTATTGGGAAAAATCTCTTTGTGTTCAGCAGATGTATGAGTGGGTACGGTAAAAAAAAATTGCTACATTTTATCCATTCATTTTACATTGAAAAAGAAAATGTTGTAAATGAAAAATATATGTACCAACGTATATTGCACGAAATTTGTTTGATAAGGCTTGGATTTGTGTTTTAAATGAACAGTAAATATATTTTTTAAATATTGAAGAGCAGGCAGTTGGAACGCTGCGTCTGTCATTCTCTTTCTTCGGTAAAGCAAAAACATTTACATGGGCGGGTTAATGTTAAAAAAAACCATAGAAAAATCGATGACTTCATGACGCTCGTAAGACCCTAATCCAGGACGGACGTATTACTTCTATCATTTCCAGCTCATCAAACACAACTTTTTGCGAAACGTGCAGCCGTTCAGAAACCGACCAACCGACCGGGCATGGGCCAAACAAATCGATTGATTAAGTGCGAATATCTTCCGGCTCAAATCAAATGTTCGTCCGAAAGTTTTCCCGCAATGATGCGCTGCTTTGTTGTACAGTTTCCCTACGCGTACGTCCAACGGCGCGAATTGTCCATTTATCCAGAGCGTCGAATGAAAAAGCGAAAGCACAACATGTTCAGTAATTTTATCTCAGGGATCGGTCGAATCCCGGAAATCGAAACACTAATCCTATTGCCAAAGCTTATTTGCTAGCTTCGGTATGTCGATGTACCGATTTGTCTTGCCGAAAGACACAAAGCAACAGCTTGATAAGAGCGGAGGGTTTATTCCTTACGGGTCTGCCTACTATCATTTTGCATTCCCTCTGTGAGGTTCTTCCGCTAGGATAAAGGCACCATTTCCTTTACACGTATCCTCCCGTTACCAGCTGGTTTTCACCTATTGACCTAAACTTCACTGCTCAAAGACTTTCGGCCATCACATAGTCGAATAGCTACCCACAGTGTAAGTACCGCGAATCGACACAAGTTAAAAGAGAAAGAAAAAACGTGAAAACTCCCATACTCCACTTCGTGTGTATTCGGTTGTGCGTATCAGCGATCCGGCTGTTTTATCGTACACCCTAAACAGCAAAACAGAGCTCGTACGTAGCTTGCCAAAAACCGGGAAACTTCAGCTTGGGCGGGCTTTATTGAGATTTATTGGAAATTGAATTGCAAACACACATCACCTTGCTGCTCAATGCTAGTTGCAGACGAGTAGCATCATTTCTTGCGAAATGTCTGAATGAATGGGTAGCGCCGGAAAAAAACGACAATCCGAAAAAAACAAAATAAAATGGGGAAGCGTCTCAAGGCAGGACGTTTCACCATCGTACGCAGCGTGTAGTGCTGAAAGTCGCCGTTTAAAGAAGCCTTGCGTCGACAAGTGCTCTGCGAAGGCAAGTAGCGTTAAAACTGGTATCAAACTTCAAACCGAATCAAGCTGGCAAACAGATTCTCGTTACATGTTTTGACCAGTTTTTTTCCCCCAGCAGCCCTTTAGCGCAGCCGTCGGAAGGTGTTTGTACATGAGCAACAGCGTTACGATGATATGCTTGGATTGCTTAAGATGTAACCGAAAACATTTGAGGTGCCTTTCCTTGCTTGTTGCTGTTTTTGTTGTTGTTTTGCGTTGTATATTTGGCACACCTTAACGATGTCGTTAGGTTGCCGTAATCCGGCAGTAGGTACAACCAAATTCGTTCTGACAAGACAGGATTTGTTGCTGTTCGCTTTGGCACACTGTACCTTCGGTGTCCTGTTCGAGCTTGTTGCTTTCGTGGAATGAAATATTGCAACCTGCGTTGTGTACCGCCGCCATATTTGTTGCATATTTGCGCTGCATTATTGATATGATCTCATCATATTTGTAATGGTAGTTTGAGATGGTAAGTTATTCCTACGGAAGCTTCTTTGCTAGCAGCAAGCATAATAACGATTGGTTGTGTTTAACATTCAATCATCAGCAATTAATAAAAAAATAACTTCAAAAGATACTGATTGAGTTGTAACTACAAGTAATGTTGGAATGTGGAAGTTTCGGAAAAGGTGTAAATAATGCTATCAACTTTTTAATCACCATTTAAGACGTCGGTGATGCTCCTGTCTTAATGTTTCCCAAATTCATCAGTCAACCGTGCTTCTAAACTGTACATGATGTCAATGACCAAAGGTACACTTGCACTTGAACTTGCTCTGTTTCTCAAAGTTGGTAGCTTTTTTTTCTTTTCCAAAACGTTTTTCCCTGCACACACACACAAACATATTTTCTCCCTTTTAATCATCCCTTCGAAAATGGTTCGAAAATTTTCTATTACGTTGGCTGCCAGTTGCATGTGCATGACAAAGTTTGTGCTGCGCTACATCATCACACAGTGCCTGCCACTGGTGCGTTCCGTAGGTGATGCACACAAAACACGTGAACTCATTTGCGGCAAGCGTGCCGGTGGTTGCTTTTCGTTTGCCCGTGCCATCTATCGCACGTCGGTGGTGATGAAGTGCAAAGTTGCCAGAGTGCTAATAGAATGAGAATTAGTTGAAAACTTTGTAATTTGCTGGCTGTGATGCGATTAATGGAGATATTTTCTGGACCATATGCACGCATTTGCGCATGCCGTCGTTTGGTGGTGGCATCGTCTCATGGACACGCGGTTGTTGTGATGCAGATTGATTATACTGTCCGGACGAGGATGGATGTGGCCTGCCAAATAACCGTGAAACCTGCCAGCAGCGAGAGAAACACTTTCGATTTCGCTCCATAAAGCGGGAATAATCTAGATTCTCTAACATACATGTACAGTTCGTATAGGCATCATCGAAAACTTTGTTCTTCTCAAACGAAAAAAAAAGCTCACACGTAAAAAGCTAGTGACCGCCTGTGTCGCACTTGAATAACTCTCAATCTACTTAGCTTCCAGCAGGATTGTAATCCCAAACTGGTAGAGCAACGCTGAGACCGAGAAAGCCCGTGCGAAAAGTCATTCGCAGAATGCTTTCACCAAATCTCTTTTACGTCGAACCAGGCGTCTCCATCGGTGTGCGGATGCCCGAGCACAGAAGTGGCGTATAAAACGTATTTCGAAGCTGCCTCTCCTGCACGGTTTAAGGTGCTTTCGTTATCATTGTGCAAATGGGTTTGTGCTTTGTGAAGGCTGAAACGCATACCGCATGCCAGCCGCGTCCCATTACTCATACTGGACCACTATGCCCGCTACGTCCCTACTCCATATATCGTGTGAGCGGGATGGTGAGACGGGCTTTTCACATTATTTATATTCCTTTATTCACCATCAAAACCATCGTTACGGTAAGTGGGGGAAACCTTACCATGCGCGCCCACCGCAACCGCTGCTGAACGTGATTTTACTGCTAATGAAGTCACAGGAAATTCGGTAATGGTAATGAAATACGAAAATGCAACAGGATTACTTCCGATGGATGGAAAGTAAGTGGGAGCTAAATAAAATAAGAAAGAAGAAACCGAAGCAAAAAATGAAGAAACCTTTGCAAACAGAACTATCTCCGGGTAACTGCGGCGTAAGTCCATCCCAGCGGGCACATGGAAACGATTTGCCATTTTCTTTGGAGAAGAAAAACAACTGCTTCTTCTTCAACGGTGCTGTGACGGGTTCAAGTGTGTGTGAGCATTGTTTATCTTTGCGTATTTTGTTTTTTCTTCCACATTGTTGCGTTTAAACCGCAGCAGCAGCAGCAACTTTGCTTTTGTAAGTTTGCCCACTTAAGCGGCTCATTTGGCGGTCGGTGATGATAATATTATTATGGATTAGCAAAGGTTTCCTGCGCCCATTTTTTTTTTGTTTTTTGTTACCAATTTGTGATATATACCCGTAAAGGTTATTCGTCTTCGCAACCGTTCAAATTCGATGAACGTAAAAGTCAAACAAATGCAAATCGATTAAGCTTGCGTTCTTCGAGCAAGTTTAGAGAAAGAGAAGATAAGCGGATAATAAGTAAATGTTGATGATTAAATTGTAAACAAACACTGGTCGCGAGGAGAGTCCAAAATAGATGTAACAGGTGGCATTTTTTTTTTAATGAAAATATATCATACTACAATCAGTTTTCTTTAGAAATGTTTCAACAGTGACGTCTTCTACATTATATTAACAATTTTTAACTTTGAACAAAAGTTACATTGGTGAATATAGGCGTTGCTATTACTTAGTTTAAAGAGTAAGACTGCACCAGAAGTTGAGGAATCTCATTGTTTTGTTATGACCAAAATTCCAACCTCCAATAAAGTGTTTAAGTGCAAAACTTGTATTCGATAACCGTTTACAAGGCTGCATAATACTTCTTCTAATATTTAAGTAAAATAATTCTCTTTGTTTTACAAAGACCATACAAAATGAATAAGTAAATAGGAACTCGTTAGCTACAAGCAACGATTACTATCTACGTACTTTTTTTTCGTGCAACGTGTTTATGTGCCTATAACTGAAACTAATCAAAATCTCCTTTTGTGTGTTTCTAACCGTTGCACGCGTTCGTTCACGTTTTAAATCCTTGCATTTCATTTGCAACGTAATGGAGTAATGAAATGTGGTTGCAAAAAAAAGCTCCACTCCAGAAAATCTATTCCATTGTTGTGAAAAACTATTTGAGCCAATTTCAATTTTCAATCTCTGTCTTTCAAAAGCTAGGCGCAAGCACGCATTGCAATCAACTCAAAGCAAGTACCATAATTCAGTTACTGCGTCTTTATAGCTACTGTTTTCGAACTTTTCTCCCCCATCGGACGTTTTGGTGGCTGCATGACTGAGCAACCGAGATCTATCAATGCTCGAGAAGATGAATTGTAAACTTGAAGAAAATTAACTGCAGCCTGGCAAATCCTTTCACTCGCCAGAACGGGTGGTTAATTCTGGGCTTGCGTGTAGCGAGTTCAAGTGTCTTTCGGGCACTTGTTAGAAAGGGGCAATTTGTTCCTTAACGCACATCGAAAATACGCTCGGGATGCTGACGCGTGGTCTCCTGTTTTATTCTACCGTTTCGCAAGCAAGACAAGACGATGCTTTCCCACCGAGCAGAACGGAAGAATCTTCATCGCCAGAACCACCGCCAAACCGGTTCGTACAGCGGTAGAACATTGATTTACGGTCACCGCAAGACGTATTTCATGCTTTAATTTATTTATGAGCCCTTGGCCATTGGCTTTGACCTCTCCCATGAGGAGGGAATACACTATCATCCGGCTCACCGGTACCGGTGGAGGTCGAGTGGTGAAGCAAAATTTATCAACCATAGCCGGCGTCGCTACCCGCTGGAAATGGGCCCTCGAAAAAAGATGAAAATGGCTACTATTTATGGATCAAGGTTCGCTTCCAGTCGTTGAACGCCGGCAAAACCGAGTGTGCCGAGTGTTGGGATTTTGATAGCAGATCATCCACCCCGTCCGCTCGCGCTGTTGGCGTCTTTCATCGCTTCATCATCGTGTGTGTTACGTGTGCGTCGTACCATTACGCCTTAACAGCGTCATCATAGCCATCACTATCACCATCCGGTAAGCCGAATTCGCTGGGAGGGATAAAACAGACGGGGGAACACACTCGATCTCCAACGTTCCCTCCCTTGTGGCTGGTCGATGAATGGCAAAACCTGTCGTCAGCGCAAACTGTAACCCTACTTTCCCTCGCATGCCGGTGCGGGTGATAATCGGTCATGATGTATATCGGACCAACGCTTGTAGTGCTGATGTCCGCGACTATCGTGCGCTCACGACTATAAAGAAAATCAATTCACCCATTAACACCCCATTATTGCCACAAGTGTCCTGGACGCGGCACACGATGTCGGCCCAACAGCTGCAACGGGCTCGAAACTACAAAGGTACAATGAAGATTCGCCGGTTTCCGATCTCGAGGTGCTACGGGTTTATTATCGGCATCGAATGCTGCCGATTGCTCGGCACTGTTTTCCTCTCCACCCGGGATTATATTAAATGTATTGCCGTGTAGCTGCTCCTGCCGTTGTCTCGATGACGCCGACGGCTCACGGGTTGAGTATGAGGGTTAGTATCTATGGGTGTGTGGCGGTGTGAGATGACAGGGTAATTTGTGAAAGCAATAGTCTGCAACCACATCATGGTGGGCACATTGGCGGAAATCTTCATCGATCGGTCGCGAGTTGCGAAGGCAATAGTGACCCTGGGAAACTTTTTTCTCGTTCAACTTTTTTCTACCTACGTACCAATAGCCAATGTTTATCGTGTGCACAAAGTGCCACAAATTTGAAATCGAATTCATACTCCATATTTACTGGGTGTAGGTTCCCGGCGCAAGCACATCCAAAACGGAACAAGGCACGTCGCAAGAAGGATGAAAAGTGAGCTAGAAATTATTTGATTTGATATATTTACCGATAAAATAAACCTCTCCAAAAGTGCTGCCTGGAGGATAGCTTTGAATTTGGCTTCTCGGGTTTTGCATATTTTTTTTTTATTTTCTATGTGCGTGGTGGTGCCTGTTTGTCTGTTTACTTTTACGTTTACTTTCACCAGGATCGTTGACATAGCATTACCCTTTTGTACCAGTTTTGCTAGAACGTTTGGAACGCCTAAGCGTTGGGTTGAAGCGAAAAACGAAAATATTTATATCGATATCCTCGACGCAGAGCCATATACACTCGTGTATTTATTGTCCCCGGTTGGGTGCTTTGGGCAGGGTGGGTCAATTCATTCTGGTTTTGATCGGAAAAGTGAACTCACTGTGACGACGAAGACGACAAGCTGGCGTTTTTTACCGATCAACTTTAAGATAGATTAAAGAGTTGATAAACGTGGTAACTACTGTGTTGTCAAGGGTTTGTTAATGTTAAGTACCGCAAGGAAATAATAAAATAGTGCGATCATAAAACAAATCATAAACGGAGAAAACAACCCCCCTGAAAATGTTCCTCTCAGCGTATCTGCGTAACAACCTGGTCTGGATGGATAATCTTGAATGTTTTAGTTGTTAAAAGTATTGCTGTAAATTAGCGCTTTCATGTCCGTTTTTAAAGCGAAGGAATTTATTCATGTATATGAGCAAACGCAACACCTTTTGCTGTTCTTCACGCGTTTAATATTTAATCATGCGCACAAAAGCAATGCAATGACAACATAAAAATGTCATGCTGCTATTTTTGAACCAGTGACATTCACCCGTAGGGGTTCGATGTAGCACATGGCATGGAGGTGGGACGGTTCGCGGGTGACAGCAACAGTAATCACAAAAAAGTCCCAGTCAGCCCGTACATGCCGAACCCGGACCCTGCTCCTCGGTCAAAGCCTTCATTCTCTTTGATGCCATCGATGAAACCTTCCCCTGCATGGAAATGTGTTTCATCAGCGTAGGTATGAGTGGGAGAAATAATCGAAACGAAGGAAGGAAAAGCGCAACAACAACAACAAAAAAACCCGCAACGAGTAACAAAAGTGTGTGGGCTTTTGTGCAAAAACGAAAAGGGGGCGGAAAAAATGGTTCGAAATTCAGTCACGCATAGCTTTTGGATCGAGAATGACGAAGCAGCACTGTCTGGGAATTGCTGTACCCGGACGATCGCTGATTTAATGTTAATTTATTTGTTATTTTTAGCCCCGTAATTTTATTATGCTTGCAACAAATTGCTTGTTGTGTTTACTTTTGATATGGTTAATTCTTAGAAGTACGGCCTGGCCGGTATTCCGTAAATTGACAAAAAATGGTAAATGGAAAACCGAATGACAATAATGTGTGTTATGAAAGTTTACTTCTATGTGCACACTTCATGTATATTACACTCGTTATTTTAATTTTATCGTTTGATATTTTACCGTATTCAATCGGTTGGTGTAAAAGTTAACATTTCAATTCGCATTAAACCGGTCACCTGGTCTAAATACAGATTTCCGTATGCTCATCTCGTTAGCAGACGGCAACATAATCTAAACAGATTGCAATGCGGATAGTAGTTTCGCAAAATAACGTCACACACACCACCTAAACTTGTAGTCTGATTTCCCAGCCGAAACATAAATTTTCACCGTATTGACCCATCCCAACCCGAATCCGACCTATTCCGACCATCGAGAAAACATCCGTGTCCTGGCGATACAAGTTTGGGTCATAAGCTTCCTGGGCTGCGTTTTATCTTGAAATTCTATCATAATTTGAACCTTCTCGGGGAGAAAACTTTCCCATAACAAATATGCCCATCCACGCAACGCTCCAAGCGCTCCGTCTACTTGGCGCGGCTGGACGTCCTAAATTCAGGCTCTCCTCCCCGCTGGTTGCCTCCGTATTGCGAACGGTTTAGCAGCGATGGATAGCGTGCGGAGCACGAAACAAACCTGACATTTATCAGCACCATCTGTTATCATCCCGGTCGTGTCAATTCAACTTTCTGCTAAATAAAACTTCACTTCCCTCTGTTCCGGTGGCTATCCTGCCGCTCGTCTGCCCGGTGGATCCCGTAAGATCCGAATGGGCGAACGGATTTGAGCAATACTTTCGTTATTGCAGGTAAAGGATGATCTAGCAGCTACACGAAATATTTCTTCCATGACCGTCATCTTCATTTCGAACGGGAATCTTGAGACGCTTTTTTCCTCCGCATCGTTCTAGTTATTGCATTCTCCACCATTTTCGTTGTGTTTCGGAGTTGTTGTTTTTTTTTTATTTTCTGCGAAATCATCAGTATTACCTTTATCGTACCCCGGTGTACACGTCAACAGTACGCTTCGTGCGGAAGAATTGATCTATGAGCACGTGGCAAGTTATTATCCTTACCGTATACCGGTAACCCTTCCGTTTAGCCATCCAACCCGAACGGACGCTTATTACTTTTTCCTCGGAAATCTTTTCTTCCCAACCAAAGCCTTTAGGAACAACAGCAAAAATAGCTGAAGGTGGTTGAAAATGGCTTTCCAGCACGTGAAAGGATGAAGGGGACAAGAACTGTACGGACACACCCGACGGTATCGATTCACAGAGTTCCTTTGTATCGTTGTGTGTTTCTTTAGTAGATATTTTTTGTCATTCTGTTCGTTCATCATGCCATGTACGAAAAAGATTCCGTACTATGTCTTACTGCATATAGTAATTTATCTTCCAAAACGAAAGGAATAAGGCTTCAGGTGATTTGAGCAGTGCAAAAGATAGCTCAAGCTAGGGCATACCCATACATTATCTTCGAAAAAAAAACCTAACGTAAGTCCCAAAGTCGCCAAAAACCCCTCAATGATGTACTGGTTGCGATATGAGTCCAGCGAACAGAAGAAATACAACCAGGAATGATTAGCAAGCGTTAGGTAGTTTTGTTTAGTCCACTACCATGTTTGGTAGGACCTCGTGAGGGTCAGTGTTCTGGGACACTAGCAACAGATTAACTACAATAAACTACAGTCAATAAACCACAGTGATTCGAATGCAATGTTCAAGTGCGAGACAGCACGACCGGACACAACAAAGATGAAACTGTACTGGTCACTATCTAAGCTTCCCTTCAACAGATCTTAATGGTGAACGAATGTGCTGCAAAGGGAACGTGTCTGATGAATTTGAGAAATTTGTAGTTCGGCTCGGACAAACTCGGACTCTAGCCTATAGTCTACCGTCCGCTTCGTACCACATATCGATAACAGACAACCTCCACCCAGCACAAGCAACGTGCTTTTCGGGTCCCGGACGTAAACTGGGATTGCTGCACAGCATCTTATCACATTTAATCATCTCCTGAAGGACGGCAAAACATGATCACAATTTAATGCAAGCCAGGATCAACATGTCCGACCTTTTTCAGTGCCGCAGCTTCTTGCTGTTGGTTCGGGAAGCTTCAAATTCCTACAGACTTTGGTAGATTGTCCGTGAGGTGTTTGGGAGAGACGGAGGGTCATTTCGAGTTATGTTTTACACTGGCTCATCATTATCATCCGGCAGCTGGTCGCCTTCTCAAGATATATAACAAGCATAACGAGAGGCAAAAGAAGCAAAAAAAAAACAAATGAATAAAGGAAATATCCCTTCCAACATACGGGTGTGACCAAGGTTGAAATTATCATAAAAGGCACAAAAAAATACAACAAACTAACGCAATCACTTCCAACAGCTGACGAAGGGATTTTAACCCGACATGAAAATGTATGACAACCTAAAATGGACAGCTCACGTGCTCGGGTGCAGGTGAAAGGGTTGTCGAAACCTTTGGCTGAATTTTTATTTTCCCGTTAGTACATGGGCGCAACAGCGAATCATGAAGATCCCAAAAAGAGATTCCATTTTTAAGCTCAACATTAAAAAGTACCGGATTTAATCAACCGCAAACAAAGCGAACGTGACAATGCACGGTGAAAACGGGTCTCAATTCTTTATGCTAGCCGGTTTGCCAAGCGGTGCAAAATGTGATGGGGAAAGGGGAAGATGCTGGACGAGTAGGGGAAATATTAAACCAAAAGGGCTTTGTTTTTTTTTTCTTTGCTTGCAGCGCCGATAAGCCAATGTGAGAAATGGCGTAGAAAAAGATACGTTGTTTGGCTTAGCGATAAGGATTATCTGTGAGTTGTGATTAGAAAGCGTATGCGGTTTTACTTTTTTGCTTACAAATTTAATATACGTATCAAACTGGAATTCTTAACTCACTTTAGAGATTAGAGATAATTTCTTCAAAACTCTACTTCTTCGTGTTTCATTTTCGGGAATATTTTTTCCACCATGTCGCTAACATGTGTGAGCAACATTTGAGAATAAAACTAATATAATATTGAACTCATTTATAGAGCTCATTATCACGCAATAATGTCCGATTTTATAATAGCACTGTTTTAAAATTCTATCCCAAATCAACCAGCTCCTGTGCAAGCTGCCCGGTGATAATTTGCCAACAAGCCAAGCCAAACGGTCCCTTTAATTGGACCCGTTTATAGTTTGCTTATAAATTTTATCACACACACCCAATCTATGCCAAGGATAGAAGGTCAAATCGAACGGTTGCTGGCAAGCGGATGCGGCCAAGTAGTACCAAAACACGTTTGAGAACTTTGCCGAAACAGGAATACGAAGCAGTGTGTGATATTGTGAGACCGTTTACCGAAACCGAAAGGATCGAGGCACCAGAAGTTTGCAAAAATTGATAAGCACTCTAACCCCTTCGAGTTTTTTTTGCTTATTTGGTTTTGTACCTTAATAAGGGTCAGCAGGTTTTGGAAAGGTTTACAGCTTAAGCGAATTGTTACGAAATTGGTATTTTTTTCTCCGTTCCCTCGTTGCTCTCGTTCGCGCTGCATGCCCTCGTGCAGGAAGGCACTTCCGACACGCGTAACTGCAGTACAGCTAAAGTACGGTTGGTTATGTTGTATGTACGATTTTTACGACATTTTCTCGTTATTTGGAATTGTATTGAAGTAGTGAAATTCCTCCCATTGAGATGAAGTTGTCTGTCTTTGAGATGGGCAAACTTATCAAGGAACGGAACGATTGTGGTGGAATGAAAACACTGAAAGGGGATGAAATGATTGAGCATGTGGACGATAACTTCACCTTGGGTGCGCTTAAAGCAACCCCTTGTGCGTCGGGGAATGTTTCGTGTGGTATGATTTATGAGTCGTACTGCAAATTCAACAAGGACTCACACTATATCTTAAAGCAACTGCTGGACAAAGCATTTCGTACAACGCCCATTTTATTTTTCACACAAAATCCTATAGTGGTTTTTGGGCTAGTATTGTTTGTCGGAAGATCGAAACGGAACAGATTTTATGCCACAGCTCCTTTGGGACCAGGCTTGTACAAAAATGCACAAATCAATCTCATCACTGTCATCTGCCTCTTTTCCAATCTTGTTGCACTGTGGAATAAATTGAAACAAAGGACCTGCCAAACATGTGCTGCTTTAGAATTGCATACATGTTTCGATTGTCTATGTAAACTTCTGTGCTTTTGGTTCTTATTGTAGGCTAGACACATATAGACCACGAAGATAAAAAAATGGGTTGGAAACGCAATAATTTTGATAACTAGATTGAAAAGCGGAGGCGGGCCTGTGGTGTAATGGTAGCGGCGATGGTCTTCACACGACGGGGTTGGTGGTCCCACTCGGATCAATTTCCCATATGCAAGACTAACTTTCTAGCTATGGGTAAATAAAGTCAACGAAAGCCAGAAATGGCAGGCCTCTAGATACCCTGAGATTGTTGTGCCCATAAAGAAGAAAGAAGAAGAAAGTTGAATAAATTTATAATTTCATTTAGGTATATCTTAGAAATTCAGATCTTCTAATAGAATTCCAATAGTTGTTAAGCCCTCAAAAAATACCGCATTAAGACTTCCATGAGTGTCCAGTAGTTTAATTTGTACATAGCAACGATAATAATAATAATAATAGTTGTGATATGTATAGCGTTGTAAATTCGTCAGACTTAAGATTCAGATCAGATTTTTAGATTCAGTTGAACATCGATTTTTAATCAGGATATCATTGGATCTAACTAGATTCCCCGATCTAAATTAAGTATTCAACACTGCCTTAGATTTTCAAGATTTCTTTCAGATTTTTTTGGAAGTTTAACTATTCCCGTATGTACGGTGCATCAATTGAACCGTTTTCCTTCGTTAAACACATAATAAACAAGACTAAAAATCATGCGTAAAAAGAAGCCTTCTTTTTTACCTCATGTGTTGAAGAGGATCAAGTCTACATATAATACACCCTGCATTAGAACACGGACATAGATAAATATAAGATACATTAACGAGACATTTTTACATCGTTAGTAATTATTTTATTTACCTTCGATTTTTTTAATGCATTCGTTAGATTTTTGTTGTTATGAACCTCGCAATATATTACAATCTAAAATAATTGAAACGCGTTGCTCAAACTTCTGTTTGCACCATATATATTATGCACAAACTAGTGATAGTAGAACTGGAAGATTTTCTAATCACAACGTTACATCTATATTCACAAAATAATACTATGGCCTATGGCCAATATAAACGTAGGATAACATCACAGACGTGTTGGAACTAATTTGTATGTTTGAACTGAATAGACTTGCATTCAATGTACAAAATATTAAAAAAAAAAACAATTTTGTTTTGTTACAATGTTATATTTGGAAAAGAGTATTTCAAAAGCATTGATGATATAAATTAACATGTGTGGGTTGAATAGACAAGAATAGTTTGTAACATTTTGCTATTCATGTTTAAATACAGAGAAAGGTCAAACGTGTTACCGAGTTCAAAATTATGCCATTTAGTGCACTGCATCCGCAACTCCGACTGGCTCACATTTAACCATTTATGGAATGGAAATGAGCTCATTTATTGGTGAAATTATTTTGACGTAGCACACGAAAAAAAGATACAAATCTCGCTCCACACGCTCAACCCAGGCCCAGGCTTAAAAAAACTGTATGAAATAACCGTGTGAGCCAGCACGTGTGTATGTGTATGGATGATGCAGATTATGTACATGAAAAGCACAATTCTGATTACCAACGGACCAAAGAGGAACCAATGTTCAGAGGTGGGTGGCGTATCGGACACGGTCGTTCCGCTGTATCGTCTGCTGCGACAAATTTGATGAATAAATTAAAATCAGCAATCGTTGATTGATTTTCCGTAGAGGTATGGGCAATCGCTGTGCACAAAACCAACAAGAGCTATGGTGAACCAGTTTCCATTATAAGAACCATGTGTTGTTCACGGCGATGACGCTTTGCACATGGTACCGATTTGCTATCGTTCGCTTGATTTGTTCGTTGCGTTGTTGCCGATTTTTCCTGTGACGGTGTACAGTGAAATTGTGTGCATCATGCATGTTTGCCTTCGCACGCCATAATGTCAAGACGAATTGAAAGAATTCCCATTGATTTTACACTGATATTATGTTTGGTAGAAATAGTATAAACATACATATCGAGGACGTTTATTAATTACCGGTGAGCGCATATGCCTTTATAAAAAAAATCACTTATATTGTTTAACTGTTTATCATTTGTTGAAGCTATTGATTATTTTTCAAAATTTAAATTAATTTAATTTTTTCAATTAAAAATTATAACCCAAACTCCAAACCGACATTTGATTAATTTAAATATCTAATCCTACCAACGTTAGTGTGCTTAACTGCGTTCAGTTGATTTATCGATGGGCAATTAGTGTAATCATGATCATAATGCTTCGTTTTTTCATTCTGACTTAAGTGGTACGCCATCATAGAAGAACCGGTCCACTTTAGTCACGTTTCACTCTTGAAAAAGGACGCTACCAAGAAAATGCCCTTCAATGCGCTTTATCTTCAAATAAAGCGCAAAAAAACGCAGGGAAAAGTGGTTTGTTGTTCGTGTTAGAAGTCATTGCTTTTTACGATAGATTCGATCATTATACATCTGACTAGCACAAGCTGTACCTAGATAGTGGTTAAAAGTAAACGAGTGCCATTTAGTTTAAAGAGGTGTATTTTCAGGTTGATTAAATTGCATGAAATACTTCTGGGGCGGTGCTATTCGTGGTTCAACGTTCGGTGTAACCTAGCGATGTTATTAATTAACTTAAATTAAGATCTCGGGGATAAGAATAACAAATAAAAATTAAGATAAATATTTTATCCTTTATGTTATATTGTAGTTTGCTCAGTTATGGCTATAAGTAAAAGTATTTCAGAAAGTTTCATTTTTAATAATACATTACTTTGTTATGATTAATGCAATATATTAAAGCATAACTTCGATGTTGATAAAAAAATTATATGTGTACAGCCACAGACAGATGTGTGAACAAAGCTCGGCTCATCTTTGGTCAGACTACGGTTGATGTCAAGTGAAAATTCCTGCTATTCTACTGAACACAATAAAGAGTGTTAAAAAATTGCCATGCCCAACGAAATTGATTTTCAAAAGGCCGTTAAATTAAACCTCCTGCAAGATGTGCCGCATTACTCGACAGCTATCGACAATCTGGCCCGTCTCTGGCACTGCCTTCTACAGGTATCCCTCACCTAAAATGAATCAACAACTAAACACGTGTAAAACTAGAACCATTCTCGCACGAAACTGGAGCCAGCTGGATTGAAAATATTAAAACCTGTCAGTCGGTGACAAATGGGATCATGTTGATGTTTGTCTTGCCAGTGGTGTTTTCCGATTTTACTCGAATAATAATCCTTCGGTATCCGTACAAGCGACACTAATCTATCATCCTCAATCATCGTACCGGTTTCAAGGGGCATCTTGTGTTGCTTAACGTTTTTTTTTTGGATGAAAGTATCATTTTTCGCACTGAAAAGCAAATCTACCACGGATGAATCATTGATGCGCTACATTTTAGCGCGTGTTTGCAGCAACGAACGATTGTTATTCATTGTATTGTTCTGTTCTAAAGAATGACTTACGGAACGCCGGGTATCGTGGCAACAATTTAAAGCATTGCAAGCGAGAAAATCGTCATTAAACGGTCGCCTTAAATTGGCCACAATCGATTGGCTTGAACCTAGCGTAACAAAATTGAACGAAAACAATGAATATCAACAACAGGACCTAATTTTACCCAAATTAAAAAATAACATCAGATCGTCCCACAACGGAAACTGAAATCGAATGGACTCACACATATAAGCACACCGAAACACTGAAAGAGACCCAAATATCAGCTCGCGCTTGAGCAAGGACGTTCTTTAGGAAGGCTTTTCATGTTCTTGTTTTTTAAAGCACTAGAAGAAAGCCACCCAAAATGGTGACGCTAATAAAAAGTGAGCAAAAACCTTCGTTCCGGAAAGCACATTCGCACACAGCACACAACGAACGGGAAATATGTAGGAAAAGTGTGCATATATTTGTGCTGCTAATGATAGCATAATACAGCCATCGGTTTCGTGGTACTCTTGTGGTAAGGAGTTTCGTGCACAGAACATCATCTCTATCATTTGAGTACCATGAACTCGGTGCTGTCAGAATCATCAGCGTTTCACGGGAGCGGACTAACGAGACAAAACAAAGAACCAAAATAAAAATCGAAACCTTCAAGGCCAGCTCAACGCCACTCGGTCTCCATTATCATCAACATCATCGGTATCTACCGTTCCTATCAACCTTCGTCTTTTTGTTTTCCTTTTCCTTTCGGTAAAGCACGTTTTGTGAAGCCTTTAAACGGCGTCCACGCCTACGCCGGCTCCTTCAAACCATGGAGAGCCTTGCTGACCAAAAGCAAAAAGGGAATAATAATGGAAATTGCCAGCACGACTCATCTAAGACATCGTCAAAATCCTTCGCATCCTTCAACACGATGAGTGGAGCAGCTGCGTCAATTGAATGCCAAGTGTTGCGGAAAAGTTTTCAATTAGTTCGGTTTAGGTTCGCGAGCTTCAGGGCTTGTGCACTAGGCGACAATGGCGGTGGTCAGCGCTGGCAGAACAAATCGAATCAATTAAGTTAATATTTGTGAGTGTATGTGCGCGAGGATATGTTTGTGTGTGTGTGTGTGTGTCGATGTTTGTTTGGTGGTCGCAACGACAGTCGCGAGCAAATTAATATAATGGGCTCAATAGCATTCATGGATTTCAATTAAATTTACACGCGGATTTAATTATTTGTAGCTTTCCAGTTGTACTTGAAGTCGAGTGTTGATAGGCTTTAGCAATAAGCACAAAGTCATCTTATGCGTTGACATTTTTGTACGTTGAGCCTGATTTTTGTTATAGTTACTCATAAGAAGTAGAAAGTTTCAAGCATAAAGATACAATATATGAAAAATTAAATTAGAAAATGAAATAAATATCACCATTTCAAAGAAATCGACGTATTTGAAGACGTAAGGATTTATTTTTGTATATAATTAAAAGAAATTAACGAAAGAACAAAAAAACGTATAGAAAATTTAATTCTTTTTCTTTAGCTACTTCGGCTTATAAAGATCACTAAATGAAAATAGTGTCCCTGTTTCCATAGGTTCGTGCCATTGAAATTAGGGTTTCGCACTGCTGGAATATAATAAGTTACAAACGATCGTTAATGCATGCGATGACACATTAGCCATCAGTAGAATGTGCATTAAATAATTCAAATGAAGAAGCTTAAAATGTTTGGTGGAAAATCTCATCCTTGTGTACCTTAATTTACAGCAACATTGTTCACGCGTTTAAATTATTTATAGCCATAAAACATGCCCAACCGAATGCTCGTTGTTGTTATGAAATAATTTCTCAACTTCACTTACCGTGGTGACAAACGTGACGATCGAACGTTCCCTATCGTGTGGTTGTAAATGTTGGCAAATAATTCATCTACCTCCTAATCGTTCTTTGCAAAGAATTCGACACTTTCCCCTCTCGTTTCGTGAACCAGCGAGAGGAAAAAAAATGAAAAAGAAAAGCAAACACAAACTGGCTTATAAACTTTTTCTTTGCCGTGTACGCCGAGAAGCTTATCAGCATCCCGTTTGCAAACGCGAATGGGGCACGGAAACGAAGCGAATGGAATGAACGTGAAACGGAACGGCAAATGTTGTGGGCAAGGGAAATTTACTTGACGGGCGTAATTAGTGAGCGTAATTAATGTTTCAGGAAGGTAGGAAAAACATAATTGATGTTATCATCAACATGCTGGCTGGTACTGGTGCGTTTACATGTGCGAGCGCTCTGGACGTTTATCATACAGCACAACCTTTAAAAGGTATGCATTTTCTGTTTTGTACCGATCGCCATGAAACTGGATCGGTTTTGTCTGTTTTCATTTTCTTTCACAAAACAGGTGGGATTGGTAGTAAAGCAACGATTCGCTTTATTAAATCCCAGAGTATACCTTAGTTGGCTTTGCCCAGTGAAATAATCGAACGCCAGAATGTGAATGAATCGGAATGTGAATGAAGGTCCGCCTTTACGGACTACTGTCGTGCCCTGTGCGAAAATGTTTCAAGCACTCACATCATACGCCCGTGGCACTCCTGGAGCAAGTGTTCTAATGTCGACCGTACTCAGCATGAGCTCGATTGCACTCACTCGTACCGGACCCGTACCATCTGTTGCAAAATGAGAAGATTTGCGGTTACTTTGAAGCACTGGCACACACAACCGATCGTATGTGAGATTCAACCAACCGAAAAGGCCCCTTCGTTTTCAAGTGTTCGTTTAGGCTGAGGTTAAGGAAGAATCATGCATGTGTACATACGCATGGTCAACATGTGTTGACCACACCAAGCAGGAATGCATGCATGCCAGCATAGCAAAGGTCATCTCTGTACGTGCCAGGAAACATCAACTCAGTGTGGGGCCGCGTTGCGTAAACTGTGAGCAACGATTTAAACTTCAATCAATAATGATTGAACTGAGGTTTTGTTAAATACTGTAAGCATTCCTTAGAAATGTACCAAAATAAAAACTATAAAAACATAAATATGTACAACGGTAGATGTTTAACGCATAGTTTCCCATCGGAAGAGTTTATCTTTATGGAAAGGTTTCTACCACTTCAATGTCCCCGTTGATGTGTCGGTGTGGAAGGTAAGCTCATCAAGAGCATGGCACATGGGAGAGTTCGGATCAATATAGCTGTGCCACGATTAATACCATTATGTGTGCCGATATTGTTGATGTTTCAAGCTTGACAATACAACCCGACAATTAGCGTCCTTACGCTTTCGTAAGAATAGACAAAACAAGCACCACCTACAAACAACTTCATACACGTTCCATGCATGAAAAATGTACCATATTTCATCGCCTCTTCGGAAGGGCTTCCGCAACAGTGCCAGTTCACCTGATCCAACCGTCTTATTTGCCGTTTACGGATGGTAAGGGTGCTGACAATGAGCCATGCACTTTGTGCCGGATGACCTAGTTTCACGAGTAATAATTTATCTTCACTTCTGATTACACCGAACCGAAGCTCCCGGACGACGTCAGCCGTTTAGACAACGAGTCCGCCATGCCGTAGCCTAACGGAAGTGGTGACACTATTGTGGGGAGTTTGTCGGTTAGGCAATGATTACCAACAACGCCAGGAACAACACAAACCGTATCGTACTGGTACTATCCCAACAGGGGTCTTTGGTTACTTGATACTCCGGGTTCTCTACGGTACTGTTCAGACATAGTCACCTGGCAACATTTATGTCCAAATCAAATGAGGTGATGATTTTTTTTTTATTCGAAGGGAACGGCCATATATATTTTTCGTCGAACGTATTTCGTCAATACAAACCAACCAACTTTTTCCTGTACGTAAACATGGTACGTTTAATGATAATGCTTTTGATGTACTTAATTTATGTAAACAGTAATAATAATAACAATAACAATAATAAAAATAAGATAATTAATTTTTCCGTCATATTTTATTTCATTTCAGGTACTCCTCCAGGTTTATTGAATTATTGGTGACATATTCTAAAACTATGATCAAGTTTGGTAAGATACACATCGTAAAGAGCAGCAGACATATTCAACGATTTTCATTCAATTTACTTGTTTCACAAATAGGGCCGTGTCCCCGTAACAACGACAAACTTTCGGGTGACGAGGTAAAATAAGGCCAATAATCCAAAATGGCATGCATAACCTAGTATGACCATGACCATGAGTAAGAACATGACTTAGTGCATGACCAGGAAATCAAATTGGAAGATTGTATGGTATTCCAATACTCAATAAACATCCATAAATTCCGATGAGCTACCAAAAGAAGCAATTCGAAATATTCACTGGAAGTTATGCTCTGTCACTTACTGTGAACTGCATTGAAGGGATTGTTAATTTTCTCATGGCTAGAATATGAGGCTTGGCAATAATCAGTAATTTTACACAAAGGTGTTGCTCGGCTATATTGATGAGAGACCGCCGCTGCCTTGTTTGCCCTAGTTAATACTTAATACTATTCGATTTTGATGACCTATTTTGATCGTCGCAGAACGAACGTTGAATAAATTTCTGCTAGTTCGAGGAAATCACAATTCTCGAGGCTCGATTCGATGCTGGTTTTAAAAGAAACGAATAGGGTTTGGTCTTCAATTTACAAGTTGCTGATGCAGGCAATCCGTTTATTGAATGTTATCTAACATTTTATTTCACAATAAAACGCCATTTTTTGGCAAATAATTGTTGGAAACATGCTTGCAAACCCATTATTTCAAAAGATTTTTATTTATTGAATAAATATAGTGATGTAACATCATGTACTTCACTATTAGCGTATGTTTTGTAATAAATACCCCTAAATGTGTATTTGGTGATGCAAAGCGTTACTACCACAGCTTCAAAGCCATCATCGATAAGGGTATCTTTTTTGCAACACTACCTTATGGTTTTCGCAACAGTACCGCACTTGACAATGATCGCAAAGCTTTCAATGCTTATCCGGAATCGGCGTGTGAGTGTTATGTATGGTAGCGACAATGGCAGAGCCCCATCGGCGGTGTTTGGGGTAGCGTTGAAGCCTCCACAATCTAGCAGCGCACATCCATCCATCCACCCAGTTGGTTAGAACTTTGCGATAGCGATGCAACAATGAAGGTAGTGGATTATACACTTCGTATGTGCAGCAGACGCATCGGTGAAGAACGCCATCGGAATGGTTTTGCACGAGCGCGAACGATATGTGCGGTTGTGATGGAGCGGCAGTGGTTGTGGCCCATCTGCATCTTAAAATGCATCGATGCGAACGACTGATGCAGATGAGAACTTTTCGTTTGTTACAGTGTGGTGACTAACAAATTGAAACAAACTAACGATGCCTGCAGTTGAGTTTCGTAACGATGGGTTTGTTACACACCAAAATGCATAACCATCTTTGTATTGCTAGCTACACACTGTTGAAGTATTAGTTGCAGTAAAGTAACACCGTTAAAACTGCTGCATAAGAACTATCTATTCTCAAAAGGCAGTGCATTACGTTTGGTTTCCCATAAATCTGTGTTAAATTTAATCAATTAACATTTTACACAACAAAACAAGCATTACACAACCGTTCACAATTGTGGTACGTGCTGTACGGGGATCAATTCACGAATTCAAATACAGTCGCCCCTCGGTGTTTGGTGAATGTGACGCCAAAATGTTATCACTCCCGGTTGGCAGACGATTCCATCAAGACGATACTTACCCCCAATAACCGTTCATCGCGACTAGCCACCCAAAAGCACGTACAGCACCAGCACGACATCTCCATTTTTTGCTTCAGTCTACGCGACGCCAGCCCCACCTCAGTGTCATTATTTGGAACCCTTTTTCTAGAAAGAGTACCCATGGGAAAGTTTAAAACCGTAGCCTAAACGGTTCGCTGCACACATCTTTTCTCGTTTTGGGTGCAAGTTTGGCGCTTGCTTGAAGCGTGCAAATGTGGAAAAACTGTCGTTCCGTTTAATGTCAAGAAGTCGAACGAAAGCTGTCCATTTACTAGCCGCGATCACGTTTTTGAACGATGGTATGTGTGTGGCCCATTAGAAAACACGGAGAAAACATCAACATTTCCAGCCTAGACGCGTTTCTTGAGACAATCAGCAATACACGCGCCAACCTTTCATTCTATCAAGAGCGAATAAATGCTTGCACACTGCGGACTCTTGCCCTTTGCTGCAGACGTGAAAAATTATAAATTGAAAACTGCAAACCAGTCCCGGTAGACAATAGACACAGTTACTGCGCGCTGTAAAGAAGAATTAAGCCTCAATTGGAACTTACCCCACCAGCAAGGCATAATGCGTGGGACCATGTGTGCGAGAGGGTGGAATCGAAGTTCCCGGTTCCGGATGCCGTGCATTTTATTCGCAACATAGGCGACACAATCGACTGGCACGTGGTGGAAAGAAAGTCGATGTAATTGAATTTCTTTCCGTTGCGAACTTGAGACGCCGTATAGCATCGCATCGCATTGCTGCTGCTTTTAAGGTTTCCTACGTGTTGAACGGGTGGATAGATTGTCTTGCGCTGTACGATGAGCAGACGGGACTATTAGCGGTACGACTGGTGCTGAGTTTATAAAGATGTCTTTCGTTCGCACCACTTTATTAAGCCGGTAAAGATAATGAGCGAAATGTTTGGCATATTTGGCAATTCGATTTTCAGCTGTGCGCTAGTCATTGGAATGGCAACAATGTTGTGAATGTGTTTCAGCCGCTACCAAATTATGCTCAACGGTTGTATTTTGTGCGTGGATGTACACTCTTGTTTTTGTTTGAGTGGATTTTCTAACGGCAGACTTAATCAGCACTTGACACCTGCACGAAAGTTTTAAAAGTCGGCATCATTAAGTTCTCCTTAATTCGACTTTCCTTGGAATGTCATTTTAGCTTTATTCATGTGTTATCTATTCATCTTATCTAGTGTCATAATAATTCAGTAAAAATTGTTAGAAAGACTGCTGCCCAACCTTATTCCCCAGTTTATTCGATCGTACATGATCATCCGCTACTGGGGCGAACCGTTTATCCATTTCTATCACCAGACGTTGCTGATTTCTCCCTAAGCTCATCATGTGTTTCCCGCTCAGGTTGCACGACTCGTAACCTTTGCATAACCATCTGTCCAGTGGAACCGAGCCATCCTCATTGCCACGTATCATGTTTTTTGCACCCCTATACCGCTGCCGCACGGTGCACTGACGGGTGGCAAATTACTTTCAATTCATTTCATTCGCAAACTCTACTCGATCCGATCGGCTGCACACTGTCACCAGCGACGGCCTCGCACAGCGTTTCCATACAATTTTTTTTTGCTGCTGTTTTCCCATTGATGCACCTCGTTTGCATACATTCGTTATCGTTTGCTACCGTCTGCATTTGCATCGCTATCGTAACGATGATACTTGACTACATCGGTCCGTCTGTCAGCTTCGTTACCTTGCCGTACGGCACTGCCGTTGCGTTTCACAGCTTATGGTGACACCTCGCCCCGTTGCACGCGTTGTCCAAGATGCATAGTACATAATTTAGAATTGAGTGTGGAGAAAATAAATTCTCTTTTAACACTGTTCTACCTTTCGCAAGCCGGTATCTGCTTTCAACCTCTTTTTTCTTCCCGCATCAATCCCTCTTGTTTCTATTCTCCTCTCCGCGTGGATTATCAATCTCATACACTGAAAAAAAAACCACCAAACCACCGACAATATGCGATATGGCATCGCACTTCATCGCGGTCTGAGTTGCGTCATAGTGTTGTAGCCCCGTTGCCTCCAATGCTTCTCGGCACCTGTCCAACTCCAACATCGCTTTCTGCGTTGATCGCAAGTTTGTTTCAATGTCGCACACTACACGTGACAGGGAATGTAAACACAAACCTTGTCACTACGGTTACAATCGATGGTGTGCGTGTGCTTTTACAGGTGACGCATAGTTGGTCGTGGCATGTGCTCGCAACACGTACAAACACACACACACACAAACACACATGCAATGTGTTGTGCTTGGCTCAAGGAAAATTACCCACGTGAATGGACCCCCGGTACAGTACGGTACTGTACCGGTGGAAATCCACCCCTGAGCCAGATCAAGCGAAATTGAAACCATTCAAACAGCTTTAACGTTCCACGTTTGCCCTTGCCTGCCGTGTGCTTCGCTTTCCTTGCTTGAATCTGGGAAATCGTTCGGGAATTCGTTACTTTGACCTAGTTGGCCGAAAAAGGGCCATCCAATGGAACATCACTTAGTGCGATTACCATTGGTAATTTGTAGTCCCCGATTAGGGACCGTACAGCAGGCCCATGTGCATTGGTCCGAAGGATTGGCCTTTTTTTCCACAACCATAAACTGTACGGTTTTACGGGGTGGAAACCGTTCTAACAGTGGACCCTTCCTGCTTTTTTTTTTCTCAACAGCATACGGAACGCTCTCTGCCATCTGGTGTGAGCTATCGACAGAAGAACTTCCGGTGCAAAGATTGTGTTTTACTGACTTTGAATAAATCCGTACACGGGGCAAGGTGGGGACATGTGGACATGTTGGTAGCCTGGTGCTTCGTCGCATAGGAACGAGTGAGAAAATAATGTAGCATGCCACTCGCATAGCCTGTCACAAATTCTAATGCCCAGCATCGTATCAAACGTAGTAACGCACGCTGTACGTGGCAGATTCCCTCGCTGGGAGGAAAACGGAAGTCAAGCGGAAGAAGAAACGGCCCTCTTGCGTTGACGGTAATCTGCAGGCACTGGTACCCAGACCTACAAACAGAGCTCTGTCAGCAACAGGCTTCAATTGCAAAACCATCCCATCCAACCAACTTTGTGTGTATTTTCACAGAGAATTGTGACAGTTTACGGCATCGGGCCCATTTCGATTTAACTTCGGCTTTCTCATTGCTTGTGCGTTGCAGCTGCACTGTGCAGTTATCACGGCTTTTGAGAAGAAAAAAACCTTGCTGTGAACCGACGACTCTTGCAGTTGTCGGGAGTTTACTGTTTAAGCGCGGCATGAGCACGCGAAGGTGATTGAAGATCATTTCGATGCTAACCAACCCGGAGGTCGTCTGTTTGAAATCATGCGCCACGCGATACAGAGCATATACGGCCTTTGCTCCGAAAAAGGTAGGTATGTCAATGTCAGCCGTCCTGACTTATGTTCCTTCAGGAATTTCGTTTGAGCTGAAAGCGGTGGTGCAGCATCAACGAGCGTAAACCAAACGGAACGAAAGTCTGCACCCCGTATACCACTTTCTCGAAGCAAGGAAGTCATAAATTTGACATATACTATGAACTACGTATGTGACAGCTGTCAGGCAGTTTGGCGACGGTACGCCATACTGAGTTCTGCTACTTTGTGCTGCTTTCCAGCAGGCAAACTTTCAGATGTGTTTTATTTGTCAGCAGTATATAACATTCCTGGATTTAAGTTCAAGACGTGATGTAACTAAACTAAAAGTATAGTACTGAATGAACGAGAGCATAGTTACAGCTTCTGATATAGAATCGACATCGCTTTATTGAGTTAAAAAAATTAGTATTATTTTACGGAAACAAATATTGATGTGCCAGACACGCGATAGGTTTCTGATGAACGTGCATTTTACATTCACCGCAACTGCCGAAGCCCTTGTGATTTAAACTAGAGCTCAACCCAGTTACAACACCAACCTATAAGACGGTCTTACTCCTATAACCTATCTTACCCAATGTGTCGAGTAAATTAGCACCAAACTGCGAATCATTTTGCCCTGTTGTGGAGCGCGAAACCAAACAAGAGCTAGAAAAGTCTTTGCAGTTAGCTGACCATTTTTCTGTTCAATTCAATTTCTATTTCGATGGGGCGGAGTGACATAGTGTTGGGCGTAAAATGTTTATCAAAAATGCTGATGTCTGAAGTATAATTGCTTTCTTTAAATATGTATCTCTAATTTAAAATACAATTGTACAAAACTAATGATTGAAGCACTGCATTTGATGTTCAATCGATTAAAAACAGAACAGGCTGAATTTGATTAGATATCTAATCCCAATTCGATTGTTCAGCGCGCATCCGAAGCCACGATGCGTGTAATTTGACTTCCATAAACGGGGCACAAACCCGTCTAACGACATCCGCACAACTAATGATATTTTGATCGTACTTGATCGATATTAATCGTTATGCCAAACACCGAATCCGCTGATCTTGACCCATTTAGCCTCTATGTATGTGTGCAACGCTGGGACAAACACATTAAACGCGATTATCATTGGATCATCGTTGACAGAAGTTGCCGACGCCACTGTGTACCGCAGTCGGCGACGCTTCCATCCGTATAAGTGACCAGTGTTTCCGCACTAGTAGCTAACCGTCGCTGCCACCCCCTATTTCTTTTTACCGGCAAATGGCGTATACGTACACGCGCATTCACCATACAGTGCGGCACAAATACTTCGTGACGGCGGAAGATAAACGCAGCGAAAATAAAGTGTGTGGGGACCGCGTAGACAACTTTCCACGTACCAGCCCGGCGCGATATGGAAACTATATGCCCGTTCCGTTTGGTGGATGTAGAGTACAACACCGCAACATTGACACTGCACACGGCCGTTGTTGGCTGTGTGTTGGCGCGAGAGACACTAGACAAACACCGACAGCGAGGTAATGTGCAGGTGCTACTACCGCTAGCTAGTGTCAGCGTCTATGTGTGCGGCCGTCTTATCATAGTGTGGTTCGTTGTTGTCCACAACCCGTTACCACCACCCCCACCAACACCCCCGTCTGACATTTTGGCGCTCTGAGCAACTGAAGATGGCCGTACCGTTGCTTGCGTATGATTAGCGGTGTCACACGTCTTTGCGTACGGGTTCCCTCCCTGTTTCGCCCAATCGCCCCAAAACTTGGCGATCGCGTGCTCCATGAACGTTTCCAAACCCCGTTACCGCTCCTTGCATCGCGGCGGCAGATCTACGATCTCAACACAGCTGTCACGGAGAGCTCGTACGTTCGTTCGTTCGTCGCTGTGCTCGCGATATAGTCACACAGGAACTATTCACCCATTAACAGTGAACTACTCTACACTGCTGGGCCTTTGCCTTTCTTTCGGTGGAAAAGTGATTCGTTGGAAAAGTGTATCTTTTATTCGTTCGTACAATTTTTTGTTGTTGTATTTTGTTCAACTTCTGTTACCGGTGTTGTCAGCTACTTCCACAGCAACCTCGGTGCCGGGTTAAATCACAACCAACTAATCCGCCCTGAAATCGTGCCGGAAATAGTTCTGTGTGCAGATCACAAGCGAATTGCCTACGAGCTAGCCGTTGATCCAGAGCCCTTGAACAGCCGATGCCTGAGCCTCGTGGCTGTGTGAGATAGTATTTCCGTGTTATCTAACGCCCTGCAGTTGCTGCTACGATAACGAGTTCCCACAGTGGTAGTGTGGTGTTGTGTGAAAGCTACCGAAATCATTTGATCTGCAGAATCAGAAATCAGTAAACACATCGTGCAGCATAGTTCCGCCCCTGGAGCCATATTCTCAACAACGGTGTGGTGTGCACGTGTGTGTGTGTGCGCGCGTGTGTGTCTGTTTGTGTGTTTTCTCTCTTTCCATCGCAAAAAAAGCGAAACGAAGGAGGTCAAAATTCCGATCACAATGTTCCGCGCGTACGGTTCATTACCTCCCAGCGAATGTACGTCCTCCACCATGCCTTCGGGCTCCACGCAGGAACCAACCATGCTCGGGCCCTTCGATTTGCCGCGTTGGCCAATCGGTGGCCCACCGGTAGGTGGTGCGGAGCTGTATACCGAGAACGGAGATGCCATCGGCACGAAACCACCGGTGCGGCGATCCATTTCTCTCTTCGAAGGTGACTATCAACGTCAACTTCACGGTTCAGTTGCTTCAGCTTCCGGCCAGCAACAGGAGCAGTTAAATTCCGAGTACCGTCAGGATAACGATCTGCAACGGAACGAGCAAACGTTGGCCAGCTTGCTGCTATCCAACGAGCGTCTGTTTCAGCCCAATGACGACCCACTGGAAGGTAGGAAAACGCGGACACTGGCTAATTTTATTTGAGAAAAAAAAGTTGATGAAAGGCATAGGCAGTCGTTCGCTTGACGGAAAACGACGGTGGACAGGAGAAAAATGTAAGGATTTCTTTCATACGTCAGCTTTTGTGGATGATGTGATTGTGGACCAAAAGTAAAACGAAAGAAACAAAAGTTTCGTTCTTCTCTTCCTCAATGTTTTTTTTTAAACAGTTAATCGGATTTGAATGTGTATAATTTGCGTCCAAAGAGTAAAATCTTGCTGCAGAGCTATTTCAAAAAATGCCATGAATGGGAGTAAATATATGTACTTGAATTTAACTAATTTCAACTTCGTAGGAAAAATAATCTGGAAGTTATACAAAGAGCGGTAAGCCATTATAAACCATTTACAAGCTTTACATCACATGCAATTGTTTGACACTGACCTTGAGGTGCGCAAAAAAGGCCCACGTACACTTTTTGTGTTCATGCGAACGATTTATCCACACAATCACCGCTCGTGGTTGGGCTTGTCGGCCATGTGGAGCAGACTGACCGACCAAAGCCACGGCTATTTCCCATTTCACGTCACGTTTCATCTCGTTACGGTTTGTTATCAAAATTAGCACTCCAGTGGTTACGGCACCACGATAGCTAGCCACTCGCTAGGTATTAAAAGCAATCGGTGTCATCACTGACGCAAGGGTTTGCCAAAGCTTAACCGCTGATTTTGGTTGTATGTTGTAGCAGTATTATTGGAATCATTCTTGCTGCAGTATGTTAAGTTGTCTGTGCCTTCTTATCGTTTCAAACAAGTCAAGGCATAATTCAACTTGAAATCATGTCTACAGACCATCTTCTGATACTTGGGGAATAGTTCGCAATTACGACGATGCACATCATTGATGGCACCGTTCGATGAAACTCGTTAGAATTGCGCATATCACCAGCTACATACCGTAGCCAACGCTTACAACACTCGTCTAGCAATCACTTGTACAAACACTAAAACCGCATCACAACACCTCTCGCCCCAGTCTCCTTATGCTACCTGGTGGACCGACACCCTGGCAGTTGAAATGCAACATCTGCAACTTAACGCATGGGAAGGGAACTTCCACAGCTTGTACCTGTCGGGGTGTGAACACCTTCACCCCCAAAAATATCTCTCCCAACATCGATCCACTTTCACAGTGGCCATTTTGCAATTTCAATTTTTGATTAACATCGAGCTGTCCATGTACTTTTAACCAAGCTGCCACCCATTCTATTCACAGGTATCGTTGTAAAAAGTTCTCCGCACATCTTGACCTTTGCGGGATTGCAAGCTAGGGGGAGGCAAACTGACAGAAGAATTTGTGGGTGGAAAGTAACGCTGCTTCGCACGGTAAACGATGCCAGTGCCGGTTGAGAAACTTTGCATTGCGTAGATAAACATCCGAGGCCCATATCGGTGTGCGATACCTGCGCACGGACGGTAGCCCGACGGATCGCCTCGCCGGACTTGTCCTTGGCGCGTGACTCATGCGTTACGTATTGGATTACGGTAGTGGCACTTGTCACCGAGCCACACGTTGCTCGGATTAACGTTGTGCAGCGACAGGGCTCGGGTAGAATCCAGCTTACTGTTTTGCTTTCGCAGTAAACCGGGTGCTCGGAGTTTAATCTTACCCAGCAAACGCTGGCAGGTTAGGTGAACCTCTCGTGCTTGGATTGTACGAAAAGCTCCAACGCATAAGTGGTCTCATGCGCCATGTATGCATGAAAAGATTAGCATTGTATTCGGCACTCATAATGTCGAGCATTTTAATTCCGTTTTCATGAGTGCGCTATGTAGTAACGGACAAACCGTAATGTTTAGGTAGTGTCTCTATCTGGAGTATTTTAATGATAAAGTATGTTTATTACATAAGCGTGATGAGAACTGATTAAATATTCTGTTTGAAGAAAGTCATGTTATACTATTCATCAGAAACCAGAGGGTAACTTTTGGTTCGTGTTGAATAAAATATTTCAAACGTATGTTCCGTTTCGTGTTGATGCTCTCGTTCATATTTAAAACATCACTTCTTCCTTTCTGCAACCGATATCGAATATTCTCTTCCAGTGGGAACACTGGGTATTGTGAATGACCACTATCGTAATTCCTCTTGACTAACGCCAAGCCCAAATAAACAAAAACCATAACATCCGGAAGCAAACTGAAGCGTTATCGCTCATAAGCACATACAAAAAAACGCCCCAAAAAATATGTGTACATCGATTATACGCAGATCGAGTTTCCATGGCCATACAACTTGTCATGCTGCTCAGGATTTTATCAGTACGTGCTTATACAATCAATATTTCTCCCACCGTTAGTCCAGCCAGTAGTTCCGCCAAAACATTCCATTGCCCAAACCGCGTGGCCCTGTCTCATCTTACTGTTCCCCCCTTTTCCCTTCTCCCCTCCCACCCTCCCTTGTTTGGGCCACTTGTTTCATCCCTGAAAGCAAACAAAACTCCACGGTACGTTCCTACCAGCGGGAATGAACTGGAAAGAGCAGCAACAACAAAAAAACTGTTTCCCAAAATTGAAGAAAAACAGAAAAATGATTCCATCACTGGAAAAGTAAATCCGTAGCACACATAGCACAAACTCTGGCAATACTCCGGGCGCCATCGAAGCGTCCATCCGATACGGAGCATCTTCATCAAAATTCCGATCAACATTCCGTTCGTTCGTCTACATCCTCCGAGCCTTGGTACATCCGTCCATCCAGCCAACGCCACTATTGATGATGATAATGATGACGAAAACCTACCATGTCGGTAGCGGTTGGATGCTTTGAAGAGGAAACACACACTTTTGGGCAAAGAAAATAAAAGCTCCAGTGCATTGGGACTGGTGTTGGTGGAAGATTTGGGGGGTAAAGGGAGCAGGAAGACGAGAATGTGGTCAGTAACTTACTACGTCACGGGCATACGAGAGCAGACGGAAACGGAGAAGATGATTTTGCGTGGCATTTGTCCTCGGTGGCCGAACTTTTCCTCGGACCAACCCATACCGGAGCCATTGAAGGCACAAAGTTATTATAAATATTCAAAAACTCAGATTTATGAACGCGTGTGGCGATGAGAATATGAGGGACCATCGTTCCGGGCGACGAGCTACTGTGGCTAAGAGCTGGTAAGAGCTGGCAAAAGCAGTGATCGGTTTTCCACGAAGTGTTTGCCCCGTTAGCCAGTTGGGATTTAGAGCCAGGCCCGGTTACTAGAGCAACCTGGCGTAAAACACCATAATGGATCAGGAATTTCTGATCGTGCTTTGAACGGAAAGATGCGAAAATAAGACCCAGAAAATCTGAACCTACCCGGGGTGTGTGCACTGAAAGCGTTTTATAAATATGATACCGAATTCCAACGATATGCTGCTGCTATATAATTTCATTTCATCATCAGCTAGCTTTCAGTGTCCTTTCCGCGTCCTTTTATATTTCGCTTTCATCTTAAGTTTGCAGCCGTAATCGAATTGAATGTCCAGATTTATAAATTCGTACTGGAAACGAGACGCGCAATAATAAAGGTAAAAATAGATAGCGTTTTTAGCGGCAAAACATGGGACAGGTGGGCTTTCAATGGTTTGGCTCCGTAGATATCCGGCTTCAAATTTTGATTAAAACAGATCTACTGTAGAACTGGTTGTTTTTGTTTGTTTTTTAGCCAAATGCAAGCAGATTGCTCATTTAGAAATTATTACATCCATTTTAACAACGGTCAAAACATACCGTTGAACGTGATAACACCTCGCTCGGTGCTGCCTGCAAAGGCGGTGCAAAGATTTTGACGTGCACGATCCGAAAATCATAACAATTTTAAGCTTTATCAACAGTTTTATGGACAATCAGGTACGTGCTGCACTGTTTTAACGACTGCAGTGGGCACAAAGGCGAGCTACGTGGATAGTGAAGGCCATAAAAAAATCCGTCAAGCTGATCTCACATCGAGCAGTGCGCAAAAGGATATTATCCGCACTGCAAGTAACGAGTGATAAGGGATGATTGAAATATCTGAGCCATGATATGTCGCAAATATTTCATCCATACCATTGACTGTTGTAGATTGTCATCATCTGCGATGGATGCTCATAAATATTGCGCACGGTTGCAGTGCTGTTTAGCATAAGCATAAACATACAATCTCGATCCAACATCGTAAAAGACTCGGCATGCTTCCACCTAACGGTGCAACCTTTGATCGCGTCGCTCGCCTTTGAATAGTTGATACGTAATAGAATTCGATTGAAAATTGCATTGGAGCTCGTGAGCATTGGTTTCGTTGCAAACCCATAATAGCGATCAATGCAACGCGATGTCGAACACAAACTGCAAAGCTTCAAAGAAAGCTGATGATGCGAAACGACTGCACTCCCGCTAATCTGAACAATTTACCACGTTTTGCGTAAAGTGTATCAAGATAATGCGTGTCTGCTTTGTGTATGGATGTTTGGGTTGAAATGTTCATCCCTGTGCGCTTTTGTTGTGATGCGGTGCCGTGCCAGAGATCATGGTAATGGTTTCGAAATAAGCTCCCATAAAGCATGTGCTTGTTTTAGAGGGATGCTTTCACTCCCAACCGGGCGGGTAGTAATTTCCTTTGCTTAGAAACATATTGCCACCCGGAAGCTTCTCGGCAAACCGGTGGCAATCCTTTCCGGCGCCTTTGTTTAACAACAGTTTGATGACTTCTCTTGTTCTTGCATGTGTATATGCGCGCGTGTATATGTGGTGTGTGTTTGTGCGTACTCGCGCACACATGATGTTTTATGTCACAAGATGATAAATGATCCTGCCAGCCGAAAGGCACGGTTTTCGACTTCGTTACATCAGTACTGCGACGCCCGCTAAAGGACTTGCTGATAAATACTGGGCCGTTCAGCAGTGGAATCGTCTGAAACGGATGCCACACAGCGCGCTACATACGGCTAGTGGTAGGTAGGAACAGTGAAATAGCAAGACAAAAAATCGCACAAAAGTAAAGTAAAACAATATCCCAAAACGAGACGGTTTTGAGATCCCGGTGGAACCCGCCGCACCAATCGGAAGCCGCATGTACTTGGTATGCCTTTATGCTTCTACACACCGGTTCCATTACGTTCACCTTCATTGGCAGTGGTGGGAGAAAACAAGTCAATTGTGGCCACGTTCGTGAATCCGTGGCGGTGAGCGTGTGCATACGCCACCTTCGGGTAATGGATTTCCATAGGAAAGCGCGACGAATCGGTGGTTCTTAAAATCATCATCATTCTTCCGCACCATAACGTGAAAAAGGGAAACCAAACAAGCGTAACCATGCCCCGTGCGTCCATTATCATCAAACCCGCAAGCAGGCTTTTAAATCTGCATTCACCTAGTCCGCGCGCATCACGCAAGCGTGCAGGATTATCCGGTGGAAGGAATGGGGGGCGCCCAAACAACGCCTTTCCATCGGCATCGTGTGGTGGCGCTCGATCAAACCTATACTCCATTGCGCCTATGCCTCCCACCACCGTTCTCCAGGGAACATTAGCGTTTTCGTCAGCATATGCGCCCGAAGGACATAATTCACGCATTAAGGTTATAAATAAACGAACAACCACCAGGGCAGGCAGGGGTTTGCGGGAAGTGGAAGCCGCGAAACGCAATGAAACCGGGCACACATTGCTTATGTGCGATCGCGCCCGAGCTTTCGAAGCGTCTTTCCCGTGAGATTTCTACATCTTCAGTGGTTGTTCCCACAGGCACTTCCGTTTTCACCGCATGCGGCTTGCGGCTAGCGTTCGTGTGTTCTGGCAAGGCCCTGGCCCTGTTTAAGCCTGCCCGAAACAATCATCGCAGGACATTTTCATCATGATGACGAACCGTAGGGGATTGTTGTCCGTCACCGTCATCAGCTACTAGCAGCAATATCAAGTTTTAATGATGATTGATCTTAATAACGTACACACATGTGTGGCATCTTGCGGTGTGTGCTGATGGTGGTCTGTAGAAATAGCACTGTCCAATCATTCATTCGTGGGTAATCCATGGCACGCACATACACGGACGGTCTCGGTACTGTTTGCAAACGGGTCGCATAACTGGATTTGGCTTTATCTTCATATTTATTTATCGTTCATCATTTGATCGATGGCTAATGTTTGACAACGAACAAAAAACACACTTTATAGAAAAGAAAATGCGTTCCATATTAGGTACTGAGCAAGTGGTAGAACAATGTAGTTCTAGTTGGATTGGCATTTTTGAATGCATACTTGATAACTTAGCAAATTCGTATCTATCATAATCTGCACATCAAGCAAACCACTAACGTGCAAAGCAGTGCTATTCATTCCCTAGCACAGGTGGGTGTTCCATCATTTGCCTTATAGCCACTTTTCTCCCATTTCATATTATTTTCTCACCAATCATGCTCACCATAGCGTTATGTCTCGTGATTCAGCTAAAATGTGACAACGGTATACCGGAAACTGTGGCATGCCCGTAGAGCATATGAGAATCTCAAACTCCCACATCCGAGTCTGGTGCGAAAAGCGCTGTGGAAATCGTTGTGAAAGGATTGTGGTTCTTTGTTACTGCCTGCACTTTCCATGCCATCTCTACCATCGCGGGTAAATATCTTACGAGCACCGGTCGCAAAACGGGAGTAATTTAATCTGGATGGATTAAACCATACGAACCTGGCAAGGTGCAGCCGGGAATGTGTTTGCCTACGTCTTAACGCCTGTACCTGAAACGATAGCACCGTCATTTCCGTCGACCACGAAAGACATGGGATGAATTTCAGTTTTACCGATCTTCAGATCACGGAACGGCACTGTTAAGAATACACCCGTTGGGCACTTTCTTCTGGCTGCCGATGTTGGAGGCGAGGCCGTCGATACCGTGCCAGCGGTGGCAAAAGAATGAGTTGGCAGGAAAGCGCAGAAAGTGACTTTTGCAAACACAATTAAAACCAACCTCCACTAATCGATCAACCACGTAGAAGAATGTAAGCCACGCCGCAGGGATTAAAGCAGAATCGATTGAAAAGAGCTATCCGAAGATTGATGAATCAACGTCGGCCCGTAATGGGGGGAACGGATTGATCGAGATGCTGCCTGCTGCCGATGGAATTCCTAGGTCTCTGGATCTAGCGAAGGGCAGCAGAGAGAACTTTCTTCGCTGTGAGTCAATGCACCCAGCGCACGCTGTTACACCTTTCCGCAGTAATCAGAAAGCTCATTAAAAAGGTCAATGGGGCTTTGTTTGTTCTTTCAGCTGTCAGTGTAAACATGGACGTGGTTTTATGGTGCCCTTTTTGAAGGCGGGATTCCATTTTACAGCGGTACGATAATAAAACAATCCACACCGTGTGCAATGAAACCCACGCAAACAAAAAAAAAAACAAATCACCCCATACGTCTGGAGTTGCGAACGTGATTGAACAATGTGTAAGGGCAATGTGTTTGATAAATACCACTAAATGCATAAATTGCTCATTTTATATGTGATTAACCGACATCGGACATACGTGTGTGTTAGATTTATTTTTTACAACTCTCTGCTCACACCCCACGCTGCTTCCTTGACGGAGCAAACAACCCGATTCTCAATTTGACGTAGGTGTGAAAATGAGTTTTCCTCAAATAGTTTTCCTTGATTCCCGACCCGTTCCTCTTTCTCCTTGCGCTCCCTTCCAGTGGCATCAACCGCAAGCCTGTACGATTAAAACCGTGAAAGTTTGATGTTTGTTTTATGCTGGCCGCCGGGGCGTGCTTGCGAGGTGAGATGTTTCGACGCACACGCAGTGCTACAGATAGGATACGGTCACGCGATAGCGATAACACAAAACCTCGACCCGTGCCACGTCTGCTGTCGTACCCATGTCACAGTTCCTCTTCCGGTGCGACCGAATGTGCCATCGTATGTCGGCAGTGCCCGTCCGGTTCGGGTTCGCGCTGTTGATCGTTATCGTAATCGTGGCACTCAATTTGATTACGAAACAGAACTTCCACCTCAATGACTTTACAGCCATTCATTCACTCATCGGTTGTTTCAGTTGGTTGGTGGCTGGAGGCCGCAGGAAAGGGAAAAATCACTTACCAACATGGTTTCCCCGCATCGCACACCCGTGAGATGAGGTGTAGTATGTTCGTGAAGCATGGGCTACGTCACACAAATTCGCTTGTGCTCCACACGACAGAAGCAATAAACGGACGCAAAAATGAATGAATGAATGGAACGCTAGAGACGTGAGCGAGGTTCGTGTACGGAATCCGGATTTGGAACCAAGTAATTATTTACCATCGTTTGTTTGTATCTCGACTAGCAATTTTGCCTGCTTCTTTGGAATGAAACTAACTGGGGATGAAGAAAACGACAGTGTCATTGTCATGCCAAGACGTTGATGTGTTACTATCGTTCATATTATTTAGTATAAAATATTTCAAATGATAAAATGCCGATTAGTGCCGATTCCCCACACAACAGAACCAAACTTTAAATTCCCATCGTACAAACATTGTATGCTGTATATAAAAAGCTAATGAAGCTTTTCGTAATTTCACTTACGATTAAACTAATGGAACTTTGTTGTGTTGCTGTCACCCGTCACGACGAACGTAGGTGGAATCATATAGAACTTAAGTAGTTCCAATACTCACATACACTTGTGATACATGGAATTTGTCCAAAAACCGACGAAACCCTCTCAACCGCGTTCGAGAGGAAGAAGCTCACAAGGATTTTTTGTTTTTGTGTGGAAGGACAATAGAGGAGCCGCTACAATGACGTGCGCTACGAGCTCTCTGACGAGCTCACTGTCGTACAGTGGATTAGACTCGCCGGAGGCTCCGGTGGACTAGTCACGTCATGAGAATGACCCCGGTCGACCCAGCACGTAAGGTCCATTTTGGTCCTCCACTTGGAGGCTATTCCCAAATTGAGATGGAATGATGGCATTGAATGGTTTAAAGGACTTCTGCAGCAAGCAAAGATCGCGATGCGGTTGTAGCGCCTGATAAGTAAGTAAGTTGTAGTGTACATTTGATTAAAATGTTCTTGGAAATTAAGTTCATCGTTGTATTATATTTAAATTAAATTCATTTTTTTATCTTCCCCAACCCGAACCCTTATTTTGATTGAATGAAAGGAGCATAATTTTTATATAACATTTGGTAATATTAATGGAAAACGGCCGTTTAAGCGTTGGTCAGCAAAATGAGATTTAAGCACCGCAAAGCATATTTAATATAGCACCAAATGATATTAAATATTAATACACCTCCTCTACATTCGCTCGTCACATCAAAGGCAAACGTAATGTATGCACCTATAATTAAAGATCGTTATGAATTAAGTTCACGCAAAACCAGTGTGCCATAAAGGATATTAATTTCGAAATCATTCACTTCCAAGAACTGCAGCCCAATAGCCGCTGTTTGCATACCTTCATTAGCATGATTGAAACTGTGTCGAATTATGCAACTTAAACATTAAAACACTCTACGAAACAGTAATGACTGTGTCTTTCCTTTTACGGGAGCATTTTTTTCCCTGGGCTACTGTGGCAGAAACACACTTAACTAATGTACTGATCAATGTTTGAAACACCGTTCTGATGCCCAAACGTGCCCAGCACCTGGTTGAAAACGCAATCCCTACAGAACGAATAGCGAATTGTGCTCTAATTAATATTCATATATCATCGATCGTTTTCAGCGAGAGCGCATGGTGCACAGCACAATGACGGAGGTGTCACATATTCATACATACATACACACACACATATAATGGTCACTTGCTAATTAGTTGACCGTGTAACTGCGAACAGTTAGCACTGTTTTGCAAATAAATAATTAGGAATTAATTAATAATAATTTATTCGCGTGCAAACTATTGCCACCGGTACCGGTGGTCTGTTGGGAAAACAGAATGCTCTTTTTTTGGCTATCTTGTTGTTTTTTCTGCTTCAGATTATGGGCAAATGCCATGCTTTATCGTTATGCGCTGATCCCGCACAAGTGGATTTCGGTTGTGATTTCGGTACTTTATGTAGAATGTTGCTTAATCTTGTCGAATTTTTCGCTTCCGTGCTGTATTATCTCTGACCATTTATTTTAGCACGCCGGGTCAGGTTGGTGCGAATTTGCTGGACGTTTCGGATTCGTGTGATAAAATCACGAATGAACCAACGAATGTCCACCATTTTTCCGGTCCGGGTGGATACTTTTCCGACAACATTCAAGCCTAGGTAATTATTGTTCAATTATTCCTGCGCTAAATGGGCGAAGCGGAGATCTTTCCCGTTGCTGCAGAGATGGGCCAGCAAAAGCGGAGAGAGATTAAACTGACACAAATAAGTTTTGTCCGCCGGTCCGTATCCTGCCAGGTGTTCACCGGCACGAGGGGGCGGGTGGTGGTAGAAGCGAAGTCGGGGTTGATTTATTTCGTTCGCTCCATTACTGCGAAGAGTTACAGGCCCGACGGCAGTCCGCTTATCGGTTTCTCATGACCGGAAGCTCACGCGGATTCCCAGCGGACTATTAGTGTTGGGTGAGGAATCCTGACGGAGCTGTGTACCACGGGCAGCGGAGCCCAATCAGTGGAGACAGAGAAGCCAAGCAAAATGTAAGCAAAAAAAATTAAATACATAAACTGAGCGCACTGTATCCACAAACAAACCTACAGGAAATAGCGCGACACACACACACACACCTTTGCGGGTGGAAAGTTTCACCTGATCATTAGTTTATTGGGGTCGGGTCGCGATAGTATCACTCGTGGTTGTAAATTGTAATTAACTATCGCTGTTACACCATTTTATGGGCAATCATCATTGACTAACGTTTGTTTTCTTTTGCATACAGATACGATTTTTAACGCTTTCCACCCCAAACTGTATTTTTCCTTCACCTTACATAATATGTTGCTTTACGCTTTGACCTACCGTTCGCACATTTTCTCCATTTCCAGCCTGGTCGAATTGGCGGGGAAAAAATTGTTTCTCGTTGTGTATTTTTATGGGACGTTTTCGAGACTGTAATTAGCGGAGGTTTTGCTCGTTCGAACAGTAATTTGAATTCAGTGAAGTGGTTTACTTCCCAATCAAGATTTCCCAATGATGATGTTGTGGGTGAAAAATGGCGTTTAAAATGGCTCAATTATTTTTAGCTCCACCTTCCCGGCATTTCCCTGAAGAATGGCAAATAAATAGCGTTAAATTGTTAGCAGCTAGCGTACCGTAATGGATTTAAATTGTTTCGTATACTTTTAATGTGCTTAATCTCGAATAATCTACATTCTTTCCAAAGGTAAACATGCGGCTTAAAATATATGCAAAACTTGTTTTTGCAAACTTCAACGAGCAAGTTTGAATAAGAATAAAGGCATCCAGACTGATTAGAAGTCCGTGGTTGAGGTAAACCAACATCAAAACCGTAGTCCTATTTCCATAATCTTTATCTCGCAAGTTGTCAGATACTTGATCGACTCGAGAGCAAGAAAAACCCGGAAGGTGACACAAATTCAACTTCATTAGTGCAGAACTGGTTCGAGAATAAATTAAATCATATTTCCGCTCAACCCGATTCGGTACTTCTTTTGATCCGGTGTTTTCGCTGGTTCGATTTTGCGCGTCACAAATGAAGAAGAAACAGAAAGTTTCTCGCGCAAAAGAAAAAGGATACTTCGGTTGCAAACGAGTTGCTTGTTTCGAACGTGAACAGGAATTAAATAACGTTTCCTTTGTGGTGTGTTTAAAGAAGCTAAATAAAAAAAAATCGTACACGCAAAACCAGGCGACAACCTAAGACGGGAAGCCAAACATCCTCTGTTCGGGTGCTATTAAAGTTGCGTTTGATAAAGGAGCACGAACAACGAAGCCCCTTGGAAATGCTCGATTGCGTAAATTAAATTACGGTAATCGACCAAACTACCTTATTTGGTTTGCTGTGTTCTAGAATGGTGCCGTGTATCTTCGGAAAAGGCATCATACAAAAATATTAATGCTTATGCTGCTATTTCTTGTGCCGAATTCTTCCAATTTCATTTTCATTCTAATGCCTCGCCATTTTGACAGTTTGGCCAGTGAAATAAACCCGACGAAATGGAAGAGAGATTTAATGATCCGGGAAGACAAACATAACTGCCACTGGTTGGTCATTAAAGGGGAAGTGTTTCGAACCAGTTTCTCCCAGGACTTGATTCAATCACTTAAAGTTCTCTTAACTAGCGTAAAGTTTTGAAAGGTTGTACCCGATAGTATTGGAAATTTTAGATTTCAAAAGGGAACAGCGTGGCCGAACGAAATTTTGGTAGCATGCGTAAAGAAACCCGCAAAAGCATGAACACATATTTATCTGCCCCTATCACGTCGCTCCAATAGCTGATAATAGCGGCACGTCATTTATTAGTGTCTGGAACCTTTGCAAAGGACAAACTCTGCTCGTCGATGGAGCAGATGAGGTTTATCAAATATGGATAAATCAATTAACATAATAGCATGTTGGATGCTTTTCAATTAATGCTATGAATTTTCAACTCCGATAAAGTCCGAACGATTAGTGGCACGGTTTTACGATGGCCGCACGGGAAATGAATACGGATTTAGATGAAGCATGTATTACGGATTCATGCCACATTCAGTGTGACTGATTTAGCAATAGCTCTATCAAGCGGACCCAGATGGACCGTAACTTAAGGGTTAATGTTGCTGGACGATGTTTTAAGCACATACACGAATGGATGGAGTTGCATTATGTAGCAACAGAGTTTTGGTATTTTCAAATGTATGGCAAGGAGCAACAAAATCAATCTGGCATACGATATCAACCAATTTGCTCGAACACTCACTGCAACAAGTAATTATCGTAAATTAATTCCAATTATCAATGTTATACAAGCATTGCAGCTTAAGCTTCCGTCATTAAAAAGTACAAACATAAAACATGCTTTCAGAAGTCACTCATTCGTGAGTAAAGCAGCATCTATTATACATCAACGGCAGAGACCAACTTCCGACTTTTGCACGTGCTGCTACGCTTCTACTACTTGCTAGCGTGCGTGCGATTATCCTTTGCACGCACCACCATCTAAACGCTACTGGGAACGGACAATATCTTTTCGCTTTGCCTCCTGATTACCAAAACGCGACAACAAATTTCAACGCTACGGCAACGGCAGTCTCTTTACGCAGCTTGTGTATGTGTGTACTGTCCCCACAGTAACGCGAGTGACGAGTAAAAGAAGAACAAAACGCCAGATGAAAGTTATCCTCAACTGAATTTGAAATTTAAATTCTTACCGTTATTTACTGCTCTGCATGCCGCGGTGCTACTACACACCATTGTAAGTGCTATGTGAGCTCAGCGGTTCTGCTGCTATTAAAATTTCGTTCTGATTTCTCCGGTACTGGTGCGCTGCCCTTTGCCTACAACCGTAGCATGAAAAGGCGACTCGTTGGCTAAACGGCTACTACACCGTACCGTTAGCGTGTGCTCTATTACGAGCTAGATGAGCGCTTTGTCACCGCTGTGCCGATTAAAAATTTAATTAAACTCATAAATTAAACATTGCATAAAGATAGGATAGGATACGCACATTAATTATTTATGCACAAACTTTTCGGATAGGAAAGGACCATCCACCTATGACAAAGACCGTCCAATGCATTCGTTTGGCACGGAAAATGCATTCGAAATTGATGTAGGAAGCAGCTTAAATTTATATTCATACTGGTATACTAATTTTTTGTCTGAACTGTTATAGATTTTTTTCATTTATTTGAAACCCTATAAAACCCCCCCATTAATATTCGATACAAAGAATATTCAACGAGAATAGAGTAAATTTTGTTAGTACAAACAATTTTAAATTATGCTGTTTAATAAGATTTTATGATTGTCATGGTTTTTAATGCTTGGAATTTATTGAATTTGTTAATATTATTCTATAGTTGATAAAAGCGCGTACAAAATAACCTTTGGGTTGCAAGAGAAGTTCAGGACCCAGGACAATGTACCACAATGAAACATAAATCAAATTAAATCGAAATTAGTGCTATTTACAACATTTACCAACATTTACTTCACTCTGGAGGACAATCGTGAAGCAATCTTCGTTTTATCACTGTTTGTTCATTGCATATGCCATCATGTGAAGCACTCATCCGTAAACAAAATTCTGCAGCGATGCACATTAAAAGCTTCGAATTACTTTCCGGTGCACTTTCCTACATTTATCAAACGATTTTGCCCATTCACCAGGTCGTGCATTGCACTAATTAAACTATGGCCATTAACAACGCTCAAAAGGGACAGCTAGCCACCGGCTGTCAAACCGAAACAGTAAAAGAACGTTTCGCGGTTTCCCCTTTCCGACAGGGAGCCATTTTTCATTTCTCGTTGGCACTTGCTTAGCCCACGCGACAATGAAGGTGTTTCTCAAATGGATGTTTATTTGCTCTGATTGGGTCCCTCCAAGTGTGGCGAATCCCGCCTTTGCCGTCTCCGTCAATCTTATACAGAGGGTAACGATGAAACAAATGAACACCTTTCGGCTGGCTCGGTACCGGCACAATCCGCAACCCTGGTGACCCTCATTTCTTACGAAGCCAATTCTGAAGGCCAATGCTGACGTCAACTTCGCCACCTTGCCACCGGAAGTACCGGAAGCAACCCGCACCTTTTGCACCAGGCTCGGAAACGAGTTACACAATAGAATTCGGTTCGTCTATGCTGTAACAAAAGCGGGCACTCTTCGATTTTGGGTTTTGTGTTGTCCGTTCTCGTCCCAGGATGGTAGGGCATCCGGCCAACCTTGGTGTATGTAGTTTTTTTTTGTACCGGCCAGCCATCGTCTTGAGTGTAATTAATCACATCGGTTACCTTTTCATGCAGGGTTGGCGTTTGGTGGGAAACTTCCGCCGAGCGCCCAACCTGCCTTAGACCCACGAAACCAACCTCTACAAAGAAAGGTAGAAAGAGAGAAAAAAAACCGGTATGATAAAAACGAACACTCCACCAGCAAAGATTTTGTACCAGATTTCTCGGGACGATAGACTCCCTGACCTCTGCCTTGCCGTCCTGGCTGGGAGCAAACCGGACTACTAAAAATTGAATACTCACGTAAGCAGAAATTAATGAATTCCATTACTCTTCGCTTCACGTGTTCAGGTTTCGTGCTCGACCCAGCGCAGCCTTCCCTGGCAGCCTCCAACAACTGCCATGACAAGTTAACGACTTCCGGTTGAGATGTTTTTTTTCTTCAGCTCAGTTTTTGACGTTCGATGACGTTTGCAGTAGTGGACACTTGCTTCTTTGCTATCAAAGAGGCAACTTTGAGAATCGTTCAATCGAGCATGAAAATAATGAATCGTATCATACCGATCTGGCTGGTTGGTGAGCTTAATTTAATTTGCCACACTTTCGAATATATTCCTAACCCATTTTCTTGGTATTTATTTTATCAGTTCGATGAACGTTTGCAATCGAGCAAAGTATACATGTGTCCGAGGGTTTTTGCTATAAGGAGCAAACTGCTTCTGTCGTTACATTGAGTTATTTTCCACTTTGCTTTCTTAGCCGTATCGGACATAAAACTGCTTTAAGATAAATTGCAGCAAAATGAAATCAAAACTAAAAGCAAACTCTCTTGAATTGCACATTGCAACATTGCAACGCAATTAGAAAGTTTCCTAAAACAGTAGATGCTACGTTGAATGGAACAGTAACACAAAATTTGATTGTCTAAACAGCAGCACCAGCGTAAATATCAAGCAAATGGATAGAAACGAAATGAAGAAAGCAATGAAAAATAAACATCGCTAAATGCGAACGAAAAATAGTAAAATTTCATACACGGCATTAGGATGAAAAAATGATAAACTTTTCCAGTATAACCTTACTCCCATTTTCCAACGCAAAGGAGCATAGAAAGCAGACGTAGCAATACAGCCCGATGGTGAACGACTGGTGGTGGATGTGAGGCGCACAATAGATAAGAGTTTTGCAGCTGTCACCTGTCAACGACAACAGGGCGGACAACTGAAACGATACTTATCGTACGCCAGGAAGTATGCAATTACCCTCAACGAGTCACCGGAGATAACCTTCGAAGAAAATTGTCACCTCTTTTCCGACGCACCGTCCCACACCTGCCGCTGGTGCACAATTCTACACGTTTTCCTACAGTTTACCACCATCATGGTAATGTTCGTGTTTAATGCTCTACAGGAAAGGAAGAAACAAAAAAAAAGCACCACAATCAGCTCCGATGCGAAAGAATTGTGAGCAAATATTTTCCCGATTGAACGTTGAGAATGTCTTTGAACGGAAATGTTCACCAGCACAAAGAGAGAGGAAATAGAAAGTGAAACATAGTTCAGCGATTAGAATACAAACGCTTATAGCATTGTTCTCTATCTTCCCTTGGGGGAAAACAGTCACCGGATTGCATCTCAATTGAAAAGTTTTCGATAAAATTTGAAAAGAAACACAAACCCAAAACCGGCGTTGCTCAATTCCCGAAGGCTTTGAGTTGCATAGCCACTACCGGCCTTTCTTTAGTTGGCTCAACTGGCCCAAGAAGGAGAGAGTCCAAATGGTGCTACGAGCGATATTAATTTTAACCCGTTGCTCTTTCACTCGCTCCCTCTGTTTCTTGGTTCTCGCCGAAGTCCTGCAACGAGTGATTTCTTTTTTCGCGTTCTTAAACTTCCTTTCCTTTATCCTTTCCGGGGTTTGATAATAGATCGAGCCAGACTGAACGAGAGATAGCAACTTTCCACTCTCTCATCATCATCTCTCTGTGGACTGGTTCAAGGATCGGGCTGCGTACGAATTTGTAGAGACGCGCACATTAATTACTGTTTGGGGATTTGCCGTGAGTATCATGATTGCACTACCACTGCCACTTGTTCCTGCGTACATCTGTCTTTCAATGTTGTAGTGAGCCAGAAGCAGAACGATTAAAGTAAGTTCTTTCATCGCCCTGAACTGATGTTGAACGAAACCCCGGAACCTTCGTCCCAATCGTCAGGGGAAAGGGTTGATTTCCCTCCTTCCTTCAGTAGCATTGTCCGGTAACCCCCAAATGCCATCCTTGACATTCTTCCGTTTATCCTGATTTGTGTTGGGTTGATTTGGTTGTTTGCTTTGTTTCCTGGCCCGTTTCTCTATGGTCGATTCGGAGGTGCAGAAATCTTCCCGGACACTGATTGGGCACCGAGATCGGTTCTTTTGTGTTGCGTTTCTGTTGTTGCTGCTATTGTAGTTGCTGTATTATTCTTGCTTTCGTCGGTGTTATCTCACTGGATTGAATGAATTCGGATAGGAGTCATTGGTAAAAACACATTTTTCAAAATAAGCCGTCCCACACTGTCACCAGACGACAGCACAGGAAGGAAGCATTCGCTCGGTAATTAGCAATACTCGAGTATCAATCAGGTTGTCTCCATTCGTATAACCACGACGTCGGTTGAATGTCTTGGCAACGAAAGTGGCAACGTTTTGGGCCGTCGTCACGAGCTGGCTAAGAAACTGGCACAATAATCGTACCCGCCGTGTTTTGTTGATAATAACAGCAAATGTTCACAATGGTGAACCCAACCTAGACCGATGGAAAAGTTCTCAGCTATCAATCAATTGACAAAAGGCGATGATTTTTCCTTCTTTCCGTTCTTTTTCCTGCTGTTGGTGAGTGTGAGAGTGTGCTATAGCTAGAGATGGGTAGAGAGAGAATCGTTCTAGGAATGGGCAGTGGGTTTAGTTTTCGTTCTTTGTATAAGATTTGGAACGGTATGGTGTATAAGGAATGGTGTATAAGCTATGCATGGTGAATCATTCACAAAACAAGATTTGTGTGCACAATACTTACTTTTAGCGCTGTTAGATGGCCGAGATATCATTTGTTCTACACCAGCATGAGTATCGACTGATGGCAGTTCCTAATGAGTCAAATTTTTGCGGCAACTGATTTTATTGATCGATTTTGAAAAATTGCAAATAATATAAATTTGTATACTGCGGAAAATGCATGCTTGAGCATTTTGAAATTTTTATATTGCATATTTGTCTTTATTGCTGTACACAAATAATGTTCATGTTTCATAAAGTTTATACGCAAATGTTATTGGTAAGCTTTAGTTAAAGTGATTTTTAAAGATAGGTAAAATGTATATCCATGATAGAATTGTTTCAAACCACTATTTAACAAGCTTAAAATCACCATAATATTCAAATTGACTGAACCAAAATTTCTTATGTTAACTGGGTGTGTTACTGACTGCCTGACTGACTGAACCGATTGTTTGAATGTTAAAACGGTCACTGGAACAAGAAACTTAAAATTATAGAATTCAGTTGTTTTTCCAACGGCCTTTCCTTCGTACACTTCCGAAGGCCTTGTATTTTTGAAATTTACAAAATATAACCTTTTCATACCGTACTCTCTTAAGAAGCCACATTAAAATGCCGGCAAGCGGTAGCATTGGAAACCCAGAATTGGTTTGTTCTCCTGGGGATTTCTTATCGTAAAAGCAATTCATGGCGGATTAATGGTCAATAGGCACCGCCCAAAAGTGAAGAGCGAAATTGAGTGAATAAACGAATAAAACGTGTCCCCGGGAGGCGCAAAAGCGGAAGCATAATATAAATCGTCACACTTTGCCGCTTTTCTGCCGGCGGGCTAAGCGAAAGGTGGGATTTAACACCAATACACAGCGGCAAAAATATTTCTTAGCCGACGGTCGGTGAAAGACGACTTTTTTTGTGCTTCCCTAGACCGGGTTGTAAAGTTTCCGCACACAAGCTCCCGCTTTTCGGCGATTAGATGCCATTTTTGGGTGAACATGACGCAGCGTACGGCTTTTCATTTTGGCGTATACACTTTTTCCGTTTTATATTTTTACACAGTCTGGCCGATAAGCAACCAACCGGACCGGTTTACCTACCCCTCCACCAAAACCGTAGACTAAGAGTGCGAAAAAAAACTTTTCGAAGCTACGATCTTTTAGCGATGAAATTGTAAGGCCCCGAAAGATGAACATTTTTGACAGTCTTTTGCACTTCGATCAACCGCGATCAGGGCGAAAAAGGCGTCATTGCGCGTTAGCCTTCACTTGCAATGGGAGGGGATTTTCTTTTTGCTTCATCCTATAATCATATTCCTTCCCAACTGGTGTTCCCCGGCCCAGTTCGTCCAGTGGATGTTAATAATTACTTTTTCATGTTCCATTCAACCTGTCTTTTCCATTAAGGAATCTTAAGTAGGGTTTGACCAAAGGGTTGTTGAAACGCATTCCAGAATCGAACGCAAAAGTGTACCGTATTTCAATCTAGAAAAGGGTTTTCGTGAGGAATTTTGAGGTTTCGTTTAATGACGTTGTTTTAATTCCCATCGTTTTTTGTGTGTTTTTATCGTTACAGGTTTTCTTAACTGCAACACCAACACCCTGCAATCGCTGGCGCAGCTACACGGTAAGTTTTATCACGCGTGCCTCTTCACACGTAGCATCATAAATATCCGTGTAATAAGTGTATTATTAAGATTTAAAAATAATATCAGATGAAATTTCGTTCAATTTCACCGGATCAATTTGGCAAGCAAGCTTACCCATTACTGTGTGATCGGAAAATTACAGCGTACATTTCAATTTCATCCGTTCACTTTACGAAACCGGTGCGAAACACACTGACGTTCAATATCGCTTAATGCGCTCGTACTTCGTATTCATTCGTATGTATCTGTTTCCCACTCACGATCGGTTTAACAACTCGCAACATTAAATTGTTTATTAACCACGAACTGCCAAAGCAAAACGCTAATCGAGTGGAACTTTCTTTATGGTCAATAAATGTAAACACACGCCCGGCTCGTACTCGTCGTAAAAGTATGGCTTCATAATTACGCCCGCAAACGCCATCATATGTAAACGAGCTCGGTGACGTGATGGAAATAGGGGTGGGCAACAAAAAAAAACATGCAAAAAATAATAATAATCAACACAAACACACGCGCACTGCTCGGTATAATGCGTGACACGTACGTCTGAACTGAAAAGCTTTGCAACTGTTGACACTGTGGGCTGGGGCTGCTGTTTCCTTTTTTTACTTACGCTCGCCCACACGTAAAGCTGTCCATCAACGGTGGAAATTGTATGCAACAACGAGGGTGACACGAAGCACCGTATCACTTCGTCAAATGGTAGGTCTCTTAACAGACCATGTTAAAAGTATGCAAATTAGTCCATTAACACACCTTTGCGCGTGTGAGCTCGTCCGGAGTCGAACTGCACATCCACCGGGCGCCTCCATTTGCGGTGCCGGAGGAAGAGAAACACTTCTCGGCAATGGAAAATGAATGTTTGAAGACATCCTGTCGAAAGGCAATCAGAACAATTTACCTCTATCTCAAACCAGTAAATGGAAGGGTGTCGCCCAACCATTACCCCAATACCAGTGCACCGCACAGCGGACAGGTGAAGAAAATTTTCGATAAACTTAATTAAAAGTCACCCAACGTTTGTTACGGCATTACGGAATCTCCTTCGTAAGCCCTTCCTCTCTCCTCCTCCTCTTCCCTTCCCGCTCCTTACACTCTGTCCCACGCCATTCACCGTCAACGCAAGCCGCATAAAACGAGAATACTGCAAAATAAACACTTTTTGACGACTGCGGCTGTTTAGCTAACGATGTGCAGTGTCGAAATGTTCACCGATCCGTAACCGAGGGATGGAAAAATTAAAAATCTTGCCTCACCCCACAGAAAATCTCTTTCCATCTCCTTTCTCCGCCCTTCTATCCTCGCTCCCAATGGGTTCAGTTATCGGGTGCAGGTGGGAGTAGAGAGCAAAAGTTTCTCTTTCTGCTGTAGCTCAACCCCATTCGTGGTAACATTTTCAATTCCACAAATTGCCCATCACATTCAGGCAAGTGAGTTTTTACATGACCAAGGTATGGCGAAAGAGAAAAAAATCCCACCCATACTCTCCCGAAACTGTTCGGAAAACAAGAACACAAACTCATCGCTGTCCCTGTGCTACGTACTTCAACCAATGTTAACGGAAATGAATATGTTTTAGAGGGAATGGGGTGGCGCTGGGGACTTGCGGGGGAGGTGAGGGGATGTACGGCGTGCACGAAAAATAATGAAGGAAAAATTTGTTCCTAAGCCGTACGTAAAAATACGTTCCTAAGGTAGGACATGCTCCCTTCCATGTCCTGACCGTAACCAGCGGAGGCACGAAGTGATCGGTAACGCGCGGTATGTCACCGAATGAAACGTTAAATGGCAACGGATGTGTGGCAACCAGCAGTCAGCGGGGCAACCATTTACATGTTCATAATTTTTATTGTTATTATTACTGTTATTGCACACCTGCCCTGAAGAGGGCGAAAAAGGAATCCCGACCACTTCCCCTACTGTGGATCCGGGTCCCCGATCGGCTTTGGATGTCTGTCAGTATTGTGCAGAAGCAATAAAAGGAAAGTACGTTTAAATGATGATACTCCACAAACACGTGTACACTTGCCCGTGAACCCTTCCACGTGGAGCGGGCGAAACATCAACTCATCAGGTCGAGTTATATTGTTTCGTCGGTTCAACTTTTGCTTTCGACCTTCTGGGTGGGATGTAATCGAAGAATTGTTTACCAGCACTTTTAGTCCAGTTGAGGATGAGTTCTACTTTTTCCATGTACATAGTCAAACAAAGAGTAAGGATACGTGACAATGAATGTCGTCACTGCACTTAACTTTGTTTACAAGAGTGCATTTTTTTATGTGTAACAAAAATGTCACATCATCTTACGATATTACGTAGTAGGATGATGTTATTTCGTAAAGAAACAAAGAAAAGCCAGATATATCCGATGTTGTAACATTCGAGTTCATCATTAATGTGGGTTATGTCGCTTCCTACCCAAAGAAATAGTTTAATTTTTCCATAGATTTGAATTCTTCGCCCGCAGATCAATATGCTAATAACAAACGAACACTGTTTGAGAGTTTTAATGTAATAGGTCGGCTGAAAATTATTTGGCCTATGACAGGGTAGGCACAGTGATGTATTTGGTAACCACAGTAGGACCGGAACAAAATTCCATAGGAACCAATCCCTTTGAACATGACTGATTATCTAAATATGGCTAAATTAGGTCAATAGAATGCCTGAAATGACAAGCCTTGAGGTGTTGTGCCGGTAAGGAGGATGATAGTAAAAAAAGAAAAATTGTTGTGGCAAAATAATTATATTATTTTTTTATTCAACGTACATCGTACTTCGTACTTCAAGAGTGATACACCGATTACAGCGATCTTACCACTTGTCGATACCATTTTTGTGTTATGATTGGCTCTTTGTCTCAAAATAGGCCTCACTTTCAGGCCATCAGGAAATAGTCGCTTGGGTCCAGGTCTGGAGAAAATAGTGGATGTGGAAGCAAATCGTAGCCAAAATTTATTTTTTTCTTCAAATGTTGCCGTCTTTCGGTGATTTCATCTTTCAAACACTCTTAATATTCTACATAATAGTCGCTTTAATGGTCTTTTCTTACTCAAGATAGTCGATGAAGATTAATCCTTGCGAATCTCTGTTTTTCCTCTCTTTTCACCACGTCCAGTCCTCTCGGCTCACTGTCTCTTGGATTCCGAAGTGTAGTGGTGAAGCCAGGTCTCATCCATGGTATCATATCGACCCAAAAACTCAATTTTATGTCGCTTAAACGGCTCCAAACACTTCTCCGAATCATCAACTCGTTGTTTTTGTTCAAATGTGTGCTTGCGCGGCACCCAGTTTGCACAGAGCCTTCACATATCCAAATATTCGTGAACGAAATGTCCAACACGTTTCTTTGATGTCTCTAGGGAGTCAGCTATCTCTATCAACTTCACTTTACGGTTGTTTTTAATTATTTTTGTGGATTTTTTATGTCTTCGTCGCTAACCACCTCTTTTCAGCGTCCACTGTGTTCACTGTCCTCAGTGCTCATTTCACCACGTTTAAACTTAACATACTAAACACACCAATGCTTGATGGATGATTTAGGAGCAGTATCCAAAAACTCTTCACCAAGCTAATTGTTTTTTCCCCCTGTATTTTTCGCCTTCAAAAAGCAATATTTTATTCACATGTAGTTCCTTTTCTTTCATAATTTTTCAAAACACAAAAATTGCTTCACATAAAACGAAGTAATTGTTCGTTTGCTGTCGACGAATCGTGTCAAGATTGGAAAAACAAAAAATAACACTACTTTCTTGAGTTATTTGCTAAAAGTAGAATTGTTTGGGCTTACGAATTCGAAGATACGTAATAAATCAATAAAAAAAGCAACATTTCACCACAAAAAAAACTCCTATTTAAGCATTTTTATCAGACGAAAAACGATTTTTTAAACAAGAGTTTGCCATTTCATCATAAATTTAAATTTTATAAATACTAGATTTTTGTAGCTTCCTTCATATTATTTTAAAGTGCTTTAGATTTTAATGAATATTGCATCCATAAATACTGAAAATTGCTGGTTCAACTGCTTCGTTTCCCAGCCTGGAAATAGGTAAATGATGATGTTATTTCAGTTGTTTTTACCTGTTCTGAAATTAGCATATTTTATTGTTCAAATGTTTGCATCACAATCGTTCAAGTAGTTGTTTACACGAATGAATTACAAGACGTCGCATAAAATTTGTCTTCAACATGCTTAATCATACTCCAGTCATTGAATCTTTTATAACTTTTTAACTTTCTTGGATTACAAAAATATGCCAACGACTGAAAGAAAAACTAAAGGAAATGATTATGTTGTTCTTGAAAATATCTTTAAACAATAATTTTCCTACGATTGTGTGCCTCCGGTTACTCCGCGCATTACATGTGATCCGGTTAACTGCAACGTTGCTTCAAATATGCTGTTCACACTAGGACAAAAACGAAAACACAACAAGACCAATAGAAACTCATCCTCTAGTGGCATGTATTCCTTTGTCATGAGACCGCAAAGCGTTTGGACGCTAGCTGCAATAAAATCACCCATTTAAAAACCGTTATCCTGTGAACAGGTAGCCAATGGTGACAGTTCGATAAAGGGCATAGGTTTTCCACAAAAATCACATTCCCCTTCGCTGACCTCGTATCGCCTGTGAAATTCCGCTTGTAAAGTGCTAACCAGAAAACCAACCATTCGCTATGATGGCGTGGGTACCGGGCCAAAGGCTTACGTCATGCGATTTTCCCGGAAAGAAGACCCCGTTTCACCGATTGTTATTGGTCGCACGTGTTCCGCATTTTACGTCAAAAGATGTAAATCTTGATCTTGTTCCACAGCTTGCAACGGGCTCACGCACAATAGTTAGAGTGGGCCGTGCCACCTAAGACTCCCACCGCAATGTGACATTGTGTGCTCGTAACGACATACATAGGCTCCCTCGCAACTCCCGTTGGTCCGACGTAATCAAATTTTGCTTTGACCACAACCGTTTCATTCTATCGAACAACAACAACAAAAAATCGTGCGCCCATAGGTGTACGATGTGGTAGAGTAAGCACGTAACAAAGGGTAGGTTCCAGGAAATGTTCGCTCTATTTCCTGCATTATTTCCGCATCCGACATGAGCGTCTCTTGGTCTGGAAAGTGGTCCATTATTGCATACGGTTTGACACTTGAGTCGAGTTCGTTTTCTGTCACATTCTTAAAAACACTGTCATAAAGCACAGCTTAAAGGCGCATCACGCGAAGCATTCGTTCTAATTGCGTTTGTGAGCAAGAAATATGAAGAAAGTTATTTCACAAGCAATTAACCGCATGATGAGATAATCCATAACAGTATCGATATTGGTTGAGCATGTGGCTCTAGCTGGTGTATTTGTTACAAACATCTCTATCAAGGCGAGACACTCCCAAAGTCTTGCCGCACCAAGTGCTTATAAAGGTATCGGTCGTTGATTGATCTGTTTCCGGCCATTTGCTGCCGGCCAGGATGTGGTTCTTAAAACACATAACTGTGGCCCATACACCACCGTAACTGAGATACACACACCCACACCCACACACATTCTTCATGGTTCATTTCTAAAGCGGCACTTAGCAGCAATATGTCACCCGTAAGACAGAAGAATGTCCCCATTTGGGAGAATCGAGTATTGGGCAAACTGTGCCACACAGCACCACTGTGTACACTTTACAGTGCGCTTCCGACAGTCTGCCGTTTTCTTTATTGATCCGAAGAAACAGAACATCGAAGATGGTACATAAAAAGCGCAAACGTGTCAGGGATTATAAAACTGGACCACCAATTGGTTTCCGGTTCGAATGGGGATGATTCTACCGGTGTCATTCGTCGATTGGTATCTTTGTAACAAGCAGCCAGAAACCAACGGATGGAGAAGTAAAAAAAAAGGCAGAAACCTTGAAAACATTGACAGTATTTCCGATTTCTAAAGATTATGATGCCGACCGTCCGTGATTGGCTTCCCGGGTCGGGGATCGGGAAAACGAAGCAGCAACCGTCGGCAACACAATCTGCTGCTGTATATTTTCACCACGAGCAGGAAAATCGATCCGATCCTGCTACCACGTGCTGGAAAACTCGCCCTCAAGCTTATTGGTCCTAGCCCGCCGTCCTTTTAGTAGATTTAACGTGATATAAAGTACGAATCAGTGAGTAAATCTGTACGGAAAGGAACTCGTTTACGAGGGACGGACGTAGATATTGCTGCTAAGCAACGGACACAAAGAGGGAACATCAGATATTTTATTGCATTTGCTGATTGCCGGGTTGAACGGTGTGTGTGTGTGTGTGTGTGTGTGTGTGTGTGTGTGTGTGTGTGTGTGTACGGAAGTGTGCATAAGGTAAAAGTTATTGGTCACAATCAGTCGACCGTGTTGGATTGACCATTGTCTTTCGTAATTTTATTTTCGATTTGTTCTGTTTGGGTGAGCTGCTTAGATAAAACCACACGGGTGTATCGTTTTCTTTATTTTTTTTTCAACATTTCCGCTGTAATTTACATAGAGCCTTTTGCTATGTTTCACATCACAAAGGCACATAAAATGCAATTGATGCAGCATTTTCGACATGTCAGACTAATTGCACTAATACCGTTACTGACGGATAATAAAGCAGCTTGCTAGATTAAACACGTCAAGCCTGCTAGCCATCGACAGCGTTTGTCCACCTTCACCAGACAGCGTTTTTGTTCAGCATAAATTTTGCTTACCCACTAAATAGCGAACTTATGTGCGACGTGCTATCAAAATTACATCTCCCCTGAGATAAAGCAAATGTGGATAATCTACTCCGGTGATGAGAGACACACAAAAAAGCATCTCTTACGCTTCCACCATTGAGCCCGTTTCTGGCAACGGACCAGGGCCGCTGTCAAAACGCTACTAACCCGACACGCCACTGTCCATAGCACTAATTTCCATCACAGGATGTTGGAATCCTCCAGGGACGGCAGAACGGATCCGTGTCCAAACTGACTGATTCTTCCGCCAAGCCTCCTGCCACCAGCCCACCAATGGTGCTCTGCATGTGCCAGTAAAATAAATGGTTCATGAATCACGATCGCTCGCAAGCAGGGAGGGAATAAATCCATCACATTTGCTAACTGCCATTAATCATTCCTCATTTGGGGCCATGTGTCCGCAGACGAAGTTGGCCTACGGCCACGCACATCTGCAAAACGAGGCCGTTTGCATCGGTTCTCACGGAACGAGTGATAAAACAAAGCGGAACCGGAAGCGATGTCAAAAGTGACACATGTAAAACAGTGCATTTTCATTGCTGTTTTTTTTTTGTAGCTGTAGACACAGTTTATTTATATATTGTTCTTAGTTGCGTGAAATTGTTTATATGTTCCTATATGCTCTCATTTTTTGCAATTATTCATAATAACTCAGAGATTATTTGATCAGCAAATTCTTTCCAGAGTATCTGAAAACACTAACGAAAAATTGAAAAAAGACAAACTCCCTGTATCCATTCCGATTGCTCACCTATAGCACAGGTCACTAGCACAAATCATGCAAATCGTAAAACAGGCGATAAACAAGCAATCGGTAGCGATGGGCTCATTCGGCAGCAGCAACAAACAACAACAACAACAAATGGCAACCAATTTCCAATTACTCTTTGCCGATAAACTTCTCTCCCCGTTACGAAGGCTGCCCCGGGGAGTTTGCCAACGAAAAACCGACAATCGATGGTCTCGCCGGTAGCTTTAAGGCATTGTTCATTATTTATTAGCCTCCCGTGCCAGCGACTGTTCCATGATCTCCGGGGTACGGAAGGAACAAAAATTTAAAGGGCAGCCTCCATCTTTGAAAACTGTTTAAATATTCATGATCTAAAGTTATTCAATTACTTCCTGCGCGCAAAGAGTTCCAAAAGAAAGCCCAATGGTGTGTGTGTGTGTATTTGTGTGTGAGAATCACTAACCTTACCCGTTCGGCCAACACGGTGGCCAGCATAGTGGCAATGAAATAAAAAGCGTAAGTGAACAAACCCCTGACCGGACAATAGAAAAACAAACCCTTCCCGTTCCGTCCCGGCACGATTCCCGGTTGCCTACCTGGGCCCTAATCTTAGTTAGTGTGCGATGTAAGTGAGAAAGAAAAATCCCGGCTTGTCTTCTCCCGGGAGAGCGGCAACCGTGATCCATTCCCACCGCCTCCCGTACTACGGTTCGTATATTGTAACCAAACTTGTTCCTAATTAATGCGATAATAAAATTGAATGGAATTAAATTCGTAAGCATTAGCTTCGTGCTCCCTTGACTCTTGTCAGCATTCTCGGTTTGGAGAATCTGTCCAAAGCGAGATGGGAAAGTTTTATCATTGTTGGTTCGGGTTGCTTTGGAACACATTTTTTTTTGTATTGTATCTTCTCACCAACCATACTTCCTTACATTTTGTGAATATACGCCGGGAGAATGTTTGTAAGAATAGTAATTTTTTTTCTTCGCCATTCCAACGAACGAAATATAAAGTGGTCAACGAAGCGACAGAAGTAAAGGCACACACAGACACACGTAACAAACGAAGGAACTGCATAGAAAGAAAGCACAATAAGCGACAAACCTCCGCTTGGAAGGCACTACTTACAATCGTATCTAGTGCTTCCATTGAGAGGTTCAGTTCATTTGGAATGGTGAACGGTACTATCAATGCTATTCAAATGAGTTTGAGTGTTCGTTTGAATTTTTTTTTTTGTTCCCTCTTGTTCTACCTCGCATTCGATACCGCCCCCGTTGCATCTGTTCTTTGACCTTTTTAAAAATTCACTTTTTGCACATAACTTAAAAGTACGGCAGCACCCCGAACACCGCAAAAGTAGCACAAAAGTAACGAAAGCCATCCCGAAACCTACTTTTGCAAACTCGATGACCACTTTGAAGTGGAAGGAAAACAACACATAACAGACCGGACCGGCACGAGCACCAGGACTCGAAACAAACGCTTGAATCTTTCGACTATGTTTCGACCAGCAGAGTGTTGGACGCTGGTAGAAATATAAACAAAAAAGCAAAAACCGAAGCTGTAGCCGGTAATCCTCGAGCGGTAATAACCATTAACGCGAATCTTCGCACCCGAGCCTTTTGAAAGTAAAGCAAACCTTAACGTGAAACCGCCCAACATCTTACTTTCCTCCCCGACCCGGAAAGCTTTATGAACTTGAAGCTCGAAAACAATTTTCCCTGCTCAACCATTGCCCACTGTTCCTTCCTGGCGGGAATACGTTCGCATTACTGCCTCGCACTCAAAGCGCTTCCACCACTCGTATAAAGTGTGTTTTGTTGCTCCGGGCAAGGAAATGAGTGCCTGCGGGCTAAACTGTCCCGGGACTTGGGAGATGGTCGACAAAATCTGACAAAAACAAACATGTTTATTATCGTAACTTTGGCCACTTTCTCGTTTTCCTGTGAAGTGAAAATTTGGAGTTGATGGTACCGGTCGGCCAGCGGTACCGGGCCAGGCGGAAGAAGGCGATCGTTTTGTGCGAAAGTTTAAAGAGCAATCATCAGCGCCATGCCTAATGATTATTTAGCGTGCAAATGAAGATGCATCGGTCGATAGTCTTTCTGGTTAACGTACAACAAATTTGTCTCTTTACCACTTCGTTTGCCTCCCATCGCGCTTCATTGCTGTGGTAAGCGTACATTCCACCGAGCACCGAGGTTTGTCTTTAATGTCCTTCAAGCATCACATTAATGTGAATTATAAGTTTTCTTTACGTTATAAGGCACACATGTATGTTGTTAGAATGTACATATCTCTTGCCTTGTGCTAAATCTCAAGCAAGAAGATAATATTATATAAGAAGTATCAATTCTTGTCACATAATTTAAACCAATAGAAACTTATGCCCGACATACCACAACTGATTTCACATACTTTAAAGCAATGCTATTCATTCAGTGAGAGTTGAGATTCGTCGTGATGGCATAACTCCCTCTAGTACTCGGAATCCTTCGGATTGGAAAAGCCTTCCGCCAGTTAGCTCTGTTTTCAAATACTCGATTGAAAACACGCCTAGCCTTAATGTGACATCGTTTCCCATTCTGATGGAGGCGCCTGGTGCTAATGGTATCGCCTGCTTTCACATCGTCACAACGCCATCACACATGCTACCCATGTTGACCAATTAGAAGGGATATTTTACGTCCAAAAATATGCAGCCTTTCAAAACTCACCCCATGCATAAACATCTCCTGCACGAAATAGTTCGTGTAACATGGGCAGCCACATTTTTCAAATCGTTAAGCCAGGGTTGGGGTCGGTCGGAAGGCTTCCGGAAATCTATCTAGATGAACGTACCGCCGATGGGAGACCGGGCTTCCAGCTGTCCAAAGGCTAGCCATCGAAAGCGTTAAGCTTTTCTTAAGCCACCTCCAACACACACACACACAGCGGTCGATGTCCGCCCGCCCGGAAGGTATGCAAATTGTTACTTGCTGTCATTATTCGGTCCAACCCTGTTCGGCGTTGAAGCATTGCCGGAAAACAAGCTGAAAACGACATAATGACTCCGACGACCGATAACGACAGCGCCGTCGTCATCTCTACACTTGCTATCAGGTCGTCGGGGTGCCTTCCGATGATGATGATGGTAGTGTCGAGAACCATGTTGATAGCCGAACGCTGGATGTTGGTCGTGAAGGTACGACTACCCCTAGCGATGGTGCCACCTGATAACAAGCAAATCAGACGCTGTTTTTCGCTTGCCCGGCTACCCAGCGCCCGCACGCTTCAAATCAAACAAATCCCACGGGTGCAAATTTCATACTGAAATGTCGTCATTTCGGTTCAAAAGGTTAAAGAAGACATCCTCTTGGGGATGAGGATGCTCCTCACCAGCTTTCATGTTTTAACCAACCTTCACGTTTCTAACCAACCATTCCATCGCTCACTTAAAAGTACACACACCCATACACAGAGAGCACTGTTTAGTCTTCAAAGCAGGTCCGACCGTTTGACACACCACTAAGCGAAAGTTCCTTCAATTGGTCGGTGACATTTCGTTTCCAAGAACAATTTGCGCAGAAAAACAACACTCGTCCCGTTTTGTCTGCTCCAGGCTGCCTCGGACTAGTGGGTGCGGCCTTTGCTTTCCCCTTATTTCGCTAGTAGAAGAGTTAAGCAAGCATAAAATTGGACTGTCACTTTTCAATTCTAACCTCCAACTGTACTATTTCAAGTCTCGATGTGTGTGTATGTGTGTTTTTGGAAGAATCGCCCATCCTCATCTAGCGTTTCGAATCTGGTCGAACTTTCCCCCATTTGAGATAGATGATTTTTGTATAATCAAATGCCAACGGTGGAAACCACGAGCACGAGACTGCAAAAATGAGTCGCTTTCACTGTTGTGCTGCGGCCCGGCCCGGGGAGAGTATTCTTGACAGTTGGTAGCACGCTTTGGCGCTGATTCAATTGAATTGTGTCAGTTGTTTTCATCAAACATGACAGCCGCTTTCGCCTGCACCAAACACCCCGCCCAGTGAACGCCAAACCGATAGCAATTCGTTCTACTTGCTGTCCCGATCCTCCTGGTACTGTTGTTTCGTACTGACTTACTGGTTCGATTATCTCCGAGCTGCCAGTTATCGACTGCTATCGAAATCAAAATCAGTCTGTCGTCAACCACAGAGCAGCCACTCGCGTCACTTGCTGTTGACCTTTTACAACTCGTTCGGCCAGCATCGTACGGGTGACATTTTGGACGTCACCAACCACACCAAACCATCCCACCAATCAATTCAACGCAGCAGCGCCCAGTAACCGGACGGGGTTGTTTCCCTTTCTTGCGATTTTCCGATTCATTACCTTGCCGCAATTTTTATGCATCTGCAGCGCAGGAAAAGTTACTTTCCCGACGCAAACAATCACAAGCTCGTCTGTGGCCAAGATGCCGTATCGTGACCTTTTATTTCCCTACGCCACTGTGGCTGATGGGGGTTTTGGGGCAAGAAGTTTGCCGTGATTTGATTGATCAAATCCAATATGACTGGGTTTCTTCCGTTCTTTTTTATGTCTCCATTTACCGGCAGCGGATTTTGGGTCACTCAGGCAGGTTTGTGCTGCAATAGTTTGCATTCTATTCATAGCTTCATGAATCCGATTCCACCTCTAGTGGGTAAGATGCGCATATGTGATAAATATTGGATACGTTTGAAAAAAATATGTTTTGCAACATTGCTGTGTAAACAATATACGTTTCTTTTGATTTTGCATGAAAATACTCTTCAATGTTTTAAATTTTGTCAGGCCACATTGTATTGTAATAGAATTTCTTGTTTTATTTTTCCTTGTCACTAACACATACTTTATACCACATGTCATTTATGTCATTTATACATCATGCCAGGAAATATTTACACGTTCACGTATCCAGATGTATTGTCATTACTTTTTTACGAAAAAATCGCCTACAAGTGTTCATCAGATTGCAGATTGTATAACTGTTCCTCGTAGTAATGAAGCTCGTGATCTAGGAGTGCTTCTCGATAGCAGACTGACACTTCAACCACACTTCGACTTGACAATTTCCAAAGCTTTACGTGTACTAGGTTTGGTCAATCGTATTTGTGAAGATTTTAAGGATCTCTTTTGTTTGAAATCACTGTTCTGTTTGTTAGCTCGTCCCTTCATTGAATTTGCTTGTATAGACTGGTCCCCGCCGCAACAAGATAGGATAGTTGGACTTGAAACTATTCAGCGGAAATTTACAAAAATACTGTTTTATCCATTACCTTGGTCCGGTAATGTCTCCTGTCCTAACTAACGGATTAGGTGTTTGCTTTTTGGACTAGAATAGTTATAGCATAGAAAAATGACGGCACAGTGCATTTTCCTCCATTAGAATATTTTAGGAAGTATTGATGCCCTGTATATTCTTAGCAGAAAGAAACTAGCCCCAGGAAGACAGTTGAGACCAAGACCCTACAATTCAAATGACGGTGACATATTATAACGTAAGTCATTTAATTGATTCGAATATGATGGCTAACCAAGTTAGGATCCCTATGACTTATTTATGTGTTTTATTGTTATGTAGGCAATCTATGCTACATAACTTTATTATACGAATAAACGAATGTACTTCAGACTTCAGAACTGCGAGTTGTTTTAGTATAAGCCTCAATTTTTCCTTGTGTATGAAAATCCCACAGGACTGAATTTCTGTTGAAGTCAAACGAAGCTTGCAAACGCTCAAAACAAAATATATTGTTAACCCTCCTAGTATATTTTGCCACTTGTTCCCAACTTAACACGAGGTTTTCAGTTTCGAACTAGAAAAGTGTGCAGTGCAGAATTTTATTTTTCCCACCCAATATCGTCTCTATTGCTTCTCATGTATTGCTACCCAAAGTCCTTTCAGTCAATCTAACACACATTTTTGAATTGGATTCCAAGCCGTGTGGAACAATCCCAAGAGAAGAACGATGTTTTTTTTATTTTCTTGAAAAATTAGAATATTTGAAACGGATGCAAATTAAAAAACCGACAAGTCGTCCCAGTTGGGGAATCGGTGGATGGTGCACTTTCTTCGTTGTTTTCAAATGCGGCAGCACTTTTCCCGGTGATCGCTGTTGCCAGACCAACGTCTAACATTTTCATTTTCACTCACTTCGTGTACGATGGCCAATCTGCTTCTTACTGACGATGATGCAGTTTAATTTCGCCCAAGAATATGAAACTAATAGATGGGGTACAACGGGTTTGTAGGGAGAGAGGATATCCGGTAAAAATGGGAAATTCAATTCGAGTTCTCGTGCCCCTGGTGCATCATGATTGCTTTTTTAGATTCTTCTTTTTTGTGTTTTTGCTATTTTTATAAGCTCTGTGTATGTGCTTTGCTGTTTCACATATGCAACCGTTCATGTTGGTTTAACAAACATCCTTACGTTGCCCCAGTCATGCACAGAATACTTTTCGTGCCAATTTGCCCATAAACGCGCATTCCGGCGATATCCGCGTTTGATAGTTTTGGCCGAATGAATTATTTTTTGTGCTGCTAACACTACTACTACTCACACTAAAAATTCTTTCCCTACAACTTCTACTCCAGCTGATCACATTTCCATGTCTCCCCGGTTCGTGTTGCTAATAAATAACATGAATAATGAAGCCAACAGCACTCAATGACAGCAGCCACCAGCCACCCACAAGTCCCCCTGGACCGAAACAGCATCCGACTGAATGGAATGCAGTTTATCGGAAATTCCTGAGCCGAAATACGAGATTCTTATCCACTGGCAGCATCAGTGGTTCAACTCCAATGAACTAACACAGCCGCGTATTGGCACTGACCGGCTCTGTACCGGTTCGAGCTGTGCTTTCTACGCCACTGTTGATGTTTGCATATGTATAAGTGCCTATGAAAAAAAGGTTTCCCAATAGTGAAACTATAATTGAGCCCACTTCCCATTTTGCCTTTCCATGAAGCACACTTTGCCCTGCCGGAAATGGCACCGTCAGACAGCGATCACACCGTGGATGGACTGGAGGCTGGGAAAGTTCTTTTTCCCGTTGTCGTTCCTTTCTTTCCACTCAATGACAGCAGTGTGTAGAATGAAGCTAGCAGGAATGTAGCAATTTCCTGCAGGCGTTCACTGGCTCGGTAAATGGGTATCGTTATTGATTGGGAATCATCATGTTACACACGGCAACGGTACCAGGCCACACCAGGCCAGGCGTGTTCGCCTGCAAAAAAATTGACCTGGAACCTCGACTCGGGAGTAGTCGGGAAGAGAGTTTTAAGAAAAAAATTGAATTATCGATCATGAACCATGAAGGCGAACGTGGTGTAGTGCCTGTCGACGTCTACCTCCGGTGATGGGAATCATATCAAGGTACAAACTTGGGCTAGGCCGTGAATGGAATTAAACTTACCATACAAGGAAACACCAACATAATGTCGTTTATTAAGTGTCACCTCGGTGGTTTTGATACTTTTCCATCGAAACTTTTGCCATGATACTTTAAACCAAATTACTACCCTTATTTTAAACCTGTCAATCGATGATTACAATCTGATAGCATTCATACATAGCATTTTTTGAAACAATTCCAATATTTCTACTCTAAAAGGGTGTGTTTAGCGTAGAACTTCCTACAATAAATTGGATTAAGGATGTTTGCATTTATCTGACTTCACTCGTTCGTTTAAACAGTTTTCGTTCAGCCCTCTGAACGAAACTGTTGCTTGATTTAAAACCCAGCAAGCCTTTTCAGGCAGATAATTACTATTAGCTAGGTTAATAATAAACGTCCGAACCTGCCGTTCATCGACACGATAGAAATCTTAATTAAAATCCAATCCAGCCAACCAGTTGCTGTGTGTATGTGTTGTTGTGTGAGTTGGCATATTTTTTTTTGGGATGAGGGTTGATGGTCGAAACCATTTCTTTCTCTGGCGCACCTCACCTGCTATCATTTAGTTCCTTCGCACTACTACCTTTCAACTTGTTTCTGCAAAGGGTAAAGTTACTGCTTTCATTTTACAAAAGCCTTCCCACTCGCTTAGGTCACCGGTGTACCAGTACCGGATCGCAAACCTTTGCAATGAAACGGAAGTTTATTCGTTTGAAACTCACCCTGTTACCCCCACAACACTTACCCTTTTTTTCTCCTCCACCAGGAACGGTGCTTGCGCATATCGCTAAAGTTTTAACGACCTCACTCACTCTCACGCTCGCACCCAAAGACCAAGCATCATAAATTAAACATTCAAAAACCGGAAGACAACACAACAAAAAGGCCCATCATAGCTCCCGGTTTTGGTCGGGGGGTTTTTCGGTTTCGGTTTATCTTTCCTACCTCACCACCAAACGCTCTCTCTCTCTCTCAGTCTTGCCCTTCCCTTCTTTTGCACAAATCAACCAAGGAGCATGGTGCCGGAAACGATATGCCTTCAGGAACCGATCCCGAAATCGCAGGATAACTTTATGCTTCGCTTTTCCAACATGGCACTGGCCTTTCCGACGGGTCGGGTGGGGTTTGCAAACGCTCGCGCTCAAAGCTGCAAGATGAAGATAAATATTTTTTTATTGTTTTTCCACTCCACTTTCTGCCATTTGGTATTCTTTCAACTCCACGATGTGCAGGCCTCTAGCGGGTTGATGATGATTTCTAATTTTGCTTTATGAAATCTATCAAGCTTTCTAGCGTCTCACCGATCGAAGCAAGAAGCAGCAGCTGCAGTTCGATTCGAAGAAACGAAAATACGCTGAAAGCACGTTTTTTCCAATAGGAAAACAAAAGCCTTTACCCAACATTTCCAACCATTGGAGATGTTTTGTATTTGGCTGTAGTCGTACAGTAAACTTTCTCTGTTGTTCTATTTGTGCCTCATTTCCCATCGTAACCTGACCCGTGACCCGTGAGGTGACGGAAAGAGTTTAACTTTGTTAAATGGAATAATAGACAAAACTATAACAACAATGGCCAGTTTGGTACTTGCTTTTGATCAATTGGATAGCAGTTTATGGAACCAATGCTGTGTAGATTGTTTGCTGGTATTCATACAGCTCGTGTTTTTGCCCTGTTTAATAAGGTGTGATCATTCAGAAATTTGACGTTGGGAGTAATTTTATTGCTTTGCAGTACGATTACCATCCCACAATTTCTTAAAATTAATTAATTGCTTTCGGAACTTTAATTTGTTTGGAGTACATACAGTTAAAAACCATATTTAATAAGCAGAAGGAATATAGGAATATTTTGAGAACAATTAGTTATTTATTCATGCATCAAACTTTTTTCAACGCTCCCACTAATATTTGCAATAACATTTCCATTTTCTCGTTACCCTTTCATTCTTTAGTCCCCAAACTTCTTTTATATTAGTATTTTTTCTTTAATATTGTCTTGGCATGATAAACACTCTCGCTTCTTCAGTATACCAATAGTAGCTGGGTTATGATCTAAGCTAGTTTAAATGATTGATTGTAAAATCCGAAATCATGCTCCATCCAACAGATCCTATATTAAACTGAATAAGCAAGGTACTAGGCAGCGCCACTAATACGTTTAAATCTGTTCCCCAATATATGGGTAAACATTGTCATGTTGTAAAATTACTTTATCGTTTCTCGGCCTGTATTGTGGTCGTTTTTCTTGGAATTAACCGAAGAAATGCATCAACGGTCGACGATATCTGATACCTGGTTTCCTTTGGTAGTAGTAGCTCCTTATTGATTACTACTCTGTTATTCCCACTAAATACACATGATAAACCTCTTTGTATATTCGATTAAACTGTCAAACAGATACTGGTACTACAAGGTTGGGACATCCGTAGGTTTTTTTAAATGTCCTGATGAACCCAATTTTTAAAGCAAGTTTGACAATCTGATATAAATATACTGCTGTTCTGCTGTTGTTCACGAGTGATTAAAAAATGGCATCCAGTTTCTCATAGTTCATCCTCCATTCTTTGCCATTCTCATTCTATTATAGCCTTCTAGAATGATTTTTGTCTTTCAAACAAGATGGTCACCTTTAAACTTGGCGGGCATCTTCCGAAAGCATATTGCAGATACTTTAGCAAAATGACACATTGTAAACATTAACGAACGAACTTTTTCAAAATCGTATGTGAAATACATTGAGCCAGTACTTATTGTTTTGCCCGCTTGCTTTAGTGCGTCTTTTCTTTCTTTATTTCCATCACCGAGCATTTGTCCATTTTGCAAGTATACAACATGCATTCCTCATTCAATAGGCGCTACTCTTTGCTAATGGTACGTTTTATTTCCTTTCGCATTCTTACAGGAAAACTCGATTTCCATGAATTCATCCCAGGTAAGTGTGGCAATTCTGGTGCTCCTGTCTCGTACCCTTTGCTTTTTCTTCTCGTTTTTTCTTTGCTTGGCGTAAGAAAGAATAAACCAGCTTTCGCTTACAAGCGAAAAACCTCGAAATATGAACACCTTTTGGTGAAATTTGTCCTTCTATCGGTGAACTTTCTCCTTTTCTTTTACTCAATTCGTGCTTGTTTCTCGATCTCTCTCTCTCTCTCTTTCGCATTGTGTGCTTCCTTCAATCAATTCGAGCATGTCGTTCGGTTTGCAAAACGCACCTGAGCTGTCTAAATGACACTTGAGGAAAAAGTTTTCCTCGTCTTGCTACACCCAGACACACACTACTCTTCCCTACGATTCGCCCAATTCAATTGTTAGCAAACGGCATGAAACAAGAGATGCCGTCTATTCTTGAATTCTTTTGAGTGTCAAGTAGGCGGCTCTTCCCGGCCCGGTTTGCCTCCCGAGAAACTGAATGACACAAAGTAACAAACAGAAATGAAACAGTTGAATGATGAAACACCGGCTACAGCAACAACGACAACGATGGTGCCGATATCGAAGTTTGATCCTGTCCCGGCACAGGTTGTGCTTGGCGTGAAGAAGGCGAACGAAAAACGATGTCAACAATTTCCACTTCTGTTCGGCCGCGTTTTTCATCTCCAGTTACATTACCACAACGCACCGTTCGTTTCCGAAACCATGGTTCGGTGCCACACGACCATCTTGACTAAAACCGGCACTTGATGTGGCGGCTGTATGTGTACTGCTGGTTACAGCCCCGCTACCTGGTTCATAGAAGCCAGAACAATTGTCGTAGCCCGCCCCACCATACTGCCGAACACCTCTTCGTGCAAAGGTGCTCGATTCAATGCAAGTAGTTGTGTTTTTCCTCAAACAACAAACTTTTCTCCCAAAAACATCACCGTATGTCTTACGATGTCAGTCAGGGGAGGAGAGGGATGGAATGCTGACCCCCGCGTGTTCTCAACATGCGCTCACGGTTGCCAATGACGCGGAAAAGGGAAGAAGTAAATTCTTTTTCAAATATTTGTTTATGAATAAAACATGTACCTGTAGAACAGACGCCGTGCGCGAGAAAATTCGAGAAAAACAGTCAAACTGGCTGTTCGGTTACGACTCGTCCTACTTCCATCCAACCCACAGTCCCAGTGAACGTTCACTCGAAGGACGCTTATTGGTGAGGCCGAATAACACGAAAGCAGGTTTAATGATCCTGCAAATGGCAAAGTGGAAACAACCGAAGCGTATGGCACGGTTTTGTTCATAAAACTTGGTTTAAGAAGCATTTATTTTCGTATGGCTTCGTTGAGGAAAAATTTCCGAGCCTGCCAAAGAATAATCTTCAAAGGGATTTTTAATTTTTGCAACAATTGTAATAAGATTCAGACTTTCATGTGGATCAACATTGTTTCTCTTTGGGCTCATAAGTTTACAACTGTATTATATTGCCTGTGCAGTAGTAATTAAAAGGTTGTACAACCATATAATCTCTTACTGCAATACAGCAACAGTGGCTGGATTTTCACCAATTGGGAAAACAAATCTAACCTATTGGCATTTCTCAAACTAAAATGGAATTGTGCTGCAATGCTACCAGCATAAGCTTCGAATTATGTCGTGAGCCAATGTAGGTGATTTTATTGCATTACGCTACCAAGCGTTTGCTAGCATCACGGCATTCCACAGAGCCGAACAAATACGTAACTTTGCTAAGGTAGTATTAAATTTAAACTTAAAATGCTTCCATCGCAAAGCACCGGTCCCCATCCACCCACATTTGACGTGCCACTCATAAAATGACGAAAATTATGAGCAAACTTTGCTGAAGCTTCGTCGCGATCACATCTCGATCGTGTAGGAGAAGGTAACCAGTGAAGCAATGCAAACGCACGCAAAAATATTCTAACGCAAAGTCAAACATTCACACACCGAAACATGTTGCACGTGCGTAGGTGTGTGTGTGTGTGCGTGTGTATGTCGAGAAGAAGAAGGCAAAAATATCACGAAACACTGCAAACAGAGCATAGCAAATGTGAGAAAGAACGAAAAAAACGTCGAAAACACAATCCTCACACAAACAAATCCAAACATCGTCGCGTTGTGGCAAAATCAACCCCTAACGAACTTAAACGATTTTTAGCGGGAAGAATTTGTGTGTTGACTCCAAAATCGGGAACTTTCAACCGTACCTCTCACCACTACTTGAGGTGAAAAATGGCATACGTACTGGCGCTCCTGTGCAAAATGGAACACAACGAAAAAAAACCCCTGATTCGCTCGCTGTATGCGAGAAGAAAACCCAAGTGCAGGGGAAACCAGATTTTATCGAAAGTGGAAATTTATGGTTTTCAAGCAATCGAAAAGACGTACGCAGAATTGCCGACAGAGTGGGATTTATTCTTTTGACTAGCTGTACGCAACAATTCATCGCCTCCATTTTCTACCAACCGCGCACGGTAATGGGCTCCGGCAATGGGGGCGTAACCGACGAGCTTGCGTGAATTTTAAATAAACGGCGTGCGTGTTCGTGTACACACATACCGATGCCCGTTCCTCGCACGCTAGCTAAGCAAATAAACGACCCGGCCCTGGCAGCAGGCAGGATAAGCCAAAGATTCTGCAAACGATCCAAACGTCTGAAGTGTTTGTTGTACTCCAAGAAGTGTGCTCCCGAAACCACGTGAGCTTTCGTTTGCCCATCATTTTAAGGTAATCACACTGTTTTTTTTCTTCTTTCTTCGGTTACAACGGGCACCAAACATTGACGAAGTAACCCTCTGGTGCTGCTTCTTTTATCGACCACATCTTCTCATTGCTGTGCAAACGTTATATATTCAGTCATCCACGTTGGTTCCATTTACCGGTGTAGAATATCCGTTTGGGCGGCTCTTGTTTTTAAGTTGCGCCTTTTTTTACAACCCAAAGCGTGGTTTTCCATTCATTGAAAGTTCCCGGGAAAGGTGAAAATAATTTCCACGGTTGAAAAATTAAGTGAGCACCTTCGGCAGCTTTCAATGGCACGCCGCCTTCCCTAGTATGGCACGTTGGTTAGCCCGGAATTAGAATGGAGTATCAGAGAAAGAGGATGAGGATGGGCTTGTGCGGCGTTTTAAGGAAAGCGATTAATTCGAAAGAGATTTACGATTTTCCCACCGGCGAAAGGTGGAGCCTACCAACTACAATGTTCAATCAATTTCTTACACACTACTGCACTTCGAACCAAGTGCTTCACGGTCGAATTAAGCTTAAAGCACCGCATTTAAGCAAATTGCTGTAAAACTTTAAGTAAAGTTAAAGTTATCTTATTTCTGTCTTTATAGTTAGCAAGTCAGAAAATGTAATTAATCTTCATTAGTTAATTTGTCTACCGATAACGATTTAACGCGGTTGTTACAGTTAAAACTCCTTATGATACAGTGTTTAAATTGTGACATAGACATTGAGGAACCATGGCTTTAATAGTGCTGGTTGTCGTTTAATTCTTTATAAATTTCATCAAGAACATGATGAACAATGCTGTCGAATTTTTTGTATGTAACTAAAAAAGCATAAATTTCAAGCAGCGATACGTCGACCATGTGTATCATAAATCTTTTCATCTTTATCTCAGTTACTAGGGGTTTCCGTTCAACTACTCAGTCAACACAACTATTGATACTTTCGAAAATCTATCCCGTGTTCTACCGAAGGCATCTCGCTCCAAATCAGGCCAATCCTACCAATGCGCACAAACGCGTTAGCGCGATTGAAATGCAGTGAAAAGAACATTGCCCTGTCCATTCAACCCTGTTCTGCTATCTATTTTGTCGCCTGCTGTACATGCATCCATCCTCACATTCCTAAAAGGTTCCGAAACCGAAACGCGAGAGTGCACTCATCTTGACACTAAAAATAGGTGACCACTTCGAATTATTGATGAACATTCGAGTGTCCTCGGTATCGATCGTCCACACCGGAAACATGCTCGTGAGCATAACACACACACTCACACACATTCTCCCGCACACACACGGGTCAATTTCAGTGCCACCAGGTTGAGAGCATCGGTTCTACGGTGCGGATGAGTTCGTTTGCCAGTTTGCTGCCGGAACCGGGGTTATTCAACGGGTAAAACGGAACCTCAATCTTTTGACAGTACACTTGAAATGGAAAGTACTAATCAACAAATGAAGCCTTCGAGAGGATCCGAGTAACCATCACTCGGGGTTGGGTAATACGAGCACGAGTGCTCATCCGCCACTCGATGCGATCTCAATGCGGGTTGAAAGCCTTTTTTTCTCAATCGTCCAACGTACCCTCGGTTGAATTCGGAGAGAAACCGTATGACAGGATCAACGACGCTTGGGTTATCTTTAATTTGACCGGAATTGAAAGTTTTCGGCCCGAAGGTGCGAGGTATTTGGTAGAGGTCGAATAGCGAAGGTCGTTGGGTGTTCATGAGAGGGTTTCATTGTAAACCGCAACCTAGAGGTATAATTTGGAACTAGAATTGCTGATTGGCCCAACTCCTATTCAATAGTATGATTACATCAAAGGACAAACTATCACGGTAAAGGAAAATTACAGGTCCTTCAATTGTGTCATTTTCCTGTTGGTCGGATGTGTGATAGGATGGATGTTAGTATCGTTGACTAATTTTGTGTTTCAACGCTGATATATGTATATATATATATTTTTTTTTTTTAATGAACATTGAATCCATGCATTCAAATGAAGACAATTTTGGAAGGTTAATTTGCTAAATTTTAGTTAAATTTGGTTTAAATAGAACCCGGTATCTTTCCGCTATGCAATGCAATGCTTTTGCTAGGTCATCCTAAATGATAAGATACTTCTCCAAAACATCCTGTCTGCTTAACGGTAATCCACCCAACAAAAACTCCATGACGAATACTACAATGAGGCTACTTTATGCAGCTGTCCACTATGACAATGTTTTCTGCCTAGGCGATACCGTATTAATCCAATTTCGAGCACTTCCTCTGGTGCAAAAAATAAAACACGGCCAAGCAGAGTAGCTTAAACCAATCTTGCCCTACATTTTTACCGGCTTTGGCTTACCCGAAACGGCCAACACCACGGGTGGGCGATTGCCCTCGAAGGCTTCTCGATGTCCATGCGGTCCAAAACCATTACGCCATCGCAAATGAGCGCAGACGAACGGAGCAAAAGGTACGCGGTTGTCTTCCTTCACCGCCCGGTACTACTTCATCCGGTCGAAGCCGTACCGGCGGAAGTAAGTTATACTTCGGTGTAGTAATTTATGGGCGCGTTTTAAATTTCCTCATTAAAATTCCGAAACGAAAATTCACCACTCGCCAATCAGCAGCAAACCCACGGCCAGCGTCGATGGGGTGTATTCTACCAACAGCTGAAACGCCCCGTTTGTGTGTGTGTGTGTATGTATGTGTTTTTTGCCAAGCTCCACTTATAACGCGTGTTACTGAGCTACTGAGGCCGGTTTTAAATAAGTGTGGAACTTAAAACAGTACACTGTTGGGTGGATCAGTTCTTTTTTGTTACGCTCCGTGGTAGATAAATACCGTCAGTCGGGAAGTTGCTTAAAGTATTGAGCCGTATTGAGACCAGATTGTGGCTGGAACTTTAATGCTGCCATGAGCTTTTATATGTATGATTCATAAAAGCACTCTTTCTACTTATTTTTAAAGCATTATTCATACCAACTTTATCATACGACTTACAATTTGGTACATTGTGCTATGCAAATGAAACAAGTTATCTTAACCGTAATATTTGCAAAACCAGTCAACTCATCATCAGCTTGTTTAGATTATCTTTCGTTCTAAGCATTCTTCTTTAATATGAAATGGCTTAGTGAATTGACGTTAGCAGCGTTGGCATTCACACAGTAGAAGCAACACCAAATCCCATCCCAAATGTCGGGGACCTTTTCCCTCGTAGCAAAGACTTACACGCTGGTTTTCGTAGTAGAACTAAGTTTAGTAAGTCATTATTTGAAATGTACGATCCAGCACGTTGTTAAGCCAAGAAGAAAACACTGTAAGCCAATGTTTTGCCCTGTATGTCACACAGCAGTGTAAATTCATGCTGTATCATTTGTGTTCCCAACACTCCTCCGATGCTTTCTTGCATGTCACATACATCATCAGGATTTGCGACGTGCTGTTAAAAAGTAGGTCAAGCGATAGAGTTTGCCGAAAGTATCCAACAAGTTTTGACTCGCTTATTCGGGAACGGCTTCATCCTGACTTACCGGCTAAGCAATATGGAAACACAAAATTTCCACAGCTGGGTTTGACACTTTTCCGAAAGCGGCGTTGCAAAATTAACATTCTATCGCATGAGTCATTCTCTTTCACCAATTCACACACACACACACACACCCGACAATACTTATCATATGCACAGCGGGAACGACGAACCCCGGAAAAGTTTACGTTACGGGATGCTAAACAAACGGTGCCCGTGTCGGAGGCGTAAATCTTCCTTCGTCCCAAAGCTTGATTTGGGCTTCGAGTTTGTGAACATCGATAAGGTTTCTTTGCACGTCTTTGTTGTATTTTTTTATCGCCATTGCGTACCCCCATTACACACTGGAACGGATCTTTCTTATCCCTTTAGTAATCTGCTCACAGCTAACTGGATGTTATCTTCCGAAGGCGTTCTGTGACGTGGTGGAAAAGTTTGCTGCTAGTACCAAGTGTCAAACAAAAGTTTCCTTGCGTATTACTTTTTATTCGCAAACCTTTCGAAATAAAATAAAACATTACACAAAGCTGTGAATATTTATAACGTACGTCAAAACTCTAAGAAAACCGGGATTTCACTTACGAGGATTTCAAAATAATCCTTTCTTTCAATGCGAAATTTTTACAACGTATACCATCCTTTTGTCTATAAGTCTTTCATCAAAACAATTGAACTGAACAGTTCCTTCGTTCAACTTCTTTTTTCCGTATATCAGTATATCAGTTAACGTTTGGTTTGGTAATAAAATGTAAAATTAAATCCACATTTTAGACCGAATGCCAAATCCATCCGACAGACACTGTATGTCTCAGGTGCCAAAAAAAGCCTTTGTTTTAATTTTGCCGAAAGCTACAAAGTTGAAGGAAGCGTTACTGATCGCTATTAAACTTCATCATCCCATTCTTATAGCCGACAAGCGTAAATAGCACAAATAAAGGAGGAGAAAACATTTGCAAGGATCACATAAAACAAACGTCAAGAGCCACACATCTGCCGCGCAAGCAAGCAAATGCTGAAACGCTATAGAACTAAACACGATCTGTTCTTACTTCCCACAACATTGCCAAACAGGCTTCACTATCGTCGAAAAATGACTACACTTTCGCTTCGAACAGGTACCACCGACCGGCGGGACCCAGTCTCAACAAAACACAATGGAAGCTAACAGAAACCTACTAGAATGCCGCATGCATCGTTACAAGTGTGCCTGCAGGGCCAGAGGGTGCATCACTGTTACGCGAACAAGCGAACCATTTCGAGAGCTCAGTTTGGCGTTGTATCATTTACCCAGGCATCCTTGCTAACCCATCGCTATACCTATGGCATCGTACCGTGTATCGATGCGTGTAAGTACAAAGTGGAATGGAACGATTATTTGCATCGAATTATGAAACATTCACCACGGGTTCAACCGAGCTGGTTGCTGGTATGTTGTTCTCGTTTGCAACAATGGTTTTACCGTGAACAATTACAACGCACCATGAAATGCAACGAATGATGGTATAGTAACTGTGTGCTAAACAGCGGATATTGCATACCATTCAAGGATTCACAATTAGTCAATAAACCATTGCGATTTAGCTTCCAGAAAAGCGCCAACCAACTTTGCCTCACTAGCAGTACTGGTACTGGAGGAAAATAGTTTGTGAAAAGGTAGTTCAGTGAATTTTCTGTAGCACATTGTTTGCTTTATGAACCTTTCACTTATTCTACAGCACAATTTAAAACAATCAGTAAAGTTCCATTTAATTTGCCTTACGGAATTTGCACACAACTATTCTACAGGAGCACATGTATCTTTTAAAACAGCTGAATGTTACTGCATTGATGAATGAACATGTTATTTCATGTGATTTTTGATCAGCCTTAAAAATAACATTCTGGAATAGCTTAAAATTCTAGCATAGCTTTTACTTTTCCTTATTATTTTGTGTGTTTATTACTGGTGTGATAATAATAATTATAAACTCCAATCACAACATAAATTTGAGAAGGATGTCGAGCTAAAAAAGTAACTACGTTCGAAGTCGGTGTTATTAAACTGTACTTCCAAAAATATAACAAACAACTCTGGGCTACACGTTAACCCATGATACTATATTACAAAATGATATTTTCTTTTGTGTTAAATTTATTAATGTAGCAAGTAATGTAACAACTCTTCGTACTCGTCCTCTCTTAATCATCCCAAACCGCTGTACCACAGTTGATCGCCATGATCGTCTCCTGCGTGCATTACGCTCGTTTCATTCCTCGTCTCCTTTGTATGAATTTCACTTTTCTGCTCATGTTTCTTCTTCTATAATACGATGTTCTCTTGAATTCCTAACCCCCTCCCAATCCACCCTCGCCTAGTTTTAATCTTAATTTAAAGTTAGAAATAAGTTTGTATGTTGAGCAATCAGGCAGACATTAATCAATCAATAAATAAAAAATATAATAAATAAATAATGTTTTTTTTGCATTTCGTAGGATTGTTATGAAAACAGGACGGTCAAGTCTTCTTTCTTTTTTATTGATTTAACTGAATAGACTGTTAGTGGCATCTTCAAGCGCAACCACGCTACACTATTTTTAATTTCACGCAATACATGTGTCGGATTTTCGGGCGAAATTTCCTGCCACAATTATCATTACACCTGTTATCATTACGCGCGGTTATCAGTACACTTGTTCAATTTGATAGCCGCTTAATATAATAGTTCGATAAAAAAGAGGCCGCTTGAGTGATTCGGCTCAGAATCACTTGTATATATTGATCGCTATCGCCCTCTAGCGGAACTAATCGCTACTTCTGTGACGTTCAGGAGTGTCCAATTGCATTGACAACATGTTTACAAGCAGGCCATATCAACTTATTCTACCACGTAGCCGGATAATAAATCTGCAGTCAGTCAGTCAGTCAGCACAGAACAGGTGACATTTTGACTCGGTCCTGTCGTGTGAGACTGATATTCATTTTTACTGATAGTCATTTTTACTGATATTCTTCCGCATTTGGAATGGAAGTTTTTTAATTTCTGTCTTGAACATTTTTTATGTATTCCTTCTTCATTCACATCCCACTCATTCGAACACCATCGCTACCAACATCTCCATCATCAGCATTACCATTAAAGCCCATTTATCATCTACCTACTTGGCGCACCACTATGTCCTTACAAATCCTGACAATTTAACCCAAACAACCAAGTCATCCAAGGCTGTTACGCTGATTTCGTTAACCACCCTGTGCTGAGACGCACGCCGTTTTGAAGCGAAACAAAAAAGGAAAACAGTAGCAATGTTTCGATGCACGATGCTTCACTTACGCTTCAATCATTTCGTACAGAGCGTTTCTGTGCAGCTGCTTCGTGCATGGTTTTATTACATTTTCATATCCTGATCCCCACCGGAGAGTGCCAATATGTGTGCGCCCGATGGCCGCTCGTAAAAACGTTGTAGATTACATTACACAGTGCGAGCTCGGTCGTGTTCGTCCGAGACGCCGGAAGTGGATGTATCCGACCCATCGCCTTGCATTGTTGAGCTTGTCTTCTCGGGACGATGCGTCCTTCTCTGGGTGGGGGGGGGGGGTGTGCATGTATTTTTATGTTACGTCTCCGGTCCGAGCGTTTTTGCTACACTTTTCCGCCCGCTGTTCTTTCCGAGATGACGGAAGAAGCTTCTCGTCCCGGCTAAGCAACAACGCATGCATTACCCGATTTCTTATGCACCAGGGAATATCCGTCTCCCTTACTCGTCAGCTACTTCATCATAATCATCGGGCAGAACGACACGTTCCTTCGTTTGCCACTTCGTGTGCGACGTTTCACCAAGATGACAGAGGGTTCTCGCCCATATCGCCCCGAGATTCATTTCATCTCCGTCATCTCCACGATGCACCGAATAATGGATAGGTGGACGCAAAAGTGTGGCGGAAAAATGCTCTACATGCTAAATCCGTGCGAAAGTATACAGGGTCCCTCGTACATCAGGTTTCGTCGCACAAGAGGAAGGAAACAATTCCTTCTTTCGTTCTTCCTTGCAATCGCTCCATTCGAGTTTGGATCACAGTTCCTTCACGGTACCGTACATTATCGTACTCCTCTTCTTTTGGGTAGAGTATTGCCAGGAAAGCATGAAATGATAACTCCCCTGTGATAGCCACCCCATTTTCCATGCAAACACACTCCGTGGGGTGTTGTAAACGGAGTAACATGCAACACTGACATAAAAAAAGAAACATGCATTCATGTGTAGATCCTTAGTCTGTCTCTCGGTGTACTAACCGATGTTCATTCACCACACAACCAAGCACAAGCACAATTCCATCTCCAAAAGTGCCTCAAAAAGCATCTCTACTTTTGACGGGTGCTAAAGGAAAAGCAAGTTTTGCACCCAATTACATCACACGGCCGGAAGAAGAACCATGTTTTCATGTACTGCAGGAAAATGACCATCACTCACTGACCCGCTTGATGTAACCGTCCCCAGGAACAAACCCAACCACCTCTCTTTACACGGCTGATTGAAAAAGTTTTCTTGGTTAAATTAATAAATTTTCACCCTCCTCCATCAACCGACCACCATGTCCTTCCTTTGCATCAGAAAAATAGAGAAAACATAGAAATATCCTCTGTTCAATCCATCGCCACGTTCATACCCACACGATCGATTGATCACAATTTGCAAAACTGGAATGACGTTCGATTGGGAAAGTTTTTACCCTCGAAATGCCCCCGCAAAATATGTTGTATCACTAATAATGCACGCCACATTTGGCAACCCAAAAATGCTGCTGAGTGACTTTTTCTCTGTGCGGGACCAATAACATGCATCATTTTCCATACGCGAAAACCTTTTCCGTACAAAATTGATCGTAAAAGTTCGGTCGGTTCGATCTTGCAGATGGGTGCTGCTGCTGATACCATTGTTTCGCTACAAGATGAACGATAATTGGGTGTCAAAATTGTGCAAACACATCGTCGGACTGCATGCTAATTTTTACTATCGTGAAACGTTTGTCGTTGGTTTTGGTGGTTGTTTTGTGCGCTCTAGCCCATTCATGCCGTACACTAAATTGGTAAAATATTTAAAGCAAGCATGTGCTTGTGGACTTTTCAACCTTCCGTGACTCTATCGCCACGGATGCTTTCCATTCATGAAGGAAGCGCAATAAAGGTTTTAACATGCAGAGTAGGCAATGCAAACACACCACGCTCGGGCTGGTTTATCGCAGGTTATAGCGAACCGTATAAAATTTATGACGATGTAAATTCGACTCTTAACACACTCTTTCCCGGGGCAGCTCAAATTGTTGCCTTAGCAACCCAGCATCGAACCGAAATCAATAGCGATTCTTTTTAACAAGAAATCGTATCCTTTCTACCATTCCACTCTGACGCTTTCCCGTTCGATTGAGAGAATTAAAACTTTGTGGCTCTCACACTGCTCTCAGAACGCATAGATTCCTGATACAAAAAAAACACGTTTCCCGGGCAGCCGAAGCCTTACATAAAAATAAAATATACCCCAATACTGCTTCGCCCATTTCGAAGCTGAATGTGGATTGTTTTACGCCACCATAAAAGCTCACCCTTTCCTGTGGTGTGAAAGGAAATAAAAAAGGTTAAACGATACGGTGCTTTTCTCGGGCCAATTTTGGAAGTGTGAAACAAAAATCCGCATTTTAAAACTTTCCGCAGCGACTTTTCCATCGGGTGGTGAAATGAAATGGACCCGCCTTCGCGCATATGCACTAGGGTGTTTGACAAGTTAAAAAAATCCTCCCACTTATATGTGTTGTTTGCAGTATAACAAGTACGCCGATGAATGGCGCTCCCGGAAGGCATCAAGGCTAATGCAAGCTCGTGGATGGCTCTTGTGGTGTTGTCTGTCTGTATCCAAATACATCATCGTTGACTGAGCTTACTTCCGCTCGTGTCACCAAGTGTCAATTGATGAATGTGGGAGTCTGCTTTTATTCGCCTCCATTATGTTGATCCTTTACGGTGGGGGGTTTTTATTTTGATCTCGAATTTATGTTTACTTTTTGCTTCACCCGGTACTTGGGTGTTTCACAACATAATGTGTATTTTATGTTTGCAAACTTTTGTTTATTTTGATAAATAACTCTTGTTTATTATCCTTATAGCACAGAAAGACTTTCTAAGGCAAATACAAAAATCGATCAATTTAATTTAATTTTAATTTTGATCTTGACAAACAAAATTTAAACATAAGCATCACGTCCAGTATATTTGATTCGTACGAAATTTTAAAAACCCTAACATCGCTTAGAACACATGACGGTGTCGCGGTTTCATCCGACCTCGTAACAAATAATCTTCCCCACTGAAACTCCAATCTTCGCAGTATTTGTTGAGTTATTGGACAACTTATGTACTTTACCGCCAGTTTTTGGCCTGACCATGCAATGATAAATGATCATGCTGCACCGAATACACTATTAAATTGCATAACTACACCCACACACATAAACACATTCCCACCAATATCTTTGCTACCTTGCGCTAAAAGCTTCACCAGCAAAAGAGGGACACAGTTCCCAACTTCATGTATTCATTTGCATTGCCACACACAGACATCGCAGCAAAACCTGTGCTAGTTTAAAACAAATTTTATTAATGCACTCGCAAATGCTGCTCTCATTGCTTCTAGAACCGTAGTTTACACGTAGCCTGGGTGGGAAGTGTAGCGGCCGCCACAATGCAACCGATGCAATGTCGAAGTGATGAAGTGTGGCCGGTTTGGATTTAGCAAACAAACAAACGACACTACATTACACAACAGCGCTAGAGTTTCAACGTGGGAACGACGGAACCAACCAAGGATGCACAAGGTTGCCATTTAAAATCGCTCATAAATCTTGCTACTCTTGTCGTGGCAACGCTCGTGACAGTTTTGCACTTGGTCCGAATCATCGTTCTACACCACGACCGTGCCATCCCGGAGCAGATCTGGTTTTTTTTTTCATTCGTTTCATAAGCCCTCCTACCGATCGTGATGATCAAACGCGGTACAAATACCAGGGTGGATGAGCGTGAGCACGGGGCTTAACATGAGGGCTTAAGCACAAAAGCTCAAGCCAAACACATTTGGATAACGGTCGAGAACGAGCCGGGAACGGTGCGGGAAAAAAGACGAAATTTTCATTCCCATTCTCAACATCAGCTCGGATTATATGATCTGCGTTGAAGGAGGTGCTTCAGCACCGGAAACGCAAATTTTCGACGGCATCGCATTGGTACCCGGCGTGCCTCCATCGCTCTCGGCCCTCGAAACTCTCGCATGTTTGGGCTGATGATGTGCGACAGTAACTAAGGGTAACCTCTTTTAGGCGGCTTACATGCCCCTTCCGGTCGCCATGCTTTGATTTGCGTTCTCATAGAGGACCTTCATGCTGTAAGCCAACTCCATAACGATTTCCTTCTCGTAAGTCTCTACTACCACCGATCCACCCCATCCACGGTGGATCGTGGCAACCGGAACTCGGTCCATAATTTTACGATGTAATTGAGAAACTGATTTCGGTAACTTCCGCCTTTAAAGGGCGTTGGGTGCGGGAGGTACACATTGGTCGAGACCCTTAAAACTTTCAAGTAACTTTCTGCCACTACGCAACTGTGCTCGAACTCGGATCGAGCGAGCATCATCGCTCTTTTTGATTTTCTCTCTCTCGCTCCCTCTTTCTCTCTCGCTCTGGCTGGTCAGGTTTCGCGTAATGAGGCTTTTGGGGGTTTAGACGATAAATTAAGGTCGTTTCGAGTTTTTACTGTTAGGACGCTTCTAAAATATCTAAACTTCACCTCACTAGCGCACAATGCCACACCCCGATACGCAAAGTGGTGTGCGAAATGTCTGAGTGTGTATTTTGCAAAAGAAATTGCAAAACTTAATTTAATTCATTCATTCCACCACTGTACTGTAATTTCTCGTTTTTTTTTTTGTTTCCTCCACAGGTAATTGCAATTGTTTTGCTGGGCAACACCAGAGAGGTGCACATAAATCGTTTGCTGTGTGAGTACGGAATGTTTATTATCGCAAGTCTACCATCCGCCAACCATTTGTCTTTACGCGCTCGGTGATCAGCCCCACCCAACGCTTTTATTTCGACACACCGACAAGTTTGCCGAAAGTGTGCCGTGGTACGTGGTACAGATTACAGATTAGTACGGAGGGAAAATCTTCAAAACGCATAACACCGTTATGATGTTCTTCAATGCCGCACGACTTTAGATACGGCGGTGGTACGGTGGTTCCAAGCCTTCCGATTGGATGGAACCGATTCCGAGTGGGTCGTAATAAGTATTATGGATTCCAGCTTTACGACACGGCCAACTACGCTGCTATCTATCCCGTACCCGTATCACTCCACCATAAATCAAAACGGCAACACGAAATTGTGACCCATTTGGGAACGATCCGTCACTAAACCTAACCGCACCACTACCATCAGGACGAGGACTTTCAAGCATCGGTCAAGTTGTGTTATGCGGTCGATACGTCCGAAGGCACACCAAGGGAAACAGTCGCCAACGATAAGAGATGTCTTGCTTTTTTATCATCGCAATATCAAGCAAATTTGGTGTGTGTTTCCTTACATTCGCCCATGCAAAGCATACTGATACCCGTTTGTTTTGTTGGAGAATTCAATCGCTTATACCACCATTATAAAAGTAAGCTCAATCGAAGCTTATTGCCAGCCCACACCAGTTTTTCTTCGAAACCAACTGGAAACATCGAAAACCGAAGGCTTATGCCACACGCAATTGCTATTTCCCATGCGAAATTATGCATCATATAAAAGGATGCAAGACAATTGAAAAGATACCATGGAAACAGTTTTGGCCTCGTGCTTTCGGTTGAGGAAAATGTGCTACTCCATTAGCTGATAGCAAACGATCTGTAGTATCAAATTTTAAACCTACAGGGAATCATGGTAGCAAACCTTTGCTTTCGGCTTTCCTTGTTATTGGTAGATACTTCCACAAGCTTGTAATCCGATGAACAAAAGGAGCTCTACCGTGGAAGGTTTGTAACAATAATGTAAAAATAACTGATGTGTGTATACCTTTACAATGAAGATTCCAAACAGTTCTCTACGAATTCTCAAATTAGTCCTACACGTGCACATATCAATTGGTAGAATCTTTCCCAAACATCCGTGTGTACGGTCCAATTATTGCTCTATGATTTAGCGTTTTTGCCCCATTAGACTGCTTCCTCATTTGCTACCGACGTTGACCCTGTAATTGTTTCAAATACACGATATGCCCCTTTTCGGGCCTGGCTTAACATTCTCAACGTCATGACCGTGCCCTTCGATAACGTTGGTCCGCTCATAAATAGCGTACTTCGTTCTGGTCCGCACAGCATTCCGCGATAACTCCGCACGGCGAATCGATCCTTCATAGTGATTCGGGTGAGAAAAATAAAACAACAGTAGTGTCACACGATGCGATGCGTGTTTGCCATTGTGGTGGTTTTTACTCTAGTGCTCGGTGCTGCGATCGGTTCCACCGTTGAGGAACTGCAGCAACAGCTCGATGAGTTAAGCCAAGAGATTGAGCAAGAGGTGCAGCGAAAGCGGTCCGAAAACAGCGCTGCCATACTGGCCACCAACAGCTATGTGCTTTCCATTATGGGCAACGACACGGCCAACCTTCGGGATATTGTTGTCTCCAAACGGGAAGCATTGGAGTTGCAACGGTGGGAGCAACAGAACGATACGGTCGAATGTTTCGATGAAGCACTCCAACTGTGGGATACGTACGCTTATCTGACTGGATGGGACATTAGCTGGTGCGCGGTCGTTGCCTACGAAGAAACGAATGCCGACGCACAGTACACGTTCCATTCGCACGCGCAAACCATCGTTCGTGAAGCGGCCCGTGCACTAAGCCTTGCCTCGGAAGCTTACGGTACGCATCCACTGCTGGAGGACCAGTTGGAATATCTGGAACAGGAGCTGGAATATTTGCGCTACCTCTGGGGTAACTATCAGACAGTGCTGCAGAATGAGATCGATGGGCACGACGACGTGGCTGAGCAGATTGTGACGTTGACGCGGAGTTGTTTCAGCGGAGTGTACGACGATGTGGACTATTGGTTCAATTACCTTGACGAGAGGCTCGAAACATGTCTTGCTGCTTTGGAGTAATGTGTACCAATCGTTGCCATTAACGATCATCGATCGATGTGTAAATAAATAGAACGTCTGAAGCAAACCTACTATGGCGACTAGATTAATTTATTTATTGCTCCAAACAGAAATACTCCGCATACCGGATTGTGTACTCAACATCTTCTCGACTGGTTGCAATGGTACGATCGATGCACTCACGCATAAATTGCTCGATTGCATCTTTACGATCGTTGTGCTTTTCGAGCTCTTCATCTAGATCCTGCAGTCCTTCGATCGACACTTCGTTGAAGTGATCCAAACTGCCATCCAGCCGGCCCTCCACGTCTTCGGCATTTGCAACCACATTGTCCTCGGACAATATGCCGACGATCGTGTTAATAACTTCGCTGCTTACCCGGTGCAGCTCGTGGGCCACTGGGTAAAATCGTAGACGACCATCCTCTCGCATCCACTGGGAGTAGCCTCCGTACGCACAGTCTTGCAGATCCCACTGTGGAAACAGCGTAAACAGATAGATCAACGCATCCACTGATGACCAACATTCGTTGACCGTATCGTTCGGACGGATGCTAGCCAGCTGCCCTAGCAAATTCTGGTTTGCCTCCCGGATAGCAAACGTTCCTTCCGCAAGCAACGGAATGAGGTCCTGTTCGATCATCAACCCATTCAGTTCACTGTTCTCACGGAACCGTTTTCCGATTTCCGTTTTCATTTGTTTGTGCAACTCTGACAGCTGATCCTGGTACGTGTCCAAAAACGTGCCCTGCACCACCGTGGCCAGAACGTACACCAACCCACAAACACACGTTTGCTTCCACGATAGCGGCACCATGATGGTTCGTTGATAGCTTCTTAACGGCTCACTGAGGGTGTATCAATGCGTTGCGATTATTAAATATCCACCGACCACACTCGATAAGATTATGTCACGCGGACCGTAACGAATTCGGGAAGCTTATCGGTGGATTGCCGCGTTTTATGACCCTTAGTGCCAGCGGTGCCTACGCCTTGATACCGCAGTGGCAACAATATTTGCTTCCGTTCGGTTGCTCTTTAAAGCCAGCACGTTCGGTACGTCCATTTGGAAGCCAAGCCAACCACGATGGCGGTGATGCTGGTGATGGTCGCACCATAAAACTTCGTTGTCTTTTTCTCGCACAACCTTCCTTCTCGTCTGTTCGGCGTTGTGTATGCGTGTGGTCATGTTTGTGTTATGAAATCAAGAACTTTGCCTACTGACGAATGGATGACGGTCAGTTGTAAAACAATTTCAAAACAGTATGGAACCTCGTGCCCCGTGATTATCATCTGCCTGATTGTGTGGTGACTGATGCATTGTTGCGGAAAGCTTAACACGCAAAAGCATAGTGCAGTGACTTCCTATCGACTAGGTTTATCGAGGCGGAAGCGATTTTTAATCATAAAACCGAATCCAGATTCAAATCGCGACGGGAAGATGATGATGTTGCACAAGTTGCTTACATTAGTACGCCAATGTGAGAGGAAAACAATCGTAACGTCCTTGATAAGAACTTTTCTCAGGCGCTAATCGAGCCGTGATAAGAGAGTTTATCCGAGAAACTTCCACAGAAAGCACACACTTGTCTCACGATATAATTGCACCCACTAGTTCCCGATGTAAGAGGTTGACGATATAATTTGTAGCAAATTTCCTGTAGAGGGGTTATTGTTCAATTGCCAACCACGCTTATGCTGATATATCAGCTTTAATATTTCTTTGAGTCGTTACGTCAATCGTTATCTTGGAGGATGCTGCTTTACTGTGAAACTGTATTGAACCGCAATTTAAATCTTCCTTTATTCCCCACAAGGGGATTGGGAGTACGATAATCCATTAGCATAGTAGACCCCCACGAGAATGCCTACATGGTACCTAAGAAAATTCACCCAAGACGATTCAGTACACCTTTCCCCCCGGGGTAACGAAGCATCATTGATTAATTACTTCGTGGGGTGATGAAATTTTAAGCCTCTTATCGGGTAGTAAGCAAACAAACGAAAATTCCGGTACGCGGCTTGTGTCATCAGCTTCGTACCGGGGATCCTTTTGTCAATTCTGCACCCCCGGAAGTGACACCAGCGATTACTTTGAAAGAACGCGCCAAAGGAATTGGCCCAGAGCAGAAGTGGAGCTTCAGCAATGTCTCTCGCTGCGTATTGAAGGGTGCTTTTCATCGAAAAGCACCGCATAACACGATGCTTCTAAAATGTAAAGTTTCCGTTTTCAATTGATGCTTTCTGCTCTTGACGAAACATCGTTCAACCTCCTGCGCCACCCGGCGATAAACGCGCGTGGTTCCAGTTCCATCACGCATAAGGACCCTTTGAAAAGAGCAACCCTAGACGCGAAGGTAAAATCATCAATACACTGGAAATGGTACCACATTTCCATCCAGTAACGAGCGTAGAAATTACCAACCATCGAACGCGCAGTTCTGGGTTGATGAGTTTTATGCCCGAGCTGCCAAAGTGTCAACCGATGCGGGAGGACGTATTATGATTAATGGAGTGGAAATATTCCGTCGCTAAACTCGTTCCTAAATGATATGTATTTTTTACCTCATTTTTTGTTCGTTTTCTGTCCATTTGAGTGGTATCTTAAATTTCTAACCATTCTTTTCTTGTGTTCGGAAACTCTTCGGCTTAGCGAGTTCAAGTTTTTAAAGTTATCATTTCCAAACTCTTGGTGAAGTTTTTTAAAGAAATATTTCTGAAATGATAACTGAATTACCTGAAATAAGCCTAAACTAAACTAAATTTTTAACTTAACTTCAAAGCATATTCAAATATTTTCCTATGCTGGTTCATGCTCCGCAATGTCTCTCGGTTCAAATATTAAGTTATAATTATCACATCAAGTGTTGTGCATTACGGTTAGTGTTACAACAACAGAACAATATTCGCCGTCACTTTTACGTCTGAAAAAGAAGTACGGCGCTTTTTCGTACGCACTTTTATAACCTTCCTCTCCTCACAATAGTCGATTCATCCGATCCGCACGAGGATCGATCGGTTTGGATGAATGTCCCTTACCTAACTGACTTAGCGTTTCGTATCGTGTACCTAGCTGTAGTCAGTGTTAAAAAATAATTGTTTTTAACACAAAAGTGCTTGAAAAAGACATACAATTATCATTATTCAACGTCGGCAGCAGCATGTTTATGCTCCTGTTTGTTGTTGTTTTGTGTCCCATTTAGCATCCTGTTTAAACGTTTAAACTATATTAAAATCTAATGAACAAACGAGTTAACATCAACAAAGATCCAATTTTAGCATGTTTTCAATCCAACCGCAGTTCACAACAAATTATCGAAATTTAGGAAAGGAATTACGACGATAATTGAACATGCAAACCTAAATCGGTCCACATGGTTCCAATCGATGACCAAATTTGTGTGGGTAATTTAATTCACCGTATTCTACAGGGCAGTGCACCGGCTAAAGCGTTAGTTGCACAATAGAAACTGCCCGCAGAGGCACCAACCTGCACTGCACAATATGCCTATGGGCCAGTAAATCCACTGTTTGGCAAAGTCCACTCGCCCAGTGATGCATCTGTCAACATTACAAAATCCACACGGTATGCGTGGCATTGCAATTAACACACACACACACACAATAAGTTCAACGGCAACAGAAACATTCGTAACAACAGTAACAACGATTGAAATGTGAGTCTCTCCATTTCATTCCTCCAACAGGTTTTCTATCTGGCTGCTCGATTGTATCATCGAAATCGAAACGAACTAACTGAAGTGTTAAATTTTGTTCATCATCGGTTTCAAACATAAGCTCATGAATGCTCTTCACTTTTGTGGGCCATCATTACCTATCCATGCCATTGTCTAAAGCAATGGTAAACATAAGTCAATGTTCCCTGTACGATGTAAATTGTTTTTTTATTTTTTTGCAAACACACTCATCGACATTTCATGATACTTGGCGCGTTGCCCACAGTTTCCCCCACAGATGGGCGTGTGGTTAGTGCGTGAGAATATATTTTCAACATTTACAGTTCACCAAAATCGTACACCTTCATCCAGCAGTCCCGATCACCCTTCGTTCCAACTCCCCTCGGTACCCTTGCTCTGTACAAATAAAATATTAAATTTAATTAAATTAGGAAGCAAATAAAATGAAACACAAATACGTTTTCAACCGGGCTCCGTTTTATCCGTTCGCTTCGTCACCTTGTATGCAGGGTTTCCCCTGTATTATGCCCCGTTCAGCAGCAGCATCCAGCCAGTGGATGACTGTTCTAAATGGAAACACGTGTCCTTTCTCCACCCGTCACTGCCGCCACCAACAACAACAATCCCCACCGCAGGGAAAAGAAATTGAATAAACAATAACGGTTACAGATCCAGTTGTGCTCGGGGTGGAAGCAATAAAGCGTTTGCCATATTTTTTATCGACTTCATATTCGTTCTCCATAAACATGTTCTACAGCGGATTCGCAAAAACCGTGGGTCTGTTGCAAGCCCGACGACCCCAACCACGGTTCCCACCATTGGTTTCGAGCATTGCGTACAAGTGCGTCTAAAGCATCGACACACTTACAAACAAGCAACGCTGGCGCACTCACGTGTTTGTTTTTATTCAAACAAGTACATTTTTATTCTGACCTTACTTGTTTTATTGTCCGTGTTTCCAAATTCTTTCTTCCCTTTTATTTCTGGTTTATGGTTACACATGATAATCCTGATATGCCTCCGTCAATACGGTTTCGTTGTTTGTAGTGCTCGCCCGTACGATGAAGCAATAGAGCCGGACGGGAACCTTACCCGACACCCGTCCAACCGGTCGGCCCCAGAATATATCTATCCCCACAATGTGCACTGTGTTGGAAATTATTGCGCGTAATTTTATTATTCATCCTTTCGACCGACACATAAAACGAGACGAAATGCTTGAAAGGCCATGCCCCGTACCTTGTGTAACGGGATCCGATATTCGCATTCGCACTGACTGTGGCCTTCACAGTGAGGCGTTCGGAGTGAAAAAGGCGTACGCGGGGTTAATTGTTACCACTGTGACCCGCGTCCAGCTGTGAACCACTGTGGGACGCTCCAAAAACACACAAACAAGAAAAAAACTGCGTTCCAACCCTGGTAGCTCTTGTTATTATGGTAGGTTTGAATTTATAGTCACGCTTGATTAATCTTCCACCATACGTTATCGCTTCGTCATGCCCGATGGTACGTGTACATACGTTGTGCGTTAGGGCAAAAATATTTTGCTTTATACGTTTTACGCTTCCTCATACACATTTCATTACATATGCTTTCGGGTGTTTCTTTTCGCCCTTTCGCAGACGTCTTTTCACGAAACCAGCGAATAAAAAGCAATTTATTCCCGGAGGAAAACAAATTGTACCGGCTAACCGACAGCAATAAAATCATCCAAAATCTAAATGGTTAAAGCGCAAGCCATAAAACACAATCGCGTTTGCCATGGATTTCAATTGCGACAGTTTGTTAAAGCCACTAATGTCGGTGACAATTACACGGGTGTTGTCGGTTGGTTTGCTGAGAGCCGCCACCAATGGAGGTGCCTGGTGCCGTACCTTACCAGGTACCATGCGTCTCCATTGCTACGCAAGCGAATGTAATTACTACAAATCATGTTAGGAAACTAAACGATTCGAATTTTTCTTGTATCAAACAGGATTACACATTAGAGACAAAATTTATATCCATTTATTTTAGTCACAATTTTTCTGTGAAGATCAGAATTAAATTTACACAATCGTTCACTATTATAAACCAACCATAAACCAAACAACATCAACCACAATAGACACATGCCGAAACATAAAGCTGTAGCATTTTCCCGATCAATGCAGGCGAGTTAAATCATAAAACAGTCCAATAAAAACAAATCTTTCATTGTCAAATGTAATGTTTCCGCTAATCAATCATATTCGCTATCGTCACAGCTGACAGTAAAATGCTGCGGAAATAAAAAAAAAACTCAGCCCACTTCCACCGTACGATACTAACCTCGTAGCATTCCCGCACAAGCCAACCAACCAGTTTCGATGGTGGTCCCAACGTCTGCCCGTAAAGGCTGTTACATCCCGTGCAGCTGCGATGCCACCCGACGTACCAAGACCATCGGCTCAAGCGGATCCAAAGCTCGTCTGTTTTGCGTTAGTTATTCTCGCGTTTTTCCACTGTTCTCACAGCAATATTACCATACCAGCCGTCCAAGGGCGACACGATACGAACGTTTCGCATTCGGCTCAAATTCGAAGATGAATCGGTATCGGAAATTGACTGATAAGCGGCACTACCGTTGTCTCTTCCGCGGCTGCTTCTCGCGGTTCACGACGGACGATTCCACCAGATTCCCCAGCCCGTACCGTTTACTGACAAGGAAATGTAAATTTAAATTATTCACTCACTTTCCTTCCTTCCGGCCAAAATTCACGTGCTGGTTTGGTGTGGTCGTTGCTGCACGCCTGAAAATACCCCTTGGAGAAACGGCAAAGAAGTCAAACTCGAACGAAGCCCGGTTTCCTTTGGGAGTAGTTGCTGTGGGGAAACCTGTCGATTTTTCCCTTCCAATCGATCAACTTTCGGCTCGGTATGGAATTTTTTTGCAAGAGAGCAGCATTCAACTCGCACATACACGAGCTCCTTCGCGATAGCAATTCGATCGCCAATGCATCCCCTCCCTGTTCTTTTTATTGCCTTGTCTCTTACTCGTATCTCGGTGTTTTTCATCATCCCTTCGTTCTACTTTCCTACTAGTGTCCTCACCGCTCACCCTACCAATCGGGAACATAGCTGAGATACTTACAAAGAAAACAGAACCAAGAAATATATCGCGCTCAATTTATAAGCACAACCACCCCAGGCTGAAATGAAGCTGATGTGCATCCCACCAGGACGCCAGCAGTTAATAAGCCACAGACCACTACGCCATCGTTACCCGGAAGGAAATCGGTTTTGACAGCGACGATTGACAGTAGCTATTAGCTTTCCACCATTGCACTACCATCCACCGCATACGTACCCATCCCCTCCACAGCCTAAATTCCGCTGGGTGCTGAAATTGCGATTGCCGCCTTGAGCCTGAGGCTGGAACGGGATCCATCACTGCGATGGAAATGAAATGGTATACAAACAATTAAACGCACAGATAGTGGTACGCATCCCAAATTGATGCTGGCAGCTCGTGTGAACGACCACGTGTTAGAACATTCGTTCACATGCAGTATCTGTTCGTGACAGTTGATCATTAGTTAGTGCTGAGATATCGAAGATGGAATTCTTTGCGCACTCAACCCACGTGCGTATCTGGAGAATATGACAGTAAAGCAAATGTTGCACCAAACAGCATCGTTCTCTACGTTCTAAGCGTTCTCGCTTGTTTATCATAAACGTGGTCCTACAACTTACAGATAAGCCCTGCAACTGACGCTTACTTTCAGAGCAGTACTTTTCTGTTTACTGTAAAAAAAAGTAATGGTTTCGCTTAGTTTACAGTTCACACCGTTACCAAGTTTCGGGTCGAACCTCACACGCGCCCTACAAACTGTTCCAAAACAGAGCGCAAACGATCAACAATGCATCAATCTAATACCAAACATTTTGCCGGCGATGCTTTCGTTGCCAAAAACCAGACAGTTTTGCTGACCCCCGCACACTTCGCGAGCTAAAATATTGACAACAAAAATCCCTGCTCGTGTCAGTTTTAATTTCGGCATTTGTTCTCCGGGAGTCGTTTGCCGTTCGCAAGCATAAAACCAGCAGATGAACTTTACCAGACAGCTCGTGCGTTGCACAGTGAAATGCACTTACTCATTCAGTGCTCAGTTCGGTTCTCCGCACCGAAATGCCGTCAAACTAGTGCTCGGTTGCGAACAAAGGTTTTGCGGATGAAATTTTCATGCAACTAATTTCAACAATTGTTCCTTTCGCTTCCGTTCGCATAATGGGATTAGCAAAGTTTGCTTTCTTTTGCTTTACTCTTCCGCTGAACCGTTCGCCGTGTGAATCGGCGACGGTTGCTTTCACAGGCAGCGCCAAGCGTATAAGTGTCAATTATAAAAACTTATTCCTTACTGCGAAGATGGAGCGTTGATTTCCGCATCAGCAAACTTCATGAAGCTGATCTTTGCAAACATATTGTAAGACAAGCGAAGGGTAGTAGTAGTAGTAGTAGTATTTGCTTTTGTTTGAATTCTGACGATTACAATTAAATTGATCGTTTGTTTTACATTCTTAAATCTGTTCGCTTTGAGTAATCCTTGGATTATAGTAATGCAATCAATTAGATTTTTAACACGATAAAATTATTTGTTACACACTTTGGGAGATATGGGATGAAAATCATTCTATTTTAATATTCTACATGTTTTATCGATTTTCAATTCATTACACACTAAACCCAACTGAGTGCGTCTCGCTGTTGTAGACAGGAAGGACGTCGAGATTTCAAACGGCAGAACCAGTATAAAGTACTTTGCGAGCCGACCGAAAAGTATGCCAGTTATTGTAGACATGTCCTAGTAGGTCAGACCATATCTTCTTCTTTATCGGTACAAAAGCCGCAAGAGTACTAGTCCTGTCATTTCTTTGATTTTATTTACCGGTATCTGGATAGTCAGTCCTGCGTACGTGGGATTGGTCCGGATGGGATTTTCTACCGGTCCTATCATGTGGACCGCACCGTCTACCAAATAGAGCGCTGGGTTGGAATTGGAACCAAATCTTCAGTCCGGAAAATTAACAAAAGTAATATCCCTCGCGACTTCAAAGTAAGCTAGGTATCATCAACAAAATTAATGACTGTGTCATAATTTGTCCGCAACCGCTGTTATGTTAGCTTTGTTACGCACATATACCATGCCCATGTTATGTCCGATATTTTAATAGGCTGAATGAAGACCCAGGATTAGTATAAACCGCGTAACGTAAATTACCCTGCAGTGTGTGTAACATCAATAATTAATTAACAAACGGGCCGGGAAAAGATTTATTTGCTCAAAGGAAGGATTACACTACTGAGATTCAATAGTTAAGCGTTAAAAACAGTAGCTAGAAGCGTTGATTTCATTAAATTATACTAAATTAGTATATTTTCCCCTTTTTTAATAGCACGTGATTGCTACTTCGACCAATATACTTGAGATTTATATCAATAGTTAGTAACCGTTTATTATTATTGTTGTTGCGTAACATATTGTTAAAGAATATTATTGCAATTCTTTTGTCTTGTGATTGATAATAGAGCACACATCGTTAATGCATACTTTATCTTCCCCTGCGTGGTGCAGTGTGGGGGAAGAAACTTTGAACTTGATCCTCAAAACGGCTCCCCATTTGAGCCTCAACAAATCGATAGCAGCTGCTTAATGTTACATTCCTTCCCATGTACTGCAGCCAACCCACCGCAAAAGCCGGCCGGCTTTCCCTTCTACAAACATGTTTCACTAAACCGTCCCAAAAGAGTGCGAAACCTTTGCGAGGTAATTTTATTACCCCAAAAAAAACTAGCAAATAATAAATCATTGAACTATGGTGATTGCTTATTACACCAACACGGTAGTAGAGTGGCTATAGGACGTTCTGTTCCATGCGAGAGTGTACAGCAGCAGGAAAGAGTTGTTCATAGCACATACACAACACACAAACACAGCCGGCAGCTGGCAAAACTTTGGCCCATTTTCCAATGTGTCGATTATGCCTGCGGTGAAGTGGGTTAAAGTTGCTTCAAGTCGTACCGAACCCGGTGCCGTAACGGACGCTAACGCAAAGCACGCCGGGGACGCATCCGCCACGCGTAGCAGGATTAGGTGGTGCTCGATTCCCATCCCGTCCCATGGGGAGTGTGAGTGGATGGGAGCAGCCACCAAAACACTCGGCTCGCGCCGAAAACTAAACACATATCTCATAATTTATTTTCATTTCATTTCGATTCACTTAGGAGATTTGGGATTTTATGTTCACTTTTCTGCACAAACGGCGCGCACATTGTGGTATGCCAGCCACAAAAACTGGACGTATCCGAATGCGAGGATTCGTAGGAGGAACGCGAAGCACACGATGGAATAAGTCCAGGGTTTTCACTGTGTGTGTATACTCACATTGAATCTTTAGACCCCGTAGCTTCAGAAGGACGGTGATGGCCAGCTGACCAGTTTTGTACCGAACCAACGTAACCATTCCAACTGCGCTAGATTGTGGTTTCGGTTAGCCTTCATGTTTACTTTTTTTTTGGCACACAGACAGATAACGGGAGCGTACAGAATAATGTTTCGTTTGTCCAACCTACCTTGCCACTGCTAGCTGCTACCGGTTGCTTCGTGCGATGTGAGGACGGTACTGGAGCGAAATGGAAACCTCCACTCGCACAATATTCGACAGTTCGTAGGCAAACAATTTTCGCTACATCGGTACAGCCGGTGTCGTGGTGATTCAAACTCGAACTTGAACATTCGCGCACCGACGGAGCTCCACGCGGGTACACAGCCGTGGATGAGGTGAAGAGCAGATTGGATACATTTATCGCTGCTCAGCATCGCCACCACGATGCCTGGTGGATCGAACGCGGGACATGAAACGGAACCGGCCACCCTACCGGAAGGTTTTTAATCTATCTGTGAAAAAGTTGGATCGTTTTCCCGCACCATACATCCGGCATTTTGTGCGCGACGGTGGATCGAACACGGGCGCAGGCAACTGCTTCCAGCCGCAGCCCCATCACTATTTTTAGAACTGGATTTTGTGTCTGCCTCAGGACATACCGGTGCCAGGGCGACGGATAGCAGTGATAACATTGTACGGAAAACGTACCGAGTAACAAAAGTAGCGACCAGTATTTCTTTCGACAAGTGGCTGATTTCAATCGCGTTTTTGGTTTGAATTTGCGTGAGCAAGTCAAGATGGCCAAGGATGCAAGAATGTCAAACCTGTCCTAGGAACAAAATGTCCTCAATTCATTGCGGACGTTTTATTATAATTAATTAAAATACGTTCCAATTTTTATTGAAGTAAGAAAACAAGCAAAAAGATAAGATGTATGGCTCTTAATCAAACTGCATTTATGGTTTAATACAGTGCGTAACATAACTATATGATCAACGTTTTTTAAGAGTTTTTGAGGCATTTGAAATGACTGAGTGAAAATAAATGTGGTTCGAGTTATAATTAGGGTTAAATAAGGTTTTTTACAAAAAAGAAGCGAACTAACTCCGAAATATGAAGAATACGAATTTATTACACTGTATCTCTGTAATAAATGATACTCTTACCCAATTTTACCCATTACCGCTTTTCGACGCGTTCTGGTTGTGTGTTTTATAGCATTGCCGGTTCCACATGACATGACAAAAAGGGCCTACATAGACATATTTTCACTTTTATATAGACACATATTAATATTTTCGTAATGTAAATTGAAATGAACGACACTGCCTATTTCTTATTTCTGCTGTATAGTATTTTACTGTAGCTCATTTTCATAGGCTCCTTGAAATAGTGTTCCAGAGCGGCTGACCAGGCCAGTGTTTTGATATCCCTGAGTTATGGTATGGTATCCGTGTGATAGACTTTGAGACGTGAGACAGTAGACGTGGGAGGCTCCTTTGGGTAAACGATGTCATATTGCTAAAACGTTGCATTACTAACTCACTTTCTTATTCATCCGACGTAACAATCAGTTCCCGGTTTGCTGTCGGAGTCCTCCAAATCGCTCACAATCGACCGCTGTCGATCTATTATCCCACAGTCAAAGGTCCCATGTTTTTGGTAGACCTCGAATCCTCTGTCCATGTGGACGATCTGAAAAGATTTTACGGGTTTAGTCGCCCTTTATTTAAAAAATATAAGAATAAAATGAATAAATAAGTGACAAAATAAAAACAAATAAGCAATCGCCAATTAACAAATTAAGTAAATCATAACCAATGTTGCAACAATCAATGATTTGATTTCCAAATGAATCAAATGTGAAAAAAACCTCAGTGACCTGAAAGATTAATTCATCCAAAGCTCAGTGCCAACGTTCCAAAACACGCAACTTACTCGTGAATGGTGTTGTACACGCGGGACTACAAACACACGAGTCCATTAGTAGGCCATTTTGTTTGCTTAAAGTCCACCGCCAGCTACAACCAAAACCGAGCGCCAAAATGAGCGAAACGGTTATTCATTTTGACTTGAAAAAGCGCCTTTCCACGGTACGGAATCGCTAGGCTAGGCCGATAACGCCGATTGATAAAACACGAAAATGGATTTGAATTGACGATCGGTTCGTTCAGGCAATAGGGTTTTTTTTTTGCTCCTTTTTCAGTTGCACACTGAACGGACACTAAGCCGATACAAACTTTTTTTTGCAAAACGTTTGATTGATGATGTTATCTTTTCGTGACGATGTGCTTCTTCGCAAAATATGTCGTCGCCTGATGCGACAATTGATGGTCAAGAACGGTGCTATAGTGTTTCCACCGTACAACTAATCAACTCACCGGGAACGGTGCCAAGTGACTGACGGTAGAAACCCCCAGGTGTACGAGAAAAAAAGCAACAACAAAAAAGTAGTCGCACACACATCCCGAGCAAACGAATTTCGAAACCAGCTGGGAATTTGTTTTCCCAACGGGTACGATTGGTACGGGGTTTCTCCAAAGTCGGTCAAGCGGTTTAGCAACGGGCCCACCGTTGTTTGCCTAACGTCTCACCAAAGAGGATTTGCTACCGGCCTACACCGGCAGGGTTTGAAACTGAAACCACAGTTTTCGGACAACAGTGCCGCTCGAACTCGTTGTGGATAGCGTATTGGTCCAAAATTTACTTGCCAATACAAAGAAAAAAGGCAAACCTCAGCACGAAGCAGCAAAACATACATAATAAACGCCCATTTGCTTACCATCCATAACTTGTGCCACAGAGGTTCTCCCGCATTCGTGCTTTCTACACACATTGAAATACACCGCACATACACATACACATACGGCTTTGCTTGCGAGTGAGTGTACACGTGTGTGTGTAGCAATATTCGAAAGACAAACGGTGGCAAGTGTTGTATATGGTGTGCCGTTCTTTCTTCCGCAAACATCGTCCAATGTCCTTCACTACACAATCACAGGACGTCAATTCTCGGCAACGATAGATGGATGGATGGATGCGCACGTCAAAGGCTGGCCACTACTGCACACATATACATACAGCACGATCTCAACCAAGCGCCAAGCAAAACACAATCAAAGACAAATCCTTCCACGCCGGAATGCAGAGGGGTCCCAATTTTTCTCTCCGCTTTTTTTTCGGTTGGAATCCGCTCGTACCACCATTTCAGTTCCATTGTTTCTTCACGTTTTCGAACTGAATAATGAATGTACACATCCATGAATATTTGATGGTACTCCTTTTAATGCTACGATTCGCATTTGCAGTCCATTTTCAACTTGCTCATCATTCTTTCCCTCAGTCCTTTCACAACAACAAAAAAGGGTTCCGTCCGTCCGACCGTTCATTGCTAGTGATGAACAAGTTTGCCTAGCGAGTTTAACCATAAAAAAACACAATGGGTTCAAAGGCACAGAGCGATAGTGTATGCGTGGGTGGAAAGCTTGATATTTTGCTCGTTTCAAACTACCTTCACGAAATGTGTTGTCGGTGTATTTTTCGTACATACATTTGAAATTGTGTTCATCATTTGCCTTTAATACCTTTAATCAGTATGGGTTTACGGCTCTCATTTCATTTATTTATGATCAGTGTTTTAATCACTTCTTCATAATAAAATTAATAAACCGTTTCCACACCTTCCAGCATACCGCCCGTAAAAGGTTTCAATCGATAAAGCATAAAAGAGGCCACCGTTTTTCTGTGTTTTCGAAACGAACCGCAGAAGAAGAAGAAAAAAACGCTTCACCAAACAAACCGAAATGGCACACCGAAAAGCACCTTAAGCCCGGGAGGTAACAGGAAGGCAAAACACATGTGCAAACAATCCGTTTTCCGTAGAACAATGGCCATAGAAATACCATGACAGAATTTGCCACGGTCTGGAATAAAAATCGCACACTCCTCGGAGCGGGGCCTGGGTGTTTCCCATCCCGGCTACGTACGTTTGCAAACAGTAAACAAACAAATTGAATCAACAAGCCCTTCGCTTGAAACCAGATTAAAACTAACTATTAGCCAGTTTTCTACAAACAGACACACATACACATAAATGCTCGAGTCTGGGAATTTGCCTGCGGGTGCGTGGATGGATGCAACCGAATAGTGCATTTGCATTTGTGTGCGTACGTGCATAGGGGCGATTTGCAGCTGCTCGCGAATAGAGATGTTTCCCGTTTCCCACCTACGAAACGCTGGTAAACTAAGCAATAGGCTTATAAACTTCCGGTGCTTTGGAAAATTCCGCATTGGTTTGGGGGTGCTTTTTTCAACCCACACGGTATCGGCAACGTCATACTGTTTTCGGTACACTTTTAAGTCGAATAACTTTTCCTGACATAATTTCGGTCGAAAGGACTATTTTATATTTTAATTTCTGGGAATGTGCTTTAATCATAACAAAAATAAGTTGCTCTAAATTAAATCCGAAAAAGAATACAGCCCCCATACATTCACATGACGTGATTCAGACTATTACATACTGTACAATGAGGTATTCAATATTTATAATAATTATATGTTATTTCAAAATATTTTGGAGGATCAGTGATAGTGACTGATGCTGCTAGAAAAGGATACAATTAGGCAATGTTGACATTGTGACAAATCATTTAGCCAATTATTCGATTTTCATTCCTCCTTTACTTCTTTGTCATAAAATTTAGTAAGCAAAAGGTATCAAAAAAGATACATAAAGCTAGTTCATATCGAACCAAAGTTTGAAACAATGATTTTTGGCATTAAATGTGGCATTATTCTACCTATAAAAGAAATTTCTTTACTCTATTACCTAATAGAGACTTTGAGCCGTTTGTTCATTCATCTTTGAAGGTGGTGGTGTAATAATATTTGTTCACGTTGCGTTCGGTTGTGTGTAGGAGACATTGTTTTATTGTATTTGTAAATATGTGTATGCATTTGTAGTCTGAAAATGAAAGGGTACGATAAGCAGTAACATATTCTGTTGAAGAGTTAGTTATTGAATGCATAATGTACAGTGCGTCATGGCCCAATCGGCCCTAAATGCAAATTAAGCCAAGAAAATGGGGGGGGGGCTCTCGTTTTCATTTGTACCAACCAGGTTGCATGTGCAATCATTTTATTGTTAAATTAAATGCAGAAAAATGGTAACAAAAGGAAACAAATAATCAACTTGCACTTAATGTAAAAGCTGATATATTATATTATTATACCTGATGCCTTACTTTAAGCGATGCTCACAAACTGTCACTGCACCGGTGTTGCGCTTATCGCATACAAACGTCTCGATATACCCGCCTCTGGATAACTTAAGTTTATTTCCCTTTTTTCTATTTCCAGGTAAGTGAACTACCAACGTCTTCCGCTTGTCACTCTCCTCTACGAGAGAAACCAGCCGACTTTCCTCAGCACCTGCCCCTACCAGACAGAAAAGGATTTAGTTGACCGACATCCGACCATCGGGAACCATTGCTTCTAGTGATACACCCACTTTTCCTATGGGCAGTAGATGTGTATGAGCGCTAAGTGAAATATGATACCGGGCAAATATCCTGCGGTCGTATTTTGATTAGAAAGATGCTACCGAAACGACACGCAAGAAAATTGGTCCCCGTTGGTATTATTCCACCCTCGCTACTACCGGTCCATCCACTGCTACTACGGTCCATCGGACCATGAGATCCGACCCCATAATGCTCACTAACGCGAACATACGCAGTCACCCGGTCCGGCGGTCAGATTAACACCGACTCGTCGCTCCCAATAATGATGTTCCAAGTAATGGTCGTAATCATGGGACATTATTATCCTCGCATCGTTACGTCCAAAGTTAAGCCAGAGCTGATCCTTGATGACACACGCTTCACTGAGTAGATCCCGCCCATGGATTTCACATTTTTTTGCGTCCATCCTGATGCCTGTCCCCTTCTGCCTCCGGCGGAGGCGTTTACTCCAACGACTGCTACTTGCCAACCAAACGTGTGCCAGGGATGGAAATCAGCTTTGTAATCGTCTTTGAATGCGTGACCTCAATGCCGACGTCCCTGCGGGAACGTCTTATGTACGGGCACGGCGAGGCATTGCGACGAGGTCTGAGATCACCGGGCAGAATGTGCCGGACGCAACCAATAGAAGAACTAAAAAGAAACATAGAATGGAAGGGACCAAAAAAAAAGTTGAGAAGATTTTGTTTGCGGAACTTTTACCACACACCGCCACAACTGGTGCGCACCCAACCGTTCTCCCATTCCCAATGGATGGACCGGTCGGTCGGAAACATTTTGCAATTCAAACTTTGACTCCCGTGTCCTGTCCTGCGGGCGTTTTATCCGCACCCATTTGAACGGTGAACACGCTGTGCAGGCACACCGGGAAGTTCCGAGTGGTGGCAGTACCGGTTGTCCCTCGTTGCGTCCCATTGCCCTTTTGTGCGTTCGGATCGTAAGCCGTCGATTGCGTTTGGGACACGTAGTCGTTAGTCTACCTTCCGGGGCGGATAGTGAAAATAAGAAGACGAACCCATCGCACCGTCGAATGAGAGCGACCAAAAAAAAAAACAAACACATAAAACCACACACAACCCGTCTACCTACGTCGCAAACCAAAACCAAAACCAAAAAAAAAAAGGTTGTCACGTCCATCCGCACAACCGGTTGTATTTAGCCTGAAGGAAGCGAGTGAAATTCAACGTATAAGCGAGAACCGGGAACCGCTTTCAAAGTGAAATCTTTTATTATCTTTCCTGCTTTACCAAACGGGCCACCAAAGTTTTTTCGCGATCGCGAATCCTGTTTTGGGGACCAGCAGGGAAAGAAATCATTAGTTTAGAAGGTTGTGGAACCATGTTTTTGAAAAAAAAACCAATTCATTTGATGAGATTCCTTTGCACCAGGAAATGGAAAATGCATCGGTTCAGATTGTGCGAGATGGAAAACTCCAAATGTCAAAGGTACGTGCTTCTGCTGTACGCTTGCCCCACGGAAACCACCGAACACAGCGCCCCCGGCCTGCGTGCTAGTCTGCTGTAAGCAACAGTTTCATCAGCTCGTTAAATTGTGTACCATTCAGCCAGCTGGCGTGGGATTGAGCTTCATCCCATTTTGCCCCTATTCACCTGGTAGCATTTGCGAAAGGTTAATGATGAACAAATCGTAGCTCAGCTAGCGTGATACTGTGCAGCCACATAGTTGCTTTGCTCTGGAGCTGATACTTGGCAACGGTGACTAAACAGGGAGGGGTAAACGCTTGTGTGTGCGCATTCCGGTTTCCGCAAGCTGTTTTTGTCCATCGCGGCAAAATGGAAAGCGTTTCCCACTGTACCACCGATCAACCCATCGGCCGCTCACATTGCAACCTTGCAGCCACTCGCAACACATTGCTTCAAACTGGGCCTTGTGTGGCGATGCCCAAGCTGGTGCTTCTCCTTGCCATTTGTACACCCCGGATACCGGGAGAAGCTTTTGAAAGACTCCACAATTACGATTATTTGCTGGAGGTGGTCCGCCCGGACACTCAAACGCACTACAGTCACACCAGCAACACTGGTGCGACACCAGCAACGTTCGAGCGAGATAGTTTGCGCTGTTCCATTGCATACATTGTACCGAGCATTGTAACAACAGTGACCTCGTGTGTCTGTTGACTGTTGCAATTGTATTCTAAAGGTCAGCATTAGAGCACCAACCCGGATACGAATCTATCGAACTAGAAAATAAATGAATCCAAAGTATGTTTGCCTAACCGACGTAACGTTCTTTCTGTCAGTGCACCACTCGAGATCGAGATTCTACCGTGCAAGCTGCTTTCCTGTAACAGTGCTTCATAACGGAAACAATCCCTTTCGGATCGAGACGCAAACGAATCGCCTTCCTGCCTGATTTTCCTGATTGTAAAATTATTTAACTTTCACCACAATCCGTTTAGTTGCCTGATTGCCCCCCTGTGCCTCGCGTTGGCTCACTTCACCTGGTGGCCTTTAGTTAGATTCATGCTAGATTTAGCATACTAATTCAATGCTGTTCCGTTAATGATGCTTGATTTCTGCACCGCGCTGTTCAGAGATATTGAGGCGTGCTGATGAGCGTTCATTTAAGTGGGTGGTTAAGCATTAAGAAACCATATTTAATTCCATCAATTATGCTCAAGTACCAGCCCACGCCAAGAACTTCGCCAGTACGCAACATCTTCTCAACCCACATCACATCCCTTCGCTGGAACAGGCATAAACGCAATCGGCACAGGGTGCGGTCTGATTTTCCTGCTGTTGTGGATGATTTTTATTTTCTTTTGATTTTTGTTTTTCCTGCAACATCCTTTCCTAATCACCTGCGAATGGGCTTCATTCATTTCTGCGCACATTCTGCCTGCCAGGTTAGATCTAAGTGGCTGTGGGAGCCACTTTCTAGAATCCACGCTAAAACCACACTCCATTTATCGATTTGCCAACCATCATTATCTTTAATGGTGCACATTTCATCGAAACGAAAGTGTAAAAACCGCAGCAAACCACGGTCTAGGTACGAGCGCTCGGCCCAGCGGCTGTTAGCGGCTATCCGTGGACAAACCAACCGACCCGTACTGCCGACGGCTCTGCCAAGCCAGCTAGATCAACTAACCCGCCGACCGGCGTACGTACCGGTTATCTGCAGGTTCCACGAGACGAGCGGATCCACCACCATATCTGTGCGATTGTGGTAGACATGATACGAAAATTGATACTCCTTTCAATCCTCATTATCATACCGAGCGGGAAAAGAGCACCGACCGGGCAGGTTGGTTGAACAGGGGCAAAAACCTACCTTCCCGATTGCGGAGCGCAGGGTTTTCCCTTGCCACTGCTGATGAACAACCTGCGTGTGGAGCAGCACTGGATGGGAATGAGTACCATCGCGCCGCCTCTTACTGTGATTCATCTTTCACTTTCGCCCGAACGGCCGTCCTCTGTGGGTATCGTTTGCGGTAGGGATGAACGTGAAGAACGCGCTGCGCTGCTACCACAGGTTGAACCGGACCGCGACCCTGCCTTCTAAGCCCTACCTGACAGTTCGACCTTCTGTCAAACGGACACTTGAATTATGCTGAGATTTAGACTCACCTCGTCTCCATCGGGCGGGCCCGAGAGTGGAATGGGCAGGTGTTTCTCCGCCACGCAATGGTGGGAGTCAGTCCTTTGCAAAAGGGACGCACTTTAACCGTGGAGTGTCTACTTCAAGTAGTAAAGCAAAAGCAAAAAAAAAAGAGGCGAAAAAGGTTGATCCGTTACCGACTTGGGATGCCCGCCGGCTCAGCACCATTGACTTGAGTGCGGGTTAACCGGTGAAACCCATTCAATGCAAAAAAAAAAACCCATCCGCCGCACCGCAAGGTACGTTCGCAGTAAATAAGTTATGATTTCATTCAGACTGATAAACATAAAAATAAATTATAATGCATATAATAGGACGATACCGCTGCCAAAGGTCGACCCGTGGTCAATGGCTAGGGATGCCGCCTGTGTATGAATGAGCTAAGTGAGTGTTGCTGGTAAGGATCGTTACTAGACGTTCCAGAGCATTCTCTTTCTCATCAAGAGATTAGCGAAGGATTTGTACTGGAGTGCGTAGCATTACGATGTGCATTACACCAAAGGCACAATCGGGAAGTTTTTTTCTTTCATTACCTCCCTAGAATAGGATGGATGGTTGGATTGGTTCTAGATACCTCGCGGTACGTACCTGGTACCTGCCCGGAAGGTGGATTTGTGGCGTGGTGTAATTTCAGCGAAGCGATTGCACGAAATAGGTTATCCATTCTCCTGCCATCGATAAATGCACTTTCATTAAGCCTAATTGTGATAGCGTCATCATTCCGCAAACGGGAAAATGCACCGTATATTCATGCTTTTCCATCCGATATGTCCTTGTTTCCTACTACACGTTCCCTTTCGCTAACCTCCCCACATCGACATTCCGGCACGGTCATGCCGCTGTTCCACTCGCAAACTCGAGCCTTTCCGTTGAATTATTCATACTAAAACTCTAGCGCACAAGCGAACAGCACGCAAATCGCTTCCCGTTATCACCAACATTCTCGGGCGCATTTGAATAACTGTCTGCGATATGAAAACTTTTCGCTCATCCCCCACTGAACCCAACCATAAAACGCCTGTTCCTTCCGTCTGTCCAACCGTTCCAGCCATGATCACGCCCATACATCCGTGGGCTCGAACGATCCCAGCTCCCGGAATCATGTTTTTGGGCAAAGAATTTCCCCAGTTTCTTCAGTGAGGTTATCCAACCGCACAACAGTGCTCATGCCCGCGTCTCCCAACCGGGCACCGGGGATACTTGAAATGACAACCACTTTCATTTGAATAAAAATTTGCTACTCTTGTCGTTACCCGGTGCGCTGCGTCTTCAAGTGCAGCATCCGGAACTCATCATCGTCGGGCGTTGAATCGGGTCGGGCTCCGGTACCGGTTATCGATCCGCGGCCGAGCGACCGGGGAAAAAGGCACCCGAAATGACGCCATAACTCCGAATGGCGAAATTTCGCCCCATCCCGGGTAATTGAATTAATTTATCGGTACATTTTTCTACATCTTGCAACCCCGACCGCATGTCGTAATCCTGAAGGATTCAGCTCAGTTGTCGAGTATTGTCACCAGAAATCCACATCACCTAGGAAAGCATCCGTTGCACGACATGCGTGGAAGGGCAACGGGATACGGAATTACCGCCAGTATTGCGAACAAACGCGTCATCACCGTGGCTGTAAGGTGTTCACAATCCTGGGACACCAGGAACAAGCCCAAGAATAGGCAAAATCTTGCCGGAACAGGAAGCCGTCACAACTGTGATATCTTCCCAGCTCGTCACCATCGTACGGTGAAAGGTGAAAGGCTGGTGGTGCTGGTGGTAAGGGAAAAAAGAAAGATTACATTATCTGATAACAGCAAAATGATCGGCCAACGAGTAATGTATGGAAAGGAGACAAAAAAATGCCAGGAAAAAATGCTACTAAGCAGAACACTCACAAAAGCAAAAAAAGAAGCCACTGCGGAATGTGAGCCTGCGAGAGGGGCGAAGTAAAAGCATTTGCCAGCCGGTCCGGACGGATCAAAAGTTAATAGGATGACATTTACATATTATGCTCTGGCAGCCGGTGTTCCCGGTTCGCTACTGATGTCCTCCACCGTTCAGCGTTGCCGTGATGCCCACGTCATCGAGCGTTCGCGAATTAAAATTTCCCACTCCCATGGAACGCGTTCCCAGTCTCAGTATTTTATCAACCTTCCGCTAAGTAGGGTGTGAGCATTTGGTGTTGGGGGCACAGGTAACGATGAATGCCTTCAGCTTACAGTGCTCATTCAGAACTACGCACGTGCACAGTACAGCGGCCAACTGTCGTGCTGTCTAGTCCTGGTTTTGGGGTATGGTCGGAACGAACCTGAACTGTGTCACCGTGTGATGTGTTGTTCGTCGAGCAATTGCAGACAGACCGGACCGGAATTTTAACAGAGACAACGGGCGGAGCTTTGTAAAGTTTGGGGCAAGATAAATTTTTGTTTGGTTTTCTCCAAGTTCTAGCCCCCGCACAATCATTACTATGGCCCATTGTCCGTAAATGAAAGACGGTTGAAAAGGCGCTCCAGAACTGTCGTCAACGAAAATCGTGCTAACGTAAATAAAAAAAAGGAAAGTAAACAACGATCAATGAGAAATACAGAACAAATTCATAGCACCTGGTGCTCGGAAAAACAGAAATGTCACCAAGATATGATGCCCCTTTACTACAGTCACCATTTTATTGCTACTATAATTTTTGCTGATTCGAAAACGACTACCACTTGGAGAGTGAGAATGGTCGGAATCGCTGTTTCTGCCTCGAACCCGACATTCACCCACAAACGCAACCTACAAGTTACGGGTGTTGTCTATGAAAACACGAAAAATGTGCTGATTTAAGTCGATTTCAATTGCTTCCCTCGGGGTAATACTGATGGCATCATCACTTTCCGGAAGGTGTCACTTGCTGGATACTTACGAAAGGCCTTTCAGTGGAATACTATGTTCTTATGAAAATAATACAATGATTAAGAAATTGCTCGCCAGTTGAGGTATTGGTTTCGTTAACGGCCAACACACAACCACCACACTACCCTTTTCTGAACCACATTTTGTGTCGTTGGGTCGTGTGGGTTGTAAGAAAAAAGGTAGAAGGCATATTTGTCTTTTCTGTCGGTCGACTAAGTAAAAAACATACACACCATCAGTCAGGTCGAAGTGCGAGGACACATCGTAGAATGTTGCTCCGGAATGGCTATGAATCAAACCACGAAGGTAGCGGAATATAATGGCAATCCGGTGTACGAACATCAATTACAAACACTCGCAGCCCACCATCGTAGCTGCGTGGTGTAATGTGCTTTGCTTCCCAGCTGCCAAATGTGCCATGGCAACCACAAGCACCAAAAGCTTCACAGCCTGCTCCTTCACCTCCACACATTCGATTTCAAACAAATAGAGTGAACACGGAAAAAACAACAACTCTACTACAACTAACGAACTTTTTTTTTAGCGAAAATTTCCTAACCAACCTTTTACGAACAGGGATGATGTTCCGTTCAAGGTGGACTCATGAGAGCAAGATCGAGAGAGGCGTAGAAGATGAGAGAGGAAGAGGGAAAGCGATAGAGAGAGAGAGAATGATAAAAATGGAAAGATATAAAGTAAAAAAAGGAACCGGTCCAAAACGTTCACCATATGTTGGTAGTGCCAGAATAACACGTAAAATTCCATTTGCTCCATGTACATACACCACACACTTTCCAAACCCACATACCACCCGATGCCACGCACACCATCAATGTACGGATCTTATTTTTATGTTGCCAATCAATTTCCGGAAACAGCGCTACGATGACGCTATTTCGTTGTGCGCGATAAAAGAGTCATTGCTTTCAATCAGAGGTCGAATTTAGGGGAGAGGGCGAGAAACGGCCGCATATCAACGACAGGGGTAGGGCATTTACATCGGTGGCCCGGTGGATAAAACGTGGAACCCCAGCTCTCAGGTCGTACCGAGGCTCGGATGGCTTACCGTAAACGGTTGCCCACCGGTATGATTCCAGTTCAATTTCGAGATTCAGGAAATCATCGTACAGACTTTCGGTTAAATGGCATTTCTTATACACGCCACGCTGGTAAATGGTGATAAATGATAAATTTTACTGGGGCAAATACTACTGCCAAAGCGTTTTGCCGCAGTACACGGTTACCTATTAACTGTGCCATGTTGATCGTAGTGCAAATTTATTTACATTTCATTTGCCTCTTAAATTGAGCTAAAACAATTACCATTCCCTTAAGCAGATGGAACTTAATATTCGTTCTTTTTACTAGAGAATAAAACATTTTCTCTCATAAAACGTTGGTTTACCAATAAAACATCCGGCTACGTGCCAGAATGTAAGGATTTTTATCTGGTTCCATTGTGTAAACCTAATTTCTGGGCAGATTTCTTAGTTTAACGGACATATTGGGATACCAAAAAAAAGAAAAGCAATTCCCCCAAAAACTGTACTACCCGGAGGCTGACTTAGGCAATGCTAGGTGTAGTAATTTTTTTGTACCATCCATCGCTTTCGTTTTGTCCATCCTTTATGCCGCACCCCGTGGGTGGAAAATAAAAAGATTTGCTGCGAAAATATTATCATTACCATATTTCACCAGCAAGAAACGCTGCTTGACTGTGGTGGGCGTTTATTTTTTACTTTTACCCTTCGGGACTTACACGGTGTACGGTACGGCCCATTCGGTAACACATTCTTCCCGTATCCCGGAAGCTTTGGATGGCGTGGAAAATGCTTAACATTCTCCACCATATAAACGAAAACGAACGAACCGAATGTACTAAACCGAATGCACAGTGAGATGTTTTGAAATGAAAGTCGCGCTAAAATTTTATGTAGGGAAATTTAATAAATTAATAAGATTAAATTAAAAATTTATATTTCGTTCCGACTGGAGATGCTAGATCGATACTTTTTCTCGCTGTCAAAAAAAACTTTACCTTGTGCAATAAGTGATTTTTTATTTTTTTCAGATGAATTTCAACTACAAATTCTTTTTATGTAATTCAAAACCATAAAAAATACAATTTTGCAGGTATGAAGTTTATTTAGGAAATCTAAACCAACTACAACTTATCTAATATTTGTGCTTTGTTGGGAATCACTCTCAGAATTGAGATACTTATGTTGCTGGACATGTAATAATAGTTTTGCTGCGTCCAAAACAACCTACTACATATCTTGCTGGTCCATGCTTAACTTTTGCACGATAATTTTATTAGACTTTTATCCCTGCACATGCCCAAAGTGCAAAAACACGCTACTCTCCCGTTCTTAATAATGCAACCCAGCGGGCAGCCACCCTGAAACGATCGTATTGGGCGAAAGCCTTCGGAAGGCTAACACGGTTCCCAATACATCTTGTTCTCGGTCTATTTCACTTCAGCCGCGACGAAAAACGACGCGGGCACCACGGTCACCCGCGTACCATTTGCTTTCGGGGGCGTTATGCTTCCTGACATCCTGTTCAAACGATATGCTAATAAGTTAACTTCCTTCCCGTGGTCCGCGGCCCTTGCACATGCACATTTCTCCCGGGCCAATGTGTGAACCCCGCAAACGAGCGCAATGAATGAAAGCAAAACACCGGAAGCACTAGCATTTGTACCGGCCAAAGAAAAAAGGGTGTAAAATATCACCTCTATAATCATATTTTCATTCCTCGAGTCTATCGCCTTTGCTGGGTCTGGGCGCGAGCTGGCAACCAGTCTTTGGGTACATCGCAGTCATCCCGCGGTAGCACAGAACGGTGGCAAGGTGCAATTTTGCATCCTGTTCCGGTTCCGGAAGAATGGTTTAGTTCGTTCCACGTGGTACGACCGATACCTAGGTAACTATGCCAGCACCTTCGTTAACCGCACAGCACCCAGAATCATTAACAGTGTCATCTCGGCGCTTCATATGCTCAACTCGTGCCATCACACCATCGCTAAAAGACAGTAGTGCTCTTTTGGGTTTTGCTCTATCCACCAACCCCACACGGATTCCCCTTCGGGCGTGGAATGAAAAGTTATGGAAAATTTGCGCTAAAAGATGCCGTAATTTCTGTAATAAAATTTGGCCAACCATTTTTCTTTCGGCAACCAACATTGCCACCCCCACATACCGCCTCCCATCTCGTACTCTACCCTCCCCCCTTACTGTACAAACCAAGATGATGCCGTTATGCTGCACTCGTTAAAATGAGCGCATTTATTTACGCCACCAGCCGCCCTCGGGGGCAAGCGGGAGCCGGTGTGGGTTGAGAAAAGTTTGTTACCGAATTATGTGTCCCGATTTTCGGTGGCCTCGCGCATACATGCTGGATTGGTTTTCCTACAGCGCTTTTCCTTTGCTTGCGTTCCTGTGTGCGCGCCCGTGGGGCTACGATTTCATTGGCTTTGGCCTTTTCGCTGCCGCTCGTTCCCGGAACAATCGACGGAGTGTGAAAGAGCAGCACAGAGTCGTACACACTCGCACCCATTGAACAAACAAGAGCATTTCGCGGATTCCCATAAACTCCAACGCATCGCCATACGAACTTTCAAGAAGAAGAACGAACGTTGCAAGGCGTTGCTTGCAGAAGAGTATTAAAGAAAACCCGACAAAAACAAACACCATGCGCGGTTCGGGCTGCTATCCCATTTTGATTATGTTATTTCGGTAATCTTTCACCGCATCGAGGCAGAAAAATACGCTTAAGTGGAAAAATGGAGCAAAACGTCTCGCGTCGTTCACGGAACGTTTCGCCTACCAGTTCTTTAATGATCACAATTCAATTTAAACGGGCTGTAAGGATTTTCCGACGCTTTCTGTCTTTCTTTCTCTTCCACTCTCTCTCTCTCTTTCTCTCGCTCTCTTGCTGTTACGCTCTGCTCCACACGCTTGCTTTGGTTCATAACCTTGTCGTCGCGAAGAAAAGCACTGGAGAAAATGAAATGAGAGGGTGGAAACACATCCCTTCCCATCGGATGTCCTTCAAGCGCCATCCTTACATGGTTGAAGGCAAACCGGCGAGAGCATAGCCGGCTGATGTTGATTAAAAATTTGCTGCTCCACTGAGTCTGGAGCCGCTCCGCGGGAAACCAACCCCTTTCCTTCTTTCTTCCCTTCCCCTGGTCCTTTCGCTGCAAAAAACCGGGCACACAGTTGGCACATGGCGAGACAATTTCCTACCAGTCGATTTCAATCAATGGTAAGATGATCCGCGTGGGAGCGATGAAGAAAATGTTTATTGCCGAAATCGCACCCCCAGCAGAACTGAGCAGATATGGGTCCTGTTTTTCCTACGCTTGTTGTTGCTTGTAGCGATAAACAAAAAAAAACAACCTCACACTCTCACGGGAGGACACAAACGAAGCTTTCGATATGTTCGACATAAAAACAAAGGGCAAATCGCGCTTCATTTAGCGCTCGTTAGAGTTTCACGGCACGACAACTTCAAAGCGCCATAGAAAATATCAAAGCGCCGGGAATAGAATTGCACTGATACGTTGGAGAAAGTAACAACACACACACACCGTGTACGCAGGATATTGAACTATTTTTAATAGCAATCGTCGAGCACCGTGTTTAACGATAAACCCTCAACACACAGTACACACATAATAATAATCTTGTATCGGTGAGCGATGTGTCACATCCCCAAGTATCAAGGAGTTCTTTCGTGAGAACGGTCAGGCCGTATAGATGAAGAGGATTCTTGAATTGAAATTGAAATTGAGCGTAACAAAGGGTGTGCTATTGCGGAATTTCGTTAAAGTTTAAGTTGGATGTGTCGAGGTAGAAGTTAAGTCCTTCCATTCTAGACTTTTTCTAATCTGTCCAAAGCTTTCTCGATGAAAACGTTAAACAGTTCGACATTGTATAAATTAATATAGCGTAAAGCAGAATGTTATTCCATTGAACTATTCAACCCCAACTTATTCCAGCTTAACTTGAAATGCATCCGACAACGGCACCAACGGCAATACTTGAACCCGAAAAGACATATGCCGAAATGTATTTTGAACCTTTAAAACTTTTGGAGTGCTGCTGAAAATGTAGTTGATTTTGTTCCAAACTTTCGCACCTGACAACCATAGGGCTTCAATCACTTATTTACAAACCTATCCGTTTATCAGTTTAGAGAGCTTGATTCAGGATGAGCTTCCTTTCCGACAACTCGAAAACCCTGCATATCTACAGCTGATACGAACTTTTTATGTTGGGATTGCATACATGTGTTGTTTCTCTTTATTTTGTTTATCTAGATTCTTGCATTTGATTCTTTGTTTGTGGTTTGCCTTGAAAAGTTTTGTTTGTTGTTTCTACGTGTCAGATTGTTTTGTCACTTCTCCTGAAAGATTGTATTCAGCTTATAGGCTGCATCTTATAAGGGGTAGTTCTTTACTATTTGGCCAATTGGTATAACATCCGAGGATATCAATTAGACCACCTTGCGCCGATTTTCATTCATTTCTTTAGCTTGCAGAAAATATAGATAGATGCAGGATCAATAATATTCAACGAACATGCAGTGTATCCCCTATTTGACGTAAAGCAGGGTTGTAATCGTTAAGGTTTTACTGATCGATTTTTAATTATTTGTTATTTATATTTATACTTATGTAATTATGTGTCGCAAATTTAACGTAGTTTGCGATCGCTGCGAACCTGTGATGTCGCATTACGCGTTCTTAAATTGTATTCGTGCTGTGCTTCCTGTTAATTTAATATTCTTGTGTAATACTGTATAACAAATACTAAAAAAAAACGCTTCAAAGACTAAAACGCTAAAAGACGCTTACAAAATTGTGTTTGTGCACAATAGGATTGCTACAATAGACGAAATAATGCTTGTTTCATCGTAAGGTGGCAGAAAACTCGTGTTAATGCATACGCTGTGTCCCACGCTTTTGTTAAGTGTACGCGGAAAACCCTGACCTACCTTTCACCATTACACTTCTGGTGCCGTTGTAAACATTTTCCAACATCTGTTTACGTTGTATTTGCCTGAAAATGGTTGCAATTAGGTCGATTGCTGAATGCTTGTTTGGTAGAGCAATGGACAATGTTTCCATTAATTATACAACAATTACTGTATGTGGTTAAACGGAACGCATAATACGCTGGATGCTTTTTCTCTTGCTCATTCACCAGTGGTAATCGAGATAATTTATGAGGAAATAGTTCATCATTCAATCGAGATGGTACGTGCAATATTTGCAGGTTTAGCAGCATATATGCATATTAAATTGAAAGTTTACAAACTAAAAAAAAAACATCTTTTGTTTATTTCCATTCATGTTTCACTTATTAGACTGACCATTATCTATTTATATTTGAATCTATCTAAGCCCTCAACGCTTCTTAAAAGTACAGACAAAGAGAGACGTTATATCATGCATTGTTTATGTTAGTTTATTTTATTATTATAATCATCTTTTTTTTCATTCATATTGCTCCATAAGTTTATTCAGTACCAATAAAATAAGTGAATAGCAAACAAATAAACCAAATAAGCACATTTTTATTACACATTGTAAGCTCTGCAACACTGAATGTTGGGACGTCCAGTCGGGAGTTCGTTCAACACTTTCGGAACGATTTCAGTTTAAGCCTTGGTTTGGACGAATGTGTGATTTAACGCGGATAACAAACGCGTACAGCGCTCCTGCCATCCTTCCGATAGTTTTACAGCTCAAAGCTCACAAATATTAATTTGGCTGCAGATTTGCATTCAACGGACGGGATATGAGCTTATCCTGCACGGTTCGGTCAACCGTGCTGAAATAACTGCCCACATAATCAGCAATGCACCTTCAATGCACCCGTTGGTAGGGAAGATAGAGCGAGAGACATGGAAAAAAAATAAACAAACAAAAAAAAACATACACAAAGCTGACATGAAAATAATTGAATTTCATAATCATAACTCGTGTACAGAAGCGAGCACGGCCGAATGCGTACTGGCGCGGCCAATTGCGGCCAGTGCAGAATTTAACTGGCGTGGTGCGTACGGTTGTACGCGGCGCCTGCTCGAAATATGTATTTATTTAAATTGAATGTACATGAATAAATTGGTGATAAAAATGAAAATAACAAATAATAACGATATGCTTCATTCGTGAATGTGATGTTTTTCTGCGTTTTTTTTCTCCCCACATTTCTGTCGATCTCTTTCTCCTTCCGGGTGCCTTCTGCTTCTGGTAGCGTGCATTATTGCTTCGGCCAGCTACCATTAGCATAGGACCGAGCGAGAAAATCCACCCCGCTAACGTGGCAAAGGGCACCATTGATCTCCAATCCTAGGACCACGCGCACGGCTCTTCCCAACACCATGCGATATCATCGATTTTTATCTCCCACTGTGAGGATCCGGGCGGTTTTCGCCCTGGTACGGTTATCGTATGAAATTCAATACAATCATTTCAATGTGCCTGGATGTACGGTAGGCAATCGATGTTCGTTGATGGGCCGGCTTTAGACGGCAAGGGAGATAGCAAACATTTGCACACTAGCACACGCCACGGACGGGAGAAAAAGCTCATGATCCTTACCGTAGCACCGTAAATGGTGGGCGCGCGCGGCCTACTTGCGTATCTCAATTTCGTATTTTACACTCAAAACCTCTTCCCCACGGGGGACCACCCGTGATGACACGTGTGCCGCCGGCGGTGATATCAGAATGTTACCGTATAATATTAACCATAACGATGCTGAACGAAAACGACATGTATAATATTATTTTACCTCACCAGGCGCGTTCAACGTTAATGCCAATCGAATGTAAATCGGTCCATTCTCTGCCCTGATGAAGCTTTTTAGCTGTGTAATAAGGGTAATATAAGAGGGTACCGTGTGGTGTACGCATGGGTGGGGCGGCCGGACGGAGGCAGACCGCATTAATAAGCACTCTCTTGTCATGTTGATGGGGAAACAATAACTAATACGAATAATTAGGTCGGTTGTTAGGTGTGGAGTCTTTCGGATAACAGTATCAAGATAAGACTATAGATTAAGGGATGAGAGTTCACTAACCGATTCAATTGCACCCCTCGGTTAGGTTTCTCGTTACGAGTAATAGCGGTGTATGTTTTGGTTACATAAACCTTGTCAACGATACCTTATAACCAAAGAATCAAATATTGATAGAACATGCTTTCTTATGACCGAGCTGTAATACCGTTTACTTCTTAAACCACTTATTTTCTCTGATTTAAATTAATAACTTTCTCTATTCTCATTCTATCAACTTTAACTATCTACTACCTTTAAGGGTGTTTTTGCTTATCTTAGTGACTTTCTCTTATTTTTTTTTAATTTCTGTTGTTTACTTCATTAGAATATCAGTTTGATGAATTCTTGAAAACTATATTTCCTGTAATCTTTTTCTTGACCTTTTTTACTAAACCAAATGGTTTTACCACATCAAACTAAACAAAGACTGTTACAAATTTAATAACGCTGTACTTCAAGTACTCTTTTCCTTCGCAATTATAACATTTATAGGAATTTTGGATGTTAATGTTTCCTCATCATATAGTCGCACAATTTTTCTACCAATGTTAAGATGTATAGTATATTGCTGGAATGAATGTACAGTAGTTATTGGTGGCGAAAACACTATCGCTGTTGTTAACATTTTAGAAATTGTCTAATTATAAAAAGTTTAAATTATTTTTTTCTGCCCAAATATTAATTAACGTAACAGTCAGTTACATTATATACTAGAAATTGTGAAAAAAATCATCTCGAGCGCAACATCTGTGTAAATTACCCGTAAGATAATGTATTACGCTATGTTACGCGTGGCCCCACGCTATCGTTGTTTCAACCAATGCAGCCAGCGGGCTGAAAATTTTGGAGACCCCTGGTCTACATGGATGAGTTCAGTTTTGAATAACATTTTGGTAATATTAGATCGTTCATGCATACACTTCAAAACATAAATTGCTTAGTTTTTACGACGAAATTACACACCATCAAACCAGTTTAATTAATCGAAAAATTTTAAACGTACAACACGCTTCAAAGAATATCTGCCGCAATTCAATCAGCTTATGATTCGTTACCAATCACCCGAAAACCAGAAGCCTTGTAATGAATATTGTATATTGAATCACAACACTACACGGTTTACGTTTTGCTATCCCTAATGATAACCCCTAAGCCCGGGCACAAACCCGCCCGGACCCGCCCGGCCATGCACGAAAGGTTTCTGGTAAGATTTCGATAGTGGAATTTTGCGGTAAATGAAACTAATTACTGCTGATGGATGGGGTTCGATTGATATCGGTGCGCTATCCGATGGGAAAACTTTTGTGTTTGTTGCCTTTGTGCTGTCTTAATTAGTGCTATGTGGGTTTTAGCACCGTACCGTACACTGACTGCGTGAGACCTTTGATTTAAGAGAAGCACTCTATACACCGGCACACCGTTTTGCTGCCTCCGTCGGTATGCACTCCCACCGACAACTGCCATGATCCTTTTGGATACCTCGTTCAATCATCCATCCACCCTACTGGCCTGCCACCACCGGAACCACCGGTTATGGAGATGGAAATTTCCAGCGAAACATTGATTTATTGGAGTTGAAGATATTAGTTTTCGGTTGGCCTGTCCGATAGAAGTGTGGCAGGCTAATAGCAGCAGTAGTATGGTTGATGCGAAAACCATTTTCATTATCAGTTCATCATAGTTTTGCCTTCACTGTGGGCACCGGCTTTTCCAAACAATGCATATGCAAATTAGATTACGCCAGCTCAAACTTTTAGCGGCAGATGATACTACGATTTTCATTACAAATTACGACGCACGATGTTATAATGCTATCTGTAATGAAGAATTACTTTTTTTAGAGTACATTAGGGAAAACAATAAGTTGTTACAAATGCCGAAGGTATGCACAGTAGATTTCATACAAATAATATATTCAAACTCTCACCCAACATTATTTATCTCCACTGGAAAGCTTAACCTGTTCCGATGCGCTAACATTTCCTTGCACTGAATCGCGTTTTCCTTTTTACCACCGCTCAAAGAACTCCGTTAATAAATAGCAAACCGGATTTTGATTTGGTTAACAACATTGTAAACAGAGCCCCTTTGAGCTTGAAATAAAACACACCCCACGGCAAAACCCTCGAGACGCGTGCCACACCGGATCCGGCCTAAAAAACCCGCTCTTAGGGAGACGTGAAATCGGTTAGGATCGATATTGCTATAATTGCAAATTTGCGTGTTAAACCCAAGTTCCACCGTGCGTCGGCGTTATTCCACCCTTGGTTTCTCGTGCTTCCATGCAGGGATTCCGTAGGTACTTTGTGCGGATGATGTTTACCAACACACCCACGAAACCCAAAAGAAATAAAAAGGATGCCCTTCGGCCAAGGTCGAAACGAGCCGAAGGCAAGTGTTACTTTTTATGTTTTTGCGTGTGTTTGTATTGTTGTTGTTTTTTTTTGTACCAGATTTTTTCCTATTTACCTTCTGGCGAACGAAACCATGGCAAACAGCGTATCCTTTGGTCAGCTGCGATAGTACAGTGGGTGGGTGCGGATCGATTGAAAAAAGAAGCAAACTATCGGAAAGATATATAGTGCAACATCCAACGTGAACGGCGGCGCATAGCATCCGACCGTATGCTCGAAAGATAACTACCGTTTCCATAAACACGCCGTTTATTTACGTGTCAAATCCAATGGTGGAAGTAACTCTGCCACGCCGACCCTACCATTGCCATGGGCAGGGCGAGTTCCGCCCGGGAGGAAACGGATGCGATGGACCGGTGTCGGCAATAAATTCCATTGCTGGTTCGATTCCGGCCGACTACGGCCTTCCTATCTGACGGTAGGAATTTTCTCTCGCACTGTGTCTACGTTCAGCTTCTTTTTTTTTACTTCGCTATACCGATCATGATTAAGTGTGAGCTTTCTCCTAATGCCTCCGGCCGACAGTGATAGTAACGCAAATGAATGGCCACGCCGGTCGGTGAAAGCAAATGGGTTTTGCGCTGGGAATTTGAATTGAATGTGCGAGCTTTGACGCAATTGGATGGTTTATGTTTTGAAGCCAATATATGGATTTAAGTAACACGACCGGTTAAGCTGCACTGAAATATGAACTAAACGCGAGATTTTAATAGTTTGCATTTTTATTTATGGCTCGGTGTGTGGGTTTTGGTTTTAGGTTTCTATCGTGCCTACGCTTCAGGTGTGTGGGTAGGATGTATATTTGATTAACTCCTTTTTGCAAGGAACTCCGGTGGCATGATACAATTTCGTTTGCAATTTCGAATAATAAACCCCCGTCATATCTATATACCTTTCCTTCCTCTTTTGGCTCTACTTACAGGTGAGTGCGAACATACAACTAGCATCGAGCTTGCATCATCAGGTACCCCTTAACCGATAATTGAATTACACGTGTCAAGGGGAAATTGTGTACCGTATCGTACGCTTCACCGCGCCCGTTTTACAGCAAATGACATCGACAGCAATTTCTAATCCGTACCCATCCGGTTCGTGGGCTTTGCGGTCAAAGATTCACGATAACGGGTAGTTTCCGCCCGCCGAAGGGGAATTTTAATTAAAGTTCACAAATCTTCAAAGCGTTTGTCGTTTCGGTCAACCGCAAAACTGTGGTTGGCTGGGTGGGATGTCTCCTCACGGTATCCTTTCACGCTGGCAGAGGGAAAAAAAACTCTGTACTATAAATATGAATGGCGTTCCCGTGTGGAAAAGAAAACACAGAAAAAAAAACAAAAGCTCCTTTCAACCACAATCTACAACGCTAACGAATAGAAATGGAAGAAATTTCGATTCGACGGTTCGTTTACGGTGTGCAGTTGTAGGAGGGAAGCATTGAGATGCAAGTTTGCTGGGACATTTGAATTGAACACGAAACCGCACACCGATGTAATTCGTTCGGGGTAACGCGCAAAAAAACATAGCGCTATTTTCACAACCCACACTTAACTATTTTTTCGAAGAATAAAATTCATCGTTAAAAGGTACAGTAACTGCGATAGTATGTGTGCTACGCTCGGTCAATGGTTCGATCGTTGTTTCGTTCTGCACATCTGGACAACAACGGGCAGCTAAAAACATAAACGTGAACTGCAATTTTTTTTGTTATCTTTATAATATTTCACTCGGTTCGAGTATCAGCCAACCGATAGGATCAACCTGAACGGAAATTCAATACCGCGGAAACCGCTCCCTAAGGATAATTTGCTATCTTGGTTTCCAGTACTTACACATGCACTAAACGCCAAGCTACAAAACAGGAAATGGCCAACTCTAACTTATTAGCTCTGTGTGATTTTCTATATGTTTATTCAGCAACACAAAAAAGGAGCAAAAAAGGACAAAAAATGGGACCACAAGCAATATAGGATCAAGCTTTTTCATACTATTGAAGATTAAAGCAATAAGTGTCTGAAGGCACTCGGCAGCTGGATGTTTTGTCTTACTCGGGTTTGTGTTTGGGTACTAGTTCAACTGGTTGTTCTGTTAGAGATTCATCCCCCGGTGGTTGAACATTTCCTTCCATTAGTTGAACATTATCTTCTCTTTGATAAGCTATATTCTCCGACTGATGAGTTGGTTCTGTAACCTCTTGAAAAATCGCTTGCTGTATTTTTTGTGGTTTCAGTCCGACATTGATAACGACAATTGTTGAACTTCTTTAGTATCGTTGAAAAAACGGAGCTTTAAGTGGTTCGTATGTGATCGTATAACACGTTGGTTTTCTTCCAATAGGACGTTATAGTTCACATATCCAATTTTCTCAATAACAGTTTCCACTACCAAGAATTTAAGTGATGAACCTTAACATACACCAAATCTCCATTCTGGAAATTCCTTTTGATTGCTTAAAATTGTTGCAAATTCAAATTACTTTGAAATTATGGTTCTGTTTCGTTCGGTTCCTTTTTCACTTGGTTTAAGCATTGATAGTATTGTTCGCATGGGTCTACTTCTGCACTTCTGCTGGTGATTTTCCGTTTAAGTCGCTGGTAGGTGTAGAGCGATAAACTTGTAGGAATATGTTCAATGCTTCATCAAATGTTGTTTCTTCCCCCGCACAAAGTAATAACTGTCTGAAGCCTACGGACACAACAATTATATGATGTGTAATTTTTCCATTTCCATTATGACGGCCAAAGGTCGTATGATCGACATACTTTGCCGAAATTGAACGGCTACTTGCTATGATACTTAATATTGTAAGAATAGAAAAATAGTGCTTAAAGAGGAATGGATTAGGAGGATGATTGATAGAAATTTATAACTTTCATCAGCTTCATAAAAAAATTCTACGTATGGCTTCTTCTTTATCGGCACAACAAGAGGTCTAGGTCTGCCATTTTTGGCATTCTGTGACTTTATTTACCCGTAAGCTGGATAGTCAGTCCTGCGCACAGGGGGTTTTGTACCGGATGGCATTTTGGTCCGGTCCGTTCGTGTGAAGACCGGCGCAGCTACCATCATGCCACCGGGCAATTGCCCAATTATTATCTCAGTGATGTGCGAACGCTCATGAAGCTACCACAACAATGTCTTTATGAAATATTGTATATTATATTAAAGCAGACGAAATGTTCTCCCAAATTGTTTTCATCAGTCATGAAAGACGTCAGCAACTAAACTATTTACCCCTTTTGTTCCTCGCTCTCTGCCCCGTTGCCCCTTCCCGCCTTCTGATGTAATTTGCATCCCCAAATACTCCTAACCAACCGGGCCCAAAATTGATCCCTGCAGCTTTTCTCCCGCATACTCCCTTTTGCACATTAAAAGACACTGAAGTTTAACTACTTCAATCGCAATTTTCATCACTCTATCCCAGCCTCGGCTCGGCACCGCGGGACCATCTTGTGGGGTGGGCTAAAAATTTGGCTCATTATACTAGATAACGTCAGGATTTTTGGGGTTAAGTGTCTAATTAACGCCGCCAAACGGCGCACTAACGCCCACTCACACCACACTCGGGCGCAACAACCATGATTTCGTCCATCTTTCCGGTACATCCTACAGCAACCCTAGCCCCGAAACAAGCGCTGTTAGAAGTTTCTCGCGTAATCCGGCATCCGGCTCGCGCTGAGCACTCACTTCACTTGCATGAGTCTGATGCGCGTTGCATAACTTTCGCACCGAACGACAGTAGCGTCTTCCAGATCCATCTTGTGTGACGGAACCGGGGAGGGCCCTACACTTCCCCACGATGCAGGTGCACTGGCGTTATCATTTTAATTACACTCTTGCGAACTAACATTGAATTTAATTTCCGCTCACATTTACCATAGAGTTGAAAGTTTGGCACTCAGTGCAATTAGTTTTGCCGTTCCGTTTTTTTTCTTATTTTTTGCAATTCTCGGTCGTTGAGTGTATGTTGGTAGCTGTCTGCTGTGTATGTTGATAGCTGTCAAGAGAAGAAAAAAGCTTATGTAAATGTTGTTTCCTTTCTTCGTTTCACCATTCCCTTACCTACCTGTACATGGTGTATTGTTTTACGGGTGCATGTCACTACAAACATTTGCGGACAATTCGCATGAGCTCGTGTAAATCTGCACCAACTATTCATACTATCCGCGACTGAGCAGTTTCCTAATGCATGTGTTGCATCAAACAGTCGTCCCTTCTACCCTATACTGCGGGTTCTTCACTTTTCGATCTTGCTAGTATGCTACTCGGATGGTCCGTACGACGTCGTCCATCAAGCAGTACAAGTAGTATATTTGTATATTTTCATAAATCGCTCTAAACCGCCATAACGGTCGAGTGCATCTCGGTATGCTCGGTGTTGTGCATCATAAATACAGGTTGGGAATTACTTTCGGTTTTCCATAAAGAACACCTCGGCAGGCACCATCTCTGCACCAGGGCTTAGACGATGTCATCACCGATTCCGTTCTCCCGTGCCCGAAAGCGTTGACAAGATGGTAACGCTCAACACGCTTCACGAGTTAAGAAGCAAGATCCTCGGAACAGCAGAGCCGTCATTCATCGGGCACAATAAATCACGACGGCAGGACGTCGTCGTCGTTTGATGTGTTGAGCTGGTTTGTAAACACTGGGCACCTGCACCGACACACTGGATTCGTACTGTCCCCCACCACCCGTTGCATCTGAAGCCATGCCGATCTTCTTGGGCTAAGGAACGATATGCGCTCGAACATAACGAGAACACCAACAAACAACAGATGTGCTCTGTTGCGGAAGCCTTCATGATCCTGTCTCTCCGTTGCTCTACCGCGCTGGTCTTACACGGACAAACAGTTACCGATACGATACGAAGTAGTTACCTATCAGGGCCGTTATATCGAACGGCTTATAAAGCGGGATCCAACCAACGTTCTCATATTTCTCTCGCACGATTGCTTTTCAAGCCGCTTTCAAGCGGGCACCGTATCGATTTTAACATAAAGTTCAATTTGATCTCACCGCACTATTCTGGTTAGTGTAAGAAGGACCCTATCACGAATGCGATGCGTATCACCCTGTCGGTGGCCTACTCTGATGCTGATGTGCTGCCTCTAAATATGGGGGAGTGGCAATACCGAAAATGAATCGATGTCTACCGGTAACGATAATTACTAATTCTACTCGCTGTTTGTACAGCATAATTTCGATGTGATTGATGATAAATATCTAATTATCCGATGTGCCTGGTACGTATTCCTGCTGTTTGCTCGCACTTTGTCAGGCGTACACCATTGCAATGGACACACCTTTGCCGACACAGCCCGGAAATAAACTGAAAGGAAATGAAGAAGCGCGTGTGTGAGTGTGTGTGTGTGTGTGAAAATTAAATGGCAATGCACAAGTGAAAGCTTAATTTGGACTATGAATCATACATACTCTAATTACATTAGAATTACCCGCGGGCAACTCAGTATACCGCTGGTTCAATGGTTGCTGCTCGGAAACTGTGCCGTTCCCGTAAAATTCCGCGAAGTACAACTCGTGTTATTTGAAAATTGGTTCCACATTCTGCACTCGCCAGGAAGATCGATTGCCTCACGCACTTGCTAATGATGATCTATCGTCATAATATATTGATGAATGGAGAACACGTCCCAGTGATTTTCGTTTGGCGAAGCAGCCTGAAGCTTTAAATCATCTAATCATTGCGTTATTCAAATTTTCCAATCGAACAAACAGTTTTGTACTTTTCCACCAGATGGAGTGTTATCTGACCGGTCTCCCCTATTTATGCTAAATATGATATGCACAATTTTGTATCTTTTGCGAACCCGTTAGCGTCATGCTTGTCGTCTGTAACACATTAATTTTTTTACGGCCATGGAAAATTTTTTTGCTGAAACTTACAATACTAATTTTCAATTATTACAGCCGTCCTGAGTAGCCTACAAGCTAGGAACAGTGGTATTCAAATGGAAGGAACCGGTTCGCAGTTGAAACGGCTAGCAGTTGAAACGGACAGAGATGTCAAACATATGAATTCGCGATGCAGCAAATGTAAATTTTCTTTTCTAACCAACCATTGAGCACAAAAACATAAGTGGTTACAACTAAGGTTTTAAAAACACGCATCTTACCATATCAAACAAACCGTAACGAACTATACGTACGAAAACTATAATTGCTACGCAACAGTGTGAATGCAACACGAACTCGTTAGAGTTTGACAATGCCGACACGGGCAGGTTGTGGCGTCCCAACGCATCGGGATGACCTTCATTCGTGTAGTGTCGCTTGTTCCTGCATGTTGAGCATATTGTGCGTCCTAACGCTGGACAAACGCTGGTCACATCTTAAGGAATGCCCAAAACGTTATTGAAGAAGAAATGAGCAAGTGATATCATATAGGAAATGAGCGATTATCAGTTATCAATTGTGAGTGCTGCTGTGAAAATGATGGCAAACAATCCCCATAAAAATATCCGTATAGTGCACAACCAAAGCTTTTCAAGACTGTTGTCCGCAGTACAAACTATGCGGCAAGAGGGATTTCTTATCGACGCCACTATATGCTGCGAGGGGTACAACATTTTTGCGCACAAGCTAGTGCTTGCACTGGGCAGTACGTTTTTCAAAAACCTATTGAAAGAACATGCTTCCGAACCAGTGCAGATATTGCTAAATGATATAAAGTATGATGATATGGTAGCCATCGTAGACATGATATACACTGGCATTGCAAGGGTGAAGTATTCACAGCTAACTTCACTTTTAAACGCGGCAGATAGTCTTGCGGTGACAGGATTCGATGGTTTGCGACAGTTCCTTACTGATGATGGATTTGATTTTAAACAATACGATGCCAGCAATAGATTGAAAGCAGCCAGCAATGCAGTTCCATCCCAAACCCAGCCCCACATGCAAACGTCTACTATCAACAAATCTATCCCGATGCAGAATTATCAGTCCAATCAAAATCAAATATCATCTGCGATCATTCACGATGAGATAATGCACCCTATCGCACTCCAGATGCCTAGCGCAATCAAACGTGATTCAGTAAATCTTCCATCAACTCCAGCTTTGTTGTGGTACAAAAATGAAGCAAATACGTCAAACGCCACATTTGTCAATAATGAAGTGACTCCGTTGCTACCTAACACCGATAATGGTAACAATTTCAGTGCTACTGATACCCCCGTCTATGTAGTGCCATTGGGGAATGAAACACCTGTAGATCACGATGAATCGCTGAACGATGCGATCCAGAGTAACGATACTAACAACTTCGCACACTATCCGCAAAACACCGTGACCTGTAACCAATCACTGGTAGCTTTTATTGATCCTACTCGAATGCAACTTCTATACACTGGCGAAGCACCGTTGAAGGCATTGGCGATGAATGCACAAACTATACTACAACTGCCGTTCAATATCTTAACCCCAACGGTAAACGACTTCATCAATCCCAATATTGCACCGGCATCTTCGGATAAAATAGACCTATCGACAGTGCCACAGTGCATACCCGAACCGAACCCCGAGCAACGGTATGATGTGGATGATGTAGAGGTCATCCAAGACGAAGATGAGGAAATGACCAATGATCATGCAGTTGCTTGAATTCAACCGTACAAGATCGCACTTTTATACCCCCCTGTCCAGGGAATACAGTTTCTACTGACTTATTTAACCCTAAATCACATCAATTTAACATTACAGAACTAACACTACCTATTCGTATGTACTATTCACTAATCTGGAATAAATTAGAGTTGTTTAAAACACCTCAAACACTCACACTCACACTTTTTTTCATACAGAAAATTCACAATTATCTTTATGAAGGTTATGAAAACAACACGTTGAAACTGTTACCTTAGGTAAATAAAAGAATAATCTGAAGAAATCAACCTCTGGTTTAATAAGCACAAACACTTTGGAAAAGATGCACAAACCTCAAGTGTGCAAGCAGAAAACGAAATATTAAAAAATAAGCCTGGTCAGCATGCGGCCCGCACCAACACTGTTATTGCTTTCCGACAAGAATAACCCTTGCACCAAAGGCCACACTGGGCAGACAGATTAACTCGAAGATGGTACAAGTGAACGAACCGATACCCTTGAGCCATGGTGTTGTTCGGCACATGGAAGGATTGTCGTGCTTAGTTCCTTGATTCACACACCATTTGTGAACTTGGCAGGCACGGGTGATGAATTTCGTTACAAAGAAAGTCATAAAACATTCAAAAGACGAAATTTGGTTTCAGACAGCATCATGCATATTTATGTTGAAGACGGCAATGCCTTAATTGGTACCACATCTCTTTCGCTAATTTGCGAAGTTTAAATTAAATGTTTCGCTTTCAAAAAGACTTCATGCTCAAGCTACGTGACCGATGAGATGACCGAAACTCATGGTCATTGTCGGATTTGACCATGAATTTCGGTCATCTTGACCAAGAGACCAACCAGGTATACAAAAGAAAATTTTACGATCGTTAAATTATACCCATTTCATCTTCCATTTCTTACAAAACCCGCTGCCGCACGCAATTGTTGCAAAAGGGGAACACCTCGCGTTCCGGATGAAATTTTTATGACATGACCAGTAGATCATAAAATCTCGTCATAATTTGACACCGCCGTTGATGGGTGCTCCTCGCATCGTTTTGTGTACACCGATTGGATGATCGATTTTGTTTCCTCGGTTCAACAGATTTTTTTGTCTTGTTTTGAATTTATATTGCCGAACCTTGCCGAGCCAATTTTTTTTATCGCAACTACAATTAACAGAAGATCGATCTTCGATCGATCGAAGATTTATTCCATCTGCATTAAATTTAGAAAAACCCGTGATGGTCTAAACTAAAGACAAAGCACCATATATTTCTAATTAATACACGATGAAGCTATATTGATCATAACTTCAAACCATCCAGTGAAACAATGATGGTTTCAGTAATCAAATATTTCATATTTTAAGTTAGGACCTCAAGAGATCGGGCGATGTCATCGGTTGGGAGTGTCAATAGTGTTCCCATTGGATGTATGCTATGGTACGCGTCACGAAAGGAAGTCTTCTTCAGGTGCCTCATGCGATCGGGGTACGATGTACACAATGATCGACATCTTCCCTCAATCCGCATTCTAAGGATATTCGGATGGTCCTTTGTCTTTGCATCAATAGTTCCAACCATTGTTGATCTATTGGAACAGCCGAATAAGATCGTTCCTCCATACGAAGGATTGATTGATTAACAAACTACTGGTACATAGTACATGAACAATAATGGGTTCATGGGAAATAAGCTTCAAAGGAAACAACATTACAAGATGTTCCTTTGAGGTATTTTCATTATAAAACTACATTATAAAAAGCATGAGCATAACGTACGTTAAAACGGAACCGTGCCATGTAAATTCTAAGCATTCGATTTCCACACCTTTGAATAGCTGTTTGCTCAATTCCCAAGGTATTAATACGGACTTCGATCCGTGATGGTATACGTCTCCAGCATAGGGAACGGAAAATCAATCTACTTTTAAAATACATGCTCTTACAACGATACCCTTGGAACCGTCTTCTGTAACCAAGCTTTTGTCTGTACACACATACGCGCAGACGAAGGGTTAAAGTTGTTATTCTTCACACCACAATCCTTTTTTGCAACCAACTGAAACTGCCGCCATCTACTGGCAAACCGGTTTGCTACACACGATGCCGACGGTGTGTGTGTATGTGTGTGGGTTTGTGGGGAGTTTTAACTGCCCAGCAACCTTTTACATGTGTGGTGATGGTCGCGAGAACCGGGCACATAGTAGCGTAGGGTTTGGCGTTCAAACAACAACAAAAAAAAGCTTCAGCTCACTGAACCGAAGGATACAGCACCCGTTAAACATTTTGCGTCCCCGTATGGAAAGTTTCAACTTCATGCTAGCCATTTTGCCGGTCGTACCCGGGGTTGGACGCTATAAACAGGTTTTTCTGGTTCAACATGCTCGGCGATCGAACAACTCCCTTCTTCTACGCACGGCATTCAAAGCCTTTTCCTCGCGGTGCTCCACAGGACGAAAGTTGCTGTTGTGAATATATGTGTGTGAGTGTGTGTATGTGTGTTTTGTTTTCTCTTTACGGCTCGCAGTTCTGTGGTTGGTTCATGGGAAGCCGCGAAACACGAACATGTTACATAATCAACTTATTAAAGCAATAGCCACAAAACGATGATGTAGATCTGCACGCTATTTACTAAATGGTTGTTTTCTGTTGCTTCTTATTGTTTTCTTTTCTTTCATCGCCCCTCTCTCATGTTCTCACAATTGGTTTCCTTTCGGTCCAAATAACAATCATAGCCTATCCTCGACCTTGGCAATGCGGTCGCAGTCTTTGGTTTTAAAGCAGTTTAGCCACGCTTAAGTGAAACACACCGAATAGCGTCACAGTGTGCAAGAGCGTGCAGCAAACAAACAGTTTCAAACATTTTTCGAAAGGCAATTTAAACTGTAAACAAAACACGTGCAAGACCCCCAAATGCGAATGTGTGACGCAGTTCTCTCCCACTTGCATCCTGCCCCAATTCACTTCATCCTGCTCTTGTCTATGTGCATTTACTAGTGCTTACTTTAACTTCCTTTATTTCCAGCATCCTTAAAATATATTTCCACCATACACCATGACTTCTACTGCGATCGTTTCGCACCTGCACACTAATTCTCGAGCGTATGTAAGCGTTCTGACAGATCCCTTCGCAATCATGCTCGTACTCCGGTATGATCCACCATTCCCAACGTGCACGTACCATTCGCTTCGCTCAATCAAAGGCCGGAATTCATAAAAAAAGTTTTTCATCCGTAGCCGAAGCAATTGGAAACGACGAACCTAGGCCACGGTTTTCCGAAACAATACCGAAACAAACAAAAAAAACAAACGATACTTTTTTGCTGTGCCGCTCGTTTGCATACGTTTGACAGCGAAAGCACGACAGCATCATGGCGCGTTGTCAACGTGCCCGAAGTAACGAAACCGTTCGGGCAGCCCACGTGGCCCATGGAAAGCTTTGCGAATGCCAAAATCCTTGCCCCATCCCACACGCTTCACGTTTGTTGCTTTCCAGTTCTTTTGCCGTTATTACCTTTGTTTGGTAAAAAAAAAATAATCTACCAACTTGAGAGTGTGTATGTGTGAGCGAATTTTTGTTTTGTTATTATGGCATGATGTTCTAACCTTTCCCACCAAAACAACAAACAGAACAAAACCGTAACCTTTTCCGATTCGCACGAAAATCTTGTGGGCGTTCGTTGTTCGTTGGTTTTCTGGCGGACCAAGCTGGTGTACATTTGCGCAACCAAACACATCCTCACGGTTACAGCACGTTCGCTGCCATGGGAGCATTGCGGGAAGAAATCAGCATGGCTCCCCAATATGGCCGGGCAGGCCGGGATAAAAGCCCGGCACCCGAACCTGACGTCCTTTGGTTCGGTTCGGTTTTATGGGCCGGAAATAAGTGGAAACTGTTCTCAATTTTGGTTTCTGTCAGCAACGAAAACACGACTCACGGGAAAAGTTTAAATTAAAATTTCCTTGACAAAAAAAAAACCCCCCAAACAAACAACAAACACCCAGAAACCCAGTATCAAAAAGCACACACAAGTCGGCGAACCGCTAAAGAGCTACAAGCGACCGTATGCCGTACGTCGGTCACAGGCGGAATTAATAGCCTAAATCCAGCAGAAAAGGCTTGCAATGTACGAACACGAAATAACCAGTCGTGCCTGGTACAACAGGAATGGCAAAAACAAGTTTTCCCGAGCCCTTCACCGCGCATACACGGTTAGCAGCTGTTTCTTTTAGTTTGGCTGGAACAGTCCCCAACCTAAGACCTAAGGTACACATTTTCGCGGATCGATTTGAAGGAACCGTTTTATAGCAAACCATCCCTATTGTAGCCATCCCAAAATTTAGGTCAGCAAGCAAAGCAAGGAGACAGTAGCGGTGAAATTTGCCCCTTGATAGGCATGCAATCGACGGATCAATAAGACAAAAGTCCAGTCACATTTAGAAAGGAGTGGAAAAAAAACGCGATGCATCACGGAATCTGTAAATGCGGCACCCCATCAACCCAATCGTTTGCATTCACATTGCGCACAGTGAGATGACGCACCCGCCCCATTCGATGGCGTGAGTAATTTATTATCGATAAGTACAATGCTGCATACGTGTGTGTGTGTGTCGCTAAACATGTGACAACACAAATATGGCAGATCCTTTCGATTGCTCACCAGCGATTGTGCAGGACTGTGCAATATTCGCACACATCGCATTCCATCCGGAAGTGTCTTTCGTGTGGTTTCGCCCCGCGAGACAGGTATTTGCATGTGCCATAAATCATTCGAAAATTAATAGCCAACAAGCAATATAAATTACGTCAATTCATTCTTCCCTTGTCGGTTGGCGGGCTGCATACTGCCTGCCACTACAATTGTGCCCAAAAACAATGCGATCTGGGGCGTGCAATGCTGCAGCGACGATTGTACGTTTGTATTGTTGCTCTCCAAATTGGCATTCGCCAGTCATTGTCAACAGTTCCAGAATTTTTATTTTAAATCATGTTTTATGGTATAATTTACAATTACAACTAATCACACTGTCATGTCCAATTTCAACTTTACTCTCTTCGCGTAATATGCTGCAGTGATATACGATATTGCATCCTTCGTATCATGTTAACAAATCCTTGTACAACATGTAACAGGAGTGCAGTTATTTTGATATTCAATTATATGAATTCAAACAGTATTTAAAGCATATAAAGAAGTTGCTCAATCGGGTTTCAACTTTTGTGTTATTGTAGATTTGAATAACTCAACTCTCGAGCGCAAAGTATACTGAAACTCGCTTCACAGCCTTGGCCTGCAGCAGGAGTCCATTTTAGTGGACTCATGGTCGAATGTCGACATCAACCTGTTTATTGCATCAGCCTTCATGGCGGATGCATCATTTGTCCTTGTGGATGACCTAAACAAAGCTGACAGGCTGGGTGGTCCGGTGTTATTTTTATAGAAATTATTGGTTATTTTTTTACGAATGACCAACAGACTGGGTCGTATTACTTATATTTATCGTTACACTACAATCGTACAATTCACAGTGGTTTGTAGAACTTTCCTTCTTCGAATAGTGAAAGGGCACCTAATCCCGGGTTTACTCGACCGATTCCAACTATCGAACTGATCATTAATCAACCTATTCTTAACAATTCTAGTACTTAGACAAAATTTAGAATGGTTGCTGGTTAGGTACGTTTGAGATATCGAGTAAAGCAACAAGAAGGAATTGATCTTGTACCGTATGGGGCATCAATTATTTTTAATATTCTTCTTCTTTATCGGCACAACAACTTCAAGAGGTCTTGGCCTGCCATTTATGTCTTTCTGTGACTTAATTTACCCGCAGCTGGATAGTCAGTCCTGCATTCGGGGCGATATTTATTAGTGATTCTAGTTAAAGCTTCAGATTTTCGTCGTTTTAAGGAACAATAGTCCAATCCCAAAACTTTTGTATTGATAAAGTATCATCAATTCCTCTAGCGATACTGTTTTTGAAACATTAATTGTGGCTATGATTTTCTTAAAGTTTGATTAAACTAAATTTATTATATTTTTACGATTAGTGAATGAAGTGCTCGGTTCTGAAGGATAGTAATTTAGGAATGTCCTTAGCCACTTTCGGTTCCAGGTTGCTGTTTGAAATACAATAACGCTGTTTAAGAATGAAATGCTCTCTGCTCAAACCCAAAATACACCTACTAATAGTATTATGCTGGAGGTTTTTCTCCTATCCATCAGCAAATCTTTTCCCATTGCACGAGCCATGTGACCAGCACAACAAAGACTTCGCCAGACAAACTGAGCATCACACGAATGGATCATCATTATGTGCGCATTGTTACATGATTTTGTACTTTGGCCAATATGTACATCACTAGCTCGAAGAAATCTGGCAACTCTATTCGAGCTACCAGCTGGCACACATACACCCTCGTTACTCACGCCACCTACCCACATTGGAAAACGTGTTGCGTTCGTGCGATGATGTCTTCATCGTACTTTTCGCAACCATATTACGCAAATGAAGTTCACGATACCTACAGGCCATTACACTGTTAATTCAACCGCGATTCAGATGTTTGGAAACTTTTTACGCAAACAGAATAGCCGTCGTTCTACCGTCTACTACACACCTACGTGTCGCCAAGCTGCCCGATCCAGGGTCGTCCACCGTACCTCAGATAACGACGTTGCATCTGAGCAGCAAACTTCTTGGATGTTTCGAAACACTGTTGGACCAAAGTTCGGTCGGAACAAAACTTGGGTGCTTCGCGACGTTAAAACAGAATAAAACCAGTACGTACGACGCTGTTCTGTTTTTACTAACCATAGCCCCAAGGAATAAGGTACTCAAACTCGATACACGATAACGATTTGGAGACGGACCGCACAGTGGTTGGGGAACTATATTTTATGCTTAGCAATAAACGCTTAACCGAAATCGGGAATGAAAAGCTTTATAACAAACGCTTCCTTCCACATTTTTATCAACATTCACATTGTTCGGTTTTCCGATACTAAGAAGTATTGTGTTTGCTAAGAAAAAAGCTTAGAAATAGCTGCAGGTGAAAAAGTTTTTCCTCATCATTCTATTTACAGCAAATGCACCAATATTCCAGACGTAACACTAATCTCGAGCTACACAAACAGTACTTAACACAGTTAAGTGAAAACAGTGTTGTAAAGCGCTCCGAAACAATTCCACAACAACGATCAAATGTAAATGATCGTTTTTTTTTATCTCTACAAGCACAATCGGAACATGTTGCTAAACGATCACGTTGGACGAAAAACAAAAACCCGCATAATGGTCAACATGACGTTATAGTAAACTTATCGCAAACCTTATTACGCACATACGCATTCGCTACGCGTTTGTAACAATACGGCACTCGAGCTGTAATTGATTATCTCAATTACATTTTGGTTTAATTTCTGTACGACAAATGGTTTATATGCAATGAACACTTAATGGAATTTTATGAATCTTCATCAATTGTCCCCCGGTTTGGGTGCATCGTCAACTCCCCCAATCCATTTACAGACACCCGGTACGGCTGTCAACCAGCTCGTCCGGTTATACTTTTTTGCGCTCCAACATTCTACTCCGGAAACACAAGTATCCCTCCGCCTCCCGATGGCTGGAAGGTCATTAAACAAAAGTGTAATTAAATTGTTGAAAAATAAATGGCAATTAATCTCGTCCCCCCCACCACCCCCCCTTTTTGAACTGCGTGCGGTGTGATGCCACCGTGCACACAAAAGCTTCGCCTACGTCCTACGTAGTTCGGACGGGATGTCCGCAGGCTAGTCCGAGTTGACGACCGTTCGGGCCCAAAGCGCGGGCGATTGACAAACACCAAGCGGAAAAACCGCTGATGATGATGACGATATCAGCGACGCGGTATAACAACATACCACGACCGGAGGAAAAGCCAATATAATTTGATATTAAATTTATTAAAGTTATTTAATTACGATCTGCAACGATTCCTGGTCCCATTTTCAGGGACATCTTTTGCTCATTTCGCGCAACATAAAGAACTTCCCGGTTTTCCTTTCTACCACTCCATACGGGGTACCCACCGTTCGCGTTTCGTTTTATCATTTAGCGAATATTCTGCTTTTTTATGCTTCACTGTGGCCACTGTTAATCACACACCCACACAAGCACTTTTGATCGTATTGCACTGTCTCGAATGGTTGGTACAGGGCAGGACTTCTTTCCCGGATCGGTTGCCAGCGTCATCTTTATCCAGTCCATGGCGGGGAATACGTTTTGTGTTTTCTTTTCCAGCGTTTCATTGCGCCATCGTTGCCGAGGGTTACGCGGGCTCTCATTTTTGCAGCCTGATTTTCACACTGAAATGGGACCGGCATTTTCTGGCATGGACCGACATTCCTGCAGAACCCGTGTTTCGCTAATTCCGAAACGAGCGAGGCGAAAATACACACAACTTTTATTACTGTGAACCACATACGACCACACCAGGTTCGTTTTACACACTTTTTTTTGCGACCCGAATCCGGAAAGGATTCGAAAAAAAAACCAGAAGCAATAGAGATGGCATATAAAATTATTGTACACACAGATGCTGAACGGTGTGTGGGTTTGTGTGTTTCTGTACGTACAACGCGGTTCACCAAAACGAAGCGATCACGGACGGATCGCTTCCAGCCGAAGGACACACCGTTGCGCCGGAAATGTGCAAGCTGAAAACGAAAACCAAGAGACACCGGGACACTAGGCCATCCATCCACCCACATCAACGAAACGTAGACCACACTTGTGCCGTTACATATCAACCGCAATAGCTGGCCAAGGTTGAGGTTGTGTATAGTATTGTGCTTTTATTTTACCACCCCAATTTTTTACCACCGTTGGGTCACATTTCGCATCCACATGCAATGGGTGGGTTAGTAGGTTTACTGTATCATTCCACACACACACCCACACCCACATTTCTTCCACAAGCAAAGGAAAAGTTTTCCGTTAAAATTAATTTAACGTAAAACACTGGCCCCCACCAGAACCGCTTCCGGGAGCAAAGAGTTGTAATTTATCACTGTGAAAAGTTGAAACAGGGATGCTTTCCGCCACGCTCGTAGTTATGGGTTAGTTCAGTTTTTGGCCACAACAAAATGATAAGAAAGAAGAGGTCCGCACAAGCGGTTGGAACAATGCTGCAACGTTACAAACACGCGGTTGTGCTGTACCACGTGTTTGTGTGTTTGCACGCTCATGTGTTCTCAATTTTTTTTTATATATTTATCAGCCGTTCTCCGTCCACCCAAGAGACAAAAAAAAAACACGAGAAACAAAAATCCATCCACCCGGATACGATTAGGACCGGGTGGACCGGAAAAAGGCTTCCTGAATGGTAATATATTTTCCAACCTTGCGACCGGATATCGAAACATGGAAAAGCGTTGCAAAATATGTCTATCCGGGTGACCTTCCTCTAGCGTTCCCGTGGTTGGTTACATGTCAGCAATGAAATTTTTGGTCCGCATGTGTGATGGACCTCGATGGTGTCGGATTAGGCAGTGGGAGTTAGTTTACTTTATTGCTACACGATACGTCGAAATGGGCGAAAAAATGGAACCCACGAGGACTCACATTCCCTCCGCAATGAAAGCTGGTTGTGACTTCGTTAATGTCACCACTTCTCTCTATCAAGCAGCCAATACATCATTTGCAGCGTTAGTTTTATAAAACGGTCTATTGCAATTGAATACAAAAGCTGTACATAATAAAAATATATTTAAAAAAAACTAGAGCTGTCGCATAGTGCGCAAAACCCCAAACAGCTAATGAAATATTTTCTTGATTTGAGGTTTGAATATTTTTGCCTGCAGAAATTAACATAAAAAAATTCACGATCGTAATCTGGGACCCTACTATGGGACTTAATGGAGCAGATGCTCTATTTACGTAATTTTGTACGCTATTAAAACACATCTTTCTAAATACTTTTACGCTTTAGGTTTGCTTCGAGTGGTTCAAAAATTAAATCAGTGGACGAAAAATCGGATACAAATTTATGGTCTTCGAACGAACGACGCTCATTTTAAAACTTCCGCTGAAATCAGCACTTGTGATATAGACGGTACGTTTCCTTGTCGCTTTCCAACCCGCGAGCACCATCCACGAGGGCTCGTGTCGTCGCCGTTCCCCGGTGGTGTCGTTGTGATTGCAATAAAGATTTATACTTCCAGCACGTTTTCCGTTTTCCACATCGTGATGCCAGCTGCATTACAAGCGCGACGACGATGATAACGATGGTCAGGATCGTAAAGTGTTGATTTAATTTTGTCTTGTGTTTCTGCCGATTCCCCTATTTGCTTTCTCTCTTTTGCTGTTAGTTTACATTCGCGCCTGCTGCACGTTAAACACCTTTGGGTGTCGCCAACCGTCCTCATCCATATCCGTATTACTGCATCGCTATCCACCAGCGCAGCCAAATGGGCTCTTGCGACTACCGCGGGAGCTTATCGGACCCATTTGATAACGCAACCGTAGCAGGAGAGTTCGAGGGGTTCCATTTTTATTCCACTTTCGTCCTTCAAACGCCGCGCACTTGATATTCCAGCGCGCATGAGTAACGTTTGCCGGGGGGCTATGCTTTTCTTGGCCACCGTACCGTGCCATACCTGTGATGAAACAAAAAGTAAACCCGAACAACGAACAGGAAAGGAATTTCACCTTTTTTGTTGTTTCATAGAGCTGGGTCCACGTGTTGGCAGTCGATTTAATAAATGCTTTCGCACACGTTTGTTCAAGTGGTTCCCCCAATGCTACGATAAATAATTTTACCTTGCTTTAATTAAAACCTTTCCCATACATAGAAAAACTATTCGGTATGGCGAATTCATTTTCAATCGGTGCCTGAATGGAGAGTGTCTGAGGTAATAAAACGTGAAAATAATAAATGGGAAAGGTTTGTCCATAAAACGCTTTTAGCATTCACAACCATACTTTTTTCTAAAAAAGCGGTTGTAATTGTACTTTCACTAACATGAATCTTTATTGTACTTTCTAGTACGACAACGCAGGGACGTATCACATCCGCAACGATCACCTGTCGACATTACATACACCCATATTTGTCGCCTTTTCCCTTTCTTCGGTTTCAACGCGCATGAATCCCATCGTTTCTACTCCATTGAATTGCGAAGGAAGCTTCTCTTTCTGACCCTTTTGCCAGTCGCTTGGTAATGTTAGCCACGGGAATCGTCGTAGTAAACGTTTGTTGTATTGCTTGCTCACTAGGCAACTAAACATTACTACCGTACCACAACCATCCGGAGGACCCGTCAGCTAGTACAGGCCCCGAATGTCACAATGGGTTGACATCTAAACGTTTTCAGGATGCATGAACTCCATACGACGACGACGACGACGCTGACGATGGTTGTAAATATAAATATTAATTAAACCGAGATACCACTGCGTGTGCGGTTGTTTTGAATGTAAATTACATTTTCATACACATTATGACGGGGCTGTGCGGTGAGTTACTGGTGGGTGGGTCGAGTGTTTGAACGGAAAGCACTAGGGTAGAGATGATCTTCTCATATTATTATGTTTCGTAACGTTTCGCCAATGTAGTCGCATATGAGCGAAATGTGTCTATACTTGGAACAGAATTAACTTATGTGTGCATTACTGGATTATGTGAAATGCGGAACAAATCCGATTTTAAAAGGCTAATTTAATGGTGTAGTTGTTTTCGCTGTGCGATCGAGATTCCACTGGTTTACTCCCTTTCTCTTGACTGATCTACCTGTCGAATCTATCACATTTACAAGTATTCAGTATCCACATAGCAAAAGATTTATTATAAAAAAATGAACTTAGGTTAATAAAAGGAAAGTTATAAAACGATTAATTTAACTTTAAATTGTAAATGGACTACAATACTACAGCACAAGGGTTTCCGTTTAATTGTTCTACAAACTGCACAAGAGCTACTTTATTGCTGAATCGTGTGTCCAGAAGGATTCAATCCTTCTTGATAGTCTGTTATTCTGGGCGCTTTGCCCTACGATAAAAACACTAAACTCGTCAAAAAGCGTGACACGTACGGACTCTACTCCCAAAAGGCCGTACCACCCTTTTGCAAAAAAAAAAACGTAATAACCAGGCCATTCGTGGTGCTTCCCGTAGTCAGGAGAGCTATATCAATGGGCACGGAACATGGGAGGCAGATTAAATTAAATCATGCAATTATTCCCGTGCCCATATAGCAAATCGTCCCCCGTACGAACGCACAGCAATAATCCTTGGACTAATCGTCACTATATTCTCCATGTCCCCGGTGGCTAGTAGGCGTTGCTAGTAAATACAAATTACAAGCGATAATTACGATTATTTTGATAATAATTTTTCTCGCACCCAGTGTACACAACTACCCGTGCCAATGCGATAAGCTTTCCAGGATATAATCAAGGTTGGTAGCGTTGTACGTGAAATGCAGCTCGTGCCGCACGCAACGTTTGACAAGAACGTGTGAGGGTTCCCGCTCCTCGACCTAACTAGTGTATTAAGTGCAGTCAAAGAGCTTGGAAAGCCAACCTTTTCCCATACACGGTTAGTGCTCCCACTGGTACAAGGGAAAAGATTTTCGTTTCCTTTCGTTTATAAGGAATTGTTATCCGCACTTTGCTCGAGGAAATGGTAATGGAACTACCTGCAAAGGAAAATGAGTGAATTGTGAAAATCGTTTGATTATAGTAACAGGAATTTCGAGGTGCTACTCTGGAAATATTAGTTAGGTAGAGCATTTCTCGGTCACATAACGGAATGGAATACAGCCGTTATGCCGGCATGGAATATTGGAACTTAGGTACGACCACCCATCGTTAGGTACGATTTAGGTCTTAATCTGGTAACTCAATGATGCTTGAAGCAGGCAATTTTGTGGCAAACTGCACACCGCCTACTGTTCATCGAAGATTAAATAAAGTTTGATTTCAATTAAAACCTCAACCTCAGTCCCCACGGCAGTTACCGACCTTTAACACTTTTCCAGCGGCACTAATAAGTAAGCTGAAGATTAGATTTACTTTGCCTCACCTGTGTATCAGGAACGTTTCGTAGTATGCTTCATATTTCCAATCAGTTAATCAAACAAACTGTTCGCAGGATTTCAAACACGTCGAGACTCGCATTTTAGGGCTAATAGTTTTCCAATTCCTTCGTTGTCTGGACGATCCATCATACCGTACGTCGGTAAATACAACTACCTTCTCCGCTGGTTTGTCCCAATTCGATTGATTAGCTTCAGCAAATAGCGAAAATCACACACATCACGCCTTGTTTACCATGGGCTTGGTTCTTTACGTGATGGATTATTATACGGTTTGGTTAGGTTTGTACTTTTGAAGAAAGCAATTCGCATCACAATTTCCAACTGATGAAAATGTTATTTGAGTCAATATTCATTATATATTTATATAACACTCGTCAAGCCAGATCACAAGAAATATAGAAGTGTACCTATCACGCACGCAAAATGTTATGCCAGGGATCGTCAACTAAAACAAAACTTACCAGTACCGGATGGTGAACTTTGACAGATCACTGAATAGTGACAGGTACCAAATGTGCAAAGTGAAAATGCAGAATCCGCGATTATGCTGCAATACATCACCTGGCAACGGTAATCAGCCAATCATAGACCAACAGGTGTACATTTGTTCACATCTGCGCACCCAGCGGGAGCAGTTCATTCGCAGCACTCTACCGTGGTTGAAGTGTTTAAAGTGTTGCTAGTTGTGTGCACCGCTTGTGTTTTGCCGTCCATTCACTTATACAATAAATTTCCGGCATGTTGCAACGTGAAAAACATTGTCCATCAACTCATCTCAGTTACTACTGCCACGAAGATTATGAATCAATTGTGTATCGAACGATTGTTGAGCCATACTTGGCGAAGCTCAAAAGACACGATTTCAAGGGTTGGTTTTGCTCTGTTTTGTTAATATATCTACAACCTTTACAGCATGTCTCTTTACTTGAAGCGTCTTTACTGATCGATCTTTTTCACACTTTTCACCATTCAGGCAAACCATTCTTCGCCGGGCTGGACGAACATCTAAACGATGAAGATGGTAGCGGTGGCGGTGGTTTTATCGGGGCCAACCAATTGCAGCTGAACTCGCCGGCTAGATCTTCGCCACACTCCAACGGATCGGAAACGACCGAACGATTCTCGCGGAAAGTGTTTGTCGGCGGTCTGCCACCGGATATCGATGAAGGTAAGTCCAGGACCGTGTGCGTATTGTTTCCAACTTTGACTTCCCAATTAAGCACAACTGTGTACGCTTGAACGTGACCTAAAATCTAAAACGGTGTTTATTAAAATTTTGCCGGCACACGCGCTTCCATCTCTCAGCATGATGTTGCCTCAAACTCCGCACGAAAGAAGCTTATTGAAAAAATTTAACTACGTACACTGCCAGGTCGTTGGTTACTGCGATGGGTGTGCATTTGTAGCTGCGTGTACCAAGAAGCATACTGATGCTTTTACATTTTTCGTTAAATTTCTTCCAAATGGTTCGGTGTGTAATTTCAATCTACACTTGGCATGTGCATTGAAACATTGCATAGTATGCGTCCAGCTTTTCTATGCTTACGGTCTGAAACAATTTACCAAACAACTATTCCCAGCTGTTGACGCTACGCAAGCCTGCTTTATTGTACCCAGCAAAGCAACATCCTCCGCATACTTCACTCAAAAGCAGCACAAATATTCAAATTAAATTCATTTCTTGAATGGTAAAACCTTATTCACCATGCCAGTTTTGAGATAATTGTTCACTTTAACAACTGGTACCAAGTAGTAAGTCTTGAGACAATATTTTACGACAGTGTGCTAATAATACACTGTACTAAAAACAAGAACCACCTTTTGTTGAATTTGTTCCGGCATCGCCAAAAGCAACGCAACACTTATGGATATGGGCTAGTTTCATGAAAAATGAAGGTTTGTGATACAATCCAGCCAGTGCTGATCATTTGTTGTTACATTTGCATTCCAAAGACATTTGGAAATGCTTTTACAGTTTACTGCCTGATTACACAAGGTAGTTCGAAAAAGAGTTCATTGTGCTATTCACTGCAGTTTGTGTTTAGTATGCAAACACGCTTTTCCTTGGGGGCAGCCCCGTATTGGATGCAAAGAGCTTACATGTTTGGCATGGGGATCGTTTTCATGAAAAAGGTTTTTCGAAACACCTTCACAAAGCTCGGTCATCGTGTTGTCATGCTTTTCTTCTGCATTGTGTCCATAAACCAGAACAAGTACAGTACAGGCAAGATTGCTTGTGTTGAGAAATTAAATCCTAGGTTCCTTCCTCATATCCTTTTGTCTTCAGCCTTCCGTTGTTCAACAATGAACTCACTGGATTCGTTAGACTCATCTCGAAGCAAGAAGTGAACGCTGCTACCAATTGCACAACTGTTGTTATTTATCGTTGCTCTCCTATGTGTCCAGTTACTCCGGATCATTTTCCCTACTAGTGGGATAGTGATGTTGATAGTGGATGCTGCAAAACAAGAAATGATCGCCCATTTACCCTGCCACCCAACAAGTGCGCGTATGAATGTTTGCCAGGGTGCTTTACTTTGTTCTTCCTAATGAATTACTGCACCATCTGGGTACGGTCCTTGTTCAGTTGATGGTACTACGATGACCTGTAACCGCACCGAACTGTTCATACGGTGCGTGCGTATGTGCAAACCGCAATAAGTTGTGGGTTTCCATTACGAAGATCTCTGTTGGAAAGCAAGATATTTACATCCAACACTTATCAAATCGTTCTGACAGCCATGACCAATGATGAAAATATAGCTCGCCTCGTTCTTAGCAGGATTTAAAGATTCGTTGGTAACATCGTATGCAGAAGCATGATTTACGGGAAAGAGCACCCGCGCAAATATCATATATAATTATTATTTGTTGTCGTCGTTGTCGTTGCCGACTGTTGAGCCGTGAAGGAAAGCACTATGTTAAACTGGAGACAATGTGTTTTCTTAACACCTTTGTGAACAGGATTTTTACGAAAAAAAACTAAATAAAATAAAAATTATCTAAATGTATCAGATGCCTATCAAATTATGTAGTGCACTACGTGATGTACGCAGTGTACGTAGATTATTCATCTGCTGGAATTGTTACAAATGTGCTTCTTCACATTGATACTTTTGTAGCTCCAAACTATTGCTGCTCAAGTTAATTTTATATCTTTTCAGTCAATTTTACAATATAATTACAAAATAAATGCCATTTTACATTCAACGTCGGTCGTTTTATATCGAATAATAAATAGAACAACAGAATTTCAAAGAAACATCTCCCGGCATGAAACATCGTTATGTTCATCCAATAAATGTACGCTTGTAGGTAAATAAATTTCACAGCAAGTTCTATTCCCTGAAGTAACATCAAACGTTTCACCAAGGCATGAAACTTCGGATAAAAAAAAAAACATTTTATAACATTCATTTCGTATTTTGTTATTTCAATCGTTTGGTGCTTCAAAAGTCTATGTAGATGTTTCAGAATATGCTCCCAAAACCCTAATTAACGGGTCTCAACACTCGGTTCCAAGTAGGAAATAAAATTATGTGTATTATCTTTTTTATTTCTGAAAATAACACACATAAAAATATCAGTTACTTTAAACAATCAGATATAGATATTTTAAACAATCGCAATAACAGCATCATGTAATGACAAAGTTTTGTTTTTTTTTTCTAATCAGACCCTAGCTGATGTGAAACTAACCCGCAATTTGTCGCACTTTGTTATGAAGATCTAAATCAAACCCTTTTTTCATGTGGACACCATTTTGTGGTGTCCAAGTGTTAGAATGATAACACAAATATCACAATCGCAAGTAACTGCCCATGCAAACTGTAAAGTAAATGCTTCATTTTTGTCGTAATATTCTCATTATTCTAAGCCCTCAGTTTTGTAGTAAGTAAGCAAAGAAAAATATCATACGAAAAAATATTCCTTTTCCCGGCGTTCAATTACTCTCTCGACTACGTGGTACAAGAGGGAAAAAGAGCAAGAACTAGCAGATATCCTGTCGACGAACTTCGTTTACTATCTTTTGAAAGTCTCCACCTGCATTCGAATGCGGACACACAAACTTGAAACCTAGAGCGTATTTTTCTCCATCAACGAAACTTGAAACTGCTGCTCTTGTAAAGTGCTCAAGTTCCGTTCCATTTTCCCTTCGTGCCTTGCTACAGTCACCCCATTCCCTTTATTCTATTTTGCTACGTAACGAACGTCGGAAAATATAACTCAGTCCCACCTGACGATGCTCATTTTATGAAGACGTCAAATTTGCTCTCGTTGTCCCTTTAAGGGTGGTTCAGATTTTACTGCCTTACTGCGAGGAGCGTGTCGTTTTATTCGTTCTTTTCAACGGCGCAGGCTATTATAAACCTTAAGCGATTGTGATATGGGTGGAGTGATGTACTGTGTCAGCCAAGATGAATATTAAAGTATTATTTTCAGATGTGTATAAGGGAAATTCTCCGGTTAGGAACTTTCAAATGTATTTGCTAAACGTTCTTAATTTTTTATTCGCACCAATTGGCAGCTTCATTCAATTGGTTTATTTAAGTTTTCACACTTTTTGCCTGTTTGTTTCACCTATTTGAACCAGCTACTACAACTCGTTATTAGGTTCTCATTCTATTTGAAAATGATCAATATCTGGCTGTCAATACTTGATTTATTTCTCTAACTCATTTGAACTAGGTTTGAATATAGATCCCTGTCAGTAGTCGGCAAGAATGATAGCACGGTGATGGTAAAGAGTTTAATGGTATGGTTGCGTTTTTAATTAAATACCAGCTATCAAATAAACGATAATAAAAAAATCTATCCTTTAATGAAACGTCACGACGTACCGAAAGAGAATGTTACCAGAGCGGACACCGAATGTAGTAGGTAACTCGTCAATACCACGCTATTTTCCTGAAACCCTTTGAACACTTGTGAAAGCTTGAGCAATTTGTCAGACTTCATCGTCGCGTTGTTTGCTGGCATGCCCGAACCCTGACCGGCATAGTCGCCCAGAACGGTACGAACAGACCATCTATTAAATAGCGCTTAATGTCCAATTCAAACAACATTTACATTTTGTCGCTAACCGTCGACCGACGCAGAGTGACTACAGCTTCCGCGCTATCATTAGCGTACGACGAACATGACCAACCACCAAACAACTGTCAGCCATAGTCATGGCGAGAGAAACCACTGCTATAATAATATTCTTAAATTAATTGCTCGGGTATCTACTAAATCATTACGCTGTTTCACACATTTTCCCGCTGTCATACAACTGCTCCATAGCATCTTAATATCAATATCACCAAGATGATGGATGCGTTATAAGCATCAGATTAGTTTCAAACTTACACTATTTATTTTAGTTAGATCGCTATATTTAGTTTTTTTAGAATGCAATTGAAAACTTTTGATGTGTACAATTAGTTTCAAACATTTGGATCAATTAGTTCGTTGTTTGTTCGATGAATGTAGCTAGTGCAACTTAAAAGTTCTCTTTTTGGTATGATGTTTAAAAGGTCATCTTTGTTACATAGTAGTGTTTCATTAAAATTACAAACAATCATTACACTATTAAAATTAAACTAAGAAAAAATACTCGACATCCAACGAGGTTAAAACTGTTTAGGGTAACTAAAATTTTAGCACTAAAAGTTGTGCAAACTGTACATAAAATTTGTATGTGCTATAAGTTGATATACTTCATCTATTTCGATCATCATCGTAATTATAAAAAAATCATAGAGAGTAAAAAAGAACGCAGGAAAGACTAATTTCCTTTGCAAGTAATTTTTGTTTACGTTTAAATTGTATGATGTGGAATTTTCGAATGATAAAGTATATGAATACGCCTATAGAAACAATCTGTTTTTATTTTGTACGATTTTTTGTATATTATCATAAAGCTTCATAACTCCGTTAAGCTGATACCATTAATGAATATAACGCTAAAATCACATGAACACATCGTCAAACATGATCTGCCTCTATTATATCTTTTCCTTGTGTAACAAAAGCCCAATCGATAACACCAGGATCAGACAGAAAGCGTATCTTTTTCAATGAAGTATAGCGCAAAGGAATCCCAGCGATATGTTAAGGATTATGTTGTTGTTACATAACCAGATTTATTACTTTTAGCCCGTTATACCTGTTACGGAAATGGTGAGCCAGTGTTGTAGTGTCTACGTTTGGTTCAACAAGGTCAGCATTGTATGCTACAGGTTCTCGTTGGAATGATGCCACCGTTTTTCATGCCGCAAGAATCACTCTTCGCACGTTGCTTTCGTCCTAGAAAAGTTAGACATCGACCAATATATTAATAACAATGTTGGTACCTCCTTAGATGTTCCAAGAAAGTAAAGCAAAGTGTTAAACATGGTTTATAACATGAAGTATCTTTACCTTGTTAATGCAACCTTGAGCTTGCTAATCAAATTATGTATTATGTATGCATCGAGTTTCATTAAAAATGATTAATGTTATTACTTTATTTTAATTATGTTTTTTTCAGAGGAAATAACCACATCATTTAACCAGTATGGGGATCTCATCGTTGATTGGCCACATAAAGCTGAATCGAAATCGTACTTTCCTCCTAAGGGATATGCGTTTCTGCTTTTCCAAGTAAGTAAATAATTTTGAATGCTATATAATCAAATAAATCAAGAACAATATAACATTAACAGAGTGTTAATTTTAATGTTTCATTAATTTTATGTAACACGTCAATGTTATTGCGTGACGGCAGGTCAACTATTGTTATGAATTTTAACATAAAATATATATTTTGCATAACTTTATTGTCTTACTCTGTAACATTAAATTATCTGTTGCATCTAGTGTTATGAATCATGGGTTCTAAATATAGGCTAGTTTATTGTCACCTCAATAAATGTAATGTAATTTAATTATTGTTTGCCTTAACGGGCCAGAAAACAAGACTTAAACTAAAATTACAAATTATTACACCAATTAGTTTAATAACTAGCATAATTTTTTTTTATTTTTGCTCCTTAATCATGAGTCAACAAGTAGGCCTAATTTACTTATTCAAATGGCACCAAAGCTTTGGGAACCTTATTATTTATGGAATATCACCACCTTTTGGTATTGTGATAAACGTGATAGTGAGGCTTGAATAGGTATCTTGTACTTTATAATATACAATTCCATAGAATAGAGATTGATACATAGTATTGTTTTATTTTTATTGTAATTAAAGACTATCAAGATTTGTCCATTTTTTGATGAAAAACTGTCATTCGTGATGGTGTATCAAATTATCATGATCTTTTCGAATTAATTAATCACTATCACGCCCCACCAATCGCCGGGCATTACCGATTCCAGTAGAGTGGAGATTTATCCTTCAACGATTAATCTTCACTTCGATGTTCGTCCGTTCTCTATACAGATGAAAAATCATGGCGAACAACGGCAACACCGAAATCCCGGTGAGACATTCGTTTTTATCGTTACGCTTCGTTACTCGGCGGGAAAAGAAATAATAATAGACGCTTCCCAGGAGTATACTTACGCTTGCTGCAACTTGCTTCCATAATGTTCTATTACCACCCATCCTTTAGGATAGCAGTGGCTTTTGTCAAAGTCCTTCGAAGAAATGAGCTATTTTTCGTTGTTTTCATTGTTTGGATAAAAATTAGACTAAAACCAAAGATGTTTATAATGTGTGTATGTACGGTTTGTCTACCGAGCACATAAGGAGTAAAGTGAAGCATACAAGATTCACCGTTTTGGTATTTTCTCATTAACGCTTCGCTTTTTCCGTTAAGAGAAACATGTTAGCCAATCTCGAAAAAATATGTTCTCTCATTATTGCTACTAATTGAAGGCATTTAGGAATTGTGAATGTAGACAAATTGTTGACTATTTCTGCCAATATGACACATACAAACGTTCTCGAGAAGAAAAACACACTGTGTTTTTCCAACTTCGTTCCTATAACTGGCATCTCACTGACCATTCCATTGTGCACCGTAAACGCTTCCCATTCATAGTATTTTATGACTCAGTTCCATCCAGACACACGCCCTTTTCCGTCGTTCCTTTGATATCTAAGCAATGTTCATTAGGTTTGGCCATACTATTTATTAGCTTTCTGGGAGATGATCATTACACCATTGTCCATGGTACCATTGTCTTTTGTACTTTTGTACCCCAATTGCTCGTTGCTCGCATCGCAAATTCTATTGTCCTTACTTTCTAAATTTGTGTCTTTTTGTCCAATCATACATAACGCCCGGAAACAGTAGCTACAATTTTCAGATTTCTTTCTGTAATCTGCACACGTAATATCTACATTACTGGGAAAACGTACCGAAGACATCAGTAAAACAATTGTGATCAACAGAGAAGATTGTCATTGACACGTTATGAAAACGAAAGAAGCAAAAGCATAACATTTTTAGTTTATAATTTTGAAGCAACTTACAGATACGTTTTTTTTCTGGGAAACAACATTTGCTATATCACTATCTCAGTGTTTGATAGTTCTTTGTTTGAAGTTTTTGAATTATTAGCGTTATCATAACATATAGCTTATCAAACAACTGCATGCAACATATACACCGCCCTACCGATGAGTTTTATATATTTTGTATCAAAAAGTATTTGGAATATTTAATTCCACCAAACAAACAAAGATGCGAAAAAAAACTTTCCAACATTTTGCATCCTGATGCGAGAACTTTGTAACTTTCTGGTACAACTTGGTTCAATAAGGGAAACAAAGAAGAAATTCTAGATGCGGTAGCAGAGAACGTGGAGGATAGATAGAGCGAATGCAACAAGGGATGTGGTTTGGCATTGTTGCTTTTTGTCACACGCCTCAAGACATATGCTCTTTCAAAACTTAATGCCCGCAAAACATGGTAATCACTTTTGCAACACGTTCCATGCCAGAAATTGTTTAAGCTTTTACACAGTTCTGGAAGGCAAAAGAACTTTCACATCTTAGTGTAAGAAAATTCACCAGTGCGAGTTTGGCGCACGATACACTTGCATTATACATGGTTTCTTGTACGGTGCTTAGAAAGACAAACCATATGGAGCCAGTCACTTTCTTGCTTTACCCGAGGCAATGTTTCTACAACTTTCATGCGGGACCAGATTGATATGTTTGGCATGCATCTTGCCAGGTGGTGGTATTAACCCGATTTTTGTATCGTCTAATGCGTCATTTGGTGCAACATTGGTAAAACATACACAGCTTTCCATAACCAGCGTTGCTTTTTCCTGATAGGCTTAATTTATTAAATTTATTAAACCATCGATCTAAAGTTTAATCTTGATGAAGTCATTACGTTAAAAAGGCTCATTGAGATACTAGAATCCAATACTCCCCGGTGGACGAAGAAACCCACGAAATGTCTTACTACCAAGTGTAATGAAAGTCAGTATACGGGACCTCGAGAGACATTTTAATTAAATTAATTTGACAGCCAACCATTGCCAAACGCCCGTAACGCATAGTGTGCCGCACAGTAATGGAGCGTTCATAGCGTTCATTTTGCGAAGGAAAATGACCACACGTTTCATCCCGGCTTTGGTCTGTATCCATCGTATACCTGATATTTAGAAGAAAAAAAAATACACCGTAACAAGAGACAACATGAAAGTGGGAAGATTAATTGGAGGAAAAAATCTCATTATTTAAATGATCTTTCCCGGCATAGAACGCTGTGTCTGGTGAACAGCCGAGGGAAAAAAGAAAGTGGTTCAACAGTCCACCACTTTAAAGGCGTGGAAAAAATGGTCCTTGCCCATTACCCATGGTTCGTTGCGAATGCACGACTAACCCACGACTGATGCGATGATAATTGAAGCAAAGTCCACTGGTGGCAGCAACAGGGCAAGATTGATGACAAGTATTTTTCGGGGTGATTTGATTCTTGCTCTGTGTCCTGTGGCCTAGCATCTAGCACAGCCGTGTAAGCGCAACGGATCCGTATAAGCGAAGGTTGTCGTCATGAAAGGAGATGAAGCGATTTTTCAAACGATTAATCCTGGCAAATTGTTTCTCTGTGCTCACGTTCTAATTCACAGGAAGAACGCGGTGTTCAAAAGCTGATCGAAACGTGCGTCCCGGATGACGACAAGCTCTACATCACTGTCTCATCACCGACGATCAAAAACAAAGCGGTTCAAATCCGTCCATGGCGACTGGCGGATGCCGATTTTGTGCTGGATGCTTCAATGCCACTCGACCCACGGAAGACCGTCTTTGTGGGTGGTGTTCCGAGACCATTGAAAGCTTGTAAGTACACGCCACCGTACTTTGATTCGCCTGAAATACTAATCTAGCTGCAATTTTCCTACATTACAATAGATGAATTAGCCATGATAATGGACCGCTTGTATGGTGGTGTATGTTACGCAGGCATTGATACAGATCCTGAGTTGAAATATCCCAAGGTAAGTACGCCAAATGGTACGCCACCTGTAACAACTAATCCAACTAAGAACTTTATTCAATTGAACTTTTTAGGGCGCAGGACGTGTGGCGTTTTCAAATCAGCAAAGCTACATTGCTGCCATCTCAGCTCGTTTCGTCCAGCTGCAGCATGGCGATATAGATAAACGTGTCGAGGTGAAACCTTACGTTTTGGACGATCAAATGTGTGACGAGTGCCATGGCCAGCGTTGTGGAGGAAAATTTGCACCTTTCTTCTGCGCCAACGTCACTTGTCTTCAGGTAAGCTTAAGTTGGCTGGCTACTGTTTACGAGATAGTAATGGATTGTTTACGAAGTAGTGGTTATGCAACAACTTGCTCTAAAGGTTTATTTGCAACGTTAAAAATTACCGTATGTACGTTACGGACAATACGCTTCTCGACAATAGATACTGACTTAGGCCCTTGTTTCTCCTTTCTGTCACGTAGTATTATTGTGAACAGTGTTGGGGTTTGATTCACTCGCGCGAAGGCCGCGAGTACCACAAGCCCCTCGTTAAGGAAGGAGCAGACCGGCCAAGGGCAGTGCCCTTTCGTTGGTGTTAACGTCAACAGCCCCGATCAATATCAACTGCAACTGCTAGGACGCCGGCGACGGCGCGGACGGGTGGTGGAACTGGCGGCCCTGCCGTCGGTTCCCTCGGCTGCGCAGCACCCAGCGAAACCATTACATCGTTATCCGCAAGCACTGGTACCTTACCCGCCGGACTATACTATGGTGGCAGCAGCTCTAATGCCGGATTTACCGGATCTGCCAGCTACATACCACCGCCGCCTTCGTTTCCCTGGTCTTCCGGCGCTGGAGCCAGTACCAGCGGAGCCGTTGGCTTTGCCAGTGGACTTTCATCTAGAGCACGACACCACCAGTTAAATCGACCACCCCCTCTGCCTAGCACTGTAACAACACCATCTTCCATATCGAATACAGTGCATGGCGGAACGGGAGGGTACCATCATATCCAGCCACGCTTTGGGTCATCATCAAGCGGTAATAGCGCTGGCGGGTCACTCGTACCGCCCTCGTCTTCGTCCTCGTTGAACCGTTGCAGTTCCATTGATCAGTACCATCATTCAGCGATAGCAGCAATCGGTAGCAGTAATAGTAACAGCAGTACTAGCATCGGTGCCCTCAATAGCATCTTGTCCAGCAGCATTGTTGCTGGTATGGCTAATGTTAAGAAAGAAGATCTTCTGAAACAGCGCCTTGCTAAGTTGCAGTCGATTACTCCTACAACTAATGGAAGCCCCTGAGGCAATGGTATGAATATACATTGTTTGCTTTGGCCATTAGATTAGAAACATGCGAATATCCCGAAGATAGGCGTTCTCAATGTACAATTTCTACTATCCTTTACTATCACTTAAATGGTTAAGACCAAGGAGGAACATTGTTTGGGATTATGTTTCTGGAAGATATCTTTACTAACTTTATATCATCTGTCAGAAACAAGGATGGTCATCCTTCTTTTACCAATCTCAATCTTCAATTTCAGATTTTATGTTGTTATTAACGCAACACAGTTTATTTTTATAGCCATAATCCAGCAATCAGGCTGCGCAACGCAGTGCAGTTAGAGTATAGAGAATTAAATATTAGCAAGTTTTGGAGATGTGAAAATATATTGATGTAACAATCGATTCAAGCACGCCTTTGTCGTGTTTTGATATGCTTTGATATGCTAAACCTGTACATATTTTGCAAGGACGAGGTGTATAAAAATAGATGCTCTGCTAGCTTTGTCACCGATCCGATTGCGAATTGATAAGTATGATAAAAAAGCAAAGCAAATCGTTGAATTGACCATACCATCCCGAAAGTCAAGCAAGTTAAATCGATATTTGTGATAAAAAGGCTACACTAAAACTAAAAGAAAGTAATATTTTTATAGAATTAACCATTTGCAATACAACTGGTAGTAATCTTAGGTATAATAGGTATGGCATTGTTGCATCCATATGTTCAGCGGCAAGACTTAAAAGATAAATGCCTTGATTTAGGCTACACGTTACCGCTGTACTAAGATTTCACGAACCTTTTGTACCTTTTGTAGTTAAAAATTGCGCGTCTAAATTCATGCCAACCGTGTGTTCCGCAAGAAGTAATCCTATGCTACGATCGAAATCATTTTTTCATTAGTGTTGGTAATATTAGTCAATTGATCGGAAGTTTCTAGTATAGTTTTCACAATCAAGCCAGCGCCAGCAATATTATTCATATGCTGTGCTTAGCGCTCAAGCCGTAATAGGTGAAAGATATTTCCTTGTTAATTTTGTTAAATCACAATAATTGAAATGTTTTCAGTAGTAAACAAGAACTGCAGCATCGAGCAAAGTTGACAATAATCAACGCGCGATGTATGTATAATAAAGATTGTCCTTAGTATGGTTAGATATTGTAGAAAATTACTTAACAGGCTGATGGAACAAGCAGAAATTGCGTGACAGTGTTTTATTGCCATGAACCTCCCACAAGTTCTCATATCTGGAATACCTCAACAGCGAGGGAATTATGACAAGGCTTTTTTACGAATGGTTTTAGTTTATCATTTATTTTACGTCATTTAAAGGTTGCAGTCGTGTTGTACATTTCAAAGTCAACTATTCGAGCAGGGTGGCAGCTATTGAAGCCGTGTAAAATCAGTAATATGGAGTGAAACGATCACTACTTTTTTAAAGTACACATCATCGCTCTATAAAGAGTTCTGCTGTTCCAAACTGGTGAGTAACTTCAATTTGATTACAAAAGGAGTGAAACCTGTAGCATGTTATGCACACATTTTCTATTTGTTCTATATGACGTGCTTACAAAAATTACAACATTGCAAACAAGTGGAAAAAAGTATTCAAAGTGATGCATAACAACTAGTAAACCAAAATCTGAATCTGAATTAGATAAATCATATAAATTATTATATATATAGGTCGTATACATAAACATATAAAACGTATATATCGTGCGCTTACAGCAGCAGCATACATTTAGACTGGTGTAGATATAGAACGGAATGGTGACGATTTAACCATTTTAAACTTTATGTTCTCAAAATGAGTCATAACCGGACCCACATTAGCGTAGATAGTAAATCAAATCTTTTAGCCATCCACAGATACGGTAGACAAAAGACACACTCTACTTTTTACTAAAGTATGTGATCGCGTTTCTGACGAATATAGTTTAATTCCTTCTTACTTGAAAATGGCTTACATTTTTTTCCAAAATAACCAAACGAGTTATATGATCATATCAACATATTTTATACAGCAACCTAGTGAAATTTCCGTTTTGATAAAATTTTTTAAAAAGAATAATACTATACATAATATTTGCGTCTTACTCCGTTGGAAAAAGTCGTGTTGATGTAGTAGTAGCGCGTTTCGTTTGAAGGATAGCCATTGATTTGACTAGTTTGATCTACACAGAGCAGTACACAAAACCAAACCGGATCGGTTTACTGTAATATAGAAACACATTATTGCAATTCAGACGATCGCACCGTGTAATATACTACTTTTCCAGCAACGATATTTGCGCATGAAGGTAGCTATATCAAAACTGAAACTGATGTTTTGCTCCGCCGGCTTTTGAATATGATAACAAAAAATGTAAAAGACGTTTTTATAAAACTTTAACATTAAAAAAAAAACATATGCGCTAACCAATGGTATATCATGGCTAACAAGAACGAACGCTGCGATAGCCACAGCTTTATAGTTATTTGCAAGGCACTAACAGTGTCGTTTCGCTGCTGGTGTAATTCCTTGTAATTAAGGAATTTTGCGAAATATTTCAAACGCATGATCGTTCTAACAGAAACAAATAGGAGAAGACAAAAGTAAGAAGCGAGAAATTCGCAAAAAAAACAAATTGTAAATGTTTGTGCTTCTTCTAATTTACTCTATTTAACATCCGTTGGATGAATAGAATAAACACAAATGTGAATGTAAGCAAAATCTTCTCGAGACAGACTTAAATCGGATTGAGGATAACGTGTAATAGATGTGTTAAAACAATTTTATATTTAATTAACGAAGTGAAAAAAGACAAACTATGCTCTGTACAAGGCAGGCAATTATAAACAAAGTACGTTTATAAACAAACAGTTTCTTAGCGAACTATGAATAGAATTATTAGCTAGCGAATGACTTCAAGCCACAGATTTATAAAACAAAATCAAAATATGTTTGATGTCCCTCTCTTTGCTTCACATAAATATTGTTGAATATATTTTTAGCAGTGGAAGGTAATGATGAATCTGTAGCTGCAACGCTCCGTACATTTTGGTACGTTAAATCAGCTATTACTTTCGTAACTAATTTCGATTTTGCTTTATTGTGTTACAAGAAAACAAATGAAGGGATTTAAGTTCAATGGTAGAGATGGATACGAATAATGATTCTAGCTTAAAATTTTGGAACGTGCCGACTCACTTTTGCAACTAAAGTAGCTACACGATATTATCGTACTTCAACGGGAGTATGCAATAGAGAAAATAAATACATTGTTTGTGAACACATTTTATTCGAGGAAAGCAGAAACATTTACAAATTTTAACGAATAACAACGTAGTTTTCCGCAATGCATAGGATTGAATGAAAATATTAAATTTGACGATAGGCTTCGGTGGTAAAGAAACACAAGTAATGCATCAATATCTCCACAAATGAAGATACATAATGCTCCCTTTAGTTTAACCAGTTCGGGATTGGCTTTTTATTCTTCGAATATATCATCAATAGAGAAGTTGTTTGAACCCAAATAGCAATTGATTTGAGAAAAAGCTTGACTCAGAAGACTCAACATATTTCTTCCATGAATTAAACCGTGGAAACAAACACTTACACATAAATAAGATAATGCTTATGATAAACTCTACCGTAGAAGAAATCAAAGTTGTCGTCTGACGTTCCCTTTTAACAATAATGCGAAATGGTAGAATAACTACATACAAAGATTACTGATAGGACAAAAAAATGATTACTATCCTATCATGCCTCATGTCGCAACGGAGCTGCAGTTAGTATATTTTTCTATCCGATAGTACATAACGAGTAGTTTACATTTTGAATGCCCCTTACCCCCAAAAAACAAATGGCGGACACGCGCGCACACTTTTTTGAGTAAAATGAAGAAATGTTATATTTTTATGCACCCATTGTGCAATACAGGTTCCAAACAACCTGCAAGGGATGCAACACGAGACAAAAGTTCAACGAGGTTTCTAGAAAATTCTTCTTAGTGAATTAGAGTGGCAAATCATAAACAAGTGGTTTAGTTGATTGATGTAGCTTTCCTAAACTGGACCAGAGCGTGGTGATCATTGAATTGAATATTTCAAAACGAAACTTTTCATCAGAATGGAAGATAACAGAATCATTTTGCGTAACACAATGCGTAACGTTTGAAGATGAACAATGTTTGAAGAACTATTCCTGCGCGTTGAACAATGTTTGTAATGGTAAATGGGAAGCAAACATTCATCATCTGGGAGCATGTATTTGTTGTGAAGACATTTCTTACGATTTATGTAGCAGCAGACTACTACTGGATGCTAGGGAAGAAAACAACATGGGATCTTTATTTCCTCTTTTTCGACCACATTGACTCTAATTACGAAGCAGATAGTCAACACAAATCAGTACTCTTAGTACAAATTAGCTAAAATGTTAGCATCAACATTTCGTCGAAGTACTGGCGATATGGGACTGCTCCCAGTTCCCAGATGATGTAACAAAAAAACTGAAATGAGGCGATAGATGGAATAGAAACAAGAACGGTAAAAAAACTTACATTATTAAACGTCTGACAGAGATAGAAGACCAAACGTTTTAAAGGTTACCACCGCCGGAACGCATATGCTGCAACTGCCGCAATGCTATTTATAGTTTAAATTAATTTTTTTTAATCTTCTTTTCAATGTAAAGGTAGACACGAACACTAAATTTATGCATAAATCCTAAATAAACAACAACGAACATCTTTCGTTGACCATATTCCTAAGCGATAGAAACAATTTAAATGTAGCTTGAATGTCTCATGTAAGTTAGTGTTTCGTACGATAGTATTCATTGAAGCAGTATTGATTTAATGTAAGTGTTTGTTACATTTTGACTCTGTTCAAGCTTTTGTAAAACAGTTTTAAACCGTACGCGTAACCGTTTTCGTTCTTCGCTCGCTATAGGAATACGTTAATTGTTGCTTAGTTTTCAGCTACAATAAAAATTGGGTAAATCTAGTCATGTCCATGTTGTGTTTCGGTTGCATTAAACGATCGCAAATATCGGGCAAGGTGTGCAACAAAGGGAAAGTAAACGCGCGTAGGTATGGTACAGCAGGGAGCGATTTCGTATCCTTAACGAATGCCACACGGCTAACGGGCATCCAAAGCGGAATTAAGAACCAATCTAAAGGCACGAAGTGTTTGTACCTGAAGTCTCGAGTAAAAGCAAACGAAGTAACGAAAAAACAACACACACGACATGAAACAAGATAGAGACTTGAATCCCAGTTATAGCACGAACAGGAGATTCGCGTTATTTCGCATGTTCATCAGCGAAACAAAATAGGAAACCCGCAACAAGCAGAAAGTGAAACAGTCATCGTAAGCAAAACCTACGATCTCAGCACAACGCTCACTGAGAGGCAATATATTTTTGTACTGCTAGTGTACTACTTCAACTACGTCGGAATATTAACACTTCTCGTACCTTTTACTTGCCGGTTACTGGTAGTATGGCCGTAATCAATTATCAACACCGCAAAGGATCCGTTAGTTGAATGCGAAGTAAATTAAATCTTATCGATAGGGCGTATTAACATTGTACGCCAACACAAAGGGCCGGTCAGTGGATCAAGTTTTAGCAACTGCAACTCAAATACACAGTTTGAAGGTAAAATAGTAAACATTTCCCTGACAACGAACTAGTCAAACTGTTTACAAACTGTTGTTTGAAAAAAAAGTAATTATTTTATATCTACCTTTCCTTGTTATTGTTGAAGAATCCGTAGGGTAAAAGGTACATTTTTGAACATTTTGTTTTACATAAATAAGTTTGTTAGCTACTTTTATGCACCCAATGCACCACAGTTGTTTTAGATTATAATTGACACTTTGTTCCTCATGGGTTAAGAGATATTGAACCAGCGACGATAATTAATCTTTTAATGCGTGAATAAAACACACACACATACATACGTTTGTAGAACGATATAACCGGCCAGGATAATAAAATAAATGGATACAAAGTGACGAATATAGGAAGTCATTGTTTTTAGTGTTGCTATCGTTTCTCTATTTTTTGTACTAATCGAAACATAAACGTTACCTAGTTAAAGCAAAATCTTTATCGACCGTTTTTTCTCCAAAACGGCATATTTGGCCAATGGATAGGCGGGGGTTTGAAATGGTGTAGAAATAAGAAGGAATAATAGATCATCGTCAATCAACACCTAGCATGATGCATCCGGCATCGAAGCAAGTCAATGCAGCAGGACTTAATTATGGGCAGATCTACTGTGTACAGTGTTTTAAGTAAACCACTACCGTTAATGATGCTATTCAGGAAACAAACAGCGACATCCGTTTATAGTTCGCTCACGTTGTGAAATAGAGATAATACCTACTGCTCTACCCCGTACTCATTACACCACTTCACACCCTAGCACTCATATCTTGTATTGGCAGCTATCGAATAACCGACAGAATACAACCAATGATCCATAACCCTGACAAGGTCAGTTAATAAAATCAAGATACAAAATAACAATTGCATGGAAAACACGTATCAGTTACTCGATGTAATAAAGTTTCGCGAGGCGTTAAGGCGATGAAAGTAAGAATCAATATTACCACAGTTCCCTGTTCCCTAATGAAAAGCTTTCGCAAATCAACAACAACAACAAAAAACACATACACGAAGATTAACAGTAAGAAAATAAACAAAAAAAAAACAATTTAAAATACACATTGCAATAGGAAAAATCGGCATTGCCCGTTGGAACAATGCTCGTCAGGCTAATGGATACAAGCAGCTAAATCATTAATGAACGGTTCGATTACCGAACGCTAAACAGTACACTATATATTTGCGCAGTTCTAACAAACCCTGCTGAGATGGTGAAATAAACAACAGCAGTGTGAAAGGTGTTTTTTTTTATTCATAAACAACGGATCGGTCGTATTGCTACAGTGCAAAATCCTGTAATTAAAGAAAGTATGAAAAAGCCAACCTCTTTTGTTACAACTGACTTCGCTCCAGGAACCACCAGGAACCAACCGAAAACTTGAAAACTTGAACACCTTTTCAAACGAAAGTGAATGGTTATGTGCTATGGAAAAAAAACAAACAAGCAATGAAACAAAAAACGCATTAACAATTAATTTGGAAAATGCAATTAAATGTAAGAAACAACAGGTCGTAACGTAGCGCGTTAGCTGCAGGAAAACACAAAAAGAACATACGATTAGTGAAAATAGCATACGTTGTGCGGAAACTACGCGAAAGCTCAAGCGCAATATCAAACGAAAACTTGTGCAATACAAAAAAAAAAAACATCCTCGTATAATAATCCCTAAACCACTACATACCGGCGACGAAAGTAGTTTTCTTTTCCTTCTCTGGCTATAGTCTATGCGATGAAATATTCGCAGTACTGAGCGTTTAATTCTGGAAACCCGAAATACCAAACTTCTGAATAAAACAAAACAAAAAAGAAATGCATAAATTATCCTTGCTCTAATACATAGCACATACAAACATGGTGCGGCGCGATGGAAGATGTGAGGGCGATGAACACGACGAGAACATGGAAGGCGAATAAAGGAATATAAATCTTTTGAGTAGATTTTGGATTCTAATTTTAGAGCAATTTTTCACGAACTAATATGATAATTAAACTAAAACAACATAAACGTGTAGCAAGGACATGCATTTCTCTCGTGCACAGATACTTTATAACTAACTACCCCTAGTTCGAGGGGGTGATCGGTGAGCGAACGAGAAATCTCTTCACGTGTAGCGATTGAGAAGATTCGGACGGTGTAAACGAACCGAAAGAAATGTATGTTACGGTACAAGAAAAAAAGGAATCAGAAATTAAGTAATACAAAACAAGCAAAATGAAAAACAAACTCGGTGAAGGAATGTTTCTATTAACTGACAAAAATACGATAAAAGTGCAAAAAAAAACCACCAAACCCGCCACACGGGCAGCGAGGGCTTCAACGGCATAAACGAAAAAAAAAAAATCACAGAATTGCATTCAAAATTAATAACAACCGCAACACGGCACTGATACAAGTCGGCACATTGTGGAGAGAGGAAGAAAAAAAAACAATGCTACCAAAATCGGCCAGGACGTGCGTGTCCCATTTCGCCAACGTGTGTCCTTGCCAGCAGCGGTGTTGGCGCGCGAAAGCGAAACGTAAAAAAGAGAGAGAATTGTGTAAAACTTTAGATCAAGATGAAATGTTTTTATACTTGTAGCTGACGTTTTTTAACAAAAACTAAACCATTCAAAAAATACAAAACCTTAAACCTGGTGGATCAAAGTGAGATTAATAACAAACAAAAAAAAAACAAACAAAAATAAACACACTTACACGATCGATAAAATCACACTGAGAACAAGTGGACATAAACCAAAGGACGAAACAACTACACTAGACTACGAAACACACGCAAACACACATACCAAGTAAAGAAACAACGGAGCAATACGCAAGTCCACTAGAAAGTCCCTTCTCATTACCGAGTTCCCTTACTCCCCCCTCGCCAACAACACATAAACGATGATGATACGGCATAAGCAAAAAAAACAATTCGGAATATAAAGTTTTAGAACTACTACCAGAACAACAAAAACAAAAAATAAACAAATAAAACAAAGGTAAAAATCCCAATGCGGTTCCACACAATTTTCCTGCGTGTGGATAAAATTTGTATTCATTTTTGCATTACTTTAGAGAAGTTTTAAAATCGGCCATTTGCAGTTACGTTGTTTAGTGCGAAGATGATAAAGAAACCAACCAAAAGATGATGTAACAACGAGCGAGAAACATTTGCGGATGTTTAAGATAAACGAAATTTTACGTATGCGCCATTCATGTATGGTAAAGGCAAACGTTGGTTATGCAACGGGCAACATGAATGTCGAAAGTGGGGTATCGTAAGGCTACGATATTCCTAGAGTAGAAAACGGAAGGAGAGAAATCAAACACACATTACACAAAACGTAACAACAGATAAACTTGACCTTGGGAGAAAAACTCACTCAAATCAAATCTCATCAAACGCAAAGCTTTCCTAGCCACAAAGTACGCTAGCCGCGAAACATGTATTTAGTTTTAGTATTTTCCTAACGAACCACGGGCATTTTGCGCCCTTTTTAGCTTCCCTTCGCTACTCCTGAAGCTCCTTACATACGTGTGTTGTTATGTTTCTCTTAAACAAGTTATCTCTTATAGCATGTTATGTGAAGCTTTTACGTTGCTGCCATTCGGAACCTTTCCCTATGCACATAAGCTGTACAGCGGTGAATGCTTTATGCTCTTTCGTTTTGTAATTCACGAATAGTTTGTTTATTTTTGTACCCTACACACCCCCTACCGCAAAACGTCCAACTGAAATGAGTAATTACTTTAAAGTCAACTTTCGTCCGTTTCATTATTCAAACTATCGGTTTGAAACCATAGCAAATATGCAAAACACAAAGTTTTCACTGCATAAATACCGCAACAAAGAAAAACCACCACTACACAAACAAACACGTACACAAACACATTGGACAACAAACGAAGCAAATTTATTAGCCAATAAATAGTAATTAATTAAAAATGATTATGAAATAATAATTATTATGAAATAATGAAAAACAAAACACACACACACATGAACACGAATGGAACGAATGAGAAACAAAAAGAGCAAACGGCAAACAAACCCAAACGGTTAACGTAACCGTGTAAAACATTCAACTCCCACATACACGAACACGGAAAACACACACAAAAATACGCAAAATACACAATATACATTGTAAGGGAATAGAGAGAGACAGGGAGAGAAAGAAAGAGAAAAAACAAAAAAATATTTAGAGGTTTATTACTGTTCTAGCTGTTTTTTATTACATCCGTCTATATAGACCAAAATGTAGACGCCATAGTTTGATGACCCTTTTTTTACAGTTTAGAGTGTAGGTTCTAGTGAAAATAAATTAAAGTATAAAACAAACAAGAAGACAAAATAATGTAACAATGGGAGAAGGGGTGCCAGAGAGAGGGTGGCGATGATCTATGCAAATAATAATGGAAATGCAGCGTATAAGCAGCGAAAAAACCCTTATAGATGCGTAAAAACATGATGTGACACAAGTTAAAGAACGACATAATGCAAAAGCATGAGCAAGCAGCAGCAAGAACAAGCATGTGAGCACGTTGTGAACCGATACCACCTGGAAAAGTGCGCGCAAGTAGCCATTGATAGCGTAGGGGAGAGTACGTAACACAAACAGCGAACATCGCTTTTTTCGCAAAGGTTCTCCAGTGTAACTGAGTGTACACCTTCAAAAGAAGATCGTCGTCGTCGCGGAATGCGAAAAAACACATACATTGAAGAGAACGGCTAGAGAATGATTAGCGGTTTACTGAAAGCCATCTACTTTCACTCCGACAGTTCAAGATCGAAGGACAAAGCTCGAAATGCTATAAAATAATCAGAGGACAAAACACCGAACAGATAAAAAGATTAAGTAAGCCATGAACAGACCTGTGCTAGTACACGGTGGTATATGTGCAATGCTGCTACACGTGCATTACGTGTAAACGTTACAAAACAAAACAAAAATGGTAAACGTTGGGCTGGTTGGTGTAGAGGCTTGCATAACTTGAAAAGGGGAGAGGAAAAAGGGAAAACAAAAACGGCTAGCCCTTCATGAGAAGAATAAGGAAAAAAAAAGAGGTAGAGCAAATTTTTGTATTCCTATCAAGGTAGTTTAATTTTTTAACTATTTTTTACTGATCAAAGAAAAAGGTAAGAAAAACTGAAAAATAAAAAAGTACTATTTTTTATGCTTCAAAAAAAAATACCACCGTCTATCGCTTCGATTTTATTTTTCTTTTTACAAAGAACATAATACATATCACATGAATGGTTTGACGGGGACACTACAACCTGAAGTCGACGCGGGATATCGTTTATTTCAAGGATCTCCAAAGCAATCCGTAGGCGGCATTGGTTGAAATTGAAGCTGCGGTAGTGCGTACCATTTACACAAGGTGTGGTATGGTGCGAGGACTGTTTAACATCATTAGTTGTTTTTGCTATTTGTTTTGTCTTATTTATACACTTGTTAATAAATTTGAGTGAAGGATAGTTTTTTGAAAAAGAATTTAAGGAAGTGCATTGTTGTAATTCAAACACAATTACATTATCGCAAACAATCCTTACCGTTATGTGTAATCACATTCACTTTTGCTGAAATTTATGCTTTTTACCATTTTCAATTACTGCCCGTAACATAACTGTAAGACACCTAGTTTTTGAGAACAATTCAAACAGTTAAAGAAATAGACAAAATGGTTGATAATGGTTATTTTTAATTATTTTGTTAATAAAAACATTTTTTTACATACGTCTTGTAACACTTGGCATGTAATTATAAGGGTAATCATGCAAAATTTCGGTGCTGCCACTGTTTTTTTATGATTCTTTGGCGAGCCATAGTGGAGGTTCTTGCGAGCCTTCCCGTTGACCCGCGGACCGTAGATTGGAGATAGAGTAGTTTATATGATTGAGACAAAAGTCACCTCTCGGTAAGTGCTTGTCGGTGAAGGCAGGAGGACATGGATTTTGTACATCAAACGGGAGATTGGTTCCGTTACTCATTTACAGACGATCAGCGTTCCTAACCTTTCAAAGTAACCTAGAGGTAAGGTCTACGAGAGCACTAAAATGTATAAAAAGAAAGGATAATTAAATCATCTACAACAACTCTGCAATGGAGTCTACCATTGGGGATTACTTACGTGCATGTGTGTGTGTGTGCGTTTTTTTTTCCAGTCCATCAATCAAATTTGGATTCAAGTAGCATTATACTAAACTTAGCAATTGCAATGGTACATTTCGCGTTCCTATGGAAACCGTTACCAACGAGCAGTGTAGGCTGTCGTGCTTGAAGCCTTATTTTACATCCGCCGGTCTAGTACCTTGAGCACCTTCTGCATCTTTCGAACCTAGATGCGAATACAGTTTCGCGATCTGTCCTGATGGCGTACAAAGGCGACCACTGAAATCGATACGTTTTTGGCTGATCGCTCGTTCCGTACTAGCCAACGCGTCTAACAAAGAGCGTCCTCCGGAACCGAAGCTTTTCTTACTGCCCGCCACTCCTCCCCGTGTTGTTCCTCCGAGCAAACTAACTACACCGGTAACATTTGCATTACTCGCACCAATAGCGACCGTTCCAGAGGAAGAATCGCCTGTTACAGCTCCAGCAACACCACTGCTACCACTACCGGTCGTACCACTACTGCTGCCACTCATCGAATGTGGTGGAGACATCGGTGAATCGGTTGTCGCCCGAATTACACTGGCACGGTGTGCATCCGTCACGTTACTATCTGTACCGTGCGATTTGTCATACGGATCGCTACCATCCGCATTCGGGTACAAGCGACGACATTCGCGAATGCAGCTTACGATGGCCTTATGGTTGGGCGACGACCCGTTAAAGTTGACGATTGTTTCCAGTTCCGACCAGAGCAGTCTGTACTGCTCTTCTTTTTTGTTTCCTTTCAAACGATGTCCCATGTTGGGTAGAACAAGTGATTCCTGTCGTTCTTCCAGCTGTGACAAATTGTAAATCGACTTCAGGCACATCATTTTTTCGTCCTCGGTCAGTTCCGGTTTTTGCGTGAGTAATAGCAAAGGTTCCATAAAGTGCCGTACATTGTAAAGCACCGTACGACCAAGCGTTAGTGGCCAGTAGCGTGAGTTTCGCGAAAGCTTTGTCCGCATCTTTTGCAAATTTTCGTCCGATTGTCGCTCGGGCATTGGTTTCAGCGGAACTAAGCGATGTTGCTGCATTAGCACACCAAAATCTTTTATACGATAGTCCGTTACACGGCCACCACCACCTTCCGATATGGAGGGCGGATCTTCCAAACAGCTTCGGGCGGTGTTGAGCGAGTGAATAAAAATTTCTCCTCCGTGAGCCGACAGCAAATGGCTTGTAATTTTGCCACCCGATTTCTTCGGCATCTCCAGCAACACCGACCGGCCACTTAGCAAGAAGTTGATTAAACATGAGCTTGGTCGGGAGGTTACATCGACCGGTGTGACACGACACTGCGCCAGACAGGGTTGCATTTCCGAAGAACCACAGCTGCGCGGCGTGCACCATTTCAGCGTGACTGTTTCATAGTCCGAACCATCCTTTAAGCTATGCGGTAGCACCAGCTCCGTACCGAGAAACACCGAGTGAGCCGTACGTCCGTGAAATATTTCCACATCGTAGTTAGCACTGGAGCTGGCGTTTTGCTCTTCCTTCATCGGTATCCCGGTAACCGTTGTGCTTGCTAGATCGAAGTGTGGCAGAATGAGATTTGTCAGCTTGTTCGATATGTTGTTCGCCTTGTTCGAGTGTATCTCCGACATCAGTATGGGCGATATATCGATCAGCGCACGGTTCGAAACCATTGATTCCATATTGGCAGGATATAGATTGATGATTACGAGATGACACTGGTCAATGCTGATGTAATCCTTGTGGCCGGCTAACGTATTTTGCTGTACCAGGACCGTGCGGAAAATGTCCTCCAAGCTCTTCATGCTAGCGTCATCCCGAGCAGACGTAATGCAAATTACGCGGCCCCGATTCAACAGCTTAGCATTATCGCTCTTTGCATGGGCGAGTAGTTGTTCCTTCTGGAATTCGGTCGGTTCCGCCAGTGCTTCGATAGCAGCTCGTAAACCGTGAATTACCGAGTAGTCCGATGCTTGCGTTTGCCGTGGCGGTACACCCACCATCGTCATCGCGTTCAATATGTGCGTCAGGGTTTGGGTGCCCGTGTTCCATGTGTTCACAATATGTGCCGCCGTATCACTCACTACGAAACGTATCAATTTCCCCACGGGAAAGAGATCGTACGCAATCCTGCAGTACTCTACGGAAGCTTCCACCGCACACGTCCACAGGCTCTTGCTGATCGGTGGCACCGGAACTTTGCTTTTAATAAAATCGCAATCGATCGGACTTTCGCATGATATGCCGAAGTAAGGCGTGTGGTCTAACACAAACACGGTTTTGTGATTGATTTCGTTCATCGCTGCGAAATGGATTAAGAAGAAACTAATGAAATTGAACCACCGGCAGACGAGTGATTTTGGTTTGTTTACGAACAAGCTGTCACTTTTATTTTGTGTGTGCGTCTACAGCCTTGGCCACATGCAGGAAAATGTAGGGATGCAAAAAATATTGTTAACAAAGAAAACATGCTATTATTTTGGACATATTTTAAAAACATTTCCATTTTAAAATGTAGCTTAGAACTCATTGTAGCTTGTAATATTGAAAGCAATTTCGTGTGATTGAAATCCCGAATCAATACCTGCAAATCATATGTTTTGTGAGAATTAGTTTGATCGCTTGACGACCACTGTTCCACTGCTTTCCATTTTGCTCAAAAATGGTATTTTCAAAACTGCTCGAACAGTTGCCATGCGCGTTGCATACCACACGGCTGACAGTAACGTAACTCGAATTTTCGCGTAACTCAGATGCCCTTTGTAATATCGTCTATAGTTTATTTCAACAATTTGGGTAAACTTTTACAAAAATTAATGTTTTAAATATTAAAAGGGACGTAATTTTGTGAAAATTTGAAACTTCACAAATACAAACTTCAATTCCACACACAAAATTACACGATTTATTAAAATTTTGGGATTCGAGTATGCCGAATTCGCATAACTCGAGTGTCGCGTAACTCGGGGACTGCCTGTATTTGTAGAAAACTGCACTTCGAAACGACTGTTTGGCACCAGTCGTTGTGTATGACGCAATTTTTTCTGCAAAAGATCATTCTTCGATGTGTGTCCATTGGTAGACGAACAAGTGTTACTGTTTTGCGGAAAAGTGTGAACATGGAGAATATTTATACAAAAGGAGTTAGCGAGAAGCGTGACGTGGAAATCGACACGACTGGTGTCAGCAACCTGAACCTTACATTGAAAACACCAAAGGGTACGCGAGACTACGGTCCAAAAGCGATGGCTGTACGACAACGGTTGCTGGACCAGACAATCCATGTGTTCCGTCAGCACGGTGCCGTAACGATCGACACTCCCGTCTTCGAGTTGAAAGAGTTGCTCACGGGCAAGTACGGCGAGGATGCGAAGCTTATCTACGATTTAAAAGATCAGGGCGGTGAGCTACTGGCCTTGCGATACGATCTAACCGTCCCGTTCGCGCGATACGTTAGTATGAGTAACATTTCCACCATCAAACGTTACCACATCGCGAAGGTGTACCGGCGGGATAATCCGCAGATAATGCGTGGTCGCTACAGGGAATTCTACCAGTGTGACTTTGACATCGCCGGTACGTACGATCCGATGCTGCCGGACGCGGAGTGTGTTAAGGTCGTGTGCGAAATCTTGCATGCTGTCGGCGTTGGAGAGTTTAAGATCAAAATAAACCACCGGAAACTATTGGACGGGATATTCGAGGTGTGCGGAGTACCAACGGACAAGCTGCGGAATGTGTGCTCTTCCATCGACAAGCTGGACAAAACACCGTGGGATGAGGTGCGGCGCGAGCTGATCGAACATAAGGGTGTCCAGGAGGAAGCGATCGATCGGATTGCATCGTACGTAACACTGCGCGGTGGTTTGGATTTGGTGAGCCAGCTATCGAAGGACGAGCGGCTGGTACGATCTACGAGCGCGTGCGAGGCGTTAGAGGATTTGCGATTGTTATTCCAATACTGCGACATCTTTGAGGTCACAAACAGCATCTCGTTCGATCTTAGTTTGGCCCGCGGACTTGATTACTACACGGGAGTAATATACGAGGCAGTACTGCTTCATAATGATGGTAAGGAATTGTCAGCCAGTTCTGTGGCTGGTGGTGGACGGTATGACAACTTGGTGGGAATGCTTAATCCAAAGAGGAAGCAACAGGTCCCCTGTGTTGGCGTGTCTATCGGCGTGGAACGTCTGCTTTCCATCATCGAGGCACGTTCGATGGGCACAATGCGCACCAACGAAACGGAAGTGTATGTGGTGTCGGCACACAAGGGACTCCATCTTAAGCGGCTGGAATTACTAAATCAACTGTGGTCGGCAGGATTCAAGGCGGAACATTCGTACAAGCGGAATCCGAAGTTGCTCGACCAGCTGCAACACTGCGAGGAGTTCCAGATCCCGTACGTCATCATCCTGGGGGATGCCGAACTGGCACGCGGTATCGTGAAGCTCCGCGAAATTTCCTCCCGACAGGAGTTTGAAGTAACGCTGGACACGCTCATCGAGGAGCTACGCCGTCGGCTGTGTACATCATGAATGGTTTAATATGCGTTATTTTCCTGTTTTTACGATGGCGCGCAAAAGAGCGCATAAAACTTCCTGAAGGTGTCTAATAAATTATGTGTCAAAAAGATGGATGCACAATTTTAACGCATTCTCGCCTCAAAACATCCCACATAATGGCTTATATTGTATGCATGTGTTTGAATTTCTATTGTATGTTCCACTGGCGATGTGATATTGTTTTAGTTAATTATTGCGTGCATCCGGTTAAACCCGGCTCCATTTTTCACTGCAGAGTAAACGTTTCAGCTCCACCACGGCTGACGGAAAGTGTTCCACCCGGCCCGCGCTGCTTTCGTTCGTGCAGGCAACGAATTTTCACCTCGAACAATTTTCTCAAATCGGTCCACATTTCCAACTGCTGTACGCGATCATTCTTGCTGGCGTGCAGGGACACCCTTTCCTCCGTCAGCCGTTTTAACGTTGTTTCCTGCTCAAGGATCTGTTGCGACAGTGTTTCCTTTAGTGACACTCGCTCCCCGTTACCGTTGGTGGCCAGTTCCTCGTTCGCTTTCTCCAGCAGCAGCTGAGAACGTTCGTGCTCCATCTGAAGCTCTTGCCATTCCTGCTCGAGCTTGCGTATGGCGCGCTCTGCTTCCGCGATCTTCGACTGCATCGTGGCTGATTCAGCATTCAGCGTAGCGATCAGGGCATCGTAAGTCTGCAAAATAGACAAAAGTTCGTTGTTTTATTTCCTTTTTTAGCACGTTGACACTATATTTGCAAAGGCACCTTCTGCGTGCTGCTTTCTGCTGTCCATTGATCCTCTTGAAAGGGATTTTCGATTCCTCTTTTTGCTTTTAATTTTAAACCCAAGAAACTGTACCATTTCACCTCCTAATCTTTTTTTTTTCTCTTACAACAGTCCTCTGGGTCAACAAAGACACCCACGAGTCCATTGCCATGCCTAACCAGGATTCAGAACGGTGGACAGCTCTCATTGTGCGAAGCGGTTGGGGCAAGGTGTAAGGAAACTGTTGCAACTTGCACAAACTTCTGCACCGGGCCCAGCAATGTCCAATTTCATCCGTTCTTTCTTATTTATTTGTTCAGGGCTTCTATGCAGCGTATCGTCCTACAAACCTATCAATCTTCACAGCAGCTTTTCCTTTTGTTCAGTATGTCCATTCAAACCAAAAATCCCCGTTTTCAAACCAGTAAGATCTTTGGCAAAACAAAAAGTCTAAAAAGCGATCGAAGAAAGATGGAGAAAACTGCAAGAAATCAATTCCGAACGTTTCCTACAGTTGTTTGAGAAAAAAAAGGGACACAAATCCAGTGACTGCCCAAAGACAAGAGCGCATAAAACTTGGTGATCCCAATTCCAGGTAGCATACACCCCGCACCGGGTCGTTATGTTTTATTTCATTTTTTCATGTCTATCCTACGGCGGTAAAAGAACTTTGATACTTTTCCTAAGCAAAGGTACGGAAGGTTCCCTAAAAATTTTATCCCAGGCACAACTGATACGAAGAAAACTCGAACTACGCGACAGAGACCATGTGTTTAGAATTTTGTTGTACATTGATACAACTAAATCATATCATATATTCCATAAATTACATAACCTGTTCAATTGCAATTCAACCAATTCAACTGACTATTCGGCTACGCGCTCGAATTTAAACTAGTAAGCCAGACCTCTTGAGGTTGTTGCGCAGATAAAGAAAAAGTTCAATTGCTTGTTGTTTCGTTGCAAAATGGATAACGTATCAGATAATGCAGGGTTTTTTTTCGTTTCCTGCACATTTATTTCTACCCCAAAAAGTAAAAATTTAACCCACCCCATCTGTGCCAGAGCTCAAGAAAACAAGTCTAGTACCTGGCCATTTTTTTCCGTATCGAAGCAAACTTGAAGATGAATGCCAAAGCAATGGCAAAAAAGAGCGTGTGTTAATTGGTTTCATATACCTTACCTACCCGATAGTTACGAAACCCTGAGAAATAAAAGACGAGAACAGACAAATTCAAGTAAAACCAACCCATATCTTTGGGCTTTTCACGCACTTCAATGTCCAAGCGTACGTAGTTTATTGGGAACTTCACCTGCGATATATGCGTGGGTACTTCGATCGCAGTTTGTCAATCTTACCCAATATATCCTCTGAAGTGTGTAGCGCTCGCAGTACGAGCGATGAGCGTTTGCGTGCGGTGTCATCTTCAGCCTGATCCCGCAATAAATATCACAATCTGTGTGCATTGCCCTGCCAGGACACCGGTGACTGCTCAGTGGTAGAGCAGCGGCAGCACTACAATCCCCCGGAACGTATCGATCTTGACGCCCTTCGAAAGAATATCGCCCGCGTTGATCACACAGACGTCGGACAGTCCGGATACTAGCAGCAGCTTCTGCGTGGTGACGGGTGCCTGATATAGTACCGCCTGCTCAACAAATCGCCGCCCCGTAATGATGATCTCGCCCTCCTGCACACCGAAGGCCTCGACAAGCATCACACCATTCTTCGTGATCGCACAGTTGTCCGGCTCTCGAGTGGAGAGTGTAACGTGCTGATTGATCAGCAGCTCCGTACCGAATGGGGTCGCTTCAAGCCGCGGGAACGGTTGCTTGTACTCGTTCAGCTGATTCTCCACGATGGCACTGGTGGTGTCTTCGATCTGCGCTCCCAGCTCCTCCAGCGTGATCGACGAGTTGGTGCTGATGCCCCGCAGGATTGTGTCCATCTGGCGGTCGAAGTGAAACCCATTCATGCGACACATCGGACCGGCCTTCATGTTAACCTCCTCAAAGTGCAGCAGATTGTGCACGTTGTAATCGATTAGCTGCGAACCGTACAGATTGGAGAAGTCCGCCACGAACGTGTTCAGCAGCTGGCCCGCCACGAACGTGTTACACTCGACGAAGATTTCCCCGCTGATCAGAATACGCATGGCCAGGTGCAGGTACAGGAAGTGTACGTAATATTTGTGCGACATGTGCTTCTTCAGCACGATCGGTGAGTAGTACAGCAGAAACTGCCGCCAGTCGTACGCATCCCACCGGTCCAGCTCTTCCAGCGGTTTCGGCTTCTGGCGGAACTCGCGCGGACAGTACTTTGCCATCGCCACCATCTTGCCCGATATCCGCTGGAGCGACTGTTTGTTCAACCGGTAGTCCAGCTTCCCCGTCATCCACAGGCTCATCAGCCGCTTCATGACGCCCTCGCACACCACATACTTGTAGTCGATCATGAACTGCGACTTCAGGTCGAGATTCAGCTCGCCCAGCACCGGCACTCCGACGTGATGTCCATTGATCAACCCGTACACAAAATCATCGTCCGTGCGCAGCGTGGCCAAATTCGCCGTGGGTGGAAAGCTCGTAATACCCTCGCTGAACTGCAGCTGGCCCTTCTGGTTGCACTTGCTACAGCCGTACTGGGAGTTGGGCAGGGCCGTGCATGTGATCAGACTGTTCGCAATCGGGTCGCACAACACGGCACGTATCGAGAGCAGGTACGGGCGTGATTCGATTTCGAACTTGCGGTTCTCCAGCTCCTTCATCTCGTCCACCAACGGGCGCAGGATCTCGTTCGCGATGGTGGGCGTAGGAAACGCACCCTGATACACGCCGATCACGAACGGTTCGTCGAGCTGTATGGACAGCTTGCCGAGGATGATCAGATAGTGTGGCAGCTGGCCGGTGCCGTCCTTTGCCTTCTCCGACTTGACCACGTAAAATGCCACATCCATGAACAGTGTCTTCATGTACCAGTGGTTGCTGTCGTCCACGAATCGCTGCAGGTAGTTCGTGACGGAGCGTTTGATGCCGAAACACAGATACCGCCCAACGGACATCGGAATCACCTCGAAGTGGTGGTACGACGGTGGCGCACAAAAGCTGCCCTGTTCCGACTGGGACGACAGCGAAATGTTCGAGGCAGAGCTGTCGTTGCTGTTACCGCTACTGCTCGACAGTTCCAGCCCGTTATCCTTCATGATCGATAGCAGATCCTTCACCATGTCCTCCGACGGGTTGTGCTTCATGGTGAACTCCTTCAGCTGATCGCGCAACGTCGGTTTGTTCGGGCTGTACTCGCGACAGGAAAACTCAATACACTTCACCGTGTGCTTGGCCGCTTTTTTGCACCGTCCGGCATCGCGCGCTACTCGGTAGTTCGAGCAGTAGTGATACTCGGCTTTGGTTTTGTTCCGCTGCAGCTCTACGATGTCGTTGCGAAAGAAGCGCGTGATCGGTTTGGTAACGTTCTCGTTCAGCACGGTTAGCAGGTTCAGTTTCGCCATCTTCTTCAACGATCGGTTGATCCTTCGCGGTAGCTCACCACGCTTCATTTTCCGCGGACTAATCAGTACGATCCTGTTGCTACGGGGTATTTCACTACCGCACTGCACGCTGCTGCTGCCACTGTGCGCTGGTTTGGTCGACAGGAACACTTCACTCTGGAGCTGCAAAACATTGACTAAGCGCCGAAGTTACCACAGCACCGCAACCGTTCCAGCATCTCGCCGAAAAGGACCTGCCTATTTCGCATCTTTTTTTTGTACCTCCGTTCGCCCTTCTCACCGGGCGTCTATTTTTTCTATTTCTCTACCCATCTAGTAAGCAGCTCTAAAAAGGACACCCGAATAGAGATTTCGACAACTGATCGGGTGTTCTTCGATGCGTGCAGTGCACCACACTTACACCACCACGCACGGACACATCTGGTGCATCCAGCCTCTTTTTTGTTTCCAACCCCTAGCAAAGTGTCTCCCACTTTGCGCGGAAAGATGCTCGAGGCAAATGAAATGGCAAGCATAAAGAAAAAATCCGGATCGCTCCGAATGCATTCGAAGAAATAGGATAGCAAACGACAAATGTACAGTTGCGTGGAACCGCACTGGAACGATTGATCTGGGAAACAATCCTACACAGGAAGTCATCCTACATGGAGTGTGCATCGTGCACAAGAACCAAATACAGACAGTCCCCGAGATACGCCTATATAGCGGACCGCTGTTACTCGGGAAAAAATCGCTTGTCTCGAGTTTCCGCGTAAGTCGAATCCGGGAGCAAAATCGTTTATACTTCAACGTTGCATAGTTCGCTTCCTTCTGTGCACTTAATTTATTCAACCAATCAAGCGGCTTTTTGGAAGAAAACAGTAAAATAAATTAAAACATGTTTTAAATGACAAAGGAAGGTATTTTCGACCAATTTTTCGCTTTTTGCTTAGATTTTGTGCTATAAATTAACTCAGCTATGTAATTAATATAAATTGATTAACTATGTCCGAATCTGCGTATCTCAAGAACTACCTGTACTGTGTGGAATTCCGAGTTGATTTCGTGTTGTTTGAGAGCAACTCTCGGTCCAGGTATAGCATGTTGCGAATAAACAATCTTTTTTTTTCCTTCTATTACCGTTTGCTATGCTACGAAGCCCAAGGTGTCAATGGACGTCCTGCAGCACAGCCGGTAGAAATGATATTCAGCAGGTATTCGTAATGACAATGTACAAACATTTCTCGTAATACAACGCTGAAATAGCAACAAACCCTAACTCACTCTAATTATCATTTGCATTACGGGCATTCAGCTGAAACATTTGCTGCACATGATTTCGTTCGACCTTGGACAGGTGTTGAAGCCATAAAATTTAACCATTTGTCACGGATCCATAAATTTCTCCATTTGCACCGGGGCACCCGTGAGGTGTGCGACCGGCACGCCACGGGTGGGGGGGGGAACCTAAACATTGAACCATTGCCGAACGACAACCGCATTCGGGTGCAGTCAACAAACCGAGCGGCTCCACCTACCTGCTTTTTGGAGTCCATTTCGTCTTTCAGCTCGATGACACGTTCCCGCAGTGGCCGTAGCTGCTGCGAAAGTGGCGTGACGCGTTCACGGGCGGCCCCGACTGCCCTTTGAAGGCCATCGACGAGGCGCGCCAGCTCCGTCATGCCTCGACCGGTAATGGGCGATTCCGTGCGACGGCCCCCAACGTCCCCATCATCGCCACCGTCCAACGGCGCGTTCGGCCCAAGCGAGGCCACATCATCGTCCGTCATCTGGGACAGTGTCGTCGATAGGGACGGATCCTGGGATTTTAAGTTCTCGAGCGTTTGCGTTAAATCGTGCACTTCCGCCTTGACCGCGGCCAGTTCCGCGCGCTGCTGCTTGTACACGTTGCTTTTGGCGCGCAGCGTACTGACGAACTGTTTCAAATCTTCGCCGCGCAGTATCACTTCGCCGACCGTTTCCTGCAGCTGACGTTGCCTGTCCTGCAGCTGCCGCTCCACCTCGCGCAGCTCCTTCGTCATCTGATCGAGCTGTTCCGCGGCGGCTTCCTTGTTCCGGGCCACCATTGCTGCCTGCTGCCGGAACGGACCAAGCGTGTCATTCTGGGTGCTGTACTCAGCGAGACGCACCTCAACCAGCCGCTGAATTTCTCGGCCCATCTCGTCCACGCGTTGCTGCAGCTCCTGCAGATCGCCCCGGGTTATGTTCGGCTCGTCGATCACCTCCTGCAGCGTTTGCACCTCGGACCGGCGCTGGTGCAACTCCTGGGGCAGCTTTTGCTGCACCATAAACTCCAGCACCTGCGTTTCCTCGATGATGCTCTCCATCAGATTCTGTGGTGTCGCGCCCTGCACGGACATCTTCGCATTGTGTAGATCTTTCTGCAGCCGTTCATGCACCATGGTCGCACGGTTTAGGCCCTGCTTTTGCTCGTCGATCTGCTGCAGCAGCTCCTTCTGGCGCTCCTTCTCGATGCGCAAGCTGTTGGCCGCCTCCAGCAGCAGCTCCTGCTGCGGCACCTTATCCAGCCGGGCCTGCGTACGCTCGATACGCTTCTTCACATTTTCGATCTCGGTCTCGATCGCGCTAATGTCGTTGCGAAGCTCGCGTGTCTGCGTGCCCTCGTGCACCGATTGCTCGTACGCCCGGTGGGCATCCTTGAAGTCGTTCATCGTCTCCAGATATTGCGCCCAAAGGCTGCCCAGTTCCGGCATCGACATCGCCTCGGGCGGCAGGTCCAGCGGAATCAAAAATCTTAAACAGAGCAACAACGGCAAAAAAAAAGTTGATGAAACAGGCATCAGACAAATCGGCATGCCACTTGAACACACCAGCACAGAACCGAAATAACAAACGGGATACCCGCTACTTACTTGGCCAAATATGCGGCCTTCTTAACCCTCTCGCGGTTCTCAAACATCCAGCGAAGGATCGGATGGATGAGCTTCTTCTCGCCCCGTACCATTCCACGCCGGAACGCGCCCGGATCGTCGATGTCCTCCGCCGGGCGGTACTGTACCTTCCGCAATGCCTCCATCACGTGCGCATTCGTGTCCTCCGGATCGTTCTCCCGCACGTCCAACCGGTCGATGGCACCGAACGCGTGAAACACATCCGTCAACAGCTGCAGCAACGATTCCGGCGACAGCGAGTCGAACGTTATCAGATTGTAATCCGTCTCGAGCAGCTTGTTCAGCTCGATGACAATTAACTTTAAACCTTCCGTCATGACCACGTTTAACGCGCGTATTATGCGTGGGAATTATCACCAAAACGCACTACCGAAAAGGTGGCGAAAACGACTACCACGACCGCGGTACCACAGCGCAATGGTGGTTGGTGAGTGGATTTGCTGTGTGTGATGTTTGTTTATTCCCGGTCGCGTTCCCATGGCAACGGAGCCGTGCGTTGTCATTCATCGACTGACACAACAAAAACGCCACACCAACGGCCATCGCGCGCTGCGATCGATGATTTGTTTCGTCGAGACAAACCCCATTCGCCACGTGACTGTAGGGGCGAATCCGCAGCGAACGAAGCGTTTTGCAATGCAGCAAAAAAGCGGAAATTGAACACAGCAAAACAGATGGAGCAATGGATGAAACATTCGATCGTTCGTCGAGCTGCGCTAAATGACTTCCTCCCAAGGAGCAAGCAAGCTACCTTGGTCGATGCATCCAACAGTAGTTAATAGCAGTTTTTATATCGGTAGCCTTTATGCACTCGGCACTTCTTTTTGTCACATTTAGAACCTCATTTGTGTGTGGTACAAACTGAACAAAAACAATGCGACATTCCCCGACAATCCCTTTAATGGCACAAGTTCTTCCATTGCATTAGTAAAAGTAGATGAAACATATGAAATAGTAAATATACATACCAGCTTCAGTTTGAATTTACACTGCTAAAACAAGTACATTAAATACACATCGTCTATCAACAAAATCTTTCCCAAACGTTGTAGCTATGTTATTGACAAACTGCGAATTAAATTTTCTAGGAATTTGCATCCTTGACACAGCGACACGTGGTGACGTCGTACACCTTTTCACGGCACAATCCTTCGGCAGTGTCGGCACCCCGCGGTGAGGATCGCTTACATGTCGGGCGCTAAATTTGCATACCGTGTGCTCCAACTACCAACTCCAACGGTCGAGACTTTGTAATCCTTTTATTTTGAATCCCTCCCCACTGCTTGCGACAAATGGTCCAAACAGAAGGGAAAATGCACCATGCAGGGAAACTGAATAAATAAAAAAAAAGGTCCCACCGACGGCCGACTGATCTCTGCCGTTAAATTAATATTAATGCTCGTCACACCGGTCACTCAGACGGGCCTGGGTGCAAAAGACACTCGCCCGAGAACGCGTAATACCCTGCGTAAGAAGTGCGACCATGCATGATACGAACAGTTCAGGGGCGATGGATTTTCAATTAATAAATACCGAACCGTAGCACGGTTGGTTAGTTGCGGTACACGGGCGTGCACAGAATTGTTCTGGAATTGCTAATTATTACTAGAATGAAACACATTAATAGGCCATTTACAGTGTGATACAGTTTCCACCTCAATGACATATGTTGTGCGCTACAGCAAACACATTTTATCGCTTGTATGAATAAATTGCTTAGGGAATGCAAATAAAAAAAAAGGTGTTGGAAACACAGCCAAACAAGCAAAAGTGTTTTAAATTATTTAATTTTTTAAAACCTCACTACTTTTCGTTCAACCCACTATTTTCCTGGTGGATGGATTTAGCTTTCCACCTACACAGCGTCGATCGGATTCATTCATCTCCGCAGCATCAGGATCAGGGGAGCAAAATCGATACCACTAGCGTAGCGTTATTTGACCAAAGTATATAAGAAAGAATCGTCCTGCCAGCGAACGGAACAGTTGCCAACTACCGACAGCAGAGTGAACAGTTCTCAATACGCAAGCCAAGCCAGCGCCAACATAATAACCATGTTTAGGTTTTCCTTTTTTTTCAATCTCATCTGCCTCTATTTGGCTATCAAAAGTGCACTGAGTGTAGAAATGGATTCGAATGTAATTGTTTTCACCCCAACCAAACATTGTGACCGTGAAGCTGACCGCAAGTTGTGGAATATTTTTCAGGATCAAAAGTTTGCCGATCTGCGAACATCGGGGCATGAAACGGCAGAGGGTGGTGCGTCAGATCCGGACACCCTTCGACGGGAGGATAGTGCCGAAGGGCTGAACAAAAGGGCTGCCGCCATGTGGTTCGGACCGCGGCTCGGTAAGCGTACCATTGCAACGGATTTGCACGACGATCTGGTGGAGGAGTTCGACAGTGCACCGCTCGGTTACGCGGGCGAACCGCCACAGAAGCTGGCTACCGAACTCGTCCAGGGCGCACCGTACATGGTGCTATTACTCACAGCGAAACCTCGTAAGTGTTCCGAACCGAGGGAGCCGATTGAAGACTGCTCGCAGAAACTAAATGATCTCTACTCGCCGTAGGAAAACCACAGCCAATATTTTACCATACGACGTCGCCGCGGCTTGGGCGGCGGGATTCGGTCGGTGAGAATCATCAACGGCCACCGTTTGCACCACGGCTCGGACGAAATCTACCCTTCTCGCCACGGCTAGGACGTGCGTACAACGGTGGATATCCGCTACCATTCCAGTTCGCGTACTGAAGCGTTACCGAAATCCCTGTGACTCTTTAACGGCGTGTACCCAACGGGCGTCTAAACCCGCGGTGGAGTTTATCGGTATTAATTGAACACGAACAAAATTGGCTGGAATCCGATAAACTCCACCGTTGGTACGATGCCCGAAAGCATGCCAACATGAAACTCTCAAACGAATTGTAAATGCACGCTGTATTGTAATAAAGTATTTTGAATCTCCAACTTCAACCATCAGCCACCACCACGTTGAATGTCAGCTTCTTCGACAGACTTCCTGCCGTAAAAACGAAAAATTAAGATCGCGTTACAAACATACATGTCATTGGGTTAATTACAATTTAGCATACAGATTCGTCTATCCCGCCAATAGGGAACAAATTGATAAATTATGCACCATTATTCAATCAACGGGCGAAACCATTACACGATTGATGCACTAAACTGCTAGTCCATCCTGTCAAACACGATTGGGCTTTGGGTTGTTTGGCACGAAATTAAATCGTGTATTCGCCAGACCCCAAAACATACTAAAACACCTTTAATTGTTCTAAAGCCGAACCTGGTGAACTTCCGCGTTCGAAACGAACGCCCGTACCGAGCGGGAACCATACTACGTTTGCCAACGATCGTCTTCTGGATGAATCCGCAAAAATCACCAACAAAGCATATCTGCACAAAGCAATCAGCAGCATTGTCATCGATCAATTGCAACTCGACCGTTTGCCGGTGCGCCGCCTGCTATGGTGCAGATAATTATAAACCATTCGGATCGGTTCGAGAACCAATTTATGGCAAACGTGTCGGACGTAATGAAGTGTGTGGAGGCACAGCCATACCGTCGGCACTCGGTGAAAGGACAGTAGGCACTTCGGCCGTAGTGTTGCGGACATTTAATTGATTTGATGCTCCATTGGCGCAGTATGTCGTAAAATAAAAAAAAAGGAAAACTAGATTCGGTTCAGACACTAACAAACTAAATTCTCAAAATTGAGCCATCAGCTTCAGATCGTTCGCCATAAGTTTGCTAATGAGTCTTACGTGTATTCTAAAGCTGTCTTGATGTATCCTTTCATACTGTACGTCGTGGTTTCTGGGCTACATGATATCCATCCTACAGTCCTTTTCAATTCATTAATAATTTTTGCATACAATTTCCTACCGAACAAAATGACAAATGGTACTGAAGCGTCGTTTGTTTGCATTTTCAATCCATTATTATTATTATTTTTCGTTGTTGTTAAATTATTTCATTCACCACAGCAACGAACCAGCACGATGGTGAGAGGAATGGGAATGGTTGTATTGGAACTATAGTCGGCGGAGAACATAAAAAAGCTAATACAGTAAGCAGGAAGGTGCGTCATAAAACTGCTCAACCATGCCAAAACCGTGGCTTGGCTCTTATTGGAGTCTAGCAATCAAAGATCCACAGTAGTACGCGCGCCATACTAATAGTACGTGTCTTTGTTCTATCTGCCACGGTTACTCGTCCGGGTGTCCACCTCGTTCCACCGCTCTAGCCCATCACCTCGCCATAATTTTATGGCACAACAAAAATGCAACCACCTTGCAAACCTGATGCAAATCGAAGGGTGCATATAAAGCGCCACAGGTGATTAGTGCCACAGGCAACATAAAGCGGAATCCTTCACACCACGGGACGAACCATTCTAATCTCTTACCAAACTAGTGCTGGAACGAAACCACTGCTAAAGAAGGGAAATCCACTAAATAAAACCGGGTGCACTATTTTCTTCACTTCCTTAAACAACACATCAACGGAGCAAGACACTAGTGGTGGGCACAATTGACAAAAAACCGGGGCTTGTTCCGAACGATTCCAAACATTTTTGAAACCAGTTCCAGAAGACAGGTGCAATCCAAACAGTCGGAAACGTTTGGAACCACCTGGAATCGCCTGGAATCGTCAGAATCGTGCGGAACCATTCGGAACCGTTGGAATCACCCGGAACCGTTGATACCGTCGGAATCGAAGGAACGGGAAGGGGACGCTTTTTGTTCGGAAGGAAAAAATTAATCGTTTGGCTTGCACCGACAAATCCAACAACTATACCAAACGGACTGCAAAATTAACGCAAATAGATTCGAGAAATCGACGACAAACAAGTGGGGAATGTCAACAATTCGACAGTGAAGCTCGGCTGTAAGAATCGTCGACTTAATTCGTCCAGTGTGTTCATTCATTCATTCATCAAATTAAAGGATTTAAGCAATGCAATTGATGTCAGTATCTGCTTTTGCACCTGTACAACAATATGATCAGCAATGATAGTGAGGACAGTGCAAATCAATACCGTTAGTGTACTTCCTGTGAAGCACCGTTTGTTGTTGAAGTAGAATCAGTTCAAAGGTCATATAGTCTATCAGAACAAGTTGGTCAGTCAGTGGATGCCCAGCCTATGGGTCGACTATGATTCCGACGGTTCGGTACGAAGCCAATGATTCCGATGGTTCCGACGCTTTCAACGATTCCAGACGATTCCAACGGTTCCTCCAGATTCCGACGGTTCCGGGCGATTCCAGACAGTTCCAAACGATTCCGACAGTTCCGACTATTTCAGACGGTTCCGGGCGGAACTGGTAGTTCCCTAGTGGTTCCGGACGATTCCAGACAGTTCCAAACGATTCCGACGATTCCGACGATTTCAGGCAATTCCGACAGTTCCGACTATTTCAGACGGTTCCGGGCGGAACTGGTGGTTTCTTTTTTTCCCGAAACGGAGGTGAAGCCGGATCCGAACCACAAGTGCGCTCCAGCGAACCCATCACTACAAACCACACACTTGAGCACTAATCTTGCCGGCCATGACCCTGAAACTATCCGAATCATAAGAGTAGAGATCGAAAAAGACCTACGTTCGGACAAAACTGTTAACTAGTCAATGGACTGCCGTAGTAAGTATTTCAACGCTATAAAGAAAACGAAAGCCGAATCCTTTTTTTTGCCATGCCTCTTAACGATCACATTCGGTGCAAATAGAAAAGAGGATAAAATAACACCACGGTATGGTAGCAAAAAGTTGTACACATACCCCAAAATGCAGAAAATGAAACACGCAAAACGGCAGAACGGAATTTTGAAGGACTTTTTACTCATAATCCTTTGTTGCGACTAAAAAATATCGACAAAGATCACGGGGAGTACAAAGCAAAAAAAAAAAGCATGTGCTACAAACCCGGACAAGTCGTTTTGAAAGGAACCTACCCTGCACACGCCTTGCCGTGGTCAAAGTTATGCCATACCTAAAACAGCTTTGGCCAGGGTCAGTATGGAGCAAGTATTACTGGAGTTTCTAGAAAATCTTAGAAAAAAAAACCCACATTGGCATTCCTACTTCTGGAATGCACCTGCATTTGCATGGAACAGCAGTGCGGAGCGCGACATAAAGCAGGCTGAAACAATTAGCAAACTTGCACACCAAAACCAGTGGTATTTCGGCTTATCTCGAGCGAGTTCAATATCCTCCCGAGCAAGCGGCTAAGCGGCGATCAATCAAACTTCGATCGACTTCCTTCTTCAGCGCGGGGTCCAGCTATGATCGTCGGTCCAAGGAATCGGCCGAAAATCTTGTTATCCTCAACGACGTTAACGTTGTCCCTCTACCTATGCCGCCCGGAACGGGTTCCAATCCGGACACGCATTGAAATTTATGGTTAGTAATAGTTTCCTTTGTACCCCGCCCAGGTCTCCCTACCCTCCCGCCAGTTTTCCTCTCCACGCACATACACAAGGATTCGCAAACGGAGTGCAACAAAAAAACCAAGCACGGCACGTGCCCATGATTAACATTTTGACCATTACTTGGGTGGATTAATGGTTTGAAACCCACTCGTCGTGTGGCCCCGTTCGTTTGCCATGCTTAGCCAGCGTGCTGTTGGCACGCTATGTGTGAAAAGTACTGCAATCGGTGGGTAAGGTTACAAACTCATCAGCACGCATAAATGTTTCAACACATTCTCTTCAAACCGCATCCGGCGATACGATCCCATTCCGACCTCTCTCTGTAATTGCAATCGATGTTGTGGCGCTGTAGTGCTCGCTACTAAACTGCACTGCAAACCTGCCAGTTCCGTGCTACAATGTTGCGGTGGCATTTTTGTCGCTGGGTGGATTGAAATTCACTGTTTTTTTTGCTGTTATTCCTACTACTGCGAAACTAATTTATGTTCGTTCGGCTGTCAGCAAGGCACGCTTCCGATGCCATGTCATGGACTGATGTGTTTGGCCAAATAACGATAGTGTTGGGCTGGTGCCACGCTTCCTCAATAACTGGTTCGATTATAATCGCTGATTCTGAAGGAGCCGCGTAAGGCGAAAAAAAAAATAAGAACATTGTTTTGATTCCTTTACGTAGCAGTCTCAAATCAGGTTCCTGCGAGGGTATAAGGATTTTTTGTTACGGAATAAACGTAAATGCGAAGTAAATATTGTTCTATCGAGTTGGCATCATTGCCGATTTCAGCAAATCTACTAAGCTACCTACACATACTCAAAACAATACACTTTTTACTCTGAGCGAATGTTTGTAAGTGCTTTATCATGATGATTGATTATTTTGCGCGACTAGGTTTTAAGCTTACAACGTGCTCGGTTCATTTGCCAATGATGAATGGGAACGTTCTAGAGACAAGGTTTGTACTTGATGCGATTTTTATCCACCAACGTTCTAGCGCGTATCAGCCAACTTAACCTGAACAGTTGAGCACTTTCCCAACTCGACATGACTGAAATTGATTTTAAATGATTATAAAAAATACACAGAATTCACATCGTTTACGAACTAAAACCACGTTCGTTCTATACTCCCAATGAAGGCACTTCCAGTACCCAATACCCAATAATTCCATCCCAGCGAAAACGATCGGTAGCAGCATACCGACGTCACGGAAATAACATACCCACCTATCAATCACTATTGCAACACGATATTTTACAACGAGTGAAGTTCTGATAATAAAGTTAGTACAGCAGTGGCAAATACGTTGGGCGATCAACTTTAATCCTTGAACATGCGATAAAAGTCACATCAAGCAAATGTTATTGTATCGCTGCGATACGTCAGCAAGTGCATTGCATAACGTACATTTTATTGCTACATGGTAGTTCTTTTATTACAATGTCTTTAGAGTTACCCTGCAGCTCCATGGTGCATGGAGGTACCATTCAAACTAACCCAACGCCAGTAAATGTTAGCTGTTGCTGTAACACGATGTTTCTTTAATACTGCACCAACTTATGCGCCTGGTACAATCTTTCTCACGGTAATGTTTATTACTGATTGTGTTTGATTTGGTAGTAAATTTGCTTATTATTATTATGATTCTTCTTATTACTATTGTAATTTACTTACACGCCACGCTATCCATCAATATAAACAGTTCTGTTGTGTATATTGAACCAGTTTTATAGCCTTTTCATGTACAGTCTTATAACATTAAAATAAATAAACCCATGTAAAGAAGGAGTGCAAATTATTGTCGTGCTTATCAACGGTTGCCTACGCTTCATGAAAATGCATTTCACACACCTGGTACGAGCTAGCTGTCGACCAGCATGGCTCTAAACATTCACTCACTGGAACTGCTGGGGAACTGAGTCAATGTCGCAAAAAAAAACCAGGCTGTAACACCTTGTTTACTTGATAACGTTGGATTCATTTTTTGAAGCGAAAAAAAAAAACTACATCGCTTTTTGCATTTACTTTGCAATTTTATTAATTCAATACGTTAAATTATTCATACTAGTCGTGCGTAGATGAAACAGGTTGTACAGCAAAAGCATTAGGTGGAAGACGCCAAATTTTAGTGTGAAATATTGCACTAATTTCGATGGCTTGAAATTTATAGATTTTACACAATGTTTTTAACGAAATAAAATGTATAACACACATTGTCAGTAGCTAAATACTACTTCGATAGTCAGGTTTTAACCATTAGGTGTACTGTGATGACATGCTAAATGTTACACCAAACATCTCTCTCTCCTTGGCGTAACGACCTTGTAGTACCCACGAACCGACGTGACACTTAGAACAAAATAAGTTTCAAAAGTTGTCACTATATTTCAAATAAAAATACGTTGAACACTAGCACCATCTCTATAATAAATCGCTTACTATTCTACTTTTGACCAGGCCTTTTGATGACAGTTAACTGTTGGCCATGACAGTCACCTGTATGTCCAGAGACTCGCAATATTTTATCCACTTCTTACATTTCCACTTCTTTTAGGTTTGGAAACGTATAGAATGATTTGGTTGTGTGTTTTGCACAATTATTTGTACAGAAACTAGCCTTACACTTCCTTCACATTTTGTATTTTGAGAAGAACTTTCACTCCAACCAAACGTTCTCAGAGCCAACTTAGACTTACTTTGACAATTTATTTTGACAGATGTTATTTCCACATTTGAAAATGGCAGTCCCTTCATATTGGACACTTTTTTTAATGCAAGTTCCACATCGGTTCGTCGGTGCTTGTAAGGACGTGGCGGTCATTTCTGGCTTACTAGATTTAATTAGATCGCGCAATCGAATGGTCAGTCCTTGCTACGGGGGGACGGTCCGGATGGGATTTTGGACCAGTCTCTTCGTGTGAAGACTGGCGCCGCTATCAGCCCACCAAACATATAATCGTGGAATCTGTCGTTTCTCACTATTTACATGCAGTTGCTTTAAAACAAAAACGCAAATGATATCCCCCGGTCAGTATAATTGCGTTCTTGTAAACTTTTCCAAAGCATTTCACGCGAAGATCAAGACCATCAACCCCGAAAGATCGCCGAACCAGTTCCCGTTTGGGTCCGTGAACAGCAAAGTATTGGCCGTCAAGGTTGACGTACCCATTTCGCTACATTCCGAACCTAGCAGTCCGAAACTGCAGAGATAGCTGCAGTGAAGGTACGTATGCGAAGCTTCTAGTGCGGTATACTTGCAGTTTGAATGTAACGCGACCTTGGTTTGGACAGTGGCTACCCAGCCCGATCCCACTCATAGATTCAACCAGCCAGGCATTCTTCATTCCAATAAGATAGGTTAGTTCCGGACGAAGTTTCGACACGACGTAAACACAGCGCTAGACAGTGGAAGGTAACGAGTGAAGGCGTATACATAGATGGTTGGATTTTTTCCCCATCCGCTTATCCGAGAATGGAAGATTCATTTATCAACCGCTTTATTGCGTCGGGCTTCGGATAGTGTCATACAACAATAAATATTATTGGTCTGACGTAAAATACCCGGCAGCTTACTGCATAATTTATCCACCTTTTGCATTGTTATTCTGAGTTTATTTGTTTTTTCAACAACTACAGCTGATTAATTTCTCATCACACTGCTAGGGGAGTTGAAGACGATGAGGATGATGAGTAACACCCCTTTCCTTTGGCACAGCTTCTTCGTCCTGACGTTGAAGTAACACAGCTCATTATGATTACAATATACATGTAAATCATGTAAATCAACATTAAACAATTTTAAAGCAATTCTTTTCCAATTGCATATCGGGAATCGATTTCATAGCAACATACTCAAACAAACGATAAAACACACCATAATTGTCAACCTGGATAGGTGATAACGATAGGTCGATATAACTGAGTATAGTTTACATTTCTAATACAATATTCTATTGAACTAATTTCGGACCTGGACGACTACAAAGAATTCGCATCCAGTGGAACTTTTCCCATCAACTCCTAGTCAAGAATAGTTAGTAACGCTTGTAACTTTGTGTGCAACCTTTCTGCCAACACGTAACGTATACTGTGCGCATTGCTGAAGGATTCGGGGAGGATGTGTAGGTTGGACTTGTCAGTCTAATGCCTGTATGGCAGAATTACTTGCCCCACCTGCTGAACGAACTATCATTCCCACTGCGGTGTAAACGGGTTCAGTATGCCAATCAACGCGCGGTCTTGATCCAGCTTGATCATTCCAACTGTCAACCGTGATTTCAGCCGTCCATTTAAGCGTGACTCGGAATCGATCCTGTCGCCGGCAGGACTATCCTGCCACAGATCCCGTGTGTCGCACAATCAACATTTCAGAAAATCACTAATTATAACCGATAGCTACGCTTCGGCGTGCAGCGACACTCGCTTGGTCCACCCGCTTATGTCAAAGCGGGGACAGTATTGGACTGTTATTAGAATATTGTAAATCTGCTCACCAACCGGCTGATGGTGATGGTGCGTTTTGCTGCACTCGTCCGAAACCCGATGAAGCCTCACCGAGCTCGTCGACGATTCGCGTTGCACGATGTCACGAGAAAAACCAGCTGGAAAAAGCCCAAGCACCGTGCAACGCCTGCCACGGTGTGCGCCAAATGACGAAGATCGTCGGCAAAAGTCATCGCTCCGCACTGAGAACCGTTTGCACCTCATTGCCGCCTCCAAAGTTTCCACTCACTGTCCAATGCTCCTCCTTACAGCAAGCCATGCTCTTTCCCTCCTCTACGCCAGAGACCATTAAGTTCCTTTCATCCCTTCCATGGAGCGTCCGCATCGGTTGTGCGCTGCAATCGGGTCCCGAGCAAACAACACCGCAGCAGCGCAACGAAACCACGAACCAGCGCACGCTCAGCGATCTAGCAGCGGTTGGTGCCAGCGCCGGGCGGCCGTATAAAAGCAATATGGAGCCGATTTCAGTCAATTAGTTTGGTTCGAAAACTGGCAATAGCAGCACGCGCGCCACCGTGAGCTGGTGTCCTTTTTAGTGCCGCACGAACAGCCCCCAAAGTCTGTGAGTGGTGTGATCGAACGCGCTAAGCAACAGCCTCGCCCCAATAGACGCATCCAGTGTTTGACGGATTCGTGATTGGGCCCACTGCCAGACGTGTGTAGAAGTGTTCGAGCGTGCCTGCACCATCCATATATAACGCGTCAGTGCTACCCGCCAAACAAACTGGACTAAAAAGCGACGGAAAAACATTCTGCGAATGTTTGCCGAACATAAAGCTCTAAGCGGTACATCAGCATCGGTAGTATCGTTGTGAAAAAGTGATTCCTCACCGTTAGCGTGCGTGGTCAGTTTTCGTGATTTGTAAAGAAGAACATTGCTTGGTTGCCTACAGTGCCTACAAGTGACGAGCCGTAATTCAAAATCTATCTCCAAACGATAAAAGTTCTACACACAAGCCAGAGAGCAGCGGACAAGGAAAACATCATGTAAGCTAGTGTCCTGTTCATTAACTTAACTAACTTGAAAATGAATATCTAGTGTCAAACAAGTGAACTTTGAACAACAAATGTACAAATTGGAGTTTCTATCACTACGTTTAGAGCTTTTTTTTTTGAGCAGCAGTTTTTTTAATAATCAAAATACTTTCAATTCTAGTAAAATATAATAATATATTAGAATTAATAGTACTATGAAGTTGGTCATGATCGTTCTACATCATTTATTTTGAACAACATCATCATCTTTTAGACGTCATATTATGTTTTTTTTTTTATTGTAGGTCCAAGATTTTCCCTAGTTTTAAGTTGACTATCTCTGCAACTTCAAGATCTCAGATCACACCTCATCAAACATTAGAGGGTTACAGTTTAAACACAGCCACTACCGCATTGTAACATTGTTCTCAATCGGTTAGTGAAAATTACACGTCCACATCGTGAATCACAACCACACCACAACGATCAAATAGTTGGCCATATTTTTCACAACAACCAGTTGTTTACTATAACACGCGACACTCTCCACGTCTCTACCTGCAACTACAGCGCTGGGATTGAGATGCCTGGGAATGTGTTGAAAGTTTTTTTGCGCAAACATGCAAACAGCCCCACAGTCAAACATTTTGTATTTGAATTTCAAAGCATCTTTTAATTGTTTAATAATCGATCGCCGGCGTACGCTACGTGATGTACGGTGATCGTAACGTAACGCCACTGGGCCGCACGCGCCACACCGATGCCCCAGCGTACGGGCCGCGTGCGTAACTGCGCAATGCGCGTGCGCCTACGGAAGATCGCGTGCCAAACGGAAAAGAACAACTTCCTTCCCGTCTTAACATCGTATTCGAACATCATCTAAGCTGGATGGTATTTGGAGGTAAAAGCCACAACAAAAGGGCGATGGAGGCGCCTTTGCATGTTCCGCGAAGGCGACCCCGCAATGCATCAAACCCCACGGTTAGCAGCGGGGCAGCGAGAGGATCGCATTAAAAACATCACCCGCGAATGCAGCATCGAACGTAGGAACTGAATTCCTCGCTTGTTAATAAGCAGTGAGTAGAACGTTATGCTCCGGTTTTTACCCTTTCGAGGCGGTATCCGCGGAATGTTCGGTTTCCTGCTTGAAGGTGAAAAAAGGCGATACGAGCAGGTGAAGGGCTTGTACGTACAAGAGGTGCGTAATGTGTAGCTTCGGGCAGAACAAAAAAAAAAAGCCGTAGCGAATTGAAACGGTGATCCTTGCCGGAGAGGCGAACTTTTTATGGTTCCGATACCGGTCCAGGGCCAGATAACTGCATGACTGACGCAACAATCGCATCCCATTGCAGCAGCATCGGGATGCCTAGAACTGCCTGCGATTCGCACGGGAACGCACGGTGTCGGTGTTCGCGCACTATTTATGTGCAACCGCAACGCTACCTTATGTTTCCATCTTCCCCATGGGGTCAACGACGGGTTTCCCTGCAGTCACGCAGTGCAGTTTAAGTTCCCATCGTTTGCCCTCTGCAAACCGAATCCCATAAAGCAACACGGACAAGCCCGTAAGTTAATCGCCTTGATATCGCTTCTTGCCCAGTGCCCCAGTCTGAGGCACTGCGCGTCTAAATTGTCTTCTATCAAAAGCTTTGCATCGCGGGGTTTTGCAGAATCGCGCATCGCGATCTTCGCCTCCATTATTCATCAACGGGGCAGATCATTCGATCACTTCCGCCTGGGACACCTCATCGAGCTGGTCGGCCAGAGATGCGGTGAGGGAAGGGCTAGGGCTACCGATCGGCTAATTGAATGTAGTGGGGTCAGGTCGGTCGGAGGGTTTACCCTGCGCCCCCAGATTCCCCATTCCGAGTGTGACCCCTCCAATCTGTTGTGATCGCGATCGACAACGATTAGAGCCGCTCTCTGCCAACAACCCCACTACCGCCATCGCCACCAGCAGTACTTGCCCGTGTGCTTCATTTGCGCGATTCTCGTTGGCGAAATGCGCCACCAGCATCTAACGCTTTCACTTGCACTTAGAACTTCAACGAGTGTGGATCTTTATCACTGTTTGCCCAGTCACGCCAGACTAGTTAGTGCCCACATTAGGGTTTAGTCATTCAACCATCACGGTGATACATATATATATATAAGTGAATATTTTGATCGGAACAGCCCATTTTACGATCGTTTGTGTGATCCAGCATCCTCAGCAACAAGAGAATAGTGGTTACTCCATACACCTACAGGTGAGTACCAGCCAGTACGTACATTGTGTAACGAAAACACTCACCGATCAGTGACACTTGGCGCATCAGAAGACGTACCCCCCAGCATAACCTACGAAGTGACGAGTGAAGTGACAACATTCCAACAACGCGAGTGTGCATGTGTGCGGTTCGCTTTGGCGTAGTTGCCACATACCACCGTCGACTTGAAGGAACAAAAGTGGCCAGTCAAGCGTCACAAAACGCCTGCATAGAACGCAAGTGCTCTTGACCGGCATCAATTTCACTTTATTCCAATCAAAGGCATTCAGCGTCGATCGGTTGCCGCCGTGTGTACATCAACGCATCAATTGCTATGAGCAAAAGTCTTAGAACCTCCGTGGCCAAAACGGTCCACAGTGGGTTGGTGTGGCGAAAATATCCCGGTACACAATGTGTGTTCCATTCTGATCGAGTCGGTTAAGTGGTTTTTATCGAAACGATCGTTACCAAAAGCCTTTCCACCGATAAAGAGCGGAGAGTCGTGTAATTACAAACGACAATCGATCGATTAGGAATTTAGGACGAGAGCATAATATCGTCTTCTTCATCCATTTTCATTGTTCATTGTTGTTCCGTCGTACATGGTACCCCCACGGTGAGGCCATGAACCATCCCACCCAGGTCCCACGAAGGACTGCAGTTGGCTGCAATTGCGATGATCGAGTGCACTGTGATTAATGTGTGAACCTGTGGCACAATGAATGGACAAGACTGATAATTTATTGAAGGGTTTTCCGCAAATCACCGCCAACGCTAGTGTGCTGTGGCCACGGGTTGGCAGGAAATAGGGACGGATGTCGCGCGTAGCCGTTACAAAAAATGTGTAATTAAAACCTAATTGAACGCTTCTCAATAAACGGCTGTAACCTGGTGTATCTGGGTTGCGTAAACAAATCCGCAGCGTGCAGCGGAGAACAACGGCGTGTAGCGTTCGGTTTTATGTAAGCGCAATTGAAATTCACTCACGCAAAACTCTAGCGCCGATGGTTAGGTATTGGTAATTTTTACAAAATTCTTGCCGAATTAGTGTCTTCCATGCAGTAGCAAAAAGACATCACTAGACAAAGAACATTGTACATTGTGCCACGTTCGGACAAACAAACAAACACTTCCGGCAAAAGCCAACTTCAGAACCATCGAACTAGAATCGCTTCAAACCGTCCACCAAACATGCATCACATGGTGTCAGTGAAGGGGAACACGCATACGGTGCTATAAGAAAATGTTAAAATTCAGCAACGACAAAGATGTCGATCGCGCTCCATAGCACGGGGTGGTTGGGGCATCACGATATGGCACCAACGTTGGGTCAGACTTGATAGTTTTTAGACCCCAAATGTTTCAGCTAAATGCAGCAGATTGGCGGATATTTCTGCCATTAGCAATCAAAACATCAACGATCGCGTGGTGCGATCCTACCGAAACGGAAAAGTACGATAGAAATCTTGCACAAACAACAAACCTGCGAACTTGCACCGCCTCTAATACGGATCTGATGTATTCTCGACATTCAAGCGGCAGTCGGCGTTACACACATGCGTTACAAAACAGCTTTATATCTTGCACCTTTGTTGACGATCGCGGCACAAGCGCTTGATCGGCACTTGAGATAGAGTGATGTGTCCTTGTCATCTGACACAATATATTCAAAAATATCATTCCAACGCTCCAAGCAATCTCCCGATATTATGAAGGGTAGACACGCACCTTCTTCCACGCTAGATCTTGTTGTGATGGAGTTGTTCGAGTGGATCAGTTGATCTAATACCTGACAAATCAGAGGCAATTAGTGTATTGGACAACTCCTTTATATATTTCTCATAGCTCTCGAACATAGCTAGGATACGCTAGGTTTGTTTTTTTTTTTGTGACGATATCCCGCGATTTGAAAGGGTGCCATTTCATTATCATAAATTACACTTCTTACCGGGAAGCGCGGAATAACCCAGACAGCTCGTGCACACCAATATACCACCACCGGAAATACCACGCTCAGATGCGAAGAAAAATCCCACCCACCAATCCCGATACAATCTGGTGCTGGTGGCAGAAACGGAACGGCGCTTACACTTATTCTCGGTACGTGAAGAGTCACACGCGTCACCGCGTATGCAAATAGTCGGTCGAAATGGAGGGAAAAGAATGCGATCGGTTATTCCCCGTGCACTCCGTGTGACTAATGAGCGGATGAGCTCGTGTTTGCATGCAGAAAGCGTTACTCAAACGTGTGGCTCCCGCACTATGGCCGATGTTTCCTCAACCTCGCCTATAACCTCTTCAGGCTAACACGTGCTCCAGGTTCTGATCTATCGATCTATTCGCATGCAACACCCCTTCCCTGCCAGCTGCATTCTGTACGCGCTCCGTAGCCGCCGCACAGCTGATCGGACTCCCAGTGCATGATTGAAAATCCCCACCCAAGTGGTTTGATTAATTGAATATTTGTTTCTGCCTGTAAAACTGATCGCACGATTGCGGGTGTCGGCGCTGTTCGAAGTCGTGCACACCTGTACACACCGCAACAACAATCAAAACCGGGCGCAACTTTCCCAGCTGATGGCTTCCCCAGTTCGGTGCGAAAAAGACCCGATTGAATAATTACATTCCAACCGCCTGCATCACTTGCATTTGCACTTTGCGCTACAAATACACACACACACACACAATCATTCCGCAATCGTTGCATTCGCTGGCGGTGGCCAAGATCGCATCGCTGCGGTACGAAGCGAGGCCCGCGCGATGACGAATGTTGCATAATTTATCAATCGATTAATTTATGCTAAGCTGCCCGGTGGATATCTATTTGCCGAACCTTCTTGCTGATGTTTATCATATGCGGCCATATGCGATGCGTATGGCTTGTACTGGGTAATTAGCCATTGTTTGGAGAGTCATTTCCGCATCGGCAACATTTTCTCACCCTTATCCGGTCAAGTCGCGCGTGTCGGGTCCAGCCATTCGCACGACCGAAGAGGCTGTGTAGGTGTTAATACTGGTTCAATATTTGTACGCAGTCCATTAACAGAACTTTGCCCTTAGCCGCACTCAGCTCGTGAGCGAGTTAAGCAAACAAATTAGATGAAGATGTTAGCGGATAATTGTTTCCAACCAGCGGTTGGTCCAGCGTTTGATGCGAACGTTTCCACCGGTGCGTCAAGCGGTGTACTACACAACTTAGCGCAATTAAATCATTAGACGGTTGTTCGAAGTAATGCTCACAGTAACTCGTTAACATGCTATTAGTAGCGTCGATTTCGCACATAAGACGCTCCTTCCGACTCGGGCTCCGATAGTGCCAAAGGGGCTTTAAAGGTGTGAACAATTGGGGAGCTGGAGCTCGTAAATAAGGTTCAAAACAAGACCACGGACGGAGCTTAAGTGGATGACGGAATTAAAAAACAAAAAGAAACAACCACTGCCACTTAACCATCCTAGGGCTGGACCTGTTGACTAACCGTCCATCATGGGCTTCAAGTCAATTGGGGCACGTGACCAACATTACTTTATCCGCAAGATGAACGATCATAAATTGGAGCAGACAGCCAAACCTAGGATTGCTTTCCGTTGTGAATGTCAAGGTCAGCCCACGGCGATGTCCTTCCGATGGCTTTTTTGAAAGTTGTATCCCGACGTATCCGATTTCGCACCCGATATGCGTAAGAGCCAAGGTCCCGCCGCATCACCGTACCGGGAAAGGGTTAGCGCACCGATCCCAACTATGACAGCCTGTCATAGATGTTACGTACAAACTTTACCGTTGACAAGTGGAATTCGAATTTTACCAACACTCAAACTGGACTTGCTCAACCGTACCTCGCACTTCCTTATGCAAAGCACAGCCAGTGCGCGATCTACCCTTTTATCTACTTGCTGAGCATCGCAGATCAAACGATACCACGGCAGTGTGCGGGTCGGTTGATCGCACGCGTATCCGGACCGGATTGGTCCAAGGACTTGCACGATGCGTTTGCCACGTGCCCATAGAGGATAAATTTTTCACATACCAGTGGCGCTCGTTCTCTAGCTTGAGGCGATCGAGAATGAACAATCCCGATTGGAAGTCGTCTAAAAAACGAAGCAAAAAAAAAAAGGAATAACTATTTCGCACACCCTTCAGCCACGCGTTCGCTCTACAGTTAAAAAATAAATAATTCATCGATCATAACACCATAATTGATTTCTTTCTGCTGAATGGTGATGCATGCCACTAAAAGGTTGGCAGCGTGTAACAGTCACGCACCGCAACTTGACACTGATCATTCATGTTCGCAGCGGTGATTTTGGGCTCAAGTTCAAAATCAAGCTCACTGATGAACTGCGGGTGTCGACGGCAACAAATAGTCTTTTATTTTGTTATTTGTCTATTATAATTGCATAAAGTCTGCAGATCATACAAAACTAAGCTGAAAATGCGCAACTAGTGATAAAGTGATCGATTCTCACATTAAGTTATAAGCATCGTGCTGCAACCATCCGCAACAACGTCATGAACCAAATTCATCAACCGAAAACGGCACGCGTGCACTCGATATTCACCAAACAAATCGTTAAAATCAAAGCATACCCGTGGCATGTAGTATGGATCGCAATTTTTCAATAAAGCAATTGGTACCAATTTCCAAATCCGTTTCTGCCCACGGCAGCACCGGGGCCGATTTCTTGCCCAGAGTTAATTGAATTACCGCCAAATTGGACCAGGCCGCCACCGGTGCTTATGATAGCTCTTTTCATCTAGAACAAACCGAGTGCCGGGCGCTCAGCATACAAAGTAGGAGTAAAAGAAAAACCTTGGCATGTCCTCGGTCACATACACATCTATGCAAATGCCGGCGAACGGTCCGATCATCCTTTCCGCACAGGTGGAGATTTCCTGTGCTGGGGTATCCGCTTGTTTTGGTTTGATGAACGCACGATCGACTCTTCCTAATTACGAAACAAGTGCTTAGCCTATTTCGCTTTGGCCACCCGTTTGTGCTGTGTTCGTGTGTGTTTGTTTACGTACTATACCGTAGAGGCCCCTAGTTGATTCACTTGTTTGCACACGATCTGATCAAGGCAGACGAACGCAAACAATTGTTAATTAAAATTTCCTGTCATTATTTGCAATACCGAGCGGGGGTTTGAATTGGAGGATCCGCGAGAGCGCTGGAGGTGCCTTGTTATACAATTTGTATTATTGGCTAGAATTATAATTTCCAAATTTGCAATGGTGTTTTTCTTTTTTGCTCCACGGTCACAATGCAATCAGTGCGATCGTTGCGCAACCACAATTTAGTTAAATTAAAAGATGATTTAATTGAATCTTTCGCCAAACATGTATCAAAATTAAGCAGGAACTGAATTGACCATAATTTGCTTACTGAAACGTCAATCAGACATCATGCATGCGTTATGATTGTTGGGTTTAACTACGTAATTAAATATTCTTGTTATAAGACAAAATGATTGTAATTCATTCTGACGAGATGGTTTCGACTTCACCCAAGGGGGTTGTTATCGAAATGGAAGGAAGTTGTTAAATAGTTTAATTCATTCCTTATTACATCTTGCAAAATTTACTACCGACAAGGACATGCGGATCTTAAAATGACTTACTAAACTTACTGCCTATCCAGAGGCGGATCTTCCTACAACTCGGACTGAGCGGCCGCGGGGGCCCCGACCTTAAATGGGCCTCGAGTTGCAGCTGCAAGATTTGCTTCCAGAAAGCATTTAATTTCAATGTTATGCTTTGTAAAGCTACTGTACATATTATCAGTGCACAAAAATATCGATATATTGGAGGGAAATATTAAAGCGAGAGACCAAGAGTCGACAAGGCCCAGCCCACCCGTTGTATAAAGGGCCGATACATTTTTCTGGCCTTTCACACAAACACACAAACACAAGATCTTTTCGTATGTATTGCTTGTGAATTAATATCCTAATTTCATCAAGATATATTAGTTCATGCACCGAGATACAGTATGGATATCTTATAACTATGGTTTTAATAAATCATATCTTTAATAAATATTTAAAATAAGTTTTAATAATCTAATATTCATGATAGTTTGAAACACGACATTGCTATATAACCGAATTGATTTCGGTTTCCGAAGCAGTTTCGGAAATATTTTGTAATTGACCTGTTCGCGCCAAAATTGGTTGGTTAATACAATAAAATTGTTAAGTCGTACACATCTTAGCATTAGATACCACAACTAGCAGTAGGAATAAGTTTTCAGTGATAGTGATAGTGATGATTTTTGAAGGAGTTTTCATCACAAACTTCTGTACACACATACATAGTCCCTTTATTACTCCAAAGCGTAAGACGAATTTGCTAGAGGCGTTAAAATAAACAAAGATGCATATAAAATAGCATTGGAACTATTACGAACCTTTCATAGTATAAAAACCTGACTATACTGTTGCTTCAAATATATTTGATAATACCCTTCTTGGGGTGGCTCGGTGGTGTATTGGCCGGTCTCCACTCGAACAGACCGGTCCAATCCATCCGTCCATGCGAACCGTTCCCCGGTAGCAAGGACTGATTATTCGGCTACTGGTAAAGAATTCAAAGAAACCCAGAATTGGCTGGCCTAGACCGCTCGAGGTTTTTCTACCGATCTGGCTCGTGGTTGTTGAAGAATTTCCATTTTTATTGTGGCAGAAACACGGTCATTGTTTGCAATTAAAAAAATTCAAAACATTAAACAACATTAAACTAAATATCCGTTTGAAGATCCTCATTGGCACATATAATTGAATGCTAATTGAAAAAATAGATAATTTATAAATATTAAAAGTAAAATTATTTATTTATTTTTTTTTTTCAAATATTACTTGTATTAAAATACACATATTATGGGAGATGGTAGGGACTCCATTAGGTATCAATGCATGGGGCCCCGAAAATCGTAAATCCGCCTCTGTACCTATCACATAACCTTCAAGACAGGTTGTCCTTGCTGTCTGGTGTAGATCTAGATTTGTTTAGATCAATTGGCTACGGTTCATGAAATCAGAGAACCACCCACATTAGTGATTATATTAGTAAATTCAGCATTTAAATTTGCATGCTGCAGGATACGTGTGTGAAAATAGGTTCATTTCTGTCCAGGATATCTCGCCGTGCAGGACACGATCAACAACTAAAAACAAAAAGCAGCTTTTTGTGAACAACGCTGCATCTGGAGTATGGTAACATTACTGCAGTCTGGAGTATCGTCTAAAAATAGTCACCTAGTCAAAACCTGTTTTCAAAAGCCTTGAACGCATGGTATGACCTGAAGCGACGAACGGGAAGCGTGATTTCACAATTGCAGCTTCAAATGAGCATCCCCTTTCTACGGTGAAGATCGCGGCGTACCGGAAATATCGCAGGCTACTTCACGCGGCTTCTTCCGACCGGGCAAGGACACCGGTAGAGCGTGAGCTAAAAATAACTCTCGTAAACAGGAACGGCCAACCACGCACACGTAACAGGCCGGGGCACGGTACCGATTTGGGACGCAGCAGTACAAAGTGCATGATGTCCTTCGAATCGGCTGCACCGATGCAATGGTTGGCCGATTGGCCGATGCAGTTACCGGATTACCGACCGTCGTTTCTCATCCATCCGCAGTGGATGTCGCATTTATGGTGATGGGTTTGCGCGACTTCCAACAATTAACGACCACCGAACGATATGCAAGTGCATACCCAAGGCACTACGTCTACGGGGCATTACTCAAGCTTACACACTTTATCGCAAACCCGACAGAAGCGGTAACCGGAAATGGCTACTAGGGCTCTTGCTTTTAGAGAGACCATCTACATCATCGTGAACTGCGTGCACACTACTTCGGTAAACAGTAGCTTTAATTGTTGTCCAATAAGTGTCAAAACACCTCAAGGAGAACAGTGGAGAGCGGCACCCGATCAAACTAGCAAGCGATCAAAAGCAGGAAAGGAATCTCGAGAACGTAGAGGAAGAATAGCGCTATCCATCTTTAGGACTAAATATGCACTACATTTTGGAGGTCATGACGTACCGGGGAGACTTTAATCGATCAACCTGAAGCGTACCTGCTGATGCCGAACATTCGTGTGCATCGTGTATTATTTATAGTTGACAACTTGAGCGTACCGGAGCTACTTACCGTAAGAATAACCATGCAGAATTGTTAAGTTGCATGCTTCCTAGATGTTTGTACCGTGTCCTTGTACTTCAATGCAAGGAAAAGTGATTAACAAAAAGGCAACACGCATATGGTGACGGGGTAGCAGCGCACGCCAATTTGGACTCTGGACGGAGGTGTGTGTTATTTGTGTACCCTGTTTTTTGTTTTGGTCTCTTTCTTATACCGGCACTGCCGAAGATCGGCAAACCGTCCGTTTTAGTGGCCTTCGCGTCCTTGAATCACGAGACGGATCGCGCCACTTTCAAGTTCGCGCACACGCCACAGTTCCCGCCCAGATAAATTCGACTGTCCGCCTGGCAGTGTGAACAACAAAGCCAGGTGGAAAGGAAAATGGACTCAGCACACCGCATCCCCCCATCATGTGGGCTTCCACAAACGCACTAATAGATAAATTAATGAAAAAAATGCACACCACCACTGCTTTACGCACTTCAGCCCAACATTCACTCACCCAGCCAGGTTTTACTAGCCCGTCAGGTTTCGGGGTAAACGCACACGCACAAGAAGCAAACAAAAAAAAACATGAAGAACCGGTGTAACCAACGCAAGCAAATCAGCAAAAAAAAGATCAAAATGAGGTGACTTTAAGTATGACAACAAGATACAAAAAAAACCGACTTCTCACCAGCCCTGACTTAAGCCGGGCCTTGGATTGCCTGGAGGGGTGACGCTGCACTACATCAAACGGTGGCTGCCGATCGTGCCGAAAGTGTATCACTTCATCAGTGGAATGGCGCGTGCCCAGCGAACGAGTAAAATAAATCGGAAAACGGATTTACCTTTATTATATGCGCTGCGCGGCACTGACGCTACTTCCCACCACGGGTCTTCGTGACCGGACGCGTGGCAAACCAGCGCGAGTTCGTGTGGGAAAGGACGAGCGCGTTGTGAACCAGTTGGTGGCACGCGCAATGAATAAAATTATCGATAAATGTAAACGTTTATTTTTTTTTTTGCAGTAGTGGCACACTATTGGTGGGGCCGTCGTGGCGAAGACGAATGAAATATAACCCTTTCGACGCGATCGAGCGGTATCGAGAAGAAATGATCGTATTGCATTATGCAACACTGGGTGACGCTTAGGTCACCCATCTATTAATCGATTCCAACCGATGTTAGCATTACCCATTAACACCGATTATTGGCAGTGGCTTATCATATAAGAATAAATCGTTGTTCCTTTTTTTTGCTACAGAATATGCCCACTTCCTTCAGATTTGTAATTAGATTCACCGGTAACCTTGTCCCGCTTCTCATTGTGCCTTTTTTTGTATATTCCGCATTGTTCATTACAGCAAAACCGTGCCGGAAAAAGAAGAAAGCGTACATTTATTCTGTGAGCGACCGGTGCGAAAAGACCGCGGTAACCGTGCAGCGTCAAATTATCTCATCGGCGGACATTAGGCACCGGAGTCAGCACCAACACCATGGGTACCTTGCCGCAGCTGGCCGTAGTCAAGGGAAAACTGTGTCCTCTGCAACCGACCTTACTCCATCGCACCTTTGAATCGAACGTTGACAAATTCTGTGGCACCGATACGGCACTCATCTACAACGGTAGGTACAAGCAATGGCCGGCGCACACAATGGTTGGTGTAGCCGGGTGAGCCTTCAGGGGTATGAACTTCAATTTAGCCGAAACGTCCACCGATCGATGTCACCGTGCTTGGTTGCCTTTGGATGCCACTTTCCCATCGAGCTGATCACCTTCTTCCGAGCGTGAAGGATTGGGACCGGAGTTGCGGGTCGAGTTGATGGTTGGATAGTTAAGCGGTGCTTAATTAAAACTTATGATTTGATTGATTATGATTCTAAGACAGGCCTGAACGAACACAACCACACAAAAGACCAACACCAATTTCGTGGAACATCGATAGAAACAAATATTTTGATTTCTTGCAAATGCACTCATTCTTGTTGGGTCATTTGCTCGGATAAAAGTCTAAACCCCGTTGGTTGATTGGTTTAGAATTTTTTAAGAAATTCTTTGGATGATTACGTTGGTTTAGATTTTTTTTCTTATTCTACAGGCTGAAACTAAGATAGTTTCAAAATATGGATATCCTTTTATAATAGCTTTTCTTTGTACAGATTTTCAAAGAATGATTTGCATAAAAAAAATCTCCAAAAAAGTACAATTTTTAAGCTTATTTTTGAATTACTTTATGAGTATTTGAGACATTTGGATAAACTCAAGTGTTTTGAAAAGGTTTTAAGATATCTATTACATATAAAAATTTAGCAAAGAGTATTGTGCAATAGTTTGAAAAGTTATTACAACATATTCGAATTTATATAAATTGTTACGTTGACTTCCTGCCAAATTTGTTCACCGCAAAACACAGAGATTTCTTATATATCATAAAGTAGCCTTATGCTGCAACTTTGCCCACCTTTAAGAGTTATTAAATTTTTATTTCGGATCGACCCGATGGTATATTCGTAGCGGCGCCTGTCTGCACACGACAAGACCAATACGAATACCATCAAGACCTAAGTCCTATACTATCCAGCTACGGGTGAATAATGTCAAAGAAAGCCAAAACCAATTCTATCTATCTGAAATAGAACAAAATCAAATATGTAACTTATTTATCGTACAGAATATAGATGAGAGGAACATGTTTCAAAAGAAAAATTAACAAAAAACCAAATTTACTCATTTTTCTACGATACGATTTACGAATTTACAATATTGTTTCGAAATAATTACAAATACCCATAAAAGATAATTTTATCCCGATATTTGTTCTACGGTGCCCTCTGTGAAATGGTGTCTTGAAATCAAGCCATGCATCATACCCAACGTAATCAGATCTTCCTCAAAGCTCACCAAATAGACAATGTGCAGAGGTTCTTAAACCCTTCCAATACGCTCTAACAATCAATTGGGAGACAAATGGGTGTACATAAATTATGCACGTACATATTTAATTACCAGCTCAGGTAATTCGACCTTGGAAGCTTCGTGATCTCCGCACAAACTTGCTCTACTGCTGTCTAGGTCAGTTGTGGCCGCAGAAACTAGTGCAAAGCAAACTGTACCCAGTACTAACAGCATTTCTACTATGTCGCTTAATGTATTCCTTTCACTGGCTAATTAACTGGCTTAAGAAGCTGGTGTCCGACCAGTAGCAGGTCACTGTTCGTTTGCCGACAACTGGCAGCCACCACTCGGACGGACCGGTGAGCTTGACATTTAGCGTGCCAAACCACCCAGCCAAGCTGGTGAACTTCGCCAGCAGCATAAATCCGTCACTAAAGTGATGCGACAATAAAACAAGCCATAAACCGTACCACGGAATATTATCTTAACCGCCACACCAAATGTGCGAACCATGAATTCTAGTTCAAGGTCAAGAAAAGCGAACCCCCATAGCGCTAGCCAACCCGCACACGGTTGCGGCGCAATCACTGCACCGGTCCGAACGTTTTCACCGTTGCGTAGCTTCGTTTTTCAGCGGAGTTTCCTTCGCGGCGCGCGTTGACCGTGAGCCACTGGGTGTTTCTTTTTTTTTTATCCTCTCATTCCGTTTTTCCTTCTCGCGGTGCTTGCGGAACGCCCAGCTGGCAAACGGTGGTGGTGAGCATCGCTGGACGGGGGACGAATCGCGAAGATCATACACACGACGGTTACTCAATATTTGCCGCCACCAGCAGCAGTGGACGATCGACTGATCGATCAAGTGCGGCTTACGGTGCTGCAGGTATCGCTGCAAGCCGGTTACAGGTGGGAACCTGTCTACCAGGCCGCCACCATCACCGTTCAAGTGCAATTTCGAAGGGTTAGTCGACCCGGCGGCACACCATACACCCAACCCAGGGCCATGTTTCGTGTTGGCATTAGAAGCCGACGCCGTGTGCGCAAACACTCCCCGTACGGGTCTTGGGTGATCGCACTTGCACAACTTGCTTGCGGTACTTTTTTGCGCGCCGCTTTGCGCAATCCTTCATCGGTACAATCATTAGCTTTCGGGCAGGTGCTGGCTGTGCTGTGGTCAGCTCTTTTGCACCGGTTAGCATTCGGTGGCAAACCAAAGTCAAACCTTCTCCTGTAACGGGCCATGAAACATTAAACAAGACCTGGCACGCTGGCCGACTAAGATGGGTTGTTGGGTCGGGGATGTGAACTGAACGGCATGGCCCTGCAAGGGTAGTACATCCGTTTCCGATGTTTTAGTCCCGATAGAATAATGCATGCACCATTAGAAAAAAGCATATACAATAATGGAAGAGATAGAGCGAAGGGCAAAGCAGGGACTAGTTGAAACAATGGCAACAAGCAGTTAAACAATGCCGAGATCCTATGATACATCGCTACTGCACTGCGTTTGGTGCCACTGTTTCCAAGCAGCTCTACTTATGGCACATCCATTAAGAAAACTTCCCTTGACATAGCAACGTAATAATCTTTGCCCCGTCACTCCCGATCGTACTCTCCCCGCCAGACGATGTACGTGGTGAGGTGCAGATCAACTACAATGTGCTCAACTCGACGGCGAACCGTTTGGCCTCGGCCATGCTGAATCGCATCAAGGATCACTTCCGTTCGCCGCCGAACACCGACGGTGACTACATCGTAGCCGTGTGCATGTCACCGACCGATCGTCTCGTAACGACGCTGCTTGCGATTTGGAAGGCGGGTGCCGCCTATCTGCCCATCGATCCAACCTTTCCGCCGAATCGCATTCAGCACATCTTGGGTGAAGCGAAACCGGCACTGGTTGTGTACGACGACGATTACGACAATGCGGCCATCTTCGGGAAGACACCCGCCATCAGCTATGCGGAGGTGCGCAAACGTGCCAGCGACCTGAGCAACGCCAACATCCGACCGGAAGCGATGCTCGGAAAGGGTGACTCACAACTGGCCCTGGTGCTGTATACCTCTGGCAGTACCGGAGTACCGAAAGGTGAGTAAAACCTATACACGCACATCCAACCCCAAAGTTGTGGCATCTGTGATCTATGCTTATGCTCGTATTGCAGGCGTTCGCCTTAACCATGAGACCATCCTGAACCGGCTCGAATGGCAGTGGAGTCGCTTCCCGTACGCTTCGACGGAACGCATCGGTGTGTTCAAGACGGCCCTTACGTTCGTCGATTCGGTCACCGAGATATGGGGCCCATTGCTGAACGGAATGGCCATTGTGGTAGTGCCCAAAAAGATTACCAACAACCCCGAAAAGCTCGTCGAGCTGTTGGAGCGTTACCGTATCGAGCGGCTGGTCCTAGTGCCGACGCTGCTCCGTTCGCTGCTGCTCTATTTGCCACTGCAGCAGAAACAGCCGGTGCAGTCGGGTGCAAAACTGCTTTACAGCCTGCGCATCTGGGTGTGTTCCGGCGAACCGTTGCAGATTTCGCTGGCTCGCGAGTTCTTCGATTACTTCCAGGAGGGTATGCACCAGCTGTGCAACTTCTACGGCTCGACCGAGGTGATGGGTGACGTGACGTACTTCGTGTGTGAGTCGAAGAAGCAGCTGGAAGCGTACGAGAAGGTCCCAATCGGTTACCCGCTCGACAATACCACCATTTACATTATGAGCCCAGATCTGCGCCCGGTGCGGACAGAGGAAATCGGCGAACTGTACGTGGCCGGGTTGAATCTGGCGGAAGGGTATGTTAATGGGCGCGATCCGGACCGATTCATCGACAACCCGTTGGCAATCGATCCTTCCTTCGGGCGGCTGTACAAGACCGGTGATTATGCCTCGGTCAGCAAGGGATGCGTGTACTATCAGGGGCGCACGGACTCCCAAATCAAGATCCGCGGCCATCGGGTGGATCTGTCGGAAGTGGAGGCGAATCTGCTCGGGCTAGACGGTGTAGATAAGGGTATCGTGCTTTGCCATCATGCCGGTGAGATCGATCAGGCACTGCTGGGATTCGTGACACTGGAAAAGGATACCCATTTCCAGACGGGACTGCAGGTGGAGGCAGCCCTTGGTGACAAGCTTGCCCACTATATGATGCCTCAGGTCATTCTGCTCGATAGCATTCCCTTACTCGTAAACGGCAAAATCGATCGTCAAACGTTGTTGAAGATGTACGAGAGCACCAACAATAATGGTATGTTTGGAGGATCTCGACGATGTAGGTGCACTAGCGTAGCACAGTGTTCTGATTATCTCTCTCTCTACTCCTACAGATGACACACAGATAGAGATCGAGTACGATTATTCTAATGTTCCGGCGAGTCAAATGACCGCTGCAAAGGATCTTTTCGAAACAGTCGGTCAAGTGATCGGTCGTTCGACACGGGCCAAAATTTGCTTGACCAGCAACTTCTACGAACTCGGTGGTAACTCGCTCAACTCGATCATCACCGTGACGCAGCTGTGTGGTAAAGGATATCCGGTGAGTATTACCACGTTTATCGGAGCTAAAAACTTGGGCGAAATTTTGGACAAAATATGTGCCGACGAACGTGAACTGCAACACCACCAGATCGAAGCCAATGGCAATGGAAATGCGGAAAGTGATTTTGATTACCGTATGCAGCTGACGGCATTCCCACTGGCACTCGAACACAAACATGACACGATCAAGTAAGTGCTTTGTTTAGCAATTCTTGCTGTTGTTATGATGCTTTGCAAATAAATTACTAACCTAAACTTACCTCTTCGTCAGCATCATTACTTCAAGCTTCTTCGAAAAGGCAGACCTGGAACAGTGGCTTAAACCGCAGATCTACGAAACTGACTATCGGGACATCCTGGAAGATATCTGGACGGTTCTCATCGAGAAGGGACTGAGCTTCATCGTCAAGGATGAAACCGGTCGCTCGGTAGGTGTTTCACTGAACTTTGATGCGCACGATGAACCCGAGGTGACCGTCACCAGCAAACTGATTATTGTGTTCGAATTCTTGGAATTTGTCGAAGGACCCATCCGGTAGGTGCCATCATTATGGCTGTTGTCTGAATCCATGGCAATTTTCCTTAATGACCCTTTTTTTGTATTTCGTTTGATCCGCAGAGATAGTCAACTGCCCACTGGCAAGAACCAGATACTGCACTCCTTCATGATGGGTACCTGCGCGGAGCTGTCCGCTCAGGAAAATATTGAGGCTATGCACTTCATGGAGAGTGAGGTGTTGAAGTTGGCGAAGCGTAGAAACTTTGCTGGAATTTTCACCACCAACACGAACCCGCTCACACAACAGCTCGGCTCGAACGTGTACAATTACAAAACGATGCTGGACTATCAGGTCAACCAGTTCGTGTACAGTGCGGACAGTTCGAGACCGTTCGCAGCGGCTCCGGACAGTCAACGCGCCGTAGTACACTGGAAGGACATTCGATGTTGATAAGGGATCCGTTTGTTAATGCTACGAGTGAAGCAAGAACATACAACTAGCTCTTTAAATAAGTTATTTAATTTATGAAACACGAATCGTACTCACGAACGCACCAATACACACAAGACACAAGATCCGGATTGCAAGTGACGGCCACGGGTTCAACTGCTTTCGTTTTCTAGGATCCTCACGATACAACACACGGCCTACTTTTATGCATTCGGTACGGGGCTTCCATTTCTATGTGACGGTGTAGCACATAATTCAGTGATCGGTTAACTTTAAGCGAACAGTATTTTAATTATGGTATAGAAACAATTGGTGCGATCGGTTGCATAGAGTGGATCGGTCACAAATTGTTTAGTATACGATCATAAAGTGGCACGCAACAGGAATCGAAGATAATAAACAAATGTGATTAAAGGCGTTGCTTAGCGATGTAGTGAAATAGTGCCCCACTCCATGTTTAGGGACAGGTTTCAGCGAAACACACTAGAACAGCAACAAAAAGTAGCAGACACAGCTTAAGCTGTACAATGAAACTATTTAAATTTTTTAAGTGGAATCAATAAAAATAAACAAGAAATTTAAGTTTACTTCCTTATTACGCGCTACAACTGATACACGGTTTTGGCCTGCGTGGGAACTTCCCAAAACCGCTCACGGTCTAGCTCTATCGTCTGCCAAACCAATATGCTAGCCTTTCTGGCGGACACATCTACAACGTCACTCCATCTTAATTTCGACCATCATCGATTCATCGATATGGACTACCTAAAATTGGTGCTAAAACACAAAATCATCACTACTTTGTAATGAAGGTGAAGAATTTAAGATCAGTTAGAATATCTGTTCCTTTCCAGCTATTCATAGCTCAATATTCTTTTTCTTCTTGACCCATTCATAGTTGAGCAGGTCGTGCTGCTGAATCCGTTTTCACGAAAACTGCTCTCATCCATCCCCATTTGCATCCAACTTTCAACAGGTTCAGCTAAGGTTTACACAACTAGCTCACTGTGCTCCTCTACGCCTCGTGGTAGACCATATAGAACTGACGAGCATTTTCCTGGTAGTCCGGCATCATTATTCGCAAACATAGTGTATCCTTCCGGCATTCGAAGCCCACCCGAGTTCTATATAAACGAACATATTTTCGCAATGACGCAAGATTAGAGCACTGCTTACGATTAAGTTACAATTTTGGTGAATTCTACATTTAAACGGTTCATATCGTTTGTTGTTTACGCATATATTTCGATATCTCTTTTTAGTTTGATACAGACGCTAAAATAATAATTCGTAACAACACTTATCTTCCCTGTGAACTAAAATGCGTTTACATGCGTATACATAAGAACTTTCGTTAATTAAAAACAAAATCGAAAGACAACTAGAACTTATAGCAAAACACCCCTATTAATATTCTATTGTCTTGAGAATGTGGGAAACAACATAAACTACGAGATGCCCATTGCCGACGGCACATGGTAAGAATGAGAAAGGAGTTTAAAATACCTGAAACTGCAGTTGTTGATTTAAAAAAAACACACACACAAACGCGCTTTCCTCACACGTTGTACGCTATCAAACGCAAGCTGACTAAACCGCTAAAGCTCCTAACAAATGCCTAATAAACACCGTGTGTTTTGTTCGCAAGCACTGCAGGGTGCGAGTTTCCGCATGCAATGCTCCGCGCTGTTCTTGCCTAAACTTTTTCCGCATTCATTTCCATGCTTGTTCATATGTACAGAATGTATGGAACCCATCTCACTAAGCTGTGTACATTGGTACATCATTAAAAAAAAACAACTCAAAGTACTAGTATACACATCACTTTATACAAAACATCTTTCGATAGGAAACAACGCTGAAATGATGTTCGCGGTAAAACTAATCGACTAAACATTTCCAAACTCATCGAACTGTTTGCTATGTTTCACTTTTCCAACAGAGTCACAGTTTCAAACAAGGTGCTTGATTCTTAGAATCGCTCTGCAAAAGCTTCTGTTATCTTGCAAACCTATTATGTTGGCATTATTACATCATGTTTCTATACAAATATATACTACTTATTACATACCTCATAATTTGCCTAACAGTGTTCACATTCGCATCACCGCTTATTGCAACTTTATCGCCTACTCTGTACTAATGTGTTATACCACTATGTCACGACTGATATAGATAGCTGCACAGCAACGGCAAACAGTTTACGTGTGCCTTTTCGTGCACGTTCAAAAAGGACTACAAACGCCGTAGAACTAAAGCGGTCCAGATTACGGTCATATTATTTACTGTGGTTCGCTACTGTTTTTGGTGCACCCTATGCTAAATATTAAATAACTACTGAATTTTGTTGCCCAGTGGATGCAGCCGTCCCACTGCCTCCGCTCGTAGCAGTATTTGCAGCACCACTCGCCGTTGTGTCGCTGCTAACGCTTTCTGCAAGCTGTTGCGATTGGTCAACTTCACGATACTTTCGGAATGTTCTCCACTGACCCGTGTTGTAGTCGAGCGTGATGAGCGACTCTACCAGCATCAAAGCTGCCCTATCGTCTTGGTGCACTTTTTCCTGTCAGAAACGAAACAATTAGTAGTGTTTTACGATAACCATTTGCTGGCTAGAGCTGTACTTACAACACTTTCATTTAATTTTATGGTGACGATGTTTTCCGGTGAAGGCCTAGGATTGTTTCGATAGCCAGCCATGAAACCGATAATTATAGCCTTCTCTAATCTTGACACGCAGTTGGCCCGTTTAAACATGTCGTGTGCTTCCATGTAATACTTGCTCTGCAAAAACCAACCAGGAATATTGATTAAAAACGACATAAAAGCGAATATAGACGAAATCCCCAATGTTCGTCAATTTTGCACCTAAATTATTATCCTACTGCCTAAACTAAAACACATGCTACTTACGGATATTGAAAGCCCTTTCCTTCCACCCGCTTGTTGCTGCTGCGCTTGTTGTGACTGCTGTTGCTGACCACTGCCTTGAGACTGTATCGTAACCGTAGTTCCCTGTTGTTGCTGCTGAACCTGCTTCAATTGAGCACGCTGCACCTGTATTTGTTGGGTTTGACCTTGCTGTTGCGGTTGCTGGACTAGCTGAATGGTAGTGCCGCCTGTACGCTGTGTTCCCGGGGCCTGGAACTGAATCGTGTGCTGTTGCTGTCCCTGCTGTTGCTGCTGCTGGGGTATTTGCGTAATGATTGTACGTTGTCCTGCCTGCCCTGCCGCGGTGGCCGCTTTTAGCAACTGTTGCTGCTGCTGACCAGCACCGGTCGATTGTTGAATCGTTTGCACTAGCTTTGGTTGGCCGCCGGGTCGCTGAATAAGCGTGATTCCTTGCGGCAAGATTGTTTGAACATTGTTTGTTCCTCCGACAGGTCGGAAAATCACCTGCTGCTTCACCTGCGGCTGTTGCTGCTGTTGGACCTGCTGCTGTGAAATATTCGTTATCAGTGCCGGTATGGTTGCACCTTGCTGCTGTTGCTGCTGTACCACGGTAGTGCCTTGCTGTTGTCCTCCGCTGGGTTGAATCACGACGGGAGTTAGAGCGGGTATATTTTGATGCAACGAGCTAGTTGGTACAAGTGCAGGAATTTGACTCAGCTTTGTTTCCGATTCCGTTTTGATCAGCCCTGGCGGTCCCGTCAGTATTGTGGCTCCGCTCAATCCGGAAACGTTTTGTAACGGAATCTGCTGATATACCGTGTGGCCCGATGCGTCGACCGTTTGTATGATGACTCCTTTCTGATTCAGCACATTCGAAACATTTGCCGCATTCGTTACGTAGTAGGTGTTTCCCTTAACATTCGGCGGCATCACCACTTGCGTGTACTTTGGTTGTTGACCGACCGCAGCTGCAGCAGTAGCTTGCAGCGCTTGTTGTTGCTGTTGCTGTTGTTGTTGCTGCTGCAGCTGTTGCTGATGTTGAAGAATTTGTGCCACGGAGGTTGTCATACCAGCCGTCGGCGGATTTTGTGCTGTAATCGTGATCGTGCGCTTCTGGGGCACTGCTGTCGGGGTAATTTGTAACTGATTCTGCTGTCCTTGCTGTTGTTGCATGGATTGAATGTTTAGTATCGTTGGCTGAGTTGCACCGGCCGGAATCTGGGTAGATATAAGTGGTGGAATATTTTGCATCAACTGGTTGTTGTTAAGCGACACAGTTGGAGCCGTTTTAATTTGCACAATCCTAGTCTGCTGTGTAGCTGACTGTTGTCCCTGGACTTGTATTTGTTGCGATTGCTGCTGCAGCAGTTGCTGCTGATGCGGAGCCCGTGAAATGGTTGTAGTCAAACTTGGAGTGCCGGCGGAACTCGCGTTCGAAACTATTCGCTGAATGTTGAGCTGTTTTCCGGGCGAGGTCGTGTTAAGCACGTACGAAGTAAGTGGCGTTTTTTGCTGTATTATTGTAGCTCCCCCGGCAGCTGTTGTCGTGCCAGGCTGTACCTGCTTCGTAGTGAACAATATATTTCCACCACGATTGATGATGGTTGTAGATTTTGGAATGGAAGCATGTAACGTTCCGGGTACGATCGATTCAGACGATATGATTTCTATTTTCTGCTGTGCATTGGTGTTGCTTGTGCTCGTTACTGCTGCAGCAGCTGCAGCAGCCGCACTGATCGTTTTGCCTGTGGATTTTTGAATTATCTGAACACCTCCTGTCGCTCCCGATTGCGACTGCAGTACCGTTTTGGCTTGTTTAGGTGTCAACGGAACAGTTCGTACCAACGATGGGGGTTGCGATGACAACGTTACCATAGAACTGCCAACCGTACCTGCCCCAACACCACTGGGTTCCGTTTTGATGACCGTAGCTGATATTGTTTTCGTGGCAGGATAGGCCAATGGAGGTGGTGCCGAACTTACACTTGGCACAGCACTAACCGGTATAGTAACGGGCGTTGTTAAGCTAATGGATTCCGGTTTTATGTCTTTCATCTCAACCTCTTCCTCCTCATCGACCACAGCGGATGTTGTCTGAGAGGACGTTTGCTGCTGTTGAGATTGCTGAGAAGTTGTTATTGTCGGTTGCGTTTGTTGCGACTGCCGCTGTGCTGGCTGAAGCGTCTGGGGGGCTGGTGTTGGTTGCTGTTGTTGCGGTTGTGGCTGTTGTACTTGGGCTTGCGATGTACTAGAGGCAACAGACGTCGACATCACGCTAGAGGATACATCCTTGCTGCCAGACGTGGCAGGCATTGGTGTTGCTGGCTGACTGTACACTGTCGAGGGTGCAGACAAACCTGCCGCATAATCGGGCGTTGTCGTAACAGTTGGGCTTGATGTAGACGGCGTGGTTGTGGTCGATTTCGTATCATTTGCACTTTGACTTTGTTGTTCCGCCACCTTCTTTGCCTGTTCTTCTTTCTCCTGTTCTCGCTTGCGTTTTTTCGCTGCCGCATAGCCTAGCGGTTGCTCTCCGATCTCGAGCAGTTTGATACCTCCATCCTTCCTACCGGCTGGCGTTCGGCTCATTGCCGGCCGAGTTTGACCTGGTGTAGTCGGAGGAGAACGAAAGCCACCGGTAGGTACGCGTGATGGGATACCTTTAAGCGGTGTCGTGTCGGTCATTTTACGTGGAATGCCACGCGACCGTAAAGGCACTGTTGGTGCAGATATCTTCTTGAGGCAACTCTGTGCATCGGAAGACTTTTGCAGCAGCTCCGCACGTAAGGCTGCACTTTTCGGCTTACGTTTTAACGTAAAATGTTTCACTGGCGTTGACTGCTGTCCGACCACGGAAACAAGCGTCGATTTGTTCAGATACTGACATTCCAGTGGGAGCATACCGAGGTCGGCATTTTTCACTACCAACCGCCGCAATTCGTTGACCATATCTGTGAAAATTGGGCGCGTCTCTTCGTAGTCTGAGATTTCCGTGTTCAAAGACCCTGTGGTCGGGAAGGTTTTTATCGTTTCCGCTATCATTGACACCCATAGCTCTGAATCGAGTCCAGCAACCTCGATTACTTCCTCTAGTTCAGTTTTCCACTACAAAAAAATGAGACAAAAATAATAATATTAATGAGATATCAATTATTGCTATCGCTAATCATATCTTAATCCCATTAGTTAGAGTACGTATTAGAAAGTATTTATCATAAAAGGTTTCTAAAATATGACAGGTTGCTGTCGCTATTTTGTTGTTGTTTATGTTACACATCGAAACGCACACCCACACAGATACACACTTAACCAGTATGCTTTCCTACTTTATCGCCACTTCGTCACTACACGGGCAACGGGGAACATAATCAATAGCCATGAATGCCTGATGAAAAGCACATTATATATAAAAATTGTTGTAGGCGAATTCTATATGCACATTTTCCGAAAACATTAGCTTCTTCTCCGTGCAACATTTATTTTTTTTCAGCGCATACTACCACTGACGCGCTTGCAACATCAGCATTGTGTATTTTTCCCACAGTACGCGCGACCACAAGTCGGCGCAACGTTGTCGTCATGAGCTCCGGACATCCCTTTCGCACGCTTACCTCTTCGACGATCCGTCGCGGAATTTGGAAGAAACTTAGCAGCAGTTTCAGCTTAACCTGGGTCTGTAAGTCTGGAAAACACTCCTTGATGTTCCGAAGCACTTCTTTATTCAATTGAGACGTAATTGAACCACTTATCCATGAATCGTTTGATGTACCAAGCTTATTGTGGAGCCACAGAGAAATGTCGCTATCCCGCACGTTCGCCATCTTGAAAAAAACTGATGCCGAATGCAGTGATGTGCGTTTTCCTAGCCTGTTTCACCCAAGGAACAATTTTTACCCCGCAACAGTTTCACTGCGTTTCACGCCGGCTGACATTCTGTGCGGCTCATGGTACATATCCCTTCCGTACATTGTACTGCTTCTTGTGCTTTCTCGCTCTTTTAAGACTTTGTTTTTTTTTTCGTTGAAATGAACACGCGTGTGGATTATTCTAGAATTATAGGTATACGATATATCGGTTTGAAACGGTAAGTAAACCAAATGTGTATGTGTGTCCATGTGGGAATTAATTTTAATTGTATTCTTATGATAAATGGAATTAAATCTCATTTGATGCACTAGAAAATGTGCATCAAACAATGTAAAACATGTTGCATATTTGTTCCTATTCACATCCGAAAACAGCTGAATGGTAAGCACAGCCGTTGTACGAGACCGCTTCCATTGTCGCAGTCACGAGGAAGACACCCGCACGACCCCTTCATCGTTCCTTTCACACCTCCTCGTTGGGCCAGACAATTCTGCTATCCGGCCGATTATCCGGCCCAAAAAACCTCCAATCTTTCACTTCGAGCCAACTTCGGAACTGCTTCGTGGGAAGCGTCGGCATGGATCGGCTTTTGGCGAAATGTCACTGGTAACGCATGGTGGAAGCTAACGCCCAAGCTTCATATAGCACCTGTAACGCTTCCAAGGCCAACGGTTTTTGACGGCTCTTTGACGTTTGGCATGAATCAGCGTCACAAGTAAAAAAAAGAAACCAACTCCATAAACAATTGGCGTGCTGATCAATGTTTTCGTTTATTTTGTTGCGATAAGTTAGTGTAACGTTGTAAACTAGTTTAATTTCGTTGTTTGGCTTACAATGAAGCCGAATCAAGTATTAAAACTGCTGCTTGTTCTACTGTATGGCGGTAAGAATCTCTCGTTGCCAGAACGCTTCCAACTGGGCGGGGCTGCCTATTGGCTTCCATTGTCCAGCCATGGCGATTCTGTTGATTGCTTTTTAATGGTATCAATGTTGCTTTGCTTGCTGTGTTCCTAATCATTCGTTTCAGTGTCTAACGCTACGGCGCGATCCAACTTCACCATTCCGAAAATCCTACAAGGATCATGGTTTTCTTGGGAGGTCGGAAGACCTACGTTGACCGTCCTGGATGATCACAGCATGTCAGACAGAGGAGAGATTATTAATATGCTACGCGAAGGATCCAACTATACGTTCATTTTCCAACGCCAAAAGTGCTTCCACTGTGTGCACGCATTTCCCAGGACACTCAACATATTCGAAAAATACGAATGTAAGTAAACTTGCAACAACAAAAAAAACCAACAGTATAGTGTAAAATGTTTTGTGACGCATTTTCAGCCGTATGTGTGACTCTGGCACCACACGAGGAACCTACCATGGAACGTGTATGCCGTGGTTCGACCGATCAGCAACTGATAACGTTATTCAACGAAAATTACGTCCCCGTCAATTGTCGCTCGTCTCTCGAGGGTGTATGGCAATTTGCGTACCAGAACCGATTCCGATTCACAGGTGAATGTGACCATCCGGATGCGAGAATACATTCATGTCAGCAAGTCGGAACACAGTTCTTGATATCGAATGAAAAGTTTAACATCACCTACAAGCAATGCATTGGAATGGCGGATACATTTAACGGGGTGGTAGAATACAGCTGCTTGGGTGATTGGTTTATCGGCAAGAATCATTATTTCGCCGTGGCAAACACGAAGGAATCTCGAAAGGACGAAAAGTATCGTTGCTTTTTGAAGAACCGTGACGACGATCTGTATCTTGGCGTGTCGATCACGGCCGAATGTAACACCCTGAAGACGGTGGAAAAGTCTCCAGAACGGTTAAGAATAACGCCGGTAAAGGCGGACGTCATCGAACCGGGCTGTCGATTCCCGCAAAATTTCACCGGAGAATGGATCAATACCGCCAACGTCGATGGTGATGTGAAGATTAATGAAACCCACATTGTGGAAACGTACAAACCGGATCAGTCCCGTTACCGTCGCACAATCTACATATGCCGAGAGCAGCGAGATACACGTATTATGATGGCTCGCCTTACAGTGGACGGCTGTCAGACGGATTACGTATGTTTCGATTTTGTCCCTAAACATCACAACATTATCCGCTACCGGCGTGGACTGGCTGTGATACAGGACGACTTTTCAACCGTTTGCTCTTGGAAGCAATTCCCAAACAGAGAAGAGTGGAATTATAATTTGTTGCTATCGGCGAAACCCGTTCCCATTCGATGTCCGGTGGCCGGAAAGTTTAACTTCACACAGAAAGGCGAAGCGCCATTCAAAACGCGTATTCTCGGTGGTGTCACACTGAGTCCTCGACCGGACATACGCTGCAAGCAAAACATATCGGACTTTTCCGTTTGCGACGGTGACCAAAAGGAGATGAGCATCGATGCGGACTACTGTCTTTCGGTGGATTATCTTGGACGACCGATCGATATATACAGCGATCCGGATTATCGAATGAAATGTATCGGATACTGGCAGGAAAATCTTAAATCTTACCTCATCACGTACGATGATCTGGATCCTCTCTCCAAGTATCGCTGCTGGGTGTACCAGCGGGCGGATTTGAATCGTGTGTTAATGTCACAGGCCGTAGGCGCATTTTGCGATATCAAACAAGATGTTACTTCCTGGAACTACACCGAAGGTGCTGTGGTGGCCATCGATATGACGGAGTATGAGCGCGAAAGGGACCAATGTCCGATGCATTTTGATGACGGAGAAAATCCTTGGCAGGAAACGGAAAACTTCATCACTGTGTTCCCGTGGGTCATCTATCGCTCAACTGCAGCGCTCAGTAGCACATTAACATCGTTTCTTATCTCTTTAGCAGCCGTATTTTTGAAGGTGTTCTTTTAAAAGCGATACGAATCTCTTTTCTTGAAATTATTGTATCTTTATCCGTCCAAAGTTCACGCCACTTATGTACGTGTGCTATGTGCCTTCATTCCATCCATAATTGTAAATGTAGTACCACTTGAGAATAAAAAATAAAATCAAGGATAGTGACGTTACTACCTCACTTTTAAAATAAGATAATTAGCATTCAGCTTTACAACGTAATCCGGTATCGCAATCTATTTCCGGTTGTTTGAATTGTAACGATATTTTTAGCAAACACCGTCTGGAAATATAGTTTGCCTAAATGAAACCGTAGTGGATGCTGCTGATAAACTACAATTGAAATGTAAATTGCACTGGCTATAACGGTGACAAAGCAAGATATATGAATGCTTGGCATGCAAATAGCTTAAAATTATTGTTCTCCCTGTACAAAACATTGCATCATGATCTCACCCCAACCATAACGCGGAAGAGAACAAAGTGGGTCGAAAGTTGAACAACTCCGTTCTTACGTTTGCTTATTTTACAAGACTTCCATTCCATTCATTCGTTTCTTTTTTTGATTCACAATTTTAGTCTCCAGTTTATCATTTTTCATTAGAGCGAGTTAAGTGCCAGACAGACCTGTTTGAATAATTTATGTCTTCTTTCGAAATAATGCTGCTACAGTTGAAAGTTGACATCAAAACTGAAGTATGAATGAAAGCTAAATATTTCTGCATTTGTTTAAAGAAAGATTCTACAAAAGAAGCGGCAATATTTAAATCTTAAAGGTTATTTGACCCCCAATTTTTATTTGTTGAACACTGGGTAAACTATTTGACGTAACGATACCACTGCGTTACTCTTTTAAATTATTTGAACAAAGTTTAAATTCTTGCAAGCCACGGCTCGCATAAGGCTCGCATATAATATTCGAACAAACGTTAAACATCTAATTATAAAATGTGTCCCTCTTTTCATTTTATGTGGTTTAGAAAATATGTTTTTGACATACATTCGACTCATTGTCAAAAGGGTTGGGCTTTGAGATGATCTAACCTCCCCGATACGGCACTAAGAGAAAAGCGAGTTTTCTCTCTCACTCTCATTCTTTCTATTTCAATACTTGGAAAATTAGTAGCTTTTCCTGTGTAATCAATTCCCTAAAGATAAAACAATTAATTCTTTCAGCATGGATATGTTGTATACAGTGGAAGATTAAATACGGTCCACTGATGGGTGCAGTGCAGTTAAGCACCCGAAAAATGTGCCGATCTATACGTCAAGTTCATTCAAGGGGTCTTGACTGGAGCACCTTATCCCCACAACAGTTCTTCGGTGCGCCGAGTGTTGGGCGGTAAAAGTAGCAATGGATCTGGTCGGCCATTCATTCGTTGGCGATTGGAAGGAACGGCTATCGCGTTTCGGTGTTCATAGTGAGCAGTGTTTTGAGGAAACTCATGTGGCTAACGCCAAGTGTTTCGCTCTATCGTATGCAGATCGTCGATGAGTGTAATTAGTGCGAGCTTTCCGTGTTCGATTAGGAAAGCGATTTTCGTTACTGCTTCTACGTACAATACGGAAGTGAGAAGCTTAGTAATCGAGAATCGAGAAAGGTGCAAATCTTCGCGATCCACCCGTGAGGATGGGTCGACCGAGACTGTGATTCGTTTTCAGTGAAACGTGCATTGGCGAAAACAAATCTCCCAGTCCGAAGCTAAACACACACCGCTGGTCTGGATTTTCTTAGCGAAAGTGCACGAATTTCTCGTACGTACGTGGGGCAAGCTTCGTGTTTCTGTTTCGTTAACAAATTTTGCCAACCATTCGTCGCACAAGCAAAAGACGAACAATAATAACAAAGCCCTGTCAAAAAGGGCTAGAACAAACGAGCGAAGAAGAGCGCAAGATAAAAGGCAAACGGTAGCGAGAAGAGAGCAGCGTACGAAAGTGTCAGAAATGCAGTACTAGAACGAATGAATGAGCGCGCCGTGCAATCGAACGGGATAATTTGTAAAACCAGAGAGGGAGTCAGCGAATGTACCGATACACGTTCGAACAGTGTGTGCGAAACCGAGAGCACCAAGAGCACAGTGGGTTCATTTGTGCTAGAGATGCCGTCAGTGTCAAAGTGTGACAGAAGGAGAGAGCAGGACAAGTGAATCCGTGGTCACAGCTGAGCGAAGAAAATTGTCTGCATAATCACACCGACCTGAAAACGGGGAATCAACTGCCACCGGACCGATAGTTTGGTCGCTACCACTTCATCCTGGATTCCGGGCGGTGTTTAATCCCTGTACAGTGTGTCATCATTTTTTATCGAATCTGCCCATCTGCACGCAGGATTCGCTAAGGTAAGAAGCTCCGCTTATCATCTTGCGTGTCGTTACCGAATGCTCCATTCATCCCTTGCTGTACGTCATATCTCGTCATCCCCCTCCCGGTGCTTTCTAATCCCTTCCACCGTTACCTGCTGGCGGTAAGTTGACCTCACCGCCGTCGTGAACGTGAACGCACCGACAAATGTCCACACTCGTGCGATTACTTAACCAGCCTCACAGCTCGTCCAGCTGATGAGGAAATCGCGCTCTCCATCCTTGCGATGCTGGTTGGCCTTGCATGTCGTCGTAGTGGAGCTGGTACTGATGGCGCAAAATATTCGCGCCAATCGTCATTGCGGACTTCCATCAGTGGACAGCCCAGTGCGTGGCCGAAACAATGGTCATGCCCCCGTTTCGTAGCCCTCAGCAGCATCCGATAAAGTCACGGATGGCGCGTGATACCGCGCGAAGATATGCTCTCTCGGCGCTCATCTACGGCGGAGTCCTCCGCTATTGCATCATATTGCACCAATTTTTGCATATTTCGTGCATTGTTGTGTTCTTTTCAATGCCTGCACAGCTGTTGTGGGTAATATTCAACTCGATCGAGTGGCGAGAATGTTAGTGGGAACATGGGAGAGCAAGTTGGGAAAATTTTATTAAAAGATTTATTTGTACCACAAATTGTCATGTTTTTTTTTATTAAACTCTCCCTTGAATAATTACACAATTAGCGAAACAACAATGCTGAGATGTCTCGAGGAAACACGTGTCTCGACATTGTTCTTTGTCATTCAGCATTGAAGTTGTTAACTCTCCTTTCTCTAGCTCTTTTCGAACTCTCATAAATCAATTTGTAATTATTATATTAAGTTTTTTGTTTTGCTGTTTACATTTATATCTATTACTTTAGTACATATTTTAATTTCATCGTAATGAACTCTTGCAGTGAATTTTATTTATTTTTATTTTTTGTTAGTTCTAGCTTCGAACGCGATGTGAAAAGTACCATGAAATCTAAACTGTAATATTACTATGCATCTTTCCGGCCTATAATTACAGCCATCCAATGTCAATCGCTTTCCAGTTTTGTTGTATAGTTTCTTTTTCAATTTATTCGAACAATTTTAATGAGCCAAGCTAGGAGAGAAAAAAATGAACCATCAAACCAAACCTATGCTTATCACGTGCCCATTTGCTCCGGAAGTACAATCGCACCTCAAGGCTTGCAAAGCGGAGAGTGACCTGTCCGGTTTTGGGACTAGGTTATTTCGACGCTTGTCATTGGAACGGTTCCAAATTCAATAATGCATCGTGTGCGCACTTGAGCCCCTTGGCCCGGCGGCGAACACCGGTATCAGATGCGTTTCAGTTCCGGGTTACTGTACCGTGAAGCAATTCTACAAGAAACCGGTCGGTCAATCAATGTTCAAGATGTGTCTAACGATTGTTTACGCGCCGTAGATCTTATTCTGTTTGAAATATGCCACGTGGGCCAAGTGGTAGCAGCAATGTGCGCTTGCTGGAAGGTCTGGGACGATCCTGTTCAGTGACCACTGCCGATGGGTATCTTGTGTGTGTGTGTATATATGTATAAAGCGTTCCGGATGCGGAACCCGCATCCAAACCAAGACAGGTGACGCAATCGCGATTCGTAACAGACGTCTGAGCACAAACAATAATACAGCAGTCCCGGGAAAGGTGATTAGCATAAATAGATCATTTAAAAAGTTAAGAAACACGGTACACGAAAAGCACGTGTAACAAACGCATCCAACGCAACGTGCTTAGTGGCACTGATTAAAGGGAAGGAAACAAAGCTTTAGTCACTATCTAACATCACGACAGATTCAGGTTCACTTGATAAAAGTTATGTAGAGGTTTAAAAGAAACGCAAACCCATTTTAAATAACAATATCTTCCGAATGTAGTACAACAGTAACTGGAACCGACGCAACCCGCTCCAAACACGGATATGGAATCTTTATTCGATCGACCAATTTACTGATGATCGTTCCAATTCCTTATGGCATAAGGACCATTGCTTGTAGCGCAAAAAAAAGCCTAATCAACAATAATCGAAACAACGCGCGTTTGTACCGTTACTGCACCGTCCCTCCCCTCCCTGTTACCCACCAATTACATCACCATGCGTGTGGCGCACTGGCATTAAAGTTTCGACCACTTCGAGGCCACATTTCGATGCGCGATGGGTGAGATAGGCGTGCGTACCACGTACGTTTCATACCCGGGGGTGCGTTGTGGTTGCCGATCTACCGATCGAACGATCCATCGCCGGATGATGCGGTTGCCGCTTGGGCAGAGTTTACTATCCGCTTAAAGCTTAAGCATTCGAAGCGTTTCCGCGCTAGTATCACCGTGACTTGTTTAAAGGATGTCCCACAGCGCACACCGCACTGTAAGTGAAGTTTTGCACAGGGATCTGCTTTTGCTTTGTGTCAGTCGAGCATGATGTTTCTTTTTTCGAACAAACACACCCGTTGAATATCAAGTTAACATATCATATTTCATCCTTAATCTAGCAATTTGTATGCAGTTTTCGTTTGTAAGAATTTGTGAGAAACAAACCCCAGCATGCTGGTGAAGGGTGCTACCTGCCACCTGCTCGACAGCCCTCCTGAGCACTTGACAATATTTTAAAGTGTACGTTTGGTTGATGGTTCATCTTATCAATCGGTTAAAGTGGATCCCCAACACACATCAGATCTGGTTGCTCACGCTTAAGTGGTGCTGCACTATTTATCCATCATTTGTATCCTTCCTTTGCCTGCATCTTTACTTTCGGCATTGAAGAGTTTTCCGCACCCATGTTCGTGCACCAATGTGCACTCTTTTGTGAACTTGTACTTTTGTTTTGTCTTCTTTATGCTGTACGATATGTCATGCAACAGATACGTGCCTGCACACACGGGCACGTTTTTGGGCCATGTGAGGAGCGAAAAGTAAAAGTGAGTTTTAAGAGTCGCATTTCGGTTTTGGTCTTCCTTTATCAATGAAACATGAGTTGCAGTACAAATTATGATTAATTCCGTTAAAGTATACTAATGGAAGTACTGAACAATCGGAACGATTAATGATATATAAAGTTTGGGCTATATTGGTTGTTTCTATACCGGATGTTAAAAGTATTAACACTTTAGACAAAATGAAAGTAACAAAAGATGATTCACGGCAAAACTTAAAACGTTATAAAATCTCACACAAAGTAACAACACCACTTTGTTCGAAAATCATCAACTTTTGGTATCTAACACTAAGATACAGTAGTGAAACTAATAATGGTGAACAACAAATTACTATTTCCATGATTGTTTCAACATCATACATCGCGTGATGAATTGTTGAATATAAACAATATAATACAATGCAAAATACCTTGCTCGAGAGAATAGTTTTACTTGTGAAAAAGAAAAACGTTAAAGCTGCAGGATAAAAGTAATTCAGACATCCATCACGCTTGCTGAACTTCGATTATAAAATTTACAGACGAATCAATTCAATAAATTCAAGAACTTCAAAAAATCCAAGAACTCAATAATTCTCCTTCTCCTTTATCGGTACAACAAACGCAAGGAGGTCTTGGCTTGCCATTTCTGGGTTTTTGTGACTTTATTATGATTATTTATGACAAGTCCTACGTACAGGGGATCGGTCCGGATGGGATTTCGGACCGATCCGTTCGTGTGAAGAACGGCGCCACTGCCATCATGCCACCTGGCTGCCTCCAACTCAATAATACCATAACAAAACCAACGGTATTTTCCAATCTAGCATATAATTTTTTTTTAAAGGAAAAAAATAGTTGAACTGAAACAGATGAAGGTTGCAGGGAAACCTCTTCCTTTCGATTTGAACCAAGGCTTGAAAGAGCAAACCGTTGTTTCCTCCAACATCCAACACTTTAATTAATGGTAGATTAAGCAATACTGTTCAAATCATACCTATATCAATACTTACATCCTCTAGTAAGAAAACTTGGAAACAGCATTACAGTATATGCTGAAGATATTTCATTAATAACGTAATCCCCGCGCAAACTTAATAGGATTAAAGAATTAATCATACAATTCGGAGAAGAAGCTTGAACTTATCAAAATGTAAAATAGTAGATGTGGGGAATACAGCCAATCGCAACAATATATCAATATCCTAGCTCCATAATTACAGGCATGTAAATTCTATACAAAAAGTTATAAAAAATATGCAACACGTATACTCTTCCCAAGATATGGTGTATTGCATCACTGTTTGCCCCACTTAACTCACAAATTAGTAAAATCAAGGCTGATATTTCAAGATTTGTGTTGCACAGAGGAAAACTTAGATACAGGAATTAGAATGAATTAGAAATAAAGAATTCATTTACAATAGCATTACAAATTAAAGACAATCCAACGAATATTGCAACTTCTGATCATTCTTGAACAAAATCCGTAGCTCAAAAAACCAACAACTTCCGAGAGAACAACATGAATTTCATGAAAATTTTCTAAGCAAAAATATTCACAAGAACTGTTTAGAACAAATAAATGAACCCAATAAAATGTACGCAATACACATCCAAAAACTGGAAACAAATATGAAAAAATTGCACCAAAATAGCATGTCCAGCAATCAAAAAGCTATAGTTTTTTAGACTAAGACTTTTAAAACACGTAGTTAAGTACTTATTTAAGTCTTTATTTGATCCTATGCTAAAAAATGACCACTGAACGTTTCTAAGTAATACAGTCGTTTCCCAAGTTACGCGACACTCGAGTTACGCAAATTTGAGATACACTAATCTAAAAATTTTGACAGTTCGTGTAATTTTACATGTGGAAATATTTTTTTCTATATGTCAAATTTTAAATTTTTCCAAAAATACGTTACGTTTTAATATTACAAACATTAATTTAATTAAAATTTTACTCTAATAATATCAATTATTATTGTGCTTCGCAACGTGAAAAGAAATCGATCACTGAATACTAAATATATACGATGTTACAAAGGGAATTCGAATTACGCAAAATTCGAGTTACGCGAATTTCTCTGGGACGCATTATTCGCGTAACTCGGGAAAACACTGTACTACCAGTACAATAATCTCATGATAAAAATAGATTTGTACATTAAATTCTGAACAATTCATTTCTCATTCAATACAGCACTGTTACATGGCATGGGTTCAGTAGCACCATACCACAGTCTATCGTTACGATGACGTATGGAAAATGCATCTTTTGTAGTGTAATTAAACTTTCCAACCATACATAGTTGCTAAAATAGTTTCATTGAATTTAATCTACTCATAGCCAGCAACACAGGCTGGCCGTTCTATATAAACAAAAATAAAACACTCATAGAAAATAGCACATCACCTTATCGCGTCTTGCAGTAGCAGCTAAAGCAATATTTAATCAGTCCCATTATGTTCTCGTCCTGAAACAACTATTCCAAACAGCTGGGAATTTCCAAAGGTCTGTCTCCATGTTTCTTCCTGGTACGTAAATACAATCTTCTCCATCTGCATTTGTTTTGTTTTTTTTTCCACACTTTGAATTGCAATACGTAGGTCCGATCCTATTGTAGTAGTGACTTGCGCTACTATTCAATAACTATTTTTCGCACCTCTTCTTAAAGAGATCGTTATATCAAACGTTTCCAAAGCAAACTTTATTTGTACTTCATGATGCCAGAAATGTATGAACCTTTGTATGTCACAGTGGAGTCCATCAGTTATCGGTCAAGTGAGATGAATATCATCTTCCTACGATGCGAATTGTTTCGGTCGCTTTGGAAATACCCTTGCACAACAATTTTCAATCAGCGTCCCTTAAACGATAAGCTTCCCAGAATATCAAATTACACACTGCATGCAAATGCCCGCAGTATCATTTACACAGCATGGAGAGAATGTTGTGCTGAAGATTCCATCATACGGCAAAAGAAGGCTCTGCCAAGATTGCATCGCAATCGATTACTGCTGCCGAAGCGTGCAACAGTGCGACTCGCGTGGAGAAACAAGTGGGGAAAAAAAAAAACTCAAACAAACATTGCACATACCCAAACTGGTCTTTTTGTTGGTAATATCATTTGAACATATTGGTGCTGCTGCTGCTGCTGCTGCACTTGCTTTGCTTGGTCGGTTTGTTTGCCCGCTTTCTTGCTCGTGCTAATCGGCAGTGGATGACCAAAGTGTATGGGCCGAGTCTATTCCTGCTTTGCTGCCGTGATGGGAACCGGTGGTAGAGTTGGTGGGGCAACGCGGTGGTGCTGGTGGCCGTAACATGGCTGACTTGTTTTACCGAAACCTCCAGCGTCGCGGTTTGGCAGGGTGGTGGAAAATCGTAGTAGTAAAAAGAAATATGTATCGGGCGCTAGTGTTAAATTACGATTAACCAATCAACGGTGGGAAGAGGAAAGACCGTACCAGCTGGTGGCGTACCTGATCGTTGCGGTTAGCACGCGCATCAGGAATGATCCTCAGGTGTCTGACAAGCGGAGGGGCATATTAAAGTGCCGTTCGTTTGCACACCCTCCGCCCGGCCCAAACAAACGGCCCCTCATCCGTTTGTTGGTTCTTCGGGTTTGGGTGCTTTGGTCTCGAAACTCTGTTGTCCATCTGGCGACGTAGGGTGTGTGTATGCACAGTCCAACGTCGTAGCATCCAGACGACGACCACGCCGGAGGCGCATGAGCAGGGTGTCGTTTCGTTTTCGAGGATGGTTGGAAATCGGTTTAGTCCGATCGGTAGTCCGGAATAGGGCGGGACTGGCGCGGTTAACTCCAAGCGTTCACGCGTACACACGCGCCTCCAGTGTACGGACCAGATATACCGCCACAAACACATATACCCGCACGGAACCGAAGCGACCGGTTTTGGCACCCGGGTGTCACCCGAGGGACGACGAAAAGTAGCTCACCAACCGATCACGGCGACAAAGTTGGACAGGCAAAACTTGAATGAAATGAACGCAGGACGACATTATGTCCCCCGCTGGAGGCGGTGTACTGGCGGCGGATGGTGGAACATGGGATCCAAGTTTTTGCAACACTCGCAGCGAAACTGTTTTTGGCGTGTATGTGCGAGCGAGATTTTACATCGAAATGATAAACGGGTAGATAAAGATTCGAGCGCCGAGTTGAAGGAGCCGAATATGTGAGAATGGACCGGTGTGAGGTTCGGCCGAATGATGGTTGTTGTCGTGTGGCTGTCTGCTTGAGCCTGCAGTCCGCGATCAAATGACTCTGAACGTGGCTTATGTCGTAAGCGTTTTGGCACCTAATCCGAACGAAAGTGAAGACATTGTTTGGAATGTGAGGTGTGGTAATTATTTGCTATATGTGTTTGATACGTTATTATTAGAATAACATTGAAAATGCTTGCCAGCAACATGGAGTTATTGTGGAAGTTGTCGTGTGTTGTGAGGAGTATGTTTTATTTATTGTTTCTTATTGTTATCACAGTATTTTTTTTTTGAGTTTAATATTGAGTAAATATGCCTATAATGATTTATCTCCATGTGATAACAAGTATGCCTTGGTACATGTTAGTACTGCGGGAAGTACACACTTGATAGATTAACTCCATTTCCGTCCTGTATTCTCATGCTCGTACGGATATTACTCACCCTTGACGGATGTCATCAGCCACCTCGCGGATTTAAGCGTCGATTCAAACGGTTGAAACTACACTATCGCGCCTGACACCCAGCGCTCAATGAGATGGTGACGTAACTTTCACTTTTCTTGGCGCGATCCGTCTAAACGTGTCTTCCCTTCGCGCGCCAATGGTGTGGCAGTGGCTGGGGTGTCCACAACCCAGGCGAACCGCGCCTCTCATTGTCATTGGTTCTGCTGAGTGAGCTGCTTTTATCGAATGCATTGCATTTTATCATTACCATTTTGCCCTTGCGGTACAATCCTGGGGATGACGATTTAAGAGCCACTGGCCCACGTCTACGTACAAAGCAGCTTCCTTGATCCGACGATGTCGTTCGATATTTCGTTCCATTGTATTACCTTTCCCACATTAAAAGATCCGCGTCTTCCGCAGCAGCAGCTACACCTAGTTTTATTTTTTTTTACAGTTCGTCTCGAACGTTTTGCATTTTCTCTTTCATCTTACCGGCGCTCGGAGCGAGATGAAAGTAGGACGGCGTTCCGACGGCGAACGGTGTGCTGTCGGTGGCTCCCGACTGATAGGAATGCGGTAACTAATATATTCACATGGGAGTCACGCACCATAGTGCCTTCGTATAATTGTGGCAAATTTTAGCTGCCGCTGGCTTTTCGGTCAGAAAGACGTGGGGTTTTATGGGTGGGTTCGTTGTTCATCGTTTTACTACGAGACACAAAGTTTGGGTTGTTTTGTGCACCAAACTGAGGAGCTGTTATTTATTTGCAATGTTGCGTTTTGTTCTGTAATTGTGGCTGTAGTTACTTATGTCTTATGTCTTCAAAAAATTTATTGATGAAACATCCACTGTGTTGATTGTTTGTTATATATCCTTCTTGTTTTGTCTTTCCATTGCCGCGTCGAAGGTAAAACACGTTATCGACAAATTGCTAACATCCTGGGCCGGCAAGCATCGGCGAGCCCCACTTGCCGTAAGCGAAAAACATGGATACTACGCCAGGACTGTGTTCGGATACCAATAATGTGGGTCATCAAAAGAGTTTCACTTTTTCGAATTTTGCGCGGCACTTTCTCGCGGGAACCTACGGATCGACTGGATTGACTGTTGCCGCCGTGAACGAGTGATAAAATGAAGCCGATGCTTCATGCCAGGGCCCAGAAAGAGAAACGATGAATGAGATTGAGGCACGAGCAAAAGCAGCGCAGGCTCGAGTACATCGCCCCCGAGGCTGCTGCGAGTTTGTTAAATTTTGCTGGTTAATGTTTCGGTCGGGCCGCCCGGGGTCGAAGACGATCTTGAAGTCAGTTCGTCTACCGCGTCTGGTGAACGCTCTCTTTTGGAATTATAAGCAAAAAAAAACGCGTTTTATCACGTGGGACAAGCGTTCCCGCGTCCGGTAGGCAGGATCAGAAGTAGGTTATTAAGAGCCTGTACGATCGTTCGGCCAGTGAAGTGCGCTGAGTGAAGGTATGTGTGTGTGTGTACCCGAATGCTGGAAAGCCGTTCCCAGAGTGGGAGATCGACTCTTCACAAGTGAGGGCTAGAGCTAGCTAGGATGGCAGGCTCTCCTCGTTGCCTCGGTCCGGTGAGCTTTAATTTAGCTTGTATGCAGCACCCCCCTGGTGACAACTGGCGGATCAGACATTGGTAGCGTATTTTTCGTTGGGGCTCTTTCTCCTTCGCACTGTTTTGCATTATTTGTTTTCATTTCGATTTTATGCTGATCCTTCTTTGGTGCTGCGAGAACACCCAGCAAACAAGTTTTTGGTTTCTGCTAAAAAAAAACCCAGCCTAGCAACAGCAGCAAAGCACCAAGGTGTGTGAGAAAAGCCGAGCTTTAGGATATTTTTAAAACGCCGCTCCTCTGTTCGTCTGCCCGGTGCACCAGCTCCATTGAGAGCAAAATCTTCACTGTTGCGTAAAGCTGACCTTCGTTCTCCTTTTACCGCAACTGGTGCGATAATGGAAAGCACCTGAAGATTGCAGCAGTATGTCCCTGCATTAAATTAACTCCCTTCCAGCCCGCCGGTTGGTTCGGACGCTGGAAAGCTATTGGATAACACCTTCCTTTTCGGAACCTTCAAAAGAGTTCGCTCGGTATATATACCAATGCGTTATGTTACCAAGCTCGACTGTCAGACTTTGATACATTGTTATTAAGATAATTAAGCATCGCTCACCTTATGCTTTCAAGCACTGCATGATGATGTCGAATCCGTCGCGCACAGTCATCTCAGTGCTTCTGTTTTTCCATCAGCAACCTCGCATTTGAAGACCCGATTCAGGGAGAGTAGCTCGGTGGCTTGTTCGCCTTCAAAGGTCTCGCCACGTAGCCTTAGCCCTGACTGTGGTGCTTCCTCGCCGCTCGCATCTTTAATCCAGTTTCACTTTCGGTTCGATATCAGTCAGTGCGCCTAGCGGTTGATGATGGTTCCAATCCCTGACCGTTAGGAAGGCTGTCCACGTGTTCAACGAATGGCTTACCCGAAACCTTCGCCAGCGCTCAAGGAGGACTTGGTTCGTCGTGACCCTAGCGAAGGATCGACACAAATTTCGTAACGAATTGATCTTCCACGCTGTGACACATCTACATACACCCGGTCCTGAACGCCTGATGTTTCCTAATCAGTTCGAAGATGGAACGGAATTATCAAAGTGCAATAAAGGCAAAGCTCATTCTTCATCGGCATGCAAATTTCTTCCCACAAAGACATTGACCCTCTTACCCGTTAAGGCAACCGGTTGGGTAAGGAAAAATGCTGAAAAATGTGTTGAAAAACGTCCAATCACCAAAAATGAAAACGTACTGTTGGCCCGTTAGTAACGCTGCGTGAGAAAGAGCAAAGAAACGACCAAAAAAAAAAAGGTTGGAATTCATGTTACTGGCTAATAAAAATTCAAACGATTCTTCACAATATTGCTGCGTTACGACATCAGCCTTCATCTCGGTGTCATTGATATTTCAGTCAAGCCGAGCAGCGGGAGTTGTTTCTATAATGGTCGTCTAACGTCTCCTACGACAACGCGAACAGTGATAGTTGTAGGGAAATATTATTCAACTCTCAACGAACCTGCTACATCCGTTTGCACAAACCATTGCATGACATTGTGAGAACCGTGACAAATGACGCCCAAATGTGTATAACTGTCGAACACCTGCTACATCCCCGAAGTGTTCTCCAGAGATGACGGCCTGTGAACTATTCTTTGTAATGCTTTTGTTTCGTACGCTTCTAATAAGATTTACGAGAGAACCTGTTGAATGTTCAGACTAACTGGTTGCGTTTGATGAACGTAATGTCAAAGTCGACAGTACAACGCCCTCCACAGTGACAATCCTCGTGGAAGGTCATGATCGTGCTAGCTTGTGGACTTTTTGAAGCTTTTAGCACATCGGCACCATATTCATTCATCTAAGGAAAGTTATCAGTAAGGTTTAATGAATTCATAAGTGGGGGGGAGGTGGAAAAGTATTGTAAAAACAAACGAATATCAAGTAGAGTCACCGAAGTGAATTATGAAAGTATGCTAGACGATCGGTCAACTAGGACTTTCGGTAGGAAGAGCACACCCAACGCTGAGTAAACATGAAGCGTCATTTTCGTACTGCCTGTCCGACGGGTGTGTCAAAAATTGGTCGTGCACGGTACATCCCCAGACCCCGGGTGGCTTGATTTGCCTTACCGAAACCGGACATACGAGGTTGGTAGATACACAGCAGGGTGGTGCAATCGTCACCAAATTGTGGGTCCAAGCAACAGGAAGCAATACGACCCGTGTCCATTAGTATTCCTATGCTGAACCGCAAACGGGGTAGTCGCAAAGACGTGATCGTAGCATTTATTTGCCTTTTTCAAGAAGGTGGTTCGAATGAGTACGTCACCCGATAGTGTATAGTGCGAATAATATATGAAGAACAAGAGAAAAAAATAATAATACAAAAATTCCCGTATCCGGATAGCTCATAGTGAACTCGGGTCCAGTGGATCTGCTTTAGAATTGGGAGTTTCTTTTATTTCAAGTATATTTTTCGTCTTTTACATTAAAAGAAGGTATTGCTATTGCTTCATTCTTGGCGTTGCTTTTGATGCTTGCTCGAGTTCATTTTTTAATTCCAATAGCGACCCATCTTACAGACGCACACTGTAGAAACTGTGTAGAATCGACACCAGTGACAGTCTCATCATGTCATATCCTGGAGTTAGTCTCGAACTTATATTTTTGAATATATTTAGCATACATGATGAGTCCTGTTCGCTAGCTTCACACACTTCTAAGTCACACCAGTTGATCCGTCAAAGTTAAAACAGCACCGCCCTGAGAGAGACCCAACAACCTAGTTTCGTTGGACTAACGCACCAGACGTGTAAATATAAACAGCTGTAACTTTTTCTCCTTAGTTTTGTTGGCTGAACGAGTTTACCCGGTCCCTCCATGTCCCTCTCGTTCTCTCGCAATGTACACAAATCTTTTCACAAACATGGTGTTTAACCACTGTCTAGCCAACGTATACTGTCACTCTTTAGTGGTAAGATTGGTACATAGTCTTAATAACTTTATTCTAGACTTTTCCCCAAGCCAAGACAACATTGCGTTCGATCCAGACATAAGCTTTTGCAACGTTCTGCTGGTTTGGGTTGGTTTTGATATCCTAATGTTAAATTCTTTCAAAATGACGCATCAGAACCCCTTTTTTATTGAGAATGGCGTCCTATATCTTAACATCAAAACTTATCGTGTGATCAAAAAAAATATTGGAACAATTCGAATTTGTAATATGCGTACGTTTAATTAGCAATTGCGTTTTTGCAGCTGTGTGCTCCATGCATGACCGCGCTGCAACGCAAAGTATCGTTGGCAAAAAACACTACTTTTCATGCATAAACAAACCCGGTTTGCGCCCACGTATAAACAACTTTGATGGCGATTCTAAACGGAAGCTGTGCAACGGGGCGTGGGAACCGCTTTTCACCTTCCCGTCAAGTGCGGTGCAAGTTCGAGGTGAAAGCGGTTGCTAAACAACGCGCTCCAAGCAACAAACAAGTATCGTACCCGAACTGTACATGCGTGTGGCAACAACGGTTCTATTTTGGTACCAATTTAACCGATATTCAATTGCGGCGTGATTGATGTGAGAAAAATTGAACACATACATTCCAGCTTGCCATTTAGCCTCCCGCGAAATCCACATGATCGCGCCCGTATCGTGGATGACGGTAATCTTGAGTTTTCAGTAACGAAATGTTTATATACATATTTACGTCAGCGTTGATTGCCTGCTGACTAACTGGAAACTATGACGAACCGTGTTATTTGGCAATTAGGCGCTAGTTGGAACTCATTATCGAATTACGTCGACGGATAAATCTTCTCCGATTTGGTCAGCTGTGGTCGCTCGGCTCATCGCAGCTAGGGCGATTCAAAACGCACTCCGTGCTGAATTGCTTATGCCACTGGAGAATAGAAATGCAAATCATAATTCACGGTGCTATTCGCGCGGATGTAGACATTTTCCAGCCGTTAGCTGTTTATAGCACCCGTAACTTAAGACGCGTTCATATATAAATAAGCACACTAAGGATGGAATCGGTGCATTGTGGTTTCGTGTGACTCCAAGGTGGATTAACAGAGTACAGGTGGATCCGTCCCTCGTTTTGGTACTAAAAAAAAAACACACACGCAAGTTCCGAGCAGAAAAATTCCTGGATCAAAACAAACATGGGTGTTGAGCACGAAAGTAGTTTTTTGCAACCAGAAACGATTTGCAATTGTATAAATTATATTATTTTCCGACAAGCTCTTAGAAGTTTACCGAAAGTATGTGATTGGTAAAAGGTGATCGTCTAGTGTGACAATGTATGGACTGTATGATGCTGAAACACTCACCTAACCCGATGGCGCGAAAGTAACCTTTGGTTGCTCGGATACAAAAGATTTATATCCGATTATTATTAAGCTGATCGTCATCCGTTAAAGCTTGTCTTTTATTTGAATCCTTCTGAGGCCTAGCAACTCGTAGCTGTAACTAGTGACTCGCTAAAATTGTTTCTGATCAATCAGAAATTTTCATACATTGAGATTTTTGCATTTTAACTTGGCAACTTGTTTTACTACGCAGCCATAGATAAGAATAACATAAAACTTATTAATTACTACTGCAACCGGTAACAATCACAACCACTCTGTGCATCTCAAAACGTGTTTGATTGGATACAAAACCCCCGTGTGTTTTGATCGCGGAGGTCTTCTTCCTCGCTCTGGACGGACTGTACTATTCATAGACCTTGGTGTGACTCATTCTTTCTGTACTTTCTCATTTTCTTCGATTCAATGGAACAGGATTGTTTGTTTTGAGGCCGATATGGTTCACCATATGGGTTATGTATTGATAATTACATGCCGAAAAGCTATCGAGTAGCTGTTTGGCAATTGTAAATACGATCGGGTCATGAACTCATGAGCTAAAGGTTGAAAGGTTTTGCCCAATGAAGCTCTTTATACCAAAAAAATCTGTGCTTCTGATTCAGCACCACTTTTAACACAAACATTTAATAAGTAAGAGAAATTTAAAGAATCTTTTTTGATAACATAGATAAGTAATATAGGAAGGAAATCGGGAAGAGATTCACCAATCTACTGCAGAGATGAGGTTTGATTCCTTTATAGACAACAAAATTTTCCAAATTGCTCCCGATGTCTGACAGAATGTTTCCACTTTTTCGCTAACTTTAGACTATTCGGGACTTCAACAACTACTCTGAATATCTTCGAAGCGATACCAACATTGCTACAGATCTACCCATCTTCCTTTCTAAAGGTGAGGTTCAGAATCAAAAGCCGATTCTGGTGATCCTGTATTGCCGCCGACGTTATTTGGAGTTGAAGCAATCCGTACTTTGGCACAAGAAGCATTACGTATCATCAGTAGGAATTGTCTAGGGTGGATTGTTGTTTATATTTTCACCTGTTAAATTTTATTCACTGTGTTAATTTACATACTTTTTTAAATTACACATTGTCATTTCACAGGACCCGGTATGATGGAAAAGAAAATACCTGAACTACAAAAAACATAAAATGCGAATGATAGTGCCGTAGCTCGTACAGCCGGAATGATTGTGTCGGTAGAGTTGTTGGTGCGGAGAACCAGAGATGAACCGATGCCAAACTTCCGCAACAGGCATATATCATGTGTGAGCACTTCAACAAATATTGGTCCAATCGCAGCGCGAAGGTTGCAAGACCACCGTGACACCAACGGCGCAGGTACCGCGTCTGCCAGACCATTTATTTAAAAGATGAGTTAAACACACTCCTCGCCTACCTTCGCTGTACGATTGTGCGCGTTACACGGATGCGTGCGTGCGTTCGTGCTTGTAGTGGCCTTGTGCATAGCGTTCCTACATTTGATTGAGACCGTATTCATCAATGGATGTACTACGAGTTGTTATCTAATGCGATGGCCAGCGGTGCCTCAGGAGGATCATCTAGGGGACCGATTTCTTCATTTTTTTTCCCAATCGATGATTCGCCCAGGTGTCATAGCAAACACACCTGGATTTTTTTTTTGCATTATTATGGATCGTATGCGATCATCTACCATATTCTTACCCTTTAGGCATTGGTTATGTGCTTCGATTTGTTTAGTAACAAGCTGCATTCGGTAATTTTTTTTTTGGTGTGTAAACCGCGAACAATCATTACATTACATTCTTTACCAAGCGTATAGTTAAAACGTTCATCGCTTCAAATTACGTTACTGATGCGTCACACAAACCGATGTTTCTATAGTTCATAACTTTAGTTAACCTATTTTGAAAACCAGATGATCCGCTGCATTGGTTGAAAGTGTAAGTCAACAAAAAAATATGAAAATAATTTCAAACGTTTCCATGCCATATCTGCAATCTGTTACGAATGTCCACTCAGCACTAAAAATACTTTGTTTCATTTATTTTCAGACGTTCGGTTCCTTTTCCATAACATCCGTCGCAGATAAGGATGCCGGAGAAAACAGAACATGGCGTTTAGCAGACAATAGAAATCATCATCAGCCCGCTCCCATATTCAACGCGGCATAAAACCTGACCTGTGCAGTGCTTTCCACACGTGTCGAGCGATCCGGCTATTGGAAACAAGAAAGAACAGTCGGACGGCAGATCTGTTAACCGTCGTTGACGTCACCCCGCGATAGCATCTAAAGCCGAAAGGCAGAAAGGCTGAAGATATTGCGACCGCGGGCTCAGTCTCATCGGAACCGTGCTACGGTGAAGAAGTGTGTGCCACGTTTGTCTCCGTCGCCGGGTATCGTGTCTGTGTTGGTGGGGTGGTGTTGTCCGTTTGCTTCGCACAGATCAACCCGTTTCACGCACGCACTCACGCATCGCTCGTTCGCATACACAGTGACATATTCGGTGCTCGCGACTCTCGACTAGCGCACTCTCAGTGATATCTGGCCGGGCCACGGTTTGCTTGTGTTCGCTCTCTTTCGAGCGCCCGGATGTGAACCATCCGCGTGGACCACCGAATTCGACCGAAACTGTGCCCAAGTGGGGATGATCCGTGCCCGCTGCCCCAGCATCATCGTGTCAGCCGTGCGGTGGTAGCCGACCGGGCAGGAAAGAAAGAGAGAAGGAAAAACGAGTAGAAAGCCAAATAGTAACAAAGCGTGTCTTGTACGAGTTTTCCATTTCCGGTTCAAAGCTCAATACAATCCTAGTGCTTCGCATGCTGGTGGGGCTAGTACGCTGGAGTCCAAAGTCCAATGCGCCATGCAGATGATTTTCTAATTTTATACCGTGTTCAAGAGGACCTGTTTGCATTCGCAGCCAACGGGGGTTTATTTTTTCGTTAGTGCGTGTATGTGTGTGAGTGAATGTTGGTAGCAGTCAGAAGTAGTGTGCATCGGGCGCGATCATCAGTCACCAATCTGCTCGTCCTGTCCGTGCGGCAACTTATGCACTCTGGTGCTTTGTTGAAAATTTAAGACAAAGGTCAAAGCCACGACCCTCTGGCACGTGCGCCTCGTGCCTGTGGTACCGAACCTCGAACGACAGACGATCGGCAGCCTACACCGCGCAACCATGCGTCTGGGACGACTGTTTCGCGCGCACGGCGAATTCTGTGCCTCCCACCCGTGGGAGGTGATCATGCTGTTGGTCTCTGCGACGGCCTGCGTCCTCTCGATAGATAGGAACAATAACGTTGCACAATCGGCGGATGACGCCGAGCAGTTGCGCACATGCACTAGCTGGCGTTATGGACAACGTACGGTCGACGGTGGATTGTGCGAGGAACCTGCGCGAAACATCATCGACATCATTCTAATGATGATAGTGCGTTGCACGGCCATTTTATATATTTACTACCACTTTCGTCATCTGCACAAGCTTGGATCGAAGTATATTCTAGGTGAGTAGCACTGTTTTCCCCCAATGCTATGCAACTACTCTTCTGAGGAACTTCCTCATTTACACGAAGTTTGTAAGGATATTTCACAATGCAACCGTTAGTATATGTTGTTATATTACCTCTGGATTATTTCTGGGCTTATCGTTTAGAACTTGAGTATTTAAAAATTATATTAAGAAAAAAAACTGAAAATCATTTGTTTATTATCTCACGTTGCCAAGGAGAATGGTTGGTTTTAGCCTAAAATATTAGCCCGGCATTATTAGCATTGCCATAAAAAGCCAAACCCATGGAAGACCTTCTCCGGATACGGTGTGCCCTTTTGATCAAACAGCCACCGTGCATCAAAAGGCAACCGATCGTACGCCCCGCTTGATGAATTGGAGTTTTCTCTTTTCTAATCGCGTAGATTGCATACACAACACCGTCATTGACCTTCTTCAGCCACCGTTTCACTCAGATGCATTTTCTCCAAGTTTGAATTTGTTTAATTTCCATGAAGCTTAAATTGGGAAGAAATATCAGCAAACCATCGGTTTGCCACCACCGTTGTTTCCAAGCGTCGGCGAAGCCGCATTCGACCGATAATTCCCCAGCACGAAAGTTGGTGTATGTGTGTGAGCTGGCGCGAAGGTTCGTTCGACTGCGCGAGGCAATTTCCGTTGGTAAACGGGCAACACGAGACGGCGAAGAATCGGGCCGCGGTTGTAAGAGTGTGGTATCATTTGCCTATGGTGTTAGATGGTATTTAGCACCCTGTGTGTGGTGTTTGCGAACCATGGTTAGCTTCCTCGCGCTACAGTGTGTGTACGCGGGTTGCTGGTAGCCCGAACGCGCCACGATCGCTCGATTTTATGGTCAACCGTGGAAATTGGACTGCACGCCGTACCCCGTTGAAAAACTTTCGCGGCCACCGAAACTGGCGTTAAACGATCAAACCTGATTTGTCGATGGAAGGAAAAAACGGTCAAGGTTCGGTGTGTACAGGCGGATAGAGATAGGTTTGGGAAAATCCCACAGACATCAAGTCAACACACGCCTAACAAAATATATGTAACTGCATTGAATTATCGCTTATTATTCATGTGGGGTATTGATAATGCAAACGGAGCTATTTACGCCAAATTACTCACCCATTGATTTGTGCAGCTAATTAGGAATATTTTAACAGTAAGCTTGCATCGTCTAAAATTATCAAATTTTCTTTCCGCCAAGCAGATAACCTGCGTGAATCGCAAATTTCCCAATATGGTTGACCACAACTCCCATCCGTGCACAATCGGGCATGCCCTTTTGAACGTGCAAAAAGTCCATTGCGGACAAGAGTTAGTCCTCTGCGTGGCACTGCCCAAATGAGCCCCATAAAAAGGCGAGACTTTGCGCATCTCCGCACAACAAATCCGCAAACTCGATGTCCACAACCCGGGAGCAGTGAACGGCGGCGAGTGAGGTTCTAGTAGCAGCACTTGAAAACACTCTCAGCAAAGCTTATCCAGCCATCCGATCAAGGCTGACGTGCTGCGTTCCGTTAAGCGAATCTTCGATTTCCTAACCGAGCGGCCCGGCGAAGAATTTATCCAACCTGCTGTGGGGCGTTCCGTTTGCATATGGTGCGACCTACCCGAATGGCGTTTCGATGCCCTTCCGATCCGGGCTGTACGGAACACCCCATTCGTCCGGTGCTGTACCACATCGGGAAGGAAGTCAAGGGTAGCCACATAGTAGGGCCTCTCGGTGAGTTTGCGATCGCTATTAGTAACGCTAGCAGTGTCGCTTCATAATCTGCCAGCTACTGTCCGCAGCCTTCCAATCAAGTAATCAAGTTCACGCTATGCGCGGTGTAACGTAGCGCAGGAAGAAGTTCCACTATCCCTTCGGTTGCCAGCTACCGTCCCCGTCATCGAGCGGTAGAAATTACGGTGACGCTAGAGAGGTGACGGTGCGAACTGATGATCTCCCACCATACACTCGCTACCGCGGCAGCGACCTTCACGAGCGAGCGACCTCTTGATGCAACCAAGTTAACTGCAGCACGGTCGAAAGCGCTACTCGATCATGGACGATCATGCACTTCGTTCTGCACAGAACGTGTACAAACGGCGACATGTGGTACGCGCCACACCCGCTTGAATGATCAGAACCCCAGAAAACCGTGTAGCGTTTGTTTTGTGTGCGATGTAACCGCTGCAGCCAATTAAAAGCAACCGCAAGATCATGGACATTCGCTAAAGAAATAACAATAGTATCTGTTTTCTAACTATAGTATCTATCCTATAGTATCTACCCACCGAAAGCGTCAAGGGGGATTTATCGTCGTCACATCGTGCATCTTGCGGTGTCAGTTGTGCGTCACACAAAGAGCATTCCCTTGCCATTAATATGCTATTTGCGTAAGCATAAATTATTGCATTCTCGTGCAGGCACTTACTCATAACCTGCATAACTGATGGGGAAGCGCGTACTGGTATGTGACTACACAGTTCAAGGACAACCGATCCTTTCAAGCCACATTATGGGGGCTCATCATGTACATAAAGTCGGCAGTGCTTCTACGCTGGTCCATAATTGCAGCCGAAGAAACCTGTTTCATCTTTCCTGATTGTTGCTGATCGGATTTTCCAACGATTTTTATTTCATTTTCTCCCTGTCGGCGCCCATCTTAACAGATCCTCGTGTCAATGACGTCAAACCCGCAGGACAAAGATATTTTAATCGCAGGTCAATGCTATCGGTTTTACTTCTCGAGCGGAGAGGAATGTCTGATACATTGCGAATGATCGTGTTGCTTTCTTTTTATTGCTGTCTTGTGCTGTCAGGAGTAATGGTGTTACCTTGTTTTAATGCCCCGGGTGTAAATCAAGTGTACAGTTGGAAGGTGTGTAAGTGCGGATCGTTGATCGAGTTCTGGAATAGCTGGACGTATTTCCCGACTGGAAATCCCTACCCAACATTACAGCATTCTTGCTTTCGAGCAATCGCGATCTGCTGTTTGGTGTCAGCCACATGATCGCAGCTATGATTCTTAGGTGTCTGTGTGTGTGTATTAGAATGAACATGAGAAGAAGAACCAAATGGTTTGAAAATTATCATGCCTCTGCAAAGTGTTCTGTGGACAGTGCTGTTGTTTGTTTCGAACAAATTCGCACACTAAAATTTAAATATGTTGTACGCTCGCTGTGTTAACGTTGGGCGACATATCTGCGCAGCTAGACATGTGTTAAATGACGCACATGGTATGCAAAGTTTTCGCATAATTTGCATAGTTTTCATAGCTTTCAAGCCTTCGTTGATCGTGGGCAAAACTCGGTATGATATAAAATCATCCGTTATGGACCGTTCTTTTCGTTTTTTTCGTATCGTTGTTGTTTCTGAGACCTTTTCCGTAGTAATTTCTGCGTTAACCAGCAGTTGGTTTCGTTTACGAAGATTTTTTGTTATATACGTGTGTGAGAGCAATTTTAAATCACTTTGAAATAAATTTATGTTAAATATTTTTACTTACGCTACGACCTAAACAAAACCCATCGTAACGGTGTTGAATAAAAGCATAATAACGCATAAGCTTCCCGCTTTACATAATTCAGAGCATAACTATTTTTTTTTTCGCCAATTCCACGCACGCACGTTTCGAAGGAAGAAATTCAAGCATTTAAGTACATTACATCAATACTCCATGCAATGTGCTGCGAACCGGGCGATGGGTGGGTGCGTGGCGGTATGATTGATTGTTCGACTGATTCAAACTTATGTTCCTCGAAGGGGTGACTCCACGATAAAGCCCACTGCACGGGATGGTTCGAAATATATCACGAACAAAAAAAAAAGCAACAAACCCTAAACTGTGCCATTCACTTTCCGACCAGTTTTGATTCCTTTTGCTTACTGTTTTGTTTCAACCGATGCGATTTGAAGCATGCTAAATTGTGCCCAGCGCACTATCGGGCCGCTATGTTCATTCAAATGGTGGCATCGAATCGCCTCGCCGCTTCTTCAGATCGAGTGCGCGCCGACTCTGTTTCGCAACTGTCTCTGCCACATGACGTCACTAATGACACTATCGCTTACCTTTCTTTGGACTCCGGTCGGAATGAGCACATTGGCGAGATGAAAAGCAATAAGCGAATCCTACCGAAGCGATGGGTACTGGCACGGTGCAACACCGGGGTGAAGTATCCAATTTTAATTGCTTCACGATTTGCTCGATTGATATGTGCCCGTACTGCTTATGTCATATTGCTGTGCCCCGGAGGACTAGCAGTGCCACCGGCATAAAGCGTTGGTGGTGGTGACGGTGGCGACCGTAAAAAAGTGAAATCTAACACTTAAAAAAAGATCCATTTAATTGTTCGGATCGATCGGGGGAATAAAATGGTCACCATATTGTGCAGCTCGTAAAGTGATGATGCGTGAATTACGCTTCGCGTCGACTGTATCGTTTAAGTCGTCCGTTGCTTTCGTCATGAACTATTGGCCCACAAGTTGGTGTCGTTGCGAGCAGCGAAATCTTTCGTTTGCGGTTCAAGGAAGTGAAAAGCTGAACATCATTTACGAAATTACCATTCTTTTGTCACTGCGATCATAATTCCTAATTTATTCGTGTTAGTCGATGGTTGTCCAGCGTGTTCTAGTCTGCTGCGACTGGTTTGGCTGTGACATGGTCTGGGAAACAACACCTACCCCTGACTGTTTTATTATATAATCTTTCTACTAAATTAGCATTAAAATATTCGTGTTCTCGCTCAGGATAACAGTGAAAGAAGATATGGTAATTGATTTCGATCGAGAATATCATAAAATCTGAAAGATTTCTTTGGAAGCAGATGGTGTGTGTCTCGCTCACATGCAAGAACAGATAAAGCTGGCGTGTTATGACGTGAAATAAACCGGTTTAATTTGGACGCTTCTTTAAGTTGTGGCTTGTCTGCTAGTTGACGTCACTATCTCCTGTAAGGAAAGAGTAGGTATGCGCACCGCATCGTTACAGTATCCAAATCTGAACTTTAGCATTTTTGTACATTGTGGATCGGTGAAGATCGAACAGGTCGTGGTGGTTTTTTTTTACAAAAATAAGCATTAATCGTTCTTTTGCGTCACTGCAGCGATTTATGTCAGGAATTTACGAATGTAAAGCCTTTTTTGGCAAGTATTAAATTAGTAGATCAACGTAATCGTTTGATTGGCGTTAATATTATTATTTTTTTCTCAAACAACATATTTATATGTGTGTGTATGTGTAGCCGGCAATAAGGGTAGTATTCGATGTTACACGATGCAATGAACGAGAAGCTATAGAATGCATGTGAAAAGAGAGTTGTTAAGCGCCATAAAACAAGGTCAACCAACGTGCACCGTGTGGCCACACGCTTCGGCAAAGTTTAGGACGCTACACGTTTGTTGGTGTTGGTGTGACGTATGATGCACGTGTGATATTCGTACAAAAAATGATCCATTCGATCACGCTCGGCGACCGATCGATTGATCGGTCGGGTGGTGGTCAAACCCCCCTCGGTACAGCCACCCTAAAGCGGGGTGCACCGTACGATCACGCGCACGATTCACTGACCCACTTTAAATATGGGGCCACCGCATCCACATACACACCAGGGCGAACGATGGTGGTGTTGGTACGGCTGCTCCGGTTCGATCAGTTAGGGGGTTGGCACCTTTCCAAAGTTAACGCAAAATCAAAGCCTACCGGTACGGTGGCACGTACTTGCGATCCGTAGAATATCTCCGTACTGTAGACGACACTAGATCAATACCCACGCCACTCAGAGCGGTCAGTTTGAACGGACATATGTTCAGCCTCCTACATGGTGTATGTGTGTGCGGGTATGGTATGGTTTTGCTGTTTGGCCACTACATTTGGGGTCATTGGATTTTGTTTGGGTTTTTTTTTCGCATAAGAAAAAGGAACCGGGTCGCCAGAGAGCGAACACAGTCGAGCGAATATAACCTCAAAATTAGACTTCCGGTTTGTTTCAGACGGATCGTCTTTTTATTGTTTTTTCTCATCTTCTTTCATATGCTTTCACTATTTCGATGAGTTAAAACGGATGGAAAACTGGTTGTTGTGAATGAAGTTTAAATAAGCGAGTGTGTTAGAGGGTGGTGAACCGACATACGACATTGACATTCCGTGTCATATGAACGACGTCGCGTGCTAGCTTCAGATCGCTCGGCAATCCTGAGACGGTAGTCACTTCAGATCGTATACATTTGATGTGCCTCTACAACGATAAATGATTACTTTGATTAAAATATTGTTTATTACTCTGACTTTGTATAAGTTGGTGGCACAAATCTACGTCTTACAAATATGTTAAGCTGAGAAAGACATTTTAAAATCTTAAAATAATGTTTTTTTTCTTTTGTTTCCAATTATGATTCTTTGGAAAATTATCTCGCTTTGTAGCGGGTCTATTTCATTGTGTTTTCCTCGCATTTGTTTTGAGGTCGCTAATGAAAGGGAAATTTTTCCGTCAACAAACGCCGTTGTTACGGTCTGTCGACGTACTGAGTAAAAAGCACAGTAAAAAAACGTATGCTGATAACTAGCATGTTATTGCGTAATCCGCTAACGACGATAATGGCGTTAAAATGGAGGAGCGTCATCTAGCGAATGGCATCGTGCGTTTTGTTGATGTTGTTTCTAGGCGGCGATAACAATCATCGATCGATCTGCCAGTGTGATACAAAATCTGTGCAAATCAAATTCACTTTCGGTAGCTGTTTGGCGAGCATCAGCACAACTTGATTCGCACTCATGACGGGGTACGTTGCGTTTGTTTGCTTCATTCAAGAACAAATCGCTTTTAATGGGTGTTCTTCTTTACGAATGATTGAACCTATCGTTTCGACGCAAACTCGGGGACCGCTGCATGCAGTACACGCATGACCGGTTTCCAGCAGTCCATATTACGGCGGTGTTGAGGTACGGTTTTTTTTCCTACTAAATTTCTTTAACAAACCAAGCGGCCACCTCCGCGTTTGGTTTACCACCGCGATGGTAACACCGGTGTGTGGAGTCGCGTCTCCGAAAAACGAGTATTTGCGGAGAAAGTAACTACCGCGAACCCGCATGCACATCGTACACGCACCCTCGGAGCGGCCACATTCCGCTCTAGCTTCGCGATGGGGCACACCGGCCACGTTCGCGCTGGCGATGTGTACGTTTGTTTTCTATATTGCGTTAATTGCGTTTCCACTCCCGCAACATTTTTGGCCACTTTCGGAATATGCTGCCTGCAGTTACCACCACTGCTTTCTTCGCCGTCGTCTCGTTGGACAATGGTGCACCAGTCGCACACTAAGCACGAAGGCCATGCCATTAACGCATGGCTGAATACACGACCACCAGCGAGCTGTGGTGGTGGTTGCGTGGTTGAAGCAATGCGCCCAAAGCATAAACGTCGGTTTCTTCCGGATTCCGCTACGGTATTGATGTTTCCTTAAAAGCGTTAACAGTAAAAAATGGCCCTTGTTGTGTGAACTTTAACGTGCGTGCTCCTCGTACTCTGCATGGAAATCTCTACCGTATGGAGGTTGTCAATGCTTTTCATCAGTAATACAAAATACTACAGTGCGTAACATAATTATATTCGCATTTGTTTTTTTTTTTAGAATAAAACAACTACTTCAAGAGATTAAAATGATGATATAAAATGATATGCGAGTCAATTATGTAGATTAAAAAACAGGCGTCTTTACTGATTTTCGCATCTGTTTAAAACATCTGCACACATTTCAACCCGTTATTTATGCAATATACCAAAACAAGGCCCTAACGACTACGTGACAAAGATCGTTAGGAGCCGTAACAAATGTTCAAAAATAAAAATATAAATGTTAAAAAATAACTTCTCTAACCCAATGTACGTGAAAGCGCTGTTCTGTTCGTTGGTCAGACCTTTGCTAGAGTATAGTTTAGTAATCAAATTAAGTAATTTAATCACTTAATTCCTCGATTTACTTGTTTGATTTCCACCTTTCACATTCCGTTTTCCGTTCATTGTTACGATCCTTTCTTTGACGATCTTAATGCAGGCTCAATCTTAATCTTAATTTTAAGTTAGCCATCAGTTTGTATGTTGAGGCACTAGGCAGACATTACTTAATAAACTAAATAAATAAATAAATAAATAAATGTTTTTGCAATATTGAAAAAACCCGTCAAATCGTAGTAAATCTTTAGCATCTAGAGTATCGTAGAACTTAGTACTTCTTACAAATATTTTTAATAATGAACAATTTTTGAAACGATTATTAGTCTCGTGAAAATTTAATCTTCATCAATGTTTTAATAGTAATTGAGTGAACTTGTAAGCTTCTAGTGTTTTTTTCTTAGATCTTAGTTCCTTATTGTGAGTGTTGCGTATGTTTTATTCATTATTTAACAATCACAAACTACAACATTTTACTAAGCTACAGGGAAACTATGAACCCCAAATCATAATAAATTCCGTCTTTAGACCCCAAGAACTAATGAAGCCAAATTACGATGCCATGAGCAGAACAGTAAAGTTCACCGGTAAAAGCATGTACTGGTAAGAGCAGGAGCATGTAGTATTTACTGCGAAATAGTGAAAATTATAGTGTAAAAAAACGTTAAAATCATCTACTTCAAAAATCAATGGCGTTTTATCTACCTGTTTTACTACCTATATATGTACCTGGGCCTCAAAAGAAAACCCGTTTCTCTATTACTTTATAGTTACGTTGTAACTCTGTATAAAAATGTAACATGTAACAAATATGTAACAACAAGCACCGTTCCTTTCTACTTGAATATTTTCCAGCACAAATATAGCATATTTATAACTGCAAGAAAAAGAGCAACCGGTCGATGATGATGTTTTTGGATAATGTTAACAGTTAACGGCTTATGTCCATTGCCTATCGGCCTAACAAAACAGAACACATGTCACGCAAAACTGAGTCCATAAATTTGCTTCTGCTGAATATGGATGTAAAAAAAAGAATCGTTTCACGGTGCTTGCAATCATTTACATAACACCTTTCGCAGAACATAACGTATTACGGACCAAATGTTGCTACAATAAGCTGTGAGGTGGAGTGGTTTTCTACCTTTAAGCTTCCGGCCCGATCTCAAACCCGCAACCTCGCATACGGGGAAGGCCAGGGATTGTTTGGCCATGATGTGACCGTGAAAATCAATCTAGTTCGCTTCGTTCGTGATCACTTTTTCTTTCTGTTTTCGCATTTCGTTGGCTAAGAAAACCGTTAACCGGCGGATCGTGTTGATCATGTGCTCGAACTGCTCGAATTGCTTTGGTCGGACAAACTCCAACCGATGGACGAGGGCAAGGGAAGGGAGGGATGGTGTGGAGGAGGGAGGCAGCTTACCTTGAACGGTCGATTGATTTGCCAAAAAGGCGCAAATCTTCGCGGGGTTTCATTTACTAAATGTTTTGCACAACCTTGCACAAACGGGCTCGGACGTTCGCAGACGTGTATCGTTATTTATAATGATTTGGAAACGATCATCACCAGCGTCACCGTACACCGGCAAAAGGAAGATGAGAAAGGCGCGGAAATTGATCACGCTTTTCACGATCATTTCATGGGTGTTCGTTACGCCTTTGGCGCTGTCGCCCCGCGAGCACAACCAATAGAAGGTTTTTAGTGATGTTACCGCATGTTGACCGCGCAACCCTTGCATGTACGTTGCCGTCCGGACAAAGTGCGCTTCAGGACCATCAACTTCATCACGTTGTTAAATTAGCAAGCAAACATACACTTACGGGACCGGTCAAGCACGCGGTAAGGAACATTTGCTAAGGCGTCCTTCGCGTTCGTGGAGCTATTGTCCCATGTAGCCACCCGGCAGAGGTGACGGTAACCTTTCATACTCAATACCCAAAATTTACATCCATTTGACAGACTGTGCAGAGTACTTCCGGTCGCTTTACAAGACTATCGGCTGAGGATAACAAAAAAAAAAGAATCTTTCGCTAATGAAGACTCCGCTCGTTAACATATGTGTTTTTGTTTGTTCCTCTTGCAGGCCTTGCTGCCCTTTTCGCGCTGTTTTCCAGCTTCATCTTCACCACGACCGTGCTGAACATCCTCGGTTGTGAAATATCCGATCTAAAGTAAGTAAAACGATGTCTACATTCAACACTCGGTTCGGGTCTTTCCGTGACGCTAACAAAACGTTTCCAGCGAACTTCAAGATAGAATGATAACTGTGGTTGGTCCGTGGCAAGCGAATGTTTGAATTTTGGGTTGGCTTTCATATTCAAATGTATAACGCCTAGCATTGACAACAATACCGTACAGATAAAGCATGTGGTGGTCTTTGCGAGAAAAATAATAATATAAAAGTCACGAGAAAGTGTACGTTTCGCGTGGAAATACATCGGGCCAAAATGATTAGTTAGTAGTTGGAACACAAGTAAAGGTTGGTAGGTAGGTGTAATGTTTTGGAAGACAAGAGAGACCCAAGCATATTTTATTCTTTTTTAGACTTCGTACGTAAGCTTTAGTATTCTAACGAATGACGTAGATGTTATTAACAGTAATTATCTTAAGCATGGTTCAACTACCGATTAATGAGCTTTTTTCAGCCAGAATCAAAAGTTAATTACTGTACACCAAAAATATCCGGTATCAACTAACGACTTGAAACGGCATGGAGAATAAAAACAACAGAAAAATATCAAAAATATCTTACTAAAGCATGTTATAAATAAAAGAGTTTGCTGTATGTAAACTGAAAGCTACAGTGTACTTTACAAAATTTGGTGAATTCACTTGCCTTACACGGCAGGAAAGATCTTAATCGAATTAAACCTTGACGCAGGTTGGCGCTTGATTGATGCAGTTGACATTGAGCAACTTCATTCAGCTATTACAATGGTGCAGAATAGTTTAAAATAGCCAGCCGGTGGCCACGGTAAACGTCTAAAAATATTCACTATATTAATGGTTAAGCTGTGTGTACAGTGCGGAAAAAAAACCTCAAACCCACATAACCTTCACCAGTAGCTTGCATCTATAGTTCAATGGTACGACTGGACAACAATAATTTCCTTCCACAACTGTGTTGATTGACCGACCAATACTCAGTTCCGACATTTGTTCCCCACAGTGACTTTTGAGTGATCTTGAAAGCGCAGAAAAAAATCATACTTTGACAACCTCGTTTAGTTGAAAGTTGGTGCACTACCCTTCACATTAACGGCTCAGCGGATGGTACACGTTTGCTCGGAAGTGCTTGATCTCTTGAACGCTTTGTTCGCGGTGTCATTAACAATTATGTTGCTGTTTTTTGTGTCACCGATCCATCGATCTTCAATAACTCAACTCCCTCCCGATCGTTGATCGTTACAGAGACGCGCTGTTCCTTTTTCTGCTGCTGATTGACCTGTCGAGGGCTGGTATACTGGCTCAGCTGGCCCTGTGCGGTGCCAACCAGTCTGAGGTGACGACCAACATTGCGCGCGGCATGGAGGTATTCGGACCGGCGATGTCGCTCGACACGCTCGTCGAAGCGCTGGTAATTGGCGTGGGGACCCTTTCCGGCGTACAGCGGCTGGAGCTGCTGAGTGGGTTTGCCGTGCTCTCCGCACTAGTGAACTACATCGTCTTCATGACCTTCTACCCGGCCTGTCTATCGCTGATACTCGAGCTGACGCACAACGGGAGAAACGGGCAGCAGCTTAACGGCGAGGTGCTGATCAAGCACATGCTCCTGCAGGAGGACTGCAAACCGAACCCGGTCGTACAGCGCGTTAAGGTGATCATGTCCAGCGGGCTGTTCGTGGTGCACGTCCTGAGCCGGTTTCCCACCTCGGACAAGGAGTCAGACGCGGCCGAACAGATTATCGCGTCACGGGCCCATGAACATCTGGCCGCAATGAACAAGACGGATACCAGCGAATTGTCCGAAATGATCATGCAGTAAGTATTAGCCAACAATAAGCAAAACAACAAACGTTACAATTGTTTCACCGATGCGAACAATATCATCAAACACTTGCTGGCCCAATGCTTATGTTAGCGAGCATTTGTTTCTATCGCATTGCACAGTTTCCTCGGCTCGGACTGTCTCATATTTGTCCAGCTGTTCCGCACAATCAAGCTTGTTGCAAAAAAAAGAAAATTTCAAAATTCACCTTCCTCGTTTACTGTGGAAGGGGGGTTAATTTATTGTCACGATGTTGGTGGCGCATTTTGTTTTTTTTTTTGCAAGCACTCGTTCGCCATCATCTCCCGAACTGTCAACAACAGAGTCAGCTGGCGATCTTGACATAGTTTTTATTGCGCCACATGTATTTGTGTGCATGAGCCAAAGTTTGTTTGATTTCGTACGCTTGCTCGGAGGAACAGTCGAAATCGCAATAAGCACCTCGAATTATGTCCATTCCGACAGGCGATGTTTAAAATGTCTTTATCGAAACAGGAAATGATTCGCAGTTAAAACCAGTGATGAAAGAACCGGATTCAGATTAATTTATCGGCATGGATCTATAATCGAAATCAACGATTCTGAATCTCTATAATCCAAATACATGGATCTCAACACATTCAAAACACCTTCACAGACGCACTAATCTCAAAAAAGTTTAAGATGTTCATTTATCTCTACATCATCTCTCATCATCTCAAGCATGAATATTCTGGTTTTGGGAACAAAATGAAAAGTGATTCGCTTGCGTATCTTCAACCCAATTAATTCGTAGACGTAAATCTTTCGTAAATTTAATCGTAAATCTTAAAAAAAAAACATAAATAATTCCATAAAACAAAAGATTCTTTTGTAAAGAGAGCGTGCGTCAACTTTTAAAACCACCATGCGTCTCCATCGACGTTTTGATTTAAATTTCTTTTTTTTTTAATAATAATCTCTCAAATGTTACCGTGCATTGGACGAAGCCAACAATTTATTGCTGAATGTATAATGTATGAAGGATGCATATTTTAACTTGCCGTTCTCTTTCAATCCGCTTTCGCAGTTTGCTGTCATTCAGCTTAGAGCAAATCTTCACCTACATTCTCATCGTCACGCTTGGTGCCAAATTCTTGCTGTTCGATCGATACCACCTCTCTGATCATCTAATACATGCGGTCGCAAACGAACAGGAAGTAGCCGCTACGGTGGCACTGAATGAGACAAGGCAACAAATTCAAGGAGCTGCGCCCGTGAGTACACCGCCCGTTACATTCACCTTGGCCGAAACGGTGATGGTGGAAGAAAAAGCCACCCAGAGTGAGTTGAGCTTGATCGGTGCTGGCCGGTTCGGACGCAAGGTGCGAAAGCATACCCTGGTCGAGCAGAATGCGGAAGGTGAGCAGATGGTCGAACCGGCGAGTGACGACGATCAGGAGCTGTTCGACAGCGAGGAAGATGAGGTTGAGCGAGAACCGCGCCCATTGGAGGAGTGTGTGCAGATATTGCAGTACGATGGGCATGGCAAACGGTTGACAGACGGCGAGGTGGAAATGATTGTACGCGGCTGTCGCAATATTTGCCCGCTGTATAAAATCGAGAAAATTATTGGTGATGCGGAACGAGGCGTTCGCTTGCGTCGCTGCATGCTGCTGAAGGATGCGGGATGTAATGCTGGACTGCTGAAAGATCTGCCGTATCTCAGCTATGACTACTCGAAGGTCATGGACGCGTGCTGCGAAAACGTGATAGGATACGTGCCGATACCGGTTGGGTTCGCTGGGCCGCTGCTGCTTGACGGCAAGAAGTACTTCGTGCCGATGGCCACCACCGAGGGTGCGCTCGTGGCCAGCACAAATCGGGGCTGCAAGGCCCTTTCGGTGTGTGGTGTAACAAGCTATTGCGAGGATATCGGAATGACGCGTGCTCCCTGCGTCCGTTTCCCGAATGTGCTGCTAGCGGCACAAGCCAAGCGGTGGATGGAATCGGAGGTCAACTTCCAGCGCATCAAGAAAGCATTCGATTCGACCAGTCGGTACGCCCGCCTGCAGGACTTGTACATCGCCATGGACGGTCCCGTACTGTATATTCGGTTCCGCGCTTTCACTGGCGATGCGATGGGCATGAACATGCTGTCGAAGGGTACGGAAAAGGCTTTGCGCGAAATACAATCCGTTTTTCCCGAGATGGTCATCATTTCGCTCAGCGGTAACTACTGCTCGGACAAAAAGTCAGCTGCCATTAACTGGATTAAAGGGCGGGGCAAACGCGTCGTATGCGAAACGATCGTTCCGGCGGACAAGCTCGCGCAGATCTTCCGAACAAACGCCCGAACGCTCGTGCAGTGCAACAAGCTGAAGAACATGACCGGATCGGCCGTTGCCGGGAGCATAGGGGGCAACAATGCGCACGCGGCCAACATGGTTACTGCGATCTTCATCGCGACCGGGCAGGATCCGGCACAGAACGTTACCAGCAGCAACTGCTCAACCAACATGGAAACGTGTGGTGAGACGGGCGAGGATCTGTACATCACCTGCACGATGCCCTCGCTGGAGGTAGGCACGCTCGGTGGAGGTACCGGACTGCCCGGACAGGGAGCCTGCCTCAATTTGCTGGGTGTGCGCGGTTCCCATCCGACGAATCCGGCTGAAAATTCGAAACAACTGGCCCGCATCATCTGTGCCACCGTAATGGCCGGAGAACTGAGTCTTTTGTCGGCATTGGTCACTAGCGATCTAGTCAACAGCCATATGCGACACAACAGGTACGCACCGGAAAGCGAAAATGGCGGGTTTGAGCTGGACATGAATTTATTATAATTTTTACCTAATTCTCTTCGTCTCTTACAGATCATCGGTAGCAATAAATCCAAATTTGCATCTAGCGGCGTCCGCAATAGTGACGCCCGCGAAGGAAGGAGAAGCAGGTACTTCCTCTTAACGACTAGCCGCCCAACGGGCAGTAACGAGATGACACTCGATGCGACAGGATCAAGCACTCATTTCCACACGCTTCAACGAACGGTTCACTATCTTTCTGCCAAACACATAACTGGTAATCGATAGCAACCGATGGGAAAACTTAAATGAAAGTATAGATCTATAACTTATTCTAAAAAAAAAATGACGAAGATAATAAAAGGACCGCCGGTTAGTCCGACGGAATGGTTTGCCGATGTAGCTCAATCCCGCAACGTGCTGGGCAAGAAGAGAGATACGGCGCATGATGCTGAAACATGGTAGGCAGTCTTCGAATGGACTAAGGCAACTGTAAACAAATGGCACACTATTCACATTAGTTTAAGGATTTTTGCATAGATTGTAAATAGCATTATAGTAAGTTGGATTGGCTTGTGGAACCACAGACTATCAAACAAACAAACAAACAAACAAACAAACAAACAAACAAACAAACAAACAAACAAACAAACAAACAAGCAAACAAAACTAGTATCGAAACCTTCTACTTATTCTGTTTGCTGACTTCAAGCGCAAGCAGTAAACGGTGGTATGTTTATAGTTTTAAGAGTAATTAATTCACGGAAGGATTAGAACAAGTTAACAAAAAACAAAACTATGGCAAGCGAAACAGTGCGACAGAACAGTGGTTCAAAATGGTTCAATTTGTCGCTATAGACGGGTCCGTTTGTACTTTTATTTCACACATTCATTGAACAAAATCAGTTTCCAGTGCAACTTTTCCGTACTTTCCGGCGAAATGCATATTGTAGCCTAATGTGTACCGCAGAAAGAAGCAATGCAAACTGGTTTAAAAATAGGCAAACGTAAACGGAGTGCAACGAAGTAAAACTAGAAACGGAAACCCACGGAAAATAGGAAATGATTTTATTCGTGCTGATGGTGTACTTACTCCTAGTTAAGCCATTCATGAGGTTGCCTAGAACTCCAACACCAAGGGTTTTTTTTTTATTTCCTGCTGCAAATCATATTCGTTCCTTAGCACGTTTAACGCCACCGAATCGTTTAGCAGCCCCGTTAACGCCACACCGCCTGATTACCATTACCTACAGCGACGGCAGTCGATCACTTGCTAGATAGTCGTTTTGTTATCACGATCTATCGTTATCGACCGTTTGAAAACGACGCACGGTGATAAGTACGGTGAATCGTCTGCCGCGGGTCCATGAAAACCGGTGTGGCGTAAACGGAAAGTCTATCGGAAAATGTGGCTTTTAATGTGTTGTATGCAGTTCAAATTAACCGGTCAAATAGTTTGTGTTCGTCACAAAAAAAAACTACAACTATGGGTAATTCAAATCACACCGTGTGCGCCATACATTAAGCAATGCAGGTCAACATTGACAACGGTTGTATAGCCAGTTAGGAAGATGGAAGAGTCTAAATGGGTGATCTAATAAGCTAGTGCCGATCCTCAATAGTTTATCATCTTTTACATATTCATCGTGTCGTTTGGCTCTGCAATTGGTGTAGCATAGTGAATGATTGAGCCTTTGTCGAAACATTGCTTAGTTGAACGGTATCACTGATATCTAAACAAGTTTAAACAGAGAACGATGAAAGACAGAAGATTGAGAGCAGAAGGAAGCGCAGGACATGTATCCTGTTGGATAATAGAGGCCTGTAGGAAATATTGAGTTTTTGTTTTAAAATAGGAATCTTTACCTATGTTTCAAAGTGGCAATCTAAATAAAGCGCTTAGTAAACCAGATCGATTAGTAACATGTACGAACCGCAATGAGAAAATTATGTTTAAAAAATGGAACAGTCGAAATGAAATCGGGGCCGACGGTGTACTAGGTAGCACACAGGTACATCCGTCCATCCGGTTATGGATAAAAAAAAGTCAAAGAAAGCCAGCAATGGCAAAGAAAAAGTAAGTAAAGAATATTTTATGTTGAATATTTTATGTAACGTGATAATTAAACCGAAGTGCTCATTTCTCTGCCGGTCGAAGAAACAACGAAGAGTCATCATGAAAAATTCGACTATATCTTTGCCTTTCGTTGAACATCGTACCATTTATTACATGCATTTAATAAGCCATTCTCCGTAGCGCTAACCGATATTCCAGATGCGCGATAAGATGCATTGAAAACAAAGATTGGAAGGAGGAAGTAATGTTCGCACTTTCAATGATTACATATGTTTTTGCATTGTCTAAAGATCCGTAAGTTTGGTGCAAAATACGGCGAAATGCTAAGTACAATGCAATCGAAATAATCAATTCTCATAAACCACCGGTACCGCCATAGGACACCACCGTGAAAAATTACAATGTGGGATAAGAGCTGACCAATAAGCTGTGAAAAGGATATCGGTTCGGCAATCGAAGCTATTAGAAATTTCTCCCCATGTACAGGTTAGTGTCTGGCTCAGTTGCCGGTATCTCTATGAAACCAAGTTTCGCGTAAAATTGATACAGAAACCGATCGTTCCTATTGATGCACACGTGCACACCAAACGACGTACCATAGCAGCGTAAAGCCGCCAACAGTACCGTCACGACGCGTTTGCACACAGTCTCATCCTCCAGGAAATGTTCCTTCAAAATACGGCAACACATCAGCGTCGGATGTTTGGCGAGCACAGCGGCTGGATATTCGTGTTGAAAGTTATGAAAATAGTGAATACTATCACGCACCATCTGTGACGCTTTTCCCGCAGTGGCTGGCGAAATGTCGCCAGGATCGGCTACACTATTGCCTACTTGGTCCGGCGCCGCAAGTGCAACAGGGTACTTTAAACACATCTCCGGTATCCAACAGTGCTCCATGTTTCGGATAAACGTTTTTGTTTCCAATGCTGCACACGCGTAACCGACGATCTGCTCGTTGTGATCCTCGATCACCATACAAAATTCGGGTGCCATCGTTAGGAACGGACCCAGATATCGATCGGCTATCAGCTGCGCGAGTGTGCCCTGCGTTGGACGGTCATCTAGCACATCGCCATCGTTTGCCGTTTTGTGACAGATATCGTACAGTGTGGTCTCGTCGCTGAACGTGTATGGGCGAATCGAGTATAGACGAACGGAAGACGTTTCGGGCGTTTTGTACAGAAACAAATCATTCGCTGCATCCAGCGGGATCAGCCGTTGCAGATCGGCTACCAAACCACCACGAAAGATCCACGGTTCCTGGTCACCGGACATGAAAGTTTCCTTCCATCCCTTGCTAAACCCTTAAAATTTGAGAAATATTACACATTTGTTAACTCTGCTACGTTTACGATACACCAACACTCGAATAATACTTACAATTGTAACCGCCTTGGTTGAAGGAATTGATATTGGGCGGAAAATTCCCCATCGACAGCCACTTCACGAAAGCGCTTAATAGCGATAGCACGCTGGCTATGTCCCAAACGTACGAAAAGAGATCGTAGCATAACTCCTTGTTTGCACAGCGAGATATCTTTTTCGTTAATAGAAAAATACTTTGACATAGGTTTTGAAAAGATTCTGAACGTCGAAGCCATTCCTGGGCATCGCACTTGGTCAGATCACGTCCATCCACCGTTGGACCGTTGGATGTTTCTGTTATATCTTCGGTCAGAGGTACGGAAGAGCCCTCCGTAGAAGTCGTGCCGCCAAGACTGCTGCCACTGGCAGTGCTTGATGTACGCTGCTTCCCAGCACGATTGGTACGCTGCGCACAGAGCACGTACGCATTGTTTCGAAGCCAGTAAAACTCACTCAACAGTTGTAACGCTTTCGAACCATGCTCAAAGGGAAGATAGAAAAGATCACACAGCAACATTATGTCCACAGCGGTAATCTGTTTTTCGCAACTGTTTCTGAAACAAAATGACATGAATAATTAAACTATTGCTCTGCTACACACGACTTTTGAGTTACTAACTTGTCTTCGGCCATTTCTAACGATGTGTCAGAACTTTCAACCTGCATCGTTCCGGAGCAAGTCTGTAAAAGCAGTATTAGTAGTAGTGCTCGCTAGTTATGCTTAGGCTCCAATTACTTACCGACGTTGTTTCCGACATCACAATATCATCGAAGTGGCTTTTCAGCTGATGTCTGGGAGAGGTTAAGTTGCTGCCACATTCCATCGGTTCCGGCACAACAGATGTGCCGGTCTCGGTGGCGGGACAAGCCGAACTGAATACAACATCGGTCTTACCATCGTCTTCGTCGACCATTTTATCCAACACTGGTTGCTGGTTAACTGGCACCTGCTCATCGCTTACCGTCATCTTATCATCCGGCTCTTCAGTTGCATCAACCATTTTGATCTCGTTTTCATCTAGTTCCAGCATCTTTTCTTCCTGCTCTGATCCACCATCCTCTTCCGCAATCGTCTGCGACTGAACATCTGGGACTGTCCGTTGTTCGGTAGATTCGTCGTGTATGACCGCATCGCCGTCCAGAGGAGGAACCGTACCAGATGGGGTCGCTACGGTGGAACTTTCGTTCGAATTAGCTTTATCCATATCTACACTGGCGATCTGTATGCTACAACCGGTAGTTCCTTCGGTTTCCAACGGTTTAATGTTTAACAGCGGTACCGCAATACTGGAGATAGGAATCGTCGGTGGAATGGCAATGTGGTTCACTGCAGCAGCCACCGGATTCGGCAGAGATTCATTGGTGACAACCTTTGTGGCAGAAACCAGCGAGTTCATGATGGGATTGGGTAGCGATTCGGCCACATTCGTCACGGTGCTGCACACGTCGGCAAACAGCTGCAGCTGGGTAGTATTGACCTCCGGCATCGGAAGGACCGTGGCAGTGGTGGTTGTGGTTGTGCTAGTCGATGTTAAGGTCATGCAGGTATTTACCGACGGTATGATGGGAATGATGGGCATCACCACTAGCGGACAACACAAGAATGGAATTGTAATAAAAAAGGATAAGGTTACTTAAGCGTGTGCACTTACTTGTCACAGCCGGTTGAGGTTTGGTGATCGGTCCCCATGCTTCTTTTTCCTGGAAAAACTCCGGCAACCAGTTAACGATCGCATTCTTGAGTGCCAACCGTGGATGGTATACATTGTCGGACAGAAACGCCGGTGCATCACCCTCACAGATGCCCTGTTCATTCTCAGTCTCGAGCTTAATGTCGGGCGAAAGTGAACTGGCAATCTTCGTATCCGCACTACACTTGCTCCAGAATGCCAACGTCTGAATGGCGATTGTGTTAGCGTGAAACTCACAGTTCGGATTCGTTACGACGCCCCGCAGCAGCGGTATCAGCTCCGGTGACCGCCCACTGTACGGTCCCAGGAATACCCGCTTCTGATCGTAATCATTCGCGTGCAGGTTGTCCCATATGACCGGTGGCCTTTTCAGCACCTCCGTGATCTCCTCGATAGATTCGATCGTTAGCACCTTAGAGATTACCTTCGGTCCGGTCCACAGGATGTCGATTGCTTTTACCAGTTTCGAACCGAGCGTGTTCAGATACTCGGACTGCTTGACGGTAGGCGAGGCACGTGAGCTGCAATACTCCGTCGGGCAGAAGATAAACCGGGGACAGTTCAGATGGTTGAAAATTTCATTCGTGACCGATACCTGTGCGTGAGCGAAGCTTTGAAACACTTCCTTGTCCGGTTTCGACATGTCCGGTTCGATATCATCAAACAGTAGCGCAAACGCTTTGCACCCGAACTGCGATACTTGGTCGAGCTTTCGCTTCAGGACGCTAACCTCCTTCGCACTGCTGTACGTTATGTCGAGACCGGGTGAAAGAGCGTAGTAAAAATTGATGCCTTGTTCGTGGGCCGCCGTTATCAGACCGGTCAGATGATCCGCCTCTTCTACGGTGTACAGTTCACGCCAGTACGCCCGATGCTTGTAATCGTCCTTCGGGGCATAAATGTACGAATCCATTCCCCACTGCTTCAACTTTCGGAAAAGATCCTTACGCTGTTCCGTTGTCCATGGCCGACCGTAGAATCCTTCCACAACGCCGCAGATGAATCCTTCCGCCGGGGTATGAATGCTGCCGGGCACTTTCACCTCTTCGGACAGCAATTCCGGGTCGTTAGTGGTGTTCGTGGTGGTGCCGACGATGTTGCCACTGTTCTCATGCAGATTTATCTCCGAAAGGGCTGGTTCCGTGGGTGCATCCGTTACCGTTTCAGCCATATCGCTATCAATTGATAATTGGGCCACCGCTGTTTGTTTGCTGATTTTGTCGTTCCCCGATTAACTACTGGCACTCAACGTACAGAAAAACGAACCGAATTGTCTTCCGAACACGGAATCTTCCGGTCTCGCTTACGGTCATCCGATTTCAGGTCAGGTAAAATCGCCTAACCTTGCGAGAGCCTACAATCTATATATAATACCTCTAAAACCAAACCGACGACGCTACGTGGCCCTTAAAATGTGCGAAATAATAGTACACACAAACAGCAAGTAACTTATTTTACGCTATTTTGTGTAAGTTTTTCCGAAACACTGAACCTGCTAGCCCAGTGACATTTGACGCAGAACTCCTTTGTTTTGACAGGTTTTCATTTGAAAAGGAAAAAGCCACCCCTTCTTCGTACCTCTTTTACATTGACAGTTAATCATGTCAACAATCGAGCTGGAACAGCAAATCTCCGCCAGCAGCCCGGTTCACGATGGCCACCGGCAGAAAGCTTCCTCATTGTCCGGCAAAATTCTTATAGGAGTAACCGGTACGCTCCCTGGTGTATGTATAAGTAAAGTGTAACTGACTAATTATATTCCCTGTTGCAGGTGGCATTGCAGTAGGCCTTTCTATCGTCTGCTATCCATTCGTAGCTCCGGCACTTCGTCGACACTGTCTACCGTTTGTTCCGGCCACACCGAAACAGATTCGAAATGTGCTATCGTTTGTAAAACCATCGACCACTGGTAGTCGACTGTTGGACATCGGTTCCGGAGATGGAAGAATCGTAATAGCGGCGGCACGCACCCAACCAACGATTAAGGCGGACGGTGTGGAGCTTAACCCATGGCTCGTTTACTATTCTCGATTGGCCGCGTTACGCAATGGGGTTTTCAGTCGTACCAGCTTTTTCCGAAAAGATCTATGGAAGTTTAGTCTCGCACCGTACGATCATATTGTGATTTTTGGCGTGGAGCAAATGGTAAAGTTGTGCATGATAACTTATTCGTTGTTGATACGGTAAACAGCTGGACGATCTCTTTTTCAGATGGAGGATTTGGAGAAGAAAATTCTTTCGGAAGCAGCACCAGGAACTACTGTAATTGCTTGCCGTTTTCCGTTTCCTTCCATGAAGACGGTGGATCGAATAGAGGAAGGCGTTGATTCGGTATGGTTATACCGACCGGTTGTCAAAACCATCTGCAAAGGCGCTCCAAACGGTGTCTAACCTGCACGGTCATAGGTTAGTTCAGTAGTTCTTATCTTCTTCATGCAATACAATGTAGGAAAATGTGTTTCCTTAGTCAGTGAACTAGTCTTTGTTAAATTTATTATTTAAACGGAATGCACGGTTAGCATAAACCGTGCAATACAAAATTCTTACGCTATGGTAAATGCCCCCTTAAAAAGTAATACCAAAATGCAGTGTCTTTAAAAAGATTTCCCCGATGGCCACAAAACATGGAAATGGAAAATAGAAATAATAGAGATACCACCATCATTGCGAAGACTAGTGCTACGATTAGAATAACAGAATCCTTCCGGGCAAGAATTCCCGAGGGTGTGTTTGCACTACTCCACGGGCACTTCGACGTTAATTGCCTCCCGACTTTGATTCCATTCGTGCAAATCGATGCCCAGCTGCGATTTCATTACCTTCAACGTGTTACCAATGATTTGTTTATGGTAAACTTGTCGTATGTTGAATCCTATTTTTAAGTAAATCTCTCGCACATCCTGATCACACTCGGAGGTGACCGTTTCGATCGCGTAAAGCTGACTGTCTGAGGCGTGTTGTAACACTCGCTGGATAAGGTACTCGGTCACCGGTGTTAGTCCATACTTCGGACTAATAGCAAGCCTCGTAATAAATCCCGCATTGTCCATCGCGAGATGGTTTCGACAACTAATTGTACCGATGATGTTCTTCCGCATCTTTCCCAGCTCCTGCTGGACTTCAGGTCCGGGCCTGTCGGTGTAGCATCGTTCGATGTGAGCAGCCAGGGCCGTTGAATTCATCTCCAACAGCGGTTCGTAGATCTCTGCAACCCAACACAATTTGTTGGGCCGAAGAGCCAACTCGGTCGATTTGTTGTAGTAGCTACCGTATACCGTAAACCAGATCAACAGTATGACGCACGGAATAGCCAGAGCGCACATGTAAAGGGGTATGCCGAAGAAGATAAACATCAGTGCCCAACCCAGCACGATCAACTGCAGAGTAATCTTGAAAAAAAAAAATCACAAATATAACAATGATTTACTACATCTCAGAACAACTACTACTAGAATACCGAGAACGCACAGGTTGCGATCGTTACCTCTCTAAATAAACATGAAACAAAGGCTTCCCAAGCACCGGACATCACGAACTCTCGGATAAGTCGCTGTAACGCCACATTATCTTGATTTTCATGCTTACGAATCACAACGAACGGTTTCATCCCATTCACAATTTTATTTAACCGGGCTGGTGTGTTTTACCAGGGTCTGTGATTAGGATTGTTGTTTATTGTTTCCATTTCATTGACAGTCCCTTTTCCATAAATTGACAGTCATGCCCTGTGTAAAAACTACGCCAATTAGCGGTTTCGTTTAGTTTTAAACAACTTTTTTTAATTTCGATTTTATCCAGCTAAACGATTTCTGTGTTACAATTATTCATGAAATTTGTATGTTTCTTTACCATGTTTACCATGGCCATGTTGGTTGCATTTCTAGCAAAAGCATCACAAAACTGTTTAGTGCGGGAAATCCAGAGGCATTGACCTTCAATGGTTCGTATGTAACGAAGGCACAAAATCATCCCGACAACCTCAGCTTCGTTTGCAAGGCTTACATTTCCGGATACGTGTTAAAATTCAGTGTGTAACTCACTATTCTACATTCATCAGCTTGTAGGCTGTTGAGCCAACAGTAAAGAAACTTTCGATAAAACTATCAACATAAAAAGGTGGATTAGCTAAACTTTTGGGAAGGTTCAATCAGTTCTTCACATTGCTCATGCATGCAATAAATCAAAGATTTATCAACATAAACCTTGTGAGGCAGCTTCGAAAATATGTATAAACAAATGTGGGACATTTATTAGTCTCAAGTTAGCCTCTCATGAAAATATAGACAAAGAGTAAACAATATGTTCGCTTTGCGCGATATCGTTTAATAACTCTCAATTGCTTAAACAATGCACACCAAAGTAAAAGACATCTTTACAATTAAAATTAACATCCCCTATCCCTGTTTTGTATGCTAAAAAAAATGGAACTCGCACGCGAGCGTATTTTTCGACTATTGCGTTTCTATTTTTTCTATTTTAGTTTCATTTTCACAATCAAACGAAAGAAGGACACAATATGCGTTTCGGCGAAGAAAGTAAAATTGCCAACAAGCATCTCTATTGCATTTTGAGGATTTGGATGGTGCTGAGTAAGAGAGGTTGTCCTCACTGTTCTCCCTTTTTGATGACAAACATTTCTCCAATCGTTTCCATCTTGGCTGCCCTACCGCTGGAGCCCTGGCATACGAGAGCTTGGATGACAAAAGTGATGAAAATGATCCAGATTACAGCGGTACGGAGACCGAAACGACATGCTTCGTCACTGCATCGGCGTTTGATAGCACTCTGGATGGCTGGATGAATAACTGTTAGTTCGCTTTAATTTCGGGCCCGTTTTTCTGCTTTTTCGAAGGTTTGTCAGCCAGCGCCTGTTTGCCGAACGTCTGTTCGCTGGTAGACATCACTACGCAACGAGAGCTACCACTATCCGTTACCGTAGTCTGGGTGTTGTCCGCATTGGACGACTGAGTCGTTGTCAGCGTCGTGACAGGAGCTGCTGTCACATCGGCAAATACCACTGCCAGTGGGTACCGTTTCTGGCAAATCAACTTGAATGCATTCAGTTCTTTATCGCACTGGCCAAAGTATCCTGATTTAAGCAACAGGAATAGTTTTGTCGCTTTCTGCAAAGGTACAAGTAACCGTAGAAAAGATGTAAGATGATGATGCATCGACGTGTAATTGCACCAATATGTAACTTACCTCCAAAGGAACCTTTTGGTTTAATACGATGACCCCCATGGCGGTGATAGCTTCGTCACGTCGTTTCTCGTCCAGAGTGAACATTATCTTTGCCACTTCGTACACAGCATCCGAGTTATCGCGGTTCGCTTTTAGATAGGCATCATTTAAAGCAATAGCGTCTGGCTGACCGTGGAACAAATTTTCCCGTTCTCGATCGATCACGATACGAACACTTGGGTCGACAACATTATCCGTGGATGCAAGGCGCTGTTCCAACACCCGGTAGAACCGAACGATGCAGCTGTGAAGGAGCGCATTGTTCGGGTCGATTTTTCGGGCGCGCTTCAGCGATTGTAACATCAACAGCAGCTTGTTACGGCGCAGGTAAATCTCGAACGCCATCAGATGCGTCTCGATATTGTCTTTGGCCAGCTGTTGCAATGGCTTCAGAAATTCTATTGCCTTCTCCAGCGGATCGTCTGGACGGGCGAGCTTCTCCGGTATTAGTTCGTCCAGCTGTGGTGCCTCGGGATCTCCATCCTGGTAAAGCTGCTTCTTGTTATGCTGTTCCTTCTTCTGATTCTCCTTCGATTGAGCATTCTCCTGTTCCGCCTTCTTTTTCTGCGCTTTTCGTTGCTTGTTGCGCAGCTTTTTGAGCTCCGGCGCTGGCAAGTTTTCTTTAAAAACAAAACATACAACCGGGACCATTAGTTAGTATGTGTGTTAAACGCGTTTCGTTGACTGCTTACCTATATCCAATTCTTCGACGGCTGACTCGGCGGCCAAAGGTTTATCGAACAGACGCAGGTAAACCTACGTAAGAGAAAAGAATCGAAATGTTAGTTTCCTACTTTTGTAGAATCGCTCAGATTGTTTTAAATTTCATGCAGTATAAAAAATGCTCAATAAGCCCATATCTCTTATTTAGCATCTTGCTTAAGATTTTTCGTGTCGTACTACACAACCCTCTAAATAATGCTTACCTCAATTGCACATTTAGCCGCTTTGAAATAAAATGGATGTCTTCGCAAAATATCTTCAAGCCTTAGTAGACCCACGTAAGATCGCAACGTCATCTTCCGCATGCAGTAGGTATGGAAATCGAACTGATCCTCAATGATCTCGGAAAAGTGCCGATCGATCTCGTGGCATTTCTTCAACGCATCACCCCATTTTTCGAGCCGCTGGTACGCAAGTGCACACTCGGTCTGGAACCACATGCACTGCATTTCGTTGAGATTTTCCATCGCCGATACACCTTCGCGCGTAAACTTGGCGCATATCTCTTCCGCTTCCTTGATCTGATTGGCACGTAGCATATACTTGGCGCACTTGGAGTTGATGTACCGGTCCGCCGTGTCAAGACTTTGTGCCTCGTCCAGCCACTTCACCGCTTCCAGCACATCGCCCGCATGCTTGTAGATCCGGCCCTTGGTCACAAACAGTTCGATCAATGTGGGCGTATGTTCAATCGCGGCATTGATGAAGTCCAGTGCCTTTTCCGATTCTCGCAAATAATCGTAATGCTGAGCGAGGTAGTACATCGTCCAGAGGAGCGCCGATGCCGGTTCTTTCCGTACGTCCGGGTTAGCGGCGTCTTCGGCAGAAAAGTATCCGCTACTAATTAAATTTTGATAATAGCACTCTACCAGTTTACCGACTATTTTCACCTTTTCCGGATCACGGTAGAGAGAGCGCAGGTTAACGAACAGCGGTGGGACGCCTTTCCGAAGATTTCGTCTCAAGTGCTCATCCGCTAATGTCTTGAACGTGTCCCCGTTTGCAATGTCGAGCGGGAGCCGCCGAGCGCAAAACGATTGCGGATACTCTTCCTGCAACGCACGGTACGCCTCGATCAAATCTGTCGTATCGGACAGCCTGCGAGCTTCCATAAGCATTCGATAATACTCCGTGTTGTCCGGGTTTCGTTCGATCAGCTCTTTATAGATGGGTACCGCCTCCTCGTAACGCTCAAGCTTAAGGCACAGTGTACCCATCGATTCCTGCACGGCCAACTTGTCCAATATCTGCGCCCCGCAGTCCTTCAGATGCTGCAGTGCCTGCTCGTAATTCCCGGCTTCCTGGATGACATTGTTCTGATACAGCAACAGTTCACTATGCTTGTAATCAAACGTGTCCATAGTTTGTGACGAGAGGAACGTTTCCAGTATGTTCATGGCGGTTTCGTAGTCTCCGAGCAGATGGTAACTCATCGCAAAGCCAATCCAGCTGGCGTGCTGGGATGGTCGTAATTTGAACAGCTGGTGCCGTGTTTCCCGATAGCCCTCTAGGTCACGCATCTGTATCTGCAGCAGCGACAGATCACGCAATATTTGAATGTTGTCCTTCTCCCATTTGAGTGCATTCCGGTAGCACTTGATCGCTTCGTCGTACTTCTTGTCGGATCGCTGCAGCAATCCGTACACATGCCAGCAGACGTGCGACTTCAGATCGTTCCGCAATCCACGGCGAACGTGTTCGTACGCTTCGTCTTTGCGTCCGAGGCAGTTTAGCGTTAAACCCTTCATGGCTAGTGTTTCGCCGTGTTCGGTGAACTTCGGGTTAGAGAGTATCTGCTTGGCCAGTTTCAGTCCATTTTTGTATTGTTTCATTTCGTAACATTTCTGCAATAGTAATGAGAACGTAGGGTTAACAATATTGTTTACCTACTTATCTAAAGGCGAACTAATTGAATAGGAACCAGAAATTTGACTGATCCTAGTGTTCTGAAATGTATTTTTAATCTGATCGAAATTTTACTTTTTGAGTTCCATATTCAGAGGTGATTTGACAGCCGACATTAGGTTGAGGTTATGTGCGCAAAATACGGCACCGTGCACTTCAAAGGCTCAAAACAAAACTTCCTTAAATTAGGTATCTCAAATGTTCCACAACTCAAAACTATGCGTAGCAACTGGTGAAAGCATTTTTGCAAGACGTCTTTAATAGGAAATAATCACACAACACATTCGGTATTACCACAAAAATGGTACAAATTTTTCATTCTTCAAATGCTTTGTCTCATTCTTGCTCATTGATGATTCGCGTTCACACATTGTGCTGCTATTGCACTCACACACCGATTACGGCGGACTGTGGTCACTTTGATTTGTCCCTCGTTTGGGGCAAACTTAGCACTAATTATTGCGCATATTATACTTTCCACCATACTCACCAGTATCTTACGGAACAGGGCACTTTCCTTCGGTGGCAAAGGGTCACTGGAAGGCATTTTGCGGTATGTGTGTCGTTTTCGTTCCGTCAAAGAAATCCGTTCAACTAAATGAATCCAACACGAAGAGAATCACGGGAAGGAGAAGGCGTAGAACAAAGAACACGTAGAAGCAGTTGCTAAACTCGTCGACCGTGCACGTTTTCTGTAGGAGAGCATAAGCAGAGATCTCAGAAAGATGCTAATGTTCAAAGAAAAGGCCACCGTCTGCAGTGGACCACCGTAGAAAGGTAGCACTTTGTCGAGCTATGAATTTTGCAATCGTTCTGACAGGAGGAGACGGCCCATCTACCGAAGACCTCTCCGCGCACACAACACTAGAACGTAGGTGGATGGTTGCATTCACTGCAACTGGTTTCCACAGATACAGATCACTAATATGCTCAAATCGTATCCTTGTTCGTACGAGCGTATTTTATATGATCGCTTTTAAATATGCACGCACCTGTATCATCCAACTGATCCGAAAATAACGTGATAATAATGATAATAATAACGTGGTAATAATAAGAAGAACGACAGTGAAGAAAAAACGATACAAACGATAAGTTGAATGTCACAATGTATATACTCGTACGTTTAGGGGCTAGTTGTGTAGCCAAGTGCAAAATTGAAAATGATAATGTGAATTTAAATGCTTAACTATGTATATGTAGTTGAATGAAAGTATAATGATTATTTAAAAATGCCAATTTTTGAACATAATAAGGAAAACATTCTCTGATTACTCCATTCTATGCAATGCTAAATCGGTCGTTCGTCATTTGACACGAACGGACGTTCTGTTTGCCAAGCGACATTTGTAATAGGCCCGTCTGTCACATTGTTGTCTACTGCGTGGTAGAAGATAAACATTGCGAAAGGTCCCAAAAGAAATCCAAGTTTGTGATAATCGTGATATGCTGAATTGAACATTTTAAACCCGCATGATAAGTGTTTTACCTTTGACCTCACCGATAGCACGCGTTCGAGTAGCTATAAAATGTCGTCAGTGTTATGTGAACTACAAAACCAGTATGAACGATATGTGAAATGGGTATCAGGCAATCCATCCGCTTTGGCGGACGTTGAACTGACGGTAAAGTGGCTCTCGTACTTCGTGGCCGGTAGGTACAGGTGCCACCGTTCCCCGTTTACAGGACTAATATTTTATGATCTTTTGATTAGGAAAAATCAACAATTCTTCCGCCGTTTCCGAGCTGGTTTATTCTCTATCGAACTTGTTGGTGTTTTTCAATGATCGGATAATAGAGAAAGCTAACCACAAATCAAATGACGACGCGACGGAACCCCTGGAACGACAGCTGAAGGTTCTGCTGACAACGCTAGAGTATTGTGAAGTTTTTATCGAACTTTCTGCCCACAAAGTCTGGGGAACTAGCGGGCGATGGTTTTTCATTGTGACTATACAGATCATAAAGTAAGGAATTGTTTTTACAGCACGCTACAACAAGCGCTAGTTCTAATCGTTTGCTCTGTTTGCTGTTTGCAGATGTATAGGCAGACTTATCTTAACGCTGTATTACCAAAACACCAAAATTGTACGCAACCCACCAATACCTTCACTGAACCGCAACAAATTGCAAGAAGCACATTCCCCCGACAATGCTTCGTTCCGTGACAATCTTTCGGGAGAGAGCTCCGGAATAGTGCTAAAGCGATCAGGACGCGTGATGCGAAAGGTTAATTGTTCACCTTCGCTAACATCGAGGACATGGAAACCACCAACAGTCGGGAATCAAGCACATCAGCTAACTGAATACGGTGGAAAATTCCTCATGTCGGCGGAGATGATTTACATTGCCAAACCGCTCATCCATCTAGCTTGTATGAAAAGGTATGGATCGAAGAGTTGGATAAGCTACTTATTGGCCCTAGCATTGGACAGTGCAAGTCTTCGCATGTACTACAGGAACCGAGAAGTTTTATCTAAGGAGCAACGGGTAGAACTGTCGCGAAGGTGCGTATCAATGCTGCTGTACCTGATGCGATCGCCGTTCTACGATCGATACACGCACGACAAGATAGCGAACGTGCTAAACGGCATAGGAAACAATGTGCCATGGACGGGCACGATTTCGCGGCTTATTCTTTCCTACATTCCACATTGGCAGGAAACCTACTTTTACATGTGGTCGACTTGAAGGGAAACATTTTCCCTGGCGATTTGTAAGTATAAGTTGTTCAAACGCAATGGATGGTACATAAGGGTTGTTATGGGTTTTGCAGTGTAGGGATACAGTGTCACACAACATATTGAATAAACGTTTTTTACCAATTGAACTGTTTGTCTGAAGTATGTTTCGGGGGTTTTCTTCTTTCCTTTGCGGTTGGTGTTGTGAAAAAGGGAATTTCTCTCGCTTACTACTCATCATGCTACCGGGTGCATTGGATGATTGGGATCAATTCAGATCAATTTATACCGCTGAATGTAGGCCCATTAGACTAATACTTCACACCAAGCAGCATTGTATTCTGCCTAGAAAGAATGTATAAGGTTTGAAAGGAAGGGAAAGAACAGTCCGTTCATAAGTTATGAAATCTGGGATGTGGAACCATGGCGACAAACAGCGTAAAAAGGAAATTGAGCAATCAGACCATGTTGCACCAAGCCACTAGCTGTTGATGCACCGTGATGTCCATTCTCAAGAGGATCATTTCTGAAGGCGGAACCGTTTATTGGATTAATGCTGTCTGAAAATCGAGATAATGGTCCGCTTTTGTTATGCTGAATCATATCAAAATAAAATGTCTCCAACTTGAAGTTAAAGTTAGACGCGTCAATGGGATATTCTTTCAACTTTCCCTAAAAAAAAACTCTCACAGTGGCCGTTCTTTAAAAAAAACTCCTAAAGAAGCCGAAAGAAACCGTTTTTAAACATGCAATAAAAATAAAACTATCAGTATACAGCGCAAAACAAAATACGCCAGTTCGCAGTTTTGCTGAGTTTTGGAAATGTGCATTTCCCACCTGCTAGTTGCAACTGCACGATGTTGCAATCCCCGTTTGCCTGACCGATGCACTTTTCGTTGGTGCCGTCGTGTTCCACTTCTTGCTGTATGGTGGTAATGGTGGTGGTTTCATTGAAAACTGTATGGTTTGAACTTTTTGTTTGTACCAAACAATGTTTCATGAGTCATTTCGTTGTTAGAACCGCATCAAACTGGTGCGTTCAGTTTCCCTGTGACCTAATTTGTAACATTTTGCTTGTGATAGATCATAAGGGAATGTTTTTAATATTTTCTTTTAAAAAGATGGATACTAGCCGATCGCTTTGCTTAACGAAAGTGTACAAAATATCCATACTCAAATTTCGACAATCGAAATGATGCATGGACAGCCTTCGTTTGTCGCACGGTATTCAATTATTCACGCAAACTGCGCAAACAAATCTGGACAGATAGCCCATAGTCACGGGTGCTGGCTGGAGCATGAGTCCGTCTTTTGACTGCAGAACCGCAGTTTGGTTCCAGTTTGCAGTGTACGTCCACAGAAAGTCGTGCAAGCAAATCGTGAAATGCACCGAAATGGACATCAGCATCAAAAATTGCCACAACTTGGACACCGGTTGTGCTCCGGGAGTTGTGAATGGTAATTTGGAAATAGATGAATTTCGTTTAAATTTTGGTAGCGTGCGCTTACGACAAAACCAATTTGGTTTTCTTGCAAGACATGCAGGTGGTACGGTACGGTTGGTGTTAAAGGGTTGATCGACAGACAAACCAGGTTTTGTGGACGAAGAATCATTTGCTGTATTTCAAACTCAAATAAAATTGACTAGCAAATATCAGCCTACAATGTACAATGTACCTGAAGAGTATCAAATTCCTTCCTAGTTTGCATCAGAACGAGCAATAATTAGTTAATCAATATTTCCAATGTCATTCCCATCACGTACTAATGCTACGTTTAAAGTTCGCTGACACAGAGCCACTTGCCCGGAAACAGCACCCGAAGGACATTATGTTTAGTTTGGACAAGTAATATGAACTGTCTGCTAACAACTTTCAAACTCCTTCGGCTCAGAAGCTTCCGTATAATCAACTGGCACAAAACAATAAACAAGGTTGCGTAAGGGTTAATCATCCACCAAATTCTTTGTAGCATAATCCCATCGACATAGATACGCTGTACTATGTTTTGCCGTTAGATAAACACTTTGCGTCTGGAACAGTCAACACGTGTACTTCTTTAGTCGCTTGGGGTTGAGATTTGTGAAGGAATCCATTATAAATCAACCACAACACTATTAACCTGTTCCGAAGTGGCATATTTCGTGCAGGACCTTGGACCGCGTACGCAGCTTTTCTCCCGCGCAAAACCTTCAATGGGTGCTCCCACCAGAAACGGTAAAGAAACAGCATCGTGGCCTTTCTCCACGGACTGATGAAAGGCAATGAAAAGCGAACCAGATCAGATTGCTTGCAGAACATTGAATATCCTCCCTCCCCCCCATCGGGGGCATGGTTTGGGAAGGAGAGCCAAACCTTAGCATGATGTTGTTACAAGTTGTTTCTCTGTTCCTTTTTCTTGTTTTATACCATCTTGCTAAACTTCTTCTATGTTTTGCATTTGTATTCGTTTCTGCTCCCTTTCCTTTTTCGTGCATTTCCCAAATAAATTCCCCGATCTGTAGGTGTATTTTTTTGTTTCTTATACTAGTAGAATTCGAATTTGAACGCGAAAGTAAGTGAATGGCTGTTCCGCCAAAACGAAAAGTAACCTTGTAACGGTTAAACGTGTTGGGCTACCCTTCGTACGCAACAGCCTTTTTGGTTGGCACCCACGTTGCCGGGAACGGTGGGATAACGTTACCGTACGTAACAGATGCTGTGCGCTACGCTGCACCGTCTTGTGGGCACCATTACGAAACATGCAATCTTTACCCCATTTCGCGTTGCATGGGATTTGGATGGACGACACTTTTCCCAGATAGGTCAGAATAGGAAGGTCAAAACAATCAACCTTGGTGCTTATATGTTTACTATTTACAAACACTTCCCTAAAACACATTTTTTGCTTGCCAGAAGGACTAAGCTGGTAAGAGAATCACTCAGACAAAGCCTCGTAAAACATTTGCGTAAACCGTACGACGAATCGAATCGGCAACGACCTAACCATTGGTTGATTTCTTCAGCTTCCTTTAGACAACGAGACAAAAGGCAAACACACCACCAAGACTGACGGCAGTGTTGACTTTAACTCGCGCGAACCAGTTCACCCGACCAAACGAAAACCTAACCATTTCCATCCGATTCAATGCCAATCGGTAGCCAGCCCGAAAACTGGTCCGAAAAACGCACACAACCGTTGCTGTTTGCGGTACGCTGCCCCAAGCCATAGAATGTATGGGTTGGCTACGGCCGTATTGGGGGGGGGGGGGGGGCGCATTGGCCGCCCAAATGCAACATACACACGCTGTCTATTTTGTTAGTATTATGCGCACAGCAGCAGCATAGTTTTGCTTAGCTTTCTATTAAATCAGCAGACTAATGTTGCACACCCGCTGGGCATTTAGGGGTGGGTGGGTGTGTCTGGCTCGACATCAGTGATCGACACCTTTTCGCCTTTCGGAACCTGTTCCAGGGTGTGTAGCATATATTTTTTTGTCTATATAATTCATTTTACTCTTCTAACCACAATTGCACAATTTAATTAAGGTCAACGGTGTTAATGTGCAAAAGACACAGAGTTTATCGTTTTATCTGATAACATTTCGTTTCCCGTATCGACCACTGTCACACGATCATCGGATCGCAACGGATATGATTGTACTAGGTAGTAGCACCTCACGTCATTCTACATCTGCACGCAAGTTATTGGTACTAGCTGAAAGCATTAACGGCCACCAGTTAACACTCCGAACCGACTTGTTGGGCAGCCGGTAAAAACAGCTGTTGAAAGATCTTGTGGCCAACCGCGGGTAACCAAAACCTTGCAACCAACCCATTCATCGCCTACTGTTGTTGTTTTTTTTTCTCTTTTTTGTTATTTCATTTCGCGCGACTCCACCACACAATTCTGCATTTCCACCGCGCGTTGCGGGCATTTCGATTTCGGTACGTATGCCACCGCTAATGGCGAACCGCAACAACAACAACAACAACCATCGACGTGTCCTTCAGCGTACAAGGGCGGGCGGTGCGGGTGCGGTGCGCTGTCGCCTCCATCGTTCGCTGTGTCCGCGCCTGTTGAAATGACGAGCGGCGACGCTGCATAAGTGTCTTCAGCGATTTACCCTTTCAGTCGATCGAGTGCAACACGCCAAGCAACATCAGCACGCCAGCAGCGTGCGCAGTGTCCCCCTTTTTGTTGTGCGTCCAGACGCGTTGTTAGGTGGGCTTCTTCTGACCGCGGATGACGCGATGGTGCACCTAATCGTGCCCGCGCACTGATACTGCCCGTACTGCCCGTTCCGGTAACTCGTACACCCAGGCGCACCTGTCCGCATCGTGCTAAAGAAGCGTGGTGGGTGGGAAAAGTGTAAGTGATCCCCGGTGGCCACTAGTGTGCGTAAACAGCACAACGACAAAGAAGAAGAAGAAGAAGCAGAAGAAGAAGTTCTTACCACCCCTCCCTTCAACCCCGCCAACCCACGGGTGATGGGTGCGGACACGGGAAGCTGTGCGGGGAACCTAAAGCTACGAGGGTTCGCGACGGAAAGCTGCGACCGCCGCGCTGTGCGCGTGTGTGTGTGTTTGTGTTCTGTAGCTTTTTTACGTGTATGCGTTCGACGGTTGCTCAGTTTCCCTTTCGGCGTGGTGCGAGAACACGTTCTGGTTGCAGTGCGCGAGTTGCTACGGTGTTGATCGGTGTGCTGATCGGTGTTGATCTCGTCGTCGGTACGTCGGTGGCGTACAAAAGTGCAAAAGCTATCTTCACTGCCGTACTCCAGCGCGCTATCGCAAGGTATTGGCTATCGTGCTAAGGAATGGTTGTGTTTTCTCGTGTGAGATAACGCGATACGCGTTCCGTTGCGAAGGAAAGACGCCAGCTAGCGAGAATGCATTTTGTTTTGCTACTGCCGTAACGGTGCACGTGTTGTAGGTGGATGGTGATAACAAGTGAATAGTAGTGTTAGGTGTTTGTGAGCTCATAAAGAAGTACAAATCATTGCAGTAACGAGTGTGGTTGTGTTTAGTCGAGGAAATTATATTTTAGAAACTAATGCGAAACGTTCTAACTTCAATCTATCTTGCACTACACGCAATAATTGTTGGATTGTGTTTGAGCCTACGAATATTAAAGATTTATGTACTCTTGGTAAGCAGTTTTATGTCCCTACTTAGTAAGTAGTGGGATAGCATCGTTAATAAGGTGCTTCACGACAGGTAATAACCCTGTACATATCATGAGCTGTCGTTGTTTTGCAGCTTCTCGCTGTTACTTTTATTCAAATCCTATGTTTATTTTGCGGCAAATGGCCAAAGTGGTTAGTCATTGTGAGGAAAATATCTTGCAAGTACTACTAGTTGTCCGAGAATCAGACACATTCACGATTGTTGCATCTCGCTCTATCCGTGAGCTCAGCTAAACCTTCTTTATAGTTAAAGATCCTATCGTAAACTATCGAAAAGAAGCTGGTTAAGGGGATAAAAAAAAAACACTATCGCACCCTACTTCACCCAATTAGCTCCAAAAACCAGACATTCGTGAATGGGGCTCGAAATTCTAATCTGTTTTTTTACCACTGACGCGCAGAAAACTCCCTCGTTACAATCCTGTTGTGACATAATTGAATGATAAAAGTTTTAAGTGCACCTTTAGCAATGTTGTGTGATATGAAACGAGTAATACCGTACCACTAGGTCACAGCGGGAGATACTTGTTTTCCTATGTGTGTGTTTATTGGTGTATACTTTCTAGTGGTTTCGTGTATTTCACTCTTGTTCACACGACTCCGGCCAGCAGCAGTCGCTGTGGGTATGTGGAGGAATATATATAAAAAAAAACCCCAAAACTATTAAAGCTGCTGCTCATCGAGTCCTCTCGTAAAAAGGGACGCATCTCTGGCCAGGGCCCGGTGGTGGTAGTGGAATTAATTTAGCGAACTGTTAATTCGTACTCACTACATAATCATCCAACCACTCTTACGAACACATCAAAACGCCAAAAGGTAAGCTTAAATGTTAGTGCGTCAAGGAGACTATACGAGTTAGACGTGAAGAAACCGACAATTCCAGCATAAAATGTTTTAAAACTCTCCCGGGGTGGTGTGTTAGGTAGCGAACCGAGGCAAAGGTAACAGTCGATGAAGACTGGCGTGTGTCTGATTCGAGTGACACTTGAAACCATCTGCTAAAAATAAAATCCACAGTTGGGAAATCCCAAACATTTGAACATTCCTGTGGAAGGCAGGCCATTGACCCACCAAGAACTCGAGCGAAGCAAGAAATTTATAGGAACACAATCGGGCGTGGAGTTTCGGATGTTCTGTAATGCTACGTGTAGCTTTGCGTAAGATACCTACCAGCACCATTTTATTCTTATGTTTGCCAATCAACTAAATAGTGATTCTCTGATTCAGAGGAGATTGTAAGAATTAGATTTGACATTCTATAGTTTGTTGGCTGACAGTTACGACGTCATGTAATCGCAGTGCCACTGCTAACCATTCTTATCTCATTGTCCATTACTCCTTGCTTTAAAGAGTGTGTTTTCTAATGAAAAAAGACCGTGTTCTTATATTCTATCATCGTGACAAAATTGCGTGTAGCCCCCATGATGATTAACGTACATCGTGAGCAATGGTGAAGTGATAAGTTTGAATGTACTTCCTGCTCTTTCCCAACCATCGTGGCAAACACGATCGTCATTCGGGGCTCCATGTCTACGTCCTTGGGTCTAGAACACACCCGGATTTGAGCACCACTTCAGAGGACGGGCCATCATTATTGGTTCGCGAATAAACAAGCTACCGGCAAACATTGCGAAGTAAGCAGGCAATAAACCAGGCCTAAGTACGATTCTTCAAACAGCCGTTTGTGGTGTTGCAATAAAGATTATCCAGTCATTATTGTTGTTTGTATAGGTTGCTTTTTTTTAGCTCACTGGTTAAGGAGATCATTTGTGGTATCGGCCAAAACAATGGTTTGCCAAACATGATTAAAAAAAAACCTTCAAAAAAATATCTTAATTCTCATGTATTTTTTCCCTGTGGTCAGTACGTACAAGTCTGCCCGAAACCGAGACGAGCAGAATTAAGTTAATGAACATTCCGATCACAATTGGCGATTATATTGGATGATCTTGTAGATTGGTGAACGGTTAGCATGTTTTGAAAATCAGCATGCCACAGCCGGATGCGAGATCTAAGCGATGATGCTGGTGAAGATGTATCTATGCTATACCGCACGGTACGACCCCATATCATTCGCTCGAAGCAGATGCGGATTCGCAGGAGGGGAACAACTTCACATCCGAGACCATAGTTGTTGATTATGGAGTAAATTACGATACCGGCGGTTGGAGCACTAGCACCTACGTAGTTGGCGCAGAAGCGTGGCGGAGGAAGCGCGGACATGTTTGAATTAATTTACCACAATCGACCAAAGCCCATTGTGTGTATGTCTTGCGTCCGGTGAAGAAGGTTCTTTCGAACGGTTCTTATCTTCCCATCGGACCGCATCGCCGGTTGGTCAGGAACACGAATAACCTGATGATATAATCGCAGCGCTTACCTTTCGAGCGTTAGTTGTCATGCTTAAATGCACGGTGCACGGTTTTTTTTTTGTTGTTGTTGTTGCACCCCCTAACGGCTCACTTAGCCAACGATGGGAAGTCATGTAAATCGACAGCCATGTGCCGGGCGTCATTCAATTGGCCAGAAGTGTGAGCTGCTTGCTACCGTAGCTGAGGGATCTTCAACGGCTGCTCAAGTGCTGAACACATAACGGCCCTCCCACTACGGCGCCATACGTAAATGCGCATGCCGGCAAGGGTGCGTAAGCCGATAGTTCCTCCTTTTGCTGAGGATTACCAAATCACCCTTTACGGCGCGGCAGAAGAACATGCAGTCGGTATGGATCGTTCTTCAGAGAGAGGAAACCAGAAGGAGGGATGAGGGGACGTTTGCCTCGGACGCTTACCGGTGCCGATGAGTGAGGGTCGCTGATGGATTACGATGCAACTGGGTAAGCTGATATGATGTTTGATAGGTGGGGGGTGGGGGGGGATCGGCATTTCCTAGGTGCAAGCGTAAACGGGCACATACTAGCTTAGATAGTAAGTTGCATTAAAAATGACAGCCACATTGTTTGAATTCCCATGCATATGGCATAATAAGGCCGGTGCGAGACAAGGTTGACCTGTCTATCAAGTGGGTTAGGTTTGCTATGCAGAAGGGAGCTAGCAAGTATGGTACATTTCAATTAAAATGCCCACAGAGCAGGTTGATATAATTAAACACATTGGGCTACCGCACGTGTCATGCAACAGTTTTGGGAAGCATTTTAGAGGAATTTTGTTGCTCCAGATCTGTGTGCATAATAACATCAAGCAACCAAATTCTTCACTACCATTAACGATCTTGGTGGTGTCTTTACCTATTGGATGTTTTGGGCGATTTGAGGGACTCTATATGCTACAATATATAAATTGATTCTATATATAGCAAATTGGTCATCTAAGTTTTTCACGACCAGATCGGGACCCATCATCCCATCCAGACTGTTCCCCCGTAGCAATGATTAACTATCCGGTTACTGGGTAAAATAAGTCTAACATGTCAGAAATGGTAGGCATGACCTAGTGAGTCGTTACGCCAAGAAGAATGTGGTCCCATATTTTACATCTCTAATTTAGACGACACGGTGTTGTATTGATAGCGGCGTCGGTCTTCACACGAACGGGCCGGACCAAAATCCCATCCGGTCCAATTTCCCGTACGCAGGACTGACCAGGACTGGTCCAGCTACGGGTGAATAAAGTCAATTCAAGCCAGAAATGGCAAGGTGGCCCAGTGTAGTTGGCAAAGATTTACTAAGATTGGGGTAGATCACGGGATAAGCCAGTTTTTTGTATGCGTTTTGACGTTTCCAGGCTTATAAGCTTACAGCTTCCCATACAAACTGCCAAGCCAGATAAGCCTGGGAATCGATGGTTAGATTGTTTTGCTTATGAAAGTGCTCGACAGCTGCTCGACAAATATCAAAACAAAGCATTTTTCTAGCAGGTTTAAACTAGGTTAGGCCATATTTCCCATAGGCTTAGGATGTTAAAAAAGGAAAAAAAATACATAAATACGCATTATTAATAAGTTTATTTTTTTTATTTCTGGTGTTCTGGTGTTTAACAATTATTATTTTTATAAAAAAATCAGTTAAAAAAAAATTATCAAAAAAGGTAAATTATTATTTCAATTTACTTGCAGTTTTCCAGTTCACAGTTTACAAAGTCTAAACATCACTTAAATATTGCCTTGAAAATAACACGAAACATAAATTATGCTTTAAAACTGAACCGAAGTTTGCGTCCTCCGATTATTTCTCTCGATTATAATAGCATACAGAATATGAACATACCGTTTGTTGTTGCGTTGTGATGCGCAAGCTCATTTAATTTAGCTCACCCTCGTAGCTTCTATCCTTTTAAAAAATATGGTGATGTATTACTTTCTACTTCATGGAACTGTTTCGTGCATTTATACATTTTTACTGTTTGATGTCAAACTTCAACAACACGGAACCCAAACTAAGCGATCTAGAGTAACTAACATTTTGTAGTCCTTTACTTTAATTAAACCCGTTGCGGTTTACCGTTGTACATGGAATTTTATATAAAAGACCCTGGCATTCTGTTAGATTCGAGATTCACCGACTGCTTTAAAATTAAGCATGTGCTGTTAAGAATAAACAGAGATCTTAATTACCTGCACCATTTGGATTGTCAGTTTTGGATAATGGGATGCTTGAGAGTGCTATACAATTTCTTTGGCTGAAGTATGCTTCTTTGATTGGTGTCCTTCCTTAATACAGCTATAGCACGAGGGGAATGATTCGACGAAGTTTTCACACGACAGCGCAAGGTGTATGGAAATACATGTTCAACAAAACCTCAGTACTCTAAGCGTTGCCAGTTAGTTCGTTATAGCTCTTCTCTTCAAAGCCATGAACGTCCGTTCCTTATACTTCTCGATCTCTGGCTTACTCATGGTACAGCAATCATCGCTCGTAATGAGAACGTCATAACCATACTGACGGGAAGCCAGCAAATAATTCGTCCAGCTCTCATCAATCTATCAGCATTATAGGCTGCTTCGATGGTCAATCACTGTTTAAAAAAGTTTTTTTAGTGCCGCACCATGACCGTCACGATCTGGATTATATTCTTCGAGTCCGGCCGTATCAGTGTCTTCCACTTGCCATGTTCTTCATCGTTGATACAGTAAAATGCTTCGGCTATATTCGCAACGTTGTTCTAAGGATCATGCTTCAAACTCGAACGTTTGTCAGTTAACACACTGAACACTCGAAAATGCGACATGCATGTGATTTCTCCTTTTATTTATACACCAGATTTAGCTACATACGGATCGCATACCAACTACAACGCCTCAACTTTGAACACAACTTACACAACACAACAAAACTGTGATGTTTCTTTAATCACAGTATTCAAACGAATGAGAACGAAAGCGCGAATGAGATATAATCCTTTGATTTTTTTAACATGTGGCGTGACGGGTGACGGGTTAGTTGTCAGCATCGGATTGAATTCTTGAGTTCTTCGCTCGACTCAACAATTGATAATTTTTTAAGTTGAATGTTTTTTTTTAATGTTGAAATAAAGGAATTTCATCCTTTATAAATGACATAAAATTGTTTTTGACTCACGATACTTGAGGAAATTTCTTAGCTTGTATTTACGTATTCCCATAAGTATGAGTATAAAAAACGGTTTGAACATGCTTGAACCAATCTTTTGAAAGACATGTAAATACCGAGTAGGATTAACAAGCTCATAAAGGTTTTGAACCGGCTTTTCTTGTTGAGACGGCTCAATTGACTGATATATAAATAAGGTTAATTATTATAAGTATCTATGTATATAAAAAATGTAGATACAATTTTAAACTAAAATAAAAAATAAATATCCTGAAAATCTCGGTACAGAATACCTAATGTCATTCTTTATGTCAAAAATCTATGTCCGTATGTGATTGATGCAACCCGTTACCGATTCGCCGCTCGAAATCTGCACGATTATTTGACACATACCGGCTTAAGCTTAAGCTTTCTAACTTTTGGGATGATCTACCTCATTGTTGGACCACAAACATAAAATGGACAAGCCATCATTGTGTGTCTTAAAGAACCTTCCTTAACTATCGTTCACTGCCTTCCTCTTCTAGGCTAAATGATTCATGCACAAAATGTAAAATAATGGTTTATGAGTCGTAAATTTATAATGAGGCTGGTTAATAATATAATTGACGTTTACAATCGGTTTAAGATAAGATTTGTTCTAGTGTATTAGACCAAATACTGAGGCACAACACCAGGTTCGCTTCTTATTATTACATTTCTTCCTTATTATCATTACTACTATTCTTACAGTATTATTACTTCTCATTTATTTTTTATCCAACACTACAACTGATTTAAGGTGTAGATTTGCCGCAGTAGTCCTGGAAACCGCTCATGGTCGCTCATCAACACCACCACATTACCTCACCAATTTGAACCTACTACGCTCCCTCTATCCAAGTGGATGATCCACATTTATTTTACGGATTGGGTCTTCCTGCTGCATTTTAATGATGACTAACCCGGGGCCTGGCGAGGCTAGTTCGTTGCACCATAGTTCCTCTGGAAGAAGGTTAAAAGGATTTCATCAGCTTTGGATAGGGCCCATGTCCAAGAGGCATATGTCAGTCCTGCAAATATATATAGCTTCGCTATTGTCCCAGCTTTGACTATCGCGACACGTAGTTTGAGCGGGGAAATTTATTCAGACTGTAGAACGACCCTGTAGGCAACCTCAACACAGACCAGAAACGGCCCAGCAGGTCGTCACACCAAGAAGAGAGAAAAGTATGGATATAGAAAAGAAACTGTCCGAAACGGAAGTAGTATAACAAATCTAAAGGCTTTTGCCAATTCGTAATGGACTTTGTCCACAATAGCAAGTTTTAGAATAAAACTATTTAAAGCAACCCATGACTGGTCAAGCTGGTTTTAGCTTCACTATTTTGGTATTCATGATTGCTAAATTTCATAATCATTGGACAAACTAAGCCCGATAAGACACTCCACACCGAATCATTCGTGCTTCAGGTTCTTCTACGGCTTCGGCTAGCAACGGTTTATCCTTCGAAGATCAAAATTAACATATTGCAGCAGCGCTCAGATGTTGCCTTAGGCGGCGAAGGCAGGATAACACTATTTTATTGGTACGGTACGGAAAGCACCAATGCAACAGCCAGTGGGCAGTGGTAGCATCATGTGTACTATTGGCCTGCCTGCTAAAGCCGGGTGGATTAATCTCATCGCGCTGTTGCGAGACGATCCCTTACGGAACGCACGATGTGTTTGTCTGGTGCGGTTGAGCGACGACGACGGTGTTACTTCGCTAACAGGACAGGATGATCATCAAGGTGAGCGGCTCAGCTGCTATCGATCTGACCCCGAGTTGGTAGCATAAAATCTGAATTCATTTATTTTCGGTAGATTCGTGCGTGCAGCTCGAAGAGATGTGATTGTGGGATGGATTTTGTCGCACGAAAAAAAAGACCTACCATCTCATTAGTGTACAGGTCAATGTCGACCCGCAGCATCCATATCGGATGCTGTTTAACATATGTCTTTTTTCGAAACATTTTCTCTACCATCATGGAGTAGTAGGCGCTGGGTGCAGTTTGAAAATGCCGAGCATAAAGAATTTAAGCTACACTTTTATCTATGTTACAAACATGCTGTGTGCGATGTAGGATCCCTTTGACCGCGGGAATCATAGCAATGGTATGGGGAGTTGTGTAATGGCAGTCCGTCGACACCGTTAGGGCTTGGTCTCAACATGATAGACCTCGCTTACCTTGACAATGACATTTTCAGCCACTCCGAGGCTCGAGCACCCGGCGGAAGGTGTCAACCAAGTCCGCTGATGACGATCGTGATACGAGAAACGAACTGATCCCCCCGGGAGGTGATGTGTGGTAACCCTCAGGTTAGCCATTTTCCGATCACGCATTGATGCGACTCATAAAGGGGATTTTATGTTTGTTATCTAAATTGGAAGCTACAACAACAAACGTTTGGGGCTGTAAAACAATCGAACCGATGGTTTCTATGTAGCGCTTGCAGTCATTGCACGAGCGCATCAATGTCGTGTGTTCATTACATTAACGATCGCGTGATACATTGACAAAAACACAGCAAGTGTCGGTTACACTGTGACACGGTGGTCGGCTGGCTCAACAACGCGCGCTATTGTTTAATGCGTTGACGTTTCAGCGCACCTGGTCTTGTTGGACGACCTTGGGAAAGATGCACTCATCAAACAATGAAAGCACATAGCGGTGGTACAGCCATAGCCTTTCCTATGGATGGCGGGAAAAAAAAGCGTCGATGGGCGAAACACATACACAAGCCGTTTGTGACCGCGTGTTGTACAAAATTAAATATCAAACGAACCAGCATCGCATTGTTCGATGCTGCCTATCTCTAGCATTGAATGTGCAAATTGAACAATTTATGCTGGAATGGTATGTCGAATGAAAAATCGGTTTTCTAGGCCACCGATACAATGCCTGCACACAAATTCGCGGTCAGTGCGTACATTATTAAATCGAGCAGGTCGACCAGATTGGCAGATTAATAGTGGCCGTTGGTCCAGTGTGTCGTGTACTTATTTGGTGGAATAAAACTACTACATAAAACAGGGTGACTAGCTGTAAAATAGGTGTTCATCAACACGCAGAAATGGCTAAAACTAATCAAACTAAGCTAATTATCTCATCCACCAAAATGCCCACTTTCATCAGCTCAGGGTGACAGGGAGATGATGATCGTGTAATGCATTTCTATCCGTATTGTTTCAATGGATTAATTTGCGATCCAACAATGCAATTTCTGGGCTACCCTTGGCGTGCTGATGCAGCTTACTTTAATCCTAATTGTGTGGGGATGTGAAGGTTTTCTAGTGTATAGTGCTGTGTCATGAGTTACTGAGCCTGTTACTGGGTCGAACAGGGGGATTATCGTCGAGCTATATAAATGCTAACATAGAGAAACTATCGTTAGGTTATTTCATATATTGATGCTACCTCAGGACTGTATTTTCATCCTGTTTTTTGCAAAGCAAATGAGAGTGAGTTGGTGGTGAAGTTGGGTGAACTAGAAAGATTCATATTTTGCCGATCTCCATCGGTTGAGCAAAATCCAGCAGAAATGATTAATAGAAATGAAGCACCCACATAAGCTATACGGCCCGACCGTTCTACCGATAATAATAAAAAAGAGAGCATCCACAAAGCACGTAGCTGCAATTCGCTTCGAAACATTCGCTAGGCGTGTTTTTACTTGCCATCCTAGGAAAAGATTGGTGATCTATCATTATTACATGTACAACACTAGTTACGTAGATTTTGTAAACATTGCAATCAAAATGAGTAGCGGAATGTTGATGAAGAATTTATAAGGAATATTACAAGGAAAAGTATTTTAAGCATCACCAAAGATCAGTCATTTCCCCAACAATATTTGTGCAACATTACGTGAGTGATTAGGATGGATTCAGTTCCTCAGGAGGATGTTTATAAACAAAATACTACATTTCCCCTGCTCTAATCTACTCTCGCACCGACACAAGCAATTGAACATGGAAAATAAAACTGATAGTACAGCACACGTTTATCAGTCACGATCTACCCGTCTTGAAGCGTTTTGTTCGAAGCGTGGGAAGAGAATATCGCAAAGGGAAGGTTGTTGCAAACTTGCTTTACTTGTGACTTTACTTGAAACAATGTCGATATTGAACCGAACAACTTTGAGGTTTATTTGTTATCGAGTTATCTGTATCGCTTGTCCTTAGCAGCACACAAGTAAAAAAAGTTCTCTCATGCTCATCCACCCGGTAGAGTAACCATGGCCATACCTCGTGTAAGCCCGGATGCACCATCATGATGATGGTGATGATGATTGTGGCGAGGCCAAATGAGAAAAGTTCATGGAACTTTAGTTTCCTTGAACCGGCGACAACCGTGATCTTGGGTCGGTTACGTGGTTGGGTTGGGAAAAATAGGTTGTCGGCTAGGCGGAACATAAGTGGGTGAGCGGATATGAATCGTACCGCGAAACAAAAGGAAAACCCGAACGAATAAGTAGAGAATGATAGCTGCGATGAAGAAAGGTGGCAACGGAACCGAATGCCAACCACCGGGTCGGGTCGGGTAAAGTAAAGAAAGGGAGGCAAAATAATTATTCATTCATAATAGCCTCAAACCGTCCGGAACCAATGTAGCAGGAATCGGTCACACTTCTACCGGATATATGTACTCCCTTTGGCAGCAAGTAAAGGCAAAGCATAATTTTAGTTTTGTTCAGGATTTTTCCTCAATTATATTAAACACATGGAACAGAAAAACTCTGTGAATAAATAGAACATGTTCAAATACTGATGGCCAGTTGGCAGTTAGTCGTTTATGGTACACTGTGCTTCTGTTGGCCAGTATATTTTTTTCTTCACATTAATTTTATCGCCTAATTAAAACCGCATTAGGTTAAGTACTGTTGCACGTGTCTAATGAGGACGGCCTAGGAGAGAACTTCAATGAGTAACCTTTTCTGCTATCATCTCTGGACCATTGAACAACCAAACTGACTTGCGTCATTCTAAACCAATAATGACAACAACAAAAATCCCATCTTGATAGGGAAGTTGTAACAAACTAAATAAAACCAAATTGATTTTATGTGAATGCGTTAAACATTTTTATCATATGGATTCTTTCAACACTTTCTGAACGTACGTTTTTTTTTTAGTACTACGAGGCGCATATTGATCTGCTGATGTAAGTTAGTTGATCACTGAAAGTAGACGATACCAAGCATATCCCACCAACCGGGACTGGAATCAATGCATCATAATTCACTATCAAAACCTCTGCTTACTTCCTTCCATGTCACTGCACTAAAACGTCCTTGGTGAAGCATCCGAGATGCTCGTTTACACACACACACACCAACCACCACCTTCAGACAATCGTTTCACAAAAAACGCAAGGAAGGTGAATGGCGTGTGAATTGCATTGTTACCTCGATCGTGGTGACCTCTGCCAAGTTCATCATTTGGCATTGCCGATCGCTAACATTTGCCATTTTTTTCCTTCCCTGTGAAACTAGTCAAAAACACTGCCATAGTCGGAAAATTGAGGTGGTTAATTTCAATTTAATAAGATGGACAAATAAATTCGACCACACTCGAACGTACGAATGAATGAACTAGGAACGGGTACGGGCGTGTTCACACAGCATAGAACTAGCATAGGTGGGGTAAACTAAAACAGCACAAGCATACGATAACAGTGTTTAGTTCTGGTGGGTGAGCTTCCCAATTAAGCCAATCAGTGAATCGGAGGTGGACTTTGTCGCTTGTCGACCGTGCCCATTCACTAGGATCCTAATTGAACCACCGTTGGTGTGTATGGTTACGAAAATCACGGCGCAGTTTGCGGTTTAGGTGAAAGGGTCTAGCACGATTGATTTATTGCAGAATTGATTAAACTTTCATCTAGCGCAACGAACGAAACAATGCGTTGATCAATTGAGGTTGCATGGTGTGTTTTTTGTGACATACATCCAAGCATGTTCTCCGGTAGAATAGTTTTAGTTTTCAGTTCTTAATTTTAAATCCAATCTTAAAGCATAGGAAACCCGGTTGTTGTTGTTGTTATCAGGCACTACAACCGCTTCGCCATCTTGGTCTGTTGCAGAAGTCCTCAAGTCCTAAACGATCGAGCACCGTCGTCAGCCATTCTGGTGTCTGACGGACCGATCAACGTCAACACTCTAACTCAATTTGGACCTACCACGTCTCCTCTGTCCATGCGGAAGACCTGAAAGGACTTTACGGGTTGGGTCTTCCGGTGTCATTCTCATGACACTGGAGCCTGGCGAGTCTAATCCGCTGTATGACAGTAAGTTCACTATACAGCTCATAGACCTCGTCATTGTAGCGACTCCTCCATTGTCGTTCCACACACATGGGGCCAAAAATCCTTCTGACCATCTTCCCCTCGAACGCAGTTAAGAAGGTTTCGTTCGTTAGCATTTGACAGCTCGAAAATTCCATAGTCCAATTCACAGATATTTTTTTGCAAATTCTTCCAATACACAGCAACTACAGAATAGGCGATAATTTACTGAACAATTGGCATTTTTGTGTTATACAAACGATTTCCAACTGGCACTAGCGTAAGAAAATTCAAGTGTGTTCAAACAGCCTGGGATGTCAAAATCAAATCGTAGCAGCACACGATTCAAACGGAGCGGTACATGTTCCAACCGTAGCAGCTTGCATCCGAACGAAATGACATGCGAAGCAAAGCAAGCGGCACGAGATTCGAACGTAGGTGGAAACAGGTGTAAGTTCTATGCAGTCCCAGCTTCGTTCGTCGCGACAGGTGTTCTGAGTAGAGAAGTTTCCTCAGATTGTATCTCAACCAAAGTAGCTAGAAGAAAATGACATCAAACTGCAAATGTAAGCGCACTGGCCAGCAAACACAAACATTTTGTTTTTGTCAAAACAATTGTCTACAAATACCACCACCAGGATTATAAACTTAAGCCCATGATTCAATTTCATACCGATTTCTCAACGAGCTTGTTGAACAAAACTTTTCAACACACGAACGATCATCATCGTTGCTTTGCCATCTAATGAATCGCTCTTCGCCAAACGAGTGCCGGAACTAATTGTTAAATAATTGTTTCTGTAATCAATCCTTTACCTGATCGGTTCGGGGTTTACCTCATGTTTTCCGCCTCGACACGAATAATTCCCCTCTCCGCTGTGTGTAGCGTGCGTACACACCCTCCGGCATGACCGATCGACGGTTCCACTAATGAATGGTGCTACTGCAACAATCGCACGTGCAGGCGACGAACGCATCACTTGCGTAATGTGGCTACCTCCCCTGCATACACTTGGCGCATGAGGTTGGAAAATTATAAATGTGAAAAAAAATATCTGCTATAGAAAGTACGGTGTCCAATTGCGGATTTCCCACTCCGTGCCGTCTCCTTACTTAGATGACAAAGGCACAGTTGTTTTCGTTTTCGGACCACTGACCCAATTATTTTTCCTCCTTCGGTGCGGATACATATCGGTCAGTAAATTCCGCATGAAAGTGAGTCTCGTCTGGTACGTTTTCCTTTCGGTTTTGGTTTCCGCTCACACGTTACCCGATTGCATGCATCTAGAGCTGTCACCAATTCGATCGGGACCGCATAAACAATAGTCCACGGAACGTACGCAAATGACGCAAAGCTAATCTTCCATTCCGAGCACGCGTGTGCCTGTCGCACACGTTTTGCTTCTTTTCCCTTGGTCACCTAAGCTAAACATTATTACGATTGTTGTGCCGCCAGCTGTATACGGGAGCAGCTACACGGTGATTAACAGCCACAATGGCGAACGCTTTTCCGGAAGAGTGTCTGCTGTGTGTGTTGGGAGCAATATCAATTCACCATCAATCACCACGTTTCGCACGGATGATGCGATAGAAACTCATTAGCCCGGACAACACCGGAAATTGTGTCGTGCGGTTATGGGTCTAAATCGATTTTCGGTTACCGCGAACATTTTTCCTAGAAGAAGTAGGGCCGAAACAAAAAAAAACAAAAACGTAAGAAAATCGACGTCTTCCCAACCCAGACGGGCACAAAATTCGCGCTCATAAGACATCCGTGTGTGCAGTGGATGCGCAACGAACCATAAGAAATCGTTAATCGTACACGGATAGTTGAGTATGAAAAAGTTTTTATAAATTATAACATAAAAATTTACACGAGCACAAGGAAGTCCTTCGCTAATGTTGATCATCTTCATGTTCATCTTCATTGATCATGTTGATCATCGCTCGAAGAGCTTAAACATTTAGTTCACATTGCTCTTCATCACGACCACCATCATCATCATCATCGGCGTAATGACACTTATTTCGGTCGATCGTTAAACCATAATGGTGAACCCTTGCCCTATACCTCACCGTGCCAACCGCGGCGATCGGAGGTCACTGCATGAAATGATCGTTTTTTGTCGAGCTTTAAATATGTTCGCGCACCAGCAATGGCAATGATTTATGATGACCGATGTTTCCTACGCTTCATGCCACATTGACCTCGACCCCGAGTATCAGACCGTGGCCAGCTGTGACATTGGCGTGTAAAAGGCAAGAATCAGGACAGCACCACGGGCTTTCACACCCACGAGTTGCGAGAATGAGGAAGTTCGGGGCTTCGGGAGCAGTAAGCAGATGATCTTGTGTGCAGCTAGCCATAGGTTTGGTTAGATAAACAATGTTTAGCACACCTTTTCGTGCGATGAGTGAGCGGAGTTCGCTTCCAACAGCAAGTTGATGTGACTGGGGCAAAGCGATGAGAGATGTTACTTGCATAAGTAGACGCGTGTAAGTAACGCGAATCTAAGTCAAGGACTGACTCGTCACTTTTGCGAGACGCATCGAAACGCTTTGTACTTCGGTACGGCACGGTTTGTATGCATCGTTACGAATAATTTATTGTTTATTGGGGTACTATAAATGTTGCTGTCAAAATAACAGCTAATTTACGTGCCATTTTACGAACCTGCTTGGATGACTGCTCTCATCGCTACGTGTTGACGTTCAGTGCGCGAGAAACAGTCTTGCAGGTTGTCTATAGTCCAGTCATACTGCTGTGATCGAATAACGAATTATTTCTTGACTTCAGCGAAAAGCTGCTGAGCTATTGTATAGTTTCGATCACTGCAAGAGTTTAGAAGCATTCATGATTATATTACAATAAAGATTTAATCAACATTGACAAAATAAAATGTTTATAGCAGTTACTTCCTCAAAGTGTACAACTCTGCACACTCTGTTTTTAAATTCTTGAATAAAATTGCTATTTTAGTGCAAAAATAGTGAAACATACAGTGGAACGCCGATTATCTGAGCTCATCGGGATGCTTGTCGGAAAATCGGATAATACGGATATTAGGCACAACTGCATTTAGTATGCTGGGTAGGGCTTTTTCCTAAAGTGTACTTATTTTATTATTTATTTTTGCTATGTGGTTTATTGTTGCAAGAAACAATCTGTATTTTTTGTTAAAGAGCTGATCCGACGATGTATTGGGCAGCAGAGCCGGTCTTCTTGTGCCTGCTGTCGACAGTAAGTTCGCCGTACAGCTCATTGAGCTCGTCATTTTAGCGACTCCTCAATTGTCCTTCCACACATACGGGGCCAAAAATCCTTCCGAGCATCTTCCCGAACGCGGTTAAGAGAGTTTAGTCAGTTTTGGACAAAGTCCAAGTCTCAGAGGCGTATGTGAGTACTGGAACTATAAAAGTTCTATATAGTCCCAGCTTCGTTCGTCACGACAGGTGCTTTGAGTGAAGAATTTTCCTCCGACTGTAGAAAGACTGGAGGACAGCCAGCACACTAGCGCGTATAAAACATCATTGCTATTGTTGGCGCTGACTTTTCACCCAATATGACTCACTGACATTGACTCAAAACGACTCAAACGGTAAGGAAGCTTTTCAGGAGGAACTTTTTTTTTAAGGAACCAATAACAAAAATTGTCACCAGTCCGAATTTGATATCGATGGCCACAAATCGAACGAAGAAAGCTCAATTTCAAACCACACCGCGACAACGGGCGGCGCTACTACGATGACAGTAACTTTATTATTATTATTATTCTTTATTGTTTTCTTCTCGGGCTATACAATTGTAAAATTAAATCTAAACTAAACCCTAAACGAAAAGAAAATCAAGTAACTGGGTACTTTAGGAGTTATGGCGCACTTTTTAACTTCCATTACGTTCGCCTGTCACCTCCGACCGAAGCAACAGGTACTGACTCAGTAATCTCATTCGTTAAGACTTTTACACAGTAGACGATAAAGGAGCTTTCAAAAATATATGGGAAACCATAAAAAAAACCTCGGGACGAATCCAAAAATATATCGGATGCAGTCAGAAAATTGTGGGACGCATTCAAAAATTGATGGGACGCAATCAAAAAACCTTGGGAAACTGTCAAAAATTCTGGGATACCCTGTAAGCCAAAGAAGGCCAGAAATGTTTTTTTCAGGCCCGTAAAGAGAAGAAGGAATTGTTGAGCATATTTCATCATTTACTGTTGGACCTTTAATTTTTTCCGTCAAAGGTGTTGCAGTTAAGGTGTTCAATCTCCTTTGGAACTATCGTTTCCGAATTGCACGGATCATCAGAAACCCGGTTAATCGGTGTTCCACTTCATTTATAAAGTATAATCTAAGTAACTTGAAAAGTACATTTAATCTTTTGATTAATCCACATGAAGATTTTAAACCATCGGTATTAGAATCACAACTTAAAAACTACATTCAAATGAATCTACAGCATCACAACAATTAGTCTCAATCTGGATGAAATCGTTGAGTTGTTGTGGCCTAAAAATACGCTTCCCATAACCAACTATCAGCAGTATTATTTAAATATTATTAATAACTTATATGCGATGAAATACTTCAACAATTGGCTGTTTATAGCAAACTCAATAATGGATACGACCATCCGTGCACCGAACTAATGCCACCGGGATATTCTGCTGCACGATTAGAACATTGTGGTGTGCGGACGAAACAAAACGCTCACTTTTTGCTGCTTCATGCGCCACCGATGTTAAGTACATCGCAGAATGGCGTTGTCAGGTGTGAAACAGTACGCCAAACAGAAACCTGCTCACGGGGCATGGCCCCAGTGTCATTGACTTCGACTACCTGTATTTGGGCACCGTCTGATCCGTCCAGATGAAGGTGGCGATGAAGATGACATTGCGAGTTGCAAAACATAGAGGCGCCGAACCGCTGTTTCATTTTTGCACTGTTCCGGACGAAAACCCCGGGGAGACCGTGTCGAAAATTACGCACGGTACATTATTGGCACTTTTTCTACGCTTTTGAAAACCCTTCCAAAGGAAGTACTCCGGTTGGTTGTAAGCGATCGCGATCGAACCATTCGATCAATCGATCCACAGCCGTTTTGTGCGCTTGTTTGGTCATTGAGAAATCCGCATTTGGTTGCGCGGTTGCCCTTGAAAAGAGGGCCCATGGAAGAAGAACGCACAGGCTGTTACATGATGCCGCCATGAAAAACGCTTCACCACCATCCCCTTCGATTCTTTGCATCGGTGTATGCCATGACGCTGTGTTTGAAGTTTTTCCATTCGTAGGCGCGTTGTGACGGGTAGGATTTTTACCGCTTTTGGCATGTGCCACAAACCGTCCGGAACAAGGCGGCGTGCTCCAACGGTATGGTTGATGTTTCGTAAAGCACAATCTGGCGTTATTAATTACCACCAACCAGCCCTGCAGCGCTCGCTTCGCCGAGGAAAAGGCAGTTTTGTGGCAGGGATCGCAAAATTTGATGGATGTTTCGCTAAAATGGTCAGTGTCGTTTTGTTGCATTACAGTACATTTTGCTCTGCGAACTTTGCAACGAAGGACTTCAACGTGCACCGAAGCACTCTGGACACACTGAGACTGGGTGGGAATTGTGTGCTTCTTCCGTTCGGCGTCTGATTGATCAAGTCAAAGACGGATCCATGCTGCCAATGCTAGGTTTCATCAAATGCACCATGCCGAACTGTGCACGGTAGACTCGACAATAATGGCGAAAAACTCCTCGTAACGCAATGGCTGACGGAGAAAAAGACGCACAAGTTGTTGTCACGAGGTGTGTGACAGTGATCTTGAACTCGTGACGGCCTCTAGCAGTTTCGTAACGTTCGGACATAACGTTGGATTGGATAATGGTAGATGTAATTGCGTTTATTTATTTATTTTTCTTTCTCTTCTTTTCTTGATCGTATGAATGCAGATTCGGCAGAGTTCTCACGGACCTGGTATCAGAACACTGATAATGTAAGCACGCGCAAAGCAGCTGTAATACGTTAACTTATTGTGACGGCAAGAGCTGTGTGTGCCGGCTAGCCTACTACACACTGCGGGCGACTTCCGTAAAATCTTCCTGCCAAACGCCAAAGCTGTGATATCGCTGCCCAAGAAACCAGACCATCTTGAACGGAAGGCGTAATTGGAGGTTGGACAAGTTATGACGCAAACTACCGCACACGATTACGATCATCACCACCATGCAGGGGCACCGGTGCCGGCACCAACACCACCGAATGGGCGATCGTTTGCGCCATCGTTGGCGGGGTTTCTACTGATCGTGGCCGGGCTGGTAGTGTGTGGTTTGCCGGACGAGTGTACGGGCGCCCAGCGGGAGTCACAGCTGCGGCTGGGGAAAGCGGTAAACGTTTTCCTGCGCTATGGTTATCTGTCGATATCGATGAAGGTCATCTCGTACAACGATAGCGAACGATGGCTGTTTAAGGAGCCAACGAACAACGTCTTCAAGGTGAGTTAACTAATTGCATGCGTAGGTCAGCCTTTTTGTCTGGCCCCTTTTGCCCTGCAGCTGGTGGAACGTGAGCTCACCGGTTTAAAGCATTCGGAACGGGCGCAGATAAGCGTTTCCGTTACACCTGTAGGGTTCCACCGTAAGTTCTTTGGGGCAGTAGAACAAGATACTCTTTTTGCTTGTAACACGATAATGCATCACGTTATATGGTCGCTAATGTTAACTATTTTCTGTACTTCTCGTCGAACGAAAGGGACTGGATCAGCTAAAGACGGAGGTTTACGAAATAAAACCGGGCATCTTCAATGGCGACTTCCACATGGAGTTTTGCGACAATCGGCGCCAGCTGTTCCAGGCATACTTCCGTGACTTCCAAATCGAACGTTTGGACAGTTCGTGGCGAGCGTACACCGAAGGATGGCACCCGGAGGTGGCGGCAAAAAAGCTAGGCATCCAAAGCAAGTACCTAGAGCGGGACGAGTACTGTTACGTGCTGGTCCGGGTGTCCCGCTACCGAGACAGTGCCCGGTTTGCGAAACCGATCCCGCCGAACCAGACGATCGAGCCGGAGGTGTCGCGCAAGGCGCAGAGTGTCGTCGTCGGCGACACGACGTCCGCGGTACAGTTCATGAATCAGTACGGGACGCACTATATCAATGCGTACGTGACAGGCAACTCGCTCTATCAGGTGTTTGTGTTCAGCAAGCGCAATTACGCGCACGTGAAGGAAAAGCTCAAAAGCACCGGCACCTTACAGGTGTCGAAGGTAGATCTGTACGAACACTTCGCGCCATGGTTTGTGGAGCACATGGGCAAGATACGGTGCGCCAGTGGCAACGCTTCCGTCGAAGCATGGGCCTCCCGGAAATTGCGGCTTTCGTACTACGTGTTCACCTACAGCAGTCTGCTAAAGCTGCACGGTGACGGTGCGCTGCTGCGGATACTGAGCGAACTACTGCAGAACGAGGCCATCCTGCAACTGGACCTGCGCTCTCTTGGCGTCGTTTTTAAGGATCCGGCCAAACGAGCATGGTATAGGGAAATACTGGACAACTATCTCAAACTCTGGGAAGTCAATATGTAGCGAACAAGTGTTACGTGCGATCGGTACCGGTCTTGGAGATGTTGCAGTAGTGGTAGACCGGCAGCAATAGCCGTATGGCGGGAGGACACAGATGAACCGGGCCATGCGTTAATACATAAGTCACAGATAGCTGGCCAGTACAGGCTAGGTAGGTCAGGACCAGTAACGGTTGTACGGCCTAATTAGGTAGCGTTAGCAGTTTTAGGGGAACAGAACCGCCGTCACCCATGTTTTATGGTTGCGATCGAACCATTTTCCACGGCATCCTAGATGGTATGGTAGCCATCTAGATCCAATCCTGGTAAGATTACGAGTAGATTATTAGGAACATAGATAGCATTTTATGGCGTGCACAGCTGAGTCACGTTCAAACTACGGTCTTTAGCATAGCGGGTCGCTATAGGCTCCAGTGACGTATGATTCGCATGGAAATAGTTATACTAATGCTACACCATCGTGTTTGTGATTACTGCACAAAATGCGGTCCTGGGGTTCCTGCATAATAGCAACACAAGTAGCAACAGCAGGGTTGTGGACATCAGGGTGCAAATGATTTTTATTTACAAAAATTATTATCTAGGCTCTAAGGAAGATCTACCGTAGGTTCCAAAGTGTCCATACACACTGAAATTCTTCGCTCTAGCTACACACACTACTGTACTACTTCCACATGCTGTGATAGACTTAGTTAATAAAGTGTTTAGTGCCTGAAAGAATAGAAACCCCGTGTAAGAAGACGTGCACCTAAAGCGAAACGTGGATAGCTGGGAGTTTGTTTGGAGGAAACTCTTTTCTAGTGAAAATTGGCATTACATTGTACGCACCAGTTGCAACACATAGCACGTTGAATCCAACAAGGCAAATGCATCAATGCATGTGCTTTGCACTGGTAAAAGGGAGAGGGGAGGGGGGGAGAAGGGACAAATAGTTTAAACAACAGGTAGGATCAATAGAGTAAGACCATCGATTAAAAATCAACTAGTGATAGTCATATTTACGCGAACAGTAAATAAACAGAACAAGCTTTAAACCACTAGCGTGTTTGAGAATGTTTACTATTTTTGCCCTACCTATTCATTTAGGGATTAAGTTCCCTACCGTTTCTGTTTCGGATAGGTAAGACAGATAAATTGCAGCCAAATTAATAATCAAAAAGTGTTACGATTATTGATGAAGAAGAACCATCTGATCAACTTATATTTAGCCAGCAATACAAAATAACGTACGGAATGTTGAACGAAACAAGGACAGACAATAATAATTTTCTTTTATACTTCATTCGAAATCCTCCTTTCTGTTTTTCCCACATCAGGACGTTGATAAACGGTTAGCTGAATCGCCATTGTAATGCAACACCAAAATGTTGTTCGTTTGAATATTTATTTTATTCTGCCATCGCGTTTACGCTAATATCCTTGCGACCACCCTTCAGTCACTGCAACTATCAGATCAAATAAACTAATAACCGTGATGCATGGTGTAGTATTGTTTAATAGAGGAAAGGAAACGAACCACAGAAACGCAACCAACTTTGACTCGCAAAGTAGTGGGATCTGCCTGAGACCAGCTAATGGTGTGTAAAAACAATAAACGTTTCAGCGAGTAATTAAAACCAGAAATACATAAATAAAACATACAACCTACAATATGGTTCTAACCATGTCAACAGTATGCCATAAAATCCTACTAAGTACGATGCCGTCGATATAAGATTAGTTCGACTGGTATGCATGACCTAAATACATTTAGTTTTGCTTTGCTTCAGGAAGGGGCACGAGGATTGACTTATCACGATTGCAAGCAAGTTCACATCGTTTGCTCCACAGTTAGCATATTTGGGCTTGAAAGATTTACTATGATTTTTTTTGGTTAATACGACAACAGAGTCATCCATCTATGCATGTTCGCTCGCGCTTGGTTTGCTATGCGTAGCTGCAGTTGTGAATGTTGCATACATGAGGGGTATGCCATAAATATTCTCCCTAGCTAAAACCGATGAACAAACGTCCTCGTCAACGTCTCATGTCCATCTGTGTTGCAATCTGTACGGTGTATTTACATAATTATGTCCCCCACAGTTACGGTTGCACCAGTCGAATCGGCCGCACTGCTGTTTGGATGCAAACGATAGCGACCTCGGTCTGCCCGGTTCCGGCACGCTTCCATTCGGTCTCCATCGCTGTCGGCTCGTCTTCCATCGTAACCGTGGTTAAGTAACAATCATTTCTTCGCAAAACTGTTGCTCGATATCACGTTGCTGAGAAAGGAATGTGTCGCCGGTTTGGCACCGGACGTGCCCGCACTATGTCCACCACCCGCATTAGGTGTTATGAACGACAGTTCCGGTAGAAGCTGCATAGGTGGCTGCTGTCCCATCATCATAGACGTTATTCCGGTACCCGGCATTGGTGCGTGATGTTGTTGAAGATTGGTTGGCACTTTCGGTGAACCACTGTAGCCAGCACCACCAGAAAAGACCATGGCAGGCATTTCCGAACGATTGTAGTATTGTTGGTGCTGCTGGTGGGGTGCATACTGAGACGGGTGTTGTTGGTTCGTTAAAGGCAACGAGGACATGGGATTGTAGTACAGGCTGTTACTATTCCACGAGCTAAACTGTGGCGGGGGTAGCTGCGGTTGGTTCGACCAGGACGAATTTGTTGTTTTCGTTCCACTGCCTCCAACAACTGCTGGGGAAGCGCGTGGATAGTTAAAATGATTCTGACTAGACGAGAGACGATTGTGCGACGTATAGCCACCGACCGTTCCCGCGGTACTAGAGATGAAATCTGTCCATTCTTCCTGTGTTTCCGTTTCAGCGCCTGTAGGTGCTGTTGCACCACTAGGTACGCTAGCAGTAGACAATCTGATAGTCATCTCAGTGGCCGGTTTGGATGATATGAAATCCGACCACTCGTCTTCCTCTACTGCTTGAGCTTTCGGGGCGCTTGCTAAGCTTTGGTTGCTCGCTACATTAGGTGTTCCAGCGACGGATGCAGAAACGGAAGGTTTGGCAAATGCGGCTTCAAACCGAGCCATTTCATCCGGATCAATTCCTGGATCGGGCCAGTTGATCGAACCCGTCGAGGCATTTTTGCGTGCATTCGCAGATTCTTTTTCCATCGAGGTGTTGGCTTGCTGAGGTAGCAATATTGCGGGACTGAGCAACATCACCGGCGAGCTTGTGTTCGACCGATTATTCTGGACGTTTGAAATGGGTTTATTCACCGGAGGAACTGCAGATATTGGCGGAACCGCGGCTTGAAAGTCAGAAAACTCATCATCATCATTATCATCATTATCGATACGTTCCGTCGTACTAATCGTGTGTCCAATTAGCTCCTGACTGCGCTTTTCCAGTTCTTCTGTGGGTGATCGACCAATTACTGGTCTGACAGAATCGATCGGATTTATGGCAGCTGCTGTGTCTGGTATTACAGGAGGCAGAGCGGACACCGATTGGAATTCGTTAAACTCGTCGAACTCTGATTCCTTTTTGCTGGAGCTCGGCGTGGCAGCTGATTTTTCTAAGCTATACTCTACATCGTGATATTCACGCACAACAATGTCACGATCAGTAATATCCCGCGAGATTGGGGTCACTCCCCGACTGGGCGTAAAAATATGTGTTTCTGGAAGCTTTATAGTTCGCACCATAGGCACACTGTTTGGAGAAGATGAAATTGACATAGGTTGTTGCTGCGGATGGGTTGAAACGTAATGTTGTGACAGTGCGGATTCTAGTTGCTCCTCCAGTTGTTGCTCATGATGCACCGATTGTGGCGCAACCGAATACTGAGCATTGTTACTGCCACCACTGCTGCCGGCAGTAAAATCAAGTGACCCAATAACCTCGTACTCTTGCGGATGTGACGCTGTTGCTGGGTTTGCTACAAACGAGGACATTTTTACTGCTATGTCATCTGCAGCAATCGGGCTTGAGTTTTCTGCGACTTGCGGATCCAAAATTTCGCCCTTTGTCCCATCCTCGGGCTCACCAGTAACGGCTTTTTGGAGCATTTCCTGGACACCTACCGATCGAAATAAGAATAGATTGATACATCGTGTCAATACTGAGGATAATAGATTCTCATTTCTTTGTAGAATTATTATCGCAATTGTGTTCAATAGCAGTGACAAAATAAAAATATATACATATTGATATTGGGATGCTTTTGAAGTCATGCTTAGGGATGCTTTTAAGAAACAAATATGCTATTGTACAATTATTTATATTCAATAACTTTACAGAAACAAATAACCGTACTGTACACATTTACATGCGGCGTAAATAAAACGAAGCAGTATTGATCGATGATAGGTTAATTGTACTTAAAAAAAAGAGAAAATGTGAAAACATAATAAACACAAATACTAAAACTCATGCAAACACACATAAAATAAAACTACTTCCGAGCATATTGTTCTGAAATTGTACACATAGGGAATCATACTCGGATAGGGAATAATATGGAAAAAAACCGAAAAGCGTTCTTTTAACAGAAGGTGAAAACCATGCAGGATACAAACTCAACGAAGGAAACACAAAAGAAAGCACGACATCAACGATGGGCAACAGGATAGCGCAACTTACTAAGATCCAAATAATCGTCAAACGTTTGTGGACGATCGTAGGAAGAAGGAACGATCGATTGCAAACCAACCGGAAACGCGCATGGGGTTTCGATCAAAACCAATTCATCCGATGGCGTGGTTGAAGTGTTGTTTGTCGTTTTATTAAGCGTGGCAGACGGTATTATTGGGTCGGTTGATATCAACAGATCGCAATCGTCGACGATTGGATCGGCGAAGACAAGTAACGTAGTGGGACAATCCATCAACGAGGCCGTATTGTTGCCACCGTCCGCACCAACAGTGTCCGGTGATTTGTAACAGTTGTTTTTCGTTTGTAGTTGTTGAATATTGTTGTTGCACATTTGCGTAGTATTCATTGTAGTTGGCAACAGAAGCAGTGAAGACGACAGTTTTGTTGGTGGTTGTGGTGGTGTTGGTGTTGGTAGTGGTGGTAGTGGTTGTGGTAAAGTTGGTGAAGGTGATGATGGTAACAATAAAGGTGTTGTTGTAGTTAAAGTTGTGGCCGTTGTTGTAGCCGAATGAAGTTGCACAGTATTAGCAACATTACACGTGGACCGGAGTGCAGGGGAGTAGGAGGAGGAATCAACATTTATTTTATCTTTCAGACTTGCCATCACCTCTAGCTGTTCTAGGTCCAATAATAATGTGTGTGCATGTGATGCTAAGGGAAAGTAGGAGGGTTTGTTTGTCGGTAGGGGTATTGTTGGAATTCATTAGATGAGATCATGTTTGATTGACATATTCATTTAATTACAAAAATACAGTTTTTACGGAAGTTGTTCGAAAGGCAAAGGGAAGAAGAAAGAAAAGAAAAAAACATACTGCTTAAAAAATCAATTCGTCGAGACAAACAAGAATGTGCACGTGATTGTTGGGGAATGATATTCATTCTAGCATTTGTATGACAGGGCGCGAAATTAAAAAAAAATAACTAGCTCTATAAAAAAGAAAATATTACAAGAAAGAAAGCATAAAACAGAAAAATGAATCTGGTATAGCGATAAAACTTATTCCAATGAGATGTATATATATTAGCCATTGGTTTTTGGAAACTTTCAATTCCTTCCGTGGCCTATTTCTGCCGCAACCAGACCTGCTGATCGTAATCATTTCACATGCAATGTACAATGATAGAAGCCGGCCAAGTCCATTAATAAGGTGAGAAATTATATTGATGGTTGGTGAATGCACAGCATTACAAAAAACAAAAAAAAAATGTCAAAAGAAGCCATCACTTTTTTGCACCATGTATCACAGATAGTAATCGTGCAAATTTTCTCACACGGAAGGATTGCCTAAAATGTAGTGCATGAATCCTTTGCTTTATAGATATTAAAAATACGTATTCACAGCAGCAACATAAGACAGTGAAAATAGCACTCGCTAAGACACGCTAGCATATGCTAATTGTGCAGCCACTGGGGGGTAAAGAAATAAACTGTATCAAAATACGCCAAGCCGTAGTGATGGTAATGTCGTTTGAGTTTTAGAAACAATAAAATAAATTTGTTTGCTGTAAAAATAATAACACAAAGGAAACAAACTTTCGACGGGATAGGGAGCAAGGAGCGTCAAAACACATGCTTACCTTCCAGCGGATTAACCAAACCCGAACTGTTCCAATCAAACTGTGCCGCTGGAACGGAATTTGGAACTGGATTAACGTGCAAAGAATCCAGCCCACCAGCAAATGTGCTAGTGGTTTTGGCGGCTGGCGTGAAATTGGCATTCTTTTCGTTGGTGTTAGATCCGACTTCTTTAACCGTTGACGGTGCGATTGGTTTGAGTGGTTCCAGCGGGTTGAAACTGAGATTTGCGGCAAACCTTGGCATTGAGCTATTCCATTTAGGTCCGTACATCTGGAATAAGAAAGAGGAACATTGAATAGTATGTTTATCATCGATTAACATACCACCCTACACTTACTATATTTCTCGAATCGATGCCGAGAGCCGTTACGAGCGTTTTGCTACTGGACGATTTGCTGTGTTGATAGGCAAGTGCGTTCGTATTGTCGAAGTCCTGAAGTTGGCAATGCAACTTGTTGCTGGGAATGTTGTGTACGGCTGTTGTTTGCTGTCCTGTATCTGTTGAAAGCAATTCCGGTTGGACGTTTGGAAACATTGCCTCTAGTAGCTTGTGAACATTATCCATGGAAAAACTACAAATTGGTGGTTCGACTGGTGTGCTGCCTGTTTCCGGTTGCTTGAAATCACTGAATTCTCCAAAATCATCATCGTCATAATCAATGCCCGAGGTATCATTCGCGGCGTTACCAATACTGCCTTCCAATGGTGCGTCAATGTCTCGCTTTACATTTTCCACAGTTGAAGTAGACGATTCTCGGTTACTTTCCGCATCTTTTGTAACATCTTCCTTTTCCATAAATTGAGTTGATACTGTGGCGACGGGCTGTTCGGAAAAGGTAGCAAACTCCTGGAAATCGTCAAACTCATCTTCCGGTGGTTGTCGATCGTCTAACTTTTTAACGGATGTCGGTTCAATGATCGGCATGGATTTAGTTTCCTCTACTGGTGTCTTTACCGGAACCACATCATCAATCGTTGCCGGGAATGATGCTTGGAATGAGTCAAATTTGCTAAAATCGGCATCAAACGTGGCAAAGTCGGCACGACTCTGCTGTGACACAAAGTTGCTATCGGCAGATGGTGTCGATTCTAGCTGAGCAAAATCATCCAATTCAAATGAAACGTCGTTCGCGGTGGGAATTTCCAAAACCACTGACGATCGCTCATTTGAGGCGGTTGTAAAATCCGTAAAATCGTTCTCCGTGTTATCGTCGAACCGTCCGCACTCCTGTATCACGGGTGTTGTACGCTCGGCGGCTGCTGCAACAGGCAGGTCCACTTCTGTCTCGATTCCGGATCCCGATGACGTTGAGCTTGTGGCATTGGGCTGGGCAGGTACGTGATCATCCTCCTCCGACTTTGAGACGTCCGCATCAAAGTGCAACGACGGTAGGCTGATATTGTCTTCCGGTGGTGGTTCGGGCGGTTGCGACGGACTGCCGAATGGTTGAAAATCGATATCTTCTTCATCTTCAACTCCGTTGCCACCTATTTCATCAATGTCTGCTTCGTGATATTCATTTGTTGGGAGTATCAATGAAGGGGGACTGTCAGAACCTAATCGTGCTGGAAAAATGCTTTTGGTTCCGACTGCCTCCGGAATACTGGTAAGTTCCACCGTTTCATTGTCTATCACAGCCTCGGTAGGAATCGGATCCAGATTCGTGGGTCCGGGCAGTACTGTTGCAAAATCTCCAAAATCATCATCCGGACAGTCGGTCCCATTCCGATCATCGATGCCAATTACATCGTCCTCAGGTATATCCGATCCGTAATCATCGTCATCGTCATCCGCGTCAAAATCTATAGGTGGAGGCGTATGACATACCAGTGGCGGAATCTGACTAGACATAGCTGCACACACCAGCTGCAACGACCTTGAAACGATTCTATTCTAATTAATTATCCAGGTTACGTGCACCGATTTACCCTGTACAAGATTACCTGTTTAAGAACTCGAAAGCACAAACGTACGATGCAAAGAACACGTAATTTTACGTTTTCGTTCCACAACCTACGAGTTTTCTGTAGCACTTTGTTCACTTTTCCACTGCCAGCAAATCAATACGAGGTATCAACTATATAATCGTGTCACAGATCGTGTTGGATGTAGATTATAGACCCTCACTCGTCGAGGCGCAACACATTTTCTTCACCAAACGATTTTTTCCACAATTACGAACTACTTATCGTAAATTATTCTCATAATTGAGCGAAAAACATGAAATTTTCCACTAGCAGGTGTGATGAAAAAAACTTTATTTCAAGTGTGTCCAGAGGAGGTCGTACCACGACCCATTCTCATATCTTTCTTTGACAAACAATATTGACAGTTGGGAACAACACAAATCTAGAATCAAAATTGAGCTCCCATTGGAAAGGTGAAATAATAATTATTTAATGTTTTTAGGAAATGGTCATATTCATCGTACAGCTTGCATATTAAGTATATTGGTTCGTTTGTTGCTCCAAAGACGGATTCGATCGCGATTTGATGAACAAATCGATCGCGAATTGATACATTCCCATCTATCAGTAAATCATTCAAGAGCTGTCACTTGAAATGACTGTGCGGGTTCCCACTTTGCAACTACCTGTCAGCTGATAATGACGTTAACCATTGAGGAAATAAAAAATGGTAAAGAAAAATACAAAACTGTTCGAAAACACGGAGGGTGCTGATCTAATCAATTTTATCAGTGTGTGCTGTTACAAACAAGCGTGAAATGCACGAAGTGTAGTTAATCCGTTCAAGAGGCTGCCCGCGAAATCTGCAGAAGGAGCTAGATCCTATTGCTATGATAGGATCGCTCATGTGATTTGAGTGGTAGAAATTTGTTGTTGTCCAAATTTGGCTTCAAACCCACGGACAAAATTGTTCTCCTGGTGGTCATCACTTACATAACTACCAGAATTTCGGCATTTCTGCACGTGTGCTGGATGGAAAATGGTACCCATTAATTGCCTGGTGACGGTACATACTGCCAATCTATAGCCATGCTGCTATGCAAGTGCGGGACAATCGCTGCGGAATTTTACAACACATACACACCTGTTGGAGACAACAACAGCTTTTGTTTTTGATCGGTCAACCCACAGCGTTTGTTTTGCGATCACCATGGCGATTGTTCGTGCTGAACCGACCGGGGTTCCCCCAACTGTGACAACCGGGGCCAATCCTCCTGCGGTACCTATCTTCTGCTGGCGGGAGTTTGCCTGTGGTTGGGGAGCGGCCTTTGTAAACATTACCGTGACATACCCGATCTACAAGATGATCTTCCGGCAAATGCTGCACGGGGTGCAGTTAACGCAAGCCTTCGGGCAGCTGCGTAGTGAAGGAATGACCTATCTTTATCGGGGTATTTTCCCACCTTTGGCCCAAAAAACGATATCCCTGTCGCTAATGTTTGGTGTGTACGATAGCACACGGCGGCCACTGGTGGAGTACTGTCATGTAAATCCGTACACAGCCAAAACAGTAGCTGGAATGGTGGCGGGAACATTCGAAGCAATGCTAATGCCATTCGAACGAGTGCAAACACTGCTAGCGGATGCGACCTATCATCAAAAATATCGAAACACTCATCATGCGTTCAAGTAAGTGTTTTACAATGTTGTAACGTGATGGCAATATAAATTTGTCGTTTTTTTTACGTTTGTAGAATAATCATCCTGGAAAATGGCATTAAAGAGTTATACCGCGGTTTGGTACCGGTTCTTTGGCGCAACGGACCATCTAATGCTATGTTTTTCGTGTTGAGAGAGGAAGCCGATAGCCGTTTACCAAAGCGGGTTAGTAAAGAAGGTTTTGTGATCGTGAACAAAAAGGAACTGCTATTACTTATCGTACCTTTCGGTCCACTTGCAGGTTTCAATACTTTCGCAGCGTACGCAGGAATTTGTTGCAGGAGCCTGCATTGGTGCATTTATCAGTTCGCTGTTTTATCCACTGAACGTGGTGAAGGTGACCATGCAGTGCCGTGTTGGAGGTCCTTACGATAGCATGTGGACAGCATTAATGCAGGTGTACAATGAGCGAGATCGACGGTTAAGAAATGTGTACAAGGGTGTCAGTATGAATTGCACCCGCGCGTTTTTCAGCTGGGGTATCATGAATACGGCTTACGAACAGCTGAAAAAAGTGTTCTATTGAGATTGTTTAGAAATTCAACTAGAAAATTCAACGGTCCCGCGAAACGGTATTACGTTACATTGTAAATAATGGAAACCTTTGCAGTTGCTATAACGCAAAGTCTTGACAAATGTACGCACCAGTCACACTAGGTGGTGTGATCTTAGATCACAATGATCCCATTTTACTCTTCGCTTAAAAGAAACTATCTCCACAAACACATGAGTTATAAGTTCCCCACTATCGCGCGTTTCAGCAGTTGCATTTAATGCGATCCTGGTGTACAGACGAGATTTCTAGTTGTTTTATCATCGTTAAACACGCGTGTTTAAAGTATTCTTCTGTCGTTTTGGCCTCGTATTGTAAATATATATACGTATGTAAATATTTGTAGGACGTTCTACCTACACCACATCCCCCCGGTATATTCGTTTAGGTGTAGTGTAGTAAAATTGCATAGAATCAAGAAGGTAAACGTTGCTTTAAGCGCAAGAATAATCCCAAAGGATGTCCCAATATTATTGGGTTGTGTCGTACAATAAAACGTTCTAGTTGTACAGTTGCAATAGCGATATAATAAGTTTAGCGCGTGTGAGTGTGTAACAAAGATTCGATTGTACAATGATGGTTTCGCAGTTCAAAATAAGGCGTGACCTGTACCGAAATTTGCATTAAATGAAACAAGAAAATTGCCATCTTCAGCACAAATCGTATTTTTAACTGGAATTGTGTTATTCACTATGCTAAATATGCAATATGGTGTAAATTACATCCCCAAAATTGTATTAGAATCTGCTAAAGAATAAAATTGTTTGCCAGTTCGGCGAATTGATAATTCCTATCAAACATTGTAGTCTAAATAGTCCACTTTCTCATTGATCCCAAGGTTATTCGTTATATGTATGTATTTAACAATAAAGAAATGGTTGTTTGACACATAATAACGATTTAAAAAAATAAATGCATTCTCGATTCTCAAATTAGATGCAGTTCTCTCTCTCTCTCGCTCTCTCTCTCTCTCGAAGAAAGCGTCGCCCAAACACACTCAGAGCGTTTGCATCCTGCGCTCGGATGGTCCAAGACTAGTGTCCATAGAGAAACACCGGGCGAATCAATGTGCTATATATCTCACATTTCGTGCAATCTCGAAGTCTTCTGGATCTCAGCAGATGGTAAAGCCCGTAGTATGCACGATTCCCCTACATGCATCTTCGGATCTCGCTGATGATGTCGTTGTCCGAAGTCCCAAGATAGCAGAATTCCTCTACTTCCTCGAGGTTGTCGACGTCGACTGATACACAGCCTCCCAAATGGGCCCTAATATGGCCCCAGGTATTTAGTCTTCGTCGCATTGATTCTCAATCAAATTCTTGCTACTTCACGTTCGAACCTAGTGTACGCCTCACACACCTTCCCTGTCGTCCTGCCAATGGTGTCAATGTCATCCGCGAAGCCAAGAAGTTGGAGAGACCGGTAGCATATCATGCCCAGGATGTCGTTGTCTAGCCACGTGCTTCGTATTACAGCTTCCAAGGCGATATTGAAGAGTGGGCAGAAGAGTCCGTCCCCTTGCCTCAGGCCCTATCCCCTGTGATAGGGCTCTCACAGATACTACTCTCACCTTGCACTGCACCCGTTCAGGGTGGCCTCTAACAGGCGATGATATTCCATAGCTCCTTCCGATTAATGGTAGCGTAGGTAGCCGTAGATAGCCTTTAAGTCGATAATCAGGTGATGCGTAGGCGCTCTCGGCACTTCTGGAGGATCTGCCGAAGACTGAAAATTTGGTCGATGGTAAATTTGCCTCCAACAAACCCAGCTTGGTAACTGCCGACGAAATTTATAAAAAGGGGCGCAAGTCTGACAGGATCTTATAGGCGTTGAGGACCGTGATGACACGAAAATTTGAGCATTCCAGCCTGTCGCCCTTTTTGGAGACTGGGTGAATGACATCCAGTGTAGTTTCCTCAGTAGTTTCCAAACATACACTTATGATTATCAAATTTGTTCTGAAACATTCTTAACGTTTGGTTTTTTTTTCATAAAAATCTTTATTGATACAGTAAATAATAATAATTAGCCGATAAGCACACAATTTCATTGATGCAGTAGTGCGATCGTGCAAACAAGTTTGCCTTGCGTCTTCTTTTTTTGCTGAGCTGCCTGCCGAAAGTTTGTAGTGAGGTAGTGCAGTTTGTTCTATCGTACGAGTTTTTTTTTATCGTGCCGTTGAGAATTTGTGCCCAAACACTCCCAGGAAGAAAACAAATGATCGAGTCATAGTTTCACGCTTAACAACTCCTAAAAACTTGCTTTCACAAGCGCCATTGTAAATAAGAACTCACTGACATACGATACAGAAAATAGATCCTGTTAAGTTAGAACCGAATGAAATCAAAGACCCTGACGAACGGTTCCGGCCGTAGAAGCGGAACTGCCTCGTAGGCCCACGATTGCAGTGTCAAAAACGAACTGTATCGAACCGGTAACTACCTCCCAGTAGGTCCAGAAAAGCCACAGCCCGAACGCGTACAATCCAATCTGCACAATCTTATCCATGATGTAGAGTCTACGGAGATAGAGATGGCATTTAAGTATTAGGGGTATTTGGAGTAGGTTCGAGGTGACGAAATGAAGATCTTACTTTCGCAGTAGTTTTCGTGCTTTGGGCAATGATTCCGGTTCTTCTTTCAGGATGTATTGCCGCGCACCGAGGATGAAATCATGCAAATAGGTCTGGTAGTTAATTTCGGTGACATCGAAGTAAAACCGTTTCTGGTCGTCATGTGAAAGCCTCTGGTATAAAGATTTCGCATTTTCGCACCGGAAAATCCACTGTTTCGTCGTGTAGTATTGAAGTATCGTCAGCCCAGCGGATATCCTTTTCTGCACCTTTACCAAACTGGTGAAACGGTTGAAAGGAAACAAATGATTAAACTCCAGAATGCAACCGATCACGTCCAACGGTCGAACAGATCCAACACTTACAAGGGTTTCCGACGTAACAGCACGAACAGAAAGTCTATCAGATAGGCAGGCAAGTAGTGGAAAAAGATGACGCACAGCAGGTGGTAGAAGTAGTTGGACTTTATCGATCCATCCGGATACCATAGGGCGAAACAAAATGGATTCTCGTTCAGCACAACGCGACCCATCTCCAGCACCTCGCCCCAGCTGATGGGATTTTCGGACGACGAGGTAAGATTGTAGTACATCACGTCGTCCTTGCGTGGATTTCTCATGCGCTCTGTGCCGATGGCGATGATGGCGTTCATCGTGATGTCGACTGGCATAAAGTCTGCCAGGTAGTCGCCATTGCAGTGCATGCTCCGAATCACACCACGTCCGGCACCGATCAGCAATCCGGTGGGACCGTTGGTACCTTCGCCCCAGCCAGGAAGCGGTTCCTTCATGGCTGCCGTCACGATCGATGGTCGGGCGATGGCGATCGGTAGCTTGCCCCGGTACTGATAAACCATATCTTCCGTGAGCGCTTTCGTGTAAGCGTACGTGTTTGGCAGGTTATTCAGCAGTCTGTTGGAGGGAAAGAGAGAGAGAGAGAGAGAGAGAGAGAGAGAGCAAAAATTTGCGTAAGATTATGTGTGGCACACGTGCGACTACGAGTACGCTAATCGTGGTGTTAAGTCGGCTTCTCACCTTGGCGTAATGAGATCCAAAATATCATCATCCAGTAGACCAACCATCTTCGAGATGCCTTCCGGGTTTTGGGGCGCGGGATAATGTTTCTCCTCCAGCACGGCCTCATTGCACTGGCAGTACGAGGTGGAAACGTGTATGAACGATACCAGCTTGCGCATCTTTTCTGCCAGCGTCAGCACTCGTATCGTTCCATTTAGATTGATATCCACCGCCTGGCGAATGTGTTGATCGAAGCGAACGTTAGCGGCACAGTGGAACACCATCTCCACGTTGTCCACCAGCTCCCGGTGATCCTCCTCGCTCAGACCGAGCCCATCGCTCAGTATGTCACCCCGGATGAGACGAATCTTGGCCAGCCGATCGCCATACTTCTCGCGCACATGATCAAACACTATGTTTTTCACGTACTCCTCCTTGCGCTGGACCGGATCGATGCCCTTTTTGGCGCGTATCAGCAAATAGATGCACCGTATGTCGCCACATTCGCGCAGTAGCTTCTCCACCATGATCTTGCCCATGAAACCGGTCGCACCGGTGATGAAGATCGATCGTCCGGCATACGATTCGACGATGCTGGACGATGCGTCTCTCGGGAGCCTCGTCATCATACGACCGTCGTCCATCGTATGGATCCGTTCTGTGGTTGCTGGTGCTGTGTCGTATAGGCCAGTAAACAATTTAGCTCCGGTTGAGTCACGTGATCGAACGTCCTGGGATGAGAGGCAATCGAAGCGCAAATAGGTATAATTATTTACTCAGTGCTAACCTAGCTACGAGCACCAACGTGAATGATGTAATTATTGTGTTCTCTTACAATTAATGTTCGTTTTATTGCGCTATTGGTGGTCTACCATTGATACAACGAGTCCGAACACCCGAGTTTCTAAACGCGGGATGAAGTTGGCGTCCTTTTTCTTATGACAACTAGAATGACGTGGCTCACGCACTACGAATCATTAACTACCATTCTGAAGGTAGGAAAAGTTGCAATTTAAAAATATTTTGCAAATATTCTAAACTATTTATTATGCAATAATTTAATATTAAATAGTCAAAATATTTTTTTGGTATACAAAGCCAAATATTAATTAAATTAATAGTAAAGGCTAACAAACAGCTACGAATCTCGCGACGTCATGTGTCGCACGCTAATCGTTTGTATACATTTCGATCAACGCACCTCCCCGTAGGAAGATTCGCGATCGTGATCGTGCGAAGTGATCGTCCGTCCGTTTCCAGTTTAATATGTGTAAAAACTGGTCTGGCGGTCTTTTCTGCACTGGTTTGATCAGTGCTATCGTTCCGCCGAGAAGGATTTGGCAAAACATATTGCCCAACCGCTTAACCTATGGATTAACCACAAATGTTAACATTGTCGTTCAGTGTCGACCAAAACTGTTGTGGTATCATCAGAGTTAAGCTCGCGGGGTTGATAATTTATCTATTGATGATTTTCTCACCACCGCACGTGTACACGTATGGTTCAGTTTTATTAACACTTTACAGCGCATCAATACCAAAGCTGCAGCAATGCGCTCCGGGACAAATCTGTTAGCAGGGGATCTGCTGCAGGGAGGACCCTATTATGCCTGCCAAGGTGGTAAAACAGAAACGAGTTTCAATAATCTTCCACAATATTTGAAAAGCACACAAAATGTAAACGAACAACAACTCTTTCTTATATTTTCGTGTCAACATCGTGTCAACAATGCCAACTGTGTCTTTTTTTAAGTTGTAACGTCTTGAGTAGAGTCCAACAAATTCTTGATTCCATATTGATTTTTTTGTGCGGGACATTTTATGCGTCCCAGCGCAAAGCGTGGGATTAATAATAAAATTCTATAATATATAGTTATTTGCGTAACATGCGTAACTAATGCCAACAAAGTAGGTATGAAACAACAAAAAAAGAACAATCTTCAGAAGTAAGATCAATAATACTGCAGGTTAAGACGCGTCCTCATTAGCACGACCTACAATCATTGACCACTTAATATTCATAATAAATTTGCTGCACAACTGGGCAAGCAGTACGTATTTCACTTATTCATTTGCTGGATTGCATATTACGTGGATAATGTATTACTTCTCATTATTGTACAGTGCGTTGTGAGCACCGGCAGCGCAAGACTGGGGATGTAGTGTGAGAGATACTTAAAAAAAATATTAACTAACAACACGTGGTTGCCTCTCGTGCAATGCGCGTGCTATGTCTGCACTGTCACTTTCAAGTTCTTGCTGATTTATGCTGGTGGCGAAATGGTAATCGTGCCATGGTTCAAGGGAAACTGGAAAGAAATGTATTAATTGTACTGCTGCAATGGGCGATACTACGATGGAGCTATCCGATGAACCTAAATATTGCCAACGATACCAGTCGTCCTTCGGTGAATGTGAAAATAAGGTAGCACACACGGAGCGCTGCGCGGTCTCACTTGGTACTATCCTCCCCTAGCTGTGTCTGGTGCTTATTTTCTTCGCTTTCCGTATCCCTCATAAATTTTGATCTTGATACTGAAATCATCCAAACTGGTATCAGCAGGTCAAGGACATGTGATGGATGAAGAATAGCTGATGACGAAATGGGCTTTAATAGGGAAAAACGGATCACCAGCCTTCCTTTTGCTGTCCATAAAAAAGAGATTCACATGGAGAAGCCCATCACCAAACAGACGTTCCAGTTTCGAATCGTTGTCCTTAGCAATGACAATCCGTGGTACCGGTTTCGGTAATCGCTACACTATTGTGCATCCTCGCTTTGGATCTACCGACCACGGTTATCATGAACTTGAAATTATTAATAAAGGTCACACTTCGGGAGTGCTGTAACACCCAAGGCACGCCAACCTTGCAACGAGCTAAATCGCATATGCTAATCTATTTACAATGCGCACCCATTGGTCGTTCACCTCGTGCGGGCATTTGAAACAAAAGACTTGATCGATAGCGTCACAAGCGACGAACCCCTTTGCCCATGGATGGGTTTCTGTTTCCCGTACCATCTGCACTGCGTTATCACCAACGGTTTGCGATAAAATTGGAACTGACAAGGACGCGTTATGTTTCGAACGTTTGTGTACTGGGACAACCTATTCGTTGTCCGTAAATTAACAGGAAGCGTCCGTTCTGTGCACATCACTTTATTAGTAAACTGAAGGTATTCCAAAGTGACTGGGCTGTGTCTCACCGGCCAGTGAATGACTTGAATAGCAAAGGGTACAGCACATATATCCGCCTTCCGCCAAACAGACGGTAGCTTCATTGGGTAGTCGTGACGCGTTCTGTGGACAAACAGGTATGATCCACCGTCACGCGATGTAAATACGCGAAGGCAAGTAAATGAGCTGACCAAACCGCTATAAGAACCTTTACGAATCGTTTCAACATTTGTGCGTGAAAACTTTAGTAATACGAGTCATGTGTTACACTTTCAACCATAAATTGGGGAAAGTAAATTAAATAAAAACAATGCAATGAAATGTGATAAAAACCAGAGAATGATACTATTATTAGAGCTCTTTTTATAAGCTCACGTTCCCATTCCATGATCGGTTGTATGTTTTGCAAGAAAACGTTGCATATTGCAACACTTTTAATTTCATTCCGACCATTACTTGTGGTCAGTAGGAATTGCTCACCTCGGTGCATTTGTCCAGTGGGAGAGGGCGTGCGGAGAGTTACATTACAAGGTGATAAATTTGTCATTTAGATGAACAAAACGATGCCACCCTAGGTGTACGTACGAGGAGAATACATACACCTTTTGATTGGAATGGGTCGGTTTGGTAGAAAGCAGATACGCAAGCCGCTGTCGGCTGTTGTAATAAGCCACCGCACTCGACTCATCATGTCGCCTGCAGCATGCAAATGCATTATCAATCATTTCCACTTTGTACGGAGGTGTGCCCAATTTCCTAACACTATACGCCGTTAGTTCGTATCCTAATCACGACTTCGCAAATCAAGTCCAACAAGACAGGCTTGGTTTACGGCTTTTGTTAATTTAGGATCATTTTATAACGATCAGATAACGATCATTTTATATGTTTCAGTAGTAATATGCATAACGTTTTTTGATGACTGTAATTTAATTTGTTAGACAAAAAAAGAACCACGAGACTCGTAAAAATGTCCATAGCTCTTCGATATAGCTGGCTTAAGTGGTAAAATTAGGACGTTTGACGAATAACATTGATCGTATTTCAATCAAATAAGGCCGTAGGCATAGCTTTCAGATCCTATTCATAGGATTCCATCATACGAAGTAAGTTTAGCACTGTAACGGACGACCAACTCATAAGCATATCGTTCGACATGTTTGCGAATATACAGAGTCACCATGAATTATACATGAGCAGCAGCATATTCTTCGGATTGGTGTGACTTTCGACAATAGACGATAAAACAAGCGGCATCCACGCGTCTACGCTATTGCCTTTGGCATCACCAGAAATGTAGGATGGCTTTGGAAAGTCTCCATCCAACAAGCCTCCAAAAAGCCTCCAAAATGCTAAAGATCACCAACATCACTAGCACTGGCCAAGTTCGAGAAAGGGTTCTATTTTTCTACTGGAAAGTTTAAACTCAAACCCGAACTGCATCATGGACAGCGTCACAATCAAATTTGCGATACGAAGAAATGGCTGCAATTTTTCAAAGAAAATTCCAAAATAATAGGTCGCATCGGACCGTTTCCTTCTCGAATTAATAATTGGAACACCGAACGTTTGAGTTATTTGCGCAGTTTAATGAATTGTACAATGCACAACATCAGGCCGAATAGTTCATTATCCCGGGTGGTCCGTAAAGCTAACACTCGTAGTTTGCCAGGTTCCCAGTGCCTTAGTTTATAATGTCACTTTAATTCACGTGCTGGCAACCACGTAGCCACAACGTAATGGACCGCTTGCGGAATACGAACACCGTTGTTATCGTACCTTTTCACCGCCCTATGATCACGATCTTGTCATTCGAAATGCACTGCAAACAACTTCAAGTACTCATGTCTTTCGTTTTGGTGTTTTTACGAAACTGTATTCACCACATCGCACAATATGAACAAAAATTCTCACTCGAGTTGTACACTCGTAGGACGCGCAAATATCACCGAGCTGCAGGGTCGCGGCGAATAACGTTGGTAACTCGTTCGGACACAACCGTATCGGGGAACCGACCGCTAGCGACTGAGCAGCGCGAACCACAAAACAAGTCAGATATAACCACAACACACAGTAATGCCAGAAACCAACGCTAACCGTACCCCAAGCACAATGCGCCACACCACCAGGGTCTGTGCGTACAGTTTGCTGACGGGTGCAGTAGCGCTCGGCTCAACCAAATATTTACAAATTACAGGAACTTCGCTCCCACCCCTACTTTCCCAAAGGCACCCAACGCTAAGCCGACCCACCGCAGTTCGCAAAATTTTCGTTTTATTTATCCACACCAGTCCTTCGGTGCGCTCGTACCGCATTCTTCCGGACCGTACTGGGTCGACAGCACCAACGCGGGAAGAAAGGTCACATCTAGGAAAAGCCCGCGATGCAGGGCCCCGTGCACTTGGCGTTGCGCCCGGGGGAGATAGTAAGGTTGTTACGTGAACTGGCCCAGCACATCATCGTCGACGGCAGCATCGACACGGCTCACAATCTCGGGGTCGATCGGTACTGTGGTGCCGGTATATCTTTCAGGGTCATCCTGGCGCGACCCAATTCTGACTTCCAGCTCGTTTTTCCAGTTCGTCCTGCAGACGGGTGTGTACAACCACTACGGGTCGTACAATTTCTCGCGGTCCACACGGCAGAACAGGGCTGGAAGATTCCAAGCGTACCGCGATGCGTGAATGACACCGCCATATGACTCATATGGAAAAAAGAAATCATGACCCGTAGTTGTGACGTATCATTACGCTATTTTGCGATGGGCCATTATGTAACGAGTGGAAATTGAAATTACATGAAGGTTTCAGGCATAACAACACTTGTGCGATTGATTTGGTAAAGAGCGTGGAAGTAACTTTTATTACAGTGCAAGGTTCAGTATATTGTATTTGAAAATATTAATGAATAATCTTACTTGTGGAGCTAGCAACAATATATTAGTTTCGAAATTTATATTAGTATATTTTTCCTTTTTTTTTAATTGAAACACTCCTTGAGGTTATTTAAGTCGCAAAAGTCAGCTAATTTCAAATAAAAATTAATTCATTTGGTTACGCAAGTATTTCTTGAAAATTGGCGACTAAGCTGTAATTCAAATCCATAGCATTCATTTCTAGCAGTACATACAGCTATCACTATTTACTACTATCGAGGTAGAAGTTTTACATTTTCTAAATAAATCAGTAAGGTTTCTTCTGCTTTCACCATTTGATTTATCTAGCAAAAAAATATGTTACGTTTCTAGACAATTAAATAACAGTCTGGTAAAAGGATTCGTCTATTTTTTTTCTAAAGTTAAAACCCCTGTTGTAGTTAATAGTAACTCTAATTGGGACATCTAGCCAAACGGCATATGGACATGATGCCCGCCATATAATGGGCAGTTTACTGGCTTCACGTTTCAGGTACTGCCAACTCCACAAATGATCGCCCGAGGTAAGACTAAGGATGTCCCACTAACCTTTATCCAGCCTGACACCGTCGCGTTTGTGGCAACACACGATGTAAATGTACCGTCAGATCGTAGTGTACGGTAAGCGTTTATTTTTATTACACCTACTACTTGATAAACCAACAGCACATTCAGATATTGCTCACCTCTCACGTACACCGTGACAAAAGAGGGGCCAGATTCAATTACTGATCCCCAGATGCAGCGGACTTTTGATGGGTTTAGCTCCACTGTTTAGGTTCTAAAAACGCACAAACAAGGGCTCTAATCGAAGGGTCTTCCTCCGTGGTATGGTGTGGTTAATGAATTTTGCATGCCATTCCCGCCCATCTTGCACGAGGTTCAGTGCATTTAACATTCCGTGTACCATGGGCGAATGGGTTGCATTTCGTCCTCGTTCTTCTCCTGCTTCTGCATGTCAGACGATCGTTTGGGGTGGTAATTGTTGTAAAATTAAATTGCACTTTCGATGTTTATCTGTGCATGTCGAATGGCGACGTAAAGCGGATTGGAAAGGCTAATCGGTGGGAGCGGTACAATCGATGCACCCAAAGTTTCTCCTGATGCAACCAAAGGAGCGCCCCCAAAAATCAGATAAGCCACATAAAAACGCCAGCCTTTAGGGTGGCGGACACGTTAAATCTATCAATTACACATTACGAACCGCAAATAAAAAACCACAGCTTCCGTTACACGGCATTGGTACAGTTGCATATCGCGGCACGTAATGTGCAATCCGTTAATGCACCTTGGCTTCATTACACAAACCTTTTGTTAATTTCGATACCTTACAGCCTGATATGGGTTAGGAAATGGTATGAACTTTTTTGTTTAATGTGTGAGCAATGTGCACTGCTAATGTAGCAATATGTGAAGGTGTCCTTCGTACAAATAATGCACGTTGTTGTTCAATTCATTGTCGTTACTGTCACCGAATGATGCGGTTAACCAAAAAGCTCTCTCTTGCGGTTTACGAATACTGCATGTTGCTAAATGTTATACTAAGGTAACGGAATCAGTGTGTGTGCTTTAAATTCTTTGCTGAATTTTAGTCACAAACCTTCCATGAATGGGGAGATTTGTCTCTCTCACTCTTTAACGTCACATTCAATGATTTCTCATTCTTCACTCACACTGTCACACTGTCTTTCCGCTGATCGATGGGAAGGGAATTGCACAGGTCATACAATCACTTACCGCCGAGGTCACGATGATACCGATACTGCATTGCTGGGCAGCGAGAATAAAGCACCCGTTGAGGAACACGTTGCATAAAGCTCTCCGATCGTAGGGCTATACAACGGTGATTGAAGATAATTTAATGCACCTTTGGCGATCGTGATTCTTGCAGTGGTATGCGCATTTAATTCCCGCAATTTCCGCCGCATTTTATACCTGTATCAGTTGTCCAGTTTTAAGAATAATTTAATTGGGCATCAATACTGTTATTATTCTACGCTAAATTTCTCGTGGATCCATCGACATGTGAAGGATTCTATCACATATTCTTGTTCGATAAGATGGAACTATACTATGTGGTTAGTGTCGATGAATGGTGTTTCACGTGGTGATGCACCCCGTGCAGCTTACAGGTCAAATGCCACCATGTCAAGAATGTTTTATGGTTCTCAGTTTCTCTGTTTCGATCGATCATTAGATTAGTCATTAGCTTGCACATGCAATGGTGGGACCAGATCTTCGGAGGCCTTAAGCATAATAGCAGTTGGGACCTACCCCTAGTCGTTGTACTAAGCGTTCCTATATCGCCAACCGTTATAACAGGTGCTACAAGTATTCTTGGAGCTCGGTGACCCCGAGGCGTAGTGGATAATCCGCAACCGGAACACATGCAGTTGATACAATAATTATATATGTTACGTTCATTCATCCAACTTCATACAACATTATTCATGATGATAACGATACTAAAACCGAACCATTATTTGCATTCGATGTGCTATTATTACTTATTTCACTGACACAATTGCAGTATTGCCGACAAAGCGTGACATTGCATGGGATGCATAATTTACCCCCGAGTTTGTATTGCTATGCAATTGCATCATTCCACCCCCAAAGACGTGCACATTCTTGCCCTGCTTGAGGTACCGACCAGCGCGAAACCGTGCCTAAATTTCACGTCTAGCGACGAAACAAACGTATCATTTGTTCTAATACCAACAATAATGTGTTATGATTGATCATAAGTGCAGCACAAGTGGTTGAGGTGTGCAGTCTCGATCGTTGCCAAATGCATCCCCTAAAGGTTTCTCCAGAGCACCCGCTAGGTGTGCTGAAAACAAATAAAACCGGTCATACGTTGCGTTCGTTGTGTGAGGCGGGCGCGTTCATTACGCACGGTGGACACTTGGTGGTGTGGGAAGTCATTAGATGTTAACGGGCTCCCGCCGGCTTTGCAGATCATTAATTCAGCGCGCCCGGTGTCTAGTGCCGGTGATGCACTACTCGGCAACACAGCTGCAAGACAGTTGGCTGAAGTGGCTAATGTGCAGTAGAGCACCTTGGTTTGTGGGGGTCTCTCGCATTGGGGTTAGGTGTACCGGAAAGCATTGGCAAGAATTTACCGAAAGAATGGAAACCCACCAACCGTACGGATCCGTATGCAATTAAAATGTGCTCCAACACGACAATAAAATGGTAAACCCTTTCTTACCAACCAACAGAACAATGCACTTTACCACCACTTACATGCACACATAAGCGCACATGCCTGCACAGTGATCGTTGAAGGTTGATACATGTTGATAAATGCAGCCTAACTAGCACGGGTGTAACAATTCTATTCTTGAATTGGGGTTTTTCTGGAGGCACCAAGCATAATTACAACCAGCAAGACACCTAACGCAACGACTTCTTTGACTAAAACTGCTGTTAAACTTGGTTCTTGGTGAGTTGAGATTTGAGCGACCAGGGGATAAAGATATGCTGGATTTTGTCCATGATTGAAAGATCTTTATATGATGCCGTGGTTATTTTTTTCTGTCCAAAGAAGTGTCAATCAAAACTTTTACTTCTTAAGAGAAAAAATTGTTAAACTAACTTCAAGTAGCCGTTAATTTTCGTTAATACTTCGGTTAAGTTTTAATGATTGAACTAATTGGCACATACGTCAGATATTTTCTTGGTCAAAAAGTTCTCCCTCCTAACTGTCATCACCCCCCCCCCGTTCAGCATAAAATGTTCTATTCATCTCAATATCAACGATCATCTCAAACAAACCTGTGCACACAAATCTCCCTACTACACGCCTCAATGATCAATTCCGTCCAGACGTTGTAATTTTGAATGCCAGCAACGATGCCCATTAAATGTTCAAATATTTACCTTTTTATCAAATTTTGTTTGATATTTGGAAAACCAAAATATACGGGAGTGGTACTGTTAATTTACTTACCTCATTTGTTCCGTATCAGTTCTAGCGTATTGGTCCCCGTATGCTAGTGCTAATTTCTCATTGAAAGCACTACTTAAAGGTACCATCGTGAGATACAGCACATGACACCACCACCTCATTCACCGACAACCGCAGCAGCGAGACGGCAAAACTTCGTCACACACGTTTTAAGGTCCATGTGCGCCGCAATTAGATGGGAGTGTAATGAGATTTTTTTTATCGTCCACTGTTTAATGGCGTTTAGCGTTTAATGCTCCACTCTTCAGCGTAGTCAACGGAAACTTTGCGACGGGCATCTAAGTCGTGTCTAAACTGGTAGTATGTGTAACAAAAAAAAAATAATAAAAGATCAGTTTCATCTATCTCGTTTGGCTTTGACTTTGAAGTTCAGCGGGCGCGCTAGGGTAAACCTGGGAAAAGAGAGGGAAGCGGAAAAAAACGATATATGATCGTAAAAATGTATTGGCAAAGACAGTCCCTGACCTACAGCGCCCATGCTAAATACTCCATTTCGAAACACGTTCATCAAACGATTTACTCACCGGGTAGTTGTTAACGTACCTGACACCAACGTGAAGCACCATCTTGTTTCGCAAACTGTCTGTAAAATAGTATTGCAAGACTGACTAAGACAATCAATGGTAGCAGAAAAGGCTAAAATAAAACAAACAGATTTATCAAAAGGAACTTATTATATTGCTCAAAGCTATAGATATATGTATGCTAGGTGGCCTGCTTTTGAAATAAGGATGGAAATCTGGCCAGCTATCAGCCAGAGATCCTCTCGCGATGGGCTTAGTGTTATGAAGAAATACTTAACGCTCGGTTCAACGAACAGCTAGAGGCTTCACTAGCAGACAACATCATGCTACTGCCACCTACCATTTACAAAACCCAAATGGCCATAGGTCGATGACGGAAGAGGTGCAGCACTAGGTCATGAATTCAGGTATGGTATAGTGGACCGTTGCTTTGTGGTTAAACAATTTGGTATTATCTACCCCATATACAAGAAATGAGATACGCTAGAGTGCAGAACGTACACAGTAAGTCGCGAACGTATACAGTAAGTGGATCAATTAACAAAACATTAATGTACAATCAACTATCGTCATGTATGACCAGTACTGGTTCATTTGTTGTTATATTTTTATTATTTCGATGATTTTCATACCAGTTAATGAATTACTTAGAAACAAACATTACAGTAATTTTGCACATAATTGTGAACAACTGTTTTAAAATGGGTTTTCTGGCATCGATTTCCCTACTTGAGGTTTGCACATTAAACTATCACATTTTACGTTTTCTTCCTGTTTGAATCGTTTGCAGTATGGACCTTGCCATGAATAGTTTTAACACCACTGTTCCTATCATCGGCCTCAATGATGATGATGATGATTCGGTGGTGCTATTGCAGGCAATTTGTTCGGTGTTCCATTTGCTGCTTGGACATTTGCATCTACCATTCCATCATCAGTATCGTTAGGCCCTAGTTCTAGATTTTTCAACTGTTGATTCCACATGTCCGCGTAAACTCCGTTCTGCTCGAGCAGCATCTCATGCCGTCCCCTCTCAACAATCGAGCCTTCCTTCAGCACAATGATCTCATCCGCATGAATGATCGTCGATAGTCGATGAGCAATGATGATCGTTGTCCGATTGGCACATACCTTTGCCAATGCCGTTTGGATGTTGCGTTCCGTTTGTGTGTCCAGTGCGCTCGTGGCCTCGTCCAGCAGTACGATCGCCGGCGATTTAAGGATCGTTCGAGCGATTGCTACACGTTGTTTTTCACCGCCACTTAAGCGCAGCCCACGTTCACCCACCTGCGTTTCGTACTGTTCTGAGAATGTTAAAATCCTTTCGTGTATGTCCGCACTTCTGGCCGCCATTATAACATCTGCATCTGGGGCACCGACACGGCCGTACTGAATGTTGTACTTGATCGTATTATTAAACAGTACCGTATCCTGCGGCACAACACCAATCGCCTGACGCAAAGAAGCTTGGCGCACGATTTTAATATTCTGCCCATCGACCGATATTGAGCCGCTATTGACGTCGTAGAATCGGAAAAGTAGTCGCATGATCGTACTTTTGCCCGCGCCTGATGGACCGACAATGGCTACAGTTTTTCCTCCCGGTACGCTGAAGCTAACATTACGCAAGACAAGACGTTCCGCATTGTAGCCAAACGTAACATCATTGAACTCTATTCTGCCACGTGCTACTGCCAATCCCGGTGCTGATGGTGCGTCCAGTACTTCCTGCTCTTCGCGCATCAGATCAAACATGTTCTCCATGTCGACGAAGTTCTTTTGGATTGCGCTGTGAAATAAATACAAAATGTATGTCAGGTAATATTTTGTACAAATAAAAAAACAACATTTGAATTCCAATATTCCAATGCTACTAACCGGTAGAATGTACCGAACCAATTAAGCGGTACATAGAGCTGAATTATATAGCTGGCAAACAGTACATAGTCACCAACAGTCAATCCCTCCTCGTATACGACGAGATACGCACATAGCATCGACCCAGCAAGCAAGCCACCACAAACAATTATATTTTGCATCGTATTGAGGATGTTTAAAGTGATAATCGACCGCCATTCTTCGTCCTGCAATAAAACAAAACGCATTCAATAAACATATCATTTACGGTTTCTAAAAATACATGTTGCGTAGAGTTGCTATTCAACAGCAATCAACACTCTTTTAGTAGTACATATGATATGGCTGCTGATAAGAAACACTTACCTGGAACTTGAGAATTGCGTCCCGGTAACAAGAAACTTCATACTGCTCAGCTCCGTAGTACTTAACCGTCTCAAAGTTCAGCAGTGAATCGACGCTTCGTGCCTTCTGCTGATTATCGGCCAAATTCATTCGGCGTTGGAATTTCGTGCGCCATTCCGTTACCATAATTGTGGCCACTAGAATTGAATGAACATGTTTTGTAGATGTTTGTTTTGTGCGCGTTCAATAACAGCTCGTACTTACCGATGTACAATGACATGGTGAGGAATACGATAAATCCAAACCACCAGTTGAATGCCGTAATGAAGAACACGACAGCGATCAAAATGTCCACTATTGTCGGAGCGATCGAAAACAGAATGTAATTCAGCAAGTTGTTAATGCTATCCGTGCCACGGTCCATAACACGCAGAACTTCGCCCGTTTTGCGGTTCAGATGCCACCGCAGCGATAAACTGTGCAGATGGCGAAACAGTTCGAGTTCAATTTCGCGCGTCGTGTACTGCTGAATGCGGATCCACAGGAAGCTGCGCAGATTGTTGAGCAGTCCCATCGATCCGGTACCACCACCCTGGAGAAACTTGAAACCCACGTACAGCAGAATCCAATCCCAGCGGAACGCTGCCGGCTTCTCCGTTAGACTATCGACAATCTTCTTGTTGTAAATCTGCACGTACACGTTAATTAGGCGTCCGGCAATGAGCAGCAGAAAACAGAACACGACACGAAACTGCAGCAACAGATCCGTTTTGGGCCACAAAAACGGCAACAAGGTTCGCATTTTACCCCAAGCGTTATGGAACGTGGATTGATTTTCCTGTGCCTGGTGGAGGGTTTGGTACTCTTCGGTGAACTGTGTTGATGTTATGCCGGGAGCCTTAAGACCGATCACAAATAACAACATGGTGATCGAGTACCGTGCGACGAACATTCCGAATTCCACCTTGTCTCGCAACGTCTCCAACCGGAACCATGCGTCGTGGTAGTTCAGATTGATGAATGCTATGTTCTGTACAATAAACAGCATGGTCCAGAAAATTAGCAACACCAATCCATGGCCACGTGTTGGTACTGACGGTAGCTGATAATAGCGCTCCTTTACAAGCAGCACGATCGAGTAGGGATACACGAACAGCGCTACGGCGATCGACAGGATCATGAAACCGTACACTTGTGCTCCTTCGAAGATGAAACCTTCCAGCACGAACCTTACTGCGGTGAGCACCGGCATCATGAGTAAGAGAAACAGTTGGAAACGGTACAGACGTGACTTTCGTATCCGTTGTGTATCGATCTCCGTTGAATGGCGTAGGTACATTACTAGCTGTAGTGTACCAAAAATAAGCATAAATCCTCCGATCGATCCCATTGCAACCGTATCCATGAAGCACTGTGATACGCCATGGTTGAACCAAACCACGTCCATGGACGTGTTGGTCGGACAGTAATGGATCATCCTGGCGGGGTCCACTAGGTTCTGCACAGTGATCGTCAATATATCCAATGGTCGTTGAAGCTGTAAGATGAAGAACAATAATGGATACGTTAAGAACCAGCCAGCACAGTTACCGACCTTGCCACGCGTTCACCTAGTACTGACTGTTTCATTTTAGTATTGACCGCAATCTCTTAGAGTGTCAGAATAATGTGATTAACGGAAAGAATCAAAAGCATTAGGATTACACAACGAAACCCAATAATGATAACGGCACCGGCATCTGACTCTTATCGTATTACCTACTGTTGCAACAGGTATATTGCACATACATACGGATCATGCATAAGCTGAAGATTTTTCGCTTTGCATAGGTCACGACTTGCTACGATTTTATTATCAATTGTTTAATTCCTTTACATTTCACCAAGCCGCTTCCACTTCTTGGACTTCGTGTACTAGGTTAGTATGCACACTAACAAATGATAACTGTATTCGTCATCAAAGGGGCTTCGTTCCCTGTCCTCTTCGTTTGTTGCGAAATCTCTTGCCAAAATCACAAATCATAACAGTAGGTTATGTTGTTAGAAAAACCTTACAAAGTGCCACCGTCAGAAATAGAGAATAACTGCTTCCACGGTTAAATTTTTCAAGTGCATACCCACAGGTGGCAGAATTTTGCTTATCGGTTAACGCCTATGTAAGATTACAGTTACTAGTTTCATTACTTCACGGCCAATGAATGCGCGTATTCGCCAAGATAAAGTGACATTAATCCGCATGACTAATGCGTCTGCCAAGTACAGCGATGTGCAATATGAGAGGTGCTCATTCGCATATGATCGTGTATGCAGGACATCTTTCAGTACAATTGTTTGCAAACTATTAAAATCAATAATCAACCATGGCTATAGCATTATGATTAACGTGATACAAATTTGCATTAAGCAGAGCAATTCGAAAACAGACAGGGTGGCGATAAAGTAACATTAGCTCTGCTGCCTTTGTTGACAAATCAACAAACACATGCGCCCATTAGTTTGTCGTCGCCGTTGCTGTGGTGACTTCCCTGAACGGATACGCAGTAGCATATTTGTTACATCACGGTGACGGTGCAAAGCTTTCTCCGTCGGAATTTAATTAGCAAAACTAGACTATTAGAGCAACACATGGGTCGGGTTTTTGGAAGGAAGGTTACAGTTTACCGTTTTGCATACTTACACCAAGCGATGTAAATTCCACTGAGGGAGAAGCTTTTTTATGTTTTTGTGGAGAAAAGAGCGTCTAGACCAGTGTGTTTCAGACACTAGAAATTATATTAAAGCAAACACGAACACTATACTTTCTGCACTGTGATCTTCGAAAGCTGTACTAGCTCTCTAATCAGAACATATGCTGGAATTTATATGTTTTAGTCATATTACTGACTATATGACTAACGCACTTCAGCTCCGACTGGACTGTGTGCGGAGCCGACAAATTTTACTGAATTAAAAACACCGAAACGAAAAAAAATGCAAGTGACATTTGTGTATTATTTTGCCCGACAGCTGATTGCGGTAACCCAAAGTGCAAAACGGGACATCTAAAATAGTCTAAAACCCTACAAATGTTTCCCACTTGAGGTTGTGTATTGGGAACGTTACAAATTATTTTTTAGAATAATCATTTAGAATCATTTTAGGTCATTTAGAATAATAGCTTCTACGCGTATGCATTTGTACATTTCTCCAAAATTTTCATTTTCCCGATTGCTTTCACCTCGTGACAGTTTGGAACATACCGAAGCATAAACAAATCAAAAGGTGTCACAAAAAACCAATGTTAAAATACTAGAAGATTTCCAAAAACAATTTGAAAGAAGGGAGAGAAAATAACAACAGACTCGAAAACCCACAGATCAAACAAAAATATGGACACATAAATAGGCAGGAAAAAACTAATCAACCAACGGCAAAATCAAACGCAAAACGAGAAATGGACTATCAGGTCTACTCTACAGAGGGAGTCAAACTCTGATTGTGATCCAACCTGACAGCATAGAAGGAAAACACTATCGACAGAAGAAGAAGAAAAAGCATCACAGCCGAAATAATAGCGGCAGCTTGGCGAACTGTGCTATTTGGAGAATTTTACCTCACACTGTAGTTGAGAATCTGGCCTGCTCAAATTCAATTTGAATACTGGCGAAATGGATGAAGATTTAGAGTTCCGTGACATGGTTTTGAAAAAGATGGAGGAAAATGGATCATTACTCGACATTAAGGTACGTTAAATTTCACAGGCGTTTATGATGGCAGCATAAAACTTGTATCCTTTTACAGGCTAAGCTGCGCGCCTTACTTTATGATGTTATAGAAAACGAACACGCCACCTCCATCGATCAAGTGGATGAAAGTGATCTTACTTCTAGCACGTTTGAAAAAGATTCTGGTGCACAACTGGATGCAAAAACTTTAGTTTATGAACTGTTACTTGAAACGCTAGGGTCGTTAAATCTGCAGTATACACGGAAAATCCTTCAAGCCGAATCAGGGTACCGAAATATGGCGTTGAGCCGCGAACAGTTGGCCCAACAGCTTAAACTCGATAATGCCTCCGACTCTCAGTCAGGACAACCCGTACTACTATCATTGATAAACAAGCATCGCGATGAAAACATTGCAACAGAACCTTTCTACGAAAGCAAAGATCATGCTGATACAATCACAGAGGGCTCAAAGAGTAGTGCTCAACATATGCCGGACGACCTATGAAACGAATATTCGAATACGATACCAGGGTGATTTATTAACTAACATGTGAACTCAAACATAATCCCACTGTCCTTTAAGTGTCTTAGAACAGAAAAAAGCTATTTAAACAAAGTGGTTTGCAATGGCTAAAATGTAGATTACGTTATAACACTGCAATTATCGTAAAATGCATTATCCTTTGTACTGTTCCTGCTGTAGGCGCTGAGTTAAGGCTCTCGAAACGACATTCCAAGAGTCCATAAACCTGTCCATGCACATTGCGATGCATTTCTGTAAGTACACACCGAATAGAAACATTCATTTCATTTAAAACACGCTTCTCAACAACATTTTGTTTTTCGTTACAAACCTGTTCCGAACCGTCCAAATCTTGGCCAGGCTTGCCCACGCATTTTTTGAAGCATTTTTCCGTCATTTTCTAAAATCGATATAAAACTCACATAAAACAGCGTTCTACACGAGAGCCGTCGTTCCAAAAGGCCAGCCGGCACTGCTACTTACGGTAACTAGCTCCTGAGCGTTTGCTATCGCAATCTTCTGTTTGATTGTGCTCATCAGCTCATCCTTCTGCGATGATGAAAGATTATCGAGGGAAACGTCCATGATGCGTCGAGTGTTTGAGAATAGTAGAACACAGTCTGGTGGTGAGTACCGGTGTTAAATGCGTTTGGGCAAGTGATCCCAACTATGTAAATATGTAAATATCCGAAGCAAGGTCCGGAATTTTGGGTTGTGTAATGCAAAACTGCACGCCGTTCTATCCGACCAAACTGTCACTTGAAAGTCAATGCAAAACGTCAAGCAAAAAACTGTCACAAAACTGAAGCTCAGTTCCAACGGGGCGAACTTAAAGGTGGAGTATAAATTTCGTTTTTATAATTATCTCGTTCAGTTTTGGTTATAATTGATGTTATATTAAAACTGGTCATTAAATTTAGGTTATTGTTTTAAAGTTATTGATTGTTCTGATTTTTGTTTCTTTTTTTTCGCTCATTTGTTTCGTAGTTTCGATTACACTCCATTTGACAAATGGCAAAGCTGCAAAGTGTGTACGAGCCTTCAGTCTGGAAAGGATAATGGTGAGAGGCTGAAAGTTCCAGCATCAAATCCTTGGTCGGGCAAGATGAAAAAGTGGTGCAAAACGTTTTGAACATTTGCGATAGCAATAATGAGCGGTCATTCAATGGCTGCCTCGGTGCACACCTCAGGGCCACAGACCAGCGCTACCGCCACTGGTAGCCAAGGAGCTGGTAGTGGGATGCAGTCCTCCCACCATCCCACAACACCGTTGGACGGCGAGAAACTGTCTGCCCGGAAAGCTCGCAAAGAAGCGGAACGACAGAAGAAACAGGCCAAAAAGTACGAAGAGCAACTGAAAAAGATTCGCGGTCCGAAAAGCCAAAAGTTGCAAATTATCGACGAAAGCTTTCTGGAAAAGTACCGGCACGTGCAATCGTTACCTCCCGGGCCGACACTGAAGACGAAGAAGCGATCGAAAAAGGCCCCCACCGACGTTGTGCAGATCAATCTATCGGAATGCATCCGGGAGCAGTTGGCGGTGGGCGATCGCATGGAACCAAAGCCGATAGTTCCGATCGTTCCACAGCAACCGTTGCTACTACTGCACAAAGGCAAACAACGGGAAGTGCCAAAGGAGAAGAAGCTGTCACGGCTGAAGAAGGACATTATTCGAAGCCGCACGGAAAAGGGTGCTGCAGCTGGACAACAAACCTCGGACCATGGAGGCACAGCGCCAAATTGCAGTGGCCCGGAGGAAGAAAAGAGTGCCGAAATGGTTAAAGGTGCCAATGGTGTCGTTAGTAAGCAATCGAACGAGGGAAACGCACAGCACAACGTAGTCGACTCACCATTCCTCAAAGCGATTGAACGATGCTGCATCAATGATGGATTACCACCTAGTCGTGATTCTAGCGAGTATCATAACGGGTTCCCTTCGCTGAGAGTGTCTGCCACCAAACCAACTGCGCTGAGACATTCACGAAACTTTAGACCGTAAGTAACGTCAAAGTAATTTTGCTGCACCATTTGCCTACAATTGCTCACCACTGCTATTTTTTTCAGATACTGTGACCACTTCATCTCGGACGAATTGCGCGAACTGGCGGAGGATGTGGTGGTGAAGTTGTTTAACTTTCAAACGAAAGCGTACGCCAAAAATCCCATCAAAGCCGTTGCTAATAAGCGTTTCGTGGTGGGTTTCAATGAGGTGTTGAAGCTGTTGGAGCTGCGCAAGGTGCGCCTGGTGCTGGTTGCACCGGATCTCGAGCCAAACGAAACCATCGACCAGATGGTGAGCAACGTGAAGATGCTCTGTCGCCAGAGTCAGGTACCGTACCTGTTTGCGCTGAAGCGCAGAAAGATTGGATTCCATCTGCTGAAAAAGGCACCGATCAGCTGCGTCGGAGTGCTGAGCTACGCCGGGTGTGAAGATACCGTAAAGCAGATGCTTTCCGTGGTAGAGCAAGAGCGCGAAAGTTATCGCAATTTGATGGTCGATGCACCATGTTGAGTGCGGCTTTGGTGGCATTTTTCGTTACATTCAGCTAATGTACGGATGCCCGAAGCTTGGTATTTGATTTGGAAGATAAAAACATATTCTAGTCATTCCACGGGTTGTTGCATGTAGCGCAAACTCGAGTGAAATCCACAAATAATCCATGTTCCATCCCCGTAAGAAATGCATACTCTCGTCTCTTAACTAACAACATTTCTATCATCTCCTATTTAATGTGAGTGTTATATCATCCATATACGCAGTAGCAGAGAAATGGGGGGAAAGGAGGACACAAGCCACTGATCGTTCGTGTGCGACAGGGTACAAACTTTCTACCATTACTTGACATAATAAACGTGCAATAAATTCTGTCTAGGACCTGCTGTGTCTTCTCTTTTAATCGCATATCAGTAAATGGAAACTTGTACAGAAGCAGTTATAAAGTGTAGAGCAACATTTATGCTCAGTAAATCCTACGTACAGGGCCGGTCTTCATACGGAAAGAACGGATGCCAGATCATATGCAGACCGTCCCTCCCGTACTCATCCTGCAGCTTCATAAATAAATCCAGAAATGGATGGCTAAGACCATTTGTAGTTGATGTGATATTCTGTATTTCTACCCAAAAACGGACAAACGCACTCTTTACCGTAACATGCACAACATTCCCAGTTCAATCCATACTGCCTGCTGTTCTCAATCATTCCCCACTCATTCTCCCTCTGGCGTTCATCTCTAGGATCCCACAGTTAATACAGCTAAGATAGACAACGGATAAGAATGCATCGTTGCGAATACGTAGCATTTCAGCATACATAAGCGCTTACCAGAATGAAACGAAATACGTGACCATCTTTGAAAACACACTAAGAGTAAGATTAATTACACCTGTTGGTTTTTTATCTCTTTTAGAAAACAATATGCACCAATGTTTGAAATGTCGGTTCTCTGTGGTTACAAATCGGGTATAGTAACACCACTACTAATTTATCTACTAAAATAATATTAAAATTAAAACGGCGTCATTAAGAAAGAAGCTCTAGCACCATTTTTCTACCACGTACTAATTGAGCACAATAGCACACATATTTTTTTGTTAGCGGTGGAACTGAAACAACATTACCGCATCCCCAAACATAACCATAGAATCAATTTGCTAATGACTGTACCGTCAATATTTAATGTAGTTGTCGTCCCCAGCCTGTTGATTAATGGGTGAAAAAAAACTTACCGCAACAGGCTAGGATCGTATACGACGTATAAGCGGTTGCAGCAGATGTTGCACTACCGGGAATAGGTGCAATAGGTATAGGGGAATAGAAATCTTCTCATTAGGTGTTTTCATCCTATAAAGTGTGCACAAAATGTCGGTTGTACCGGTTCGAAGCTTGCTCGATTCACAGCAAGTGTTATTTTACATTTCGTCCATCTTTGGCGTTATTCCGTATTCGCTATGGGCATTCGCGAAACGAACCGTGCTGCAGCTCTCCATCTTGGGCAATCTATGGGTGGTCTGCAGCTTGATCGTCTATACTGCTCTGTACCATGTGGCAACCACCAACTACGTGAAGGACGATTGGGGAACACAGAGTAGGCATTATTTCATTTTGGTGTTCCGTGTGCAGTTAAATATTGTTTTTAATCCCTCTAGAAACACTCACGAATGCGATTGGCATTTTCATCATCTACATGGAACCATTGATGATGGCAACTGATATGGTGGCCGCAATGGTAAATCAGAAACAGCTAATACAGTGCTTCGATCGTATTGCACGCATCGACAGTCATCTTGCCACGGAAGGAATCCTGCTCAATAGCTCCCGCTTGCGACGTACGACAATCGTCCTGTTGCTGCTGATGCTGATCTTCGAAGGGATAATCACGGTGTACAGTTTCGTGGTGTTTGAAGAGGAGTTTACCTTCTGGTCGATGATATGGTTTATAACGACCATACCGACCGCACTGAACTCGGTGTGCCGCATCTGGTATGTGATGCTTGTGTTGGCCATCCGGCAACGCTTCAACGCCATGAACGCGCACATGAATGCGATTGCACACGGCATACTGAACTACAAGGATCAGTTTGTCGGCGAACCGGATCCGGACATTACCGAGATTCCGCTAGACTATCTGGAGAAAGAAATATTCACCGTGTACACGCAGCGCCGCAAGCAATTGGCGGCTACTCCACCGAAGAAACCCATCACGCAGATTATTGCCGTGAAGCCGTACCAAGGCAAGCAACCGGTAAGTCCGCCAGTGAAAACATCGATCGTTTCGGCGAACCGTAACCGTGCCATCCAACCATGGTCGGACATGGAAGGGCTCGGGCCGGCCCAGGAGTACCTACCGAGCGATCTTCGGCTACGCGTCAAAATTGAGCAACGATTAGACAACAAGCTGATACTTATCTGCCGGACACATGACGAGCTGTGTGAAGTTGGAAAGATCGTCAACCGTATGTACAGCGTCCAGATGCTGGTCGCAATGGCGCACGGTTTTGTGGCGATAACGGCCGAGTTTTATTTTCTCTACTGTAGCCTCACAGGGCAAGAGGTTCCCATACTGTTTCGCTCAGCGGAAGTATTTCTACTAGCATTGACGTACATCACCTACACGGCGCTGAAGTGTATCGTACCGATATTTGTGTGCTGGAAGACAAAAACGGACTCCCAGCGAACGGGAATCGAGATGCATTATCTGGCGAATGTGGTCGACGAGTGTCACTGCTACGAGGTGGTCAACCATCTCTCATTGAAGTTGCTGAACCACCATTTAAATTTCAGTGCGTGTGGCTTTTTCGATCTGGACATGACAACACTATATGCGGTAGGTACTTCGTTGTTTCCTTGTGCGTTCTTGGCCAGATTTGCCCTTCTCATTGTGTCCGTGGTTTGATTCGTTCGTCAGATAACGGGTGCGATTACCAGCTACCTGATCATACTGATACAGTTCAATCTGGCAGCGATACAGAAATCCAGCAGCAACTCAACTATTGCTTCTAACGTTACCAGCACTACGGCCATTGCGGTTATTGAGGATGTAGTCAGCACTGCTCTAACAAAGTATGTTTCAAATTAATGCGACAGTTTCTCCACTTTCGACTACTAGGTATCTATCTGCTTAAACGAATAGTATACTCTCTTTTCATGTTATGGTCACTAGTCAGGATTCGTATCACACTAGACTACAGAACATTAAATAACACAAAATTTTAGTTGTGTTTTGAGCTACAGAAGCAGTTCATCCGTTGAAGAAACCGATTTTACCGAAACCCTCTCTGAGAAGACTTTCACAATATCTGATTCCAAGAGACCATTCACTTATTTAAAAAAAAAAATACTACGGAGGCGGTAAGCATGATCGAAATACATAAATTACTGACGAGGGGGTGGCTTCGAGGTTAAAGTGACGCTATTCGGTCCTATTTTTTGGCATAATTCGTACACTTTTTCCTTCTAAACAACTTTTTTGGAACCTCCACAAGACGACGTCCTAGACCTCCGCCTACTCCTCCCATTGTTAGATCCGACTTATCCGGCGCTACAGCCGCTTCGCGGTCTTGCCCTGCTGCAGGAGTTCTCTAAATCGCTCGCATCAACGCCATCACTCCATCCCAATTTGGGCCTATCACGCCTCCTCTGCGCATGTGGACGATCTAAAAGGACTTCACGGGCTGGGTCGTCCGGTGTCATTGTCATGACGTGACCAGTCCACCGGAGACTGGCGAGTCTAATCCGCTGTACGACAGTAAGTTCGCCGTACAGCTCGTCATTGTAGCGGCTCCTCTATTGTCCTTCCACACATATGAGGCCAAAAATCCTTTTGAGCATCTTCCTCTCGAACGCGGTTAAGAGGGTTTTGTTAGTTTTGTTTGGTTTTGGAGTTTTGAACGTCAGTACTGGGGCTATATAAGTTCTATATAGTCCCTTCTCCGTTCGTCGCCACAAGTGTTTTGAGTGGAGAAGTTTTTTTCAGATTGTAGTATGACCGATTGGCAGCCAGCATGCTGGCGCGTATTTCAACATCAATGCTATTATCAGTGCAGACTTTTGACCCAAGACAGGTGAAATTTTAGACGACTTCGAAAGAGCGCTCACCTATTTGTACATCACGTAGGATTTGTTAGCAGGGCTGTTGGTGAAACCACCATCAACTTGGTTTTTGCCTCATTAATCTCCAACCCGAGGTTTTCCGCCGCATGGTGAAGATCTGATCAGTGGTTGATTTTCCGTTTCGGAATCCCCTCTGATAGTTTTCAACTACCTTTTCTACGAATGGGACAAGACGATCTTGTAGTACAAGGAAGACATATTTTGTTGGATTCGACACTGTGTATGGAATATCTGTTGGAAATATTTGGGGTGTATTGGTAGCGGGATCGGTTTCACACAACAGGATCGGTCTAATATTCCATCCAGATCCAGATCCAGATTCAGATTACAGATCTCTTAAGGTTATAATGCAACTGAGAAAAAAACTGTTTCATTTGGGGATTTCAATGAATGGAGAGTGATGAGTTATTATATTTCCGCTCACTCTTACTTAACTACAGTTTCGAACACTGGCATGCCTTTGAAAGCGGTAGCAATTTTAGCCAAAAGTGAGTGAGTGAGTTATATGTCAAATAACGACTTAGTTGCTTGGGCGAAGAGCTTATGCGTGAACTATCTGGCATAAGCTCATAAGAACTCTGATCATCAACCAAACGGCAGTACGTAATGTTGTCATAAGCACTTTTATTCTTCATAGTTTTTTGCAAATAGTACATCCATGTAAGTATGCCATGTGTGTTGTATTGTTTTGTTGGTTTTGGTTTTTGTATTAATAATATTTGTTTTAGTTAGTTAGTAGCACGTGGTAGCGATTTTAGTGTTTAGTGTTGTTACTTATCCTCCTTTTGTCATTCTTTTCAGTTTTGCGAATTTTGTGTTTGTTTTTTTTTTTAATGCAAACTTTGTTAATATGCAAGTGGGCTTGCGCTCTAAAATATTTGCCTTCCCGTGGTCTACTGTCTTTGCCTGTCAAATTACACTACTCCGTCTCATTGCATTGTGATACTAATCCCCAATAGCTACATCGGTTTCGCTTATTTCGCCTGTCTGCACAGTGTGTTTGGCTTTGTCGACCGTTTGGTACCGTACGCTTTTGCGACAAGCCCACTCTGTAATATATACGTTTTTATACGTTTGATTTGATCAGTAATTGTATATTTTAGCTATAACATGCTTTTTGCAACAGTTTTTGTTTTTTGCAATATCCGTTCGGTACGTTTAAAAAAGAATCTCAAATATCTGTCAAATATCCTCCTTCTGTTTCGGGGTTTTCGATACCACGCTACTACACCTTATCTAGCCGTCCCTAGGGCCTCTACAGTAACTACCTGCCACGATAACCGTTTCGTATGGGTCTTTGAATCTTTTTCTCCTGTTTGTCGTTTTGTTCTTTCATGTGTATTTGCTTTATTTTCCTTATGCGTTCCCTAATGTCTCACCACCATCGAAAGCGAACGTAAGCATGAACATACCCTGAATATGCGAACACGGTAAGCTTTAAAGACTGCTTGAAGCTTATAATTAATGTCACCCAAGGTTGGCGACAGCAGCATACATCGAAATCATACACAAGCTACAGTTGCACTGAAACAAGGTAAATGAAATGGTCTTAATGCAATCGCATCAAGCGAAGCTCACAATTACACGCACATCACCATTTTCAATCAATAAATTGGTCACATCGTTCTGTTCTGGTTGAGGTGAGTTTATGGGAAGTTTATAGATCATCTCTTGCGAATTAACCCACCTTCCCTTCTCTGCTTTGCGAACGATAGTCATCGACTGGTGGGCTGGGGGTTGCAAAACAGATTTCCGCTAGAGAGTATCATGAGGCGGGACCTTTAAGTTTTAAAGTTCCTTGAAGCTGAACTAAATATGTATCGACTGAGCTAAGCTTCTTCAGTTATAATGTAATATTGAAGTTACTAAAACAGTTAAAACCTGCACTGGTTTTTGGTTTCCCTTTCGTCGCTTCGATTCCCTACCGATACGTTACACGCCCAGCCGACCTGCACTTTTAAGAGGCCTTCACGGCGCCGTACGCACTCGCGTGTATTGCTTCCTACACATAATTTCGTTTTGTCCGATAAGGATTACTTTCTTCGTACGTTAAGATTTGACTGCGTTCGTTGATGAACTTATATACTTATAGGTTGAATTTGTAGAAAGAGTTTTGTGTGTTGTCAAACTTTAAGTTGGCTGTTCGTAAAGAGTAGAAGAATGTGTTAAAACTTTGTTGGAACAATACACTCTACTGCTGCAAATGCTGCTTTGCGGGTTCCGTTGCTGCAAGTATTACGCTGCTCCGGCTTTTATCGATTTCTTCCAAGCGGACGGGTGTTTACTCCTTGTCCTTTTCGGCGGATTTCTGTAAAAGTGCATCATAAAACCGCATTAAATCGTCTGGCATGTAGAGTGATTTTGCACTGTGTTTGCGTATTTGCAAGCAATACGTACGCTTTGTTTTCGTTCCTTAGTTGTTTCCTTCACGTCATCAAAAGCTATTTCTCCTGTTGCATTGCGAAGAAAAAATAAACAACCCAAAAAAGGAACGATTAGCATGTTGATGAAGGTTCATGATCCGGTCGTGTTTTTTTTTTTACATGCAACGCTCAGTAACATTAAGGCAGCACGAAACGGAAATTGTAGAACCGAAAACTATGGGATGAGAAAACTAGAACCAACCGAATGAAATAATCTATAATGTAATGCCTGTGTGTGACCACAATAAATAGCTGTTGTAATAGATTGATGTAACAGTAGTCTAATTAGATCGTTTGCCTGCATAACTGTCTTCGAGCTCCATTTCCTACCAAAGAAAAAGTGAGTGGAATGGTTTTCTACAGTAAAAGGAAAGAAAGACATAAAACAAAACTAGAGCAATAGTAACGCTAACGCTTTGGGCCAATCGCCCTTTTTGCGTGGCTTCGTTTGTGTTGGTGTATGATAGGAAAACATTGTACTATTATTGTATTGCGAGGAAAATTAACACCGGTGTATAGTGGAAGCGATTTACTCTAGCAGCACTGCAACGATTAAACTGTATAAAAAGGGCAAGAAAAACACAACTGGAAAGCGATCGGAAAGTGAAAAGAAACGGAAAGGACGGAAAGAAAAATCAAAGCAAATGAAGGCGCGTCGCGTTTACTCAAAGATCAGCCGAACGACGTGAATTCTAGTACACTCGAAGGTTTGGCTGGTTTAGCCGGGCAAAATGTGCTCGGTAAGACCGCGGCCCTGAACATTCTTGTTATTAGTGAGAGCGGTTTTGACTTTGGGGGATTGTTTGGTGGGTTGGAAAAGAAAACACGCTAACCTGGAAACAGTTCTCTACTTAATAGTTCACTTTCCCCCATCTGCTGTTGAGCCACCCGGAAGCTAGTGGAGGACGCCGAGGTGCTCGATACCAACGTCACCGCGGACGACGAGAAGGATGATGCAGTTTCCGCACGAGAGGTGCGGGATGTTTGTTGCTGCTGCTGAGCTGCGTGGAAAACATCGCTGCTGCCCGTTGCCGAGGAGTAAGCGCTCATTGAAGTGGTCATTGTGGAGCTCGCATAACCGACACTGGTACCATGACCCGTTGCCATAGCCGAGGAGGCAAAGGTATCCCAGTTATCTGACGCTTGCGGACCGACCGTGTCCACCATCGTGATGGAATCGCAGCTGGTAACGCTCGACGACATCTGGGAATCGGTCTCATTCTGATAGGTAGCGTTCGTGGCCGTTGAGCTTGTTTCCAGGCTCTCGGTGCTGGTTAGAAATGCTGCATCCGGACCTGTAAGCGAATCGGCCGAAATATCCTTCTGCATCGTACGTCCACCGGCACTGATAGCCGTGTGTTGCGAGGTGGTGGTTGTCTGCACCGTGTGCTGTTGCTGATGATAGACACCGGACGCTCCGACACCACTCTCAGACAACTGGCGCGAGCCTTGTGCCGATTTGGTCGGGCTGCTGAATCCGCTCTGATTGTCACTGCTGGCCGCGAGCGATTCCAACGAGTCCCGTTTTGTGTCACTCAAGCCATGAATGCCTTGGAGCGTTATCTGGTGTGCTTGTTGCTGCAGCTTTTGTTGATGTTGCTGTGCTTCGATCGAGTCGGTACTATCGCTGCGGTACGGTTGCTGCTGCTGGGCCATGTGCTCAATGGAATCAGACTGCGACGACCTGGTGGTTGCTACCCCCGTCTTTGAGAACTCGATCGAATCGATGCTGCTGGTCATTACGTCCATATTGTTCTTGCTGTTAATTTCGAGGCTATCGCTGCTGGAGTGTGCCGATGGTAATGTGTCACGACTTACCGGTAGCTGTTTGGCTGCGGTTCTCGTACCGTCCAAACTGTCGCTGGACACGGTCAGAATATGGGAGGTGTCCTCTTCCTCAACGACCTGCCGAACTTGACCTTCGTGTGAGATTGTCGTTACCGTTGTGGTAGTGGTTGACACCGCTGTTGATGCATCGCGGTTCGATTCCGCAGTGATCTGTTGTTCTACCTTCGTGGTGATCACTTCCGATGGCGCCGCTGATCCACTGCCACCAACCACAGTAGTGGTCACGGACGAGCTACTAATAATTTGCGCACATGATCCTTCTGCTGAGTGTTGCCGTTTGGTTGCTACTCCACTACCATTAGACGGTGGGCTACGCTTGGCCCCGTTGGAACCGTTCGATTTATTTGATTCGTCCGAGCGTGAAAGCAGCAGTGCAGCCTCCTCCTTCGCTTTGATCTCTATCAGGTGAGCCTCCATGCAGGCATTCTCAAGCCCTTCGAACTCTTTCAGGCTGGACAAACTGATGTCGTCGCCGTGCACACCACGTTGCATAAACCGTCTGGTGAAGCTGCCGTTGCTCAGAGAATCTTGCGAACCCTGCTGCATTTTGCGGTTTTCTAGCGAAATTACGTGTTCCAAATTTTCGAACTCTTGTAAACTGCTCATGGAAATGTCATCATGCTCGCGAGATGCCATGCGCTTAGCCAGCATATCGTAGTCGGGTGTGCTCGAGAATGAATCCTTGATAGACCCAATGCGACTGCTTCCTACCTCGAAGTCTGTATCCTCTTCCTTGATGTCTTCAAGACGATCCTCATACGGGTAGCGGAAATTTTGTGTCTCCGCGAGCTGCATCTCTACCCAGCGTTTGCTCTCCTCCAACGGGTACCCATTGTTTAGCAGATCCATCGTAACGCCGGCTCCATCGACTTCTGCTCCACCGGTCGGAGGACTTTCTTCGAACTCGTACATCATGTCGTCTCGCATGTTAGCAGCATATATTGAACCAGCATTTGTATGCGCTGGAGCGGATTTGACGAGTATCTTCTCTACATCTTCGTCATGCTTCTTCTCGATCTTGGTATGTTTGATGGCCATGCTTTTACCTTCCGAGTCAAACTCATGAGCCTCCCGGGCGACTTCCTCCACTATCACGAACTCGTCCGATATGTCGGGTTGTTCCAACATTTCGAAGGAATCCGATCCGGCTGAATCATCCTTATCGTCGACATCGTAACCATACTTTGTAGTCGTATCGGCTAACTTTGCCTTGTACTTCTGTTCGATCAGCTCCTGGTACTGTTCCTCAGTTAACTGGTATTCCTCCTGTTTGGCATACTGGATTCCCGTCTGCTTTGCCATCGTCATACCGGAAGACGATGCGGACCTAGCTGTGGCAGTCATCGTCGATGTTGCATCACTTTTTGAAACCGTAACCACAGTTTCAGATGAAGCGACCGTTTCATGTTGCGTTGCTTCGTACATTTCGTGCTGATAAACGTCCATGTCATCTTTTCCCGGTGACAAAGGCTCGGCAAAATCGTCCGTCACGTGAATGTCCGGTATGTTGTGGGACGAGGATTCGCGATATTCCTGCAGCAGCTGACTCTTGTTTGCCATAATCCGCTGCGCTTCATCGCTTTGCTCGATCTCCGCGTGCACATCTTCCACGATCGTTTCGATGACGGACTGCGAGGGTGAGAACGAATTGCGTCGGTCCAGCTCAAAGTCCTTCTCAAACACATCGCCCGCCTTTTTGTCTTTCTTTTTCGACTGCGACACAGGCGCACGGAACGAACGGGCATACTCACTTTCGTAGCGATCGTAATCGGAATCGGAGGATTCTTCACGCGTTTCGTCCCGCTCGGAGCACGAAGGTTTCGATGCTTCCTGCGACAGTGACTCGTCCTGCGATTCGATCGAGTCTCTGTTTTCACCCATTTCTGCCATAAATTTACCTGAAATTATGGAGGTACTTTCGGTGCGCTTGTGGCCGCGCTTGCGAACCGTTTCTTCGCTTTCATCACGACCAGTCAGGTCAGTGCTCAGTTCAACGGTCTCCGTTGTGGCTTGGGTGTTGAGGAAGTTAACATCACCCTCCTTCAGCACGGTCGAGGTGAGCGTTACGTCGCCAATGTATCCCGTGGTGCCAGATGTTGTTGGAGTAACAGCGTCCAGTCCAATTTCAACGTGCGTTGGTACCGGACCGGCCGTCGTTTTTTCCGACAGGTTTTCCATGATGGTTTCCAAATTCGAAGCACTGGATAGACTGATCGATAGTATGCTGCCATCCTCCAGACTTGTACCCAGCTTGGAATCATCCGCGGGTTCCGTTTTGACGTCCTCGAGGCTGGTCGCCTGCATGGCTTCAACCAAATCGCGGGCCGTACCAATGCTCGAACTGAGCAGTTTTTCCTCCTGCAGCTGCATCATCTCCGCAGAGATCCTTGCTTCACGTTGCTCGCCAAAATGAACGCTTTCTTCGGGCATGGAATCACTCTTAAGCTCGGCAAAGTCCATCTCATGGGAACGTTTCATCGCTATCGGGATGCTGCTAGCAGCAGACGAAATTTCCTCCTTGTCATCCAAGAGCAACATTTTATCTCGCAGATCATCTTCCGAATCGTCGTGTATCAGTGCAGCATCCGAAGAATCAAAGTCCACATCCATGGTAGATGGAACGAGTGTTTCTGTGGCCTCCGATTCGATGCTAGCTAGGTTGCCGGAACTTTCCGAGTCAAAACTCTTCATGCTATCGTGCGAGCTTACCGGGTAGGAGTGCAGTGTGCTAACAGCACTGTGGTATTCCGTCCCAATGGAGGTCGGGACAATCGAGTGATCTAACGCTGTCTCGTACTCCGACGATGCATACGGTAATACTTGCTCAATATCGGACGAAACCGGTCTGCTACTATCCGTGTGCTCGAAACTCTGGTAATGGCTTTCGCCCGAGCTGTCCACATCGGTTGCCGACCATCGGCTGCCCTTGGAGTGCACCGCATGGGGACCGTGTCGCAGGCGGGCCGACAATTCCAGCTGCGAACTATCGGACGAACCAGCTGTTGGAACTTCGTCTATTTTAATTGGTGGTCCGACCACCGCTGGCCTCGGCTCAGAATCGGACAGACCACCTTCGCTAACGATCGTGGTGGTGGTAATAGCTGCAGATGTTGCCGTTGAAACTGCGACCGCTTCCTCCTGATTAGTTTCATAAATCGGATCCTGAACGTAGCGCGTCGATGGGAGAATCTTAAACTCGAACTCCGACGGTGATTGCTTGATTGGTGTACCGTCCGTAACGGCCTCAATCAATTCTTCCTGCACTGCGTCCAGTGATTCCTTGACCTCTTCGAGCGTTTTAGCGATGGTTATCTCGTCGATCGTCATGTGTGAGTATTGCTCGGTGGTCGTATCGAGAATTGTCGCTTCCCCTTGCTCTGATTGTGCTGGTTTCGTAACCGGTTGGGCGGTTACTGTTACGGGAGAATGCACCACAAGCGGCTTGCCGGAAGTTCTCGAGCTAATGTCTAGCTCCTTCAGCGAATCTAGCGTAAAGCCATCCTCTAACTTGATCTGCTGTTGATACATTTCCATCGCTTCCCGTCGCGAATCGTCATCGGTGCCCTGCGAGTCCTGCGAGAAGGTATAACCGCCGTTGTCGAACGCATAGTCTGATCGCTTCTCGGTGGTTGAACGGGTAATGATGTCGCTACTGCATTCGCCGATAAAGAATTTCGCCCCGGTGGAAATGTCCTCCTCGCTGGTGACCATCTCACTCGAATCCTTCTGTGCCACGTTCGATAAATCGTCGGATGTGATCGATCCCTGACGCAGACGCTCCGAATCAACGGAGTGGGCAGGCACAGGTTCCGGATACTGTTCGATGGAATCTTGGTGATCAAACGACTCCAGAAGGCTCGACCGAGTAACCGTATCCGTGCGGGAAGATATACTGGTACGTGGTTTCGGTACGGGCTGTCCTTCAAAGCTTGACGAATCGCTTGGCTTTTCCTGCTCGGTTGACGTGACAGAGGACGAATGTTCCTGCCTCGAACCAGCCGCGATAGTTGTGACATGCTCTTTCCTTTCGAAATCGGTGGCAGAAGCAGCAGTGTTAGCAGCTGTGATGGTAGTAGTAGTTGCAGCGATAGCAGCAGTGGTCTGTCCGCTAGCGAAAGCTTCAGAAACATCGCTAACAGAGGTAGCTTCTATTGTTTTAGATTCAATGCGAGATGTTGTCGGGGGTATGTTATTTTCTGTTTGTAGTTGCAAATCTGTTTCTGTTAATAAAAGAGGAAATAAAAGCGAGGTGAAAAAAGCGTGTTAAGGTTTGCTTTCATTTGTTGTTTGAAGGTTTCATTATTTGTCACTGGCTGAAAGCGCAGCAATGGCGCAGGCATGGCTTGAAAGCGTTGACCGAAATGTCCGAGAAACATTCCCAACCGGGCGTCATGGGTGTTCGGTTTTCAGTGTTATCGCTTCATACACACTATCCTTTCTGGGTGTTCGTTTGTTTGTGTGTGTGTATGAGTGTGTGTGTGTGTGTTTGAGAGACAAAAAATATTATACTAGTTCCAACTAGACAGAAACTACCGTTTAGTCGTACAATTTTTTGGCTTCATTACAGGTGTGAAGTTTCTGATTCTGATCCGATATATAAGAATTTTTGCTGGGTGCGTTATACAAAGGTAGTTAAGTTGTTAATAAACAATACATTGCACAATAGCATCGCTCGCCACCGCTTGGGAAATCAAAGAAAAGTATAACGAAAACTAAAATGCGAAATCACGGTCCTGAATCGTGGAATCGGGAAATGTCGGGAGGTGAAATATTCGGGTGAGTATCGCATAACAGTTTGCAAAGCATTGTGATGTGCAGCGAAGAATTCTTCATCAAACACTCGTCGTCAGTAGGATGAACTGGAGCATTCGGATGATAAAATGCATAATGATAAGGGACAGTGTATTGAAAATGGAGCTCCCGTTCGTTCCAACTGTTAGTTAGTCCTGATTACGTTCTCGTTATTGCACAAAGTACCAGAGAGAAGGTAAGGCAAGCTGGTTTATAGTAAAGAATAGTACAGTGATGTAATGTGGAACATAAGTCAATCGAGCCCTTCGCTTGTTAAAATGAAACTCAACGGAAGAGACGAAAAGTTAATGGCAAACAAGAATCCGAATGAAACATTTTGCGAACACGCGTGTAAGAAACCAGGAGTGAACGAACTACAGCCTGATCCGATTGGATGCACCACAGTGCCCAAATGGTAACATATGCATGGTAGTCTGTTCGCCAGCTCGCCAGTCGCAAACGCGCTAACGCTTAAACCGTGCACTGCTTCACTTCATCTACCTTGCAGATCGTTGTCGGGCGTGCTGGAACCGAAATCTCCAGTTGTCATGGATACGCTCTCGTCCCAGCTCAATTTGGAGTATTCGCTCTGCAGCATTGACACCTCGTCTTTAATCTGCGAGATCGCATCATCGTACTCTTGATTTTTATCGAGCAGCACTTCCGGGCCAAGGTCCGACGAAAGGCGCGCATACTTGCGATCGATTTTTTTAGCCCTTCGTGCAGCATCGTCCTGGTCTACGGGGGCTTTGCCCTCGAGCGGACGTCCACCGTCCGTAGGTTTATTGTCATTGTCTGCACGGCTAACGGCCGAGCAAACGCCACCGTCAATCAGTAGGTCACTTTCAAACTTAACACCGCTACTATCCTCAACTTCATCATCATCCTCATCATGATCGCGATCTTCCTCAGCAATGTCTTGCTGCATGGTAGGGAGTGCAATCGGCTGCCCATCGGCACCGGTAGCGGTCCCTCCGAAGGTGGTACCAAGCAGCAATGCGTCATATTCGGGATTGCTCATGTTATCATCGAACGATTTGCCGGACATGGATTCGATGGTAGGCGATTTCACTACCGCATCCCCATCGGTAGACGACAGGATATCGCTACGGATCGCGTACTGTTCACTTTCGGACGGTGGCTGCAGATCTCGATCGATCGTCATCGGACCCGGCTGCGAGCTGTTGACGATCGATACACTCTGTTCCAGCACATCGTCGATCAGCCGGGCTGCCTCCGACTTTACCAGCTCTAGATACTCATCGCCTGCAATGAGAGAAAAAGATCGGTATTGAAAGGGAAGCGGCAGCAGCAGCAGCAGCAGCAGCAGCAAATAGCTCCATATTGCTAACTGGAGCCGCTCGGTTGGAAAGCCATTTGCCCTATAGAAAGGCTGCACCATAGCCGCAGCAAATGATTGATACCCAAAATGTGTGAGTATGATGTTACCATGATGGGAGTGCTCTCGAATGATAAATGATGGAATGATGGACCGATTGTTTGGTGTAGTAAGAAAACCAATTGGGACTGATTTCGCATTTTAGTCAGCGGTTTCGAATTTGTGGAGTACACATTTTGCACAATTCATAATGTGTACCCCCCCGAGTAGGTTGACGTAATGTGCAACTATGTTTGGATCTTTAAATTAGCATTTCGACGGAACCTTTCGCCTTAATATTGAACCGTATTAGTGAGATGGGTTTTTGGTGTTCGTTCAATAAATTTTTGTAGTTACAAATGTCGTACAACACTGTGGAACAGAAAGCGCAAATGAAAATGCAACGCATCAGCAACGCAACACCACGGGGCAGACCAATCGAACCAACGCCGATACACCGTCACCAGAATCAGATTTCATACCTTTGCAGACTAATATTTGCATCAATAAAACATTGTGTTTTTTTGTGTACTGGATTGTTGCATTGTTCTTTTTTTTGGTGTAAGGAGGGTGGTTTTGTAGATGGTGCTTGATCAGCTGTGACTCTGATTCGTGTGTGTATTTCTGTGTAGGTGTATTGTATGTATGTGTGACAATTTATCATTGTAGTTGATGGATGGTAGCTGTAGTGGGGGCAGTTTGCATGTGTTTCTTGTGCTAATGTGAGAACGCGTGCTGCTTGCACAAGTAGCGGAGCGTAAGCGCAAATTGCAAGGATCACGCACAAGCGCAGTAGAAGACACGGGGCAAACCGAGACAAAGTTCGACAGTACCGCGCACTGAACCGTTGCGATGTGAGCCACCAGATCACAATACTAACCTTCGAATCTGGTCGACGTCTGTAATGCATGGTCGTGTTCGGTGTACGTATCTGGAATACACAGATGGGAGAGAAGAGAGCAACAAAAGCACAATGATCAAACACACCGCACTTTGGCACAGACGCTCCGCAAGGATCTCGTTTGCACTTGATAGTGGAGGGACCAAGATGAACAAGGAACGGAAGGCAAGGAGCTGGGAGTACACTTACTGCAGAAACATTCAATACCGGGCAAGAATGCGATACACTAAGGTGTTTCGAAATGTATGAAGAGGCTGTGTGGCACAGTAGATGTGTGTATATAGAGATGAATGTTTCAACAGATTGGCACAACAGTGTTGCAGGACGCAGTGTGTGTTACAGTATGTACAGGAGTTTGAATGCAGGTGAATGATGGGTTGAAAAATAAAGAGAGTAGTTCATCTAGACTAGCTACGTCGCACAGCACTATGCATGGGGTGGGGGTGCAGCGCATAAGGTGTACAGTGCAAACAGAAGCTAATACCAAGAACACTATCCAAAGCGTACGCATTACCTCATGTACGGTTGCTTGCCTTAAACATGAAAGAAACCACGAGAATCAGAACGCTACGCGGTCAACTAAATTAAGGTAACCGGAATCTGCAAACACAAAACCCGATCGGGCAAGTGAGAAGCAAGATCTAGCAAGCGTTGGCTTTCGTTTCAAGCTAAATAAAAGCTACCAAAACGGTAGTGTCTTTTGCTTACACCACGTACAAACAATCAAGCAACGTAAAACAAAACTAAAAACTAAAACACAAAACCATTGCCCTACCGTTCCCTTCGCTTCTTATAGGTCGACCTGCTGTAGCTGTAACGGTACGGAAAGATGTTCGAAATTAATCGTCATGTGGCAGCGCATCTACTGGATCTTCGTCCAGAAACTCAACGTCCGTTGGTATCTCCTGGCCATCGTTCACAGGTGCACGCTTCATATCCTGTCGATACCTCAACGGTGGACCAACGATCGCGTCGTGAATTTCACAGCTACCACTTTCGTCTAGGGCGCGCCGCAACTCAAAGGGCGTCGCGGTTTGAGCGCGTGAGATACTTTCCTGGTCTGCGGTTCCAAGCTTCGCTGCATCTTCCTCATCCGAGGCACCCTGTATTTCCTCACAGTCCGTGTGACAGTTGGCAGCGTCCGGGGTGGGCGACATTTTGCGTATGGTCGGTGCCGGCGGGTGCATATCGTTCGGACAACCACCGCCCAATCGATCACCGTGTCGACCACTGAGCCGTTCGCGCGATTTGATCGTGCTGCGAAAACCATCCGGACATACCGTCGGTGACGGAACGGTCCGTTCCGATACGTACTCGTCTCCGGAGAGGTATTCGATGTCAGTTTTGGCACAGTCTGGGTTTTGATTGGGCGGTACCTGTATCGTGGCACGGCGCTGTTTTGACCGATCTATTGGAATGGTCGAAAAGCCGGCATCATCATCGCTCAGGTAGAGATCCTCAACGTCGGTAGTGGCGAGTCCGTTCTCCTGCGCCGTAGCGCTTGTATCGAGAAACGTCTTGCCCTTGTACGATTGCGCACATGCGCTGCCTTTCGGTTTGCGGCGACGGCGCAATTCGTTTGTGCCGAATGATACATTGGCGGTGTTAACCTTATTCTGCCCACGATCGAAGAATATATCTTCCGTATCCGTCAGCGGATCGTGAGCCTGCTCAATCCAATTTTGCTTCGGAGCGATCGGAGTGTTTTCGCTCGCATACACACTATCATTGTCCATCTCCGGCAGCACATCGCTGGTGTACTTTGAGTCGTCGTACATGTTTTCATCATCGTTCACATCCAAATCTTCGAAATCGGTCAGCGCTTGCTCAATATCTGGCGTTTTCGCCAGCAGACAGGCATGGTTAAGCGGCATTACGTTAGACGTTTGCTCCCCAGACCCATCACCTCGCATGATTGCAATTTCACGGGTAGGCGATGGCAAAAATGAATGCTCCGTACCGCCCATATCAGGATGCGCTTGATCATCGTTCTCCTCATCACTGGCATTGAAATCTTCCACATCGGTCATACCGCCGCCCTTACCGCCGCGTGCAACGGCACGGGGAATCAGCCGTCTGCTTTGGTGCGGTATGTCGTTATCACTGTCCGACGAATCCAGATTTTCCACATCCGTAACCGCATCATCAGCGTTCGTTTGACCTACAGACAACGAGGACGGGCGGGACGAGGTATGTTTTGGCTTGGTCGGCTCCTCGATATCAACGTCGTCTGTCACGAAGCATATGTTGATCTCTGGAAATGTTGTAGCTTGTTCAATTTCATGGTCGCTAGCCTCCATGGTGATTTCATCTGCATCGAATACGGATATTGGGCCCGGTTTGGCACACGCTGCAGACTCTTCGTCCGATACAAGAATGTTTTCGCAGTCGGAAGTATTCCGATTCTCGGCTGGTACTCCCTTTCGGTGCGGTTTTCGATGACGAACCACCTTACACTCCGGTTCATCGGAATCCGAGCTGCTGGACTGCACCTGTTCCGTGCGGGGCAAGTGTTTGTCCTGACGGCGGCGGACAGCATTATGAATATCCACCATGCCATTATCTGCGTCAACTCGCATAAGAATATCTTCGGGACAGTCTGGGACCATACTCTCGTTTTCCGGCTCTTCATCACCGGACATGGCACAGTCTTCACAGTCCGTCAGCGCAGCACTGATGTCTACGCACACTTTTAGCCCTTTGCTGGCACTGTCGGTAGCTTTGGAACAGGAGCGGGTGAGGATCTTCGGTTTTGCACCGCGTTGATCGGATTTCGTCATTTCATCCACGTAGCCTTGGTCAAGAAAATCATCCAGCGATATCTCTACCTCACGGGTGGGGTTTTTATCCCGTTCCTCTTCGTCGGACGTATCACTACAGTCTTCAACGTCCGTCACTGCTCCAGCTAGCGGTGTTTGCAGTGCCTCCAGCAAGGACAAATTATTGGACGCTGGCGGTATCGGCGTAGAAGATGTGGCTTTCCGATCTCGCTGTCCTGCATCAATGATTAGATCTTCCGTATCGGTAAGTGCATCCTCAATGTTCATTTTGTTCGTCGGACTCGAGGAGCTAAGATCTTCATCGTCCGAACATTCCTTCGTGATGGATATTAGCGGAATGTCTGACATTGTAAGCTGGGGTCGCGTATGCTTCGTCGGCGTACAGTACAGGCTTGTGGTCGATCAACAGAAGCACATCAACAACTCGATGTTCACTATCCTGTTGTTAGTTATTCGGTTTAGAACAGGTGAAAAAAGACAAGTAAAATGGTACAAAGCGAAAATAAGTATACCAACAACAGCTGAAATAAAGCACATTGGAAAACGCAACAAAATAAAGGCTAACATCGATCCGAAAAGGCATCATTGCAAGGCAAAACAATACAGTGGCATAGGCTAAGTCAAAATGCTGTTTTTTTTTTTGGCAGAAACAATCACCACAAACACAAAGACGGCTACAGAGAGCTGCCACGGTCTATCTGACTACCAGCCGGTTTGGAACCTTTTCCGCATAGGCTCATGCATTACGATAAGGAATCGAATAAGCCTTCCCGTCATGGTAAAACATTTTTAATCGTTTTTTGCTTTTTGTACATCGTTTTCACGTGATAGCGAGTTGAATGACCGCTTTCTAGTAGTCAGATACGTGGTAAATCGTAGCTAGTAGTACGAAGCGTATCGGTTAATCTTCTCTCCTTCTCTCCGTTCCCCGTTTACACCGTGCCATATCATGTATAACGAAACGTTTAGAGACATAATACTGCTATAGTTTCCTTCCATTCGTGATCGTCGGAACAGCTTTGTAACTAGGGTAATTTTGACACGTAGCGGAGCGACCGGAAAATGGAAAATCAAAAACAGATCATTGTAACAATCGGAACGCAATTTAGCGACAAACGAGCGAGCGAATGAGCGAATGCGAAACGGAACCCGAAGTAAGAAGTACCAGCGCATACAGAAGGCAAATAAACCGTTGAACCAGAAAACCAGAACGAGAGGCAACCCGACAGACTGACCACTATAATAGTATTATGTCACGTTACGAAGGGCGGGGAAAATGGAGTACGGTTGTACATGAGTGCCACATTGAGGGTGACATCATGCCGCATTCTGCCTGGGTTGGTATAACAATAGCTGGTATAATTACGATTGCATAAGTATTGTACGAAATATAAGAGATAGAACATATGGATGGACGATTAAAGAGAATGCGATTGGATTGTTGATTTTTGTTTGTTTGTTCATAAAGCAGATTTACCTGGAAACATAGAACTATCGTAATCAAATTTATACTTCATGCGTGGCGGCGTGGAGGCCCGGAAGTCTAGTATCGGAGAGATGCTACTTTCGAGCACGATCCCATCGAGCGACGCAGTTAAACGCCGGTCAGCAAATCCAGCCACCGGCGGCAGCTGATGCTGCTGCGGCTGGTAGTGCTGCTGGTGGTGATAGTAGTACAAGTCGCTGTCCTCCGAAGTATCCGGTAGCTCTTGGCTGGATGCTGGCGGATCGGTTCGACTCCAGATGTCCGATTTGCGGTACTTGGGCTCGGCGGGTGAATGGGCACGAGCGCGTTTCCCGGTGGCTAAACCATGTTTGGAAGGGCGCGCCGGATGATGAGGGTGGTGCGCGAGTTGACTCTTTTTGCTAGTCAGCGTCGTCATAGTCGTCACCGCAGACGAGGAACTCGTTTGCTTTGGTGAACCCTCGGGGCTGGCAGACTGTTTCAACTTACCGGTAGCATCGCTTTCCTGCTCCGAAGAGGAGGAAGGCAATGCGATCGAATCTGACAGGCTCGAGTCCGTCGTTTCTATAAAGTTCATGTCTACGTCATTGTACCGATACTCATTGACCCTACGATATAGCTCATGTGATGTGGACGGTTGTTTGTAGATCACTTCTATCGATTTGGACGAATCGATCGTTCGAGTAAACACTTCACTGGTTAAGACATTTGTACTGTTCGAGGAACTTTTGTTCAATCGGCTTGGGCTGGAGGGAAGTGACGACGGTACCTCGGCATGGTCGAATGTAACTGCATCTTTGTACGAGTAGTGCATGGCGGATTTGCATCGATACACATCATCAAGTATTTGTTTGGCGCTTTCCTTGCGCACCGTGTTTGTCACTTTTGGGATGGATTTAGTGATCAACTGGACAGAATGATCCTTTTTTCTTGCCGTTTTCTCTGACGTGTTTGTGGGTTTTGGGATTTTCTGTTCACTAGACTTAGGTGCCGAAAGCGGTTTGGACTTTGACTTTGGAACCCTGCTCGGAGATGGAGTCGAGTCTCGCTTGCTTGATTGAACCTTTACAGGAATCAAGCTTTTGTTGACTCGATCCTTGCTTACCTTAACGGCGGCTGGCAATGTGGACTTGGTGACCAGATTTGCTTGCTCTTTGTCCGCTTTTTTCACAACGGGGTGTTCTTTGGAGTCGAATTTTGCAACAGCCCTCTTTGCTACCGGTGTAGATGTAGAGCGCGATAATCGGTTCTGACTGGATGCGCTGCCAGACGACACAGAACTGGAAGTCGCAATACCAGCTGATGAGGCTCGACTGGTTGCAGATTTAGTAGTAGATTTGGGTTCTTTCATTTCAAGCTTTCGCACATTTGTCCCCGATACAGCAAGCTTTGTACTAGATGCCCCTTCTTGCAAACCCTGTGTAGTTTGGACTGTTGTTTTAGTCGATTTTGTAGATTTTCTTTCAGCGGAATGAGCTGGAGAATAGGTGGCTGAAGATTGTGTTGAGCTGATTGGTGCATTTGCCGTACGGTACGATGTTTTCGAGGGTGAAGAATGCGTGGAATCGGTTAAACTCAATGGCCGCAGCATCTTCTGATCGCGCGATAATGTTGATTGCATGTATCCATGTGTACGCGTAGATGTCGTAGAGATACGACTGGATGTTGTAGTCGATTTAGTTACTGTTACGGTAGATTCAGCGGTACCCATACGAATGTCAACAACTTTCGTTGAACGCTTGGAAATGTCAATCGGCGTTTGCTTATGTAGATTTACCTTTGTAACAGTCGTTTTCGATTTAGGACGTCTTTTTACCTGAGTGGATTCAACTGATTCTGGCGACGCTTTTTTGGTTGCGTCAAGCGGCAATGCTGTATCAGTGGTCAATAAATTCGGTTTAACGTCTGTTTTAAAGGTATCTTTGAGTGTGTCCTTAGGAATGGAATCTTGCTGAATTTCTCTTTGTTTTAAGGCGTTTCCGTAATTTGTACTGTCTATAATTGAATCAACATACGATACACTTTCAGTATATTCTGTAATATCACTTTGTGGAGATGCTGAACCGAGACGCTGATCTACGGAAAAGTGTTTAGTAGATTTGACTTGTTTCGATTCGGCAGCACTTTCCTGAGATTTTATTCCTTTTCGTTTGGTAATGTATGCACTGGCATCATATCCATCGGACTCAGTATCGTAAGGCAGGTTATATTTCGTAGCCGATTCGTTTGAATAATCGGAAGCTGCATTATCACTTAGGGAAACGGATCGTTCGTACTCAGTGGGCATGACGGAATGGAAAGCACCGCTGGTATGGGTACACTTTTCAACATCATGAGATATTGACTCAATGTTCTCACTAGTGGTTGTTGTAAACGATACACATGATCCAGGAGATGGAATTTCATTTCTTTTGTCAACAGGTGGTAAACTGCTACCAATTTTCAAAAAGTTCATTGAGGAATCATTAACCATAAGATCTAACGAAGAGGAATCGATACGGTCGCTTACATAAGTAATAGAGGAAGTAGTGAAATCCGTCAGTAACGGTGAATCATCGTCCAAGGTGGAAACTTCAACAGCAGAAAGGGAACTCTTCCTAGTGTCAATAACGACCAATTCTTCTTTGCGAGAGTAAACCTTCTCATCACCATCACTTTTGTCATATGACCCAGATAAATCTAGAATGTCATGCTTGTGTGGACTTACAACGATTTCAGGCGAAATTCTTCCCAGTTTTTGAAAAACTTCCGCATCTGGAACATTGTTAAAACATTTTAGTCCATCAACCTCACAAACAAGCTCCGACGCATTTGGTTGATCGTCATCTGGCTTGGCCTCAACCTTCTCGACTACGACGGTCTCGGTCATCTTTGCTTCGACAGCCTCGGTCACCTTCTCTTCAACAATCTCAGAGACAGGCTCCGATGGCTCTGGCTGTTCTTCTTGCTCTGGTTCGTCATCTGCCTTGGCCTCAACCTTCTCGACTACGACGGTCTCGATAACCTTTGCCTCGACAGCCTCTGTCACCTTCTCTTCAACAATCTCAGAGACAGGCTCCGATGGCTCCGGCTGTTCGTCTTGTTCTGGTTCGTCATCTGGCTTGGCCTCAACCTTCTCGACTACGACGGTCTCGGTAACCTTTGCCTCGACAACCTCGGTCACCTTCTCTTCAACAATCTCAGAGACAGGCTCCGATGGCTGTGGCTGTTCCTCTTGCTCTGGTTCGTCATCTGGCTTGTCCTCAAGCTTCTTGACTACGACGGTTTCGGTCATCTTTGCCTCGACAACCTCGGTCACCTTCTCTTCAACAATCTCAGAGACAGGCTCCGATAGCTCTGGCTGTTCGTCTTGCTCTGGTTCGTCATCTGGCTTGGCCTCAACCTTCTCGACTACGACGGTCTCGATAACCTTTGCCTCGATAACCTCGGTCACCTTCTCTTCAACAATCTCAGAGACAGGCTCCGATGGCTGTGGCTGTTCCTCTTGCTCTGGTTCGTCATCTGGCTTGTCCTCAAGCTTCTTGACTACGACGGTTTCGGTCATCTTTGCCTCGACAACCTCGGTCACCTTCTCTTCAACAATCTCAGAGACAGGCTCCGATGGCTCTGGCTGTTCGTCTTGCTCTGGTTCGTCATCTGGCTTGGCCTCAACCTTCTCGACTACGACGGTCTCGATAACCTTTGCCTCGATAACCTCGGTCACCTTCTCTTCAACAATCTCAGAGACAGGCTCCGATGGCTGTGGCTCTGGCTGTTCGTCTTGTTCTGGTTTGTCATCTGGCTTGGCCTCAACCTTCTCTACTACGACGGTCTCGATAACCTTTGCCTCGACAGCCTCTGTCACCTTCTCTTCAACAATCTCAGAGACAGGCTCCGATGGTTGTGGCTGTTCGTCTTGTTCTGGTTTGTCATCTGGCTTGGCCTCAACCTTCTCGACTACGACGGTTTCGGTATCCTTTGCCTCGACAACCTCGGTCACCTTCTCTTCAACAATCTCAGAGACAGGCTCCGATGGCTGTGGCTTTTCGTCTTGCTCTGGTTTGTCATCTGGCTTGGCCTCAACCTTCTCGACTACGACGGTCTCGATAACCTTTGCCTCGATAACCTCGGTCATCTTCTCTTCAACAATCTCAGAGACAGGCTCCGATGGCTCTGGCTGTTCGTCTTGCTCTGGTTCGTCATCTGCCTTGGCCTCAACCTTCTCGACTACGACGGTCTCGGTATCCTTTGCCTCGACAACCTCGGTCACCATCTCTTCAACAATCTCAGAGACAGGCTCCGATGGCTGTGGCTCTGGCTGTTCGTCTTGTTCTGGTTTGTCATCTGGCTTGGCCTCAACCTTCTTGACCACGACGGTCTCGGTAACCTTTGCCTCTACAACCTCGGTCACCTTCTCTTCAACAATCTCAGAGACAGGCTCCGATGGCTCTGGTTGTTCTTCTTGTTCTGGTTCGTCATCTGGCTTGGCCTCAATCTTCTCGACTACGAAGGTTTCGGTCATCTTTGCTTCAACAGCCTCGATCACCTTCTCTTCAACAATCTCAGAGACAGGCTCCGATGGCTCTGGCTGTTCGTCTTGCTCTGGTTCGTCATCTGGCTTGGCCTCAACCTTCTCTACTACGACGATCTCGGTAATCTTTGCCCCAAGAACCTCGGTCACCTTCTCTTCAACAATCTCAGAGACAGGCTCCGATGGCTCTGGTTGTTCGTCTTGTTCTGGTTTGTCATCTGGCTTGGCCTCAACCTTCTTGACCACGACGGTCTCGGTAACCTTTGCCTCGACATCCTCGATCACCTTCTCTTCAACAATCTCAGAGACAGGCTCCGATGGCTCTGGCTGTTCGTCTTGCTCTGGTTCGTCATCTGGCTTGGCCTCAACCTTCTCGACTACGACGGTCTCGGTATCCTTTGCCTCGACAACCTCGGTCACCTTCTCTTCAACAATCTCAGAGACAGGCTCCGATGGCTGTGGCTCTGGCTGTTCGTCTTGTTTTGGTTTGTCATCTGGCTTGGCCTCAACCTTCTTGACCACGACGGTCTCGGTAACCTTTGCCTCGACAACCTCGGTCACCTTCTCTTCAACAATCTCAGAGACAGGCTCCGATGGCTCTGGCTGTTCTTCTTGCTCTGGTTCGTCATCTGGCTTGGCCTCAATCTTCTCTACTACGACGGTCTCGGTAATCTTTGCCCCAAGAACCTCGGTCACCTTCTCTTCAACAATCTCAGAGACAGGCTCCGATGGCTGTGGCTGTTCGTCTTGTTTTGGTTCGTCATCTGGCTCGACCTCAACCTTCTCGACTACGACGGTCTCGATAACCTTTGCCTCGACAACCTCGGTCACCTTCTCTTCAACAATCTCAGAGACAGGCTCCGATGCTTCTGGCTGTTCGTCTTGCTCTGGTTCGTCATCTGGCTTGGCCTCAATCTTCTCGACTACGACGGTCTCGGTAACCTTTGCCTCTACAACCTCGATCACCTTCTCTTTAACTATCTCAGAGACAGGCTCCGATGGCTCTGGCTCTGGCTGTTCGTCTTGCTCTGGTTCGCCATCTGGCTTAGCCTCAACCTTATCGACTACGACGGTCTCGGTAACCTTTGCCTCGACAACCTCGGTCACCTTCTCTTCAACAATCTCAGAGACAGGCTCCGATGGCTCCGGCTGTTCGTCTTGTTCTGGTTTGTCATCTGGCTCGGCCTCAACCTTCTCGACTACTACGGTTTCGGTCATCTTTGCTACGACAACCTCGGTCACCTTCTCTTCAACAATCTCAGAGACAGGCTCCGATGGCTCTGGCTGTGGCTGTCCGTCTTGCTCTGGTTCGCCATCTGGCTTAGCCTCAACCTTCTCGACTACGACGGTCTCGGTAACCTTTGCCTCGACAACCTCGGTCACCTTCTCTTCAACAATCTCAGAGACAGGCTCCGATGGCTCTGGCTGTTCGTCTTGCTCTGGTTCGTCATCTGGCTTGGCCTCAATCTTCTCGACTACGACGGTCTCGGTAACCTTTGCCTCGACAACCTCGATCACCTTCTCTTCAACAATCTCAGAGACAGGCTCCGATGGTTCTGGCTGTTCGTCTTGCTCTGGTTCGCCATCTGGCTTAGCCTCAACCTTATCGACTACGACGGTCTCGATAACCTTTGCCTCGACAACCTCGGTCACCTTCTCTTCAACAATCTCAGAGACAGGCTCCGATGCTTCTGGCTGTTCGACTTGCTCTGGTTCGTCATTTGGCTTGGCCTCAATCTTCTCGACTACGACGGTCTCGGTAACCTTTGCCTCGACAACCTCGGTCACCTTCTCTTCAACAATCTCAGAGACAGGCTCCGATGGCTCTGGCTCTGGCTGTTCGTCTTGCTCTGGTTCGCCATCTGGCTTGGCCTCAACCTTCTCGACTACGACGGTCTCGGTAACCTTTGCCTCGACAACCTCGGTCACCTTCTCTTCAACAATCTCAGAGACAGGCTCCGATGGCTCTGGCTGTTCGTCTTGCTCTGGTTCGTCATCTGGCTTGGCCTCAACCTTCTCTACTACGACGGTCTCGGTAACCTTTGCCTCGACAACCTCGATCACCTTCTCTTTAACTATCTCAGAGACAGGCTCCGATGGCTCTGGCTCTGGCTGTTCGTCTTGCTCTGGTTCGCCATCTGGCTTAGCCTCAACCTTATCGACTACGACGGTCTCGATAACCTTTGCCTCGACAACCTCGGTCACCTTCTCTTCAACAATCTCAGAGACAGGCTCCGATGGCTGTGGCTGTTCGTCTTGCTCTGGTTCGTCATCTGGCTTGGCCTCAACCTTCTCGACTACGACCGTCTCGGTAACCTTTGCCTCGACAACCTCGATCACCTTCTCTTTAACAATCTCAGAGACAGGCTCCGATGGCTCTGGCTCTGGCTGTTCGTCTTGCTCTGGTTCGCCATCTGGCTTAGCCTCAACCTTATCGACTACGACGGTCTCGATAACCTTTGCCTCGACAACCTCGGTCACCTTCTCTTCAACAATCTCAGAGACAGGCTCCGATGGCTGTGGCTGTTCGTCTTGCTCTGGTTTGTCATCTGGCTTGGCCTCAACCTTTTCGACTACGACGGTCTCGATAACCTTTGCCTCGATAACCTCGGTCACCTTCTCTTCAACAATCTCAGAGACAGGCTCCGATGGCTGTGGCTCTGGCTGTTCGTCTTGTTCTGGTTTGTCATCTGGCTTGGCCTCAACCTTCTTGACCACGACGGTCTCGGTAACCTTTGCCTCGACAACCTCGGTCACCTTCTCTTCAACAATCTCAGAGACAGGCTCCGATGGCTCCGGCTGTTCGTCTTGCTCTGGTTCATCATCTGGCTCGGCCTCAACCTTCTCGACTACGGTTTCGGTCTCGACGGTTTCGGTCATCTTTGCCTCGACAACCTCGGTCACCTTCTCTTCAACAATCTCAGAGACAGGCTCCGATGGCTCTGGCTGTTCGTCTTGCTCTGGTTCGCCATCTGGCTTAGCCTCAACCTTATCGACTACGACGGTCTCGATAACCTTTGCCTCGATAACCTCGGTCACCTTCTCTTCAACAATCTCAGAGACAGGCTCCGATGGCTCCGGCTGTTCGTCTTGCTCTGGTTCGTCATCTGGCTTGGCCTCAATCTTCTCGACTACGACGGTCTCGGTAACCTTTGCCTCGACAACCTCGATCACCTTCTCTTTAACAATCTCAGAGACAGGCTCCGATGGCTCTGGCTCTGGCTGTTCGTCTTGCTCTGGTTCGCCATCTGGCTTAGCCTCAACCTTATCGACTACGACGGTCTCGATAACCTTTGCCTCGATAACCTCGGTCACCTTCTCTTCAACAATCTCAGAGACAGGCTCCGATGGCTCCGGCTGTTCGTCTTGCTCTGGTTCGTCATCTGGCTTGGCCTCAACCTTCTCGACTACGACCGTCTCGGTATCCTTTGCCTCGACAACCTCGGTCACCTTCTCTTCAACAATCTCAGAGACAGGCTCCGATGGCTCCGGCTGTTCGTCTTGCTCTGGTTCATCATCTGGCTCGGCCTCAACCTTCTCGACTACGACGGTCTCGGTAACCTTTGCCTCGACAACCTCGGTCACCTTCTCTTCAACAATCTCAGAGACAGGCTCCGATGGCTCTGGCTGTTCGTCTTGCTCTGGTTCGTCATCTGGCTTGGCCTCAATCTTCTCGACTACGACGGTCTCGGTAACCTTTGCCTCGACAACCTCGATCACCTTCTTTTTAACTATCTCATAGACAGGCTCCGATGGCTCTGGCTCTGGCTGTTCGTCTTGCTCTGGTTCGCCATCTGGCTTAGCCTCAACCTTATCGACTACGACGGTCTCGATAACCTTTGCCTCGATAACCTCGGTCACCTTCTCTTCAACAATCTCAGAGACAGGCTCCGATGGCTCCGGCTGTTCGTCTTGCTCTGGTTCGTCATCTGGCTTGGCCTCAATCTTCTCGACTACGACGGTCTCGGTAACCTTTGCCTCGACAACCTCGGTCATCTTCTCTTCAACAATCTCAGAGACAGGCTCCGATGGCTCTGGCTCTGGCTGTTCGTCTTGCTCTGGTTCGCCATCTGGCTTAGCCTCAACCTTATCGACTACGACGGTCTCGATAACCTTTGCCTCGATAACCTCGGTCACCTTCTCTTCAACAATCTCAGAGACAGGCTCCGATGGCTCTGGCTGTTCGTCTTGTTCTGGTTTGTCATCTGGCTTGGCCTCAACCTTCTTGGCCACGACGGTCTCGGTAACCTTTGCCTCGACAACCTCGGTCACCTTCTCTTCAACAATCTCAGAGACAGGCTCCGATGGCTCCGGCTGTTCGTCTTGCTCTGGTTCATCATCTGGCTCGGCCTCAACCTTCTCGACTACGACGGTCTCGGTAACCTTTGCCTCGACAACCTCGGTCACCTTCTCTTCAACAATCTCAGAGACAGGATCCGATGGCTGTGGCTGTTCGTCTTGCTCTGGTTCGTCATCTGGCTTGGCCTCAATCTTCTCGACTACGACGGTCTCGGTAACCTTTGCCTCGACAACCTCGATCACCTTCTCTTTAACTATCTCAGAGACAGGCTCCGATGGCTCTGGCTCTGGCTGTTCGTCTTGCTCTGGTTCGCCATCTGGCTTAGCCTCAACCTTATCGACTACGACGGTCTCGATAACCTTTGCCTCGATAACCTCGGTCACCTTCTCTTCAACAATCTCAGAGACAGGCTCCGATGGCTCCGGCTGTTCGTCTTGCTCTGGTTCGTCATCTGGCTTGGCCTCAATCTTCTCGACTACGACGGTCTCGGTAACCTTTGCCTCGACAACCTCGATCACCTTCTCTTTAACTATCTCAGAGACAGGCTCCGATGGCTCTGGCTCTGGCTGTTCGTCTTGCTCTGGTTCGTCATCTGGCTTGGCCTCAATCTTCTCGACTACGACGGTCTCGGTAACCTTTGCCTCGATAACCTCGGTCACCTTCTCTTCAACAATCTCAGAGACAGGCTCCGATGGCTGTGGCTGTTCGTCTTGCTCTGGTTCGCCATCTAGCTTAGCCTCAACCTTATCGACTACGACGGTCTCGGTAACCTTTGCCTCGACAACCTCGGTCACCTTCTCTTCAACAATCTCAGAGACAGGCTCCGATGGCTCTGGCTGTTCGTCTTGTTCTGGTTCGTCATCTGGCTTGGCCTCAACCTTCTCGACTACGACGGTCTCGGTATCCTTTACCTCGACAACCTCGGTCACCTTCTCTTCAACAATCTCAGAGACAGGCTCCGATGGCTCTGGTTGTTCGTCTTGTTCTGGTTCGTCATCTGGCTTGGCCTTAACCTTCTTGACCACGACGGTCTCGGTAACCTTTGCCTCGACAACCTCGGTCACCTTCTCTTCAACAATCTCAGAGACAGGCTCCGATGGCTCTGGTTGTTCGTCTTGTTCTGGTTCGTCATCTGGCTTGGCCTCAATCTTCTCGACTACGACGGTTTCGGTCAACTTTGCTTCAACAGCCTCGATCACCTTCTCTTCAACAATCTCAGAGACAGGCTCCGATGGCTGTGGCTGTTCGTCTTGCTCTGGTTCGTCATCTGGCTTGGCCTCAATCTTCTCGACTACGATGGTTTCGGTCATCTTTGCTACGACAACCTCGGCCACCTTCTCTTCAACAATCTCAGAGACAGGCTCCGATGGCTCTGGCTGTTCTTCTTGCTCTGGTTCGTCATCTGGTTTGGCCTCAACCTTCTCTACTACGACGGTCTCGGTAACCTTTGCCTCGACAACCTCGGTCACCTTCTCTTCAACAATCTCAGAGACAGGCTCCGATGCTTCTGGCTGTTCGTCTTGCTCTGGTTCGTCATCTGGCTTGGCCTCAACCTTCTCGACTACGACGGTCTCGGTAACCTTTGCCTCGACAACCTCGATCACCTTCTCTTCAACAATCTCAGAGACAGGCTCCGATGCTTCTGGCTGTTCGTCTTGCTCTGGTTCGTCATCTGGCTTTGCCTCAACCTTATCGACTACGACGGTCTCGGTAACCTTTGCCTCGACAACCTCGGTCACCTTCTCTTCAACAATCTCAGAGACAGGCTCCGATGGCTGTGGCTGTTCGTCTTGCTCTGGTTCGCCATCTAGCTTAGCCTCAACCTTATCGACTACGACGGTCTCGGTAACCTTTGCCTCGACAACCTCGGTCACCTTCTCTTCAACAATCTCAGAGACAAGCTCCGATGGCTCTGGCTGTTCGTCTTGTTCTGGTTCGTCATCTGGCTTGGCCTCAACCTTCTCGACTACGACGGTCTCGGTATCCTTTACCTCGACAACCTCGGTCACCTTCTCTTCAACAATCTCAGAGACAGGCTCCGATGGCTCTGGTTGTTCGTCTTGTTCTGGTTCGTCATCTGGCTTGGCCTTAACCTTCTTGACCACGACGGTCTCGGTAACCTTTGCCTCGACAACCTCGGTCACCTTCTCTTCAACAATCTCAGAGACAGGCTCCGATGACTCTGGTTGTTCGTCTTGTTCTGGTTCGTCATCTGGCTTGGCCTCAATCTTCTCGACTACGACGGTTTCGGTCAACTTTGCTTCAACAGCCTCGATCACCTTCTCTTCAACAATCTCAGAGACAGGCTCCGATGGCTCTGGCTGTTCTTCTTGCTCTGGTTCGTCATCTGGCTTAGCCTCAACCTTCTCTACTACGACGGTCTCGGTAACCTTTGCTTCGACAACCTCGGTCACCTTCTCTTCAACAATCTCAGAGACAGGCTCCGATGGCTCTGGCTGTTCTTCTTGCTCTGGTTCGTCATCTGGCTTGGCCTCAACCTTCTCTACTACGACGGTCTCGGTAACCTTTGCCTCGACAACCTCGGTCACCTTCTCTTCAACAATCTCAGAGACAGGCTCCGATGCTTCTGGCTGTTCGTCTTGCTCTGGTTCGTCATCTGGCTTGGCCTCAACCTTCTCGACTACGACGGTCTCGGTAACCTTTGCCTCGACAACCTCGATCACCTTCTCTTCAACAATCTCAGAGACAGGCTCCGATGCTTCTGGCTGTTCGTCTTGCTCTGGTTCGTCATCTGGCTTTGCCTCAACCTTCTCTACTACGACGGTCTCGGTAACCTTTGCCTCGACAACCTCGGTCACCTTCTCTTCAACAATCTCAGAGACAGGCTCCGATGGCTCTGGCTGTTCGTCTTGTTCTGGTTCGCCATCTGGCTTAGCCTCAACCTTATCGACTACGACGGTCTCGGTAACCTTTGCCTCGACAACCTCGATCACCTTCTCTTCAACAATCTCAGAGACAGGCTCCGATGGCTCTGGCTCTGGCTGTTCGTCTTGCTCTGGTTCGCCATCTGGCTTAGCATCAACCCTATCGACTACGACGGTCTCGATAACCTTTGCCTCGACAACCTCGGTCACCTTCTCTTCAACAATCTCAGAGACAGGCTCCGATGGCTCTGGCTGTTCTTCTTGCTCTGGTTCGTCATCTGGCTTAGCCTCAACCTTCTCTACTACGACGGTCTCGGTAACCTTTGCTTCGACAACCTCGGTCACCTTCTCTTCAACAATCTCAGAGACAGGCTCCGATGGCTGTGGCTGTTCGTCTTGTTCTGGTTCGTCATCTGGTTTGGCCTCAACCTTCTTGACCACGACGGTCTCGGTAACCTTTGCCTCGACAACCTCGGTCACCTTCTCTTCAACAATCTCAGAGACAGGCTCCGATGGCTCTGGCTGTTCTTCTTGCTCTGGTTCGTCATCTGGCTTGGCCTCAACCTTCTCGACTACGACGGTCTCGGTAACCTTTGCCTCGACAACCTCGGTCACCTTCTCTTCAACAATCTCAGAGACAGGCTCCGATGGCTCCGGCTGTTCGTCTTGCTCTGGTTCGTCATCTGGCTTGGCCTCAACCTTCTCTACTACGACGGTCTCGGTAACCTTTGCCTCGACAACCTCGATCACCTTCTCTTTAACAATCTCAGAGACAGGCTCCGATGGCTCTGGCTCTGGCTGTTCGTCTTGCTCTGGTTCGCCATCTGGTTTAGCCTCAACCTTATCGACTACGACGGTCTCGATAACCTTTGCCTCGACAACCTCGGTCACCTTCTCTTCAACAATCTCAGAGACAGGCTCCGATGGCTCCGGCTGTTCGTCTTGCTCTGGTTCATCATCTGGCTCGGCCTCAACCTTCTCGACTACGACGGTCTCGGTAACCTTTGCCTCGACAACCTCGATCACCTTCTCTTCAACAATCTCAGAGACAGGCTCCGATGGCTCTGGCTCTGGCTGTTCGTCTTGCTCTGGTTCGCCATCTGGCTTAGCCTCAACCCTATCGACTACGACGGTCTCGGTAACCTTTGCCTCGACAACCTCGATCACCTTCTCTTCAACAATCTCAGAGACAGGCTCCGATGGCTCTGGCTCTGGCTGTTCGTCTTGCTCTGGTTCGCCATCTGGCTTAGCCTCAACCCTATCGACTACGACGGTCTCGATAACCTTTGCCTCGACAACCTCGGTCACCTTCTCTTCAACAATCTCAGAGACAGGCTCCGATGGCTCCGGCTGTTCGTCTTGCTCTGGTTCGTCATCTGGCTTGGCCTCAACCTTATCGACTACGACGGTCTCGGTAACCTTTGCCTCGACAACCTCGATCACCTTCTCTTCAACAATCTCAGAGACAGGCTCCGATGGCTCTGGCTCTGGCTGTTCGTCTTGCTCTGGTTCGCCATCTGGCTTAGCCTCAACCCTATCGACTACGACGGTCTCGATAACCTTTGCCTCGACAACCTCGGTCACCTTCTCTTCAACAATCTCAGAGACAGGCTCCGATGGCTCTGGCTGTTCTTCTTGCTCTGGTTCGTCATCTGGCTTAGCCTCAACCTTCTCTACTACGACGGTCTCGGTAACCTTTGCCTCGACAACCTCGATCACCTTCTCTTTAACAATCTCAGAGACAGGCTCCGATGGCTCTGGCTCTGGCTGTTCGTCTTGCTCTGGTTCGCCATCTGGTTTAGCCTCAACCTTATCGACTACGACGGTCTCGGTAACCTTTGCCTCGACAACCTCGGTCACCTTCTCTTCAACAATCTCAGAGACAGGCTCCGATGGCTCCGGCTGTTCGTCTTGCTCTGGTTCGTCATGTGGCTTGGCCTCAACCTTATCGACTACGACGGTCTCGGTAACCTTTGCCTCGACAACCTCGATCACCTTCTCTTCAACAATCTCAGAGACAGGCTCCGATGGCTCTGGCTCTGGCTGTTCGTCTTGCTCTGGTTCGCCATCTGGCTTAGCCTCAACCCTATCGACTACGACGGTCTCGATAACCTTTGCCTCGACAACCTCGGTCACCTTCTCTTCAACAATCTCAGAGACAGGCTCCGATGGCTCTGGCTGTTCTTCTTGCTCTGGTTCGTCATCTGGCTTAGCCTCAACCTTCTCTACTACGACGGTCTCGGTAACCTTTGCTTCGACAACCTCGGTCACCTTCTCTTCAACAATCTCAGAGACAGGCTCCGATGGCTCCGGCTGTTCGTCTTGCTCTGGTTCGTCATCTGGCTCGGCCTCAACCTTCTCGACTACGACGGTTTCGGTCATCTTTGCTTCGACAGCCTCGGTCACCTTCTCTTCAACAATCTCAGAGACAGGCTCCGATGCTTCTGGCTGTTCGTCTTGCTCTGGTTTGTCATCTGGCTTGGCCTCAACCTTCTCGACTACGACGGTCTCGGTAACCTTTGCCTCGACAACCTCGGTCACCTTCTCTTCAACAATCTCAGAGACAGGCTCCGATGGCTCCGGCTGTTCGTCTTGCTCTGGTTCGTCATCTGGCTTGGCCTCAACCTTCTCTACTACGACGGTCTCGGTAACCTTTGCCTCGACAACCTCGATCACCTTCTCTTTAACAATCTCAGAGACAGGCTCCGATGGCTCTGGCTCTGGCTGTTCGTCTTGCTCTGGTTCGCCATCTGGTTTAGCCTCAACCTTATCGACTACGACGGTCTCGATAACCTTTGCCTCGACAACCTCGGTCACCTTCTCTTCAACAATCTCAGAGACAGGCTCCGATGGCTCCGGCTGTTCGTCTTGCTCTGGTTCATCATCTGGCTCGGCCTCAACCTTCTCGACTACGACGGTTTCGGTCATCTTTGCTACGACAGCCTCGGTCACCTTCTCTTCAACAATCTCAGAGACAGGCTCCGATGGCTCTGGCTGTTCGTCTTGTTCTGGTTCGTCATCTGGCTTGGCCTCAACCTTCTCGACTACGACGGTCTCGGTAACCTTTGCCTCGACAACCTCGGTCACCTTCTCTTCAACAATCTCAGAGACAGGCTCCGATGGCTCTGGCTGTTCGTCTTGCTCTGGTTCGTCATCTGGCTTGGCCTCAACCTTCTTGACTACGACGGTCTCGGTAACCTTTGCCTCGACAACCTCGATCACCTTCTCTTTAACAATCTCAGAGACAGGCTCCGATGGCTCTGGCTCTGGCTGTTCGTCTTGCTCTGGTTCGTCATCTGGCTTGGCCTCAACCTTCTTGACCACGACGGTCTCGGTAACCTTTGCCCCAAGAACCTCGGTCACCTTCTCTTCAACAATCTCAGAGACAGGCTCCGATGGCCCCGGTTGTTCGTCTTGTTCTAGTTCGTCATCTGGCTTGGCCTCAACCTTATCGACTACGACGGTTTCGGTCATCTTTGCCTCGACAACCTCGGTCACCTTCTCTTCAACAATCTCAGAGACAGGCTCCGATGGCTCTGGTTGTTCGTCTTGTTCTGGTTCGTCATCTGGCTTGGCCTCAATCTTCTCGACTACGACGGTCTCGGTAACCTTTGCCTCGACAACCTCGGTCACCTTCTCTTCAACAATCTCAGAGACAGGCTCCAATGGCTCTGGCTGTTCGTCTTGCTCTAGTTCGTCATCTGGCTTGGCCTCAATCTTCTCGACTACGATGGTTTCGGTCATCTTTGCCTCGACAACCTCGTTCACCTTCTCTTCAACAATCTCAGAGACAGGCTCCGATGGCCCCGGTTGTTCGTCTTGTTCTAGTTCGTCATCTGGCTTGGCCTCAACCTTCTCGACTACGACGGTTTCGGTCATCTTTGCCTCGACAACCTCGGTCACCTTCTCTTCAACAATCTCAGAGACAGGCTCCGATGGCTGTGGCTGTTCGTCTTGCTCTGGTTTGTCATCTGGCTTGGCCTCAACCTTCTCGACTACGACGGTCTCGGTAACCTTTGCCTCGACAACCTCGGTCACCTTCTCTTCAACAATCTCAGAGACAGGCTCCAATGGCTCTGGCTGTTCGTCTTGCTCTGGTTCGTCATCTGGCTTGGCCTCAATCTTCTCGACTACGATGGTTTCGGTCATCTTTGCCTCGACAACCTCGGTCACCTTCTCTTCAACAATCTCAGAGACAGGCTCCGATGGCTCTGGCTGTTCTTCTTGCTCTGGTTCGTCATCTGGCTTGGCCTCAACCTTCTCGACTACGACGGTCTCGGTAACCTTTGCTTCGACAACCTCGGTCACCTTCTCTTCAACAATCTCAGAGACAGGCTCCGATGGCTCTGGCTGTTCGTCTTGCTCTGGTTCGTCATCTGGCTTGGCCTCAATCTTCTCTACTACGACGGTCTCGGTAATCTTTGCCCCAAGAACCTCGGTCACCTTCTCTTCAACAATCTCAGAGACAGGCTCCGATGCTTCTGGCTGTTCGTCTTGCTCTGGTTCGTCATCTGGCTTAGCCTCAACCTTATCGACTACGACGGTCTCGATAACCTTTGCCTCGACAACCTCGGTCACCTTCTCTTCAACAATCTCAGAGACAGGCTCCGATGGCTCCGGCTGTTCGTCTTGCTCTGGTTTGTCATCTGGCTTGGCCTCAACCTTCTCGACTACGACGGTCTCGGTAACCTTTGCCTCGACAACCTCGGTCACCTTCTCTTCAACAATCTCAGAGACAGGCTCCGATGGCTCTGGCTCTGGCTGTTCGTCTTGTTCTGGTTTGTCATCTGGCTTGGCCTCAACCTTCTTGACCACGACGGTCTCGGTAACCTTTGCCTCGACAACCTCGGTCACCTTCTCTTCAACAATCTCAGAGACAGGCTCCGATGGCTCTGGCTGTTCGTCTTGCTCTGGTTTGTCATCTGGCTTGGCCTCAACCTTCTCGACTACGACGGTCTCGGTAACCTTTGCCTCGACAACCTCGGTCACCTTCTCTTCAACAATCTCAGAGACAGGCTCCGATGGCTCTGGCTGTTCTTCTTGCTCTGGTTCGTCATCTGGCTTGGCCTCAACCTTCTCGACTACGACGGTCTCGGTAACCTTTGCTTCGACAACCTCGGTCACCTTCTCTTCAACAATCTCAGAGACAGGCTCCGATGGCTCTGGCTGTTCTTCTTGCTCTGGTTCGTCATCTGGCTTGGCCTCAATCTTCTCTACTACGACGGTCTCGGTAATCTTTGCCCCAAGAACCTCGGTCACCTTCTCTTCAACAATCTCAGAGACAGGCTCCGATGCTTCTGGCTGTTCGTCTTGCTCTGGTTCGTCATCTGGCTTAGCCTCAACCTTATCGACTACGACGGTCTCGATAACCTTTGCCTCGACAACCTCGGTCACCTTCTCTTCAACAATCTCAGAGACAGGCTCCGATGGCTCCGGCTGTTCGTCTTGCTCTGGTTTGTCATCTGGCTTGGCCTCAACCTTCTCGACTACGACGGTCTCGGTAATCTTTGCCCCAAGAACCTCGGTCACCTTCTCTTCAACAATCTCAGAGACAGGCTCCGATGGCTCTGGCTCTGGCTGTTCGTCTTGTTCTGGTTTGTCATCTGGCTTGGCCTCAACCTTCTTGACCACGACGGTCTCGGTAACCTTTGCCTCGACAACCTCGGTCACCTTCTCTTCAACAATCTCAGAGACAGGCTCCGATGGCTCTGGCTCTGGCTGTTCGTCTTGTTCTGGTTTGTCATCTGGCTTGGCCTCAATCTTCTCGACTACGATGGTTTCGGTCATCTTTGCCTCGACAACCTCGTTCACCTTCTCTTCAACAATCTCAGAGACAGGCTCCGATGGCTCTGGCTGTTCTTCTTGCTCTGGTTCGTCATCTGGCTTGGCCTCAACCTTCTCGACTACGACGGTCTCGGTAACCTTTGCTTCGACAACCTCGGTCACCTTCTCTTCAACAATCTCAGAGACAGGCTCCGATGGCTGTGGCTGTTCGTCTTGTTCTGGTTTGTCATTTGGCTTGGCCTCAACCTTCTCGACTACGACGGTTTCGGTCATCTTTGCTTCGACAGCCTCGGTCACCTTCTCTTCCACAATCTCAGAGACAGGCTCCGATGGCTCTGGCTGTTCTTCTTGCTCTGGTTCGTCATCTGGCTTGGCCTCAACCTTCTCTACTACGACGGTCTCGGTAACCTTTGCCTCGACAACCTCGGTCACCTTCTCTTCAACAATCTCAGAGACAGGCTCCGATGGCTCTGGCTGTTCGTCTTGCTCTGGTTTGTCATCTGGCTTGGCCTTAACCTTCTCTACTACGACGGTCTCGGTAATCTTTGCCCCAAGAACCTCGGTCACCTTCTCTTCAACAATCTCAGAGACAGGCTCCGATGGCTCTGGTTGTTCGTCTTGTTCTGGTTTGTCATCTGGCTTGGCCTCAACCTTCTTGACCACGACGGTCTCGGTAACCTTTGCCTCGACAACCTCGGTCACCTTCTCTTCAACAATCTCAGAGACAGGCTCCGATGACTCTGGCTGTTCTTCTTGCTCTGGTTCGTCATCTGGCTTGGCCTCAACCTTCTCTACTACGACGGTCTCGGTAATCTTTGCCCCAAGAACCTCGGTCACCTTCTCTTCAACAATCTCAGAGACAGGCTCCGATGGCTCTGGCTGTTCGTCTTGCTCTGGTTCGTCATCTGGCTTGGCCTCAACCTTCTCGACTACGACGGTCTCGGTAATCTTTGCCCCAAGAACCTCGGTCACCTTCTCTTCAACAATCTCAGAGACAGGCTCCGATGGCTCTGGCTGTTCTTCTTGCTCTGGTTCGCCATCTGGCTTGACCTTAACCTTCTCTACTACGACGGTCTCGGTAACCTTTGCCTCGATAACCTCGGTCACCTTCTCTTCAACAATCTCAGAGACAGGCTCCGATGGCTCTGGCTGTTCGTCTTGCTCTGGTTTGTCATCTGGCTTGGCCTCAACCTTCTCTACCACGACGGTCTCGGTTATCTTTGCCCCAAGAACCTCGGTCACCTTCTCTTCAACAATCTCAGAGACAGGCTCCGATGGCTCTGGTTGTTCGTCTTGTTCTGGTTCGTCATCTGGCTTAGCCTCAACCTTCTCTACTACGACGGTTTCGGTAACCTTTGCCTCGACAACCTCGGTCACCTTCTCTTCAACAATCTCAGAGACAGGCTCCGATGGCTCTGGCTCTGGCTGTTCGTCTTGCTCTGGTTCGTCATCTGGCTTGGCCTCAACCTTCTCTACTACGACGGTCTCGGTAACCTTTGCCTCGACAACCTCGGTCACCTTCTCTTCAACAATCTCAGAGACAGGCTCCGATGGCTCTGGTTGTTCGTCTTGCTCTGGTTTGTCATCTGGCTTGGCCTCAACCTTCTCTTCCACGACGGTCTCGGTAATCTTTGCCCCAAGAACCTCGGTCACCTTCTCTTCAACAATCTCAGAGACAGGCTCCGATGGCTCTGGTTGTTCGTCTTGTTCTGGTTCGTCATCTGGCTTGGCCTCAATCTTCTCGACTACGACGGTTTCGGTCATCTTTGCTTCAACAGCCTCGATCACCTTCTCTTCAACAATCTCAGAGACAGGCTCCGATGGCTCTGGCTGTTCGTCTTGCTCTGGTTCGTCATCTGGCTTGGCCTCAACCTTCTCGACTACGATGGTTTCGGTCATCTTTGCCCCAAGAACCTCGGTCACCTTCTCTTCAACAATCTCAGAGACAGGCTCCGATGGCTCTGGCTGTTCGTCTTGCTCTGGTTCGTCATCTGGCTTGGCCTCAACCTTATCGACTACGACGGTCTCGGTAATCTTTGCCCCAAGAACCTCGGTCACCTTCTCTTCAACAATCTCAGAGACAGGCTCCGATGGCTCTGGCTGTTCGTCTTGCTCTGATTCGTCATCTGGCTTGGCCTCAATCTTCTCGACTACGATGGTCTCGGTAACCTTTGCCCCAAGAACCTCGGTCACCTTCTCTTCAACAATCTCAGAGACAGGCTCCGATGGCTCTGGTTGTTCGTCTTGCTCTGGTTCGTCATCTGGCTTGGCCTCAACCTTCTCGACTACGATGGTTTCGGTCATCTTTGCTTCAACAGCCTCGATCACCTTCTCTTCAACAATCTCAGAGACAGGCTCCAATGGCTCTGGCTGTTCGTCTTGCTCTGGTTCGTCATCTGGCTTGGCCTCAATCTTGTCTACTACGACGGTCTCGGTAATCTTTGCCCCAAGAACCTCGGTCACCTTCTCTTCAACAATCTCAGAGACAGGCTCCGATGGCTCTGGCTGTTCGTCTTGCTCTGGTTCGTCATCTGGCTTGGCCTCAATCTTCTCGACTACGATGGTTTCGGTAATCTTTGCCCCAAGAACCTCGGTCACCTTCTCTTCAACAATCTCAGAGACAGGCTCCGATGGCTCTGGTTGTTCGTCTTGTTCTGGTTCGTCATCTGGCTTGGCCTCAACCTTCTCGACTACGACGGTCTCGGTAACCTTTGCCTCGACAACCTCGATCACCTTCTCTTCAACAATCTCAGAGACAGGCTCCGATGGCTGTGGCTCTGGCTGTTCGTCTTGTTCTGGTTCGCCATCTGGCTTGGCCTCAACCTTCTCGACTACGACGGTCTCGGTAACCTTTGCCTCGACAACCTCGGTCACCTTCTCTTCAACAATCTCAGAGACAGGCTCCGATCGCTCTGGCTGTTCGTCTTGCTCTGGTTCGTCATCTGGCTTGGCCTCAACCTTCTCGACTACGACAGTCTCGGTAACCTTTGCCTCGACAACCTCGGTCACCTTCTCTTCAACAATCTCAGAGACAGGCTCCGATGGCTCTGGCTGTTCGTCTTGTTCTGGTTTGTCATCTGGCTTGGCCTCAACCTTCTCGACTACGACGGTCTCGGTAACCTTTGCCTCGACAACCTCGGTCACCTTCTCTTCAACAATCTCAGAGACAGGCTTCGATGGCTCCGGCTGTTCGTCTTGCTCTGGTTCATCATCTGGCTCGGCCTCAACCTTCTCGACTACGACGGTTTCGGTCATCTTTGCTACGACAGCCTCGGTCACCTTCTCTTCAACAATCTCAGAGACAGGCTCCGATGGCTCTGGCTGTTCGTCTTGCTCTGGTTCGTCATCTGGCTCGGCCTCAACCTTCTCGACTACGACGGTCTCGGTAACCTTTGCCTCGACAACCTCGGTCACCTTCTCTTCAACAATCTCAGAGACAGGCTCCGATGGCTCTGGCTGTTCGTCTTGCTCTGGTTTGTCATCTGGCTTGGCCTCAACCTTCTCGACTACGACGGTCTCGGTAACCTTTGCCTCGTCAACCTCGATCACCTTCTCTTCAACAATCTCAGAGACAGGCTCCGATGGCTCTGGCTCTGGCTGTTCGTCGTGCTCTGGTTCGCCATCTGGCTTAGCCTCAACCTTCTCGACTACGACGGTCTCGATAACCTTTGCCTCGACAACCTCGGTCACCTTCTCTTCAACAATCTCAGAGACAGGCTCCGATGGCTCCGGCTGTTCGTCTTGCTCTGGTTCATCATCTGGCTCGGCCTCAACCTTCTCGACTACGACGGTTTCGGTCATCTTTGCTACGACAGCCTCGGTCACCTTCTCTTCAACAATCTCAGAGACAGGCTCCGATGGCTCTGGTTGTTCGTCTTGTTCTGGTTCGTCATCTGGCTTGGCCTCAACCTTCTCGACTACGACGGTCTCGGTAACCTTTGCCTCGACAACCTCGGTCACCTTCTCTTGAACAATCTCAGAGACAGGCTCCGATGGCTCTGGCTGTTCTTCTTGCTCTGGTTTGTCATCTGGCTTGGCCTCAACCTTCTCTACCACGACGGTCTCGGTAACCTTTGCCTCGACAACCTCGGTCACCTTCTCTTCAACAATCTCAGAGACAGGCTCCGATGGCTGTGGCTGTTCGTCTTGCTCTGGTTTGTCATCTGGCTTGGCCTCAACCTTCTCGACTACGACGGTCTCGGTAACCTTTGCTTCGACAACCTCGGTCACCTTCTCTTCAACAATCTCAGAGACAGGCTCCGATGGCTGTGGTTGTGGCTGTTCGTCTTGCTCTGGTTCGTCATCTGGCTTGGCCTCAACCTTCTCGACTACGACGGTCTCGGTAACCTTTGCCTCGACAACCTCGGTCACCTTCTCTTCAACAATCTCAGAGACAGGCTCCGATGGCTCTGGCTGTTCGTCTTGCTCTGGTTTGTCATCTGGCTTGGCCTCAACCTTCTCTACCACGACGGTCTCGGTAACCTTTGCCTCGACAACCTCGGTCACCTTCTCTTCAACAATCTCAGAGACAGGCTCCGATGGCTGTGGCTGTTCGTCTTGCTCTGGTTTGTCATCTGGCTTGGCCTCAACCTTCTCGACTACGACGGTCTCGGTAACCTTTGCTTCGACAACCTCGGTCACCTTCTCTTCAACAATCTCAGAGACAGGCTCCGATGGCTGTGGTTGTGGCTGTTCGTCTTGCTCTGGTTCGTCATCTGGCTTGGCCTCAACCTTCTCTACTACGACGGTCTCGGTAACCTTTGCCTCGACAACCTCGGTCACCTTCTCTTCAACAATCTCAGAGACAGGCTCCGATGGCTCTGGCTGTTCGTCTTGCTCTGGTTCGTCATCTGGCTTGGCCTCAATCTTCTCTACTACGACGGTCTCGGTAATCTTTGCCCCAAGAACCTCGGTCACCTTCTCTTCAACAATCTCAGAGACAGGCTCCGATGGCTCTGGCTGTTCTTCTTGCTCTGGTTCGTCATCTGGCTTGGCCTCAACCTTCTCGACTACGACGGTCTCGGTAATCTTTGCCGCAAGAACCTCGGTCACCTTCTCTTCAACAATCTCAGAGACAGGCTCCGATGGCTCTGGCTGTTCGTCTTGTTCTGGTTCGTCATCTGGCTTGGCCTCAATCTTCTCAACTACGACGGTCTCGATAACCTTTGCCTCGACAACCTCGGTCACCTTCTCTTCAACAATCTCAGAGACAGGCTCCGATGGCTCCGGCTGTTCGTCTTGCTCTGGTTCGTCATCTGGCTTGGCCTCAACCTTCTTGACCACGACGGTCTCGGTATCCTTTGCCTCGACAACCTCGGTCACCTTCTCTTCAACAATCTCAGAGACAGGCTCCGATGGCTCTGGCTCTGGCTGTTCGTCTTGTTCTGGTTTGTCATCTGGCTTGGCCTCAATCTTCTCGACTACGATTGTTTCGGTCATCTTTGCTACGAAAACCTCGGTCACCTTCTCTTCAACAATCTCAGAGACAGGCTCCGATGGCTCTGGCTGTTCGTCTTGCTCTGGTTCGTCATCTGGCTTGGCCTCAACCTTCTCTACCACGACGGTCTCGGTAACCTTTGCCTCGACAACCTCGATCACCTTCTCTTCAACAATCTCAGAGACAGGCTCCGATGGCTCTGGCTGTTCGTCTTGCTCTGGTTCGTCATCTGGCTTGGCCTCAATCTTCTCGACTACGATTGTTTCGGTCTTCTTTGCCTCGAAAACCTCGGTCACCTTCTCTTCAACAATCTCAGAGACAGGCTCCGATGCTTCTGGCTGTTCGTCTTGCTCTGGTTCGTCATCTGGCTCGGCCTCAACCTTCTCGACTACGACGGTTTCGGTCATCTTTGCTACGACAGCCTCGGTCACCTTCTCTTCAACAATCTCAGAGACAGACTCCGATGGCTCTGGCTGTTCGTCTTGTTCTGGTTCGTCATCTGGCTTGGCCTCAACCTTCTCGACTACGACGGTCTCGGTAACCTTTCCCTCAACAACCTCGGTCACCTTTTCTTCAACAATCTCAGAGACAGGCTCCGATGGCTCTGGCTGTTCGTCTTGCTCTGGTTCGTCATCTGGCTTGGCCTCAACCTTCTTGACCACGACGGTCTCGGTAACCTTTGCCTCGACAACCTCGGTCACCTTCTCTTCAACAATCTCAGAGACAGGCTCCGATGGCTCTGGTTGTTCGTCTTGTTCTGGTTCGTCATCTAGCTTGGCCTCAACCTTCTCGACTACGACGGTCTCGGTAACCTTTGCCTCAACAACCTCGGTGACCTTCTCTTCAACAATCTCAGAGACAGGCTCCGATGGCTGTTGCTGTTCGTCTTGCTCTGGTTTGTCATCTGGCTTGGCTACAACCTTCTCGACCACGACGGTCTCGGTAATCTTTGCCTCGACAACCTCGGTCACCTTCTCTTCAACAATCTCAGAGACAGGCTCCGATGGCTCCGGCTGTTCGTCTTGCTCTGGTTCGTCATCTGGCTTGGCCTCAACCTTCTTGACTACGACGGTCTCGGTAACCTTTGCCTCGACAACCTCGGTCACCTTCTCTTCAACAATCTCAGAGACAGGCTCCGATGGCTGTGGCTCTGGCTGTTCGTCTTGTTCTGGTTCGTCATCTGGCTTGGCCTCAACCTTCTCGACTACGACGGTCTCGGTAACCTTTGCCTCGACAACTTCGGTCACCTTCTCTTCAACAATCTCAGAGACAGGCTCCGATGGCTCTGGCTGTTCGTCTTGCTCTGGTTTGTCATCTGGCTTGTCCTTAACCTTCTCGACCACGACGGTCTCGGTAACCTTTGCCTCGACAACCTCGGTCACCTTCTCTTCAACAATCTCAGAGACAGGCTCCGATGGCTCTGGCTGTTCGTCTTGCTTTGGTTCTTCATCTGGCTTGGCCTCAACCTTCTCGACTACGACGGTCTCGGTAACCTTTGCCTCGACAACCTCGATCACCTTCTCTTTAACAATCTCAGAGACAGGCTCCGATGGCTCTGGCTCTGGCTGTTCGTCTTGCTCTGGTTCGCCATCTGGCTTGGCCTCAATCTTCTCGACTACGACGGTCTCGGTAACCTTTGCCTCGACAACTTCGGTCACCTTCTCTTCACCAATCTCAGAGACAGGCTCCGATGGCTCTGGCTGTTCGTCTTGCTCTGGTTTGTCATCTGGCTTGTCCTTAACCTTCTCGACCACGACGGTCTCGGTAACCTTTGCCTCGACAACCTCGGTCACCTTCTCTTCAACAATCTCAGAGACAGGCTCCGATGGCTCCGGCTGTTCGTCTTGCTCTGGTTCGTCATCAGGCTTGGCCTCAACCTTCTCGACTACGACGGTCTCGGTAACCTTTGCCTCGACAACCTCGGTCACCTTCTCTTCAACAATCTCAGAGACAGGCTCCGATGGCTGTGGCTCTGGCTGTTCGTCTTGTTCTGGTTCGTCATCTGACTTGGCCTCAACCTTCTCGACTACGACGGTCTCGGTAACCTTTGCCTCGACAACTTCGGTCACCTTCTCTTCAACATTCTCAGAGACAGGCTCCGATGGCTCTGGCTGTTCGTCTTGCTCTGGTTTGTCATCTGGCTTGGCCTCAACCTTCTCGACTACGACGGTCTCGGTAACCTTTGCCTCGACAACCTCGGTCACCTTCTCTTCAACAATCTCAGAGACAGGCTCCGATGGCTCCGGCTGTTCGTCTTGCTCTGGTTCGTCATCTGGTTTGGCCTCAACCTTCTCGACTACGACGGTCTCGGTAACCTTTGCCTCGACAACCTCGGTCACCTTCTCTTCAACAATCTCAGAGACAGGATCCGACGGCTGTGGCTCTGGCTGTTCGTCTTGTTCTGGTTCGTCATCTGGCTTGGCCTCAACCTTCTCGACTACGACGGTCTCGGTAACCTTTGCCTCGACAACCTCGGTCACCTTCTCTTCAACAATCTCAGAGACAGGCTCCGATGGCTGTGGCTCTGGCTGTTCGTCTTGTTCTGGTTTGTCATCTGGCTTGGCCTCAACCTTCTCGACTACGACGGTCTCGGTAACCTTTGCCTCGACAACCTCGGTTAGCTTCTCTTCAACAATCTCAGAGACAGGCTCCGATGCTTCTGGCTGTTCGTCTTGCTCTGGTTTGTCATCTAGCTTGGCCTCAACCTTCTCGACTACGACGGTCTCGGTAACCTTTGCCTCGACAACCTCGGTCACCTTCTCTTCAACAATCTCAGAGACAGGCTCCGAAGGCTCTGGCTGTTCGTCTTGCTCTGGTTTGTCATCTGGCTTGTCCTTAACCTTCTCGACCACGACGGTCTCGGTAACCTTTGCCTCGACAACCTCGGTCACCTTCTCTTCAACAATCTCAGAGACAGGCTCCGATGGCTGTGGCTCTGGCTGTTCGTCTTGTTCTGGTTTGTCATCTGGCTTGGCCTCAACCTTCTCGACTACGACGGTCTCGGTAACCTTTGCCTCGACAACCTCGGTTAGCTTCTCTTCAACAATCTCAGAGACAGGCTCCGATGCTTCTGGCTGTTCGTCTTGTTCTGGTTCGTCATCTAGCTTGGCCTCAACCTTCTCGACTACGACGGTCTCGGTAACCTTTGCCTCGACAACCTCGCTCACCTTCTCTTCAACAATCTCAGAGACAGGCTCCGATGGCTCTGGCTGTTCGTCTTGCTCTGGTTTGTCATCTGGCTTGTCCTTAACCTTCTCGACCACGACGGTCTCGGTAACCTTTGCCTCGACAACCTCGGTCACCTTCTCTTCAACAATCTCAGAGACAGGCTCCGATGGCTGTGGCTCTGGCTGTTCGTCTTGTTCTGGTTCGTCATCTAGCTTGGCCTCAACCTTCTCGACTACGACGGTCTCGGTAACCTTTGCCTCAACAACCTCGGTCACCTTCTCTTCAACAATCTCAGAGACAGGCTCCGATGGCTGTGGCTGTTCGTCTTGCTCTGGTTCGTCATCTGGCTTGGCTACAACCTTCTCGACCACGACGGTCTCGGTAATCTTTGCCTCGACAACCTCGGTCACCTTCTCTTCAACAATCTCAGAGACAGGCTCCGATGGCTCCGGCTGTTCGTCTTGCTCTGGTTCGTCATCAGGCTTGGCCTCAACCTTCTCGACTACGACGGTCTTGGTAACCTTTGCCTCGACAACCTCGGTCACCTTCTCTTCAACAATCTCAGAGACAGGCTCCGATGGCTGTGGCTCTGGCTGTTCGTCTTGTTCTGGTTCGTCATCTGGCTTGGCCTCAACCTTCTCGACTACGACGGTCTCGGTAACCTTTGCCTCGACAACTTCGGTCACCTTCTCTTCAACAATCTCAGAGACAGGCTCCGAAGGCTCTGGCTGTTCGTCTTGTTCTGGTTTGTCATCTGGCTTGTCCTTAACCTTCTCGACCACGATGGTCTCGGTAACCTTTGCCTCGACAACCTCGGTCACCTTCTCTTCAACAATCTCAGAGACAGGCTCCGATGGCTCTGGCTGTTCGTCTTGCTTTGGTTCGTCATCTGGCTTGGCCTCAACCTTCTCGACTACGACGGTCTCGGTAACCTTTGCCTCGACAACCTCGATCACCTTCTCTTTAACAATCTCAGAGACAGGCTCCGATGGCTCTGGCTCTGGCTGTTCGTCTTGCTCTGGTTCGCCATCTGGCTTAGCCTCAACCTTCTCGACTACGACGGTCTCGGTAACCTTTGCCTCGACAACCTCGGTCACCTTCTCTTCAACAATCTCAGAGACAGGCTCCGATGGCTCTGGCTGTTCGTCTTGCTCTGGTTCGTCATCTGGCTTGGCCTCAATCTTCTCGACTACGATGGTTTCGGTAATCTTTGCTACGACAACCTCGGTCACCTTCTCTTCAACAATCTCAGAGACAGGCTCCGATGGCTCTGGCTGTTCGTCTTGCTCTGGTTTGTCATCTGGCTTGGCCTCAACCTTCTCGACTACGACGGTCTCGGTAACCTTTGCCTCAACAACCTCGGTCACCTTTTCTTCAACAATCTCAGAGACAGGCTCCGATGCTTCTGGCTGTTCGTCTTGCTCTGGTTCGTCATCTGGCTTGGCCGCAATCTTCTCGACTACGACGGTCTCGGTAACCTTTGCCTCGACAACCTCGGTCACCTTCTCTTTAACAATCTCAGAGACAGGCTCCGATGGCTCTGGCTCTGGCTGTTCGTCTTGCTCTGGTTCGCCATCTGGCTTGGCCTCAACCTTCTCGACTACGACGGTCTCGGTAACCTTTGCCTCGACAACTTCGGTCACCTTCTCTTCAACAATCTCAGAGACAGGCTCCGAAGGCTCTGGCTGTTCGTCTTGCTCTGGTTCGTCATTTGGCTTGGCCTCAACCTTCTCGACTACGACGGTCTCGGTAACCTTTGCCTCGACAACCTCGGTCACCTTCTCTTCAACAATCTCAGAGACAGGCTCCGATGGCTGTGGCCCTGGCTGTTCGTCTTGTTCTGGTTCGTCATCTGGCTTGGCCTCAACCTTCTCGACTACGACGGTCTCGGTAACCTTTGCCTCGACAACTTCGGTCACCTTCTCTTCAACAATCTCAGAGACAGGCTCCGAAGGCTCTGGCTGTTCGTCTTGTTCTGGTTTGTCATCTGGCTTGTCCTTAACCTTCTCGACCACGACGGTCTCGGTAACCTTTGCCTCGACAACCTCGGTCACCTTCTCTTCAACAATCTCAGAGACAGGCTCCGATGGCTCTGGCTGTTCGTCTTGCTTTGGTTCGTCATCTGGCTTGGCCTCAACCTTCTCGACTACGACGGTCTCGGTAACCTTTGCCTCGTCAACCTCGATCACCTTCTCTTTAACAATCTCAGAGACAGGCTCCGATGGCTCTGGCTCTGGCTGTTCGTCTTGCTCTGGTTCGCCATCTGGCTTAGCCTCAACCTTCTCGACTACGACGGTCTCGGTAACCTTTGCCTCGACAACCTCGGTCACCTTCTCTTCAACAATCTCAGAGACAGGCTCCGATGGCTGTGGCTGTTCGTCTTGCTCTGGTTTGTCATCTGGCTTGGCCTCAACCTTCTCGACTACGACGGTCTCGGTAACCTTTGCTTCGACAGCCTCGGTCACCTTCTCTTCAACAATCTCAGAGACAGGCTCCGATGGCTCTGGCTGTTCGTCTTGCTCTGGTTCGTCATCTGGCTTGGCCTCAACCTTCTCGACTACGACGGTCTCGGTAACCTTTGCCTCGACAACCTCGGTCACCTTCTCTTTAACAATCTCAGAGACAGGCTCCGATGGCTCTGGCTCTGGCTGTTCGTCTTGCTCTGGTTCGCCATCTGGCTTAGCCTCAACCTTCTCGACTACGACGGTCTCGATAACCTTTGCCTCGACAACCTCGGTCACCTTCTCTTCAACAATCTCAGAGACAGGCTCCGATGGCTCTGGTTGTTTGTCTTGCTCTGGTTCGTCATCTGGCTTGGCCTCAACCTTCTCAACTACGACGGTCTCGGTAACCTTTGCCTCGACAACCTCGGTCACCTTCTCTTCAACAATCTCAGAGACAGGCTCCGATGGCTCTGGCTGTTCGTCTTGCTCTGGTTCGTCATCTGCCTTGGCCTCAACCTTCTCGACTACGACGGTCTCGGTATCCTTTGCCTCGACAACCTCGGTCACCTTCTCTTCAACAATCTCAGAGACAGGCTCCGATGGCTCTGGCTCTGGCTGTTCGTCTTGTTCTGGTTTGTCATCTGGCTTGGCCTCAACCTTCTTGACCACGACGGTCTCGGTAACCTTTGCCTCGACAACCTCGATCACCTTCTCTTCAACAATCTCAGAGACAGGCTCCGATGGCTGTGGCTGTTCGTCTTGCTCTGGTTTGTCATCTGGCTTGGCCTCAACCTTCTCGACTACGACGGTCTCGGTAACCTTTGCCTCGACAACCTCGGTCACCTTCTCTTCAACAATCTCAGAGACAGGCTCCGATGGCTCTGGCTGTTCGTCTTGCTCTGGTTTGTCATCTGGCTTGGCCTCAACCTTCTCGACTACGACGGTCTCGGTAACCTTTGCCTCGACAACCTCGGTCACCTTCTCTTCAACAATCTCAGAGACAGGCTCCGATGGCTCTGGCTGTTCGTCTTGTTCTGGTTCGTCATCTGGCTTGGCCTCAACCTTCTCGACTACGACAGTCTCGATAACCTTTGCCTCGACAACCTCGATCACCTTCTCTTCAACAATCTCAGAGACAGGCTCCGATGGCTCTGGCTGTTCTTCTTGCTCTGGTTCGTCATCTGGCTTGGCCTCAACCTTCTCGACTACGACGGTCTCGGTAATCTTTGCCCCAAGAACCTCGGTCACCTTCTCTTCAACAATCTCAGAGACAGGCTCCGATGGCTGTGACTGTACGTCTTGTTCTGGTTCGTCATCTGGCTTGGCCTCAACCTTCTCGACTGCGACGGTCTCGGTAACCTTTGCCTCGACAACCTCGGTCACCTTCTCTTCAACAATCTCAGAGACAGGCTCCGATGCTTCTGGCTGTTCGTCTTGCTCTGGTTCGTCATCTGGCTTGGCCTCAATCTTCTCGACTACGACGGTCTCGGTAACCTTTGCCTTGACAACCTCGGTCACCTTCTCTTCAACAATCTCAGAGACAGGCTCCGATGGCTCTGGCTCTGGTTGTTCGTCTTGCTCTGGTTCGCCATCTGGCTTAGCCTCAACCTTATCGACTACGACGGTCTCGATAACCTTTGCCTCGACAACCTCGGTCACCTTCTCTTCAACAATCTCAGAGACAGGCTCCGATGGCTCTGGCTGTTCGTCTTGTTCTGGTTCGTCATCTGGCTTGGCCTCAACCTTCTCGACTACGACGGTCTCGGTAACCTTTGCCTCGACAACCTCGATCACCTTCTCTTCAACAATCTCAGAGACAGGCTCCGATGGCTCCGGCTGTTCGTCTTGTTCTGGTTCGTCATCTGGCTTGGCCTCAACCTTCTCGACTACGACGGTCTCGGTAATCTTTGCCTCGACAACCTCGGTCACCTTCTCTTCAACAATCTCAGAGACAGGCTCCGATGGCTGTGGCTTTGGCTGTTCGTCTTGTTCTGGTTTGTCATCTGGCTTGGCCTCAACCTTCTCGACTACGACGGTCTCGGTAACCTTTGCCTCGACAACCTCGGTCACCTTCTCTTCAACAATCTCAGAGACAGGCTCCGATGGCTGTGGCTGTGGCTGTTCGTCTTGTTCTGGTTCGTCATCTGGCTTGGCCTCAACCTTCTCAACAACGACGGTCTCGGTAACCTTTGCCTCGACAACCTCGGTTAGCTTCTCTTCAACAATCTCAGAGACAGGCTCCGATGGCTCTGGTTGTTCGTCTTGTTCTGGTTCGTCATCTAGCTTGGCCTCAACCTTCTCGACTACGACGGTCTCGGTAACCTTTGCCTCGACAATCTCGGTCACCTTCTCTTCAACAATCTCAGAGACAGGCTCCGATGGCTGTGGTTGTGGCTGTTCGTCTTGCTCTGGTTCGTCATCTGGCTTGGCCTCAACCTTCTCAACTACGACGGTCTCGGTAACCTTTGCCTCGACAACCTCGGTCACTTTCTCTTCAACAATCTCAGAGACAGGCTCCGATGGCTCTGGCTCTGGCTGTTCGTCTTGCTCTGGTTCGTCATCTGGCTTGGCCTCAACCTTCTCGACTACGACGGTCTCGGTAACCTTTGCCTCGACAACCTCGGTCACCTTCTCTTCAACAATCTCAGAGACAGGCACCGATGGCTCCGGCTGTTCGTCTTGTTCTGGTTCGTCATCTGGCTTGGCCTCAACCTTCTCGACTACGACGGTCTCGGTAACCTTTGCCACAACAACCTCGGTCACCTTCTCTTCAACAATCTCAGAGACAGGATCCGATGACTCCGGCTGTTCGTCTTGCTCTGGTTCGTCATCTGGCTTGGCCTCAACCTTCTTGACCACGACGGTCTCGGTAACCTTTGCCTCGACAACCTCGGTCACCTTCTCTTCAACAATCTCAGAGACAGGCTCCGTTGGCTCTGGCTGTTCGTCTTGCTCTGGTTTGTCATCTGGCTTGGCCTCAACCTTCTCGACTACGACGGTCTCGGTAACCTTTGCCTCGACAACCTCGGTCACCTTCTCTTCAACAATCTCAGAGACAGGCTCCGAAGGCTCCGGCTGTTCGTCTTGCTCTGGTTTGTCATATGGCTTGTCCTTAACCTTCTCGACCACGACGGTCTCGGTAACCTTTGCCTCGACAACCTCGGTCACCTTCTCTTCAACAATCTCAGAGACAGGCTCCGATGGCTCTGGCTGTTCGTCTTGCTTTGGTTCGTCATCTGGCTTGGCCTCAACCTTCTCGACTACGACGGTCTCGGTAACCTTTGCCTCGACAACCTCGATCGCCTTCTCTTTAACAATCTCAGAGACAGGCTCCGATGGCTGTGGCTCTGGCTGTTCGTCTTGCTCTGTTTCGCCATCTGGTTTAGCCTCAACCTTCTCGACTACGACGGTCTCGATAACCTTTGCCTCGACAACCTCGGTCACCTTCTCTTCAACAATCTCAGAGACAGGCTCCGATGGCTCCGGCTGTTCGTCTTGCTCTGGTTCGTCATCTGGCTCGGCCTCAACCTTCTCGACTACGACGGTCTCGGTAACCTTTGCCTCGACAACCTCGGTCACCTTCTCTTCAACAATCTCAGAGACAGGCTCCGATGGCTCTGGCTGTTCGTCTTGTTCTGGTTCGTCATCTGCCTTGTCCTCAACCTTCTCGACTACGACGGTCTCGGTAACCTTTGCCTCGACAACCTCGGTTAGCTTCTCTTCAACAATCTCAGAGACAGGCTCCGATGGCTCCGGCTGTTCGTCTTGCTCTGGTTCGTCATCTGGTTTGGCCTCAACCTTCTCGACTACGACGGTCTCGGTAACCTTTGCCTCGACAACCTCGGTCACCTTCTCTTCAACAATCTCAGAGACAGGCTCCGATGGCTCTGGCTGTTCGTCTTGTTCTGGTTCGTCATCTGCCTTGTCCTCAACCTTCTCGACTACGACGGTCTCGGTAACCTTTGCCTCGACAACCTCGGTTAGCTTCTCTTCAACAATCTCAGAGACAGGCTCCGATGGCTGTGGCTCTGGCTGTTCGTCTTGTTCTGGTTCGTCATCTGGCTTGGCCTCAACCTTCACGACTACGACGGTCTCGGTAACCTTTGCCTCGACAACCTCGGTCACCTTCTCTTCAACAGTCTCAGAGACAGGCTCCGATGGCTGTGGCTCTGGTTGTTCGTCTTGTTCTGGTTCGTCATCTAGCGTGGCCTCAACCTTCTCGACTACGACGGTCTCGGTAACCTTTGCCTCGACAACCTCGGTCACCTTCTCTTCAACAATCTCAGAGACAGGCTCCGATGGCTCTGGCTGTTCGTCTTGCTCTGGTTCGTCATCTTGCTTGGCCTCAACCTTCTCGACTACGACGGTCTCGGTAACCTTTGCCTCGTCAACCTCGGTCACTTTCTCTTCAACAATCTCAGAGACAGGCTCCGATGGCTGTGGCTCTGGCTGTTCGTCTTGCTCTGGTTCGTCATCAGGCTTGGCCTCAACCTTCTCGACTACGACGGTCTCGGTAACCTTTGCCTCGACAACCTCGGTCACCTTCTCTTCAACAATCTCAGAGACAGGCTTCGATGGCTCCGGCTGTTCGTCTTGTTCTGGTTCTTCATCTGGCTTGGCCTCAACCTTCTCGACTACGACGGTCTCGGTAACCTTTGCCTCGACAACCTCGGTCACTTTCTCTTCAACAATCTCAGACACAGGCTCCGATGGCTGTGGCTGTGGCTGTTCGTCTTGTTCTGGTTCGTCATCTGGCTTGGCCTCAATCTTCTCGACTACGACGGTCTCGGTAACCTTTGCCTCGACAACCTCGGTCACTTTCTCTTCAACAATCTCAGACACAGGCTCCAATGGCTGTGGCTCTGGCTGTTCGTCTTGCTCTGGTTCGTCATCTGGCTTGGCCTCAACCTTATCGACTACGACGGTCTCGGTAACCTTTGCCTCGACAACCTCGGTCACCTTCTCTTCAACAATCTCAGAGACAGGCTTCGATGGCTCCGGCTGTTCGTCTTGTTCTGGTTCGTCATCTGGCTTGGCCTCAACCTTCTCGACTACGACGGTCTCGGTAACCTTTGCCTCAACAACCTCGGTTAGCTTCTCTTCAACAATCTCAGAGACAGGCTCCGATGGCTCCGGCTGTTCGTCTTGTTCTGGTTCGTCATCTGGCTTGGCAACAACCTTCTCGACTACGACGGTCTCGGTAACCTTTGCCTCGACAACCTCGGTTAGCTTCTCTTCAACAATCTCAGAGACAGGCTCCGATGGCTCTGGCTGTTCGTCTTGCTCTGGTTCGTCATCTGGCTTGGCCTCAACCTTCTCTACTACGACGGTCTCGGTAATCTTTGCCCCAAGAACCTCGGTCACCTTCTCTTCAACAATCTCAGAGACAGGCTCCGATGGCTCTGGCTCTGGCTGTTCGTCTTGCTCTGGTTCGTCATCTGGCTTGGCCTCAACCTTCTTGACCACGACGGTCTCGGTAACCTTTGCCTCGACAACCTCGGTCACCTTCTCTTCAACAATCTCAGAGACAGGCTCCGATGGCTCTGGTTGTTCGTCTTGCTCTGGTTCGTCATCTAGCTTGGCCTCAACCTTCTCGACTACGACGGTCTCGGTAATCTTTGCCCCAAGAACCTCGGTCACCTTCTCTTCAACAATCTCAGAGACAGGCTCCGATGGCTGTGACTGTACGTCTTGTTCTGGTTCGTCATCTGGCTTGGCCTCAACCTTCTCGACTGCGACGGTCTCGGTAACCTTTGCCTCGACAACCTCGGTCACCTTCTCTTCAACAATCTCAGAGACAGGCTCCGATGGCTGTGGCTCTGGCTGTTCGTCTTGTTCTGGTTTGTCATCTGGCTTGGCCTCAACCTTCTCGACTACGACGGTCTCGGTAACCTTTGCCTCGACAACCTCGGTTAGCTTCTCTTCAACAATCTCAGAGACAGGCTCCGATGGCTCTGGCTGTTCGTCTTGCTCTGGTTTGTCATCTAGCTTGGCCTCAACCTTCTCGACTACGACGGTCTCGGTAACCTTTGCCTCGACAACCTCGGTCACCTTCTCTTCAACAATCTCAGAGACAGGCTCCGAAGGCTCTGGCTGTTCGTCTTGCTCTGGTTCGTCATCTGGCTTGGCCTCAATCTTCTCGACTACGATTGTTTCGGTCATCTTTGCCTCGACAACCTCGGTCACCTTCTCTTCAACAATCTCAGAGACAGGCTCCGATGGCTCTGGTTGTTCGTCTTGTTCTGGTTCGTCATCTAGCTTGGCCTCAACCTTCTCGACTACGACGGTCTCGGTAACCTTTGCCTCGACAACCTCGGTCACCTTCTCTTCAACAATCTCAGAGACAGGCTCCGATGGCTCTGGCTGTTCGTCTTGCTCTGGTTCGCCATCTGGCTTAGCCTCAACCTTCTCGACTACGACGGTCTCGGTAACCTTTGCCTCGACAACCTCGGTCACCTTCTCTTCAACAATCTCAGAGACAGGCTCCGATGGCTCCGGCTGTTCGTCTTGTTCTGGTTCGTCATCTGGCTTGGCCTCAACCTTCTCGACTACGACGGTCTCGGTAACCTTTGCCTCGACAACCTCGGTCACCTTCTCTTCAACAATCTCAGAGACAGGCTCCGATGGCTCCGGCTGTTCGTCTTGCTCTGGTTCGTCATCTGGCTTGGCCTCAACCTTCTTGACTACGACGGTCTCGGTAACCTTTGCCTCGACAACCTCGGTCACCTTCTCTTCAACAATCTCAGAGACAGGCTCCGATGGCTGTGGCTCTGGCTGTTCGTCTTGTTCTGGTTCGTCATCTGGCTTGGCCTCAATCTTCTCGACTACGACGGTCTCGGTAACCTTTGCCTCGACAACCTCGGTCACCTTCTCTTCAACAATCTCAGAGACAGGCTCCGATGGCTGTGGCTGTTCGTCTTGCTCTGGTTCGTCATCTGGCTTGGCCTCAACCTTCTTGACCACGACGGTCTCGGTAACCTTTGCTTCGACAACTTCGGTCACCTTCTCTTCAACAATCTCAGAGACAGGCTCCGATGGCTCCGGCTGTTCGTCTTGCTCTGGTTTGTCATCTGGCTTGTCCTTAACCTTCTCGACTACGACGGTCTCGGTAACCTTTGCCTCGACAACCTCGGTCACCTTCTCTTCAACAATCTCAGAGACAGGCTCCGATGGCTGTGGCTCTGGCTGTTCGTCTTGCTCTGGTTCGTCATCTGGCTTGGCCTCAACCTTCTCGACTACGACGGTCTCGGTAACCTTTGCCTCGACAACCTCGGTCACCTTCTCTTCAACTGTCTCAGAGACAGGCTCCGATGGCTCCGGCTGTTCGTCTTGCTCTGGTTCGTCATCTGGCTTGGCCTCAACCTTCTCGACTACGACGGTCTCGGTAACCTTTGCCTCGACAACCTCGGTCACCTTCTCTTCAACAATCTCAGAGACAAGCTCCGATGGCTCTGACTGTTCGCCTTGCTCTGGTTTGTCATCTGGCTTGGCTACAACCTTCTCGACTACGACGGTCTCGGTAACCTTTGCCTCAACAACCTCGGTCATCTTGTCTTCAACAATCTCAGAGACAGGCTCCGATGGCTGTGGCTGTTCGTCTTGCTCTGGTTTGTCATCTAGCTTGGCCTCAACCTTCTCGACTACGACGGTCTCGGTAACCTTTGCCTCGACAACCTCGGTCACCTTCTCTTCAACAATCTCAGAGACAGACTCCGATGGCTCTGGCTCTGGCTGTTCGTCTTGTTCTGGTTCGTCATCTGGCTTGGCAACAACCTTCTCGACTACGACGGTCTCGGTAACCTTTGCCTCGACAACCTCGGTTAGCTTCTCTTCAACAATCTCAGAGACAGGCTCCGATGGCTGTGGCTGTTCGTCTTGCTCTGGTTCGTCATCTGGCTTGGCCTCAACCTTCTTGACCACGACGGTCTCGGTAACCTTTGCCTCGACAACCTCGGTCACCTTCTCTTCAACAATCTCAGAGACAGGCTCCGATGGCTCTGGTTGTTCGTCTTGCTCTGGTTCGTCATCTAGCTTGGCCTCAACCTTCTCGACTACGACGGTCTCGGTAATCTTTGCCCCAAGAACCTCGGTCACCTTCTCTTCAACAATCTCAGAGACAGGCTCCGATGGCTGTGACTGTACGTCTTGTTCTGGTTCGTCATCTGGCTTGGCCTCAACCTTCTCGACTGCGACGGTCTCGGTAACCTTTGCCTCGACAACCTCGGTCACCTTCTCTTCAACAATCTCAGAGACAGGCTCCGATGGCTGTGGCTCTGGCTGTTCGTCTTGTTCTGGTTTGTCATCTGGCTTGGCCTCAACCTTCTCGACTACGACGGTCTCGGTAACCTTTGCCTCGACAACCTCGGTTAGCTTCTCTTCAACAATCTCAGAGACAGGCTCCGATGCTTCTGGCTGTTCGTCTTGCTCTGGTTTGTCATCTAGCTTGGCCTCAACCTTCTCGACTACGACGGTCTCGGTAACCTTTGCCTCGACAACCTCGGTCACCTTCTCTTCAACAATCTCAGAGACAGGCTCCGAAGGCTCTGGCTGTTCGTCTTGCTCTGGTTCGTCATCTGGCTTGGCCTCAATCTTCTCGACTACGATTGTTTCGGTCATCTTTGCCTCGACAACCTCGGTCACCTTCTCTTCAACAATCTCAGAGACAGGCTCCGATGGCTCTGGTTGTTCGTCTTGTTCTGGTTCGTCATCTAGCTTGGCCTCAACCTTCTCGACTACGACGGTCTCGGTAACCTTTGCCTCGACAACCTCGGTCACCTTCTCTTCAACAATCTCAGAGACAGGCTCCGATGGCTCTGGCTGTTCGTCTTGCTCTGGTTCGCCATCTGGCTTAGCCTCAACCTTCTCGACTACGACGGTCTCGGTAACCTTTGCCTCGACAACCTCGGTCACCTTCTCTTCAACAATCTCAGAGACAGGCTCCGATGGCTCCGGCTGTTCGTCTTGTTCTGGTTCGTCATCTGGCTTGGCCTCAACCTTCTCGACTACGACGGTCTCGGTAACCTTTGCCTCGACAACCTCGGTCACCTTCTCTTCAACAATCTCAGAGACAGGCTCCGATGGCTCCGGCTGTTCGTCTTGCTCTGGTTCGTCATCTGGCTTGGCCTCAACCTTCTTGACTACGACGGTCTCGGTAACCTTTGCCTCGACAACCTCGGTCACCTTCTCTTCAACAATCTCAGAGACAGGCTCCGATGGCTGTGGCTCTGGCTGTTCGTCTTGTTCTGGTTCGTCATCTGGCTTGGCCTCAATCTTCTCGACTACGACGGTCTCGGTAACCTTTGCCTCGACAACCTCGGTCACCTTCTCTTCAACAATCTCAGAGACAGGCTCCGATGGCTGTGGCTGTTCGTCTTGCTCTGGTTCGTCATCTGGCTTGGCCTCAACCTTCTTGACCACGACGGTCTCGGTAACCTTTGCTTCGACAACTTCGGTCACCTTCTCTTCAACAATCTCAGAGACAGGCTCCGATGGCTCCGGCTGTTCGTCTTGCTCTGGTTTGTCATCTGGCTTGTCCTTAACCTTCTCGACTACGACGGTCTCGGTAACCTTTGCCTCGACAACCTCGGTCACCTTCTCTTCAACAATCTCAGAGACAGGCTCCGATGGCTGTGGCTCTGGCTGTTCGTCTTGCTCTGGTTCGTCATCTGGCTTGGCCTCAACCTTCTCGACTACGACGGTCTCGGTAACCTTTGCCTCGACAACCTCGGTCACCTTCTCTTCAACTGTCTCAGAGACAGGCTCCGATGGCTCCGGCTGTTCGTCTTGCTCTGGTTCGTCATCTGGCTTGGCCTCAATCTTCTCGACTACGATGGTTTCGGTAATCTTTGCTACGACAACCTCGGTCACCTTCTCTTCAACAATCTCAGAGACAAGCTCCGATGGCTCTGACTGTTCGCCTTGCTCTGGTTTGTCATCTGGCTTGGCTACAACCTTCTCGACTACGACGGTCTCGGTAACCTTTGCCTCAACAACCTCGGTCATCTTGTCTTCAACAATCTCAGAGACAGGCTCCGATGGCTGTGGCTGTTCGTCTTGCTCTGGTTTGTCATCTAGCTTGGCCTCAACCTTCTCGACTACGACGGTCTCGGTAACCTTTGCCTCGACAACCTCGGTCACCTTCTCTTCAACAATCTCAGAGACAGGCTCCGATGGCTCTGGCTCTGGCTGTTCGTCTTGTTCTGGTTCGTCATCTGGCTTGGCAACAACCTTCTCGACTACGACGGTCTCGGTAACCTTTGCCTCGACAACCTCGGTTAGCTTCTCTTCAACAATCTCAGAGACAGGCTCCGATGGCTGTGGCTCTGGCTGTTCGTCTTGTTCTGGTTCGTCATCTGGCTTGGCCTCAACCTTCTCGACTACGACGGTCTCGGTAACCTTTGCCTCAACAACCTCGGTCACCTTTTCTTCAACAATCTCAGAGACAGGCTCCGATGGCTCCGGCTGTTCGTCTTGTTCTGGTTCGTCATCTGGCTTGGCCGCAACCTTCTTGACTACGACGGTCTCGGTAACCTTTGCCTCGACAACCTCGGTCACCTTCTCTTCAACAATCTCAGAGACAGGCTCCGATGGCTGTGGCTCTGGCTGTTCGTCTTGTTCTGGTTCGTCATCTGGCTTGGCCTCAATCTTCTCGACTACGACGGTCTCGGTAACCTTTGCCTCGACAACCTCGGTCACCTTCTCTTCAACAATCTCAGAGACAGGCTCCGATGGCTCCGGCTGTTCGTCTTGTTCTGGTTCGTCATCTGGCTTGGCAACAACCTTCTCGACTACGACGGTCTCGGTAACCTTTGCCTCGACAACCTCGGTTAGCTTCTCTTCAACAATCTCAGAGACAGGCTCCGATGGCTCTGGCTGTTCGTCTTGCTCTGGTTCGTCATCTGGCTTGGCCTCAACCTTCTCTACTACGACGGTCTCGGTAATCTTTGCCCCAAGAACCTCGGTCACCTTCTCTTCAACAATCTCAGAGACAGGCTCCGATGGCTCTGGCTCTGGCTGTTCGTCTTGTTCTGGTTCGTCATCTGGCTTGGCAACAACCTTCTCGACTACGACGGTCTCGGTAACCTTTGCCTCGACAACCTCGGTTAGCTTCTCTTCAACAATCTCAGAGACAGGCTCCGATGGCTGTGGCTGTTCGTCTTGCTCTGGTTCGTCATCTGGCTTGGCCTCAACCTTCTTGACCACGACGGTCTCGGTAACCTTTGCCTCGACAACCTCGGTCACCTTCTCTTCAACAATCTCAGAGACAGGCTCCGATGGCTGTGGCTCTGGCTGTTCGTCTTGCTCTGGTTCGTCATCTGGCTTGGCCTCAACCTTCTCGACTACGACGGTCTCGGTAACCTTTGCCTCAACAACCTCGGTCACCTTCTCTTCAACAATCTCAGAGACAGGCTCCGATGGCTCCGGCTGTTCGTCTTGTTCTGGTTCGTCATCTGGCTTGGCAACAACCTTCTCGACTACGACGGTCTCGGTAACCTTTGCCTCGACAACCTCGGTTAGCTTCTCTTCAACAATCTCAGAGACAGGCTCCGATGGCTCTGGCTGTTCGTCTTGCTCTGGTTCGTCATCTGGCTTGGCCTCAACCTTCTCTACTACGACGGTCTCGGTAATCTTTGCCCCAAGAACCTCGGTCACCTTCTCTTCAACAATCTCAGAGACAGGCTCCGATGGCTGTGGCTCTGGCTGTTCGTCTTGTTCTGGTTCGTCATCTGGCTTGGCAACAACCTTCTCGACTACGACGGTCTCGGTAACCTTTGCCTCGACAACCTCGGTTAGCTTCTCTTCAACAATCTCAGAGACAGGCTCCGATGGCTGTGGCTGTTCGTCTTGCTCTGGTTCGTCATCTGGCTTGGCCTCAACCTTCTTGACCACGACGGTCTCGGTAACCTTTGCCTCGACAACCTCGGTCACCTTCTCTTCAACAATCTCAGAGACAGGCTCCGATGGCTCTGGTTGTTCGTCTTGTTCTGGTTCGTCATCTAGCATGGCCTCAACCTTCTCGACCACGACGGTCTCGGTAACCTTTGCCTCGACAACCTCGGTCACCTTCTCTTCAACAATCTCAGAGACAGGCTCCGATGGCTCCGGCTGTTCGTCTTGCTCTGGTTCGTCATCTGGCTTGGCCTCAACCTTCTCGACTACGACGGTCTCGGTAACCTTTGCCTCGATAACCTCGGTCACCTTCTCTTCAACAATCTCAGAGACAGGCTCCGATGGCTCCGGCTGTTCGTCTTGTTCTGGTTCGTCATCTGGCTTGGCCTCAACCTTCTCAACTACGACGGTCTCGATAACCTTTGCCTCGACAACCTCGGTCACCTTCTCTTCAACAATCTCAGAGACAGGCTCCGATGGCTGTGGCTGTTCGTCTTGCTCTGGTTCGTCATCTGGCTTGGCCTCAACCTTCTCGACCACGACGGTCTCGGTAACCTTTGCCTCGACAACCTCGGTCACCTTCTCTTCAACAATCTCAGAGACAGGCTCCGATGGCTCTGGCTGTTCGTGTTGTTCTGGTTTGTCATCTGGCTTGGCCTCAACCTTCTTGACCACGACGGTCTCGGTAACCTTTGCTTCGACAACCTCGGTCACCTTCTCTTCAACAATCTCAGAGACAGGCTCCGATGGCTGTGGCTGTTCGTCTTGCTCTGGCTCATCATCTGGCTTGGCCTCAACCTTCTTGACCACGATGGTCTCGATTATCTGCGGCTCAACAACCTCGCTCATTTTTGTTTCTACAGGTCCTCTGACTACAGGTTCCGGTATTTCTTTTTGAGTTTTATCTTCCTGTTGTTTCCTGCTTGTTGGTTGGGTTTCGAAATCGTTTATAATTGATGTGGGTGTAATGGCGGTTTTTTCCTGTGGCTGTTCTTCATATTTTTCTATTTTGTTTTTGTCGGTTTGTTTAATGCATGCGTTTTGTGTTTGTTCATGTTCTGCTTGTTGGTTTGTAAATTCGGCATGGTCGCTTTGAATATTAATCTTTTCTTGGTATTCGGAGTTAGTTTTTGTATCACTTATTTCGAATAATTTGATGATGTTTGTATCGAGTTTAGAAATACCACGCTTTGTTCGAGTTTTTTCAATGTTTACATTTTGCGATGTTTGATGCGTTTTTACTCCTTGAGAAACAGCTGAATATTTTGAGCTGGATGATGTAGTCATTTTTTGTGCTATTTTTTTGTTATCTTCTTGCATTATTTCAAATCTGGCCTTTAGTTCTTGAATATTTTTCAATTTGTAATCTTCGTCCATCATATATTCAGTTGAAGATGATAAATCGTAGGGTTGCACTTCCGGTTGTATTATGTCAGAATCTTTTAAATGATCGCTTACCACTATTTCACTACGATCAATTTCATCAAGCTTCTGCTGAGCAGAATCAATATTATCACATACCACTGAAGATTTATAAGATGTAGATACTTTATGACTTACACTTGGGAAATGTTTTCTCTTGGGACTGCTTTTGATAGCTTCGTCAGATGTGGTTTGTTTCTTCTCGAACATTTTGATAAGATCATTAGTTTTTCGTAGTTCGTTATCATCCTCCTCTTCGCATTCCTCCTTTACTAAATCAGTGATCACTTTACGCTCTACGTGCTTCTCGCAAACCGGTTCATGAAGAGCAGCTCTATTCTCCACTTGGCGTTTTTCTTGATCCAATTGCTTAATTCTTTCTTCTCGCAATCCTAGACTCTGCACTCCATGAACAAGTTTGGATATCTGTTGCTCTTTCTCTGAAAAGGAATCTGGAACCGTTGGAGGTTTCAACGCTATTATTTGAGATTTCAAATCCTCAACATCAACATCGTGACGTTTAGACAATGCATCTCCTCGTGTAGAACTTTCAACCTGATCGCCAACAGTCTTTCGATCCACCTTTTTAACGGCTATCCTCTTTTCCAGCTGCTTAATAACCTCCTGAATAGGTGGAATCGACTCTGACATGATGTTCGATTCTACAGGTTCTTCCTCTTCACCAAATATCTTACGAAGTTCCGTTATTTTTCCAGATGTTTTCAGCCGCTTCGGCGATTCCTGTCTGTCAATTTTCATCTGATATTCTTCAAATTCTACCTTTTTCTTTGGCGAGCTTTGTGCACTGTGCGTCTTTTGACTTTGCTCTAACATCTTTATTTTTGCCTTCACATCACCCGATCCCCGGCGACCTGTAAGGAGCTCTTCATCAGTGAGTTTGCTCACGTCTCGCTTGAGAATAGATGTGATGGGCACATCTAGAGGACTGTTTGACGCATCTTTGGTCTCTACACGATCAGTCAGTGTAGCTGCCTCGGAAGTGTCCAGGGCAGCAGAGACTGAATGCTCTTCGAAATCCATCGGGCTTGTACCAGTGTGCGCAAAGTGAATATCTTCTTCTGCCAATTGAAAATCGGCCGTTACATCTGTTTCGTCTGGCAAAATAGGACTTAGGCCCGCATCAGTAAGTTCTAATTCTTCTATTTCCACATCCACGGCTGTGTCTGTAATGATGCTTACTTTCTTATTTTTTTCCTCAGCAGAGGAAGAAATAACACCGGGCGAAGTCATGGTTTCAGTGAATCCTCTCGTTAAAGATATTCCAGTATCTGTTACATGCTGTGATACGCTCGTCTCCGTGATGGGCGAACCAGAACTGGAATCGAAACTTCCAAAGAGATAGACACTCTTCTTCTTTGAGAACGAAACCGCATCGTCTCTTTTGCGTTCAGTTTGCTCCGAATCTGGATCGTCAACCAGCTTGAACTGTTTGTATCGCTTACCGGTACTTACTTCCTTCACTTCTCCACCGCCCGAGCTCATTTCGGTCGTTTTCTCACGACCTTCTTTTGAAGTATGCGTGGTAGTTAGGCTAATCGTCGACTGAGAACTGATCGATATTTCTACATCCTTGTGACCGTACACCGTGAGACGACTTTCCGTAATCGCCGATGTGTCTGAAGTTTTGATCTCCTTACGTCCAATCACGAGCTTAATCGCAGGCGAGTCACCTCGCCCAAAGCGTGCACTGTGCACACTGTCGGGCGATTCAATGATCTCATTCATAGGCGAGGTACCGCGATTTGCATGACTTTCGGGCTTAAAACCCTTTTCGAAAGTAGTCGTTTTGCGTGCTTTTGTCGCTGTAGTTGTCGAAGTCGTGGTCGTTGTCGTTTTAGTCGAGGTGGTGTCCATGTCCAAGTCAAGATTAAAGTGTTTTCGCGATGGTCTGATAGCGGTGACAGACGCCTCAGCAGAACATCCCTCATCACCTGTGGTGCTCCCCTCCTCCGGAAGCGCCAACTTTCTCCCATCACTCACATCGGCCGACAGCGGACTGAGCGTATCCAAATCCTCGAGCGACGCAAGAGCAACGGCGGCCATCGTTGCGTCACGGATCGGTGTTGACGTTCGGGCCATGCCGTGCCGATGACCCACTGGGCCTGCCGCATCCGGTGTATCCAACCAGTGGTACTCGCGGAATGCTTCGAAATCGGTCGTAGACATGTCATCGGGCACGGAGGAGTTTGCATCCTCTGATGATGTGCAATCGTGTGTTTGTTTCAAGAAGAAAGGTTTCACAGTTCGTTCACGTTTTGCACATCATAGACAGATTTACCAATTAGTGTGTAACATTGCGTTGGGTTTCAATTGAGGAACACCAGCAGATACGTGATGTGTTTTATCGAAAAATCCACCACAGGTAAGAGCATTGTATGCAGCGTGTAATTAATCATAACATTTTAATAAGGATCAGAAGAAAAAAAGGTGAAAGAAAGATATGTTTCGACAAATGGATTGTAACGACGGAATGTATGAGCTGAGCGATTAGTACAGTTGTATGATGACAGAGGAACCAGTGATAAATAAAATATTCGTATTTATCGTAAAGAACCATTGCGGCCATATAACAAGTAATGTATGTTTCCCATCAAGCGAATTCCTTTGCATGTATCATCAAAACCATTGTCCCGTTCATGTTGGTGAGTATAAATGTAGATGTTTCTGTGTGTGGTGTGCAATGTTACATTTGTCATTATGTTACTATTTACACAAAATGGTTCAATATGAAACGGATGTAGGATAAAAAACATGTACCCCCTTAAATCAGCATTAAAATGTATGGATTTTTGAAATTTTGATTCAAATTCTCTGTTTGATACTGAAAAGAAGAGACTAACACACAAAAAGCGAGACAGAATACAATGCACAATAATATGGTTTTGAAATCGTGAGCATGTTCTTTCCCTGTCTATGGTTTTTAATTCGATTTGGTCGCATAACGGCAACGTAACATTGACAATGCGTGTCTGTTTCACTAACTCTTCCAAACGCTTCAACCTTTCCTCACAGTTTCAATCCCGGTGTATTGTATTGCATAAGGAGTGCTTTAAAAAGTGTGGGGATTTCAAGCTTTGCAAAAATAAAACTTAACACAATAAACGGTACATCCAATTGAGAAGGAAACATAATAAGAGCCCAAATAAAATAGCCAACAACAGCACGAACTGAAACCGTATTAACCCTATACTATTCTTATTGCGGTTACAGACTTTCCCATGGTAATGCCAATGTAAACTGTATGCGTGTAAGATCGCAATATATTTCCAAACTTTCAAACGTCAGAAAAAAACACAAGATTTATGATATACTTCCAAATAAGCGCAAAATATGCATTTTGATAGTTACAGAACCTGTAATGAGTAGCAATTGTTTGGGAAAACTTGAAAATAGAAACAAAAGCAAAAGATTGTATAAATGAGTTGAACAATCTGTCATTTCTAATCCTAGTTTTATCACTTTTGGAGTGTACAAAACCATGAACATTGGTTAATTGTCTAATAATGCTTCATTCGGTAATTTCTACGTATGCAGCTATATTCTTAAGCCATAGAAAACTGCAACAACATGGCTGCAAAGTATTGCCAGTAGCGATCTGAGCTGCTAAATGATTTTATCATTAGAATGTATGCCATTACTAGTAGACTATTGATGTTGTAACGTTGGCCTATCCATTGCCATTACAATTTGACATCGCACTTCAGCTAAACACACAACATTCACCTACACACGGAACATAAAGCTATTTAAAATTGTCTAATCAGGTACATAAATTGAACTTTTGCCTTGCAAGTGCCATTTCAGTGATGTTTTTTACTTATACGCTTACCGAAAGATTAACTATCTCCTGTATCGTGATGGCAACAAGCGTTTAGCACTGTCGGTAATAATGGGGCACAGTACTTATTGCAATTGTAGCCACGCAAGTGTAGTCTTAATTTTTAATACACAATCGCACTTTTATACCAAAGAAAATTCGAGATGGAATTGTACACGTTTACTTGAACGAACAATTTGGTTCCTATGATACTATCACCAAAAACAAACTGATACACTGCTCCTACTCGACAGTAGCCACAAACGCAACTAACTACGTTCTCATCAGTCAGCACAGCACGGGGGTGCTATTCTACGCGATTTTTCCCTACCCTTCTACACACCCCTGGCCGAACCTGGCCTGCTGACATTTCAGGCAATGTAGTGACTCTTTGCGAACACTTCCGCATGCTAGCTTTCATAAGAGGATTAGATGTTCAAAGTTAGTGTCCTCTGTCCATTGCTAACCGCACCGTTTCGTGCGAGTGCCCTTAGAGAGAATGTAGACATTAGTCTCCCGTGTGAAGCCCTATACTTCGTGTCGAAAGTTGTGCAATCAACCACCGAAGGACACGTTGGTCGTGTCCATAAATCGATTCTGCACAGCCAGAAATTAGAGCACGGTGGCGCGGAAAATAAACGTCGAATCCTTGCTTATCTGCTTGAAATGTTAGCGCTAGCGAAATGGAACGTAATGAAATGCGATAGTAACTATCATTATAATTCTAACACACAGGATGGTATGAATGCATTAATTTGCTATCTCACACTTATTCTAATGATAAAATCAACGCTTCAATGCGATGGCACAGAATATTTCCGCTACAAACTGTTGAGTCAGTAAATTTGATAACATTCAGCAAAGGTAGTTAATTTGTTCATTTACAGACATTTAGAAACGAAAAATAGATGCATCCGTAGTCGGTTACCTTGTTAGTCATTCAAGCGTACTTCTCTAATTTTGGGACGGACATACATTAAACTACGTTTTTGTTTGAGCTTAAACTTGCTGCACACTTCACATCTAAAACGCAAGGTGTAGGTGTAGTAACGTTCGTTTAGGGATGTGTGATCATGTGTCGGTGAATGTTCAAGTGTGTATGGTAAGACGTATGTTGAAGAGGAGTTGCGAAATTATGAACGTTTGCAAGGAATTTCCATGAGGTGCTCGATCGATGCAAGTGGATTTGTGGAGCAGTAAAAATCTTGCCTGATCGTGGCAACAACACGCCACGGCATAACGCACCGTAGCAGGGACGAAGAAAAAGTATACGAAGTATAAAATTATAAATTGCCCTAACAGGAAGAACAAAATTATGCTATGATGCTACGTTTTATCCCACGTGCCGTAGGCGTACGTCTGATGTGGCAGATGAATTTGTCTCGTGTGAAATGCTCGGACCGTAACGATTGGTGTTTTGCGATCGAATCGCATACTGAATAGTGAGGAGCTGAGGAAGCCATATGATGCAGGAATTTCCACCGAACTGGATGGTTAACCAGAAGCTGTCATAACACCACACAACGACCATGAAAAATGAAACTGCGCACATTTCGATACATGCTGTTTGGTTAAACAAATGTTTTGGGCAAGAAAGGTTCCGACAAGAAATGCTAATTTGTATCGCATTTGAATTGGTTCACTGTGTCATGTTGCGAACCGGAACAGCGATATTAAAGACTGGTAGTTATATATGACAGATTCACAGCACGCGGGGCATTAAGGTAATCGATATAGATATAGCGCTAGTGGAAATGAGCAAATGAAGGTGAGTGAATGGAGAAGTAGAGCTTCGATGAAGATGTTTTGAACTGTATACATTCTAAGCCGTGTAAAACAACGGAAGGTAACGAAATGCTATTATGTCTAAAAGTGCGCTGAAGTTCGCGAACACACTGATAAATGCATGAATGTCAACTTGCAACTACGCCATGGGAGTGATTAAATATTTCCGATTAATGCGAACATAACGAGGGCACGAAGAACGAAACTAAATGATTGATACTTTTCATATCTGTTATCATCTGTTGATGAACGTTTTGCAACATACTATCCGAGAGCAGAACGGGTGGGTTGGGTAATGGAAACAAACGTACGTGGTTTCTTACTTGTAATATTGTTGCGTCTCTCTTTTTTTCTATGTTTACATAAACCAAAACCAGACTCAAAAAACGGTACACTATTTACTCTATGTTAATCCTAAAAAAACATTGGCTAGTAAGAGTGTATGACAAAATTTAAATCCTACAAATTTGTTTGCTAACTTACTTGAATTTAACGACAGACAGGAAAGAAGGGTTTTAAACAGTGCCGAATTCAACAAACTATAAACAGTGTTGTAAACGTCTGAAACTGATCCACTTCCAAAGAGTGGAATCAAAATCATAACGAAACGAAGCCAAAATTGTACAACAAACAGGAGGTAATAGTGAGCAAATAAAACGCTAATCATGATCATGATATAGTGTAGACAGAGTTTTGATCTCAATTTGTTTGCAGTAACGGTAGGTAAAGTCTGTTGCCAATTTATGTGAAACGCAGTAATGCAATCAATGCAAAATTAAATCCTAAAAAAAACCGACAAAGTATAAAGTTTTCCAAAGTTAAGAAACCTACCAAAGATATATGTGTCGTTTACGACATACAACAGAAACGGAACTGATAAGATAATAAAAATAAAAGCAAACAAACAAAACTAAACCACAAAAGCGGTGTTCGCCAGGGGAAAGAAAAGAGAACAAGTGGAAGAAAGTATAACTCGTGAAACACCATCGAAAAGAATTCTTGTTTATCACTCATAGATAAATGGGATGCAAGAAGGGATCCATACAGTTTATCATGAAATTGTGTGGGGTTTGCTTTGTTGCTTGCTTCATTGAAGCTCTGGCATCCGTGAGATGGGTGCATTCTCGTAATATTATCAAACACGTGGAGGTTTTAGTGTGATGTTGTGAATTTTCTCTTCTGCGCGCTGCATTTGCGCGAATGGGAAATTGAGATACCGTTGTCCACGTAGTGCGAACAGTGATACCGTTTGATGTGGGACTGATTGTGCATTCATCACCTACCTTTCCATTTGTCCTGTTCCTGCTCATCCTCGTCCATCCCGTTTGCATCGTATCCTACGCGTCCTGTTTCGGACATGTATTCTTGCATCGGGTAGGCAGACTTATCGAACGACTCTGTAACATAAAGATTGTTTGTGGTTAACACCTGCTTGTATCTTACGAGTATGTCTTCGCTCCAATACACACCTTCCTCCGAGTGGCTCAGATCCAGTGTACCAACGGTGACTTCGGCCGATTGCAGCTGCTGCACCTTGCCTTGCGCTTCATCGATGATCTCATCAATGAAATCATCCGGCGTTACAGCCCGATGGTCCTCCGTTATGATCTCCGTCACTGCACGTTCATTGCCGTAGGCGGTAGCAGATATAATCTCCTCATCGTCCTCGCGGTGTATTGCCTCCGCTGACGATTGGTCCAACTGCTTCTCCTGCTCTTCGATCGATTTTTGTACGATCACCGTATCGCATGAATCGCTCGAAAACTGTTCTGACACTTTACGATCCTTCAGGATGGGTATTTTGGACAGGCTGGAACCATCCGGTTCGGGTGATTTTGCTGTCGAAGCTTCCACCTTGGATGGTGGCTTTGTTGTTCCGAAGCGAGGAATTTTCGAAACTACCGATTCAACTTGTTCGGTAACGTTTTCTACCATCTCTTCCGCCAGCGACGTTACATCAGCTAGGTTTGGTTGGTCAACCATTTTGTCTTGTTGCTTCTCTGCCTTTGGTTCCGGGACGTGGTGTGACGTCGGATACTGTTCCCTAGCCTCTGGAGAGCTTTTCTTCGACGGTACCGGTATCTTGGAGGTAATTTCTTGTGAAACAGTTCGCGAAACGCTTTCCATCACCGACGGTTTGTCGGCCAACCTGTCGGCCATTTTCTCCTCTAATCGACGTATTTCTTCCTCCTTTTCAACAATCTTCTCACTAACCATATCCTCACCGTGGCCTATACCCGTTTCAACACTGGAAATTGTTTTGCCGCTGCGCTCCGCCACCATACCCATTGCATCCTTGCTGACCGTCTCCAACTGCAGCCCATCGTAGCTCTCGACAGTGTATGCTTCGGCACAGGAAACTTGAGGCACAGTACCGTCCCCGGACTGTACTGTTTCCTTCGTCCTTACGGCGGCCATTTTATCGGACGTTTCCTTAACTTCACGATGCATATCACGCTTCTCAACAACCGGCTCCTGATCGCGAATTTCGCGCACAACCGATTCTACCTTCCGATCGACGATGCTACTGCTCTCGGCACTACGCGCAACAAACTCCTCCCGCACGGTTACTTCATCGTTCTGCCCGAAGGCAAAAGCGCCACCATCCGGGAGTGCATCCTGCACCGTTTTGGATGCCATTGTCGTGGACATCTTAGTGACTGTTTCCTCCATTTTGCTTACGGTTTCGGATTTAAAATGCTGTGAAACGCTTTCCTCCCTTTTGGAAGTGCTGGTGGTTTCCGAAAGCGACGACGGTTCCGAATCGGGTTCCTTCCCTTGTGAAACACCCTGCACTTTCACATGTTCGACAGTGGTGCTGGCCTGCTGTGTAGTAACTTTGGATAATTCATCGATTTTGTGCGAGTGGCTGGTCACGTCACTTCGGCGGAGCAACAGTTCCTGTTCCGAATCCTCGGATATCTGCTCCGAATCGGTATGCTTCGTGTCACCGGAATGCCGCTGTTCGGCACGGTACTCATCGCTCCACGAGTCACGTCCGCTAGTGGTGTCCACCGATGACTGTTTGCTATCGGTGAGCGATTCCGTTTTGGACTTCGTCTCGAACGAGCTGATACGTTGCTTGACATCCTTTATCGATTCCTCCACAACGCCCTGAAACTCATCCGGTTCCTTGGTGAGGCTGGTACGTTTTGCCGGCACCGGTGCACGCTCTTTCGGTACCGGGGTCACACTTTCAACCGATTGCTCGAGTGACACTGAGTCTGGCTCGGCAGGGAGACGGTCCTCCACCTTCTTCTTTATCTCCTCCACCACCCGGGGCGAGGGCACCATGGTCGGTTCCGTGACCGTGTGCTCAAGCACCTCAGACTTATGTTCAAACTCGTCTACATTTTTCAGCGTTGCCTTAAACTTATCCTGCAGTTCCTGGTCGAACTCGTCTTTTCGCACGCCCGGTCCATCTTTGACTACTGTCGTTTTTAGCTTCACTACCGGTTCCGGCATGGTGGATGATTTGTAGGAGTTGTCGATTGGTTTTTGCAGCAGTATTTCCTCCTCATGCTTTGCGCGCGTATCGTCAATCACACTTTGCCGCTTGATTGTGATAATTTCTTCCACTATCTCCTTCTTCTGGGTGGAGGCCGGTATCGAACGGTCCGCGGAAAGTCGTTTCTCGATCTGTTTCCTTCGCTCCGCCACCGTTTTCTTCACCATTTCCTCCTCAGACTCCTCCGATTCTTCGACAGTTTTCTCCTCTGCCGAATACTTGGTGGATTCCTTTTTGGAGAGGCGATCTGCAAAAGAACGGAGAAGAATAAATTATCAGCTATTCCGTGAAGTTACCATCAAAACATCACACATCCTACCTTCTTTTTGTGCCATCTTTACAATGGAATCCGTTTCGGAGAGCAGTTCCACAGCATCGACGCTGCGCTTGCCGATCGAAAAGGAGGTTTTGTTGCGCATGGTAACGGTGGTGGTGGTACCGGTGGTAGTCGCGCTGCGTATACACCGCTCCACGATATCGTCCCGATGGATGGTACGCAGCCCGTTCTCGAGTATGTTGAAGTCATTGTTCGGTTTCGATTGGAACTGCTTCAGCATGGCTTGCGCCTGCTGCGCCGTACTGGTCGGTATTTGGGCGACAATATTTTCCACGTCCGTCTCACTGACACCGATTTCCGGTGCCAACTTGATCCAGTCTTCGCCCAGCAGATTGGAGATGTCTACTATGCGCAGCTCGCCTAGATAGTTCTGATCGTCGACGAGCTGGCGCGGTGGAACAACCGCACGGGACCGTCCGACACGTAACATAATTTCGTGCGAATCCGTAATGGTGGTTGTCTGCTCCGGTATGATCGTTTCCGGCAGCACTATATTCAGTATGCAGATGGGTTGCTGCGGTGGCTCACCCTTCGCTATTTTCGGCTCACGCATAAAGAGAGTACGCCCGACAATGTCCGCATGTTGGTCCTTCACCCGTACGGCGAATGGCAAACGGTTCTCGCGGAATGCCTTGAACGGCAGGGCCAACTGTTCACCCGATTTGGTCACTGGCACCAGATTGCCGGCCAGCTCGATGTACTGCGGTTTTTCCTCCAGCACCTCTACGTCCCTGCTCTTGGCCACCTCCGTAAAATGTTCCTGGTGCTCGAGCGTTTTGTCCTCACGATCATCTGTCATGCAGAAGACACGGAGACGCGCCTCCAGCGGATCGGTACGCTTGGCGAACACGACAAACTTAGCCATAAACGGTACGTGTATGGCCTCTCTGTAAGCGTTGGAAATACACCAAAAATACAGGGTAAACAACGTTGTAGATCATGCGAACATGAGCGAACTCCGTATCGAGGGAAGTCCGCTTTGTGCTTACTTGTAGAGCTCGGTTGCCATCTTGGTTGCATCGGCAATGTTGCGACAGTCCATCAACCAGAACCGTGCAGATACGGTCGTCGTGAACGATACGCAATCATTCACAAACGTGAGCGGCGTCGACCCGGTTACATCCTCCCATTGTGCACGCGTGGTACCACCTAGTTTGTTTCATGAATATGTGTATGTTTTTGGGTATAGATCAGCGGGTTGCATTCAATTTGAATACGCAAGGGGGGTTTGTTTCAGGGCGAATAAGTTGAAATCGTTTGTAAGGCAATTGATATATGAACGTGGTAGCCAGAATGTGTGCGACAAATTTTGGTGCATGTTGGAAAGAGTGTAGCAGTGGTATATTTCACCGTATTTATGTATATATGTGTGTTGTGTATGTGTGTACACGTTTGTGAGTGGAATGATGTATATGTAAAATGCGTGTGTGTGATAAGGAAATGAAAAGAGAAGCAAGACATGATATCGAACAATTAGCAAACACTTCTGCTCACAAAATCGTAACAATCGCACAAGCATCAGTAATGAAACAAATAAAACATTCAGTATGCAGATATGAATATTGAAAGCATTACGTTCCCACCAGTACCGGTTTTATCGTTCTCATTGAACTTGACTATTTATGATGAAACTAGACAATGTGGAGCTTCGATCGACACGCGATCGCTACTCGTTATTCCATTCAAGCTACTTCAAACCGAACTTAATTCGAGTCACATTCATTTCCACAATGCAAAGGGTGAACAGTTTCAGTCAGGACGGCCACTGGTTCTACTCGCAGCACGCTGCTGTACGGTCACGAAACTATAAGGCAAATGGAAAACGAAATCAAAAACCAAATATCCCAACCACATTCTCGATCGCGATCCAACCGATCTTTAAAAAAAATGATACAAACCGTTCTAGCTATCAAAAGAACGCAAAATTAGCTTCGAGTCAAACAAGCTACAGAAAGGATAACAATTTTCAAAACAGACCAATTACATGTGTTAAGCAAATAAAATCGAAACAGAATTTTAAAGAACTCCTAATAATGGCGATGATGGTGGTGATGCCGTCTGAAAATAATTTGATGGGTACTGTAGCTGAACATCAAAGCGTGTGCAAAAGATGAGGAAAGATTGAGGAAAATAAATGAAACAGTTCTGGGAACAGAGAGTTTGGTATGTATATGAACTAAAATTGGAGAAATCCTTTGACGAAATGTACCGTTTTAACGTTTTTTCATCATTATTTTTAACTAACTAAATGGAGTGCGTATTGGATAAGATAACTGTTCGAAACCATTACTATCCACCGGGGTATTTTTTTTCGTGTCCTATTAACTTATAAGTATACATGATTCGTTCCAACCATGGCAAACTAATTACTCAACGATGCAAAACTATACAATATTGCTAAAATCGACAATGCGTTGACCAACATTTGACAACAAGTTCTACGTTGCACTGTTCTAGAGTTGATGGCGTGATATATGGATGTAAAGAGGCACGTAATTATGATACCTTTGAAATGGAATGGAATGGAGTTGTGTGTTAAAAGTAAGGAAACTCATAAGGATCAGTCACACTGCTTCAAAGCTGCACGTATCTGCACTTTAACTGTATAACGGGGTGTTAATATGTGAATACTGATATTGATATAATAGAATATTGATAAGCCCAAGCGCATAGGCTTTTGGCTTTCGCGAGTGTCATAATTAGTTGTTATTGTTGTCGGAAAGACAATTACGAAAACTCGAACCCTTCCGAAACTGACAATCCTTACGATGGTATGAATAATTGGTGAAAGAAACTAATGAAAATGAAAAGGATGGACGGGCAGGATTATATTGAGCTTTACAACAGTGTTGGTGTGCATAGTGTGAGAGGTATAAGAGATCACAAATGGAATGGTATTCAACAGCCATACTTCCTAAACCATGTGCGCTGACCGGGATATTGTTCTAGTGGGGAAATGGTTTTAGATGATATCAAGACGGAACACAGCACGCCGACACGACTTCGACACTGGTTTTTAGCAACGGTTTCAGAAAAGTTCTCCTGTGGGCAACTAACACGTTCTTTACATTTCGTTTTTTTTTCTTTTTCAATAATCGAGAAGTATTTGTCACGCTCATTCATTTATGCTATAACTTAACGCTTTATATATTTGCTTGTGTGAAAATAAAGTGAATAACGAACGTAAACCAAGTCCCGTGCAACTTAAATCATTTTAAAACGTAATGTTTACTACGAAACGAGAAAAGACATACTAGGAACCTCTTCGGTTAGCACCTAGGTTCATTTTTCACATGGATTGCAAACGTGGTCAGGGAGCCGATTCTGCATACACAAGCGTGTACGCACAACAGAAATCAATATAAAGTTTAAAAGAAAACCTTTATTTTAATCAACTTTAGCACTTCGACGCTAAAGTGTTCTAGTAGACACAACTCGGAAAGCAGAAGCCTTGCAGAAACTAAATTACAAGAAAGAACAAGAAAAGATGCTTGAAATTATCGTGAAAAGAAACAAAACACAACCGAAACAGTTGAAACGGTGGGTAAGTGATATCTAGGATATGCTAGGGAAATGCTATCGAAATTGCAAATTAATCCAATTGACGGGTGATAAAATAGTATATCGTATGAAATTTTCCTCGTTGATGGCGGTGATATTAGAAAGAAAAAAGGAAAAGCTCTCGGTATTAACAGATTTGCAAAATGGGACAACCTGTCAAACATATTGTACAAAGACACAAAAATCGATTGATCCGTTTGAAACAAGTAAAATCATATTCAAATGTACACAGCACAAAAAGAGCAGGAAAGAAGAGTGGATCGTTGTATTTTGTTTCGGGATGGACGAAACCGGACACGAAAGTAGACTGTTCCAGCGCATCATACAACCTGTCTGGGTAGCAAGTAAGTTCAATAAACGTATCGGCAACAACATATCTTGAATATCGTTTTTGGTGCAATATTACTATAGGTGAGAAGATACTACACGCCCAAATTATGTTTGTGCTTATGTAAGTGATTCGTACGCGATTAGCTAGAGTAAGTAAGTAATCTAAAACGGACAACATTTTTTATGCGCAAATTCAGCTCCAAACTATCTTTCAACGGTGTGGTATAAACGCAGAAGATTGCAAGGTCAACGGAACTGTATGTTTTAACATCGTAACTTTGTTTTACTTGAACAGAACGTATCCACAATTCAATATACTCTGGTGCAATTATTCTATTCGAACCGCGACTAATGCCAAAAAGCTTAAGACAAGACAAAAATAGTTAAGAAAGTTATTGTTCATAAGAAAAATTCCATAAACAGCAGTAAACCATTGCAAATAACATACACAGGGAAGACGAAAGGAACTGTATAAAATTAAGGAATGGTATGAGCATTCTAAAGAAGGAGAACGAAACAAAACACGGAGAAACCATTAGAGACATTGCAGCACAATCAGCTCAAAACAGGTCAAGAAACAAACGCAATAACGCAACACAAACATGGTCAAATCAGCGCAACTATCAATAAGTAGTATTCGGTCGAACGATAGAGTACACCGAATCGAGCATCCGCAACTGGTGCTCAAACGTCAGCTGCTTGTAACATTTGTACAGCAGAAATGTACGGCAAAACACGGCAAGACATATGTACGAACAACTCAATACATTCGACCAACGAAAAGTGACACCAAACGAATTCAAAACGAACTGATTAAGAAAGGGTAAAAACTGGAAAAAAAACATTAGCCTAAACAAATAAAGGGTAGCACGCGATGAAACCCTTCACAAGTCATTCACAGAAGTATGAAAACAACAAAACCGGAGGTATAATAGCATAGTGAAGGTGTGAAAGATAGAGAATAGTAGAGCAGACTAAAATGGGCAAAAGATTCCAATTAAAAAAACGCGTGTATTATCGATAAAGTTCTAATTTTAAATGCTTTTGAAACTTTTGTCAGTTTGGCATTGCTTTTCGTTAATGCTTGGATATAAATAATAACACAAAAACTGCAATCAATCCAAGAGAAGGCTCTTGTTTTCGTTTCATATTGCTGTTTTCTGTTTGTTTGTTTGCTTGGGTTTGTTTATTTTTTGTTGTTGTTTGATTTAGTTTAGTTTTTTTTTTGTTAGTTACCTTTCAGAGATCTTTTCCGAAACACACCTTCATGGTAGAGCGCAATATGGGAATGCGTGCAGTAACAGGCATATTGTCGAGGTATTAGTACGAAATCGGTACAATAATATGGAAATGTAATGTATTTTAAGTTTGTTGTTTGCTTATTTGTGGTGTTAAAGTATCTGTTCTCACTTCAACCCAAAACAAAAGGATGATGCTCTGAAATGGATGATTCTGTTTGCTGGTAAATGGTTGTGTTGCAGCAATGCTCAACCTATACTAAGTGACACAAGATTACAGAATGCGGGTGTGTTGTTGGTATGTTTATGCTGTTGTAATAAAACATAAACCTGCTACTAAAATAATTATGTAATCACACTGCACGAAACACTGCACTCAGCACATCGCATCGCATTAACTAAACCAATCACAAAACGAGAAAACTTAAGTCATTAAAGTAAAAAAATACAGAACAAAAACATACAAAAGTAGTATGAATAGAAACACCACAAAACAAAACGAACTGAAAGACAAAATACTAGAACAAGTGGATGTGGTAAAAAGCCAATTAGTTGTAAAAATCAAACACGAATTACAGTTCGCGGAGTACAATTTTGTTTCAAAGAATTCACAACGTTAAAGCATGATACACAGGAAACGAACATTAAAAAAATTACCAGTACGATTCAATTTCCCCATAAATCAATAATAGCAGTCAATACAACACACAGTATCAAAACACGTACGGTGATCTAGCGAGACAAACGAATGAAAATTGATAACGGACAATATGGCAATACCAATCGCAACACAACGAAAAACGAAAGATTTGTTCGACCGAACAAGACAGGAAGCACCCGAAATGCAGATCGTTGTGTATTCATATATTAAATTATCTGCTTTTTCGATTTGTGGAACAAAAACCGGGGGTTGTGTTTAGTTGTATTTCATGCTTTTTTTTTTGTTGAGGAGTGTAAAATGATATCACTTGAAAATGGCCCAGAAAAAGGCAGTGTAAAATTAATTGATTGTATTTGTTCAAATTCAAGGAAACGAACAACGATCGTTAAAGACGTCCACAACAAATTATAAAGGAATTAAGTATTATTTTTTACAGCAGTAGATTAACAAAAGGTGATTTGTGTACAAACTAAAACATAATTTCATTAGAATACACCAGATAAGGGACAATCGTGGCTACAGTAATATTTTGCTTTGGCCGTGTTGTATAAACACAGATTATGAAACTAAATGGTTTTATCCGGTATTCTTGAGGAGTATGAACATGAAACGGTACTATTTGCCGCCAGATCGCTAGATAGAACCAGACTAACGAGCTTAGGACGGTTTGGTTGGTACAGTTGCGTGTAGTACAAGATTGCTTGATATTAACAACAGTCAGATGATGCCTTATTTGGATATGTTTTGGTATGAAATCGAATGGTAACTACGGGTATGATAATTGTAAACAAGAGAGCCATTCACTGTAACGCGTACAGTGGACTGAATGAATACTGTTTATAAGCGATCCGGAGTATCCGTCGCTAAAGAATACACAACAGTGCGTACATACCGGTGATGGAGCATAACAACCGCAAGGTAGGGGCACTGCCAGAGTATTGATTTATCATTCCCTGGCTGTGGGCTCTCGGTGCCGGCATGCTTAATGTGATGGCTTTGTGGAACTTGCGACGCCTCGGTTCCACCGTTACCACCGGCGAAACGGCGACTCCCCGGCCGAGCAACTTTGCCGTTAAGTCAGGATCGATCGGTTGAGCCTGCAGGTTGGTATAGAATGCAAACGGTGTGGTTAGAAGACGATGCTATTACGCACTGTTAAACCAGGGCGTGAAGTGGACTCTGGAAATATTCAAGTAGGGTAAATAGCATTATCACTACAAACGGCCATCGGTTCGCCAGAACGCTTCGAATAAAAAAAAAACGCTTTCAAAAAATTAAAATGCACAAAAATTTACGGAATACTACAGTAGTACCTACACACAAGCCTGCGTGTTTGTAGTAGACTAGCTGGAAAATAAATATCCATCCAAATATGTACCCATGCTTCATAATGGTTTGAACTGCACTCGTGGCGCAGTTGAATAGTTGCCATTGTCTTACCTCTACTTTTCAATCCATGGTCCACTTCACGTACCGTGTTTCTCATGCAAGTGCCATGTTGCAAACTGAATAACAATTCAACACTAATTGAAAATTAATTAGCATTTCATAAGATAGTGTTTATACAACTTCGAAATCAATGCTGCTTGTACTGAATTGTCGTTTCAAATTTGAATTGATGTACGTACGCAAAGATTAGCAGATTTGAAACATTCATTTACAACGTTGTACTGGCATGAGAAACACTGTAAATCGTTCGATCGATTTGTATGAACCTATCCGGCAGCCACCAAATCCGACGGAAACGTTCTCTGCGTTGTGACGCTGGTCAGGTAAGTGTGTGTGCGTTTTTTTTTTCGATTTGTTTCATAGATACACTCGCAGAGCAAAACATAACTTGAAAATTAAACCTTTTTCAAGCACATACAAACAATAGAAGCAAGGCGCAATTTCTAATTAGTATTGTTTTCTTTACTGTTCGTACAGTGAGTCTGGTTTTCTTCTGTTGCATTCGAGACTCGTGCGTTACCATGGCTATAGCTCAGACAATCTTGCGAGGAAAGCTGTACAAAATTAAACATTAAACAAGCAAATGATAAATTTACAGAATCGTTTGTTGATCATCGTGCGTGTGTGTGTGCACGACGGAACAAAAGACAACACCATACATAAATACAACCTATTCAGCTCCGTGAACGGAATTGCATCCTGAATGCAATGCACTCGAGAACTAATCGTATTTCTCCTTACGCATATCATTAACTGCCACAATCGCATTCAAGGCTTCAAAAGTCCTACCCTAACAATGTACCCAGTTCCCGCTTCTGTTCGATATACTACACCACAGACGTTAACGCATCCACTATGAGGATTACGTCGATTGGTAGTTGACGTATTCGTATTGTTGTTTCCAATTTTGTCACCTTTCAGCTTGTTCTGCCAGCAATACGAGCGAAACGTACGGTGTGCGTGCACGGAACTGAGCATGTTAGGATGCCCAATAAATTTAGTACATTTCTTGTGAGATTACAATTTTGCGATTACAACTAGGTACGGTTACAATGTACGATACTCAATTAGTGTGGGGTTCGAATATTTAATTTACATATACGAATTTCTTTCATTTCATCGCTACTCCCTGCTATGTAGTTTAACCATCTTCTGCTTCCTGTACTGAGCCAAAGTCACTGATCCGCACATTCAACGATTGATTAACAATTTTGCCAACAGCTATGAAGAAAACAGAATCTAATCTATTTGTTACGTGAAGCAAATCGCTCAATTACATATGCCACCCTGCCTCTACGGTTTGATTTGACTGTTTTTGTGTTTCTTTTTCTCCTTACATTCCATTCTTGAGTGTATCATTCATCAACATTCCTGAGAATTTCCGATCGATTGGTGACACCGAGAAAACACAAAACACAAGCAAGAAATGAAACAATTTAGTTGCAATGCAGCAGCGCTTGGATTGGATTTTCATCACATGAACTAAATTTATTGGGCACTCAAATCGTGTGTTGTCGTTACTACTCAGTAATAGGGCAATCGCGGTCAATACGATCCCGTTCCATAATTGTTAATTGCCTTGAGGTTTTGTTCTCCATAAAGTGTGTTATCATTAATCTTTAAATATTATTACAATATATTCATGGCCTACGGTTCCTGCCAACCTAGTGTGTCCTGATAATCGTTGATCCTGATTTTTGTTTGCCTTCCATAGCACCTCTCATCTCGTATTGCACCAACGTTTACTATCAGAATGATGTCCATCATTACTTCGCCTGCATACTATTTAAGATCTTTCGTTGCATGCACCTCCATTTTAAGATCGCAAATCATCTTTCCTTTGTATGAATAACGTGAAATACACACTTTTTGGCAGTACTTGCGAATACTCTTGAGTTCGTTCGTGTGTTGTGAGATGTTGTCTTCAAAATTGTACTACTGAAAGTTGCTTCGTTCGATTTCGATACGTTCTTCGTGCAATTTGTTTCTGCAACAAACAAAACAGCTGTATTTTATGGTATTTGATTACATCATTTAGTTGATTGTTCGTTTTCGTGTGTGATTAAGTAGATCGAACAAAGTTTTAATTTAAATTTGGCAACAAATTTAAGCAAAACTTGTATCATAGAAGGCGTTAGGTTTAGACTTATCCATAGTTATTGTATGCTCATGAAAACACGAACGGGAATACTAGTTCCGTTTCATCGACGCGATTTAAACAGTTTCTATTGCTATGTCAGCACTATCCGATACGATCTAGGTGAAGAATTTATGCATACGCATTTTAGTTGCATGACGCTTCAAACATGTACGCCTAAGCTTCAACATTCTTAAAACTCGTTACTTCGCACTGTGTTTTCAAACGTTATTGAATTTCTGATAGATCGATGTAGAGTAAGTGAGCTGAGTTATTTATGTTTCTTGTTGAGTACGTTAGCTGTTATTTTGGAGTGATGAAAAAGACTTATTTTTGGAGTTGCCTTCTATTCGGAATATTATTTCATAATATTGATCGTATTACGGTTGAATGAATGAATGTTAACAGTATGGCGATAACTTGCTGTTTGGAACCAAATGAGGCAAACGAATTAAAAAACGAAACATCAGACCAATTATCTTCACTCAATCAAAGAAGCAGCACAAACATTTGTTTTGCACTTCATGTCAAACCATTGATCATGTTAAAAGTATGCGTAAAAAGTTTACGAGTAATCAAAAACTACGAAAAACAATAATGCACTTTCTTAAGAAGCAACTACAGTATAAAATCGAGTTTTAAACATAAGAAGATTACATGCAATTATTTTTGATTTCGTTATCAGGTGGCGTTGACTAGCTATTTGTGTGTAAAAGGTTGAGCAAACCGATTTAAATTGAAAGTAAACATGTACATGGAGATAATAGAGCATTCATCCCCGGTTTACGCCATTTCGACCGATGTGTGGGTGTGTGTATCATTGTAACATTTGTCGCCTGTTTCGTTGAGTGTAAGCACGCGAAGCGTAAGCTTTCGATTGTTTTTGACCAGTAACCAGTCACCCCGGTAGGTGCAAAATGAACGATGCCGTTCATGCATCCGTTTACCAGATCAACGAGAAACGTTTCTTCTTCGGCACGTGGTTGACGCTTATCTTTCGCAACTTATCCGGTGCGACACCTTTGCGTGGTTTGAACAGATTTACCTGTAGCCCAACTTTGATCTTTTTCGTCAGTGCACCCTGCGGGAAGACGGCCTGAACCTGCGGTACAACCGTGCTCGACACCATGCCACCTTCCGGTCCGATGGCGTGCACCTCCTGACGGATGCGCGAAATCACCGCAAAGTACTGAGGGAAGTCGTACGTCACGAAACGACAGATACGTCCACCTCCCAGCTCGTCCAGCTGTGCCAGATCTGAAACGATATAGCAACATCCGTTAGCCGACCATTTACCCGGACGGGATACCTCTCGGTGGCAAGCGTCCTTCGGTACCGTATGCTTCTATCGGTGCCTCATTATTACCTTCCGGTTCGAAACATTCGTTCAGCACATCATGAATGATTTCATCCGACATGTCGATGTTGTGCTCACGCCAAGTTTCTCCATTATCCGAACGAAGAATAACGATTTCACGCTCCTTGCCGCGCAGTGATGCAAAGTGTGGAACCTCCATGATGACGGGTCCCAGAAACTTTGCACTGACGGGACCGAGTTCCAGCACGCGGCTTGCCAGGGCTTCTCCTTCCATCAGTGGCGGCGGATGCATGGTCCGCTGAGGCTTCACATAACGACAGGTAATGCGTGTTGGTTGTGCCGCAGACCGGGCCGGAACGATAATACGCACGCCACTGTGGCGACAGCCTCGCATGGCTCCGCCGCGTGCATCAACCAGGAAGGACACTAAGAAGCTACAGAAATGACAAAAGCAAAGATAACCACACTCTGTTAGCGACTGTGATCAACTAAATTGAATGGTTTTTTCCACTTAATCTACTTTGTATTAGCTAATAAATTGTACAAAAAACCACAAATCCTATCTTGTAACAGAATACAAAACTTACTTCTTCCAGTGGAGTTTTCTGTGAAAAGTTGCAATGTACATTTATAACATCCATTCGCCGCGTAGAGTTAGTGGGTAAGCAGAAAAGTAAATGTAATTGTATGTGATTAGTTGATGACCGGTTAGTAGCTCACGAATACCCACAGCACCAGACTTACCCGACGTGTGAATGGCGCTCAATATTGATGTTGTCCGTAAAGTCGGTCGCCGAGATGCCGGACTGTACCATCGACGCATGCTGCGGACTAATCGAATCTTCCAGCGCCGTTGGCGGGAACTGATGCGAATCGGTACTCTGAACCATCTTGTTAGAGTCCATTCGCTCGTCACGGGTCACGTCGATCGGCAGCGAATCATCACCCAGGGATTTCATCTCATCGACCGTCAAATAGCGATACGGTTGATCAGATAGTACAGTATCTTCACCTGCAGATAAAATACAACGATAGTAAATGAGCATGAAATTTGGTTGCATACATTGTTGTAATATCGTTGCAGAATCCCAGCAGAAACCGTACCTCCTTCCTCTTCCGAGTCCGACATGAAGGTTTCGTGCATTGCTTCCGGTGCGACGACACGGTACTTCTCTTCAGATGGTGGTTGTTCGGGCGTAGCCTTCGAATCCGTCACCGACTTCAGCGAATCGAGCACACTAATGTAGCCCAACTTTTGTGCAATCTTCAGCGAAGTTTGTCCATTCTGTTTGAAGAATGTATGAACCGATGTGAGCGAAAATACATAATCAAAGTCTATGGCATTTACAAACATCTCAGGTGATTGTTCTTCTACTTACATTGGTAATAGCGTTTGGATCAGCGTTATTCTCCAGCAAAATGTTAACAATGTGGCAGTGTCCTTGCTGCGAAGCTTGATGCAATGGCGTATAGCCGATGCCAGTGGAAGTATTAACATCCACATTCTGCTCAATCAGATAGCGTACCATGTTAGCCTGCCCAAAGTGCGAAGCGACGTGCAGGGGCGTATAGCCTGCTTTGGTGGCCGCCTGCATGTTGGCACCATGCTTTACCAGCACCTGTGCAACGCTGACCCGATCCTCCTGCGCACACAGATGCATCGGCGTCAATCCGTTCCGGGCTTGATGGTCCGGGTTGGCCTTGTGTTCCAGCAGCAGGCCAGACATCTCGGTATGTCCTTCCTGTGCACTCAGGTGCAACGGCGTAAAGCCAGCCTTACTTTCCGCGTTGGCCTGCGCCTCGTACTTCAGCAGCGTGTTCGCAATGTCTATTTGGTTCTTACGCGCCGCAATATGTAATGGCGTGTGACCGTTCTTTGCAGTGGCATGCGGGCTGGCACCCTTCTCCAGCAGCAGCATAGCAACGTTCTGATGATCGTAGTGGCTGGCGACGTGCAATGGCGTTACGCCGTTCTTGCCCTGTGCGTCTACCGGTGCGTTCTTCTCCAGCAGCAGCTCTGCTACCTTCATGTGACCGTACTTGGCGGTCAGATGCAATGGTGTAAAGCCCTTCTTGGTGGTCGCATCGATCTGCGCACCGTTGTTCAGCAAAACGCCAGCAACCTGTGATGAAGAGTGGGGAATAGTTAAGATTTTGGGACACACCAATGTCATTCCTTCGATCTTGCACCTGCACCCTGAATGCACCCTACACCCACGGAGGACTGATGCGTGTTCAGCATTGAACGTGGGCTAGTTCTGCATTCTGTCGAACGCGGTGTAAAAATGTAATGCAAACAGTAAACACATTAGGCATTCGAAAACAAGCGGTTATTGAATCAAACAAACGTTACGTAAAACGTTAACCAACAGAACGATAGTAATTCAAACTCAAACAGAACAAAGAAAACAGGGGTAAACAGAAACGAAACATAACACTACACTCGCTATACCTGCCTGGTGGTGTGCTAGACGATTCGCCCAAAACCAAAAACAAACCTGCATCTTACGCTCAACACACTTTTGTTCTTTTCAACGGTCATTGTAACGAAAGTCGAAACGTGTTCCTGTTCCTTCTTTTTTTTTTGAAACTCGTAACAGAAACATACAAAACAAAATAACGAAAGAAATAATCACGTAAAATATAATAATGGCTCTCGGGGTTTGCCTTGGTTGTGTTACCCAATGGCGGAAAATTACCTCAAAACTTACACTTTATTCCACATCTTTCAATAATACGACAAAATAATAATAACTATAATAACCGGAGATACTTAAAATAAAGAAAAAAAACTTCTTAACCAGCAATGGACAGATACACCTATTACTAAGTCGTTTTATACCTCGCTCATAGCGGTCGTTGTGCGATTGCGTTTCGTTCGATATGTTTACTAGCTAAGTCATTTTGGGTGCTGTAGCTTACTGTACGCACCATTAACCTTCCAGATGTGATATGTTGGGTAAGCTTGTAGCTTCTACTTGTATGTACAATCAGTGTGTCTGTAAGCGCATTTGCCTACCCTGTAATTCCCTTGGGGCACCTTGTTACTGTGTACCAACTGCTGTCTAGTGGCCTGCACAATCGAATCATACTGACTCGAATGTCTTTTCGTCCCTGTCTAAATGAAATACTCCTGGTGCCGTATCCAGAACAGTTGCATCAGGTAGACCGTGTCTATGTGATCCATTAGCTTTTTAGCAACAAGATTCTTTACCTCATCCTGGCCCTCTTTGGCAGCAATATGCAGTGCCGTGTACATATCCTTGGTGACGGCATCGACCTGGGCACCGTGCTGTAGGAGCAGCATCACGATATCGACGTTACCAAGGCGCGATGCAATGTGCAGCGGTGTTTGCTGTTCTCTAGCGCGTGCATCGACTTGCGCCCCGTTGCGTAGCAAAATGCGAATAATATCGGTCTGGAACAACAAAACAGATGATGTACGGTTCAGTACTCGATTTTCAGATACCGGACTTCAGTTCCTGGTCGTGTCCCACCCATTCATCCCGAGTACCATATATCCCTAACGCTTACCTGATTGGCTCTGGCCGCAAGATGCAATGGAGTTTCACCACGCACCGTCGGTACATCGGGGCTGGCATCGTGTTGCAGCAGATAGATGACAATGTTCATGCATCCCATGAACGAAGCCACATGCAGCGGCGTTAAACCGCTCTCGGTTGTGGCGCTAATGCTGGCACCGTGCTTCAGCAAAAGCTCCACCACCTTGATCCTATTTTTCTTGCAGGCAATGTGCAACGGCGTGAACCCGTTCAGGGCACGTGCATTGGCATCGGCATTGCGATCGAGCAGCAGCTTCGCAACACGCACATGGCCACAGTGAGCCGCTACGTGTAGAGCCGTTAAATAGTCCACCGTAACTTCATCCACCGGCGCGCGATGGTAGAGCAGAATGCGGGCAGCGTCCACGTGCTCGCCCTGTGCGGCCATGTGAAGCGGTGCCAGCCCGTTCTTCGTCTTCGAGCTGATGGGGGCGCCACGTTCGAGCAGCATGTCTACCACCTGTTCGTGCCCGGAGCGTGCAGCACAGTGAAGCGGCGTAAGGCCGTCTCGTGTCTTGCTTTCGATGTTGGCGCCTTTCTCGAGCAGCAGCGCCACCATGTTGGTTTTGCCCCATTTGGCAGCCACGTGCAGTGGGCTGATATTATGCTTGGCGGCGTAGTTCACATCCGCTCCCTTCTGGATGAGCAGATTCGCCATGGCCTCGTTCCCGTAATGCGATGCAATGTGCAGGGGAGTAAATCCCGACTTTGAGGTTACGTCAGGATTATGATCATTCTGCAGACAAGACAAGCGTACAAACACATTATGCTACAGACTCCATCCCTCAGATTGCAGGAGTATTGATGTGTAAATTTGATACTTCGATATCGATTCTGACAAAAATACAGTACATACCTCTAGCAGCAATGTTGCAGCCTTCACGTCATCCTTCTTAGCGGCAATGTGCAGTGCGGGTAAACGCACCTTACCTCTGGTGTCGCTTTCCAGCAGTACTGCCACCACCTTATCGTGTCCCTGCTGCATGGCGACAGCCAGCGGCGTAAACCCGTCCTCGGTGGCAAGGCTCTGGTTGGCACCGTTCGACAACAGCAGCCGCACGACCGAGTCATGGTTCTCCTGAGCTGCCATGTACAGCGGCGTGAAGCCATTCTGCGACTGCACGTTAACGGAAGCATTGTGCTTGATCAGCAGCTTCACCACGTCCTCCTGACCGGCCAGCGAAGCGATATGAAGCGCAGTGTTGCCCTTCTTCGTGGCAGCATCGACTGTGGCACCGCGAGCCAACAGTTCCGTCACCACAGCAACATGCCCATCCTTCGACGCGAGATGCAGTGCGTTCAAGCCATTCTGTTGTGCAACATTTATGAAATGAAACGAAACCAAATGGAAAAGAAACAGCTCACAATCACAATCTTTGCAATCGAACCAATTCACTTTCAACTCCAATCCCACCCCCACGTTTACTCGCGTGCCGCTATTTACTGTTCACATTACAAGCAACAAAAGAAAAAAAGGATGTCCGCGCATAAGTAGGCAAGTTGTTGATTCTAAATAAAACCGTAACCACCACTATCTTCTGTCAGCGCGCCTATAATCACATCACACCACCCACACCGCCTTGTTGCCGATGACTTTCACTTTCACGAGAATTCAACATTGAACCATAACCTAACACACGCGTACACTACACCGCGTTTCCTGATAGACGCTTGGCTATCTCGTGTCTAGTATTTATGGGAGTCAGACAACGGCCACCTCCACCACCACCACCACTGTATTTCCCGATTCGGCAAACAACATCGCGGGAACTGAACCACACGCAGGACCAAACCGAAGGATAGCACGGCCATGCGCAGTGAGTTGTACTTCGAAAATGGAAATTGAACTGTCACTTTCCCCTCTTTGCAAACGCGGCGTCGAGCGGCCTACGGGCATGCGCGGCCAAATGGTTACCGTACGGAATTATAACTTATTGCGAAAAAATGCCATACACCGGCGGCGAACGAAGCGCGACATCTAGCGGCAACTTTCGGTATTATCAAAAGGTATTATCGTTTTGCACTATTCGCATCTACAACTCCAGATATGCAAAGTAGCGCTGCACTATTTCGCAATGCTCTGTAAAGGTTGTCGCTGAAGTTTATGGCACAGTAACTTACCGCATTGCAAGTATTGATGTCAATGTTATTCTTTAAGTGTTCCAACACTTTCTCCAGGTTGCCTGCTCTTGCAGCACGCAAGAACGATGTGTTTCCATCAGACTGTAACGAGTTAAATAAAAATATATACCATTAATAAATTGCTATGAAGAGCTGCTTGGTACAGCACAATGATGCGCTTGCTGCTGCCTTCATTCATCAACGAGCTTAAAATGTATTGAAATAATATAACATATTGTTTGATAATAAGATACCATCACAGTCACGAGGGATGAATGCAACTATTCTAAACTTCATAAATCACTATCATTGCTTCGAAAACGTTCAGCAGCCACAATGAATTTTCTTAAATTGTATCCTATTGCTGTTGACACTAAAGCTGGATAAACTGCACAATAAATACGTTGTAGAATATTTCACATCAATGGTTCAGAATCACAGTTCTCGGATGCGCGTATTCATCAATCTCCGAAGGCTTCCAATTACCGAATGGGCCAGGGCCCGTTCAGGTTGTAGCAACAAGCAGACTGTACTCGCTCGTGCCCACTCGGCCAGAGGCATTTTCCCAGCGTCAAAGGCACAACGGAATCGATCCGGGCCTATGTCATAATGCAGTATACCTTACGTTTGTTTGTTTTTTGCTTCCCTCGAACGAAATTTACGTACCCAACACCAGTAAGACCTTCAAAATTGCCTTCAATCCGTGCATGAAGCGTACGGCAGAAAGCGTAAGAAACAAAAAGCGAAAGAAAAGTACATCTTTTCGAGCCCAAAATGACTATATTTCGGTGGATCTGACACGTCGTCAGATTGGCTTCGTTCACCATTCGCCTTGTATGCCATCGTCATCAAATGGGACCGGCAGAGAGTAGTTCTCCCTTGATGGAACGGTACATCATTACATCATGCTACCACACATCATGATACACATACTGTTGTCATAGACAACACTCATTCCAGCAGCCAGGCAGTCTGGCGATGGAGCATACCTTACCAAGTTGTCCGGATGTCCGGACAGGATACGAACGTGAAGCATTTTTTTCATAGGCGTAGGCAATTGCTCTGATAAAGCATAACTAAAAATGCTGCCAAAGGTCATTCGTACACAGCTGGAAAACTTCTCGCACAAGGAAACAACACGGCCCACTGTACTGCTGTGTCAGCATGAAAGAAACTTTATTGCGACACATTAAAAACTGGCTAAGTAGCTCTACTAAAGGGCACTATTGATCGCCTGAAAAGAAGCACACATCTACAGGACTAGTTGGCAAGACTTTCAACATTTTTATTCCGCTTCCATCACGCAATCGCATCTGCGTTTGTTGGCAAAATTATTCATTGGAGTGCTTTTTTTCTTTTGGCGTCTCTTTTGCAACAAACAGCATAAAACGCAGTACAGTTATAAATGAGCCAAATTATGGGAGTTCTTTCTCGGATTGTACGTTGAAGTTAGCAGCAGCAGCAGCAGCAACATTTGGCCAATTGCCAACAATGTTACGAACTGACTAATGGACAAACGGACGACCGTTTGGTGAGTTTTTGCTAATCAATGAATTTCATCACGCACTAGCACCATTTTCGTACGATCTACGGTGGCTTGTATTCGTTATATTTTGTTGTGCTGCAATAGAACAATCAAATGCAGTTTTTTTGGACCAACGTCAAACCAGCACTTTGTGTGCATGTTAAATCTAGTCTAAAACGAAAATAATAACCAAATATTTACAGTATAAATAATACTGTGCACATAAGAAACCATCCTTTGCAGCTTGAATTGAAAATGACATATTGAATAAAAAATATTGGCGACGGTCTTCACACGACAGGCCCGGCCCAAAATCCGATCCGAACCAATCCCCCGTATCAAGGACTGACTATCCGGCTGCGTGGGAAAAATTAAGTCTAGTAAGCCAGAAAAAAACCAGGCATGACCAAGAAGATTGTTACCCCAAGAAGAGAGAACGAAATGTTTTCTAACCAAATAATTTAACTGTAACATTGTAGCATTGCCAAGGCAAAAAATGATAAAATGCTGGGAGCAACAGATAATATAGAAAATTGAAACATATAAAACGTCAATTACTCAGTTGTGGTAAATGGACCGAATGTAGAACGAATCTATTCAAATGTGCGGGTTAAATGACACATTCCGGTAGTGCAGTGGTATTGGCACCGTACCGTCGCACGGTATGATTAGTTCAAATTTAATCAAATCACGGTATGATTGAATTAATCAAGGTAAACCAAAAATAGTAGTCTAAGATCTCTAGGTAGTAGTGCCGCAAAGCATATATGTATGAGAGTAACTTTAACATTGTTTTAAAGTACAAGGTTAAGGCAGGTAAAGTTTATTAATCTTTTTAAATAGATTTAAAAAGAGCTTTACCCTTGTAGTACTTTTTTTCTAATCAAACTTTTGTTATACACAGTAAACAATTTGGCATACTAGTGTCTCGTTTTTTTACTACTGCCGAATAAACCGAAGTGAATAATCGCCAATCCAACTGTAAGTCCATTAGGCGATGTGATCCTTAATTTACTATTTTTATATGACGAATATACTCACAAGGATAAGAAAGTACGCTAACGAACTATCTGGAACAAAAAAGGTGCAATTTCATAAGAATTATATGCCCATCTAAAAACGTGAAAGGTCGCACTGTTTATTCCACCCATCATACCATTATTGATTGCAGCAAATCCCGTGAATTACTGCCCATTAGGTAACACACAGTCTGTAACCATGTCTCCACACGGGTGTAGCAACACTTTCAACCCCATCCGTCATGAAAGCGACCGCACCCAAACATTATTAGCTCTCGGTTGAGAAAACCCAAACAATACCACCTCGGAAACATTCAGTTACGCCTAACGCGGCAAGCCCACGGACATGCGGGTGTCTCGGTTACAAAGGTTAAACGGTGGTTGGAACCGCGTTGCGCGAATGTCAAATTACCATATCGTACGTATGGCAATTTCCACACATACACCCGCCGGCATACCGTGATTGATGATCTTTGGCGACTAGTTGCGGACGGTTTGGAAAGGACATACATTTTTTTTTCATCGTCTCACTCCTTCATATTTGCGAAACGAAAGTCTCGGTCGTGCGAGTCGGATTATGCACGGTATTTGGCCATTCTTTTTACATCCGTATAATCGATACCGTAGCCCAGATGCGGACACCGAGCGGACAAATAAACCGAATATCTCCACCATATCCCGCTGAGTACGATTACACGACCCAACGGAAAGTCCTTGAAATCTTCAACACGGTAAATTTACTCCTATCATACACGAGGGTCTGCCATTTTGGAGTTCTGTCTGAAATGGCACAAAAGCGCCTCCGGTGGCATGTGTGTATGGGTGTACGTCCTTTTTCCTGACAAACGTGACACTGTGTGCGTGTCAGTTCCGGCCGTCCAGTTAAACTACAGTGCCCGTGGAAAACCGTCGCTTGTGTGTGTGTGTGTAAGGTTGTGTTAGCCAAGCAGCAGCTATACCGCTTGGTTGGGCCCTTTCGATTTCCCTTCGCTTTTCATTTGCTTCTATTTATTTCCGGCGTGTTTTCCTGCTGTGCAAACAACGATTGAACAAAAGCGGAAAGCCGTGTCGTACGAACTTTGCCGGACATGCCCTGGCAGTCGTCTAGGGGTGTCAAGTGGCTGCCCAGAAATCTACCACCCTATTCGGGGGTTTTCTTTTCGTGCGAGATGTGGTTGCGTTATCCTTTTTTTTCTCTCGCTGCCATCCTTGTCATACTATCGCATTTTCTGCTTTCCGTGCTTAATCTTTCTCTCTCCTTTTTCCGTTTTCTCTCTCTCTCTCTCTTTCTTTTTCTCTTTTTCTATCTACTGTGTCTTACGCTTGTTTTCTCTTTCACTCAAGAATGAATATGCACAACACACGCAAACACAACCACCAACAGCAGCATACCGACGACCATGGTAGAATATCGATCGCTCTGCGGCATCGATGGCTTAATTTCTGGGAGCAAATTTTTGTATTCTACATTGTTTATCTCAATCTTTTAACAAACCTATTCAATTGTGTGTTATTGGGGCCACAAATATTTTACAAAATTGAAGGCAAAGTTTGCGAAGATTGGTTATTTGAAGATATTTTATAGTTTAAAAGAGTAAAACGGCTGACAAACACCATTTCCACAACAAATCACGGTGGATATCCAAAAGAAAACTACATTCCAGTAGGCTTACACTTACCTGTGTACCATTTTCAGTGACCATTGCAAAACAGGTCCCTCGTTTCGATCGATTAAGCTAGAACCGGTAGCAAACCTTCCCGTGCTGCTCTGCAGTGTCCTGCATAAACACTTACACGATGCACCTTCTATCTAGCTATCAAATGCAGCACGAAGGGCGCAAGGGAGGGGTTTGTCTTCTCTTTTTCGTTCAAGTTAATTCTACCAGCAATCGGGGACACTTGAAATCATAGGGCTGTGGCTACCCACTTCTAGAACACAGCACACGTCATACACGCCGTTCGAGGTACGGTGCGGACACTCACGGTAAGTCCGTACTTGGGGCCACTGTTGAACTTGTTACCACTAAGCAAACCCACGGTTCGAACGATTGCATAATATTTCAAGCACACCCTGATGAATGTGGAGCAAAATATGGCACTGTCCTATATATTTCGTTAGCAGAAGACGTATTGCTGCGCGTTGTGCTTGGGTTGTAATTTTGTTGTTGCAACGTTTTCACTATAACTATTTTATTAACTACAGCTCTACTACTGTATCGAGAAAAAAGGAAGAAATTCGTTTGCAATTAAACACACCAATTACTATGCTGAATATGGTTGAAATTCTGCATCCCAAGCAGGACTGACTGACTGCTTGCAAATCTGTTGAAAGCCACGATCAAAATGGCCGCAAATTTTTGCTCTTCTCCAATCTAAGCACTGCCGACACGAATGAAATTGTCCCGTAGGATAAGGAGAAAAGAGGGGATTGGAAAAGAAGAGCAGTCCCACCCCAATGTATCCGCACTGAGGTATGATTTTCTCGACAAAAAAAAAGACACGGTGAAAAATTGTACGGAATGTAAGGAAACGATTTATGGCTGAAAAGCTAAAGGAAGCCAACTCTTATCGCGGAAATGCAACGCCGTGAGCAATTTCTTCCGTTTTACCGTAAAATCTTAGCCCTTTAATTTTTGCACCCAACCAGCCTTCTTTGCGCTTTGTACTGCTTTGCGGGTGTGCAGTTGAGCGAGACAGAACTATTGCTAGCTATCACACTCTATCCTCCCTAGCTCACTGGGATTCTTTTGATCGAAGTTGTGTTCACAATAGGTCGCGCTTATCCGATTCGACGGTTACTCTTAGACTGAATGAAAATCCTTCAAAACCGCACAGGATATAGCGAATTTCTCCACCGCACAGGACGAACAGGTACGGCAGGACACGCGTCTGCGCGTCCGAATGTGCTATGTTCGAAAAACCGAACCCGTAACATGTTGGCGCTCCGCGCTGCTTCCCGTTTCGAAAACGCTCCTCCACCCTTGCCGCGAGTGCTTGGAGGACACTGTGTCAACGATGGCGTTGCGGCGTTTATTGCCGGCTTTCTGCACCTGACAGAACGTAAACAGATTGGTTCGTCCTCACAAACACTAACACGTGCGGGACCGAACAAGCTTACCAATACGACCAACACGGGGCTCCGTGACTTCTTCAAGGTGGTGTGCGCATCCTTCCAGACACGTGTTCACAGAGCGAATGTATTGTAGGGGTGCGCTTTTTGAATGCATTCCACACCCACGGGGTGTCCACCCTTCACGGTTGGTTTGCCATGGCACTGCGTCGGGGTCTTGGTTGTGCATTGTGTTGTTGTTTTTGGTTTCCCTTCTTGCCGAAGCCTGAAACCGGGAACGCAGGAACCGGAACGTTCCGCAGCAGTAAGGGTGCGAGTAATGGGACCGGATACGCAGATACTGCAAGGGGTGTTGCAGTGCTAACGTGACATCATCGTGCGGACGTGCTGGCCGGATCTGATTCATTCGTACGTATATGGGTAATAAAACCGTCCGGGGCACAATCTGCGGATCGAACAGTACGGATTGACGAATGGTGCCCGTGAATGGTGTATTTCGTTCATTAAAATGGCACACTCTTTTACAAATTATTGGTATATTGAAGGTACTTATTCCATACAAGACTAATTGAGTTGTTCTTCATTGGTTCCTAACAATAAGATTTCATTGTGGCACGAACCCCCGGTACTGGTGGTAAAGAGAATCAATGTTTGAATAATCGAAGGAAGAAGCAATTCATTACAAGGATTTTGCCTGACGGCTAGAGGATACTCATATAAAAAAGTGATTTGTTTGAAAGGCTACGTATTAAAGGGGTTGCTAATGACCTTCGTCAAGCATTGCTAATGACCTACGCGATGATTTACACGTGACAATTTTTATCCAATGTTAAATTTACCCAGCTATAATATAGGAAGTATTATTTTGCAGAAATTTGTACGCCATAAAATAATAATGTACTATATTATTTCGTTAAACGTAAGCATTAAAAATTTATCTAATGTAAGACATCTGATAAATATATGCGGGACAATGGAATCAATTTTCCATACGAGTGTCCCTGCCATCTAGACGCGTATCCAGCTAAGCTTTGTAATTTGCAATTATTTTATTGTGTACAGACATAAAATGGTAATGTTATCTCTTAACTAAGACGCAACTAATCATTAATTAATCTTATCAATCACTAAGAAATCAGACAAACAACTGGGCTCAACTGGATTTCTCGAGCTACAAGTGGCACACCAGTGAAAAAAGACGAATCCACCAAATAAATCCAATACGGTATTCAGAACATCTTCTCCTCTTGAAGAAAGGACAGAGCATCCTACAGTAGTCTAGTATCGCTTATACAACGGCATACGTGACCATAAAGTGCCCCAGAGGCTATCTGAAGATCGAGGGTGAAAGTGATTACGTCGTTCATCCGGGAGGTCAGAGCAACCGATGAAATGATGAAGAAACACTTGGACTGGATGGACATTTTTATTCCTATATATTATTCGTGCCGGGCCGCATCTGAACAACAGCTGTACTGTGACCACAATAATGAAAAGCCCGCTTCGGTCCGACTAAGTCCGCCGTCGCAATCCTAATGGATGACAAAGCCACTTTGATTCAGGAAGACAACTTCTTGCGCGGGGCCATACACTTCACCTAGAAGCTAAGTGTTGTAGACTCCAAGACTACCTTCGCGAAAATGGTCTGTGTGTGGATAACGATCCACATAAAAGAAAATTCTCTTTAATTCAAAACCCGCGGTAATTTGAGATATGGTCACAAAGTGTCTTCCAAAGCAAGTTGTTACTTTCATACGTATTTATGACCCAAGAGATTATGTTTACTTCGGAATTATATGGCCTCGTTCTTCATGCAAAGAAATTGCTGCAAGATATGCGCTATTTAAAGATAAGCACCAACTCTCTTAACAATCAAGTTATTTTAAAGTAAAACTGAAAAGACAGTCAATCGCCAAGACCTCGAAAAAACTGAACTGAAATCTCACATTCAAGTTTTAAGTAACCTTTGTTTCGGTTCCGAGTAGCTGGCGCAAGGCAGTCCGATAGGATATTGTGGCAAGTTTTAAGGACTTATTAATTCTAACATACTTAATTGCTTTATCAATGGTTGTTCCAAATGATATTTTTTTAACGTTTTATCATCACTTTATTGAATTGTAACGTTTTTGTTTTGTTTTTTTTTTTTATTTTAAATTTAATTTAATTTGGGATCGTGGATTTTGTAAAATTAATTTTTTTTTACGATTCGATACATGAAAACACTTTAATTTCAACTGTATAATAAGTAAATGTTTGCCAAAAATGTGCTGGAACAAACAAAAACCTTGACCTCGTGCGAAACTTTGCGATGAAATACTGTCGAACTTAGAAAGGACAAGTAAAGTTATGTTCCAAGCAGGCAAGCACCCACGGACGAACTGGGCCTTCTTCCAATAATCATTCGTCAGTGACGGCCTCAGGAGACACATTGCCAGCGTTAGCATCATTATTTATGATCATGGATCCCTGCGTAACTATACGTTAGTGATAATGGACTGCCAAATTATATTCAAGTGGGCAATATCATTTGACGCAACTGTTTGGCAAAAAAACGGACAGACCATCGGAATGTGCGTCTTAAATACACGTTTATAAAAGCAACAATTTCAATGAATAATAAAACATATTTTTGTTAAAGAAGACAAATTGATAAGATTGCAATAAGGTAAATAAATTTTGAACAATGGAACAATTGATTGATATAAATGAATTTCTTTAGTATTACTGCAAGTACTATAAACATAATGCTATAAAAAGTAGCCCAAACAAATGGGCTATTGAAGATCTTATAATACGTGTAGGCTTAATTATTTAACGAATTTCTTAACAATTATTATATGTATAGTGAACCAAATCCAAAAAAATGGCCTCTCTTACAAAGGCAATGGCTAATCAATTGTCAAGATTACATTATATAAAAATTATCCTGAGTTCATTTTCTCATACGTGAAATATTAATACTACAGAACGCATTATACCGCAGAATGCAACTACAGAACCCGCCCATTTTTTTTGTACCACGTCAACCACGAATGTTTTTGCTCATCATTTTTAACATGTCTTGTCTTTTATTAAGCCGCAGCTGGATAGTCACTCCTTTGAATGGGGAAAACACAGGGCGAATTTTATTATCAGTCGTTTCGCGAGAAAACTTTATACCGCTAATACCACCTGTATTCCATTTATTTATCCCTTGGACCATTGCTAGCTATTTGATACTTTAGTGAAAAGGAATATTTCAAGTATTTGGTGAACATATCACTTGTGTAACAAAGACATGTCATAAAAAAACATATACAGGCAGTCCCCGGATATACAATTTTAGATGACCACTAATCGATCGATGACTAATTAATCGTAGAAAATCCGCGTATCTCTAATTTTCGCATAGTTCGAATCCGGGAGCAAAATGGTTTTTACTCGCAAGTTCTAAAGTCGACTTCTTTCTTTTTTCTTTATATATTCAGCATTTAAGGCAACTATTCGTACGAAAACGTTAATCAAAGTAAAAACAAATTATCTTTCTTTCACTTTTATGTTTTGATTTTGTGCTATAAGTAATGCCATCGGTCAAATTTAAAAATAACCGTGTATCTCCAAATTCGCGTGCAAGTGGTACCACGTATCTCGGTGACTATTTGTTTTATAATCCTCTCTGCAACTGTTAGTTATTTTGGTAACTTTTGCAATAATAAAAATTGTTAAATAAAATTGGTGTTATGCTTTATGATTTTCAAAACAAACTCTACAACACTTTAAACTATTACGAATATGTCCTGAATGTTGCTCGCAATAAATATTTGTCTTCAAAGAATTTGCTATAACCCTACAATATAAACCTTCATGAGCATGTGAATGGTTTATTTTTATTTGAGAGGAACGGTCAGGTCTGCATGGGAATTTTGAATTTAATGTCATTAGGCCACATATTATACATAATGTCATTAGGCCACATAGCTCTTTTGTTGAAGAAAGAAATATAAGCAATTATCCTTTTTATTGTATAACTAAAAAGCATTGCTAAATATTCGCTTTGTTGTTCAAATCGCACAAGAAAAATAGGATTATCGCTGACCTTTCCACACATGCACTCTATCGAAATTACCGCAACTCACCACCCTAAACGCTCCGCTGCCCGCAGAACAGCCAAGGGCCTACCCTTCAACGATTTCAAGCGCCATACACGATATGTATGCCACCCAGCAGGAACTCAAACAAGTCAAGCACAACATAAATAGCACTTCAGGGTGAATACAGAAGCCAGAACTGCCCCAGCATGATCCCGTTCCGTCGTTTCACCCTGATGCCACTTGGTACGGTGGCGTAAAATTTTCAAGGCGGCCGTATACAGACACACACACATCGGAGTACGTTAGCTATGGGACCGAAAATTGTTCTACGCTCGATGTGCTAGCAGACATTAGAAAGCAGAAATAACTCATAAAAATAACACCCAACTTACACCAAGGCTTTGTAGTGATGGAAATCGCTTCTTTAGTGTCAGCATGGTTTTAATCGGTTGATTCTATTCCTTTCGTTGATCCTTCTTTGCTAGGGGTGACGATTTATTTACACAGTTATATCACTTCTTTACTTTCACCGTTTTGTTACACTTGCTCCCACTGGCACTTGTCTCACTATCTAAAGGATTCTCGCTTCACTGTGAAATAGTACTCCATTAATGCTACGATACGATCTATCATGTAAAGCACTCTTCACCACAATGACACTTTATAGAATAAAATATTTTCACTCAAAAAACCACAACTTGTTGTTCAGAGAGGGCAAATTTCCGTTCTAGGCACTTTCGATTTGCTCTCTTCAACACACATTAAACACGTTTACTTACAGCTGTCTACACACGAATGAAATGAAACGCTCTGATGTGCGATGAGCGATCAAGTCCTCAGACAACCCGGTACGATCGTTGGAAAATTCTGCCTCAAACTACCCCAACTCAACTCCCGTGACACGGATTATGGTTTGTGTTTGTTGTTGTGCAGTTAGCGTAATGAACGTGAAAAGCGTGTCGATGCTTGCGTGAATCAAACCAAAAGAAATACCCCAACCGCCCCCAGACGATGCCCCCTTTAGTCGGCCAATTTCGGTACAGACAGCCATTTTCATCATGCCGCAACAGTTGACGTACGTTTTGCCAACTGCTTCTCGTACACAAATATACAAGTTTTCTCCCTAGGAACGCGTCCGTGCGAGTGTACGGAAATGAACTCTAGACCACGATCCCAGACGTGCCGGGTGTTTGGTGGAAAGCGACAGCTAAAAATAGTAAGAGTAAAGTGATGCGCAACGAACGCAGCCAGGCGGACAGCAACAGGTCTTTGGTGGTAATAAAATAATGAAAATTGGTCAAATATCGGTAGGCTGATGGAAACCCCATAAATAGCTACGTTCCTCTTAATCGACCCCACTCGTGAGTTTATCGTAGTTTCGTGCCTAGAATTACTTTTCATACAGAAAACTAACCCCGTTACAACAAACGTGCTAGCAACATCCGTCTGTCTTACAGCAAGCTCGGTTTGTTGTGTTTGGGAATGTGTGATCCTGAACCAAACACCGTTTACCAAAAGATCACGTTTTCAAAACCTGTGCCTGTTGTTATTTTAGTATTAATTTGAATATTTTCAATTTTCTGGTTATCTGGTAAAATTTTAACCAAACCTTTCTAATACTCCTTATAGCTTAATATTAAAATATATTAAATTAGAAATATAATTTCGGCGTTTATGTGTCCACCAGGATAATGAGTCCGTGAGTGGTTTAGAAGTGCAACCTGCAGCAGGCCAAGACCGCAAAGCGGATGTAACGCCGGAAGAAAGTCATATAGTTTCGATGCAAACCTTCGGACAATAAAAATAAATAAAAAAACCTTTATTTACTAAGCTTATTTCATTTTCAAGCTAGGATAAGCTGACTGTTGGGAGAAGGAAATGTCTTGAAAAAACTAAAGTTACCATTAGTTATAAGCAATGGGGTGGCCCGGTGGCATGAGGGTAGTTGCACCGGTCTTCACACTAACGGATCAGACCTAAATCCCATCCGGACAAATCCCCCGTACGCAGGACTAACCTTCCAGTTACGGATAAATAAAGTCACAGAAAGCCAGAAATGGGCAGGCCTTGACCTATTGAGGTTGTTGTGCCGATAAAGAAGAAGAAGAAGTTAAAAGCAATATGGCCTTACCATTCGTTTTGAATATATAACAAAGTTCTACTTGCTAACAATTCCAGTTCCAATAGAAACATACATCGTGATTAATAAAATCGAATACACCTTCAAAACACGAATTAAAAAAAATGATAGTATTCTTTTGTTCCCGTTTTTTATCCACAACTGTCAACTGTTTTTATTGGCATATGTTGAACATTATCTTTTATTTTTATCTTTCGTACTTTATACTATTTCACGAGCTTCATACGTTGCTCGTGCCAGAATTTCTTGCTTGGCAAATTGGCCTTTGTTTTGCTCGTTGAGAATCGACATCATACAGAAGCAAATAAAAAGTCGATAGGAATCAAATCCGGGGAGCTGGGAGCTCCTCAAAGCTCCATAAAATTTTGTCTAATAAGTCCAAACCATATCCGGATTTTTTATTTGAAAAAAAAACGAATGCTTGACCCTCGAGGAAACCAAACGAGGAAAATTATTGCTCGGCTCAACCTCCTTACGCTGATCGCTCCGAAAGACCAACAACTGACAGAACACCATGCACAATTTAATGCGAATATGTGTAGTTAAAACTTAAAACAATATCAAATCAGAATATCTACATGGCGCAACAAATAATGACGTATATGCATTGACGATGCACATGTGAATTCGAACTGATTGATTACGGTGTACATAGACAAGTTTGATATTTTGATGCTTCTACTGATTTTGATGTTTATTTGATGTTTTAATGTTTGGATGGTCAAATGTTTTAATAATAATTTCGATCCTTTTTCGATGTCCGCTACATGGACTGCGTATAATACGGATTTGAAACACTTAAATCTTGAATTACATTATACATCAGTACTATGCACATTAAAAACACACCAGAAGCGCCATTATTAGATAAGCAAATACAAAACTGTACACCCTCTCGCATCGTAACTTGTTTCGTTGTCATCGTTAGCGCTATGCTCATAATCACCCGACTTCGATTAGGATGGACGAAATAAAAAAAAAACATTAAACTAGAGGGCATGGTACCGCCACTGGATATAATTACGTTTCGCTCGTTTCCTGCCACAGCATCAACGCGCATAAATATCAATCCACACCGTGCCTGGCACTAAAAGCGACCGACATGCACACACGGGTAAAAGCACTTACCCATCAGCCGAAAGGATATTGAGTGAGTAGTGGAAATGTATGTACCGGCGTGAGTAGGAACATTTTTCAGGCGAGACCGTGCGAGGCGTGTTTGTGGCATTTTTTATACCTTTGTATACTATGGTCCTTTGCCACGGGATGCTGATGGAAGCAAATTTTACTGCATTTTGAATTTACTATATCTTTCCAGACCGTCCCATGGAGTAATCTTACGAACCACGGTAAGCAGCCCGACGAGTGCAAAGGAAAAGCAAAATGAGCTTTTCCATCCCCACATGAAAAAAAAAACACACATACACACACTCTACGCAGATAACATCCTTCGTGCTTAACCGGTTCCGAGGTCAAAGACCATTAAACAGTTTAACCCGTTCCTTGCCAAACGGATGGAACCATTTATATATTAGTCCCACACTACGTTTCACGCTACACCCAGTGCCCGATGCTTTTATGCTTTGAGTGTGAGATGATCTTTCATTTTTACCTCTTCATCGTTCCTAAACGACTGAAGAAAATATTGCACATTCACAAGGCAAAATGGAGGATGACCAGGATTACAAAAAAAAAACTCATTCACTAACACACAATCATAAAGGATAAATGCTTCATCTCACACTGGATGCTATGGGATAAGGAAGTGGTCTACCGCACAGGAAGCTCAATAGACCCTTTTAGCTGTTTTGGCCCTTTTAGGCTCTAGCGCGTTAGTTTGTCTTTTGTTTTATTCATCAGAATTTCCCACCAGGACGATTTGTGTTGCTTTTGCTTGTTGAAAACATTTACACAACCACGACGTTAATATTTAAAGACCGTGTCTCGCCCACATTGTGAGTTAGATTTTCTTCAACGTGCACACATTCCGCTTTATACCGTGGGGAGCAGAATATTTGATTTATGTTGATTTTATATCAACACCAGTCCTTCCGTTTTGTTAAATAGCGTTTACAGATGTTTGCATAACAAAACCCAACGGCATCAAATCGGTGCATTCATGTTACATATTTGAACAAGCACCAATCCATTCACGCTTTATCGCCGACTGAATGCACTTGTACACTCGCACTGAAGTCATACGCCCGTATTGATCGCTACGGATGTTGATTTAACTAAACGCTTTCCGTAATAATCTTTCTCACCAACGGACAGACGGAGCGTTGATCGTGATGACGAAACGAACGAAAACAGGTCACTGTCACTCACGAACGACGGACTTTACGATGTGCGCCCCTTCATCACACGTTAGCGGAGTGACATTCATCCACGAATTAAAATTTGCACTATTTTTGGCACCGAGCAGATGAAAACCAGCGCTGAACTCGCTGTACCCACACAGCTGCTTGTTGCTGCTCTGCATCGCTAAAAATTGCGATACGAACGGTGGCGTCACTGAGCACCAGTAAGATATGTCCCGGGGATGGAAATTCTACTGAGCACTGAACGATTCGTGCTCTTGTTTGCTTACGCGATGAAGTGGAAGAGGTGATCTGTTGCAATCGTACGAGTAACTCAATACTATCCGATCGAATGCGTTTGTCAATCCCCACCCAGCATTATTTTCCACTCTTCCAGATGCAAACTAAGAGAAATTCTACATTCTTCTCTATGACGTGCCATGACTATAGTAAGAACCGCAACAAAACAGCAAAAATCCAATAATATAACTGAATGGCTATCCTTACTGCTTCCCCTGCCGTCCGAAACAAATGCCACATTACAATGCTACTTGAAGGTGATGATGATGCTATGGAGCAAGTGGAAACTACATTACTGATACGAACTGCATTCCCGATTCATACGAAGCTTTGCGTTACGGGCCGATGGATGACGTGCTTGATTGGTTTGCCAACCATTCAACCAACAGTTTACGAGTAAATCAAGGAATTAAGACGAGTGTGTAGCGGTAGATAGTACACGCTGTTATGTACTCCGTATACTAATGTAATTTACCAGTTATACCAACTCGTACTCACTCTTTATGAGGTAAGTAACCGAATTTCACATGTTTTCATGTACACATACATGAAGAAAACATGAATATTTTTTTCAATATGAATTTGAGCTTTTAATGTTTTCCTTCTATAATAATCTTAAATGTATTAGGAAATTGGTTTAACAGTTAGCGCCACCTATTGGCAGGTAGCAAAACTATAAACATTCTATACTAGAGCAGCGTACAAATGCGTAGAAAGTTTACAGTTGATAATTAGAAAACTTTTAACATTAATAGAAAACCTTACCCCCAAGAAAACTAATATACGATAACATCGCTTGTTTGTTAACATGGCCAATAATGTTAAAATGTTTTATAAATGTTTTATTTTTTAAAGAACAAATTAACATGAAAGAACATGCTTTAAATGGTCATTTACTGCTTCACAGCTTGAATTTACAAATGTTATAACTCAAAACCACTTCTAGTTTTGTCGGTACTAAGTTACTATTGTTAAAACCATAATTAGATTTCAACAAAAAATATGTTTTATTAATTAAGTAATTATTATTATTCTACATCTCGATCTATTTTAAGGTCTAAAGTCATGCAAACCGCACATAGACTAATATATGAACATAACATGATAGCAATATCATTAATTTAATCAATTATTGTTAAACAAGATAGTCAAAAGTATTTTTGCATTAAATTAAATCATTAATTTTGGGAGCAGGTACCCTTTCACATTGCGGTAGAAAATGTCTCCTAATTAATGTGAATTGTATCATACGTTAAGATTCCAATAGATTAAAGAAAAAAAGCCTAACCGTTCATCTTGGAGATAATAAAACATTAAACTAATGAATATTTAATGCACTCAATGTTAGAGTAGGAATTGTGATCCAACCAATGTTAATTGAATCCTTTATTTTTTTTCTTTTTTTTTCTTTAGAACAGCTTGGCCGTATCGACTTATTTTACCACGTAGCCGGATAGTCAGTCCTTGCTACGGGGGATTGGCCCGGATGGGATTTTTGACCGGTCCGTTTGTGTGAAGACCGGCGCCGCTACCATCATGCCACCGGGCCGCCCAATTGCATCTTTTATGAAGTTACCAATAATTACAAGTATTACGGACTATTTTTTTTAGTTATTTACTATACCACATGACAGACATGATCATACCAAACTAAATTTAAACCTCATCCACTTTGCAAGTCACCCTATTCGAATTACGCTACAAAGAAAATAATTAAATTTCTGCTTCCATTAAAATTGTGCATTAATTTGTGGTCAATTTGGGCGCAAGTTGAACATTTCTGCTTGATCCCCAAAACAGAAACACCACACAACAACGTTACGTGATACGTTGACCTATCAAAGCGTATTAGGTTCGTGTGGCTGGTGCCAAGTTTGACGCAGAATCTGCACCATCAACCAAGGCCGCCAATAACCCTTTTGTGGTATGCATCAGTGTTACATAATATTTGCCATTTAGTAGACCCGGATCCTAGCTTACACAATCCACCCAACACGCGGTTCAAGTACATCCTTCCCATCGTGCCCATCGCGAAAACTTCACTGCCTCCACAAATAGTAGTGGGCGAGGTCATGCCTTCTCTTATCTAGTTCCGCCACTCCTACATCAACCGGACCGGAAACGATAAACGACCTCTGCAAAGTGACGACCACTGCAACGTCTACACCATCGGTCGCATATGCCCACTGTTGGCCACTGCTTCCTTTCACCATTCAACCATCCTGCTGAAGCATATAAATTGTGTCACAGACGCGCTGCTGGTGCACTTCCGTTGCGCTCAAGTCCAAAAAGGTAGGTCACGTGTGTTCGGCTGTTCTACATTGCTTTAAAAAAAGAAATGAAAGCACATAACAAATGGTGCTTTCAGCCGCACCGCACGGTAACACCTGCAACCTGATCTACGCCCATCAAATGGAACGAACAGGCGACAGCAAAACCGATCAGCTGTGAAGCGTTTCGCTCAGATTCCATATCGAGCTGTACATGGCGCCGGTTGTCAAGACATTCGAAAGATAGATCTTCCTTGAAGTATCTTCTTCTCCCAGCTGTTCTCTTTTACATGCGACATTGTTGCTCATGAATACGTCTTCATTATCCCACTATTTCGCAACAACTAGTGTCAGCAAGCCATACATGTGAGTCTATGGCGACACACATGTAGACGCATGGCAAGTGCTTTTTTATCCTTCATAGCACGATCAACTTTGAACAATCCGATCCTCGTCCGTAATCGTGGTACAAACAAAACCAAATCTTGGCACCGTGTTTTCTGTTTGTAGAAAACTTACGAAAACATAATTCTGTTTGGCAATGTGTCAACAAATTTTACCGCACAAAATACAAAGTACGCTCTTTTTTCGACATAATTAGAGCTATGGACAATAGCATGGACAAGTTTACTCACAACTAGTTTGCCAAAAAGCTAAAGTTCAACGTTCAGCACAAAGAAAGCCAAACGTAAAGCTTCCTTTTCTGGTTATGTAATTTTTATCCGTTTTTTTTTTTACTGATTTGATGCTTCCGTTTTTGTTTTGTTGGCCAATTTCGAACGTTTATCATCTTGTTATGAATTCCAGCAGCATTCGCTTCGGAACGTGATTGCGCTTGTGTGCTTAGTAGCGTTGATTTACGTGTAGCAGCAGTTTTTTTTTATTTACGCCTAGTATTGTAACTGTTTCTCCTAGTACTACGAGTTACGTGGATCTTCCCAATGGTGCTCTTATGTTTATTTATGTGGCAGATCATTTGGATGCGGCTGTTTCAAGTAAGCAGTTAATTTTGTTTGCCTAACTCAATTGATTCACCATTTTATGTACATAATGCATAACACGTTTGTATATCACGGTATATGCTAAAATCATATATTTACAAAATATGCTGATCAATTTCAATGTTCATTAAAATGTATGTAACGGAAATAAATTTATATAAATGATGTTTTTGCTGCTAACAAAGTATTGCAAACGTGGAGCTAATGTTACGAGCCATCAAGATATTAATAAGCACCTGTAGAAGCTGTCAATTCGTTTACCACAGCAAAGAAATTTAGTATTGCTTAGTACATGCCATACAACAGCATATTATTCTTGACAGTTTGTATATATGTTAACATTCATCGTTATCTGGTTTCACATTGATCTTATTTCGGCTCGAAACTCGTTAACCCTTTGCCGGCCGGCTATTTTCGCCTGTTGGTCAACAGCAACACGCCAAATACTAATTTACTCCAAATCGATACCCTTTTTCTCGATGCTACTCGAGAAATTTTCCGAAAGGGTAATATGCTAACTATGTGCTATACGCACGCAAAAACCACTTTTACCTCAACTGTCCAGCAGGCAATGTAAACGCGAATGCTTTTAGGTTTGATACGGCCATCCGAAACACGCGTGATACAACCTATTGCAACGCAGCATTCAACAGAATTGTGGCCATAATTTACTGCGCACGAAAACCAAACACTAAAGTTCCACGATTTCCCCACGGTAATCGTGTGCCGCACGCTAACCAACTTACAACTCTTTTGGCTTTTGGTAAAAAAATGAGGTTAACTAACTTGCAAGCGAAGAAGGAAGCGATTGCTTCGGTTTTGGTGGAGCTCCAAGGAATTTGCACGGTACATTGAGCGGGGCGGCAAACATTTTTTAAAACTTTTTAATAGCATTTGTCATTGTGCAGTTTTTCACTAGCTGTAGTTTTATGCTTATATTGAGACGGAATAAATCGGCGAAATATAGAACGTCTATGAAATGAATGCATTCGAATGTAAATGAGTGAATTACATTGTTAATTACCATTCCCATTGCCATTACCAATTGTTCAGCCCATGTTCGAATAATCTTACTGCGTAGAATTACGTATATTAGTAGCGAAGAGATAATCTAGATCGAAATTATTACGTAATTGGGTTGAGATTTTTTTTCCATAACTAAACAAATTTAAAATGTTTGTAAACCCCAGTCGAGACCCCGCTCGACAATACGGCAACCGTAATACTTGAAATAAATAAATAAAAATAAATGAACAAATTTTAAACTTTCTGAAGGCTTAAACACCCTATAAGTAGTAGTTTAATAAAGGTGGCTTAAAATAAAAGCTCAAGATTCGCTCAAAACCAAACCAAGTTCGATCGATTCAATCCGTTCCTCAACTTCCCTTGTCACCACTTGTTATATAACCAAATAATGTTTGTTATGGGAAATGATGGCCTATCATAGCCCAGTGGCATGATGGTAGCGGCGCCGGTCTTCACACGAACGGACCAGACCAAAATCCCCCACAGCAATGACGGACTATCCTGTAAGTAGTAGTTTAATAAAGGTGGCTTAAAATAAAAGCTCAAGATTCGCTCAAAACCAAACCAAGTTCGATCGATTCAATCCGTTCCTCAACTTCCCTTGTCACCACTTGTTATATAACCAAATAATGTTAGTTATGGGAAATGATGGCCTATCCTAGCCCAGTGGCATGATGGTAGCGGCGCCGGTCTTCACACGAACGGACCAGACCAAAATCCCCCACAGCAATGACGGACTATCCTGCTATGTGGAGAAATATGAAAAAATATAAAACTATAATTGGAATCTTAGTGTATGATTGTTGACAAAATTACATTATTTAATCCCAAAAGCGTAATACATTGCTGAGCTTATGTAAACCTCGAATAGAATCCAATTCGACTCGAGAAAGGCAGAAAGACTCCTCATCTGCTTCAACATGTTCTAGTTTAACGTGAAGAGAATCCCGAAAATGAACTAATGTTGCCACGCGTTAACCCTGTTATGGCACCGTTTGCAACACGCACACAGGGAGTTCAAGTTCAAGTGGAAAAGTTGGAATCGGTTTTGGTTGTTATACACATTGCAATGAAATGTTTCGTGTTAGATTTGGATTCTTTTCCACTTTCTAGAACATTCCAGAACTACCTCCAAATATTTTAGTTCCACTTGATAATTATATAGAAATGAGTTCAACAATACCGCTTGAATTCGAATAGAACCATTGTGATGGATAAAAACCATTCAAAATCAAACATTAGCGCTACAGAAAGTCTTAGGAAAAAAGACATGAACATTTTTGAGCAAACTAAAGGGGAATAGTAGTATTTAACACGTTCAGCGCCGCATCACCCAAATTTGGGTGTTGCCTTATGGAAATCGCTTTGAACGATTTTGGCACGGCGTGGAACGTGTTAAGAGGAACGAAAATCTAAATTTTATTTAAGCAATTCCTATGACTGCTTTACTGCTCTTCCACAATCGATGTTTATATCACACGCAGCAAAGATATCAAAGGCTCACCCTTGTATATATAAACACTTTGCACTGGTTCAATGCAAACAAAGTCTCGTCCACAACATCAAACTCATTCAATACTGAAAAGGTTACGGCCCGCAATTGATTCTACATGAAAGATATACTTATACTTACACCAGAATGATGATGTCCGTGACTGTGGCCATGATGGTGCTGCTGGTAGTGCTGGTAATGTAACGGTGCGTGCTGATAGTATCCTTCCACATGCTGATAGTGGGGATGCGGCTGATGATGCTGATGGTGGTGATGTTCGTCCGCCTTCGGTGACAGCGGCAGATGCGTCGGGGCCTTGTGGCCGGACGATCCCTTGGTATTCGATATTTCCCGGCTAGCACTGTGGACGAGCGTGGTCTGGGCGTGATGGTGCCCATGCCCATGCACATGCCCGTGACTATGGCCATGATGGGTAGGCGGTGATGGCATATTATGCCCACTATGAGGCAGATGGGACGTATGGGGCACCCCCACTTGATGCCCATGATGATGCGGTACGTGCCCTTGTGAGGCTTCAATCAGCGTCGGCTGAATGTGTGTCACAAATTGGGCCATTCTTTAGCCGCCTTAACACACACACACACACTTTTTGTAAACGAGAGGAAGAAATGGATCTTTCAATGAGAGCACGATACGTAACTGCGATTTTAACAAGTGTTGGATTGACTCTAGCGGCTTATTCCTGTGTTGCAGCTCTATGTAATAAGAAGATTAGTTAACAGCAGTATTCCACTTAATGAGCGAATAATAACCTATGCTAGGGATTTCCCATGCATATCTATATTTATATGTTGCACAATGTAAACACACAATTGACGTTCACTTGTTAGTTAACTATGCGCGGAGCGATTTCCATCCGTGACACTACACTAAACACAACATACCACTCGTTTCTATTGAATATCTGAAAGTAGAAAATAAAGCAATAGGCCAGAGTTAATGCCGTGAAACGAAAGGAGAAATTTGGTTATTGGAAGGGTATTTAAAACTTTCTTTACTGAATCGTAGAGTTAAGGGAGCAATTATTTGTAGTTTCTAAATATTAGCAACTTTTCAATAATTTGAATAGAAGAAATGTTACATATCATTTTAAAAGAAATATCATAAACGGCGTTTAGTGTTACTAAAGAAGTAAATTTTGATACTAAAGATAATAATTTCTTCATCCGAAAATAATCGAACTGACACATTATCGACAAGTATACTTAGTTTGGCACAGATTAAAACTTATTGTTAGCAATTTGTGTGCGCTAATCAAGCACAACTTATTGCCCTTTCTTCCCACTAGAACGAAAACTGAAGAAAACACCGTTCGCATGACCCATTACAAATAACATTCACTTGTGCTCACTGAGAAAATAAACCATCCGACCAAGAAGAGGACCGTTCCACCGCATCAGCCGAGTGGCGCCAAAAGGCTGCTGCCCGCAAAAGTGCATGCAAGCGTTCAAAACGCTCCACGCTCCAGTCCCATCGCATGCCAGTGCCGGATCCTGCGCCGAACGAATCACACTACTCCACAGCACACCCATTTTTCTCCTCTACATGACCTCTACGCAACCAACGTTGTACGGGGTTAGCGCTTGGCGTTACTTTCTGTCGCGTCAATCTACGGCCACCCAGTGTTTCATCTTCATCTTGCCCCCATTCACGTTCCTCCACCCATTAGTTGTTCGCACTTTTCACCCACATGCTTCGGTTAGATCAACCGGATCCGATCCTTCGCATGTTTGCAGTGCGTATGCTTGATTCAAAGGACGCCTAGCCGTATGTAGCGCAATTCTCGCTTAGTAAGGCTGTTCCTGAAGCATTGCGCCCAGTTATTTCCTTTGCTGCAAGCAACAAACGCTTTTTTCCCCCCTTCAGCTTATCACGTGATAGCGGAACTAGTGCGCGCGTCCTTGCGGCAGACAGCGGCTGGGGCAGCGACCGGGAACCAACAGGGATAATAAAACTTAATTTGACTCATAATCATGGAGCCGCTTTCCTCGCGCGGCTGCGTCTATTGCACACCGTTGCGGGGAGCCCGGGAGTTGGTAATTGGGCCGCCAAACATAAGCCAACGGGCACCGCATTTCATACCGAAGTATGCGTGATGAGGGATCGTTTGCAAAATTTTCCTTTTCCTAGTTGCTGGAAGCAATTGTCTGCTCGGTACAGAACAGCGGAAAATGGTCGGGCTGTAATGGCGTCGACGGAAGCGTTGAACAGTACCGTTTGACCTACCGGTTTGCCGCTGGAGAGCTTACTAACTTGGCCAAGATTGTGGCTTTGTAGAGCTTATTACATTATCTACACAGCAAGCAAAGCAAGCAAAGGAACAAAGCGAGGAAAATTGTGCATCCAAACCACAACCAGTTATTATTCATCCTTTTCCTTTTTAACCAATTCATTACCATTTCACCATCCGCTTTGTTGTGCGGTGGTTATAAAAAATAAGTTTCAAAGGGGAATGATTTTACTGAGCTATATTTAGATCAAGTTTTTACTATGATTAAGTTTCAAGTTACAATAAATTCTCTCTAAATAGCTAATTGAGTTACTACAGCATGATTTCCTCAAAAAGGTTTATGAGAGTTATCGCGTGGAGGAATGATGATTCATGAGAATAGGAGATTTAATCCAAGCTTTTGTTAGTTTTTTATAATTATTTTATTTATTTTCTATTTATGCTGAATGCCGTTTTGTGGAGCTATGTCGCAACTAACAAACAATTTTACAATCATTAGATTCATTAGTAGGCCATGCACAGTTTCTTCTACCAAACTGCATACTCCCGAGCATATAAGGTTAAGCTTTTCTTTAATACAATTATATCCGTTCATGATTAAACTATTGCAAATGTAAATGTGACGATAGGCATGTATCGAGAGAGGTTTCAGATTTTTCCATTCCATTCAAATTCTCTTTCAATAAAACAAAGCTGCTCAACAACACGAGATCGTCGATATAGAACCGCATTTAACGTGCTTAGTCGAATGAACTTTTAATGAACCGAGTGACCTGCGTTGCTGCTGCTGTGCAGACAGCCTTCAATTCAACCCTATCGACGACGAAGCACACTCGAAAGCTTCCCGGCCAGGAAATGGCTATTGCAAATGCATGCGGATGAGCGTACAAAATTACGTAAACCGACCAACCCTGCTACATCCGGACCTGGCAGCGAGCAAATTGGACCGACTTCCTCCATTACTCACTCCCTGCATCATCAACCTTCCGGTTTGGTTCCGCCTTACCGGGCACTGAAACTTCATCCCAGGCAACACGCTACAGCAGGTCTGTGCACCAGGCGACAATCTGGCGAATTGATCGAATTTCAATGAAACCAACATAAAACATCGCAGCAAAAACGAGGCTGATAGGATGGGTTTTGCATTAGATACATGTGGCGAAAAAAAAAATATGGACACATATATATATATCGGAAAAGCACACTACCGCTACTGCCGAGTATCGGCCGATGGGATAAGTTGAGATGTGATGATCTAAATATAACCAGCCCTGCGCTCCATCCAGGCGATAACGTTTATGGTCGCTTTAATTAAAGAGCTGAGCAAGCAAACGGGACACAAACCAGATCCGGTCCTTTTTTTTTTGTTTCACTCGGCAAATTGGTTTTCAATGGCAGAGACGATTAAATGAGTAGAAGGGAAATTAATTTTCTGCTATTCATGAAACATTTGATAAGTTTTCCGTACTTTTGCACAAAAAAACAGGTGCCAATGAATCATGAATACACCAGAACATTGTTACGACATGTGAAATTGTGAATATGTGGCTAATGATATGTTTGAGAGACGATGAAATTAGTTACTAAACTACAAAAAAATAATTTAAATTCCTCGATAATTCGATCATACGTTTTTATTTTCTATTTAATTATCGACTCATAAGTAGGCTCTTAGAGATACCCACCAGAGGGCCTGGTGTCTTGCCTCAAGTATTCTGCGGACTACAAAGGATGTAGGATGAGTAAGCATCGGCTCATAAAACAAATAATTAGTTATATTGACAATAAATATGAAGCTGCAGTGGTATATTTTTTCTTCTTCTTTTTTCAATTATTATTCGTCTTGGCGTAACAATCCACTAGGTCATGCCTGCCATACTTTTTGGTTTACTAGATTGAATTAACCATGTAGCCGAATAGTCACTACTTGCTACCACGAAGTCGAGTGTAATTATCAAAAATATACTAATAAGCTATAAGCAATAATTTCAGTACAGTTTGGTTACTTTGGTAGCTACTAATAAGCGACAGTACTGTTCTAATAAATCCATTTTGCACACCCATGTCGCATTGTTTGAAAAGCCACTGTTTTAATAAAATTTTTGATTTATTTAAATTTATTTAAAAAAAAAATACAGATATCTGCCATTAAGACTAAATATAGGGTTATTAAAACTAAACTTATAGATAACAACAACAACAAACTAAAAATATTACATTGGACATAGATCAATCCATGGCAAACATCAGATAATACGTTACGAGAGATTATTAGTAAGGAAAAACAAGAAAAGAATCAAAGAACTGAAGAAATAGACACCGGGTAGTACCAGGAGAGGTATTGAAATCAAAAAAGGAGGAGGCAAGGTTGAAGGCATTAAGCATGATATTTGAATTTGAAAGAATAAGTATCATATTTTCCCCATGTTTAGTTTTATTCGCACCTTCACGAATCAACCCCTCCGCCCTGCACACCACGCCACGATTAGCTGGTAATCAAAAGTGTAATCATTGTTAATGCGGCTCCGCAAAAAAGGTTTCCTTTTGCATTTGTTTGCAAAACGAGTGTTAGCAAAACATTCAACAAACTTGTGCCCATTATCAACAGGTCATGCAAAACAGTGACCAATTATTCGTCCGTCTTTAACTCGACATCCCATCCGGATGACAAAAAAAAAGCTCACAAGCTCCCCACACACACACAAGTCCCGCGAGAACCTGTTGGATGCGAATATGTGGTACAATCACAAACAATCCGCTTTCCAGTAGCGGCCAAAAGGAGAAAACAAAACAAAAGCCCCATTGGTATTTCCAATGTTTATTGCTTCTGATTATCATCGCGCCCGCTCATAACCGTTCCCGTGCGGTGGAATAACCATGTTATCAACAAAAAAAAACCTAGCGGTATTGTGTTTTGATGCAAAGTGGAAGACGTGCAGCACGAACGTGAATGCTGGCCGCTTCATTCAAACGTCCACGTACCGGCAAACTATGCAAAAGCATATCTCGTCAGCCGACAAGGGATCGGGATGTTTCGCTCGAGAATGACAGCGCGAGAAAACAGGTTTCGCCACTGGAAGCTGTCCGGCCAGAACCGGGATTGTAGATCGGCTGACGGCAACGCTACCGGTCAGTCGTTGGAACGCATCCAACCGCTTAGCAGGCCCATTGGTGGACGTCACAGTTTTTTGAGTGAGAACGATTCCGACTGTACAGCGCCGAACGATGGGAACGCCCGTGTGGAGTGTTTTAGTGCCGTGTTTCGTCGCGTGTCTGAACATCGCCGTCGCGCAGTGTGCGTACACGTTGCATTGCAAGTTTGCACGAGTGTGTTTATGTATCAAATTTCTTCAGATCTTTCCAGCTGTCAGGGTCCGGATGGCGAACAGGGCACCTGTGTGCTGGTGCGCGAATGTCCCTTTGCCCGTGCGTTGCTAACGAAGCCGAATCATTCGAACAATGACATACGCTATCTGGAAGCGATACGATGCGGGATGCTCGAAACCAAAGCACTTGTGTGTTGCAATGCTCCGAACATCACCAAAACGGATAAACCGGTTGAGGCGGAAACGATTGCCGAACTGGTCGAAAATCGGTTCAGCACACCGGAGGAGAAAAAAGGTTTGCTACCGACGGTGTGCGGTGTGGACACGTACCGAGGCCCGGTTCGGGGCGAGTTGGCTAGTCTGTTTCATTTTCCATGGAATGTCCTGATTCAACACCGAACGAAAGGTAAAACTCAATCCGCGTTCAACTCGATTGCCATCGATCAAAGAGCAAACGTTGAGTGCATTACACGGGAATATTCTAGTTGCTTTTTTCGCGTATAAATTAGTAACCGATTCATGCTATAGAAACTTCATTTTGTAAAATACCCATATTGATTTCGCTTTACGAGTTGGAGTGTGAGCAACGATTAATATTGCTAAAGCTAAAACACATTAGGAAAACTATCAACATTACATTAACCAAATTTTGAGATTTTCCAAGATCTATTTTCTCAAATCTTTGTAATTAACCAGAACTAAATAAACCTCTAAATGTTTTGGTTTTCCCCACGTTCGCCAACTTCACTCTCGTCACTCTTGCAGATGGTGAGAATCGTTTCCATTGCGGAGGATCTTTAATTAGTGAGCGATACGTAGTTACTGCGGCCCGCTGCATTATGGGAATTAAAAAAACCTGGACAATGTGAGTGATGATTGCGAGAATTGCCCTTCCGACCAGAAATAATAAACAACTACTGCCTTCCCTTCATTGCAGCGTGTCTGTGCGGGTAGGTGATTGGGATTTGCAAACCGATCCCGATTGTATCACGATTGCCAACAACAATGAGTGTGCCATTCCGGTTCAGGATATTGCCATCGAAAAAATTACCGTACCGTCCAACTACACCGGGACCGAATCACCGGCAGTGAAACAGGATCTCGCTCTGCTCCGTTTGGCACGGAAGGTGCAGTTCGATGAATCAGTCGCACCGATTTGTTTACCATTCCAAGCGGCATCGTGGACAAACTACAACCCCGAAAGTGACCATTTCTATGAAAGCGGCTGGGGTAAAACACCCGACGGTAGGTTAACGCTGGAGTTAATCAATCAAACATACGACGACAGTCGAACCAGTTGTGCCAGTTGATTAGTAACACGTTAACGTATTCCCCCATTCCACAGCTACTGGTGGTAGTGATAACAAATGGAACTATGCCTCGGTGGGAGTTTCGCGTGACGTTTGCCGTAGCCAGTACCCACACGCCAGCATCGATGGGGAAAACATTTGCGCGAAACCGGTGCGTGATCAGCACACATGTAGAAGAGATACGGGCGGCCCATTGATGCATTTACACACGGATGGTGCCTGGTATCTGGCGGGTGTTGTCAGCTTCCAGAAGGAATGTGCCATCACCGGGGAACCCGCAGTCTACACGAACGTGGCCGCATTTACCGATTGGATTGTTGACAATCTGGAACCGTAGGATTCCGTTGCTGATGGATGTGTACAGAGTGTAAAACACCCGGCGCATTGTTTGCTTTTCGTTTTAAATTGATTTAATTAAAACTTTTACAATTTCCGCACTGTTCGCAATGTATTACCAAGAAAGGCAGAATAAAAGCTATGAAAGTGTGCAAACAAATGTAAGCAGCCAAGAAATGTACGGTGCCACCTATATCTACCATTTTATTTACTCCAGAAAGGCCAATTTAAATATCGTTTACGATAGCGGTAGCGTTGCTCCTGTATGCCAGTCCACGGCCTCCGTTTGCCGTAGGCCGTCTTTAAATGCCAGTAACAATTTTACGACCCTACCATTTAAACCGTATCGTTAACCGTACAGTAGTTATCGGGCAAATCGAGACACGCATTCCAAAGCGCCGTACGCTTTGGAACTCCCGGCACCAGAAGCCCAGCCTTATCGGAAACTTCCGCTGCATTAGTCAATCTCTTGGGGTACAGCAAATTACGACTTCGCAACAGAACACCACGGCAGCTAGGTGCAGATTGTGCTGTAAAAGAAACCGAAACAGCACAGCGCACTTTTATCGTTTCATACATTCCACACTGAGTTATCGTTCACGGTGGAAACCGGACCCCCGTATTTAAACGATCCTTGGTCCAACGGTTTCTACCTGTTCACCACGAAACACCTGCACTGATCGGCCAACATTCACCCAACTAACGCAACAAAACTGGCGCATTTATCAGGAAGATTAATTTCCAGATACCGCGTAGATTTTACACACGCGGTGAATCCTGAAACGGAATGAGCGGTTTTCACTTTGTTTACTAGTGGCCCACTGCCTGATCGCAGATCGCGATGATCGTAAACATGTGATTTGTACCTCGCTACTGTTTCGGCCACTTACCAGAACGTACGCTCACCAGTGTGTGTGTGTGTGTATGTGTGGTATGCGGTTTGTTAGTATGCAGTCAATCACTTTGCATTAATTTTCACACGATTCTATTTCCAGCGCCCTACACCCGCAGTGGATGTATTTCTCATGCACGGGGCGCAATAAATTCCACTGCACACATTTTGACAGTGTGACACGTGCAATGGAAGCGGGTGTAATTTAATCGCACTATTATTCAATTGTAATGATTCATTTACTATTTTAGATCGAAACCACTGCACCACTAAAAATAAATTCTAGCAAAAAATTGTATTACGAAGTAGTGGCTTAAAATCCTTTTTTTATACTTAAATAGTTAACTTTCTTCATTTAATATTGAACAATAAAGTCTATTTCCATATCATTTGATACGAGCACAGAAAAAAGAAAACCGAATGCTCATTTTATGTACATATTGTGCCGTCTCAAGCATCAGTTTTCTAGATTCTCGTTCTAAACAACACATTAATTAAGAATCTTTGCCGCCGTCTCAAACTTACACCAACAATCTCGAAATGGGAGCTCTTTGAAATGAAGCAACAACTAATAAAATGCTCGCTAACCCGAAACCTCGAACCTTTGCGTGGTTGGTTCGGACTGCAATTCGGTCAAAAAGCATCCCCTAATCCGGTCCCAACCGAAAAAAAAGCCACCCAGCATGAGAAGTCGTCGCGCTGTTGAAAGATGTTGCGAGCAGAAGGTTAATATGAAACTGCCAAACGATTTAAACAAAATCTACCCACGGAATGAAACGAACGGTACGAAGAAACGTTGAAAGCGTTCGTCTGCCGTTGAAAGTTAAAACGTCTTGGTTTGGGCGAAAAACGAAAATCCGGGCCAGCAAACAAACTGTAAAACAGGGTCGACACTTGCCCGGTTGTGGTTTTTCCAAACCAGCGAAGAAGGCACATTCACGGCTTTTTTTTTTCAATAGAATCTAACCAACTTAACGCTGTTTTTTCGTGTGAGAAGGTGCCCTGCGTTCATAAGTAGCTTCCATTTTACTTGTTTTTTTTTCTTTTGTACCGCATTACTTTGCATTCTACTTCTAAATAAGGAAAATGCTTCAGGGCATTTGCTTGCTTACATTAGCCACGTATTAAGCATATTTTCCCAAAAAGAAACGGTCCCATCATATTGTTGGTAACCGGTATTGACAAACGCCTCCGGGCACATGTAAACTGTCAGCAGCTTACCAAAGTTTTTTTTCCGAAACCCTAAATGGGGAAAATGTTTTAAATTTTTCTCCCAAAACTTTTCGGTCACAACATTTTTGGGCCAACGCTCGGTCGCGGGTTCTGAGGAAGGACCCTGATAACACCGCTGCAAACGACCAGCGACAAACTTACACGGTGTGGTTTTGTTGTACGAAACAAGACAATTTCCTTCTGTTTCCCAACGGAATGTCACTAACTTCTCGCTAACATTATATCCCTTTGCAAACATAATCGTTGCAACTAGGCGAGTTGTGAGAAAATAAAGCACACACAACGCTGTGTGCTTGGCTGGTAAGGATTACGTGCGGCCATTTATCACACCTTTACCGGGTGGAGGAAAAAAAAACTTCTCCCCTAGCGCACCTTCGTAAATAACGCGAACACGTCCTCGCAATCCCGGAAGCATCCTATCAATCAGCGAGATTATCTCTCACTGTTTATACCCATTTCAATACACCACAATCGTGGAACGGTACGTATTTGCGCGCTTCAATAATCACTCAGCATGGAAGACGGCGATAAACCACCTGGTACCTACACTTCCGAACACCCCGGGAACGCCGTGAGTGTGAGTTGAGAAACAAAACTTTCACAGCACTTTCTTCACCACTCTGCACCACAGTGTCAGCTTTGTCACGCACGAGATACACGCGTACCGATGGAGGATAAAATGCGCGCACGATTCACGCGATCACTCACGGTCCGAGTTTGACGACGGAATGACGACGACTGTGATGACTTCGGTCTAGCGAACGACCAGACGCTCTTGGTCCCTGTATGCTCGACGATGGTGCGACCGCCCGTTTTGTCCGCACCTTTTCGGTTTCGCATCCGCTCACGCCCACGCACCCATAAACGCGCATTATTTCCATTCTCCAGGGACACGGTGAGGGAGGAGATGAGAGTCCCCACCCGTATCGCCTAGGATTACTAGCTTCGGGTTCGGCCGCTCGGCTGGTGCGACGTCGCACGCGATAAAATCAGCTTCGCAACAATCGACTGCTTGCGTGGCGTCCGAACCACCGAAGCACAGCGGGAGGATGCGAGTTGGGAAGACGCTGTTACAAGAATCAAACGGAGAAATCGTGTCGGACGCCTTGAAGGCGCCTTTCGAACGAAGCGATTAAAGACAAGCGTCCTCCAGTGTACGGGAAATGTGTTGTCCCTTCACAAACGATTAGGGTGCGAAAAAGAGAGTGCCATTGGACATAGTCTCTGTATGTCAGTGAGTGTGTGTGTGGCGACCGTAGACATGAGAAACATTCACGTTGCATCGGGAAAACAGTGGCAAAACCTCTCCCGAAATGTAATGCAACACAACCACAAGGGCTGATAGTAGGCCTTTCTTTTTACCGTTTCCACTTCGAACTCCCTATTGAAGAGTTACTAAAGATTTTCCCAAAATTTACCACATGAAGTTCGATTGTTTTATTCTCTTTCTCTGGCTGGTTCTTAAGATCACTAGGGTATGTTTGCCTGGTGAATAGCAATCGAGAAAGAATTTGCCAACCTAGATTGGCCAACGTTTCTCGCATACTTGATGTGAAGTGTATTGGTACAGTTATTGGGAAGTCTTTTGGATGTTGTTCGTAACAAATGAACAACACGTGATTCTCACTGTACCTACAGAGGTAGATGATGGTGTAAATTTAAAGGAGGTGTGTTTTGAAGTATATTTTTCCTATGCCGAGACCATATCGTACAATAATTTTATACAAAGTAAGTTGCCCATTCATGTTTACTGCTAAATAATGAGCAATTCAATGGAGACGCCTGGTGTTTGATAATGGAGACGCAAAACGCATGGGAATTATCAATTATTAGCATCATGGGCAACAAAACGAGACACATTTCAAAATCAAAATGAATTAAAAACTTTATACACTGTTTGATATAACTTAGTTGAAACAAAAGTTCATTATAATTACCATTCATTATCAAAAATTCCATTTCCATATGCTCTAGCCGCTCGTTACAAACACATCCGACAACTATCTGGTACGGGAGCAAAAGAAGATTTTTACAACGATTTTTCTACAATTTAACCACTCCACCCTTTCTGATGCGTGACACAAAACAACAACAAAAAAACACTCCCGATCGTGCAACAACCGCACTCACGAAACATGTCTGTATCACATACATCCGAAGCCACCGAAATCACCGAACCCGAATGTATCCGCTGCAAACGAGAGCGTTGATCGGTTTCAGTAGCTTATACATTCGGTTTGTTTGTGTCTGCTACTAACGTCGCTCGTAATGTTTCTGGGCTCTTGTTTTTGGGGCCGACCACTTCCCGGGTACTGAGACCTCGCCAAAACCAAACAGTTGCAAGCAAAGGACAACGACTCCTCGGTTCCATCTGGTGCATATCAACGTTCCGTCTGGGTGAGTAGGAGACGAATGCACAAACAGCTGACCCTCGGTGGTGGTACACGTTCCGTTTCGGCCAGCGTTTGCGTATTTGTTTTAAAATGTCGTCAAATCACGTGGTTTCCAAAATCCGATACTCTAGCGTGCAAAGAAATAAATCCAAAATAACATCTTTATTGAACGATTCATTGCTTTTATTCAAATGACATGTTTTACTACTACCACTGCTCTGTATCGCAGTGAAGGCACTTACAGACAAGCATGTACTTTTCCAGAATACTTATATAAGAGTATGTGGGAAAATCACTCTATGGTCTAGCAAAAGATGAAGGTCGTTCGAAGGTTACGCAACGCTATCGTTATCGCACCCTTCGCAGGGCTTGTCCCTTGTGTTCTGGAACAAGACACTAACAAAGAAAATACTTCCGGGAAATAAATAGTCCCTCCTCTTATGGCCAGAAAGGTTGCGGAAGAGTGATAGTAATGTTAATAGCATTTAATGTTAATTTCGATAACACAACACACTAAAGCAGTAACTTTCGATAGGAATGTTTTTCTTCCTATCCAATTAATTATCCTTATCCAATTCACAATCGATTACAAACACTAAAAACCTTAACCAACACAACGAACAAGCTGAAACAGCTGAAAGTTAAATACTTGGCATTGACATGTTTTTTTTCATTCAGGAAAACCCCCATATCGACGGGGTGTACCGTTCAAGAAAGCGTCCAGTTTCCATATATGCGTTGTGTAGTGGAACAAGAAACCAGAACAAAAGAAAAAAAAATACTATTCGAACTTCAGCACATGATACCAGCGCTATCAGCAGCTAGCATCGAATCAAAACAATCTTCATCGTTCAGTGCAGCTGGCCCATAACCGACATCGTGGAGTCCGTGCGTCTCTTTACATTTTCTTGCCCTTATTGCCCAGGGCATGCGAAGAGTTTCGACGAGTTTACAAACACTCTATACGGGTTAGAACAGTACCGAACACAGCGTTTCTTAGACAGCAGAAGAAGAGCCAGAAAAAACTGGACAATTTGCCGCTCTCTTCGGCTGTGGGGAAACAGAATGGCACTGTGATTGTTTTGCATAAACGGCTCAATTTGCTACGACTTGTACACCAAATAGATCGTAAAAACATGCGAAAACAATTAGCAAGATGGCGGTGAAAGTGGTTGGAGAATGTGCGCTTACAGATGTGCCTTTCAAGACGATTGGAGTATTATTTGAGGAAAAAAAGATCTCAAAACACTAGCAACGATTTTCATTTGATGGCGTTTTTTGCAAATTCGCTTTAACGCTTTGTTTAGCTTCACAGTCACAAATGTAATGGGTGTGGTTAAAACATTCAACATCCGACTGTTTCCCAAGACAGCACGGCGTTTTACGTGGTTTTTAATAAAAAGTTGCTAGAACACAATGTGAAAGTACTGGTAAATAAGATATCACATGACGGTACGCTACTTAAACTCATATGAATTATCTCCACGTTTACTTTAACAATGTTTAAATTTATTCTTGAACATAGAGTCACATAGCTTTCAATAGTGTTAATATTACTAAATCAAAAACATTGAACCAAAATTTGGTATAAAGTAATAAATTTTCAGAATACTTTATCCTAAGCTTGGATAAACGCATTATCCTCCAATCACGCTTAGCAACATCATTTGCCAGAGTTAAAACCCCTATTAACACTTTAACTCAATGTTAAAAATGTTACAAATAACTAAAATTAGATTTAAACAGATAATTTTCTTCTTTACAACGCATGCTTCAGATCGTTGCTATTGTATGCGGGTCTAAAACAACCTTACAAATTGTACAAGAAATCACAAATCGGTTAACAGAAAATATGAAAAATTAATTATAACCGTTACACCGCATTCTTACTGCATTATTGATCTGCATAGTCGAAAAAAACACACCTTAAGCTTAAACAATATCGATACAATTTAGAGAAAATGTTGTAGTAGTGTTATCATTTATATATCAAACAACTAGTAGAGCACATTTTGATAATAGTTCTTGCATAATTTGTCGGCCAAACAAGCAAGCTAACACCCGGTTAAGTTAGCAACAAAAAATGTGAAACGACTCTTAAACAAACCACAATTGTTGTATTACATCTAGACATTGTAAATCATAAAGAAGAACTTTAGTTAAGTAGCTGACAAGTTTATAAGATACAAATTTTGTTTGCTGACATTTTATTCCATTCCCGTCTTAAGCGAAAAAGATTACATAAATAGTTATTAAGCAAATATTTAACACATTTCCTAAAATAATTAGCTTCTACCGCAAGGCAACATAAAGAGATATTTCCGTAACAGACGCACACACACAAACATACACACCACAATGCTTTAATTCTATAAATTAGATTTCCGCAATATAGAAATTAAAGAAGAAAATCATACTCGTTTCCGGCTCCTCAGACAATGCAATTTAAACAGCGACCACAAAGGATGGTACAACAATGACCGTGTTCATTTCCCAGCTTTTTCGAACACCAACGAATGAAAAGCTAGCTGAGCTAAGTGCACAAATAAAAAGAATTGCACCATAACGCGTTGTCCTTAATGTGCTTGGTAGGAAGATTCTCCATCCTTCCGGTCATGCCGTACCTTTCCTTTCCATGCGCTTTCCATTCCATAAATCCATGCGCTATCCTAGGTGGATTGTGCATTACACACAGTCCTTTTGTTAAATATAGCATCGTTTGTTCATCCCCACCATTTAGCATTTAGCTAGCGCGCGGTTAGGGCAAGTAGTTTTCGTTTACTGTTTGTGTTCCCGGATTTCTACTCAAATGGTGCCATCAATCCGCGGTCCATTTAACGCAATGTAAACGTTGTTAATAAAGATGTGTTCGCTTGCTACCAAAATGGAACCATATTTTTATCTGTTGATATACCACTGTTTTGAATGTTTTCTTTCTAGGACATAGCTAACTTACTCTTGAGTTTAATCTGTGCTCGTAAAAGAACGACAGGGACTTACTTACTTACTTATCTGGCGCTACAACTGCCTCGCGGGCTTGACCTACTGCGTCCTCTAAACCGCATACGTCTCCTACCAAGCCATAATCCCGGCCTTTCTGGCGGACGTATCAACGCCACCACTCCAGCGCATTAAAATTACCAATTGTTTAGCTATCTCCATTCAATGTACCATATACCACAAGCCAGCCACCGTTGGATCGGTCATGTTCATACAGTGAAAGGAAGCGTAACACGTCCGTTTCAAACCGTAAGACTGAAGGCGTAAATGTGTAAATAAAAAAGGCTCTAATAAGAATTTGACAGCCATTAAGAATAAACCGCGAGGGGTTTGTACTCTTTACAGTAGTGATTGCAGTACCTATGCAATAAGTAAAATGTAAGTAAATTGTAAAATCGTATTGGAATGTTATACATAAAACTAGATATTCTAGTATTAGATTTTTTTTGTTTAGAAAATAATGTATTTTGAAGTAAGTAATTTGTAAAATCATATAGTTGAAGCAGGTGTATTGATGGCTTTTGAAATAAATCATTGTAATAGACACTACCTTTTCTTCAATGAATTAAATAAATCCTAAAATTTAATTCATTAAACAATTTCCATATATATCTCAAGGCAAATATTGTAATATCTCCATGAGCTCGTCTTACTGCACTTTATTACAGTAAAAATACAAAGCAAAGGAATGCTCGGTTTCTTGAGCGATCATTCATTGCTCTCATTCCATACCTACATCTAAATGATCCAATCACAAACAGAACGACTTGCTGATTGGAAGATGTTAGATTAGGAAAAAGGTAAATTAAGTTCCTAGACTTTGGTTTCTTTGTTCCTGGCCATTCTGCTTTCTTTGTTCGTTAGTTGAAAGGTTTTTTCTTTTTTTTAATAGAAATTAAGTGTCTAGACGAAAGCATGACTCTCAAATATAGCTATGAATTTACTCAACTAATAAGTAATAATTTGATATGATCGTATTTGATAAGGTTTAGGTAGCGTTTTAGTGTCGTTCAAACTCATATAACTTCAATACGCATAATTCTCTTTCAAATGTTGAAATAACTATTTTTTTGTTATCGAATCGAAACACTTTTATGCAAAGATCTTTGAGGGCAGAATTGGAACAAACTTATTATTTTGTTTTTATCTATTTATTTAATTGTTTATTATATTTAAAAACTTTACAGTAACAGCTATGGAAGCGATGGAGAGAATAAATGGTATGCTAATTTCTACATCTATCGCTATTGCATTTTCCCATGACTCGAAGTGCGTAATTCAGGTGGATACATGAATTACGAGTGGTACATTCGGAACAGGCATACATTTATGACTTGCATATAACGGTCCCACAGACACCGAATGTCCTGGTTGTCTCGCGGCACCTCCAAATCCAACACGCACTGTGTCATACACTGCATGAACATCTGTACTTGATCTCGAGTCCAACCGTTCTGCTTCCAAGGTTCAATCAACCGTTCCGTCATCTCAACAAACAACAGCCTTAGCTCTCGCGTTCGATGCAAATTGCACGCAATCATGATGATGGCCCGATAGTATGAGCGGAAATTGTTTTCCACCTCCTGGTACGCTCGCTCCAATAGGGTAGGTTTCAAACGCATCGATACCAAACTTTAAAAATCAACAAATCAATTAAATACTTAATTGCGTCCTTAGTCATTAACTTACTGCTTAATTTCCTTCTCCTTGTCCAATAAATACCGGATCTCGCGTAAGTCCAGCAGAAATTCTTTATCCATTTCGGTGTCCAAGTAATCTGCACCCGAATGTTGATAAGTATACGTCCAGAAAGTCATCAAGGCCTACAATTGAATCAAATGTTAAAAAATTATGCTTTTTCCGTGCGCGAAGCACATCAACCCACCTGTGCACATTCGTAAAAATCCTTAAAATTTAAATATTGCAGCTTTCGCTTGGTTGTTTCAAAGCGCAGACAGGCGATAAACACGACTGCCGCATATTTTTGTGCCAGTTCCTCCGGCAGTAAGAACTGTTGACGAATATTGCACGCCAAATTACCTTGCGTTTCTTCGACGGCTTTAAATATTCGTTTTACATTGTCAAATTGCCTTCTGCAAGACTTTAAGCGTACGCCCGTCTTGTCGGCTACCTCGTCCAAATCTTTACGGTTGCGTGCATTGAGCTTTTTGCCGAACAGTTCCCGTGCAACCGTATCGTCAAGTGAGTAATAACGTTCGATAAGCAGTGAACGGTCCTGGGGGCAAATCTGAAACGTGAGCTGCTCCGCCAACTTCGGAGGAGAGTGCAGAAATTTTTCCAACATTGCGTAAGTACGATAATGGTCCTGCACGTCCGACGCAATCAATTCGGGAGGAACGTCGGCGAATATGCCACCTTTCTGCTTCAGCAATGCTACCGCTTCCATGACTGAAACGAATCAAGCAATATGGAATGAGCAATCGAGACAGCACATCATTCACAGCTTTTCTACTCACATGTGTTACCTTCTACCCATAGTTGATAAATTTCTGCATCGATTATCGTATAATTACTGATGAAAACATCCACATTTACGTCTGTAAACATAGTGCTATGAGGATTTCTTTCAAGTTACAAAACTTACACGATTACAACTTCCGAAATATTTGCTATTTTGTTTTGATTTTGCGTGAATGTTGACAGCCGCTAACAGCTGCGCATGTGTGCGTGCGATGTTGAACGAAGAGAATACCCATGTAACAATTTTGTTACATCATACAGCAGTAGCAAAAACAAACGCTTCGTTTCGTTAAAATCAATTTTAAAATGCTCTTCGTTAAACGCAATTATTCAAACGCTATCCCGGGTGGTTCAAAATATATTAAAACATTAAAAAATAAAATGAAATGGTTTTAACAATCCATTATTGAAGCAATTCTATTTTAAACCACATCTGCACTCATGTTAAAATTGGAAATCATGTGAACAAATGATTTAATTATAAGAAATGTTGCATGAAAATATGCATCCGTTTTATCAAGCAATTGTTTTCGTACCCATACAGAGTTATCATTTGAAAATATCTTCCTACAGGAGACAACGCCATCTGTTGATGGGAATGGGTAACCAATTGCAATATTGGGAATGATTTTCATTTTTACACAAATTACTTCTAAACAAACTGTGTCATTGAAGGATGCAAACAAACAATAATGCAAACCTTCTTTCTCCGGATCCATTTCACAGTACTCACACATGCAAAAGCGCTCCATTTCTACTTGTATAGATTACTGATTACCGCTTGGTGATCAGTGATCTCTGGTTCGTATGAATGAACATTCAAATCAGAACATTATTCCTTCGGTTACTTCGATCCAGTGCGCACGTACTTGTTCGGTTGATCAAACATAGATCTTATTATAGGGATTGTTTAGTAACGTTTTTGCTGTAGCCCGTAGTGAATGTTCAATACAACATAAGATCAATCGAATGCCGTTTACAATTTCAGTCGCCATTTTCCGGTGCTGAGTGCAGTGAATATCGTTCTTTGTGCAGTAGAAAGTGATCATTCAAAGGAAACCTAGTTCAATAACCGTTCACCATCAATCAGTGAATAATGTGTAATAATATCAAGTGCAATTCGTAGAAAAATATTAGCATACAATTTCATCGCTTGGCAGGAAGTATTAGACGTGAATGAAAATTATTATGCAAAAAGACGTCTTTATTCTTGCGATCATCTTGGGCTGCTGTGCAGTTGTTGCTGGCAAAACACAGCACGAGCTTGATAACGATGAACTGTGGGATCGCTTGCTGAAACGAAAACTACACGAAACCAAAACAAATGTCCACGGTGAAGGCACCCAAGAATCCGCTGGTGGATTTGCCGAACCAATGGCACTTCGTGGCGATCAGCCTCCTCCGGACGATGGTGGGGATGAGAGCGGTTTAATCAGTACTATCAGCTACGACCACGCTGACAGTGAGCTCATTGATGCTGATAATGCGGAACTGTCCGATGGGCTTGATCTATTGCTCACGTTCAATGGAAGCACACCGTCAAAGGTCGTCTTCACACCGACAGACCCTCCCGGCACCGCAGATGACGCCTGGGCAGATGCTTCCGATGACGTCGAAACACTCATAGCGATCGATCCAGACCTCGTCAATAACGATGACGTGCTGGACGGAAGTGGGGAGGACTTGCTTCCACAGGCTGATGACCCATTGCTATTTGATAAAGAAATTGTGAACATTCTACGGAAGCGCCCAGAGTCACGCGAGATCCTCGACCTATTTGGACTGGCGGTTACAAAGCCTCCGAACAACAACACAGACCCGAACAATCCGGAAGCGATCAAAGAGCAGTTTAGAAATATGCTTACTCTTCCTTTGGACAAGAGGAAATATTATCATCCACTTCCGGCGATTGCTGAAGAGGAAGAGCAGAATCGTGCTAAACCTGCGTCACTTCTAGCCGACGGACGTAGTTTGCCACGTCTATCGAATGTCCTACTGCCAGATCTAAACCGAACGCTCGTCAAACATCGGGAGGCTCTGTTGCCACCGAAGGATGGGCAACGAAGTTTGGTGATAGTGTTCGATGCTACCGGATCCATGCTGGATGATCTGCAACAGCTACGAGATGCGGCCAGATTAATAATTGCCGAAATCACGCAACGCGACAGCAATCCAATCTTCAACTACATCTTCGTCCCATTCCGAGATCCACACGTTGGGCCTCGACTGGTAACACGCAATAAGGACGAACTGCTGAACGCACTCGACAACCTGCAGATCATCGGTGGAGGCGATTGTCCGGAGGCAGCGCTAGAAGCCATATCCAGTGCCATCGAGGCGGCAATGCCCAATTCGTTCGTATACGTGTTTACCGATGCGACGGCAAAAGATTTCCGGCTCGATCAACGTGTGATGCAGCTTGTCCAGAAGAAGCAAACTCCAATCACATTCCTGCTGACAGGTTTTTGCGATGGAAAATCTACCCCAGGCTATCAGGTGATGAACAACATTGCCGCCGCTAGTAATGGTCAGGTGTTTGATCTGAGAAAGGATCAGATCGAGGAAGTGCTGCTTGCCATACGCAACACAATGGACATCGATCACGTGCCACTGAAAGCGATCGATTCGGACGGTCCTAAGCAACACGACATCGATCTCAACGTGGACAGTACGTTGAGAGAGTTCAGCGTTAGTGTTGCCGGTGTTAAGCCAACGATTGAGATTCTTGATCCACAGCACGAACCGTACAACAGGACGCGTGACGTTCTAAATCTGGAGAACATACGCGTAGTGAATGTGGCCGATCCCAGTCCCGGCAAGTGGAACATTAAGGCGACGTCCAACTCTTCGCACTCTGTGCGGCTTTCCGGTTTGAGTGAAGTGCAGTTCAGGTTTGGATTTTCCCTCCTCGAGCCGCAAGATTCAGTGAGTCTCTCGCACCAGCCAGTTCTCAACCAGGCGAACTATCTAGCAATTGAACCTACATATCCGCAGCTAATCAAAACCCTCGAATCCGTTACGATTGCGTCCCACAATGTCGGCACACCCGGTGGTGCAAACTTTAATTTTACACTGCCACTCAAGCTGGTACCGGGCACCGTAGCACTGTACCGCACCGACACGTTTCACGCACCTCGTCAACAGTTCAAACTGACCATCAATGGGAAGAATGCCGATGAAGAAACGCTTCAACGATTGCTTTCGACGGCCATGCAAGCGATCGAACAAACACCGCCAGAAGTGACTGTGGGTTATGAACAGTTGCTGGAACTGATCGAAGGTGACACATTCAAGCTGGATTGTCGCATTCAGTCCCCTTTTCCGGTACTAACCACCTGGGTAAAGGGCAACAAGGAGTTGGTTGAGAAAAAATTCGAGTAAGATAACAGTTTCATATACTGCACAAAATAAAAAAAACATTCACTGCGCGATTCATAATGTCTGATCTTAATTATTATTTCAGACAATCCAATGTATTATCGCTGCGCTTGGCCAACGTGTCCACTGTGGACACTGGAAACTATACTTGCTTTGCTAAAAACAGTATCGGTGAAGATAAAAAAACGGTCTTCATACGAGGTAAGCACAGACAACCGCTGCAAGTTCACGTTAAATAATTCGTCTACAATTCCGTCCTCCAGTTACCGCCCTGCAAAAGCCCACGATGCGTCTCCTGCCCAAACATACAACCGCCATGGAACGGGAACCCTTTATTGCACTTCGATGTATTTTGGAGCCTGCTGATGGTATGGCAGAAATTCATTGGACACACAATTCGAAGCAACTGACGATGGCTAGTGGGAAACCGTATCTAGAGCTCATGAACATCGACAAAACCCACGCGGGCAATTACAGCTGTTACGCGGACATTAATGGACAGCGTGTATCCAGCGAGCCTAGTACGGTGGTGGTCGAATATGCACCCAAGATAGCCGCACCCAGTATGGGGCTGGTTAAAGAGTACGGCACGGAAGTTACTCTGGAGTGTATGATCGATGCCATGCCCCTACCGGAATACCATTGGCACTATCAAACGCTGGATCAGGCCGGTGAGCCGGAGGTATACGAATCCACCGACAGTACGATAAGCTTCGTAATGACCCCAGAGCATTCCGGGTTGTATGTGTGCGAGGGTAAAAATGTGTACGGCTTTGGCCAGCAACACTTTATCGTCGAGGGAGCTGCAAATGGTAAGAATGACTTTAGCAAATAACAGTTTTTTTTATAGGACATACTCGTAAATAGTTCTCGTCATCTGATATATAGCGGCCCCTGTCATCAAGAAACCTGCGGAAACGACCGTGTATGTCGCTCCCGGATCCTCGATCACGCTCGACTGTGTATGCGAACTTTGCCAACCGCTCAATGAATACATCTGGACGAGCCAGCAGGGTACTTTCGAGAGCAGTCCGGAAGAAACGATCGACAACGTTCGTGTGGTGCTCGATAACGACCAGTCCCGTAATGCCGTCCGGTATCGGCTTACCATTGACGACTTCCGTCCCCAAAACGTGGCCAGCTACACTTGCATCTTTTCCAATCAACATGGAGCCGATGCTATGATCCTTCAGCTGCGCATGATGGTGCTACCCGAAATTGACACACTGCTGGTCGATGGTGAAACGGTGATAACCGGTACAAAGCTGTACAAAAAACAGGGCCAAGCTCATGCACTCAGTTGCGAGGTAGCAGGACTACCGGAACCCACTGTACAATGGTTACTAAATGGGAAGCTAATCACAGTTGACGATGCCGATCTTTTGCGATTCGAACACGACAACAAAACCATTATCTTTCACGAACCCTTCGGGGCAGCGGTGCAGGGAATCTACGAATGTGTCGCCAGCAATCCTCTCGGACACGTATCATCTGCTGTGGAACTTTTGGTAGGCAATGCCCCTGAAGCGTCACCAGCAACCAAGCAGATCGAGACAAAAGTAGGCAATCAAATCAAGCTGCCATGCACGATCCAAGGCAACCCGCAACCCACAATCCGCTGGGAACCGGAAGACATATTTGATGATCCTACTCTGAGCGAGCAAGAATTGCGTGTTTCTTATAGCAATGCAGGACTTTATCGTTGTACAGGAGAGAACGAGTTTGGCACGGCTGAACAAAGCTTAACGCTCATGACGTTCGGAGCACCGGAGGTGAAGGGTCCACTAGATCTATCGCTACAGTTCGGTGCTAATCAGGACGTACTTCTGGATTGCAATGGATGGGGAATACCTGAAGTAAGTTCCTCCGAAGCCCTAACTTTGAAGATATACAATTCATTTTAGACCTTCGTTTTATTCTCCACAGCCAACAGTTCACTGGAAATTTAACGACACGCCGCTCGAGCTAGCACCAAACATGCGGATATCGCACGAAGGCCTTCACATTTCCAACGTCACTTTTTCACACAACGGAGTCTACAGTTGCGTGCTGGAGAACGAGCATGGATCGTTGCAAAAAATTCAATACGTTACCGTGCGTGGTAAGTACATGCAAACTTCTGCGTGATGACCTCCTTCGTCTTTCTTGCCAGATCTCCACCATCTCCTTATCTTGTGGGCATGGAGCTAAAGTAGGGCGTTCTTGGTGCCGATAGCAGTATCTTCTCCAGTGGTACACCAACAAAGCGTCCTATCTCACCACTAGATGTTACTGGACGTTTCGGCCATCCATCGGGCGCTCGCCAAATCGGCTTTTGCTGCCAGTGGCAGCTACAGCATTGTTTCTGTGTCTCTTCGAACCGTTCTCTGGATACACACTCTGCTTTGATACGTTCGCGGTACCACAGATCCTGCTGGTAGAATGTCGGTAGTTTCATGGTCGTATTTTTTGTTTGATTTTTCAACTACCACTCTCTCGAGCTGGGAAACTTCCTCCAATTAGGATCGAAGATGCAACGATTGCTTTGATTGACAGTAATCCTGGCGCATTTTTCCTCCATTGACACTAGTGGTATCTTGGATCATTGCAAACCGATCGTTTTTTTTCTGTTCTTCAGATGCTCCGAAAATTACATCATCCCTTGAACCACGCGTCACCCTGCTGCCAAATGATACAGTTCGATATGAATGCTCCGGAACCGGAAGTCCATCGCCCAAATCGTACTGGATCTTCAACGGAACGGTACTCACCGAAGAACCATTTCTTTATTTAGCGTACGGTAACGCATCTACAGGCACATACACTTGCCAGCTCGAAAACTCCGAAGGAACGGAACGACAAAACATGTTTGTGAACGTGTTGAGACCACCGCAACGGGTGACTGGGATGAACTATACCGACAGCCTTACGCCACTGAAATTACGCGTCGATGACCCACTAGTTCTTCTGTGTCCCTTCGAAAACTTTAACAGCCTTCTCTGGCAGCTGAACGAGCGTAATCTGGACGAGTACTTCGATCTGACCGATGTGAAGTTGAAGGAAAACTTGCTCATCGTGGATCATATACGATCGCGCCATCAAGGAACGTACACCTGCGTGGTGAAGAATCGTGCCGGAACCGATCGGCAGTCGTTCGTGGTTGGAGTCTTAACACCACCGACTATCCACCGCAACCATCCGGAAGCGTTGAGTGATGAATATGGCACTGTTGCCGAGGATTGGAACAGTCCGTGGGTGACGGATAGACCGGTGGACAGTGCGGTGGAAGTGAACTTGCTCTCCGGTGAAACGTTGCAGCTGCTCTGCCAAGCGAGCGGATCTCCCGAACCTAACGTTTACTGGAACCGTGGTGCCGACATGGCCAGGATCGTGTCACAAACGTTCAATCTGACCATTCCGAATGTGGCAATCCATCATAGCGATCTGTACACGTGTGTGGCAGAGAATGAGCTGGGCAAATCGACCCAGGTTTATCGGCTCGATGTCATGACATCGCCACAATTTTATGACGAACCGGTACAGTCGATCGAAGTGTTCGTAGGTGATGATCTTCAACTGGACTGCGAGATGCAGTCGAATCCACCCGCTTCTTATCAGTGGCTAAAAGAAGAGTACGTACAATTTGCAAACCTATTCATTTCGCACATTTGTAGTGTTGCGCTAATTGAATCTTATGAGAAGCGTCATTCATATGAATCTTTAGTGAGGAGTCATTCAAATTAAGAGTCGACTCTCTGAAAGATTCACGAATCCTCAGCGCAGTGGGGGATCTAGTCCCTTGGTACGACCATTTTTGGCAACTGAAGTTTTCATTGATGGGAGATTTGAGGATTCATGAATCTTTGAAATAGAGATTCAGACTCATTCATTTAGTTCAAAGGTTGCTTCCGATTCATGTAGCTGAATCAGATTCATCCAACACTTCATATTTGCTATTTATGTCACTTGCCCATTTTTTGTAGCGTTGCCATTGAAGAATTCAATACGATACTGGAGTTTGTAAATATTCAACCGCAAGACACCGGAACGTACCACTGCGAGGCAGAGAATATTTTCGGACATAACAAAAAATCCTACAAAGTGTTAGTCTACCGTGAGTATCCGGCCTTTGAAACATTTATTTTTCCTTCGCGTCACTCTGACTAACCTTTTTTTTGTGCTCATTTACCCCGCATAAGAACCGGCGGAAATAACGAAATTCACTTCCAATCAAACGCTCCTGGCGGGAAACAACATCGAGCTGGACTGTGAGGCAACGGGCAACCCTATTCCGGTTGTAAGCATCATTCATCGGGGTGAGGTATTGGCCTCTACCGCCGATCTTGAAGCACCCGCCATGGAAATCGATCGACCGTATCGCGTCAAGAACAATTTCTACAAGAGTCTCCAGCTGTACAGCTTCTCTGCCGTGCGTACTGCCCCGTTCGAAATTCGATTCGCTTTGCGCCAGCCGAAGGCCACCCTGATGGACAAGGGCAAATATTTGTGCATGGCACAAAATGCAATCGGTTTCGATGAGCGTCTTGCACGGCTAGACGTTATGGTGTCACCGTACGTGCACGTGGACAAACTCAAAATGGGCGAGCAAACAATTCGTCTGCTGGAAGGATTGCCGCTGTTCCTGTTTTGTCCCATCGAAGGCACACCGAAGCCTACGATTGGTTGGTATCGGAACGGTATACGACTGAAGAACACCGTCAGCACTTTGTTCCTACCCGCCGTGCAGTTACGCGATGCCGGTTCGTACATTTGTTACGGGGAAAACCCGGTCGGTAAGACGGAACTCCAGTTCGAGGTGGACGTGCTGGTTCCACCGTCGATCATAAACACCGTACTGTACGGGGAACACTACCTGTCTGCGGATCAACCGGATCAGGAAGAGATTGCTCTGCTGGCGGGCGAAACAGTTTCACTCGACTGCTCCAGCCTGGGCCATCCCGTACCGGTGGTACACTGGATGAAGGTGGACTATTTGGACGAGCGTGCAAACGTGCTGCTCCCCACGCAGGAACCCATTATCGAACTGTACAACATCAGTGATACCGTCACGTACTCGTGCTTCGTCAACAATACGGCCGGTTCCGTACAGAAGCTTTTCCATCTCGTTGTGCAAGCGGCACCGAGATGGAAATCCGGCCCGGAGTACGAGTACGAACAGCGGGTATCGTTACATCACAGTCTGGATTTGACATGCGAAACTAGCGGCTCACCGGACGCTTCCGTCATCTGGTTTAAAGACGGACTACAGCTGAGCAAACATGACGAGGGCTTCTTCTTCGGTGCTAATGGACAAACGTTACGCCTTCTGGCAGCCAAGCTGACGGATGCGGGTATCTTCCTGTGTGTGGCGGGCAATGCACTTGGTCAAATCAGCAGAGAGTTCCACGTGACGATTGATGGTGAGTAATCCCGTGTAGGGTCCTTTTCTATGTCTAATTGTATGGTTCATGTAAAAAAAAATCCACAGTTCCCGTAAGCTGGTCGCCTTGGGGTGCCTGGTCAGCGTGTAGCGCTACCTGTGGCGGCGGTACACAGTTCCGATCCCGCATTTGTCTACTTGTGAACGGTTCTCCCGCCCACGGTGATCGGTTCAACTGTGTCGGTGAGAACGTGGAGATCAAACCCTGCGAACTGTTGCCATGCCCCGTGAACGGTGGCTGGGGAAAATGGGGCAGCTGGAGCAACTGTACGCTTGACTGTGTGTCCGAGTACAGCGGAGTCCGGTCGATCCGGCATCGAAGGCGCGCTTGCGACTCACCGGCACCATCGCTCGGCGGTAAACTGTGCATTGGCGAGGAGTACGAAGAGGAACCATGCCACGTCCAGTACTGCCCGATCGATGGTGGCTGGACCGGGTGGTCTGACTGGACGGGTTGTAACGAGCCGTGTGGGTTTGGGCGCAATATACGATTTAGAAGCTGCTCCAACCCCGTTCCGCGCCACAGTGGACGTCCGTGCGAGGGGGAAGAAAGTGAGGTTAAAACGTGCAAACTGCAAGAATGCCACGTAGACGGTGGTTGGTCCGAATGGTCCCGATGGTCACAGTGTAGCAAATCGTGCGGCAAGGGCATTAAGAGCCGCAAGCGGTACTGCAACAACCCGACACCGAAAGCAGGCGGAAAGCCTTGCGCGGGAGAAAACATAGAGCACACCCAATGCAGCACGAAACGTTGCCAAAATGATGCGCTGCTGAAGACGGGAAATACGAAGAAAAATTTCACCCCGCTACTGACCTACGAAACACAGTATGCAAACAACGACCGTCGCCCATTAGCGTCGAACGATTTCGACAGTTCGGAGTACGACGACAGGGATTCGGAGCATGATCAAAACGTGAAGGTGCTGCATAACTATCAGTACGCTGAAGTGCCGCCGGTGGAGTACGTTGACATTTCGGAGCCTGCTCCCAATCCCGGTGTGCTCAGCATCACGGTGAAGATGATGAACTCGATCCGTCTTTCGAATGATACGACTGATTTCAGCTTAAACTTTGGCAATCCAGCAATTGGCTTGCAGCCGACTATAAGCTGCACGGAAGGATTCGTCTACAATGCGTCGCTCGGTGGTTGCAGCGACGTGGACGAATGTGCCAACGGTGTGTGCAAGCTGGCTGGACAGATCTGCATTAATACGGTGGGCAGTTTCGAGTGTGACTGCATCCAAGGCTATCGCCCGGTGGTGTACGAAACCGGCCAGCAAGACGGTTCCATCGCGCAGGAAATGCAGTGCGTCGATATAAACGAATGTCGCGAGAAAACGCACGAATGTTCACACTACTGCACAAACATTCCTGGCAGCTATGAATGCTTCTGCCCCGATCGATACCTCCTTGCGAAGGATGGCAAAACTTGTACAATCAAGCGAAAGCGCAACGAACCGGTACGCATGATACCGCGCTGTCTGGAAGGTTACCAGTGGGACGATGGCCATTGCCAAGACATTGACGAATGCGCGCTGCAAGCGGACGAATGCGGTGACAGTTTTTCCTGTGTTAACACCCGCGGTGGGTACATCTGCGTACCGGCGGACTGTCCTCCAGAGTATGAGCTGGACGGCGCGGAGGAGATGTGCGTTATGAACTGCACCCACGGTCGACATCTTTGCCCGGATGGTGCTACCGTTGGTCAAACCATTTCACACACCATCATTACGCTAGATCGCTTCCTTCCAAGACAATCCCTTGCGGTTGTTTCCATTCCTGCCGCCCAGCATGCGATCGACGTTGAAACCAAATTCGCTTTCCGTGATCGGCGATACGGGCACATTTTCTCGCTGGAAACAATGCGCAAGACATCGGGCGCGGTACGTTTGTACGCCAATCGAAAGCTGCAGCGTGGAACGCTTTATAAGCTGAACCTGGTTGCCAAATCATCTAGAAGACGGCGTCTGGAGTTTGTGCATAATTTCGTAGTCCACGTGTACTGGATGGAATAGAATGTTAGCAACGATCGTACGACAAGCGAATCAACGATCAGATACCCATCGGATAGGACGGAAAGAGGATCAAGCATTAATTTAAACTCATTATCACATTCGCTTAATAGAAGGTTGATATAATGGCAGTGCATCAACAAAGGGCCTAGAAACATAGTGAAACCCGTCGGTCGAATTAGAATGAACGGAGCAGGGTAATAGTTATAGCGTAGGAAAATTTATTTTTAGATACTTCCTGTCAAACTGTAACTGAACAGATAAATGAAATGTTTGACTATAACTAACTCCCATAGTTTCGGACCGACGCGGACCGAATAGTAATAGTAGTATCTCTTGGCTACCGTCTTTTCTAACAGCCTTCGTCTTCGCAATAGAAAATATAAATAAATATATTTAATCTGTCCCATGTTTGGATAGTTTACAATAGTTCACATAGACTACTGTTTCGCTGTGATCAGTTCTATGCATTATCCGTCAAACTTTAGTGTTACTTATCCCCCATGTCTTTACAGTACTAACACGCGGTCTGTTTGAATAGGGTAGAGTGGTACTAAACGTGTTTTCTGCCCTATAGAGCGATTCACTGTTTTCGGTTGTCTTCTTTGGTTTGAGATAGACTACGCTTTCTTAGGCCAACAAAGAATTCATCGAATCACCATGATCAAATGATAGTTCTTCCTACTTTCGCATTGGTTGTGTGTAGTTAACGGCTTGTGTTACGTCTTTTTTCTGTTTGCTGATCCGCGTGGAAGCACTGATACGAGAGTTTCTAGCCTAGTTTCCCCGACAGTCCATGGAAAGGCAGGACCGAGATGCTAATTACTACTACCGTTAGAGCTGTGTTGTCATTAGACGCTAAATAGTTGTTTTTTAAAAAAAGTTTCTTTTATACAAAACATTCAGCGTATTTACAGGAACAGGACAGCCATTTCATGTTTGAGAATTAATTATGTATCAGCAAAATGGAACAGCACCGTTGAGCGATGCAAGAGCCATACCTTATACCCTTTGATTATATCTCGGCTTTTTATAGACGCCACCGTACTTTGAATGTGAAGAAAGGCAAGATTAATGAGTACCGGGATGATTTTGCGTTGCCCACAATCGGTTGTAAGTTTTACTAAAAAGCGTATTCAGAGTTATGGATATCAGACCATGTATATATATCGTATATACGTATATATATGTAAGCTACATATCCTCTCTATTTCTCTACAATTCACGCACCCAACTTTGGTAGTAATGAAGGTCCTTTCTGCAAAATGGTGATATCAAAAATCACACCCTTATATCTTGCATGTACGGGTGCTTTCCGTTTCTCATGCCAATGCATGATATCTGTTTTTCGTTTTGTTTACATTATTTGCCTTCTATAAGCGCATTGAACAGAGTTTTCCTTTACACTTACTTATCGCTACCAATTTGTCTATTCACCAAAAAAAAAACTACACAAAAACATCCTGAATGAAATAAAGAAAAACCCTATAATACAGTGCGTGACAGAACCATAATAGCGGTACATAAATTTTGTAAACTTACTATTGCGAACTGGGACGACAATCAAAGAGCAATAGCCCAAAGGTCATTAATTGAATAACAATTGATATCCAATTTCGTACACTTATCAATTTCTCAGAGCGCTCAATGTCTCAATTTGGTCAGCGCTTTGAATTGCTTTACTCATACGTGGATAGTTTTTCTAACGTAAGTGTATCGAAAGGTGCACAGTCCAGTCATATTTATGTCCTGTATCCGGCGGTTTCACGAGTCATGCGTAAGTGTAGTTACCCTACAAATGGTGGTCTTATAGCAATCATTAAAAACAAAATTATCTATATTTTTCCGTTCGTATCGTTTAAAGCTATATAACAAAAGAAAAGCTATCGTTCTACTTGCATCCGCTACTTTCGTTAACCTGCCACAGCAAACTAATAAAAAAAGACTATCATCATAGTTATGCAACGCACTGTATATCAGGGACAACCATAGAATCATCCACCACTGCCGTGAAACAAGTTAAAGGGGATAAGATAATTTACACATCTAGCACCGGACCGAATGAGGTTAACTAAACGTACGAACTTAACTGGTGCTGAAGGACAATCGTTACACATTGTTAAAGACTCTACTTTAGATCAATCTCTTCACTGGTATCATCTGCACTCTCGTTATTACTGTCCGATTGCTCCTGCTTTTGCTTTACGTCCACTGATTTCGACGGCGTCGTTTGTTGCGAAGTTGATGGTTTATCGGCTGCTTGTTCTCCGTTACTGGTTAATGCGTGTTCCGCGACATTCTCGTTACCGTTTGACTTCGTCACCAACAAGGGTACTTGTACGTCCTCCGAACGTTCGCTCTCACTTCCAGATGAATCGTCCTCCAAGCGTCCATTACCTGGCTTACCGGTTCCTTCGGCTATTGGTGCTACCGAGCTGGGACTTTTGCCCGAATGCTCCTCAGCTTCACTTTCATGCGAGCGATTTGAATGGCTGCGCCGTTTTTTCGAACGTGCCTGACGCTTTGCGATGGCTTCCTTGCATCGATTGACAAGCTCCTCGTACGGTTGACCATGTAAGAAGCATACAACGATTACCGTCATGTTGTCGCCTCCGATGCCCCCCATCTGACAGTCTGGAGCCAAGCAGCGCATCATCAAATTTTCACAAATCTGCTGCGGATAGATACCTTGAGCAATTTCTTCCTGCACAAACTCAAGCACGGCCTGGCTAGATAGCACATCCCATATGCCATCGCAAGCGATAACGAGGAAGTCCCAGCTTTCCGTTACTTCGCGCTCTTCCACATCCGGGTACGCTGTTACCATTTGCTCCGAGGGTAATATTTGTGTGTTGCGCTTTAAACCAAAATCTCCCAATGCACGCGATAGCGCCAAATATCCATTTACCCGATTGTACTCCACGTATCCACCCGCGCTGTTTATTCGTTCCCTTTCCTTTTCGTTGGTTGGCTTGTGGTCGAAAGACAGCACATCTAAATGTCCGTCGAGACATGCGATCGCTCGAGAATCTCCCGCGTTTGCACAGTAAAGCCGGTTGTCTTTGATGAGCACCACTACAGCCGTCGATCCGGACATCTGCTCCCGCAAAGCCTCATTGTTCAGCATCGCTTCGTCTAAATCAAGGAATCCTTGCTGCAGGGCGTGCTTTACGTCATTGCCATACTCCGGTCGGCGGGTAACGTACTTGTGCAGATGTTTCCCCGCATATTCGGCCACCTTCGCTCCCCCGTGCCCATCGTACACGGCAAAGAAGGACGTCCCGGGGTCATCGGGGAGCGAGAGTATGTGCGTGTGCGAATCTTCCATGTGCATTCGCCAACCCTGCATGCAGCTAGAACCGACCTTGTAGTAATCATTCTGACAAAAGGCCGATTGTTTCGAGGTTTCCGGTTCCGACAGGGACTGCCCCATTTCGTTACGATATCGTTACCAAGCAGCAAGATGTGTGGTAGATTGTTGCTTTTTCACAACTTCCTAAAACGAATGTAGACGAAACATGCTTTGATGAGTAATTTATAAAGATTTAAAATTGTTCTATTGCTTTTAAAGACAATTCATGATCGACGTGCGTTTATGACGTTGGTCTGTCGGAATCTATTCCCAAACACCACACCAACACCAACAAACAACACAAAATTCGGCAGAAGAAAATGAACCGATAAGTCTAATGAAAGGGAGATAAACGTAATCTTTTCGTACGAAAGTACAAACCTAGATAAAGAAGCTACACAGAAGAACATGCTAATCGTTTGCCGCATCGTTGCAACGTTTTCAAACTTGCTTTAACTCTTATTAGCTTAATTAACTACACCATCATTATTCAATGTCCGGCACCAAAAACGTAAACATACCACACAGAGAAACCCAAACAACCGCTGTTTACGTCGGTTCATAACCAATGCCATATAACGCGCGCCCTTCGTCGCTTCGTCTAACCGCTCATGTTTGTAATGGTTACAGCCCGTCTCATGAGCATCAACCTCATTAGCTTCTGAGCAATAATATGCAACGCATGGTTCGATCGGGAAATTGTCGCCGGTGCATCGCGAACTGTGATCGCATGGCTCGAAACTAAAAATACTCACCAAAACTTATACTCTACTCAAATTGTGCACGCCCAATCCACGGGTGACTGTAATGTTGGACACCACCGAACGCTGCGTGAGTGCAATTTCGACTAACAAAGACTAGCTGCTGTTATGGCCAATCGACGAGGGTCAGTCATCAACGTGTGGTTCGTCAAATTCCATAAGAAAGTTCACTTCGGCCCTCGGTTTGCCAGGTTTTCCGAACTACAGCACGTGATGCAAGTCCGATTATGCTCTGTGCAGCAGCGGTCGAAATTGATAAAGCTGATGATGAAGATTGTTGGTGATGTCAGTGAATTTACCGATGGGGATGTTACCGATGACAATGTACACCGTGCTTCCGTTTGGTTGATATTCTCTTCACTGCGATGTAACTGCGTTTGGAAAGGGAAAAGATTCAACATGTAAAACACTTTGTGGTACTGCTAACAAATGATAATAAGCCGATAGCTTCCGCAAACCGGTGCAACGTTTTAGTAGATGGTTTGTTTTAAAGGTGCTCTATCTACCTCACACACTATTGCCTTCTTCTTTTTCAAAAAGCATTTAATCGCATTGCCCTTTACATTCGCTGCGGTTGCTCTTTACCGCTACTTCTCATTACACGAAATCATTCGTTTAATGACGATAATTCAATCCACTCTGAAGCGAACGCAACGTTTGCCAACGCTCAACGAAGAACTGATAACGCGCACTGACCGCAGCAGCATCGAAATTGGTTCGATGCTATTTCGGTGCTGGGAATCCGATTACGGCCTATCGAACAGGTTTGCTCGGATTGCAGAAATTCACACAAAAAGCATCACCGTCCAGTAGTTAATGTCAGCGGAACGCCAGGGCAGACGCGAAATTTGCTGCATGAAAATAAAAAGAGCACAGGTGATAAAAGCGCACTATTCACATCCACTCTTATCAGCACCCAATTGCGGTGAATCAACAGGAAACCTGCAAAGTTTGCCGTTCCACAGAGGAACCAATTCACCGAACGACGGCTAGCTTAACAGTGTATCCTTATCCGCATCGATTATCTATGATATTTCGGCACGCGTTCGACAAAATTTGTTCAAAGTTTGTTATGTATTCTTGCTAATGGAGACGTTTCGCGGACATTACCTGCCTTCGCAGATCTTGCAGGAAATGTTTTTTCACTGTGTTTACCAAAATGCTTGGAACGAAGATCTGCGTTCAATCCGCACACTTTGACAGATGGGCTCGCAATCGGAAATGAGCAATGAGCAACATTTTGAACGACTGCATTGGAGACTTTTCGTGAAAAAAGTGATTTTAATCGCAACATCTAAATGATTTTTAATTTTTAACAATAATTACCTATATAGATTGGTGCAAAATAACCACCGTATGGACTTTGTAATTTTTTAATATTTTCGTTGCTCAGTCTCATATACTCCGGGAGCGGATTGGTTTCACTCACCGTGCTCAGAGCATAGTAATCCGGGAAGGAGCAGCCATCACTACAGCTTGTCAAAAATTTTTCACGTTTAGCTAGTTTCTGGAATCCTGAAAAAAGCATAAATTTTACTGCAAAACTTTACCGTAAGTAGTTCAAAATTGTAGTAAAACGTGCCAATTTACCAGTTATACGCGGACACATAAAAATTTTCTGTTCCAATACACCATCTTTTGCAGAAAGCCGGTTCGAAAGAGCGCGTCCTAGCGACGCGGTGTCATTTGTCCATAATGGCCGGTGGTTCGGGTACAAAGGTGGTGCAAATCACCAACATTGCCCCACAGGCCACCAAGGATCAAATGCAAACGTTTCTGGGGACGGTAGGGAAGATTGACGAGATACGTCTGTATCCAACCATTCGGGATGTGTCATGCCCTGTTGTGTCACGTATCTGCTACGTGAAGTACTTCGAGAGCAGCTGCGTTGCCGTTGCACAGCATCTGACCAATACCGTGTTCATCGACCGTGCCGTAATCGTTATCCCGGTTCAGGGCGGCGTAATTCCCGACGAATACAAGGCACTGGAGATGGCCGCGAACGGTACGCTCGTGCCGGGATTGCATAGCTTCAACGTGCCGTCGAAGCTACCGCCGGAGGTGGTAAACAGAATTGACGGAATGATTCCGAACCAGGTGGTAAAAACGATCGACCCAAAGCTGGAGGAGAACGGTTTGCCCGAGTATCCGCCACTGCCGGTGAACTTTGACGCGAAAAAGATCGAGGAAACGCGTCGCACCGTACTGGTGCTCGACGTGCGCTCGGACTGGAGATTGGAGGAACTGATGGATCACTTCAAGCCAGCGGGAGAGATCAAGTACGCGCGGTATGCTGAGAACGATCGCACCAAGTTTGCTCTGTTGGAGTTTTGCGATCAACGTAACATCATCAACGCGCTGAAGATGCATGGTACCGAATTTCGTGGTTACCGGTTGAATGTGCATCATTCGACCCAACCTATCGTGAAGCCGGAGGCCAAGAGCAATGAAGCGGCTCAGAAGGAAATCGAAGAAGCCATGACGATCGTTAAGGAAGCTCATCATCAGATATCGAACATGGAACCGGTGGTGACATTATACCCGAAGGAGAAGGGTAGCAGCCGCCGTAGGTCGCGATCACGCACGCGTTCTAAAGAGCGCCGTTCAAGATCTCGCTCCCGGAAACGGTCCAAGTCGCGTAGCAAACGGTCACGCTCGCGGAAACGTTCCCGAAGCCGCTCGAAGCGTTCGCGGTCACGCCGCTCGCCTTCGAGAAGTAAGCGATCTCGCTCGAAATCGAAACGGTCGCCGTCGCGCAGCAAACGGTCGAGGTCACGTTCCAAGCGTTCGCGCTCTCGAGACCGTCGCAAGCGTTCCCGTTCGCGCCGTCGCAGCCGCACGCGATCCCGCGAGCGTTCTTCGCGCATTCGTCGGTCACGTTCGCGGTCGAAGAAACGGTCCCGCTCGCGCGAGCGACGTGATCGTAGCCGCGATCGGAAGAAATCCCATCGTAACAAGGAGGAACGCCGTCGTCGTTCACGATCACGGTCCCAAAGCCGCAAGCGATCCACATCCCGAAGTCGTGCCAGCCGCACGAAGGAAGCGGTCACCAAATCATCATCGAAACGTCGCAGCCGCACCCCATCGGACAAGAGGCTGAAAAAAATCCTCGAGGAAGCGGTCAGCCGCGATTACGATGCAGAGGAACGTATGGATTCGGGTGTAGTCGGGGTAGAGGATGATGCGGGCAGCACTGGCAAGCAGTCGGTATCGCCGCCAGCACAGACTGCCGGTTCCGGTGGATCCAGTTCGTCGTCATCCTCTTCGGGAGGAACGAACACAGCAGCAGCTGCCGCCGCAACCACACCGCGCGAGAAAACCGCCAGTCCAACGACGGAGAAATCCGACAACATGGACATTTCCAACTCTCCGTAATTTACTCTTTTAAAAACGTATGGGCTGTCCCACTCTGGGTTTTATCGACATTTATATGCTTTAGGAACCGAAAGCGATGAACATCTCCGGATATGTACAATTCCGGGCGATGCCAATCGGTGTATTCTCCTGTCTGTCCCATTTCCTTTCAACTCTGTCAGTTTCATTGATTGTGTTTGTCCAGGATTAGTTATCGTATCGCAATTCAATTTTCCCGAACGACGAGAAAGTTGTAAATGATTTACATATTTTCAAATAAATCTCTCTTGAGTCTAATGAACCTAAAACTTGATATGGTTTTGATTTGCAGAAAAGGGCAAAGAAACTATTTCAATACAAATAAATGCGATCTTGAAGCATCATCGAACGAGACGAAGTATTAACAAATGACAATCATGAAACCCTGCTCGTTTGCCTAAACAGTAAATAATTAAGTCAGTAAATAATTAATTAAGATATATAGTAAGTTTTTAATCGATAAGTTACGTTGTCTTAATGCTGAAAATTTCTTTTGTTTCCGTAGGCATTTAAGCAAAAAGGTGCAAGCAAAATTGTTCTGCATTTTCCTTTGAGGGCGAGTTACATCTAATGCACTGTTGCCAGATTTGCTTATTCTCGCTGTGCTTCATACCTGACATCCAACTCGCTCTCCGGATCTTTTTGTCTCACTCTATCACCCGCATACAAATGCTGGTGCGTCCAATTCTTTGTGTTGTTTTCGATTGGTTTTTTTATTCCGTCTATGCACCAGATGATTGCCACCCTTTCAAGATATGTTTTAGGTTTGTTTATGCTACTCTGGAAACTGTTTCTAATATCGTACCAGCTGTATGCGTAGCAACATTCATGAAGGCAATTTTTATATGAAATATGGACAACACTGGACCAGCACGAACGATTGTCTCGTAAAAATTGGGCTTGATATCTCTGTTCTTGCTGTCCACATGGGCCTCTACGCGTTATCAGTGCTTTCAAAAACGAGTTTGTAATATTGTACATGCTTTCTTTTTTTGTTTCGGGGAAAATGACGATCGTACTTGTTGCTGCTTTTCCCTATGTTCCTACGTTGCCCAAACTATAATAAAACCATAAATAATTATCTTTTCCATGCAAGTACAACTCAGAACCAGTTGGAAACGAGTTTGCACTCATCCTCGAACGAAATCATCTGTACACAACCGTCTGCTATCCTCTGCAACTACTCACACATTCGCAGTGCGTATATGGTGTTGGGTAGAGCAAGAAAAGTGACCCCTATCAGCTGTTTCAATGACGTGGCACTTTAAAATAGCACACATTCTTACAAATCGCGAAAACAATCGTTGATCGTTCGGTTTGCGTACGGTAAAAATGTAAAATTAGCCCAAAGTAGAACGCGCATAGCATGTAATTTTAAACCATTCGAAAGCTGTATTACGACAGCACATTGAAGATGGTGACGTCGTGTGTACGACGGTCGCGAAGAGAAAAAACGACAACACAACATTGAAACGCAATAACTTCACCCCCATCCCTTTTGCCGTGCCCTTCCGCGGGCAACACACTGAAGTCATAAAGCAAGCTTTGTTTTCGTTTCATCTCTTTCGCCTGCGCCTAGATCGGAGCGAGAAGGCAGAAAAACAAAGAGCAAACAGTTCACTCTCAACTGCGTATGGTTGTGTGCGGTTTGAAGAGGAAAATTTATGCTGAGGGTAACTTTTTTCTTCTTTCTTCAGTACTGCAGATTCATATTCTAACCCATACATGATAATACAAGTGGTTTGACGACAAGACTAGATTTCATATCGCAGCATTTCCTCATGCCTTGTTGATAATTTTTTCAAACAAGAAGTGTTGCATCCAATTCTAGACGATACAGTCGAAAATGTTTATGGTTAATACGATACTATGCGAATGATGGCCTTCTGATAAACTAAATACCCTTTACTAAACTAGACTTTTTTCATAGCCACTGTTTTGTATTAAATAGCATGAATTCTCCCATTCTCGCGACACATCAGCAGCCTTGATTTTGTCAAACACACCTACGTCTTTGAACGGTGGGCTCAGGATATAGGGGTTGGTCCGTGCATGAGTATGTGTAACATTCGTGTAGAAGTAGTGGTGTTTATATTTTCAAGTGCTATTGTACTTTAATTGCGTTCCAGTTGACCGAACTTACAAAACTGTACATCAAAGTTAATATTGGCGAAATATAAAAAAATACACTGGCAGGAACGCTATGATCAAATGATGCGGAACATTTCGATCGTACACATTTATGGAGCAGTAGGTCTGTATATTTCATAATACAGCTGAGCGCTGTGGCACGCGTATGTTTGCGTTCGAGCGCAAACAAAAAGACGATACGTGTTTTATACGAGATTAGATTGCATTCAGGGTATATTATTCCCTTATCTTAAGCAAAAAGAATTACATAACAGTGATTGGAAGCTGCCAGGAAATGTGTGACAAAAGATGACAAAAGCCAGACCCATACATGCATCACGCCATGTTGTGAATATGAAAACAAAGAAAAACGCAACAGAAGAGTCAAACGACAAGGTACACGGGGAGCGGGGTTAAAGTAATAAAAATAAATAGCTAAAATGGCTGCGCTGGCAGAATCACAACCCAACCGACAAAGCACTCACTTTTGAATGAATGTTCACTGCTAACTACTCGATTTTTCGAATTTTAATTTACGCAAGCTCGCCCCTTAACCTCGGAAGATACCAGTCCAGCATCGATCTTACAATTTATGGTTCAATAACCCGTACGCCTTAAGGTAGTCTTTTACTCACTAGTTAATTTTCACAGTGTTTGTTCGCTTTAATATCTTTAAACAACTCCTTCTTATCTATGATAAGCTCTTTCTATTTCTCTTTGGTTTTACTTCTTCTAACGAAAGCTTCACAAGCAAGTAATTTTTATTTATCACAACAAGGAAACATAATAGATTATGCAAATTGTATGAATATAGCTATATACTGCTTGATGATTTGTAGCATATTCATTCATTCAATTATTTCCAATTTAAGAACATCAGCGATTTTGCATTGAAATTTTCTGCCAAATTCTGAACAATCCAGCATTTTTTTTTGTCTTTTGCAGGTATCCTGTTATGCACAATCGGATTGGCAAAAAACCGAAAGACAACTTATTTTGATACGTTGATTAAAAAGCATTTTGTATACCGACGATATGATCGAATTTTCGTCTGTCGTATCTTTACCCCTCTAGAGAAAGGGCAGAAGGCCAAACAGAAGTCCTGTGCAGGCCACTCGATGACAGACATTGCCGTAAAGTACGGTAACTTAGAAAAGTAAGTTAGTCATAGTCGCATCCGACCAACAGGCAATCTCTCCGGAAACGCAACTGTAAAATCAGGTGTAAAAACGGCTTCATTACGACTATCGAATGTTGACGTCTATCGACTGTTCGTATGTACAGAAATAGGAAGAAATATTTCAACGCTCCACGATCTTTCATTTCTAGCACTCTGGTTATTAAGCTTTTAATCAGGAGAGTCAGCTGGGTGCTCGGCACTCATCCAACCAGCTCTCGAGCAGTTCGTCATTCCGAACCCCAGCACGGGCGGATGAATAAAAACAATCCACATTTGAAAAAGTGAACTCAGCCAGTGCAGTTGTGGCACGTGTTTCTCTGTTGCGTGGATTCGCTTTCCTTCACAAGTACAGCTCGTTCCTATTCTAAACTCAACCACTGCTGTCGTTATATTGTTCGTAGAAGGATAAAAAGTACCTCCCAATGTTGGAATAAGGTGGAATCGATTTCGACTATTGCGAAGGGCTTTCTATTTCACGATTTGTTTTCATTCAGTCAGTCCTCTGCCAAAATACAGCAGTTCTGTTGCATTCTATGTTGCAGCTAGTGCAGTGTAGCGAACCTCTTCGTCTACAGTGTGTGCGTGCGTACGCTTCGGTGCAGTTTAGCGTGTGCATGTGTGCGTGTTTTTTGTTTCTAGTACTTTTGATTGTGTTCTTTATGTATTGATTGTAGGCGATTTTCTCTTATCAAACAAATAAACAGTGCATTTAGTGCGGTTCGTTTCGCAATTTCCACAATGGTACAAAATTAGTTTTCGGTAAACGTTTCTGTTTTTTTTCCTCATCCACAACATGGTCTTTTGGAATTAGTTAATTATACCTTTGGCGTATTCTCCCATTTCCCCGTTGGAACGGATACCGCGCTGGTGTAGGTTGAGCAAGCCGCATTCGATTGCAGTGCCCGTAAGCTAATGGGTTCTTTCCGGTTTGCTCGATGGCGAATAATTTTCTGCCGAGGCATTTCAAGCATGACATAAGGCTGTGACGCGCGTGCGTGAGTGTAGAGCTCGCAAACGGGAGACTCGTTGGTGGTGGTGGTTCGCGGTCGCGTGTAAATTCGCCAAAAAAGGGCTAGGACCAGGATTCTTGAGGAACCAAGAACAAAGAAACTTCCAGGCGAAAAATCGTCCCAGCTTTACAGGCACAGAAGGCAGGGAACGCGACAGTGTGGGCACGTCGTTTCCTGCTCGTTCGGAAGCTAAAGGGCTCTTGACATAACCCAGTTGCTAGCTGGAAGTATCGACAGGCGTGTGCGAAAGCAGGCAAAACAAAATCCTTTTTAGCATTGTTGTTGTTTTTTTTTTCTTCCCTCCAGCCATTTTTACTCCCAATGTGTCGCTCAAAACGGTTCTGCCGAGCATAAAACCAATACAAACATTGCATCAGAGCAAGTAGTGCGAGTGTATAAAGATCAAACGTAGCAGGCGGACAATTTTCTTTCGAGTGTGTCACGCCATTTTGTGCATTTGTGCAGTGTTTCGGGGATTTTTATCGAAAAAAAACGGTACAGCAAACTTTTCACAGTCGTTTCTGCCTGACATTTACGGATAGCTCGTTATCATGGCAGATAGTTTGGTGGAAACGCCCACAGCCAGTTCGGCACATTTGATGAACCTAAACGTCATCAACACGATGTCGACCGGTGCGGGCGATCCGGGAAGTTCCGCTTCCTCTTCGTCATCGTCGTCGTCGTCGTCCGCTTCATCCTCGAGTGTGGCCACGTCGTCTGGTTCGAATGTGTCGGCGAATGTGTCCGGCACCGTCGAGCCGACTACCGGTGCCGGCAATGGGAGTAGCGGCCGATCGCCGACGGTTTTGATCTCGGTCAGCGCGACGACCAGCTCGCAAACCACACGCCAGTCGAGCTTGGCCTCCGATCTGCTGCTGAATGAGATGATAAATATCGCTCATCATCGTGCCTCTATCGCGAACAACAATGGCACCGGCCAGCAGCAACCGTCGTCCTCTACGACCCCGACCGCCCCATCCTCTTCGTCCAACGTATCCTCCACCGGTGCGCCGGCCGTTAGCTCACAGCTGTCCTCCGTACCTTCCACCGGCGAACAGACCCCCACCCTAATCACGCTATCCGCGTCCCCTTCGTCCTCGTCGTCGTCGTCCAACGTGCAGCAGCAACCGCTGGAGCTGCTGCACCGCGAAACACCGAAACAGGCTCCGGCCAACCGCAATGTGGGCACTTCGATCCATGGTCGATCCGCCGACGAGCGGGACGACTGTGGCGAACCGGAGGCGAAGCGCAAGAAGGTCGACAAACCTAGCGCAAAGGTCGAAAAGCTGGAACTCCGTCTCGGCGGTATACTGTGCTGCGCCGTCTGTCTGGACCTACCGAGGACCGCCATGTACCAGGTAAATACCACTTTTAAAGCACGCAAATATAGCGAAACAAAAATGTCTACTGTGGCATTTTACCTTATCTTAACTTGTCAAACAAAACCCCAAATATGACCTTCTGCTCCTTCAAGTGCTTTCGGTTATTCTCCTCATTTTGGTATCGTTTCAAAAGCAGCAATATCTCACTATTTCCTTGCCGTTATCCGTTTTTTTCCCCAAAACTGGATGCAAACATCTGCGTATTATTTTTTTTTTGCTTTCCTTTTGTCCATTGGTCATTTATGTTTGGCATTTCCTTTGGCTTCATATCTTGGTTCGTGCTTCAATGATAAACAGGACGTTTTCCCTAAATACCCGATAGAGCGTTTCCATCTGTTTTTTTTCTGTTGTAGATTATTTCCTATCGTTTCGTAAGCTTATTTTCTGCCTTCTAGTGTAAAATAAAAACGTACACTTGCAGGTTTGCTAAACCGAGCGTCTGGAACGATAAAGTTAATTGGGCTGACAGTTAAAATTCCTAGCGTTTCTTCATTGTTTTGTACTTTGGCTCGCCTAACTTAGATAGCCCTTTTCACTAAATGGCAGTTAATACTAAAGGCTTTTTTTTCTATCATTTATACTACAAGTTTTATTATTTTATTTTTTAAATTTTACGTTAAGTTTTTTACCTTTATTACATTTTCATTTCTGGCCTTGCAAATAGAAATTTCAAAATTTCGCCGACATTTTCCCGCTGTACATTCGTTTCTTTTCAGGTATTGGGTTCAGTTGGGTTGGGTTGAACAACGGTACCGTGGCAATTCCACTGTTCGCTTGCTTTGTGGAGTTATGTAGCTTGTTTCTGGAAATGTTTCAGACTGATAACTTACCTTGAATTGCGTCCATCCAGACGGGAAAACTTAAAGTTAAACATAGTGTAGCTTTGTTTAACCTTATGTCCCTTGAATGGTTTACGATTCCACCAGTACGCGCTGGCTAAGAAACGAAATCAACTTCGTACTTGGTGCACATGTCAGATGTGTGCCGTGCACGTGCCGCTGGGTTTAAATTTAGTGACCAAGCCTAGCTACAGCCAATGGGTGAGAGAGTGTGCATTATGCTTTGCTGCACACTTGCAGCCTTCTTCCCTTGAGCCCGTGACTAGTGCGCTATGCTTAGATTGGATCAAACATGTGGAACGAAGCATTGGTTGAAATTTGAATGTCTTTCCGTCCCTCATCTCACCATAAGCCATTTTTCAAACAAACATTTATCAAAAAAAAAAAAGAAAACGATCATCTTTAGCATCCTAATTTGATGGATCAATGGAACGATCAATCGAGACCCTTATGACCTGGAAGAGGTGGCACAATTTTGTCGATTTTGGCGATCGTCTAAAAGACGAGTTTGGCGTTTGGCAGAAACTTTCCACGAACAACGCGCCACAAGTCGGGCAAACGATTCACCATCACCAAAATTGGAAGTTGAACGGGAAAAGCAGGTTATAACGGATGATCGATCATGTCTATGACGATGTCTATGCTGCAATGAGGATCGCGTGTTTCGCCTGTGACTTTCTAATTGTAGCAGGTGTCCAAGCAAAAACCAACACAGTGATGAATTTTCCGGTCTGGCTTGATAATGGCTTAGAGCCTCCGCAGAGATGCTGTTTTACTGGCAAAGAAAGGAAGAATTCCGGGAAGTCCCTGTTGTTGAGTTGTGTCTTAAATCGATAAATGTAGTTTTCGACCATGCATTTGAATTTATATAACGCTAAGAATCCTTACAACACTAAGAAACGGTTTAAGAATCGTTGTTTTTTTTCTTTCAAGAATTGAGCAGGTCTCGAGTTTCAACGGGTTACGTTGGACCAATTTCGTTCACGGTTTTGAAGGACTATTTTTAAAGCGTACGAACGTGGAAACGATTTTCTGCTAGCCATGTCAACATACCTCCCCAGGCACCAGGGAAGAAAAACAATGCAAGCACATGCGCACTAAAAACGTGAAACGGTTTTGCTTCTGCTGAAACCGTGTTCGAATGTCGGCCCACAATATATTGCCCACAAATTCTGTCGCCCATGCGAACGGCGCGACGTCCTTCGTTCTGTTTTACGTCGAGCAGAACGTTTGTCACAAGGAAGGGAAACTCTCTCGACACTGTTGTAGTGGGCAAACGGTATACAGAATCAACGTGGCTTACCGACGGATTATGCTGCTACATTTCAAGAGCGTTGTCCAAGGACGTTGCCTTTCGGTTATTTGCTACTTGACCAACTCTTTGCTGAACAGTGGTGTATTGTGGGCGTTTCGAAGTGCTTTGTTGCGCTAATGTATTCGGACCGATTTTGATTAGCATATTGAAGCTTTTTTATTGCTGTATTGCACATACGATCGGAATGGCAATGTTCCAAAATGGCGTCAAATTCACGCGATGATCGCAGATCAAAGTTCGGTCAGTTATCGACGTTAACAGACGCTTGCAGCAAATCGCACCGTTGCCGCATCATTCGCCGTAACGTGGAAACCGCAACACACAGCTGATCGTGCAACGGGAATGAACGGAATTTCTTCGTGTTCTCGGAATCACCCTTCAGGCATAATAATTCATGCGTACTGTGTCGGGCGCTCGCTAGTATTGGTGCGTTGGGGAGCACGCCAGTACAAACGTTTCGCTTCAGGGCCACACACAACTGCGGGAGCAAAATGGATGCCAAAAGCTTCGATGGGATGTGTGTGTGTATTTGTGTGTGTTTGTGTGTGCTTACGGTTGGGCTCTGGCCCACACTTGAACGGTCCGCAAAAGAGGCCACGAGTGAAAGCACAACGGTGGGCACAATTTGAGGCCAAGCGGTGGCACTCGGAGTGTGGGACAGTGTTCACAGCTGCGCAGTAACAGCCCGGGAGCAGCTTTTAGCCAACCGCCCGCAATCGTAGCAGTGTGCGTGGGTATGGCATATACGCACACACCGTGCCACTGGCACGGTGAACAGCTGATTCGAACGCAACCCTGACGAACGTTTCCGTCCGGGGGCACCGCGGCACAACAAACCCGCTTGCAATGGTAGTGGAGCGTGTCTCGGCACTACGGTGGTGTGCGTTGGGGTGACGCATTCACAAATGAACGGTGCGGCAAGGCAACAACGCAATTACGTTACCGCTCCAACCACGCTCTTGCTGCTGTAGTATCTCCTACGCGCAACGCACGCAGGAGATGAATATTTTCATTTATAAACAAATTTGACGCTCTACCTTTTATGTTAAAACTTGTATTAAACTCGTCCATTGTACACCCTTCCAGTGTGCGGTGGAGCTGACCTTGCTTAGCAATGGGGCCTCCCTCCAGACGTGGCGACGCCTCGCGCTGATGGGTTGAGCTAAGTTTATGCAACTATGCATCCGCGAAACTGTGGCAAGATGCGCAAAACTAGCAAATGTAACTGGAGCTAATAGTCATGGAACCATATGCGCATTTGCTACCATTCCGCTACCCAGTCCCAGTCAGGTTTGCCTTTCCAAAAATAGTGAAACATGCTATAAAAAGAAGCTTCTGATGTCAGCTCTCACAAACCGGTACTGGGCGGGACCCCGGACCAGTGATGGGGAGTGTTATGGAATTTCTAATGTAAGCACCAGCCGGAGTTGTCGTTGCCTGCAGGCAGGAACCAACGCCATGTTAAGACCATATGTAGTACAGTAAGAAGCGAGTAGCGCAAGGATGAAGGGAACTCCGGGTGGTGTGGGATGTTTGAAATCACAACCGCACCGTGAGCGTCACGGTTCGATAGCAGCTGATGCTGAAAGCAATGGGTATGCTAGTGAGGAAAAGGTTCATTTTTCCTCTACTCTATTATTAGAAGCAGCCCATCTACTCCAAATATCTTTGGTGCAAACATCGAAAGTCTTGTTCTCCGTACATCTGGTTCTTCGCTGTTTGCGCTAACGTGCGCCCCATCGTACGTATATGTTCTTGTAGTTTGGCTACACACGGCCGAGTTCACGTTCGGTAATTGGCTGCACAATGAAATTCGATTGACTGCACTTGTCCATTGATTCGCGTTCGCTGTTGAGTTGAGTCGAAGGTGTGTTTATGAGAGGTAGGTTCTTGTACATCTGTAGCATTCAACAGTACCCACACTAAATCGATACTCACTCGCATGTGCTGGATTCTCCCCGTCCGGGATTAACAACCTTTGGGATTCCGCATTAAACGGGAGTTTATTTATGGACTACATACATATAGAGAGCGAGAGATAGACATGCAGTATGCACTTCAATAATTCTGGTATTCTGATGAGAAGTTTTCAGAACCCATAACTATCCTTGTTGTAGCTTTGCGCTAGAAGATCGCACGATCAACTTTCTTTTCACAACAATTTCCCCAAAACTGTTAATCGAACAGTTTTAGACTAAAATAGTCTTTTAGCAGGCAACAAAGGAATTGTGAGCTTGTAATGGATTTGAGACATCCTGCAGGTGTTGTTGATACTAAGGTGCAAACGCTTTTGTGGTTGCACCGATCGTTATGCTTAGCATACTCGAAATCTACTTGAAACTGCTGCTCAACAGTTGCCTCCTTGAGATGCGCTAAGTTGTTAATAGATAGCCTCGACAAGCTTTCGGATGATAATTTCTCTCCCTTCCATCTTTATATCAACCCTGCTCCGGATCGTGCGTTCGCATCGGGAACGGGCCGACTGCCACTGCCATGCTCAAGTGGTTCAGTCAAGGTCACGCGGGTATGCTACTGTTGGGGTCGAACAACACACCAACCGAATTCGGTCGAGTTTCCCCACTTGGTTCATCATCGTCAGTAGCGCTGACTTTGCCCTTGCGTTTCCACTACGGGCCTGGGATTTGATCGTTGTTCGAGCCGGAGTGGAGTTAAATTTCAAACCCTCTACTGCGATGCATGCAATGCGTTTGGGGTATGTGTGGGTGTGTGTGTGTGTGTGCGAAAGTGTGAGTGTGTAAGCGAGCGTATTTTGTTCGCTCAAAGGTCGGCTGGATGGGACGTAGGATGGGAAGTGGATTCAGATTGACGGGGGACATCAGCGTAAACGGAAAAGGGGGGAAGGGGAGGGGGAGGGTTTCCACATTGTTTGTGCAAATTTGTGTGGAATGGACACCATTCCCAATGGGAGTAGGTGGAAAATCTGCTGGAAGTGCTCAGCAGTACTGGATGAGTGTGCGAGCGTGTGTTTACTTGAGTGTGACAGGGTGTAGTGTGCTAGGAAAGCATGTAAAGCTAATATGTGCAGTACAGCAGCAGCAAGGCGAAATATTGGTGACATTTGTAGTGATGCAATAGAGTGTTTGTACTGACTGACGATGTACAGCAGCAGCGTGCAGTAGGTTTAGCTAAACGACAGTAGCAAGCAACCGGTTGAATTCTCATCTACAGCAGTTAATTTAGTTCAAATAACAATACCAACGATGAGTAAGAAAGCCAGCCAATGTACACACTCCTGATACAACGTTTCTTGAAGGTGAAACTGGTGAAAGAGTTTGGACAGAGTACTCTAAATACATACAAAGCGATTGAGCAGGTGAACAGAGCAGGAATCTATACGATGTGATAACTTCAGGAACACCAGTGGATCCTTTGACTTTGTGCTAAAGCGATGTATACTTAAACAGTACTCGAATGAAATGCGTTTTGTATGTAGTGTTTTTGGAAGCAGTAGTTATACAAACATTGACCATGATTCGTTTTTTTTTTAGCAAATTTTAATCAACCAATTTCTGTGAGTTAGTCTAGGAAAAGATAAACGTTATTGTTTGTAAGATCAAATGTTGAATATAGCTTACATTTAAGTGTTAGTGTGGTTAGTTTCATCCCGTAAATCTTCGTCAAATGCGTCTTTTTCAGTGGTAACATCAAGTATAAAAAAGATAAGAAAAAAAAATTTAACCAAAAAACGAACGAAAGTGATAAACGACAAAAAAAATAAGTGCACAAGATGATAATCTGTAAAACTTCTGTGTAACGAAGTGCAAAAAAAAAAAACAAAACAATAGAAATCACAAAAAATAGTTAAAATAAACGACAATAATGAAAACATGGCCTAAAAGGGCCGATACAAACCAGAACTGAGACTTGTTTTCTTTTCTAACAATCAAACAAACAAACAAACAAAAATACTCATTCCTTGTTGTGTCCTTCGGTCCACCCAACTGCTGTGTATTTCATACGTCCGAATGAAAGTGTCCGCCCCAGCGACGATGGGAAGCACATGAAGCACAAGTTCTTGTTGAGAAATCGGGCCTTCCCCAAATAAAAAAAATAAACGTGCGTTGGCTTCCGCTCACTTGACAGTAGGTAACAACCAAAACGACACACGAAGCCATACGGTATTGGTAGCCTCAATATTCTATACTGCAATTGTACTTTTACGGGGTCACATCGGGGGTCATCAATCGTGGGCAAAACCGTCGCAAAACCACACTCAAAAACCAAAGCAAAACAAATTTAATCCAGTTGTCTTTTCCTTTTTCTTTCTTTTTTCTTTTTCCCCCACAGGTTGTGTATGTTTTGAGATAGGTGGTGCGTGTGTCTTTGGGTAAAAAAGAAGCAAAGAAAAAAAGTGGGAAACATTGGGATAAGTCACGATAGACACACGCTCCAGTAATATATGGTTGGATGGGAATGTCAAGGTTGGGAACGGGTTGCTATGATAGTTTCACTCACATTGCGCTTATTGCGATTGGGAAACTGTACCATACACGATGAGTGGCTCATAAAGCTGAATGTGTAAATATGTGGTTGTAAAGCTAGGTTAGAAAACTGTGACCAACATTTGCCAAAGCTGTGTGTCAGTGTGTACATATATGTAGTATGTGTAAAATCTCGTCCGTCCATCGTCCTTTCGGCATTTTCTATCCAGCAAATATTTGTAACGAATCCTTAAGAACACACAGATACGGTTGAACTCTCTTGGCTTATTATGAGTCGCATACGCTGACGAGCGCTTTATGATAGTAAATAAACCAAAAAAAGCAAATTAAATAATCAACGTTCTACGTACACTTTGCAGGGTTTTTTTCTACAATTTTTCTCTCTTTCTCTCTTTCTCTTCTCTTATTGCAGCGATGTTTGTTAGAGTAAAGTAAATGATTGGCACAAGTTTGGTTTTGTTTCATGTTTTTTGTTTTGATTCAACTGAATGCGCGTCGTTACTTGTCATGTGCTAGTTGCGTCGCTGCAAGTTGATATGATTTTTTCCAATTTTCAGGACACGTAACCGAACCGCCAATGGCGCTTCCCATTTTACCAGGTGTTTCCACCCTGCAACTGACCGTCCGTAGGCTGTGTGATTCGCTAATCGATGTGTTTCTTTTTTATTTCTTTTTCTCTCTTTACTTCTTCATTTTATTGTTGTGCACTTGTGCCTCGCTTCAGTGCTCCATGGGACATCTGATGTGCGCCGGATGCTTCACCCATCTGCTGGCCGATGGAAGGTAAGTTTGGGTTGAATTTGGAGGGACCCCGGGTCCGTTGGTGCGACGATCATCGGCAGTAAATGTTCTCCCACCGTTCCCGTCACGTTCCATTTGCAGACTGCGCGATCAGAACGCCACCTGTCCGAATTGTCGCACAGAGATCAGCAAGAACAACTCGTCGCGCAATTTGGCGGTCGAGAAAGCTGTCTCGGAGCTGCCGGCCGAATGTCAGTACTGCTCGAAGGAGTTTCCGAACAAATCGATCGATTATCACGAATCCGCCGAGTGTGAGGATCGCCCTACGGATTGCAAGTTTGCACGCATCGGTTGCCAATGGCGTGGCCCGATACATGAGGTGTCAACGCACGAGGGAAACTGTGCCCATCCGCGGAAGTCCGGCGCTGATGTGATGGTTGCCCTGCAGGCACATGATGTAAAGGCGGCCGAGGATAAGAAACTCTTCCTCACGCTAATCGATTTGCTGAGCTATGAGAAGATCATTTTTAACGGTACATGCATACGAAATGCAACTACAAATAGAAAGAGAGAGAGAGAGAGAGAGTTGTCTTTGAACAGTTCCCCTTTTATTGTTTTGCCTTTTTTGATTGATAATTTTAAACCAACTCACCCCTGTTTTCCATCTCATAGATTTGCAACTGAAACCGTACCGAACGGATGAGTACGTGCATCGTCTGTACTATGAAACGAGCCGTTTCTCTGCCTTCAATCATCAGTGGGTAGTGAAGGCAATCATCAACAAAAGCCAGCGCGATCCACACGAGTCTTGCGAGCGCGACATTACTTATCAGGTACGGAATGGAAGCTGCCCAATGCATAGCGTACTAATTTGTTGCCCAATTTTCCAGCTCATCCTGAAGTCCAAAACAACGAGCCCGCTGCCGATGCACTTCTTTGTGCTCCGTGGTCCATTTTCCGATATTAAGGTTGACACGCAAATCTACAAGCACGATTTTGCCGATACGGAAACGGAAAGTCCGTTCAAGCTGCTGCCCCTGCCGGACACTGCCGAGTGTAACCGGCTGCTCGCGGCCAAGGCAATCAATTTCCGGTAAAGTGGCTTCTTGGCAGCGGTGGTGAATCGATTGAAAGGAAACTAACTGTCTGCTCTTGCTTGTATTGTTGCAGGTTAATTATGTTTTTGGCCTCCAAGTAAGAAAAGCAACGGAGCGGCGTGGACAACGCGAGGAACGCATAATTGCTCCACAGCTTCGAAGCTTTGATCACAACATATATATATATATGATCGCATACTGTTCTGAAAACTTACCTTGTATCCCAAATTGAGTTGCACACACAGTTGATCATTGAATCACGTGATATTTTGTCCCATTGCTGTAAAATGGTCTAAAAATGAAAGTTTTTTTTTTGTTTTGTGCTTCTGTATTTTATAGCAACGTGAAAAAGAAAAGAAAATTTATGCTACTGGTGATTTATTGTGCGTAACAGCGCAGCTTGAATTGTGCAATTTTGCCCACAAGAAGAAGGACCAAAAACTGTGGACGCAATGTTTGTTCTGCTGTATTTAGTAATCCCCGCAATGATTTTACTTTGTTTTGCAACATAAAATGATAGGTTTTTTTTTAGCGGTTTAAGAACATTTAAACAGCTCAAACAAAAGTAACAAAACCAACCTATAATGTGCTATAGCCCTTCAAACAGTGAATGTAGAATCAGCTGGTTTTATCTCATCGCTCGAAGACCGTAGCTAAGGCTAAGGTATGTTTTGAGATAAAGATTAGTATTACGTTGCCATCTTCACGTTTAAAGTAAACATAATGCATGCAAATAATTAGCAGTAAACTAGACTACATTACACCGAACCGTGCGGATAATTCGATTGCAAACGATGATATCGTTACAAATGGAGCTCCAGTTTTGTTTGGAGGTTTTGTTTTTTTTTTATCATCTCCCTATGGTAATACTTGTTACGGCGATTGGAAGGAGTTATTGCTAATCTATCTTAACAATTTACCACATAAGCATATATTAGAGAACAGTAAGCTTATATAAATTCAGAAATGTGTGATACATGAATTTTGCAAAGATTGAATAAGCAGGCGCGGGTTCCCGATGAACCAGGAGAAGCACACCTTGAAGCAAACCTTTTTACTGTGAGAGACAGTGTCCGAGGTGCGACAGACTAGTAGAAAAGTTTGAACTTATTTGATATGTTTGTTTGTGTTGAAATGATTATCTAGTTTATAAGTTGAAGATACAGTTGAAAACGCACGCATGCAAACACCTCGGAAGAGCAGCTTTGAAAGATAAGCGAATAGAAGAAACATACAGCGTTCTTTATGTAAAAGACGATAATATCATTGAGATGTGAATGAACATGGAATGACTACATATTCGTACGTAATTTTCCGGAAATAACATCAACCTACCAACTAAAAGACAACTGACCGTTAGGTTAAACGGGCGTCGAATATGGTACTTTTCGCGCACACAACCGACCGGTACAAGCGTGTTTCATCTTTTATTTTCGTAAATTTTCAATGTAAAACATGCATTAGGTGATAAGATGTGCCCAAGAGCTTTTTATATTCACATATATATTTTTTTCTCAAACTTACCCAAATTTGTCTGTAACATAGATTTTTTTTACAATATTCTCTTATCGCTGTCATGCATCTAATTGCTAGGAAAGTAAGAATGAATATATTTTGTTTCTTTAAATGTTAATATGACCGTTGTTTTGTTTGCTTAATGAAAGAAATTACTTGTAAGGTACGCGTTTTACAATAATGTTTTCCATAAAAGAGAGGAGTAGTAAAAGAAACACATTCTTGTCCTGTCTTAATGCAGGCATACATTTTGCGATTTGGGGACATGCTCAAGAAGAGTTGAACTTGCTGGAAAAGGTTCGCAACCATTCTCAAAAAAGATATGTTTACAAAGATATTTCTCCTGTAACTTTCACTTATACCGATTTGAGCAGTCGTCCTGCCAAACGCTGCAACTCCTTCAATACATTTGGACCTACAGCCCCCTCCTGTGGCCACGTGGACAACCTAAAAGGACTTTACAGGTCGGTTTTGTTCAGTGCCAAAACATCTGAGTATTTTTTTCTTTGAGCCGGGTTTCTATCTATACTATCGTGCCTTGTAGTCCATGAAGAGATGGAAAGCATGGAGCTGTTGCTTATCCATTTTCTTCTCAATATGTCGCATGTGTAGAGAATAGAGCATTAAAGAAAAAATGAGAGAGGATGTTGTAGAGAATAGAACAGTAATAAGAGAGTATGTACATGAGAAATTAAAGAAATCTCAAGAATAAGAAAGAAAAAAATGAGAATTCGTCTTGAGCGTTCATGTGCGAAGGGATTACAAATGAGCACAATTGAGGATCTGTGGGAGAACGACAAAAGATCCTTTCGGAGAGAGGACTGAGTACTGATTAGGAAGAGAGTAAAAACAAAACAGGCAGTTTTTGGACAGTCGTTTTAGGCAACGGTTCAACGATAGCAGCGTTGGATTGAAAGTAATAGAAAAGAAGTAAAAAAAAGTAATAAATCGGAAAATTGACGAGTTTTCGAAAGTGTTTAAAGTTGTAGAAAGTAATAGTGGAGAAAGAATGGACGAAAGTCACGACAGCATGGTGAAGTGAAACCTCACTGATCGCTGAACATGTAGGTCTTATAGTATTGTTATATTATTATCCGCTTTAGATCATTAAAGTTTGTCTTTTGTTGAACAAGGGCGATTTGTTAAGGCAATCCAAATTGCAAAAAACCATACAAAATTTCAAATTTGAAACAAACTATTTCGAAAACCGTTAATAACGGTCATTCTATATCGAAAATCGACTGCGTGTTTCGGTTTGAATCTTCGGCTACGTTCGGCTCGCTTCGGCCATTAAATTACAGCTGTCAAAAATGTCGAAATGACACAGCCCTTCATTCGAACAGTGTGTGTTGACGTGTGAACCGCAACATCTCCCCAGTTTGCCAGCGTTCTGGAAGGTAAAGAAGTGGGAAAAATCGCAAATTAGCGTAGATCTAAACAGCTGCAAATAATACGGGAAGCTGGTGGTGATTAAATAACAAGTGAACTCCTAAAATAGCTACAATCGGGAGCATTGCTGAGCATCCGGGTTAAAGATCAGATCCGGTCAAAGTCGTGATAAGCACCGTGAGTGACTGTGTAGCAATAGATGGGCATTTTTTGAGCAGTTGTAGCACGAAAGTTTTGGACGATGGGTATCACACAACTGGGTGAAATTAAAGAAATCGATGGAAACAGGTCACCCACAACCCTATTTTCCCGTGTGTTATGAACGTGCGACTGCTGCGTGACTCAGAAATCGATCCCTAGCACACGCACATGTACACACACCAACACGCGAGTGAAGGGTTTTTTTTTTGGTGTTGTTGCTATTGCGCGGCAGCAGTTTAGCCATCGTACGATTGTTCTCGGAACCTCTGGCAACCCAATACGGGGATTGGCTTTGCCCTAACGCAGTTTCTCCTTTGCGCTGGTCTCGTCTTGTCTAAAAGTTAATATACGGCCGGTAATAACAAATACAAACATCGTCACAACACAACGGCTGACTGCGCGTGATGGCCGTATGACGCAATCGTACGATTTTTCCATCCCGGTCTCCTCTGCCGTCAACATTCGTTCGAATAAACTGCAGAGCGCAGTGAAAAAGATGCTGCAACTATGGCTACGAAAGTTAGCAACTTTTGTTCCAAAAACTTTATGTTTAACTATTTCATCGTAAATGGTCTTATCAATTTTCCACTCAACAGTAGTCATCTTGCGTACGAGGTGAAGACTGGTCCAAAGTGAAAATATAGCTCGATTGTGCTTAGACAAAATAAAAATATAGTGAAAATATAGCTGGCTCAGACAAAACGGTTCCACGAGGGTGCAGAGACTGCACATTCATGGACGTGTGGTAGACAAGTCGGAAAGCTATGCGTCCTCGATGGAATTGCTTCGGAATCCGCATTCCATCATCCATGCTACGTAGGAGTCAGCCAGCACCTTTCGGTGGGAGGTAGTATGAACCGCTATAGTACTGCTGCCTGTTTGGAACTGGTTCCTCGTCCGCCGAGTTCATGGTCCGCAAGGTCTTGGTGTGGGAATATTGAGTCGAAGCACAAAACTAGTCCAACCGGCACGTGGTTTTTGGAAAGCAGATTTCGGCGTGTGATGTATGAGTCATCCACTCACTCTATTCGTCAGCGGATGGTTCAAATCCGCTATGGTAAACCTCTGTAGCTCAACCGATGGATCATTTTATTGAAATGCAAACATATGGACTAGAGATGTGCACGCTGAGTAAGAGTGAGTGAGTGATTTGAATCCTTCGAGAGAGTGAATGAATATAAATCAGCACGAAGAGTTTTTATGACTCCTTTAACCATTTTTTTGCGTTTATACTCACTCTCACTCTCTCTGCCGACTAGAAACTCACTCAGGAGTGAGTAAAACTGTTTTATCACTCTTTGGATTATAATCACTCCTTAAGAGTGAGTAAAAGACGAATTAAACGTTTCGGAACTGATCTTCGGACTAACATGAGCAATCAAATGTTGTCAAAGTTGTTTCGGTACAATTTGTTAATACCATCTAGACATGTGTTACCGGCACATCCATTTAATAAATTTTATGTGCGTATGGGTGAAATTTAAATTGATACTAAACCATCGTTACTTCGCTCTCAGAAGAAATGAGAGCAGGGCGTGCTGAAACGGAAAGTTTGCTATATTTATTTCAAGCGCGGATGTTCTCTCGATAAGACACTGACGGACTGGTGATTGCTGTTGCATCGTGTAAAGTCAAGCATTGAATCTGTGTTCTGATAATTGCTCTGACTTGTGATTTTTAGTTGCGCTGTGTGTCTTCCACCGCTCTAGCTAGGTTTGTGTTAATGAATGCGATTACGATTCGTGCCAGTCATGTGAAAGGTGATAACTTTGTCGCGAATAACCTTCCGACGGCGATGTCCAGTTAGTCAGGCGTTATACGTTAATTTTCGCCAATGTTTAAGAATAATTCGTAAATCGAATGTTTCATTTGTGATTCAGGGATTAGGTCGCTTAAAATATCACGTGGCGTTCAATGAAGGATGCATGTGTACCGATAGGAGCAAAACTACTGAAGCTGTCCCGTACATGTGCCATTTAAATCAATCAGATTGTTCATGCATCTCGACGATGATGTTGTTCATAATAGTGCAGTCGGTTGATGACATTAGAATAGATTATTTGTCACCGTCGCCTAACGTTGGCCTTTTTCGACGCAACTTGCCAATCCTGGTGCCATATTCCTCCCGGTCTCGTTGTTTCATCATAAATTATCCAATTATATTATGTATGTAATAAAACTACACAACCATTCCTAACACGCAGGGTTCTACCCTTTCTTGTTCAATTTTCACAGGGATTAGTGCCGGATCCTGTTTGAAGACAGTTCCTGCTGGTTGTCGCATAACGCTTCAATTACGCCGTCTGGTGTCGAACAAAGCAGACCAGCACTAGCCTGTTACTGGCCTTTTTGTGGCACGTGGAAGAACCAACGTGTGGCGTTAAACTGGCATCGTTCACCACGACACCGCAGCAGACGCCTGTGAGAATGTCGCGCAAACGACCACGTGACAGTTTGAGTGATATGCCAGGCAGCGCCAACACCAGCACCGGTCGCTTGACAATCGATGAGACGGTTTCGATCACGATCGACCCAAACGGAGAGTTGGAAGATCGATTGGCCACGCAGGAGCAGCAACAGCATTCGCCACAGGTACAGGTTGATGCCACGGCCGTGTCAGCTGATGGTACCGCTGATAGTATGAACGGGAGCAGCAAGCGCTTCAGCAGCATCCGAATCGTGGACGAAGGTATCGAACCCGGCCATGCCGATAATTTTTGGCCACCAAACAATGACGGTGCGCTGAACGGACATGTAAATTTTGGCCAAACGGCAGCAGAACGTCCCCGTTCGTCCGATCCGGCATCGCCTCCATCACTTTCGTCAAATGGATCATCTTCTGTGGCCACATCATCCGGATTCGCTAGCCAACAAGCAACGAGTGGCGTCGAACACAGCCCACCGGTGGTAAGTGTGAGCAGAGCACACAAATAACGAAACGCATACCACGTCCACTACTACGCATTGCACACGCTATCACGAGGTATTAGCACCAACCGTGTCGTGAATGTTACGTTTATCAATGGACGTGAGAATTGAAGGCTTAAGGAAGAAGAAATACGGATGAAATCGGAGATTTTCCCCCAAAGGCTAATGTTATGAAAACAAATCATCGTAACCTTATCGGAACGTCACTGGAACGCAGTATCGTATCGTGAAGTTGTGGTGCATTTTTCGGGTACGATGGTAATTGCGCGTTCACATACTTTTTATGACAATCTAAAGCTAGCAAACGATAGTCTGAAATGAAACCGTTGAACGTATCTTATCGCTCTGTTTGGGGATTTGGAGGTGTTCCGAGTATTTGTTCGCTCGTGTGTTCGCCTTTTATTTTTCTTCATGCATTACTACGCCGTTACGTCAGGCGTAGGGTAAATGGGGATTGCTCACAACATCGTACGATAGATGACCCAGCAAACCGCAGGAAACCCCAACTTTGAAAATTGATAAGCGTTGAGCTCAAGCGCTGACGAAGCACGAGGAAGCGTTAGTTTCATGTGGCCGGGTGGCTTAGTGATCGTAGATGCGGACAGATCATCACAGCAGAAACTTTGTTACTTGTTGGGGGATGAGCGGAACTGTGTTTTAACTTGATTGGCAAAGGATATGTATGACACAAATACCCAGCAAGTTAAATAATATATGGCGGTATTTAATATGAAAACATAACGAAAGCCTTTGGTGAAGGTCATGCTTAATTTAACCAGCGAATTCAAATAAAAAACCAGCCCAAACAAATCAGATATAAGGGTATGGTCTGATGTTTACTGCGTGTGTGTTATGCCTCCAACACCCATCCTATTCATGTTGAAGGCGATTAGCTTAGGCTGAACAAGATTGCGCAAGCACGTTTTGGGGTATTTTGTCCCCCTTCTTCCCCAAGAACACGTGCTGCTATACACATAACCAGCGCGCACCGATGTGCTATGCGTATTCGCCTACATCCACGGTATATGTCTGATTGCGTCATGGCATGGGGGTGATACGTATAGTGACACGTTTCATTCCATTCTGTGCAGCCAGGGACTGAATCATCGATCATGCGAACTTAAAACAGATAGAAAAAAGCGTATAGTCAGCAAATGAAACACGTATGTAGTGCAATTAATTATTCAAACAAACCAATATACAAAATTTGCGCACGCGGTCCTCCACAATAAGGGTGCGATTGTGTGCGTGTGCGTAACGGAAACTCTTATCAGCACACTCATCGTATGTTTGATTTTGGGGGGGTGCGTATGTGTCCGTGCGTTAGTTCCGTTTTGAGGTCGACCAAATTCCAACTGCGAGCGACGTCATCACCCATGAGGGCGGCTTTCTTACGCTGCCGTCTCTGATTGGCTACTCGTGCAACATGTGCGTAGATCGCGTGATTTTCTTTCCACTTTAAGATTTATGTGTGTGAGAAATTCGAGACCGGTACCGCTGTTTTGTCTAACGTTCTGTATTGCGTTATGCTGGTACGGCTTCCCAGCTTTCGACGCTACTCGTAGAAATATTGACCATTAGGAAACTTTGTGCTATAAAGTGTGTTTGCGGGTTGGAACGCGTCGCATTGGTTGTTATATTAGTTTTAATATTTACGATACAAATTGAATTGAATTCGTGTGATTTTTTGTACATAATGCTACTGCATATTCACACTTGTACCCTTTTTGTGTTGTTTTATATCAGCAAATAACAAAAAAGAACGACTACGAAGATTTCAGGGCGTTTTTGCTCTACACTTTGGTTCTCCGCACCTGCCACAACCATCAAGATGCAATTTGCTGTTTTTGCCGTTCACCATTTTCTGCGCAATCTTACGATCACGCCACATCGACCGAGAGTGCGAAAACGGTCTGTTTTTTGTTTCGTGTTTTATTTCCCCCGGGTGGTGCCGGTGATAGTCTGACGTGGAGTTTTTAGCGTAGCGTGTGTCACAACAAGGGACTAAGGAAACGAAAAATACATCCTATGCTCCCTGCAAAAAAAGCAATGAAACATTAACAGCAGTCTGGGAAAATTGAAGTGGCCATACGATGGCGTTAAGCCACACGGCTGCCCGTCATTCGTCCGTGAAAGTAGCTACCCGAGTTCAAATGTCGTCGAGAGGAAATAGTATGAACAAAGTAATGAACGGCATCGAGATTGGTTCATTTGGAGGTGTCTTGCTGAGAGTTTGCAAGTTATTTTAGAATCCGGACCAATCGATAGCATACGAAGAAGAACAGTGCTATGAGGCTTACGACGTGCTTGTCACGTTTGCGACTTTTCAAGTTCAAGGACAAAGGCAGCACACCAGATTGTAACATACGATCAGCATTAATATGTATCATGCGGGCGTGTTACCGTTTAAAAAATGATAAGAACTGACTATTTGATAAGAAATGTACCCACTGGCTGCTTGGTGGCTACGTCGGTAGAAGGCGGGACCAGGCATAATTAAGAATAATTGATGGTCATTTCAAGGGTTCAAACGTACATAAGAGGCAATCGCATCCTGCCTGTAAATGGTTCAAGCAAACGGGTATGAAAAAGACTTTCCAAATTATTGAAAATGTTAACGTAAAAGGACATGGATAATGACTCACATTATCTATGCTGGTGTGTGTGAAACAATATGTTTTCAGGGGATATGAACTTAACAACTTGACACAAGTGTACATAGTATGGAAAATTGCTATTGTTGGTGGAAGGTCGGTGAGTTGGTTAATATCATTAATAACAAATAGCTAATGTGCTAATGCAAAAAAAAAACTTTCTGTTTATACATACAAAAGTGATGATGTAATGTGGTGTGCAGCAGCAAGAAAGATCTGGCTAAAACGGAAAGTTAAATCAAAATACCGCCTTGTCTTGCTTGGTGGATGTGCAAACCACAAATGATGACGAGGCAGCTGCGTGTTTGCTATCCGATATACAGTAGCGCCCCGAAGATCATGAGATGTTCGTAGTATTATGACGTCATGGTAGGATAAAACTAGCGGAAGGGAGTTATTTCAAGATTGTCTTAGGTTGAAATTCAGTTAAATGCAGCTGTACGACGTACAGCATTTGTTCTCAACTTTTAAAGTGGAATGGACTATTCCTCTTTGGATTAGAAACCGATTTTCCTTTTGCGATTATTTCACCCGCTCTTTACCCGATCGTACGATCTTATTCGCAGTGAGCGAGCAAAGCTCAACATCGCAACCTTGCACCTTGCGCAGTTGGCGATGCTCACGCGAAAATGGTCGTGCCTTCTCGATGCTTGTATGTGTGCTTGTACCGTTCCGCTGGTGCTGTGCGTCCTGCTATGGTACGTATACGCATAAGGCAGACCTGTCTCGTCAGCACCACATCGAGTGCTAATGCACTGACGTCGATCCACACCGGCGTTCGGTAGTTCGAGCTAGAGCTATCGCAAGCAGCTTCGCCACTCATCGGAAACAGTTTTTCCGTGACTGCGAATGCGAACGGGTGGTGGTTCACTGTCCGTCAGTCTAATAGTTGGATTTGAAACTAAACGCACGGACGCCGCACACGCTACACACAGCACGACGATATCCATACGGTGTGGTACGTGTACGGTAGTTTGATTTTACCGTGGGACACCTCGCTTCGTGTGGAGTGCAGCCGACATTCCGATGCGAAAGTTGCACAGTTTTTCACGTACAGCAGTCGCAAACGTAAGCAGTGGCCCTCGCATGTGTTAGGCGATTTTGTTTCGTTGTCTAACAAAAAGAGGTCACATTTTTGAGGCTTCTTTACTGCAGTGGTATCTAAAATCGCAATCGAATCGGTGTTACAGTGATTACGTGGATGTTCCACCACAGTTACGACGTATTCCAGCATCAGTATTATTCACACCAGCACAACATTTGTGCATCGCAGTAAACGTGGAACTTTCGGCAGTATTGTGATGTTTAGTGCCGCGTTCCATTGACTGTTGTGTGGGTATCGGTAGTGAAAGTGCATCCCGTGTGGAACAAGCAATTTGGTATACATTTAGTGAAACGTTATCAGTTCCTTTTACTAACTGAGCAAGCAAATTAAAGGTGGCAAAGAAACCATAATCTCTTCTACACAAAAACCACGATGGCACCCAACTATTTGCCAACTGAGAGCCCAGATGGTCCTGTCACCATCCCCGTGCAACGATTGGACGTAAGTTCGCAATTCTAAGAAATTAAAAGGATTACAGTTACAGGATGATGATGTTTCGAAGCAGAAGCAAATAATATATTAAACAGTGGTAGAATTATATAGTGTGATAGTAATATCACAAAACATAAGTTTTTCCTGTACAAAAATAGAAATATTGTACATCATGTAAAGCGTGAACAGGGTTATGTGCATTGCTGAAGATGTAGGTTTCAGTGCGGAATTGTTGCCAATTTATGCAATCCTTCTCATGCACCACCTGACATCATTATTATACATTGGAAACATTAAGCGCATTTTTCGACACCAACATGCATTGGTTCGTATGTTCGAGTTCATATAATGCCGGAACATGAATGATATAAGAATAGAGTTACTAGTTTTGAGCTATTCTGCATCTTTGTTTTTCATAATGTTTATGGTTTGATACTCCTATATATTGTTGCCTTTGTGCACTAAAGGGATGGAACAGTGGATTGTACAAATATAGATTACAGAACTATCCCGTACATCGGCTTGAATTCAACAAACTAATAGTTACTGTTCTTTAACGTAAACATATTTGATCAGAATTCTGTTTTATCCTTCATTCGTTTATACCTTGATGGTTACTGATTCATATCGTCGCAAACAGCAATAACAGTGCAGATATTGTTGATATCTTAAGTATTTTATCATGGCGCTACCATCGCCGGGTACTTAGAGCGAGCTACTGTAGAACAAGGTCATTGCGGGTATCAGTTTAAATGAAAGAGTCTAATCTTTGAGCGCTTTACCTTCAACGACCATTAGGGAGATAATTATCGCTTAGCCAGAAGTAGGATGTTGCTAATCGTCTTCCGTTCTGTTCCGCGTGAGCTTGTCCGGGTAGCTACTCTAATCAGAAGCTAAGAATTTGTTCACTTATTATCTACACCAAACTGTGTGTGTGTTCTTTCAATGGGATTTGGTTGGATGACTTTTTTTCTTAATAATCTTAAAAAAAAAAACAGCGTAAAAATAATAGTTTAAAAGATTATCGCTTTTTTCATTGGTACATACGGTCACTCAATGCCATCACGTCCACGTTGCGACAGCAACACGATGTGGTTGTGAGTTGGAACTATTACTTCCAACTCAGCTGTAAAAACCGCACAGAGTGAAACCATGCGTGCATGGGCGGTCAAAGGTCTAACATTATAGTTGTGTGGAAGGAAGAATTAAAAACAACCAGCGAAAGACAACCAGCTACATAACAGAAATGAAAAGTAGATGAAAGCAAAATGTATTAAAAAAAAACCCTTCCTTTGTTACCTCTTGTTGCACTGCGTCACGTGTAGTGTCCATGATGGATTCCATAATGTTATCAATGGTACACTAAATGTCATGCTATTTGGCGAGAGTTTAGCTACTCGCAGTGCACATTTGGTTAAGTCGATGCGCCATTAATGCCAACAAACCGAAACTCAACATCCCTGTTTGTTGTGAAGAGAAACAACTGTAGCTAATTTTAACGTGCTGTTACTACAATTGATGGAATGCTTAAAAATAGAGCCACTGTGACGCCAGTGTTGATCGAACGTTGTTGATATGTTGTTATTGCACTAGGTATCGTATGATCGTTGCACTGGTACCAATTTTGGGGAAGATGTCAACATGGTTTCAGCGAGCAACTCACGTAGAATGACGTGTAAAAAAAACTGGCATCCAAAAAAATTGTATCATTTATTTTGATTAGATATGCATCATACACATGGATCGTCATTTAATGGCTTTGGTAATCGAATGGTAATATGCTGTTTTTTGTTACACTTCACAGACCATCTGCAAACAGGCACCATACTCCACAGAATTGGACGCTATAAGGGAGCGCGAGCGATGCGATTATTCACAGAAAATAACCTACCAGATGGCCCGTTCAGGAACTGCGCCACGTATGATTCGAGTGTACGCAGACGGTATTTATGACCTTTTCCACCAGGGACATGCGAGACAGCTGATGCAGGTAAGTGCACCGTGTTTTAATAACTCGGCCATTCCCCGATGATTAAAACATCAGAATCGCCCTAGAACAAAATGTTTCGTCAACGGTAACACCATGCCTAACGGTTGTATTCTTTTTTCAGGCCAAAAACGTCTTTCCCAACGTGTACCTGATCGTTGGAGTTTGCAACGATAAACTGACCCACAGCCGGAAGGGTCGAACGGTGATGAACGATGAGGAGCGTTACGAAGCGGTTCGACACTGTCGCTACGTTGATGAGGTAATTGTCGTCCGGGCGATGGGTGGTGGCATGATTAGTGAAGCAACACACAAAACACAAGGCGTTGGCCGCAATCAACCAAACTAGAATAATGTGTCGTACAAACGGCTTGTGGCGTTTTGTGACACGTTTGCCGGAAGTGATCACGATTGAATGGAATTGAGCGAAATTGCTCAATTGAAATGGATGGTCAAAGAGGGACACGAGTTTTGCCACGCAAATCATCCTTCTCACATGGTTTCTCTCAGGCGTAAAAAATGTACACTGCGACCGGTCCTCAAAAGAGTCGATCATACGATCGTCAATTGGTTGGTGGCCCCCAGTAGTCTCGAGGTCCTCGTGATTTAATGTTGTAGCTCTATTAAATTGACGCAGCAACATCTCGAAGATGTTGCCATTTGGTTTCGCAAATACTTCGCAAATGCTTTGCATCTGCGTCATAATTCTGTTTTTTATGACATAAATGCCGATTGTGTGATGGTTCCATTCAGTGTTGAAGTCATTTTTATTAGCATACGCTTAACGAAAGATTTGAGTAATGACACTGGGTAATAATTTGTTTTAATGTTGCACTTTCAGATTGTACGAGATGCTCCCTGGGAGTTGGACGATGAGTTTATAGAAACGAATAAAATTGATTTTGTGGCTCACGATGAAATACCTTACAGCACGGACGATTGCAATGACGTGTATGCAAAGATCAAGGCCAAAGGCATGTTTGTGGCCACCGAACGAACGGAAGGTGTGTCTACATCGGACATAGTGGCACGAATCGTGAAGGATTACGATATTTATGTGCGTCGCAATCTGGCCCGTGGATACACAGCCAAGGAGCTAAACGTGTCGTTCCTGTCGGAGAAAAAGTTCCGCTTCCAAAACAAAATGGTCGAATTGAAGGATAAGGTGCGAAAAGGCAAGGATGATTTCATTACCAAATGGGAAGAACGATCGACCGATCTGATTAAAACGTTCCTGCTGATGTTTGGCAAAGAGCGAATCTCAATGTTTTTGTCCGATTCGAAGCAACGCATCCGTTCGGCCCTCAGTCCTCCGGGCAGTCCGGGCAGTGGCAGCAATCACAGCCTGAACGATTGTGAAGATGATTTGGAAAGTCCCGATTCCGTGCTCGATTCGCCGCCGAGTAAGCGCTCAAACGTGATCCGAAATCGCCATCATCTGCTTTCCGAAGAGGATGATGAGGAGCACGCTTTGTATGGATCGCATTCACCAGCACCGGTGCTTGAAGACGACGAAGACGACGATGACGACGATGATGAAGCGTACCTGGACACACGCTCGAGGCCATCATCAAATTACAACATTTCTCTTATGGCTGGCGGTGACGGGAATGGTGCCGGCACCACGCTAAATAGCAGTAGTAGCAGCGGAAGTCGAAGCTATGGCAATCGTAACTACTAATCATTAGCGCCAGAGTGCTGGAAAGAAAGAGTGTCCACTTAGTAAAGATGTGGGGAAATGTACTGTCAAATCAGTTTGACATCCCTGAACGTCAGGGAAGTAGCGGTTAGTTCCGGTAGAGAGCGGTAGTGATCGCGCTCTATATATACAAATGATTCCGAGCCGAAGGGCCTCTTTTTTATCGGATTCATGAAAGTAAGCGGGAATAAATTGTCGAATTTTCGGATAACAAGTCTGACAAATTTAACAAGTTGCAATTTTCCATGTCACTGGAGAAATCCATGCTTCGAATTCGGTTCATAATCTTAAGCCTTTGCTCATCATTTACATAGTGTCTGACTCTACTTAAGGTGGATGCTTTTAAACTCAGTGGAACTTACGGATTTGAATTCAGGCTAATGAGATATTCGCAAGATCTTTGCACACGACGTAAACTGCGGAAGAAGAATACAGCTCCAAGCAGGATAAACGGCGCTTAATCTACGAGGGCGATTAACTTTTATCAATATTAATTGATAATTTTAGTGGCGTTTGTTCGAGGCATTCCCTATCAACTAAAATGGCATGCATTGACACTAATGTTGATTAGGTTGTACAGCAGGTGTTTGCACTATTAGGCGAATCCTCCCTCGAACCAGCCTTAAATAGAGTCAGACAGTATGTCAATGATGGGCACAGGCTTAAGGTTAAGTTAGATTAAGGTTAAAGGTTATAAACCTATGTCGCATGGATAGATTTCTCCAGTAGTGACACGAAATACGCATCTTGTTAAAATAGTGCTCACTCGTTATGCGAAAATCTGACAATTTCGTTAGTTACTCTCAAGTGTACTACGAATATCCCGCGGAATTGCATTGTTGCCCGTTGCTGTTACCTGAACTATCTGCGCACTGTTTTGGTAGGCGATAGCTAGGAAAGAGAAACAAAGTAAACGCTTTGAAAACCCTTGCCCGCCAAATTACTGCTACCTAGGAAAAGTCTAATATGACGCTAAATCATATTTATCGGCCACAATATACAATCCGCCATCTCGTGTGTGCAGCGTTCGTCAGAGCATCCTTTTGAGTATTAACCTTGAGACGACAATATAGCGAGAGGTTTGAAGCGTTTGGATGCACGGAGAAAGTAACCCAAGCATGATAGAAAAAATACAAAACGAACATTCTTTACAGAGATTAGTTGGTAATGGAGCGCAGAAGGTACACTTCGCCATCTAAAATTGGAGCAAAGGTATCGGAATCATTTAGCAAATGTTAGTACCGCTATGTAACGCATTCTCAGGGATCAACTGAACGGAAGAAGGGATGTGCGTTCATAAACAGTTGTGGCAGATTGGACTAGACAAATGGCAAAAAAGCGGCGGTTCGTAATGAACGTAAAGCAAGGCTGTCCGCTCAAAGGTTAAATGCTTGCAAAAAAAAAATGCATGAATATATGCCGGAGTACAAGAATACAGAGGCAAACATAATTCGTAAGAGCGCGCGGGTTGGTAACGCACTAAATTATTATTCGAAGGTTATATCTATAATTATATTTATTGTTTCTTTTGATTTTTGCTTTTCTATTACGATCGAAAATGGCAACAAGAAAAAAAGGGAAAAACAAGATTGCAACTAATGGGGGTAGCATCTGCTGTGAATGGAGGAGCGTAGTAATGTAATGGACAGGTCGGTATCGGTATGAAATTATTGTCCTTTTTGCCAGGTTTGTGGTGTAAGAAGACTATGTGGATTCGTGTAAAGTGATGTAGAAGCAGAACCATGTAATAGGTGTATGTCGCTACTACGCAAAAATAGTGGAGAGAGTAAAATACGAAAAATCAATACACACACACACTGTTGAGAAAAAGTCTCCACATCGAAGATTTCGGTTAAAGGTGTTTTTTGAGTCTGATAACTTATGTACCAATTAGTTTGCACACTGAGAAAATGTGATATCTTTGAGTGCGTCATAAGCAATGATTCTATGTCGTCTTTAAAGGCGATAAATTCTTGATGGTACTATATTTTTAAGCGGCCACAAACAAAATCAAGCGTGAATCGATTGGCCGTTTGTCAGCACTATCGAATGCATGAGGTCCGTAGCTTTATCTCTACCTAATTGTTACTATTGTGTTAGCTTTAGTGTTAATTATTTACATGTTTCAACCTGACATTTTGTGCCAGGTTGAAGCAAGGTTTCTTATAATGAGATTTGAGCGAAAGTCGCGTTCACCACATGTGGATAGTGTTGAGTTTTCTTTTTAATTTATTGTTTGCTAATCACACAATATTTTCCTACAATACTAGACGTATTCTGATAGTTGATTTCTCTTCGAGCGTTCTAAATCGTGCATTTCAATAGTGTTTTCTGGTGAAACCGACAGTAGCTTCGATGCTGAACCATTACACCAAACAAAACCGATGCGCCATGCGACAGTGGCTGCGCATATAAGCGGACTAGTGGTAGAGAAGTGTTGCACCATAATCGGAACTCGAAAGTTAACTTTTTTCATAGAATGTGTATATGGGGTTTGTGGATGAGATTGTTGGTTAATCATTAAACTGCAGTGCGTGAAGCTATAGTGCAAACGAAATTAACGAAAAGAGTATGCAATACAAACAGCACCGATATTCCCGGCACACTCCTTGTTGACTGAAACGATAAACATTCATTTAGAAAAAAGGGCAAATTTTGCAACTTGGCATGATAACGAGAAAACACAACCAAACAAAACCTAATTCTCAAATCTCACCCCGTGTTACACCGATTCCCATAATAACAACGTAGTTTGTAGTGCATTTTCCGCAAGCTCTAAAGATACCGGCAGTTACGAGATTTGTGTCGTAGCGTAGCAATTCCAACACAATTCACTTTACAATCCAAAGCAAATAGATCATTGCCGATTTCAACCGGCTAGTTTACAAAGCTAGCACATTGTTATGAGGAAAACATTAAAATAAAGAACACAAGAATCGTTCAATGCATATGTTTTATTATGGTGGATATGGACATGTTATTTGTTATGTGTTAATGGCGAACTTTCTTTCCGTTCTGCTTGTTTATTAACTCATTTTAGTATACATACTACTAAATGGTGTAAGCTGAGTGCGAGGGAGTTATGAGTTCGTTAGCGATCGTTAGCCTAACTCGCATATACCAAGACAATTGAAGACGGAACTAACATTAGCTTGATTTCGTTTGATTTTTTGATGTACAATTTCAATTATTAAATTTAAATTGTTTAACATTTCCCGTTAAATAAATGGCATAAGACGGCTTTTCATTCGATATACCTACACTATCAATCCCTGTACGGATTCCTAATGCGGCAGTGAAAGTTAATAGTAGATCTCTAGTTATAATTAGTGATAATCATGCGGAAAGGGAAAAATGCAGAATGGTGGTAGTTTGATGATGAAAATGATAAAACAGGTAGTTTCTACGGCATTTTCCCCGATACTGTACTAAGCTCACTAACAAGCGAACGAGTCATCATGCTCGTAAGTATCAGAGCGGTGTGGTATTTCGTTTACAAAATCCTCCGCTAATCCTCGTTAGTCCTGCGCTAATAGTTCCAGCGCGTAGCGTAGTCGCTTAGGTTCTCCTTTTATAGCTTATTTCTGGCATTTCAATATCCATTCTCTCATGACATCTCTCTGTCTTCCTTCCGTCTGTCAACCTAATTGATCCTATTTACTAATGTTTCATCTGTCATCCTTTACTTTTCATCAGTAATTTTCTTCTGTTTTGTTTCTTTCTCCTGTGTCTGTTTTGTCCCTTATTCCTTTCTCTTTTTGTTTTCTATGTTCATTGTCATGGCTATGAGTATACTTCAACTCCTGTTGCTTATTGTAATTTTGTTGTTTGTTAGTTTAGGGATTATTTTCGTTATTAATGTTTGTAAATCCCGAGTGGCAAACAATTGATGAATAAATCATAGTAATAATAAATTAAATCCCATCCTTAACCAATTTCCCGTACAAAATACTGACTATCCAACACATGGGTAAACACAGTAAAATAAAGTCAGAAATGGCAGGTCTCTTGAGGTTGTGTTGCGCCGCTAAAGCGACGGGAAGACAGCCAGTATTCTGTACACGGTAGCAATATGATGTCGTAAACGACACATCATTGATCCTAATTGATAAAACATGTTGTAGTTGATAGAGGTAATAGAATTCAATTCTTTATCATTAATTTTTCATTGTTAAATCAATTACAATCCACGTATTTTTTGGGTTTCAATTTCTATTTTTGATTTACTTGGATGATGTGGACTGGAGTAGCGGTTTTTCCGTATTACTCACGTCGAAAAACTAACTTTCCGTTAAACAAAGCGACTATAAAACACAATATCAAAACATGGAGTCAACATCGAAACCTCTTATTCATTAGCCTCTCATATTTGGATTCACAAAAGCCGTATGAATGAGTGTCGGCCATCGTTTATAAATCAATATTTGCCATTATGAACTAGAAAATAGACGCGAATCGTATTAGCTTGCGTTGTTTGATTTTGGGGCAATGGCGAACCGGTACAAATTTCTTTATTTCCTGGTGGCTCGCTGCTCTTCCATTTGGGATGGTTCCGTACAAGGCCGGAAGTGAAGGTAATCAAATATTCGTATTGAATATTCATCCAGATCAAAATTGAATACTTATGTTAATCCTTTCGCATCGTTGATACGACATGGGCGCGCATGCCGAATGCACAATGCATGCAACATTTCGAAAAGTGCATTTTTGTGAATGTATAATGTTTTTGTAGAAAAACAAGCAAGAATTTTTTTTTTTTATTTTTCATAGGAAGACTAGACTAAAGAGATGAAAAAATATTTTTTTAAAAACCTGAACTACAAAAAAATTTCAGCCATAACTTTGTAGGAAACCTAGCTAAATCTGTGTTTTCAAAAATGAAGATATGCGGTGCGGAAATTCATCAAAACATATTTCCTTCAATTTAAATTGCTTTCCTCAATGATTTTATCCGGAGCTATGAGCCTTGACGATGCAAGCATTGTATTGTGTTTCTCTCAACTCTTCGCTCCTTTGTATTACGTATCAAACTGACAACAGTTTGTCTTAGGACTTTTTTTATGTCGTGTGAATATTGCAACTGTTCAGTGGAACTTATTTTTAAATCATAGTAAAAATTTGTCAATATTTTCTGTCTATTGATGCAGCAAATCAATTGATAGTGTCAAAAGGTCATTAACTTTGGGTTTCATAATGATTACTAAAGGTGGTGGGGTGGTGTATTTAGTAACGGTGCGCAGTCTTTACACGACAGGACAGGTTCAAAATCCCATCCGGACCAATCACATACGAACGAAAGGCGGACTATCCTGCTACGGGTAAATAAAGTCACAAGAATGCCAGCAATGGCAAACCTCTTGATGGTATTGTGCCGGTAAAGAAACAACGAAGAGTGATTGATAATATTATTAAAAGCATCTTAATAAAGCTGTTGTTTTTTTTTACAAGAAATGAAAAATAGGAGTACTTCACTAGTATTCAGAACATACTTCCAAAAAGTTACGAAGCGGACGTCACGTACTTCGACCGGCTTTGAACCATCGTGAATTGTGGTGTTAGGGCTGGTAGGTAAATAAGAAGAATGAGTTGTCTTATTTCAATCTTCGCCTACAGTAGTCTTTACAGCAGCCATTTTCGACAAGCCTTTTTACTCCGAGAAAAGCCAAACATATTGCTGCAGCTTTGAGTGCTGACAAATGCTTTTCTACGACGTGTTTGAAGTACTGAGCGTGTAGAGACAAAGAAGGCTGGCCTACATCCACGTGGTTTCGCTATTATTTTTAGGCCTTAAAACATTTGCTATATGGAATGATCAACATCGCTTTTCTAGCAGCTATTCATAAAAAAGGTGATGATTTGTTTGTTACTATACGAGTATCTACTCGTTTTATGTGTTGATTTCAGATTATGAATCTGAATTTCAATCGGACTGGTTCATAGCATAAACTTTCACTAAGCTTTATCTAAACACCTAAACCCTTTCTAATTGCTGTAAATGTTTCTAATAGATACATTACATGGCAGTAGTTAGAGCTAATGCTGTTTCAATATGTAATGAAAGCTGCTTTAAAGTTAGTAATATTTGACTGATCATTTATTACATTTCATAGCGATTAAGATAAGATTTTTGTTATATTTTATATTTTTAGCGATGCCGTTTATTCCATACATGTGACGCGTGACTTTATGACTATGTGATTAACTTATGCCGTGGAGTTAACTCGTAATGTACCGTTTAAATTACGGCACGGACATAGTTATTGACGACAACCTGAACAATGTTGTGTAGACATGCGAAGAGAACCAACTATCTCTCCAAACAACCCCACAACATCGGCTGAAATACGAACTGCTACAATAAAACATATGTTTTCGCATGTTATTTACTACTTAATTGCAATAAGTTAATGTTTACAACACTTTTTTTCTTCCACAAATTGTTTCAAAACCTTACGTTTTTAATACCGGAAGAACGACCGGAACGGTGCGGTGGAAGAAAGCCTTTTAGGCTGAAATGCAGTTGACCGTGGTGGCGATAAGTAAGCTCGGTAAAGGTGCAAATGTGCATTGAAGCTTAAGGGCCCAAGGATACACTTCGGTGCGTTTGCTTTCAAAATGTTAACGAAACATGAGGTTCCATTTATGGGGCCAGATGCGCCGGAAAAGTTACCACCCTTGGTGGTATTCTTTACTCACGACGACACTTTTCGGAGAAATACATTTTGGGAACACATTTTAAATGAGGCACCTTTAATGCGCTTTGAAATGTGACTCATAAGTTATTAGGTTTCATGATGTTTAACATGTTTGTATAAGCGCCACATTTGTTTCACAACGCAAAACACAACGGCTATTCGACTTTCACGTGTAGTACCTAATCTTTACCCGAACGTGTGCAAAAAACCGACAACGTTTTTACCTTTACGCCTCGATGGAAATCGAACCATCGTTGCATAACCTGTACAATACAGCACGAATAATGCTTAACTTTCTCCATACCCCCCAAGAGAAATCAAACAGACACCGCAAACACCGCGAGTATTCCTTTCGGAACGGATCGGCCAGATGGCATTGAAGAACATCTCGGCACAAGGGATGGCTATAAGTCATCGCCAATCAATGGTTGAAACTTCCACAGATACCTCAGTACCATCGGGTGCAGCATAAGTCAGGGTCGGTTTGCGGTGGGGATTTATGTCTACAATACGATTCGCGGAAATAATTCGGTGTAATTCTTATGTTAGCTTTCGGTGAGCTGAGCTTGATGCTACACGTACGTTTTATCGATGAAGTGTTAGCTTAGCGGCACGTTTGTTTGTCTTACCGTTGGTCGACTTTAGTTTCTGTTAGTGCTATTGGTCGAGATTTATTGCAAATTAAAGGCCAAAGCATCACGACGTACTCTATTGTTCTAAAGCTGCTATTGTATGGTTTTAGTGGCCCTTTTGTTGTTGATATAGTTATGGTTATCCTATCGATCAAATGTGCCTAACCTTTAATTTGTCTTCGAAGAAAACTTTTTATAAGCTTTTTCAAGCTATATATTCAAAATAAAAAAAATGACTAGTGGTGTTTGTTTTAATCTTATAATTTTATAACATTCAGATTGAATACGAGCGATTCATTAAATACCCTTACTACTTATCCGGTACTTACTTACTTCCTAATCGGGCGCTTCACGGTCTTGGCAGGCCGCAGGAGTCCTATAAACCGATCACGGTCGAGTGCCTCCATTATCCCGGCCTTTCTGGCGGACACATCAACGCCGTCACTCCATCTCAATTTGGGCCTACCACGCCTCCTCTGTCTATGTGGACGATCTAAAGGTATTTTACGGGCTGAGTCGTCCGGTGTCATTCTTATGACGTGACCAGCCCACTGCAGCCTGGCGAGTCTAATTCTCTGTACGACAGTAAGTTTATCGTACAGCTCATAGAGCTCGTCATTGTAGCGGCTTCTGCATTGTCCTTTCGCAAATACGGGTCCAAAATCCTTATGACCATCTTCCTCTCGAACGCGGCTAAGAGGGTTTCGTCAGTTTTGGACAAAGTCCATGTGTCAAAGGCGTTTGTGAGTACTAGAACTATATACAGGGATTTTGATATGACAGGACTTCACTTCCACCATCATACTGATCCTGATACTGTGGTATACTCCTATCATGTGCTTACATTGAAGTATGCCTGCTGCGATTGTGATGTCTAGTAAGGCCGTTGAAATGTCATGTGCTGCGCTTATGGAAATAGGCGCTTGCGTTGTCCTGTCATCTCAAAAACCCAGTAAGTACTATGTAGTCTCAGCTTCGTTCGTTGCCACAGGTGTTTGAGTGGGAAAGTTTCCTCAGTCTGTAGAAAGATCAGCTGGCTGCCAGCACCCTAGCGCGAAAAGCCCACAGTACACACCATATTAATAGCGCTTAAATCAGATGGTATGGTCTGCTGTTAAATCTGTAGCATTTCCACAGATCAACGGGCAATAAACTGTGAAAAATATGCCTTTTTATTAAATTTTGACGAATGCTTTCAATCATATTCATAGCAACGATGCATCGTGCTTAAACAATTGCATGAACAGATGGAATTTTTCGTGTTCCCGGTACATTATACGAAATACTTCAAAGTTTTATAGTTGACATCCTTCTCTGCATTTAATTTATTTAGCAAACCAGGCTACTTTTCGATAGAATACATTAAAATAAACTTAAAACAAATGTTTTATAAGACAAAAGAAGCTATTTTAGACCAATTTTACACCTTTTTGCTTAGATTTTGTGCTATAAACTAACTCAGCTGTCAAATTACCAGAAATCGCATATCTCCGAATCCGCGTATTAGAGGAACAGCGTATCTTGGGAACTGCCTATACAAAAAAAAAAAAACAATCGGTTACAAACCACAGATATTCAATTGAGCGATCCTCTAATGACTTAATCATTGGCAGTCAATTATCATTAGCCCTGTCAGCAGCAGATGATTGTTCCGGTTGATAATGTTGTGTTTTTAAGTGCCCTTTCATAATTTGTAACCAAGAAAGTCCTCAAGTTGCTGGAGAATGAATGCTAGTGAGGTTGTCTGTCAAATGATTTATTAAAAGTTAAGGTCTTATCAACGCTGTTTTGTTGATTTGAAAAGGCAAAAGAACCGTAAGTCAACAAGAATAACGAAAGTTGGCATGGCATATATTGATGTTTTTTTTTTTTTTTTTTTGCACAGATTTGTCATAACTACTCTAAATCTGCAAGAACTATGCAATCAAAACCAAGAACCACTAAAGCTCCATCTGAAACTCCCTCTATTCTAGTGGCTTAAAAACATATTTAATATCTCTCTTGTGTCGCGAATATCGTGTTGTTATTGTGTTCACTGCCGTCGCGTTCACAAAACTTCTCAAACTATGTCTATCTCATACAGCCTGATGCAACCATCACAACTGAACGCGGCTAGCATCATTAGACCCATTACGGCGCATCACAGGCGGATGAAGTGGGAAATTGCTTTACTTTCCAGTTCATGTGCGGCGATACTAACGCGCGGGGATGTAATGTGCAACACTGCAGGACCATTAAATTTTCGCAGCTACCGGCTTGGGTATCTTTTTCGCGGAGATTTTCCCCTTGTTGGCCCTCAAGATATGGTCGCATTTCCCTGCACAGTTCATGTGCTTTAACGGGTGAAAAGCGCAAAACGAAACGGTAAAGTAAAACCCATACTAAAGTAAAAAAAAAAACCTGGATTCTTTCCCAGAGAAACGTTTGTTCTGGGTGATGTGTACATGGCGTCCAAAATTCTGCTGTTTATGGCACAGTTGTATCGAGAGTGCGGTTCAGTTTATTTGTTATTTTTATGACTACAGTGGGCTGTTTGGTACTGGTTGCCAAACTCGTGCGCAGTAAGATTGTTCACAATGTGCAGATTAAGAAGGAAGCGTTCTCATTATTCATCTGCTTAAGCAGTGCCTACAATAAAGCACAATAACAACCTACTTATTGGAGTAAACTAAGCAATATCACAATACCATTAGCTGCTAATTTCAATCGAAATGGAAAGTAGCGTATATTATACAGATTTAAGAAGTAAATTGCGATTACGTTGGGAAAAAAATACAATAAACATCTATTTTCTGTTGGATCACAAAAATCAGCTGTTTCAACGAGTGACACGTACCTGCTAATGCTCGGAGAATGTACATAGAAGCTTAATGTCTCTCCCACCGAAGGACTATGCATCTCTTCATTCACGATACACTGCAATGGATGGTATTATATAGCTGGTGCTAGCTTTTCTTCATCGGCAATGGCGATAAACGGTGAGAGTGTATGGATCGGTTTCCCCAACATGCATTCTCAGCAAGATCGACTCCTGGTGGCAACATGTTTTGTTGCGAGAGTCTGATACTGCGAGGACCAGTGTCGTGCTTAACACAATAGTAGTTCAGTACTCGGTTGAACCGCTTACAGCACGGATGCGTTTATTATGTCCTATTAGGCGGGAATATGTGTTATCGACGTCGAGAACAGTCGAAGTTTGCGTCGGTAGTGAGTAATGTTGAGTCTACTCGAACGCTATTCTAATTCTAGTCTCATCGAAGTCTACATAAAGTGTGTGGAGATGATAAAGTAGAGTATGTTGTTAGCCGCATTTATTGTGTTTATTCTAGTCGTTTTACTGTGAACTTAATCACCGGGCAATACATTTAAATTAAGATATGATAATGTTGCTTATAAAGATATTAAAATGTGAAAAACTCGTAACGATTTCTCATAGTGTTGTTCAAAACAGACTCTTTGAACTGGAATCGTTTCGGCGATTTTAAAACCTTAAACCTCTTGAACTCTTGCATTCGGTGTTATACACCGAAGGTTGTGTATCGAATTCGTGACAAGAGTTGTGATCATACGTGAGTATGTGGTAAAAATAAGTCCAAATAGATACGTAGAACTCAGTAAAACTAAGAAAAGAACAATACATTTTCTTATGCCATCGGTTTAAAAACAACGATCTATGCTAAAGGCCACTACTATTTAAACAAGGTGTATTGCAAGTGTATACTACTTAAGATGCAGAACAAGTTTCACTACTTCTTGTATGTTACGTGTATGTGTGCGAAGTAAAACCACGAAGAGATGGTTCGCAAGATTATACAATCACCTTAAAGCTTGCTATTCAACTCATTGTTAGCTCCTGAAACACATGCTCGGTAATTGTTTTGTCTTTCAATAGACTGTTATGCTCGTATGTAAATTATAGACCTGTATGATGGGTATGATATGTATTCTTCTGGTAAGCTTTTGTGTGAAACTCACATAGTATCCAACCTTTGGCAATATTGAAAGGGTGTACTATCAATGTGGAGAATCTTTGGTTATCAAAAGTACATGTATTGTAATCTCAAGTTCAATCTAAAGTTTGCTAACTTAGTGAACTAAAAAGAATATTTCGACTAAAAATTGCTAAATATCTGAGAATATTTTTAAGTTGGACAACAATTAAGCAACTTTATGGTGATTTCTTTAATACCGCTTTGTAGCCTTTGCATGTAGGGTATTGCTGTGTAAGAGCTAACCACCATCAGCCACATAGTATAGACGGTACATACAAAAGATAGGTTAACTTCACACGATGCCGTTACGTTCCACCAGGCGTATAGTCTATAAATAAACGTCAAATGCATTACTTTCAGTTCGGTTGGATAGGTCAGGAGTATAAGGTCTGCACCTTCGCCTGTCCATTTATCAACTCAAGCGAAAAGCTAGAGCACGTGAGATCAATCAATGTTCAATTTCACTTGGCATGGCGTTGGATTGGAAATGACGATCATGTCAACAACAGGTTGCATCGTTTCGCGAATGCAACAGCGCGAAAGTGTGATTATTGTAAGTTTAGTTTGAGAAAATGAAGAAGTCTGCAAACAAATATTTAAAGTAAAACTGTACAGCAAAGCTAACCCTAGCGACTTCCTTCACACTTTGTGACAATAGTTGACAGTAATTTCCAAAAAATACACACACAACCGGCATTGAACCGTAAACAACACGCCATACAATGTTGTTACCTTTACCCGTAGTGCACTTAACACGAGCAGCGCATCTTGTCGATCCGCACAAACATGGACAGGAAATGAAGTAAAGTGGTTTTGCATAAATTTCAACCCCCCGGGTCAACTTTTGCACGGTCAGCAGAAAATGCTTTGATGTTGCTTCCCCGTTGCTATCACACCAATCATGAGCCCGATGTTCGTTTTAAGTGTGGCTGTTATCGAAAACCCTCGCCCTCCGTTTCTGTACAGCGAATAGTGGCTGGTGTTTGGCACCGAAAACAAAAAGTTTGTTACAAAAACATCGACACTATCATTTTTGGGCTAATCACACACTCGCACCCGCACGAGCCGGATAATTTTAGACGGGGCGAAATTAATTGAAGCTCTGCAGAGGTACACAACTTTGAACCACAAAAACGTTCCGACACCTATTTACACTATTTATCAACGTTGCAAATGGTTGCAAACGACCATTTGCTCGATGCAGTCATTTATGTGTCGTTGCTCAAGTGACTCATAAATCACCAAGCTGCACCAAGGGTACACATTTTGCTAATAGGAACAACAAAAAACCAACTAACCCTCGAGTGTATCCAGACAGTAGTAAAATAAAACCTTCAAAAAGGGCGACGTCTGCTGTAAACAACAAAGTTTCTAACCCCCCCGATAGCATAACACATACATCCACCGCAGACAAAGATTTCGCCACAAAGTTTTCACTGTTTTGTTCTTTCTCCCGGCCCTAATCAACTGGCAAAGCTTAGAAGGGAGAGAAAAAAGTGTGTGCGCCTTTTTTTTTTGTTTGTCGCTGTTGTTGTTGTTGTTGAGAAAAACGAGTCAACGTAGCGCATCAAACTGTACGACGAGAAAATCGCAACGTGGCGGTAGCTAAATTGAATATTTATGTTTCAACCTTCCGCCTGTGTGTTTTTTTCCCCATTCTTCAGTCGGGGTGGTTTTTTTTCTTGCAACGTAGCATTTGCATTGACCGAACAGGAAGACGCATGGAATGGCACAAATCCCACATCTCGCACGTTTCCAGTTTTCGGGCACAAACGGCCACTTCCATAAATCACCCGGCACGCAAACTTTTCGCCAAGTCACACCGTCCGTAAAGCTATCGGGTAAATATGGCGCTTGTGAAGTGCTGTGTGTTGATATCAGTAGGGATGTGTTGCTATTATCAAAGTTGAAGCTTTGTGAAGCAGTTGTAAGCTATTTAGGTGATAGTTATAAATAAACAAAATCACAGTACACAATATGCAACGAATAAGTTGAGGGTACACTTTTGAGTTTCATCTTTAGTGTTTTTTATTAATATAATTGTATTTTGTGTTGAGCTTTATTTTACCGCCTATATTTCACTACAGCTTCTGACGTTTTGATGAACTTGGGTACAGCAGTATGCGCTAACGAAGTTACATAAAATTCTTGACCCAAGCCCAATCGATTGGAATATCCTCTTCAAGCAGGGATGACTTGTGTAAACCTATGGTCAGAACGAGCTGAATCGTTGATTTTGATTCGAAGATTGATTGAGGCACATGTCTTGATCCTTGGATTCGAAATAGATGATGTTATTGACAGGTTTGCTACGCAATATCCCTCCATTGATACTCTTCTCGCAACTGTGGGTGCCTGCAGCTAGCTATAGAACCATTTATCTAATAAAACTCACGACGTTCTGATTCCCGCACTTCAAGAGACGCCGTCAGCCAGCGTGCTATCGGTAATCTTCGCTTGGAACGCGAAATAATGGATTGTTTCAATTCCATTTTCGGGATAACATTGTCAAAGTTTGATTAATACTGACATACTGCAAATCAATTCTGTTGAATTATGGGCCGTAGAGGTGGTAAACATCAAAATAGATATGCCTTGAGCTTGCTTTGGTTACTATGGTTACGATACACCATGCGCCTCCATCGAAATTCGTTGTGCGAATATGAAGCTAATACACATGCCGCAAACATGAGAGGAAGAAAGTAATGCAAATAAACATTCGATAGAAACTTTTTGAAATACCATGGCATCATCAAAAGTAGAGCGACCTAACACCAGTGCATTAATGAGAGTTCCTATACAGGATCACCCGTGGTGAGTGTAAGCAAGTTTCTCGAAAGCTTTTCCAAAGTGTTACCAACTCCCAAGTGTTCCTAACCACGGGTGCTCCGATGAGAAGTGCTGATCACACAACGACAGCATAGATTTTCCATCACACAGACGTAATGCGTTCCGACAGGAAATTATAACACACGCATTGTAATGTTAATAGCAATGGACAGATTGAGTTATCGTGTATTTTTCCTTACATCACGTTACTTTATATCTAAAGCAATCAAAAAAACAAACTCATTCGCCTGCATCGAACGCATACTGTATAAACTTAAAGCATTTAAATAAATAAATTGCTCTATTTTTTCAGTTATTACGTGATTGATGTGTTGAAGAAAGTCGTACAAAAAAGACCACATTTAACCTGTGAATGAACTCACATTTCTGTGACACTGTGCCGCAGGTGATAAATCTTCTACCATCGCCTAGGCAACCATGTTGCTCCGCACCAAGCTTACCCCGAAGGCAAATTATGCTGATAAGCGCGCTTAAAACTTTGGCAATTAATAATAATATTCTCGTTCCATGAAAGCAGCAAATAAACCGTTTGCAGGCTCGCGTCGTAAATAATGAAGTCTTTGGTGCATCAGCAGGGAAACTTATTTATCGCCCGTAATTGGTATCATTTGAGCGGACAGCGAAGTTTCCGTCTGTTGTCTGGGTGTTTAGTGTAACCGTGAAACTAATATGTTCTCTAACTTTTGATATGGCCCGTTAGCAGCATGAGGGTTTCGTAGTGTTTGCGAGTATGTATGCGTTTTGTTCGGCCAAGTTTTGGCATCGTGTGAGAACGGTTGTGCTCGCAAGGATCGCATTAATGTAGTTTCATTTGTTTGGGCTATAATTAGCGTCAAATGGCCACCGGAACGTATGCTTGAAACTGTACAGCGAAGCTTGAATGAGTTAACTATCGTATTTTGAAGATTATATCAACTTTGTGTTCATGAAAATTGGACGAATAATCAGGGTAAAGTGAAGTATAAGCTGTTGGAAACCTAATTTTACTGTTATTATAGTATTTTTTACCCAGGACTGACTGTCCAGCTAGGGGTAAATAAAGTCACAGACAGCCCAAAAGGTCGACAAAGGTGACAGGTCGGAAAGACAAGATAGTAGTTAATAAAATAAGCACATTCATGTAGCTACAAAGTTACCCGAAACATCGAAACATAAACAGCTTGGATAAAATTCTAAGCAAGGATCCTTTTTTCGCTCTAACCTTTGTTAGCCTTCTTAAGTAAACAAAAAAAAAACACATTTCTCCTTTTCAGAAGTTCGTGAAAGAACATATTTTTTGTTGCAATAAGTTTATCTCGCATCAGGCACTGTTTCACACTTTTTGAACCACGTCATTCGGCAAACTTTAAGGACTCTTTTATGTCTAATATACGGAAGGAATTTTAATCCTTCAAGCAAATTGAGTATTCGGGTTAATCAGACAAAAAACCCCATTTCTATTTCGTTCCCATTTTTCGCTCACACTTACACAGGCCACTCAGCTGCGACCCTTTCGACGTTATCTGTTCTTTAGTTTTCCCTTCCGATCCTGCTAATCTGCTGTTTACTTCATGCTGCCAATGCTTATCAATGCGCTGCTATCTCGAGCACACTGCTGTATCGATCTCAGCAATCTTTTGACGCAAACTGTGTTACATTTAAATAATAAATGTTATATTTAAATAATATATGCAAGTAACTATGATGTTTTAACGATACAAATGGTACCCAATCAAAAAATTATAGTAACATAAGTAAAATGTTTGTAAAAGTGATTAGCTTACACGTTATATGTCTTTCCTAATCGATACGGAAAGTTGAACACTTTTAGTATTTCCTGCTCTTTGAGTGTAATAAGTAGGGAAATAGATATCGTTATTTCTCACCTAGAACATGAACGTTTCACCTCTTAATTATCTCACGTTGAAATTTCCTGTGAAATCAACATTTTTTTTAAATTAATTTCCCAACAACATGATTCAATGTAACCAAATGCAGCCTCTCTTCAAAACTACAAGTTTTGAAATTATTTGTTAATAAGTTGTTTTCACGAGATTTTTAATACATTTTTCTTACAAAAATTTCTGCAAACAATACTGAACGGTCTGTAGACTGCTATTGGTGGTCTTAAAGGGGGATCATATTTCGAATTCGAGTTGTACTTCTCTCATTCGATGTATTAACGATCATCAAACCTTATGGGGATGTTTTTGAACATGTATTTAGACCCATTCATACGTTCAGTTTTATATTTTACACTCATACTCGTGTGTTACAACTGTTAGCCAAAAGCATAGCTGGTGCTGCAACGTTCACAGCACAAGAGATCAAAGCACGATTGTAACTATTTCGCATCTTGCACATAACCAACAATTGGATCTTCCCTACTAAGAGAAAGAGAGAGTTGAAACCGAACCGTTCCGAAGAGTACACGATGATGCCACAGACGGCCGTGGCCGAGAATCCGAGACTATACTCGCAGTTCCCTTTCTGCGCGCCAATCATTCGCACGCGTTCCTCTGAATGCGGCAGCAAGCCAGCAATTTTGTGCCATCCAGCAGGGGAAAGGCCGGCTGAGATAAGCAGTGCAGTGCAGATTTACTTAGTGCAACCCATTATACTAGCGAGCAATATAGCGATGATAGAAAGTGCAGTAACGCGCTTGGAACGGTGGTGGGAACTGTTTGTTTGTCAGTGAAATTGTCAGTGGAGCTAATGCATTAAAGTAAATGTTTGTAGTGGCTGAAATATATGTTAATGCTGGAAGAAAGCAGTGGTTTCGAGTGCAGTGCATATGATCCAACTGCTGTAAAAATAACGGTTGCCTGCATCGCAATCAAATGCAGCACACTAGGAAGTCGCAGTGTAATGTGAAATGTGAGTGGCTCCATCGTGGCAGTGTGTAAGGGCATGGTATTGATGCATTGCTTACCAAAGTCTGTGCGTTTGTTAGTGTTGTGCATAAATTAGAGTTGTGTGCATAATAAGATGAAGGGCATGATCGTACCAGTGTATTAGACGTAACAGATCGTGTGGTTTCATCAAATAGTACACGGAATGATGGTGTAGCTACAAGTTGCCCTATTGTAACATGTTAATAATTAAAATCATGTAATAATCAGTTTATCTGTGCTTCTACAGTTAAAAATGTTCATGGTTTTGAGTGATCTTAGTGGCCAACAAAATTGAACCTCCCCAATCATAAAGCTAATTATTAACCCAAACGGTTCGGCCACACGGGGCGGTTTGTGATTGTGTGTGCACCAGAAAAAAAAACAAAAGGAAAACAATCGCTCTAAAGAAATAAATCGTCAAAGCTACAGCCGCACAACAAGCAAAAAGAAACACCCCACATCCGATGACGATATCCCTGCAGTGCAGTGCTGTGTGTACGGGCAAGTATCAAGTGCTTTACAATTAATGGAATAACAAATAAGCTCGCGAGTAAATTATTCTGCACCCGAAACTTCATCTGCTATCCCGCCGTGCGGTAATGAGTGTTTATTTGAAGTGAAACGATCGAAGTCACTTGACTGTGGTTTAAGTAAGTTTTTCGGTACTCACTTCAAACGAAACTTCTCATCATCATCTTCTGGTACGTAGTGAAGCGGATGAGCAGTTTCGGGGTGTTATTACGCTTGATTTGCAACATGGGTTACATGGCCGTTGCGAATGATGGTGGATCACGCGGTGAGGATCAACCTCAACTTCACCACCAATTGCAAAGACCGGTTTTATTTTGGGGGAGAAGAAAAAAGGTCACCGAGGGAGAAGCCGGACATAATACATATCTGCAGTACATGTGGAATTGTTTGAGTTAAGATTTTTTGTTTGCCAGGTTCCGCGTTTGCGTGGTGCTCTGCTGCGGTCCCAATTGGTTTGGCGGGTGCTCACATACAGCCGCATACGGTAGCGAGGATGCTTCTTGTTTACCCGTACAACTTTCCGTTTATTGCCGGTTGCGAGGCGCGACGATCCGGCAAATCGATGGGCGACCGTTCAACCTTGGCTGCAAAGAAGCAGACAGAACCCCTCCCCCTCCCCACCCAAAAGCAAAAAAAAAATCGGCAAATGTTTTGCTGCTCCGACCAGAGTTTACGGATGTAATAAAAGTTTTATCTTACCCCCCAAAAGTTGACCCCACCAGTCGAATCGAAACGGTTCATCTAACGCACCGTAACATCGTTACATCCGATTTTCCGCGATTTTTCCCCGTATTTTCCTTCCTTCCCGGTGATGCAACACAACACAGACAGATAGTGCGTGATATAAAGCGGTTGTACAATACGGCCAGCTTTCAGGCTTTCCATTTGATATATTTTTACTTTCACTACCATTAGTGATATTTTCTTATTTCATATGCAGACGGCACATGTGCCGTAAAACGCAACAAATAGTTTACTTCAAGCATTATAAACTAAAAGAAATGCTACACCCTTTAGTACAGTGCGCAATAGAACAAACAGTTCCCGTGTAAACCCTGCTTCATTTCTCCCACTCACATGTGTTGACAATTATTTAATGTAAAGCTCCTCAGAATGCCCCGCGTGAAGCTCCTTCCCCAGTTGGTACAACATCGAACAATCCAATATACTGTTCGCGGCCTGATTATGTTTAATTTTGGCCCTGTTTCGTTCGTGCGACACAGTGAACACGCTTTGCTGTGCGACGAAGTTTATACTTCCCGTTGCCGAAATTCTCCTCATTCTGGTTTCGGTTTTTCTCTTTTTTCCAGCTCGACATTTTTTTTCTGTCGAGCTTGTCGTTTCGCTCCTCCTTTTTGTTGTTTTTTTTTTTGTGAGCAAACAATGTACCATTAAAATGATTTTATGACTGCAGTTGTTGGTAGGTCAACAATTTACAACTTGTTTAATCCTTTCCCTTTGAGATCATCGAGTATTGTAGGATGGCTAATGGTGTGAAAGGCGTAGAAGATGGGGAACATATATTAATCATTTAAAAATTCAATTCCTTTTTTTGTATATATTTTTGATTCAATAACTATTGGTAGATTGCAAGTGAAATGTTAACTTTCTGTCTGTTAATTAAATTACTTCCTTTCATGCGTATACGATATCAATAGCGAGTCAATGAACGCAGCCGATTGGAAATCCTCATTAAGACGAACCCATTTCAAGATCCAAACTCCTTCTTGCGTTGAACCCTGCAACCCGCCGTTGAACGTTAATGTGTAAGACAAAAGCTAAACAAATGAAGTAAAGTGTAATTATAAATACCCGTTTCCATCGTACCGTCGATACAGCACAGTAGCGCGCGCGAGGTTCACCGGGAACTGGTACGTTACCATGTAAATAAAACAATTATTATGGGAAAACGTAATAATGCCAAAGCCCCGCGAGTGTGTGTGCGGGCGAAAATGAGGAAGTCCACAGCATCGTGCTGCGTGGAGAAATGGTGCCCTCGCGGAATGTGGAATGTAGTGTTGAGTTTTGCGTGGCAATTTTCCTATAAATAAACGTCAAATGCACTTCCATCACTGGACGAGCGGACCTAGAGGTTCGGTATGGTTTTTCGATACCCCGTGCGTTGGTCGGTTGGTAGGAACCGGTCTGTAACTCATCGGGAACAAAGTGACGGAAAGATCAATCAACCTGCGGGTTTTACATCGCTTCGGTGCGCTGCTGGCGGTGGATTCTATCTTGGCAACAGGTTGCTGGATTTGCTACGAACATTCGCGAACGGAAGTGCTTCATTAATTCTATTTTTCCCTTCCGAGTTAGGTCAGGGATTTTTTCTTCCCCTTCTTTTGCCAAAGGATACCCTTCAAAATGTATTGACGTCCACTGTTCGGAAGCTACTTTAGGCACCATAGTTGTTGTGATCTATTGCAGGTGGTTCTGTCCTGTCTGGTTCGTTGTATGCAAAGGAACAGAGTGTTACACCAATTTGCACCGGCTGGTCAAGGATTGGTGATCAACAACATCGATTGGTTTTGATTTTAGTGCCAACACTATATACTGACAGTGGCATTTTGCAGTTTACTACCGCTAAGAATTTACTACTTTTGCGTCAAACAACATGCTGGCGGGTTTATATCTATCTATAAAATGAAGCGAAAAACACAGATGGGTTTTGATCTGTTGCCAATTTTTGTAAAAGTTTCAAACGATGTTGTTGCTGTGGAAGCGGAAGGACTTGGGATTTTGTTGAAAAACATTTAATGAGAACAGGAGATGTAAATAAACTGGAACGCAGGGGGAATGTTTACTATTAAAGCGATAACATTACATGAATGACAGCTTTGGGGATGGGATATTACATTTCTGGATAACGAAATTATTTATTTTCAAATAAATGGTCCATAATTAAACAGAATTTCAAACAGGTCAAACTGAGTCCCACCACTTGCCCCGGCAATGACTAGAGTGGAACGATTTGTAGGATTTTCAGAGTATTTAAAAAGTTGCTAGGTTAATACATTATCAGGAAACTAAATGATCGTCTATTTCTTCTGTGCCATACCAGTGCTAACTTACTAATTGCTGTCACTTCAGCTACTTAATTTTGTTTTTGTACTAATTCAGCTCAAAAGCTACTTAATTTTGTAGCAAATTTTTCATTTAGAATTTTGTCTGTATATCTACACTGTCGTAAGCTTAAATTATCTTTCCAAACAATGTAAATGCAATTGAACGAAAGTAATACTTGCAATGTCAATGAGAAGTATATTTAGAAAAAAAAACGCTAAACCAACAAATGCTACCACCATGACGCATTCTTCTAATGAGCAAACGACTGATCTGCACTTACGGCACACATTCTCGACAGAGAAGTCGATTGGAAGTGGCTAAATTATGTTTCCCCTTATGTGTTTACTGATTAAGTACCTAATTTTATTTACTGTTCCAAAAGCCATATAACATGCGCTGTAGACAAGCTTGCAACACTGACACACCGACTCACAGCCAATACGTTTTCACACAAAAGTTTCCATCTGCCCTGTATCGCCAGCCAGACGATAGTTGCAGTAAGACACACTAGGTGCCGGGTGATGGTTCTCAATCGAGCCGGTCGCGTGTGATACATACGTAGCCATAATTCTATTTGATCCTTCGCTTCATAAATTACCCTCTCACAACGTCCGACATTCGCTGCAGATAAGACAGCACCCACCAGTGTGGGTAATGAAGCTGCTGAGAAGACGCGGGCCGACCCGCGTGGGCACGAGGTTGTTGAGAATCACCGGCCAAGATGAGCGATTTAGTGTTGCATCGAAAGCTTAATTTGACGGGTAGAATAGACCTACAGTAGACCTACAGTGCAGGTAAATATGTGTGGCCAGGAAAAGCGAAATAGAGATGTATGGTAAATGTTTGAGCTGGGAATTGTTTCACAAGAAATACTACATTTCAGAAGCACTAGAAAAAAGTTTCGCGATAAATTCCGTATGGTTTTGCCTGGGTAACTTTTGTATTACGATTGCTACATGCAACAGATACACGCAACTTTGGATTGTATATGAGAAGGTTGTATGTTCGCAATGAGATGTATTATGTTTCAGCGTAATTTGAATCAATCTAATTTTCGTTACCCATAATAATAGTACTCCTTGGAACTAATGTCCTTTGGAATAGACTAAAACCATTGCATCAAGTCTGTTTAATTTGCAAAGACAACTCAAAAGACATTGTTTTATGTTTCAGCTACAAAGAATACGAAGAGCATGTTACGTTGCTCGCTGTCTACCAATTGGCAGCACCATTTGTCCAAATGCTGAAAGTGAAAGAAGCTTTGCTGCTGTGTCTAGACTGCAGACGGGTAGTACATGCTGGAACGTGATCGACGATCTAGGCATCTGCCGACGCTTCCTGCATCGAAGCTACTTTCCACACGCTCGGGATTGTTCCGTTTCGCACACTCATACCCGTGAAACGTGACGCTGTATTAATCCAACCATCCCGAGATTCCACATCCAGACACACACTTCTAGCCGTAAACGCTGGGACTATCATGCGAACAAATGTTTCTTTCCAACTTTCCAACAACCAGTATTGACAGTTTTTACACTTCGCAAGAAGCACATCGACAGTCCGATAACAAATGACATTCCCGCACGGGTACGTTTTGCGCTGGGACGACCAATGCATACAGATGACGTATAATTTAATACAGTTCGAGCAACTTTCCTTCCTTTTGATACAAGTGCTTTAGCTCCGTGCAACTTACATCAGTTACAATGTGACGAAAACAAAACAACAAAATGAAATGAAAAACATTCTTATCACACTCATCTCGATGAGTGGATAAACATTTTATCATCCCATTTAACACGAGGTTTGCCAAAAAAAAAGGTTAAAGCTTGACGACAAGCAGCAGGAGATGTTAAAAGATCGAAAATATATTTCTTAATCTACTTATACAGTAGAAAAGAACTTGTCAATGTTTTTCGATTTTATGGGAGCCATACATGCAATTTGTCATAACAGATACAATCTATTGTGACGTTGCATACAAAGTAGCTTTACCGTAAACATTTTTATCTTTCTATATATCTGTTATATTTCTTCTATGTTATCCACAGTCGAAGTGTTCGTAGTCCACAAACACAAGTGCAAGTTCGCTAGCTTTGCCAAACTGTTGCATAAAATATGATGTTTTGAGTGTGGAAATTGATGAGACATCATTAGTGCACTTTATGCACCAGTTTTGATTGGTACCCCTAAACAACTCTGGTTCTGTCCGTTGATTTTTTTCTAAACCGGAAACATAACAGCAGGTAGTTAATAACGTTTTTTTAATTTTCTTTTTTTTACTGTATATTCTAATGCCATTTATGTAACGTAAACTAAAATGCTGAAAACAACCCAGACACGCAGAGCTACATCCTTCGCCGTGCAATAGTTTGATTGATAGGTGTTCGAATGTTGTTGACATTCTACAGATGCATACATGCAAGCTAGACGTGAACATGCACTTTTGACATATGCAGTTTAACATTTCGTGGATTCGAGGACGGAAATAAAAACGTATGGTTCATTATTTTCGGAAACATGTTTCGAATTTGAAGGAAAGAGGTAATAGAAAATGTCTATTTCATGTCAGAGGTGATGTCTCATCAACTGAAATTTTAGCTGTTGTACAAATAGGAAAAGTTTCATATAAAACTACACACACATTTCTGTGGTAATGCTGAAAGGAAAAAAAAGAATGAGTTAGTTCATAATCTATTGCATAGAAAGGTGGCATTAAAGCGAGCAAAACCTTCCTTTATTGTACTACCGTGATTTAAGGCTGCAATGGAGACGCCAGGTATATTGTATGCGTGTTATACCTTGCCGAATAAGTTCACATTTAAATGCAAACTTATAAACACTCTTTCTACTAGAAGAAAAAAAATCACTTCAGTACTGCTTTGATCGTAACTAATCCAATAACACACGTTGCAATGTAATAACTTTTAAAGAATTACGTGCAATTAAAATTCAATGTACTAAACTTATATGTATGATTATTAAAATCATCAAACATCGAGTAGAAACAATAAAAAATGTTAAAGTAATCTGCTATGAACGAATCGATCATGCCTTAACTAAGTATTAGCGATCATTTTAATTACTTTTAAACGGCTTTAGTAAACCATTGATTGAAAAGACAACAATATATAGTTATTCTGTACACGATGCATTTAATGTGAGAATTCATTAGTATTGGCGGTCTAATCGGTATACATCAAATACAAGAACTGTCATATATGTATGGAAAGAGGAATGAGAGGGCTTAAGTGTAATAAGAATTCGGTTTATTTCGCTTGTCTTCTCCGTTCGCCAGTCGGATAGCAGCTGCTCGCTCATACCTGTAATCATCGCTTATATCGTTCTCTTTTACCAGGCCTGTCAAACCCCTTTCCCACATATATTTTTATAAATTCATGTTTAAATTCTTCCCTTTGATAAACAACCAACCATGAAATGTCAATCACTTAATTTGAAGCTTGACACGAGAAGGCAAGCTAAGCTAACACGATAGTAAACTTTTAATGAATATGTTATCGCATCAATCTTGGGCCAACACATCGTCACAATTCTAAAGCATTACGGAACGAAAAATTGATCACCAGTTTAGGATCGCGATTTTCCAGCCTAACGGCGTAGGTGTACCAAACGTAAACCATCTCGATTAACAACAATTCGCGTACCGCTCGGCGGGATTTACGTGGCCGACGGTTTCGAGATAAGTGAACGGCGAACCGAGGGATCGATTGGCGTGAAGGGAAAATTTATCGTTTGCCTTATCTTGTTGAAAATAATTTATCTAACGCCGGTCGCTGCTTGACACATTCCGCTGACGGTGGTCGATCGATGCACCACCGAGACCCGATTCTTTTTTCCACTTACTGTGTTTTCCACGATGAGGGATGTGGTCCTTCCGCACCCGTGCACCCTCGTCGCGTCCTATATATGTCTGTGTCTATGTATATTGTGCCGGGGTGGTAAACCTTCCGTCCGTCCATGTACACCTTATCGTGTGCTGTGCATTTTTTGTTTTACTATTCCTGGTGGAGATTCACGCTCTCTAGTGGCTTTCCGTCGCTATCTCTACTGGTTGGGGTTTTTTTTTCTTTGTTACGCCCATCCTATCCTGTAAACCGTCCGCTAATTTGCTACATCCTGTCAAGCTTATCGACCCTGAGCCTGCTATCTTGGGCGCGGTATTGATCTTTTTTCCGATAGGCTAACCTTTCCTGATTCGGGCTATAGCATATTTCCATGCCATGCTGCAAAAAGGTTCGCTCTCGGTCGGATGAGGAAAAGTTTAACTAAGCCTGATTTTGGTATGCGCAGGACGTTTCCTTTAAAGGAGTAAAATTGAGGATTTGGATAAAATGTGACTCCAACTTTGCTAGTGACAAAAGTGAAAATGAATCAAAAGCATACTGAAGTTTTAAAAAGCTTCAGCATGACACAACCTATAGGAGTGTACGGTTTTGTTTTGCTTTTCCGCTCTCTGACTAATTGATGGTTCGATGTTGTTTATCTTATCGATCGATGATAGTGCACTATCTGAATAGCGTTTTCCTCCACCATACACCAACTATCTTATCTAGCGTGATTAGTTGGTAAGCCGGAAATTCATTTTGATTCAAAAGATTTTTAGGCTGACATCTTTGTAATAGGGAAACTACCACTCATACAGCTTGAGCTGGATAAAAAAACACGGTACCACTAAACAATTTAAACTTATCGTTACCTTATGTCATGTCAAACATTGGAGGCAAATAGGTTACCCGACAGTGGTCACCATCAGTTCCGTATTTGGTTGTGAGTCAATTGGCAGCAAACATGATTTTCCATAAGATATTTTTAAAGGTCGCTTTGCTCCATCTATGATTTTATCGTTATAATAGTCAAAAAATGTCTGACGATTTCGTATACATTTTCTTCTAGTTTAATTATTTTTACTTAATTGCTTAACTATTCTGAAGTACCGTACATGTGATGTTTTCCCATTCGCATTGCATGCTTGACCTTACAACGCTGCCACCCGAGTCCGGAATAATCCCAATAACTATAATATATATGTAACGCTTAATATGAACCACTGTTTCTAGAGGTAATAGTAGATACATACTTAATCTTCACTTGCCCTGCTCTGCTAACAATCACACCTCGTACGGTGAACAACAGCAACCAGCGCCGACCGGCAGGAGCTATGTCGCTGTAAGTTCGCTCCGGAAGGGCAACGCTGTTCGCTTGAGTGTGATAAATTACCTTAAAGGATGTGTAGAAAAGGAGGAAACATGATAGGCATCCGTGAGCATCCAGGTTACCGCAAGGGAATGCGGTCAATAATTATGCCCGCAGATAGGGCGCAGACTGATGTCATCAGACGCTACTGACAGCCATTTTACTCTAATTAAATTTTATGATCGCGTCCTCCAATGCCATGCCAACGGTCACACAGGACACACTTGCTGGATGGATAGCGCCAAGTTTCCGGTGTTCGTTCTCCGTACGTTCATTAGTTCGGTTGACGCAGTTACCTTCAACCCGTCAACCTGATGTTGATCCCAACGGTTTGCCACCCTGTCGTCATGGACCGCCGCGAATCAGGTGTGGAACAGTGCGAAAAAAGAACCCCGATTGCAAGAGTGTAGTTCCGGACGATACATAGTTGCGTTTGGATCGCCAAGGGGCGAGCGAGACGTTGTTATCGGCTCAAATCGAGAAAAGGCCGGTAGATTTTTATGGCCACCATAAACGGCCAAGGTGCAGCGTGCTATTCAGGGCAAACTAACAAGCAAGCGGAATGAGCGGAAAATTTACTTCCTTTACATCACTTTAGCAGGGTAGTACTCTGGGCAACATTACTTTAATTATAGCTATTAAATTCTATTCGAAATGATCACTTAACTCATTAACAAAAAGTAAAACAGCCCACATGTTACGTTGCGATGATATTGTAATTAAATTAACTAGTACTAGATAGGGATAATAAGGTTAACATTGAATACCAGTGGTTTACAGGTATTCAACCCAATCCACGTACACATAACCTTCGACCCGCTCGTACCATTCGCACCAGTTGTGTAATGTGGTTTCGTAGAAAATGCCTAGAAAATATGTGTTTCATCCAGCGAACAACATGAACCGTCAATAGTTGAAAATTATACTACTCATATGGTCAATTGCATAACGTTGCTGAAGCAAACAGGCAGGTGGAAACTGCATGCAACCATTATTTCATTAAATAATTATTATCCTATCATTGCAGTCCAGTCGCAGACGCTTTATGGCGCTGATCGTCATGGTCATCGTCAGAAACCGCAATCACTTCTGCTCCAAACCGTAGGCCAATGCTATCAATAGAATGCAATGGGATAATTTACCATTCCTGTGCATCATAACAAACGCAGTAAGTGCACTCCAGTTGAATGGATACGGCAAACCACCATTATCCTGTGGTTATTGCAAAAATTACTTATTGCTGTTCAGAGTATGTTGTGTTGACTTATAACACCCTCTTTAGCTGCAATTGTCCTCAAAAGTAGACCTTCTTTAAACGATTCCAACATCAAACATGTGAATATTGTTGGCTCATTTGTTAGAAAACATTACAGGGCTTTCGGGGATTATATTGCCAAGTTCAGCGAGATGTTGTTTTCGGGCATATAATTGACTTGTTCGGCAAGTTACTGAAATGTAGAGAAGATGGCGTTGACATGTTCGGCATAACTATTGAGCGATAGTAGAATGTTACTGTTGGCAACGCGGTTGCTATGGGTTTGACAGAAGCTGAGTTGCTATTTGCTGCTCTTTGCTAGCAGCAGTGTTGCCAGCAACATCATTCAACGATTGCTCAGTAGTTCTACCGAACATGTCAACGCCATCTTCTGTACAATTCTTCTGTACGAACAACATCTCGCTGAACTTGTCAATATAATCCCCGTAAACACTGCAATAGCATGGTTTCATCACTAAAGCCGAGAACACAAAATTTACATTAAATGTTGTCATTGAAATCAAAGGTTTTGTTTTGTTTTTGTTATGGTCGTTAGAACGGTAAGGCCGGTATCGTCTTATTTTACCGCGTAACTGGATAATCAGTCCTAAGGAGGGAATGGAAAGGATGGGATTTTGTTTCGGTCCTGTCGTGTGAAGACCGGCTCCGTTACCAATACACCGCCGGACCACGATACAACAAATGAAAAAGAAGTTTATCTAAAAGTATCCTTTTCTTATGCTGAACGCTCTCAAGGTCATTCGTTTAGGTGCTTCACGATGTATCGTTGTGATGTATGCAAGTAAACGAATTGGAAATCAAATCACGTTCCGCACGTTTATTACTATGTCCATCGTGCCAGATGTTTCCAACGGAGAATAAAATGGTAAAAGCAACGATTTAATTTACTGCTGCGTTGGCCGATTATTAGACTCGTCGGAGATGAATTTATAATTTCTTTCCGTACACACTCCAAGGCGATTCTTTTTTTACAAGAACTATGCTGCACTTTATTACCTGACCAAATGTTTACCTAACGTGGATTATGAAATGAATAAACAGAGACAACATAGCACGTTTGATGCAGCATGTTGTATATACCTTGTCCCTATCTTCTAGCCGATTATTATACATTTTTCATCATGTTTTGAGAGTACATTTTTTCACAAGAAATTAACGAATGATTTCAATAAACAACACTGAGTTATATAGAAAATTTCATAAATTTGTGCATCTAACTAGACAGGAAATGTGATTTAACAATTATCCCTTGGTAATCTGTATTACATTACAATCACATTAATAACACTACTATAAAACTAATCAACAGCGTTTTTCCAAGAATGTATGATTGTGTGTGAGAAATTAAATTATCTTATTTTAATTGGTTTGTCGTTTGAAATTAATTTTCTTAAACAGACATGTTCTAAATATTGACCGTGCCCAATAATGCCCAAGAATAAGATCCCGCCTTTCTACCATTATATAAAATGAAGCATTATCGCTTCCTGCGCCCAATTTAATGCTCTTTCTGAGTGCACTAGTGCTGTCAATAAAATCTGGCGAGCACACCCTGGACCCTTCCCTGTTCGGAGAAGGAAGTGTCTCCAAACTAATGTGAATTGTGCTTTAGATTAAGCTTCAAATAGTTTTAAGCAATACGGCCTGACCATGAATATAAAGAAACCATTCAACTCGTACTATTCATTGTAGTATGCATGCGTTAAGACAATAAATGCCATATATCTAGCTTGACTCTATAAAGCCACATCAGTAGAGTGGATTTTGTTTTTTGCCCGACTTAACTTTGGGCACCGTGGTATGTTAGATTGTTAGCCAACATGTGCCCCATTACTATCCGGACCCCAACGGATTATTGCGCTAGCGTATGATGACTATTTCCAGACCACGAACATGGAACCGTTCCAAAAAAAAAGGGATCAATGGAACGTTTTTATCATGTCCATTCTACACTACGACATGTGCGTGATTCTTCGTAGCGCATTTTTCATCCTACTTTATGGACACTTTATTACTGCTTCACCGTACATTGTTGGCATTGTTACTGTAGGCTTAATTCGTTTTCACAAGATCGGACACGGTTTTGCGTTGCTCGTCTGACGTTCGTATGCTGGCGTGGCCGAGGCTCGCTAAAGTGCTTAAGCTGTGTGCTATTTAATGTAGGCTGGGGCTGGAAATGAAACAACGTCAATGCAGCTTTGCCAAAACTTTTCCCTGCCCATGCGGAATGACGCGACGCGATAAAACATGGGTCCCCTGTGAACGATCTTGAACTGGGGTGGGTTCGAAAAACAGTAGCAACAAAAAAGACACCACAAGATAAAACATCCCATCGTACACAATAAATTGCGCGAATGCACGCGTTAAACTGTTGGAACGATCTACCGGACGATATCACCAATGCGTACCGAGCGGTACAGGGAAAGTAATCGATAAAATGCTCATTTATTATGAGGATTTAGTTCACAAACGAAAGCTCGCATCATTGATGGCTCATCGAGCACGGTTTATGTTGCTTCAACAGCTAGGCTTACCTGTCGTTTGTAAAGTAAGGAAAGAGTTGACCTGAAGGTGGCTGATTGACTGACGTTGCTTGTGCGCGGCAAGCTTTTTTGGTGGCATTTCACATAACACCACAGTCAATGAGATGCTCTGTATTTTAGCAACAATGTCACACCAGCATCGAATGGAAAATTGATTCCCTCGTAAAACCGTGCCTTGTCTGGTATCTGGTGGGAATAAAAGGGCAAAAAACCGAAGAACGAGCAAAAAAAACCGCAAACTCAGCAGATAAAAAGCTTGCGGGAAAGATGAAGTCCCGTGCCGTGGCTGTGAAAGTAAAACTGAATGAGTTGAAGTTGGGTTACAAAACGGAAAACCAACCCAAAAATCTCTTACCGCCGGGAAAACCGCTCACGGGGATTTTATGTTTATTTTTGCGTTAGGACTTTCACGCGATTTGATTCCACGCCACGGTGGCAAAGGGCTATTTATTCGCTCAAAGTCTTTACGGGCCATTGCCTGGTTTCACGGGATGTACGGTTCACGCCACAACGGCGAAAGATGTTTTGTTTGTTCTGGCGAAGGACGACGTGGGCAACGTTTGAAAAGGTTCCAGTGTTCGTGCGTTATGTGGCTTTGTTTATATGTTTTTTTGAAGAGCGAAACATTCTTCAGAAATCAAATGAAAGCGGTTGATTGAATGGCTCGGAAATCATGCATCCCTTTGCGGATCCGTTTGATGGCATCGATTTATAGTGCCATTCGCCCAGTAATGGATTGTGTGTAGGGCGTTCCAAACGAGGGAGGCAACAATTTGGCATAAATATCCTTAAGGAACGTTGTGTATTGCACGAATATTTTTACTGTACCATTTTCTTCTTAAATCCTCACAATAGATATTGCAGTTGCATCGATCTGTAAATTGAAGTGCGGGTACGTACCCGGTACCCGGAAGGCAAACTTGGCAGCATTGGAAAGAAAATTGCACAGAAAATCAGAAACCCGTTAGGCAAGCGTTTCCTTTTGCTGAATACAACGTTGGCTCATTTCATTTCCTGCCTTCCATTCGACGATCTTCAGGAATGGTATGGTTATGGTTTGTAAATAATTTGTCAAAGCAGTTTGACACCCCTGAACGTCAGAGAAGTAGCGATTGATTCCGCCAGATGGCGATAGCGATCGTGATCTATATATACGAGTAGTTTCGAGCCGAAGGACCTCTTTTTATTCGGACTGAGCAGATTAAAAGGCAATAAATTTGAACAAGTGCAAGTAAAAACCGTGCTGGTAAAAATTGTGCCATAAAATATCGTCCAAAAAAATCCGACAACGTTAATGTGTCAATACAATTTTAAACAAGTTTGCTAGAACAGACAAGAAGAATAGCTTGTGTTAATGGTATGTTACGGTCTTCCCCATAAGCGGATTGCCGTACGCTAGAGTTGCGGTTCGCTGCTTTAAGTCACGACCGTAACAAAGCTAGCGCTTGCAGGAAGACTGTGAGCTTTCAGGATGCGAATCAACAGCATATGGCACAAACAAGTTGCAACCCGTACGCGATGGCTCGTTGGAGTCGTGTGTGGCTGTGCGACTTTCGAATGACCGTGCAGCAATGGATCGTGGGGTGAAAAGCTGCCACTGCGGTGTAATTTGCTCAATCGTCTGCTAGTGGTAAACCGAAACCGGATGCCACCCACTTTTTGGTGTAGCAAAAGGGAAGCACGAAACTACCAAACAATACGTTGGAAAGTGAAGTGGAAAAACTCCAACAAAGGTAGTGGATTAAATACTTCACTCACCTGTCGTAAGGGCATAACGCTGGTCCTGAACGTAGACAGAAATGTCAAAGCAAAAACAGCATAAATAGCTTTACAAAAGACGGTTAGCATTTAGAACGTAAAGCAAGCAAGCTTTGTCGCTGCACAAACACAGCAAACCACAGAATGACCACCACAGGATAGGTGAATCCAAACATAGGGAATAACATGTACAATCGCGAGCGTTACAAAACTATTTTCCTGACTGTCAAATGATCTATTGTTTTTTTTTTTGCTTTGTGCATGGAATTATAATTTGGGCGTTTTTCAACTTCATTCGTTTCAAAGTAATGTCTATTTGATTTATGCAATTATTCTACTTTTACCAAAACTATTATTGATACTCGATTTTCATTTCGATTAATTTATTCACGTATGTCCAATTGAAACAATGTATTACGAAGACAAGCATTCGATGAAGAAAATAAAATCATTTTCATTAATTAATCATAAACGTTTATACTTATGAATGTGACTTTAATAACAATTTCCACGATTTAACGTCATTACTCAATACACACTGCTTCAGATTTCATCGTCTCTCTGGCAGCAAGTGCTGTGATACCGAACGTTCTACATTGTCATCCCTATTGATGTATATTGATTTTCGGTTCCTATTGTGAAATATTCACCCATCGAAAGGGGCCTTTGTGTGTGTGTGTGTCTGGAGGGTTTTTTTTTCTTTGTACTCAGGAAAACGGTTCAACAAATGCCGAACGTTCCCCCACAGCAACAATATCACGTTTCTCCTGGGATTAGAATCAGCAGAATGTTTCGTAATGAAAAAAAAAACTTCCGCCTTGCAGTGCTATAATATCATCTTGCTTTTTACGTTTCAAATCGACCCGTGAGTGTATTTCCCGTTTCTTTACACACTTTATTACTGTTTTCTTTTAAACAGTTGCTTAAATAACGTTCTCCAACGTGCACAAGCACTGATATCGCTGCGATGGAGCTGCTTGTGTCGCCGGATGCTGCCCGCAACATTGCTGCGGGTGTACTGGATCAGGAAGGTGGCGACCACCAGTGCCATCACGGTGGTATTGTTAATCCAGCCGCAACGATTGATCTCGAGCAGGAACAGGTGGAAAATGGTGTCGTCATTAGTGATATTGCCAAAATACCGCGCGTCCCAGGAGACGGTGCCCAAGCTCCGGACGACAATGCCGACGACAGATCACGACACGCGCCACCGACTTCCGTGCCACGAGCGGCGCCCACCGAGCGAAGCGATCGATTGCGGTCACTTTCCCTTGCCGAATGCGAACCAGAAGCTAACCTGCCTAACCTGCCCTGGGGACCTGGGGACCTGCCTAAGATTGATCCGAGTCGCACCGATGATCCAAGCGGCCCTTTGGATAGAGGTGAGTTATTAGAGAGTTCTTGCAAAAGGCTTTCCACCATGCGACATCATCACCCTATTCTGCTTGTGTATCGATGCGGTTTCCATCGAAAGGAACCGGCTGCTTTGAGCCAGAACAAAAGCTGCCACTCTGCGTGCTAGTGTCCACAAACCATTCCACCCTTGCGTTGACGCTGCAGGGATGCAAATTTCCAACCCAAGCCAACCCAACGCCCCAGGTTTGGGGCGGCAGTAGATAGGATAACTTTCGCTCCGGTAAGCTCCTGAGCACGCACGTCTTTATGTGTGTAATATCCTGTGCGAGGTTGAGCGCGCGAAGCGCACAAGAAGCGGGACAGAAAAACACACAAACATAATATCCAACGGAAGAGCCTATTAATAAAATTCGTCCCTTGAACGGCAGAGTGGCGTACGGGGAAAGTCAATCCCCGCGCCAATCCTCCCAACGCGTGCCCTGCCAATCGTTCGCGAAGTGGCCAACCTACCAGCCAAATTGAATAATCGATAATTTGTTCTCCCGCAGCCATGTGTAACAAACTCTACTGCGTTGGGAGTTGGGAGTGATGGTAGACTCAGGTGCCGAGAACATATATTGATGTTCTTTATCCTTGTTTTTCTTCATTTCCTCTCCGGTTTAGCTGCTTCTTCCTTTTTTTTTTCTTCTTTTGTTCTCTCCCACCATTATCCTTTGCCATCCTATCACTCACGTCAGTGCCTTGACCAAAGAAGTGCTAAAAATAGCACTCGCTGTGTGCCTTTGACGATCGGACCGGATGGCCAGCGGGGAGGAAAGGTAAAAGCTAGACCGGAGCGACAGTATGCTTCCGTTCATGAATAGTATTAGCAAGGGACAGACATTTTCACGCCTCATAGGATCGGTCGTTCAGCAACAAAAAAAAAAGAAAAGGAAGCAGGAAGAAGAAACACAAATGGTGCCGATGACACAGCGACTATTAAGCACAACAAACCATGCGGGATGCATGGTACCGCACCAGCACCACGTGCCAGTACGAGCATGAATGGCAGGAAAAGCCTGTCCCGAAGACAAATTACTTTTCCTATGGGAAGCTATCCAAACGGTTGAATGGGAGCTTTTTTCGAAGTTCTGAGTTTTCTGGGTGTAGTTTCGGTTGCCTATAGGATAAGTATAATTTATTGAATATGAGCGATGCTAACATCGTTGAAATTAATGGGTTCGAGACACAATTACTTGTGTGGTACTTTGGTACACTAAATTCAACATATGTACGTACAAGCAGTAGTACATTTCAAATCAAAGCTCTTGTCTCAACAGCGCTAGGTTAGCTTAAGTGTTTTTTGGTTTAGTTTTAGGACACAATTACAATACAGCAGATTCAAATGCTCTTGTCCGTCCGGTCGGACAACGCTCTCTGATCTACGTCCTGAGTTGTGCCGCGCTATTACTACCACTATGATAGTGCGTTACTGTCATTGAGAGTGACAGCTAGTTACGACACAGGGTGGTTGCCAACACTTAAGCTTACAGCTGCACTTCTGTTGGCCAAAAATGCATTAATGCACAATTAATCACAACGCTGTTCAATCAAATTAACGTTTAATATTCAAATACATTGCGTCCACACAACTAACAGCTGACAATGAAAAACCACAACCGAACGGGGTAATGTCACCGTCCTTCACCATCCAGCAGTGCGGCACCGACTACCAGGAGTGCAACAAGGGTGGCGACCCATTACCACCACCCCCACCGGGCGGGGGAGAATTACCCGGGTCAGCAACAAATCCCCCCAGCGGCACCCACAATGCCCCGCACACCAACAACACCTACTCGGCGTTCAAGCGCGGCAACGTGGTAAAGGGCATACTGTGCCCATCCATGACGAACTCGTTCCGTGCACCGTCGCTCGAGCGATCCTACCTGACCTACTCGCACCGCCAGCGGCAGAAGTCGCTGATCCTGGTGAACGTGGTGGACCTGGTGCTGAAGGTGGTGCTGGCCTCGGTCTGGATCGGCTTCAACAGTGGCATGGTGAGGGGCTTTATCAGTGTTATCAGTGATTCAATAAATAACATTAATCCACCCCCGATACCACACGCTCGGTCGCCCTCCCCGGCCGGACTGACTGGTTCCCCCTTTTTTTGCTGATTCTGCTTCCACAGACAATCAAGCCGCACGAGGTGACCTGGTCCGTGTGCTGTATCATTTCAAACTTTCTGATCTGCGTGCTGGGCAGCTGGCGTCTGTTCGCTAACAACTATCTGCATTGGGCGGCCGTCTGCACCTGGCTGCTGCTGAATCTGCAGGGATTCCTCGGCGAAGGGTTGGGCTTTGCCGAGCGCGAATATTTGATCTGGTACGTGCTGTTCATTATCTTCGTCCCGTACGCCATGCTACCGTTGCCGCTGAAATGGTGCATGATTGCCGGCTCGATGACTGCCATTTGCCATTTGGTGGTGACATCGCTAAACAAATTTCTCCACGACAAGGTAGGTGCTGCTGTTATTTGGGTGCGTTTAATTAACACAAGACACACCAAACGAAAAAAAGATCACTGTTCAAAAAATCTTCCAACACAATATGAACATTATTTTATATAAGTGTCACTTGAAAGTAGTTCTCTTGACCCTTCAGTTAACTTGATAATAGTTCACAAACTAAGAAACATTTTAATAATAAACAGCCTTTACTCGCGGGATTTGGAAACATTCCCTGTTTTTAATAAAAAAAAGGCACCAGGATATTTCACCTGTTCATTCAAGCGATTCTTCCAAACTCCTAGCTACATCTCCATTCTTTACCATCCCAGGATCCGAGCTGCATCGTTCGACAGATGATTGCCAATCTGTTGCTATACCTGGCCATCAACTTTGCCGGCATGTACACCAAATATCTGACCGACCGCGGACAGCGGTTAGCCTTCATCGAAACCCACAAAGCGATGGAGCACAAGCGCGAATCGGAAAAGGAGTACCAGCGTACGCAGCGATTGCTCGACTCAAGTAAGTAGCTCCACCCGGTACGGTGATGGAAGCAGCCGAGTAAGTAATCCGTCGACCCGTTCAAGCATCCCGTTCGTTAAGGGGGAACCGCTTCTAGTGCCTGAAGGTGAACAGAAAAAAAAACTCAAACACAACGATGAATCACCACGAAAAAACAACGATTTTGAACATAAATCGATCTGAAGAAGGATATCTTCATTAGCCGCCAAACAGTTGGTGGCTTGTGTCTGGTCGCTGTATGCAAGACTCGGCTATTTTTTATTGTGCTTTGTATGTGTGTTTTTTTTTTGGTTTTATTTCCATTTTGGTGCTAGCCGTAAGCGAACCTCTCCGGCCAGAAGATGGATGCTGTGTGAGCGAAAATCAAATTAGTGAAGCTTTCCTCGATGGGGTTTTGGTTGAAGAAGTATTCGATAGTAATTTAATTAATGGGAACGCTGTAGGCTGTAGGGTGGTTGAGTTTTTTCTTCTTCTTCTTCTTCTTTTGAGTTTTGTTTCATGTCCACACAATGGCCGTGCCTTTCGGGCACCCTTGTTTCTCAAGTGCTGTCCACATGTCTGAAGCATATCAACGGGTTCCGAATGAGTTCAATGCTCAGATCACGTTTTTATTTTTCCACATTACATTCAGATTGAAACAAGCGAAAAAAAAAGGAAAATTTTACTATTCTGCTGTTGGTTCAAGCACAACAAAGCGTTAAAGCCATCTGCTGAAAGTATTTACCGAGCGCATTTGCAACGTACCTTCTGGCACGTCCACATTTTAATTTCTGCAACTCACTCTCATTGCCCCATCGACATTAGTTCTCCCACGAGACCTTATTTATACGTCCTGCTTGTGCGCTAACTATTTGCTGACTTACTAACTAGCTGACGATGTTCGCGATTTGCATAATTATTCCCCATCGGTAAAATACTCTTCCGGCATTGTCTGACTGGCACGACAATACTGGTTGATTTTTCACGAAAAACTTTCACGTAATTGCCGTCATAACAGCCGCCTGCCGACAGACAGGATCGAATGAAACTTTATGAACGTTACACACACACACACACATAAAAAATCGAAAACAATTGTGCACTAACGGGTCCGGGTCCCAATAATTATGCTTGGACTTTTCAATGGACTTTCTACAGCACATACTTTAATGTCTTTTATGTTCCATCCCCTCCCGGCCCACCTGCAGTTCTGCCCATGTTCGTCAACAATGACATCCGAAAGGAAATGTACAAATCGCCGGAACAGGCCCAGGTCGATACACAGTTTAAGAAGCTGTACATCTACCACATGGACAACGTTAGCATTCTGTTTGCGGACATTAAGGGCTTTACCGAGCTGGCGAGCAAAACGTCCGCCCAGCAGTTGGTCAAGATATTGAACGATTTGTTTGCACGGTTCGATAAAATTGCTGAGGTAAGTTGAATTTAATGTGCATTTTGACTGCGTTTTTCTTTTACAAATGGACTCATTTCGAAAGACAATGAAAGAATCAATTTAACAAATAACATTCTTTACAATAAGTGTTTCTTTAGTGTTGTTACCATTAATAGTTAGCCATCTTAGCCTTATGAATATCTAATTTGAATACTCAATGGTAGAGTATGCTTTAAGCCTGTTGTGCCTTGGCCAAGCCGTGTTGACCATGACTTTTTTCCGGGTAGATCCTCCAATTGATTTCCGCTCCAAAATCTCATCTCAAGTACATGGGGAAGATTAGTGACCTTAGGTCCAATGTCTGAATAGGTATGCAGCAAAACTCGGCACTGGTTTTTCGGAGAGAATTTTAGTTGCTGCCTGCTGTTGAGATATGGCTGGCCTCGAATGACGCATTTGCATAACAATGTGTATCTTGGCTTATTGATATTGTTTCGCCAATCGGTCGATTGCTTCAACCTTCTGGCGGAACAATGACGCTACCTTACCTTCAAGCCTTCATTTCTAGTCCCTGCTGCAACTTACGATCATGTCTCCTTTTTTGTGGCGAAAACTAAGTTCTGTATTTGACGAGCCCGAGCGCTTGTGTATGGAAAGTACAAGGCTTCTGTCATACGGTATTCCTCATCTCCAAAATGGAGAAGATTTGATAAATGCTTGCTTGATCAATGATTCTAGATTACTGTGTTCAAAGAACGCGTGTAAAAAATCCCTAAAATCAGTCCATTTTTTTGAAAATGCATACCTCAGCTGCCGGATGTTTGACACAATATAAGCCTAATAGCATCGTCTACTTCACAGGACAACCATTGTTTGCGTATTAAACTGCTCGGCGATTGCTACTATTGTGTGTCCATGTTCGACAGTCAAAGCTGGAAAAGCCGTCCCGATCATGCGGTGTGTAGTGTCGAAACTGGTCTCCATATGATTAAGGCCATCAAAGACGTCCGGTGTCAGACGAATGTGAGTGAAAGATATTCAGAGTTCCGGGGATCATCTTTGAACCTTTTCATTCCTCACCTTTGCAGGTGGATCTGGATATGCGTATCGGAATCCATAGTGGTTCGGTAATGTGCGGTGTGTTGGGCGAAAAGAAATGGCACTTTGACGTGTGGTCCAACGATGTCGTCATTGCGAATCACATGGAATCGGGCGGTGTCCCCGGTAGGGTCCATATCTCCGAGGCCACCCTGAAGTGTCTCAACGATACGTACGAGGTCGAACCGGGCAACGGTGGAAGCCGAGACAGCCATCTGAAGATGATGAATATCAAAACCTTCCTCATCAAGCGAACCGAACCATTGCGGCCACGTAAGCGTCTCATGGATCGGCAGAGCACGGTACAGTTCGAGAAGGAAACGGCTGCACGTACCGGCGAATCCCGCTTCCGGAAAGATTCGAAAACTCCTAGCATCACTTCCAACAGCACAAATACGACCGGCACGACGGCCACATGTTCGGCAGCCTCGGCAACGAGCCATGGCACCGGGCATGCGACCCATCAGCACACCAACAACAACAACACTAGCAACAATAACAACAACCATATCACAAAGCGCACAAGCAAATCGACAATCCACGAAGATGAACCGACCACCGACTGGATACCCGAGATTCCGTTCAAGAATCTGAACGAGTGCGGTGTGAACGCGGCGGAAAGCTTCCGCGACAAGAAACACTCCGACCGGGAAGATCCACTGACGTCGACGGAGGAGGTGGACGAGCTTATCGATCAGAGCATACAGATCAACTCGAATAAGGAGATTCGTCAGGAGTATCTGTACACGTGGACGCTCAAGTTTAAGGATTCGTCCCAGGAAGGCACCTTCTGTCAGCTGCGTGAGGACATGTTCCGTTCCAATATGCTGTGCGTGTTTGTGGTGTGGATCTTTATCGTACTGTGCCAAGCTGTGATTATTCCACGATGCACAATACTGATCGTCGCCCTGTCGATCACCACGTTTCTCCTGACGGTCGGGTGTATCCTGGTGATGGCTGAGGAGTTCTCCGGGTTGCCAAAGTTTCTGCAGAAAAGCTCCTCGACGCTCGTGCACGATCGCAGCAGGCGAACGATTTTCGTCTGCCTCACCATCATCCTGATGTCGATCGCTAGCTCGATGGGCCTGATGATGTGTGATCTGGAGGAGGTGGAAATCACACCGGACCGTAGTACGGTAAATCCGAGCTATTCACACTGGCAGGCCGACGGTCTGCTGAATGTGAACAGTACCTCGGTGACGTTTATGCGACGCGCGCTTGGAGCAGCGATGGAGCTTAACTTGGTGAATCGTACTCTGAATGAGCTCGAATCGAACACCACGGAGGCACCAATCGAACTGCAGAGTGACGAATTGTTCGAGGATGATGGACAAACAGAAAATCCGAACGTTCTGCACCCATCCTGTGTGCATCCCGAGTACGTTGTGTTCACTTGGGTGCTCTGCTTGATCTCACTGGCGACAGCCCTTAAACTGTACTACCTGGTGAAAACGTTTATGGCCATTGCCATGGTCGCGTGCTACTCCTTCCTAATACTGCTCGTGTTCGAAAGGGTGTTCGATTCGTACGATTTGCAGTACATACAGGCCAGCGGTATGCCACTGGCAGCACAGATGATGATCCTGCTGGGTGTCTTCCTAACGATGGTGACCTATCACGCACGGCTTGTGGAGGTTACATCGCGGTTGGATTTCATCTGGAAGGAACAGGCCGAAAAGGAACTCTCAAACATGAAATCCAACCGCCATCTGAATGATCTGCTGATTAAGAATATTCTCCCGGATCATGTCGCCACGTACTACCTGTCCGAGGAACGCACCGATGAGCTATACGCCAAGATGCACGAACTGTGCGGCGTGATGTTCGCCTCCATACCGAACTTTAAAGACTTCTACTCGGAGGACATTGAGAATGGGAAGGCTTGCATACGCATACTGAACGAGATCATATCCGATTTCGATTCGCTGCTGGAAGAGCCACGATTTGAGAAGGTCGAAAAGATCAAAACAGTCGGAGCGACGTACATGGCCGCATCGAATCTCTGCTCCACGAAAAAAGTAAGTGGCACTAGCGCTAGTTGTGTGCTTAGCGTCGTGTATTCATAACTTTATTCAACGAACGAACGTGTTTCTTTCCCCCGCAAAACAGCAACACGTTGACGAGCAGGACGAGGAAGCAGTTTGCGATTTGGTGGAGTTTGCACTAGCCATGCGCCAGAAGCTGCAGGAAGTGAACAAGGATGCATTCAACACGTTTCAGCTGCGCGTAGGTATCAGCAGTGGCCCGCTAGTCAGCGGAGTCATCGGTGCCCGCAAGCCAGTATACGACATCTGGGGCAACACGGTAAACGTTGCCTCGCGTATGGATTCGACCGGTGAAAATTGGAAAGTTCAGGTACCGGATTACACTGCCGCCCTGCTGCAGACGAAGGGATACACTTGCGTGGTGAGTATGGACGTGTGGAGCTAGCGATCGGTCCCCACACCCGACCCAACGATTTCGTTTCTGTTGTAGCAACGTGGTGAGGTAAATGTGAAAGGTAAAGGACTAATGCTAACCTACTGGGTGCTGGGCAAGAACATATCTGCCAGTCAATTAACGTCGCCTGCCCTCGTGCCGGCCGGTGTCCCCCAGGCACAGACACCGTCTCTACAGCGACAAACGTCCCAGCACAGCTCGCTAGCGGCGGTCGTGTTCGGCATGATGCAAGCCTCCAAGCGGAGTAATATAAACACAACACGTGAGTATTCTCTGATCTCGTTACGTCATTGACTAAAAGCGTCAGCATACGTTCTGTTGTCCAGATCGTGACGAACTTTAGGAAGGTCTTTTTTTGTCCATATACCCACGAATAATATCTCAGAATAAGTACATACTTCTAAATATATCGGTGACAGAGTAAATGATTGTTCGCCGATAAGAAGATATCAGTTAGATTTTCGTCTATATTTGTCTATTCGCTAACCATAATCTGTCTACTCGTTCCAACCTATTGACGTACTTAATTCTCTCAACTGAAAAAAAACTACGGGGCATAAATCCCCATTCCGTCCGGAAGTAGAATAGCTTAAACCTTCTATCCTAACGTTTCCATCTTCTCTTTCACAAGATCTCTTTACTTACTACTATCCGTTCCGTGCTCTATTCAACACTATATAGTTATACAATGTTTTCTCTTTCTCGTTCTATTGTTCGTCTTACGTACCTGTTGTACGCCTTGTTGTTGGTAATTTTCTCGCGCGCCGTACACAAACTACTTGCTCGCACGTGGTACTATTACACTATACTGCCGTGTTGCAATCTCTCCGTATCTCTGTGTGTGTGTGTGTCTCTCTGTTCTCTGCGGTGTCGTGGCACATCGCGTAGCCGAAAAGTGTGGCTGGAGTCGAGCGAAAAACTTGACCGTCAATAAGATGCGTTTACTGCCACCGTACGTAATTGCTGCTGCTTACCGAAACAATCACCTGTTGACGATTACGTGTTACACCTGTTGCCTGCAAAACTGTCAAAAACCACACTGTATTGAATGCTTTGCGACCCATGTTCCCATTATCCATCAATAATTACATATACTATAGAAATCCTTACAGTAACTAACTGCCGACAAACCATGATCGCCATTCAAGCTTAAGTAAACTAACGCATCTATGGTGGTACATAGGACAACATTTCGTAGTTACTCAATCGTATTTGACGATAAACGAATATCCATTTGCGTACTAACCAATATGTTAACCATCCACTGCCGCATGTATGTTGAAGCTGTTTGATATTTCGTGTGTATTTTCTTCCCCTTTTGGAAATTGAATCTTCCCCGCCAATGTAATGGGACACATCCGTGATCTCAGTGTAACTCCCGTAACATTTGAACCAAACTCTAACACCAGTCTACAGCGTGACTAATCTACCGCTTCGTCTATCCGCAGCAACCGCAACGCCTTCTCCGAGAACCCGATTCGGGCGACGGGGAAGCACATTCAGCTCAGTGAGATTGAATCAGAGAGCGCCGTGTAACAATCCGGTGCGCCGCAATACGACTCGTGTCCGTGGCCGTAGTTATACCATGAAAAAGGTAAGCAACCTACCCGGGCAGACGTAACCATAACGACCTGATATGATCGATAACTGAACTGATTGAAACGCCCAATTTTCCAGTATCCAACCGTTTCATCGCCGACGATGGGCTCAACTATGCCAGCGGAGGATTTCGGCATCAGTCCCCACATACCATCATTCCGGCAATTGCACCAGGAACCACCCAAATCCCACCAGACAGGCCTGTGAGTGCGTGCGCCGTTCATCGTTGGTCTTCCCTCGACTTCCCCGCATGCGCATCCCGTAATGCCGGTTGACGGTCTTAGCCAAATTTTCTAGTCAACACGAATGGACAAAGCATTTTAGCGGATTAGACTGATGTAACTGTGAACGGTTTTCAAGGATAAAGTGCTTACATAGCTAGAACGGTTCAGGGAGACGCAATTAGTGTGTGGTTAGAGTAGATTAACCATATCTCGCAGGAAACAGGCTGGACTGGACTTCACGTACACACATTACATTAGAGAACCGAGAAGCAAGTCTTGCATTGCGCACATAAATGTATACTGGACCCAATCCAATCCAGCACACCATCGGTGTTTAGCATAACTATGTAATGGTCCCTTTTACGACTAAATTTTGCAAATAAGCTTTTGTTGAGTTAACTTTGCAACAAACAAACACATGGAATGTGATGATGAGAAAAAAAATGTATCACAATTTTATGTCCACCCACGACGAGACAAAGCTTAGTGTTTAAAAGACATAGTTATAGTATTCAATCTTCAAAGGACTGTTGTCACGAGCGACCTTATTTGTAACGTCTCGGACAGTGCCGTGCCGTGTAGCCGGACGAATGTGCGCAACAAAATTTTGTTGTTGTTGTTTTCAGTATTTGTAGCAATTATTATTGTAAGGAAAGCATAATACAAACCACGGTAATTAATGTAACCGTCCATAGTCGTGTTTTGTTTTACGAACCGGAACAACAATGTGCAATAAACGGAAACCAAAGAAAAATAATCTAACCGTCATGGAGCAGAAAGATATCGGCGTTTTTTTTTTATCGAATCAACTGAAATAAAAACTGTGTAAGAATGAAATTATTTTATGTTGTGTTTTTTTTATATAAAACAAAACTATCCATACACATGTGCTTATCGTTTTGCATTTGAAACTTGTAGTTCAATTTATGGAAAACAAAAGATGCTTCCCGAAAATCAATCGTTGCTGTGTGTAACTTGTTTGCTATGTGGCGCCACCTAGCGGATTGTATTAGAGTTATTCCATCCAAGACACAGCTCACATAAAGGCTGCTTCCAACTCGCATGCAATAATTTTCTCCATTGCTTTTAAATCCTTTTCCGTTAAAAATATTCGAATTACACACTCAAATGGATGACTTATTATTCTCCGCTATTTATTCATTTACATATTTGTTCCATTTATTATTTTTAATTTTTTTTTTTTTAATATTTTTATGTTATTTATTTAATATTTATTTAATAGTAACATATCAGTTAAGTTTGGCCATATTAAGTAAGCCATATTAAGTTGCATGGGGTTCGAATGAAGAGTTTCTCAACCGAGGAAGCTAAAACGTGATGGACAATTTTTAAAGTGACTTTTTCTGCATTCCCCCTCGTTGGTACTTAAAATATAAAGTAATGCCAAAGGCTTTTATGATGAATTATAGAACAGAGCATGGCTAAGCTAGCGAACTACAAAAAAAAACCTGATAGAAAAAGTTTGTTATGGAAAGCTTTAATTTTCGATTTTTGTTTTGTTGTTGAGAAAGTTGTTAATTATTTTGTTAAAAAATGCACAACATATTTTTCACCATCATAACAAAAATATTAATCTACCGAATCCTTTACATAAGACCAGAAACTATACACAGATGTAGACACACTAATGGTAGTTTTGCTAAGACATCTAGCTGCGGCAATCTACTTTTAACTATAACAATTCTCACAAAAACTAGCTTCCTTTCGCCAACATCTTTTAACAAATGCTTTCACATAACTGCAACATGTCACTCGACAAGCTTTCCCGTCCAATATAGTCCATTCTGCATTCGATACAGCTGGCAAACGGCATGGTAACACCAGTCGGCAGATCTGTTTTTTTGTTCCTCTAATGATTCTATTTTTAAACGTCCTAACCCAAACCACCAAACGCAAACGGGTGGAAAAATATTTTATAAACGCGCGAACACAATATCGATCGTTTTCATCAATTTGCCTGCGGTTAATGAACGATGCGTAGACATATTTATGTTTCACTTCCAAACAATATGAGCGTGTGCGGCGAGCGGTTGGAGCGTGGCAAGATGGGTTTTTCGAGTAACTAAGTAATTATTATTCGTTCTTGTGTCGCGGGACGGGAATGTATACGCTACACTATTCCCTCGTGTAATTTCATTTCCCTGTGTATCAGCATATCTGTTCATTCTTACAAGGCACGCATAAGGTGAGGACGAATAGAAAATGACAAACAAACGGGATTGATTGAAAATAGTGGTTAATAATTTTGTTTATATAATGCAAAACATTATCCTCACAGTTTACACAACAGTAGTCAACTAAGCGATAGGGTTGTTAAAGTATGGAAGAAATATTGACCAAGCAATTGGAGTTTCTAGAATTGAAAGTGTGCGAATTTGCATCAAAGTGTGCAATTGTGGTCATGCTTGGCCACCGGAAACACTATCGATCGCCCGTGTATATGACGACGGTGATGATGATGGTGTCATTTCCGTTGGGTTCGCACACTGCATGACCATTGGCAAGGGAATTCCACAGCGCGCTGCATTCTTCACGCATCAACACTGTCTGCTGGACGAATGGGCAAGCGACGGCAAATAGCAGCGCCCGGTTACGCACTGTTCCGCTTGCGGATGACGTACTGCAAGCGTACAATTGTGCAAGCGACCAAATTCGACGCGCTTTCGATAGTTAGATTTGTTTCCCGTTTGCATTTGCAGCGAATGTTGCATAAAGTGCATTACGCCTCCTTTACTAAAGTTGCATTGAAATTCAGTTAAATATTATAGTTTCTGTTTTCAAACTTCACAACGTCCTAAATCCACTGTTGCGATAATTGAACCACACACAACAAGGAAGCGAGAAATAATTATAGACTCTTCCAACCCTTTCACACAACGCACCACCCGGAGGGGGTCATTGGTCCGATGAGTTGATAAATAGAACACTAGTCAACAAAAGGTGGCAACACAACCACAACCGCTTCGACCGAACGCTGCAGGGTAACCCTCGTGGCCCTAAATTCGATCGTGAGCACGTGGTGGCCGGAAGTAAAGCAATGGGCAAATAGAAACACACATTCCCCCCGATCGGCGAAGCCTGTCAGCAACCGGAAGTAGCGCCAGTAGCGGAACAGAGCGCACGGAACATACACCATCTCCGCAACATCCACACCAGCCGACCCCGTCCCGAAGGGCATTGGTGCACTCACCGGGTCCCTCAAGCGACAGAACCTTGCGCTTAGTGGTTAGTATTTTTGCTCCGCAACACATTTATCATCAAACCGCTTTCTAACGAAGAACAGCAAACAAGCGCAAACAGACAACCGCGAAGACGACAACGATTTCGTCACCATTTTCCGGTCAGCGGATGTGGAATGCGGGCCGGCAAGAAAAGAACGCCGAAGCGTCAGTGGCAAAGGCAGCGAAAAGAAGGTTTCTTTCGTTTTCTTTCGACCATCCGGATGTAGATGGCCGGAACTTAGGAATATCCAGCTCGATAACGGTGGCAGTTGGATGCAACAGCAGCAGCAGCATGTGTCACACGCCCGAAGCCCAACCAATTCCATTTCCTATCGTTCGTTCCTCGCACATACACAGTGTTGGTTGCTTTCAATTATTTGCATTGTGAAAATTATTAAGCCCTTGTGAAGCTTAAAGAGCAGCCTCGACAGGATTGAAACTCGTTGTATATTATTTTTTATTATGCTCTAGTTTGTGTATTTTGTTGACAGTTGATCGTTACTTTCCACCCATCTTTATCAAAAGTCAGCACCAAAAGCTTATGTTGAGATACGTACTAGAGAGCTGATTACTATCCGGTTATTCTACAGTGCTGAAGAGACTAGGACTATGTCGAACCTATATAGCCCCAGTACACACATCAGGAACACGGGACTTTCTTCAAAATTGAGGAAACTCGTCGTTGAGGAGTCGTCGAGAGGAAAATGTTCTTTGGCATTGTTTGGCCCCGGATGTGTTGAAGGACTATACCCTGACGGCACAAAGTCGCTAAAAGTACACCGATTATGACAGTTACAAGGTGTACGATTAGGCGTACGAAGAAGAAGACCTATTCGTTCAATTCAGATTGACAGCTCTGATGCTTCGCTGCTGATGCTGCCCCCGTTGTTCATAAATACTGTTATTACTCAAGGTTATTAAATATTAATAAACATACAGTTGATACCCGAGATACGCGGAGGAATCGAGTAACTCGGGTACTGACTGTAGTTTGTTTTTTTTGTAAACATTTTTTTATTTCACTAGAATGTTTACACTTTGTGATGTGGACATTACCGCACAATATTAAAAAAATATAGTTCAAGCAACGCTTCTCAAACGAAACTGGCACCTCCAGGCACGACAAACGCAGTCCATGTTTGTGGTGATGATAATGATGATGCCCACCGGAATGACCATCGCAGCAGAATCATCTACTTTCAGGATCAGTTTTGGATTGTCCTCGGTATTCGTCCATAGTGTCGATATCGTCTTCCTGCGGTTACTGCTGCGGTACTGCAGTGGAGTTTCCTTCTGTACCACCTGGAAATGTAGTTATGATACATGTTTAATAGAAATTGTGACTTTCTCAACAGTTCCAGCTAATGTATGTGATAAGTACTTACTTGTTGGTGCATATTCGTAGCACAATATTTGGTCAGTTGATCTGCATTCCTTGATAAACTTTTCACAATTTGCAACTTACTTGGCACGAACGTAGAGTCACCACTGACGCCAAACAACTCTAGGTACAAAACCACACAAGGCAAAGGTACGATGACGAGCTAGGTGATACACACTCTCGCAACCACGCACATATCTACACAACGGAAGCATAGGCTGATAGGTTTGACAGCTAGCCTATTCGCACAATCTGGCCCACGGGGTAGCGTAATCGTTACCACGAGGAGGTCTACGAACTGTACGGTGATCCCACTGCTGTGTAACACATTTGTCTTGTCAGGTTCTGATGGGCTGGTCATGGCATTAGAATGACACCGGACGATACAATCTGTAAAGTATTTTTAGACCATTGGAGGTGTGGCAGGCCCAAATTAAGATGATACAAGTTTTCTCAAATGTCGGCGCCTGACCATGGGCCATTTTGACAAGTCCTGTGGAAGGCCGACACCGCTAAACGATTGAAGTATAATATTAAAAATGTTTTAATTCTTTTGAAGTTTTTTTAGAGAAAACAATTAAAACAAAATCTAACGTCTTGGACCGTCTTTCCATCAGGTCGGTACCGAAATATAATATTTTTGATTCCAGAATAAAAAAACCTTTTTACGAGAGCAGGAATATTTTATGCAAAAGAAAAACTAAATCCCCGCGATCGATTGCAGCATTGGCCATTAGTGCAAACAACCGCCGATTTGTTTTGCACATTTTCAACCTTCTGCAGAGTCGCATCTTCAAGATGCAAGGTGAAACACAGACCCTCGTCGAACAGGTTTTCTTCATCGTGTCCCGTTCTGCTGCTGCATCTTATCGATTGTTTGCGAAAAATGTTTTCCCTTCTTGCTGCTTTTCCACTGCATACCGTTGGTGCGGGGGTGCGTTTTTGATTGCTTCAGTTTTCATTGCGCTGAGCTGATTGAAAGCGGGCCAGATTGTTTTGTTTCTGCCGTTGCGAGCTTTCGATTGTTTCCCAACATCTTTACAACCGAACGGCTACGTGCGTCGAGGCCGTACCGATTGTTAGTGCGGCGCAAAGGCCAACACTGTGCAATGGAGCTGGTTGTGCCGTTGCACTTGCGCTACAATGCGTTGAACTGGACGCAGACGTACGGACACGTCGACACAGTGTCGATTTCGGCGGGCTCTAGAGGCGTGCAGGTGCGTTTAATCAAATGTCTGACCTGTAAACAGCTGTTCATGCTGTGATTTGGGCACTGTAAGAGTTTTGCGAGGCAATGATGAACATTTAGCAAGTGAATAGTTTTCAAATAGCAACGATTATTTGCGTTCACTAACCCACAATATTTATCGGCTCGAGTGCATTGATCAATCCTTCCGATCGACTGCGAAGGTGCGAAGTTCGCTTACAGAAAGGACGAGTTGGTTGTTCGGCAATTTTGGTTTTTTTTTTTTGGGTCAGATGTCTTTTTTCGTCTCCACCCCACCTCACTGGTCCACCTCCGTATGTACCGTTGTGATGCGAGATATAGGAGGCACGAAAGGTGACAGCTGCCGTTCGCTGTTCTGCTGTTGCTGCTTTGTATTTGCGTTGGTATTTTTTGTTTGTTATTTGCTTTTTTTTTTCGTAGCTATGGTATTGGAGCTGAAGGCTTGTTCTTCCATTGCCCGCCTTTCCTTGCTTGCTTAGATTCGTTGGTTGTTGCGTGGCTGCACTACCCCTTTACACATCAGAGCCATCCGGCCGATTTATTCAACCGATTCCATACCGAATGCGTTTCGAATCCAGGCAACCGCGCGTGGTACGCTGCCGATCGAAAACAGTGGAGGAGCCTTATTTGAATTCCGCTTCCTTCGGTACGTTGCGCCAGTAATGCACGCACGCACGATGCACGGCACGCAGGCACACAAATGCATCATGCATCGGGGCTGCGGGTACGCTAGTCGCAAAGCGTGGGAAATCGTTTTGGAATGACACCGAAGAGAAATGGTGCTGCGCTGCGCGTGGGTCCGGAAGTAATGTTTCTACCCTTAACATGTAGAAGAAGTAAAAAAAAGATCTACGAAAGCATCTAAAATGCTCTAAATGTCTCAACCGATCCGTACAGAGTGTCTGTATGTGTGCGTATATTGAAGGGGAAAAAGTACGTGGAAGGCACAGATTACTGGGCTGAGGACGGTGCAGGAATAAAAATGAAGCATGTGTGCTTTGCTTATTTCTTACACCGTCTGTGCAATGTGCAAGCTCAAAGGAATGAAGGACAACAGTAAAAAAAACACCCCATTCTCAAGCATAATCACACACACACACATACAAAGCCACGAACAGTGTTTAGAGAAAATAACAGTGGAAGAGCGAGATGAAGAGAAGAAAAGTGATAGAAGCGGGAATGATATCAACAAGAAATCATGACATTGGCGCTTATTCATAATTTATTTGAATGCAGTGTAGAAATTTCAAAGGACGCCCCATTTTTGCGAGATCTATAGTTCTCATCGTTGAAAACGTAGTAAATATGATTGTGTCCATGTTGATGGCTTCTAATTCACCTTGACGTACATCATGTTACAAAACATGTGAGGACACTGACTGACATTTAAGTGTGATCATTCGTCTCCTAAGTTCTGTCTGTCTTGTCAGTATGAAAATAACGAACGAACTACTACTTATACGTTACGTGTATATAGGTGATTTGACATCAGAAGAGTGATAGTTGCCTTAGTTACAGTAGCCCTTTGTCACGCTAAGCTGATCGTTTTTCGGCCAGGGTTCCATATTATCTCATTAATTGGGTTAAATTGCACTCTCTGATGTTCGTTCGATTTCGGTAACTCATAACAATTCATACCGATCTGGTCTCAAGAGCTCATCGGCTACAAACGCTTTTAGCGTTTTTTTACACGAAGACGAAATGACCGATTTCAAAGTGTCGAAAACACGAGGAGCAGTTCTGTACACGTTTATCAGTCGTGGGTAAGCATAAGATACCGTATGGTTAGCTTTAAAAACAAAAAGTAATACCGGAAATGACGATTATTAGACACCAAGTCACATTTATTGAGGCGCCCATATGTGTATGATACTATATGTTAACCAGCAAATGCGTCAGTACAGAGTGTTTACCATGTGTCCCAGCTGGATATTAATATTGTAATCCAAAAGTAGTTATTTAGTTGATATAGGCTATGCATGTAATATTTGTACCATCTTCTTATTTTAGTAGAGTATTTACTCTCTACTGTTTTTAGTGAGCAAAGATTAACAATATTCATTTGACGGTATCAGTTTTTTCAGCTAACCATATAGGCGACATATTAAAGAAAGAAAGAGAGAGAGAGAAAGACATATGAGCATTGATGATCGGACGGAAGTGACGAAGGCATGAGCGGAAGTTCGCGGTCATTGTTCATTCATACATGCCGCCTTCTGGTAAGCGGAACAAAGCATTGCGAGAGGGAGATCCGCTTTATAACTCAATGTGCCCAACTCTTCTGCCACGGGAGAGGAAATTGTGCGAGAAATCGGATGCGAGTAAGAAGCGGGCGACGGCAACAAACAAGAAACCTTAACACGCGCTCTCTGCTATGAATGAATTTACATGAATGAATGCATCATCCCCCGCGTATCAACAAGCAAATGAAGGAAAGAAAGAAGAAAAAGCAACATAATAAACTTACCCTACCATCTCGTGCCATTCCGTGGTTTGATTTGCGTTTATGGAAGTGTTTTCCCGCACCGAAAAATGCTCAGAATTTCTCATGCAGCTTACGGACGTGTTTTGTCTGATGACACTTTGACACATTTTGCACCTGGCACCAGAGGAATTCGTGGTACGCGCCACACATGTGAATGTTTGAATTCGTGAATGGCCGACTGGAATGTTGTCGAAAAAAGGTTGAGAGAGTGTTGTCCACTTCAGTGTGTGAGAGAGAGCGAGAGAAAGAGAGAGAGTGTGAGGAAGGGTGATGCAAGTTAGCTCCGCGATAGGATGCTGTTGCTGTTGCAAGAGCTGAATGCAAGTGTATTTACTTTTTTGCCATTTGTACACCTTCGTTGATTGCATTCGATCCGACAGTCACGTTGCTGCGTACACTTGTCTGTTTTCAAGGTCTCTTAATCTCTGGGACCCACTGGACAATACAACGTTCAAGCATAATGGGTGTGTTAGATATTCCGGCCTCCTTAGATTGGAGTGCATTCATTTGCTGCACAATTTACCAAACCGAACACTTCAGTCGCAGTTCAGTTTTCTACGCGAAACGAAACGAAGAAAAGCCTTTGACCGCAGAAGAATCTTTTCCGCGACTGAACGTATTGGAAATATTTGCGCAATTCTTAAAAATGGCCTTCGAACAAACAAAAAAACACAAGTCCGGTGACCTTCGCCGAAGCGAAAGTTTATTTTGTCTGGCGAGTTAAGATGCAACTGTGCGGCCGTGAAGAAGAAAGAAAGCAGATTTGTCCCCTTTTGGGAAGATTATGTCAAATGGATTGTTTTTGTTTATTTTATTTTTCCCCGTCATTCCTCGTTGCAGCTGTGTGTGCTGGGACGGGTGACGTCGAAATTTAAATGCCATGCGAGTGTGTTTCTTTATCACAATTCCAATCAGCTTCTTCATGTTCTTCTCGCACTGGTATCTCGGACCGAGTGTGTGTCCCTATACAGCGGTAGAAGATCTAGTGTAGTATACGTTCATTCATCACTTCTTTTTCTCTAACCGTGTTTATCATTCCGATTGCGTCCATAATACGTTCAGCAAGGGGGAAAGCATAAACGATACTCTGCACTAGGTTATTGCAATAGCACTTTGATGCTAAATAGGCCAAACGAATATTTTCGATCAGTAGATCGTTAGTATCGGATGTACAGGATGAAAACATCATAAATTTTGACACATCCTGCGAGCGGATGAACAGCAGGTAACGAATTGCACACACCTGTGTGCGTGCATGGAATTGTTAACGCATACTTTGATTTCGGGCGACACAGCTTTAGTGTGCGTCAGTGTGAGAACATTTCATACGCGCTCAATCTCGCACGCTGGTACACACGAACTGAACGTCACCATAGCACAATGGGGTAAGCAAGATTAGTTGTATGGTCAAAATCTTTTTTGCTACACAAAAGCAATTAAAATGTTTGTTTGGATTAATAATTTAAGACACATCAGTATGCAATTTCTTTTTTCCTTTATTCTACATCTTATCGCGTCTACATCGTGTGTTATTCGTAAGATACATGTACATGTCATAGCTATTAAGTCTGTATTTTTGTGGTAACCAATGCATCTTTGCGCGGCGTTGGGACTCACCAAAGCGTGCCACAGTTGTCCTGCTATCATTTTGAGACACGGTTTTTTTTTTGTCAAGGTCATCTGGAATGACCAGAGATGCAGATAGTGGGTTTCTCTTTGCAGATTTACTCCTTACATTTGTCTTACGCAAATAAGCTAAAAAGCTTATATTTGTGGAGCTTGATGACTGCAAATGCTAATTTGAAAACAGTAGTAATAATTTTCTTTATGCAGATATTATAATGAATGTTCCACACTTTGCATCGATTAAATTGAGGCTTGAAACAGGAATTATCTGATTCATTAGAACTACTAATTGAATAAAATTAATGTGATACATTTTGAAACCGCACCATCATACGCCTATCCCAGTGTGCCAGAGAGCAAACGGACAATCGGAAGTAGGTGGCTAGAGAATTTAACGCTGGAATAGTGTGTTTCAACCATGTCTATCGGATAGTTGTGTGGAAAGTATTAGCATCTCCTAAACGTGTGCAGCAAGAAAACAAATTACTGTCAGCGTCGTCTTTCAGATCTCTGCAAACATATTTCAGTCTGTTTCGCGTTCGTGAAAATACTCGAAACGGCGATGAAAACGTTCACGTGAAGTGAAAGTGTGCGAGCACACGAGACCGTTGGAAAGCAATCGATTTGGTGTTAGTGATCAGCAAATGCTCGATTTATGAATCAAAAAGCGATGTCCGAGAAAGAAGCAGAAGAATAACAGTGAAGAAGAAGACGGTTCAATCGAGGGTACGAGTGTGCGAGTGTGTGCGTGTTTGAATGGAAATGCGGTTGAATGAAATCTCCATGAGTGAGCGAGCTAGCGACAGTATGCGCGAAATGAAAGCCTGCATAGTGGTGTGAGTGTGGTCGCGAGAGCGGATGTTCCACGCGCGCGCGCACACAAACACACATACACACACACACCCACTGTACACTGAGCAACGCCAACGCTGTAGAGCGTTTGAAGTAAGGCAGGCGAGCGAGCTAACGTATCACGCACACCAGCCATCAATAGCATTTGAGCCAGCGTTTCGAACGCACAAAACGTTCGTGTCGTGTTTCGTGGGAGTTATACATTTGCGAACAAGCGACACACGGTAACGCACTATCAACGGAGCGAAAGGCTTTCGAGTGTGGAACGGGGCAGCATCATCAGAAAAGAAAATCAACCGAGCCTTTCATCCGGTAGAACCACCAAAACCATTAAGCAACATTGGCAGCCAACCCGCTGTACGTCCGGAGCGCCGAAGCACATAGTTATGGATTCAATATGGCTGACGACACACGTAAAGTTCGTGTCGAAGAGCAACTGAAGATCAAAATAGGTAAGTGGTGATTGATCCCGTGGTGGTGTGTTGCGTTTTGTATTGTTTCTCGCCAATCGTAGCAAGCCCTTTATTGCTATGCATTGGCTGTTTTGTTAGAGCTGTGTGAGATTGTGAAGATAAGCCGAACGGTGTACCAATGTTTCCAGAAGTGATTGAAATCCTGCAGAGCGAACCATTGTCGTGAAGATTGGGTGGGGGTCGAAGGTGGTGATTTGATCGAGAAAAAGAGTGTGCGTGTGTGTGTGCGTTTGTATCGACTGAGTGTTGTGGTTCTGAAACGGAAACAAGACCGTTTAAAGTTTTGCGAAAGGTTGTTCAACGCTAATTTCTGGCGCTACAAAAGATCTATGTGTGCAACGACGGAAGTACGTGATTAGCAACGGTTGGAAATCTGTACTAGCAGTGCGTGCGGAGGACGACGAGTTGTGATGTTTAGCCGTGGAAATCAAGAAGAAGAACAGTGCCTTTAAAACCTCGCTTACAGTTGAATCGCAAACACACGAAATTTATGATTTGCGCTTTGCGAATTACTGGAAATTGCCTGTGTGTAAGCAGTCCGAGTGCGCCATGGAACAGTGGGTGAGGAGACGCAGTGATGGAACGAATCACTCACAGGAATCAAAGTGGTTGAACAGGGGGTGGGTGGATAGGTGGTCCGTCAGGTTGTGGCGGTAGTAGAGATTGGTGTGAGTTACGTGCGGAATATCGAGTATGTTCCAGAGTGTACGTGTGTGTGAAGCCAAGAACGCGTGTGTAGGCAGAGAACGAGATAGAAAGAGAGAATGGTCCGTTACGTTGCCAGGGGTGTTGGGTGGGGTGCTATGTTGCATTGTGGTGTGGTGGAGAAGGAAAGGGTTATGGGTGGGCATGAATGGGGTTGCGTTGATTTCCCGTAAGTCGATCGAGTTGAGTTCAGCAGCGGAGATTGAATGTCAACAGAACTCCAGATGTATGTACGTTCCACTTGATAGATTATTGTAAACCGCGCGTGAGAATTGAACTGGAAGCCAAATTACCATCGTCTAGCGAATGTGAGACTGGTGTGCAAAGTAACACTCTTGAAGTAATTATTTACAATCGATTGGCTATTGAAGAATGCGCTGCCCGGCTGGAACATTTGTCACTACGGTATTCCAGTTCCATGCCAGATCTTTCGCCATTTTTTACTTGCACCTACGAAGAAATGACAGTTGTTTCCAACCTACGAGAACAACCCGCACAGTTGAAACGAACGTTCTCAAAAGAAAGAAGAAAAAAACACCTCAGGCGTTCAAAGAAGTGATTGCATTAATTGCACGCACAAGTATTCCCTGATACCCACATGTTTCCGGTGCAGCAGCAGCACCAAAGACGACACAAAAAAAAAACCACAGAAGACAAACAAATCAAGGATCAAGTTGGTGTGCGCAACCGAGAAAGCAGGTGGTGTTGTGCAAGTGTTGGTTTCCATTTCCGGATCGAATAACCGTGGGAAGCGACGCCAAAGGACAGCTGAAAAAGTGACGCACGGAAAGGACAGGCAAATACTTCCTTTGGCATTGCGGTTTTTCCATCCAACACTATGTCCATTATCAGTTGTTCTCTCTTTCACTCTCACTTTTTTTGGTTCTCATTTTCACTAATGTGTCAACTGTGGCAGTTAAAACAGTAAAGCCTGCAAAACATTTAAAATGCTAAAGTACATATTTTACTTTCTCTCCGTGGCTCAGTGCGACAGAGGCAGATGGTAGAAGGAATAATATTACCCATCCACCCGAGCAGTACCCCGTTACGGGATGAAATACCATTTCTTTCCAAAGTGACGGACGGACGAGGAAAAACACCCAACAATGCACAATGGAATAGTGCGCGGGTTTTTCGGTGCCATTTCCCACGAACCGATTTTCTCCCTTGTGGTGGTAGTGGTTGGGTGGGGTGGAGGGGGGGATGCTGCAGTAGTAGTAAATTTTTCATCTCCAACCAACAATTGTGTCCCTGGGTGGAATTTTTCCCGCTCTGCATTGAATTGAACAAGCTGGCAGTGAAAACAAAATCTTGTCCGCCGATGTTGAAAGTGAGAAAATTTAACAAAACCAGCACGCATCCAATTAACCAACCGGGAGGGTTCGTTGCTGTGGTTACTAGTCGCCAGCTCACGATGACACTAATAAACTCAGCCCGAGTCTGAAAGGGAAGGATGCCTCGCATCGGTGTGTTTTATACGATTTGTAACCGGTTGCAAACTTGTTCTTGCTAGAAAGCACTTTCCTTATTGTCTGTGCTCTCCGGCAGGTACCTTTAAAACTCGTTGAAAGCGTCCTCTACAATGTCACTTTAGTAGCGATGCGAAGATGTGTCTCGCTCACTACTATTTTTCGTTATTACTGTTGCGTTTCAAAGTGCATATTCTGCTCATCGGGATTTCCGCCACGGTGGTCATCCGCGGTCCGTAATGGTGTGTGAACGGTCGTGTAAACAAAAGGCGAGGGATGAAATACACGTAGCTTCATAATTAATCCCAATGAAATAGAAAGTGGCAAATTGGTGCGAGAGATGTTAATTGACGTTGATGAACGATGCTGCTTCGGCTGCGTGGTCTGGCGCGGTGTGACGTCAACGTGTATTGCCGGGGAAGACCTACTGTCCCCGAGTGAAATCGGTCCCCCACAAAACAAAAAGGTCATTTGCAAGTGAGGACGCACTCATATTGTATTATAGTTAGTACAGAAAAATCGTGCCATTCATTTTGAACCGATAATTAGTCATGGCCAGATAGAACCGTCCTGTTAAATTATCAAATATGTTCGTACTAACATGACTAAGACCCAACACGCAAAATTTTTCAACCGAACCGGTAAAGGAATATCGAGATTTTTGTTCGATATGTGAAGGAAGTAGAATCCAGCTCGTATGATTCAAAAATCGTGTGATGTAAAAAGATAAGGTTCGCATGGAGATTTCTAGATGAAAATCAGTCGGCAGACCACTGAAATCGTATTTTTCGTTGGTTTTTTTTTCTGTTGTTTTCCCACATTAAGCTCTATCCAACCAATACGGAATTTCCAACCCAGTACTCGCCAAGTCGAAAAATGTTTCAAAACAATGCGGAAACCAATAAGCGAACCTAACTAAATGAAAATCTACAGAATAAGTTATTTTGCAAAATATATTGCCACCACTGATATAGTACACAAATTGATAGAACCATGTGAACTAACTGTGTTGCATGTTTCGAAAAAGCACCAGTTAAAGATATTTCATTCCTGGCATTATGCATTATTTAATTCAATCGCATAATAATGCTCCAATAAAATTAACATGTTGCTGGTACGATGCTGTTAAAGCGCGAAGGTGGCTCCTTTGTTTTGTCGAACATTTTTCTTTATTAAAATCTGCCAGTGCTTGATCATTGCAGATCATCAGACCGGTACTGCAACACATTTTCTATGTAATGAGATAATTCAAAGAATTGTACAGTAGGGTGCTCATGCTTACGACTGACATCCAACATCAACGTTCTGTCATTATGACGTTCGCTAGATCGCTCTACAGACGGGAAGCACATTATTAACAATACAATACTGGTGCAGAGCTATCATACTGATGAACTCTGAGTGCCGTTAACGAGACGCATCGTATGGGGTATTTTTTTATATTTGTTTTAATGATAGGTCATTAACAATAACAAAAAAGTGACTCATGTAAAGACCGATGCCGCCAACACACCGCGCCACGGTTGGTGACTTAGATCATGCCATTAGATCGACCGCGAATGTGCATTTGACAGACGACCAACGCGTAAAACACCGTTTGTGTGGTACAGGTCATGCCGTATTGGGTTTTTGTCGATGATTCATCATAAGCCGATCTGTAAGCCGATCCACGAAGAAAGACCGCTTAAACTGTATTTAGCGAGATTCTGTCGTTTAAGGAAGAATTGGATAGAAAATCGACATAGTACGACATTTTTTTTGAAAATTCCTTTACGTTGGTAAAGTGGGGCAAATGATTGTGGGAAAGAAATGGTTCGACCCAAACAGGCCACAAAATAATTTGGTCATAATATCCAAGATGATGTGCAAAAATTAAGTGACCGTTGCTGAGTTATTAAATGTGCATTTCAAAGTAGGTTTTACCGTACTTTCTTTACCGTTTTTATGTCATTTCTTCCTTTGCCTTTGCTACCACACCTGTAAACCGAGTAACAAAAAAAACAAAAAAAAAAAAACGAAGGCATTTTCGCCTTTGTGCCCAATGACTCGATCAGTATAACCGGCTGTCAATCGGTGGATCGGTCTTTGGTGTCGGCAACAGTAACAGTACCCTTCGAATGACCTGAATACAGGACGCACCATCCGCATGCGCGGTAGGCTTTTAAAGCATTTTCCATCGCCATTTTACCAATTGGACCAGGCGGAATGTGCTATTTTTTTCTGTGCTATGGGCTGTTACAGATTTTCTTTTAATGTTCGTACAGATTTCCCCCCCCCCCCCCACTACTCCGCGCGAATCTTCACCGCGGCAATCGGATCTGAACCAGCGGTACGTGCCTTACCTTTAATGGTTTAATTAGCACATACACCAGACCACCATCGCCATGCACCATGTATGATGGAAGTACTGATTTTCATTTACTGATTACTGGTAACTGATTTTCAAAGTTGTCAAGCGCAATAAGACACTTTTCCTCATTTCCCTCTCTGCCCACCCCCCCCCCCCCCCCCCCCCCCCCCCTGCCGTGTTGGTCGCAAACAAGAAGGCGGCAGGTACGTTGTCTGTTTGGCTCGGTTAAAGCAGTGGCAGTGGGCTAAAGCATTTAACTTGCGTATGCATAACTTAACTTGTTTGTGTCGTTGGCGTGAGTCACATGTATTGCGGAGAACATTGTTGGGCAAAAAAAGTCTACACTGAAAGTAATATTTAGCTTATTTAAATTACTAGGAACTCTGATGTTCACTTCCTTTATTGAATATCTGTAAGGAATAAAACAGTATTTCTAGTAAGCTGTTGTAAATCTAATTAATGTTTCCTAATTCTTACTGTTACTCGCCAACTGTAAGGATCTGGCAGTGCATTTGCTTCATGGAAATTCATAGACCGAATATTTGTAATAGTCAGCTGGCATTATCGATCATAAAACAGGCAAGTCTTTCGTACGCCCAGGCACAATCAAACCGATTACATATATTTGCATTTAGCGGCAACGGTTTCCGTAGGAAGATACTGCCCATTCGAAGCGAATATTGGATTATTCATTCCATCCCGTTTGGCGCGGGTGCCTTGAGTCCGTCCGTGCTGCGGAACGTCGGTTCGTTGTGGGCAGTTGGGTCGCTCGTCTACGAAACATCCAACCGTGGGGAGCCAGCATCAAATCCAGATTTGTCGCGCGTCGTTCCAACACGGTCTGGCAGCAGGTATAGATATACGTATACGTGCGTCCCACGGATATGAACAACGCCCGCAGAAGAAACTTTCAATTTTTCGAAAGTTTTTTTTTTTCCTCCACCCGAAGCCTTCGATTTTCATCATTGCTGGCATCGCGATCAGCGGCACCCCAGCATCACAAGCTGGGACCGGGTTGCCGCCATATGCGCGTCAATGTATACGAGCAGCCGCTGACGGACACTGTCGCGATCGCGCGACTCATCAAGCGAACGACATCGCACCGACTGGGCTTGAAGTATTGAGAAGAACTCGTTCGCGTGGTCCCAGATTTGCCGTGGCAAACATAGTAGTGGGAAAACATGCGTCGTTTCGTTAAGATCTCGTGTGCACCGTTTATGCGAGTTTTATGCATTCCGCCTTCAATGTTAGCTTGCTTTCTCCCATTGTGCTATGAGTGGGACATAAAATGTCTTTGTTGGAGAAGATCACCGGGACATGTGCACATACTGCGTGCACCGAAATTAAGCTACACACTACAACTGTACCACAAGGCTATCCTGCTATCATACGTGAAAGTTCCTGTAGAATAAGGAATTCACCGGAAACGGCCGCCATTTGACGCAGACGTACTACGCCAGTTTCGTAACGATTTATCGTAGTTGAAGGTGACAATCGTACGACGCAGACACATCCCCGTCATCATCATTTTCATGCGCATGATTAACACCATCAACGCCCCATCATCATCATCCGTGTTGCCTTTGCCTCGTCCCACGGAATGTCACGTAGCGGCGGAGTTGCGTTTATTAGGAGTTGATGGGCTTTTTTTCTGCTCATCGCATCGCTCCAACGCCTCCGTGCTTGTGAAATCGATCGTCGTACATTACGCAAAAAGAAATCAGCGGAAGTGTGTGGTCGAATAGGAAGCGATTTATAAAGAGCGGTCGTGTGCAATAGTGGCCCCCTTGGTATAGGCTTTTCGTGGTCAATTTAGTGAACAAATTAGTATCCCCTTTGATTATGGGTCGACGGTGAAAATGCATTCGGGTCGATTGATCGATTGAGAATTCCACAAATACCCACTGTTAAAAGATATCTACCAGAGGCAACACATGGGCACTGTTTGCTTGGGGAACACACACCTGAAGTGTCCCCCTTAACGATGAGTGCATGCGTGGGCCACGTTTAATCGTCTGACGAAACCACACCCCCAACTTTAAACGTGTTGTTTCGCTGTGTGTCGCCAAGAGGTACGTGCGGCACCGTTTGATCCAACAAGCGGGAGAAGACAGTCAACGGCTACCACTACTCCACTAACATACCGAGCATGCTGAAGCCTGGCATACGTGTGCGCACGTATCTACGGTGTTCGGTCAGGCCCGGTTGGTTGTTGAGTGCGATGCAGTGAGTAGTAGTGTGTCATTTCCGGTGGTCGTTACAAACGATAAACCGGCCCACATTGGCACCGGTAGCGTTTCCGAACCGACGCCATTTACCCATCATCATCATCATCATCGCGGCGAAGAAGAATTCATCTCCTGCATTAGGTTGTGTTAAGGCAAATTCAATCTAACAAGCAGCAACGCAAAATTCACCAATATTACCAACAACAACTGGTCTGACGGCCGGAAGTGTTGCTGATACAAACGTAGGTTGATGAAGTATGTGCCGCAAGGAAGGAAGGAGCGTGATTGCGCGAAGACGAGTGTGTTCACTGCCAGAGTGGTGGTGGTGTGTGCGCCACTTATCGGTCAGGAAATTACTTTATCTCCCATGCGTTCTCAACAGTCTCAAGACACGATGAGACATGCTCCTCGATCGATGGCCGAGGTTGTCTTAACCTCTCCGCATTTATTACGCACACGGTTAGGCCTTCAATGCTTCACCTCGTGTACGCGGGAGGTCAATATTATATGAGAGCTGTGACGTGCGCGACAGCATCTGGAAACGCGTCTAAAAGAAAGGTTTCTTTCACCACACACTATTGTCATTATTGATTACTTTTATTTGTTAAATTCTCAGAAAGTAAGGTAAAAATCGCGAGTTTTTGGTATTATTTGGCCAAAAAAGGACAGATACTCATAGTTCTTGGGGCTTACAAATAACAAAAGGAAGCAATTTGGGTTCAGACTAGATTTGAACCATGACTTACGGCGGCTATAGACCGAATGCCATGGCATAAGGTCATGGGACCTCTCTGGGGTTTGACGCTATTATTGTAATGAAAGGTTGCATTCGACTCAACAGCTGTCTTCGTGCAATATAAATTGAAATGGAAGATTTTATTTGTAATACAACAAACCATTAAACAATTTGAACGGCAACGGCGTTTAATTGTAACCATCATTCTCCTGTACATGGGTTCACGTCTCACATACAGGGCTATTTCGTGCAAGGAAGCAACAATGACTTCCGATAGGGGCGTAAGAAACGTGCAGCAAGAAGAGAAAAAAACATCACGTTCGGGGTAGAGGAGTAACGTAAACATGATAATTGTGGATCCATTTATCGCTATTACCAGTAGAACGCGGGTATTTGTAGTATAGGTTTTAATACTTTTCGGAACGAAGTGCAAAACTTCTCGAACCGCAATATATTTGATGAATGATTAATGTATTTCAATTAGAATAAATAAAATAAACATTAGTACTTTAGCGCTATTTTACTGCTTTTTCAACCTTTAAAATCCAAAATGGTTGAATCTATGTTTAAAAAACAATTATCGTCTGACAGTCTTTTCCTCCTTTACCAGCATTTGTAGAAAACACAACAGTGTGTAATGAAAACTATTCCAATGGCACGCATATGGTCTGTGAGTATGTGTCATTTTGTTGATCAATGAGTCAGTCTCACCGTCCCGGTCCGGGAGTGTGCAGTAAAAAAAAAACAGCTGGAGAGTTAAGAAAAAAAAAACCTCCATCCCTTCCGAAGTGTAACTTACTTGGGCTTCTTGGTAAAGAGACGAAGAAGGAAAAAGTTACCCAGCAACAGGAAAAAGGCCCACCAGCCCGCCCTAGCAAGAACACCAACGGAATCCGGGAAGGAAGCCGAACCATTGCTTCTTGTAATTTGATACACAATCGGCGGCATTTCCTTCTGCTGCGTGGCTGCTGCTGCCTTTGAGTACTGTGTATTGTGCCTGTACCATGAGCAATGTGTGGCCCCAGCCCGTCGGCTGTAGCGCGACAGGCAGGCCCACGTTCGAGGTTCTTTTAAACGTTCCTTAATGAACGTAAACTATATCGTGTCTCCGGTTGGCAGCCAAAGCAATTGGTTCTTGCACCGTGTCTGGGCACCGGGTGGGGGAGGGGCACATCGTACAAGTTTGTGTGCCGTTTAAAACACACTTCTTCTGCCGATTGCGGCCGGTCGCTGTCGCCTAGCGTAGTGTGGACGTCCCGATTAGCTCATCGAACCGTACGTTGTTCGGGCCGGTTTGTGGTACTCGCTCACTGTCCGCATTAAACAAGCGTGAGATTTACTATTCTGTAAAGAATTTATTTCCGGTGCCCCGTTTGGCTGTAAGCTATGGCCGTTTCCTGTTGTTGCGGAGCTAAATAAAAAATCCCGTTTACAACCGTACTCTACTTCAATGTGCTTCGTGTACATATTTAACTACTGAACAAGTCCCAAGTTCTCAATAATGTTGGCAGCTGCCTTCTTTTTACAATCAGGTGTGTAGTGAAATAAACATTACGACCAGCAGAATCCTTTCTATCATAGCCGTCACTCAGATTTATACTAACCTAGCTGCTAGCTGCGAGTCTGAGCGAAGAGGAAAAGACATAATCAGTTCCTTCCCGAGTGCATCCACTATTTGCAGCGATCGTGTTGCATCATCTATGATTGTTGCCACATGATATGTTGGCGCTTCGCTCTCGCACACTACACTTTAGTGACACACTATCTCCAACCACCAGAGGCTTGCCCTCTGTGTGTCGTAGACGGTCCAGTGTGCGAGTACTTGTAGTACAGCCCGTTGGGGAAGTGTAATTCATCGCTTCCGGTCCGATAAGCCACTGTCGCTGTCGCTGGTAATCGGGCCCAGTTACCCGTGAACATTGGTTCGAGGTTGGATGGGTTGGCACAACAAAAAAAAATAAAACATTCAAGTTGAATCAGTCGATTCAGTCGGCGGGGCCCGTCTTGATGAAGCACGCCACCGATCGGTGGAGATCGGTTCACTCTGGAGCGCCGCCCGCGAGGTGGTGGTGCAGTTGTGTAATTTAAATAAGAACCGTCCCGTGCCCGTAGGAACGCGAGCCGGCACGGAATGATGGGTAGGGCGAGGGCGTGTGTCGAGGCATAGTAGCTCGCATGTAGATGTTAATGAGTTTCATTCACCAAAACGTTCGACACAGCAGTTTGGCTACAGCGGGCGTGAAATAGGGGGTAGGTGAAATAGGTTTTTTTTTGTTGTTGTTTGCTTTAAACACTCAACCCCCTTCAACTCAATAACCACCCTCCAGGTGGGGTAGGAAGAGGGAGCTCAACCAATTCGAGAAATACACAGCCGTGCGGGCGTGCGAAAACATTCAAAACGATCAGCTTTCGGAGCGTAACGAGTTTATTTGGATTCGATTGGAAGTGCTAAAGTGCCACCATCCATCGTAGACTTTGGAAACTTTGCTATCAAATTTGTTGGTCTGTTGTGCTGCTGCACTAGCGTAAGGCATCTAAGGGCGATGGACAATGAAACAAACAATGGTTTGGGAGTGTTCGAGTTCGGTTTATGCTTTTCCAGACACGTTTTGACAAACGAATGCAATGCTTTAAGACATGCAACACTTCCGCTGCTTCACATGCAACACATACGCACATGGTAAATATATATATTCATTCAACACCTCCTGCCAATGTCACTTGAGAGTTGATTCGTTTTCTTGTTATTGTTTTTGGTTTGCCGTTTCGTGTTGGCCTCCATGTGTGTTCCATTACGTTTTGCGCAATCGGTAACGGAGGCGATGGTCACAAGGTCACGCGTTCGAAGACTTCGTGCCGTGGTCGGGCGCACACATCTGTGCTGAAAGTGGTGGTTGAGTTTCGGGCCCCAAAACAAAACAATGAAAAAAGTATCGCATATGATGCCCCCCATCCACAGGGAGCGATTTCGGCTTGCCAGAGAGAATCGGTCCCAATGTTTTGGAAGTGGTATAAGTACATGATGAAGTGAAAGTTGGTTTATCACTTATGTTAAGCTTTTTTTTTTTTTCTTTCCCAAACACACCTGTTGTTGAAGCGTCTAATACTGTGCGAAATGTTAAACTTTCCCTCTCGTCGCGTTCCACCGCATTCTTATCATCGTGTAAGATATAACGCCCGTCTGTGGAGCTTGTGGAAAATCATTAACCTTGAAGACGCACACCGGCAATGGAGCATTTGACCTTTACAGGAAGAATTCTCACACGTGTCCTTCTACGGCTAGGAGGAAGTACTTGGTAACCAACACCCTACAAAAGTCCTTCAGCAACGGAATACATTAACCAACAGAAAAAATACTCCCCACCTCATCCTCCCCATTCCCAAGTAATACTCTTCCCCTACATAAGCTTCCGTTCGTGAATGTTACGGTTGGATGCTATCATTTGTGTTTTTTTTTTCGTTTTGTTGTTACCGATTTTTTTTGCCATTCAACCGTTCCGAACTGGAAATCGATCGAAACTGTGTAGGTGGTGTAGAATGGCGGGCACAGCGTTATGAATGGAGATTAATATTGACAGCTGAATGGCGTGGCCAGACAGATCGAGGCTTCGTAACAGGCGACAGGAGCAGCGAGGGAAATGTATTCCCCAGAACCGTACCCTAGAATTCGACCCGAACCTTCGGCCCACTGGACAGCGCCTGGTTGGATGGATTGGGGGGGAAATTTTCAACGATGCTTTCCTTTGCCGCCTTTGACGGCTTTATTTATTGTCAATTATTGTCAATCGTATGTAGATACATGTCGCGTTTGCCATCAAACCGACCATTTAACGTTACGGACACGTTTTTATGCAATTTGCCCTGCCACTTTATTGTATCCGTTCCGTTCGTAAGGAAGTGTGCAACTGACAATGGCGAATGCTACAGATACTCGGCGGTGCCATGCGCAGACGCCCACGACAATATAAACGTTGAATCAAACTCTGGTGATGTCCGTTTCATTCATAACTTAATGAAGCGGCACTGTGTGTCGTTGTGATTTCCTTCATTTACACCGCGAAAAATCCCTATCGGAAGGTGGTTAATATTATTGATCCGATTCGCGTGCTCGATTGTGCCTACATTTGGCAACAATGTAAACTAGTTTCATGTTTTAGTGACAAAATCATAGAAAAGTTTCGGCTAGCTGTTGCGAATAAAACGAAGATTTTACGTTGCCGAGTCAGCAAAAGGAATACGTTGTGCATTAATGATTCATTAATGTTTCTTGACCATTCCGAGACGAATGGGGGACGGAAAACTCGTAGCCCTTCTCTAGTTAAACATCACAACTACCGACAAACCGTGTATCGTGATCGGCAAGGCCAATAGCAAATGACATCACGTAGTTGTGCTTTAATACATACACGACTACAGCAGTAGCAAGCTTGGCGTCGCCTGCGGGTCTGTTGGAGCAGCTATCGCTGTCGTCGACGCGTGCTGTAGCCGTGTCAGCAAAAAAAAAACCTTATCAATAACCCATATCCGCATCAGGAATACCCTTTTCTTCCTTTTGCGCTAGTAACCACCTTTTTACTGTTGTGAGCACGTTGGTGTATGACAAACGATGAGGTTCTATATCTAAAGCACCTTTATGCAATGTTATTTGAGTGTTGGTTGACGGGTATCAAGGTGAGAATGTATGTATCCAACTACTAGCGAAATATGTGAAGCACGTCTAAAGCTATTAAACCGAAACTGCTCAAAGAACAGCACAACTTCTTTCGAAATTACGAGATTAGTCTTTAGATTAGATTAGAATTAGATTTAGAATTAGAATTAGATTAGTCCAAATTATTTGCCTAATACATGAATAATGTTGAAATGCAAATGTTAAATATTTCAAACAAAACAAGCAGAGAGGATAATCCGCAAAACACTAGAGTCATTTCAAACAGAAACCAACCATACATTTTTGGCTTGCTATTGATTTAATTTACCTGTAGCTGGATGATATATTCAGTCACACTGCGTACGGGGGATTAGTCCGGATGGAATTTCGGACCGGTACTGTTGTGTGAAGACCTCTACTAAGTACACCACTCTACCACTCTCTGTGCATCTACCAAGTACACCACTAGAGAAGGAAAACACTAGTGTAGTTACTGAACATGAAGACCAAGAACTTAATCATGAAATGATACTTTAGTTGCTCGTATGATTGCAATCCATTTTTTTCTTTTCTTTCTTTATAGGGGAAGCAAAAAGTCTCGTGGGACGCAGCAGCAATAGTGGTACCACGTCATCGAAAGAAAACCGAGATGTGTACTGCACGATCGCGCTCGACCAGGAGGAAATTTGCCGGACGCCCACCATCGAGCGTACGCTTTCGCCATTCTTTGGCGAAGAGTACCAGTTCGAAATACCGCGCTCCTTTCGGTACCTTTCGGTGTACGTGTGGGACCGCGATCGCCACTTGAAGCAGGACAAACCGTACGGCAAAATAGCGATCCGGCGCGAAGATCTGCACCAGTACAACCATAAGGATCACTGGTTTCCGTTGCGCCCCGTCGATGAGGACTCGGAGGTGCAGGGTATGGCCCACCTGCTTATCAACATTGATGACGGCGTGGGCAACCTGAAACAGCACACCGGGGAGTTCGAGGACTATCGGTATCTTACACAGCCGACAACACTGTCGTGGTTGCATCAGCAGCAACAGCAACAGCAGCAGCAGCTTCTTCACCAAAATCATCTAAACCAGCAGAACCTACACCATCATCATCTGAACGTTCACAGCACATCAGGAGCAAACGTTGGTGGTATATTGGTGGGCAGCGAGTCTAAGGAGAACAGTGGCATCCTCCCATACCCGACCGCCCACTCGCCAAACCCGTCGTCCAACAATGCGTTGATGTCAGTTCAGCTAAATAGTTCTGTCGCTAGTACAAATCTAAAGTTATTTTACCCAACAAAGGGTATCAACACACTCCTCGGCGGGTCTATGGAAGGTGGCGGCGGTGGGGCAGGTAGTCAGATGACGCCGCTTTTGAAACTTTTCGATTCCAGCCACACATCACCCTTGTTACTGTCGCTGTATACCAATGGATCGGGCAATGGAGACGTCGTGCACGGACACGTGTCCGGTGGTATGTTGGTCAGCGGCGGAGTAAGCAGTCGGATCACGATCAAACTAACGGAGTGTTTGGATTTGGCACGCAAAAACGGTCTCTGTGATCCGTACGCAATCGTAGTGGCGCACTATTCGAACAAAAAAACCATCACAAAGCGCACGAAGGTGCGTAAAAAGACCATCAACCCGTCGTTCGACGAAACGTTCAGCTTTGATCTGTGTATCGATGGGCACGGGAGTGACTCCTCGAAAAGTGACAGCAACAACATGTACACGGTAATGCCGCTCGGTGGTGCGGATCTTTGTGAAGTCGTCATTAGCTTCAAGCACGCCAGCCCGGGCATGGGAGACGACGTATTTTTGGGCGAGATTCGCATACCAGTTCGGGGGAAACAGCAACAGAATGCGGTGCAACCGAGCGCCTGGTACTTTCTACAGCCGCGCACCAGTCAATCACGACCCATGCGCACCTGTGCAACGCCACCAGGTACCCGGCTGTCCTGCGACAATTCGCTCGGGTCGTTACGGTTGAAGCTAAACTACACCTCCGACCATGTGTTTCCTTTGGCGACCTACGACCAGCTGTACAACGTCCTAATTCAATCGATCGATCAAAAACCGATCACGGCCAGTGCGGTACATATTCTAGGTGAGATCAGTCACAACAAAACGGAGGTAGCGCAACCGCTGGTACGTTTGTTCACCCACACCAACGTAATCGCGCCGATGATAAAAGCGTTGGCTGATCACGAAATTTCGAAACTCACCGATCCGACGACTATCTTTCGCGGCAATACGCTAGTGTCAAAGATGATGGACGAGGCGATGCGACTGTCCGGTTTGCACTACCTGCACGCAACATTGCGCCCGATCGTAGAGGAGATCTTTGCCGAAAAGAAACCGTGCGAAATTGATCCATCCCGGGTGAAAGATGTTAGTGCCATCGAGGGCAACCTGCACAATCTGCAGGACTACGTCGGGAAGGTGTTCGAAGCGATCACGAAAAGTGCGGTTAAGTGTCCAGCGATACTGTGCGAAATATTTCACAATCTGCGCGAATGTGCCGCCAAATACTTCCCGCAGAACAAGGAGGTACGCTATTCCGTAGTGTCGGGGTTCATCTTTTTGCGGTTCTTTGCGCCTGCAATTTTAGGACCGAAACTGTTCGATCTGACTACCGAACCAGTGGTGAGTACATTTTTGTATTATTTTTTCTTGTTCATTTGCAATCTACACCGTTTGTCAATAGTCTCGCATTCTCGCGAATGTGCAGATATGTGTAATAGTATGTAATATATTAGCTCCCTGTTGGCTGTGTTGGGAAGCTAATGCTGTGACATTGTAGCTAATGTCAAAGAGCTCGTTATCTTGTGTAAAGAAGTAAACGCCGCACTTCCTGTTTGTCCAAAATTGATTAACACGTGGGAAAGGTGATTGGATGTACGGGACAAAAATAGTCAAGCAATGAAAATAGACATTGAGCGACGAACAACATTGAAGAGCGTATTATTTTCTGCTATTTTGGGTGTTAATCACGTCTCTTATCGGCTAAACAAGATCGGCGTACCTCATGCCAACGATAGTAGAAGCATTTATAAAACCGGGGAGGATTAATAATCTTATCTTATCAAGAACACGCTATGTTTTGCGTTCACACTTAATGTGCCTTTTCATTCATTGATGCTTCACCTTCGTCTCCATGTTCATAAGGTATCTGCTGTGAGGTAGAAAACCGTCGCGTTTGTGAATGAAACATCTTTTCTTTGGGGCACGCGCACCAAACACGCGTTGTTGGCTGATGAATTCGAAACTACTCAAAAAGGTTCTACCACGATCTATCACGTTGCTTTATTTTCTCTTATACACAAAAAAACACGAATATTTTTGTTTGTTGTTTCTTTCTTAAATTCTCTTATCATTTCTCTTCACCTTTCACGATCGTTCGCATACCGTAGGACGAACAGACGACGCGCACCCTAACGCTGATCTCCAAAACAATCCAATCGATGGGTAACCTGGTCAGTTCGCGATCGGCGCAGCAACCGTGCAAAGAAAAGTACACCGAGCAGCTGTATAAAAAGTTTTGTACGGAGCAGCATGTCGAAGCGATTAAGCACTTCCTGGAGGTGATTTCTACCGTTGGCGCTACCAACACTGGCGAAGGGCAATCGAGCATACTAGAACCTGTGGTGCTGAAAGAAGGGTAAGTAGCATTCGTACGAAGATGGTACCGGTTTCTTTCATGTTCGTTTTGGAACATCTGACACATCCTATACTGTTGCCCCAGATGTGATTTTTGAATGCTAATATCTTTGGGATATTCCCTGTAAAATTGTTCCTGTTGCACTATCACGAATGTTTGTATATGTGCTCCACTTCCCAACTCTATAGTTATACAATACCAAATTTGATTGTAAACCAATTGGAAATTAGAAAATCAACTACTATCTCCATTATGATCATATGTTTAGGATCAATGTCACGATAGCATAATTGCAAACATTGTTGTCTTAAAGGTTCTTTCCAATTTCCATTTCCATCGTTTACGTATCTATATTTTCTTCTATTTTTCTTCCTCCTTTTATCTTCACCTCTCTATCGTCTGTGTTGCACTGCAATGTGCGCGAAACGTAACCGAACGATTGATGCTAACATTGAAATAATTGGACACTTTATCGATCGACGGGGGTGTGTCGTCGACAAAATTCGTATCACAAATTATAATCCTCGTGAACAAATGCGTAAATGCAAACGCATCACTACTATCATTAATCTTATCTCGTGGGAATGTTTCGTAAAATCCGTCCGGAAGAGAATGGTAAGTGTGGCTGGAAATATAGTTGCTGGCACATTTCTTTAGATACTGTTTCATTGACAACAGATCAATTTTAAGCAATTTGTCGTTCTTATGTTTTTTTTGTTGTTGTTTGTTCTACGTTTGACAATTGTATCGCTTGATTTTGTTGCACCATTATATTGCAATCGTTTTTTCGCGATATAAGTAACTTAAAACTTTTATTCTTGGAAATGTATACCTGTTAGTAGTAAATATTTTATTTTTACATCCCTTTTTATCATTTCTGATCATGTGGAATATTTTTATTTGCAATGATGTTAGCTTATTTTATTTAGTTTTTAGCTTATGTTGAGCGTTTTTGTTACACTTTCGTGATATATGTATGTCTATTCCTGCGACATTTAGCACCTATCTTCAGCAACACGAGTCCATTGTTACCTGGATAATTGTATTGTTTTTGCTCAACCGCGCATGTAACCAGCCCAATAGACGGATAGATGGCCCAAACGATGAAATCTCTGTTCACCGTTCTGCCCCCATGGTAGCTTGCACCTTACCCTCCGTGTATTGCACCATCTCCTTCATTTTTTTTTCACTATTAATTTATGGCAATCATCTTTGGCAGTTTGCTTCACTCGACGCTGCTTTAAAGGCAATTGCATTTGTGGAAAAAAGAAAATACGTTACCTATTATGATTTTAGGTGTATTTATAAAACTGAAAAAAGTTGTTTTCTTTAAGGTGTTTTTTAAAGTTTTAATCATTAATGTTTTTATTTCTTGATTTATATTGCTTGTTGCTAGAAGTACATGAAAGTATTTCACACGGTTCGTGATTAGCGTGTAATCTTTGTTCGTAGCTAATGATGATCGCAATAGGATAATTTTTAAATTAAATGCAAATACGAACAAAATAACTTACGAAAGATATTCCTTTTCTATTTCCAATATGCACGGTTGTCCGCCCTTCCCGAAAATAAAACACAACGTAGGATGATGACGAAACGCGCCCAAGGACGAAAACGGTTTGGCAGGCGGAACTTCAAGCAGCGCTACTTCCGGCTGACGACACAATCGCTTAGCTACGCAAAGGCCAAGGGAAAACGACCCATCTGTGATATACCGCTAGCTGATATACTGGCTGTCGAACGGCTCAATGAAAGGAGCTTCAAGATGCAAAATATTTTTCAGGTAAGTGCAGGACGTATGTCTATTTCTATGGTTTTGAGAGATAATCGCATTGAAATTTATTTTATTTTCTCCTAACTTGATGAGGGAATGTTACACGTAGTTCTGGAAATTTATGTTATTAAATTTTCAACATGATCAGAAAATCGTACGTACGATTACAGGATCTTCATTAAAGATTATAAGACAAAAAAAATGATTTCGATCTAGTTGTAACGGTGCACCCTCTAAGATACTTACCGATTAGTAGGTCACCGACAAAGGTGCCGAACTGAATCTGGTGTGACGGCCTAAATAGTTTTCTATCGGATGTATCACATTATTAACGTTAAAAATTCATCATTTAAACGCGTTGGTTGACAAAAGTTAAGATTTTTTCGTTTCTCTTTGTATGAAAACAGTCTCTGGGGCAATAGGACACACGCCGAGTAAATCGATTTCTTTTCCTATACGCGTTTGAAAACCATTCGTACATCTTTCCCATATACTACTATGGGAGCACATACGGGTTTCAATTGTACATTTGTTGCTTGCTGCTATTGAGCGAGTAAAAAAACAAGTTTCTTTACACCGGCAAAATATAAGCGTGTAGGAGCGTATGTTTTAAAAGCTTTTTAACAGAAGATAGGTGGAACAAAAAGACGCCTTTATACGCCACTTCTGTGGGCGAAGGTAACGGAGAGGAGCGCACATAATCAACATAATTGTGGGAATACTAAGGCAAAAATGCGCCAATCGCTTTATGCTTCAGCCCCGGCATCCATATGCTATGTGTTGGCCCACATTACGCCCAGCATAAGAATGGAGCTGAATGAAATGAAAAGAATTTACCATCAACGGGTCGTGCTACACACGAAGGCTGACAGAGGCTGCACATGCAAACGTTAAAGCTTTTGCCGTGACTGAAGATTTCCAAATGAATGTAAAAGCCGGAGCAAACGGCGGGGAGATACCGACCGTCCAAAACTACACGGTACCAAGCGGGATAGTCGTAGGAAAGAAGATTAACAATAGTTTGAGAAAACAATTGAATGAGACACGCCGGAGACGGTAAATTACGCCCAAGAAAGAGACACATTGACGATGAGCACACCACCCTCACCATCCCGCAAAAGAGGGTTGTAGTTTGAAGCAGTTTCACTTTTATTATTTCCCATAGGCATCGTTTTAACTGTAAGGCAAAAAAGCTACATCGAATTGAATTGGTGTGTCGTTTTACCGTCAGACGACTTGCGTATGTTGGAGCCGCCCCACATTATTTTGCTTTACCCCCATATTCGCTTTTGGTGCTTGAGCTTCAGAGCCAAACGAATGAAATATGCCGCTGGCGGTTTTCCACCATAATGTTTTGAGTGCTATGCTGCCATGGCTGGCCCCTCGTTTCACCGATAGCAGCTCGATAGTGCGCAAGCGTCCAAGTACAGCAGCATAGTGGGAAAATGTTTTTCCATTCATGAAAACTCCTCTCCCCACGACCACATAGTTGTGTTGTCCCGCTCTGGTGGATGGTGATGCATGACACACTTCATTCATTGTTAGCACTGCTTCTCACTGCCGAGCCGCTGAAGGCTTCGAGTTCATCGCACCGGTTGAGAGAGGAAAGAATATCGCATCCATTCATGGAGTTGGATGTTATTCCTTTCTGAGGTCGTCCAAGGATGAATATGCCTTGCAAATACGAACATAAGAACATTAACAGATTGTGTCGCAGGGCTTGTTCGGTTTTAGTCTTTTAAACTGCAAAAATAAAATAAGCCCTTTGTTTTTCCTTCAACATATTTAATAAATATGTTGAAAATGTATATGATTTTCATTGTATGTAACAATATTGCAATACTTCAACTACGTGTAACAAAACACAATCGGCACAAATCTATATCTCATGTAGCGAACACACATAACTCGTCAATAGCGCACAACCCCGGCATCACACCCTTAATTGATAAATGCAAATTGAGTTACGGTTAATGCAAGAACCAACTGCACCGACCGTCGAATGTAAAAGTGTAAAAAAAATAATCGCACCTTTTTAAAATATGCAAACGCTATATATTGATTAAAATCGGTGAGTGGCGTTATTCTGGTCACATCTACCGCACCATACGTGTTCTCTTATTTGGCATATGACGCCATTGGGATGCAATATCGTATCTCCATTTTATCCCGCTAATGTGCACACGTTCGTCTCATAGCGTTTATAAGTGAAGATTTACGTATGCGCCTTAAACAGCTTCACAAATTAGTAATAAGATTTTTTCTCTGCAACTCAATTATTGCATCCGTTTTTAAATTCGGTCATTGCACTGATGCGGGATGATTAGGGAAGAAAACCGTAGATCTACGCTTTGCTACGTGACAAGAATTCTAGATTGATCAGTCTGGTCCTATACTATGCATGGCTCGGTCTGCTCGAGATTATATTACCTCAAACCCGACATGTTTTTAAAACGTGTTTTAATCACAATCAATTTCCTATTATTTGATACTGATATTTGCAGATAATTAAAAAAGATCAGCGACCCCTCTATGTACAAACAGCAAACTGCGTGGAGGAGAAAGAGTGGATTGATCTGCTGAGTAAGATCTGTCAAAGCAACAAAGCCCGACTCGTTAATTTTCATCCTAGGGCATACATTAACAGTGCATGGACATGGTAAGACATGGAGTGAGTGTTCTACGAGTAAATGGTGTACTAACCATTCCGTTCTCTTTCCAGTTGCAATGAAAGTGACCAATATGCGGCAGGTTGTACGCCCGTATCATCTTCCGGCCCGATCCAGATGGAGCTCGCGACCGCCCTTGATCCGGCGCGCGATTTGCAGCGACTACATTCGCTAATCATTGCCAACATTAACAGCTTGGAGGTGTTGGATCCGACCACGGCCTATGAAGATCCAATGGCAGCGCGGAAAACGATAAAAAAACTGAACGAAATTGCCACGACACTAGAACAGATTCACCGAAAGTACAAGTCGATGTTGGCCCGCGACCTCAAGTACGGTAGCCGGCAGGCACCGATCGGTGATGATAACTATCTACACATGCCAAGGTCCGGTTTTACGGCAGTTATGGCGGCAGCAAGTGCAGCAGCTACTACCGGAAGTGGTACCCTGAACGGATCGCAATCTGCCAATTCGTCCTGCATGTCAAACACTAACAACAGCGCGGTAGGGATCGCTACTGCCGGTTGTACCACAACACTTGGCAATGGTGGTATTGGCAGTGTAACGCCGATCAGTGTCTCAACCCAGCACTATCCCGATGCCAGCTTGGCGCACTTTTTCCCCCATCGGAATTTGCTAATGCGCAGCGCAGACGGCGGTGATCCCCTGACGCAATGCTAGCGACATGGGCACACAATCGAACTGTCTTGTGGGCAATGCACCGAATCGACTCGACGGTGGCGTATTAGTCAACCGCCGTAGGGGACAATCATCATAAACTCTACTTTCCATTAGTTATCACACACACATACGCAGACACATACACATACACTATATTTCGTGGTATGGCAAAACAAAACCATACGGCGAACGGTTTAACTTATTTATTGTATAGTACGAAGAATTTATTAAGTATTGATTTTTGTTTTTACGCGGCTGATCGAACGTTCGAGGAGGAACTTCTCTTGCCTTAATTATTGGTGATCACTGTTTATCTGCAAAAAATGATAGGAACAGAGATAGGTATCATCTATTGCGCTACAAACAGCAGCGAGAAAAATGGAACGATCAGCATTATGCAGCACCAAAATTAGAGAGCATTCGAGAGAGAATTGTAAATCATATTTCCGTTATAATTTTCTTGTTTTGTTTTACAATTGCGACAGCTTAGTTTAGAATGCGTTACATTCTCATCTCTCAGTAGTTGATATCGTTGTAAGAAAAAAAAAGGATCAACACCTAAACCGGCTGTACACTTAACGAGTTGTAGCATATGTAAATATGTTTTTGGAACATAATTTGTGTTTCGCACTAGGTTCCCTTCATAGCATGTAATATGATTGTCGTATTGAGCAATCAGATGTTCTACGTTCGAGAGACGAACAGATGGGAAACAGAAATGGGTTTGTTTGCATTTTCATTTGCTCATAGTCTGTTAGCTACTGATAAATGTATGTATAGCTCTCTACACACAACATCCACGCACACATTCAACTGTGTCAAAGTAGTACACTCTTTCAGTCTGATAATCATTCCACTGCGGAAAAGGTGTGCAGAAGGACGTACTTTTTTCATTTCGTTATTTAGGCAGACGCTGTAGTAACTGATTTGTAGACTAACTTTTTTTTAAACTAACAAACAACATGCCTCCTCAGAACAAACAAACAAACAAACAAACACATATACATTCTTCGCGGATGCTGGTAACAAGATTCTGCCTCAACTATACACAAAACGGTGTTTAACATAGGGTAACTCATCATCAGCCTAATAATACGTTACATTACGATACATTAATGAGCCTAAAATCTGATAATTTAATTTACACTGGTTGCGCATCCGCACATATGCGGTTTCATGTGCTTATGCGTTGTAATCTCAAGCTGTGGTTTACGCGGTCATATTTGATTCTGTTTTGTTTTTCCTTTTTTTTCTCTAAACTGCATTCCTAAACCAGGCCGAAAAATACGACGGCCTCGACTACCGACGAAACGGAAATGATATTGAAATGTTGTCTTTTTAAAGCACACAAACACACACACACATCCTATCTACAGATGGAGAATGAAATGATTCGAATTTAAAATAAGACTCTACACCAATATATTGTGCAAAGAAACGCGCAGGCAGACGGTTGTTATTCATTTCCTTTTTTAAATTTAATAACTTCTTAACAATGGTCATCAAACCAAGAGGCGGGAAGATAGAGCAGCACCAAAATAACTTATGCACATAAACACAATTAACTTTATAGGTGAAAATTCGTACTCAAGATGCAACATTTGTATCGAAAGGCGAGTAGATTGTAAGATGCGACGGTGTAGAATCAAAGTTCGGCTCTTTAGAACTGGCCGCACACCACCGCAATACAAACGCGACGACAACAATAGTTTATTGCTGCGAGTGGTGCTTTTGGCAAGATCACAATCACCTTTTAAATACACAACGGTCTATTGTGGCACACGGGTGTGCGTTTGTATGCGAAAATAGCGCCTTGAGATCTCTTCAGCGGCAACATAATGCATCATTGTGCGTGTGGTGTGTAGAACAAATCCTGAAAATAACAAAACCTGAATGTAAGATTGAACAGCCTTTTTAAACGAAACACCACCATCAGCAGCAGAATCCAATGTACCGATCGGTGTACCGGAACGTTACGATTTACGTGCTGCTTAAAACCAACCCCCACGGAGAAGATGAATGATTACTGTTAGCAGATAACTACTACCCACCATTGGGGCGGGGAGGGCGTAAATACTAAATTTTCAAACTTATCACCCTCTGTCATTACTAAAAGCGTATGTGATGTAATCTACATAGATCGAGCGGTAAAGCGATGTGACTAGTAGAGCAAACAGGGAAAGGAAAAGGTTCGACATAGTATTGGGTATTGTGTGTATTGTTCGTATGCACTAGAGCCTTCCGCGGATATCCTTCCGGAATCTCAAGATTAGTACATAAAACTTACATTGGCAATGGGACGGACGAGATAAACATTATAATGGCAAGCGTTGACACAGGACAACAAAGCAACAAAATCAATCACGCATTCTTTGCCCATTGGGCTGCATGTTGCGGAAGATAACGTGGTTTGAAAATGTTCCAAATCATAAAAAAATGATTACGAAACGATAAGATTTTTGTGTGGTTGTTTGTTTTGCATTTGGTTCTTAAATTCGAACTATAGTTTAAATTAAAAGCAAAACAGTGAACCATTTCCCTGTTCGATTCCTCGTCTCCAGCACATTGTACCAGCTTAACCGATTGTGGAGCATTTACTAGATTGCTTGCACGGACACTGCACGTACGAAAGTATCGCACAAAAACTTTTTTTGCTTATGTTGTGTTGTCGTTTTGTAAAGTTATGATATACGTACAAGAGCATTGAGGTGTAATATGTGTGAATCATTTCAATACCGGATAACCTTTTACTTTCTCTAACTCATTCGTACCGTCTTCGTTGACTGGTTCGTAGAGTTAAAGGGGAAAAATGGTAATAAAAGAAAACAAAAGCGAGCAAGCAATGCAAAGGTATACCTAGTAGTGGGACAAAGTTTGTATTTTAGATAGGGAAATCTGCTCGAAAAGTTACAGGTTTTAAGTGGCGCACTGTGAGTATGGGCTACGGAATTGTGGAATATTAGGAGTGTATGCTAAAGATGCATATTATTATATACATATTGAATTATATTATTATTATTAATATTATTAATTTTATTGTAGATGCATTAATAATGTGTCAAGTTTTTTTTGCTAGCCAGTAAGTGGACAAAAGAGACAAAGAGGAAGAAAGCGAGAGATGAAGGGCAGAAGATGGATAACTTAAAAACACTGAGTGAATTGTTACAAAACATATTTCACTGCTCCTGATTATGAGATAAAGAATAAGAAATCGATCAACTGAAAACATATTTAACTTGCTTGCAATTTTTGTTGTACGTTTTATTTGAAAGAAAAAATATTCAAAATGCTGGAAATCCCTGGAAGACCCTGGGCGGAATGATAGTTACAGCCTGTATTTAAAAACTAAATCCCGTTTTGGATGGGAAGGGGGAGGGGGTGGGTTGGTCAGAAACAAATTATAGAAATAACCAAGGAGAGGGGGGCGGGTGTTCATGATAAATTTTCTGAAATTTTTGACGGGGGTGAGGGTGGGGCTACGGGGGGAGCAACAAGAACTAACATTAAACATTTACTAGTCATCTTGCAATCATGCTTGTTGGCAGAAATCCTTTACATCAGACAGCGATCTAGCATCGCCATTTTACAATTCATTCTCCAGCAGTTACGGATCTAATGGTGGGGCCTGGGAAGCCCTAGAAGCCTAGAGCCTCGAATGAAACTGTTGTGAAGGAAAGAGCATTTGAATTGTGATAGTGTACTGTCCGAAAAGCGAGGCTTTTTCCTTCCCTGCATGCTAGATAAGTGCTAAAGCTTACCAGGGGGAGGAGAGACGTAGGGAGGGGATGGCTCCAAAAAGGTCCATTTCGGATTAGTTATTATTGTATGATCGGAATATTTGCGATATTTAATTTTTACTCGCTAAATTAACGTAACAAATCCGATATGGAGTAATTCCATCCTCGAAAGCAGCTTACCGTTAGTGTTAAAGCAAAATCATTCAAAATGGTACACATTTACTGTCTTAAAGATCTTACGACTTTGTTAAATATCTTATTCATAATTTTCTAGATTGACTTTATTAGCATTTTTATGAAATTTCTATTATTTTACTTCTTTACCATGCCTAAACGAATTGTGGTGATCAACTTACAAAACTATCAAGGACCATCTTACACACCTTGCTTGAATCAGAGCTGAGATGGTTATAGCGTTACTTGTATAATTTACTTTACATTACATCCCTTTGATAGACTGACATTTTCCATCTAATGGGGGTCGTCGTTCGTTGCAAGCAACTTATATGCATTTGCCATTGTCTGCCATTCTGCCCTATTGCATGAAATCTTCAAACGAACAAACATTTAGCACGAATCAAACCTATTTTTATCGTGCTAAATATTCGAGTTGCCGTTTGAGGATAGCAATGAAATGGGACGATTAATGTTATGCACGATGGTGATGCTACATTTCCAATCCTATGTACGTGATGCTCAAAACAATAATGTTCTTAAAAATTAAATAAAAAAAACACATGTTCCTATATTAAACCTCGGTAAGATTCATAAAACTAAACAAACAAAAAATCGCATTTCGCATAAACCAAAGGATTTTTCATCTCAAAACGTGTCACTCTATAGTTAACTTTGAAGCTTCAATCTTAATTTCTTACTTATTGGTAGAGAAAATGTAAGAAAAGCTTTTTACATTTTGTAACTGCTTGTACAGAGTCGCACAGAGATTAGAGCTGAGAAAAGATTTGCTTGACATTTTTCTTATCTTATTTGCAAAACCATTTCCCAGCTGCGATCCGTGCGTACTGTATGCAAGCCGTCCCAAAATGTCACCACCCCTAGCTGTTCAAACGTAATCGTCACATTGAAATTTACACGCGCTAATGTTGCTATAGCCATATTAACCAATAGAAGAAACCATTGGCACGATCATCTATCGACTACCATTATTGCCAGATACCTGCATAGTTGCCTATTAATGTAGCCGGTAACGGTCCGCCAGCAGTGAAAAGTCTGGTACCGCTGCTGTCGTAGCAGTGCGTGTAGATAGCAGGCAAGTACTTGTTCTGTTGGAATCCATCCATTTCTTCGTCTGGAAATTGGGCCTACAATGAGAAAAACAACACGTAATTACGCTTTTGCGGTACAATGCTGGCGATCCTACGAACCACGTAGCCTTTGCTTGCTTTCAGTACCACCGTTCGGGAAGAGTTGATGCACGATTCCAAATATTTCCCGGCTCGTATGTCAAAGAACATTAGCATCCCCATACCGGTGCCTATGGTGAGAATGTTACCCTGGAAACTAGCCGAACGTATTCCATAGCCACTGTAGCGCGATGCAATCTTTTTCACGGCCTGAAAAAAAAAAACAAATAATGTTGAAAAATCCATGTGAAGTAATGCTTCCATTACATTGCCATATTGCAGACAAACTGCCAACTACGTCTCCAACTTTCATTCCGCTGCCTTATGCACTGTACTGCACTCGGCCATGATGCTGCCAGCAACTCCGTCAGCAATTCCGCAATTTTGAAGCAGGATGGAGGAACAGTTCACACAATTGAACCGTTCGCTCTATAAAATTCATAAATTCAAGCTTTAAGAAATCACTCATAGCTAGACTATCAACACCTGAATTGAGTCATCAGAGGATCTCTATGTTGCTATGTTTCGAATTGCGGTTAGGCACGCTCGTACCTAATCCCGGACCATAGATAATGATCCAAATCAGGGAAACCAATGCCGCAACCACATACCTTGGTGTCAACCTGTCTTACACGCTGAAAATGCTCACTCTCATCTGAATGTTTCTTTAGTTTGCCATTCGCAAACGAGCATGATAATTACCTGCAGTGTTCGTGGGTCCAGCAGCAGCGTGTATGAACGACATCCTACCGCGTACAAACCATTCGGTTGGCAAGCTATGCACACGTTTTCCTGACAGTTGGGTAGCTTCCGTGAGAGCTTTTGTGAGAATGTTTCCGCATTAAACAGATGCATGTATCCGTTTAGCGAAAGTAGCGCAAGCTCGCGGTACTCTTTATTGAAGCAAATCGCTCGTATCTTCTGCGCCCCGCGACACTCCTTCACAGCAACGGGCGTAATGTGCGCATAGCTTGGCACATCCTGTTCTTCCTCACCGTCCTTTACCTCCGGGAACTCCATCAGATCTTCGTTGACACGCCACAGTGCAAGCTTGGTGTCACGAGATCCGGAAACCAGGAACTGATCGTCCAGCCAGCACATATCAAACACCCAGTCCCTATGCGCATTCTCACCGATACAGAGCGGATCTAGCGTAGGCAACCTGTACAGGGCAATATCGGCAGAATGTCTCGCACCTGTCGCAAGTAAACTGTGGCTAGGATTAATCTGACACGCGTGTATTCCGGACTGCGTATCGGGGCTGGCCCCGTGGCTGTTTGGTAGCGTCGGAATGGCATCCACCCGTCGCATGTTAACGTCGTACACCATCAGCTTGTTGCACTTGGTCCCGAACACGACCTGTCGATTACTGAGCCATTGCGAGCAGAACACCTTGTTGATGTTGCCCAAGGAGATGGGTGTTTCGCGAAACATATCGTGCGTCAGGATGTGCCTGCTGGCGTATGTTGGATCTATCGATCGCTCATCGTGCAAGTCTGATTCTCTGCTTCTTATGTAGTCTACAAAGTTGTACGATGTACTAAGGACCTGGTGCTGCTGGCTTGGCGTTTCCTCCTCGCTGTCGCTATCTTCGTACGTCACGAAGTCGTCCGGTTTGTCGGGCTTTCGGCGCCGTTCCTGGCGCAGCATCCGATGCCTAATGCGACGTTCGTCCAGCCTTGCGGGAATGTAGCAACTAGGCCGTTCACCAGCCACAGGCCGTTTCAACGTTTTGGACATCTTGGACGAAGCGCTGCTCGGGATGTGCTATGTCAGTGTGTGCCTCTGCTTGTACCTACACCGTCAAGCCAATCGGTTCACCCTGCTAAAGAATCGATCAGAACACCGAAACGACACTTTTAATATCGATACTGACATGCAGGACTGTGGTGTTCCGCTGTGCACCAGGAACCATACCACAGCGGATCAGATATTGGTGCCAGCAGTATGAAGCACGAATGGGGGAGCAACACAAAAGTTGATGGTAAATGGGACGACGGTGCGGAGGCACAAGCAATTTTAGCTCACTCGCTGGCGAAGAAACGAAGCCTAAACATGTCTATTCTTCTCACACATTATACGTTGTATGAAAAATGAATAAATTTCATTAACCTTTCCTTGCTTGATGATTTGTAAACTTGAAATTACGAATTTATGTGCACTGCTTGCAATTCTAGCTTTCTCTACAAAAAAATTCTTTACTTCGATTTGACAATCTTCCCCACAGGGTGCCTCGAAACGAAAGTGTGTTTTCGCCTGGAAACGTCAAATGCTACACCGCGCGCATGACATCAATTGAACAACCTCGGAAGTTACACCACTTTTTGAACGTGATTAACTAAAATTCTGTGATTTTGATATATTTTCGATATGAAAACCAGTAATGTAATCAGTATAAATGGAAACAGTGAAATGTAGTTGCAGTTGTATCTTTTATTTATTGAAAAACGTTCTATATTTCGCTTTCATAATGGCCGATAGAGCAACCATGGTGCAATCTTTGTTTATATTGCAAATAAACAATGCCAAAATTGCATTTCTTTCGTTTTCTGTGTTAAACAATCCCTTTTCCCTTTGCAGGCAAATAGTTTTTTCACAATAATTTATGTTGGTGTAGATATGAAGAAATCGTTTCATACTTAATGTGATTTTATTATGAATAACGTAGAAGAGATAGAAGATTTCCATGGTGTTTATTTATTAGTGAGTAAAAGCACAAATCCAAAATTTGCCGGCCGCACTTACATTGGCTATACTGTTGATCCGAACCGTAGAATCAAACAGCATAACCTCGGCGAGGACGGTGGCGGTGCACGACGAACGTCCAACCGTGGTCCATGGTAAGGCTGACCTATTGCGCCCTACTCTTATACAACTGTTTTATAGAATGTAATACTTCAAAGCGAATACTCTTTGTAATAGGACCATGGTCTTGATTGTACACGGATTCCCGAACAACATATCAGCTTTACGGGTAGGCACAAAGGGTAAAATGCTCTGCTTCCAAAAGCAGAAGTTGATTGCATAGTTTATTAATTTCAGTTCGAATGGGCCTGGCAGCAGCCTCGCGTTTCGAGAAGGCTTAAACAAATTCCAGAACTACAGAAAAAGCTTCGCAAGGAATCCAACTTCGAATACAACTTTCGCATACTTACGGAAATGCTGAGAATTGGGCCATGGAACCGGTTACCACTCGTAATCCGCTGGCTTGCGGATGAATTCCATCGGGAATTTGAAGTATGCATTCTAAAGCGCACATTTCTTTATCATTGGTTCAAACATTTCGATCATTTCAGGTAGGAAAAAAGCCTCCCCTTCATATGCCGATCTGTTTTGGGCGAATAAAGAAGGTCAAGCGCAAAAAGAAGACAGAAGTGACCGGTGAAAGAACGGCGCAATCACAAACAACTAGCAGGCCCGTGACGAATCAAGCGAATAGTAACAAAATAGCCATCAATTACGATTTCGATGAGTATGATCTGCTTGTGATGGGTGGTGAGAAAGTCGGCGATGATCCAAACCCTGCGCGGAAGTCACCTACTCCAGCGACACCAATAAGCAATGAGAGTGTTGTGATTAGTTCCGACTCGGAGGGCGACAAAGATATCGTGCAGAACGTTTCACAATCAACAGCGAAAGATTGTACAATATGTAGCCGGACGATGAACGTGGAGGAAATGGAACGGGAGGGTGATTTAGTGTTACGATGTTTACAACCACGTTGCCCGCTTGTTAGTCATCTTGAGTGTTTGGCTGAAATAGTCTTAGAAGCAGGTCAGTACGTTCCCGTCGAGGGCGATTGTCCCGTGTGTGAGGGACACTTTCTGTGGGGTGATGTAATACGCAAAGCCAACGGTTGCAGCGATTTGGTAGATGATGCGGAAAACGTTGACCCACTCGAGGTGGACGATGTATCGGATGAGGAGCGGTAGTACAGATGTGCGTAGGGAAAGATAAGACATGGCTTTAATTCAATGTAAATTTTTGTAAAACAATGTTAAAGAAATCTGGTGTAAAGTGACCCAATAAATGAAAAAGTTTTAACGCAAGCAAGTTATAAATAATAATAGTGAGTTACGTATTGTTATTATGCACGAAAAATAATTTATGTGTCACTACTATCAGCATAGTATGATCTAATGTATTATGTTTAATGCTAAATCAAATCATTTACAATTTCTTTGAATCGTTCGATGCCATTCGTCTCGTGATATTAACACCATTGTAATGAACTGTTGGAAACGAACAAAACGATTGGAAAGAATTTTGACCAATACATTTCTCATATGAAGCGACTTTTAGTTGCTTTTCGAAATTATTTACAACGATACGTGAAGTCCTTAATAATGCAGTTTTCAGGAAGATTGTTAAATGTTTTATCAATTCCCTCCACTAAGTGCGCCTTGTACATAACTTAAGTGAAATTTCAAAACTGATCCACATGCGCAGAGCAATAAAAAAATCGCGATGAATATAAGGAGTATCCCAAAGTTTATAGCTTTTTTTCTTTTTTTCTTTTAAGTTTTTGTGACAAGTTGGCTATTTATTTCGGGTTCAAAATATTGTCACCGTTTGCCACTATTATTTCCTATCATTCAGGGTAATTTTCGGACCCGTCATGAAAAAACCACTACTCTCTTTGGTTGCCATCCTTGTATCGACCTTTTCATTGACTTGATCGTAATTGAAGTAGTGCTGGAAAGCCAGATCATGCTCCGGATCATAGGAATAGGAGTAATGTCCCAACCTGACATGTTGAGAGAGCACAATTAAAACCAAACATTTAAACTCTCACAATTAAAGCTTGATGATTACAACACAACTTACTTTCTTCTATATTTCATCACGGAGATACTTAAACTAAGTAGAAAAGCAGGTGTACTGAACCAGTACATCAATACAATCGAAGTGATAGAAATACCCATTTCAATGTTTCTAAGTCGTACGTAAGGGGCGGCTCGGTGGCATGATGGTAGTGGCGCCGGTCTCCACACAAACAGACCGGACCAATCTCCCATAGCAAGGATTGACTACCCGCTTACTTGGTAAAACAAGTCTAGTAAGCCAGAAATGGCAGGCATATGTAATGTAGTGTAAGAAAAATTTAAGAGACTTTCCAACGTTGGAGATTATTATTATTGGGCAGGCATATGATTCTATAGGTCGTAAGAGAGAGAGGGAGAGAAGTACAGGCAGTCTCCAAGATACGCTGTTCCTGTTATACGCGGATTCGGCGATACGCGATTTTTGGAAATTTAACAGCTGAGTTAGTTTATAGCACAAAATCTAAGCAAAAAGGTGTAAAATCGGTCTAAAATAGCTTTTTTGTCCTATAACACATTTGTTTTTAGTTTATTTCAATGTATTCTATGAAAAAGTAGCCAGTTTGCTGAATAAATTAAGTGCAGAGAAGGAAGTCAACTATCTAACTTTGAACGATTTTAGTATAAACGATTTTACTCCCTGATTCGACTTACGCGGAAATTCGAGATACGCTGATTTTTTCCGGGTTATTGCTGTGATTGACTCGTCAGTTGACTTCCCCTGTGATATTTTCACTTGATTGTAGCAGCTCACAATCTCACAATGCTCACAAGCAGAAAGATCTTCTGGCCATTAATGGTTGGCTTGGATAACGATGATAAGACATAACCACAAATTACCCGACGTTTTGGGACGTTTGGTCACTTTTCATCGGCAGTCACAATCTGATATAAATCCCCTTTCGACGTTGCCATAGAGAAGCAGTTACTCGAAGTTGAAGAAACAGTCTCCGTTGCTCCCCCTTCATTTTCCAAATCAGAATGAGCTCTTTTAAATCGTGCACACCACCACCAACAAGTTGCTAAAGTTAAAGAATTCAGCAAACGTTCACAAAAGTACGATGGCTTTTGACAGCCCTTTTCTTCCTATATCAAACATGATTCAAAACACATTACAAACACAACACAAATACAGATCGGAATGGTGTACCCACTGCAGCGAAATGATACAACATGTAATAAATGAAAGTGCAACACCTGATATCAACATGCTACGAACTTTTTGGTATACCTAGCATTTTTTGTTGACAGTGTGTTTGACAACCCTGAACCCACGATTGCTCTCGCGAGCGCGAGCAAGAACAAGCAGGAGAAAAGTTTGTCCGAGCTTTTCGCCAAAGCTTTCCACAGTACGGATCATAACTTCTGATGATCACTCTAACTCTAGCGTTCAGTGTGATAGCAAGCATTCCATCCGGTCGAAACTTCATGTGGTGCATGTGTTGTAAATCCTGATCATTTAAACTCGAACGCTCAACACGATCAGACCGCATCTTCAAGGGTGGAAGCAATTGTACCCGCTGAAAGATCTATCCTGTCCCGCCTCGTGTGTGTGTGTTTTTTTCTGGTGAGAATACACTTTACGACAGTGCACACAAACAGTGACAAACATTTAAATTTACTAGCAGTTTAATCAAGTTCATGTGTGTTTATGCATTTGTGCCAGTGATCGTACAAGGCACAGCTCAATTTTGTGCGGTGTATTTCGACAAATTTTCGAACAGCTTACAAATAAAAAAAAACAACCACATCCGCCTCAATATGAATACCCGTCAGTTGGTTGTGGTCGCATTAATCGTCCTGCTGACCGTCGCGAGCATGTGTGATGCAAGGCGTCGTTTTCCCAACCGGCGGAGAGGTCCTTCGCGGAAAACGCTGAAACAGCTGTACTACGAGTCGCGGGAAACGAACACACCCAACTTTGTACGGTTGGTGCTGATGCGGCTGATCTACGGCATCGCGACCCAGATGGGGGTCGAGGAGCGGCTGGACAACGTGTTCGGTGGCGCCTTCGTACCACCGAATGCCGTCGATGACAGTTCGGACTTTTTCGACGTGCTGAGTGACGAAAGTGGGGAGGATTTTAGCTTCGGTTTGTGAGGTAAGTAGTAGTACCGAATGGGATAAGAATGCACCGGGTAAATCCGTTGCTCTCATAGTTATTGCGTTATGGCACGTGGAACGTGACCAGCGTGGAATCAACGGATGCGAGGATAGCGAAGGATCCCTATGACACAATTTGCCGTGCCGTGCCGTGCCGTGCAAATGGAGGTGAAACCAGCAGCACAACGGTTCCATTTCCCCCCCGCACAAGCTGGCGGTATACCCCATTGGAAGATTTCACGCCTGCTTTGGTGGGTCCGAAAACCGGTCGATCATTGTTTCGGCGCCGTCATCGACGGGCTGTCGATCGGCTTTTCTTCTGAGTGGAACGGTATTTGGCGCAAAAGAAAGTGGCTTCTGTGTGTTTCATTTCTGGGTGAATTGTTGGAACACCTTCAGGGGGCGAGGAGGCGAATAGTGGTCACGGGGCTGTGAGAGGGGAAGGGGGGATTGTGTGAGGTAGTAGCAAGGAACCAATCGATGGGGCGCAGTCATTTACAGTCAGGAGCACGCGCGCCAAGCTTTTCGATGCGCCACTGAGGACTGTTGCTGTTGGTTGGGCACACGCTGAGCCGCGCAGCATCATCTTTTCTGCCTCGAGACGCTGACTTGTGCCAGTTTCTTCCGGCTTCTGTTCCACCGGCATAATCGATCAGTGCACACTCGCTGTTGGTGTGCAGCTGGAGAATGGTAGGACGGGACAGTTTGGAGCATTTTTCATTAAATAACCTGCCCTCTTTCCCCCTTCCCATCCGTATGCATCTCCGATCCACCGAGCAATCTCTCAACGAGAGTAAAAATTCAAATACAAATAATGACGCCCAACCATTACTGTGTGCGTTAGTGCTCGCACACCATTGGGGGAGCGTTTTTGTCGATCTTTTTTATTTCCTTTTTGTGGTTTGGTTGTGCATTTTTTATGGTTTAATAATCGTTCGTCCCGCTTCTTGCGGTTCGAATCGTGCGGAAAGTATCGGCAAGTGGATCGGTTGTTCGGTCGCGGGAAAAGTGACCCGGAAAAAAATAGCAGCAGCAGCAGCAGCAGCTACAAAACCGCACACAGGACGGCGGTAAAGGCGTCCCAAAATAAATCCTCAGCCCTTGTTCTGGTGCTTTGGCAATTGCTTCTTTCGATGACCCCATTCCGGGCCATCCGAACGTTGTTAGTTTTGGGGTGTGATGTAAATAAAACACGATCCATTGCCCGTAATCCGGTGTGGTTACGAGCTGTTGTGTACTGAGCTTGGGAGAGTTTGGTGTGTTTGGCGTATCGGAATGCAACTACAGAACTGTACCGAGCCCCGACTATCGCCGAGTGATCTTTTGTTATATCCTAACATCTCCCTCTACAGAAGTTCATCGGCAGGTGTGATGGGAGGCTGGTTGATTAAACACTTTTAAAATACTTGATTTGTTCCGTACCCTCCTCGAGGAAAAAGTTGCCCAAACAAAACAAACACAAAGGGTACATGTATGCTGTTTGTATTTGTTTGTCGCACGAAGAACGTACGGCACGACGTTCGCGTTTCAGCGCAAAGCCCCAACGACGAACCACTGTGAAAGTGGTCACTGTTTCGCGGCGAATGGCGCGCAAGACATAAGGTTTAATGACGAACCGGGCGTCATACTGAATTGCAATATGCGACCCTCTTACCCCCTCAAACCTCCCTTTTTACACTTACTTACGGCAGGCGTATATACCGGGAAAGGGACGAAAGTAATGCAGTCATGTTGACAAACGAAAGTGTCTTCAATTATGGTTCAAATGGAAATGGAAATGTGATGGAATGAAATGGTGTCTCAACAAGAATAGGTAATTAGTGGACGAAACAGTATCTGGTGATAATAAATTTAGACCATTTAGTGATGCATTTTAGTAATGTCAGCTAAATATGATTTGAATTAGAGAAGTGAGTGTTTCGGATAGCAAACGAAAGAAGAGTTGACTTCCCAGAAACGTGATGAACATAAGTTTATTGAGCTATTTTGGACCAAATAACACAAAAGTTGGTATCAAATAGCTCTATTGGGTCGAAGAAAAAATTAATATAGTTTAAAATTTATTTCTACTTACTGGTAGTATGGTAATAAATTAGTTTTAATAGAGATTTATATTTATAGGCCGATGGTGAGTTGAGATTTACTTATTTTTTGCATAACTTTATAATATCTTATTTGCTTTTGAGACACTTTTGTATGCAAGCTGTTCGAAGGACACATTGTTTTGTTCGTGATGCCCTTCCGAGCCACTCACTGAAGTTTTCATGTCTCATAGAGTTCTCAGCATACTCCTGGTACCGACCTGACATTGTCCCGGTGCAAAGCTCCTTCAAGCGAAACTGCAAGTACGAATGCGATCCAACGCCAACGCCATTATGCTCCCGCAGTGCGTGCCAAAGAATGATGTGTCGTGAATATGTTGTTCTACTCCAACGAGCCTAACGGCTTATCGTACAAGTTCCACCGTACCGGAACAAGGCCAGAATGGCAATGCACCGGCGTTGCAGCAACTGATTTTCATACCCTTCCCGGTCACTCGCCGAGTGATAAGATTCTTCGTGTGGCATGCTGAACATGTACCACCAAACCATCACAGCTGTTCACAGTGTTGTTGTTATCAATCGCTGAGAAAACGGGTTGTAGCAGGGGGAGCAGGGCAAATAACACGCCCGCGGTTCTTTTCTTTTATTGCTGCTCAATGGATCTCAAGCTCCGGACCAGAGCATGTCTGAACCGGTAATTCTTACGAGTGGTTGGTTCTGCTCTAACAAACACAATTGTTATGGAAAAGGTACGTGGGAGACCAAATGCAACGAACGTCGGCAGTCGCGGCAGCTGTTCCGTAGTACCAGACGATCGTCAAGAACCTTGAGATGCGTTAAGATAATGGGCGTTGGCTGCAGGGCTGAAGCATATAGTTTGCGCACCGAACTTACAATGTAATAACTTATCGAATTATCCCAAAAAAAGATCCATATGTTGTGCAGTAATTTGCTTACGTGCGAGGAAAGCTCGAAGCCTCTTCGAATCGTTCACCAGCTTATGCCGGGTTCGATTGTAGTGAAAGGGAAACAGTCTCGTTATTTAGGCAGGAAGCAAGATAAGAAACTGCAAAGGAAGCCTTCATTTGTAGAAGCATTATCAATAAGAGCAGGAAAACCCCCTGCTACCTCCTTCCCGTTGTTCCTGTTAAATCACAAGCTTTAAATAAACCGAATACCAGCGAAAGTACATTCACCTGAGGTGACGTACATTTTATTATGCACAAAGTGAATGTGTGCGTACGTTTGCTGAGTTCCTGCACTGTAGCATTGCCATCATTTTGGCATCCAATTTTCGGTACGTCCGGTTTCGGGCTAAAGTTTTGGGTCGGTTTTTTGGTAACGGTGTGTGAAAAAGTGAAACCTCCCGCTAAATAGCTGCCCCCGTATGGGACACTTTCGATGATACCGGTGCGCCCGCAAGCCAAACATTGGCCATGGTCCCATAAATAGTGGCTGCCGGTTTAGCTGTTGCTGTAGTTTTGATTTCACAAAACAAAACCGCCCCGAATGTGCCGTCACGGGCTGGGCAGAAAGTCCCGTCTCATCGCCGCACTCCGATATGGATCGCTTTCAATTGGTAGCGATCAGGAAAAGGTGAAAATAATCGAAAACGTGATCGGTAAGCATACGGGCTTTATTTTTCGGTCGGGCACAATTTGCATAACGAATCTAGCGGGTGGAAAAATGGAATGAAATTCTCTCACGAAAAGCGTACGCGGACGTTTCAAAGTGCGGAACGTGCGCTTCCTTTATAAACGACGGAACCGGAGCGGGTTCGTCGCTGGCGCTGGCGTTGAAGTCTTTTGATCGAAGCGTATCTAGTAGGCGCGTCGTGTCTCGATGGCAACGTGATGATTGGTATCCTTTTGGAGCGGAAAGAATAGAAATCGTTTTGTTTTCCAGATGGAAATTTTGATCACCGATGTGAACTTTTATTTCAAAACACAATTTATAATAAACCAAATAACTTATTTTTTCTAAATTGTATCAAATAAATGAATTTCAAGCAACAAGTTTAAAACTTTTTTTTACACTGTTCTGTCCGTAATAAATCTGCCACACGTTTCATGTTTGCATTAACGTATGCATGTCATACATAACATGCCAGATCTGTTCGTAATCGATGACATCTTATTAGCAAGTGTATAAATAAAGAAGAGCTTTATGATAAGATGGTAAACACTATGCTAATTGGCTAGGAGAAATCAATGATACACTGCCCAATACTCATCGACAGACTGTGTATGCTACTTTCTTCACTGATGCCAGTTTCACCCGAAACAGAAACGCATTAAAGGCCAATCTACCAATTATAGATTTATGGGCTCCACCGATCGGGTGTGGGTATGCAAATTTAATTATACCGCCACCATTCCAATCTCACACAGTTTCTACGCGTCTGATAAATCTGATCGTTATTGATCGTTTGTGTGTGTTTTGAGGTTAATGCATAGATGAACTACTTTGTCGAAAATGGTAATTTTGTTTGATTTCATTATCATTGTGTGTCACGTAAAATTAAGAACAATAATTTTACATCAAGTCCACCTTGTCGGGCATCTGCGATATGATTCTTCGTAGGATGATGTCATCGGTGTGTCAACGGCTGTAACCGGTGTTATAAACTACCATCGAAAGGCAAGAGAAAGTTTCAGTCAGCAGTGGACTAAGAAGCTTATTACCATACAATCTGACCCGGCCTGGACGATCATGTCATACCGCAGTGATGGTGTGGAGAGAGCAAGCAATCGTCAAACGGGCTCATAATCCCTGCCAGAAATAGGGTTTCCAGCCATGCATCGTTTTCATTCTTTTAATGCTGCTCCGGGCATTAGAAACTCGAAAATAGCTTCAGGATCTGTTTCATGCTCCACCGGCGGTGGCTACAGCGAGGTGCTTCTGTGCCACACAGAAGCCAAACCTTGCAGACCAGTAAAACGCTAACAACATCATCAGCAATTATCTTGTTTACTAGCCCTTCAACAACGGTTTAGCATTAATTGATATTAGCTGTAACTTTCACTAGATTAGTGGAGCCGTTTTTTTGCCATTTGCAACAACAAACTCATTCACCATCCACCAGTAAAATGGCTGCATGTTTTTGGTGTAACTCTTCCCGAACGAGAAGCCACAGCAGATCGGATCTCTTAATGCAGGAGAAATTAGCTCGAAAATGAGTTAATAACCGTTTGCTTTAGCATAGCTTCACCTCACCGGAAGGGAATGAGTGTGACATCATTGTACGAGCGTAAAGAAAGACTCACAGATGTGGATTCTTTTAGGTGGCTTCACTTAACGCCTGCTTAACTGATTGCTTCATCCTAACGTTACGATGTGGCGTCACGGGCGTGTGAATGCTTGGCTACGGTCGTACGCCAATAGCTTGACACATTTTCTCGCATGCACGGCACAGCGAAACCAGAACGCAGCAAAACCTGGCCGCAAGAGCTTGACAAATTGTTTAATAATATACGCCACGTTTGATGATCGTCTGCTGGGAGCAGCACTTGGGGCGGGTTGGAACGCGCGATGATATTTCTATGTCGTTTCTAGACGCATTTCCCCCTGGCACGCCCCAGCACTTTTGCCTGACGTAATTTACGTTCAGCAGCATAACTTAACAGTTTTTTCTTTGGCGTCCGCAGCGGTTGAGTGTCATCCGGTGTGGCGAAGAAATTAACCTCGATTGTACGAAAAGAAGCGCTTGAACTATCTTACTGTACTGCGGTGAACTTGAACTTGATAAAACCTCCCGTCAGTGGTTACAACATTGCCATCAACCATGCTGAAAATTGAACCGAATGATGCAATCAACCGATTAATCGTCACATCACACAGTGGACGACTTAGGCATCGTGGAAGGCAGATTGAATTCTACGTTGCGATACGTTGCGGATGGTACATTAACGTTTTCTATCGATTTTAAATTAAAGTCACAACAATTCATTACAATCAGCTGTCCGTTCGCAGGGAAGGGAGAAGCACCGGTTGGGACGGGCGGGATCCGTTCCCGTTCGGAAGAAAGCTCCAGACGCTAACGGAATGTTTGCCTCAATTTGGCCCACATCGACAAACCCCGCCAACACTCGGGTTGTTCTCGGTGCACAGCCATTTAACCCCGTTGTAACACACCTTGCACGCGTATTAAAGTGACGGGAACTGTGTGAAAATGGTTATTCGCCAACCGAGAGGTTATATTGGCGGGCTATTGATCATCGGTGCGGCATCAGCCAGCTGTTGCTTGTTGATCGATAGCATTAAAGTTGTACCTTATAATTGTGGAAAGGAAGTTAAGTATATTGTACTACAATGGTTCAATGCTTAGCATGGTTTAAATGCCAATGTAATTTTTAAAAACACGAACGAGGTATGATGAAGTATGATAAAGATTCTTAACGCATCTCCTCATTACAAAAGCATATATCATGAATTTTTGTTTGTATCAAGTGGCTTCTTCAAGGGGTGGCCCGATGGCATGATGGTAGCGGCGCCGGTCTTCACACGAACGGACCGGACCAAAATCCCATCCGGGTCAATTCCCCGTCGCAAGGACTGACTATCCGGCTACGTTGTAAAATAAGTCGATACGGCCAGGCCGTTTTAACGAAAAAAAAAATGGCTTATTCATGAAGCATATTAGATCTTCAAATAAGTTTCAAGCGTCTTACGAAGGTTTAACGCCACCGGTATATTATCAGCGCAGAAATATCAGATTTCATTCGTACATCTGTTACCAGCAGTGTATATTATATTTGGGCACTTATATCGGCGTTATATATTTTTTCGAGCGAAATCCTTCCAAGTTTTCAGTCAATGCATGCAAAATGTTGGAAATCCCAGGGGTCATCGTATTAACACGCCTGTTGAAAAATCGATCTCTTGTCGTAACTGTGTTCCGAGTGAGTTGGATCAATTGACAGCGAAATATTCACTAGCAGAGAGTCATGCTTTGGTGGAATCAGAACGGTGTCAGAAATGGATTTGACAAATGCAGGAGAAATTTGTCCTATATTCTTTATATATTATTATATTATAGCCGAGACTTAGCGTTATTAGACTATCGCTTGTTTCGATAAATGCAAAATGCGCTTACTGTAGTACTCTTTTTAAAGTCGAGAGAATTACAAAAGACCTTGATTTGATCTCCAAAGACGGCAATTGGTTTTTCTCAGGTTTGCAAGAAAATGGTTTAAAGTTTCTGATTCCTTTCCAACAAAACTGTATAACACTTTCTTACAATAAAACCTCAAATTCATAGAAAAAAAACCCCTCTAGAAACTTACTTGCACACTCAATCTATTGAAAATTAATTATATTACAATTTATCATTCCACAATCTCCACCATGGCCTAAAAATATAACACACTGCTGTTACCTTCGGACCTTCGGTCCTACCTTGTAGCTAGACTTTAATTGTATTTCTATTACGGGCAAACAAGGGCTTTGATTAACAGCAGCAGAATTATCTGCCAGTACACAAGAATGAAGGTAATAACCGTTCATTAATGTCCTATCCGCACAATTTCTCCCTTTCAACCATTCCTTCGCATCGCGTGTTAGTGAGTTTGAGTGTGTAAGTGTATGATGGGTTCTTTTTTTCCTACATTCAATGACCGCAACTTCTTTGCATACATTTCCATCGATCTCCCGTACGGAATGCGTAATTGTTTTGTTTGTTCGTGCAGAGGTTCACCGTACCGGTGAGCCGTGCAGGGGTTTTGCTTCTACTTTCTTCCCTATTGGATTCGCTGAATGTAAAGGCGCCTCTTCCGGCATTCGAACGTAACGTCATCGAAGCGACACACCTGCCGCCGCGTTTGGCCTAATTTCCGAGCTGTTGTGATTTAAATATTCTAGCCTGATACCGGTCCGGGGGCTAGAGATCGGTACCGAGAAAGTCGTTACCGGACTGTATTGCGAGAGCAATGGGTCCTCACGGGGACACCTAATGAAGCCATAAAGGTACGCACATTTCCTCCCCAATCTTGTGTATGCTCCCTCAATCCGGGAAGATTGAGACGTTTTTTTTGTTTAAATCTACATAAAAAATGACCACACGGCTGGTTGTGCTGCACTGAGAAATGCATGCGTGTCAACGTAGATCATATTGTGTACTTTTTTTTTGTACCCATTTTCATTTGCTTCTCTTCGCTATTTCTATTTGCAGAACGTACAAAAAGCGGCGGTAGTTTGACCAAACGGGCATAAAACCAACGGACGCATCGGTCGATTACTGCGCGGATGTTGAACACACACCAACACAATCACCCATAGGAAGATGGCGAAGCAATGGAAAACACAATAAACTTAATCAGTATTGCGGAAGTGCCCCGGGAAGTAACCGCCGAAGTAACGCACGACAGTCCACCATCCAGAAGCCGGCAAACCGTCCCACCCCTTCTCGCTGACCTCACCATTACCCTGCATTCTATACATCGCAACTTAAACCGGGAACAGCGGATTGCGAATGCGCTGGCCCGTCCATCGCCTACCGAACACGTTGGCAACGCTCTGTCCAGCGGAACGAACTTGGCAGTGAAGATAGTGGAATGTTTGCCGTTTTTTTTTGAAACTTATTGTTGTTTTGTTTAATCTCCACTTTCCGGCCGGACAACGGTCTTTTTATTGCTTGCTTGAAGGTTGGGGGCTGGCATGCCGAGGATCAGCGAACGATAAGCCACAGTAGTGTTGCGAGCGGCAAAAAAAAAAACAAGATCCAGGTGGTCTAAACGCTGCCTTCAACTAAACGATAAGCTAAACTACCTAAAGCCCTAGCAGAAAAGCAATTGCCGGTGTAGCAGTAGTAGGAAGAGTTTGCTGTTTTATTTCTTCAATGATCGGCAACACAACACAGACGAAGCGTACGTTGTAGGGTAATGAAGGCGGCAGGGGTATGGGAAGCAAGCTGAACACAACAGCGTCAACATGGTGAAAGAACTGACGGGAAGGAATCCATCACCGTGCGGCACCATCGCTAACTGCTGTTGATTTTGGCAATTAACCGGCCGAAAAGAAAAGTAAAACTGCTGAACAATGCTGTGTGCTCTACTCACGTTGCATCCTCACGCCTCTGTTTTGATCGGTAGCTTCAAAAGGTCGCTTTATGTATGTCTGCCCGATCAGAATGGATCTGTCGATCGTTCGAAGGGCTGGCGGATGATTCTGTTGCCTTCAATACCCCCCTTTGTGCTCCATCATAATAATGGCGAATGGTTTATACTCGGTTGGACGTGGCCCAACATTTTCCAAACCTATTAGCGATACTGTTTATTTTAAAGCGAACAATTGCTACGCTAACTGTTCTCGGTGATTTACGGAGCCCTGGGTTTTTTGGATGGGCAGCCAGGTTATGGGATAAAGTTTGTTCAAATCAAAGGTGCTGTTGCTACAGGGTTGTTTCCAGATTGCGACGATTGCAAACGTCTTTCGGTGCGTTTGTCCTTCTTTCTCTCTTCCTACGGACTCTCACACACGGAGCGGATGGGAAAAAATGGGTGTTCAATCGAAAGGAAATTAATTTCGATTGCATGTTTTTGCGACGGGAAAAAAAGGTAACGAAAGCCCTTTCTTTTTGGGACCGGTGTTGCAGCAATGTTGCACCGAGCAGCGTATGTTCTCTACTTTTATATTGTTAAGTTATTTATTATCAATTATCTATTGACAAAATGAGCGCAACCATTAGGCCTAAGTGCATTGTATTTATTTATTTGAAAAGGCATTGCTTCGGTCCAAAGCTGTAAATAGTGTAACATATACAAATATACAAACTAAGTTATAACAAATGTTTGTGTTACGCGTTTTAATAGAAGAGCAAAAATGGAAGGAAAGAAAAGAGGAAGAATAGATAAAAAGAATAGAAAAGAATAAAAAGAATGCTTTGGAACATGGTATGGAATAAAACAACAAAGCAACGGGATGAGAAATGAATGGAAAGAAATTTTTTACTCATCATATTTTTCATCTTTAGTTTTTGGACCAGACAAAACAGTGCTGATTTGCCAGCCAAGCAACAGGAAACTAAACAAATGGAGATGTCAAACATGCTAACGGTTTACTAACAGGTAAAAAGCCACGCTGTCACACTTACGCAGTGAGGTACAACTAATGAGCCGAGCTGAACTGAAAGTCGGCCGAATGTGTGCGTCCAAGTTATTTTAATTAGTTAAAATGTTCAACCGTGCTACACCGAATTGAACATGCAATGCCGAATTAAAGGCTGATTTCATTACGGATGTATGCGACGAAATGATAAATTATGTTGTCCCACTAGCGGGTTATTGATGGCGAAAGTGGCTAGTACTTGGAAATTCAAATGACTTGGCGGTAAACGTTGCCCAATCCCGGTCATCAAATATCACTGGTGAAGATACCTCTAGTACACGGTACAACACCTCAATGCTGTTTGTTTGCCGAAACGGGGGGAAAACCCCGCTCACTGCTGTGTGGAATTTCGCACAGAGATCGTGACGACACCATTTTCTCTTTCGGCGCGGAAGGTTAGAATTTCTCCCCAAAACATCATCTACCAGAAGGCGAATGGCGAAGCTGCGGCCCATTGGTGTAAGCGTGGGTTTCCTGTGCGGAAGCGGCATGTTTGCGGAAAATTCCACCACCCATCGTTACTGCAACTGCACACGATGACACAAACGGATGGTGATATTCAATCGCTACCACCATGGTTTCGTTCGATTCGAAACGAATCGTGCTGGCGTTTGTGGGCAAAAATGGAAAATGCTAACGAAAGAAAGTGTCATCTTCACCAGTCCATGTCTAGGTCATCATAGGGTTTATCGTGACCTTTGTTTGGTTTTCCTTGGTGGCATTGATGCCACTCGCTTAGGCCGGTTTCCGTCAGCAGTGAAAGCGAACATTGTCACTGTCCACCCTTGATGGGTGAAAGATATTTTCCCTTGCGATGAAACCATTGAAAATCGATCCAACAAGGAAATAATTATAAATTTCCCTCTATTTTCTTACCATATAAAATAATGCACAATGTTTTGCAATAAAAATGGGCATCCATAAGGGGAATGCTTAAATTGTTTCCTGAATGAACTAATTAAGAATGAAACCTTTTGTCTCCACCACGGCGTAGCACCACCAACACCCATTAGCGCTGCTTTATGTCGTATTGATTTAGCGCATTTCATTGCTGGTCTCATTTTTCGAGTGTCATCCAATCTAACTGCAAATGCCCCGGTGCGCGGATACGATCGGTTCCCATGCATGCGAGCGCATTACTACACTGAAGGTGATTTTTGGACGACCGTTAATGAACAAACAAAACTACCCGAAAGCCAACGGCAACAGCACCGCCGCGCGCTGTGTGTATGTGATTTTTGTTCCCCACGCTCTGTTATTTCCTTTCGTTCACAAAAATCATCGATCGTTCACCTGGCGGTTGGAAACAAACCGATTAATATCGGAACACCCGTTAGATCTCGTTACCTCGTGGTCAGCGCCTCAGTAGGGCACGAACATTTCCACCTTGCCGCAAACCGATCAATACTGGGCGAAAATTGGGAAATGACGATAGGAAACGCTAATGCATGCGTGATTTTGAATTGTTTTCAAATGTTCCCGTACAAATGTGTAGCTCATATCATATCTGTGTTATAGAATATGTGTGATTTTATGTGATTTTTGTACAAAAAAAATCTTTTATGTAAGTGTTCAATGCAAGTTTCTTTTTGGCCGAATGATTTACTAGGTCGTGCTTCACATAAAGAAGTTTATTAATCTTATTTGTTTATACCGTAGTTAAAACCAGTGTCAGTAGCGGGAATCGCTTCAAATGAGAATGGACTACACGCTGGAGCAACATTGTTTTGGAGCATTTTCAAAAAAACGTTGGAACCAAAATTCGTTCAAGTCCACGACTGAATCGTATGGCAGTATTACAAATCAATTTTATAGAGACTTTGGAGCTCCTTTCTGACTCGAATTCGACATTCCCTATTGAAGCCCTGGTAGCGCATTCTTCTAGCTTTTTTGTAGATAGCATCACATTCATAGATAGTTGAGCATTTTCAGTTCGATCAGCTTCACAATGAAAATCTTAAGGAGAGATATACAGTCAGCATGTTCGAACAACTCCAATATTATTTCTTGCATTTTCTCCAAGATCGACGATTCTGCTCATGGTTCAGCCAATTTGGCCAAAATCCATAATCTTGGCTTTTTTGGCGGACGCATCATAGCAATTTGGGCCGCCTTCTCTGTCCATGTGGACGATCTAAAAGGACTTTACGGGCTGAGTCATCCGATATCATTCTCATGACGTTACCAACCCACCGCAGCCTGATGAAGCTAATCAGCTGTACGACAGAAAGTTCGCTATACAGCTCGAAGAGCTCGTCATTGTAGCGGCTCCTCCATTGTCTCCATGTCCTTCCACACATATGGGGCCAAAAATCCTTCTGATCATCTTCCTCTCAAACGCGGTTAAGAGGGTTACGTCAGTTTTGGATAAAGTCCATGTCTCAGAGGCGTATGTGAGTACTGGAACTTTATAGGTTCTATATAGTCCCAGCTTCGTTCGTCGCGACAGGTGTGTTGAGCGATGAAGTTTCCTGAGACTGTAGTATGACCGGTTGGCAGCCAGCACTCTAGCGAGTATTGCAACATCAAAGTTATTGTCGGTGCTGACTTTTAACCCAAGATAGGTAAAATTTTGGACGACTTCGTAAGTGCACTCACCTATTTGTACGTCAACCCTGCGTAAGATAGGATGTGTTAGCAGGGCCACTGGTGGTGCCACCATCAACTTGGTTTTTGCCTTGTAAATCCCCAACCCGAGGTTTTCCACCGCCTGCTCAATCCTTTGGTAAGCATCCGCTATGTAGGAGAGCCGTAAACTAATGATGTCTATGTTATCACCGTACGCCAATTGATGATGGTCCTCAAAGATTCCACCTCCGAGTCGCGAATCTAGACCCTTTCTAGCGCTAGGTTTAAGAGTAGAAAAGCTAGCCCATCTCCTTGGCGAAGACTCTTGGGTGGTGGCATAGATCCCTGAGAGTTTTCCATACGCCATCACCTAGCATGTCAATCACATAGTTCTGGTGGAAGTTTGGGAGAATTGTCTCTTCATTAAATAAAAACACAAACAAACATCGGAATATACTTAATTGTGTCTATTATTATGTTTAGGATCTACACTGTACGCTAAGTATTATTTTTAATAAAAAAAAAAAACAGTCTTTATACAACCAACGACAACCAACATCCCTATACGTTTTGCAAACGCAGCTTATGAGCATTGCATTTTTAACGATTGGTCGACCATTTGGTGAACGCCACGCTTAAGGAACTTTTTGATTGATGCCTCCGCCAGGTATACCGCTTCCGCTACCGATCGTCCCCAATGCATTACTCATCATACCGCCACCTCCTCCTCCTCCTCCGCCTACACCGTTGTGCTGCGTAATTCCGGCACCGTTTTGCTGTTGCTGCTGCTGCTGTTGCTGACCTATCGACGTTGGCACATTCACGTTGCCACTGCTTGGACCGTTGTTGCTGCTACCATTATTGTTGCTACCGATGCTACCAACACCGCTGTTGGCACCACCGTTGTTACCGATCGTGTTTCCATTATTACTACCATTATTACTACTGTTGGGCATAATGGCTGGTTCGTTCGACAGTAGCGTTCCCTGGACTCCGCCTCCGACCGGCTGTCCCCCAACCGCCAATCCTGTAAGGCTGGTTGTGCCGAGTGACGTGAGCCGCGTGCGCCGACGGGTGTAATGCTGCCAGAGCAGGATGGCTTGATCGTCGATAAATTTGCAGCACTGTGCACTTACGATTTCGCGCCGGAAGTGCTCGTATTGTAAAAGATCCAGAAAGTAGAGACACATGGGAAACTTGAGGTATTTCGCGTACTCGGGTTCCTTCCAGTACAGCAGATATTTTAAGTAGTTTACAAATGCGGTATCCTTAAAGTATCCTCGTTGAGCTAAAACTAACCAGCAAGCAGACAGACAAAATTAGTAGAAAATTCGACAAATTCACAGAGTAGACAGAGTAGTCGGATTTGATCACGGTACTTACAATGTAAATAATTGGGGTTGGCCAAACATTGCACGAACTCTAGCTCAACCTGAAATCTTAGCTTTTGCGCATCTTCCGATTCAACCGGCACTGCAAGATAGAGGAATCCGTCAGGAGTAAAAAAAAACACGCGTCATACGTGCAATTAGTTTCGTTGTTGTTGCGGTATATTCGAAATCGGCACCGATAGTACACACAGGTGGCAAAATACAGAGAGTTAGTTGTACGTGTACCGATTGTGCATACCAATTTTTGGACTGGGTTAAGTGCGCTAGCACACATAGCTAAGGAATGTAACAACTTTTTGAAACACTTACTTTCTGTATAGCGCAAACAAACATACAATACACTAGTCGTGACTACATCGTTAGATTTACATTACATTTTGGTGCATATCATTAAGATTAGTTACAAAGAGATAGATAGAAGATAGAAAAATAGAATAACATAAAGTACTTACATTTACCCTTCCCGACCATTTTATTAGCCATGGCGTTTAATTTTTTATCTCGATATGTTTATGTGTTGGGTGTAATTTGGATGTGTGTGTGTATATATATTTAAATGGTATGTGCTTTATCTTTGCTTTTACGGAAATAAACTTCAAAGGCTAGGTGGGTCTGCAGTAAATGACCGTTGTTTTAACGATATAGAGTAGTGTGCTGGGTTTAAATCTATACTGGATCTCTAATGCTCTAGGCCTTTCCAGTTTAGGCAAGGTAACAGAAAGAAGCTAGAGTTCAAAACGACAACGAAGAAATAAAGGAATACAGCAGCGGAACCACTGATGTAGCGTTTCCGATAATATTAAGCACAATTCGATGTTTAAAAAAAAAAGATGAATGACACTGGGAGTCTAACGAGAAGGATATAATATGGGAAGGAGTTGCGCTATTCACTTGCTATCCGCTTCATTACGCCGATCTTAAGCTAGAGCAGCAAAATATGTGGGCGATCATTGAACAAGAGGAAGAGAAAAAGAGAAAGAAAAAACAAATAAAATCAGGAGCATATTATTTACAACATAACAGGTACGGTGCTAGAAAGGAAATACATATACCACTGTGAGGTTTATGTACACTATCAACATTGAATGGCAAACTTTCCACCATCACCGATTTCTGTATGGCATTGCAATTTTGATTCATATTCGCATATGCGAATGGAGCGTTTCCTGAAGCTGCAGGATGATGGAGAGATTGCCGTGTGATCTTTACAGGATTCGTGCATTTACCGACTTGAAAAATCTACTTTCATTGAAACCTTGAACTGTTAACACCCGTTCAAATGGGGAAGCTTTGTACCAGGTTCGGTCAAAGGTATGCCAACGAAATATTTAACATAAATCCAGCCGGCAAGGTGTAAGGTACAAGGCGCACTAGCTACCAGCAGACCGCACCGTGCCGGTGGCCAGGAAACACAACAATTTCAGTAATGGGGGTAAGATCTATAGCAAGCTGGCTACGCAGTTGTGTTCAACATATTCGAGATACGAATTTCATCACCAAATTGCAACGAACGAAAACCGAACAGGTACACATAAATGGAACGTACAGAGCTTGGTGCAAAAATTGGCCATCTAAACACAGGAAGATAATAAGAAACGATGATTTATGATCTCCACATAGGCAACCGTACTCACAACCGTATGGGTTCATGATAGATTTTCGCAGTAAGCGCAATGCACGCCCAGTATGGAGCACGATGGGAGTTTGGGCGTGTGTTTAGTCCAGAATTAATGTAAACCCGCAGACGATGGGATTGTTTTCCATCGATATTTCAGCACACACGCACTTTTTTCCTTGCCGCTTTTTGTCGTCCTTTCCTTTTGTTGCTTTTTGCTGCGTTTTGACGCGTCAAACTCGCTTGATTTTTTTTTATTGTCAAATTGACAACATCTTTTTGACAGCGGTATAAAACTTGACGAATTTGTTAAAAACTTCGAGTGCTTGACAGCAGTTTCGTCAAAAACATAATTTTTTAAATTTTAGCCGGAAATACCTTAATAATTGTAAAGGTTGATTTTGTACATAAAACACATAAATGGAGGTAATCACACAAAATATTAAATATCGTGGTCAAGCTTGCGTTCAAAACATAAAAAGCAGTTTGTTGCAGACTTTATGTACCTCGGTAGTGTTTGGAACACGACCCCTGTACATAAATCATTGACTGGAGAAGAGAGAAGAAAAAAGGCAGGAAAGCCAAGTTTAGAAGCAAATTTTCATCAGCTCAGTTTCGAAAGTGGAAAGGATTTTTCTTGATTGGTGTTTAGTGTAGTGTGGTATAGCTGCACCGTGTTAAGCTCGTCAAAATCATGATGCACAATCGGCGGATGTCCTAGTTAATGCTGGTTCGTTTGTTGTGCAGTGTGTTTTACGAAACAGTAAACAAAGGATTTCCTACGCTGGCCAATGCCTACTGGTGGCAGTCCAGATCAGCAGCATCTTGCCTGAATAAAGCCAGCTCCACAGTGTCAACTAACTGGAGCAATATCTATCCCATACAAGGGTACGCACGAGAGGCTGAAGGACAACGTCACAGCACAACAAAATGCCTCCGTATCGCTATCCCACAAACAATTTTACGTACGTCAGTTCCTGCGTAAAGTACATGATATTCCTGCTCAACTTCATATTCTGGCTATTTGGCGGACTGCTGATCGGTATCGGATTTTACGCGTTCGTTGACAAATGGCAGGCGACGGGATTGATAAAGTTGGAAACGTTCTACGACATCGTACTGAACCTGTCGCTGGTGATGATCATCGCAGGAGGCATCGTGTTTGTGGTTAGTCTTGCTGGTTGCCTTGGTGCGCTACGCGAAAACACCTGCCTACTGAAGTTCTACTCGCTCTGCCTGTTGATCTTTTTCCTTTGCGAAATGGCCATCGCCATTACGGCGTTCGTGTTTCCGCATAAGGTAAACGCGGTGCTGGAGGAATCGTTTACGGACAAAATCATCACCACCTATCGGGACGATCCGGACCTGCAGAATCTCATCGACTTTGCCCAGCAAGAGTTCCATTGCTGTGGGCTTAGCAATGAAGGCTACCTGGACTGGGGCAAGAACGAGTACTTTAACTGCTCATCGCCGAGTGTGGAAAAGTGCGGCGTACCGTACAGCTGCTGCATCAACGCGACGGACATTTCCTCCGGGCTGGTCAACATAATGTGCGGCTACCACATCCAGCAGCAGTCGGTGGCCGCGGCTAGTAAAAAGATCTGGACCAACGGTTGCATCGAAATAGTGCGTGTTTGGGCCGAGCGGAACCTTTATGTGATTGCGGGCATAGCGCTCGGGGCCGCCATCAGCCAGCTGTTCATCATCTATCTGGCCAAAACGCTCGAAGGACAGATAGATCTGCAGAAAAGTAGCTGGTCATAGTGAATTTACGTAGGGTGGGGAGGTGGCGGTCGACCAGTGTGATCAGCGCGAACGCAGCAACAACGGACGGGAAGGCCAGAAAATCAGAAAACAGAACAAAAATTGCGAAGCACAATAGCGTGTTTTGTCGTACAGATCTGCGCGCTTTGATCGAGACAGCACACATACAGACACATACACACATTATTTCCCCATTCATCGTTCGCAGCATTCCAGCATAAACCGCAGAGCGGTGGTGAGTGAGTAGCAATGTGCCACCACCGCACTCTGCATTGCGCTAAAGATGTGTCCGCTTTCCATTTCCTCCTACCCTACCCAGATTGGCGTACCCACGTGCTCGAGAAATCGCCTGCTGTTCATAGTTTGCGCAAAACTCAGTGCTTCGGTTAAGCCATTAACTTGACACATTAAAACACGAGCGCTGAACTTCAGTGTTGTGTAAAGAAACACACACTGCTTAGCTAATTCATTTTTTTTAACAACTATTGCACTTTTGTTTGTGAGATTTATCGAAGCAACGATTCCAACTTTAATCAGTAGACGACTATAATTACTTCCTTTCTGTTAAGTTAAGCATCTGTTTCGTGCTCGCAGTTTCTGAGTGTTCATATCATTTCAATCCCATCCGTATCACTCACTAGTTTCTAAATGTTCATTTTACCGGCGAATAGGATGTAGCGTTGTAGCGGTGCAAGAAATTCCAACGACAGCGATCGCTTTTCCTGCACAAGAACGACTGATATGCACAAGAACGAAACTGGATGATGATGTTACGGCCAAGGCAAGAACAATTACTATGTATTTACTTGTAAACTAGACTGTTCAACCTTAAATCGTTTGCAAAACTCCTTTTTGGCATTGCTACATACCGAGATGGCAAACAAAACAAAAACATACTCGCGTATCTCATTAACAATCTCAAATGCTCGTGGCTGAGTAGCAGTATATCAAATTTAACTTTTAACAAGCGGAAACGAGCTATGCATTTCGAGGTGTTTCTTCCTGATGATGTGTAGCAACATAGATCAACGTGTGTAATCTACAATATTCCAACTTCCAAGCAAGCAAGTAGAAGTGAACCAATGCATAGGCACGCCGGTGTCGGCATACTATTGATTCCAAGTTTTAAAATACACACTGCGACACAAGATAGTCAAAACAAGGAATGAAATTGAGAGACGAGGTTCAAAATCGGAATCGTAACGACTGTGCTGACTTTAAAATACTGTAAGCCAATTCTATGTCATATATTTGTAAAGCTCAATAGAATTGTATTAAATAGGTATTTGCAAATGAATAAAGGAAATATAAACCGTGTCATACAGCATACACACATGGACACGATTTGCATTTTTTTACTGTGATCACACCGGTTAAAAAATGGTATAAAAGAGCAGGTTTCAGATTTATTATACGCTCTCAAGACCCTTGCAATGGGCTTTGGGGAGAGTTGATTGCAATGAAAAATACATTTGAAAACAATCGTTTGAAATATTTACAATACGCTGCAGTCATCTCCGCTTACTCGCGATTGATCGTCCTCACAAATAGTATAATTGCACCGACTCCGCTGTCGGGATGGTTAAATTATATATTAATTTTGTTTTTTTTTTTTTGTACCATGACGCAAATATTCCAACACTATCTCCTGCTCCGGTTGTTTCGATGCTTATCCTTTTCGTAATCGTTACTTTTCCGTCCACTGTTGCTGTCATAGCGGTGGCGATTATGCGAATCGTTGCGATCGTGTTTATAATCGTAGCGATCGTCCCGAGAATATGGTTTCTTGTGATGATGATCACGATAGTGAGATCGATCGTTGTGCATTATTTTCGTGCGCAACGAACTCTGCTGCTGGTTGACATGGTCCATCGGAGGAAGTTCTGCGCCAAGAAGTTGCTGGCCCAACTGAGCTAACAGCTCCGGTGTAAATACATATTGCGATCCGTTCAGTGCCATCGACATCGCAGACATGATGTCATTTTGCCTTTGGGCTGGATTTAACCTGTCCGGAGTTTTATTCGATGCTGCGTATGCATTACCATCCATCGACTGATGCATTGGGGGAAAGTGCACTGGTGCTACATCGTTGGATAAACGTTTGCCCGTGTGACTGCTGCTGCTGGTGCTAGTGCTACCCATAGGATAGTTAAAATTCGTTTGAGCCAAAGCATTACTAGCGTTGGAGCCGTTGCGAGCTTTTCTGTGCAGTGTCAGCGGACGTTGCAACAGCGCTGTGCCCTCGAATATGTTCATCGCATACTCCACACTGCAGGCGTGTTGGAACGTAATAAAGGCGTAACTACGCTGACGCCTATCTGCATCTCGGGGAATCTTTATGTTTTCCAGCGGACCAGCCTACCACAAAACGGAACAGTTTTATTATTGCCCAAGAATATGTAATTGGTACACAGCGATGGTCATACCTGCAGAAACAACTCGTACAGTATCTCTTCCGTAACATTTTCGCTGAGATTTCCACACCAAAGCGTTCTCTCCTCTTCGCTCATGGTCGTGAGACGGGTTGATTGCGAATGGGTAATCACACGGGGAGTTACTGCCAACTTTAACCAAAACTGTAGGCTGCACAATTACCCAAACCAGGAACACGGAAAGCGGCTATAAACGATTGAACACGAAAACAAATACTTTGCGTTGTGTTTTAGCGATTATAAACTGAACGCCATTCGAGGTCGAGAATTGTTTTGACATTTCCCTTTTTAACCCTGTACACCAATTCCTACAGCTACTTCGTTCGATTATGGTTCATTTGACGTTTTCGTTCAATTGTCGATGTGTTTTTGTTCGATGATGTGTTCTTTCGTTAAAAGTTGCTTTGAATCAACACGAACAATTTTTCCCGATTTTAATCTATGCTCGTTTAGTATAACATCTACAACTCACGAATTTTAGTAAAATGGTATTAAACAACTAAAACATGTAATGTAATGTAAGGTTTTTGAAGTGTGAAACCATTTTTTTCATAGTCATTTAAAGTCTCGTTTTGCTGTGAACCTTACTTAACCTAATGCACATTTTACATCGTTGTTTGATCTTCATCCGCCATCAGCGGTAATATAAAATATTCCACAAAAATGTGCGAACTATCATTATTTTCTATCATCACTTGCAATCCCAGCAAACCCTCGCTGTTGGTACGTAGGGCCACTTTCGATGCCAATGCTAGCGTCCGCATGGCTAGACGAAAGTGATTAAATTTGTACCGATTACGGCTTGCATCGGTGCAGCTGAAGCTGATAAGCATGTCGCTAGTGTTGGATATTTCCACACTAGTTTCCGAGTGTAGCTCTCCGAACGAGTGAAACACCAAATGTGGCGCACCGAGTGAAATGGCCACTTCTATCTCATCACAATTGCGATCCATCTCGCTCAACACGTGGAAAAACTCCGCACCCTTCACGTTGATCTTGCTCAATATCTGCTGTTCGTCTTCAAAGTCAAGCTCCATGCAGTCGAACGGTTCCATGGTTCGCACGGAACATTCCGTTATAAGGCTATCCTCGCCGTGCTGCTCCAGAATCACGATCAAGGGTGCCCCAGTGCCCTTTTGGATCATTTTAAGGCTCGAATTGTAGTCCCCACCGGTAAACATGCTTAAACAGTCCGTAAACACCTTCAGGTTTAATCCGAACGCAATAAAGGGCTGCGTATCTGCCGCAGTGTCTGATGACGGTTGCTTTGCCATAGCAAGCTTGAACTCCGAAAAACAGGCACGGGTAATGTACGCCGATGCCTGGATACTTTTTGCATCTTCCACGATCACCTTGATACCATCGTTGCTGAGCTGAACGATTGCGTTCTAAAAATCAAACAGAAATAAAAACAAAACACTTTAAGTACATAGAACCGTTCGTGTTCTGTACTAACATTTACATCGACAAAATTCACCGCCTTCATGACATTGTACAGCATGGAAAAGTTGTTCAACACCGCCTGAAATTGTATCTGGCTAAACTGCGATTGGGTTACCATTTTGGGGTTCAAAATAATCCCTTTGCTAAACAAACGTTTGGTTCTTTGCATCAAACTGTACAGTAGCGTAGCTTTCAGGTCCTTCCAGCTGGTACAATTATTTCATACAGTCTGCAACGAATTGTTGCTTCAATCCGAGACAATTGTTCGGGGCAAGTGGTTCGTCCTTTATCCGTCGCAGTATTAATGCCAAACGTGCCGCTAGCACGTGCTTGCAGGTGGGTTGGCGCTTTTGTTTCAACACCCAGTCTCGGAAGGATTCGCAAGCACAGAAATTGATGCCCGGGAAAACTTTGTACACGGTGCCGTATTTCGACCCTGGTACGTCAAGGATGCTACACTGTCCGTCTGAATTGCAGTACGCTGTGATGGGTTGCTTTCCGTATACTATCCCGATTGCTCGTGACAACAATGCCTGACCGAACAGAGATTCCAGTTCCAGCAGATGTGATTTATCGACTGAAAAAGACGAAAAACATAAAATAAATTAACACATAAGAAAATATTCAAAACTTATAAAATTCTTTTCTAGTTGAACCATTTCACAAAAAAGTATTTAGGTAACAATATTTCACATAATAATAGCTACTATATAGAATGTAGTTTACGCAGTAGGACGCTATAAACTTTAAGGTGACCTAAACTTCACTAAATGAATTCATCAATTAAATTCGTATTGAATGGACAAAATACCGCTTTCTATTAATGTGTAAAATACACATAAGGCTGCTTTGGAGTATCAGTTATTAAATTGGCAACAGTTTACTCGTTCGATCTCCTTCTCAGGCTCGTTTTCTCTCTCTCTCTCTCTCTCTCTCTCTCTCTCTCTCATAGTTATTAGCGGCGTTGCGCTCACAATTTATGATTGTTCTCCGTGTAGAGCAACTAAGTCTATAGCTCAGTTTACACTATTGCATAGGCTGTGATAATTGTAAATATTTTAACAAAGATACAAAACCTCACATTTCTCCTATGAAATAGACCTAATACAACAGAAACATGACAAAGTATTTATTGGCCATTAGGTCAATATTCAAAACACATCCTGTGCTGCAGTGAATTTTGTTTTTCATTAACTTGCAATTTATAACTTTGACTAGTAACCCATTAAGTAGTTCCTTTACTAAAAGCTTTGATATCAATATATCATAACTAGAAATAACTGTATCATAAGTGATTTTAAGCAATGTTGTATGTCATCAGATCTTCCGAGTAACAAAATAGAGCCAGTACACCGCCAGTCTCACATGAGTTAAATGTGCGTTTTTTTTTCGTAGCGATCAACTTGCCTGTAGTACACGATAGCTGCTGCTAAATAACTTTTTGCCCATAAAAGTAAAGTGTAGCACTTATATAGCACTTATATAGCGAAAGCACTTATAGCACACGATAGCTATACATTTATGATGATTATGCGGGATTTTGATAATTTTCATCGATTAATAAATAATTGAACAATTTAAATTAATTCTTTCAATTTTTCATTTCAAAATTGTTTTTAAATTCAGTTTAATTGAATTTATTTGCATATTTTGTCCTTTACATGGGTTACACCAAATTTGTCTTAATTAGTAAGGTAGATGAGGAGAACAATAGGAAACAAACAAATACACAGAACAGTAATGTGGGTGAAAGAACGAGAACTCATGTAGACGTGAACACAAGTGGGACACACAAGTCCGAAAGGGCTCGATAAAAAGTTTCGTTTGAAATGTATTACGTATGGCGGGATAAGATATAGGGGAAGGATAGGTTTTATCTACATTCAGAATAAATAATTTAAGGCATATTTTCAAAATGTAGCATCACATCTTCTGCCTTTTCTTTTGATTTAGTTGAAGGAGACAAAAAATTTTAACTGCATTTTTTAAATGTTCCATAATATTATTTTTCCTATCATTATAAAAAATGTCCATTGTGTCCATCTTTACCTACTTTCCACTATAACTGTAAATGTTTATATAAAGATAAAGATTGCTAGAGTGTGTTTCTAGGATAGTATTAAATGTGGTGAAGTAGCCAGCATTCTTGTCTATACAAAAAAATTAATAAAAAGTAAAAATCAATATGTAAAAAGTTAATAATACATTAAAAATACTAAAAAAACATGCCCTGCCGTTCTTAAGATAAATAAAAAAATATATTAAAAAATAATATCGAATAAGAGATCATTAATTTTACATGTATATAAAATAGTTGAACACACAATTTTATCCACTTTATGTTTATGTTTGCCGTGTATTAGCACCATAATCCATGTTGTGAGCAGTCTCTCTGTCTTCTCTGTCTCTCTTTCCATTCTCTTAAAACAGCCGATGCTGTATGTTGCTGTGTTCTGCGTGTGCTGCAGTCGGCGAAGGTGTCGTGTACCGTGCACAGCGTAAAGAAATTGATCAACAACAAGAATAACTTTGTGCATTCCGCAGATCTAGTCCAACAGTTTACGGTGCGAATGAAGCATACAACGCAACATTTTTTACCTTCTTTAAATCTGTTTAGTTATGTTGTGATATTTGTTTAAACAGACACTCGTAGCCGTATTACTTTGTCGATCAAACACATTCCTATCCAATGTTGTTGAACGATGACACCAGCGAGTGACGCTCATACGGGAAGAACGGTGCAACGCGTTGCCATTGGTGATAGTGTGTTCCGTGTGGCCTTCTGTGTAGCAGTGAGAGAAACTGTCAAGAATTCGCGCTTATCATCACGCATCCAATCGATGTACAGCTGCGAAATCTAGTTTCAAGCTTTCCGATAAGAACACACCTATCCTCCTGCTGATTACAACCATGCAAAGTGTCGGTTTGAGGTGAACGCAACTGATGATGTGTTACAAGTGAGGCGTTCAATGATCACTTCTTCCGTGCAGAGATGGCAATAATGCAACCCAATGTTATGTTCTTCTGGAAACGCGTCCGGTGTAGTGAACGCGATTTATAATTCGCAACAATTTAAATCGCTCTCAAACCTTTCAACGACTTTTGCCAAAGAATTATTCCCTTTCCGTGTGCTTTATCTCACTAAGCGAAGATCGTTTAGCGATCGCATTCAAAACGTCACACCTTCATCACGCTATTTACCACAAGCCTACTTGTTAAACGCTCCGTCAACAGCATCAATCGGGTTACCCTCAGCAAACTTCTCGTTCTTGCATTACGACTTTCAGCTTGTATTTAAGCGATATAAAAATTTTAATATTCGCCTCGTTGCATTGCGTGCATTTCGCTCGTGGTTGGTGTTTGTGAAAACATAATTCGTTATTTACATGTGTGTCGCGATCCACTGAAATGTTGGCATCTTTGTAAAACAGTAGATAGGGCGAGAAAGAAAGAGAGAAAGAAGAGTAAAGGTGTATGAGTGAAAGAGAGTAACAGATGAGGATGAATATGCTGGGGAATCTAACGCACACGCAGAAACAGTGCGATCAAATCCGCGGAACCGCGATCGAATTCTCGTTCTCTCTCTCTCTCCCTCTTGCGCTCTTGGATGTGACGATCGTGGCTTCGAATGAGCGAACGCATCATCATCCGGCTCTGTCTGAATAGCTCGATCAGCCCCGTTGGAAGGTCCGATTCGCGCGTCGACGCATTTGTGCGGGTTTCGTATACTTGTAGCGCACGTTCTGCTCCTCCTGTTGTGGGTCAATCGGTGTAGTATTTCGATCGTGGCGAAATAGGTTTGTTTGTGCCGATTTAGGTTGTAGTGTTTTCGCCCATTTCCCCAGAAGGTTAACAATTTCACTTAATCGTTTTGTAAACTCCATCAACACCACGACACTTTCACAACACGGCGCCCTCAGGACGTTTTAACCGCAGCATTTAGAACATACGTAACAGCGATCATCAATATCGCGACATTGGATCAATAAGGAAGGGATAAGTAGTGGTAGTGAAAGTAGAAGGGCCCCAACAAAACGCGACCCCGTGCAGTGAAACTTGTCCCTCAACAAAAAAGAAAAGAACCAATACGCTGCTGGTAGGACACAAGAGCTGCCAATTTTTTGCCTTTACCATCGCGCTCTCGATAGAGACCGCCAGGTGTCTTTTCTTGTTGTTATTACGGTTGCGTTGCGTTCCTGTGGCGCCTGGTTCTCAAGTTCGCCCACCGCAATCCATCTGACCTCGGCGGAGTGCGCGCGTGTTTCGAGTGTAGTGCGTTTGCGTGTGTGTGTGTTGGTCGGTGGTGGTTTTCGGTGTTTTCTTGGCGACGTCACACACCACATACCGTCAGCGGTGTGTGGTGTTGTTGATTTTTTTTTGTTTTTATTTAATACCTGCGGTTTAGATCGTTTGCGATCAGGTTCTGTGGTTGTGTGGCAAGCCATTGAGCTGCAAGCTTTTGGTTTGCTGTTTATTTGCTCCAGTTCCATTCTATCAACAGAACGTGTAGAAACATATTAAAAGAGACCTCCGTTCTGTACAATAGGAAGAAACGATTAGTCAGCACGCAACAGTACCGCCCTTACTACGCAGCGTTGGAATTTTTGTCATCGTAAAAACATAAATTAACACGACCACCACGACCAGAAAGGACCTTACCTTTGCAGAGGAAAAAGAGTGCCCTTTCCGTGTAGTGCGAAGAGGTGGAGAAAATATATCCGAAAGAAAAGGGAAACAATATCCATTCCACAAGAAACATCGACTCGCTGTCGCTCGCTCATCATTATGGCCAACATGCACGAGGACGAAATGAAGCACTGCTACGAAAACCTGATCGTCGTCGATGTCGGTGCGAATCTAACCAACAAGAAGTACATCCGTGATCTGGATTCGGTGATTCAGCGCGCAAAGGATTCCGGTAAGTTACAGCAAAACGGTTTCGTTATTGAAAGCTACGTTATTGATAAAACGAAACATAAACGGACACACGGTTGTGGTCGCACTGTTTGTTGCCTTCCAATTGGGTGCTCAAACGCAACAAACCCACCACACCAGCAAGGGGTGCCCTACTATCTAGCGCAATACTACAGAAAAAAAAAAACAAACTAATCTTATCGGGAAGGTTTTGCTCCGGATGCGAGGTGTGCACTACAAACTCAGAACACCGGCCCATATCAGGTGGAACAGGTTATGGAAGTGGTGGAAAATACTACGCGACACTGCTAGGCAGGCAGGAGAAGCGTTTAAGTTTCTTTTTTTTTAGCAACATCCAGCGCGAAGGGCGGAATTGGTACAGGGTCGCAGAAGTAACACACCGATCGGTGAACCACATCGGCGCACATGAAATGCGGTGAAAGCCAACCCAATAAACCGAACCGTGCGCGTGTGCGTGCATGTGGTGTGGTGGTGGTTCAGTGAACACCTTTCGCAAAACAAGGTGACAGTGGGTTTTGGGGCCTGCCACGAAAAGGAGTGGCCATGGCTATTCTAGCCGCTTCACCACCTTATCCTTGATGCAGCAGTTTCACCCCGCTAGGGTACGTTTCAGTTCGGGTTGAAATTGATTTACCCATTACATCCCTAGGGGAATCAAAACATTTATCAAAAAAATATGAAATCTTGTAACTCATATGGGAAAGCACTAAAATATGGGAGTAGCGCACTATTTTCATATAGTTATTTGCAACTGTTATTTCCAATCAAAACAATGCACAATCCTCAAAATTCGTACGCGGGACTGCCCATCCAGCTGCGGGTAAATATAGTCAAAGATAGCCAAAAATGCCAGGCCTGGGCCTCTTGAGGTTGTAATGCCACTAAAGGAGACGAAGAAAAATCCTTTAAGGAATTTAAGCATTCTATGCGTATATTAGAAATCTTTGCCCAATTTAGACGCCTTTGGAAAAATCGCCTTACGAGTTTTCCTATCCTACAAAACTCCTTTGAAGGAAATCTTCTAATCGACGGACAGTATTGAAGCGGCACTGGAAATCGGGGTTTTCTCATAATCTCCAATAAATTTTCAGCAATCTTAAGTATGGTCGTAAAAAAATAAAAAAATTGAAAATTTCGAAAAAAAATATTATGTTTTGTGACGTGGAAAGTTTAAACCGGACGAACCGATATAGTCTTATGATGTCCACCAACTTAAAAAAAGGTTTTTGTGAGACAATTGCGTTTGTCCTGCCTCGGACCTTGCTTGCCTTCGCTTAGTAACTTTGGAGCTTCCGGGAAAATTTACGATGAAGTAAACATGTTAGGATTGTGACCCAACATTTTAGGATTTGTGAAGTAAACTTAAAAAGTGTACTACCCCCTGAACTAAAAACACCAATTACACGGCATAACGCGTACTGTTAAACTGTGCTGTAAACAAATTGCTGGAAGGGTAATTTAATTGAAGAACAAAGCTCTCAAGCTTAGCTCAGTTGAACCAAGCGAAAACCATGTAAAAATATACTTTATAACCATTCCCTCTCCACGCAGTCCCTTTATGAGCCTAAGTGACATCAATTTGCTACTCGTATCGTTTGTTTGTTTATCATAATTTTCTTGGCATATGTAAGGAAAGGGGACAATATATCACCTAGTACAACATTTGCCATGTGCCCGTGCGGGACACGGTCGTGAACTTACGCCACACGACGGTCTTCATCCATTTTCATGCGTAACGTTACGTCGCGCCCGCAAACGCAGGAAGGGAACCACCCCACATGATGAGCATACGAGCAGCAGTTGACTTCCACGCACCGAAAGTGGCAATTGTGATCACGCAATCAGCTGACGGTGGGACCGGTGTGGACCATCGAAATTTTCTACCGGTCACTCGTACACGTGAAAGTTTGGGCACGAAGTGGTGATAGTGTTAGATAGCTGAAAGTATGAGTGTTGCCAGAAAAAGGGGTGTAATGGAGGCAGTGGGGATTCACCTTCCGGTACCGGCAAAAAGGAAAGGGGAAGGGAAGCTTCATGTGAAGGTGGTCATTAAATTCGGCTTCCGTGACTTCTTGGGCAAAGTGTTTCTTCCCTCGTGGATTGGGTTCGTCAACTGCCGGAATGACACTGGGGCCGGTCGTACACAATAGCGGCGTGGAATTTTAAATTTCACCCCAAAATGTGCCGGCTGTTCAACTCGTGTTCGCATGTGCAAACCCCAATAACGATCATCAGACCGATCGATGTTTAAACCAAATCAATAAGCATTTCGCAATTGTGCATATTTTATTTGCAATGATTAAATTGAATTTGAGCATTTGAATGATCACAATTTATTCGCTTTTTTCGCGCATGGTTGAGGAAAAACATTAAGCTAGTGCAATGGGGAAGCAGAAATCTTCATGCGCTACCCTAACAAATGAGAATCAACCATCCATAACGAATTCCTTTGCGGTAGGATATGAAGTTATTACAAGTAGATCCTGAGATACACGGTATCTGATATACGGGGATTCGCAGATACTCTGATGTTTCAATTTCCCAGCCCAGCCAATTTAATGTACACAATTCGAACAAATAACAATTACATGGTTGATGATGGTATTCATGGTTGAACATCGGAAGTCGAGAGAATAAATAAGTTTTGCAATATTTTCCTTCGAAATGTCACTTAAAAAGCATTGCGAGCTAGTAAGTGAAGCCAACTCTATAACTTTCAAGTATAAACGATAGTGCAGTAGGGTTGTATACACGCGGAAATGCAAGACACGCGAATCTAGCGTGATCCACAATATTAGTTATATCTCCGGTGCTGTCTGTATAAGGTGTATCTATGATTTTATGGGGCGGCCCAGTGGCATGATGGTAGCGGCGCAGGTCAAACCACCGTACGCAGGACGGACTTTCCAGCTACGGGTAAATAAAGTCACAGAAATCCACAAATGACAGACCCCTAGACCTCTTGAGGTTATTGTGCCGACAAAGAAGAAGATCGTACGGTGTTACTCAGAAATATCAGATATTTATAATGTGATCCATAAATTTTTAATGGTTATAGCGTAACAAACCTCAGGAGTTTTGATTTTCCTTGACACTATCAACACTAAGCTTTTTTTTTATTCAACAGAACGGTCACGCCGTATTCCTTATAACTAAAGGTAGCTTAATTTAAGATACAATTCACATTGGTTTGAACACATTTCCTTGTCCAAACAGTGAAAGGTCACCTTATACCGGGTGTACTCGGCCGTGTTGCTGTGTAATATTTCGTCATCCAATAGAGTGTTTTTTTCTTGCGAGGGTCTGGATCGTCATTTGGGTTGTGTCGTCGCCTTTCTTCTGCCATTTTTACTTCTTCGGCCAGATTTTTGGCAAGTCGCTCTGGTGGTTCTGCAGCGATCGACTTGCTTTATCGTACCCAAAACTTGCACGCATCAAAACTCATTCATACTTTCGTTAATTCTTCCATTCACACAAACACTTATTCTTCATACTAAAAGCGGGATACAGCATACAGCACAAAGACAAACATAAGGAAGATAGGGTCACACGGACAAACCATTAGTTCGGTAAAATTCAAAAATTACACTGAGGTGGGCTACATCCGAGCCCCCCCAGCTAGTCCCGAATTGGGATATCGGGGATCTTTCTTTTCTTCGAACTGCGTCCAGCAAGGAGGGTCTTACAGCCTCGAATTCCACGCAGGATCATAAAAGATGATCCACATCGTGGATCCGACGCCGCAGCCACATACCTTGCAGTCGACCTGTCCTATACGCTGGAGATGTGCGTGGATACAATGCGTATTGGTTAGACCTAAGTCTAGACATTATTCGAACGACTGTCTTCTGCCAACGTGCCAAAAGTAAGCTTTAAAATCACACTAAATATGCTGACCGCTAGCTTCGCTACACTAATTGTGATAGGATGCGGTATCGATCGTTTTGTGCTGGAGAGACGCCATTATAAGTTTAAGCCAGCAGCACCCATCTACACGAGCTCGGGTACTCAGTCGTTACATATGTAACGATATTAAGACAATAATTGTTAGAAATGAAGCAAGCATTTAAAAGTGCCGACAATCTTGCGCCTATTTTGAATTCCCTTTCCTGCTCCATGTGGGGTAACCGCTCAATCAGTCTGAATCATATGCATCGTTCCATTTTCGCAGCGCTCTAGATGATGCATGACGCTCGCGCAAAACCCAAACCAGACACTTAGCACCCCAGTTATGGGATCCGCTACCGATAAACAGTAGCGTTTGTTGATGCGCTTGACAGCTCACTAAGGCCAGGAACGCTTCTCTCGACCCAGGGGGAGCGTTTCATTGCGGCGAAAGACACGCCACCAGAAGTGTGGCAAAAGCCGGTGACGAAGATATAATCCATCGACCAACATTCGTCATTCTAGCAGCAGATATACGGCCCGGGAAGGCTAATTGTAGGTGATGAACATTTGATGTAAACAGCTCTCGTTTGTTGTACGCTTACTTTCTATTTCTATTGGACAGACCAGCAAAAAAAAAAACCTCGAAATTGTGTATTTGTAATTGATAATGTTTTATATGTTTTGTACCGTTCGGCCACAGCAACCGTGCGGGTATTTTGGTTGTTTATAGCCGTACCGGGCCACAACAACATTTGTCTTGGATCGACACCCCCGAATTCGAAAGTTCAACACACTCGCCGTTTTCTCTGCTTATGATAATTTGAACACAAGAGATATCGTGCCGATCGAAAGGAAAATCGTGCAACACCAAACACACGCGTATCTTTTTGTAAGACATTAACAATTGGCTACGTTCGGAACGTCGCGGAACGGAAGTGGCTTGCATTTTATTATCCACCCACTGTAGTTTTGTATTGCTTTTCCACACGTCAAATAAAAAGGCTCCTTTTTAACGTGCCTTACACACCGGGGGCGCAAGCGATGATGATCATCATCAATGATGATGCTTGTTCGGTTCGTTTTGCCGGTAATGGCCAGTTTTCTCGTTTTCATGCGGAACATGACCATTTCCGCGTGTCAAAGCTCACTGCGCAGACAACGACACGGGGAATGGCGACGGGGGAGCTCCGATTCGGCATTAGGAGTTGCTTAAGTGCTTCATAATTGAGCTGCTTTGCTGCTGCAATGTGTTGGCCCCGCGGAGCAAATGGATAGTTTGGAATTATTCCGAGCCTCCGCATCCATCTGCTTAATACTGTGTGAAGTCACTGTATCGATGAGAGAGGGTGTGGTAGACATTTGATTTTTTTTTTTTTGTTGCTCCATACTAGATTCCGCACGAGAAGTGTTTGATTTTCACTTTCAATCGTAATGCACAAGAGGAATGGGCAAAAAAAAAACTGTCGATCATTATTTTTTTCTACACAGCGCGCCCGATGCCCGATGCGATTTGTGAGACGCACGTGTGCGAGTGTGGTTGTGCCGTATGCGATTTATTTCCTGGCCAGCATCACTTTTCGCCACCTGTGTTCCGGTGCGCGGTTGAACACACTTTCAATTTTCAAAAAAAAAGATGATTTTCTTTTTATCGGCATAAGTTACGATGAGTTTTTTTTTGTTTCGTTGGTGAATTGTATCGGAATTCCGTAAGACGCGGCTACCGACATTCTCTTATGCGCATTTAGTGTGTGTGAGTGTGTGTTTTGTTTTTTTGGTCGCAAACTTACTGTCCGTTGTGCGTTCCAATACAGATTAATTGATGATGCTGGTGTGCGATAGTGTACACTGTTGTCTTAGGAAACAAAAAAAAAAGCCAGATAATGATCGAAGGATCATTTCAGCACAAATTTCTTTTATTGATACGTTACTTCCGTAACCGGTTCCGGTTTTGTGGAATGATAAAACGGATGGAAAAAATACGTAAAGACGATTTGATCTCAGCAAACTATGCAAACCGATACAAAGAGTGTGATTGCTTTTGTGTACAGTTTATTGTTCGATTATAAATCGTACAGATGTTAATTATGCAAGGAACTCATATTTATTTGGACGGACCGGTGGTTTAGTGGTAGCGGCGTTGGCTTAGCACACGGCAGCATCAGTGTCAAGTCCTAACAGGACCATTATAAGAAGGAATGAATATTCATGTAAATACACTTTCATAAACCTTTGGGGAATCTCTCGGATGATGGATCTCGTCGGGGTCACCAGTTTGGGGAATCTTTCGGATGATGGTTGCAGACAACTTATGCGCACAGTGGTTGGGGAAATAAGAAGTACTATTTTATTCATCGTTCGTCTTGTTCATTGATTTTGTTCCTGAATAGTTATTGTCGGCTGTTGCCGTTTATGCGTTTATGCTTCGCAGTACTCCTCAAACCATCTGAGGCACTCCTGAGAAAATGTGAAAATTTCTACAAGTTTCCGCTTATTGCATTTTCAGAATTAGTACAATTAATTTATACTTTTGAGGTTATATTAAAACACACACACACAACGCAAATTCTGTACATAAAATTCGCTCACAATCCTCGCACAACGCTTCACAAAATCAGTGAAATAAGGGAAACATTTGGTCCCTCTTTTTGCTTCTGCTATCCCTCCGCCCCCCTGCAAAAACCCACCCGACACCATATGATACGATGTTGTTTGTGATCGCATATGATCGCATTTCTAAAATTAAACCAAATTTTCAACCCCAAAACAACGACGCATTCAGCGTTCGGTGCACGGGTGTGTAGTTTGGACGGCTTTAACAAGCGTTCTGCTCAACGCCAGCCGTCCGTTCGCATGCGCATTGCATTTGTTTGGTGGCGCGGCTAAGTTGTTCTTGCAAATCCGGGTGGGATCGATTACGGCGACTAACGGATCGGCTCTATCCCATCCACGCCAAGAGAAAGCATTCCAAGCATTGAATGCTTCACCCATTGAAGCGTTTTGTCGATCGTATTGGTTAGTTGTTTTCTCTCCCTTCGGCACCTTCGACAGCTTAAGTACGATTGAGGAATACAACCCGTCGTAAGATGACAGCTGATTGTAATCTCTAACCGATGCGAGCGGTCCCTCAGCTTGTTTGACAATCTCGATTCAAACCATTCACGGAACGGAATGGAATGGAATGAGCCGTGGAATTTCCCCATTGATTGGGAGTTTAGCACACCCTACATCCTTTGCGGGATGGCAATGTACAGCGGAGGGATCAAGAATTCTTACAAAGCTGAAGACGCCTGCCGACCTCCCAATTCATTCTCTTCTAAATTAGTGCATTTTTATGTGCATACATGCCACCCGAGATTACTTGTTGGTGTTGTTGGTTCCGTTTGACCCGAAGGCGTTTAGAATTACCACCACACTTTCTTCGCGTTGTAACCAGCAAAGCAACACTTGAAATGGACAAGCGAGCGAACGAAAGCAAACGATGCAAAAGAGTGTGATGCAATGCGTTTTATTTCCCTTTCGTCGTTTGATACGAACCAGCAAGCACAGAGGCGACATTGAACGTAAACTGTTGTTGAAAGTGTTGAACGAACTGGTCGGGCCGAGGACAAAGGCAACGCACGGTTGAGAAATTAAACTCAATCAAGACCGTGACACCATGAAGCCCGCCAGAATGCAGTTCAGCGAGTGCGTGCAGCAGTGGTTAGGGGTTAACAAGGCGAAGATTTTCACCGTAAGCCAAAACTGCGTCACCACTCAGCTAGTGGAAGTGTTTATTTTATTATTGGTGTAAAACTGTTCTAGTCTAACCGTTTCTTTTTGTTTGGCATATTTCCATTCGTATAAGTATTGTACCGAAGTCTAATCTAATCAACGATTGAGTGATTCGATTCGTTTCATGGCTAATTTATTATTCTTGAATGTCTAGAGGGACGTAGATATTTAATAGTGCTAAAATTTTACGTTATTTCTTCATATTTTTGTCATTTTCAACTTGATTAAACGATAAAAAGTTTCGTTACTCCTAATCATTACTCTTTAATTGGTAGCAATACAGTGCTGGAAATAAGTATAAGGACGCCCCTTTTCATGCGCGTAACTTAATGAATGATGCACCAATTTATTTGTTTTTTCCAAAAATTTACTTAAAGTATCCGTTATGGACACCTTACAACCGAAAGATTGAGTGTTTTGCCCTTCGGAAATAAATATAAGGATACACTTCGGTTTGTTTTACTAAATTTGCTATTTCCATCGCATTTCTCCACCCAATATTTTGTTTCCATTTTTGTAGTTATGATAGGAGTTTAACACTACAATACAGGTGTTTAAATTTTTGAATATTAAAATTGTGATTCAATGAACAAAACTTTAAGCATAATCCTTCCGCGACAACTTCATGTTCACTGATTGCGATTTATTTTATTTTATTGGTATGTAAAAATGTTGTTAAAATTATTCTAAAATGCGAAAAATTAAAATATATTTCATCACTAAAATATTGTATCGATTAATTCGGTAGCAGCGGGAGTCAGAGTCAGTGGGTGGTACCCGCGGACTACACGGAATGTTCAATAATAACTCGGAATACACTTTTCCGATTTAAAACAAAAATAACTTTTTGGGTTTGGGTTATTGGAAACTATGTTTATTCGGAACGTTTACAACATTTCTGTTTAAAAAAAACCGCAGTTTGTGTACTTTGTTGCGTGTTTTATACCTTTCTCAATTTTGCAATTCGTTCGAGATTTTGAGAATTTCCATCTTGAACTGGATCTAAGTGGTTGTATTGATGCTGATACAGTTATAGAGAATCGACATCATACAAGACCAACCAAAAACAACAATACAACTAAAGAGTGAAAACAATTCAAATCCTTGGTACTCTGAAAGTCCATAAAGTTTCGTCCAGAATGTGGATTAAATTGTTCTATCAGGATTGGACTATATTGTCGTTCGGGCTGGTGTACCGTTCTTCTCGAATACAGAAAGGTTTCGGCGATTGGTTCTCAAAAATATAAGGTTTCTGCGTTTTGATACTGCAGCCCTCAGCCCATTACGGAGCATTGATTTGGGAGGCGAGGAATGGTCACTTTGGATTCAGGAGTTTTGTCCCACGTTGGAGTCTACACCCGGCCATTTTGCAAATAATTTAGCTGCTGCAGCATGAAGAGTTTATCATTCGAAAACCCAAACTTTGCCCCATGAATGCCAAGAGAAGATTAAATTATGCTTTACTCTGTTCGAGGTCCTTGGTGCCAGGAGTTCCATTTCCTATCCCTTTCACTTGTCCGTTAATTTCCAAACGATAAATTGGGCTTACAGTTATGTTACGCACTGTACTAGGGGACAACATGTTTAACGTGGGTGGATAGTCGCGAGAATTGAAAAGAGATTCGATACTTCGAACGCAGTGAGAAACTCACCACTCTTTGCATTTAACCACTAATTCATGGTGGTGTGTTGCACCATCAGAACACGTAGGATGGAAGGAGTTTCCGCATGCAGCGGGCGGATTATGCAACACATAGTGTTCGCGACCATGCCAAAAACGTGCACACCGCTTTTAGTGTGTGTGTGTGTGTGTGTGTGTGTGTGTGTGTGTGTGTATATGCGTGTATTTATGTGTCCTCCACCTGCCCGGTTAGACACCATTTGCCATCGCTTGGGACAGATTGTGGCGAGTAAAAAACGGGTTCTGCTGGATGGCTTCGATGCTCCAACCGGCGGAGTGTTCTCTCCGCTGTAACCCTGAATGGCGATGCCACTATCCTCCGATGACGATGGTCGTTATTCCTCGTTTCCAAATATGGTGCTGTGTAAGGAAAAATCACCAGCAGCATTGAGATAGTATGTTGCCGTCCTACGACAGGTTAGCCTTTTTTCTTTCTGCCTCCCTTTTGCATACGATCGCCGTTCGCTTTGGAGTTGGGTGCGATTTATGAGGCGATCCTCACAAGTTTACACAACAAAGTATCATTTTTATTATGTGAACCATTGCGGCGATAGTGTAAATAGAATGAATGGTAGGTAATAAGGTAATGGACCAATTTTTTTTCTCTCTCTCCCTCTCCAGTGTGTTAATAGCCCAGTTTATAACGATTATAAACACTTCTAAAACCAAAACGGTGAAGGTCACCCCCGGTATAAAGTTTTACAATACGCAGCAAAGTGTGCAGGTCGGTTATGCTAAAATATGCCCATTAAAACGGCAGACTCTGCTTCCTTTTCGCGCAAAAAAAAAACAATTTCACAATTGAACAATTGGGGTTTTTTTTTTGTTTTTGGTTTGGTAGCTACAGCAGCTATGCACAATAGAAATCGACCCCGAAAGATGGCGAACGAGGAGTGAAATAGATTTTCCCATTCAATGGTTCGCAAAATACGTCGCAAATGATGCGTAACTAAAGCGAAATGAGTTATTTTACTACCACCACGCTGCTGCGGTTGTGCTGTTCGCAAAATTAAGGTGTGATAATTGGTGGCCCACAGCATGCTTTTGTTGCTTATTTAGTTCGAATAACGTTCAACTAACGCGTGATGGGAGTCAAACCAAAAAAAAATGGTTCATTTTTGTAGCTCATTTGAGTTATTGAATTATGATTTTCATTCAGTCTACCCTTTTATAACGAATTTTAACGTTATTCATTCGTAAACTGTCACTGCATCGTCAGGATAATGTTTTACTATAGTAGAAAATAGCATATCTCATGCTTTAAGAATATCTGTGGTCCATAGTCCGTGTTATCAGTAATCATGTGCTCTGTTAGAAGCTTCTGAATGTGATTGTTTTCGATGCTGAAGTCTAAACTATTGGTCAACTTCACAACTGCATTAACTGGTGGCATTGTTCGGAGAAGGTCCTGAACATATCAGCCAAGGGCTTTCTGTTATTGGGACCATCCTGTACTAAGCATGGACTAAAATATTCATAGCGCGAAACGACAGTTTTGCTGCAAGGTTTTGAGCGACACTTTCGATTATCGATAAAATAATGCAATGCTGTTCGGGATGATATCAATAGAACAAGTATTTCAGATGTTCAACGCCGCATCATGCTTTAGGCACACTGTTAACGTGCTTAACACGATTATCGAAGATTTTACATTTTAGTTACCATGATTGGACATTAAACATGGGACACCAACTTTGTAGCATATGTTAACGTTCCATAATACTGCACATTTTGTTGAAAAACTGCCAAAGCCAAATAATGAACTAGATTGGTATATGAATACGTGGTTGGTTCTCACCTTGCCTTGTCTCGCGAAGAAAGAACAGCCCTTTAACAGTGGACCTGCCCCACACACACACACACACACACAAAATGCCCTTAACACAATCGTCTTGGTGGAAGACACATAAAGAGGCCATTGATTTTTCATTCCATTCCGCCAGTTGTTGCGTTCTGTGCCCGATGCCCGTACTCTTCGTGTCCGCCCTGACATTCTTCGAGGATGCACGTTTTTCATGCAGCCGTCTGTCTCGCCACCGTCTACTACCAAGTGCTGCTTATTTGCATGCACATGTACTTTTTAGCTCGTCCCGCGTCGCTACTAAAACACAGACAGGCACGGACGGAATCAATGGTGTGGCTATTGCAGCTCAGCGTAAGAAGAGCACCTAGCTTCGCTATTTGATGGTGTTCAGGCGGTGGAAGAAGAAACGACAAAACTTTACCGCCACAACATTGAGGCGAGTAACACGCAAATGCTACACACAAAGCGCATAAGTTTACTACTATCGGTTGGGGGAATCTCAAGGGAGATCCACAGGGGGGAGTATAAACATATGATGTCCATACTTTATGTAGGATTTGCTCGGTTGGCTGCGATTCTGTGAAAAGTAAACACTGTTGTTGTTCATTCATGCTGTAGAGCATGGAAAGCTCATGTTCTAGATACCTGAAATGTGAATGTATTTTTCGTAAAAGTGTGTAATTTTTATGGTCCAAATGCTTGCCCACAATAAAGATGTTACAGCATTTTTTTTCCATCCAGTTGATGTGAAACACAATTCGACAACTAAATCTCGTATGTTCTATCTCTGTTGCAGGCGTACAAAAGATCATGGTTCCTGGCACGTCAGTGAAATCGAGCAAGGAAGCACTGCGACTAACCCGCATCTATCCCGGCATCATCTACTCGACCGCCGGTATACACCCGCACGATTCCAAATCGATCATCGAAGAACCGAGCACCTGGCACGATTTCCAGGTGATGGCCAATGCACCCGAGTGCGTCGCCATCGGACCCTGCGGACTGGACTATCAGCGCGACTTTTCCGAACCATGCATCCAGAAGGAGATTTTCGAGCGTCAGCTAAAGCTGGCTTGCGAGCTGCAGAAGCCCATACTCATACACGAACGATCGGCCCAGGAGGATGTATTGGATATACTTACGAAGTAGGTAGCACGGCTGGCTGTTGTTAGCTTGTAAATAAAAATCCCGATTTTTTAATGCAGTCAAATTTACATACATGTTTGTTTGCATCTTTTCTTCCGCCAACCAGATTCCAACCAGCGCAGCCGATCATCGTGCGCGGTTTCATGGGCACAACGGACGAAGCGTTAAAATATCTGGAGCGTGATTATTACATCTCGCTGACCGGATATTTGTGCAAGGTAGTTATGTAGCAAATAATGAACGAGCAGATAGCAAATACACTGGCACGAAACGTTACAATCACTAATACGCTCGCTTCGGGCTTGTCTGGTTATGTTTTTCCTCATCTCCGATAGGACAAATCCGACACCGGCGTACGGAAGCTACTCGAAGATGGCCGGCTACCGATGGAGCGCCTGCTCGTGGAGACGGACTCCCCGTTCATGTATCCGAATACGCGGGCCTCCAAGCTACCGCAGCACGTAAAGGGTGGCCTGACGGAACGATCTCTACTCTACCTGCATCGTTACTGCACATTTCAACGGAACGAACCCTGCAGTCTGCCGGCCATAGTGGAAATGATAGCGGCATTTATGAACAAAAAGCCGGAAGATGTTGCCCTGGCCACCGCATTCAACGCACTGAAGCTGTTCGGCCTGTCGCAATGATGATGGATGCACGCGAATACTCAAACAGCACACACCCGGTACCTACGACGAGTTTGCGAGGAATCTACCGAAAAACGAACGACATCCTGTCTGCCCAACAGATGGATGAAAATTATACGATTTATTCGACACGGAACTAACATGTTCTTCTAAGCGTAAAAAAAAGGGAGCAGGACGTGGGGAACGCGAAACATTACGTCCTGCGGACGAATTGCTAGTACGAGTAAGGATGCTGATCAGTTGTTAATGAAACTATCATTAATATCGCCTTTGTTTCATTAGCCGCGCTAAGTAGTAGTGCTCCAAGCTTATACACTATTATAAATAAGGTGTATTTTGTTAAACTTCTCTTTTTGCTATATTAAGCGACATATGGGTGATACAGTTAACGTTAAACATACATTTCTTGCGAGACAGAACAATCCCTTTTTCGTTCTGATATCCGATTGTAGTTCTTATCTGATTATCTTATCGTTTTAGCTCAAACGCTACTGTTTTGAAAAATATTGCTTTTTCATACTCTCATAGTGTTACATTAGTTTAGATTGTTTACCCGTGTTAGTATGTTAGTAAAACTGTTACGATATGTAAGCAAACTATGTTATTAATACGATATCAAATGAAAGACTGAGCGCGGCAGAATTGTTAGGGATCAAACATTGCGGCTATTGGGAAAGTGGAGACGTAGAAAGTTTTGGCCCTGCATACGCCAAGAAAAGAAAACAAATGAAAATGCGAAGATGTTGTCGATGGTCTTCCAGATAGTGGTGTGACATTTTCCTACGAGCCAAAGCTAAGATCCGCAGGAATTTGTTCGACTACTAGAATACAAAGTCCAACCGTTTGACGCGACTTATTCGGATGATTCACAACGTACATGTAAGAGAGCGATCGTGAGAAGCGAATCAGCAAATAGAATTACAGTTCGGCCTATTAAACGCCGGAAGTGCCATACTTTATATGTCTCAAATAAGCTGCGCTGATGTATGTAACATTTGATTGTATAAAGTGTAACACTGTTTGTTTGTGTAAGTTATTGAAAATGGTAGCTCAATAAATGAATCATATATTTTTGTAAAAGGCTTCGTATCTATTTTGCTTTCATCATGTAGGGATATCACTTATGCCGAAAACGGGATATTGTACAGTTTGGTTTAAGCCATTTTTCGAAATTTAATCGAATTCTATTTGTTCTACCAATGAACTAGGATTGTCTAACCATAGTTGATGATTTTTGCTGTTATAAAAGCGTTTAACATATCCACACAGTTTACAGTTCACTTGTACATAGCACAGTTGCTTGTGTCGAAAATCAACAACATCCGCGGTAGTAGCGGGATTTAGTAGAACTCCACATCGTACACACAGCGTGCGTTTGATCGCGGGTTCCCTGCAAAAATATAGAAACATTAGTCAAAAAAAAAAAACAAAAGCTTGTACATTGCTGACTCACGTACATCCGAATCACAGCCTTTTTCCCGATTGATTTTGCTAACTTTCCGTACGAAGCGGAAAGTTGTGGGTTTGTTTGGGACATAAGCGCAGCGGCCTGGTAGAGAAAATTCATTCTCTCGAGCGTTTCGCGACCAACACATATTTTTGGAGGTTTTTTCTTGTCTTTGGCTGATGTTACCGGATCTTTTTCGGTGGAAACCATAGTATATTTATATTTTTACGTATTTTTACAACTGGTATCGTACGCGGTGTTGAATATTTTACGTGCCGCGAGTCGTTAATGCCTCCGAATGTACACAAACAGCTGTCAAAAAAAAAACAAATGCTTGTCGGGGATAATTCCACTCCGACAATCGCTTGGATGACACGCCAGAGTTTGAAAATCGAGAATTTAAATTTAACTCTAAATAAGAAAATAAGTTTTAATCGTACATACATATAACCAACATGTAAGAAACGACTTAAGATCCAGTGATAAATTAATTTTGTTCCTTAGTTTATAGACATATTCGTACCGAATAAGAGGTATTTATTATTGCATCTATAATTATAAACATGTATAAACATAAACATGTTTTACGTCTACTTCATCTTTCTCTCATAGTATAAGTACAATAAATATACAACTGAAAACATAATAATATTCTTGTTCTGTAACTGGAATGATTAACAGATGCTGGACGGGTGGATAACAATTGATTTTACAATGATAAAATACACTGATAAAGTACACCTACAAAACCAAACAGAATACTGCTTTAGTAGAGCCAAAGACTCTCCCCACATCCTTCCGATACGGTTATCAAACTACACCAAAGTGAACCACCTTGATGTTTGGAATTTTTTTCTCCTCCTCTTTCTTCTCCATTTCTCCATTTCCGTTGCCGATAAGCTCTGTGAAAGTGGAAAAAAGAAACAGTTTTTATTTAGAATCACAAATATTTATGGAAAATTGTCAGATCTCAGAAAATTCCCATATATCCTTGTATATCCATACCTTGCATTGGCGTAAAATCCTTCAAATAGTCCTCGTTCGGATGGCACAGGGGCAAACTTTCTGCCAGCTCACGCTTTGGATCGGCAATGGAAAATGGTCCATACCCTACCGGTCCCGGTGGCATTGGCTGTTTACGCAACTTCTCGACGAGCAACTTCTCTTTACGAGGTATTTCCTGTTCAACGAACATAGTTATAGTTTTCGTACTGCGATCCGAACGTTAAATGTGAAAATTGAGCGATTTAAATGCTTACCGGTACGACGGCGACCGTGACGGTGTCGGAAAATTTCACTTTATTCTTCTCCGCACCGTCTCGCTTATTGGCAGCAGATGATGAGGTTGAGGCACCGCTGCTACCACCGGCAGAGCTACTTGCTGCTAGATGTAAGCCGACGGTGCCCGTTCCTCCATTGCTGGCCGTTGCCGATTGTAGCGACTGTCCGGTACTCGAATGACTGCTACCACCGTTCGAGAGTATAGATGCGGTGGGAGCGTCCAGTTTTTTTCTGGACCCATATTTACCCGGTCCGGCCGTTGCCATCTGCAACTCAAACGGTGGCTGGTGTTGCTGCTGTTGCAGCTGAAACTTGGACGGAATGTTGCCAGAGATCAACGGATACTGATGAATGATAGTGCGAGGAGCGTTACTGCTGTTGCAGCTGCTCGTAGGAGCACTGACGCTCGGATACCACGACGACTGTGGTGGTGGCGGCGGTTTACGTGTGCCTCCCGGACGTCGAATGAAGTCCGGCTCGTCTTGTACTAACGGTATGCCGATCGTTTGATCGAGTATGTTTGGTGCTGATCCTGGCAGCACCACACCGGCCAACGACTGCGTTGCATACGGTGATAAAGGTCCGCCAGGAAACGAACCATTCATGGAAGGTTTAGGAACGACATCGATTACAATATGCTGCTGGGCTGATGGCGATTGATGAGCATTGTCCTGATGGTGGTGATGATACGATGGAGGTAACATACTAGTGCGACTGTTGCCTAGAGCCGTCGTTTCGCCATATTCTGCATAATGTGGCAAAACCATCGGCGAGGGACCGCCCCGGTTTGTCATAACATTTGCAGCGTTCAGCTGATCCATTGACAAACTGTTTGCTTGCCAATATTTTGCAGCTTTTTCACGGGGATTTACAATTTGCCGCGACCGTGTTCCGGGGCCGAGCGCTGCCATACCGGATGAGGGATGCGCGTACGATAAAGGACTGTCATCCAACAGCAACAAATTGCTGGAGCTTAACGATTTTCCTTTTAATTTTGATTCCGCTATCCGAGACTGCTGCTGTTTGGACAACTTCAGCGCCATAGCCGTCTGGCTACGCTGCATAGCAAACGGTGGTGGCGCCATCGGTTTGTTCTGAGGCGGTTTTTTGGAAACGTACGGCAATGGAGGCCGATCTTGATGACCAAAGAAGGTATCCTGTTGTGTGTTGGGCTTAGAATTACTTCCCTGCCTACTGCTAGCACTGCTCGGTGGTGTGTTAAACTTAGGAGGGACTGATTTGGACGATTGGTCGCCTGTTTTCGGTAGCGGAGGATGGGCAAGAGTTGATTTACTCTTTGTGCGTTCGTTATGATCAACGCTCCATCGTTGGATCTGTGAGGACTTTGATGAACCAGAGGAAGTTGAGAACGTTCGACAGCTTTTCTCTCGAACTTCGTTATTAAAGGGTTGTTTCGATAGGTCATCAAGCCGTGGATTTTCTGAAACAGATCTTTCGCTCCTTTTGTTCTGGTAAGAGCCATTTAAACCATTAACACGACGTGTTGCCTCATCCCGACTACTGTTTTCTTCCTCCTCTTCGAGTTCATCTTCGTCATCGACAATCTCTTCTTCATCATCAACTCGATTTTCTCTATCATCATCCTCGAATTCGTCATCATCGTCAAAACTGTCCGCACATAAGGAACAGGACGAGTTTGAACATAGAGAATCTAAAAGATGGAAAAGAGTGGGATGCGTTTAGTCTCAATGCTGACTTTGCGAAACAAACACTGTACTTACGTTCACTATCGCTCCGATCGGTGCATATCCGATTGATATCGTCTACCTTCCTAAGAGCCTCCCTGGCCAGCTCCACATCACCATCCGACTTCGCTTTATCGTGCAGTTTAAGAAACAGATCCGCATCATTGATATCGATGGCTAAACTGAACGCCTTGTTGTACGATTTGTTGCGCAGTAGATAATGGAAGAATTTTAGCGTAATATCGTTCACCTGATCACCAAATTCGAGCTCCGTCTCGTAGCACAGTGACTTGACAGGAATGAGAAAACTTCCGAGTGCCTTTTGGAGTTGTAGTTCCCTTTCCGTGCCTAGCGGCTGCTTGAAAATATAGTTCGCTATCCGATGCAACGAAAGCAAACACATGGCCCCGTACGTATCCCAGTTTAGGCTGAGCAAAATGTTGATCGCCTTTTCCACCTGATTCAGTGATATATACTTGTGCACGAGAACGTCAGCCGTGAGGCCGGAAGTGTGGACGTCACCTTTCAAGCCGGAACCACCCACCACTCGAATGCATGCCAGTGGCCCCTGCTCAAAGGCACAGAACAGGAAAGAATCCGTCGTAGCGTACTTTTCTCCGTGGTTAACCAGTTCCGGTTTTTTGCTCCAGCTGAGTCGTCCCAACTGAATGGATGGTGCATGATGGCCGAGAAAATAGTTGGACAAATCGAACGTGCCGGACGGGATGCTGTCTTGCGTCTCACTGAGCAGCTGCATCCGAACGCAGGATAGCGCAATGTCGAAGCACTGCAGTTGGCACTTTTCGTTGGCGATCATAACCACCGATGAGTCACTGTGCCAGGCAACGTACGTCGGAATCTGTCAGGGTGGTAATAAAAACAGCAGTAAAATCAAACCGAACTCTACAGCAGGAACACCTGAAGCTAGCTCCAACACTTACAAAAGCGGCTTTAACGAGATGTGTTATACCGCGGCCCTCATCGAACAGTACGATAGAACCATCAATGCAACCGAGCATGAGCTTCTCATGATCGGGGCTCAGTGCGTTACAGCAAACCTGCGTTTGCAGTGGAATGGAGGTGACGGCTACACGACGCATTTTTGTCTTATTAATCTGGTAGATGCAGCTGTCGATCGTTACTTCGCCCTACGGTGGAAGTGAAAGTTGATGAGTAAAGGTTTGGTTCTCTTCACAGACAATCATCAGAATGGTAGAACAGTCAGGCATCGTACCTTTTTGGAAATTTTTTGCTCCACACAATGCACTTGATAGTCGTTCATCAGTGAAAATTCTACTGAAATCGGATCGTACTCGGTCCAATAATAGCAGAGCAGTTCCATACGGGCACCGTTCAGTTTGTACACGTGCAGGTTAGCGCGATCCTGATCCTTTACCGTTGGCCGCCATGGGTATACCTCGTTCTGGGATGATTTTGTCCACACGATAACTAAATTCAGGCTGCTGCTGCAGACCAACCGCTTCGGGACTTTGCGTGTCGTTGAGCCCGTACCGCTCAGCAGCACATTGTAAATCTTCGGGTCCATCAGACTGATCTTTTCGAGATTATTTTTCCGTGCGGTCGGTTTTTGTAGCTGAACGAAGGTAATCTGATTTTCATTGTACGCCACCAGAATGTGATTTTGCGTAATAACCACATCGGTAATGTGTTCCGAAATAAGCTTTCCAATGAGATACTTATCAAAGTAGATTCGATTGATATCGCCGGTAAATGGATTTATCGACAAATGCACCAGTAGCCCGTTCGCGAGCATTAGCTGTAGCAATACGTTGTTCTTCCATTTGCAATACACGAGCCGTTTTTGGCGAAGTTCGTCCTCCAACAGCCGTAACGAGTGTCGCAGTTTGTTTGGCTTTTTGTTGTCCAGGCTCCATTTCAGGCCCCTCGATTCGCAGTAGCTTCGTTTTCCTTCGCTGAGAAGACTTCGGCCGGATTCCGATTTTTTCTCACAATACCTAAAATGTAAAGCCGTGTGGCGTGATGCAGCGTGTTAACCATCAGACATTCGATAACCAATTGACGGTCTAAAAATAATGATTTTGCAGAATTTTTTTTTCTTGTTCTTTTCTTCCACGTTCCACATCCATCCAGCTGTTGCGTGTTTGCTTGCTCATGGAAACACGTTAGTATAACAACCAGTGTTCATCGTAAATTGGGATTGCAATACTGTAGTACTTAAAAATTTATAGCAAAGGTACAATCGCCGAAATATAGATCAAATTGTATAACTCTCAGACACCCACGACGATAAAATATGTATGTGAATTGAGCAACATTGTACCTCGTTCGTGTTGGCGCTCATAATACGCCAACAGCGACAAAATAGGCGGGTGTGCTTCTTTCAGGGAGAGCAACTTACGTGCGCCAACATCATGATTGCACGTCGTTCGCAATGACCTTTACCGAGCAACCACCGTCGACTGAGCCAGCCCATCAACCCGGCGGTATAATAATGAACGAACGGTACATTTTAATTGCAGATCACGATCGCACGCATCCGTATCGGTGGTCATGCAAAGAAGGGTGTACCGTACGCGACAAGGCAGTGCACTTGTTGCTCTGCTCATGGTATGTGCATCATAACGTCGAAGCGACACCATTAAGGAGTAAACATAGTACACATTCTTCTGCTAAACTGAATTGATCACAGGGCAAGCTTACTAGCTCTGGAAGGCTCTGATTGATATAGTAATTTAGCAAAAATTAAATTACCCTTTGCCCGGGAATGGGAATCTTGGCGCATGGTGCTCCCCTCCGAATATTATCGTAGCTAGGTTGTGTATTGAACAGTTTGAGAATCCTTACAAATTAAATGCCCTTCTGGCAAGTGATCCATCATTTCCTTGCTCTTTTTGGCTTCTACAACCATTGTGTTCAAAATGTCTATCATTTTACAAACAACAACAATTGCCGGTGTTTTCTGCACTAATGTTACATGAATTATCCAAAGTTAGTTCTGGACATGGGAAGTATTTGCGGTTACGCTGTGCAATACATAATATACTATTTAACATGCATAAACGATTCTTCCCTGATCCCTGGGTTTGCTCTATTTCCAAAAATATCAAATGGATAACTGCTTTCCATGTAGTGAGAATGATGCCCATCTTGATAACACCCCAGATTGTGGTGTTTATTTTGTCTGTTGGTTGGTGAAAACAATATGCTCCCAGCCCTTGCTTTCATTTCAACCCTTTCCTAGCACGCTTAAGCCACACGGTCTGTGAGGGGTTTGGTTTGGTTTAAGTGGGTGATCCGCCTTCTGGGCGGCACATCGTTAAAGCCGATTTTGTACCTTGCTATTTTGGGTTTCGTGGTTGATTTTTCGCATACAGCTTTTTTTCTCTTTTATGATTCTGCCTGTTAGGCTGGGTCTTGCGTTACAACACATAAAAGCCGTTTACTTCCCACACTCTCAGCGCAGGGAGGGTGATGTTGCTTTCCAAGTAGGCAAAGTAGGATCGGTGGAACGAAACCACCACCCTACCCCAGAGGGAGGTTAGCGAAACCGCAACCCGACCCGTCACAACATCTCACAAAGACAATAGATTAAAAGCACTGCACCCTCGGCGCGTTTTTCTCTCACAGTGAAGCACTGGAATTAATGCAAAAATGCACGACGCAGTTTTGGATGGATGCGATGGGAAAGTTCACAAAAAAAAAGTCAACATTATGCAGGCGGTGGTGGCCGAATCGTTTGCTGGCGTAATCGATTAGGAAATCTGCTTTTGCGTAGCAAAGTGATCCTCCTTTGCCGTGGTTCGGCTCCACATAGCGTGCTCATTCTGGTTCACGTGGCTTACTTTGTTGTTCCGAGATCCGTATCCTGGATGATGATGTCCTCCCTGGTGGACCAATATCGCAGTTCCGTCAGTAGCGTTAACATGATGCGATTGCTTCACCTTGCACAACCACCCCCACGGGATCGTATGTAAACAATTGCACTCGCACTGCACCGTCGTTTCAACTTCCACTCCTCATTTGTGTAGCTTTTACTGTAGCACTGATAGGGCTTTGCTTATTATCGCTCAAAAGGAGCTCGACCATGCCAATAAGCGGTGGCTTCGGGCATCGGAATAGGAAGGCCCTTTAAAAATGCTTTTTTTTCACGTACACTACAGCCACCGACAGCACCTTCGCTGACGTCGATGGAACAACCGCAGCAAGTGGCCCTTGGCGATCATTATTATTCGATCATGTAAGCAGCAGTAACACACATACACACACATCCGACCATCGACGCACAACACTTGGATGCTTTTGGGAAATGGGAAAACACTTTCAAGTACACTAGGACTAACGACACAATTTCACTTAGCTTTACTTAATCATAGTCGAACGTGCGTACATAAACATTATAGATACACCTAAAAATAGAACGGACTGGATTTTGGCAACCTGTTGACTGTGACCGAACGCGACTCAATTAGGGGGCCATCTTTATACCGCTGTCAGTTTGGCGTTTTACGATCGCGATCGCGAGCTCCGCGGACTTTGCTCGTCTCCTCGTATTTTTTTTCCAACGGTAGCAAACAGATGCAAAGCGTTTATACCGTGAGGTCGAGTTGAAATTGAAACTATATATGTATTGATAAAAACTCCCGGTGCTTTGGAATACGGAAGGCTTGCATAGAGGCACAACAAGGACAATTAGGAAGTGGTACACATGCTAAGTAGAGTTTAGAATCCGTTGAACATTTCTCCATAGCATGGAAGGCCTGGTTGTTTACAAAAGCAACGCAACAACCATTGCCGGCTAAAGTTATAGCTACAAAACTGTACTTCTTCATCGGCACAACAACCTCAAGAGGTCCAGGCCTGCCATTTCTGGCTTTCTTTGATTTTATTTATCCGTTGCCGGATAGTCAGTCCTGCGTGGGGAGGAATTGATCCGAATAGGATTTTTCGACCGGTCCTGTCGTGTGAAGACCGGCGCCGCTACCAATACACCACCGCGCCGTCCCAAACTGTACGCTTCGCGATAAACTAAAACATTGATTAAGGAATGGTGCCTGCTAAAAGTGTGATAACACAAATCACATCACATTCATCACATTCTTTCGTTCGATCTACATCCAATGATATGTAAACACTTACGATCAGCTGATTCAACGCTGGCTGGCTGGTTGGCGCGTATTGATTGACTGATCCTTCGAAACAAACACTCCACTGCATCGAACAGCGTAAAAGAGCTCATTTACGTTATGCTGTAGCACTTAACTTCTTAGTCACACTAGTTCACTGCACAGTATGTTTTGTTAGATAAGTTCTCTAACTATACACCTGCAAACTTGGTTCGATAGAATCGGTGATGTTCCAAATAAATGAGCGCCAAAGCACAACTGGATGTCAAACAAATGTCACGTTCAAAAATTGTTTGTTTATGTTTCGAACGTCTGCATACAATGCGTAATCGACCGGGAAATGTTCTTTTCAATTATTAATTTGAGCAAAACTGTACTATTAATCATAAACGCGGAAATGTTTTGGGACAATTTGAGACACACAAAATATTTCTTCGATCGTTCGTTCAAGTTCAAGTGACACAGGGACCTAGAAGCCGATTGAAGAAAACAGTTTCCAGTTCGACAACGCACCTACTATTGAAAAAAACTGTTTCATTGTTGGAAGATGCTGTTTGCTAAACCACGTTTATAAAAGTAATCGTTTCACAGTTTTAAATTACGATGCACAATTCTTGTCTTTTTAGAAAAACCGATTTATCGGCAATGTCGACCAGGCAGACAGTGGTTTATGCAAACATGCTGATAACTGACATATGCCGGTAATTTAAAAAAAGGCGCATCAGCTGGCAGCACTGAACTCAACTTCCGGTTGGAATGAGATATTTTTGAAATGAAAAGTGAATATTTTAACAATTAGTATTGTGCTTTGCTTCTATGTAATAGAGCTTTTCTATATAATTATGTTCTTTTTTCTAATTTTTGTAACATATTGTTTGGCTGCAACTAACAATAGAACAACTAACAATAGATAAGAAAAGCTTCCCGAACAAAGTTGCTTCAGATAGCAACGGGAGCAATTTGAAACCAAAGGAATCAAACAAACTCAAACAAAAAGCCTCAATTTTATACCACATATTCCGTAGAGAAAATGTTACTGCTGACCACGATTTTGAGCGGGATCATCCCGGTGTGCGGAGTTGCGAGAGAGCAACCTTCTCGCAACACTGGTGTCACAATTGCTTCACTTCCGTTTGGTGTTCGCTCGAAATAGGACTGCGTACTCATCAGACAGGACCCTGAATTGGTTCAAGTTTAGCAAATAGTACGGACCCGTTTCAGCTAATTTGTACACCTGCCTCGGCAATAGGTACTCGTGCACGTGTTCGCTCATTCATCCCTTTGTCTGTCTGCTGTGCTACTGTCCTGTCACCAATTGAAAAAGTTGCATGAGTTTGCATTCCGGATGGTCTGTCTGATTATATCGGCCGTTTCGGATCGCCCATAGCGGCTTTAATGTGGAGTTGTTGCTATCTTGTGCGCAAGCAATCGTTAAAGAGAAGCGTCTAGAAGTTGAATAAAAAATTCTAACAATTTGCAATACTGCTCTCTTATGGTGTGGTGTTGCGGTACTCGCGAGACGTTAATTAATTATAAACTTGTCAAAATTGGAAATAAAATAGCATTTTGCTGAACTGGTCGGATAAAGCAAGTGTGCGAAAAAGAGACAAACGATAGTGCGACAAAGATAGACAGAGTGGATGAAGAAAAGGAACCGGTAATTTCGGAGCATTTTCGCGTTCGATATAACGCAGTGTACCGTACGCCACCGCCGAGGAAGCTGTTTAATGTTTTTGAGCAACATGGTAATAGCATATTAATTTTTGTTCATTTTGCAACAGGGGCCCGGGAATCGCTAAACGCGGTCGAGTGCGGAAAAACGTGCGGAACGAACAAAACGAGTCTGGGTCGGTGGGAGCGCGGTGTGGTGAGAATAAAAAGGCAATCCACCAGCTGTAGGTAAAAAGGGAGAAAAGTAGCCAAGCGAGACAAAGAGGCAACGAAGTACGCTTGCTCAAGCGATTGAACATCGGGAGAAAAAGTAACTTCAATAACTGCTGCTGGTGCTCGTGCTACCGAAAGTATTGTAGAAAATATACTTGTGCACAGTGCAATATTTTTGTTTTCGTTGGCTAACTTTCGGATCAGAAGCGGTGCAGTTCTTCAACCCCAATATCCCGGACATCCAATGTCAGAACCTCAGTCGTCCCTGCTGCTCAAGAAACAACTGGCTGGTAAGTAGCGGAGTAGTGTGGTGTGGTGGGTGGACCGGACATGTGTTTGTGTGACGGGGGTGTTTCCAGACGGAAAGTCCTCGTTGATGTCCTCGGTGTGTGGTGTGTTTAAAATTCCCGTTATGGGAAGTGCCGGTGCAAATGGTCCGCAGTGGTAGCAACAGAAGTAAGCCATTTGATTGCAAACCCCATTATAGGGCCAAGCTACGCAAGCTTGCAGGGTTGTAAATCGATAAGCAAATTATCATGTATTTATTTTGTCCGCTGGTCTGGAACGTGTGATGGTGCCCCGAAGAACAAGCTGCGGTGGGGCTTCTTGACGCCTTTCCACCACAATGCCGGATCGCTGGCTGTACACCGATGCGAGCCTCTCTGCTGCGTACGTTTAAAATTGACAAGTTGAAGGGCCCTGGCAGATGATGAGGAAAGGACGCGTGCGTGCGGGTGCGGTGCGTCGTTGAACTTTGTCAGATTATGTCCTACGTACTCGTTCGCTCGATTCCCTACCGGCATGCTTAAAGTGGACAACACCTGTGCTTACGTTTCTTTCGAGACCGTCTTTGGCGTCCTTCTAATGCATTAAAGTTTCCTTTTGCATTTTTTTTCGTTTTTGTTGACAGAAGCCAGTTTCTGTTCTGCGGAAGAGCGAATATAATGTGACTTGTCTCTTTGTTTTCCGACCATTGGCAGTGTAGTAGTAGGGTAGGGTGTAGGGTCAGACATCAGAGGCATTGCCCTTTTCGCTACGCTTTAACCTTCGTGAAAGTGAAACGAAAACGCAAAATGAATGAAAAGATGAAACACAACCCATTGCTGGTTGGGTGGGGAGAGAGCTAATGAAGATGGCACGATTTAATATTAGTGGGATGTTTTGGGTTTTTCAATATTATTGCTTTTCTGAACAAGCAGTACAATAAAAAATGGCACATATTTTTGTTTTATTCCTCCACTAACCAAAAGATTCGTTAGGTATAGATATAAGATTGTGAGCATTTTTTACGTAATATTGTTACTGTATGATGACATATTGCACACCATTACGACACGAAGAAGACTTTCCGTCTACCACTCAACGTAGTAAAAGATAAAGATTTCAATGCTTGTACTTAACAAATTATTATATTCTATAATTTTAGAGCTGAGCAAAAATCCTGTGGAAGGATTTTCGGCCGGTTTAATCGACGATAACGACATCTTTCGATGGGAAGTGCTTATCATAGGACCACCGGATACTCTATAGTAAGTACATGTTGCAAACGTTATTACACACATATTTAAGCCGAAGAAATTGATTGGAAAAATTAGTAAAGGGTTTACCCGAAACCTCATTAGAAAGCACTTGTCATTGAGACCCCGAATGCAAGTGTGCTTAAATAGAGGAAAAACATTGAAAACGTTGCTCCAATAGTGCTGCTGACCTCTTTCACCGTGCCATAGTACACTGAGAGCAATGGGTTACAATTGAACTGAAAGAAATGGGAGTTAACTGAAGATTTTTGTAGCGTCGATGATAATCGAGCGACGTAGCTTGTTAATGTAGTTTTGAATAACAAAAGCCTTAGGTCTCTTACTGCTTACCAGTTTGTTAAGTTACAACATCGTTAACCTCTTTAGACAACATTTACCATGTCAACTACGATGCGCTTAAGTGTGAGGAAAATAGTTATCACATTTTTTACATAAAATTCTTACCTGTAACAGCCGTTAGTGCAATTGCTTTCATTAGCAAAGTAAATGGAAAGTCTGAAAAATTATGCATTATAATAGTTACATGTCTAATTGTTGTTTTATCTTTTATCTTATTAAATCTGTTTTATCTAGCGAGGGCGGATTCTTCAAGGCGCATCTACATTTTCCTAAGGAGTATCCTCTAAGGCCACCACGCATGAAGTTCGTCACAGAGATTTGGCATCCGAACATCGATCGCAATGGAGACGTTTGTATCAGCATCTTGCACGAACCGGGAGATGATAAATGGGGCTACGAAAAGGCATCGGAGCGCTGGTTACCAGTGCATACGGTTGAAACGATTCTAATATCGGTCATTTCAATGTTGGCCGATCCGAACGATGAGTCGCCGGCGAACGTGGACGCGGCAAAGGAATGGCGAGAGGCGTATCCCGAATTTAAGCGAAAAGTAGCCCGGTGTGTTCGAAAGAGTCAGGAAGATTGTTAGTAGCATTTATAATACTTTTTTTTTAAATTGTCTTATATTTATTAATTAATTATTGTACGATTACACTTACCTTAAATGAACGAAAGAAACACATTGAAGGATCAAGTATCGGTACCGTCTACTACTAGTGTCCCTTATTCTTCTACTGACTATCACTACCGTTATCTCTGCTGCTGCTGTTACTACTCCTACAAACGACCCCTACATTCATCCGGGCATGCTTGGTGAAGCTTTGGTAAGAATGTGTTATTAAACAAATAACGTTGGTGTGACACGTCTGTGCAGACGCGAAGTGGGATTGCTAAGCGACGGGAAGAGAGCAAAGTCTTTGAAAGCCTGAGTATAAGTAAATACAATACGAGAGAAAAGAGGGTAGTAGAAATAATGTATGCTGCCCTGTCCGGAAACTGTGCATGAATCGAAAATATTAAGTGGACTGTGATTGATGATGAGATTAAGCTACACATTTGCAACTGATCGAATATATAAGCAAACAGTGAGTGCAGATTGACTGTTAGTTCCAGGCTCGTACTGAAATGAAGTGAAACTTAGGATTCTTAGCCCGTACGGTCGAAATCAATGATTGCGCAAATGATCAAAAATTTGTTCCTTATACTTCAGTTTGCTCGTTACATCCGGTCTTCAAACCTCTAGCTCGTTTGATATGAAACTATTGGGAATGTCTTATACCGGCTTACGGACTGAGACTTTTTTTTAAAGCGTGCGAATGGGATAACGTTTTGATGAAGAAAATTTGATACTCAGGAACATTAAGCTACGACAACTTATTACATTTACGGCGACAAGTAAAGTGCATGCGAAAGAATTAAAAACAAACAAAACAAACAGTCTTAATCCGAGCGGGCAATGATGGTAGTTTGCGTGGCGCTTGTTAAGCACAAGGGCAGAACAAATAATAATATACTTCTCGTAATCAACGAATCTAACGCAGATTTATGATACCGCTTTCTTTATCATTTGCTTAGTTTTTATTGTAGTCAAATGATGATTTGTAACGAAATTAGGCTCAAATTGAGAAGTTCATTTGGGTGCAATTTGATTACCCGGCCGTGATTTGTGTTGGTGACCACTTTAACCCTCCTGCCATTCCTTGGCATGCTTTAGAGAGCTTCTGTCGCTTCTATATTGTAAATAGCGTACCTTCATATCATTATGATAATCCCAGCAAACATTTGGTTAATTTGTTTGTGTTTTTAAATTTTAATTATCCGCCCAATATATTGTTCTTTACTTAAGTCAAAACCAATCTAAATTTCTCACAAGCTGCTGAATGTGTGTGTGTGTATGCGTGTGTGTGGTTAAGCTAGGAAAAGTAACTTCTAGTGCCCAGCCAGTTCTAGCCAAGAATTTTAGCTTTCCCATTGCATTGGCTGAAGACAATACACGCGGCATTTGCAATGGGTTCTGGACAGCTAATGCAGTTGAGTCGTTTCAGGAGTAGGGAAATCGTAATTGGCCCACGAATGATGCTGCTTCCCCATACTGAGGGGTGGTACATACAAAACAGAAATGTGACCTTACCAACATAAACTTCACAATAATCACAATCTTACTAACCACAAGAGAAGATACAGCCAACGGCAGTAGTTCAAAGGTATACCGCTACTGAATCATGCAAAAAGTCGTCAGGGTGCCGTTTGTTCCAGCAAACCTGTCAACGAACGGTTCAGTAATATTATGCGTGTATTCTAGCAAAAGGCAGCTTAGTTAGGAATAAGAAAAGAAAATGATTGGCATTGCGAATGTGTGGATGAAAGCAATTGAAGCGCCGCAAGAATAATGCACTATCCCGTGAAAAATCCCGTACGAATAGCAACTAATAGTAAAAGTAGCAAAAGTGAAAAGGAAACCCGAGGGTGTTGGCTACAGCATAACGATCGGAATGGACTATTAAATGAGTGCGAAGCTAATGTGTCGTAGTTAGTTAGTTTCTTCCGGTTCATTCTCGGCTAAGTTCCTTACAGAAGAAAGAGTCTTATGTTTTACCGAACGCAATACATTCTTACACTACTTAAACTCTTTGTTTCTCTTCTTACCGGCTTCCTTCCCAACCACTGCGAAGGGCATGTAAGAACCATCGGGCGTACAAGTGAGACAATTGTAAAACAATTCAATACAAATAAAGAAGATCTGCATCTGAATGATACGATTTAAGAGAGAACCATTTAGTTTCAGAGTTTTATCGCAATGGGGAAACAATTTGAGTTCCACCATACATCCACCTATGAGATGGTTTTCTCCGTTTTGGAGAAAACTTGGAGAGCCATATTACGCCGTGGACGTAGCATCCTATTATCCTGATCGTGATAGGGTCCGTCTGGGGAGCAAAGTTGATGGTTACGAATTAGATGTAGTAACTGTTTGGGAGTTGTGCTACCAAGGTACGATCGTAACTTCTGACAAAAACTTAAGCGTAACTTAACGTGACCCAGAAGCGCAGTGTTATCGAGAATGGTGCTTAATATGGACTGCACAAGCTACTACGGTGCAGAAGACTCAACCATAACACGTATGGATGCAAAACGTATACTGCATTTTACGTTTTACAGCAATCCGATACGTTCAGTAGCCCTCTATGGCCAAGAGTCTTGGACGATACGGGCTAAAAACGCATTTTCCATTTTCGAGCGGCGGGTGCGACCCTTTCGGCATGATTTCCTTAACAGGTCGAATATCACTTTTCGGCTATCTGGGATCTTGATTCCACCCAAAATCCATCACCAATTGTTACAGCCACTCCCATTAGAAAATTTACTTTTAAAAATATTTTCGAGAAAATATTGCAAATTTAAAACATTGAAAATTAAATTTTAAGCTTTATATGCCTTAATTTGGTAAAATCACCCCAATTATTCTGTACTGTACGCAAAAACAAAGCTTTCCATGTAAACTGGTCGACAAACTTTCAGACGCGAAAGCTTCCGCATTAGATTTTTGTTTAAAACCCGGGATCGAAAACTTATCGTTTCCACGACGAGCCGGTAGGGCAAAAAAGCACGGACAAACGAACGAAAAAGAGAACGCAGCAGCCGAACGCTGATTGATCTTTCGCCATCTCACTCCGTCAGTCGCTTCGGGTTTCGCTTGATGAGGGCGAATGTAGCGTATCTCTTTCACTCCCTTTTGGCGCGCGTAATGCTATGCTTCCAAAGCCGGGACGCACGCGCGCGATCGTTACACCGCTGAACGTAGCTGGTCGAACCGTCGTTCGCAAACAAACAAGCTTTGGCTTCGCGGCAAACAACACCACGTTCGAAACCGCGCGCTACGGGTCCGTGTTTTGCGTGCGTGCGTGCGTGCAAGATTCGCGCGAGTGCGAACGTGTTACAGCGAGAGTGCGGAAGACGCGAATAAAACCGGCTGCCGCAGCAAACTAGTCCCCCCAAAGCCGGCTGGGCGAACAAAAAGCGACGGTTTGTGGTTCTTTTTTTCTCTTTCCATCGTGCTTCGCTCTTCAGCGTATTAGCTCCCCACATACCCACATCATCCCAGCATCAAACACCCGGCAAAAGGTATAATGCAGTGAACAGCGTAGAAGATGTGAAAATAAAACGTTCGTTCTTGTTCTTGGCGCGATCTTGGCGACTGCTGCTGCGCTTGTCTTAAGGTTGCTTCTTGTTTTTGTTTTGTTTTGGTTCATGCTTGGCGCTCCACCGTATTGTTGTCGGCTGTGGCAAATCGAAGAAGGAGCACCGTAAAGCTTTTGAAAGTCGTTCAAGACAAAAAGCAACCTTAAAAAACGCGTTAAACAAAATGTTGGCCCCGTCGACCTAACACGGATGAGCTTAAGGTGCCGTGTCGAATTGGGGATGTTGTGGTTGCTTCACCCGATCGTCAACGTTACAGTCGCGGGTTGGTTGCAAAAGCGATACCGGGCCAGGGGATGACGTGGGGGGGGGGGGGGGGGGGGGGTGCCTTATTGTGGGGTGTGCGCCACCCCAGTGAATGGAGGCAGGCAAGTTGTGCAAACAGCAACAGAAAACAGACGCGTAACATGCGGCCGGTGAAGAGAACAACTGACAACAACTACAACGCGCTGCGTCAACCATATGATTCGTGTTTGTGCCGGTGGTTGCTCGCGCGGGATGACCTCGAAGATGTTGGCCTTCGATGCCGGTCAGAGATTTGTGTACATGTGTGCGCGCGCGAGCTTTAGCTCTTTCCACGACCGGCAATGGGCGTTTGGTTAGGGTGCGTTGCCACCGGAGCCGGATTTCACGTGTGCGCCGTGTGGGAAGTAATGGTGAATATACTGGGAATTAGCTGAGTTATTGATCACCATTCCCGCGAGAGGTGTGCAAAGACGTTCCATCCGAATATTATTACATTGCCCAAAGACGGCTGCTTTTGCGTGTTTGCTGGTAGAAGAAAATGCCAGCTATATAAAATTATGTGACACACATTTAGCCAGTGAACCAACATTTTATCAGTTTCCTCTACCATTGTTTGTTAAGTTGGGCAAAATGGTTCTTTTGATGTGTGTCATTAAACAATTTGCTAATTTTGTTGTGCGGCAGGATTGCTAGCGAAAAAGAGTGGTATCATAAATCTTAATATAATTTTGTGCATAATTTTTCCAATTTTCCCAACGAAACGAAACGACAAACACGCGAAAACGCGAAGCGAAAGTGTGACCTAATTTAATCGTTCTCGTTTAAGTGGCGATAGAATGCTCAATTTTACGTTTCACCAAAGCAACCAATACCCAACAACGCACAGAGCACAAGCAGAACAGGGTGAAGAACAAAAAAAAAAAACAAAAATCCCCAAGCACAGAATCACAGCATCGGTCGGGTTCCTTTGATACGCGGATGTTCTTTTGCTTCTTCAGAGCAGTTTATTTTTTGCCTAAAACCCCCTGGATAGTGACGGTTTTATGGTACGAAAGACGACGTCCGATATAGGAACGGGGCTATGAAATGCATCATGCTTTTCAGACTGCATCCTCGTGAGTCTTTGGCCTTTTTTTTGTGTTCGCTTCGCCAGTGTGATGGTGGTGTGGCGAAGGTGGTTCCGGGTGTAAAGTGATCGACTTTTGGCTTCGTGCAGTGCAGTGCACTTTTCTCACATCCAGCAACGTTCTTCTATGTTAATCGATTGACCCAGTTTTACAATTGACCGTGTGGGGTTGTTCTATGGTGATCGAAGAAGAAACGGAAACCTCATCTGGAAGGTTGTAGCCAACGGTCATCACACTGAAGACCAAAGACCGTCATCGCTACATTTGGGGGCGTTTGTTGTGTGGGAAAAGATGGATTATGTTGGTGTAGTTATTTTAAAGGTTCTGTTGGGTCATAGAACACTCGAGTGAACGAACCACGTTTTGGTTTAATTGAACTCCATGATTTTCTTTCCCATTCCTGCGTACCGAAAGCAAACCATTGCTGTATAAAACTTTACCGAAACAATTTACATTCCCTTTGACATCTTGTATCCGAGCACTGGCACAAATCAAACACAACTAATCCCAGATGCATGAAAACTTATTTCCACGGTGCAGCTGTACGCGATCGTTGGCAAAGTTTCGCATAATAATAAGAAAAAGCTTGTTTCGTGTGGTGGGAGTACAACAGCACTCCGTGGCTGTTCGGTGGGTTCTCGTGACACAAATTTAAAGTTTACCAATGCTGAAGAACCAGGCCAAAGGCAGCATACACCGCACCGTTCGTGACTGTTTTCGTATCAGTGCTGCGGATACGATATATGCATAGAACCACGTAGCTTGTAGAGCATACATATATGGATATGAATAAAGAAATAAGTCGATACAATAGGGTGGGATACGTCACACCACGTCACTAGAAATGGGGTTTGATTCACACACGAAGATTCCCCATCGGTGGTGGTTCGGTGGCGGCGGCTTTAAGGCATTAAGAACCAATAATGAAGCTTTTAATTAATACTAGGTCAAGGTGTTTTGTTATGAAAGTAAAAATAAAATGTATTTTTACAAGTACATAAAAAGAATGCATAATATCTAAGGAAATAGCCACCTATGTCTAAGGAAAGTGTGGCAAACGAATTAAAAGTACATTTGTGAGAAAGCCACACATCTTTACACGACTTTTGTCACGTACAGTACAATCAACACGTACGTTAAACATCCATTTACTTATTTCTCTTTGACAATGGACACAGAACGATTGTGTCCCTCGCACAGCTTAGCAAGTTAGTACTCTCTAGTAATTACCATATGGCTTGTTCGTTTCATAAATTCTCAAATTATCATTGAAAACTATGTTGATCAGAACACATTCCAGCCTGTAAGCGCAAGGTGACTTTAATGTACACGTCGGTTAAATCACAAATTCCCAAGGAAGGGAACTCGTTTTTTGAAGCATTTCTCCACCACTCTTTTATGATTGGAACTGGTGGAACACATTGGTGTTGTTGTTGATGGGGTTCTTCTTTTTTATCAGCACAACAACTTTATCAAGGAGGTCTCAATTGCCTGCCAATTCTGGCTTTCTGTGGCTTTATTTACCCGTAGCTGGATAGCCAAAGTCCTTGCTACGGGGAATTGGTCCGGATGGGATTTTGGTTCGGGCCGTTCGTGTGAAAACCGGCGCCGCTACCATCATGCCACCGGGCCGCCCCTGATGATGGGGTTTGCATCTCCAATATTAACGTTTCCAGATAGCTTTTGCATTAACAGAACCAGCGCTGCCGTGTGGTAGAATCATTTTGAAATGCTAATGTATTTTGTGTATCGCGCCATTTTCCAATGGTGTTTTTGCTAGATTTCAACAACTCATAGTAGTATATACCATTAAGGTCCCACCAGCTCATCGTCTTAGAGCGTTTTTGCCCTTCCTACACGATGACTGACAACGACAATGTCGAAGTTACCGTATTTTTTAAGGCATCGATACCACCCTCGACATTGTAACCTGTTTTCGATAAGTTTATTCAATAAATAATGATTTTTATGCTCGAAATCGGACATTTTAATGCAACAACCTTATAATAAATGGGTAAAGGTAAGTTTTATCAACAACCCCTGTTTGATGTGAGCAATGCCCTGAGTACTTTTGCTTACTTTTCATACACACGAGCAAAATTGTATTCTTCCACTTTCCAGCAGCAGCATCGCATTGTACCACCGGAAAAGAAACAATGCTGACCTTGGTTCAATTGAACGTTTAAAAAAATAACCCAAGCCTTTACTTACCATAACATTTCAAGCTATTCACACAAGCTACGCGACACTCAGTGCCATTTTGCAGCATCATGGTTTTTGATTGTGAGCAACTTGTAGCAACGAATGAAGTGTGTGCCACCACGGTGGTGATTGCAACGATTTTCGGTAGCAAATCAAGGGTTGTATACTCAAAATGTGTACGGTGAAGGAATTTTGAGTGGGTAAGAAGTTAAAGATGTTGGCTTTTTTTTTTGTTTTGCGTCGAGGTTCTATTTTTGACGTCAATAAATCTTACCTTAGCACTTTGAAAAAAAAAAACAAAACAAAACAAAAGTGTATGATCGATAGGTTAGCATTACATCAGGGATGGAGGGCGGAATCGGCAAACGCGTTTGAAGGGTGCCGATGTAAAGCGCATGTAATGATTGACTTTGATGAGTTTCCTTGTGATGATGCTGTATTATTTTATGCAAAAAAAAAATCATGATATTGATAAATTCTTGAATGATTCCCCGCCAAATGGTTTCAATGGAATGGCTGTGTATTGTATTACACACATTGCTGCACATTAGCATCAGCAATTGTTCATCTAACTTTTGAGAGTATGTATTAGGTTTGGGCCACTCTTCATCAACCTGCCGACAAACACCTGTCACTGTCAGGGATGTTCCGTTGGAAAGGCCGCACGATAGTTTACAGAACGCCTGAAGGAGATACGGTAAATGTTACTTCTCATCTTAAGTATACTGACAGGAAGCTTTGCTGGGTTTACTCAGCTTGTATTCATCGGCATCTCATGCTCGGTTGGTGCTGCCAAACTAGTCTGCCAATAGTTTGCGGGATCAACTGTACATGCACACCGTTTTGATGAAGGTACGGGATTTGGTCAGTGTTTTAGAACGGTTCACATTTTGTGATGTATTAAACAACTCACTTGAAAAAAAGACAAAGAGCTAGCTCACGGGCCTTATCTCATAGCGAGGCTTGCGATAGAATCCATGCAAGGCGTTGGATTGTTGAATGGAAAGAGATGAAATAGATTATCCTCTTCAGGAAAACTTACCCGTAGTAATGATCACTCTCGAGTGTTCCAAAGTTGCAACCAATAATAGACGTCCTACAGTCATGTTCAATTAATTACAAACGGAAATGAAAACAACTACTGAATGAACACTCGAAAAGATGACGGATGGACGGTAGAGTTCTCTGTATACATCCTGTGTATATATCCCAGTATAGATCTCTTGAAGTCCGGAATAATACGAATGATATGTTTGTGTACTAGCTCACGATGTGTTAGCTACCTCCACGGTGATTCCCCTAGATCCGACCTGTTGTTCTACGAGGTTTATAGTGTATGTTGTCTCACCAGCAATTCATTTAGCTCATTAAAGATGATGCAATAAGAAAATAAAACAAACGAACCACCGTTTGGACGTTCGAAAAATGCTGTTAACCTGAAGATGTCAGCCTGTCTGCTGAAGGCCGCAACATTAATCTCGTCATCGTATCTATCGCTTAGCAACCGCACCGATGGCGGCATGCATGTACATGAATCCTGTAATTACTATTACAACACCGTACTGTACGCAAACCCTTCCCAGCGCCACATAGAGCGAACGGGCGGGGGGAGACAAACTTTTTCTCCCCTTTTCCCACCCGTTCCGAACTACCCCTAGCCCACACGAAGGGGTCGCACAAGATAATTAGAATGTGCATGCTGTAAATCATCGCCGGCATACGCCATTATTCACACCGACTATAAATGTTTCTTGGAATGGTTTCGCACCGAAACGAGCTAATGAAGCATTAGTGCAGGCGTCGAGTGTGCCGTTCGTCGTCATCTCAGGATGTTCGGCTAGGAGATTCTTTCCCGTTGCGCAGAGGCCCACCCGGATCGAACGGTTGGTGGTACAGGTTTTTGGGGTCAAAGCCGTTGTTGATGGTTTTGCGGGAATCTAATCAGTTGGAACGTGCGAGCTAATGAAGCTAAAGTTTGTTTGGAAGTGTTTGATGCAATGGTCAGCGAAAGGACGTTACGGTGCTAATCGTTATTTGTTTCCTTTCTCCTTTCTGCCCGGCTAGGTGCACTTTTCGTACAAATGATAATGAGACGGCGGTAATGATGTGTGTCATTTGGGATCAATGAGGAGTGATTTGTCGGCGTATTGATTGAACAAAACAAGTAAAAATCCAATACATGTTCTTGTAAATGGAAAAAACAACAACTGTTGCATCAGGGCACCACCGTTCAGCACATGCTTCCGAAACGCTCATAAGGAAGTGTTAGTGAAATTACACTTGTAGTCATAAATATAAAGGCAGAACAATCTTTTACGGAATCGTTGCTCAAAGAATGTATATTAAATGGTGTTGTTGTATGTGCTTCTTATATGCATAATCTACAAAATCTGGAAGTAAAAAATAACGACATAATCGATAAGTATATCTTTCGTTAATAAGACGATTAACTGTGATCCATTTGGATGATTGACCACATTATTTGGCTTCTTATTTGTAAATGTGTTCCATAGTGGAATTATTGTAAGTAAAAACTATTATTATGCCAATTTCAGATTAGCAAACAACAGTAGTAGAAAATGTTGTACAGAACTACCGTAAACCAGATCTCCGACTGGCAATAAAAATGTAGAAGATTTGTGGTGAACGAAGAACTGTGTTCACAAGAAATAAGGGCTATAATTATGATTCCTGTATCCAGCCAACAAATGCAATACGCATTGACTCTAGAGGAACATATTCCATTGGTGAAATTATACCTTATAATTAGCCTATCCATTCATCACTAGGTTGCCGAAAAACATCAAATTTCGAGCGAAAACAAAATCAAGAATAAAGCTGTAGGTTTTAATAGACAGTATCTGGACAAAATGCGAAAGAAACCATAGCTGTAGTAGCGGAATTTCACCACAAATTTGGAGAGCTATACAGTGGAGAGTAGACAGAGACAGCATACAGCTTCCAGAATTTCTATTTTGGTTCAATTTTTCCCACTACTTACTGCTAGAGGATGTTCCTTAAGCTGTTGAGGATGTTCTAAAAGCACCCCAAAGATATCTAAAGGACGTGTAGAATTTATCGTTTACGAGTATTTGGCAAAATGTGCAAAATGGGTGCCATGCGGGCACACATTTGACCAAAAACAGCAACGAGTTGATGATTCGGAGCAGTGTTTGAGCGAAATAAATCCGTCCGTTTTTCCGTTGTTACCATAGATGAGGCTTGGATTCACCACTACACTCCAAACTCCAATAGACAGTGATCCGAGTGGACTAGACGTGATGCTCCAAAACGGCGAAAAACGCAACAATCAGCTAGCAATTATGGCGTCAGTTTTTTTGAATAATCTTCATCGACTATCTTGAGAAAGGAAAAACCATTATCAGCGACTACTAGATCAAGCTAGACTAGCATTTTAACGACGAAAACCACAAAACACGACCACATTTGAAGAAAAAAAAACGTGTTGTTTCATCAAGACAGCGCACCGAGCCACAAATCTGTGAAAACAATAGAAAAATTTCTTGAATTAGGCTACGAATTGCTTCTTCGGATTTTCGTCGGATGAAGAGGTGTTCGCCAAAACTAAGGCCTTTTTTGAGGCAAAGAACAAATACTACTATAAAAATGGTATCGAAAAATTGAAAGACCGCTATAATCGGTGTACCACCGTTGAAGGGATGTATGTTTATGTAAGAATTATGTTTTATCATCATAGGGCAAACAATTATGAGCCCACTTGTTAGTACTCCCACAAAACGATGTTTTTTTTTTCAAACTCCTTCCATTACCCTGTTCGTTTCATTTTATTCATTTTTAATAAAACTATTATTTGAACATATGTTTAACTATTCAACAGATTTGCACTGTACAAAACTGATCACACAACTCTTGCGGAAATGTGTAGACTCCCGGTGTATATCAACTGAGCGTTATTAAAATTGTTACAATTACTTCACAGTACCGCTGCCTGTTGCACCATGGGACAGGTGTTCGGTCAATGCAATGCATTGTTTTCTTCCCGTTTTTTCCCACAGCAACACACAGCAGTACTGCTTACGAGTGCCTCGCGATGTGTGTTGATATCGATTGTGGGTTGAATAATTTAAAATGCGATCGAACATGGAAATGAGCCCCGGTTGCTTAGTCCGGTTTATGATACCACCACAAGTGTACCATCTCCAACATTTTGTCGTCGTTGTACGACGAGTATGTAAACATGAATGTTATCAAGTTTAATATAAAGATAAATTGCATGAACATACAAACGTTTGTCAATATTAATTAGTTGATCGTTCTTTTTTAATTTTATTTCTATTCACAGATATCAATGTTCCGAAGCAATCGCAGAAATAGGCCAGTGCTTACAGCGTAAAGCAAGGCAGTGTTGATTGAAAAGAAAAAGGAATATCCTCATTAGAATGTGCCAGAACCGCTAGAACGGGCGCGGGCTAGTATGTTGAATGTTTCATAGTAAAGAAAGCAAATGCGAGCTACCGCCATCGGGCCCGTTAGGAAAAGTGGCGCAAAAGGCAAATCAAGCAAATGATTGCAAGTATATACCGGTCCGGTAAATCTGCAACAACAGTGTAGTGCAATTGTGCCGTATTGATTTGATGTTAATGTGAATAGGGGCTTGGTTTAGGAGTGAAGAGGTTCGATATTGCCCCAGGGCTTCTATTTTCGATCGTGTGGTTGTTTTTTGTTTCTATGTGGTGTTGTTCGTGCAAGCGAAACATCTAGCAACTCCGGCCAGCGGCAAGCGAATCAGGAAGTGATTATATCCGAACGACTAAACGGGCTTGGCCGCCAGTAGCACCGTGCAACAAGAGTAGAAAAAAAAACCCCGACCAGGGAGTGTTTTTGAAGACCCCGGGCGTCAGCAACGCGTAAATCCAGCAAATGAAGTGCTAATCGGCTATCTCGGTGATCAGTGATGAGCGCGAGAAGCCAACCGGATGAGGCAACGATTGTTGCAGGTGAGTTTACGTGACATGGGGATCATATGAAGGCGCTATCTTTTGGGTGAGATTCAATGGATTGTATCATAAATCGTAGAATCATTATCTTGAATGTGTTCTATTGGCTCGGTAACTAGCTTTCTGTTACTTTTCGCGTATTTTTCTAATTGATTTTTAGTGCTGTCGAGAATTTTGTACTAAATTGCACCAAGTTAGTCTTGATATTGGTTACTTTATTGCCGCGGATATATTATTTGTAATTTTTCATTAAAAGTTATTTTTGATTATAATTTTAAATATCTTCTTTTTAATACTAACATTTCGTCTACATGGCTACCAATGACATCTCAACTACCGAGCAATTTCCTCGGGTTTCATTCATTTGAACAGGAAAAAGGTCACAGGAAAACGCACATGCTTTTCTTCTGCCAACAAAAGACAGGTTGATCGAAAAAAATTCAAAAACTACCGAAAAGCTGAACCGATATAGCAACCGTTCCGAACGCGGTTCGCACTATTTTCGCTCATACACCAGACGACCTATTTTGTTCTTTTGTACACGACTTTATCCATCCATCAGTACGGTATTGCTGTTTTTTTGTTGCTTTGCCAGATTTCCTTCTCAAAGGGAACCTAAATTGCTTTGGGACATGATTCATGCCGATCGGTAGTAGTTTCCGAGATCAAACGTGGAATAATCCTTACCAGACAATGATCACAAAAGGATGGCGCTTGAAGGGATTTCAAGCCCTTCAGAAAAGATGTTCGTTAGTTCCCGAATCGTCGGCAACCCCAACTGGCCTTCCCCTCGTGTGTACGTTGCATGGTTTTGCTTTGCACCAAAACTTTGTTGTCCCTTTCTTTTGCATCCTCTTTTCGATTGCTTCAATTATACACCTCGAGCGCTATGCTGCTGGACCGTAGGCGCCACCAGCAGGATACGCGGCATACGACAAACTCCGTAGCCAGCTCATAGTTTCACGTGCGGGAAATAATTCCCGATAATCTCGTTAAACACGAACAAACCCCGACGTGTCAGGTGTACAGGTCGTTCATTCTTGCTGCAAGTGAATAGCAAGATTTTTCTCGCAAGCCATCCTCCAAGGACACGGTTGGCCACACGCACACTTTCAATGCTCAAGGATATTGCCACTGACCTCCTGGCTGGCAAACGCGGGGAATGGACGACAATTGCGGGTCGCCAGTCCCGGTAGGGAGGTATTTTGTCATTTAGAATATTTGAAGATCTAACACGCACGTGCATTATTGCTTTTCTCTTGCAAAATATCACCAAAGTACGTGAGGATTTTATTTGATGAAAGAATCGGCATGAATTTACTACACTCCCGGTGGATGGGGATTGATAGCGTTCGAAATTACGCAATCATTATTCTTAGAAGATTTTTCGATAGTGTACGAGGTAGTACACAGAACAGAGAGCTTTTTAGAAGTGCGACCTTACTCGCATCGGAACGCTGACCGCTGAAAAGCGTTCTAAAATTAAAAATGAACTTATTCACTCAAAACTATTTGAAATAGACAAAACCGAGATATAAACTGACAGTTTAAATGTAGCTTCGATGCGTCATGATACTATTTGCCGTTCTTTTTATTGCGGAGATTGAACGGCACTCGGTTAAATAAATATTGGACGAAGCTTTCGAGCAGCACGGTTAAGCAAATCTTCAATCTATTGCGCTGTTATGGTATGATGAGTAGTGACGACATTGCATCGTGTGTTTGCTACGAACAATTCACCATTACTGGACAGTTCTGTGCACGTTTGGGTGATCATTGTTCTGTTTAGACAACGCAAAAAAAAGAACACGAGACGAGAGGACACTATCGGCAGTAGTCAGTTTCAAGCGACTCAATTAATGGGATTTGTTGTTTTAGTCGATCGGTTTGGATGTGCTGTTTCGTTTTTGTTCCTCTCTCTCGCCATTCTTTTCTATTGCACACCACACAGTCAATCGCCCATCCAACCCCATGATGGATAGAGCGAAATAATTGAACAGCTTTTTCTACAGCCAGCAAAGAGACAACTGCACTTGCTATCAACAAACGTTGGAAGAAAGGTCGAAGGTTCAACATGTAACCCACATGGTGCATTGGTTATCAACTGGGGTGCTTTTTTTTCGTTATTTATTTCCTCACGAGTCCCTTCTCGTGTAACAAAAAAAAAAACGGGGAACTCGCCCAGTAAAGGTTAGAAAACCGAAGCGACTCTTCCATTGCTGCTACCGTTTCCATCACCATCCGGATGAAGTAACCTTTTGCTCCTGATCGATGATTAATAGCGATAAATTGTGCGCGACAGCGACCCCGGTAAACCCGGCTGCGGGTGGATGTGTTTTCCTCCAACGGCTGACTGCAGAAAGCGGTTCGCTCGTAGGGACTGCTGTAAACGGAAAACTCATTTTGCTAGTGGGTTTTATCACACAAAAAACACTCCGCACTGTCGGAAGCAATAAAAGCGAGTAGCTACTGCACACGACCCGTAGGTCTTGGCGAAGGAAGTTCATCAAAATCGAATCATCGTGGAAGAGAAAGGTTGCAGCAGTACGTAAAAGTAGGCGAGTAAAAGTTAAAAGCTGCACCCGGGTGGAAGCAAGTGCAGCAACACATGCTGGCTTGGGACGAATTTTCGACCACCGGTTCGATATCAACCAGCGCCAGCAAGTTGGCAACGTTAAACTTTTTGATATGAAACATGTGGTAGAAATCATGTACCGAACCATTTGATGGTTCAAACGTTTACGGTTGAGTGACGTGCCACCTGGCCACGTTTACTGCTTAACGTGTTGGGGCGCATGTTTTCACACTGTATCAAGTGGTTCGGGCCGTTAAATATGAGTTGGAAGATGAGGCATGCTATGCACAAAACCATGGAACAGCACATGAAGTGAGTGAGCACTGACTGACTGTACCATTTTAATCTTCTGTGGCAAGTTTGGAAGGTTTGTTTTAACATATGTTTATACCCTGATAACCTTTCTACCAAACGCTCGCACTGATTAGTGTTTGCGCAAGCTGTAAAATCAAACTTCGTCCACAAAAAAAAACAAAAAAAGTTAGCTTGTTAGAAAGTAAATTGTGCCGCACGGCATCTTCACGGAATACCATTTACCATTGAGCGCTTACGCCTAGGAAACCTTTAATCAGCTTGCCTCCACAAACCGACGGATCTAAAAATATTTGAGCAGAAGGAGAAAGAAGCCCCGGAAGGAAGTCAGACACGGTGCAAAGGGCACAGTGCTGGAATGGGGTGGTGGTACATGATGGGGATTCCAGCTGGGAACCGTTTGTTAAAAATAGACAAAACGTTAAAGATCAACTCCAGCAGCGTGGAACGTACGTTTTGCGTTTCACGTTGGGCGGTGTGGTGCTGGTGCGAAAAGTGAGCGATCGGAATACTTAATAAGCCGCATGATATACGCCAACTTCTTTACCGAAAGTGCCAACGGGAACACAGCCATCAGGTCTCCGTTGCCCAGATATCGGTAACGTGCGCTTGAGCATCAGTGAAAGATAACGCGTCGGCACGGAACGTTTGGTGGTTTGGTGCACCAGCTCAATGCTCAGCTTACCCCGCCCCGTTTCCTCCATTTATTACGGTTTCTGTTTTAATTGACGAATTGAAAACGATGCCCGCGATGGATGTTCCCTATCTGCGACGGTTCACGTTTTCAATTGCTCGGGATCGTTCATACCCGGCCCGGGCGAGAGCATGCTGCACGGGAATTGATATGCGACGTTCGCCGGGCAAAGCAACGTCGTGCCGTACGGTTGTAATCTAGAACTGGCCATCTAAAAGACTCGGACACCATGCGGTCAATTATGCCTTTAGTGCTCAATTCTTGTGCACTATTTTGCTTTCGCTCCTCTCGCCGCGAGATCGCATTTCGTTCCATACTGTACGGCCACCGCGATCACTTCCCGCCCCGTGTACGCAAACAGATTGAAGACAAACGGGAATTGATTGCATGTTTTCTCCGTAACTCCCGGGAACCTTACACATGTACTTACGGGCGTGTATCCGGGGGAGAGAGAGATACTGGCACCATCGGCCTGATGCTGGAGATTTATTTCCATTTAATTGTTGTCCACCAACAGGGAACCGGCGCAGACCATTTGCGAAGGGGCGAACGAACCCTTAATGTTGCTTAAAGTGAATTGTAGCGAGCGAATTTCCATTTAATGTCTTGCTCATCATTTCATAAAATTAACGATGAAAAGTATTCACCGTGTCCTGCGCTTGTTAGGCAGAAGTTTATTTCGAATGCATTTTAATGCCTTTCATTTGCTGCTCGTTTGCATATTCCTTTGATGAGCGTCGTAATTGGCATAATGTTTAATTTATCCGGGAATAAATTATCGGTTCACAGCCGGGAGTCGGGCCGGCGGAGTGTTTCAACGTTGTGATAAATATTAGCTAAAGACCTATCTGAAAGCCGTACGATCTGTACTATTGCGATCTACGCAGCACTGTACACGTGTCTTAAAGTGCGGTGGAATGTTGCATCATCGTATCAGCGACTTAGAGAAGGTTGCACACCTATCGGGTTTTAAGTGAAGTAACGATTGATCGCGAACGATTAGAACATGAGAATGGCATTATCGAATCGTTGTACGTACAATGTCCAATCGTGTACAATTGATGGGATACTCAGCGCAAAAACAGATGGGCTTGGAGTTTTGAATCTTCAGAACCGTGTAAGCTATCCGCTGCGCGATGTTGACAACCGTGTGGTACTGTGGCACTAGAAACCGGGCAGACAAGATAGTGATGGTACTGGCCGCTGGAAGCCGATCGATGCTAATGAAGGGCCCTGGCAGTAGGCTACACCCTGCACCCCCGGGGTGTGTGTAGGGGATAGTGAATAACGGACGCCATATTTGGCGGAACTTCTTCGCGTAACCTTCGCGCGTAATTGATGGGGTCTATTTGTCTCACTTAGATCGGTGGCATTGGCCCCGGCCCTGAAAGACTCGCCGGGTGGGAGCGGTAGGAGAGGTTGCAGCTGATGAGCCCACCCTGCCTTACCCTGCTGGTCCCATATGCTCAGAAGAAACGGATGGGGTATCCATTAATCGAGCGGTTCTCATGGGAGCTATGATATTAATTACTTGCCCGTTGGTGTAGTAGTCGCCCGCCGGTTGCAGAAATTGTGTTCGATATAGTATCATTTTTATTGGTAAACTATCCCTTTCGTCTTTCACCAGCTCGTACTCGTTGGAAGGGCCATTGGATTGGGTGGCGGTGTGGTTTAATGCGCATCTTAATTGAGTTATGATATTAGTTTACGAAAGGGAAGGTGACGAAAGCATTTCATATTTAATGATATCTCACGTACTGTTGCTTCATTTCGGGATGTAGTTAAGTCGACGTAATTTTAATGCCGCCAGTCCATCGCTCCAATAATGAAACAAATATTAACGTCCCGTATGACGGATAGGTATCAAAATGGCGGAAAGACTACGCCATTGCTATAAAGATGTTTTGTTGTTCAACTCTACTAAAAGCAACCTGTTATGTGTCAACTAGAATAATCGGAAGAATTTTCTCATTGCATAAGCTTCAATTACCGTTGTGACACGCAATTCGAGCAATGTTTATTAAGTGTTCTCAATGGCATCATCTTCAATGGCGCATTCTGCACCATTGCTTTTGTGCGTGTTTTATTTGCTACGCTTTACGTGTGCCCCATTTTGAGGTCACACAGCACAAACGATCATCTTGTAGTACAGCTGCAGCTTCACAACATCGTCCGTAAGAGCGGGGCGATTTGATATGGAGCCACACATGTCCGGGTTGACTAGCCCGATGCTAGCATGTTCCCGGACAGCTGATGCCCTTTATTGACCCAGCAGCGCTGATAAGTGTGTGTGTGTGTGTGTAGCTCGCTGACCTCTGCGGAGTGTGCCCTAGATAACGAACGAATGCGGGAATTGTTTTGCCAGGATGATGTTCAGGGTTTGGAATTGATTTTTCCTCTTTCGGAATGCGGAATCAATACATTCCAATAAAAAATTGGTACGTAATGGAAGAATTTCAACTAACGACAATAATCAACAAAAATATCGTTACGAAGGTTAAATTCTTGCGAATCGTGTTTGATGAAATGGAAAACAATTTTTAATACATAAGAATTTGTCTGACAATCAGCTTCGCAAGTAGCAAAGCTTGATCTAATGCGTTGAGTTTACACTAGCAGCGGCTTCAAAACAATAAAAATCAAACGTATTTGAAAGATTGGCAAAAGTTTGCAGCCGCGTCCCACTGCGTCGCTGAGTTCGATTGGAGTGACGGTAAGTGAACCGCAAAACAAACCGCATGAATGATTTCTACGACACCTTCGGCACGGCCATCCACATTCAACGGAGAGTGCACCCGCACGGAAACGGTTTTAATCTTGATCTTTGCAACATAAAAAAGACACCATTCCACTGGTTGGGGGACCGTAATTGATAGCTTTGGAGGCAAGATAGGTGCGCACGAATCGTACGTGACCCATGAAGATCACGATCGTGATACGGGCGATGATAGGCGGTGGCGATAGGAAACGTGGTATTGCTACGTTTGACAGATCCCGTTTTGTTTCTCCTGCCCGGGACTGATTTTATCTGTGGCAGTTTGTCGACTGTCCGACCTGGTAACGATTGATTTCATAGATGAATATTCTTTGCAGTCAATCTTCTTTGCCCGTGAATTTTATCCGTTCTTTCGGTGTTTGGCGCTTTGTTCGTTGTAGATTGCTATCTAGCTGACGCAGCAATAGTAAATGGTTCGATAGTTGAAGATTTATTCGTACTTCACCAACATGAGGTGTAGAAAACGGTAAGAAAAAATAAAATATAAACAAATAGTAAACTAGCTTAAATTGTTGTTGAAACACCTCCCTTTTTCTTGATGTCATTTCAATACAAGCTTTCTGATCAAGCGTGAAGCACGCTGTCAGGTGGTAATTGTTTTTCTTCTCGCCTCCATTTCTTCACCCAGCTGACCAAGCAAAAAGCACACATCCGTACACGAAAACATACTCGCCTAATGTCTGCGGTGTGTTAGTGTGGTTATGTTCAATGGTCCATGATTTTTTCCTTTGCCATGGTAACCATGGTCAGGGTTACATTGCGATGTCGCTTGCATGCTTGCAGGATGATCCCACGATAAAGGATAGCAGTAGCAGCAGCAGCACGCCAACGCTGTTTATTTTCCAGGGCCGTAACATCAAAGCAAAAGGGTAGCCCTATACAATTTACCCCGCTGACGGTCGATGATGGGCGGGTTTGGCAGCAAATCAGGGACGAGCCGGCCGTGATTGTTTTGGGAGTAATTTCAGTATCCGAAACGCGTTCTGTTTGCTCCCCCCCGACGCTGTGTCTGTCTGTCAGATTAGCGGAAGCGATTGACAGTTCAAAAGGTAGCGCAACGTGGTACACACACCGGTGGTAGTGTAGGGTGGTGGTTTTCCACAGAAAAACGAAACTTCCAACATGGGCAGCGTGCTCCACCGGTTCCGCTTTTCCGCTTGGGGAAGGAAAAGAAAGATATCAAGCGTACGCGAGAATAAGGACCTTCGCCGACCGGAACGGAGTGTGTCAACGGATACACTGGCACACTGTGGCAGCAGCACCTGCTGCAGGACGGGAAGCAAGATGATGCAATGCGAGGTGATGCCTAAAAATAGATTATCGATTCGACTTCCTGCCATGCTGGTCGAACGCGCGCTGGGACCGGGTCATGTTCGGTGCCGGTTCCGGGTGTTTTTTTTTTTTTTTGGTGTTTTGTTTTGTGTTGTTCTGCCGCTGAGAAAAAGCTTGATGAAAATCTTAAAGCAACAGCGTACTGTGAGATTGAATGTGAGCAAATTAAATGGAGTCATTTGAGTACGCACAGCGCACAAGAGAATTGGGCGAACCGTTGGAGAAGCTGATTAAACGCGGGCACGGGTAACGCCGGCGCGGAACGGCCTTTGTTATGGTTAGCTAACGAGAGCGTTACGCTTGAGCTGCTTTGGGAAGACATTTGGTCGAATGAGCGCATGAATGGAGGTTGGCACGAGGAGGCCCACAAATAAATGAGAAAATATGATGGCCAGTGATGCTGCTGGGGCGCATAATATGTTATGCGGGGATTGGCTTTTCTTTTTTAAATGGAATTTCTTTTATTGCCGCTATTGTATTTATTGCAGGCACTGTATTCGAAACAGAAACGATTTCTGGGACTCTCCCCGTTTGCTGAAGAAATGAAGGCAAGGTGATCGATAGAAGGAAATCGATTTGCAAATAAAACGCTCCGAATGATTTCGTATTTGATTCCTTCAAGCCAATGGGGATAGTTGATTCACGGTTCGGAACTGAAACGAATGTCGCGGCGACTGTGCTTGTGCGGGGGAATTTTATTTTGCCTTTAACGATTAACGGAAGCAATGGTTGTTGTACTCGAGTCGGAAATGAAGGAGCTCATTCAAAAGGTACTATAATGAAACGGCTGTCAAGCGTAAAATTAGTAGCGAAAGGGTCAAATAATCTGGGGCTGTAAAACGGATCGCTAAATGGCGAAGACATAGCGGAAGGATGGGGTTGTAATGTTTGAACGGGGGAATAAAGTGTGCACATTTAAATAAGGGGGGTCATTCGGCCATGACGCAAAAACACCGCTCGATTTGATTTCTAATCTTGTCTGGCCGCGTACCGTCCATTTATGACTTATTTGACTCATTGTGGTGATTCAACCAATTGCTCTTTATGCGTATAAACAGTTATGCGTCACTGTAACAGAACAGAGTAAAAACTTTGTTAGACAGCCTTTTCTAAATTGTAGGATTAAGAAATGGAGTTAAATTGTCATCGTAAAGACCACCCAAACATCCCGAATCTAACCCCTCCATTAAGAGCTTTGAATGCGATAAGCCTCAAGTGGGGACCGCAGTTGCAGTTTCATTTGCGCACGGGTTTGGCTGAGCTTGCGGTTTTTGCCAGCAATCAAATTCTTCGCCCGCAAAGCTACAACTCGAAGCAAATTCCAAATCCGCCCGAATGGTAAACTACGGATGTAGTATACCTTCCCATCATAAGCTGTCCGGGGAAGTTCCTCTCTGTGTGTGTGCGGTTAGTCTGGTTGAATAATTACGTGATATTAACTAGGAAATAACTTTACTCTTCGCGAGTAGTTTCATTTTCTACTTCCGATCCGTGCTCGAAGGACGCTTGAAAGCGGAAAGATTCCGGAGTTTGCGATGGTTAGGGCAAAAACAAATTTCCCTAGAATGAATTGCTGTTGTTTGTAAAGGCGGGGCGGGATGAAGTGATACCGCTTTGATGCTTCATCTTCAAAGTAGTAGTGGATTAGTAGAGCAGCTTCTAGGTCGCAGGTCGCGGAGCGGTGATGGGAGAGTCCGTAGTTTTCAAGATGCGTTACATGCTGCGGTTGAAGCGTTGTTTGTTGAGCCTAGCAGTATGTAACGTCGTCAGTGCAACCGGAACACTCGTTTCGTGTCATTGTGGTTAAACCACCCGCTCGGGGAAAGAGGGTTATGTGCTTATGAGCGCTGCAAAATGAGTTGCTTCCTGGGTAAAAGGAAAGAAAATTCTTTCTTTCGTTTTGTCCCATTCAGTAGCCCCGATTGTGTACTGTAGCTCAAATAGACGGAACTGAAATAAATTAAAGAGAATTGTTTATGTTTCCTGCACTTTTCAACCAACGGCAACATAAAATGTATGTGTTCAAATGTCAAACATCGCGCAGTTGCATGCAGAATCGGTTGGAAACTTACTGGCCAGCGTGATTTATGTTGGAACCATATTGTGTGACCCGATTTGACAATGTGCGTCCACCACCGGACTGACATTTGATGCCAATTAAAGAGGTTTTGCCGTTTGGTTACGGTTCCGTTCGATTCCTATGCGGGCCATGCATGTGAAGGTTAGGGTGCACAAAAATAACATTTTATCGCTCGTTAGGGCGTGTGTTGCGTTAAAAGTTTTGCGCAAGTTGATAATGCGATTAAAATGTTCACTCGCAAGCCAAATTTGCTCGTACCATATTGTACCGGCGCGTGGTGTGTCACACACAGTGTGGGCCAACCATTGGCATTTGGGAGGTATTGAATCAGCGAAAGATAAAAACGTTATTTAAATTTCAACCTAACCAAACAGTTGGTTAACAAAGTGTTTAAAAACAAAAACTCACGCAGTTTTCTTTAACCCCCTGGCACATCGATAACCAAACTGGAAAAAGATAGAGAAATATTTGGGCCGATTTGCAACAAGTTGCAGTGCGGCTATAAATGGCTGCGAGTATGTTCATAATCAATTTCTGCTACTGCGGCACTTAATAACGTGACAATACCGTGCAGCTCCCTGTAGGTTCCCTTTCGGGCACCGGCATCTCCCTGTACACGACGAAGGGCAGGGCAACTTCACATCCATATCCACCGTGCCACGAACGGCGTAATGCAATGCAAACTCGGCAACATCGTCGTAATGTAGACAAGGCGGTGCTGCTTATGACAAGAGATCGGGAGGGACCTCACCCGCCCCACCGGTCCACCCGCCAGCCAGTCGTTACTTTTTAGCCACAGAAGCGTGAGCGCTAGAGGACAAACTGGTTTCGGTTGACAGTGAACCGGCAGATGTAATAATATTGACGATAATGGCCGGTGTAACGATATGTTCGCCGTCGGTACATTGGCAAGATTGTCTTTTTAAGGCTCCGTCTTCCTTTTGGTTTGTTTAATCTATATAAGCCCTTTTTAACGTTATGGAACGCTGTTTTTGCATGTTTGCGTGTGGGCAAAATGTGTTCGTTTTTTTTGTTGTTGTTTTGGTTTTTGTTTCTGGTGTGTGAATATTTTAGTCTCCCACAAAGTAATGTCACGACCGTTGCTGCGCTTTGCTGATTTTCGAGATTTCGCATGACGCACATGGGTGCTGATACAGGCAGTTGAACATAAATAGAATCCAAATAGATGGGCAAACGATTACAGGTTGTAGTTTTATCGTAGGGTAAAAGAATAACTAAAGGAACCGTTTGATATATTCTTTATAATATTCTTTATAACATTTATAATGAGAAGCTGTGGTAAAATATGATTTTGTTTCGATGAACTATACATGAAATTTTATTCAAATAATAACAATTTAAATTTTTGAAAACTCTTTTAAAATCACATATTTTAAGCTATAATGTAACTTATACGTTGTGCAACATAATCCACTAACAACAGCCCTTCATACATCCAACAACTCCGGGAGAAAGATCTTTTCCGCAATTCAAAGAACATGAAACTAACTAAGGCCATTACTTGGACTAGGCGAGGGCGGTAGATAAGAATACGATGCATAGCCCTCAGCCCTCGTTTAAAACTGTCCAACGATCCAACTTTTCACCGGTCGGTATCCAAAGCGCCCGTACAAGGGATGGGACTCCTCAAGCCATGCCCTGAAACCTACTCCATTTTGGCACAACACGCAAAGAAGACGAAAAAAAAAACATTAAAGCGCGCCCAAACTTTTACACTCGAATGCTGGTTTAATTTAATAAACCGTTTGATGATGCCACCTAATGACTTCGCTCACGGGTGACAGTTGAAAAAGCAACCGATGATGATACAGAGCGAAAAAAAATGGAACGAGTGTCTGTGTGTACGAAAGCGGAGTCCCCAAATTGGCAGATGGGACATTGTCCCATGGGCCACCGACGTTTTCTTTTTTTATCGCCCTGCGGGTGGCGCACTGTTTTTACCGTCTGCGCGCTCTTCAAACGATCAAACTTTGCGGGCCCAGTGTTGACATTTTAGTGAATTATGCTCGGGGACAAATGTTTGATCAAGCCGGCAGAGAGCAAAACAAATAGAGATGTTTCGTTTCTCCTAGTGCTTCTGCTCTCGAGCTTTCGCTGTGCTACGCAATCGCAGCAAAAACTGAAACAAAGTGCTAATTCGCGCGAAAAATAGCTTCCCGCACTGACCTTTTCACGGCACTGAATGCCTGGAACGCATGATCACGTTAAGCGATGGAAAGCTTCTGACCCGACGCGTTTGGTGCGCTTTTGATTTTCCACCACTTAGAACCACCCTTTGGTCCCTTTTTTGTTGTTGTCAACCCAAAAGCTAAAAGACGCACAAAAAGGGTTCCTTTCGGCGGACAACTTTAGCGTGTGGTCCATCTTCAAAGGGTGCTTTGGTACCGCGGATCTGAGAACGAGGTTTATTTCGGTCAAAGAATTAAAACTTCTTGTCCCTGTGGGGCAATTTGGCAACCATGCTTGCGTGCGCCCTCCCCGATCCGGTATCCGCACAGGCGGGGGCTTTCGGAAAAAGAATTACTGTGATGAACATTTTCAGGCTGGTGGCGTTCGGCTATCGTTTGGTGAGTTTTGGTTCGTGGGAAGCATCATGCACCACCGCACCACCTACGATTATCGTGTAAAACAGCCCCTTTTTCCCCAACCGCCTCCAAGCGATATTGTTTGTGAAGGTGGCCGGAGGCGTATATTAACATGTTCGTTAATAATTCAAACTCGCAAATGTACAGCAAAACAGATAGGAGCGTAATTTATTCTCCCAATTTAGAAAAGCTACTCCGGGTACTCGTCGGTTAGTAAGTGAGGAAGGCGGGGATGGTGGTGGTGGTATTGGTCCTTCCGGCGAAAGGTTGAGTGCTTTTACCGGTGGTGGTGTTGGTGCTTTGTAACAAATTTGTAAAATTAATTAGCTAAACACACTTGCGTGGAGTGAACAGTTGCGGGTTGATTAAATCATGCGTAAGAACAGCATGTCCTCGGTGTAATGGGTTCGATTAATTGCTTCCTGTACTTTTTTTGTTCCCGTCTGGCACGGGAACACAGGGGTGATTTTTGTTTCTTTTTGCACATTTGCTAGAAGCTTCTGGAACTGTTGGAAGTGTTGGAATCGGACACAACGAAATGAGTAATTGGCATATCTGGTATGTAGGTACGTCGGAAAACGTGCTTTCCTCGAATGGGCTTTTCCATGCCGTGAATATATTGTTCGCTCGTTCCCAGCATTTTTCTGTGTGTCGTGTTCTAACATTTCCCCCACCCATTTCCACGAACACAGAACCACATCCATTTTCCCGGGATGCCGTAACGATCCGGTAAATATCGGTGTCGGAAGGAAACGATCGGCCGGGATGGGAAACCTTTCTGCTGCCCAGATACCCAGAAATGCACACACGGAAATGGGTCAAACGGGTTTCGGGCCCGTAGAACGCGGGCGACCAGCTGGAGCCATTAGCCCGCCGAACGGAAAGCCACAAATCTTGCCTATTCTCGGCCGCATCGATGTTGCTGTGTAAATGGGGTGTTCTATCCGTTCCATTCCGTAGTCCTTTTTTATGTTTGCTCCAATACTTGTGATGTGGGTGTTGTTCCCTTTCTTCATCACACACTAAAGAAACAACCGCACAGACGAAAAGACGATGAGCGGGACGATTCTTATGTTAAGACAAGCGAACAGCGAACATTCGCATAATCTCAAAATGCATCCACAGCTAGGCGACTGGAACCGGAAATGAATGTAACGGCTCTTCAGTAGGACAGTTTTTACTGTACGACGCCTCTACATTTGCTGGGCATTCTTGCACGGTCAGGTGACTCCGTCCCTGGGCGTATTTGATATATGAGTATATTTTCTCGCATACTTTGCCAAGTTCGTACCATCAGATTTTTTACTTGCCGACAGTAGACAAGAAAACGAACGCATAGTTTTGCTTTTCAACCTCGGACGGTCACCATACATGGCCGGGCACACCATTGATATTGCTGTTCCCACTGCTGGCACAGCGACGGAGAGCTTTTATTGCACTGTGCTTACGTGTACGACACGTCAAAACGAACACTTAATCAATTTATGTGAACGTAGAGCCTGGTGGATTATGCCTTCATGTGTGTGCTTTAGCGTGTATGCACTCCGTCTTTGACCTTTTGCGAGGTGGCTTTCGCATCCTTCTTGGACTAACTCCTTTCGTTTGTGTTTGTTTGAGCTTTGGTAGAGATTTTTACCTTCTTTTTGTGTGTGTTTTGTTGTTGTTTTGTTTTGATTTAACACGTAATACGTAAGTGTACTTACGAAATTCCCTAATCACCTTAACAGATTATGCGCTTCCGATTGCCGTGTTTCTAGCGCTGCTATTAGTGAACACCTTCGCACGGAGGTTGTTTCCTTAAGGTTAAAAGTTTAAGCAAACACATCAATCGCAAAACCTTCCATCCCCGGGGCGAGCAACGGTTTTCGAGCAGTTGGGTTGGGTGAGTGTGGGTGAAGAAAAACACGGCGTTTTTCACATTTTTTTTCCCCTTTCAATCCTATCGGGGTCTGCGGGTCAAACGCATAAAACACGCAACCGTACGGTGGTCCGGCTGGATTTCCCGTTTAATGGTGCGCTCGATTGGTTTGGAATATATTAGCACTAGCGGGGTCCGTCGTGTGGCGTAGTAGAAAATGCTGGGAATTTCCGTCGTTACACGCCGCCAGCAGGCAATAACCTGCTTTTATGCTGCGAGACATAGAGCGGTGGCGAGGGCCGGGTGCCGTTTAGGATATGCGGTGCTAGAAGGGACAGGGAATTAAGACAGCATACGATGGGAACGATGTCGTTTCTTCGCACAAGACAAGATGTGCTTTTCGATAGCAGTTACAAACTGCCGGTGATTGTTTTACGTGTTGCGAGTGTAACATTACCGGTGCGATAAGATAGGGCGCGGTTTTATGTAAATAAAACATGTTTCAGCCTGTTTCAATCGTTTGCTAAGCCCGCACCGACTTCCGATTATTGTCGAGTTAATAATAATGCTACAGTCCATCATTTCCCGAGCAGGTTAGGCGGGGAATGTTCTTTTCACGCGTGATACTAGCTGCAAAGCTGCATATTTAAACGCTCTTTAACACTAACGCTACCAAGCGTTTCAAGCGCTCGTACCATATGAATAGTTGTTTGCAATGTGGGAACAAACAATTATTATAAACTATAGAATAGATATTAAATATAATGGATCAACAACGTTAGTTCCAAAAAAACAAATGTGATTAGAATGAAGTGTAGCACTAAAAATGGTCCAGTAGTTACAATACTTGGAAATGAGCGAGATTTTCCGCTTAAAGACACACGATTGCTTATTTTTTAGTTAGTTGTGGTTAAAAAATTAAGATAAACAAAAAAAAATGTACCAGTAATTAGTATTGTTTTTAACCATTCTTTTAACCCATGCCGAAGAACATAAACTTTGCTTTTCCTTTGCTGTTTACCCATGGACGGATGTCATCCACTAGCCCGCGCTGCAAAGGACACGAAGCGGTTGGCCTGGAACGGGCTCCGGAAATAAGAAATCGTAATAAAACCTATGCCCCGAGGAGACCACAACCGGGGTGGCCGGGGTAGGGTGTATTGTCGGCTGAAACAAGGGATAATTATGTTGGCTTGACCGGCAGTGCCGTAATTGCCTGGTGAGGATTCGGGCTTATTGTTGTTCCTGGAAGCGGAGATGAAAATTCATCGTGTATTTTTGCCGTTGCTTTTGTATTTTTATGTTTTTTTTTTTTTGGTTGTTGTTGTTGTGTTTGCAACATGTCTGTGTCGGTTGAAAACCAATCTGCTGGATGGTTGCCCGTTGTTGACACTTGGAGTTTTTTTTTCTCTTCACAATCTACGCTGCGTTAAGATCATTACTGCACGTTTGCTCGGAGCATTAGCTTATTAAATCCTCATTAAAGCATTCTTTTGTTTTCAAAATTAATTTTATGACACACACACATAATCAAAATTTAAAAGTCTCCAGCAACTCACTCCACAACATACTCCCGTAACTCAATACAGTCCATCAACTCCAATTTCTTGTTAATGTGTCTTCTTGAAATTTGGTGTTTCTGGCATATCGAGGTAACATTTCCAATCAATAACGAAATTAAAGTTCTAAAAGGCCATACATCGCTATCCGCAACCGCGTATGTTTAATGTTGAAGCGCATTTTTCCAAACCCAACCCAGAATTTCTCGAAATCCTGTATGACGTTTGTCTTGAAATTTTCACCAGCTGACCTTTTTTCAAAAGTTATGTTTTAAAAATGTTTTTTTTCGTTTTGTTCTACGGACAAACAATAAATTTGCAAACCAATACTAGTTTTTATCATCTCGCCAGTGGGATTTAGTTTGTTTCTTATCATACATCAGTTTAATGTTACAAATAAGCTTCTACGAGCGAGTTCTACGATACCCCAAAGATGCTCTTTCACTGTGCGGAGAGAAGGAAAGGTCTCCAGACTAATGTGAGGACTAGGACATGTCTCCAGGCTAGTCGGGGTCGGCACAGGGCCTATCCATTCTTCGTGAATAAACAAATGTTTTTCATGTCAAAATCATGTATTTGAAATGCGTATAATTCTAAAAACAATTTTTATAAAGTTTATGAGCTAGTTTTTCTTCAAATTAAATAAAAAAATAACCTAAGTCTCTGGGGGTATATATTCCCTTAGCATAACCAAAATAGTCACGAAATGTTTGTGTTTCTGAATCGTTCTAAACCATTCCATGTTTAAAAGGTAATCCAATATTCTTTAACAACCCTACAAAAGCAACGTTTATTGTAGTAAACTTTCCACAGTTTTACTCGACTCGAGCCTTAAGCGGTGGCCCCAACGCATCCTTTGCGTTGGACGGCAGCAGGGTATTGAATATATTTTGGACGCTTTCGGTTCGTCTTGAACGGAATGGCGAAATGATGAATGTCAGCGATCGATTTTTTGCGTCGCATTTGAACAGATTTCAGGTTGGTTTCTCGTCTCACAAATCGTCTCCAGGGGAGGGTAGTGGCCCGCCCGATGAGAGGGAGCGAAGATTGGTTCCATTGTCGCGACCTGTTTCTACGGTTGATGTTTGTGATGATTAGAAAAAGGGAGAAGACGAAAAGTGTGTGTGTGTTTTTTGTTCGTTTTGTCGCGAGGAACATGTTATGTTGGTACCGTGGTCGATCATTTCTGATGGCGGGTACGGCAACAATGTGTTTCAATGCGTGTTTGGGGTTGTGGTTTTTATCATATAAAATTTTTTTTTCGTTGTTGTCACTCAAAAAACCTTTCCCGCTATGAAAAGCCATTCAAGCGAAAAATTGAAAGCAAATTTGTGTAGAACACGTTGGCCGTTTGATAACGGCTGAATGTTTGGAAAGGCGTCATTTTCATCCCCGTGCCAATGTTTATTCGTTTTTGTACGCGATAAAGCGCACGAGCCGATGTTGCTGTCGATCAGGGGGGGAGCTTAATATTTCAACTGTAAGAGGCAACTTGCACGATTGAGTACAATAACTAGTTTAATATTTGTGCCTTCAAAGATGCTAAATAAATGACTCAAGCATTACGCAGTGTAATTAAAAGCGTTCCCGATCAACGGCAAAGTTAAAATGTGCCAAAAAAAAAACAGTTAATATTTAACGTCAAATAATCGCCAGTTCGATATATGTACGCGATTTAAAGCGCTTAGGGGAAAGAGCAAAACAAAAAGAGTTTGACAATATAGAAACGGTACAGGCAGGAGAGTTCTGTATTGCCCACTCAAATCCAATAAAATGCCCCTTTCATTCGATCGAGCACGTACAGCACATCATTTTGGAATTGATTTGTTTTCTATTTTTCTTTCTCTATATTTGTTAGACACATGCCCCCAACCAGTGCCCCGAACCGATGCTGTTATCTATCGGCCGCATGCTTTAGGAAATTCTGCGCATAGGTATTGGCAAGATAAATAATGAAGAACGGTTATTTCATTTCTCTTCATATGCGAATCGCTATGAATGGTTTCCCATGCCCCGCCAAGTCACAATGTGCCGTGCCGAAATGCGAAATTTAAGCTTTTCGTGAAATGCGGATCGATTGCAACACAATTCGGGAAGGAAATAAACAGAAAACCCTAAATGATAGCAGGCTCAAATTTTATTCCACCATTTTACAGCGCCGGTTCCGGTATTGGCTGGCAGCAGTGCTTCGGAAGCATCAATCTGGTTAAATCTGATTGTGTAGCATGGAATGCTGTAGAGATTCGATCTGGAAAGACAAAAGACATTTCTGTGCAAGTGTATGTGTGTGTGTGCAAATGCCATGGCTTTACGTTGCTAGCAAGGAAATGTCTTCCGTTTCGTTTCGTGGGACGACCATTTCATTGTCCTCTCTCCCTTACGCGGGTGGTTCCAAAATGTTGTCGCTACCTTTTACCTGGCTCGGTGAAAATGTGCGAAATGTATCCAATTTGGGCAACTTTTTCAATGGGTGGTTGGCTTCCGCCCTGCCACCCCTCACACCAGCTCAACGTTAAACTAATCCTTATGTTTTTCTTTCCTCTTTCGATTCCAGGTAATTGATGGGATTTGTGATTGTTGTGCTGTTAGCGCTTCAAACTCGTTATATCCCCGCTTAAAGGAAATTACTTCGCAACGTCTTTGAGATGGCGCGATGGTAACGGTGCGCGAAGAATGATCGGGAAATGCCGACAAAGGTTTGTGTGTGTGTGGGTATATATTTTTTTCAATTTCTTAAGCTCAATCTTAAGCTTAAGGATAAGCTTTAAAAACAAAACCCAGATTTTAAACTTATTGTAATATGATGAAGTGACATTTTCATTAGTGGCAACACGCTGCTCGAGGGTGAGAAAAATGATTGTTACTCATTTGAAGATTATCTTGCTCTGTATAATACGGCATTACCGTATACGACAAATGAACAAACAAAACCTTCTTTTAATGTTTGTGTTGATATTTGTTTTACGCTCCGTACTCTGAAGCGCAGCCCCAAGTCGGTGTGCATTTCCACAGCCGTGTACTGATACATGCATTTCCATTCGGTACAAACGTTTTGACTCGGTTTTTGCTCGTTGCGATGAATGTGCCACTCTGCTGTAGCTGTCTATAAACACATCCAAACGATGACCATTTCCAGCTTCGACAGGAGCACCTCATGATGCTGACACGAACTCATCACTCATGTCTGTTTGCATCAAGGGAAATGGTTGCAAAGCATGAAATGTGTAAAAAAAAAAATAATAAAAGCGCAATTGGTTTGTCGTTTTCTTGTTGCACTTTTGTTTGATTTTTTGCACATTACCTTCCCCGCGTCTAATGCCGCTTTTGTAAAAAGGACACACCGTAAAGTGGTGTACAAAACGTAAAGGCTCTTAACAGTAACAAACAACCCTGCAGCCGGAATTGCTGTGCATTCGTTGCACCGCACGATGCCCTGTAAAGCCGGCAGTACCGGTAGGTGATAGTTCTTCAGCAATAAGACAAGGTGGACAAGTATGCTCCACACATGCTGATGATAAATCCTGTTCCCTCCGAACAGCGAGCCACATGGGAGAAAATGGAACGGTAAAGGGGCGAAGTTCCTGCAATGCGCAAAAGTTGCGAAGGTGTCGGTTATGAAGCGAGGTGATAACACATTCAAGATAAGTATTTTACTTCGTCGAGAGGATTTAGTGTCGATGTGCAGTGCACGCTGAAAGATGTCAAAACAGGATAATTTTGTTTTGTTTTACATGAAAGAAAAAGTATTCGCTTGTTACTGTTTTAAGCCCTACGGATGAAAATCTTCAGGATTATAAATACTTATGACTAAGCAACAAAATAATTAGTTCTGCTCCTGAGGGTGCTACTAAGCTATTATTAAAAAAAAATACTTCAAAAGAATTATCAATAAACTCCAAGAAGAACACAACAGCATAGAACACACTGGTGGGCGCAATATCCTCCTCTCCCAAAATGCAAATAACTTCGTTGTTCAAACTACAAAAAAAAAACGATGTTAGTGTTCCCGGAAAAATCAAGGCTTTCCACCACTGAACACTATCAATTCGTAGTTTGGTAATGTTTGTGCGGGTGTGCGGCACCAACATCATTCCATCACGGTAAGAGTTGTTTTAGGATGTCCTTGGGCGACGAATTTTACACCCAAACTGCTGGCAGGTTGGGACAAAAGTACGATTGACATTGCTCTTACATCCTCATGGGTTATTTTTATGAGAGGTGTATGTATATAACTTTACAATGCATCTGTTATTAAAGTTTTTTGGACCAAGTTTCCTTGCTAAAGTAAAATGCTTCTCATTTGGCATTCTTCATAAGGTTTGGTCCTTCATAAGGTTTGGTTTGGTACGTTTACGCACCCACGTAAGTGTAATTTTATCCTCAACCGTTTTGAATGAGTGTAATTAGAATTACAGCACAGTAAGATGTATTTATTAATGAATCACTGCTCGTACGAGCAGTGAAAATTTCCACCATACCGACCCTGCTAAATAAACAGCTTACCTTACCACCTGTCCGTGCAGGATACATACCGCGCAATGGCTTCATCAGACTTGCTCTCAATACACTGTGAGCGATGTTTTTCTTCATCACAATCCATGCGTACAATTAAGCTCACAGTGAATAATTCGTCTTTCATCTTAGACTAGTGCTGGGGCAGTGTGGGCGAACGTCCCTGACGAACTGTGGGTGGTCCGTAGTAGGCTGTGGCACGTGTTTCATCGACACCGTGCGGCTAATGCTGGGCGCGCAACAGTGCGATGTGGGGTGGGGAAAGAAAGCTCTCAAACCCATTGAGTAAAACCGGCCGCGTGTGGGCAGCCACCCGGAGGCCTGCCCCGACCATCTGCATCTTTAATTATGCATTTCCGAAGAATGGCAAGGCAAATATGTTTAACCACGCTGCAGCAACAAAAGCCGGAAAGTACGGAAACATAAATTATGCAGACGGGCACCACCAAACATGATCCCTGCACCGGCAATGGCAAGACGATACCGTACGGTGCTACATGTCGGTGTAAAAAGGGGGCCTGCCCGGTGGAAAATGTGCTCCAATATCGTGTGACGAGTATCGGCGTTATATTTGCGAGCTGCAAGCAGTAAAATTAGATCCACATTTCGCCTACGACAAAGCGTTTCCCGCATTGTTTCCCCACGCCGTTTGGTGTGCTTCATTCCCATTTGTGCAAAACAACAGACGGGTTTTGTGTAAGGTTGTGTTTAGCAATTGCTCTGTGTGCTTCCATTGTTCTTATTTCGTACTGATGTACAGTAATTGACAAAATACTGCGAATTAAAGAAACTATCGTGTATGTTGGAAAGCAACCAAGCAAAGAAAATAAGTATCGACCAGCTCCTAGTCAAAAGGCATTTCTTCGTTTTTGGAACGATATTTTAAATCTATTCGTGGAGAGTTATTTGAAGTTGTTGTATTTTGAATTGTTTTTTCGAGCTCCCCACAACGCAAGAGCGATTCTACCCCTAATTGAGTCTCATAGGAAAGCACTTAACGCGCCGAAGATTCCGATTCCACCACCGTGCTGCGGCCCATGATTCGTCGGACCTCGCGGACTGGTTAATCCGGTTTAGCTAAGCGACGCGATCCTACCCTGCCGTACCGTCATGGGATCGCGTGCTGTCCACTGGTCGAAACGTCGATGCATCGACACATCACGAACCGGCCGGTCGGGGCGACGATCGACCGATTCACCACCTGAATCCCGCCACCAAGGAAACGGGCGTTTCCGAGACGCCGCCTCGCCCGGTGCACGAAATCTGTCACACACAGGAACGGATGCAATGTGCAGTTAGGTAGGAACGGTCGGGCGACCACGGATCGTACGATGATCGCCGGCCACCGATGGAAGGAACTGCGAACTGCGAATACATTGACGGTGGTACCCCAGATGCGCTTAATCTTAATTGAAATCTAAAGCAGTGCACTTTTGTTGTCACGCACGGTGATAGAAGGTTTCTTTTTCGCTTTGACCATGCTCACGGCGACGGCGGCTATCACTTTCCACTGGCGCAAACATGCACCCGACAGATATGTTTTACTGAAGCTGCCTCAGTTTAGTCTTAAACAGTTTTTTTAAACAATTTACATTCTAGTGCATAAAGCAATATAAAGATACATGAAAGGATGCTGTACAAGGTTTCCAATGAACATTCAAATCAGAATCGATGTCTGCCATTTGCAGAAGCAGTATGCTCCAAGCATAAATACCTCAGAGCACTTGGAAATCTGTGCTCTAGGATTACAAACTGTCGTAAATCAAACAGGCCGTAAATGTCTGACCCATTCTCGGCAATAGTTGTCAAGAAGTACAACGTTGTTGATGATTGCTGATGTATTTCTAGATCAAACGCCAGTTTGAGGAAGTGACTAGGGTTAAAGGAATTAAATGTATATTTCTACATTCAATCTCAAAACGATTCGATTTAATTTGCCATTGCTTGCATTTTGTGTGCGTTTGTGTCGATCATGTGCTCCGAGAAGGAATGTGATCAAGTTTAGCAATGTAACACTCTGGAGCGGATAATTTTGTATAACTTATTTGCACAGCTCAGATGATTTTTTACCAATAGCCATTGAGCATCGGCATCCTGGAGTTACTGATTATTTCCCATGTTTTAATGAATGTGTACACATTCCCATGTGACTATCCTCGATATTCGATATTATTTACCTTGAAAATCCCCTAAAATCACCTTTAACAATTTTCGCTTGAATGTATATCTACCCTTCAACTATTGTGGCTTGTAATATTTCTCCATGAAAATTCAATGTTTTTATCAGCAACCATTCATAATATCGGCTGAATGTAATGTGTTAAACAATAAAAATAATATCATAACCGCTCATCAATCAAACCAGAGCAAGTTTGTTAAACAAACAGTTACCATTTACGTTACATTGCGCTAGCTCCAGCATTGAAAGATACCTTTACCTCCTTTTGTCCAGCGACACGATCGTCCTGTTAACAGCGTGCCTCGTATAATCATTTTTCTCTGTTCGGCAAAACTTTAAAAAAAGGCTTTATTAAAAGCTTGCAATCAATTACACATTTATCCTACACCTTGCGCCTCACGATGGCGGCTCCACGACGGTGTGAACTTGATTTGATATCGCGTGATTGGGTGATTACACAGAGCGTGAACCGCTTCCGTTGGCAGTGGGATCGATTTCGCTTGGGTAACTGGATAGCGCAGAACAAAAGCAAGAAAACAACAGCACCGGCAAGTCTTACTTTCGTGTGTCTTCGATTGCGTCGGCACGATTTGCTTACGGTGCAGCGTGTGTATAGAGTGTTATTAAGTTGTTGCAAAGGTGCAAGGGATCGTTTGTGCATCGCTTTTGGGGCCAACGCGGAGGGGATAAGCAAGCGAAGCAGCAATTCGGATAAGACGCGACCGAAGGTAATGCATTCAAGAATCGCTTAATTGATTGCTCACATATCGTACCGTTCCAAACGGGAAAGTAGTAGAATTATAGTTTCGAAAAACTTTACGAACGAAAAAACAAAGTACCGTACCGTAAGTACACACCACCTTCTGTTCCATCGTCGGCATAGTGCGGGGCTCGACTTTCGGTGCCATATTTTCATAGCCACAAATCGTGAATTATCGTGCGCTCGACAGTTTAAATTTATGAATGACTGAAGGAGGCAAACTTTCGCAGCCCATTTCTGGAGCAAACACAGTCACACTCAAAAAAAATAAAACCTTCCCATCGTTGTCGCTCTTCCAGACGCTCTTTTGCTGCGCTATTTTTGGGACGCATAATAAATTTCCATAAATTTTCACGATTTACACCACCGCGTCTTGTACAGCCCGTGGAAGTTGCCCCGATTCGTCAGCACTGCTGAGGGCTGCTTGCCTGCTGCTGGAGCGAACTTGCGATGCGAAACTTTTGGCCATCATCACTTCCCCCAACCCGTGAGTGGCGAATATGGTTCACGCGGGGGGGGGGAGTCGTAATGTAATGTTCGGTTTCGGTAGATTTTTGATGGGTTGGTTTTAATTAAATTCAACCTGTGATTTGTGTCGCGCACACAACGTTCACACAACTAGCACACCCCGTATACCGCGTAAAAGCATTCGAAAACCACACCAAGCATAAGGGTCTCTCATGTGGATCGATCGATATGTTTTGGGGACGCGGGCAAATGGAACGCCATTTTCACACCGCACGGGTACCGCGCGATGATTTGGTGACGAATTTAAGGGGGGGGGGGGGGGGGGGGGGGGTGGGGGGGGGGACGGTGCGGTTCGAGGTAACTTAATTGTTGGCAGAACTTTGCATGTTGCCCGCACGCCGTTCGCATATGGTAAGGGAAGTTGCCGAGTGCTTCAATTAATCTTTCGTCCGGAGTCCGATCCTGTTCGCCCCGGATCGTTGCTTAATTTATTGATACTTTCCGTTTATTTGCTCTCATTAGTCAGTGGGTTTGGGTTTGAAGGGGAGAAGGGGTGGTAAGAAATACATTCCGTCCCAGCTGTGAGATAATCCTCTGTATGAACTTATGTGATACGGTAAGGATTAATAACCTAATGGACCAATCGATATTGTTTGGTCTTTTTTTTGCGAAATATTAAATTTCATTTTATTTTACCCTTCACCATTTCTTTTGCTTTGTTTGGTTGGCTACTGTGGTGTGATCAGTTTTTGTTCAAAGCACTCTATCGGTTCGCTATTAAAATATATTATGCTAAATAAGTACAGCTTAAGTCTTTCCTTATAAAGATATGCAGCGCAGCAAACAAAAAAAAAACAACTGTTAACGACTTCAAAAAGATAGCCAAAAGTGGAGTTGGAGTTACGGCATGACTCTGTGGTGTGTGTGTGTGTGAAAGCCCGCAGTCGATGTATTAATTTTAACGACGCTGTAAAGAGGTTTTTAATGGCTTATGAAAGGAGATGATCAACCGAGATTAGCAAATGAATATTTGCGTATAAAATACTTTCAAAAAATTTCCCCTTTAGGGTTCAATAAACAAAAACAGCAAAAAAACGAACCATTTGCGCCTTTCACCGCAATCACCTGCAGGGAAGAACGTATATGGGCATGATCGTATATTATTTAAAATTGCACCTCAGCCGTATTGTTTGGCCGTGGCCAGGGTAGAGCGTTAGGTACACTAAAACCCACACGATATTCACAATTCCACCGCACGGCATTCTGAACTTGTTCCCGTAAAAGGCATTAATTAAAATGGTGATCCATCTCGATATCCGAACCCGGAAAGCCAGATGGGATTTACCGAGCGCTCACAATGCCGGCACACCGAACGTACCAAAACTTCACTTCAGGTGGATGACGGTCGGTCGCCAGCATGCTGCATATTCATGCGCTACGAAACATTGCGCCCGCCCCATCCACCGGACAAAAGGGTCATCCATTCGCTTTTTCGCCACTCACAGGCGGGATGAGATGCTGAGAAACGAACAAAAAAAAACACACACATAAAAATCTTACAAACTGCTCCCAGCAGTCACGATCCGTGTTTGGTTGTATCGTGTGACGGTCCGCATACCAATGGTGTTCGCGTTTGGCATTGATGTTGTCCGTTGCAGTACGGCGGCACCCAAGTGGGAAGTGAAGTTGTTTCCGCGACCCAAAAGCAGCAGCTAACAAAGAGATAAACAAATCTATCATCACTTTACGATGCAGCTTTTTTTGTTTGTGTTTGCTTTGTTGCCATGTTTGATTCGAAGCCAATAAGTTTAACAACGGGCAAGTCCTTTCCTTGCTTTTATCGCCATTACAACCGTCACTAATGGGACGATCACGAGCGTATGCCAGTATGTGTTGGGAGAGTACGGTATGGTGCACACCTGAAGAAAACAATCTTAATGTGCCCAACGCAACTTTGTCTTTGGCCGGGTATCGTTAAAAACACCTCAGATTGACCGATACGAGCGATGCGAACTGTTGAACGGTACGCATTGTTTCATAATTAGTCCGGCAGTTTGGTGCACAGCCAGCAAGGGAAACGTTCTTTTTTTTCCCGTGTGTATTCACACACGCACACTTCGAACACTGGCACAGCTACCTTAGCAAGGAAATACCAGCGGTCGGTGTTTGTTTCGATACTGGCACGTATCAAAAACCAGTACAGCAACACGGACGGACAGACGGACGGATCAATTTTGTTGGTCCAGATCATGTTCGTGAGAGGAATTCTAAATGGGAATCACGTTTCGTGGCAAAGTTGTCATCCGATTGGCGCTTGTAGTCGCTTTGTTCTTAATTGCAATTTAATTGCTTGTTTCGTTCCATGTTTATGATTTGTGATAGTGGTGTGTGGTGACATTTTCGGTGGTTTGTAAATGCCATCTGTATGCAGTTTGTCGTCTAGATGTACGTGGTCACTACACAATTTAATGTAAATGGAAATATTTTCCAGCCTTTGGAGAGCAGAATAAAATTCTTCTGTTACAGTCAACCGACAGTTACAACTAAAGCATTTACAAACCAACCCAACGAAAAACGCTCGGTATCGCTGCAAACAAAGCCATCTTGCTTCAAATCGGCACCTTCGTGATCGGGATCGGGCCGCCAGTCCCGACATGTTAATCATTCCTTGCTGCATAAATCAAATAAAACTCGCACTCCATTAAACTTTCACGCATTTCATAATTATCACGCACGGCGCGAGCACGCGTCTGTAATTGATTTTTAATGCCCATGTATTACGGATAACAGCTGCTGCTGACCCGGATAAGAGGCGCACAAGCAGCAGCAGCAGCAGTACCGACAGAAACGCGATCCTTGCCGCGGGAGAAGTTGTGTGTTTTTGCTTTGCGTTCGTGCACTTTCGTCTCGTTTCTTTTACGCTGCAAGCCCGGTAGCATTTGCCTGGGCCAGAATGGTCAGAATGGTGTTTGGGAAGCAATTTTATCGCTTGCAGGCGAGCAGGGGGCTGCTAAAGTCACCCGAACATGTCACCTTTACCTAGGGAAGATTTGCCTTGAGTCTAATTTTCTTTCATGTGCACTAAACGTTACTTGGACATTGAGATTAGCAAGTCTGGATGACAGCACTGGACAGCAAGGTGGTAACGTGTAGCTTTGGGTTAGGAAGGATTTCAATTGATTGGGCTAGGAAGTGGTGGACAACCACCTCGAGTGTATTGTAAGTATGCAGCGTAATGCTGAGCGAGTAATTATGAACTAAATGGCGATTTTTGCCCAATAAGTGGTTGCATTGCGATGATACGATCCATCAAACATGCATGGTGTGGATGACCTGAAAGGACTTTACGGGCTGGGTCGTGCGGTATCATTCTAATGACATGATCAAACAACAGCAGTCTGCCGAGAGTAATTCACCGTACGATATAACGCGTACAGGAAAAAGGATTATTTTTCTAAAATATTATTCAATCAATGAACAATTTACAAGATTTCGCAATATGTAGGTAAGAATAGTTCGTTATTGTCTAATAACTGTTCCGCTCGGAAGTTCACAAGACTCGCGTCTCTCTGACAACTTATTTTCCTTTTTATATCCCGGCCTTCCAGGGTTGTCCAACCCAATCTTTACATTTTTAAGTTATTAGCATAATGTATAAGAACAAAATGTTTGTTAAAGGTGTGATGGATATGTTTTGACGTGTCACGTTATATGCATTACAAGCCAATTACTGAGACCCACACTATACTTTTAAGTATGAATTATGTCGCACCAGGATTCAACATACGTGGCGATACGCGAATATCGGCGATCTCGTGAACATTCTGTAAACTAAACTACGCAATGAACACGATTAAATTAAATAAGTATTAGATAATTACTATTGTACAATTGCATAATTATATAATTTGCAAGATTTTTCAAATATGTTCCAAGATATATCTGAAATCCATGGGACTATCTCATCTGACATAACGAAAGCTTTGGAAATGGGCAAACGATTCGATTGTTACTCAACTGGGCTTGGGAATCAATACTTAGTTCCGAAAGTTAAGTAAATTGTTTGCGAGACGCAAATTGCAGGATTCTGTGTAGTGAGTTCGTTGTATCCTGTTGATTGAGAAACCCAATATTTACGAAGCTTTAGGCACTCATACGAAAATACACACTCATCAATCGATTGTTTTGAAAACAATTCAATTTGTTTAATTACTATCCACAACAAAATATGTTCTCCACATGTTTCTGACCATGTGTTTGCAAATAGTTTTCACGGCACAACGGTGCCTTTCACATTATGGCACCATTAATTAGCAGAATAATTTTGCGGTTCCTCATATTTCCCACAGTTCGCGGTTGGGCAGGAAAAACGTAAATGCATTCAATCGATGCACTGTTCAAGGTCGGTCGCGTTTGCGGCAAACATGTGCACCGGCATGGGTTGCAGAATGCGGATCCATTTAAATGAAACGGATTTTTCCGTACCGCTGGAACTCTCCCGGTATGGAGTGCAACGGCCATAGGTTGATTGATAAAATTACACCTAGGGACGTGATTCTACCTTCGGTTGATTGAAATGGCCACACACATGCCGGTAATTATTCGTTTGCCCAAGTCACCGGTGGCCCAGATCGTATGGTACGTTTGATGGCCGCTCGGTAAAGCCTGCAACGTGGGAGCCGGTGCGAAAGATGCGTTGAGGTGTGGCACATGAATGTAGTTCCAATCACTCGCAATTACCGGTGCGCGCAGCACGTGGTCCAACCGATGCACTGGCGGGAGTGTGTGGGACGCAAAGAGGAAGTTACGCTCGTGGGGAAATGATTCAATAGGGCACGATATTGTACCATGAACTCCACAATGTAAAGCATTTAATTCGACAGCGTGCATAGTAAGCGGTTGTTCGAATTTGGCAAATGTGTGGCTTTGATTACTGCCACATTAGTGGAATGCTTACTCTACGGCAGTGCATAACATCATCTGCCCATTTTAGGCAGCTGAAATGGAACGCAATGCAGTTGTGTGTCTGACAGAAATTAACAATCAATCAGTAAGCAAGCAACCAATAAACTTAATTGTTTCTATGAAGCGCTTGTTGTATGCATTTTTGTTCCGATGAATTTGTAATTAATTCTTGGAATTAATTTATTGGATCAACCTGCCCCAACACCGCTCGAATGTTTAAATGATTTGATTCTCAGTAGATTGTCTCTGATGCTGGAGGAAGCAATTGAATTGTTAGTTCAATTGGATTGAAAAAAAAACAAACAATAGTTTAGATGAACCATAACCGTTCATCAGATGTAACAATGTTGTGTTCCGTGTTTATCATGTAAAAAGCCGGAAAAATTATATCATATAAAAAGTAAAACTTCCCTAATAATGTACATATCTCAAAGGTGTCATTTGGGAATGAACATTCGTGATTATGTTTTCGCCCACCGCGGGGAGCCGGGGTTCGTGATAAGTCCATTAATAAAATCTGTCGCTTTGCTAAACTGCACATCTTTACGATAATGACATCCATTTATCCAGCGCGAACCCATCAACTTGCGAGAGTCTGTCATTCCGTGTGCCATTATTATTAAACAAAAAACAGAGCAAAAGAGCAACTCGACTGATCACGTTGTGCGCTCCGCCTACCAGCGCATAAAATGGAAATGTTTCCCACCCTCCCCAAGAAAGCTCCTACATCCATTAAGTTACCCGTTGGAGTGCTGCGTCTGAGGCAAAGAAACGAAGAAATGTTTATAATAAATTCCACATCATTCCCATTTTTGCATTGGCTGTGATAGCTGACCGTCGAACATCAATGTTGCCGAGCTTGTATCACGAGAGTGCAGTTAAAATGTGATTAATTCACAATCATACCCCGATGGTTCCACGCGTTCCTCCTCGTTTGTCCCGGAAAGGCACGCTAACGAGCACGATCCCAAACCGGGCTTAAAGCTTAATGATGGGAAATGTTGTCATCTACTCACCGGAATGATTTAGACCCCGACGGAATCGGTCGTATGCTGCAGCACGTGTGCGATGTGTGCGACCACGTACATATAGAAGTTGTTTTGTGTGTGTTTTTTTTTTTGTTTCTTCACATACCTACATTACAATGTTTCAAAGTGGCAAACCAGCTACACGGAATGAATGATTTCATTTACCACCCCTCGAACGATATTTATGCGATAGAACACAGGGAAGTAATATACAGCACCTTCATGTGTCAAATTACGGCCGCTTCAGATGCGAGAAAAGCATAAGAAGCCCTTCTTTGTAGAGTAGGGCAATATATTTGCACTCGTGAGATTAATACGGTGATTAACCTAACGAAATTTCCAAAACTTAAGTAAAGCCGTAATCCGTGTGTTCGATACGACTTTTTAATGGTTGCACAGTTTATGGTGCTTTAAAAGCTACTTGCATATCATGTTTCGTAATGCTATCGAAGACATTTTACGTGCCACGCAGTTTGAAGGCAAATTTATTAAACCTATCCGCCATTTTAACAGTGCAGTTGAAATTGTTCCCGTTAGTGCAGATTCGTTACTCACACGAGTGCATTAAATATTGAAATTGCTTTTTGTACAGTGTTTGTCCAGGAATTGTCTACGATTTCGAAGGGGAATTCATTTGTTTGAACCATTTCCAACGCTATATCGTCTAGCACCGTTTGCACACTTACTTTGCCTACAGTTGTAAATCCTTTTGCACCGTGCGCTGCGCATTTACTGCTGAACGAGCCAGAAGCACCGAAGGAAACGAGCTGCAGCAACGTTTGCATCCATCGTTCGCCCAACATCCGTCCCCAGGCGTATCCGTTTCCGCATCCGGGCTGGGGCTTCGTATCCGTTTAAAATTATAACCATGAATGGTGAGAATTATATTTCCTCACTTTGCTTAAATTTCGCTCGCATTGGAACATGTGGGCGAACGGTTGAACGTATCGGTACGTATAAAACTACACGGGCCCAGCGTGAGTTAAGGTAAATTTATGTTTCATTTCACATTTGGGCACCCAGCAGGAAGTTTCTACCATTGCAACGACTTTTGCAGAAAACAGTCGTTTCCGTTCGATGGCTTCCGAGCGTATATTGCCAGTGCTTTTGCATATTTGCCATGCACCTCGTTGTTTATCTTTCGTGGGTGTATTTGTACATGGATACTGCATTTACGGTCTACTTTTGTTTAGTTTTGGCATGTGCGGTATAATTATTTGCCTAGCAATTAAATTATGAATTAATATTTGAATTTGATCATGTTTTGCAGATATGTAAATTACAACTACATACAATGTTATTTATGCTTGTGTGCCTACGATACAAATAATTATGAAATTTATGGAGCTAATGGTTAAAGTAAAATCCAGCAAATGTTTATGGAAAACACCATTGGATGAGCAATTTTTCAATAGTAAAGCCACAAAACAAAAGTAATGTTGTTTGCACACCAACGAAAATCTCTCGTTTGGCTAAGTTACCTTTGGCGTAAATCTTCTTTAACGGCACAACGCAACGACCTCAAAAGGCCTGCTATTTCTGACCATCTTTGGCTTTATTTACGTAGCTACGCAGCTGAAGAACGGCGCTACTACCGAATACACCACCGGCTCACTGTAATTTATACATATCTATATCAATATTGGAATTAATCGAGCTAAGTACTGAGTAAAGGGTACATAAACATTATTGTAATATTTTTTTTCTTTCGTTAGAACGCTCTGTATCAACTTATTTTAGAACATAGCCCGAGAGTCAATTCTTGCTACGCAGAAACGACCCGGATGAGATTTTGACTCGGTTCTGTCGTGTGGTACTGATGTGATTAACAAATACAGCAATGGGCCACGGCATTTCTAATAACATTTCCAAATGCAAAAATCTTTCGTAAAGGCGATGGAGGCGCCCAGTGGATTGTTGAAACATGTATAAACCTAGTATGGGATGTTTTCTGTCGGAACACCCAAGCAATTAGCGGTCTTATGCACCAAAGGATGTGGCACGAATCTCATCTGGTCACCTGTTCTAGACATTGATCCTTTACAGCAATGTGATATAAATAAGTCAATTATGTTATTGGCGATCATGCCATTGCAAATCTTCAAAGGATTTAAATTGCAATAAACGATTCTTTTCTGGGTTTGTACAAAACGCAATGAAATATGTCAAGCTAGATAGGGAAAGCTTCGCACACTCTAGATCTTGTTCAAAAGGAAATGGATTTTGCCTGAAGCTTTCTCGATAGAAAGGGTAATTAATTGGTTTTGTGAAGCAAATTCCAAATTTGTATTAACATAAGCAGCAATTTGAACATTTTAAACTTAATTCAATGAAAATTTCAAACGAAAGTTCAGAAAAAAACAATGAAAATGTTTTACATTAGCTGGCACAGTTTGAGAATTTACAAGATTTTAGATAGAATTATGCCGGATAAAATCGAAAACTGTGCCTCCTTATCGGACAAAATTTGTTTACTTTACAAAGGAAATTTTTTATGAATGTTGTGTTCAAATAATTAAACTTAATGCTATTAAATTGTAGAGCGGCTCGTTGATGTATCGGTACCGAAACCGGTCTTCACACGACAAGATCGGTCCAATATTCCATCTGGACTAGTATTCCTCGTACGATGGACTGACTATCCAGAAAGCCAGAAATGGCTGAAATAGATCTTTAGAGCCTGTGGTGCCGACAAAGAAACTACTAAACACCGTCTACCATATACCAAATCAAAAGCCGGTAATCTTTCACACGCTTCCACTTTTCCACTCGACCTGCAACGAGTCGAGATGATAGCAATTCAGAAAAAATGTAACCTTATTGCATTTCTATGTACAGTATCTGAACGTCATGGGAACCGTGGCAATGCATTTTATTGGATATACCGAGTGTCTTCTTCACGACACAACGCACACCGATTGACAGAAGTGGGGCTGAAAATAGATACGTTTTATTGACTCTTAAATTTGATTTTGATCCATTTTGCAGCTACGATTTGCGTTGATGGCAAAAGTGTTATATTTCAAATTCGCATCAATTACCTTACGCTTAGCAGCATAAACACCAGTGAATCAAACGTATCCGAAGTGATAAAGGACGAAAGCGACGGATAGTTTGGTAGCATTTTTATTTGTGATACAACGTTTGTTTCCTTTGTACGTGTTGCCATGGCAATGGTTAACGTCATTGCGCTCGTTGCTGTTTTGAACGTGTTGCAGCATTGTAAAACTCAGGTTTTATTTTTGGTTAAAACGCAAAACATCAATTACTTGATATTTACGTCATTTTTGAGTACAATGAACTAGTTCAGGTTTTACGCATTTTAATGAAGCTGAGTACATTGTACATTAGCCACCTAAATATGGTTTCTCACGCTATGAGATGGATCGTTAACTCTGCAGATAGATGTATACAAAACTTTGCCACAGTCTTTAACTATAGTTCGGGTGTTCGGACATCTGAAGTTACCGCCTTATCGGTACCCTCTTTAAGCTCTTCAAATTTATTAGAATCCATAATTTATCCAAAGCATCATTCGACCCATTTGCTTAACAACAATGAAAAGCAAGCAGATTCCGCGCTGTAATTTATTGTCATTGTTGGCTGTTTTATCGCTAGAAACCGGAATTAGGGAAAACATTCAGCGACCACTGAACTGAAACATTGTACGCGAAGTGCCATAAGTCAAGCCTGTGCTGTGGTGAAGAAAACAGCGATACAAACAAGTTAATTTGCCATCCGCTTACCAGCCATCGGCACACAAGACTGCCATTGCGTGTTGCCTAGCGGGCTGAAAGAATTATTACCGACTGATGATAAACAGTGCCCGAAATGCGAAAAAAACGACGCCCCAAATGAATGAACGCGTCTTGGCAATAGCTTGAAATGCAGTGGAAAGAAGTGACTTTTTGACTGCTGAAGTAAAAGCGAAAAACAAAAGATGAACAGCATGACCCAATCTCCTGCCTGTGGGTCACGGCATTCAAGGTGATAGGTCTTCTTACGGCAGATGGCGGCAACAAAGAAGCATGCTGCGAAAATAGCCATGATCGCCCAAGGGTAGCAAACGATGGGTAGCTGCACAAGAAGCAAAGTCATTTTGACCCTTAAGTTTGCTTTGTTCCCCTTTTCCGAACGCAGCAAGGAAGCGACAAGCTGTACAAATCGACACATGATGGCAATGGTATTGAATTGTGGTTGGATGGTGTCATCTACGGTAATAGCTAATTTACTATTTACAACCCGAGCAAATCAAATAGCTTGATCTGTTTTTATTTGTACATAAGATGGTCAATTTTCTTTGAGAACATGAAGATATAGTGGTAAGTTTTAAAGCAGTTGTTACAAGAACAAGTATATAAAGCCCGATTGCGTTGAAACATAGCAACAAAGTTTTCAACCCAACACTGTTTGACGCTTACAGCGTGCTTCGAAGTTCATCGGCTGATAATACGGCACACGTTTATCTGCCCATACCGCCTACGGAGGAAATGGAGTCCCAGTCGCAGCTGTCCCTGGTGCAACTTCTGCCCGAAGGGAAATTGAAAACCAATAGCCGTGGACGTGCGAACGGTGAAAAACTGTGAAATATAAAAGGTCAGCGCGCTGGTCGGGTCCGGGGATGAAAGTTTCCATTTGCGTCCCACTATACTCGCTGCTGTTTATGTGAAGGTTGAGCGAAAATTACACTGTCAGCTGGTGGTAGCAGTGTTGGCAAAGTGGTTCAGATTGGATTTGAAGAGAAAATAAATGGAGCGCAACAGCTAGCGGATAGTACGGGCGCCATCATCACAGGATGATCGAAGGACAGCGACGGATACAGCCAGCATCCGGCACCGTTTGGAATATGATGTCCTTTCCCACCAAAGCCTCACCGGATGTGGGCAATACCCTTGGCGAATAGCTGGAAGAAAACTCAATCATCTAAACAAAACCGTTTGCAGCTGTTTTCGAGAGTGGGAATTATATGCTTCCCGGTCGGAGGATCATCCTTGGGCGGGGTGATACAGTAAGAAACCGTGGTATAAAACAATTTTGAAGCACGGTATCCGGTTTAGTTGTTTTGAATTATTAGTGGTGTTGGAACGCGCAACCGATTAAATGAGAAACATTGGTTGCAAATTCTATATGCTTTAAATAATTTTCAAACATTCATGTGTTTTTGAAAACCAAACCAAACCATCACCAAAAGCTTAATCAATATCTACTTAGAAGATATTGATTTATGCAAATGATTTCGGTGTAATCGTAGTGCTGCTTCAAATGCATTACACTCGAATAGCTTTATTTTTCCGAAAATAGGCACCATTCGTACGGTTGCATGCGGGAGATGGTTCAAAAATGATTGTTCCACTTGAGTAAACCAGATACTAGATGGGTATTAAATTTCAACGTTATCATCGATCGATGAGTGCCGATACGAAACAATACTGGCAAGCCGTTGCAAAAACGCTCCCGCAACGATGATCAAAGCCGCCCGGAGCGTAGAACAAAAGGCAATAAAACGGTTTTGCTGCGAAAGCTGCACGAAAAAACACACACACTCAAAAAAACGCCAACAAAATTGGCGGTCGATGAAACAGGTTGAAATATTTAGACGGTTTTCATATCATTGAACGCGAAACGTTAATCTCGCACGATGCATATCGATTGCGTGCTCTGCATAATGACTGTATGGGAACACACGTTGTGATGCTTTGCATTTCGCTTTTATTTGCAGCGGATAGCAAATGCGCATTATGTATTTCCATTTCAATACATCGGCTACATATTTGGCAGTTGCTAAATTTGCGTGAATATGCTTCAGGTTGTAACATGGCTGATAAATAAAATAAAACGTCCGGACAATGTCACGGTTGCGTTAGTTCGCATATTGCTTTTCCACCCAATATTACTCAGCCAAATTTGCATTTCAAAAGCACAAACTCAATGGGCACCCCAGAGAGGGGAGCAGTAATTTTCAGGTTGCTTCGGGGTGCAGAGATAATGTGCTTAAATTACTTCATAATACTTCCTGGCCATGATCAGACAAATATTGCTACCGAAAGCACAGCAGAACATGCAACAAGCCGTACCCGTACATGCATACATGATGGCGCTAAACCCGGGGCTGGAAGCTAATTTGCAGGTGGTACGACGAAAGGGAACATTAGTTCTAACCTTTTGCACCTGGGAAAGGAAGATATAACAATGGTCTGAAAGCTTAGAGCCGCGATAAGTCCGTTCGTAAGAAGATTAATTTAAATGTTGCATGCCATGCACCTGGAATTAGTCATGTTACGTTTGGCCTGCAAGGCATTAGAGTTGCACCGTACGTTGTGCTTGTTTCGGTTGCGGTCGGCACAAGTAAGTGAAACGATAAAGCCTAATTGGGTGTTGTCAGGAAGACAGTGCAAGTTTGCTCCAATTTACGAGCAAAACACGGTGCTCCACAATGGAACCGGTTTTGAAATAACAATAGACTAGGGAACTATAGCTCACCGCTGAAAGTTTGGATGAATAATTTGAAATAATATTACATGTAACGATCATTATGACCGTCCTCAATTCCATTTAATTTCGTTATCGAAATTAGTTTCAATAACGTTGGTCGTTATTCCCACATGATTATGTTTAAACAATCTTTTGCTACGATCATTTCGCGTCAAGGATTAAATAATTAAATTAAAAAAAAGTATATGAAAATATTTACCTTCATCGATTGACCGTATCGCGTGATTAGCTTTTACACGATCTATATAAAAGATAATTTATGAGCAATTGCCTTGTCAGGTATAAACAGATTATCCACTTAACGTACCCTTGTTTATAAGAATGCGTCCAGAAATTGTGCCGCTCCCTGGTCCTACTAGCAGCAATCTGTTCAACACGATGTACCAGCCGACGCGACATTGCAAAATGAAACCAAAAAGCAGCAGTAAAAAAAAGCCCAAAAATCTCTACCGTTCATTTATCCCTTTGCTTCGTGTTCGCTTTCACGTTCCAAATGAAGATTGCGCCCCATCAACATACTGTAAACGATGGAGCTGTCCAATAAGATTAGAAGCGTAAGTAATATGCCCCGAAGCATAAGAATAAAGTTGTTCGACGTGCGGCATCGACGCACGGAAGAACGCCATCCATTCGTGGCGGTAGCTTGAAAATGAAGGTCCCGGCAAACTCGTGTATACGCCAGCGTTCAGCCCACTTGCTTTATGAGCATCAAATATGCCCTTCCGGGCACGAACCGACCGAGTTATGCTGGTATAGTTTTTATTTGTGCACGTTCAGGAATTCAGTCCGGCGGCGATAACCATTAAGCTAGCGCTTAAAATGGAGCCATAATTTATTATTACTATCTTCGAAACTTCTTCTTCTCAAAATGATGCCAAAAAACACACGAACGAACTTGGGAGATAAATATGTAACGACTGTAAACATGCGCAACTTCAATCGTTGCCACTATCGGGTGTAAAATATGGAAATGTGGGTAGCAATGTTGCACGAAAGGAATATAACTTCTAATAATCCACTTTTTAGTGCAAGATACGTAAAACTTCCGATAGGTAAACGGATCACCGTTACGATATGTTACGAGCTCAAGTAAATGAAATTCAAGTTCAAGAGATATACCGGACGAAAGACATTGATCAAGATGGCAGCTGTAACGGACAAAATGCAAAATCCACTTGATTCTCAACACGTACTCCAGGCACGATTCAACGATTTTTTAACGCTGCATTTAGAAAATATGTTGAAGAATTGGTAAATTTATAGCTTAAACCGTTTTGATATAAATGTTCTACAGTGAACGTTGTGTAACATAATATTGAACGGGTCGAATGTATGGTCGACCAACGCTTATGTTCTCTTAAATTTGCGCTCAAAAGATGCATTTGTCCAACGCCATAAAAATAATCCATATTAGACTGGTTATTAATTCTCACCTGGAAAATAATGAAAATCGTACATTTTGGTCTTATCTGTATAGTGGCAATGTAAAATATAATTAAATGAAGTTAAAACAACTTAAACTTTAACCCAGTTGTCCGTCCGTTTTCCGTCGTATCTCAGCAACTCCAACGTTACACCGTGCATCACTGGCTCATCGACGGTACCAGATATCTCATTACAGTGCTTGCGCTTAGTTAAAAGTCTCATCGTCAACTGCACTCTCGTCAATGGCTCTTTCAGTTGGGGTTTCCAGTTCAAACACCAACACCATCAGCCGCTACGGCTACGGCTGCAATCCATGACGGGGCTGACCTTTGCTAAACAGTCCAGCAGACATCACTGATAAGTGATCTGTTTACGAGAACGACCGGGATGAAGTATGAGTTTGAGTGTGAAATTCTCAAGCATTCTCACTGCTGTTGGTTGTCGATTCCATCAGCTGTAGTGTGCATCGCAGACCGAACTGAAGTACTTTTGCTAGTGTCACATTCAGATGACTATCATTGTACAGTGTTTATTCGAGATTACAGCGCTACAACTGTTTTCTAACACCAACGTTAATTAATGCTAAGTCAGTAAGGGATACAAAGAAGCTAAAATAATTAAAAACAGGAAGGGAATGACCAACACAAATACAACTTTTGTAAGAATTTTTTTTATGTTCAAATTCCCAGTTGTACGATTTACAGCACCCCAAGTCACAATGGTATATTGACACAGTTATTATTGAACAGTGATCCCCACGCCCCAAATATAAAGCACATTACGAGTTTACTCCATCTGAATAGCCTCTTGAATTTTCCAACTTGGAGCATGTTTATAAAGGGAAAGTAAAATTAGGTCAAGGCCAATTTCATTAACCGCGTACCAGGAATGGTAACCATGGGCCAAGGTCCTCTCGTACCTCACAAGTGAGCATTTCCGGTACGTTGTTAGTAAGTTTGGATGCTCCACCGCCAGGTATGGCATGACTTGGTACGTTTTCTTGTTGACTGTAAGACGCCATGATTGTTGCTAGTATTTTGACTTCTTTCGCCCATTTCCTTGTAAAACCCTGCCGGAAGTATCAATAAGAATGAAAAAAGACTACAATAACACTCAACCCATAGCCTCTTGGAGTATCGGCGTTATGGAAAGTAAATTAACTAAGCACACAATCCAAATTCAAAACTCAAACCAATTTACAATTCCAGTACCTCTGCTCGAACATGTCAATGTCAAACATATCATCTGGTATGGTAATATGTTAAAAAAAATATGCCAAAAACCACAACCCTCATCGTGTATCGATAGCCAATGGTAGGACTACCGTTAGTGATACATTGAGTGATTGTTTGTTTGCTGACCACATTGTTGCCCGGCAGTGAATTGCGCTAATTTACACCGCACGTTGACCATTAGGAGCACACCTAAGTGTTAAATTAATTAGTGGTGGTTGCCAAACTGTTTTTGTTTAGCATTCATCTATTACCGCACTAAACGAAGGTGTGTGAAGCACAATGTCACGGATTGTGCCATTTAGCAACACGGAGTGTTTTCTTTTCACAAATTCTTAGTAGTAAGCATTTTGATTGTACGTCACTGGAAAATAAAACAAATAAATCATTAAACTTCTGCAAAAATAGCTCTGCAATCCCGTCATCTTTCATTACTGAATTGTTGTTTACTGCTTAAGATTAAGTACGCTTCCTCATACTACTTTGCCTATCATCATTTCCAACATTCACCATGATGCCCGCTCCGCATGAGGGTTGTAATGGTCGCGTGTCACCAATTGCATGTTCGATAGGTACCGTCTCGCATGAGTATGCCCTTCGTCCAGCACTTTTATTGTCTGGCTTGCGAGCAGTCTAATCTTGATCTTTTCCGTCTAGAAATGCCAGCGGAAACATGGAAAGCTGATAGGTAGCGTAATTTCACGTGACCTACGACAATGGTCACGATCTGGCTAATACGATGATAGTTGGGTTGATGCATTGAAAAATGCTCTTCTCCCGCGGCACAGTCGTAACATCATTTAGTGAAGCGTTTTGACAGGAGCTGTCAACATGACCGGCAGTTGACACAAATACGTACAGTGATTGGTGTGATATCGAAAGGTCTTCCATGACTTATTGTGTGAGTGATGGAAGAATTTTAAACAAGTTTAATATAATTTAAATGACAAGAAACCAAATGTAGGACCAGCTAGACTAGGCTCCTGCTAGATAGTTGCCTCACACAAAAACACGTTTTCCAAGACCGTACTGTGACCATAAATTGCTAAAGCATCAAATCAACATAGCAAATGGTTTAAAAGATTGAATTAACTATAGGTTGAGCTTTTTTGTGCCTACAAATATGTTAAAACATTTAAGCCTATTTAAAAGAAGCATACCACAGAGAAAGAAATATACAACCCTCGCCCATAAAAGTATGTCCATTGTATTCGGTACAATAAACATCTACCATCTGTCGTTATCGTGGCCATACGCCATCATGCGGCTAATCTTTGTCACCCACGTACTGGAGGTAGTTTTCCCTTTTGTGATTGTGTGTCTGACTGTTACGTGTATTCCATTCCATTTTTTCCCATTTTTCCACCAGACGTTTTCATTGCACCATGACACGAATTTCGCTCCACCCGTCATTGGATCATGCAGAGCTGTGGGCGAGCTTCGCACCATCCACGTTGTGGTTATTGACAATATTTTCCCTTTCATTTGGTTGCGGGTACCATGAACTCTAGATTTACGGTGAAGCTGAAGAAGCGAACCGTCCGGTATAGTTTATGAAGCGGTAAAGGAGCTTTTCGAACTACTTCCTTCCACGCTCATTTGCAACCATCGCAACGGTGGTACTGATAATCAGTAGCATGGCGAAATTTTATGCGTTGCGTGACGCCAGTCGCAACCGGAATCCGGCAATGTCCGAGGGAAAAGAGTTCTTAGCAAACTCGTATCGCACTTCCCTGGGAAAACTTCCCTTCTTAAACAATGGCCGGTCTGTTACGCTCCGTTGCAAACGGTAAAACCAAAAGACAGAGGAAACTTTGTCGTCTAGCCAGCCAGTGCCAAGTGGAAAGCAGGTGATTGCATATAGATTGGTAGGGCATTATTATTTTTGTTGTGGTACACGCCAAATAATCACGCCCTGTCGAATCACTCGGTTACTTTCACAAGCAGTTATGTCCGTGTAACGTTTTCCACTGAGCAAGAGTATACTTAAGCTGTCTGCTCTCTAGCACTGTGTAGCTGGTTCTGTGACTGAAAGTTTAGTGACTGACTGACTTCTTCCGATGGGACGATTGCACATACCAACGCACGCACATACAAGCGAGCGAGGCAAAAGGTGAAACGCGAACAATATCAAGGTTCGCACTGACAAGAGCCGTCCTGCGGGAATCGTAAAGGAACCGAAACCAATCAGCAGGGGATGGGATAGTATGACAGTAGTGCGTGCACAGCTGCCGGGAAGATGAATTCAATAAGGGCCGGAAAGCTAAAAATAGAAGCTCGATTTGACTTCCGTAGCGTCCGGACGGGTGAAGTAGTTTAAGTTGGAATCACTTCCGGTGAGGTTGGTTCGAATAAAGATATGTAACGGAGAGTCTCCCTGTTTCACTGCCATTCCCACCACCCCCTTTCGTAATGGTCACAGTTAATTGGAAAAGTGTTACAAAGCGCGAAAATTGGACCCCTGACAATTGGTGACTGCGATGGGATGAATGAAAATCGAGTGATAGGAATAAACAATGAAAGTAAGTTGAAGCGAAAATAAAATACCAGCAAAGTGAAGTAAAAAAAAAACCCCCCGAAAGGATAAGCTTTGTAACCAGGAGTTTTAATTTTCACGAGGGTTATGCTAGCAAACAAAAAAGTTTAGTCCTTAAAGGACTGTAATTGTTAGTAGTGCGACCGGAGCGTTCTATATAGAAAAAAAACTATTGCGATTATATTTAATAAGAATTATTCTACAGTAAAGAAGCTTTTCTTAACAGAGAAATCTATATTAACACGCCACATATAGACATACGACAGATTTAAAACGTACATGTTTAAAGCAGTTATTAAATGAAGGCCCTTTTTGATACTTGATTGAGCTTTCGTATAGTGAACTCCCTGTCCTATAAGAATGTCATTACATAAGTTAACAATTATCGTAGGTTTGCATTGGTTGAACGATTGAAAACAGCACTGAAAACATGAATATTACAGGACAAAACAAGGTGTTTTTACATGTCTGCAACATGTTTGGGTCGATAGTACTTCGACAAATGCTTTAAACGAAGATGGAATCTCTTACGTACTCAACTAAAGGTTGATAAAATCTTGAAAAAAATTAACAAATTCTTGTTTTTTTCGATATTTCTTAGTTTACGAGCATTTTGTTTGAGAGCCATGTTTCTGGCCAATAGATTTTTGAAATTATGGATGCAATTTTTTTAAGGTTATCTAAAACTTATTTTGCAATGGTGGGCATACATTGTCGAAATAGTTCTGTCTTTGGTGTTCTGCTAGATGTTGTCTACATTACGACATAGTTTTGCTTGAGCATTTCTCAACAGAAAGTTATGCGTTCTACACCAACCCCCAACACATACCGTCGTTATCCGATACTCGTTAGAAAATTTTGCTGCAAGTAAATTTAATCATACTTGCAAATTGTGATGCCTAAGCTTTCGCTGTCAAAAACTTTTGCTATGCATCCGGTCAGCACAGCTGGGAGCGAATGGAACGATTCACACGATACAGGTGCTTCAGCTATCAACCGACAACCCGACCGACAAACGAACAACTGCTGTACGGTCACGGAACACAAAATATGAACTGCGCCTGTATCGAGTGTGGTTTAGCAATGGGGGAAAAAAACATTGAATGCAAAGTCCATTTTCGGTACAGACAACAAGAAAAGGTAAAAGTTTACTTCCGTTGACCATCTTGGCAAGTTTGATAGAAACGAATTTATTAGTGCTGCCTGGGCGTCGAATGTTTTTGGGGAAACTTTGGCTCGTGCAATAATTAGTTTTGGCTGGGCGATTTTGCATTCGGCGAAGTTTGGTCGGATTTTTGAACGCTTGCGGGCAAATTGAAATGGTACGCTATACTTTCCACTCGCATTTCACTTGAGCAAACATTACATTGCGAGGGACAAGTGATTCGAACTCTCTAATGAAGAAAACGATGAATGAAAGTACGTAGCTCGACATTATTCGCATGATCTAAATAACAATCACCGTTATAAATAAACTAAAAATAAATGTTTACAACCTTGGGATCCACGAGAAACCAGCACTTTACTTCCAGTACATTGTCGCTGTTCTCATATTAGCGAATATTTGAGTGGTTTTTCTCCTAGTCTTCAGTGATCGTTGCAAGCTTTGTAGCCATGGACGAAAAAAGCGCACTGTGCAGAGTCGCTTAGGAAATGTGTATGGCAGCTGCTTGGCGAAAGCATTCGACTGCTTTTACGGTTAACTGACGGCTGCGAGTTATGGACGGTAAATACGTACTCTGTTTGCGTAGCAGTAAATCATTCTAACATAGTTAAATAACTGTAGCGTGCTGCACAGAACGAGGCGATAGAGATCGCATACCACAAAGAAGCACCAGTACCATAGGGCAGAACGAGCGCGCCAGCCAGCAAGTAGTGAAAGCTTGCGGTCCGGCAGCACAAACATTTCGGTTGCCAATGCTGGTTGAAATTTGAGGCAATAAAGATGTAGCAATATTCATGCTTCCTCAAGTTCAACCAACGCAAACATGTCGGATTTGTGGTGGCAGTGTTTGCTTTATAACGCCATGCAGCTGTACAATTTTACCGTGCAGGATGAGTTCCTTCAAGCAATCCATTTAACTTAAGCATTAAACGCGAGCTCTGGTTGGATGTAATAGTCTAACCAACCAACAGCACCCAAAGTATAAAACCAAATCGGTGCACACTTTTAAACTGAAATAACCTCATACAAAACCCAGAACATAATAAAGCAAATATTATTATAAGTACTACGCAACATTCAATGGCTCGGACGTCGTAAGAATAAAAATAACTTTCTCCTTACTTACGAACCCCTGTACGAATAAAACAACTATTAGCAAACTGCTGCATTCATTCAAATTCGCCAAGCGTCGTGCGACAAGCACTATAAAACTTTTCAAATCCATTGATGTGGAAATCCCGAACGTTGACGATCGGAAAATTCGGTCAACCACTAATATTTTTTCAAACGCATCCTTTGCCACTGGCACGAATAACTTTTACATGGTGGCTGAAAGTTCAACAAGCCGTGCAGCAGCACTAACAAACGACCCGTGCACCGGTACCGACACGTCCAACGGTCCACTCGGTAAAATTCCAACGAAACAGTGAAGGATGAGATGTTTTGTATCTTTGAACAGCTGTAAAAAAAAGGGCTCTTGAAATCCATCCAGAAGAAATGCTCAAATGTTTAGACGTATCGAACTGTCGTTCAGCACCGTGCATAGCTTTGGCGAACGATAGCGCATAAAGCGAAAGGACGAATTTTTGTTTGCATTTAGCGTTAAGCTTAGTGGATTTCAACCATCTTTTTGCTATCTTTTGCCGCCATACTCCGCCGTGCTCTGTCTCAATAGCGGCATTCGATGGTTAGTGCTATGTTTTATCATGAGTGGTATATATTTAGAGAAATATTTGTACGAAGAAATCAACTTTCAGGTTTTTGGTTGCTATGGCCCACATAAAGAGGAATTAACTCGCTATCTAGACTGCCTGTATAGTGTTTTAGTCAATGTTATTTAACACTTTAAACTTCATAATAACTTCTATTTCAATTTACGGAAGGAAAAATAAACATTAAACGCAAGAATATTTCAACACTATCAACTAATACCGTGCGTTTCGCATATCAATTTACATGGTAATTGTTAAAATTAATCCATTAAATAATTGCTTTTCTTCTACAGATCGTTGAGCATTGAAGCATTCGGCGTACCGATGGGAAAAAGGAAAACTTTAATTGTTTAAATCGAGACAACAACAACCATTAGGCATACAGAAGCTTTTGGGAAACCCAGGTTAGTAACGGTGATGCGCATTTAAATAGTTTTACCTATGTACACTGTAAAAACAAATAATTTCGTAGCAATAGCGTACGTACAGTATGATGAGCTTCGAGCCTGGAAATCGATTGGATATTGCTTGAAATTGCTTGAATAATTTAATGAACACATCTTTCGAATTGGGTGTACAAGTACGTTTCCAGGAACTTTTCTGCTAAATTTGAGCAACTATTGTGAAAATTAGTAGCAGTGTTTTTATGCGGCGGATTGTTCATTAGAAACAACAACTTTTCCCAACAGTCTGGCAATTTTGAAACCCACTATGAAGCAGATCGTAATATAAAATACTATTCTGGTCCCACCATAAGCTGAGCCCTGATCACCTGATCTTCTACGTCAGAAAAAAAACCCTGTTTGATCCCACTACAACACGTTGTTTCATTGGTGAATATTGGCTCATCGATTTCATGGGACAAATGTTAAACCTCCTTTTTCTTAATTGTAAAGAATATAAGTAAGGCTTCCAGTAAATGATGCTTTGTTGGCTTAAAACTTGATTGTGATCAGCTAAAAACAAAACTTTCGTAATGATTCACAACGTAAATGATGTAATATTATTCACAGATATGCAACCAACACATACGATTTGACATTCAGCCCCGTGATGTACCGGTGGCTTTTGTAAATCGCTCTAAACTTACTTGTATACCTAGTACATTAAACTCTAAGGCACGAATATTTCGATGCTAATACAGCAATATCCATGATGCATACGTACTTTACCGTACGCACATTCACATGTTTGCCAAGAACCCACTGTACCAACGGGTCAACGTGGTCATTGTGGGCGTAATTTCTGCTCAATATTTATCAATCTGGTACATGCGTGGCATCGTGAAGCCTTCTTGGAAAAGCACCACTCTTCCTTACCGCACACTACACTGATGTCACCAAATTGAAGATGCTTCACGCTGTTAAGTCCGCAGGCCAAAAACCGGTACACACATACACACTCCCGTTAAGATCTGTGTATCTAAGAGCCGTATGACAACAGTGGGCAAAACCGCTCGGAAGGAATGAATTCACATCCTACGGTCGTTGCGTTAATTATGCATGGTTGTCGTATGGCACGGCAAATATGTTTATCGACACTATACCGCCCTAGCATATCGTTAGAGTGGTGCCAGAAATGAGTACAAATTATGCGGCAGTCGCTGTCGGCCCAAAGCCCGAACCCAAAGCTTGTTACCAGTGGTGTTCTCACTTGGTGGGAAGAAATGTATCACTGTTGTACATATCACAGTCACCTAATAGAACAACAGTGCGTAACGCCCACGTTTATAACATTGATACGGAGCTACGCTGTAGTTAATCTGAAAGACGAACCGAAAGGTTTCAATTCATGCGTTGGTACGTATGTAAAAGGAAACCATAATTATGCTTCTGTAAAGGTATTGAAACGGATGTGCTTTGAATCTGCATTATGTTAGAGCATGGAAAACACTTCGGAGCTTTCAGTATGTGGTTTTTTACGTAAAACAAGACACACAAACAACATAGAAAACTATGATAGTATCACAAAAATAGCGATATTGATGTGGGAAAAATATCAGTTCAAGTTGGTCTTCATGAAGTACAGGTGCTCTGGATAGTTTATGAACAAAAACGAATAAAAATAATCAACTGGAAGATGCTCAAAAACTTCAGAATGTTTTTGATAGAGGTCTTATTTCATGCGCAGAAACTATTTCTATCGAACCAACTCTATCAGTATATCCAAAAGTTCTTCAATGCATGGTGACTACGTGCATTATGTTAAAACCTCTTCGATACTATTGTTTGACCCAACAGGACAACATATATAGCATGTTAACTGCGTTGGTCCTATAATGGTTGCTTCTGGAAATTTAATATCAGGCCAAAGCTCCTTCTCATTGTTCGACTTCGACACCAAGCAGCAGGAGCAAATAAGAGTTCCAGGAATCCAAATTTTCATTACGCAGAACATTGCTCATGGAAAGGAGTATTAACGCAACATTTGCATTTGCTTTTGAATACATCCTATGCATCGGGCTTTTGGACATAACTATTCAGCTATAGTAGTTATAAGTGAGTTCTAGATGCAATACGCTTTAGTAATTTTAGGATCACCTAAATGAGGCAATAATAATTACAAATTGCGGCAACGAAATATAAATCAAAAACCACATTCTTACAAATTGAACCATCAGTATATTTATATGCAAAATAGAACTTATGTCGCTTTTATAGATCAGTTTCGAATCAAAAGAATTCGCATCAATCATGAAGCCTGCGGTTAAACTATTTTTCATTGCAACCATCAATAGTTTAACAACACCACGCAGCAACACGCATTAAAAATTAAACACAAAATCAATAGGAAACACTTTGTGTGTATGCGTTCCTAAAACCTACAATTATTTGCATTTACTAGCAGCAGCAATTTTCAGCCAACATGCATTCCCACACGCTACTGCTCCGCAAAGACTGCCGTAAAAAAATGTCACGCATCTTGATATCTTCCTGTTTTGTCCGCTTCAACAACGAAAGCCAGTCTCATAAATTGGTCTCCGCACTGCAAAACACTTAACGCGCCGAAGATTCCGATTCCACCACCGTGCTGCGGCCCATGATTCTTCGGACCTCGCGGACTGGTTAATCCGGTTTAGCTAAGCGACGCGATCCTACCCTGCCGTACCGTCATGGGATCGCGTGCTGTCCACTGGTCGAAACGTCGATGCATCGACACATCACGAACCGGCCGGTCGGGGCGACGATCGACCGATTCACCACCTGAATCCCGCCACCAAGGAAACGGGCGTTTCCGAGACGCCGCCTCGCCCGGTGCACGAAATCTGTCACACACAGGAACGGATGCAATGTGCAGTTAGGGCGGATCGTACGATGATCGCCGGCCACCGATGGAAGGAACTGCGAATACATTGACGGTGGTACCCCAGATGCGCTTAATCTTAATTGAAATCTAAAGCAGTGCACTTTTGTTGTCACGCACGGTGATAGAAGGTTTCTTTTTCCATGCTCTCGGCGACGGCGACTATCATTTCCACTGGCGATTGTCGTAAACATGCGGCCGACAGATATGTTTTGCTCAAGGTGCGTAAGCACAAGAAGCTTACGCAAAAGAGCACATGATCTAATGGCTCAGCTTGAGCTGTAAGCATCGATCCGAAAGTGATTTGAATTTACATTTTCCCATAAAAAGCCGGATGAACATGGTAACAGAATCGGTAAGCGTCTTCGCTGCCGGCTTTTTTTTCTGTTCGCGGTGGGTTAATTATTATTCTCTAGCCACCGTGAATCATTCGAAATCATTTGAACCTAACGTACCATCCCATTACTTGGATATTGATCTGTTTACCTTAGCTAAAACAGCTCCAATTGCATTTGAGTAGGAAACACAGGAACGAAACGAACCTAATTATGACATCTACGGTATCGTCCAACTTCATACCGCCTCATTGCCGCACAAAGATATTATGACACATAAGCTCTTGATCACTGTGCATTGGTTGATTGAAATGGCCACACATGCCGGTAATTAGCCATTCGCACGACCATTGCCGACAAGATGTACGCGCGTGGTACGTTTTATGATGGCCCCTCAAGTTGTGGCCGGCCAATGCCGGTCGGTCAGCCGCGAGGAGGTGTGACTCATGAATGCAATTGCAATCACATGCAATTACCGTTGCACTGCGGTCGTTGAACATAAATTGCTAAGCAATGAGGCACACCATCCACCATAAACGCTACTCGCGCAAGTGATAATAGAGACACCCCACATGCATGATCGTTCGTGCCATGATACGCGGCTAATTGTTCTCTTATTCTTTCCTCATGCGGCGTATTTCGTTGCTAATGGTTGTTGAAACTCTGCCACGTCTATCGTGCACTGCGTTTCGGTGATTGCAGAAACACAATAGGATGCTGGTTTAAATTTATTTGTACCATTTTTTATCATTTCACAATCTTCGTTGCCGTGATTGCGGCTCCTTTCACATGCCAGTTTATGTAAACATCGTGTATAGTCCTCGAGCGATAGATCAGTCAGATACGACAAAAAGAGTTTCCAGAGCGGTACATAGAAATGGAGGGAATGAGTCCCTGTCCGTACGGACAGGGCACTGAAATTAAACGATCACTTTTCGAACCTTGCGACGGATTAATTACACACCTTACGACTAAGAGTTTGTGTTTAATCCGTGTATGGCTGGCGGGTATGAATAAATCGGTCCTCTCTCCGTGTGGCCACCAGGTGCTACATTATTGGAAAGGCTTAGCAACATTTTAATGTTTTCCCAACCCCCCCCTCCCCATCAACCCACCCTGCACCCGAGCAATAAACGAATGCAATGTAATACGCGAACAGTAGTGCCGGTTTCTTCTGTTTGCATAATTGATTTACCGTACGCCGTAACGGGCAGCAGCATCGGTTCGTTTTGCGAATTTAGCTGTCAATATTTGTATTAACAAACCGGAGGGCGTATACGTGATGATTGTTGTTAGTTATTAATTAGCAAATCTAACCGGTTCACTAGCCGACAGGCAGCATCACTGCAGGGTTTTAATAGTATGTTTCAATAAAACCCGATCCCGTGTGTGGTAGTGAGTGATGCAGAAGAAATGTTGGCAATTTGCTTTACCTTGCAGGTGTTTTTATGGGCAAAAATTGTGCTTTTGAAGGGGTTGAAGTTGAAGGCTAAATTTTAAACTTGAGGTCACAAGTGCAGTGGAAGAATAACATTTCGGTCGAAGCGGATTTTGCACAATTAACATGCTGCTATACTTTTGCCATAATGTTATGATACCCCGACGAAAATCACTGTAATGCCATCGCAAAGTATGTACCAAGAGCTGCATGCTTGCAAAGAGTTTTGAAAGTAACATTCTTAGGAAAGTTTGTTGTTTTTGTTTTTTTTTGCCTTATTCCATACCAGCGAGACCAGCGACCGGAGGATATTTAATAATTTTACACATACTTCAAATCGCTGTAGAACGGCACGCTAAAGAACGCCCGCATAACTGACATAATTTTGCTTCGACGAGAAATTCAAGCTTAGAAGAGTTGTTATGCTCGTATAATGTGCTATGCGCCACCACCCCCTTCTTTGCGATGGATCTATTTCAATGGAAACGAAGTTTGTCTTTTGCTTTTTATCATGTTGTCAGCGTTTAGCTGCATTGAATTTTCATGAGCATGCCTAATGGATCGCTTTTACGCTTATTATTATGCGCTTGGCTGGACTGATTGAACAAATTCTACGATTTGTATACAAACATATACGCACTTACTGTTGGCAGGACAGCACAATGCATACTTCATTTAAGTGGATTGTCATTGCTTTACTAAATAATGCTATGGAAATATTCCTAAATAATATCAACAATCAACAAAGAACAATAAAACAGTAGCGAAATTTACGCTATTGTATAAAGATCGGTGGTACGCGTAAGTAGTAGTAATTGTCGACGACACTAATACCAATGATCGAAATGATGATAATGTAAGTAGAGGTTATAACGATGGTTAAATTAAGTAAAGAAGGAGGATTTTAAAATAAATATTTATTATTATCTTCAATAAAAAAAATTTCTAAAATACTGTTACCAATTTTTAGAACTCATTTAAATGACAATTTCATGATGGTAACACTTCCAGCGAACTTACGAGTAGTACTTAGTAAGTTGACTGCAATATGAAAGTTGGGTCTAATACACCGAATATCATGGATCTATTTTCACGTTGTTTGGTTTACCTTAGCAAGGACGACCTGTCAATTTACGTGAAAATAATATGGAAGTGGAAGTCTACAGAGCCATTACATGGCAGACCTATTCCCACAAGGATCGTTAAGCCACCGTTTTCATATTTTTTATACTAATAGTTAAAGATTTGCGACGACTCGGTCCCAAAGCGGCGCCAGTCTTCACACGACAGGACCGATCCAAATTCCCATCCAGACCAAACCCCCGTACGCAGGACTGACTATCTAGCTACGAGTAAATAATTCATTCATTTATTTAATTATTTATTTTATAAAAATACAGATATCTGCCCTTAAGGTTTAATGTAATGTCAAAGAAAGCCAGAAATGACAGTCCTCTTGAGATTGTAAATAAGAATAAGATAGTTAAAGATGTGTAGTACAAGAAAGATTTTTTACAGCATAAATATTTGTTTTGTACGCTATACAATTAGAAATTTATTTTAAAAAATCAATCAACGATTTTGATAAATGTAGCATGATTTTGATGTTTTATGAAAAGGAGACGCCTGGTGTTTTATATTTATAAAATATATATATATTTTTTTAACGAACACATTAAACAAACAGACACATTATTTTTGTTTTAAAAGTCGCCGATCGAAGATCAATAATAACATTCACTATAATATTCACTAACATTCACTATAAAAAATTCAAAGTCATGTTTCGTTATTTTACGTGCAGTCGTTAACACTGTTGTTTCCGATGGGACCAAGCTGTAATATTTGAATGTTTTTAAAATAGAAAATCTACCGGTATGGTAGCTATGCGCAGTAAAATTTGATGATTCCGATTCCTGGTGGATTTTGCATAATTTGCTATGTTTCCCAAACAATATACTTAACCGAGACAGGATCGCGTTTTGAGTGGTTCACTTTAAATTTCAAATTACACCGACATAAAAGCAACCCTACTCCACCCAAAATCAAACTACTACACAACCTACCTATTACGAATGGAAATAAGCGCTTTGGACAGTGCATAGTTTCAAGACGGAATACATTTTTGGGCGCTTGATTCGTATACTAACAGCAGGCGCTTAAGTTACAAGTCAAGTGATGTCGGATGGAAATACAAACGGTAAGCTGAATGGAAAGGTGACCCATCGGAGCTGGCCCGGTCCACCCACACGGTCGATAAAACATGCGTTGCGTGTCGACCCCCGTGGGCCAAACGAATGATTTCTGATTAAAGTGGTCAAAAGTAGTGAATCACACACGCACAACAAAATCTCCCAAAACAGGCTACTGCGATGAAAATGTACGTTCTTTTTTTTTGGGGGGGGGGATGGGGGAGAAGAAAATGAATGAAGAGTTCGCAATCTCCTTCCGATCAACTCTCGGAGGTCACATTGGACGTGACAGGTCTCTTATATGGTTCAAGGGTCGGTAAAGGGTGTACCACCAAAAGAAGCTTTCGTAAAAGGTGCTCGAACGAAGGGAAAAACCATCGCAAAAAACACCCGAAACACCCATTACCCGCGTCGGATTTAGCAAAAAAAAAAAAAACAACACCAAAAATACGGAAAAGCCAATTGCATGCTTGACGAAAACGAAGGCGTAGAAGGCACAAGGCCTTGGCTGTAGTGGCCGATGGCAATCTATTTTAATAAGTGAAACATAATTTGCTGATTCCGTACCTCATTCGCTAGCGACTATGAGCAAGCGTTGCCCCGGAACTGGCATAGCGGGTTGTGAAAAGGCACACGGTGGTGGTCAGCACAATTCAAAGAACACTAACCTTGGGGTGTAATTTCACGAAAAAGGACCTTGAGTTAAATGAACTGAAACGAGTAAAGAGAGTTCTTGTTACTGTGTTTACCGTGTAAGAGCAAACGGTTCATTGAAATACCTTTAGTTATTTATAATGTATTTTTGATTAATACATGTTTACGGCATGAACTTGTGTTGAAGCATTTTTTCATACGAATTATTTCATCGATCATGGTCTGTCATGATGTCTAAATTAAAGTAATTCCAGTGCCTTTGACAAACAGGCAGCGTTCTCTTATAGGAGTATTTTGCGAAATGTTATGCCAACAATAGCATCTGAATGATGATACCAGCGTTCTGCTGGTAACCGCTATGGCTGTATCCTTAACCCACGCTCCATGAAGAGATCCTTTACTATGCTTCACTGTGCAAACAATTCTCCGAATCTAGATTAGAATTCCAGTTTTTACCGACCCCAAACTCGGCAGAAGCTCAAGAACGACAACGACAAATTTGTCAATGTAGCACAACTTATGTTAGACATTTTTTCCACAGTACGTCTTCATGCGACAAACAATGCATTTTGTGTAAATTTTCTTTAACAAAGCTGCTACACAAATCTTTCCTTATCGCTCCCTTCATGGAGTGGGATTTATAAAGCAATTTTTGGCCTTGCTTTACATTTCAGGGCTATTGATGATATTTTTTAAATTACAAAAAGAAAAACACATCCTCTGTGGATCTATGCATACATTATTTAATAAATCCACTGAAAGTGTTAAATAAAGCAATTAAAAATCTCCGATCGTAGTCATAATAATCAATTATTGTGATCAATATTATGTGTGAGCTAGCAAACACATCCATTAAAGCACGCGTTCAATGTTTGACCACCAAATAAGTAAACAGGAAACGAGCAACAAATCACACTGTCTGTCAATTACCCGGAACAATCTTACGACCCCAGGTGAAAAAGTGACACAATTAGAAACACGGACTCAAATATCTCGGCCACTATGGGACCATAATTTATAACCCCAATGATTAAAATCACATTAACGCCAACTTCAATTGGTAGCTTCCACGTGTCACCAAGTAGCACAGGTTGTCTCGCATTCTCGCACCTTCCTTTCGAGGCGCTTGCCATTTTGCTTTGCTGTGGGTACCTATGCGGAGGACCTGTTTTCAAAAATCATTTGGGAGTAAGCATTTTCAGCATTTTTCCCCCTTACCGCCTGTTTGGTTTATGTGTGTGTGTGTGTGTGTGTGTGTGTGTGTGTGTGTGTGTGTGTGTGTGTGTGTGTGTGTGTGGAACAGTTTGTTCAATTAAGTATCTTCAGCTGGGTTGTGCTATAATTGGTAGGTGAAGTTACTCTTTGCTTTCCATTCGGCTGTGTATCGGCACCCGTACATGGTTGCGCTTGCTGTTGGAATGACAGCATTCCCACAATGGACATAGATCATGGGCTGCAGCAAGCAATAGAAATCACCTAAATGCGGATAGCTAAACTTATTCTCCGGAGTATTCGCAGACAACGCACCGTTTCTACTCGGGCCGTTTATCCACTAGACAACTATATCAGTCGTGTTTGACCACTTGCAGTGATACAGCAAAACCACCAGTGGTCAGAGTCTTCGGCTACATGCAAGTGACGCAAGCAGTGCGTAGAATGCTGAGGTGGGGCAACAATTTTAAACGTGTAAAATGTCCCGTCCGTCTGGCCGGGCTATGACAAATTAGTCTCGAACCTCCGTTTGAACCTGCTCGTATCATGGTCCCTGCTTCTGTCATGCTCATGGGAAGAAACCCGGACCTTGCAAGATGTAGACGATACAACGCCGTATGATACGATGGAAATGCTTTATTTTTACTATCACTGCTTGTGAGTGGCTACGCTCCCACGGTTTTGTTTGGTATGTATGGGGAAAGGTATGCCGTAGGGTGTACAAGCAAGTTTCCTGCGTTAATTGTGGCAAAGTTACTCTAAGGTTTATCTGTCGAAAATTACATTTTTTTATTTTATTCTTGCAATTTATAATCAACAGACCACAACAAATTCTCGTTAAGCTCCGGCACGAATCTGACCAATCTGGTGTGATTCTGCAAAGAAACATAGAATCAAGATGAAACATTGCAAATCTACTATTCCCAAAATAATTTTACGGCCGAGCATTGCAGCAAATATGTCCAAATATTATGGGACATTGTTAAGTACTGATGGTCCTGATAGCTAACATTCCTACTTGTGCTATATATGTCAAACTGGCGTCAGCTTTTATAATAATCTAGAAAGTTATTTATAGACCCATAATATATTTATAATATGGAATTTCTTCAACCAGCATATTTCATGCACATTCACATTTTAGCCATACGACCCGTGTAATAAAAATAGAATTATTACTTCCTTTTATGGGCTCGTATAGGTATGTATGTATGTGTATGTATAGTGGTATGTCTTCACACGAACGGACCGGACCAAAATCCCATTCGGCCCCGTAGCAACCCTGCGGGAAAAATCATCATACTTTCCCGCTCTGCCTTACTAACAATTAAATCTGGCAAAGCAAGATAGGATGATGGATTTGTTCCGCAGGGAAGGACTGACTATCCGGCTACGCGGTAAAATAATCAAAGGAAAAAATAGAAACAATGAAACAATTAAATAGGACAATGATAAGCAATGAAACGTTAGTTTACCGTCAAAAATATGCAACGTCCTCATCCTTCCATGCGCTTTCACACGCTTTCAGAAAGAAAAAAATCACAATGGATGTCTTCGTTACTGATAAAACTCTCTCCTTTGTGGCTATTGATATTGAGGAAACATAAATGTCCATCATCTGCATTGTTCTTTTTGCATAGATTACTCTATAATCCCAATCTGTGTAAAAAAAACCCAATCGATTGCACTGAACTACATTCGCCGAGGGAATGTATGGTGATGGACGCGGAGGCATGTAATAACCGATTCTCAGATATTTATTTCTGTTGTAGTCTATTGTGCGCTCTATCATTCTCTTCCATCGTATTTACCATCGAAAACCATCATGCTTAAGGTTTGCCGAGCAAATACCATCTCGGATCTTAAATCACACAAAACCGTGTACACTGGAACGGAAACTCGGTACCGAACAAACAAGTATATTTACTTTCCTGTAGTACAACATGTTCCTTTGGTCCTTGATGTTTGATGACCGGTTTTTGTACATTTACAGTAGAGCCTTGCAACTATAAACAAAACTGGACCAATTTCCCTTTATTGTGCAGTAAACCGTAAGCTGATGAGCCACATTAAGAGTTGTTACATAGTTAAATATACATTGCCAAAACAGTGTTACAGATTCATTTTTTGACAATCAGTTTGAATGAATATCGGATTTCCTCGTCACACATTTCCACACAGTGTTTACATTCTACAAACGAGTCTTATTGTCTCTGCTTCTTGGCATCATACAACGGACGAATACCAATTTCCAATCTCAAACCCATCATACGACGACGATCAGCAAATAACATGGGGTTTATTTGAATACAGAATCGCTTCTACCGATAAAAGTTTATATTCATTTCACTGTACCAGCTTATTTCGATCTGACATATCACCTTTTCGCCTGATATTTTCGCTATTTACCAGCTGAATAAGTGATTCAAAAGCGCGAATCACTGTGCAAACTATAAATTGCATTCCGAAGCATCGATGAATTGTGATGCACCATTGTACCCAAGCGTATTGGAATGATACTTCATATTCAATAATGTCACTCGAATGTATTTATATTTGCACATGTCCACGCTGGCACAAAAAAGATTAATTACATCATCCCGTGGCTTGATACTTGGTTTTATGTTGTAGTGTAGACAAGGTCAAATGTTATCATCCCGCGCGTGACTACGTTTAAAGCGCTCAAATTTAATTTCCTTATAACAATCCTGTCCATATTCAGATAGAAAATATTATGCTTAAAACAATCTACTCTACGCTTTATGCTCTTTAATGATACAGTTTCTTTTGTTGCCTTGTTTCATTTATTGCACAAGTTTCAATACTTAATTCATTCGAACAATGAGTAATTGATATTTTAAATGGTTCAAAAATGAAACCGTTTCTTTTTTATGTCGTTTTAAATAAAATGAGTATTCAGCACTGCGGTTTAAATTGAAGTTCTTCCATTTATTTCACAAAACTGGTGAAGGTTCACTCAGGCTACTGAACTCAGAGCAAGTTAATAATTATTTTACCACCTTAACTCACTCCTTGCATAGCTAACAGGTGGATAAATAAGTTCAAACCCAAACCAATGGCTTGATAAATGCTGCCCGATGCTACTCTGTAATATCACATTCAAACAACATTAGTTATGCGAATTTATATGTTCAAAACAGGTTCTTTCGCCAGAAAATATAAAGTTTATTTTTATGGACTTTTGTCGATAAAATGGTAAAACAACATTGATCGAGATAGCAGAAGCTTTTGTGATATGGAAACGTGTCCATAATATTATTCACGATCATTTGGACATCCGAAGCCTTGGCCCAAAGTGGGTAGCGCGTGAGCGTCCAATCGACCAAAAACATCCGTGCCACAAACTGATGTCGAAACTGCACGAATTTGGGTACGAATTGCTTCCGTATTCACCAAATTCTCCAGATCTGGTCCCAACGACTATTTTTTGTTCGCAGACCCGAAAAAGCAAGCTGGTTGGAACGAAATGTTGCACCAATAATCCAATGCAGAAACGTGGGCCTATTTTGAGGCTAAAGACAAACACAATATTACAAATAGCATTAAAGCAATTAGAAGACGCGCTGTATCGATCGAGTAAGTTAAATAGGTTGAAAACAATTTTTTAACCGATGATTAGGACAAAAACTTATCTACACGCCAGTTATAATACGTGCGTGGGCTGAAAGTCACCGTGGGAAGAACCCAGCAAAACACATTCACTCTCATTTAACTTACTCAAGAGCTAAATAACTAAGAAATTATGTAAATTTGCTGTGCGTGAGTTAAATCACATATGACTCACAAAAAACTCTACGTAAAGCTTCTACTTAAGTTACTGTCTGGTAAAATTTAACTGATGCATTTAGTTTGACTCAGTTCCTCGGTAAAACAAAACTATAATAACTTTACGTTGAATACCATCACGTTGAACTAACAATATAATACCATTATTTTTCTTCAATCAGCGCAAACTGTTGCGTTCTTTTGTCTGATTGCACTTTATTAATGATGCCCTACGTTGTGTATTTCTATCTTTGTCTCAAACATTAACTTCAAGCTTATGTATTCGTCCTTTCTCTATGCTTCCTTGCACGCGACTGGCTTACATCATTCGCGCTGTCACTAGCAGTACTGCCAAAATGTAGTAATTTCAATTCTTGAACCAAATGACCGTTTCAATACCTGTTAAAATCCAACATATACTATATATACGATTTTATGAGAAGGTTCGTGTAAAATTACGAAACGAAGTATTAGTTAATATTTTAATATTTTTTAATTTACTATGTGCAAGGCATTTCCTCCTTGTAATTTGCCTAATCCCGGGCATACTCGGTTCGAAACGAGATTTTATTAAATGAAATTTGGTGGGACAGAGCTGTGAAAAAAGTAAGAAAAATATCACTGCATTAAGCTTATTTTCATATTTTCGCAATATCTGTTGTTTGGTAGGTTGCAGCAGTTCGATCAGCGCGCTGACTTTGTTGCATCTCACCGAACAACATGTGCTCTCCTGATGCATGTACTAATTACATTCATGGAAAACAAATTAATCAACCCACCCTACCGTAAATAAAGCTCATGTCAAATGCATCCCATCGCGAATCGGCTCATCCCATCAGGTGCCGTAGAACGTCAACGGACACTTTTTAACATCTACACCAGGGAAGTGATGGTATGGATTGAGTAAAAAAAAAAACTGTCCACCACATCTGTAAAAAAACCCACTGACCTGGAAGATAGGGACGCACTTCATCGCTAGAAATGGACTGCCAATCTCCGTAGGCGTTCTCCCCTGAAGCCAACCTGCCGTGGACTAACGCCTTTCATACTGATTGATCTATTCCTGGACCATTTATCCCGAGGAATGAGGGGTTTAATTTCTATAAAGCACACCGTACTAGCATTTATTCACTGACCTGGCACAATGTAATCATTTTCTTGCTCTTTTTTTGAGTTCAGCTTAATGAAAAAGCTTGGAAAGGTCGGTGGCAAGTGGTTAATCCTTTTATGTTGCTTCACTCGTTGTCGTTGGCAGTGTGCCAAGTGAAGCTCAACACATTGAGGAACAATTGTGTCATGCAAAACGATACGACACAACATCGACATCGGGATTAAATATAAACACACACACTTCCTAGAAGGAACGCGAGAAAGAAGGCACGTAGAAGAAAAAAAAGTGGCAGTGAGCCGCGCTCACAAGCGAGCAGTCTACTGCGATCAATCGTTTGCCTGATCTTCTATCACACCTGTTAAATGTATGATTAAATTACGATTGTTATCACGCTTTGCTCCTAGCAACCCATGTGAAGATGGTGTCTTATTACGCTTCCCTGTCGTGCATTCCTTCGCTCGCGTCAAACAAAAAAGCCTCTTTGCACAACACTGTGCTATATTACGCTGCGTAGGGTTGTTGATACGGATCGGGATCAATGTTCCGTACTGCATCCAGTGTGAACTTTTTCGCTTTGAACACCCTTATATCTGCACTTGGTTCGAAAGTTCAAACACTTTTACTCCTGCAATGCGCCGACCAACGACAGCGCAACCTGAAACCAGCAACGGTAGCAACGAATAATGCAAGAAAGCAACCGGGACATCCGGCTGCACTGGTACGGCTGGCACTGGGATAGCGAGAATATCACACCCCATAAACCACTGTCAGTTGCAAGAAGCGGGGGTGCCTGTAAGTGGGATTCTTTGATCCATCGGGGCACAGTGCCCTGTGTAGTGGCCATGGTTCAAGTTGCCCGGTGCGTTATTCGTCCTTCGTACTCATCCCCATCGTTAGATGCTTCTATTGCTCTTTTCTTTCTTCACAAACAGCAAACGCACACAGAAACACCTGTTGACGAGTCGGAAAGCGAACGAAAGACATGCTAAATCCTAAATACCCCTTTTTTCACGGTATCTCTTGAGGTGCGATCCTTTCGCACATAGTATGCTAGTGGTAAGAGTATCTCGCACGAAACAATTGAACGGCTGTGAAGACACTGTTTCGTGTCATTAAGCATCAGATGTTCATGTTGAAGTTAATAAAATTAGTATCACGCAGCCAGGCGGTACGGTGGAACAGTGGTCAGTGCATGCCCAAAAGATTTGACTATCCTTCTTCTCTGTAGTGGGATAACCACGTAAGCCTTGACCTATCAATTTCTGCTTTTCTCAATTCTTTTTTCCCCGTAAGACATATAATATTACGACCTGGGAACCGGGGAACATGCCGGATTTAGTGCAGGTTCTCCTTCAGTCTAAGAAACCGGCTTCATTATCACTGGACCACCTGGCCCGCCCTGCATTTCCTACTATACAGACACGCATAAATAAGAATTACATGCCATACAGCTCCGAAACGGTAGGGCCAAAGACCACCTGTGATTGTCTAATCCCCGAAATGTAACATCGCAGACATTGCTCTTCACCATTTTTGCTGCTCAAACATCCAGAACTCCCAGGCCGGGCGTGTTGGCTGATAATGACGTAGACAAACAGTCACCGAAAGCAAGACAAATATCGCACAGCATATTAATTAGATCCTGCTGTGCCGTAGCGGGTTCGCATTTTTACGCCATTTCTACGCTCGTGTGACTGCGGATCGCAAACATCCGAATGCTCAAACGCCAGCTGAGCATTCCCATTCCGGTTGGTTGGTGTTTCCAATTCGAACCGGGGCGTAAATATTTTAGTGCCAACACACACCCCATCGAACCACGATGCTGCACAGTGCGCAGAGCTCAGTTCGCTTCCTAATGAATTCAATTAGAGCGGCTCGCTATAAAAGCTAAAACGCTATACCGAGATTGTGCGCTTACTTCCATCTATTGGTACAGCAAATATGTGGCCGGGAATGTGGAGACGCGTACCGTGGGAAGAAAATCGAAGAGGTTTGGGAAGTGGGCACAAATGGGAATGGAAGAGATTTCCGATATATATTTGGAAGCGGCAGTGAGAAATAACCGAAGGTACAATTGTGTTGTAAAAGCCAGGAGAACGCACGTTGAGATAAAAATGTGGAATTAAATTTGATTTCGATAAATCAATTACCGTCTGCCGCACACCGATAAGTGCTGCATTTATAGCAAAAAAACTAATGTTCGACGATATGTTACGCAAAAAAGTGTTCGAAGTGTGCTCCGATAACCAAGCTTAAATCTCTATTGTGTGCCATTTTTGCCAACCCCTGGAAACCGTCAAATAAAACACAGCATCACCTCACCATGCATTTTCCCGTTCTCCGTTACAGATACGGCCCTGAAGGACATATTGGAATGATCAAACGATTAGCTAATGTCAATGTACTCAGCAAATTGCATTCGTATCCAGCTCCGGGTGAGTGTGTTTACATCCCGCCTGGCGATTGATTTTAATTCAATTTCTCCACCCAATATCCCCACACCCAACACTCAACAGGCACGTGCCATTTGCTATGGCAAGCAGAGTACCGCACACGAACGAAATGTCTCCAACGGTACAAACGGAAGCGGACATCGAGTCGGCAGTAACAGTCAAAGCAGCTGAAGAAGTGGACGTCCCCGTATCGGAAGATCGCAAGGATCGTGGATTGCAGGGTTCCTTCCCCGCAGAGCAACTACCGGGCAACATTACCATCGTCATCGATGCGGAACGCCACAATGTTGCCGACGATAGTGGCGGTGGAACCAGCGGCAATCGGAACAACAACAGTGCTAGTATGAAGTGTCTCAATTTTTCCACATCGCCCCCATCCGTACGCGATTCGCATGCGTCTGCCAGGGGTTGCATCTCGACGACCGCGACGGATACGACCGGGACGCGGGACGGTGGGCAGGATACGTCCACACCATTAGATAGTGCAAAGAGTAATCAATTCGTCAATCATAGCTTTAGCTGCAGGGAGATGGGTACCAGCGGTTCCGTGGTGGTCAGCGAAGGGCCTGCCGCATCGCCACCGGGGATGGAGCTGGCTCGGGGGTTTGCCGATGTGGTGCGCGTGTCCACCAGCGTCCCGCAGCCAGTAACGATTCAGATCGAGCCCGGTACGGGCGGTGGCAGGGGAGCGACAGGTACTAGTTTCCACTACGCAACAGCAGCGGCCGTGGCGGCTGTGGCGATGACCGCGGCAGCAGCAGCGGCGGCCGCTGTTTCCTCCAGCAGTAAACCATCCCATTGTAATACCGCATCCGGTGACGGTGAACCTTTGCCACCCATCGTTGAACCAATGGCGCCTGCCAACCCTGCCGCTGATCCCGTGCATTACCATCCTATGATAACCATCAGCGACCATAACGATGACGCCACTACTAACCCTAACCGTACTAACCCAACAACCGTGCATGCACCGTGTGAAGAAGCGGACCCCATTACCAAACCCTGTGATAAAGACTACCACTATCAGCATTACCATCATTCTAATCCAACAACCGTTGTTATGCCTTTCGTGTCCACTAACGTGCCGCTCGATGCAGATCGATGCGACGAAACTACTAACGTCCCATCATCCGTCGGCAACCAATACCACCCGTTCGTAACCACCACTACCACTACCGCCGGTAGTAGCAGTGTCACCATCCCCAACGCCATGTCCATCACTAACACCGGGATGGTGGGAAGATCCAGCAAACCGCCTCTCCATAGCTACCAGCAGCACTATCAAAGCTACCACCACCAGCAGCAGATTTCCACGGACGGCCAATCGGCCCGGGGAAATCAATGTGCGGTTGGTGGTGGTGGTGCAGTGTCGATGGTGGCCGGCGGTGGCACATATCGGTCGCATAGTGCACGCTTTATGACGCAGCACATTAAAATCCTTCCCAAAACTCAATCCCTCGATTTGGCAGATAATGACGACATGCTGGAAGCTTCCAACCGGTCCGAATCGCAGCTCGAGATTAGTGCCGCCGGCATCGTGCCGCCCGGGTTGAAAGGGCGTGTCTTGCCCAAGCTGCAAACGCTTGACCAAACGAGTCGTCCGATTTATCCGAATGTGCCCTACAGTCCGTACAACAGCCCGTACGGCAGTCCCCGCAGTGGCCGGCGACGAACACCGCTGCGCGAATCGAGGCGCGTTTCGATCGAACAGTCGGGGAGTTTCCTGCAGCTTAACCAGTACAAACTGTTGGATCAGATCGGACAGGTGAGTTTGGTGAAATGCATAATTAATTTGCAGCATAATTTCAAAGTTTTTGACACAAAATCAAATGAAGTTCGACAAAAGCCTATTGATTATGCGTGAATTTCTAGACCTCATCTATCCTACACCAGATTATCTTAATTGGGTCAAACGTCCACCGTATGGTTTCAAATAATTTGTTGCCATTTTGAAGGTAGCAAAAGAAGTCTCATACTTCTGTGAGTTCGTATTGGCATAAAAACTCTAATATTTAAATACCTAAATCTTCTCTTGATGATGTCAATTATTTATCACTCATTAAGTAAAGTAATGCGAGCAAAAGATGCTAATCACTAGGTAGGAATTCAAAAAAATATATTATTATTATCATTTATTATTATTTAACAAAACAGATACAAAATAATTTATTAATTACAAAAGAGATACGAATTGGGCATTTAGCCGTACGGAAGCAACTCATAATAACTAATTTGCTTTTTAGTCCCACCAAATGCTTCGACCAAGTGGAAATACTAGATCTGTCCAAAACTGATGACAATCAGAGAGAATAAAGGTTCTTGGCTGCGAATGTGTGAAATGGCAATAGTGGAGCCGCTACAAACGTTCATTAACAACTAGAACTATCGGAGGAGTCATTTTCACTGGGACGCTTCATATTCATTACATTAATGTTTGGGGTTAAACAATTTTACCATAGCTGATGGATGACTTTTATGTATCTTTTCTATAGTATGAAGTGAAAAACGTATTAAAACATATTCCATGTCTACGATTTTTTTTTTGTAAAGTGATAAACGCTTGAAACGCTTGGTAGTTCTAGTGTTGAATTGATACCAACTTCGGAAGCAACGTTGATATATGCCTTAACTATGAATTGGAATACCCCAGTGCGGTTGTAAAGGACTTTCCTAGAGCATTTGAAAATGTCATTTAAAATTTTAAAACCCAATAGTTTGCAAATGATCGGAACAATGATCAGACAAGAGAAAAACAGCAATTGTTAATGTGAAGAATAATTTAATCTTATATAAGTCCTATGAGTAACTCCATTTGTAATCGTTATTGTATTTTTATTACTTAAACTTTCACCATGAAACATGAATCCCAAAGAGCTTCCCATTGGTTAATGATTTTTTTTTTTTTTTTTTGTTTTCGTTAGAACGGCCTGGCCGTATCGACTTATTTTACCACGTAGCCGGATAGTCAGTCCTTGCTACGGGGGATTGGCCCGGATGGGATTTTGGTCCGGTCCGTTCGTGTGAAGA